>NW_022882947.1:0-2462278 GCF_011952255.1 Bombus vosnesenskii
AAATTAATTGAAAACTAACATTTTTATAATGTAATTTCAAACAATGGAAAACAAGATAAATTCTGATACGTATAGTTTTATAAGAAATTATAAAAATTCATAATAAAAATTGCAAAAGACAATCGCGATATCGTAATTCGCAACTCTAAAGCAAACGCGATTATCATTTTATCGCAACTCTAATTCAAACCGTAATCATTTTCTCGCCACACTAATTAAAAGCCGCGATGTTATTTCGCAACTCTAATACAACCCATAATTAATTTAATTTAATTTAAGAAAAATCGCGATTTGCCCAATGGGACGATGGACCGATATATACATCGGTCAAAAAAGCAAACTACTACTACTACTACTGCTACTACTACTACTACTACAAGTACTAAAATCGAGCATAGTGACAAAGTAGTAACAATAATGACTTCCCATACTCTGGATGACCCAGAGGATGGGGAGCCATTAGTAGTTGCCCTCTTGAGTGGCAGTTTGCCGGGCCTCTTCGGCTTATAGCCCCTTCTTTCTTCGGGCGCAATGCCCGCTGAAACTTAAATCTAAGCTCGAGACTTCTAAATCGCAAACAAAAAAAAAAACTTACCAAGGTAAAATAAAAATATAAACCGCGGAAGCTGATTGAAGTGCACATGGACTGACCAACGATCACAGCAGTGATCGTTGCCCACTCGCATGTGCGTGCTCGAGCAATATACGTTCGTTTCGAGCCCACTCGCGACCGCGACCGCGAAATTCGAAAAATCGAAAGACAAAACCAGAGACGAGTGCATGCTCTACTCGTGCCAGTTTCACTGTCGATTTTCCAAATATGTCCAGAAACAGGTTGGCTACACGAAAACGCGCCTACCCGACCAGAGACTGTGCCAACCTGCCCGGCCCTACCTACTTATAATTAACAGACATGCCAGAAAGTATACTACCTATCCTACCTAGCGCTATATTTGAAAATATGTGCAAAACAGGCACACCAACACACTCGCTCCACGGTTCTCACACAAACGCTCGGGCGCAAAGGTCCTACACTAGAGAGGACGTCCCGGGACGCCTCCGACACCCGAGCTTAACACACATCATGCACACTCTAAGGTACGTACCGTTTTCCTGAAATCGACTGACGAAGGCTAGTGACCATTGCGTAAGACGCGATAGAACACGTCTGAGGAAATGATATCGTTAAAATAAATGTAAGTAAACTTGGAATTATAATTGTAATTGACGGCAATATTAAAAGCGTGGTTACACTTAATCGCGTGGACGGTATTACCACAAATTGTGATTCTATCGAGACGTAAATTGAATCGATATATGTCTCGACATTTTTAATATTTGAAGTTTTAACGAATGAGAAAAAGCGACGCAGTTCCACGGCCTAACAACACACACACATAATGTGGAAAATACGTCGTGCACGATACACTAACACATCGTCAGTCGCTGACAAATTATTACATTACTTAATTCTAGATCATCGTGCCCAATGTCTCTCTCCCATTCAAGTAGCACCTGGGCACGTGAATGAGATCCTGACAATGGGCACGGAAAGGGTTAAACCTGAAAATCCTGATCTAAAAAGACGATTAGTTTGTGTAATTTTTATTTAACGGACTAGCGTTCTTTGATTTTATATTTTACTACTTTGTATCTGATTAAATTTACTTTATTAATTTAATAGTAATCAAGTAACTCTACTTTATTAATTTAATAAATCAGAACAAAATTTTAATATTGCATAAAGGTAGCGTTAATTGAAAAAGACTGTGACTCGATCAAATGGAATAATTGACTTCAAATATATTACTAAGAAAGAAATAATCTCAGGCGATCTCTTTATCAAAGCATATACTCGAAAGTGCAGAAGCAGTGTTCAAAATTATTGCTTTGATTCAAAAATCTGCCTGTCGCGAAGTGTCTTCTTGCACGTAAAATTTCACATATTCTTGTACGGGAAAAAATGAATTTTAACTCGTATTTTAAATTTTAGCTAAAGTGAAATAAACGAACGTGACTTAATATTGTCACGATTAATTCATTGCTTAAGAACAAGTATATTTATGTCAAACAAGTATATTCGTGTATATATTTGCCATTTGCAAATATTCATACGGAATGTTAACATGCATGCTTATAAATAACACGAATATATTCTCAAGTGTATGTATTTAAACTAATTATTATAATCGCGCTGTGCAAGAAGACCTATCCTAAACTAATAAATTTAAAAAAAGAACGTTACTACTCACGGGTATAAAAAATACCCGCGGTCACTATGCTCAGAAAATTCTACGTAATACAACCAGTCACCCGTGCCGATTCGGACCTTTCATCCTACGACATGATTGAGTGACCGGAGGAACAAAAATGCATGCGACTCACCGTTCGATGCGGAGAAACAGAGGACGTTACCCTGGATGCTGCGGTATCCCAGCGAATATCATCAGGGAGACTAACATCAGGCAGGAACCGTGTAAAGTCCAGTGGTGAAAATGGTGGTTGTTTATGGGCGGGTGAGGGGAGGGGGGTGAGAAAGAAGCGAAACGTCGTTTCGACAATTTTCTTCTTTTTCCTATCGAACGTTTATTTAGAAAATACTGCTATTTTTTTACACTTAAAAATTATTACTAAGTAATTGGAACAAGTTTGAAAAATATTATTTAGTTGAAAATTGTAAGATATTTCTCGATAGCGAACAAATGCTTACGAATACCGCGAATGCAATGCAATCGTTTGCAAGAATTATACTGTTCGCAATTAGAATATATACTATGAATTTTCGTTATTAGAATACGAAATATGCATTCCACTAATACACTATAGTCGCGTGTTATAAATATTGGAAAATATTTGCAAGGATTCAAAAGTTCGCCACTTAAATATACTTAAAGAATACTGCACAAACGCGCGCGAAACCTTGTTTCGAGGTATTTGAATCCAACTGTTACTAACTGTTATAACTCAATTTGAAACAATAAGATAATTCGTCAAAAATTGGCTTGAAATAAGAGAATGATTTCATACATCGGGATCTTTCAGAAGAATCAATGGACTCGCGCGACGCACTCCTGTGCACAAAATAACCGCAAGATTCAGTGGGAAAAAAGAATAGATTTTTATATCTCGTTCCAAGTCAGATAAGTATCATTGTACAGAATGGGCTCAGAATGGATTCGACATAGCCAAGACATATCCCACGGTGTCCCACGGTGTCCCACGGTGTCCCACGGTGTCCCGCGGTGTCCCACGGTGTCCAACGGTGTCCAACGGTGTCCAACGGTGTCCAACGGTGTCCAACGGTGTCCAACGGTGTCCAACGGTGTCCAACGGTGTCCAACGGTGTCCAACGGTGTCCAACGGTGTCCAACGGTGTCCAACGGTGTCCAACGGTGTCCAACGGTGTCCAACGGTGTCCAACGGTGTCCAACGGTGTCCAACGGTGTCCAACGGTGTCCAACGGTGTCCAACGGTGTCCAACGGTGTCCAACGGTGTCCCACGGTGTCCAACGTTGTCCCACGGCGTCCCACGTTGCAGTCCAGTGTAGATCATCCAAAATTCTTTTCGCGGCATTTGGTGACCCACACTGGACCGACGATGTCCCACGTTGCAGTCCAGTGTAGATCATCCAAAATTCTCTTAGAGGCTTTTGGTGATCCAAACTGGACTGTTGCGTAGTTCTTAGCTTGGCATCGTTTTCCAAAGATTAATCAACTGATTAATTTTTGGAAAAGGATGCCAATTACCAGGTCTCACCACGAGGAGGTGACTACGCACGAGACCCGCCCATGGGTTATGTAACACTACACATCGATCTCGACATTCAACCTGTTGGCAGAATGTCGAGTTTTGACTCTACTTAACCATGGGCCTGCGTATGGAGATAGTTGTTTCGTAGCCTAACTGCGAAACACATATCTCCAACGCAGCGCTTACATGAATCTTTACAAACGTAGAACAAAGCCTACGTAACGCAACATCCATCTCCCACACAACGATTACATCGATCAGTACAAATATCGTACAATAATTCGCATCCCTGCTGGCATCATTCGGTATCAAACACACATTTATCTAACTTGGAATGAAAGGAAGAAAACGTAGCTACTGACACTGTATATACCATTTCGTGTCTCGCAGAAGGGACATACGAGTCGCTGTACTAAACTAGTTATAACTAGTTATAAACTCTAACGTGATCTCCATAAGTTTCCCTTAAAAATGGGAAAACAAGAAAATGCCCGATGAATCAGATGATGAAAAAATCGCGGCGCGCCCGAAACGAACGAGATCGCGATCTCTCGAAAGAACTCACAAACCTACGCGACGTACCCCCGTGCACGAGATAACCCCGAGGTTCAGCGGAAAGCCCAAGAATTGACCGTAACTCGATTCCTGTTTCGCCGTTCGAAACTTACACGAGTCGCGGTCGATGGCGCCGACCGGTGATGCTAGTGATCCACGGGTAATTCAGCCGTGGATCCGGCACATAGGCCAACAACTTAACACACTCCAACTGAACATGTGGAACCCGGGGATGGACCGCTGAACAGGATTACGAAGGCAAGAGGCCTCAACTGAACAGTGGGGTCCACTCACGGGGAGGGACCGCTGAACAGGATTACGAAGGCATTGACCTCAACTGAACAGTGGGGTCCACTCCCGCGGGCCCGAACAGAATTACGGAGGACGTGAAATTGCCGGCCCCTGACCGAGTACCAAAGTACCAATCGGACAGGACTGCAGATCCACGACTGAATCCCCAACAGATTCGCTAGCATCACCGGCGCGACGACAACTCCCGCGATCCGATGCGAACGTCGAGCAGTCGTCGAGCAGTCACCCAGACAGAGGTGTCCTTGGGGCGACTTACGAATCCAAAGAGTTGTCCAGTGCACGTTGACCCGCACGTACCCGGAATACGCGCGAGCGAGTACGTCACGCTACGGTTTGAAAGAACTGAGCGACCGTGAACCGATAAATCGCGGAAACAATTTTTCCAGTGTGGTAAGCGAGGGGATCATGAGAGACGGGATTTTTATTTTTAGTTCCAAGATAGATAAGTATCTTTGTACAGAATGAGCTCACAATGCACATAACATAGGTATCTACCTTACGATTAATTAAGACTAAGACGCACGCATCCCACGGTGTCCCACGGTGTCCCACGATGTCCCACGATGTCCCACGGCGCCCCCGCGGGGGGGTCTTAGTCCGGTCTAAATCACCAAAACTATTTTGGATGATCTAGACCAGACTATGTTCAAGTAGTTTTTAGCTTGATATCGTTTCTCAAATAATAATACTAATATTCAAAATAGTACTTGGTGTATTATTATTTGGGAAACGATACCAATTACCGGGACCCACCACGAGGAGGTAACTACGCTCGGGTCCCATTTACATAAACAGTTTTTAAACATTGGAAGCAGAGATATAAAATTATTTTATAATAAAGCGACATTGTAGCGGCGATATTGTTTTGCCCGGAGTTTATTTTCTCTTACATTACTTGTAATCTAACGGTCTTGATACTCCGAGGCAAAACAACAGCATGATTTGAAATGTCCTCTGACTCATGTCCAGCTACAGATAAGATGTGGTTGCCTTTGGTTAAATTGCACTCGCTTCCTTGATTCCATGAATATGGTGTTGTTTCCTTAGTTTTGAGCAGACATGGAAAATTACATCTTAAGATTACACTCTGTGTTACCACAGGTTTTATACGAAATAGTGAAATGAGAAATTAAATACTGTATTTAAAACTAAAAAATAATGCTATATAGAAATAAAATAGTACATCAAAGACTTGATAGATTTCGTTAATAAAATGAAACAAAATAAATCATTAATTCACTCACTACGAATTGATGGTATTGATTTAAATCAATGAACGTAGAGTTACAACCGATTAACGGTACAACTGCTATAAATTAAGAGCGCAATTACTTTGAATTAATGGCAGAATGTGGTTAAAAATTATTGGTATAACTGTTAAGAATTAATGGAGTGATTGTTTTAGATTAATGGCTTAAATGTTATAAATTAATGGCTTGAATGTTATAAATTAATGGCTTAAATATTAGAAATTAATAGTTTAAATGTTAGAAATGAATGGCTTAAATGTATAAAATAACAGTTTAAATGTTGTAAATTAATAGCTTAAATGTTATAAATTGATAGCATAAATGTATAAAATAACAGTTTAAATGTTGTAAATTAACGGCTTAGATGTTGTAAATTAATAGCTTAAATGTTATAAATTAATAGTTTAAAAATTACAAACTAATGGCTTAAATGTTATAAATTAATAGCTTAAATGTTATAAATCAATAGCATAAATGTTATAAATTAATTCCTTAAATGTTATAAATCAATAGCATAAATGTTATAAATTAATGGCATAAATGTATAAAATAACAGTTTAAATGTTGTAAATTAATGGCTTAGATGTTGTAAATTAATAGCTTAAACTTTATAAATTAATGGCTTGAATGTTATAAATTAATGGCTTAGATGTTGTAAATTAATAGCTTAAATGTTATAAATTAATAGTTTAAAAATTACAAACTAATGGCATAAATGTTATAAATTAATAGCTTAAATGTTGTAAATTAATAGCTTAAATGTTATAAATTAATGGCATAAATGTATAAAATAACAGTTTAAATGTTGTAAATTAATGGCTTAGATGTTGTAAATTAATAGCTTAAACTTTATAAATTAATGGCTTGAATGTTATAAATTAATAGTTTAAATGTTAGAAATTAACGGCTTAAATGTTATAAATTAATGGCTTAAATGTATAAACTAACAGTTTAAATGTTGTAAATTAATGGCTTAAATATTAGAAATTAATAGTTTAAATGTTAGAAATGAATGGCTTAAATGTATAAAATAACAGTTCAAATGTTGTAAATTAATAGCTCAAATGTTATAAATTAATAGTTTAAAAATTACAAACTAATGGCTTAAATGTTATAAATTAATAGCTTAAATGTTATAAATCAATAGCATAAATGTTATAAATTAATAGCTTAAATGTTGTAAATTAATAGCTTAAATGTTATAAATTAATGGCATAAATGTATAAAATAACAGTTTAAATGTTGTAAATTAATGGCTTAGATGTTGTAAATTAATAGCTTAAACTTTATAAATTAATGGCTTGAATGTTATAAATTAATAGTTTAAATGTTAGAAATTAACGGCTTAAATGTTATAAATTAATGGCTTAAATGTATAAACTAACAGTTTAAATGTTGTAAATTAATGGCTTAGATGTTGTAAATTAATAGCTTAAATGTTATAAATTAATAGTTTAAAAATTACAAACTAATGGCTTAAATATTAGAAATTAATAGTTTAAATGTTAGAAATGAATGGCTTAAATGTATAAAATAACAGTTCAAATGTTGTAAATTAATAGCTCAAATGTTATAAATTAATAGCATATTTGTATAAAATAACAGTTCAAATGTTGTAAATTAATGGCTTAGATGTTGTAAATTAATAGCTTAAACTTTATAAATTAATGGCTTGAATGTTATAAATTAATAGTTTAAATGTTAGAAATTAACGGCTTAAATGTTATAAATTAATGGCTTAAATGTATAAAGTAACAGCTTAAATGTTGTAAATTAATGGCTTAGATGTTGTAAATTAATAGCTTAAATGTTATAAATTAATAGTTTAAAAATTACAAACTAATGGCTTAAATGTTATAAATTAATAGCTTAAATGTTATAAATCAATAGCATAAATGTTATAAATTAATAGTTTTGACGTTATGAAATAATTCCTTAAATGTTATAAATTAATGGCTTAAATGTATAAAATAACAGTTCAAATGTTGTAAATTAATGGCTTAGATGTTGTAAATTAATAGCTTAAATGTTACAAATTAATAGCATAAATGTTATAAATTAATAGCTTAAGTGTTGTAAATTAATGGTTTAGACGTTATAAATTACTGGTTGCAATGTTGTTATTTGATTCTTTTTTTATTTACCTTATATTTAGATTCTTCTTCGATGTTCACTCTCCGGAATTTCAGGCACAAAAGAGCTCGCGCGCGACTTCCGTGTTCCTTATATACCTTGACAAGATGCCGGTTTGTTAATCAAACGGTAACGATTTTTTGACTTAGCAGTAGACGGTTTTTCCATTATAGCAAAATCAAATTGAACGATTTCTTAATTTTTATCGTAAATTGGCTTCTTTAACGATTTAATACGATATCCATTTTTATCATTTTAATAGTTTCTGCAAACTAAGACTAAATTCACACTTCTTTAATACTAGTTTTCGACTATCAATTAGTTTGAACAAAAAGGGGAAAAAAGCCTAACGGCAATCGATGACGTTACTGTGAAATAAGTTAAGGTATTAAATAATCAGACAGATAAAATTCATATTAAGCATTATATTATATTATCGATATTCGTTCATTTACTCGTTCCAATTACAAAATGAAATGTTCCTTTTTCTTGAATAACACCTACATCACTGTTTGCGATATTTAAAATTCTTATTTAATGCTTATTTAAAAGGCTGGTACCTTTTTAATTCTTCTGAAGTTAAACGAGTAAATTTACTCGTTATAATTGTAACGTAAAATGGCTTTATTTCTTCAATACCGCCTGCATCGCTGTACGTGATACAGTTATTAATTATGTAGCGAACAATATGATCTAATTGGCTGTAATCACGGTTAGGTATTTCTTATTGATTCCTTGAAGAATGGTGTGATTCTTATAAATTAATGTTTTACATGTTGTCAATTAATGTTTCAGTTGCTATAAATTAATAGTTTAATCGTTGCCAATTATTTGCTTAAATGTTATAAATTAATGGCTTAGACGCTATAAATTAATAGCTTAAATGTTATAAATTAATAGCATAAATGTATAAAATAACAGTTTAAATGTCGTAAATTAATGGCTTAGATGTTGTAAATTAATAGCTTAAACTTTATAAATTAATGGCTTGAATGTTATAAATTAATAGTTTAAATGTTGTAAATTAATAGCTTAAATGTTATAAATTAATGGCTTAAATGTATAAAATAACAGTTTAAATGTTGTAAATTAATGGCTTAGATGTTGTAAATTAATAGCTTAAACTTTATAAATTAATGGCTTGAATGTTATAAATTAATAGTTTAAATGTTAGAAATTAACGGCTTAAATGTTATAAATTAATGGCTTAAACGTATAAACTAACAGCTTAAATATTGTAAATTAATGGCTTAGATGTTGTAAATTAATAGCTTAAATGTTATAAATTAATAGTTTAAAAATTACAAACTAATGGCTTAAATGTTATAAATTAATAGCTTAAATGTTATAAATCAATAGCATAAATGTTATAAATTAATAGTTTTGACGTTATGAAATAATTCCTTAAATGTTATAAATTAATGGCTTAAATGTATAAAATAACAGTTCAAATGTTGTAAATTAATGACTTAGATGTTGTAAATTAATAGCTTAAATGTTACAAATTAATAGCATAAATGTTATAAATTAATAGCTTAAGTGTTATAAATTAATAGTTTAAATGTTCTAAATTAATAGCATAAATGTTATAAATTAATAGCTTAAGTGTTGTAAATTAATGGTTTAGACGTTATAAATTACTGGTTGCAATGTTGTTATTTGATTCTTTTTTTATTTACCTTATATTTAAATTCTTCTTCGATGTTCACTCTCCGGAATTTCAGGCACGAAAGAGCTCGCGCGCGACTTCCGTGTTCCTTATATACCTTGACAAGATGCCGGTTTGTTAATCAAACGGTAACGATATTTTCACATAGCAGGAGACGGTTTTTCCATTATGATAAAATCAAATTGAACGATTTCTTAATTTTTATCGTAAATTGGCGCCTTCAACGATTTAATACGATATCCATTTTTATCATTTCAGTAGTTTCTACAAGCTAAGATTTTCTTCTAATTTTCTTCTAGGATAGGAGTTTTGTCGAAAAGTTCAAACACGTAGTCGGTGTCAGGATAACAGAAGGTTTCGCTGCGAATAGCCCTGAAGCATACAACGCGTATAGAGGTGAGTATGGAGTTTTCCCCACGGGAAACCAACATCTTTTGGTCGAGTTGTTGACGTCTTGTTGCATAGGTCCGCTGAAGAAAGTTCTGTGTGCCGCTTTCTGCTGACCTAGAACAATCTGGCGATATGATGGACAAGGATTGTTGCTAAACGAGGAAATTCCCGATATCGGAATAGTATATTTCCCTCGTGATTAGGAGGCCATGTTTAGAGGTATGTTGAAAATCCGGAAGATCTTGCCGGTGGGATAAGATTCTCCGAGTAATGAGATTCTACTCGTAGTTTGGTTCAGAAATCGGTACTATGGATCACCGGTGTTTCTCAATTTGATCTATATCCAACTGTATTTAACTGATGGTTTAAAATACACCTCTTTGCTTCACTTTTTTATTAAAGAATATATTGCCAAGTTATGGTATTGATTCTGTGTAAAACTTCTTCTAATATGCCATTCATGATTGAATCAAAAGCAAATATACGTAAATAATTATGTCGATATTATATGTCGGAGATGAAAGAACACCGAAGCCTTTGGAATTTTGGATAATCCCGCAACATTGTAACCTAGAGTCTACTATAGCTGTAATTAAACAATTGTAGTTATTCAATCCGATTGTAATTGTTAGAGAGTCGTGATAATGAGCTTGGGCTCGAGGCGACAGCCAGTCGCCGAAAGTAGTCGCGGTCACGGGATGAACGCCTTGTCTAACAAATGCATGGAATAATTCTATAGCTCTCCTTAAAAAGGAAATAGTTGTAACACTCGACAGTAAACATTCCAATGGTCTCTGTCCCGTAGCTCGCCACACGCAGACCCTATTCTTCGAGTAAGATGATTGCCAGATGTCGATGCGTCTCCGCAGTACATGTTCAGCTAGCCCGAGGGTCCGTTATAAATCTTAAGATTTAGCCAACTAAAGTCCTTCAAACAGACAACTCATGCGAGTTTATTTGTACATATCTAGTTACATTTAGTATATTCACGCGAGTTACGTTTACTGAAATTATCAATGTTGGTAGAATAATACTTGTAATTCCTACAAACAACTAATATTCTATCCTAAAATGTGTAGTATTTTATATCAAAGATACAAGATTAACAGTGGATTTGAAAATGGGGTGGACTTGTCGAAACACTACTCCCTTGCCGATTTCGATGATTTTTTAATATGTTGCCGGGAACATGATTGTACGAACTTTTCTCTGTACGTCGTACTTTTCTGTGTAATCGTCGGGCGGCCCTAGTTTCTCAGAGATAGTTGCAAAAAGCTGCCATTACTACTTTGGCGAACTCTCTCTATAATTGTGTAGCGTAGTAGCGGTATTGATTGCCGCGGCTACCTTGCGGCGCGACGCGGCATTGGGCGAGCTTGGGTAATTCCATCGATCCTTCGAATGAAAGCCCCGTGCACGACTGCATAATATGCGAGGCTGTAAGAAATGTCTGCGATAATTCGATTAAAAAAATGAATATCAGCAACGTAGGTTTGAGATTGTGTAATGTGTACACTATTTATTTATAGTTTATCGATATTGGATTAGCTTTGGGTTACGCTATACTCTCTGACCGCCGCTGTGAAGTGGCCGGTTACGACCGAGGCAGATATATATTCGCATATAGTATGTATGTATAGGCAGAATGCGTAATAGGGTACGCGTTACTATTAGTAGCGAGGGGCCATATAGAACGACCTGCCCGAAATCCAAGATTTACATATCCCTGCTTACACACCCTACATGTTTGCTGTAGTTCGGATCCTCAGCATTCTGATTCTTGACACATAAGATTTCGATCCATTGATGTATAACATGACCTCCTACTTGTTGTCCCCATAGCTACCACGGAGCCTGGATTAATTTTATTAAGCCTTTATAACGGAGCCTTTATTAATTTTTTACGAATTCCATTAAAAATCACGAAATGTTTCGGAAAATATTCCATATTGTTTCACGTCAAATATATTTACAAAATTGCAAGTTCTGTATATAAGAATAGATTTCAAACGAGGACCGTTTGTTGGCACAAAGTATAACATGAAAACGCAATCATGCAGTAAACGTGTTAACGCGGGTAGCCTTATTCAAAGGAAATTCGTATTACTATCGAGAAATGGATGATATCGGCGCGACGTGACGCAACGTCGATATATATGTTTCTGTGTCAGTACAATACTGACATAGGTCACACACGATGCGCTCCACTTGCTACATGCCTACCTGTTTATAACAAGGTGCATCGAGGTCGATGTGAATACTTTGTCGCAACGGATCGACATAATTGACGCGGTGAAAGATGAGAGAGAGAGAGAGAGAGAGTGTGTGTATGCGTGAACACGCGCGCGCGTGTGAGAGAGAGAGAGAGAGACGATACGATAGAAAGATAATGAGAAACTAAAGTTGAAAATCACTCGCTCAATCACTCGATAACTCCGTTGAATCGTTGAATCGATAAACCGTATCATCGATGGAATTTCATTTTTCTGTCAGAAAGTTCTCGCATCTTATGTAATTAACTCGATTGTTCACGCTTTTATCCAGAGCTATTGGGAAATAGGCCAGTTGAGCTTAAGGGGTCTGCAATCGAATGGCAACCAGATTAACCACTGAAAAAACTTCCGATTTGCGCGAAAATCCGGGACTACCGTATCAGGCGGTCAGGAGAAGATTCAGAATGCCTCTTTAACGACCGGACTCCTTTTGATTCCCTCGGGATCTTCTGTGGAGGTGGAATACTCTCGTCGAGCTAGGTGACGTCGCATTGCGCGCCCATATCACAGGGTAACAACGTAGACGGAGGTTTTCACTAAATAACTCTGTTTGTTGACTTGCGTTCCGCGATCAAGTCCTTTTATCAAAAATAATTCAATTAGTTGATATCATAGCCCGAAGTGGTATATACAAAATGATAAGATGAAATTGATCGTACAGTGAATTATTTGTATAGATTTCATTAAAATTCACCCTCGAATACCGAATATAACTCGAGTAATCCGTGCGTTTATTTTATCGTTCCGAATCGATTTCCCCAAATACTTGCTATAAGGCGGTCAATGATCCACACACTTTCGTAATTCAAATACGTGTTTCGCCCGAATGAATTCCCCCGAGGCCATCTTCGAGGGAAGAAAAGGAATAGGCGGTAACTTATCAGGAGTCCAGACTTACCGAAGGTATCCCAAGGGAACTGATTGTGAGTGGAAGAGCGCAGGCTTCGCAGATTGCGAGAGTTACTGCTGAATAAAAACAGCATAGTTGATAGTTCATAAAGGGAAGCGTAAAGATGGGAGCAGCATGAAACTGAGACACACACACAACCAGGGAATTATCAATAAGAAAATATCCGCGTACGATATCATAATATAGAAGCATATATACAAACGCCTTAGTTAGAATAACGCAATACAATGTAGAAGATACATATATACTGAATTAGGCTATAACTATATTAAGGGATAAATTAAGATAGCAACAAAATGTATCAAACGTGCACGAACAAACGTTAGAAAAGATTGTAATTGTAATAGGCGTAAGCCTCGATATAATAAACTCCTCAATACATAAGAGAGAGAGAGAGAGAGAGAGGGCGGGAGGGAGGGAGGGAGGGGGAGAGAGGGGGAAAGAGAGAGAGAGAGAGAAGGAAGAAACCTACATGAAAATGCATTTTCTATTTTACATAACGTATACATGCCTTGCATATTCATGTTTAAGAACATCCGCACAAGTATATGACGCATATGTGATGTAGAAATATATACTTATGTGGCATATTCATCTCACCAAATTGATTCAGTTTGTGATAACTTGATTACGGATATTTATGCATTCGTGTGAAATTTAAGGATGCAAAAGAAAATTTAAAGAACGCAAATAATGCGGAAAAATATGAAAAATAGTTAACTTTGATCCGACCTTTTTCCATTTAGAATTTATTATAATTTCTTGTATGAATCGATCGTGCTAAGCTACGGACAACGACAAATCAAATATGAAGGTGATATGTTAATTCGTAGAATTGGAATATGCGTAGGTATGTAGTAGTGCCCCAGCACTTTTACTAAATAAGACATATAATATATATCCCGGGATGGTTAAATAGATCATTGAGGAATAGAAACGAGAACTAAAACACTGCTTGTCGGGCAATAACGTAACTCGATCCCTAGATGTCAGTGCGACACAATTCGAAAATTTATCTAGTACGCGTGTATCTTCAAATGTTCAAACATGTACGAATTTTGTTGAATTGGATTGTACACGATAATTAATGGGACACTCTGTATACTTAATAGAATGCAGTCAATATTTTGAACGGCACAACAATCTAAATCTTTCTTTTTAATATAAATATTAGGTATCTATGTTTAGCATCTTGAATATATAGAAAATAAAGAAAATCGAATTTTCATTTTTCATTTTATAAGTAATTGCGAATAAGTTCTTTTTCGTTTTCCTCTCATCCTTGAAATGATTTTTTTATAAAGTTCTTGACTTGATGAATGTTTGTTTCAAGAAAAGGCTTCCCTCCCCCTATAGAAAACAATTGGAGTTTCTATGAGTCTTTATGAAACAGCATATTATTAGAGGAAATTGTGACCGGATGTTTTGTTATAAATGAACACGGTTTTCCCAAACGATGGTCTAGAATCAATGCGTAGTCTGACGTCAATGTGATCGCAGATATTGAAACTTCCGAGCAGAAGTACTGGTCACCTTTGTACTCGGTAGATCAGCGAAACTCTCTTCATGCGATCAACTTGAACTATTTACACATTATTCTGCGTAATATTGTCTACAATATAGAGTATCTCTCTCTCTCTCTCTCTCTCTCTCTCTCTTTCTCTCAGGGACTGTGGAGTATTTTTCGAAGATGTCCCTCGCATTAAGAGAAAGGAAGATAATTCTACACAGAATTTCCACCTCGAAAACAATTTATATGGTTACTGTTTATTATCGGAATTACCCTTTTTTGATTAGAAAGTCAAAGAATTTGTCTCGTTAATTAATCGTTAGTAATTGAGGAAAATTCGTATAAACGCATTACGCTTGAGGCACGTATAATCGCACAAGTGTCTGAAGATATACTAAGAACGAATAACGGCATCACACTGAAAGTACAATATGATATTAGAGACCAAGCAAAAATAAAGATCGAAAGTGAAAAATGTAAACACTGAATTACTGCTGAAAATGTGGTCAACATCGTATAAGAGAGAGGACTTATTAAATTAAATGTAATATAACGTATTCAATTCTTTTTTCTCTCGTAACTTTTGAACCGCGACTTTCGTCCCAGGCCTCGCGTAAAGTGCGTTATACTCGCTACCTTTTCTCCATAACATATCCAAAAATCAGCAGAATCAGTATTGCAGTCCTTTTTCTATAGTTTTATATATACCAAAAGGGCGTTGACCTTGAAAATACTCAATGATTAGGCTGATATCTCAAAAGATATCGAATATAGACAAGACATCGAATTTCACCAATCCGATGGGTCTTTTGAAATGCAACATGATTCATTTTTTTAATACATCCATCAAGTAACGAGTTATTTCATTGGGCTGGCAACTAAGTGATCGTATAGTTTGTCAATACCACTTAATGACAAAATCCGCAATCACTTAGTTGCCAACCCAATAGTTAATAGTTCTTATTGACTCAGCCTGTACACTTACGAGCGATATTTACAGTTATTTGCAGTTATTTGCAGTTGGTATATTATTTTAGTTGCCTTAGCGCATATTTAACCGAATAATTTTAATACGAAATATTTCCAACGTATTAATTATGGAAACTTAGATTTTGTCCGATGAATTTTACAGATTTTGCCGGCTTTAAAATTTTAAACCAATAGCGTACAACGAAGTATGTAATGTGTTACTTGTGGGAACGTCGCGTCGTCTTGCTGACAGGGTGGTTAGCAAGAGAAAAGGAAAGTCATCGTCAACTACTTACCGGGCAATATTTTTTGCAAAGAATCCAAATCTTTCTGCGACCGTTGCAATCCGAAATATACCGACGATCGATATACGTTAACCGTATCGCCGTATCTTAAATAAGACATACACATATGTACTTTATGTATTATGCAATATCCGATATTGGATAAACGATAGTTAGGTATGCGGAATTCAGTGTTAAAACGATCGCCACTAAGAAAGCATTCGTCGCTTTGCTGTGCCGTAGCATCGGTGTCCTCTCATAAGTTTGGTGTTTAATCCATGTATGTACTTTCTAAATTTCCGTATTTTCGCTAATTGATTTTTCACTCATCTCCGATCTTCTACTACCTAAGAAATAATCCTCACACGTACGTTACGAGTTTACTGATATCCCGTGGTTTTATCATCCATTTGTGAGCGTGTCACCACTATTCCAAATAACTTTTTATTCCACCATCATGTTGTATAAGCAAAAGAAGGTGATTATTCGGGTAAGCGGTTATTAATCTACCCCAAGCTACAACCCATTCGTTCCTCTTTTCTATTTGTTCGATATTAAAACTGCTTCTCTCTTTCGTCATTGAGTCTCAAGTATAGGTTAGGCCATGTAAACGACATGTGGTCACCTGCTCCAGGTTTATGTGTAATCATAACCGAAATTTAATTAAGCTATTTTACGAGTATCTCGGAAACTATGGCTGACCGACAGTAACATGTACCGGAAGAAGTTGTTCAAAATGTTGGCTTTGACAACATGTTTCGAGATTATCGAAACATGTTTCGAGGTGTACCACTTTCTGGATAATTACCAAAAAAATATTTATTGTGCTACTACTTGTCAAAGAAAAGTAGATTCAACCTCTTAGGTACGATGCGCCACTATAGTGGCTTTCGCGGATGTTATATTATATTACGATGCGCTACTACAGTGGCACGCTCTACTGATTCATTCGCTCAGCGTTTGAACTAAATCACTTTTTTCATTTGTCTAGCTTCACGCTTCTTTTGCCTTCACGTTTTATAACAGTGTTAACAATATACAGACAGAATATATAGTCTTTGTTTTCGATACGCCAATGTCTGATATCAATTGTTGCTTTTCGTTAAAATAAAAAGCCCCTAGGCGTCCGAAAGGACAAATGAGGTGTCGATAAATAAATAAAATAAATAGAATAAATAAATAATTTAAAAGATATATCGTTCGAGATAAATTGGCGTGAAAAAAGTAATACGATCGATCGAAGGTTTAATTATTATGATATTCAAGAATAGTGAATGCTTAAACAGTTGAATGCAGATGTTTATGAATTATGCAGATGATATTCAATTGTTCGTTATGACGCAAGGCTTTATTCAAGTGAAGGAATTACGTTTCCTTCTAGAACCATTGCGAGCAGAAATTAAATTAGTTTTACTTTTTAAACAAATATAGGTGGATAATAGTTTTGTCAAGTACAGATTTAAAGGAGAAATAATTTCGGAGAAGAAATAAGCTAAATAGAACCGTGATACCCGTGTATACGCGTGAAAATCGTCAAGGAGGTGTAGATTGATTTTCTTACAATCTTTGTAAAATTTGTAGGGCACGTTATCTAGTATATTATCCATACATGATTCGATTTTTAAAAGACTCAGCTTGCTTTGTCGAAATGGAGGTATTTACCTTCAAAGTTGGAAATTTTAACACCACGCAATCCCTGTATCAAACTGCTGCATGGGCGATATTTCGATTAACTGCAGGAGAACGATTCTTACAAAATTTAATATTACAGATTGATAAAGGAAATTGGAGATGTATAAAATGGATGTCAGACATATTATTTTCGGAGGGATGAAATCAGAACCGATCGCGTCGGTGTTGTCAATGCTGATAAGCATATTACTATATATCATGTATTCGATTGGTCCTTACTCTACGACGAATATTCCTACCAAATCGTTAATGTCGTCTTATGATTTCATAGTCGTGGGCGGTGGTTCTGCAGGTATGTTCTTTCGTGATATCGATACAATGTTCCGTCATAAAATCTGATAAAAATGTGACAACGACAAACGCACCTGTGTGTTTGCGTACGCGGAATAGCGCGTTGTTACTCATACGATCAACTGACACAAAAATCTAACAAATCGCGCACCTCGATCTTTTACCAATGCAGACTACGTTTAACGACACCATCCGTATTAATGTTATATTAAAGTTATACGTTGTTCTATGTGTTAAAGACGAAATTTTAACTTACTTCCTTCGCATGGTGAAACTACGGAAAAGCTATCTACTGCCCGATTTCGATGGGTTTTGGATATGTTGTAAAACTCGCCATTTCGAACAATTTTTTGGGAGGGCAAGTAGCTTTTCTGCACTTTCCTATTTCATGCATATTCGATGTTTATCTTCTAAACATTTTTTTAAGTTAATCGCGTTAATTCCGTTTCGAAATTTCGACAAATTTTCTCTCTTTCTCGATGTTTCAAAGTTGAACTGTAAATATTTGATTTAAACATTTGTAACGTTTAGTTTATGTTTTGATGTTTGAGGATATTAAGTCTTCTTGCGTACGTTCTATAGTGTCATATCGATGTACGTGATTACAGGAGCCGTGATCGCGAGTCGCTTATCTGAGGTAGAAGATTGGAACGTACTCCTCCTGGAAGCAGGTGGCGATGGAAATGCTCTATATGATGTTCCTATTCTTGCTGCTAATCTGCAGCTCGCCGAAATCGATTGGAAATACAAAGTGGAGACCAATGAAAATTTCTGTCGGGGTAAATAATATCTAATAGGCAATACCTCGTTATGATAATGACAAGTATTTAATTAGAAAAACAATGCTGCATCCCCATTCATAATCATCCATATCTAACGCACTATTTTTTACGTTGGGAAAAGTAAATTAAAGGTGGAGGAGCATACAAGAAAGCATGTCACGCTTGCAAAGGATCATAAAATGCAATCTATGGCAACGCGAATAAATAAAGTAAGTGAATAAGTGGAACTTTCTAGAACATTGGCACATCATCACCTTTCAATCCTAACGAATATTAACACTGGGACTAACAAACGCGTCAAGATAACGGATCTGAGTTTTTCTTTTTCACAACTACTAAAAACATGCAGGTATTTTTGACAAAATTAATACTGGTTTTTATCTAAATAGATAGATATATGAATATATGGATCTATTTATCTTCATTAATATCGTTCGAATTATATCGATTTACGAGTATATACGTGTATAGAACGTTTAGGTACAATTAAGTAGGTCTAATGTTGATCGAATGGTCAAAGTCGGGAAATGAATCTATGAAGTCGAACCCAAAAGAATATAAACACGAATCAATAACCAACCAACATCAGTATTGAGTTACGAATACTTCGTTTCACTTTACCGTGCCTTAAATTATGCCCACAGCGATGAAGGAGGGTCGTTGCTTCTGGCCACGTGGCAAAGTGATCGGGGGCAGCAGCGCGATAAACTACATGCTCTATGTCCGTGGTAATAGAAAAGATTACGACATTTGGGAACAATTGGGCAATCCGGGATGGTCCTACGAGAATGTCCTCGGTTATTTCAAGAAATCGGAAGACAATCAAAATCACTTCTACACTGAGACACCGTATCATTCGACCGGGGGTTATTTAACTGTCCAAGAATCACCATGGCACACTCCCCTGGCCGATGCGTTCATTCGAGCTGGCCAAGAAATGGGTTATGAGAATAGAGACATCAACGGAGAACGACACACTGGCTTTATGATTCCTCAGGGGACCATTAGACATGGAAGCCGGTGCTCCACAGCGAAGGCCTTCCTGCGGCCGGCAAGGAATCGCAAGAATTTACACGTCGCTATGGAAGCGCATGTTACCAAAATTTTAATAGAGCCGTCGTCGAAGAGGGTTTACGGCGTAGAGTTTGTTAGAGACGGGGAAACGTTACGGATTCGTGCCGACAAGGAAGTGATCGTTTCCGGGGGAGCTATCAATAGCCCTCAGTTGCTGATGTTGTCGGGAATAGGACCTGAAGAACACCTATCAGAACACGGCATACCAGTGATTCAGGATTTAAAAGTGGGTCATAATCTTCAAGATCATATAGTTGCGGGGGGCATTACGTTCTTGGTGAATGAAGAAATTTCACTGATAGAGAGCAGGATGTATGATATTCGCAATGTCCTAGAATACGTATTATACGGAGACGGTCCTTTGACCGGTTTAGGCGGTATCGAAGGACTAGCTTTCGTTAATACCAAATATGCGAATACTTCCGACGATTTTCCAGACATACAACTGCATTTTTCGGCAGGGGGGACAAACTCCGACAACGGTAGGCATATTAGAAAGGTTCATGGACTGACCAAAGAATTCTATGACGCCGTATACGGGGAGCTTAACGATAAGGACGTGTGGGGCGTCCTTCCTACGCTTTTAAGACCGAAAAGCAAAGGAGTTATCAAACTTCGGAGCAACGATCCTTTCGATCATCCATTGATTTATGCGAATCATTTTGAAGAACCGGAAGATATGGCGACACTGATCGAAGGAGTTAAGTTTGTGTTCGAGATGAGTAAAACTGCTTCGTTTAGACGTTACGGGAGCGAAACGAATCCAAAACCATTTCCTGGTTGCAAGCATATTCCGATGTATAGCGATCCATACTGGGAGTGCATGATCAGATTCTATTCGATGACTCTATATCATCCCGTGGGTACTTGCAAGATGGGGCCTAGTTCGGATCCAAAAGCTGTGGTAGATCCTCGGCTTCGAGTTTACGGAGTTACTGGACTTCGAGTCATAGACGGCTCAATTATGCCAAATATAGTTAGCGGTAATACCAATGCGCCGATTATCATGATCGCAGAGAAGGGTTCCGATATGGTGAAAGCGGAATGGTTGGGGGAACGGACGTCAAAATGAATGGCTGTTTTTGTAAATTAATTCAAAGCGAATGCTAGTACTATATTATATAATAGAAACTTATAATTTCAAACTCAAAATAAATTTTCATTGCGTTTTACGTACAGTGGAGTACGAGCCAGAATATGTAGTCATGTTTTATTAAATGAACATCGAGTAATGTAACTGTTAAGAAGGGAGCTAGTTTACAAGACGCATTTTTTCGACCGATTCGGTATTGCGACCTCCAGTAAGAGGATACATAGGATCGTAATGTAACTATTGTCTTAAGGCTTGGCACGATACGCACGGCTTTTACAAATAAAATCAATCAGGATAATGCACGTGACGTAACACATAGAACAGAGATACCGATAAACAGGAAAGATTGAACGAAATGGTTTCGATTTACTCTTTCGCGACTTCTCTCGGTGCTCTTTGAACTGGAATTGATCAACTGGAATAGATAAACGCGGATATTCGAACAAACAAAGACATATGAATTTCCATAGTTTCCAAGATATCTGCAAAACGTTATCGATACCACAACAATGAATTCTGCCCATCATTGTGCGTCCGCAACAGCGTACGCGTTAATATTGGTTACCGACTGCCTTTCAGCGGACAGATATAATAGCAATGATCCAACCGAAACCTAGTTCTTATCTTTCGTTTATATAACATGTATAAACGAGAATTCACCGAGCTTGAGTAAAGATTCGTGCACAACTACATATGCGAAGCTGTAAGAAATATCTATTCTATCGCGATTAAAAATGAATATCATCAATGTATTGGGGTTAGGTTTCGAGTTAACGTTATCAATCCGCTTGCGTGAAGCAGTAACGGTTCTTCTATTTCGTCGAATAATATCGATTATTCTTCCGCCTATTATTTGTATAATTAATTTGTTCCTATGTTACGCAAGCATTGCCAGCCGCTTCGCGATGGCGGGGTTGAGAAAGCTAAGCCAAGGCCAAACGCAATATTTTCTTACAGTTTTGCATACGCAGTTGTGCACGGGGCATTTAAGCTCGTCCAATTCTCGTTTATACATACTACAAACAGAAGGTAAGGGATAGATTTGAGTTGGTTTTGAGCGATCAATACTGACCCATAGGCTGTCACAGACGCAAAGTGTATTTGTAATTTTCAAAGAATAAAGGCAACTTCTTGCATTAAATACGTATTCAATTATGTAATAATAATTATATAATTATTTAAGAAGCTTAAATTTTCGTGAGTAAAAAATAAAGGAAATGTAAGAAAATGTGAAGTTCGAACGTCTGGAACATCTCTGTCTTCTGGGCTTCTTCAACCTCGACTGTGGGAAGGGAAGAGAAAGCGTCAACAGTTGAGGCTGCCATAAATTAGGTCCTTACGTTTTGCGACTGCGTTGCCTAGTATATTCGAGTATACTTTGCACAATTATGGATCATGTGGGCGACTGTCGAAACGAAACTACGCGAACTCGGCATTTCCAAGTCTACAGAACGTGCTGTAAACGTCTAACGTGACTAACCTCAACTCGCTTGTAATATTTTTTTATAGAAACGTTTATTTATCGAATAATTTGGGTTACCGTAAAGATTGATCTGCTACTGTGCGTACACAGTTTCGTTTACGATTATACGATATTCTCTTTTATACTCTATTTGTAATTTTATGTTACTATTTAGTTTCAATTCCAATCATTATAAGCGGTGTAATCTTATTCCATGCTGTATCAATCGGTAACGCTGAGAGTAATACAAAAGTACATCGTTAGATGTCATTAAGAAAACTTCCAACATTCTCACGTGTTGACATAAAATTGTAAAATATAACCTATATGTATAATAGTTAGTAGATTTTTATGAAGTGTATTCCTTTTTTGTTCTATGAGTTGTTTTATTATTTATTTTATCATATTTTATCATATTGGGACAATGAATAACATTCGAACAAACTAATCTAGATGTCAAATTATTAACGTGCCAGAATAACCTATAAATGCCTTGAATGACTCGATTTCTGTAAAAAAATGCTAGCTCCGTGTCAAGATATCATTGAAGATATAGAAGATTTAATATCATCGCAAGATATTACACCAAAGGAACGATATAGTGCAAGGAAAAATGTTACTGTTCGTTCTAAACGTAAACAAGTAACTGAAGATGTACCAGAACCTCCTATTTTCGATAGTATTGTGCCAGGAACACAGACAATTTATACAAAGACATGGGGTTGTACTCATAATAATTCTGACAGTGAATATATGGCAGGTCAACTTGCTGCTTATGGTTACAAATTAACGGAAAATAAATATGAAGCAGATCTGTGGCTCTTAAACTCTTGTACAGTAAAAAGTCCAGCAGAGGATCATTTCAGGAATGAAATCGAAGCTGGAAGAAAGATGGGAAAACATGTTGTAGTTGCCGGGTATGGAAACTTCTTTGTACCTAATGAACGTAGTTCTTTTTACCATATTGCAAAATTTATTTATTTTCACTACTTATTACAAGGGTAATTATCAGTAGGTAAATGGGAAAGAATTAGAGTTATAATGAAATATAGCGAATTTGAAATATGTTATTTATACTTAATACTGCTTAATCTACTTTTATGAACTTTTGCAAATCGCTATGAAAATATAAGAAACAAAGATTATTTTATATCAGTATCGGTAAGATTAAAAATATTTTATCCATAGTTGTTTTTCACATGCAAGAAACTTAAAAGAGTTTAACAACTTCTTTACTTGTATACATGTAATATTTTTCAATTGGTTGAAATATGTTAAAATTAATGTAACATTTGGAAGTAAATCTATATAGCTCAGATAATAAAATTTCAGGTAAATTAAAGGGATCGTCAGCTTGTTCTTCTCTTCAAATTCACTGTCCTCTGTAATCAAAAATACAAGAAATTCATATGGTATTTCATACGCTAAATCTAGCAATTCAAATATTGCCTAGTTCCATATTCGTTGATTACTTGCAATTAATTAAGATTAATATTTTAATTTTATATGATTTATTTTTACATATATATAAGATTATACGTTAGGTTAATAAAAGTTAATGAAATATGACATATGTTTTAACGAGGTAACATGAGAGCTGGGCAAATATAAAACTTTAAAGATAATTCAGTTAATCTAGATTAAAATTTATTTTGACTACAAAATTTACTGGCCGAATATTATACTTTGTTTTGTTCAAATATACACAGAAACTAAGCAGAAGGTAGCATACGATCTCAAATCAAATAATCAAAAACAATCCTAATAAAACTTTATTCGCTGTTGATTTTTTCAGACTATGTTATTAATTATCAATGAATATTATTTAAAAATATATGTATATTTTTTATTTATGTATTGTTCTTCGGTACTTTTGTTTAGAAAGTAAATTTATATTCTGTTTAAAGGCTCAAAAGAGGAAATAGTGAAAAAAGATTGGTTTCAGATGCGTACCACAAGGTGCACCGAAGTCATCTTTCTTACAAGGATTAAGCATGATCGGCGTGCAACAAATCGATCGTGTGGTAGAAGTAGTGGAAGAAACTCTGAAAGGAAATACCGTTCGGTTCCTGCAACAGAAAAAGGAAGCTGGTAAAAAGATCGGCGGCGCTTCTTTAAGATTGCCTAAGATTCGTAGGAATCCGCTGATCGAAATCATAGCTATAAATACTGGGTGTTTAAATCAATGCACTTACTGCAAGACAAAACATGCGAGAGGTGAACTGGGAAGTTATCCTCCCGATGAAATTGTTGAGCGTGCGATACAGGCGTTCGACGAAGGCGTCTGCGAGTTATGGTTAACCTCTGAAGACACAGGAACTTATGGTAGAGATATTGGCACGAGTTTGCCCGAATTACTGTGGGCACTCGTGAAAGTGGTGCCCGATGGATGTAGGGTTCGCGTTGGAATGACTAATCCACCATATATCCTGGAGTATCTGGAGGAGATGAGCAAAATTCTGAGCCATCCAAAAGTCTACAGTTTTCTTCACATTCCGGTGCAATCTGGAAGCGATCAGGTGTTAGCCGATATGAAGCGAGAGTATACCCGCGCCGATTTCGAGCGAGTTGTCAACTTTCTACGAGAACGTGTTCCTGAGTTAACTATAGCGACGGATATCATTTGCGGTTTTCCAACAGAAACAGAACAGGATTTTGAAGAGACGATGAAACTTTGCGAAAAGTATAAGTTCCCGAGTTTGTTTGTCAATCAGTTTTTTCCCAGACCGGGAACGCCGGCTGCTCGAATGACGAAAATACCTACGCAAATTGTGAAAAACAGAACCAAAAGGTTATCAGAATTTTTTCAATCTTATTCTCCGTATTTTGATAGAATAGGACTCGTCCAAGATGTGCTAGTGACAGAAATATCCCATGATAGGAAGCACTACGTCGGACATAATAAATCTTATGAACAGGTTCTCCTACCGTTAAAGGAAGAATATTTAGGAAAAATAGTTAGAGTAAAGATCGTAGAAACGACAAAATATTCTATGAAGGGGGAACCAATAATAGAAGGTACGTCCCCGGCGTTAAAACCATGTTTACCAAAAGGAGCTATATCAGGAATACCAATGGAGATGAAATCATCGAAATATAGAATAGGAGTTGCCCTGGCAATTTTTCTAGCAATCATTCTCAGGCTATTATGGAAGTTTTTTATGATTTAGCAAGTCTCTTGTTCTCTAAATTCTTTAATCCGGAATCTATAAGAAAGATTATTACTATTGATTCAGGCGTTAATATCAGGGACGGACTGGAACTTGAATTTCTACCGGAAGATGACCGACTGATTGACTTGAACTATTTTTAGTTCATTAGTTAAATTCTACGTAGGGCTGCGTCAAATGCCACAAATCGGTGCTCTACCGATCCACCGGTAATTTTCCGAAACTACGCGATGCGACGTGAATCAGTCCGCATCTAAAATTGATGGTTGTATCGACAAGTCTATTTAAGTTTTAGAAAATACACTAACACAAATCTTTACATTAACAAACTTTTTAAAATGAACAATTAAAATTTGTAATCTGTTGACTCCATAAGAAGCTAATGCATAAATACTGTTTCTAGTCATTAGTTTCTCCATTAATTTGTACGGCATAGTAACATTCATGTATTACTACGTTACTATTTGCAAATTGATCAAGAGCTGTCCGGTGTACCGTGCATTTTATTGTAGATTTTCTATATTTTCCTATGTACATGATGATTCAACACAGTTCGAATCCAATAAATCAAGATAACGAAGCCCCGAGTCATTTTTTTTAACCTTCTCGTGAATACGTACACATGTATATCCAGCACCCACAAAATAATGCACCGATTCAAAAAGGTAGAGATATTTTCAACAACAATTTATCTACATAAAGTACATATGCACATATGCATGTATATATGTGTATATTCTCGTAATTTATTCTTTTTATTAGTTATAAAATTCATATATAAGATTCATATATATTTGCAATTTACAATATAAAAATATATTCATTATAGATGAATGTACATATTTTTGTCACGAATAATACAAGCATTTGATATATTCATTCGATTTCATACGATCACTGATAAAATAAATAAATAATATTATTAAATGATGAATTAATAACAGTATAATAATAATAATAATAATAATGTGAATATGCAACGTTGATTTTTATCCTTGCAGCAAAATATAATTATACTATAAATTTTATACAATCTGTGTGTATTTAATAAATTGATTTTTCTAATAAACTATCAGTTATCAATTCTTATTTTCGCAATAAAATAGATTTACGTTATAAAGTTCGATAGAATTTATTTTTAGTATAGCGATATTTTATATAAATACTGCGCTTAATTAAACTTATTTCGTATAAATTTTACAATAAAATTTGTCTAATTTTCATCTTTGCATTGTGAAATAGCAACAGCAAGTTGTGGCTCAAGTGCACAGCAGAGGTGTACCGAAATTCAATTGCATTGTAGCGAAAGGGTTAAATTCTCGCTCGACAGGTAACGTGTATTTATCAAGAAATCGTGTTTACGAGAACACTTGCGATACTTTGCAGTCGATGTTATATTTAAGATAAAAACAGTCGAGTCTGAATTTCCAACGAATTAAGAATGGCTTTGCTGTTGAATTCTACTTTGTAAAGGGTGTGTTGGAGAAAAATCAAGAAAAAGGAGGTGAAACTGTAGTATTTGAAGCGTTTCCTGAAATAAAATGCTTAACAGTTAAAAAAGTAAGAACTCTGGTTTATAATTAATTGACTATATTTGAATTGACAAAATACAGGAACCGGCCCTGAGTGGGCTTACAAAATATTATTAGGACAACCCGAGTATACAAATTAATGTTCTAGTCGAACAATGATATCGAATATAATTTAACTTATTCTCGATGCATTCAGAACTATAATAGTAGAAAAGGAAAGAAATTGAGCGTCCCCAAGTTAATTTATCCTCGAGAAATCATAAGTATAGAGAAGAAGAAGAAGAAGAAGAAGAAGAAGAAGAGCATACGTTACACTTAGTAAAACAGTATGTTCGCTAAGGAAACATAAACCTCTTAATTTATTGCATTAACAATGCTCTTTTATTTGGTACCGTCCCTCCCGATGCTAACGTTTCGCTTTTTAAAGTACTATATTATTATTACTCGAAAAATATTAACTTATTGTTACTAAACGTAAGTATAAGCTTATTCTAAAACGAGTTATTATCAAGGTATTTCCTGAGTATTAAAATTCACAGGCAAAACTGTGTAATCCGCTAGAAACGATAAAAGAGATATTTGTAAAAATCCTTTTTGTTAAATTCAAAATTGGGATTTCCAAACAGCATCACAACAATCAGATTACTCTCGTCTTTTGCATAAGATATGAATTTCCGCTGCTTTATGCACAGCTTTATGTACAGCGACAGACTTAATTTTAAAAACAAGGCTTTTATGACATATTCCTATTGAAATCTCTAGAGCATAATCATCTTACTGCTCCTGCGTATCGATTAATCATATTAATGTCTTGTAACATTTTAATATATATTGTCATATACATAAATGTGAACAAAAAGAACGTTAGCATAACTCTCTTTTAACAAATACAATTTATTGTTGCACTTTCTAGCCTATTTCATTAGATTATTCTCTTTAAATTGACATATTAATGAAATATTATGAAAAATAATCTCTTTTATCTCTCGTACTATGTATATGTAAAATGTAACGAACGATTTTTTAACATTAAAAGCTGGCACATTAAATATAGTGGATCCTGGTAACGTCTAAACATACAACAGGACTGACCCAAAGACATACTCTTCCGTTTATACGAAACAAAATATTTCATCAAATATTTGCGCGCGTATACAGTAACGAAAATTGGCAAATAAGAGAGCAGATGTTTGACCTTTTGAAGGATAATTAAATCGAAAATCTTTTCTTATCAGTTTCGTATTTGCATGTGAGAATCATTTCGATGAACAGTAATTCATTTATCGATATTTCCTATAAACTCGAGTTTTCAGGATTTTAATGTACTTGGCACATTTTTATTTTACTCCATACGAGATTTCGCATACTTTTTATTCACATCAATCCTCCAAAAAGTAATATGTATAGCGTAGTACGAATTAAATTAAGATTAACGACTGTGTGATTTGATCATTGTTTATCACTGATACGAAATAACACGAAAGTTAATGCGAAAAGAATAATATAAAATTTATATACTATTTTTTTCTTTATTCGCAATATAGATTGGATAAATAGCTTAATCGCTAATCTTAGTTTAATTATACGTACCCACCCACCCACACACACGCGCGCACACGCGCACACACGCACACACGCACACATACACAGATGATATGACATGATATGATATGATGATGATGTGTGTGTATATATATATATATATCACCTTCGAGGCACTATTTGCACAATACTAAGAACAAGTAAGAATATACTACACTTCAGAAGGCCACATTTTATACATACATCGGACAACGACCGCTTTTCTCTGAGCTCTTATCGAACACGTAACTTTAAATTTACATATGCTACAAATGTTAGATATTTCTCTGGTATCTATACGTAAAATAGTAAATCCTGCAGCCTCGTTCGCGAAAATTTTGGCATCCTTCTAGCTCGACCTCAAACGCACTGAACTTTACATCTTGTATCTTTTACCAATCGATTTCTACGGCTTTCGAGGCGACAGTACGCAAAATATTATGTAAATAATTATAAAATAGCATTTCCATTGCTCGACCTAGAACGCTACTAACAATATGTACAATACATTCGAGCTTTTGATTAAGTCTTTGAGCGTATTAATGATCATCTAAAGATTAAAGATACTATGTACAATGGAATGGTATTGTCCTATATCACAGAAATGTCGTGCGTGCTCGCTGTACCCACGCTGTTTTAAAATGATCCGTCGTTATCTTTACCTAAGCTTTTCTAGCTTTATCTAAGGAAATTACGATCAAGTAATTGAAGAAATAGTTCAAGAGACGATACTTATGCCGTAAATTATTGAAATTATTGCCGTGAATTATTTAAAAAATAACGGTCTTCCCCACTGAGTAATTCCCCAATTTTCTATGCAACGCCTTTTTTTCATATGCTTGTCTTTCCATTTTTCGTTTCCTTATTACGTTAACATATCATATACAGTGTGACGTACTAATGATCCATCTTATGTACTATATATATGTATGTATCTCATCGTCGTATCTCAGTCTCGTTAAAAAATGCAGATATTCGTATTAAACGATACACGTGCTTTTACATCGATTATATTTTGTCCTTTTTATATTTTAGAAATAGTGGTTTAAAGAATCAGAACCAAGTCATTACGGCATCAAAAAATATCGGGAGACATATAGCGTATTGGAAAAATCCAACAGAGAAAACACGTTTATACGAATTTATGTATAGAAATGCTTCATTAGGTAAAATAATGATAAAAAACTAAAGGTTTGTCATACGTTAAATAGGACCATCGAGTGTCTAATAATTTGTTTTGCAGACAATAAATAATTAATTTTTCATATTTCCTTAATAAAATATTTGCTCCCTCAAGTATACTATGCTAATTTGGTCTCAATCTTGTAGAACATTTCAACATCCGTGACACAACACTGTTTTACCGAACCAAGGAATTAGAACAGAAACGATACTTTGCTTTTCGCTGTTTACTCTTACATACGGTAAAAACTTTTGATGATACAACATGAAACGAATTTAAAACGGTAATACGACGAGCGACAATAAAATTTGTCTAAAATTGTCGATGAAATTAAAATTCCTTCGAAGAACATAACAAGTCGTCTGTATCATAATTAAAAAATATTTACCATGAAGAATAAAAATATTTAACTTCAGTTGACTGCTAATCGATGTTAATAAAATTTTTAATAAATTAGCTGTACACGCTTTGCTAATTAAAATAAAAGTTATGATATTTTGGCACACCACTATAATTTTCTAAATTCACGGCATAAGTTTCTATATATACGTATTATTTGTTCTTGTAATAAATAGAGAACATTTACATACATAGACAAAACGATACGGAACTAAATGCATATATGAAAATAACGAAACACAGGATCATTTTACGACATTTCGTAGAAATTATTTGGATTTTTACTTAAAGAGTCATACTATAATAAATCTTTCTTTTTCTGTTTACAAAGTAGAGACTTCGTGATCGATATCGCAATACTCGTTTTATTAGTAATAAACTTAATATAGAATTTCATTTGGTTAACGTTAAGATCAATCAAAGGTTTGACGACACGATATAACATATGGAATGCGATACGATTAAATGAAATCTTCGTACATATCGGTATCAATTTCGGTAAAATATTCTCCGTTCTTTATCCTTTTGACGGCTAATTGATCGTATAGAAAATAAATAAAATAGAGAAAATATCTTATTATAAATTATATATACATACATATATGTCATGGGTTCACAGAGATATTAGATTAAAAGAAATGTTCATTTCTTTTATCGGAAGAGAGCGATTAAAAACGAAATTTGTGTATCGATCACGAAATTCAACCGAATACGAATATATTACTATGCGCTGGTTATTTACATGCAGTCTTTCGCGATCCAGCATACACCGGTACAAAAATAACGTTCGAACGAACAAAGAGAAGCGAACAAATATTAAATACAATAAACTGACGTTTGATTCGAACATTAAAACGGACGTACAAAGAATCGATATGGCATACTAGAACACTAAGAACAATGTAAAAAATAAAGTATGGCTCCCAAGAAGGGCGAAAAGAACGTTAATAATAATTTAAGAAAGAAAAAGAAAAAAAAACATACGTTATGGCAATTCTTATGGCGTAAATTACATAATGGCACAAAAGTGTATCCTCGTTTTTTGTACCGGTTCGAATGTTGAAACCTTGAGCGCAATATTGACGAAAACTTCATTTAGAAGGAGATTGTACCCGCTGGAACTGGAGGAAATCAAACCTGAGATTCTAACGGTCGGAGTCAATTGCGATCAGTACAATTTTGTGTCACAAGAAGAATCATACGTACCGCATATACATATACATATGCATTGCCGGTTTATCGGTTGGAGCGGGAATCGATATTGTCATCGTATGTCTGTCTCCCTCGCTCGATATTTAAATTGACTCTATTCGCAGCACAGAGGAAAAAAAAATAGGGAAAAAAAAAAGAAAAAAGAAAAGTCACTTGTCTGCGTATGTACGCGAATTTACGTTAGTACGGGTTGAAAGAGACCCGATACAGCTCGCCGTCCGACCGCTCGCGCTCAGACACGATTGAGTAGTTTACAGTCAACTAGCGACTAAAGCCGAATCTACACTGTTTTACTGTGGATAATCGCTGCAGACGAAACGAGGATAAAAGCGATGTTGCTCTTCTTTTTCTTTTTTTTTTTTTTTTTTTTTTTTTTTTTTTTTTTTTTTTTTTTTTTTTTTTTTTTTCTCTTGAAGAACCATCCGTTTTTCTCGAAGATCATCCACAATGAAACAGTGTAAATTCGACTTCACTTGCTAGTTGACCGCAAACTATTCAATCCTGTCTGAACCAACCTTTAATTTTTGTTCAAAAAATTCCATGAATTGTAGGCCAATACCATTAATATAAAAATAATACTTTCAAGTTGGTTTAATGATAGCAGATCTTTGTCACGCGATCATTCATTATCGAGATGTAAAAACGATATTTATACAGATATTTATACAGATATGGTAAATTACAATCGATAAAGGATCAAAGGTAACTCTCCATCATCGAGAAGGTTTCGTCATTACCGCTCCTCTTTATCCCCCGATACTTGACTCACACAACTTGTTATCTTACTATTCCTATAGCTACATACATACTTCAATAATACTTTTTGAGCGACCCTTTTTACGAGTCATGGCAATCCTTTTTTGACCTCGTATTTTATAAGACTAGCAGCAATACGTACACACGCGAGACAAAACATTTCCTTGTTCTCTTTGGAGAGAGAATCGCATCTTAGGAGGAGAGTAAGCGATAAGAGAGAAAGAACGTGCGCATCGAGGGATTACGATTCGACGAACAGTAAGGTAAGGCGGGATTAAATTGCACAAGATACATTTTACTAAAAATTAGTCAACAATTTCCGGCTGCTATATATCGCTTTGTAACTTAGCCAGGGATAAAGTTTAAAAAACTAGAAACGCTCTTTTTCCTGCCTGACGAACGTGTTTAAATGTTTTCAATTTATCTAATAACATTACTAACGATAAAAACATTGACAAACATCGAGAGACAAACAAATAATTTAATCAATTGAGATGCTTGTCGAGTCTTTTCGTGGCCAACGCGTTGTACTCTCTTAACGAATTATTGTTCGCGATAAAAGCATAAAAACATAGATATATTTGGTCAAGGTATTAAAATTAAAATAACCCCGCCCCCCTTTCATCGAGTCGATAAATATTTAAAAACAAGACACGAACAAATTCAGTTTCATTTTTTCGCGCGTTAACATTCCGGCAACATTTAGCGGCAACGTTTCATTTTATTACAATTCAGCGGCTGGCCACATCCTTCTTTCGGCCATCTACTTTAATTGGCGTTCTTACCTTGATTCGGTTATATTCTTTTTGCTAGCGATGCGTCACGAATGAAACTCTGCAGACTACGGCGAAGGGGGCAGAGAAAACGCACAACCAGTTAATTAATAAGGCAAACGATTCGTAGAAAAGTCAAAAGCTGGTATATAGGCGTTCTAAAGAAGACGCGCTGCATTATATGTCGACGGTTATCGTGTCACGAGAGAGCGTTCGCGTAATAGAAAAAATGAGTCGGGCGAAAAGAGTGCAACTTGGTTTCTAACCAACCGTCTTCCCCCTTTACTGGCTTCATTAAGTCGCGACACACGATGCCTTTTAACCGAGTAAAAAGTGGTCGACGCGAAGCGTCGGCTCATGCCCTTAAAAGTTTTACGATTCGGTTCTTATATTCTTTCCTCGTATGTATTTTCTTTTTTCTCTCTTGCTGTATTTCTTATCCGCATTGTTATTATCGTTATTATATTATTGTTATCCGTATTGTATTATGTAATTTAAGAGCCACGTAAAAGTCGAGTTAATCGCGCAGCAACTAAAACTCAATCATATCGCGAATTTATGATTCTTAAACAGACGATATTCAATTTGCTGAGTTTGGATTTAACAACTTCGTGAGACCGCGTTTTAAAATTTCATAGATTTCCCACTAACTCACCGCGGAATCAATAACGATCCAAAAGGCGTATCTTATGTGGCCTTTACGTCGATCGACTGTTTAGTAACCGAGAGTTCGTTAACTCTTGGCTCTCTCCTCCATTTGCTTGCCTGATTAAACGAATATCGCAAGTGGTTCGGAAGCGAGGAAAGTTATAAAAGGGGAATGATTTGAATCGCCATCCCACTAATTTATAAAAATAAGGTGTAACGATTTTGTGTGTGTGTGTGAGTGTGTATGAATCCATAATATACTACCATTAATATCCCATCTTTTTTTACGATTCACAAATCACAAGTTTCAAGCTTCTTTAAAATTTCGTAAAATGTAAAATACGGATAAGTTTCACACGTTTTAAACATACAGTTTAATCGATCCTTTCTTTCGGTTGCGAACCACTTAGATTTTTAAAATACTACGTGTCACAGCAGTTAAATAATCCTCAAGTATAATATTCCTCGCAATTCTCGACACGCGCGCGCTCGCACTGTGCAACAAGATTATAATTTAATTTTCGTCGAAAGATGCGTTATGATTTCTTTTTCTTTTTTTTTTCTCTTTTTTTGATGAAATTCATCTAATAAGACACTCCCGACGATCGACGACGTTTTCCAACGAAAGTACTCATAATCTCCTGAGGTTTCGTTTGCTCTGTCTCGAGCCAATGATCAGCCGCCGTTTATTCCTCTTGGTCGGTGTGGCTAATAGCGGTGTTTTACAAGGACCAGTGTGTGGCCTCGATGAACAGAAGGTGCAAAATTCCATGGAGCAACTTTGCCTCGAACATGTTCCCACGTTTTTCTCGCCGTCCACGTGACAGGGAAATGAACACCTCGGACAAGGTAACAAATGTTCCCAGGGTGCGAGTGTACGACTAGCCTGTTAACAATGATATAAAATTAATTATTAAAATTATTCTTAATTTATAATTATATCATTATATTAATTTACATTTACAATTATAAATATCAGATTTTTCTTATATGTACGTTTGCATATTCTTGTTCCATATGTAGCTATTTATTCTGATTTCTAATTTATTTATTCTGAAAGTAACCGTAGGATTTTAAATAGTACGACGTTATTTGTGAAAATTCTGTATTCACTGATATCGATGATATCGATACGTTTAATAGCGTAGCAAATTTTTAACAATTCCTTGCAACGTGTATATATATATATCATCATAAAGCTTGTATATAGAATAAAGAGGCACGCAGCATGCATCAAGTATGAAAAATCTTCTAGAGGCAAAACATTACTATACTAGTGAAGATAGAAAAAATATGAAATATAATATGTAATATTAAGAAACGTTACGCGTTATTCGGAAATTATAAAATAGAAAATGTGTCTACATACATACAACATGTGCATGATACATATATGTATTTTCTGTAGGTAAGTTTCGTATTACAAACAACGGTGAGACCACGGATGGTAACACACACCGATTACCAAAGAACTATGAAAATAGTAGATTCATACATTATCGACAGTGGTCGGTAGAATAATGATACGACGCCAAGAGTATTTTCAAATATGTATATACGTGTCGAAGGGTAATTTCAACTTATCAGATAACATTTAGAACAAAAAGTACGTTGTCGATATTAGGAATATCGTCAACGTTAAAATTCTCCTCATAAAATGCCGTTATACAAGTATATTTATAGAAAACTGTATTAATGAGTTTAACGAACAAAATATGATGATATTAAAGATACATTGAACACCTAGTTTTCGTTAATCAAAGAAACCTTTCTCAATTTTTTTAACGAAATATATCGAAAGAAAGTGGTAAACATTCGGCAGTGATAGCTACTTTCCTTCGTTTCAATATTCTAGTATTGCTTGACTTTAAAAGTTGTACAAAATTCTTAATTTTCGTTTCACACCAAAACATGTTAAAAGAAATAATATAAATGAAATAAGAAAGAAAGTATGCTAATTTACCTAGCGTGATAGGAACAAATTTCATGCAATTTCAATAAAAATGGGCTTGCACCATGGCGGATGAAAAATATATTTTCATCCTTACTTATTGTTGTTAAAGCCAACGGATGTTACATTTCAGTAAAAAAAAAAAAAAAAAAAAAAAATAAAAATGGTTAATGGTCCAAGCGTGAAAAAGATCCATTAGCCTCGTCCTATATGTATTATCTCAAGTGTCTCTTATCTAGTTTTAGATAATGCAGTTGGTATTTCCTATTTACTTAATTGCCAAAAATGTAAAGTAATTAGAGGAAAAGACAGAGTTGTCAGGTTCTAGCTCCTTTCGTCTGGAACACTAATTAATCGGTATAGTTACGTCAGGTTGCACCTGTTCGCGTCAGGATGACATATTGCAATAACGCAAAGTGAAAGGAGCGCTGAGCTGTATCCTAACAGGAAGACTACAAAAAGATTCTTAGACTCTTCCACGTGTGCATTTTCACAAGCTGTCACAGCTCGAAGGAGAGCAACAACTTCAACATTTCAACATGCAAAATAAACAGTAGATCAACAACTGTACTTTTATGGGAAATTTCGATAAAGATTTTTAATCCGAATCATTTTTTCACTCACTTACAACAACTTTTTCCTTTACATGTTACATTTACTTCTTTCCTTGACAAAAGCTTCTACTATAATTCTTTAGTATAAATATAGAAATAATAAAATCAGGAGAATCGATATATACGGAAGGAAGACCGAATACTTCAAATTATCCATTATAGTACGAAAATGGTTAAGATTATGAATAATCTGCTTCGATGTATCAAAGTTAATCGAAAAATTATAACGATCATAAAGCTTATGAACGATAAAAAACAAGTAGGAAAGCAATGACATTTTTACGAGCAAGGAGCCATTCATGATAAACGAGCGCATGGATTGCATGCGTTTACAATTCAGCATAGCGTCACGTCACGAACACAACAAACAGCGTTGTCAAAGCGAGCTACCGAGCATCTGTCGTGCATTGCTAATTAGCGCGGCAGAAAATGCGTGAGAAAATTTAAGCAATCGAGTATGCAAGAACAAAATCGAAGGTTATCAAACGAACATCTTATGTTCCCTTCTGTTCGATGCAATGAACCATAAAACATCGCACATTTACAACTAACAATAAATGTGAGCTATTCGAATGTCCCTGCCTAGCAACCGAGCGGATTCCGAGCAGTCTGAACTCTACCGAAACTACGTAACATGAAAACGGTGGCGCTAGAATTTCTGGCGGGAAAGAAGTGGACCACGCAAGTTAGGACACAGATCACCATATGTAAGTATGCATGCGATGTTATCTCCTCCTTATTTCGTTACCAGACCAAAAGCTTCCATACACATGAATGAATTATATTACATCAATGAATCGTTTACTTCCCTAAGCATATTTTATTTATAACTTACAAATAATTCGTACGATATCTTATTTATAGCTTATAAATTGAGAAATTTTCAAAAAACATCACTTTCAAAATTTTGTGACAATATTATATAAAAATGCCAATGATACTAAAATTTAAATAAATCGTTTGAATTACTTAGTTAAGTACAGGTGTATTGTTACATATGTTATACAATAATGTAGATTCGTTGCTTCTAATTCGAATATTATTCATTTGATAGCGTTAACTAAATCATTGAGGGAATTATTAAAAAGCTATGAAGAAATGAAATTTAAAATATCGTATTATTATCGAAATGAGAATAATAAATTACGATTATATCATTTTATATATGCACGTTACTATACTAGTATCAGATCATTTGATTTATAATAATTATTACTCGTTAAATTTTATTCAGATTAGAGAAAACGATTATTTGACTTTTTCTCTTTATATGGTAAGTAAAGGAAAACTTTAGATCCACTTCTGAAGTCGCACAAAAGTCTACAAAGTACGTATCTTCTTTTTATCGAAAGTCTACATGTAACAAAAACGATCTTTTTGAATGTGTATCGTGAAGAAACTGCTGGTCGACGACGCCATTGTAAAATATGGGAGAAACTAATTGGAGGATACGGTTTCTACGGAAAGGATCGTACGAGTTTAAAATTTGAAAGCGTGGTAATATTTTCTCCCATCACAGGCGGGCGGTAGAAACGTCTACTGGCTGTGGCAGTTGGGTTCGAAATGTAGAAAATGACGGTAGGGTTTCTCTACGCTCTATACACTCTACCACAAGCCCTTTCCTCACAATATAGCAGCCAGCTGGCGCAACAATGTGTAGTGTGTATCTACGAAAAGTGATGTCGTAACGCAACGGACCCTAAATATCCCCCAGCGTAGACCGTACGCACTTCCTGCAACCCAAACGAAGTATACTTCTCCGAGAGCAATAGCGTAGACTGTTGTAGAATGTCGGGAATGATTACAGTGGAACTTTGTATACTTAATAACACAGAATTCAGCGTACTCTTACATATGTATGCAGAACGCGACAATTACCAGGAATTTAGACGAAGATCACGCGAGACAAATAAGATCGGTCCACCTTTTTTCATTTTTCAACTCTTGTGTCATTTCGTAATAAAAGTATTTTTATTATTATGAAACAGTGAAAGGAGGGAATAACCTCGTATAATCATACGTTCGAATTTCTGTTTCTCCTTTTAAAAATAGGCGATATATTTACAATGTGTTTTAATATTAATCTACGAATAACATTAATATATATCTATAAGTTGTAACTAATAACTGTATCGATATTTGTTAAGCGGATGTCGAGAGGATGGCAGAAATATATATATATATTTAATCATACGGGCAGATAGTTTTCAAGTTGTTGCTTTGTAAAATGCGGAAAATAATATATATATATATATATATAATTTGAGTATGTGTGTGCGTGTGTGTGCGTGTGTGTGTGTGTGCGCGCGCGCGCGTGTAATATACAATACAGCGAGGGACAAAAATATTTATTCAAAGTTGAACTAAAAGGAGAAATATTTTCTATTACTATTAAATATATTCAAGTATATGTAACTGTATATTATACACAAACATTTATAGTACTGAAAACGTATAGAAACAAAAGTTAATCTGCGGGTGCAATGTAACGTCAAAAGAATGTGTTAAGGAAATTTCGAAAAAAAATTGGGAATGTATAAAACCAAACTTTGTTGAAAACTTACTACTATCCATGCCCAAAAGATTGCAGGCAGTTATTCGTCATAAAGGAAAGCCCATGAAATATTAACTGTAATACGAACAGTAATTAATTAATAGTACAGTATGAATATATACATACATATATATTGTAATAAACGATTAATAAAATAAATTGAAATAAAATATTCATTATTTCACTACCAGAAGATTAGTCATACACGTGTACAATATGTAGTAACTCTGTTATAATGGAGAGATTCGATTATTTTTTTTTTTTTTTTTTTTTTTAAATAAAGGAAGCAATATAAAATAGTGGCTGACTTTATATGTAAGAGTATGCACATATAATTATGCCGCTTAATTCTGTGAATAACTGTACCTCGCAACACACAGTGCAAATTTGCAAAAAGTTGTTCAAAAAACATAAAGTACTTATAAAAATTAGTACTTATAAAAGTACTTATAAAAAAGCAATTAACATTCTGGATCACAATAATAAGATGGTTAACGCGAAGGTTGCCAGGAATGTAGCATGAAACTTTTGTAGTAGGAAACAACATTACAAGTTCAGATAAAGTGAATAAATATACGTATGTAATTACCAAAGTTCGGGCGGTGAGGAATGTTTAACGTTTGAATCGCTATACATATATCATAAAATATTCATATAAGATAAAATAATTTCACATGTTACACAGTGTGGTCAATAATGAGTTAAATATCAAGGCGAAACTCGCTTTCCTATAGCTTTCCTTCGCTTTTATGTATAGAATTATTTTATTGATATTAATTAATCCCTTAAAATCTATATCCGTTTTCATGATAATATTTCTTCATAAATACCATAAATACAAAAAGGATGTTAGTGTTTTTCTAAAAAAGTAATTTCCGATACAATTTTATGAACGTTAATATAACAAAGTAATAAAAAACAAGTTTTATTTTGACACACTTTCTTAAAATTTAGCCAACTCTTAGGAAGTTAATTCTTGAATTTCTATGCTTCACAACCTTACTACGCTATTATTTTAGCAAATAAAGAGGATTTGTAATGTTTTAAGAGGATGTTTAACATATTTTATCACATTTTGCCCAAAGGGAAGATATCTTTCAATGTTAGAAATATATAAATAATTGAGCCGAAAGTGAAAAAACGTGGCAGGCTTAACAACTGTCCCTACAGTCCTAATACATTCTGATACTTATCCGTTAGAATATTTGAAATATAACGTTGAAATGTTCTAATATATCGGTGTAAACTTCTCGAAGAGAGATAAATCTTGTCAGTGAGAACAGTTGTACGTAACGACCGACCGAACCGAAAAATCTTCGTTCTACCGCGTAGATAGCCATGGAAAAAAAGGGCATGTGGGAATAGACCCACACAATGTTACACAGTACCGCCCTGAAACTTCATGGAACGAAGATAAAAAATTCTTGACTACGCAGGCATCGCGCCGCGCCGCGCCGCGCCGCGCCAGCACAATGTTGAAACGAAGATCAAGCATGTCGTTGTATTCGATCACAACTGTTTGTGTTAGTTTTTCTTCGAAAATCATGATGTATCGAATATATTGTTGAGGTTAGGACTAGACTGCCCGTTCAACTTCCCAGCGATAAAGTAGCTAACAAAGTACAGTAAGCTCAATAAGAGGTTTAACAGAATGTAGCGATACAACGTAGGAAAGTAGAGAAAATTCTGGATGCAGCGGACGACAAATTCTACGCTTCCGGAATAAATATCATCACGAATGATTATAACGAACAAATTTTTCTCCATGCTGTTTCTAGCGTTTACATTTTTTTCATTATGGAATAGATACGCGTTATTGTTGAGTTGTATTAAATTTAAAGAAAATTAGTTTTCGTGTTTAATTTTTTTTTGATTTCGATATTGTCAAGTAAAGCTATATATACATGTGTGTGTGCGTGCGCGCGCGCGCATAATAATAAAATAATTAACAAAATAAAATAAAAGACGCAACATGAATCTCATTTAAAAGTTAAAAAGTGTTATCTCTTTATGTTAAATAATAAAAAAATCTAAATATTCTGAATAACTCAAAACCTCTTATGTGAGAGTTTATTATATAAATAAATACGATGAAAATTTTAAGAAAATTTTAGTGAAATTTTGAAAAAGTGTGAAATCATCACGTTTTACATCTACTAAATTTGTTACAGGTTTCTATCGTGTTCTAATATGTGAAACGTTCCAAATCTCTTTATTTATTTCATTATTTCAAACGTATCTTTCACTAGATACGTTATATACAATTAATCAAGTTATTAAAATTTCTAGTTTCTTTTACGAAAATTATTCAAATTTTATATTTTGACGCTTTGTTAGTTTGGTGTTGGATATTTGTAAAACAGAACAGATATATGAAAAATTGAATAGAACAGTCGGTAATTAAACAACTAATGCACTAATCTCTCAATGGTTTCCACTTGGTCGTTGACCGCGATAATTAATTAGTCATGAGATAATTTCAAGCGCTGCGTTAAACCGTTTAAAACCGGAACCTTTATATCTTGATAAATTCTACACATATTAAATGAAATTGGTGGCACTCACACACTTAAAACAATAATGGTGTGACACATTTTTGAAAATTAGCTATGCTATATTGTTACCACAATTAATTTGCAATCCATTTAATTGAAAGTGCTAAAATAGTTTCGATGAGAAAAACAAGATAATATTTTGAAATTTGTATAACAATTTTGTACAAGAATATCAAATGTTTTACCAAGTTCTCCTCTCTAAATCAAATTACTTTCCACTTGTAATAATCAAGAGAAATAATAATACATAATACAATACCCCACACATACATATATACATGTATGCATACATGCATACATACATATACAGTACAACGCATATATATGTACGAGCTAAAGTGTTAAATTCATTTTCAATCGCTATCGCTTTACGATGGAGTCTTATTTTTTATGATAAAAATAATATTTCAAAAGTATCTAAATAATTAACTAGAGAACAATTAAATGTGTACATTGTAAAACAGCAAATTATTAATTGTCCTGCTTTCAATTCCAATAGTCATTTCAGCCCCCCCCCCCGCCGCCCCTTTTTATTCTGTTATCGCTTCGCTATCAATTCCTAAAGAATTGCAGAATCGATTATTAATAGGGATGTCAAGATAAAATCTCAAAGATTGTAGAATTAATGTAGGAGAACGAGTGAAAAATGTAAGAATAGATATTAATGTTTCGGATAGGCAAACAAGTAGCAGTTTTGATAAACGAGGCCAATTCTTATGCTAATAGTTCTGTCACGAATGTGGTCGAAAAGTCTTAAACAAATTAATAATACGCGACAAACGATGTAATATTATTTTAAACATTTAATGATCAAGCAGCCACATATTTTTTTAGCAAAATAAGACTTTGAAAAATATTAGTTTGCTTCTGATTTTATGAAATATTTATAATTTCGCCGGGAAATTTTGTTATATTTCTAACGTCTATGTTATATTACACAATTACAATGCTATTTCTATATTAGATATGTATTTCGCGCGTGTGTAACTATAATTATACAAAATTTAATTTTTGAATGTAACATGTACTGTAAAATTTACAATATAGTTATTGCAGCGTACTATCGTTTGAATGCACAGTGAAATGAGTAAAAATAATTATTTTCTCGGTGTGACGTTTTGCATCGATACCCACGATATCTAGATTTCAACTGGTTTTAGAAGAGATCTCGGTAATCATAAAAAAAACCTTTTTCGACGAATTTAGAAATCTACTACCTGCAGATTGGCATAACCGGAACTTTCAAAATTTCAGACCGCTTATCTCAGTTTTTTCGCCTATCACGTTGAATTAAGGTGTATACACCGGTAATTCAATATCCCCGTTAAACGTGCTAGGAGCGTATCGAGTTTCGGGCTCTGATTCGGTCATCAAATTAGATCCCGGTTCAGTTAATCCTATCGACCAGCACGCAGGTTTCCTCGTTTACGGTTGTTCAGGATTCTGCCTTCTCTTTGTCACCTACCGTCCCTAAATTCGAACAAATCACGATCTTTATCTCACCCTTCGCGCTACCGTTCCGAATTTCGCACCAACAGAAACAATTTTCGTCGTTTGTTTAAGATTCGGGGATAATATATGAATATTCGAATATTTGAAAACTTTCTATAAAAACTATAGCGTGAGTAGTGATTTTATTTGATGTGCAATCTTTCTCTGCACTAAAAAATTAATATTAGATAATTTTAAAATGATACAAATATTTTTTTATATTTAACAAGGTTTAAATTCCGTCAATAACAAAATAATGCTAATACCATGTTATGCATACTAATTCAAATATCTACCAAAAAGACAGAACCTCGACATTTATTTTTTTCATTAAATATTACAGCGAATGTTGTACTTTGAGCATTTTATATATTCTTCTGTATTATATCTCATGAATTCGATGAATTTTAATATCTTTAAATATCCCATAAATGTCTATTAACGTTAATATCAAAAGTGATTATAAAATATACAGGGTGGTTGTTAACTACTGGTGGTACAAGCGGAAAGGAGGTGATTCTACGCGAAAAAAGAAGTCGAAAATATAGAATAAAAAGTTTTTTTTATTTTTATTTTTTTTTTTTTTTTAATTTTTCCATCGAGACAACGATCCGTTATAACGAGACGTGATAAAGTGCACGCGTACCGAGCGAAAATTCAAAGTCGATTTTCTCGAAAACAAAGCCTCGAACGAAAAATTTTTATTCTATATTTTCGACTTCTTTTTTCTCGTAGAATCATCAGAATTTTAACAGAAAGAGTTAGCTTTACTTTTGCATTATATTTAAATCTCTTTACAATCGATAATATTACAAGCAGTAACTTGGTCTTTATCTCATATAGCTTGTTAGTCAACTATCGTTTCACATTTAATCGGTTAATTTAATGCAGTAAAATTCCAGATAAAATTTTCAAATCGTTAACGTATATCAACATAACTTCTTAATTGATCGACATGTATATGAAATTTCGGCAAATTCTGATGAATCGTGTTTCAGAGAACATGAACACTGTTCGCGTTGTAATTAAATTGTTTAATTAATATTGGGATAATCGAATTAATATTGGAATATTGCACGAAGCGTTCAAAAATTTATTCAAAAGGTAAATTAAAGTATTAAATCAGCCTTGTCTTAGTCATCGAGGAAAGGAAATGCAGAAGAGAAGGTATTAAATCTGCAATGCAAACACCTTCGATAACTTAAGACTTGACTTAACTTAAGATATAGCTGCCTTCGGATATAGGTACCGCCTACCAGATGTTTCCTGGGCCTTCAAAAGAATACTTTTTCCCAGTGAAAAAAAATACTGAGACCCTCGATCGTTGTGTGATTACATTTCTCAACAACTTGACAAATATTAAATGATTTGAAGAAAGATGCTATATGTCGTGTGATTAATTCCTTTATAGATTGACGAACCCGATAATACAGTAGTGGTATTTGATATAGGTATCGAGAAATTATGCAAAAGTACTTAATAGATCTAATTATCTTCTTATTCTGCATTTCTTTGCTTAAATATGTATTTTGTTCATAATAACTTTGTATTTTAACTCTTTATACTGTTCGAAAGTTTCTAGTTGAATATGTAGGTGGTACATATGCATTCTACCAATCATCCGATGGCAGAAAGGCGGCTTGTTATGTTTCATTACCCCTGAAAATAATCGGCAATAGACATACAATACAGGTACCTTGACCTCGTCCTTCACGATATGTGCTTTACTGCCGCCCCGCCGCTCTCTCTCTCTCTCTCTCTCTCTCTCCCCTTTCTCTCTCTCTCTCTCTCTCGCTCTTTCTTTTATCGTTTATAATTAGTTAATCGATTCATCTAGATATCAAAGGCGTCAAGGTCGCTCAAAGGAACCCTCAGTGTCAATGAGTGATGACCGTTTAACGAGTCTTCAAATAGAACGTCAACGCGTATATGTATATATAGTAAATCCGACATATATATATATATATATATATATATATATATATATATATATATATATATATACACACACACGCGTAACATTCCAAACAACGTTGAAGAATTTACAAACTTGCGGAGAATCACCAGGTCTTGCATCGCTATTATAATTTTGCTCGATTTTTAAAGAAGGCGATAACCTTGATCGCCATAAAAAATAGTATATATTATACCTACTAATACGTACAGTTTTTGAAAAATTGTCTACGTTTACTAAATTTTATTAGAAATGTTTATTATATATACGATAGTTATTACTATACGATATAAGGCAATGATTATTATTAATCACATATCTTATGTAAGCAAAGATTGCTTTAAGATAGGCTTTAAATCTCATTACTAAAATAAACGCTAATAGCAATAATAATAATTGTTGTTGTTATTGTTAATAATAATTAAAATTTTGACTAGTAGTAAGTACCGAAAGTAATCTGAGAGTCGTATAAAAAATTTAATGCATTCGAAAAACATTAAAAAAAGAATTGCGTGAGAAATGAGTTATGTATATTACGATATCCGATTTGCGATTTCTCCAAACGTCTGCATATTTTTACTATCCTTAGACTTAGAAGCATTCATAAACTTCTTATACTAAATTAAAGCAGATTCTTTAATTTAAAATTTCGTAAATCAACGTTCAAAAAGAAAATTAAAACCCCATCAGTTTAATGAAAAACAGATTAATAGGCGGATCACCTATCAATCCTAATGAATTATACATATATACGTTCTGATTCCCGCCGAAAGTGACGGACGAAATTTAAGAGATTGTCTCGAGGTCGCGTTGAGCGGGTCATTCGAAACAGGCGCGCGCTTAGTAACCAAACAAGCTGTATCATTCAGACTGCGTAGTTCTCACACACAATTGCCTTCTACCTTTTCTCTATAGTGATCAATTAAGTATTTCCACGTATTCAGCATTTAACACCAGTCAAGTATTTCTAATACTTTTAAATTTCGTGAATTTTCCAATATTCTCGATATTCTCTTATTATTCTAACTGTTTTTACATTTCACTTTCTACACAACCCAATACGAATTTTCATTTTCACATATTTTACGTATTTATCGATATTTTTGTATTAGAATATAAATATCTGCATGAAATTAGAAGTTTTTCTTTTTATTAGAACTTTTAAAAAACGATAGTTGAAACGTGATTGCTCGAAGAGAAATATGAAGCGGGTCATTGGAACAAATAAAGATTGACGCGCAGTCGGTAATGCGATCTACTTTGGTTCTGCGTCGAATGCACGATTTCTATCAGGCAAAAGAAGAATTTTTTCAGGCCAATCGAAGCCGTGTCCAACCAGAAGGACGGATATCTCGGGTTCCGGGACAAAAAGGTCCAAGGTACACCACTACCGTGAACAGGTATACACCCGTCGATGACTTTGTATGTGCAGGTAGAAATGTACGTGCGAGAGTTCAAAAGAGACCCAAATGTTCGCTCTTTGAGGATGAAGAATAAAAAGATTTTTAAGAACTACCAGTGCTGTGCCGTGACACGCCGCGTCGCACCGGTTAAGACACGCTTACGAAAATATGTGCATATTTTATATGGAAAAGCTCATTTTTTGACAGCATCTCGTATCCTTATTATCATTTACTCTATTCGATGGAAAAAGCCAAGTTGTATGAAATACTCGTGTTAAACAAGACAGGAAATGAATTACTCTTACATTTCTTACTCTTGTGAAACAAGCGTTTATCGTCTCAGTTATTATTAGTGCAATATTATGATTTAAAGATATTCGTGTGTTAATCAACCTTTTGACAAGTTAATATGTATACACAATTTCAATTAGCAGTTTGCTTTGTAATGAATTTCTATCTACCTCGTAGCATTATACTCGTCTTGCCTATTAATTTTTTAAATTACATATAGATAAATACGTTTCCCGCATACACACAAACTATGTTTTCATCGCAAAAATGTTATGAACGTTGGAAATCGTAATGGTAAAATTTTCCACCTTTCAATCTTGAATTTTCATATTTGTTCCTACAAAGAAAATAATAGGGAGAAAGGGGAAAATTTAGTTGGACAATATGAAAAGTGTAGGTAATAATGAAGCAAAATTGAAGCTCGGTTGTATGCATATGGTAGGTGTTCGTAAGCACGATGAGAGACTAAAGTTGGAAGAATATCGCTGGGTGAAGGGTTCTGCAGAGAGATTCGCGCCAAAAGTTGGCGGCTTGTATTTCCAGACGCGAGTTTGCGTGCGAGTTAAGAGGGTTTTGCGCACGCAAACACGCAGGAACGGAGTGTATATGCATGGGCCCGGGATCGTTTGGTCGAAGTGGGCCAGATGCCCTCCGGCAACGCACGTCAGATGTATCATTATCTCGGCCTCACTGTTGCTATGCAATTAGAGTCCGTTAATCGGGATCCCCACCATGTGACGCCAACGCGCCTTTCGTGACGCCAGTCAGAGGGTGGGGAGAAAGAGAAGCTTCAAGGATGAACAGAGATAGGAGAACGGAAAAGGAAACACGTTTGAAGAAAGAGGACAGAGAAACGTCTACGGAGAAAGAAAAAGAGACCAAGGCAGACGTAGAAAGGGATAGCAACCGCGATGAGACCAGAGACGAAGACGGCAACAACAACAATAACAACGCAGCACGTGGACGTGAGAGCGCGAAAGTTCTGCCTTCGACTTTGCTCTTTCCTCCTCTTTCCTCCTCTTTCCTCCTCTCCTTTTTCCTCGAAGCTTGCGCAGTTTTCTTTTTTCGGGGGCGTTCCTTATTTTGTCCCCGTGGACTCTGTGCCCTCTGGATGATCGTAACGAAGAAGAAATTTTTCGCACACAGAAACAATTGTTCCGCGGGCGATTTCAACCTTAATGGCCATTTCTTTCTGTTACTCTGTTTTCGTTTCCAAACCAATTTCCTAGAGGTCCGCCGCAAAATGATTTATACACACATGTGTATATATATGATGGCTTATATGTATATGATGACTTTTCGTAATAGGATCAATTAGTCAAATGTCTCATATCGCTTTCATGTACAAACTCAATTTTCGATACAAGTTACGTTTATAATTTTGATTAAAGTAAATAACCGTACAAAGTAGAAGATTTTTCTCCTTCCAAACAAAAGCATTTGTCATTAAACTTTGTCACGTTCCTTTTTTGTACGTGTGCTGTGCCTCTTCCTACCTTCGCTATACAAAGAGGCTAAGGCAGACTGCCAATGAGACATTTCTTTGCCATTCATTAAGATCTGCTTGGCCTTGAAGAGATTTCAAGGAAGACGCGTGCGCAAACGCGCGGGAAAACCATGAAACGATACCGGCTCCTTCATTCAGGCTACGAGACCTCAAACATTTCTATCTCTTCTCAAGTAAATTTTGCTGTTCAGGATAAATCGCGTATAAACATTTATATCATTATAAAAAAAAAAGAAACAACTATTTCGCGTGTGTATAAAATGTCTTACTTCAATATGTAATACGTAATGCCATTGGGTAGTTATATAAAAAGGAAATTTACTATTTCAGACGTTTTCAATTTTAATATCTAGTATAGTTTTGAAAACATCTAAAAACGTGTACTCGTGACAGATTATAGTATTTGAAAAATTTCTCATAAAAGGCTAGTATACGTACGTATGTATATCGTATGTAGAACGTTACTGTTTAGCTACTAATTACAATTTTTTTGTATTTAATTGGAATTATAGCTTTAAAAAGTATATAAGAAGATGCGAAAACTGTTTTATCTCCGGAAACATTAATTTGAAAATGTTCACATCGATAGAAGCAAAAAACATGATCTCTGTGAGGCGTCTTCTAAAATAGTTTCGAATACACAAAATTCAAAGTAATTAATTCACTGATTACTTGACTAGATGTGACTTTCGAAATTATCGATAAAATGACTCGTATTTATATGTGCATCGTCATCATTTTCCTAGAATTCCAACTAATCCTGGTAGAACCAAAGCTCGCGCGTATCTTTTCTTTTTAATAACACATCGTGGCAGTCAGTTACACACACATTACATATATGTCACATATATGTTTGACATATATGTGTAATATATTAAAGAGAACTACAAGCCAAGTCGATACGTTATTTATTTAATGACGACGATATATTATTTAAATTATCACTTTTCAAATATTTTACTTACATAATGTTCACTGAATACCATTAAAAACCCGAAATTACAATACAGAAGCAAGTATAAACGGGATTATTGTAAATGTTTAGTATCTCAGAAGAGAAACGCGTTGAAAATAATTATCGAATAAGGAATGGAAAGGTCGAGCGAAGCGAGCTAGCCAGCAGAGAGTGGAGAATGCGCCGAATGTACGCAGTTAGCAATCGATCGAGCGATCGGCAAGATTCAGGATGCAGGATGATATGTTGTTGGATGACGTGACCTGCTCAAGGCCACCGTCCGTCCTGCGCAAAACAGAGGCCGTTCGTGGTAGAAAGGTGTCTCTGACAGTGTCAAAATCATTGCTAGCCAGGGCCACGCGTCTATTACACATACATTATTCAACGCAATCACGAAAAAGTCTCGTTGCGAATTCAGCACGATGCACCGTAACCGCGTAGCAACAGGGGCCCGGCAACAGGACCTGTCTCAGTCTCTCTCTTTCAGTCGCCGTCCGCATCGTTCTAACTTTTGGTAATATCAATCTTGTCCTCTCCTTTTATTTCTCACTGTCTCTCTTATTCCTGAGCGAGCACGTTCGTCGCTTTCTCGTTGCTCGTTAACAACGCGGCCGCGGCAGGGAGAGAACTCGGTGCCACCGACGCGACGCGACGCCAGCGACGCGGTTCTTTTCTGTACCTCCTTTTCGGCAACCCAGAGAGACCGCCGAACAACCAAAGGGCAGTGCGCTGCCTAACGGAATGTTTTGCTATGGTCAACGAACTCTCGATAAAGAAGAATGCAGCTCGGCGATTCGGAGCAATTTCCAATAATGTGTTCCATGGGTAAATACGTAAGCGAAGCATGGTCGTCGTAGCAGCAGCGAATATGAACGTGAACGGATCACGTGCGAAAAGCGTTATTGAAAAATTTTGTTGCGTTATTGAAAGTACGCTGGATGTATCGACAATCGACAGCAATAATTTTACGTAAATTGCGGATTTTTATGCATTTACTATAATGATGCATTCTATGGCAAAATGTACAAAAGATTAAAGATCTAAAAAATATCTATTGCTTGTAATATTTAATTTAAAATTGTTACGATATTTGATGAAACGGATCCAGATCCTACTCTTTGTGTAAATCATTGTTGCAATAATGTAGCATTAAGGCTAACAGTCAATTAATTTTCATCGTGAAATGACGTGTATTGGGTTGGGAACTAAGTGACTAACTAATGACAAAATGCGCAATCATTTAGTTGCCAACCCAATAGATTTGATTGAATGAAATGAAAACATATATTCCGAGGCGATATTAGTTTCTTTTGATTCGCATACATACTATTTTCTTAAAACCATCGAGTAAAATCCAAGCGTAAGCAATTCAATGCACAAGGTGTAAATGAAATATAAATTACGGTAATGTAAAGTAATGTAAATGAAATATAAATTACAGTATACGTGAAAATTGGTTTTTACGACACGCTTAAAATCGAAGCGGTGCTGAATGCAGGATTGCATTTAGCTTGGATAAATATTGTTGCAATTAAACGTATTTGCACGCATGTAGCGAATCGAATTTCTTCGGTCATGTTACGTTTCATAACGGTGTCCTCGATAAGAATGTTACACGTCCGCTACGATGCTCGTGTGATACACGACTGATAGTAGCATTTAGTGTTTAGTATTGGGACTATATTCAAATATATATGTGGCTTACGATTGCGACTTGAAATCTACTTTTAGCAGGATTTTTCATTTTTTCCACGAAAAGATAGAACATCCTGGAACTATCGGCAGAATCGTTTTTTCGTTATCCGTTAGCTCTGCAAGCACGATGTCTAATATTGTCTGTGAATTCTTCTCGATTTGTAACAGCGTGATAGCGTGTCTTCTCTATAATAATATCATATATAAATAATAATATTATTATACATAAACAATTTTATATATATCATTTAATAATCACATAAACAAGTGTAAATATATGTAAAATTTTGCTGCCTTAAATGTAGGTTCTGTCAAATCTTATCATATAATTCTATTTTACAGTAAAGACAAAGATTAAGAAATTTTACACCTTACTGTAAAATTCATTATAGGTACATGTGTGTAGATCGAGATGTACCTGGGCTGTTAGATACTACGTATGAACGGAGATTATAGGCGTACCGTTCATTCGCACCGTTCCATGTCTAATATAAACCAAACAACTTTCTTCTATTGAAACAAATTTCGTTAATTATCAGTTTGTTCCTCTAGTATAGAAATGATTGTGCTATAAATGTACTATAAATGTTGCTTTTAACGCGACTACGTCGCATAATCATCATCGAAAGTGTTTATTTTGAAAGGGAACGAGTGGAATGGAAATGTCGCATTGAGCAAAAGGCGCAAGTACGGGCCGGAATCTTGTTGAACATAAAAGAGAGTGGCGAAACCCCGACACGAATGATGTTTTCGCGCATTCCGCAGAATATTTAACAAATATTAGCACATTTCGTCCGAAAAAATCACCTTTTATATATGTGTATATAAATCTTTTATATATGTGTGTATAAATCTTGCTCGACTTAAGATTTAGATCAAAATTGAAATTTCAATTTAGAGTTGCATCTTTAAAAAAATTGAAATAATCATAGAAAAAGAAATACGTAGTTGATGTTAACATAAAGCGAAGGTACTGGTACGTGGCAAAAGGTTGTCGAATATGGTTGAATATATTACTGTCAAACTGGATTCATCGATACTATTGGCCGTAATAGAGTCTCTTTGGAAAAATTCGCGTAGAATTAAACTTACGAATATGTACATATATAGCTTTGAACGTTTTCACGAGTTTATAATTGGACACGTATGTGGATAAGAATATAAATACAAACATTAGAAACTCGAATCGTGTTGTATATTTGAGGTGTTACATTTTTTTCTTAGAAACGTTTGCAAACATAACGTTTATGTTTCACACGTCTAACGTTGGCACGTCCGTTAGAAATCTCTCTCTTCCGGTCACTTAATATTCGATGACAATTAGCAAAATTTAAAGCTACAGTCTTGCCTCTTCAACTTTAACGTTCGTATTAGCAATGTTCCTCCAGCAAACATCAGATTGCAAGTAAGTTAAGTAAATTAAAATTTGTCTACTTAATTAAACGAAACTGTATATTTAATAAATTGAATAAATTGAATAAATTTGAGATTTGATTCAAGTGATTTTTACATAGAACGAGTAATACGTTCTTATTTCGATTTTAATGGGCAATTTTTAATATTTTATGATTTGTGTTGATGATTGATTATTATCTAACTTTTGTCCGCAATATGTATATTTCTGTCTGTATGTATGTATGAATGTGTGAAAAATCACGGTGATCATTCCCACGAGTAATTATATGTTATTACATTTGAAAATATTTATAGCTTTTACTCTTGTTTAATTAACATTATTGTTTAATTAACATACTGAAAAATCTACACCGTTCGCATATAATTAAAGTACGTAATAAACATAAAAATGAAATGCATTGAACAGCGGACGTGTTTGGGGACAAAGCAGTAAAAATTTCGTGGCGATTGTTCGCAAAACAATTGACTAGTTCTCGGTACGCGACGGGTCTCTCGCCTTTCGTCTGTCCGAACGAAGAAATACGAATAGAGCATGGCATTAATACGAGAATACGTGCTCTTCGGTATGAAACAACCGGTAAATCCATACCTAACATAGGCAAGGTTTTACGACGGTAAATTGCTAATCCATAAACCTCGAACGGCACTCACAGAAAGCCTGACAAGGACGAGTAAAAGGGCCGCGTAGAAGAAGAATTTACGACGTTCGTGCCTACTTTACTGCCGCAATAGGCTTTATCTAAATTAACGTGACACTGCAGGGTTTGGATAAAAAGAAATATGTAACTAACAAGTTCCTTCGAAGCGTTCCTTCCAATTATTCCAGTGTATTTTATCCTCAACTCTGCAAGAGTTTATTGCTATTAATTTATCGTTTATCGCGTACGCTGTAACCAATTGTTCTAAATCTTGAATCATGAAAAATTCAATCTCACGTTTAAGCTTAAATGTCATTTCATTTACTAGATACAATTCATTTACTGAATACAAAAAGAAAAAAAAAATATATATATATATAAAGAAAATGTAGTGGAAGAAGTGACATTATTAATACCTATTTATTTACGTACCATCGTACCATCTACCTTCTTAAGTACTTTATGGCCGGCTCCTTTGTTGCAAGTGTCCTTTAATTTCCTGATTTCGTATAGCAAACTATTACGGATAAAGACAGGATATCCCGGCTTACTCGGATTTAACGACTCGTACCTGTGCTACCTTGTGTCCTGCGCTGTTGTGCACAAGTTTCGTCCTTTGTTCCACGAGTAAATCTCCAAAGTGCAGACCTTGACGCAAGCTACGGCCTTTCGAACCTGACACCAAAGGAACACCCACCTTAACTTTATCTCTACCTCATTATCGGATCGTCGTTAGCCGTGAACTCTGCCCTCGTACCTGTTAGCAGATCGGGCCACCTTCGCTTTCATTACCTACAACGAAGTGAAAGATCCGGTCTGTTTTCCAAGATAATGCTAATCGTGCCATCATCTATAAGCACAAAATAGTTTTCAGTCTCTTCGTTATTCGAAATGTTGGCCTTTGTGCGTTTTGCGTGGAATTTGTAACAATGCGCTACAGAGGCGATTTTATACTTTTATCTTGACTCTGTTAATCCAATCGTGCCAAAGTGTGCACTTTATTTATATGAATTTCAATCAGCAACAGTTCCATTCTATACACGTGTACCGCATGCATCTTGCTTAAACGAGTTAATAAATCTTGTTGTGCATACAGCGTGCATTATCTTGTTAGTCTAGCGTAATCAATCGGATGAGAATGGAGGGGAGAGATACGTTGACCGAGTTACCTACGTGCACCAAGGCCTAGACGTTACATTGAGAAAACAGGCAATGAATGAACGAACGAACAAACCGGATGTCGATGGTGGTGCGCGCAGGTAAAAGTTGCCGAGCACTGAACGCGATTAAACTCAGCCGGTTTTATCTACCACTAGCACCAGCTCTAAGTAGATATACGGTACAAGTATCGGTATCGGTACTGTATCTACCCGATACCTCTCAACTACGACTATTAACTAGAGTTGTTGTTTTCTTTAATGAAGTTGCAAAGGTACCTGCGAAGGTAATTCCGAAGGTTTTACCTATCTTTTCCGTCACCACAGAATCATATCATTGTAACGTCTTTGTGATATCGATCTTTGTTGTGCGCGTATAATATATACACAAGGTGGTACGTAATTCAGGGCACGAAAGGGATCAGATAGATTCTATTGGCTTGAAATAAGACCAAAATCAAGAATAAGAAAATCCCGGCGGGGAGCTTTGTCTTCGAGAAAATCAAGCTTCACTGGGAATTTCCGAAATTCCCAGTTAGACAAGAATAGATAGTTAATTGATAGGAGGTTGTTGCACGTGTGAAAATAAGTGAAAGATGTAGAATAAAATTTACACGTATATTACACGTGTAGGGTTAACTTTTTGCTAACATATTCAAATTCTCCTTCATACTTTCTCCGAGGCAAGGTCTTGAACGACAAAATTGTATTCTTTCATCTTTGTACTTGATCGATTTGAATACGAAATAGAAAAAGTCTTCAGAATGAAGAGATAATTGGTTTCCGAACCTTTTCCAGAAGTTTTTCCTTCTGAATCATGAATTACACCGTTAAAGAGTGACACGGCGAAGAAATCTATGATAAATATTCTGCAAATTTTATCTTCATCCAGAACGACGATTTTTACTGAAACTGGATCAATGGGTACTGAGAATTTTACGCAAGGCTCCGGTTCGCTTCGATCTTTTCAAGGAAGCTATATATTAGAAATCGTATACCTACGTGTGCGAAGGATAAAATATAACTACATGAAGCTTATAAAACAAGGAAACGATAGATTACTTGTACAAAATATACTGCACGAAGCATTCTGTACATCGCGACACGACTCAATTGCAACGTCCATTTGAGAATTTCTAACACGCATCGAGCTAAGCCTCGACCTTGAACGTCTTCATGCCGCGCAAGGACGTTCATTGATCGATAAAACCAGACGAGTCTCTGTATCTCGTTTTATTACCGGCCTCCTGTTTACATACGTACGATTGCTTTTACGGCTAGTACACCGCTAGCAGTTTTAACACAATTTCGATCGTACAATTTCCCTTATTAATTTCGCTGTTCCCTTTTACAGCACAACATATGTACAGGGTTGTCCAGAAATTACATGCCACTAGCGTGATTACCATAGCGTGATTTTAAGCTCCAGGTTTGGTTCGCTGGAAATCGATACGGGAAACACGGTTGCCACACAATTGCCACACAATTGCCACACAATTGCCGCACAATTGACCTTGATCTTGACAATCAATATTCTATCACATTCTGGTCATCGCGAGGACGCGACCGCAATCTCTTGGAAAACGGTGTTAAAGTTCCACTACTGGTTCTTGTGTTGACGTTATTTGCAGTATATTCATATTCCGTGGCCAAAAAGAAGAGATTACTTGTTAATCTAAGAGAGAGAGAGAGAGAGAGATTACTTCCTAGTACAGGAAATAGCCGGTTCTACATAGAACGAAGCCAACTAACTTTGCAATTTCAAAATATTACCAAATTATTTTCTATTACTTTCTATTAATTTAGGAAGAAATCCTGCTAGCAGGCGGTTAGATGACATCGAAGCGGCTACGATATGGTATTATTATAGATTCTGATATTATAGATATTGAATAGAATCACATTTATTTGTGCGATGATCTATGCAGCTCGTTATTCCGCATAATAGGAAACTATTAAAAAGAGAACAACAGTAGTTTCTTTTGTTGTATCTTTGATGAAGCCGGATTCTAATTACATTCACTTAGATGTATTTTAATCTGTCTCGTATCTCATTAGTAGGCAGCCGAGTACTCTTGTAAGGACAAGAGGAAACAATTCGTGAAACACAAGCATGAACTCGTACACGACTATTATAATCGAAATGGTGTCCCGTCGCTTTATAATTATCCAGTAGCGAAGCGCGCCGTAATACTTTTATAGGGTCTTGATTCGTGAAGCGAATAACTTTAAGCGAATAACTATTTTAAACGGGCAGTTCAATATATCGCAGTTCATTCACGTTCGTTAATCGCATCAAACATACGTAAGATATTACGGTTAATTTTGCACTAGAAATGTATAAATGGTAAATGAACAAAGGAACAAGAGAAAGACGAAACTATGTACATATTACGCGACCAGAATTTAAGATCAAATTGAACGTTCCTTCTTACAGGCGGCAAAACGTCTACAGATTCTTTCAAAGAGCAAATAGAAAAGCGTTTGCTAAGTTTCGAATAATCAAGTTTGACAAGAGAGACGAGCACTCTAACAAAATATTAATTACATTACTATCGATAAAACTGGGATTGTTTACAAAGAGAATGTCAAGAAGCCATTTTATAAAATATGATTATAAAATTGTAACATTAGTATAGAAGGAAGTGGAATTAAATCAAATTAACAGGGTGAACAGAAACTCACAATTCTAAGTTGCTTTTCATTTCGATAGACAAATTTAAAATTTCGTGACAATGAACTCGCGCAATACTGTTCTAGGATTAACGTATTTATATCTTGATTCGTGTTATTTTTCATACTTCAATATGTAAGCATATTTACGTTCAGAATTTGTTCAACCGAATTTTTAATTTGTGAATAATACTGGCAAACTTTAACGTAATCCCTCCTAACAAGATTACATCGTTTAATTCTCTGTCTTATTGTTAGCCCAATAATATGTAATTAACGAACGACGTAATACATGAACACATTATACGTTTCAATTATTTGTCTGAAAATTGGCTGACAGTACATTCAAATGTGAAATCTGATTCATCGATGTAATGGTTGCCAAATATTTTTGCTTGAATTAATCACGGAATAAAGCTCCTTTACCCAACCTGTATGATACATAGAAACTACACCTACACGCACACATGCGCGCGCGCGCACACACGCACACGCACACGCACACGCACACGCACGCACAAAACTACATATGTAGATAGTTTGAGGAACTCAAGGACAAATTACTTTCCTAAAATGTTTCATAAATGAATTTGATTTAAAAAATTTAATAAATTTGATCAAAAAATTATGCCATAACTTATTTTAACTCTTGCAGATTTATTAATTACTTAAAATCAATTTTATCGTGGCGTAATGATAAAATAATAATACAAAATTTCATCGCTACTCATCAACGCCTGATCTTTACTTGTGACTTTGTAATTAAATTAAATCAAATGAAAAGTAAGCAAGTATCCATGTACTTTTGATCGGTGGTATACATGTATCTGTATATTGAAAGCTACACAAATTAAACGAAAGGCATGAATAATATAATATAAAGTCATAAAAAATGTAAACGCGGTTCTCTTTTCCGCTTCTCCGCGTTTTAAGTTCCTGACAGAAACAGATTTAAATAGGTATAGCACGAGATCGTGCTATTGAATTAATCAAAAACTGTAACGGAAAACGAGGCAACAACACCGTTGCAACGGTGCATCCACTACACATCGGTTTACCGAAGCGGAGAAGTCAAGGACGTTCAAAGCACATTCTATCCTACACACGGAGTTGTTTGCCGCGTGTTGTCTAGGTCGTGCAAGACCGAAGGCGTAGAGGAGGAGTTTGGAATCCGAGAGACGCGAATAGCTGACCGGAGCTCGTGAGAAATCGGTTTATAGACTCACGGATATCCGCTGGAACGTTAATCGCTCTTACGGAGAAGATATACTCTTTCCGATAAAACCGGTCGTATAATAGCATCACTTTTCGTCCAGTAAGCTTCAAATATTCAATTATTTAGGTATTTTCCTATTCCTAGATCATAAAAAGGCATTTTCTCACACATATTCAAGAAACATACGAAATTTGTTAAGTTCAAGGTATCGATCAAGGCACTCGTGTCACTTGAAAAAGTTCAAGAAAATTTCCTGGTGTAAATGACACAAAAAAGTTGCGCTCAAGGATAACGACCGGAATCCAAGTGAAACGTGTTTTGTACGTATCGCTATAGATATATGTACATGTTAACGCGTAAAATCATTTTATAATATTGCGATGTAAATGATATTTTCGGTTAAAGGGCCAAAGCGTTTTTTAGCAGCGTGTCAATTAAATAAAAGTTAAAGGAAAAGCTAAAAAATATTTTTCGGTCGAATTTAAATATCTTCGCGATGCAAGTTCGCATAATGAACTTTCACTTCTGGAATCGTGCCTTTTTATAGAACCTTTCGTCAGCATAGAAATACGCATGAGTACTAGACGCTTAATTTTTCAAAACGAACGTCAACGTTTCACACACCTTTTTTCTACATCCTATTTACAAATTTTTATGTTATTTACTATAATCATACTGTTCGTACTGAAATATGTTATTCCCGATCCTTTATAGATACATATGTCAACTTAAATATTTATTCTTCACTAATGTGAAATAATAAAATTGGCACGTATTTATATGTATTATTGTATTCTGGCATATTCGTAGATTTTTACTAATTGAATAACGAAACTTCAATTTTCATTTTGTTATAAATACATATACACATTAATTATATTCTGTTCGCGTTTCTTGGTGACGATTAACAACGATATCGTTTTTTTTTTTCTTTCTCTCTCTGTTTCTCTCTCTCTCTCTCTCTCTCTCTCTGCGACGATCCTTTCATCTCGGACCCGCGGAAAGCGACCTGTTGCCAAGGGAAGGCTTAAAAGTAAACAACATTACGTCATCAGGGGCCCTGGTGTCTAGCTTGGTCGGTGTGCGAACTCTCAAACTCAAAGCTTCTGTCTGTTTTTTTCTATCTCTACTTCTCTATTGCCACGATCAAAAGCTTACTCTTTAGTGACACACACACACACACACACACACACATATATTTTGTATACACAAAGTCGCGCGCTCAGCTCAATATGTTACAGTTGAGGATAGTGCCTCTTTTGTAACATGAAAAATGTTGCACGCAATAAACCATACACTATATACATATGCATATTTCTGGGATCATCATAATCGCATACTCGATACTTATCGTTTTATTCTTTTTGGCTCTGTATAATTTAACAAATAAACCTGTAAAAAGCTATTTCTTAAATTTTTATTTAAAACTATTCACCTATTTAAACAACAACACATTCGATAATGTTTTATGATATAGCTATGTATATGTTTGAAACGGAACAACCATTAACTATTATTTGAAAAAATAAATAACACGTTTACAATAAATTTGAGAGATATATATTAAGAAATCTGGACGTATAAAGTATGTATAGCAAGTATATCCAAATTTTCGATAAGAAGCTTCGACAATTGTTATTAATTGTTAAATTATAATATGTGTATATATAAATATATAAAATGCAATATACGATATATATATATATGTGTATATATATATATATACACATATAACACATAAAGAGAGAAATTAAAAAAAAATTGTCAGCAAGTTGATCGAAGAGCGTGCGATTTCGGTGCTCCCAATCATGTGTACCTATGTACTTATACATATAAGAGACCACACATTTGCAACCGACAACTGAGTGATAGAAGGAAGAAAAAGAGAGAGAGAGAGAGAGAGAGGCATGGGGAGAAGCTTGGGGAGAGAATGAGAGGTAGTAAAAAAGTGGCCGAGCAGCCAACGAACACGGCCAAGTACGCGGCTCCTTCCCCGGAGGGTCGCACTGGTTATTCGGCCTGCGAATAATAATCATAGCGGTCGCCCTCCTGGTCGTTTCGGTTTCCTTCTCTCTTTCCCTCGCGCGGATCACCCTGTCGTCCGCTGCATAGCAACAAGGACCGTTCTCTCTTTCGCTCTTGAGGCTTGCCAGAGGCCCGTCCATACACGAGGCTGGAGAGGACGGAAAGCATGCCAGCGAAACAGAGAGGTGATTGAGGGAGGAGGACGAAACACTCCGAACCGAGGGAGTGAGAGGATACGAGCAAGCATCCGAAGAGGATAGAAATATAAACGGACGCAGAAAGAAAGACGCTGACAGAATCTCTTTTGGAGGAAAAGGATACGGGCAAGGAAAGAGAGGATAACAGAGAATAAAGAAACAGAAGAACAAGAGTGTTCTACGTATGTCTGTACGTGTAGTTACAAAGGACTTCGTAGAGAAAACCAGGAAAAACTGCGAAAAAGATGAACGGGACAAATGACCAAGGAAATAAGCTACGAAGCGAGGAAGGCAACGGGAATACATGTTGATGCTGGCGTACGTTGACCAAAGAGCACAAAAATATAGACGGAGAATAGAGAATTACAACGATTAAGCATTGAAATAATTGTTAAACATGTTTGAAGAGTAAAGTGCACAAAACGAAAGAAATATATGTAAATATGCACAATTGTGTTTATACTGAAAATTATGTTAAACTATTGTAATTTTGAGATAACATTAGATAGTTCATTTATTAAATAAGACTAAATAAAAGACTTAAGATTTCTTACATTTTTTATTAATTATCGTTAAAACATACGATATTAATCTAGCAAATATATCAAAGCGCTTATTTTTAATAATAAATCTTGAATAAGTCGTACAAAAACAATGAGATAGAGGGAAAGTGAACGGATTTATAGAACTGTAGCAATGACCGTTATTAGCTTGTTGCCATAAAAAAAGTGCAAGTTTGGAATTCGCAAAAACAAACTTATGCTACGGAAAGAGAGCTGGAAAAATCAATTTAGAGATCAACGGCTTAGATGTGTGCGAATATTATTTTCGGGATTCAAAGGAGAAAGAAGAAGTCACAGCAGTTCGTTAAATGGAGAAGAGAAGGTGGATAAACGGCACGTGCTAGAGTTATAATAATATTAATACGTGAAATAGCATAACAGAGCTGATATTACAGTTTTATTAGGCTGTATAAAAGCACGCGTACATCGTTACACGCGTATCTGTGCAACTATTATAATTATTTTATTACAATATATCGTGTGTATATATATATACGATTAAAATACTGGAAAATGTAAGATTCATTATTTACCAGATCATTAGGAAAACAATTCTAAGAAAGCCTGGTTTATCGGATAAGTAGGAACCTAAGTTGTAAAAATCTTCTTTTATAATTAATAATCCGCACATAAGCTACAATTTAAAGTACTTTTTTACTCATCCAAAGTTATAAAAACTAAAGAAACTCAATTCCTAACTTTATTTCTCAAAGAAGAAGAACAGATATGTACACATATAAAGAAAGCAAAAACGTAGAGACTTTTGTTTAGGAAGCTCAACGATTTCTTCCATAACCCAACTCTCGCTTTTCTCCTGTTAGGAATCGAAGGGTTAACAAGAAAGGCATGAATCAAGGTTCTTGGCTGGTCCAGGATGCAAAGGGTTCTTAGGACCATATGACTCAGCAATCATATGGTTAGTGACGTCAGAGACCAGCAAAATGATCGAACTAGTAAAAGCAACGACCGATAGAACAACACAGTGCACGTGTATATATATATATATATATATATAGTATAACGATCCGGATGCTAATCCATTCGTGCGTGCTAAATCGTACCAGTTTCTACCATCTACTAGGTCAGATACATAGATATAGATGTTCTCACACGAGTCTTTCGTTTTCTTAGAATAGAAACGTGAAATTTCCAATGACGCGCGAAGCGTCCAAGATGTTGCATACTGATAACAATATCATATCACAGAGGTAACAACGATTATCTACGATTTGTCATTTAGATTCTTTAAAGCAGAAATTTGTATTTCCTTTTTAATATGCTTTTCCCAACATAACGTTTGATTACTTTATATTCCCATTTACCGTTTGATATCGCTGTTAATATTAAAACGAGATGTTTCCGATATACATATCCGCAATAATGTACGTATACATATATATCGAACAATTTATTATAGCAGAAATAATTTATCTATGTTGTGTCTTCATTACAGAGGTACCTCTGTACCCATAAAAAATAGAATAAATTTCTTTGTATGATGAATTTCAAGACAGAAGAAATTTCCACCATCCTGTAAGTTTACATTTGTATCGACAAATTTTGAAATTTTCCCGAATAAGAATAAAATATCTTTTCCTGTTTTATTTCGAAAGGGTGAAGAGTCACGTTTTTTAACCTAATTGTTCCTACCGCAGAAAGATAATAATCCGACTATCTCTCGTTATCTACGGTTCACATATCTATCACCTCATGTACTAATATCATTAGCTAATGCGGTTATCGCTTTTTTTAATATTTGTAGTTGCATGGTAGATGCGGTTAGTGTTATTTATCAAGAACACACAACGTATAATGCAGATGAACGAAGCACGAATGAACTTATTTTTTGACTGTTTAGAGATAAGAAACATAATACAATCTATCGATTCGATTGAAATAACTACACATAGCGAAGGAGGCAAGCTCCGTTATACCTTATCGAACAGTAAATATCGTAATTCTGTATAATCTTTGAATTAACTCAAATACATAATGGAAAATGAGGCGTATTATGTTTCTATCCTCTTGCGAATAAGCAAACGTAGTGTCAGTTTCATCTTAAATTGATTCGTCATCTGCAAGGCACTTCCGCTATTTACCGCGCAGATATGTATGCGTACGCACGTGTGCGTCGAGCAAAACGAAACGCACCAGGCATTCTGCATTGTTGAAATCCGTCCAGGGAATTGTATATAGTAAACCTACAATGTACAGGTTATAACATAATCTTTGAATAACATGATTTACACAAAATTTCTTTTGTATTTCGCTAGGTATTTCATTAAATTCATTATCTGTAATATAAATGTTTTATTTAGATATTTGTATAAATTAATGTAAACATTGTCATTTACTATTTTAGATGCAATGAATATGCACATCTATCGTATATTATATAATAGATATATCGTATAATGAGGTTTTTATAATAACCATCCGCTTTAAACAGATTAAAAATCTCTCCTGCATAAGACTGCGTATAGATATAAAAAAAAGTATGTACTTTGTAGTGCATTCACATATCTCGTCGAACTTTTAATTAAAATATAATTCTTTAACCAATATATATATATATATATATATATATATATATATTAATATATATATATATATATATATATATATATATATATATATATATATATATATATTTCGATATTATTATCATTGACTATTTAAGATGTAATAAACGTTAGTAAATTAGATAGTTTCTTCAGAAGGCTGCGTATATGCAAAGGCGAGGAGCAGGCGAGTAACGATGCAAAAGAAGAGAGAGAAGGAGAAAACGGTGGACAAAAACATTTTTTGAACACAGCTGCGAGTTGCCGCTCTCCACCAGCGAAGGTTTATCATTCTAAGTAGGGGAGGTTTCTCTCTTTATGTTCTCTTTCATGCTCTGTTCTTTATTATCTCTCTCGCATCCTGTCGAGCCTCTCTTACCACCGCTTTAATCCTCGGTTGGGCTGTATCTATTAGACACAACAAATAATAAAAATTGAACGATTCGCTGTTAAATGATAACCATCGATGCTTTGTTCCACGAGTAACATTATTTACGAATAATAATTTTGAATTGCCATCGTGAACGTAAAAACTCTTTTGCTTAAAGATCTACTTTATCTTCGATCTATTTTTATATTAAATTTGAAAGAAATTTTGTAGATTTCATACTGCATCTGTCACCTGTGAAACTTGCTTCACTTAACAGTCAGAATTCTTGAATTCTTCAAGTCCACGTGATCGAAAAGTGGTCACTGGGTCTGATAAAATATAAATTATGAATTTATTCATCGAAATTGCTTTTGGCCCCCTCGCCGCTACAATACGCTTGTGCCAACGTTCTTACCAATCCGCGAATCACTTTTTATAGACTAGAGATATAGCCTTCAGGCTCAAAACGAGGGGATCCACGAAGCAATAATTTTATTGCCGGGGAAATAAGAAAAGGTCACACGGAGACACATTAGATAATGAACACGAATCTTTAGCCAAAAATTCACGAACCCCGATGGGGTATGTTAGAGGATATGTGAGCGAGAAAGCATTATCATGGTGCGAAATCAAAGTCGCGTTTCAAAATCGACTAGCAGAAACCAAATTATATTCCAATACGTTTGCCACTATCTTTAATTGACAGTCGTCGATCATCGAGTTCTAACTTCATTCATTGACTTCATTCAAGCGTCGCTCACCTCTCGCAATGGAAAGTCTTCCAGATCGATCCTTATCTTGGACGCGTTCTCTGCTTTCTTTGAACATTTTCTATCATTCGAATATCCTTCTTCGTGATATGCCCTCATCGCTGTAAATTTCGTTCCAAAGACAAAATTTGACGCGGAGTCTTCGCTCAACGAAATTCAGCACGTTAAAGATCGCCAAGAGCAGCTTTTTTAAATTACAAGACAAGAGGTTACGCGTAAACGAACAATGACAATGACATAAAATTTTCCACGGTGCTACCAATATGAAAAAGAAAGACTTGTGGAAATAAATAAAGCGAGCTGCTAAGATGAATTAGTTCTAGTACATTTTGATCGTATTGTAGAAAGTTAGCAAACGAGAAAAGAATAAGTAATTTAAAACGATCGAAAGAAAGAGGCATAATCTAGAAAACTTGCCTTTTGTTGCAGATTGTGCAAATTCTACTTAAAAGATATAAAGTGATTTTAATATAGCCTCGAAAAATTTGAAAGAGAAGAAATTTTGATTTTGCGGTATCACATTTCACGCGAGAAAACGATAAAAAGATATCTGTATATTCCTTTTCCTATCATCAACCATTTCACAGTTCTTCATCAACCAGCAGCTATCGATAAATATCTTGTACATATATGCTGAAGACAATATCCTCGACTTAAAACTTATCGCTAATGCTCTACGTTCTGACTTGGGAGAAAAAAAAAAGAAAAGAAAGAAAGAAAGAAAGAAAGAAAGAAAAAAAAGGAAAGAAAAAGACAAAGAAAAAGAAGAAGAAAAGATAAATTTCTTACATATAAGCTTTTCTTGCATCGCCGTGACGCCTTTCCAAATAACTTAACGTTACGATTATTAAGCGATTTCTAACATTCTGAAATTTTGATTATATGCTGAAAAGATATTTGTATGCAATTGTCTATTTAACTAATTCCTAAATATACAAAGTATGTACTGTTTAAGTAAGCATAAAAGACAGATCGAAGCCAATCATATCGCCCAAGTAACAAGCAGATGCAAAATAACAAAATATATACATAATCGTACGTGTAATTGGTTACGTAAAATTTATTTGAATGAAATATATAGTGCAGCTGCATTTCTCTTTCTCTTTCGTTCTCTCGCAGCATATTGGATTACTATCTTTCGTCAGACACTGTCGCGTCGCCGGGGTTTCAAAAGCAAACCCATAGGGATAGGGGCAGCTGTCGTACCGTACATTCCTGCGTCCCTATCTTCTCCCCGCTCCGCTCTTTTACCCCCGAGTGCTTACAGCTTACAGCCCAATACTTTTCTCCTTCTTTCATTCTCGAATCGTTATTGATTTTCTTTCTCTTCTCTCAAATTCTCTCCAACGCTGTCAAGAATAACGAATGGCGAGAGAAGCTAAGAAGGAAAATCTACGAGCAAAGCCGTACTCGGATTCAACCATTGGTCTCTATCGCTATGTTTACCCTGAAACCGACTACGATAAACTTTGAATTTTTTCATATCATCAATTGTGTTTTATCGACTGCTTTTAATAAACGGATCATTTTTATATTTCTACGCTATTTTTATATATATATATAAAAATTACATTCAAGCTATTATAGAACATTCTAAATTGACTTGTACAATAATTTAATTTAATTTACATTTAACACGTATAGGCACGGCATCGAACTAAGCATGGTTCTATATAGATGGAAATAATTGTTGCACAAACAAAGTTATTATTCAAACAATCAAAGCTTTCGTTTGTGCCAATTTCAATTTACGATAAAATATGATTTCGTCCTTTCAAAATGATGCTTCAAATTCTACAGAGAATTACTTTCGCGTTTTTTGTTTGTTTAAAAAGTTAAATATTTTGAAATAGACATTTGACTTGAATTGAATTCTTGACATAGGCAAAATTGACATTTTTGAAATTGGCTTCTTTTCGTTTGATGTTACAATTTCATCATTTGGTATTAAAATTTACATGTATCAAGTATAGTGTTTAGCAAACGTAGCCAGTGCGAAACATAGGATAAATATTAGTTGCGGTGTAACGGTACGCAGAAACTTTGCGAAAGGATGTTTGCAGAAATGTGCGGTAAATTTATAAGCGTTCGTTTTATGTGGAATTATCCTGACGTTGCAGTTGATACTATCTGTTCACAGAAGGATTAAAGGGTTCCAGCAGTAACGTACACGATCTCTGCTTGTTACTGCGCGAGATAAAATCCTCAGAGATTAGAGTAGGGACTCAATTCGTATCTCCGCCGGAAGTTGTCGACCCTTGGGCCAGGCTGTGTCTCTGGTTATGATCTTTTCTCACTTTTCCTATTGCTTCGGTTGCATAATGTTGATATACGCCATTTACTTTCTTCGAATCATTAAACCGCACGATTAATTCGATAAGCAGTACCAGATATACAGTACAGATATACGGTAACGCTTAGGATATAAAAAAGACAATTGCTCGTCGCTTACTCGTAACGATGAACACCGGATTCTATTTAGCCATTAAACCACACCTTCGCTTCTAACCATATTAATGTTATTGATCTACGTAATTATAGATATATCTTAATTCAGACATTTTTTATTTGATTCGCAATTTCGTAATGTAGTCAAATTTGCTATCCTTACGAAGATCGTTGATTAAAGCAACGTTCTTGTTTGCGGGACGCAAGAATTCGTAATTAATCGAATAAAAACTAAAAAATAAGTTTTCCATTATGTATTTAACATTCAATATTTATTCAACAGAAATTTTGTAAATCTAATCGAACCTAAAATACCACCCACATTGCTTTGACATTGTACTTTGAGAAAAGAAGAAAGAAGAAAAGAGAAGGGAGACGAATGTCGTTCGTTCGATGAGAACGAAGATAGTGAATAAGTTATAGAAATGCCGGAAGGATGGACACAACTGTGTCGTTAGTTTCGATTAAAGAAGCGAGGGTGCCACAGGTGATACTGTGGAAGGAGAAAGGTCGTGGTTGACCAACGCGACGAGAACGAGGAGAATATCTGGTGTCGGCCGGAAAAGACATAACCGATGCGAATCGAAAGCCACGTGGTGCACACATGCAATGTGTAGTATGTAAGTATACCTATCCTATCTTCCCTACACCCTATTATCAATTTTAATCATCTATATTTATAACATTTTTCTTTCTGCTTTGATCCTTTCAATTTTCTTTTTTCTTTATATATAAACTTTTCTTTATATATATATATATATGATATATATATGATATATATATGATATATAAACCGAGAAGAATTTATGCATTGTAGGGTCTATTCATACCAATGCTTAACAGTGACGAATTACGATAAGGATTACATGCTGGAAAATTATATCCTACAGATTTATACAGTATCGAGAAATTGAAGAAAATCTAACGTGTGCCAATATTTTTATTTATCGCTATAGTTGCTTCACCTTGAAAACGTTTTAACGCTACGATAATAAAGTTAAAGGATAAATCGTAATTTTAAACACTGGTTAACACAGGGAAGCGATATATAACATATTTTCAAAATCAATTTTCGTTCATGTTTGATAAATCGCTTTTTAAAATACTACGATTCTATTTACGAAACATTTACAAAAGAAAATTAAGAGCTTAAATTCCTCGAACAAATGGTTATATTATAAGTGTAAAGCTTCACTGTGACTAACTCGAGTTGCTTACTTAAATGCCTTTTTACAATTACAAGTTACAATTACAAGTGATAAATTACAATTTATCACTGGCAGGTGCCGTCTTGTCATATTTTTTCAACGTGATTATGCTGCAGACACCGAGACATCCGTCATCTCGATTTAAGAATTGCTGCAAGTTTTGTAAACCGTCTACATCTTTCAATCGTTTTGCTAACAATCCTCTCGCATCAATTTGTACTGTGTCACAATGTTTTCTTCCAATATTAAGAGATGGTTTAATGGAAAATAGTAAGTATCGATGGAAAAACGTTATAGATGATCAAATAGAATAAATCATATTATTAAGTAAGACAAATTTTTGCAACAACGAAATTGATATAAACGAATTAGAGGTCTATTTAGAAAATTATCTATAATTACTATGACTTTTACCATTTTCTCATGAAACACAGGCCCGTGCGCAATTTTAGATATTAAAAACAACTGAATTATGAAGGAACTATGTACTTGTTGGCTGAAACCAATCGTTAACTAATTTAGAAAAAGAACTGCTTGAGATTTTTTTTTCTTTTTTATAGAACTGCTACACTATGTACTGACTTTAGTTAATTTGCTTTTAATGTGCAGAATATTGAGTTATAATATATGTAGAATGTTATAAATCTGACATGATCTTGGTTACTAATTTTCATTTGTTAACGGTCCCGATTGCGTCCAAGTAACGTTGTATTTTAGCTATGTTGTATGTTATCAGGTAACTAAAACATAAATATACTTGTTTTCAAGGAAACTGCTCCTAATTTTGGAGCGCTTTCCATCTTCTTTGCAAAAATACGAGAGCAAGTGTGTGTTTAGTACTAATAATCGGAAAACAGTTTTTCCTAGAGAAACTTTCTATAAAATAAATTTCTCATACACGAGTCATGGTTTTCAAATAACGAAGTACTATATTGGAAAATAAAAATTTCCAGTTTACAGAATGACTAGCTCTCTGTATGCAACAACTAGTTAATATCGAATAAATACTTTATTTAAACTTGTAGCATCTTTATAAACTTCTTGCCGCATGGGTTTGCGTCAGTGAACCGAAAGCAATCAACTGCAGGTGCCTCCCCATGCAATTTACTGCATTTATCGAGCTCCAGACATGTTCTTTCTTTTTCTTTTTTTTTCTTTTTCTTTCTTTTTTTCCGAAATTTGTTCTCGGAAACCCGAAACCACAAGAGAGAGGTCGGCGCCCTATAATTGCTGCTCGCACCAAATTGCAACTCAGATGTGAAGCTGATAAAACGTTATTTTGCCTTCGGCATTGCTTTAACGTTAACTATCTTCCTGGTTGGATTGTAAACGGCGAATCCGTCATCCATAAAAAGTTAGAACACGAATATTCGTAAAATTCGAATTTATTGTGTGCAAACAAAATACGTACATGTAAGAGGATTAATTGTAATTACGTTATTTTAATTACATCAAAAACTAGAAAAAAGAGGTTACCCCCTAGTTAAAATGATCTACTATCTACTATCTAGCATGTTTTCATTCTTCAGGGATACATTCAAATATTCAAAATCCTTCCTGCCTTTTACTTGTTAAGTAAAGTTCTGCTTTGTAGAGATATAGAGACGACCTGCTCGATTAGTTGTAATACTTTATAATGCCGTATACAGTGTACATGTATCATCTGTATCACATTGGATATTCTATCGTACATTTTATTATAGTGGCTCTTGTAGTTACATAATTGTAAGTCAGTGTCTTTGTCACTCCTTATTTTCTTAAATTTTCTTTCGCTTTCACTTCTGACAGCAACAAGATACGAACAGTGCCAGGAATTCTTTATCGAAATATTATATATAAACATTTTGAAATTTCGTTGTCGCTGTAACGAGAAACGATTCGTGATGATATTGGTAAAATTTAAGACAGTTCTGAAAATATAACGAAGATAAGTATAAATTTGCAATAAATTTGCATCGTCAAAGTATTCGAACAGTTAATTAATTACTCGTTGTACGCATTACTAAGATATATGACGCTATTTATTCCGTACATATTTGTATTAATTTATCACTAACTGTATGCTTGCAAATAAAATAAACGTCATGTAACTTCTATATACATACATACGTATATTTTTGGATTTCAATTTTCATATTTCATTAGTATAATCACGATGTATACCCTATCGCATCGGTTCTTAACTGTTCTAACTCTTAACTAATAGAAAAGAAGAGAGAGATCTCTTAAAATTTTTGGGGAACGAGTCATAGCGCGAGCTACTTTGACAGAAATCCGTATTTGAAAACGGCAAAGGGGGTAGTAGATTGGAAACAAGCGTTCAGTCGATAGCTGCCCACGCGATTTAACGCGTTTATCGAGGTACCGAGGCATTCCTGGGACCTTTTTGCGCGGCTCTCGCTCCGCGAATCGTGGGACCAGAGGAGCTCGCCCGTTGCTGCTGCTCGTTATACGCATACCAGCAGCAGCAGCCGCCCTGTGTGCAGCCCTGCGTCACCCCTTAACGCTCACAACTCTACTACATTCTACATTCTGCGTACATACGTACGTATAGGTGCGCCAACACCGAGAAACCTGCTCGAAAGAACAGAAACCGAGATTACAATGCCGATAGCGATCGATCTTTCGACCACACGACTGCCGACCACGGACCTTTCAATGGATCCTTTTTTTTACTCACCCTTTAATTGGGAGATTTTGCAAAAACGACAACGTTTCTCGATGATTCGATATTTTACAATTATTTTTCGTTAGTTTTTGTTAGTTGATTCTTAACGTGTAGGCTTACGACGATTATATGATTCAGTTTATGGATTTAGCCTTACAATTAGTGTTTTTAAATTCTTTTCTTTTTTTATTTTATTTCGATATAGCGCTTTTGATATAACGCTTTTCGAACATAAAGTAAAAAATTCACTGCGGCCAGTGTCAGAAACTTTTGCACGCCACTGTGCAACGCTGTACATACATAGCTAGTGACTAGTTATTATAAAGGGTGACATTTTCCCATCGTAGTTGAACAGAGTTACGTTATCGAATCGTGAATATACATAGAGTGTAAACTTGTCTGCCGTTTTCAAGGAATACTTTGCGGATTCCGCGAATCCCTTTTAACCGTCTAACGTAACTTATCCTTTCTGTAAACGATAGAAGTTTCATTGGGTTGCAGGAACGGTGCGGCGTGTCGGATGGTGCTTACGTCTCGCTTACAAATGTGTATCCTTCTTGAATTTCATGAATGCATAATTATTTCTTTGTATTACTTCTTCGTTATTAGCAACCAAGGAGGTAGGCAAATTTTGTAGGAATTAATTTGTCTGAACTCGGCTCGATGTTATTTACATTGCTGATACCAACAACAATTAAATTAGATACCTTCGGCAAAAACGTATCAACTCGGCGACTATATATCTCTATCTCTATCTATATAGATGTGGACGGAATTTCTACATACATACTTACAATCGAATAAAACAGAATGTTTGCTCGCAACAACGAATAAAAACACTATTAAGCTACTATTAAGTTAAGTAAATCAAAAGATATTGTCTCGTTGTTTAGAAAAAGTTCATCTTTGGTAGAATAAAGGCGACGTATCGGCTAATTAAACTAGATTCGCAAGATCGCGCGTCAACGACAAACGTTAATTAGCACGGCAGTTACGGTACGAGACTGGTCGCGCAATAACGTTTCTAATTGAAACGAAACGTATATCCAAGGATAAATTACAACGGTTGTCTGAAGAATTTTTATTCGCCAGCAAGTGGCAAGTGTCAATGGCCTATATGATCGTAGTAAATAGATGGTGGATATTTATACAAACTCGTATCGTTACGAAGTCAGCTAAAGAGGTGAGATCTATGCTCGCAATCGTTGTTCATTGACATTTTCTATAAATGCGCAAAAACTAAAATGCTCGAAATCCAACCACGATTTCTATCTTGCTCGATTTCGTACAAAGAGGTCTCTTTCCTCGTCCGTTGCCAGACCGCTTTACGCTTCATGAAGCACCGAGAAACGAAGGATACACCTGGCCAGGTGCTCGGTACTACTGGGTCAATATGTGCACGTGATAATGCTGCTGCAGCACCGTTGCACAGCAGCTAAAAATTTCAAAAATATAACCAACGGTTTCAGCCAATTCCCGCAAAGTTTCCTTCACGCTTACAATGGCTGCAAGAAGTACTCGTACATCGTTGTATTTATTCAAGTATTTAGCACGTTTATTATAACGCTGATAACTAATCGGTAAAGTGCGAATTTTTATGCAGATTCACATTTTTGAGAATACAATTAAAACAGCAGAACGTCGATAGAAAATTGTTTTATTACAAAACGTTGTAGAAAGTATGCACTATACTTCTGATATATATCTGATGTATATCTTGTAATTGCAGTGCATTCAAAATTCTTTAAATCGTATCGCGCGCAATTTTCTCATCGACACTGTGATCGATTTCGTTTGGGGCGAAAAGTGGAAAGACTCGGGACAAAATCCGTTAGGTCCGGTTAAAACGCGGTGTCATCGATTAAAATTTCAAAGCACCCACCGGAAAAAGAAACTGGAAGGAAAGTTCCTTGCGACAGGAAACCGGCCGCACCAACTGTTAACTTATACGACCACTCAACGACCCTCGCTAGCCGTTGCTAATTATGGAACAATTCCTTCCTTCCTTCCTTCCTTCCTTCCTTCCTTCCTTCCTTTCCCTAGAACTGTGCATTTCGCTCTCGCGCGACTTTAAGGAAACCATTATTTCAAGCCGCTGCATTGCTTACCAACCAGAACGGATCAACCGTCGAGCAAGCAATTATTCGAGTTGCACGTTTTCCTGCAACCATCTAACGTATCTTCGAGGGTGGACAATGAAGCTCTTGTCCTCTTGAATTCGAGACGAAAGGAAACGAGGGAGAACGAAAGCGAAAGTCGCAACGAAGAGAGGTCTTTCCACGATACAGCTTTACACTTTGCTCTCACGATGGTTCGTGTTAAAAAATAACGAATCCTTACGAAAATGAGGGGGGGGGGGGGAAGAAGTAACTCTTAAACCCTGCTCTGCACCTTAAACCATGCACGGATTGATGACAATTTCTTACCGCGGAAAGAAATTTCTATGGTATCTTTCGAGATTGTCCGAGGTTGAAGCAAACTGAAACGATATATATGTATATCGATATATAGGGAACAATAATGTTAATCTAACTGTTAGACGAGACCAATTGATTTTATTGTTTCGCGCCGTTTACTAGATTTCAAGAAACAACTTGAAATTTAATTCGGTATCCGGCACGTTTAATGTGTAAGTAACCTATTACCTCTATCTCTACGCCAACGTCGCCAACGTAGAAAATTTTTACGAATCTATCGTGTATGTTAGACGAGACAAGACCGTCGTAATTACGTATGTAGTAGCGTATTAATAAGATTTGAATTTGACTCGCTATGAAATATATAGTAATAACGACAGCTATGTTATCGATAAACAGAAGAATTAATTAGAAAGCGAAAAATGGCTTAGTAAAGAAAGAAAAGAAAAAAAAAGAAGAAAGTTGGCAGGTATGTTGCAAAACCAAAAGAAGTATACGTACGTACGTACGTATGAAGCAGGAATGATTAATAAATTTTTTGTAGTGGAATTGAACTTTTGAGGCAAATATTTATACGCCGTATACACTGTTGAAAGTGGAAAATTAAAGTGGGAATATTGAAACTTTTACTAATATTTAACTGCGTAAACTAATATTTAAATGCGTATTCTGAACCACAGGGGCTGCAAAGTTGGCTGCTGACCCATCGATAGTCCCATTTTATGTACTCGATAGATAGAAACGTTCATTGTCCCAGCTGATCAAAACACACGTTGTTCGAACAATCGAATTTCTCAAATTAGTGAAGATTTTTTATCGTACAAATACCTTTGCACCGCATCGGACGTATAACTGACAGAAGCGTTCGAGGAAGCGGTTTACAGGCAAAATTTTTAGGCGACGATTTTCGTGGAACGATCTCGGTTAACCACGGGATGGTTTAGCGTGTCGCGTCTCGATGTAACCCTCGTAAAAGACAAAGAAAAGAGCAGCGCGGCTCTTTGTTTTAGCATCGAATACTGTAATATATTCGCATTGTTCTCTGCGGCCGGTTTTTGCCCGAGGGCTAACGGCGGCTTGCCCACCAAAGGCAAAGATTCGTTGCGTCTTTGATGCAGAAGGAAAAGAGAGTCTCTCCCCTGTGATATATCGGCCGCTCGACTCACTTTATCGGGGAACATTAAACGACCTCGTGTATATTCGCATGAAAATGTTAACACGCGCTACCCCCAAGAAAGCGAGAATTATATTTATACCCGGGGTTCGCGGTGAGGTCGAGATCGCTTAGAAGGGGACCGCGGTAGCACCAGTTTCGTGTCAATTATGTAAAATAGATTAGGCTCCGATAGATTAACTTATTACCTCGCGCATCGAATGAAATAAACGTTATTTATTTATTCCCCTGGTACTTTTCAACCGATATCAAAACTTTGGATGATATCATCGTCGCAACGCTTGTATCACAACGAAATCTCGTTGCCGAGAATAATTATTTGAAAATTACTTCTAACGTAACGTTTCAACGCGACGAGTGCTTCCTTCCGGATAATTTTACGTATTTTTGTATATTACGCATGTGCATGCATATATGCGCTCTATGCATTTCTACAACCTTAAATTTCCCATGAACGCACTAGAATTTTCAGTCTATTTAGAATCTAATCAAATCTTTCAAAATAGATATTTCACATTATTTGTCGAAGAATTCATTTTAACCGCAAGTTTCGTTTCAAGCCTCCGCTACCGAAATCGAGTCTCAGAGACTCGGCTGATTCTATCTTTCTTATTCTTTTCCATTCTGTTTGCAACTAATTACGAGTAATTACTACTTGTATTTCGTACATATATGTAGCTCGTTCGCCTTACGAAATGATAGTTGATATGTGCGCAATGGAGTCTGTTGCCTGTCAGACGTCGTACGTTGGACTGTACCTCGTTCTCAACTCTTGATACGACAGTACGTATTTTGCAACGGCCAATAAAGGAGGTAGGAGGTAACGAGAAATTAGCGAGACAAATAGCGATAGCGATATTTAATAAGTATATATTAAGAAAATGGAAAGGTCGCAGTGAAATAGTGGCAATCGAGGGAAATCACTGACTGCGTGATCACACGCTTTTGAAAAGCCACAAAGCGATAAAGCCATAAAGTGAAAAATCTATAAAGAAAGATGTTGCACCTTTTTGTATAGTTAGAAAATCGATCGGCCAGCAAATAAAGTTGCAAGATATCGTCTGTGATAATCTCTCACAATGTTAATAATTTCTCGGGGAATTACGTTTATTAGGAAAATGCGTATTTAAAAAGTAATTCGGTAAGGAGAATTTGTCAGAGAAATTAAGAATTTTAGAAATACGAGGTTATTAGGATAGTGGGAAAAAGGCAAGAGAGAGGTATTTCACACCGCGAAGATTTACTAAATTAAAGCGAAGCCAGGACGATGATCGTTCAGAAAGATTGTATGAAATTAATTCGCGGAATGCAATGCTAATTCGTTTAATAAAGAGATTGACGAATACTTTATTATCGCGATGCGTGCAACAAAAGACCTTCGAGTGCCGCATGCCATGCCGAAGAGCTTTTGTTACTCACACCGCGATAACAAAGCGGTCGCCTACTCTCCTTAATCTGCTTAATCTACTACTATCGCGATTTAACGCGAGAAGAAATGCACACCGACGAAAGCTGTAGGTGCAAACGACATTAACGGCAGGTAGTTGCCGTACTACCAGCGCAGCGCAACACCGGTTACAGAGTAGACACACGTTACCATTAATATGCTTGACCATGAATGAAGGGAAACGAGTTCGCGCGTGGCTTGCTTTCCCCTAGAATCAAATCGCCTCAAAGATAATTCAGCAACAAGCAAAAAGAGCCCTGGTTACGTAACATGGAAAATGTAACGTAACATCCGGCAATTACTCGAGAATTACTCGAGAATTGCTCGAGAATTACTCGACATAGAAAATAAAAGCAATACTCTGCTGTTCCTTTAAGTTTCATTAAATCTGACGTATAATCTATATATTCTTAAATATTGAAATCTCTTTTATAAAACTATCCCGAAATTCGTGATGTAAAAATACTCGGAAATTATGTTCTTTAAATACATATACAGTGGCTCGTGAAAGTATTTCAACAGTCGATTAACGATACACTGATCGTATGTTTCGAATAAATGTCTGAGAACTTGCATGCGTGTTTTCGGATTGATTTCAAATTTTACTGTTACCATACAATCACGATAGTTGTGCCGCCTCCTCGCGGTTCTAATGAAATTTCAAGTTTTTCGTATAATGCATACAGTATTTTCATAGAAATTTGTCGTGGGTAAGTGTTCGAGCGAATACGTAACATCGTCGACTTTCCTCGGCTATTGTGTTCTTTTAATACGCTACTTATCGAAAAACTTTCGTATTCTAGTAATTCGATACACTTAAATTAACGCTAAAGATCGGAGAATTTGCTGCGCCAAAAGCTCGTCATCCGTCGCGAGAGGGTGATTTTTCAGCACTGGAATATATCGTATCTACCGTCACGGTTGACGAGCCAGCGGCATTTCAAAGAAGAAATCACAATAAATCAACGTCAAACGGATGATCTCGCCGACGAAACAATTATGTTGCTTAATTCGAATTTGTTCGTTCGCTCATGTGCAAATCACGTCCACGACATACATACATACGTATATGCATAGGCAAGCTATAGGATTGTTGAACGAAATCCTAAGCTACCGAGTTCCAATCCGTTACCATTCTCTAATTATTCTTCGAAATTCTGCTTGTAAAAGTATAACCTCGGACAGCACAGCAACGACGGAAAAGAGAGAGAGAATATAAGCTACCTAATTATAGGTTTAGATACGCCTGACGATATTTCATATCGAACATAATATCTCTTCGCCACATTACAGCCTTCACCTTAATCGAGCTCATCGAATATGACTATATGTATGTACGTTGTTATTATTCAATAAAAGCGAAACTATGATCCGATTATAAATATTTTTATTCTCAGCCCGCGAACAATCGCGTCTTACGACAAATCACAATGTAATTACTACGTACATAGTTATCCTACCGATCGTAAGCACGCCAACACTCGTCACGAACATTAAAATTAACAACATGTTAGTCTTACCGAAAGCTCTACAAATTAATTAGAGATTACGAACCTAGCAACGAGATAACACGTAAACGTAATATTATTAAGAAACGTAAAATAATATATGTATTACTTTATCAAGGTGTAACAAACGTATCGAAATATTATATGCTGTATCGAAGCCCTAGATTACACAATGTTAAAAAATAGAATTCAATAACGTAAATTAATCGAACAGAGATGTTGCGTTAAATGAACGTTGGTCCTTGATAGATTGCTTGATGATTGTAAATGCCGTTGAATAAATAGACAAAAAGATCGATCGATCACTGATAGAATCACTTACCATCTTCTTATGCAATTCTCTTAGAGACTACATATATATAAGAATATACGTTTCACACTCTAGTAATATGTTAAAATTAACTGCACCTTAAGGTATTCATCTTAAGGTATGTAAGTACTTATTCATTTTAGATAATATCACTGTTTCAAGTCGTTAATCTTTCTATAAAAAATTAATCAATTTAGAGACGCAAAGAGCTTTTCGAACGATATATGATATTTCCGCGTCGTTTGACAATTATAATAAATCGATATTAGCCTGTAAGATCAATTTCGCTGCGTTATGATATTCTACTATCCTTAACTACGATGATCGCAAAGGACAAAATCATCGAAAAATTCTTGTATCCGTAGTCTTTTGATCGAGCCTGTTGAAAATAAATAAGTGTCGGGATGCTTTTTAAGCATCGATTAACAATTGGTCCCCCACTCCCTCTGCCTAATGGATAATAATCCAGATTAATTAATCTAGATTAATTCAAATCGATACAGCAGCAAATTTTTATCAAAATAATATTTCCTCGAGACTCGATATTTAATGATAAAAATACAACAACGAATACTCGTTGAAAGGCTGTGTTACTCGAGTATCTAGAGATACTGTACGGTAAGAGGGAAGAATATGATTCCGGTTGATGTAAAACATATATGTATTTCTTTCTTTACGGGTATCGAATACGATCCCCAGAAAGAAACTTTGTATATCGTCTAAATACGCAACGTTCGCGTTCCAGAAGATGCGTGAACGTCGTACCCGTAGCACTTTTTCTCACGTTCGTGCATACAGGCACAAGCAGGTTAATGAACCAGTTGTTTAACTGAATTTCTTATCTTATATATTATTATGTAGCGTGAAATTTATCACGAATTGTCGACTACGATAGAATTTCATCTAAAAAGAAAGAAGATAATCTTATATAAAATCTAATTTTGCATACGATTGTACAAAACGAGATAAAATAATTCAAGTTACACTTATATTTATTTATCTTTGCCTATTATTTATCCTGCATTTGATAAGACAATATCCTAGCATTTTGAATAGAAAACTGAGTAATCTTATGCCATTCCGTAATGAAAAGTTATTTCACGATACATAACCGGAGAATATTAATCAAAGAATTCACTTACCTTGACGAAAGAGTGGAATTTTACTTTGCTGGGAGAAACAGGTGGACTGCTAGGTGATAGTTGATTTCCTGGTACTTGCAAAAGATTCTGTACCTCTAACAAGTATCCTTTTCTGGCGTATCTGCTCCTAGGACTGCTTTGAATATCTCCTTCTATCTTTGACTTTTTAATTAATTTTAGATTTTCCTTGGCATTCTGTCTGAGTATTACATGGATCAGTCTTCTGGTATTGGCCCTAGAATCGTTTATACAGATTCTCTTCCATGTTTTCGACACCATACTGATTGAACAAAGATCCTGCGGTCCAAGGAAGGATAATATTTTAGACACTATCCTCCAATGATTGCTTTTGTCTCCAAGGAGCGCCAATATATCCACTGTTTCTCTTCCTGTATAATCTGGAGTAGCTCTCACTCTAGACCTGTATCTTGAAATTATTGGTGTATACCCGCCAGAATGAGAAGTAATAGACACATAACCACTGTCGTTAACACTGTCGTGCCAACTGCGATTGCTCGAGTTTATCGTGATGCAAGGTGTCTCGCAGATACTTATGTTTTCCATTTCATCCATCTTCCTGCCTTTCCGGACGATATATTCCCATTTCTCACTTGTCACTTCAACATGATGTTATTTCAACATGACATTGCATGAAAAGTGTTCAAAACCATGTGACAAATAGCAATTCGCCAGAAATGTATCACCAGAAATATTAATCTTCACTGTGTAAGGATTCGAAGTAAGATTCGCGGCAAACATGCGCACGCGGACACCGACTCTCCCTCTGCGTGTTCCTGCGCTGCAAGCACTACGAAACTTTGAAGTCTGTTTATCCGTTGTCCCACCGTAGCTCCCTTGGCAATTGCCCGACCAATCGGCTAACCTGACTCATCCCGCCATTCGTTGCCAAGCGCTACCATTGGCTCGAAATTCTTGGCCGCGTTAGTGATGCTGTTACCTCTAGCGGCTGCTGCTGGACTTACTGAATTCTGTTGCTGGGGAGACCTCTTTGATTTCTGATTTCTCTTTCACAGCGCGTGCGCATACAAAAATTCCTTCAATTTTACCAATTTCGATATTTTTTCATTTTCTCCTCGTCCTTTCTTTCTTTCCTTTAAATTAATGCTTATTATAGGAAGACACGGGAAGCCGCTTAATTATTTTTGAATATTATGACCGACTATAAAATCATTATACGACTTAAGTTATATATCACATTACTTTAATTGTATCCACTAGATGGAATATAGGAGAAATTACTAGTATACATATTAAACAAAATTCTGTTTAACTTTTCTACAATAACTTTGTTAATGTGGCAGTAATTACAGTAAAATAATGTATTTTAATTTCGAATTAAATATACGTAAAATATGTACATACGTACGTATATTGGCATGTGTGTTTAATGTAAATGTATCGAGTAACGAATAACTGTGTAACTATTGATTCTCATATATGTATACCATTAATATCCTATCAAGTATAATAATTTATCGATATTTTAGAAAGAAATACATATCTTATTATCAACATTGACTTTTTTATATTTTTCTAATAAAAAACTTTTAATTTAACTTGTATATCCGATATATATATAGTTGGTTAAAAGTTTACTTAATTTCAATTTCTTTTCTCAGTCCTTTATAATTTTACTCTTAATATTATTATTTGACATAATGCTACCGTACCGGTAATATTTACTTGTGAAGCATCTTATTAAATGTACTATAATATACAAGTATAATTTTAATTTTCAAAATGAGAAAAACGTATTTTCTTCATCCGTATGATTGATATAACGGATATTTTTTAATATGGGGATATTTCTTGAAAGTTAGAAGATTCGTTTAACGTACATACGTACGATATTTCATTTGTACAATGCATAGCATATTATATGTATTATGTTAAATATGCACAGGCTTATCGACGGCAATACGCGTATGAGATTTTACGGATGAAAACATGAAAATACTGTCATGTTTTTATTACATCGGAGCAAAATAAAAACACTACTAATAGATTTGACACAATTGTTTTAGTAATCACGTGTAATCAACTTTATTCAAATTTATTTGTATGAAAGACGTTGAGAATTTATTGTAAGATTGACGGAATCTCAGCAGCAATTTATCAATGGTATTTTTACGAGCTGTTGAGAAGTATGTTATTAACAATAAATTGTTACACGAGGCTCGAGTGTTATTAATTCGAATGTATAAAAGTGACAAGAATACTATTGCTATCGTGTCTATTAGTAGGTACAAACGCAGTACTATTATTTCTAGAGACATCCTGCTTGCTATTAATGTTATTCTGCTTTCTCGAACTAGTTCGACTCCAGAAAAAAGGCCAGTATCAAAATATTTTTACTTACAAATTGCAAATTTTACGACTAAAACTAAATAAGAAGGGAGAAAGAAATAGATAAGATATAAAAACATAATTTCTGTGCCATATTAATGATAGAGTTATTAGTCACTTACTAAATTTAATAAGATCTTAAAAATGCCTCTTTCCGTACACAGATATGGCTGCTCAGTTTTTAAAAAATTAGACACAAAAAAGAGTTGATAAACACTATGTATACCACATTTCACTATAATGAATTGAAAAAATAGTTTACAAACCTTAGCCAATCAATGTCGTCGAAGTTGTCGAGAAAAAAAATTGTTAATTTTCGAAAATTACAAAAAGGTTAACAAGATGAAAGAGAGGGGGAAGGGAGAGGGAGAGGGAGAGGGAGAGGGAGAGGCAGAGGGAGAGGGAGGGGGAGAGGGAGAGGAAGAGGGAGAGGGAGAGGGAGAGGGAATGGGAGAAAGACAGTCACTTGCTCTTTGCGTAGGTATTTATGCACAAGCAGCAAGTGCGCAATCGATTAACAAGATAGTTAGTAAACTTTATTGCGAAACGCAAAGGTTTTTGATTGAAAATTGGGTACAATGGAATCTAGCAAGTCGGAATCGACGCCAAAACAGGCTATGGTATACATTTGCGGAGGTACAGTTAAGATAATAAACGTGAAATATTCCTAACCTCACTTTTTATGTCGCATTACGACACTCACTTTTTGTGTCTGTCACGTATTTTCGAAATAAACATAAACTTTGTGTAAATATTGCTTTCTCCATCCTTTCATCATACAATTTATACATTGATAAAAGTTTTGATTGAGTAACGACATTAATAAAAATATCGTACTTGTCAAGTCTTCGTCTTATTTAAATAAATGTTTCATTATATCGTCTTAATTTAGATGTTAATACTGTATAACATTAAAAATTCTTTGAGTCCATTTTTTATTTCACGAAACATAAGCTTTTATCAACTTATTAGTATCTTCGCGTGTTCCATTCATAACCTGTATGCAAACTTTTGTTCTATAAATATGTATATAATTTATTTGTTTTTGTAGAATGTCATCATGATAATGAAATACGCCCAAGAGATCCAATTCGATGCCGAGAATGTGGATATAGGATCATGTACAAAAAACGAACTAAAAGACGTATCCTTTTACATTTATAGAAATACACATTAGATATTATTAAATGTTACTAATGCACTTGTGCAATGTTGTTTAATACATGTTACTATATAAGATTTTAATAGTAATCATTCATTCTATAAATACTTCCTACACTCGTTGTAGGTACATATAAACATAATATAAGCAAGTCATTTTCCTTAATAAATTTTTAGTTGTTGTGTTTGATGCACGATAAAGCAATCTATCATTTTCTATAAATTATATATCGGTCATTAATAAATGTAATGTAATGTAACACCAAAAGCTGGAATAAGACAAATAATGGAAGAAAACCTGCCATCGTGTCAAATATATAATATATAGGAGGAATAGAAAATAGAAACCATATATTAAGTAAACGGCCCATGTATAAAGAAGTTAAGTCAAACGTATTAAGAAATAAGGAATGCCCAAAAAATGGGAAACCATTGAGAAAGGAATGTGGGAGTTGATGAACATCATGAATGGAAGCTTAAAACTAAGGGCATCATATAGGAAGAGTAGAATCCGGAGTAATAGCGATAGTTCAAAGAAGGCAAAGAATCAAATAATCCACAAACCAATAAATAAATAAATATATATATATATATATATATATATATATATATTTATAATGATATTGAGCTATATTAGAATTCTAACTTTACTTTGGCATGATGACATGTATAATAAATTAAGATAGTTAAAAAATAGGAAAGATATGAAAGATGTTGTTCGTCATTTATAATGTTCTTTTTAAATAAAATACAAATTATCCATACAAACTATGTATATGTATCTCTTACATCAAATTTTTCCTTCTACTACAGCATACACACTTAATCAAAATACTCGATATTTTTATCAAAAACAATTGTTTCGAAGCTATTGTATTAAGCATTGTATTGTACTTGTATAATACAATACAATATAATTTATTTAACAAATAACTATAACGAATAAAAATAAAATTATAAATTGATTTCATATATCGGAATATAAGTTTATTTTCAAGTTTAAAAGGCCGCGTTTCGTTTGGTTTCTATAAAATTGTTTATCAATGTTCGTGCATAAGAAGAGAATCTTCAAAAATTACATTCAAAGGCGAACTCCTCTGTAATATCGAGTAATACAATTGACTGAGAAACCTTTCGCAAGGTAACTCCTATCGGGCAATCATTTCGCTCTTTCATGAAGGGTGAAGGAAGTGACCATGCGGCCACAATTTCATCAAAAACGTACCCTCTCTGGTGGATGCCGGTAATGCAGGTCGCCACAGTTCGATTAACATGAGAGACGTCTAGCGGAGAAATAAAAAACTGCTCGAAAATGTGTCCCTCTGATTGGTCGAATTTGAATTGTACGAGAAGCGATTGTTGTGCGTATTCAACGTAACGTACTTACAATGTCAACGGCTAAGTGATATAGCGTGATACCATGTGCGTGCATCAAAGAAGTGATTTCTACTTACTATTATGAAAAATTAATGATAGAAATGCATTACACGCGTCATATTATCGAGTTTATAGTTAAAGTTCGAATGAATTGATATTCGCAACGATACAAGTGTTGCAAAATTGGAATAATTGATAGAAAGTTGTCGCGAACCTGTTGGCGTGGTTTGTATACATGACGAAATATTTTAATTTCTCTTGAAACGAATTCTATATCAATTTGAAGATGACATCGTTATCGTTGCTGGCGAGTCACGATGAAGTGGTTCGATGTATGAATGTACACCTAAACGGAGCTTGCGAAGAAGGTTCGGATTTCATATATTTGCTCCCTACAATGTTTTACTAGATTATGAAAAAATATATTGAGAAAATACGCATGCCTCTAAGCTTTTGTATATAAATGTTTTCCATGCCCCGTACTCTTTTCAATATTTCTTGTGTTCTTTCCATTCGTGCTATAATTTAACGATGAAATTGCCATTGTAAATATGTACACAGAAAACAAAGATGACGCAGTCATATTGTTTCATTTTTTTAACGTAGTTTCAAGTTAATTTACTATATCATTTACATCCTATCTTTTATGTAGAATTTCTAAAGTTTGCTGTAAATCAGGAAGAAATGAGACAGAAATGGTTAGCATCTATACAAGAATGTCAACGTCTTCATTCAGCTTTAGAGAAATCTCATCAAGAGGCAGCTGACTTAGATAAAAAATTAAGTCACGCTAGAAGACTTCTAGATGAAGAGAAAAGGAGAAGGCGTACCGTTGAAGAACAACGAAATTCATTGGTAAATATGTTCTTCTTTCATAATTCTTAAACACATGACAATGTATTCTCGTTACTTTTTATATAGGAAAAACAAATTGCTATGGCCAGAGATCTTTTATTTAATGATGGTGGGAGAAATTTAAACGATGAAACCCGCGAAAAATTGCAATTTTTGAATAGCACTTCGTTAAATGGTCGTCACAGTAATATATATAATATAAAGGATGTACATCAAAATGACAAGTGAGTTCCTATTTACATAGAGTGTTATTGATTGATACATAGGAAAACGTTGTTTAATTATCGCTTTTAGATTAAATACTATAGCGGAGCTGGACTCCACTGGCTCTATTTTAAGTGACTTAAGTTGCTTTTCAAAGTCAGAAGATGATTTAGATATTAGTGCAATCATTCAACAAAATCATAAGAAACGTGAATGGAAAGAGCACAGACCAAGTGGCGAATATTCCACGAAGAAGCGACGTAGTACAGTACAAAAAGCTGCAGAATTAACTTCGTCTGATAGAATAGTAGCCACAACTACAGTAGTGATGCCAAAAGATGGCAATATCACTGCATCTTCTGTAATTGAAGCTATACCTGGGGATGAAAACATAGATCCACAAGAACCTTTACATAATTCGCGTAAAAGGCGTAAAAGTGGTGATCGTAGTAAATCAAAATTAACACCCGTTGATACAAATGATATTCAAATGGATACTGCTGTAAGTTGTTTTATTTGAATTAAACACATCTTTCTTTCTTTTCCATGTTTCTGTAATTTCAGTTAAAATAACAGAGTGAAAATTATATTACAGCCTTCTGCGCCAAAAATAGAAGCTCTTACATCAGGATCAGATTCTGAGGGCGTTTTTAAACCTAGTCCAAACATAGGCGGATACACTTTAAATACGAAATCAGCTAGAGGGCATAGCTTTGTAGCGAAGACGGTAATTAAACCGGAAGTCTGTACACCATGTGACAAGAGGTAAAATATTCATAAGGATTCGGTTCATACAAGTGTCATAGAAACACTTTTAAAAATAACATTTTAGGATTCGATTTGGAAAGGTAGCCCTGAAATGTAAAGACTGTAGAGCTACGGCTCATATGGAATGTAAAGACTTAGTTCCATTACCATGTGTACCTAATGGAAATACACCTACACTACGAGGAACATCAGTAAGCTCTTGAAACTTACGGTATCTTTGTATATGATAAAAAGTGATAACAAACTATTCTTAGGGAACGATAGCAGATTATACACCGATGATCCCGCCAATGGTACCGTCATTGGTTGTTCATTGCATCAACGAAATAGAATTGAGAGGAATGAGCGAACAAGGATTGTACAGGGTAAATGGCGGTTTAACGGAGGTAAAATGTCTAAAAGAGAAATTCCTTAAAGGCAAAGGTGCCCCTAATCTTTCCGATGTCGATATATCTACCATATGTTCTACTCTTAAAGATTTCCTTAGGTACGTCGATTCGAATATTTTGTTCTATACAAGTGAAACAATTTATTTAGTTTCTTCCTTACCCTTAGATCGTTACGAGAGCCGTTAATCACTGTCGGATTATGGGCAGACTTTGTTCGGGCAACTACTATTACTGATAAACAAGATGCTGATGCTGCATTATACCAAGCAATTTCTGAACTACCTCAACCTAACAGAGACACGCTTGCCTTTTTAATCTTGCACTTACAAAGAGTATCAAGTAGTCCAGAATGTAAGATGCCAATAACTAATTTAGCTAAAGTTTTTGGACCTACTTTGGTCGGCTATAGTTGCCAGAAACCATCGCCCAATTCTCTTCTTTCAGAGACAAGTAATCAAGTTGCTGTAAGTATTATAATAAAAAATTGAAAAGACTAGATAATGCTTGCTTGACCTTTTACTTTTCTTTTTATAGATAGTGGAAAATTTATTGAAAATACCTTCGGACTATTGGGCAAATTTCGTTAATCCTGAAAATCTAAACAATATTGGTACTCATAGAACTGGTGAATTACAGCATACACCATCTCAGGAATCTTTACTTAAACGCAGCATTTCCCGTGGCTTCTTTAATACTCCACTTACTTCTAGGTTTGCACCTTACCATTACGTACTTTTAGCTTGAAATCAATTACGTTACGGTACTCATATTCGGGCATTGTTACAGTCGGACATTTATGAGGAAAAACAAGAAATACTTCGCGGCATCTCCCTCTAGAGTAGCTTACTGACAACAATAGGTATGTATTTAAATTATGCTTACATCGAGATGCAAATAATTTCTAAATAATTATTGACTCTTTGAACATAAATAATTAATATTTGTTCAATGTGCAACATAATTTTTCTACATTCTATTTAAAATTTTGTAATATTTTGACATAAAATATATTTTTATGTAACGTATGGTACGAAATAATACTAGAACATTAGAAATAGAATATTAAAAATAAGCAAAATTAAAATGTTAATAATATATTATGTTAAATACTCTTTATGATGACTTTAAGCGTGTGAAAGTATGTGGTGACGTTAATACGAACCCCCAGTATTTCTCTGAATTGAGATTAAAATACAATTATATAGCACTAGGCGAATATAGACATTAAGGTGAAATGTTATAAGTGTAGAATTAAATAAATGTGATATTTTTGTTAATAACAACATTTCTAAAAATGTTCGGTTCAATAAAAATACAGACCATTTTATTTCAATATAGCTTCGTTTCCTTTCTTTCGTAGGTGTATAAATACATGTATTAACAAAAATTATAAATTTACTACTATCGGTGCCGTAAAAACAACAGATGTCTTATGCAAACTAATTGTAAGTGAACTTGAAATATATATATATATATATTACAAACATTAGTTTTCAGTTCATTTACATCGTTCTTGTAAGCATTAAAATATATCTTTAATTCTGTACATACTTCCGTTATCCGTAATAACAATTGTATCACAAAGTACATGTTACATTCGAAATGATTTCTTAACCGTCTAAAACGAAGTACTTACTTTAATGGCGATGAAATTAAATCTTCTAAATACTACAATTGAAATATAAGCTTATAAAACAATATTTACGTTATACATTCCATTTGATCCTTTAGATTGTTTTCGTGCACGATTTTTCTTTTATCTCCCAGCAATGTTCCCAGAACTGTTTCAATCTGTTGTCCCCATTCGAACAAAAATGTCTAAAATCTTGTATGAGCTTTTTTTGAAACAATTCATCGCCAACTAACGTGGATGATGATTTCCATTTTCGACTAAGCATGTGATTCCACGACCAAAGGAAACCAATCTAAACAGATGAGAATTCATTTCTCTAACAACTTCTTCCTCAAAGAATTATACAGATTACCTACCCTCTTGTCTTTGTTGTAGTCATCTTTATTCTTCCCGCTAACGTGTCTCGTAATGTAAGCTTCATGAGGGCTGGGTTGATCAGAATGAATCGGATATCCCTTTTGCCCTGTGTTTCGTCTCACTATGTTGGTAGCAGTTCGAGGACGTGATCTTGTATTTGTCGTAGATGGTATCAGTATGAATGCATTGCCGGTCATATGAACGTACTGGTGATCGTTTTCAGTACTTTCTATTAGGCATGGAACAAAGCCAAATCTTTGTACAATTGTCTCTTGAAAAAGAAAGAGTCTTTGTGCGTAAGTTACTTCTCGAAATTCTGGAATCAAGAACCATCAATCGATAACCATTGGATTAATCATTGATAACCATTCGTTCTATATAGCGCTTTAATTCGCGTTGATACTAAGAGATCAAACCTTCGAAAAGATGTCGTTTGTTTGCCATAAGACACTCTGTATTTAATGGTATAAAAATAGGCCCCCTTAAAGGATCACTTTTTGAAATGAACGGTAACGCTAGTAGATCGCTTGGGATAGGAACCATTTGAATTCCGCACATTTGAGCCTTACGTTGCCACACAAATATCTTCCCAGATTGAAATCCAAACGTAGTAGTTATATTTCGAAATATGAACTCGCTTTAGATCACAAAAAATATATACTTACAAGGTCAGCGACTATACTACCAGATGATGCAACCCATTGTACCACTAGTTCGTAAGAATGATCTACTTTGTATATAGATTGATATCTTAGATGTCCCCATTCGATTCTATCGCTTCTGTTGTTTATGTCTATATCTAGATGAGTATGTTTATATGACGGAACTAGGAGGCAAAGTGAATAATACGTGAATTAGGAGAAATAAGAAATGGAAAATACATAAACACTAAAAAGTAACGCTACCAGAAGTATAAAAAATTACCTTGCCATTCTCCATGCTCATCCGCCATGTCGGATATGTCTAACTCATCTTTAAGAAACGGCGCTACGTTTGATTCGTCTACAATAGTAGTATCGCAGCTGGGTATAGTCATTGGAGATGACATGAGGGGGAACGATCCTGGCGAAGATGGTTCACACCAGCCTTTCGGTGCCCTTATTTCGACTTCTACCCATTCATTTTCGAAGCTTTGCAAATCGCCCAGGGGCGAGAAATAATCGCCAGCTTAAAAATAGGAAAAATCATACAAACAATAGATAACAAATTAATATATAATTAATGTACAATAATTTCCCTTACCTCTTTGATTTTCTTTATCTTGTACTATGTGATACAAATAAAATCCTAGAATGAATGGTTTAGAAAAATCTCCAGATGCATGGCATATGAGCTTGTCTTGTATCATACCCTAGATGAAAGTATATTATAAAAATACATGGAACCAATAACTTCACTGTATACTGACAACATTATTATTATTACATTCATGATATTGATGGCACTCTCCACTGTTACTCCTCCTTCTATGTGATTATTTAACCATTGCACTGCATCTGCGCTAACAAATGTCTGGCTTGGAAGAGATGGGTGTTGTGTGAGGAATCCCACGCCGTTTTGTGGGTGTTTCATTGCTTCTAGAATTTCGTTGTTTGACGCGGTGTTTTTTAACTTTGTCAATTCCATGTTTGTACTACTAGTAACGAAATTGAAATAATTAATATAGCGTTTATGCAAACGATTTATGCGGATGTGTGTGAGATGAAACTCGACGTTTAACTTACCTATCTTCGTTAGAATCGAAATGGTCTTGCTGTTGCTCGAGTGAAAGGGGTAACACAGCTTCGCTGGCAGGTGAGATTCGGCCCCTATCCATCACTTTGGAACCTGATCTAACAAAAACAAGTGATACCAATTAATCACATAGTGCTTATATTATCAGAATGGTGTATGGCAGAGAAACAGAGCAATAGAGAAAATTAAGCAATGTCTAATGTGAAAAGCAACAAAATTTGCATCTGCACAATACTATTTATTTTCTTTCTCAAACAAAAGTGTAAGATAGAATGCCCTGTATATAGATAGAATATGTATGTACATACACAAGATAAGGATAGAATCGATATCTTAATATTTAAATGTAAGAGTTGTTAGCTTAATTCATGCTTCGGTATTGTAATATAGATGCACATACATATCTTGCCGTCAACGGCAAATATTTAAATTTAAAGTTAAAGTGAAAGAAATTTAAAAGATTAAAACACCAACCTGTTTGGCACGTGGCGAGGAGTGTCGAGGCACGCGCGGGCAGTCGCAGCGGTATTCACTACATGCCTCTCCTGTACAGAGAACCCCGTCACTCCCTCACTCACTACCAATATTTTCTACCATACAGAGTATTTGTACAATTGTAAATCACATTCTTGGAAATTTTCTGTAACATTTTACCGTTACCTATGTTGAAGTAAATGGTACAAATGCTCTGTATCTCATTTTTGCTAAATGATGAAAAGAAGGATGAAAGCAGCTGAAAAGTATAGAATGGGAAATATGTACAAAGATTGTACTGAAACATTTACAAATACAGCTCTCTTCTATTCTGAGCACACCCTTCCCAGAAATTTGAATCAAAGGTACCTTCGTGTTCATCACCAGAGTAGAAGCATTGTAATATCTTAAGGCAAATAACGCAGTATCAATCGAATAATATGGAATAATATGGAATTTCTAGACCAGCCTCCTTAATGCTACTTAATAATTGTTTGTACAACAGATACACATCTTTACCGTTTTGCCAGCATCGTTACGTAAAACATGCAGATGTGCAGTTTGTCGGGAATTATGTGCGGTATTAGCTTCAATGTGCATATTCATACAAAAATATATACTCATAAAACTGAAATTGAATGGTCAGAGCTGCATAAATTTTTCTATGTTTTTTAATATATAATGAATATAATTTCGATGCCTTGTCATGTATTGTATCAATAAATAATATCGAAATACGTATCGAATAAATCAATGAAACTCCATGAAGACTGCACTTATAATTCCGGCAAAAACAATTCGATTTTCAATCATTTTGTATGATTGTATCAACAGCAAATATAATTATTCGCGTCGTATATAAACAATTTAAAGCAGTTAATATTTAGTAATTAAACCGATGCAGCACAGAAGCGAACAAGCAAAATGAAAAGGTATCAAACGTCAAATTTCAATGGACATTTCGTTGCAAGATACAATAGGTTGCAAGCTATACTATTACATTTGCCAAAGCAACAATGCCGAAATCATCAATCTAAGCTTATTCAAACCTTGGTCTCGGTTTCTCTGGTAGACGATTGCTTCCGAGTCGCTCCCTGAAGGGAGAGCTGCCGACTAGATTGGTCTGAAAAGCATGATGAATAGTATGGGTAACTGTAAATGTATGAACAAGCTCATGATCATGAAGTTGTATATCACCGGTCTGTTTCATTATGTAATGCATTGTTAACATTTTATTCAGAGAGCATTATTAATTAGATCGACGAAGAGAGAAGAAGATAAATAAAATGTTGGCGTTTTGCATTACACAAAAGCTTGCTAAAAAATCATGTGCGCATTCAAGGCAGATATCAAGCATGGTTGCATTGTGTAATACGTTGTGTAAGCTGTCTGAATGTTCTGACAAGCTTGCTGTTAGAATCTAACATTACTAAAGAACTGGATGTAACTAATATATAAAGATTAAAAAAAGAACATGAAGAATTCATGGGTGTCCCCTCCTTATTGCCAAAGGAGGCGTATATTCTGAGATTCATGGATAGAGATGATAATGATTTCATTGACATCCGGATCAGCGCACTGAGGCTACAGGATGCGAGGATGTACCTGGTTAGTGAGGACAATCAGGCTCGTGCTGTGCCTGCGTCTGGTCAAGTGAGAGGCAGGATCTCTCTGGGAAACACCACCTAGAGTCGAAGGATTCTGAAACATATCATGCTAAATGCCCTCTCCTAACATTCCACTCATCTATTTCTACCTACGATTACGTGTATATCTCTCTCGTGTAACTGTGTAATTTTGACATTGACACCCGCCAGCTATAAATACTAGTTCAGAGATTGTTATTTGAAAATAATTAGTCTGTACGTAATAAAATATCGTCAAATTCGAGTAGATAATAGCCACCGTATGTGATTTATCGAGTGACAAATAAATAAGCTTGTGAAAAAATCGTGCTCTCTTTTTTAAACTTAAATTAACCCTCATGTTACTGTTTGTTGCATCCTGCATATTTAGTACACCACTGAAAGAATGGCACTGCGTTAAAACTCTTGCAAAACAAAAACTGCGAAATAAAGAAAAATAAAGGAAAATTACAACTCTTTGATATTAAACGAACTAATCGATATTCGAAACTAACAAAAGCACCAAAATTGCGTTACTTAGGCGTCGTACATCAGGCATGCGACAGTCAATTCTAGAGTGCAAAAGTACAGCGCAATATGGTACAAAATAGATCGTTAGTTAAACCCAAAGTAAAACGCAATGTTCTAGTTTAGACGAAAAACAGGGAATAATAGCGAAACATCTGTCAATTGGATTTTACTCGAGGTTCCCCTATTCGATAATTTCAATCGATTTAAAAAGTTTATGTTTTACATCTTTCAATTCCCATAAACTGAAAAATCAGGCTATCTTACATATTAGAAAAATTTTATGCAAAAGTTACCCAATTTTTGTTCGGATTCGGGCGGCGTATCTTATTCGGCCACAGCTCGATGAACCGTAAAAATCCGTCCAAGAGAGACACTTGTTCGGAAGTGGTGAGAGGTGTATATATATCACATCTTGATGATCCCTCTAAAAATTTTCGAGTAGCCGAATTGTGCAAAGGAAGTAAAAACACGCGAAATCTCCAGTATTTAAGCGCCTAGAAATTTTTAATGATCTCAGAAAAAATTGAAATAATATACGATACAAATCTTACCTCTACTAAAGCAAAATCAGTATGGCCCCTTGTACAGATGTAATGATCCAAATAATTCCAATTGTAATTTTCAAGCTTCTCTGTTGTAAAAGATACCCATGATACTTCGTACGTGTCGTGATGAGGTGCGTGAAATCGATACAGATAATGAATATTGAACGGAGGGTAAGGATGCCTGTAAAGGATACATTTAAGTATTCTCTCTTTGCTTCTTATTAATTTGTAGCGCGATTTCTCACCTTGGCCGATATCTTGTTACTGTTATACAATTATCGAATAAAGATATTTTGTGAAATATTCTCCCAATGCTTAGCAAATATTCCTCCTTCGGTTCTGATTCTGTTTGCCGTCCCCGCATTACAGAGCTTATTGCAGGGACAGCATTACTACCGGGTGTATGGCTCTGATTTTGATTATTTTGCGGTAAAATAATTAATTGAAAACCCTTGATTAAGAGAAGAAAAGAAGAGAAAGATAAAGAAAAAGAGAAAAAAAAAAAGAAAGAGAAAATAAACATAGTTACACAGAATTGCACACATACGGGCAAAGATCACGTTTGAAGGCATGATTGGCATAATACCTGTGCTAATCGTTGCGATACAAGCTCCTTAAATACTTCGGCAGTTGTCAAAGGTTTTTTATATATTGCTCGTTGTTGAGCAAAATCTGTATTAACGTCGTCAGGCAAAAGATTATAGTCTGACACAACGTAGTCGTTTTGTAAACTTCTTTTATCGGGAAAATAATCTGTAGTAATTGGCAAACATGCTGGGATTGTCAATGATTTCCAATCAACACCTACAAAATAAGATGTAGGATATATATGAAAAATGCAATTTGCATTTTAGACTGTTTCAAATGAATAAATAAATGAATTATTTTTAATACATAATGTTAATTTTCGTGACTACGTAAGTACTAAATCTAGGTATTATGCAGCAGTTAATGCAGAAATACACAGATGTAATACACAGAAGAAATTTTCACAAAATTATTGTACAGTGCAAGTACATATTAAACAATTTATGCACCCCAAACAAAGATAGTGATTATATTAGTATTACAATATGTGTTGCCAGTATATGAAATCCAAGATGACCACGATTTAGTACTAAAGCATGCAATGCAAGAAGTATTATTTGTAATGTAATTCTCAAATGAATTCTCGAAATAGTTTGTTACAAAGCATAACAAACTAAGTTTGTGAAAATAATATTGAAGGAGACGAACGTGTATGCATAATCGAAACAAGTATACTACATCAACAATAATTACATAAAAGAAGAAGGTACTTCAATTATTCCCATAAAATTAAATTTCTACACATTATTAGTAAATCATATCAAATATCGTATACTACTTATTACTAGTAATATAAATAAGTGCGATCTTAAAGCGAGATGATAGAGTGGAAGGATTATAAAGCAGATGAGAGAATGTTTGAAGAATATATGATATGAAATTCATAGTATATATAGAGAATCGGAAAAAATTAGAATTTTGAACAGTGCAAATATCTTATGAAACAAGTAGAAATAAGAAATAACAAAAGAATTCTATGTAGGTGTATAAATAATCGTAATAGTAACAAATATTTAATAGATTATTTATAGAAATTATTTTGGAATTAGAATTACTTTTTTGCAACAGAGGACATACATGCATAGAAGAATCATAAAGACTAGAGCTATGAAGAACAAAAGTTACTACAAATTTAATGCCCTGGAAAAAAAAAAAGAAAATAAAAGGAAAGAATGTGTACCATAACCGAATCAACCCCCAATAACGTATGGCGCTAACCTATGATTGCTGTTTAATGTGACATCATAGTTGTACATCACACACGCGTCAATGCGTCCAGCGTTGCATCCCAATAAGACGTACCATAGCATGGAAATAAATGTAATAATAATATTATTCATATAAATGATCGATGAGCCTCAAAAATAAACATGAATATGTCCAAGAATGAAAATACTTCTTATGCATGATGATTGTGTGACTGTGTATTAAACTTTCATTCATTTCTGCTTGAAAAGCAATATCTTTTCCTGAAATTTGTATCAACTATTTTCATTCTTTAAGAAATTATGTTTCAAAATTGTATTGATTAATCCTTCTTGGTATTAAGTATGAATGATAAGAATGAAGTTCTCTGTATGAATTTGTGCATCGGTTGAATAATTTATAATATTACACCTACATTATTTTACTTATGTATGCCTTTATTGTTCTCCTAAAATTGCCAAGAAGCATTATACATCCGTAATTAATTGTCTAATATTTTTTACCACGTGAATTAATCGTTTGCTTAATTAAAAATCCTTTCAAAATTCTTTCTTCAAACTGTAAACTCATTTTATAATAATTTGTGGATAACTTGTGAATAATAATATGGCTAATGTTGTTATTTGGATATGTTATAAAATATTATTTGCCAGTAGTTATATAGTATATTTATGTTGTAAATCGCTTTATTAGAATATATGCAAACCTGTTGTAAGTGCCGGTGTCCATTCCTGTTCACCAGTAGCACCCCATAACAATGTCAAAGACTTATTGCCTGTAGAGGATATCAGATTCCCACTTTTATCAGTGCTTGATAGTAAAAGATTTAATCTCTGCGGTTTATTCTTTGTGTCTATGAAAAACATAGTTGCGGTGCTGTATTATATTAATACACGACTTATGTATTTTATATGAAATACTAACGATCTTGAAACTGATTCGAGTTAGAGACGTCGTTATGTTCCATAGGGGAGCCACTTATAGTGGAAGTAGCATCGGATTGTGGTTCTGAACACATTTGTGTTGGCACAGCTTGATAATGATGTTGCTGTATAAGTACACCTGTTGGCCCTACGATATTAGTTAAATTTAAACGATTATGTAATTTCTTTTCTTTATTAGTAATTACCTTTAGGAAAAATATGCGTCCATCTTCGTCTGTTACTAGTTAATTTAATTGTAACGTGAGATGGATCAAAAGGATTAATAAGTGCCCTACTAGGTCTAATAGTTGTAGGTTGAGATATTGTATTTGTGGGGCTTCCAGCACTGCCAACAACCGGCCTAAATGGCGGCGATATTTCTGAATCGGTTAAATCGCTTTTTACTGATATTCTCGATTCTACGTAACATATAATTGTTAAATACGATTATATTTCAATATCTTATTAACACTTATAACTTGTACAAGTAATTTCAATATATACCATTGACTTCTCCATTGGATTCACTACTAGTTACGTCATCTGTTCTAGAAGGTATCAAGATTGCTGCGCTTCTTGTTGCAGCTGGAGGTGAGTGAGATTCAGGTGGTGGGTGATGTATATCAGGATCTGACATTTTTCTTTTCAGAAGTTTCAGTATATGCGCGTTATTATGTGTTTCCATGCTGGCAACGCTTGTCTTTTTAGTTCTGGTCGTAACTCGTTGCAAACTACTTATAGAAAATTTTAAACTAGAACCTCTGGCGTTAAGGTTTCAGCATTTAACTTAATATTGAATTTACCTTGACGTATGGACTGAAGGCAATTGAAAGACTTGTGCATCGTATGCATCATAGTCAAACAAAGTATTGTGCAAACATTCCTTTGCATCTTCTTGTAGAAGCTTACTTTTACACTGCAATTTTCCAGTTTCTGCTGATTGTTTTGACACCCTCTGAGGAAGTTTTATACGAGGTATAAATGTTGAATAAGGAATTTTTTTATTTGTTGAATAAAAACTGAGATTAATCCAGTGCGGCATGCTATAGTCATCAGGCGCATTAACAGATGTATCCTTATTGTGAAACTAAAATTATATCACAAATATTAATATTTATAACATTATTACTAAGTGCTGTATAATATTTTCATAAGAGTAAATACCTTTAATAAAGGTACAGCATGTAATGGTTGTTCTCCGACACACACCAAATCACTACCAACTCCGTTATCGATAATTCTTTGTTTTGTAACGTTCGTTAACTCTCTGTCAACCTCAAAAACACCTACACCAGGTGTAATCACCACCGATAACTGACCAGTTCTATCAAAACTACGATCCAGATAATGTTTCTCAAACACTGTAAGCGAGCTAAATTAAGCGAAATACTTTGTAATAAATTAAACTATATGTATATGCGTGTGTCTGTTTAAATATTACCATTTAAAGACATGTTCAGTACTTCTAAAAAGTTGCCCTGTGCAGCTGTTGAATTTACTGCTTTTGGTATAGAGACACCTGATTTTTGATGATATTCTAATACAATTTTTTGATAGTCTGTGAACAGTTTACGTAATTGTACCAACACGTTACTCCAATCTTCAAATCTTTCATTTTGAACTACCACCCTGTAGAAATCTTCATAAAATCTTCCCCTATAATCATGTTGTAAACATTCACGCATGTGATTTGGAAATTCTTCCAGACTGTTAGCATTATAAAATGTTCTTGAGAATAGAACAATCGTTACTTCATGATTACTGCCATTCTTTTTCCACTTTTGAAATAAATCAGCTAAAAACCCATTAACAGCTTTTTCAAAATATAAGTCACCGTGAATGTCAAAATCCCACATTTCTGAACTCATTTGAATAAAAAGATACACCATACTGGTCGAAGAACGAAACACAACCTAAAAGAGAAATTTTTAAGAGACAATTTTATACATACTTTCTTTTTCCACTATATTCAAATGCGAACCTTAGTATCATTAGTTATAACACCACAAGCGACTCTATCACCCTGTGACCACATTTCATATACTTGACATCTGATACTGCCTCCACAGAATTCAATCTTCTTGTTCATATATACACAAGTGTTGACCTGATAAACAAATTTATATAAAAGATAAGAGAGCAAAATACTTGGATACAAATTGAAAAATAAACAATATCTATTCTACCAAGCTATTTTTCAGACGCCACATTTCACTACGACCCAGATACTGGTCTTTGAAGGTAAGTTCAATGGAATCCAAAGCTACATCGTCTGGATTAACAACATTCATATACACGTCTGCAAATGTTCTTAATTGAAACATTGTGGCTACATTGTTTTCCACGCTAATTGTCTCCCTTCCTTGTAAATCTTCTTTAAAGGATGTGACTTGAAGGAGTAGACGGCTAAATTCAACCTCAGGGTGATAAATTTCAACAACATCTCCAGTTTTTATACTAGGGTGATCTTTTGGATTGATTATTAAATCTTCTTCACTAAAGGTCTTTTGATGAACTATCAACTTATACAGCTTCATTTTTAAGCCATTACCACTTTCATCATAGATCTAATCATAACATGTCATAGAATAGAATCCTACAATGCAATACGCTATATAGAATATTTTTTTTGTATGTATAAATCTAATGTAAAAAATTACATACATTAAGACGAACAAACAACGACTTACTTATCCATTCTCTATTCAGTATAAAACATTTCTTCGATATATTTAAAATAAGTATTGGATCCGAAACATAATATCTATATATATATTTATAAAATATATGTATCTATATGTATATATATATATATATAATCGATGACACGCTATTAAGATAATGTAAATTAATTATAATAAATATTCCACTAAGCTGCTATGCTTTACGGAAATTTCAAGATCCTTCTCTCTTCCAGCTTTATCCCCTACTGCTGTCATATGAGGTTTATTCACATTGTCTTACTTCATTTAAATCTCAAAGAATAAATAAACGTTGGCACTATACACAGGTGATTAAGAGTTAATATTAAACTCAACGACCATATTTTTAATATGCTTTATTCTTTAGAATCTTGGTAACACGTTTCGTTTTATACAAGAATGTCACTAGCTATTAGTATTTCTCATACGATCGATATGGTTTGGTTTATTTATCGGTCGAATATGTACACTTTAGGTTATACATGTTGATGTAAAAGTGAGATGACAAACGAATGACATCGCATGTATAGTAAATGAATAAAATTATGTATTGTTTCATTCAACAAAGGAACAGATTTGTGAGAAAAATAATTAAGTTTTATGAAAGAAATGGAAGAAGAAAGAAAGATTGTGGAGAACAAACCCGCTGTACTTTACGGACAGATTAACCGTAGATAGATGAATTTAAATCATATATAAATGAAACAAATTCTTTAACAAATTATTGATATCAAAATATTTCAATGTCGCGCAGACTTGTGTAGGTAGTGCTTAAGACCTGTGACGAATTTGTATACCATATTTCAGGTAACATAGTCATTTAAATGTCTAGAAAATGAGTCTAACATACTAACACAAAGTAATAATTTAATGAAAATGTGATATAACAATTTAGAAGCTCGAAAAATTATGTAATAATTTCCTTGCAAAAGGAATTTCTAGATTCTAGATTATTATATAGTATCATTATCCTAACATAGATTTCATCAATCTTGTCCAATAACATATATTGTATATAAAACAGGTTTAATAAATGAAAATCATATCTAAGTTAAAGTAAAATTATATTCTGCAAAAAGTTAGCGGAATCTTGTCTTATTTAAATTAAATTTTTTAAGATATTGAAGCGATGAGCTCAATATTTTTTAAGATATTGAAGCAGTTACGCGGTTGCGTCAAAGTGTAGAGAACGTTGCGTCGCCATTACGCAGAGCTGCCATTAAATCGAAAAGTTCCTAAAAATGCGGCGTCTGCTAGATCGCTAAGAGTGTTTTGTTAACAGAAAAAACGTAATTTAATCTAATCTGCTAGAAGATTTGAACTACTGTTTCCACGAAATGGGCTTGTTAAGCTTACCCTTTGATGTTTATGCGATAGCAACCTGCTCCGGTTAAAATGATATCCATTTTATAAATATCGGTCATGTCATTGACGGTGCATAACCTATATGTGATGTTTCTAACGTAAAGTATGTACCTAATTGTCGTCTAAAAATTGAAAATACATTTGATTAAATGATGAGAGATGCGTACCAAGGGCCTGCTATTGTTGCTTATCTGCATAGCAGGAAGCAGCATTATCTTCATTGCTTTCAGCAATCAACGACCTTCCATTCAAACTCTAGTTACAGAGACACACAAGCAATTACGAAACTTCCAAGTAAATATCACTGTAATATTCTCTGTTGATTGATTGTTATTATAGAGTATTAATAATATAATGATTATATACTGTTAATTTTTCCATATTTTGTAATCTTTCCAGGAAAATTTGAAAGACGTTGAAGAAAAGCGCTTGGTGACAGATTCCAAGTATCTTGCGATGCTTGGGCTCGATGGGCAAACAAGCACAACACCTTTTAGTCTTAAATCTCAAAATGTGACTGTTGTCTCTCTTATTAGGCCTGGAAACGAACAACATATTTACGGCTTTGTGAGAAATATCAGTCACTTTTTGCCAAATAACAGTATTGTCGTATATAGCGTCGGATTGAACGACGATTCTCTGCAAAGTATTAGGACGGCTTGCAACTCTACGAAATGTAATGTGATTCATTTTGATATAAGTCTATTTCCGGCCCATGTTGAAGATGATAGGCTACATGTTTATAGACCTTTAGTTATTCAGGTAACTAGATATTTGTAAATAAATGTGTGTGTGTGTGTGTGTGTGTGTGTGTGTGTGTGTGTGTAATGTGTGCAGGGGCATGATATTATTTTGCTACTCGGTTTTTTTTCGTATGTTGCAGACAGCTTTAAACACATTAGGAAATATACTGTATATGGATTCTAATATGCGTTTGAATTCTTCAGACATTTCAAAGTATCTTTCACCAAAATCTGGGATTTTAAGTTGGCCTACAAGGCATGCGATTAGCTCTTTAACACACCCAAAGATGTACGAATATTTTCACGTTTCTGCAGAAAGTTTCTTCTTTCTTCCTTTGATAAGAGCATCGCACTTAGTAATTAGAAATGTTAAAGAAATTAGAGAGAAAGTAATGTTGCCATGGGTTCAGTGTGCGCTGACAAGAGATTGTATCTGTCCTATCGGTATATATGCTGAGAACAATATTTTTTCTATGTATTAAAATGTCGCGTTAAGACACGGCGGTGATTGTAGTACGTAAGTAATTGGAATTTATCATTGTAGGAGCTCAATCAGCAGGTTGCCGATTTAATAAGAAACCACAGTATCGGTATTCCGGTTGTCACGCGTATGACGCCTCCGCACTGAATATCGTACTCGGACTGCACTTTAATTTCGATGATACGTATTATGTGCATCAAGGACGAGAAACGTACTTTAATAGGGTACAACCAGAGGAGATTACGGAAGAGTATGTTACGATCACACGACAGAATAACGCGACTGAGTCGAACTTGCGGAATATCATATCAATTGAACGCTAATTTCCCTGATATCACGATTCATGTTAAAACATGAATCAAGCGATAGATCGATTAAGCACAAGTTAATAATAAGGAAACTATATAAGGAATAATAAGGAAAAAATAAAGAACTTTAGCGAACAAACAGTACTGTATATGTCTGTAGTGTAGTTAGTTACCTTAAAAAAAAATAATTTAGTCTGTGCACTTTGTTTGTAATTGTCTGTGAATTATTTTTGAAAGTAAGTGAACATTGTTTCTCTGATATTTGTTTGAAATATTCATACCGTTGTCTTAATCAGGAGGGAACGAAATGAAATATGTATAGGATATGGTTAAGATCGACCGTGCATATCGTAATATATCGCGAAGCGATATCGAATGTGATCTGTTTTTCTTGTTGGTCGATCAACAGAATAGCCTACATCAGCAATCAGGTGAGTTATCGAATGCGAACGTAAAGTGGGATCGCGTGTCGCTTAACGGAGGGTGTTCCGGATCGAAGGTGGCGCGCACCTCCATAAAGTTGGAAATCGGACCGCGGTATCACGCGCGAACGTACTCGTGTACAAATTTCTCGGTAAATTTCAAGTTGAAACCGGTAGTGCCGGTAATACGTCGCTAACAGGGATTCGTTGTTGTTTGTATAAACGAAAAGTGCAACATCGCGTGAAAGATGGACGAATATGCGTACACGAGTTGTTGTATCGGGACAACGAAGGATTAGCGGAAAGACACGACCGGAAGCTAACGATATGTGACGAGTGATTAAATTTCGATATACTCTTGTCTGTTATATAATAATCTTGATCGCGTATTGCCTGACCAGAATTAAGGACGCTTGACGATGTTGGACAACGACGTTGACAGTTGGTATGATTGTAAGAGAGATGATATTAACGAGATGCATAGCGTAAACGACGCTGAGGCCAGAAACGGTGTATGTCTGATCAGTTCTAGTCGTTGGAAAAATGTTGCGTCCGATGATAGTCGGAGAAGAACCGGAACCTCTCGAAGCAATGGAACGATTCGCTGTGGTACGATTCCTACAAGTTCTAGATCCGGTACGGAAGTTCGATTCATTAATCCGGCAATTTACGCGGAGACATTGAACGGCGAGGATGTAGAACACGAGGTGGAAATTGAAGCGAAGGTCGGTTCTAGAGACGATGAACGTTTCGCGAGAAATTGCGGCGATTCCGCCGGAATCAGCGATATGATGTCCACACTGTCCATCAACAATGACCTGGCTGCTTCGTTTATGGATCACGCTGGTGACCAAGGTTCAGCCGAAGAAACGTATCGTTGTTATTCGTTAAATTCACCGACAACATGCGCATCCTTACGATCCGGTATTGTTCGTTCCAAATCCGTCACCTCGTGTAAGCATTCGAATCGAATCGAGAGACGTTGTAAAATTGCCGATAGAGCGGACAATAGCTACGATCTTTGTTCTACTAGGGATATCGAGTGGAAAATGCAGAGGTATCTCGTGTAGTGTCGTAAACGTAGTTGTCTTGTACGAAATGTTGTATTACCTACAGATATAAATCTCTATTGTATATTTAATCGCGGTAGAAAAATGATTAAGTCGAAGACCGACGAAATACGATTTCTCATCAAGTAGGTATACGTTTAATGGACAGCGAGTCGTGCAGGTCTCTACCTCATCGATATCCGATGTGAGAATAACGGGGAACGGGCGGAATGAATCGGATGTTGGCAAGAAGATCACTTACGGCGAGTGGATGCGAAAGAAGCAAGAAATGGCGCGACGGAAAAAGGGAGAGAAAGACGAGGCTGAACGGCAGAGGCAAATGGAGGAGGATAGGCTAGCTCGTGAAAAGGAAGAAAGAGAATGCCGCGATAGGGAGAATTTCGTCAAGTGGTCCGAGATGAAAAAGAAGGAAGAGGAGAAGAAGAAAGCTGTAGTAGAGAAGGAATTGGAGTTTCAGAAGCAATTGAAAGATTTGGAGGATAAAGCGGCTGTAGCGAAGACTTTGTATCTTCGTCAATGGGCTCGTAAAAAGAAAGAAGAAGAGAGAGGTAAAGAAAGCATCGGGGTTTTCCTTCGTCTCGTTGATGATTTGTGCATTTACGATGTTTGTGTAGCATGCCAGAAGAAAGAGGAAATGAAGCGGAAAAAGCACGAGGAAGAAAGGAAAAAGAGATTAGAGGAGAGCACGAAAGCCTACGAAAACTGGCGAAAGATGGCGAAGAACAAACCGAAACCTGCCACGCAAGGGCTTCTGCGTCAGTTGCTTCATTTTGTCTTATATACGTATAGAAATGTTTTCAAATGGTAGAAATGTAATAATACGACATTTTCACCTATTGTCAGCTCATCAAAAAGCCAAGCCAGCGTACGTGAATCCTACGCCGTGGCAGCGAATCGTCGACGATGGCGAGGACGTGGAGCAGGATGCGTCGAATGTTGGCGGAAAAACGCAAGGTCAGCCGAGGATGAGCAGTAAGAGAAGCGCTGTGTCTCGTCAGTGATTAAATGGTCGATCGATTGGAACTCGTTGGAACTCGGCGAAGCTACGTGGTTTTCAGTTTGAAGTTTGAAGAACGATCGCATAGTTTCATTATTACGACTCGAAGCGAGATAGAATTAGAAAGAAGCGACGGACGGAACCGAATATCATTGAATACGAATTGAATGTGAGCAGCGCTTTTGGATCGCAGACTGTCGCGCGTGCGTGTGTGTATGTGTGTGTGTGTGTGGTACAGACAGCAGTTGTTTTAGAAAAGACATATCGTACGATTAGAACGTAGAGGTATAGAACGATTAGACGTATAGTAGATAACTTCATTTCCTAGCAGATATTTTTCCCTTTTTTACAACCTTCGACGTTCGTCCGCCTATGATCAATGGATATTAACGTATATCTGAAGTTAATCGCGAACAGCGTTTATCGGTCAATATTTAGATGCGTTAAGTCGATGTAATTGAAAGTTCGTAGTAGATGGTAAGGAAGAGAAAGAGAAAGAAGAAGGAGAAGTTGCGCGAAGGTAATTGAAAGAAACGTATAGGGAGAGAACTGAATACTCTTGTTATTTGTATTATTAATGCTAAATAATAGCGTACTGTATATTACATGACGTAGATTTGTTACATAATCGTAACTTTTACACGGGGTCAGGTGAGTGCTTTCTACTTGTTCGTTACGCCAGGCGTATTTCGAGAAAAAGAATTTCAGAGACCAGTGAAAAACGACAATTCGAATACATACAGAAGAGGACGTCGATGTATGTATGGCGGATGTCATGCATTTTAGCCAAGTATTTAAAGGTGTAAGCGAACAATTACACGGTACGCAGCATCGGTCAGCATCGCGCGATCGATCTACTTGACGAAACTTTCCTCTTCTTCTCGAAGTCTCTCTATATCCGATTTGTTCATGAAATAGTAGGAGGGTTGCCGTGATTTCTGGAAATTCAAGGCAACAATCATTTCCATCGAATCGTCGATCGTTCGTTAGAACGAAGGATAGAGATTTCTTACTAAATCTTTGACTATGCGTTTTGCACCCGCTTTTATAAGAACGTTGCTTAGTTCTTCGACAGATGGTAAACCCATTGCATAATGTAAGGCAGTTCTCTCCAACTAAAAATAGGGCGTTAAACGTATAAACGTATAAACGTATCGGATAATAATGAATCTGATTTGGTATTTTTACTTTAAGAATAAAATTAATCCTGTGCTTCTGTTTCGAAATGAACTCTTACATTGTCACCTATACGTAGAGTTTCTGGATACATTTTAGCAATGTAGCGAACCGTTTCTTCGTTTTCGCGAAGCACTGCGATGTGGAGAGCGCATCTGCCCATCGAATTCTTTCCCATTGCCAATAACTTTCCTCCTCCGTTGTTCTTACCTAACAGTTCTTTTACCCTCGCTACGTTGCCCGTTCTGATTTCGCGGTGCACCTGTTCACGTTGTGTCTGTAAAAGCGTCTCCTTAGTGTCTGTGTATTCTCGATCGTTACACCCTTGGAAAAACCGCTATATATAATAGGATTAATAAGATTATTCGTTTTGTTTTACCACGTAATTTGGAATGGATTGTAAAAATTGTACGGTTGCCTCTCTTCTTCGTTGTGCAGCGATCTCTACGATGTTTATTCCTTCGTCTTCCACGTCTAAAATATGGTCGTACCCTTCTAACAGTAGTTCCACTAATTTTTCAGTTTCACCTGAACAAACGTTACAACGAGTTTGATAAAAGTGCTGTTCGAAATTTGTCCGCAATTGCAAGCAATGTATTACCTCTTGCTGTCAAATAAGCTACGTATCGATCGATCTCGTCCATATTTTCTCGAATATTTGCCAATTCAGCCACGTCTCTGGCTGTTCTATACAATTCGTCTCTGAAACCAACGTTAACTTGGCTCTCTTGAAGCAAATGGAACAAGCCATCCTTTGGGTAAGATCGAATCGCAGCGAAGTGAATAACGCTTTGACCGTGTTCATCCTGAAGGAACAGGATTTTCCATAAAAATCGTTTTGTTAGTTTTGTTAGTTTGAATCCCTTTTGAAATTCTATAGTTTAATAACGATCGACGCACTCTGTTTGGATTGCTAAAGGCTGACTCTGGCACGTCGGAATCTGGACTTTGTGGATAACCGGCATCCTCGTCCCCATTTTCATTTTCGATATTCTCTATGTTTTCTTCGGCACGATCAGGGATGATCAATACGTTCGGCTCCTAACATATCGTACAGCTATCTATACTTGCTGTATGAAAATTATTCGTACGCGCATCTATGTATCTAGAGTTATTATTTACCTGTTGTTGCGCGCTGTTTTTCCTCTTATTGGCAAAGTTATATAAATACGTAGCCAGATATGTAACTGGATCGTTTGGACGGGTATTGGCAACTTCTGTCAAACCTCTGATCAATGGATCGCCGAGTGCTATAAAGATATGAACTTGGAGATTATGTTATATTTCGATTGGATCATGGAAATGTTCGTGTGTTTGTTCGTTTAACGTCGACTTACACGATGCCAAGTAGCGACCCTCTTCTTCTCGAAATATCGCTATATCAACCGGCTTGTCGTCTGAAAAGCGAATAACACTTTTATTTCCATCAACTAGAAGATACAAAAGGCAAAAACATATTGCACCTATTTCTCCGCTTTATAAAGCGTAATAAATTATTATTCGATCATTATTATGGGATCTTTGGCTTTTCTTTTACATCGATTTAATTAATTTACATCGATCGAGGCGCAATACGTTGCTAATGCTTTGCTCGTTTTTTCTTATTTATCTTATCCATCTTGTTTGAAAATACGAAAGAAGCAGATTCTTCGCAAAAGATAGGTGCATTGTGAACATTGAGTGCACAGCTGTTGGTTGCACTTTGGAAAACGCGTTGCGCACAAACAAATCTAGCACGATACAACGATCTCGGTATGCGGAAGCAGGTTTACACACGAGTAAGAGAATTTTACGATAGGAGTTACATCGATAGAAGCGATAGAAGCTATAGAAGCGATAGATGCGATAGAAGCGATAGAGGATTTTCGTTTACGTATAATCGTTCGCGTACAGTAGCCACTCGTAAAAACGTACGGTTCGTCGGTTCAAGTTGGAAAGACACGTGCTACGCCATTTCTGTTTCGTGTGAACATCGAACAGCTCGTGCATGACACATAAATCATCTTGCGATATTATTCAATTTATATAGAATCTCCGTGTAGCCGATTTTAGCCCGTTTTTAGGTACGTATACACACTTTACGTGTAGGTAGACAAGCATGGTGTCGTGCGACAACATGTCAAAGCGTCTTAACAATTGCCCATGTACCATGTACCAATGGTTCATTTTACTAACCTAACGAACAAAATCCAGCGTCCCTGCGAGCAGCTAATCTTTCATTTTCGTTTAATTAATTCGGTGCACGAGAAATAGAATAACGTTCGCACACGTCTTTCCAACGTCCCAACCCGTCTCTTTCCTTTTCTCTCCTCTCACTTTCGACTTTCGACTTTCGACTTTCGACTTTCCACTTTTCACTTTCCACTTTCGACTTTAGTTTGCTTATGGACGGTCAATCGACGCATCGGCTCGATATACGGAATTATCACACAAGCATTCCACGTATAAGCGTATTATTCGGTTATCAAGAAAAAAGAAAAAGGAAAAAAAGAAAAAGGAAAAAAAGAAAAATGAAAAAGAAAGAAAAAAAGTATAGGAGCGTTGAATAACATGGACGAGGAAAGACAGAGTCTTTCGTTGATCGTTTTAGCGTCCCCTCTCCACGACGATTTTAATTCTGGAAACGTTTAGCACTGTTCCGTTTGCGGAAAATTCCCGCGATCAAAGTTGCAATCTTCAACGAATTGTTTATCGATAGTTCCTTCTCCAACGCCAGGATATTCAGAACAGCTCTGGAGAAATCTTGAAGGGTCTGCAGCTCGGTGATACTCAACGATTGCTGGTTACCGATTCGAACCATATCCCGTTTCGCTGTTTCTTGTATGCTTAATCCACGAACTACACACAGATGCTTCAAATGATCAAATTCCTTCGACAATTCCGGGAACCTGATTATCGCGTTAAACCTAAGAGTATTGCCAATGGCGTACGGTCGTGCGCCGAGGAAGCCCAGCTTCTTGTCTCTCTTGAATTTCATTCTTTCGTCGAGCATCGTCATCACCTTCGCCAGCCTTACGTAGCCACGACCGATCGAACCCGGTCTGTTCTCGCTGGTGCGACAAATAACCCTCAGGTGATCCTGAACGTTCACCCAAGCAGCTAGGTCACCGGCAGAGGCGACGTAAACTCCTCGGCCGTAAGGCCAGTGCTTCCCATGAAGACGTTTGTCATCGTGAACTTCAAGATCCGTAATAGGCAATAGCAAACCGGCTGCTGCCAGTTGGGCCCTGATCGGACTCGGTTGATCCAGAATTTCGCTGAGGGTAAAGTAAGTTCCGGCCTCGTCCTCGCTGCTACCCTCCGCCACCATTGCCGAGATCTCTTGGCTCATCAATTCACTGGTGATCTCTCGTTCCACCTCTTCCAGCTGGTTCACCGTAAGCGTCAAGGGAAGCGTGTAACTTTCCAGATTTCTGCAACACTCTATCACAGCAGCTTGAACGTATTTGGCCGGAGGATCGAGGTCGTACGCCTCGATCGCCGACACTGTCAATTCGTCCAACGTGTCGGCATTCTCTTCGCTGTCGTCGTTCTCGTTGTAAAAGAACCTCGGCGGAGGGTGGTCGGGAAGATCACCGCTGGCAGTCACGCAATGTATGTCCCTGATCAGAGGGTCGAAAAAGTCTGCGAACACGATGTAACTTTCGTAGTCCGGCGCTACCACCGACACAGACTCGTGCTCGTCCACGTTGCTGACCACCGAATAAGCGCTGCCCGCCTTGCTGTTGCAAGCCGAGTTACCGTATTTTTTTAAAGCGGGCCAGATCACATCAAAGAGATTGTGGTCCATGCGTGTCACACGGTGCTTGATACGATCGAATACGGGCCGTTTCAGGCAACGGCCGATCAGTGTGCCGGAGTTCCCGGCAGATTTTGGCGTCGTACCGTGTCTTGCGCCGATCAGAAGACGGAAACATCTCTCCAAGGTAGCCAGGGTCTCTGGTTCGGTTATGTCTCGACGCGCGGAATACGTGTCGCCTCCGGGAACTGTTTTCCTCGAACGTGCACATCAGCGCGAGGACGTCCGACGGTGGAAGAAGTGGAAGAAGCGAAAACGTGAACAACCGATTAACGTGCGACCGAACAAACGTGAACAATAGATTAATCAATTATCATCAGTCAAGAATAATTATTTACGTTGTCTTGGTTGTTGAACGCGTTAGCAAATTCTACCACCTTATAATCGATTTTAGTCGATTCTTTCGACTAAACATTTTTCTAATTAATTTTTCCAACATCTTTGTGGCTAAATTAATCGACCGTTTTCTGGTTACGGGGCAAATACCTTTCGATTACTGTATAAGAAAGATTATGTAAATCGATCGACGACGATCTTGATAGACGATGGGAAAACTAACGCGTGCGAAAAAACAACGTGACGATGACGATCGATAACTACAAGTTGGTCCATGTTCGGCAACTAAAACAGTTTAGATGGTATTTCTATGTTTCCAGAGCAAAAACGCAAGTCGCTGTAAACGATCGTAGCACGGAGTACAGTTTGTTAGTGAACGATGCTGGTGCTGGTAAGTGCGTTGTTTGAATAAAATACCTTTGTCCACCAACATCTCGTCGGCGAGCTTCTCGTTAACTCCGAAATCGCGGAGAAGCGATTTATGGGAAAATTCCGATTCGTTCTGTTTGTAATAGTCCGCCTTTTGACCCAGCTGCACCAATCATAAAATTAGCAATACATACATCGATTTTTAATCAGTTTTTAAATCAATTTATCCAACTGCATACTCGTGTCCAATATCGATCTGGCTTCCTTTACTCGAACCTATGAAAGACGCTGGCTTATCGATACAATGTACTCACATTGTCTTGAACTAAAGGATTGGCACCCAAATGAAGTAGAAGATTGTAGTAATGGCCGTTGTCCGCTATGGTGGCTGCATAGTGCAAAGGAGTTCGGCCATCGAGATCGATCGCATGCGCGGTTTCTGGAAACCTGCCTGCCAGATATCTAAAGGAAAGGCGAAAAATGTTCGTTTCGCTTGCGTGCTTTCGATTTCGTTAATTGTCCATTAAATTTCCATATTAATTTACCTGATAACGGTGGTGTTTCCAAATACAACGGCAACGTGAAGAGGCGTTGCGCCGTGCGGCGACGATCCGTCTCTCGCAACGGCAAATTTGCGCCGATCTAAGGCGCTCTGCAGATCTCTCAGGTTTCCTTCTTGCGCTGCCATGTGTACAGCATGAATTTTCCCCTGAAACGAACGATCGTTAAAAATCGGTAATCTCTTTCGAGAGCTACGAATTAGTCGTTGAAAACACGACTGGTTACCTAATTGATCTGGATAAGTCAACGACTATTCGATACGAGTAACTATAACGGCACGCAAGGTGCACAGCGGTTGGCGCAACATTCGCAAAACATTGAGCACTGTGTTAAAATAATGATAAAAAAAGGAGCCGTAAAATTTTCAACGTGTTAGGTAATACGATATACGCTTTCGCATATACGTATGTATAATACTAGAAGAATAAGGATAGATTGGTGGTAAAGAGAAGGTGGAAGGAAGACGCAAAAGAATCAGAAACGTTTAATATCGATCGTACGTTCTGCAAGCATCGAGTATCATCTACTACGTAGATTTCCACGTTATTTCGACATTACCACATAGATGGATAGAGCATCATAGGTATACGAAAGGTATCTATATATGAAAGGTGTGAATGAATCGATCGAATCGCGCGGATCGATACAACTCGATCGTCTTAGGTGAAACAACGAATGGACAAAGATTGGTCAGTAACGAAAGATAGTTAATAGCCCGAGAAACGACTGCGTTCTTCCTTTATGCTTGTGTATCTTTTTAACATTTTGGCTTATCGCTATATTTTTTCAATGTTCCGCCAACATCTGTTTTATTTTCAAATTGCTTTCGCGCTTTCAGCGTCGCTTGTGCCACCGTCATAACTATCGTTCCGCCGCGTGGCCGTGAAAAACTCTAAATTAAACAGACTCGCTACGACGCGTGGACGACGAGTTACCGATTAACCAGTCGACACAGGCAAACCAATCAAGACCAATTTGTCGTCATTTACGTTTTCGACGAAACTCTTTTCGCAAACCTCTGTTTGCGCCGATCTAAGAGAGACGCGACACGAGGGAAAAGACGAGTGCTTTTGTACGCAATACCATGTAAGAAGGGACACGATCGATGAATGCCTGCAGCTCAGGATTGCCCGAATGTCGGCCGACCAGTCTTCTGCCTTCGCCACTTAACACTAACGCGGCCAATTGCTCCATGTTGCCGGTCTCCAGCAGCTTCTCGATTTCCGGGTCCGCCGTCATGCTGCCCTCGTTTACTTCTGCTTGCGGAAGCTCCTCGTGTTCGCCGACGATTACCTGCTAATCATTTCCAGGTGCAAAACCATGCGCACCAACGACTCGTGCCGATCGATACGCGACAATATTAATCGTAGCTCGCAATCTAGATGCGGGAAATCGATCGTTCTCCATTACGAGCTTTGCTCGTACGCTGTTTGCGCGAAACACGATCGACTATCGAATAAGTCGTTTCTTTGTCTATTCACAGGTGTGTTTAGTGTTGGCTGATTTTGGTAATTGGATGGTAGAGTAGGACGAATGGAACAGTATCTGTTCTGGCTGGCTTTTTCACCGATTAACTGCCAACGAGGTAGCCGATTTAGAGGGTAGCTTTAGGGATTGACGATTAGATATGGACACGATTAGCCGAGAATTACATTTTAAGGATAGTTTTCGACGAATTGAATGTTTAATATTTCGATATTCGTATATTACGCGTTAACGCGTATATTTGTTGTTTCAGATTCGTGAGAAATGGCGAAGTAAATATATAAGTAATAAAAGTAAAAAAGAAAAGAAAAGAAAAGAAAAGAAAAGAAAAGAAAAGAAAAGAAAAGAAAAGAAAAGAAATCAAGAGGATTTTCATACTGAGAACTTGTATTTGTTATTACTTGTTGTTTCTATAAAATGATGACTCGATTCTTCCATATTTGCCATGTCGTCATACTTTAATACGATTTCGAGAAACGCAACGATGAAACATCAAAATTATTGAAAAGAACGTTGCATGCAATGCGGTAGTTGCCGTATCTTTAGCATCTCGACTAAAATTAATGAAAAACAAAATATACATTTCCATGCGTTTGTCTGGGTCTGTAGTGCGCAAAAGTCATAACAGAAGTTCCTTGCTTAGTTATTTATTTATTGGCATATATTTGTGCGTGACAAAGAGAAAATATACTGTTATAATATCGATCATTCTTTACTTTCGATATACATGATAGCCTAATTACATCCTGTCACTTGCAACAGCAACCGTAAATCGCTCGTTATACCTGTAAGCTACCTAACTATACACGAAAGAATAATCGAAACCTATCATAGGATCTACCAACGTCTTCTGCCTTTCGACCCTATATTTATATTTCTCTATTTCTACCGATACTAAGATCACGTTATAACATTACTACTTATTTTATACTTTTTTATGTCTCTCGCTCAACGATACAAGTCTTATCATAAACCATAAGTTTATACTTTTGTGCTAGGCAATTCCTGAAAATTCGATTCGTTTAAGAGTTAGGATGACTGTACCTGGTCTTCGTCGTTCCCTGGATCATCAACACCAGAGTCGCCTGTACTCGGCTCGTTTCTTTCTTCTTCCTCCGCTTTGTTTCCCTTCTGCTGCTCGGTGGCCTCTTCCATTTTCGGGGCTCCCTCCGTGTCTACAGGCTCTCCTTCCTCTTTCTCTTCTTCTTCCTCTTCCTCTTCCTCTTTCTCTTCTTCTTCTTCTTTCCTCTCTTCCTCACCTTCTATTCCCTTTGGCTTCAGCTCTTCCGCAGCTTCGTTCTCCGCATTGGAATTTTCCTCGGTTTCCGGGGCCGCTGTACCTGTTACCACGTCATCGTCCGAGGACCTCTCTTCAGTGTCTTCGGGAGTGTTTGCTCCCTCGTGTTCTTCCTTATTTTCCGTGGTTTCTGGTTCTTTGGATTCTTCCGCATGTCCCACGTTCTCACGTTCTGCCTCCCCTTCCTCTGTATTTTCCGTATTTTCCGCATTTTCCGCATTTTCCGTATTATCTCCCGTATTTTCAGTAGGTTCCGCGCTTTCTCTATTGGCCGCATCTTCTGCATCTTCTGCACCTTCATGATTTTCTGTGTCTTCTGCGTTTCCCCGTTGCTCCTTCTCGTGATCCTCCTCGACATTTTTTATCTGTTTCATAAAATGATTAATTTATCTGATTCTTCGAATCTCGAAATAAAAACTCTAGAAGATTATTTTTCGATTTTTCTCGCTAATAAAAGGAATCGTGTTACGGAGAATCGTAGAATTTCGGTTCTTAAATTAAAATTCTAAAATGTTTTAGAATTTTACAATTTATTATAATCAGACTGCAGACATTTACGCAAATACGTAAAATTTCGTAAAATTTCGTAAAATTTCGTAAAATTTCGTAAAATTTCGTAAAATTTCGTAAATACGATTAAACAAATGGAAGATCGAGCAAATGGAACTTGGACGGAAGCTTGTTTCGGCCATTGGATAGCTATATCGCAACAAGTGCCGTACTTTCGATATATATTTTGCCACATATGCATAAAAATGAAATTTCCCGTAAATGCATAAAAATTCGCAGTCCAGTTATAATAAAAATATCGTCGTGAGCGATTACTTGTTCCATAGATCTACTCAAGTTTTTCGTTGTCGACTCCGCGCTACCAAATGCGCTATCGATATTCGCACTGCTGGCTTTTTTCATTCCTTTGGATATAGCTTGTTCCGCTTCTAGAATCCTCCAGTCCCAGTGTTTGGGATACGAAGATCCGGCAACTCGAGGTGCTTCCGGTATCACAGTTAACAGCGATTGGTCGATATCCGATGGCCGATTTTTGTAAAACGCCGGCGCCTTTTGTTTCTGATTAACAAATTTCAAGATTTAAATTTAACTTTGTTTTATCTCGGGGGAATAGCGAAAGAAATGTCATTTTCGCTAATTTCTCTAATCTCCGAGTTTCCTTTTCTACACCATCCGGAACAATCGTTTATTTATCGATTATTCGAAAGTTGATTCCAGGCACTCACGTGATCTAACTTGCTCTCATCGGCTCCGTATTCCGTTATCAAATTATATAACGTTCCATCGTCTTTTGCTGCAGCCGCATAATGTAACGGCGTCTTGCCATCGTTATCCTGCGCCTCCACAACGAAAGGCCATTTTTCAAGAATTTCCCTCGCGATTTCCGTGTGACCCAAACCAGCAGCCTGTCGATTGCCAAACTTTGCGATAAAGAAAGAAGAAAAAGAGTAGAATTAGAAAGTGTATACCTTGTGCAAGGCGTTCAAGCCGTTGCCGTCTTTGGCGCAAAGAACGATGGGCGACGAGGCCTCGACCGTGCCCCTCAGCCCCTCTAAATCGTTATTCACCGTAGCTGCGTGAATATCTTTCGTTGTACTCTGTAAAACGATTTTTTGCAATTACATTAAACTTACATTACATCGCATTGCATATTACGTATCTTATTATACGATCTTATTAACGATCTTATTATACGTGTTAAAGAATTTGAACGTTAATACGAACCATTATGAATGGTACGGCTTCTAAGAATCTTTTCACTCGCAGATTGTTGCTCGTCTCCATGCGTAATTTGTTGCCATGGCCTTCCCACAGGACCTGTTGTAGTTTCCCTATATCTCGATTGTGGATCCATATTCTTATATTGGAAGGTTTGAAGTCCAGAACTAGAGAAAACAAAAATTCTGTGTCAGCTACAGAAATTGTTGGACAAGTTCAATGGAAAAATGGCGTAACTGTATCGTGTCGTCTTATTTTTTTAAATTCCGCTTAATTTTATCGACGACTGTGGTTCGGTATGTCTGGCAAGTTTGAAATATTCGTTAAAGCAATCGTACGTATTAAATACTATAGGCGCGTCTGCCTGTATACATGGCAAGAAGCTTACGAACAACGTACAGGATAAAAATTATAATGACGCGACCTTTTCTCTCCAAGATACAACTGCTTCATTAAGGATTTACTACAAGCGACAAGATTTCTAACTATACATCGCGTGTCGAGGATATGTGATAAATGTTTTAGATGCTCGGGGGAATCCTCTTACCGGCAGATATCGATTTTCTGTCAACAATGTTCGCTACTTTTTCCCTGTGAAAACTGTAGCGAGTTAACAGCAGGTCTTTACGGTTTTTAATAAATATCATTTAGACGAGTCCCTACAACCTTCCAATTAAACACGCATTGTTACGACACACGTCCGGTATTATCGATGAATCATCGATTTTTACATAACTTTAACAAGACAGTGACGCAGAGGAAATTAAACGGGATATCTTGCGCGTGCTTTCGACGAAGAATTACGTCGTACATTCGATAATCGTGTTTGTCTGTCTCTTGTGCCGTAAACACTTGATCAGCTGACGCAATAAATTGATAATCGTGATCTTTGTTGGGTGAAGTCGGCGATTCTTCTTGTAAGCCAGAATATACGTGTATAATAAGGCGAAATATATACAAATAATAAAATATCGATCGATTTGCAAGTTTGAAGTAAACGACTAAACTAAAACACGTATATAAAACTGTCGAATGGAAAATGTGAGATACAGGTGTATTTGGATTTCATTAAAATTATAATAATATATCCGTCGAATGTCTCCTCCTTTCGAGAATAGCGTTTCACTTTGACGTAGATCGCATGTTCCAGCGGATTGATCAATTTTTGAAAAGTCAACCGAGTGCACGGACCCTGTCACTCACTCGCACGTTCGCATCTACCTATATACATACGTTTCACGTATCCTTTGCTTTCTTGCTAAATAGATCGATCGATGTTGACAGAGATGCCATTGTACGTATTGCATGCTAACACTAACGATAAGTTATAGCGTGAAATGAGTAAATAGTAGGCAAATACAACGATTCCAATTATATTTAGTATGATGGCCGGTATTATTAGAGTATCGGTTGATTTTGAAAATCCAGTGTTTCATTACATTCGACTCGCTCGACTCGTTACTCGAATCTGCGATACTTTGAAGCAAGTTCCAGCCGTTTATAAATTTATTCCAATAAAATTGCGCCCATTCGCCTTCGACTTTGTTCAACTAGGTATTATTCGCGTTTTCTTCGAACAGTTTAGTACGCGGCTTCGTACATACACGGCTAGTGGAAGAACGTTGTACGAGTTTTTACGAAGAAACAGACTCGTTTGCCGATTCTCAAAAGAAATGTGTCATTTTCGTCTTACTATAGCTAGAATTTTGATCCTGCTCGTAAATATTGGTCGGAATATACTATTTCCATTACCGAATAATCTCGTCGTGCGATCGAGAAGGCCTACAACAAGCTATCTTTACATCGTTATAACGTCAATAGGATTTCCGCCAGTAGTAGTTTTCGAGGATTCTTAAATAATTCGTTGGTCAATCGACCAGAGCGTGTCGTCATCCTATCGATCGAAGCGGTTTTCCTTGCCGTACAGACTTGAGTTCTATCGATTCTTCCGGGTCATTATCGAGAAGATTCCATAGACTATAGCGTATAAGCGTATAAGCGAATGTGTGACTGTGCCAAAGTGGGGAACGAGCCAAGTGCACGATGCATCCCCACGTCTATTCTTCCAGTTGTTCTTAATCATAATGTTAATTATAACGAGCCATTAATCGTACGTTTGACAAAATTGAGTTGTTCCAATTAATATAAAAGTTCGCGACTACTTTTATCTGTTCAGGACCTGAGAAATTTCCGTGTGATATATTTTGCCAATTAAACGATTGCAGGCTTCTGCACGTACCGATGGAAACAAGATTGAAACCCGAGGAATCCGAGATATGTCGTCCAATAATCGTGAAAGGTGTAAAATCTAAAACAACTATGGGTGATTGAAAATGACTCACGTTCCTTGCCAGAGTTGGTCTTGCGACGAGACATGTTCTCCGCTTCCGGTAGCTCGACCTCCGAACTATGTTCCAAATAGTACGAAGCGGGATTACCCTTTTTGTCGATAATGCTCGCGTCACAGTCGTTTTCTATGAGAACATCCCAAATTGCCTCGGGATCTTTGCAAGCAGCACAGTAATGCAACGCGGTTCTTCCTTCCTAAGAGTAAGAAATACGACGTTTTAATCGTAGTCTGAATTATTTACAAAGTGCAAAAATCATCGACGTATTTACCGTAAATTGAAAATACGATAGAAGCTTCTCACGATTTTGCAAATTGAGAGAATTACCAGCGATCGATTGATTATCGCGAAAACGTCGATCGGACCTATTGAACGGTTCTCATAAACATTCGCCGTTCTCGGAATAACTCGAGCAAGCAATAGGTTTCGGGAATAAAAAGCGCGATGGCCGTTACAGGATGAACATTTCCAGGCGCTTAAACAGCGAATATACGTGTAAGCGGCGAATATAAAGATGGAATGGAGATTAAGGGTAGGAAAAGTTTGAGAAGCTGACATTTGCCATGTTGTAGGCGCTGCGTGCGCCTGGACGCCGAGTCCATGATGACTGCGGGGAAGAACAGGTGGTTTACGCTTTGTTATTAGCCGCGTCACGCGATGCGGAAAAGACGAGAGTCGCGTCGTTAGGAAAAACGACTTTTCCATTATTATTCGCCGGTTGGGTATCTCGGAACAAGCATAAGCGCGACTGACTAAATTTTTCGCTTTACTATTAGTCACCGATAACAGAGTTATGAATATTTCTAAGAATTTTCAACTCGTTGATTGCTACGGTGGTTAGGTTTAAACCGGTGACCCGAGTTTACTACATTTATATATACATTCCTACTAAATTTTTTAAAATTATTAAAATAACGCAAGCTTCGCTTCGCGGATCGCAATACCCACGGCGAAATATCTACATAGAATTCGCGTGCTAGTTTACGCGTTAAAAAGCTGTAATTCTCAGTAGGTTATTCGAATTTGATTTCGAGAACCTGAGCGAAACTTCAGCCTCGAAAATTCTATTCCTTATGCGGACGGTTGCACGATGCGATAAAGACACTTGGAAATGTTGCAAGTCTGGCAAGGTGAAAATAAAATTACGCTAGGTTTGGACATCGACAACCTAGTTCGATCCAACTTTAGACCAAAGTTTTACGTGGATTTCAGATTGTCACTTAGGAGTCAATCTTACTTTATCTTTACACGATTCTTCTTTCGTCTTTTATCGAGAACAAAAACGAAGCGAAACAAATTACTACTACGTTATATCATCTTTGATTTATTCGCTACTATTCATCTGTGACCTTTTTGTAGACACGTATATTCGTAAGCAGCACCTATTTCACCTTCGCGTCAAAATTAGTTTTTCTCCTGATCTAACCTGATCTAGATGGGTTGAGAGAAGATACAAGGTACTTTCAAGTAAGTTTAAGTGGCAGACTATTACGAGTTGGATTGCGACCACAGATGTTCTGTACGAGATAGAGATGCGATAAATTCATTTTAAATCGACGGAAAACGAGAGAACAAATATAAAAAGAACGATACTTGAAAACTTCATACAAGGTAATTCTAAAAAAAAAAAAAAAAAAAAAGATAACAAAGAAGAAGATAGTGGAGAATAAAAAGATCGTATGATAAAGATTACTTTATCTTTCTGCTGAACAGCGATGGGAAAATTGTGCGCAAGCCACTCGACGATATCTTGATGATCGTGGTAGACTGCCTTGTGAAGCAAAGGAGTGCCAGCTGGATCTTTCGCAATCGCCAGCTTTTTTTTAGGTTCTTCCGATACGAGCTTTTGCGTTTCCGCCAGAGAACCGCGCGAAACCGCGTCGTGCACGAAAGAGATTTTTGTCTGAAAGATACAGATATTTATCATTTTTTCTTCGTGTAAAGCTCGTTACGAATAAATACTATAATAGCTTACCAAATAATTTGGGAGTCCTTTTAGGAAGACTCTGGTTCTCAGGTCTGGAGAATATTCACCCAACAGACGTGCCCCGCGTCCTTCTAGAACGACATGTTCTAGTTTCTCAAGGTCTCCTCGCAGTAGCCAAGATTTCAACGTCGTCGAGTTCATCTACACCACGATAATTAAACACGATCGATTATGATTCTAACGATTCCAGCCAAAATTCGATTTCACGAAAGTCGCCATACTATTCGAAGTTACGGAGAAAAGCGTTGGAAAAAATATTTTTCGCGGAAAGTTGTAAGTTAATTCGCGGCGATACGCTGCCACGAATAAATCCTTGAAACACTCGCTATTGATTCTCCATCAAGCTTATCCAATCGAAACGGTCTGCATCCTGCACTGTCCAAGCTGTGTATCGAATCGCAGATTATTCGAATAAAATAAATTTGTTTCACGACGTTGCTTGCAACTTTAAAATAAACGAAGCAGTAAATTCCAAACTCTTCTCCAAATTATCTTATTAGCAAAAGTAACACAAATAAATAACGGGCACCGTAAATTGCTAAGTCGAAGAATTTGAAGATTGTACTCTGTAACTTTGAGTATGACAGCCGTGATACCTAGGACGTGAAATCTGAAAAGAGAATCAACTTGGAGGAAAGATGAAAGATGAAATAAGAAGATAATGGATAAAAATAAAAATAGAAAAGAGGACGAAAAGTATGCGCGACCGTGTTTTACTATAATTAATAAAATTAGTTGAGAAGAGCTTTTATCGAGACATCGCAATTTAGTTTTTCCTGGTAGAATATCCAGCGGTGAATCCCCTGGTTCGTTGGTCGCGTGTGAAGCCAATCGTAATGTAGGAAAAATATAGTCAAACGCAAATACAGAGTGTGAAATAATTTTGACGTTATCGCTGTGAATTGCGTGTTTTCAATTCCATTTGCTTTGCGAAGAAGATATTCGCATGAGAAGAAAAAATATGTACGAATTAATACTCCTAGTAGGTATCCTATCTTAATTTGAAATACACAGAAGCCAATTTGCGAAGACACAGCCAAGCCAATAAGACACAGAGTCGATAAAAAAAGCAAAGATAAGATGCACGGCAAATTCAATTGCAATTTTTTATATTATTGGTGTATGTACAAGTATTGCTTGGTCATCTGATTACTCCTGTAGGAAACTGGCTGATAATTATACGTAAATTGTATGCGTGTTGCCGTTGTATGCGATGATAAGGTAATTTATTAATTTGCGGCCGGAAAATGTATTCTAGCGATCTAAAGATCAGAATGAAACTTATATACGTGGCATATACCTATACCTATATCTATACCTATGCCTATGCCAACGTTACTTACATCAAACCTTCTAAACCAATTATACGTACCGTTACGCCGTAAATCGTGCTTTCTAACACAAAAGATCGTTTGTTTAAAGAAAAATAAAGGAGACAAGAAGAAATATAAATACATGGCATTAAATAAATAAATACAAGGTGCATAGATTGCAATAAAAACGCAAACGTAAGTGAAGAAGCATGTGTATCGTGCATATATAAGCGATTTTATATAATGTTCTCGCCGATCGTTCATCGTTCATCGTTTAATCGTCCTCGATGAATTACCTGATTGACTTGGCGTCACGAGATTCTCGTCATATCCAAGTCATAGTTCGCGGCACGAACCAATGGAAATGAACGGCGGGAGATGAGATGGAGAAGAGAACGTGTGCGATACGAGGAAGAGTCTCGCGGCGAATGAAGTCGATGCAGGGCGTCGCGACGCGCGCCACCTATGAACACGTTACCATAGGATTGGCCGGGTCATCGAGACCGGACGTTCCAAGTATACGGAAAAGAAGAACCAGGAAATGAAACACAATGGCGAATATAACAGCGTTTTTTCGTATAGCGCTCGGATATAACCACGTATACAGATAGGATTTCGATTTTAGAGAAACGAAGAAAAAACGCGTATTTTCGCACGTTTAATTTCTTAATGAAAAATTCATACCAATCTTTTGCAAGTCGCTGCACAATCTAAGCATAAAAGTGGAACGTAGGTATTTCCTTCGGCGAATTAAGTGGAATTTTCACAGTATACGCGCAACAAGGTAATCGTTAAATTATTCAAGCCTAGGGGAATTACTTGATTTATTATTAGAGGCGCAACTTGGGAAACTTTAAACGGAGTTGCTTCGAGTTTTTAGGCATTGTAGAAGAGAGATTTTTGTCGCTCGAAATGTAAGAAAGTAATTTTGGAAAATTTTTTCTCTTGATTTTTTGTCATACTTGACCTTATTTTACCTATCGATGTTAGATATTCTCTGGCACATTTCTCTTTTCTCGTAGATTAGCAAATAATCAAGTATGACGTAGCTGATGATTAATGAGATACGGTACGAGAGATACGAATCACAGTAGCAAGGAAAGCATTAGGGAACCTTGAGCGCCCGTCACCGTCGCGCCGACTAAAAAAGTTGCTCAAGGTCAACATGAAATCGTTCGGTGATTCCCTTCGAAACGAACCTCTTCGAGTCATCAAAGACTCGGAAATTAGAAGATACTGTTAATCGTCAAATCGCGCAACGTGGAATTCACCAGCGAAAGTATCTTGTCGTTGGACGGAACGTAAGAAATTCATACGGGCCAATACGGAGGAGGAAAAGACTTTTCGTGGAAATGACGTTTTCACGGCACGAACGCAAGTGACAGATATTACGTATCGTAGTTAATTCTTCGTTTTTGTGGTAATTGGTTCTTAATTCTACCGGTCTACCCGTTCCAATCGCTCGTTCTTGACCGAATCGGTAACAAGCCGAATTGGTAACAAGCAAAAGCAGCGTTCATACCGTTCCGTAGCTTCGGCCAAAACGTACGATTCCGTCAGAATCTTAACCGACGATCCATTGATTTTATCATTTTCGATTCAAAGTTTCCTCTCCTCTTACGTCGCATAGCGGAAATGCTCGCTGTACCGTAATTATAGACTTAAACAGAGTTTGTATTCCTTCTCTTTTCTATACTTTTCGGCCGATTCTTGTTTCCATATTAACGATATTCTCTTTCGTATTTGCTTTCGGTTTCGATAAATTCGAACGCGAAATTCGAAGAGAGGTATTGCCAGGTAATCCAGTTGTTTCATATATAACAACCTTCTTTGCATTTCCTTCGTAAATATTTATCGTGCAGGTTTATCGAATCGTTTCGGTAAGAAAAATCCTTTGAACGACACAAGTGCTTCTTATTCATCGCTGACGTTCAATCGTGGAACGGACTCGAACTCGACGATTATCGACTTTTACGTTTTACCGTTTTACGTTTTACGTTTGACCGTTGATCGTTTCGTTCATTCGCTAGTCGTTTACCTCGTTTACTTATTTAGTTTGCGCCTCGACCACCGGGATCGATACTCTGGAGCAACGACACATCGATCACGTAAGCATGTCGCGTGAATCTTGCGTCGGTCGTATGTATAATATTATCGTCGCATCGAGGAGACACGCGGTCGTTAAGTAGTGCAATCGTCATTCGCGTCAATTGTTTAATATCGAGGTTCCAAAGTACGGAAACGAAAACGAAAGCAAAATGCGTACAACCATCGAAGAGGATAACTATATATCGAGTCATTCTGGCAAGTTCAAACTATCTTTATAAGCTATGTTTCTAAGCGTTTTAAGCGTTTTAAGCGACAACCACGGAGAAAAGCACGACACGCTTATTGTTATTATATATTTTAATTATTATTATTTAATATGTTAATTGTCCACAGATATGAGTTTTCCAAAACTTTTAAAGTTTGAAACTTTGACGTTGAAATGAAAACGTCTTGTGGAAAAATTCTATTCCACACGTTCGACCTATTTTCACACGTAGAACGACTTGCTGCTAATCATTTATTCTGTCTGGATCGGAATCGGTCGTGTTCGAGCATAAGCTCGTTAATCGATAATCAAAAACTGGATTTTCTCGAAAACGAAGCGTCATGCGGAAAAAATGCTACTTGGACGTTTCCAATTTGTACAACGATGATTAATTGAGGGTGATTTAAGAACAAAATAAAATTGTGAAACAGGTGTGTGCAAATATTCCAATACGATAACAAACCATCTTTATGTGTTGCAAGTCACGCCATTTTCGTGAAAGAACTTTGCGATCTGTGGTTTTTTTTAGCGATTGTTTCCCATTTACATTTCGCTGCTGTAATAATCCGTACTCGTAATAAAATAAATTTTCACGACAAGGCACATACGAATACTAAGGTGTCTGTTGGTCGACTGGAAGCGCGCAGTGTCTTCCACGCAGTGTCCCAGTCAGGCATGCTTTTCATTATTCAAGAACAGTATAGCACTTATACACGTATATGTATACGCAGTATGTCGTGTCATGTGAAGAAAGAAAGTAACGAAATTTTCTGATCAGTGCGACCGACCGATCAAGCCCGAATTATTCGTTTAAAGGAGACATAATTTAAACAAAGATGGGAAAATCGGATTTGAAAATTTGTTTGGCATATGCGAATTCGACTAATTAGGAACTGACTGCGAGTAAACGGTCGGCAGTAGATTATTTCACATATGCGCTCACGCGAGAAAAAATGAAAAACGTAAAACACAATTTTTCCTCAAACCTCAAGTTTAAGCCTCGAGTTTCGAAAAAGAAGAAAAAGAAAAAAAAAAGACAAAAGAATGGAATTTAAACGCGTTACGATAAGAGAAACGGCGAGATTTGAAAATCTGTCGTGTCTCGATTAAAATAAAATTTCTCTCTTTATGTTCGGTATCCGTGCTTTATTGCTGACTCGGGACAGTCATTGAATCTTTTGTTATACGAACGAGCCTGGAATTCGATATCGAATCACCAATGTAGCGCAGGCAAACGAGTGGCTTAGTTAGACGTTGGACATTGTTTGCCTGCAATTGTAAACCTTCTTAAACGTAAAGTTATATAATTCTAATAATTGGTTAATATTATTTACAGCTGAACGCATTATAGTGGAAACGTCGATCGACCTTTCTGTCTGTGATTCGTGGACAATTCACGGACAAATACCAGCGCGATTGGCACAGCTGCTGACACAATGTATTTTGCGAATCGCAGGGACAAAGTTAGTCGGTATATCGACGTGTTGCGCGATCGATCATGTCGCGTAAAATCATTACTGACACGATGGACAAACCGGCGTTGATACTTTCCTTTTTTCTCTTCTTCGCTTCAGCCGCCTCTGCCAGCGGTAATTATAAAGCAATAAATGTTTATATCTACATTTTTATTCGCGCTTTATATATTTTTCTTCTCAAATAGTTAATTTTGCACTGAAAATAGATACGCGTACAACGGAGCTCAGTTGCAGCGGTCGTGCTTATTACAACGTGACTCTGACCGCTTATTATCCCGTTTTTGATAGTGACAACGAGTTTGACTATTTGGATGCTAGAACGAGGAAACTGAGGAATCTACAGGTTTGTTCTCGATCAGAGCGTCGTCCTTATTTTTCCAACCAGTACGATATTTGTTCTTTCGTTCTTCGTTATATCGTTATCGCGTACTGGTAACTATCCCGTGATCAAAGGAAACAGTGATATCGTTACTCGTTTCGTTATAGGATTATCTGGATGGTCGTGCAGAATTTGTGACAGTCTCCATGGACCTGGATTCCGGGATACCATATGGCACAAAATTGTGCATTCCCGAATTAAACGAAAAATTCTTACGGCCAATTCCGCTTCAGGTATAGTAGATTTAAAGACTCGGCAGCCTGTTCTCGTTACGACACGATCGCGTCTCGTTACGACACATATCTTTCAGGCTAGAGACAAAAGCCGCTACAACGACGTTAGCAGGAATTCGCCCGATTTCTCTCACGTGGACATTTGCGTTAGAACGGAGCAAGATACTTACGATAATTCAGTGAATGGTATCGTAACGCTTTACGTGCAATCGGTAGAAAAATGATTTCATGAAAATTGCGAGGAATCGACGAGACGCAACGTCTGAGAACTGCGATGCGAACAACGTTTACTTCTTTTCGAAAACATGTACGATACAGCGTCTAAAATAAATCGATTATGCAACGATGCTTTCCGTCGAAGAATTATCAGATCGACGACCAGTGAGGCCACGTTTGAATCAGTTGATAGAGACTGTCGCCTGGACAGGAAGTTGACGTCGTTTGTCGATGGCCAAGCAACGTATAGTTCTCTTGTATTTTCCCAAGCGTTACACCGTACTCGATCAAATCCTTAACTGCCTTTATCGCAGCCGCGCTTGGATTATGACCTGTGAACATTTCAATGATAATAAATCCCATAAAAATTGTAATTCTACCATTTTGGATGGATTCTATTAAAAGAGACTTTAGAGGATTCGTTGGATTTTCTACGGTAAAAGTTGCGATACGCGTTACGCGATAAACGATAAACGATCAACGTCGTGTTACTTACTAAGACAACGACAAACAAACTTACCAACAAAATTGCCAATCATGCAAATTCCGATGCTCTTCGAATTGTAAGGTGTGGAATGCGCACCGTGTTTGCCCCATCCTCTTCCTTCGTAAATGTTTCCATCTTCGCCAACCAAAAAATTGTAACCTATGTCCTTCCAGCCTTTCTGGTTCATGTGATGGTTCTAAATGCATTTAATAAATCAAAGAAAACCGTTATATCGATTGGAAAGGAAGCCTCGGCTGGATCAACGGTCCAAGGCTTCGGAAATTTTAATCCGGCCCTGAACCTGAGAAACGAAATTTTGAGAATGGAAATTTGTTAATTATATTTCGGCAATATAATTTCTTAATTATATTGTCGACGCTAACGGTTCGTTTAAACTCTCCGTTTGTCAAGCGGAAAAGACTGGTTCAATCACCTGAAAACTTCTCACTCTGGCTTGACAAATCGCTCGAGTCGTGCAACCATCAGTCGCTGAATGATGAATTATAACGAACGGGGCAGGCTCCTCTGCGAGATTCCTAAGGGTTGACTTTGGTGCGTTGGCTCCCCATTCTGATCTTGATATTATACTTGGACGTACTAAATGTCGAGGAAAATTGAAAAATTCAATCGATATCGGAAAGCGAAGTAGTAAAACAGTAGGTAATACCGACCATTTCTCCGACAATGTTCTATTCAAATGGAAATAATCTATTTTAGATTCGTCTTTTTTGTCTTCTTTTTAGTTAGTTTCATAGATACGATAGACACGTTCGGTGACAGATGCGTCGTGCGATAACGATTGAAATAACAATCGAAATAACGATTTCCGTCGAAGGATCTAAGCCGGATATTAGCTTATTGTTAGCGGCTTATTCACCGACAGTGTCATCGTATTGGCTTAAAAATAATTAATTAACATGTCCTCGAATCGTCAGCTACCGATTAAATAATGATAACGATAAGGCGACGATAAACGAACGTTCTTGACATTACGGGTCGACATGCTATAAGCAATAAGCGCAATCTTCTTTCATATCGCTTACAAATCTTTTTTATAGAAACACGGATAAAAATGATTGGCGACTTACACGAATATTGCTTTATGTAGAATAAATATCATACTCTACTTTTCTCAAGCAAGCCTAAGATAATTAAGCGGAATTTCGTTAGTAATCACGTTCGTTGGATTTAGATAGCTGGATAGATTTATAGCGTTAGAAAACGATATCGCCGGTTCGTTGAACTGAAATAAACATTTGTAAAACCAAACCAACTAAGAAAATTGATTATAGATTTCGATTGGAATCGAAATTCAGTGAAATAGCCAAATCTTCGAATAGGATTTGCGATCGAAGCGAGCGTTATATAATTTGCTACGCTATATATCGACTTCATGCAGGTCTAACCGAAACTTATATTTACAGTCCATATTTTGCAATTGCTACTTCTTTTCACTCGAGAAAATCGATCGTAATAGAGAAAAGAAGCACGAGGATGCTACACAATTGCGAATATAAAATTTCCTCGAGTGGAAAACGCTGAAACGATTCGAAGAACACGTCGAGATACTTGCACTATTAATCGGCACTAAGCGACGACACGTTGCTTCGATGGTATAATTTTCAACGATTTTCAAGGAACAATTTATTACCAGGCGTCTTATGCACAGCACAAAACAACACTTGACAGTTGGCGAGTAGGACGATCACCGCTATTAACTTTGTCATCTTCGTTCACAGAGATCTGCTAACATTGTGATAAATGCCGCAAATATATACGATGCAGATGGTTGGTTTAATTTGTTGATCTTTGACCGTCTCAGTAACGGGGGGGGGGGGGGACTTCCCATTACGTGCTTAAACGTCTTCAACGTACGTTTATCCATAGAGATCGATTTAAGGCTTGCCTTGTCAGTTTCGAAATAAAACACAATAAAATAAAGTAAAAACGAAATAAAATAAAAGAAAATAAATAGGAATAAGGATAAAGAAAATAAATGGAATTAGGATCAAGTTCTCAGAGAATGTAAAGATGTGTTGCGTATATACGGCTCTTATAGGTGCTGATTCGATTGATTTGAAATTCAAGTGATAATTTGTCGATTCAGCCAAGAGGGTTTTCCGTAGAGAGCGGTAAATAAATGTCATCGATATACGAGTATTCCAAGAATAAAATCAATTCGATGACGAAACTTTTGTACTATACTTGACTTGTACTTGAAAGAACAATTGGATCGCGATAAAGATACGGTCAATTTCTTATTCTCGCGATGAGCATACTATGCAACAAAGAAGTGAATTTTCCTGGATCCTAGGCCATAGGTTATAAAGCGAAAGAACGTAGCTTTTCGACAAAATTCAAATAACAAGCAAGATAACTGACAGGTTCGTTGGACGCTTGAGTTGAGAATGGGCAAAGCTCGGAAGGAGTATCGCTGCTGCGAGAGTTCCCCGTTTTTCAATGTAAGATTTCGCACACAGTTTCGCTTCATCTGTTATTAGCTTTTGGAAATTCCCATGGAAATTTCGTAACAAACGAAAATGTTTAGCGACGTCTCGATATAACGTTCAGGCTCGATATCTCGATCTCGCTTGAATCGCACTTAGTTAAAAGCACGGATAATTAGTTCGTACACGTTCCTAACGCGTAATTAGAATGTAAACGAGTTCCGAAAAAAACTCACTTTCTCGGCGGAATGATCTTCTTAAATCATTTTCCTGTTTACGCGTGTTTCGCGAGTTATGTCGTGGGAGATTTCCAGGAAACGTGAAAGCGTATTGCTTTCTGGTAAATATGAAAAACAGTAAATTTGATCGAAGATCGATATGCTTTATTTCTTATGCCAATGTGAAAAATTACAGGTCATATGGTCAGTGGAGTAGTACTATATTATAAAATACCGATCGATTCGCAATTATTTTGTACTAAAGTGAAAGAGTGAAGAAGCGAGAAAGAAGATTACGGATGAACTTGTCCCTGATAAATGATAATATTTATTATTATCTATTATTAGCGAGTGGCGCGTTTAACATATCGTTGTTATTATTTGTTGTATTTTTCAGCAATATGCGGGAGAACAGCGATAAAATTTAGTTCACGGTATATAAGTCAGCCGTGTATCGAAAACGTTTATACCGCATTATCGTTAATTACATCTTTCTTCCATGGTATCGCATAAATAGTGTAAATTTGTTTAACGTAATGAAACACGCGATGAAACAAGATTTTGCGATCATTTATCATACACGTCAAACGTAAACTCGGATATATATATATATAAATATATATACGAAAAATATATTTTATTTTCAAGTGCATTAGCTTTCTTTCTTCTTGCTCGCGATATTTTCATTCGTTCAACGGTAATCAACGACAATGTTGTTCAATGTTTCGGCATAGGATGGTCAGTCCAGCGTGGAAATTTCTGAACGTACTTGTAAAATTCATTGCCTGGACAGAGAGTATTCCTGGCTTGTCGATGTCCCAGCACGTGATAATCTTCATTGATTTTGCCAAGGGATACTCCGTAACTGATCAAGGCGTCCACCGCCTTCAAAGCTACTTCATTGGGAAGAATATCTGCAAAAATTATTATCGTTGCGTGCACTTAGATCTACGAACTTGGTTTTATCCAAATAAGTCTATGATTTCTACTTTTTGCTGCTTCTACTACTGACTCGATCTTTCGAATTTCCATATCCATATTCATGACACTCGACACTATTCGCACACCTTAGCATTGAAAATATACCTAATTAACATGGATCTCGATATAACGATTGCGTCTGTTGTACAATCTCGAAATTCTGTTCAACGTTAGATGGTAAAATATGATCAAATCCACCGAAACTATCCGTTTTGTCGTTTGTACGAAATTTATATTTTATATTTTATATTTTATATCTTATATTTTAATTTATATTTTAACGAATCCAACGGAACAAGTGAAATCTAAGCAGGGATTCGCTTTAACCATGAAATGTAGCGACGAGTACTATACTCTACGTGCCGTACGCATTTTCCACTTTGCAAATTTCGCATAGGTGCATAGAAATGCGCGCGGTCTACGCATGTAGCATGTTTCGTCCTAATTCTTAATGCGCTTGCTTATTCTATTATTTGTTTAAGAACGTTGTACCTTTGTTCGAATCGCACCACACTCACCACTAAAATCACCGATAACACATATTCCGATGCTCTGAGTGTTGTAACCAGGTGCATGCGCCCCGACATAATCCCAGCCTCGACCCTCGTAAACGTTGCCATCCTCGCCGATAACGAAGTTGTAACCGATATCGAACCACTGTCTATCGTCCATATGATAATTTTGGTAACTCCTTACGATCTCAGAGCACGCTTTCTGATCGTAACAGTGTTTAGCTATGCCTCCGTGATGAATGACCACGTAAGGTGTCGGCGTCACTTCCAACGGCACTCGATCAACCGGTGGCCTGGCTTGCCACTCCAGCCTGCTCACGATGTTTGGCACCGCTACGCAATTAACGTGCTTTTCAGTATTTGCATTTCTCTGGCGAAACTCGATCGAAAGATCGGCGATACGGCACGGCGCGAGATTATCGGTAAAACGACTCGACGATGCAAAGTCGTTGCTATTCTCTCTCTCTTGCTAGCTAGTTCCATGTCCATATGGGTATATTACGTTTTGCGGTGACAATCGATTTCAAGATTTCTTTCGTTTAGGTTGGCGCGCGATCCCGCGCGAAGTAAAATGCTTCGTATCACGGAAAACACGACGAAAAACAACAAAAAAAAAAAAAAAAAGAAAAAAACAGAACATTGCGACAAAAAAGTAATTTGACCTATTAAGAATTGTTTATTTTGTTAAGCACTTGCACGTTTGAGTCGATGATTTGTCGCATCGAAACTTTGCTCAATTCTTTTTCGAAGAATAACTTGAAATAAAGAAATGGAGAACGGCTGCTTACCGGTTTCGCTATCGATATTAGTTTGGCAAAATGGCAATGCGAGGGCATTTTCGATCGAAGCGAGCAACATGGAAACGTACACCGCAAATGCTAAAGAAATAGGCGACCCCATAATACTCGATACCGCGTTAGCTCGTAGTTAAAAGTCTAACTGAATGGGAATGGTGAAAGAGCGTCGGTTCTTAAACGAAAAATTGTACGCGACTGGGAAGCCCCTCGGACGCATATGTTGGGTCTTTTAATCCCTTCCTTTCTCTAGATAGTTGTATCGCGAAACGAGTCATTTCGAAACGAATTCGTTGGAGCCAATAAACGAAAAAGTACATCGATCCGTAATCTGTGATAGGTAGAAAAATCTAAAAGATAAAGCAACGTGAAACGTTACTGCGATAAGATTGATTGCTTGATAATTGCATTTTTACTTACCTGTATTACCTGTATTCTCTATTATTATCTACATATTATATACAACTTTCAATCTGACGATTCGCTGAAATATTTGACCGGTTAATACGAATTTGTCGTCGGTGATGCAGCCATTCGCCAAATACAAAATTTGTATTTAGTCGAAAATACAGCGAAAATACGCGTAAATCGTTTCTCTGACCAGAGGATAGAATTCTCAATGCCAAAACCATTATCTAATTCTTAATCGAGTAATACAAGTACTGGTGTACGAGAACGTACTGGTGTACTTTTAGCGTTTTACCCGTGTTTATTGCGAGCGACGAGCTTTTTTCTACGATTTTATATCAAGGGAAAATGAAAAGTTCAGAGTAGAAAGAAAAAGAGTGTCGATCTAAAAGAGCGTGCGTATGTTTTCAAAAGAAGCTTTTCAAATATTGCTATTTTCCCGCAGATGTCGCCGCATTCGTCGCAAAATCGTTAAATTCGTCTGTTACTTTACCGGTATATGATACATTGTTCATTTTCATTGAATAAAGCGAATATTTATTTACACGTATATACATAAATATCATAATACGATAAATATAGGTTTCAGGAGGAAACAACTTTCCTGGTACATACGTTCCAATTGTCGGAAATTTTTTGAATCCTTTGTAGGATGCTGTTAGGAAATATAAAAGATCGTGTATACTCGTTGATCAACTATCGAGCATGTTCGTTGCTCGAGGAGATTTTTGATGTACGTTATTGCGGCCATGTGGCAGTCACGATATGGAAAGACACGAGTATTCGACAGTCACAACTGGTCGAATGCCAGAGTCACAACTGGAACCGCGGCGGAATAGGAAGAAGACGATCGGTTCTCGGCGATATTCCATATTAAATATCCGAGAACGAGGATTCGCTTGCGGAACTTTGGACCGGAACTTTGGAGCAAGCTGAATGACCGAGTTATTCGGCTAAAGTTATTCGAGTAAAGTTAAACGCGCAGTTAAACGTTGATTTTTTGTTCTATTCTTGTAATTTGTCGAACTTTCGGAAAACTATTTTGTAATTACTTTAAGAAACATCGGAGAGGCAGAAGGGTCCGTCTATCGATAAATGTTTGAGAATCGGTTTGAACAAATAAATAATTGCCGAAATAATTCTACGCAGAAATCGCGAGAAACGATTCAGTTTTTGCGTTCTCTTCGACGTACTCTTCGATTATAATTACCCATATTCTATATAAATCTTACGCTTGTACATTTTAAAGTACGAATCTTTATGTAGGACGTCACTTTATGGCTTTCACACGTGACTTTATGGCTCGTCACTTGTCCTTTATCTCGAACGAGTAATCCAAAGTAAGTTATCTTGCTGCAATGGGAAATAGACGTTAATCGTTTTTACACGTACACGTTGGATCAAAGTAGAAACGTGGGATGCGTACCTGAAAGTAATCCTCGATTTCTTGAAGCGTGCGATTTTTCGTTTCCGGTAAAGCAACGTAAACGAATATTGCCTCCAAAAGGGCGGAAATGCCAAAAATTGCAAAAATTCCAGTAATGCCTACTGCGTCTCTTACCTGTTTTAACGATGCAAACGTTATTGGCAACAATTTCTTCCGATATTTTTACGCGTATACAAATAGAAATATTATGTTGCACATAATATTTCTATTACGGACCATTCCGTGTCGTGTCAATCATTTTTCCACTTGATGTCTAGGATTTTGTGAAAATTTCAAGAAAAATATATTTATTATATTTATTAATTTGTCAACGCTCGAAAATCGTGGCTGAGTACGACCGCAGACGACTGTTGTTCTCCGATAAATTTAGAAAAATCAAATGTCCTTACTACTAGAAACGTTTCGAACATTTCAAACATTTCAAAAGCGTCATTTACGTTCAAGTATCCTTGTTTGCCATATAAATAAATTATCAAGCGTTAAATCTTATATAATCGTGGACGTACCGCGGGGAAAGATTTTGTAACTATAAAGATGAATAAGTTGAAAAAGAAGAAATTGCAACCACCGCCGATTCCTCGAGCCCTTTGAGGAAGTAACTCGGCAACCATTAACCCTGGAAATGTCATCAGTCCCATGGAGCTGACTGCCACGTAGGCCAACAGAAGAATACCAACAACGTAAACCTAAAATATACGAATCCGATATAACAGATCACATTACTACATAAATCTCTAACATTTATGATAATTAAATAAAAATGTACACTCACGTCGATAGAAGATTCTTCCTGAATCAATAAATATCCTGCGAGGACTAAGGAAGCGAAAGCCGTGCCCACGGCAGAAAACATTCCTAGATATCTCCTATTTATTTTCAACAATAAAACACTCGCTATTGAACTAAACAAGACTCTAGTAATGGCCGTAATTACCGCTGCCAAATAGTTATTTATCCTGTTACCACCTGCGTATAACAAAATAGGTATACATAATCAGATAATATAATATGCGTAATTAATATAATAGTAACGTGGAATGTACAAAGTGTATGGGATAAAACCGACGTATTTCTTATTTTCTATCGATTACACTGTCCAACGAATAAAATTTGTTCTCTGGTCTACGATATCCACTAGATCCGCGTGATCCTTACAGAGTTGCTCGTTTCAAACACAAAAATTTTCGCTCGACAAACACGAGGAGAATTTATGCGAACGGTCGAAAGATCACGCACGATTGCGTATACTTGCAATTATTCTCTTTAAATAGCCGTGAAATGTTTAAAGGAAAATTTTTTATTTAGAATTGCTGCACAAATTTGCTACGTAATGGCAGATTTCGTAGACGTTCTTGAAAAACAAACACACCAGAGTAAACGTGGAATGAAACTTAAAAAAGAAAATTAATTAACCGGTAACGTGTGTATCACAGCCGGTTCAGGCTGCTCTTGGATTCTTCGATACTAATCGTCCAAGTAATCATTTCCCCCTTTAATCGCCCCCTTTAATCATTTTAGGCAAACAAATTTTTAAGCTTTGCAACGCAAACGGTTTTTACGGTAGAGTGGAAATGTATTTTTCGTGTTGGTCGCTTTTGAGACGAGAAACTCTATAACGATGATAATAATGAAACTGTACGATGATCTTATCGATCGCTTGTGTCGTTCGCTTATTAGATATTCTAGAAGAAAATTCGAATCGATAGCGTTACGAAAGCATTTAACCATTTGCTTTACAGATTAAGAAGTTGTTAGTGTTTGGTATTTTCTATAAATCATGTCTGCTGTATATTAAATGCATAACGATTCCGTTTACCGATATCTTCGACGAGATTTACTGCATAGAAAACGATGACAAATGTCCCACTTATTAACTGAAGAATATTAAAGATATTGATGATCGTTAGTGGTTTCAAAACACTAGGATCGAGCAGCGTAGAAACGACGGAAGAAATTTGTCCGAGCCGTGACGTCGTGGTCGTAGCCGTCCGTGCTAAATCCGTTTTCATTCGAGCTTCCAATATTCTCATTTCGGCATCAACCTTTCGCAAATATAAACGTAATTTGTAAAAGTCAACTTTTCATCGTAAATTCATCATTGGCTTGCCGCAAGGGACGCGACACGTCACGTGGCGTGACATTGCGAAAAGTAAAATAAAGTTTGCCAAGAAATAAGTAATCGCAAATGACAAAAAATGACTAATCATTCAATTTTATAAGTAATAAAATTTATTATTCAGGCTTTGTTAATTGACTGTAGGAACGAATAGTTATTGGATAAAACGACCAGGCTCTCGTTGTAGAAACCGTTTCGCTAATAGGCTCGATTGCTGTACATATCTAACAATAGAGGGTTTTTTAAATGTCATTTTCCCAAATGGCAAACCGACGATACGCTTTGCAAATACACTGATTATCACGATAAAACGAATTTCTTCGACTTTCGATAGACTTTCGATTCCGTGACTATTTTACAAAGATATCTATGCCTACGTATACGTATTGCACTTACCTGTTGCACGTTACCTCCTCTCAACCACAGCAAGGCTTTTCTCGCCTTGTCAGGTTTCCTGCGTCTTACGAGCCAAGCAGGACTTTCCGGAATCAGGATTAACGCGATCAGTGCTGTTATGGGAAGAACGGCCCCGCAAAGAGCCACGATGTTCCACGTAAAACAAGCTCCTAACGCGTAAATGATGACGATACCGAGGCAATAAAAGGTGAGCGTACTTCCTGTCAGAAATCCACGAAGCGTCGAATCAGCCGTTTCACCCAGTAACACCTGTCAGACACGATTCCGTGATCAATGTCTCAAATTTCAAGATAGATGGGCTAATAATCTTAGAATTTTTAAATTAACAAAATACCAAAGAACGAAAAAGAGGGAAAAAAGCATAGATAGATTTGTACGGTAGATTGTACATTTACGTGACGCGAATATGACAACTAATAGATTGATAGATACGTATATTTATGTAATGTGGGCAAAATATAAACAGAACGAAACATCAATGATGATGGAATAAAACTCGAAGGCCAATCTATAAGTAAAAAGTCATTGTGCGTATTAAAGTTAATTATTAATGATTATATGATAATTATTATTAATTATAAAAATATTAAAATAAAAACAATTTGTCCATCGACGAATTCGGCTGAAGAATGAAAAGTTTGTTACGCAATTGAAAAGAGAAACGATTGATACTTCCTACCTGAGCTGGTACTCCCATTAGGCCGACACCAAAACCTAGTACAACTCTTCCTATCAAAAGGCAGGAAATGTTTTTAGCAAAACCTATGACGAACCATCCAACGAACAGCGGTACTGCTGCAAATTGTAGAGATCCACGCCTGCCGATCTCATCCAACAATGGGCCGGACACCAAAGATCCGACAGGCGTTGCTAGACTATGAACCGAAGCTGAAACATAAATAGCAAATATATGCTTGAACGCAAAAGAAAAATTACATTTTTGCCGATTACTCTTCGACGTAGTGGAGTTTAAGCCACAAAATAAGCGATTTAATCGTTCTCTCGTAATTTGAAATAATGTCCAACGGTGTATTGATTTCAGTAACTGATTAAGTTACTGTTTAAGTTAAGTTACCGAAGCGAGCTCGACGAGGAAAGAAGTAGCGGGCAATAGGAGAAATTCGTGCGCTACGCGGGATTTTCGTAGACGGATCCTTCGAATCCCAAGCCGAGTGTACAATCTTGGAATAATGAAATTATGAGACACGAACGTAACAGTACCCTGTGTAGCGAAATGACTCATCTACGAATACAGTGGGAACGATATACCTGTGTACCAAAGTTCTGTACGCAAAATGTCAACGATCCCAAAGAACACGCATCGCGGTCATACGGAGAACTCGAGGGACAAACGTCTCAGAGATTTTGACGCGCTTCGTCTTTCACTATGGACGGCGCGAGTGGCGAGTTCCCTCGATCGAACGGAATAACCGAAATAGTGGTGATGGTAATTTTCTGAAAAGTCAAAGTCTGTCGAAAAGACAAGGTAGGGGAATGCAAACATCTAGGAGATTGGAGGGAAAGAAAGCTGCAGAACTGCGGGAGACGCGTGGCAACGGTTCGTATTATCGAAGATCGCGATTCACCGTTTTGCTTCGTAGTATGTAAAGGTTCAAGATGTTACGAGATCTAGCGTTATCAAGTATCATCGAACGTAATTGAGAAATTTATTTTGAAACAGGTAGGTACCTATCCAGGATCCAAGTTGCCGATCAGCGTACATCGTACCATTTTCTTCAGCCAATTGCGGTAACAGAATTGCACTGTAACCAATTGGCATTCCTCCACCGGTTAGTAGCAATAATACCGCACCAGATACCAAGCACTAAAACACAAAAAAGATGTTAAAAAAAAAAAAGGAAAAAAACATCAAAAACATTCAGGAAAATACAAAAGTATACTTTTAATATGTTTTGCCATGACACCTTTGGATCTATTTCGTTCGATAGTTGCCAAATTCTCCAATTTCTAATTTTTCTGAATATTCTAAACTTGGAAAAAAAGAAGAATTGGAAAAGGAGAAAAGATACGCGTTTGAACAACTTTTTCCTATACACGTGCGTGTATAACCGGCAGTGGTCGGCTCGGTTTTCGAGTTATAGGCAACGATATCCCGTCGTAATCCCCTTATCGGTGCGTATTAATCTATAGAATATTCGCCTCGCGATGCATACATATGCATAGGGATAAGTTGTTCACAATGTTGAACTTTATAACATATTTGAAAGTCATCGAAGTCCGAGGTGGCTTTTTTCTGTGAATACACATTTACCTAAACGAAACATTTTTCAAATAATCAAAAGTGATGTTTGTTACTTGTTTATTTACTTTGAAATGGACTCAAAGGTATCATGGAGGGTTTCATCGTTTTACTGTTATCGTATTATCATCGATAGCGTAATAATACTATGCTATATTATAATACGTTAATATACTATGCTATACTATATACTTAATATACTTAGTAAATTATCACTATTATTATTTATTTACATTACTATCTCTTTAGTTAACTTCTATATTACATACATATGTATATATGTATGTTATGGAGAAGAGAAAATGACTTTGGCTTGGAACTTGGAAGGAAATGCTGGTCGATAAATAATTACCTAGTATGTAAAACAGTATATTTATATTATTCTTATCGTTTCGAGTTTTATCCGACCGTTTACTTTTCAAACTATTACAAGTAATTCTTTCTGTACGTCGTACATTTTATTAATAATACGTGTTTATTAATGCACCTCACCTGTGCGAATATACCTTTGGAATTTGACGAGTAATATATTATGTCACATTTTTCGTCCAAAGTGCTATCTTTATCGCGAGTATTATTATTTTCAATGTCTTCGCAAACATTGCCAATCTGTATTATCTTTGCATCGTAATTGGCTGCATGGTATCCTAACATTGAACGTTGTTCTTCCCTAAAATAGCAGCATTTGACAAAGAAAGGAAGAAATCTTTTTAAATATACCATAATTTTTATTATATCGATGATATCGTCTTTCAGCCTTTTTCTCTAAGTAGCACAATTTTACATTTAGAAAATTATACGAGTTACAGCATAACACATACATGTACGTATACTTATAGTTTTATAGACTACGTAATGCAGCTATCAGCTACACGCGTGAGCAAGAAGCTCGTACACGCTTCACTTTTCTATAGATATAGACGATAACAAAGTTAGACATATCATATCTACATGTTCAAGTTATCCTACTTATTGTCGACATTCATTGAAAATAACGAATTTTCTATTCTACTGTTTGTCTTAACAATTTACTGTTTAGAAGAAAAACGCCGAAAACTAATAGCATCGGCATCCTGGATGTAGAAAGAGGATGTCTTGGTTAGAAGATATCACCATATAATATACGATAGACGAGTTACGATGGTTACGATGAAAAAAGATGAATAGATTAAAAAGAGATAAAGATAAATGCATGTAGGAATTGAAGCATACACAAGCGTATACACGTATGTACTTGGTTGCGAAACTTGCAATATTGAATTACAGTTAGATGCGATAAAATATAGAAATATACACGTCCAATATTTTCCAATATTTGATACATTGCTCTGTATACTCAGCCTGTTGAAATATCGAATTAGTTTTTACGCGCGGTTATGATTTGTACAATGGTACGCTTGAATGTCCGTATAAGCGTAAGAAACTTATTATTCTATAAACACAAGCATAGAGATATAAAGACAGACACATAGAGATATACGTGTATAGCTTATTATACCATATACCTCTATGAACGGTATGGGTAGAAGCGACAAGGTCAACGAATACAATGAAAATTGATTACATATTCGTTGTAACGTAAACTATGTTTCTACGATGATTGTTGCTCGAAATGCATAATACAGCGATTTAACATACCCTTCTGGCGGCGCCATACCGAAGCAGGTTTAAACAAATTCAAACTGTTTAATATCGATCTTTGACGATTCTCACGATCAGTCACTTCGCTAATTAATAATTCGATCACGTGATTTAATAACTTTGCGCTTTGTTGCTTCTTATTTGCCTTCTAATTTTCCTTAGTCTCCGATATGTTTGACTTGGCATGAAATAATATTTCGTTAATGGAAATCTTTGATATAAATGACGAAAACAGTGATTTTCACTTAATAAGACACGTTTACTATGTAATGCATTACAAGAAAGTAATGTTGTCGACGTAATCGTCGTGTTTTTGCTTCTGCGCGTTCTATGTATTTTGTGCATGTCGTAGGTGTTAGTTTCCAAGCTAATTGTAATTAAATATTTGGATAAAAGTCAGATGGAGTTTCAACGGGCCACTTCATTCAGTTTTTAGATACTCGATTTTAGATTCTCGATTCTAGACTCTGCACTCATCGAACTCGCGCCGGATGACCTTTGATCGATGACGTTCCTCATATACATATACATGTATATATATACATTTGAACGTTTACTTGAAATTTTTGCGCTACTTTACTTTGAAACTTTTGAGCTACTTTACTTGGTAGTTACCTAACTTAGAGTTTCCACAGTTTCGTAAGACTTTGTTGCGGATTAAAATATATCTGTTTGGTTGGTGCAATAAGTTGCAAGTTTTTTGATCACCGTGGCTGTGAAATGCGAAATCCATCTTGACTCTGGTACTTAAATAATTCTACGACTTTCCTTTCGTAATCGATTCAGATGCTGCCGATAAGCTTGTAGAATTGTTTTAACCTGTCCGATTTCGATGACTTGTAAATGCGTCGTAAAGTTTAACATTTCAAACAACTTTTTCCTATACATATACAACCGTCGATCTCTTGATCGAGCTTAGTTTGCGAGATGTTCTCTAAAAACTGCACATATCGCTACAGTGTATTTCTACCTATAGTTGTGCATCTATGGCTGCGTATGCGTCGCTATTGGTTGCCGGCCGCTTATCTTCCGTCCATAAACGGAAGTCGAGCGAGCTTAAAGACTTGGAGCAGAAAGCGCGTATGCGAAAATGTAAGAAATATCTGTCATAAGTGGTCTTCGATTTGGCACCCTCACGACGCCCGAAACACATCCGTAAAATCAGAACAATTATTCTTTTCGTAAAGTAATATCATTTGTTTATTGTTTATTACAATATTTATCAATTATTTATTCGCCTACTATTCGTATAATCGGTCATTATTTCGCGCAAGCGTTACCGGCCGCCTCGCGACGACCGCATTGCATAGTTTAACCAAAAGCCAAACCCGATACATTGATATTCGTTTTTGGTCGAATTACAAGTTGCAAAAGACATTCCTCGCAATCTCGCATATACATTGTATCGTTGTGCACGGTGGTTTTATGCTCGGTTTTATGCTCGCTTGCAAAGCGAAGAAGCGGAGCGGCAGACAGAAAACGCATACGCTGTCACATACGCGCAACTATAGGCAGAAATACACTGCATACATGTAAATGTATATTCACGCATTTGCGATACAATGCAAATACTAGGCGAGATATTCAAATATCATCGAAATCGACGCTGCTTAAGATCACGTAATCTTAAAAAAATATCTATGTATAATTGATATGTCTAACTGAATTCTTTCTCAAGGAAAGATAGAAAGCAAGCAAATTGAAAAAATACGAATGGTCAAGCTGTAGCGTAGTTTTACTGTTAAGAAATCAAATATTTCCATCATAGAAAGGATCTCTGTCTCTTTTAACCGCCGCTTATTACCACTTTACGAACGTAAGCGTATATAATAGGGACCATTCTATATATTCCTTGAACATGCTATACCGATATATACTTATGAAGAAATGTTACGCAAGAATGATATATTTTGTTTGCCATTTGATAGAAAATAGATATGTATTTTAAACGTTTATGTTTTCAAAATAACAATTATTATCACTTATTGTTAGAGGCAAAGTTTTCTTTTTCATTCTCACACACCCATCGCTGCAACTTTTAGTACTTTTACTTTCTCATCTTCGTAGTAGTATTGTATTATTGTAGTATCCCGGGCAACGTTTATCGTAATTGTAGAAATTTTCCAATTACTATGAGACGAGGAATGGAACGATAGTTCGACACCATCGAGAGAAGAAAATTCAACTGGTTTCAAGAAATAATTAACAAATTCGATAGTTCCACTGTGCGTGCATACGTAGTAGAAAACCGATACGGAACGGAAATGCGATGAACGATAAGTAAACGATTCGTTAGACACGCACCGGGTCTCGTTTGCCTTGGATCACGTTGGCTCAACTGAATGAAACATTCCACCATACGCGCTCTTATAAGCCACTTACTTCGATTAAATCCCTTTCTCGGCGTTCATCGTGGGCACACTAGACGGCAGAGCGACCATTATCTCTAAGTGGCTTACCTTCAGCAGGAAATATCCGGTCAGAAAAGATCAGTTTCAACTAAGATCAACGGAGTGGCAGTGATTCTATATGAAGCGACGAGTCGAAAAAATAAAATAAGCTTTTTCCATTCAGACTTTCGTACGGATCTCATTTTTCTGTATACGTACGCGTGTTGATAGCCGGCCAGCAGTTGTTTTATCGTATTTTAGATGCTTTCGAATAGGAACCTACGCGAACCTGATCGATCACGACAGAAACGGTCCGTCATTGAAATAAAGTATGATTTTATGCGGCCATCAAAAACGAACCATCAGATGCCGAGTTTATTCGTCTGATGTTCAATAACCTTGACCCGATATTCGAATAACTGACTAGCAAGGCTAACGACTCAACTTGACCGATTACATTAAGGCTACTTCGTGCTCGCGGTCAACCGTATAAACGATCTTTTTTTTTTTTCATAGAAAATGACCTAGAACGTCAACTACTTCGTAATACAGGTAGTGAAAGTACACCGAGATACAATCAATTTTCTTGCATAGTCGTTCGAGGCATAATTATATATAACATTAAATAAGAACGAAAATCGTTTGTACGATTAATAATTATCTCATAGATTCTATTAAGAATCCTATAAGATTTCGAATTTGAACTTTGTTTTTTTTTCTGTAGAAAAAAAAGCTCTGTAAAACTCGAGTAATTTAATTTTCAACAATACGTCATTTACATTTCTATCTATTCAGGGTAAGGTATAATTTCAAATGTTCTGATTTGATTCAGCAGAATCGTAGAACGGGATAGATATCTTTTAGATTTAGAAGATAGAAAGAACTTTTATTCACCAATGATGTGCAACATTGCGTGTACGTAGATTTTTCTGCTTGTGTATGTTTCTTCTCTAGAAACCATCCGATAGATACCGTATACTGTTACTGAATATTGTTTAATAATTCAATAATATTGGTCGCTTTTTATATCGTAAAAGTTATCGTAATCCATCAATTTGATAAAAAATCTCGTTATAATCTGTCTTTCGTACACGTTTTGTACACGATAGAAGTAAGTGGAAAGTAAATCCGCATTCGCGGTCAGGACACGGTTCGCCTTCCGGACCTTCTACGATTTCAAAAACATGCACAGTGAGCCTGACTGTGTACACTTTATGTGTATATTTATGACTCAAGATTTGATCTAACATTCCCAATTTGTATAACATGAAACACACAAGTATAGAAAATATTAGGCTCTAGAAGGTGAAAGGCGTTTATAAACATACCCTTGGCGATTAATTTTCAGAATTTTTGATTTTATTCACCCTGATTTACTATATCACACTGAAAATGTTTCTACGCACACACAGTTTTATCTCGTTCAATCGCTGCTCTTTTCATTTTCTTTATACATATAATTCTGAAAATTTATAACGATGTACGATTACTCTTGAATTTAGAGCTTCCTTTATAATTAATAGACTTCCAATGGCAAAAATTCTTCTATTCTTACGTGAAAAACGATTCAAGGCGGAAAGAGAATTTTCAATGACGAAATTAAATTATTTGATAGTTTAGTAAAATCTTAAAGATATCTTAAAGATCTTATGGAGAAAGCACCTAGGAAGGATTCTATGAAAGTATTTAAAGTGCGACGTTAGTATTGGATTGATACACGTCGGACCACCTGCTATTACGTACAAGAAATCAAAAGATGGAGATTGAGAATATGCTGAGCTATGCAGGAGCCATTAAATTTGAAGTAAGATCCAAAGAGGCGAGAGGAAGGACTCTAGCCAAGGAGACCATGAAAGAAGGAAGAAAGGAATTGAGGAAGACAGATAGCGAGAAAAATAGGGAGAAATGTGTAGAAAGGTGTGAATATAACAAGGAAGGAATACGATATTTGGCGAGAATGTGTGAGATGTGTGTGAGAATCAAAGGCGTTACTAAGGTATTGGTTTAATAAGGGAAGTAAGGGAAGCCAAAGACTAGTAGCTAGAGCGGGGTGCGGACATTTGAAGAAAGAAGGATCTGGTATGATCTCGGTATGATGGATCAGAACTCGAAGTACGTTTGTTACGTGGAGGTCGGAAGGGATCGTTAGAGTAGTACGGTGAAATTAAAAGAAGGAATATATAGCGTGTTCGGTTACAGGTGTCAGGAAATTTAAAGGGTGATTCCTGAAGCCAAAATAACGCGATTAAAATTCGGCCAAAATATCCGTATATAAATATGGTTTTATTTCGTAATTATATGTATATTGCATCTCAGGAAAAATGAGAGGTGATACGTTAATATATTCGATTTAATTGATTAATTCAATACGATATAAATAACTTTCTAGCAGATGAAAAAAAAAGCAAAGTAGTGATAATGAAGTTAATAACATTTTGTAGAGTGGAGTACTAATTTATTTGAAATATTATAATGTTGATTATATCTTATAATATTTATTCACATTTATTTTACTTTTGTTTTACAGTGTCTCTGATAACTTTATTCAAATAGATTTAGAGCTCGTGGTTAACGAGAAAACAAAATTATGCTTCGTCAATATCATTGTCATGTATGATATTCGTTCAATTTGTGCTTCTAACTTCACAGATAACAGATTTCATCGCTTTTTCTTTTTTACTTCTCGCTGTGAAATCTGATCTAATTTAACCGTCTCCATGAAACAAGATCTAAATATCATATTTAAAATATTAAGATACGATTTATATATCTTTTAATCGAATAAAGGCTCCCCAAACAAATTAACAAATTAATTTCGTAGTATTGTCATTATTATTACTGGTATCGTATTGTATCATCGATAATATTATTTCGCTTAACTAGTATATCTATAAACAATTCTTAAAACGACAATTAAATAATAAATATCTGTACGTTTTTACTTCTCCATGTACTTTTTTTAATGGAAACTAAAAATTTTCTCAGTTTTATATGCTATAGTAACATTGATAGCATCGAATATTATTTTATTAACACAATTGTAAAGGTTACGAAAGTATATATTCCATTTATTTTGCAGAAAATATAACAACTAGTTTCTCGTGTTAATAAAATATATTGTTTTTTAAGCATGAGGATTACGGAATTTCTCCCCTGCATATTTGGCAGCCGCACCCAATTCTTCTTCGATACGAAGAATCTGATTGTACTTTGCCAAACGTTCTGAACGACAAGGTGCACCCGTTTTGATCTGACCAGTCGATAGACCAACGACTAAATCAGCTATGAACGTATCTTCTGTTTCTCCAGAACGATGAGACACCATTGTACCCCATCCAGCGCTTTTAGCAAGTTTATGGGCATTAATTGATTCCGTGACAGTGCCTATTTGATTGACTTTTAGTAACAAACAGTTGCAAGCCTTCTTCTCAATAGCCGTTTTAATTCTGTAACGTGTAATAGGTTTACAATGAAATTATCGTCTATGAACATGAAAATAGCTTTCAACGAATGTAATTACTTTTTAAAATTTACAAGTTGTCAATTTAATGCTACAAATAACTTTGTAGGATAAATAATTAATTCGATATTTTGAGTTATATCGAAATTTGACGAACTTGTAATTTCATAAGAAATCGGAAATAATTTCGTTTAAAGATTTTACCTTTCAGGATTTGTGACGGTAAGGTCATCACCTACAATTTGAATAGGAGTGGAGGATGTCATAGAAGTCCACGAGTTCCAGTCGTCTTGGTCAAATGGATCTTCAATCGATACAATCGGGAATTCCTTAACAAATTCTAAATATAAGTTCTTCAAAGCTTGTGGTTCCAAATATGTGTTTGGATCAGATTTTTCATTCTTAAAATCTAAATCATATTTCCCATTTTTATGAAATTCAGATGCAGCGACATCCATACCAATCTTGATTTTGCCTTCGTATCCAGCAACCTACATTGTACGATAATTATGAATAATCATTTCAATAACATTTAACTTAATACCATAACAAAATCAAACGTAAACTATACCTCGCAGGAACATTCCTTGCGTAAGAAAATAGTTTCCTTCTAGAGAGAAAAATACTTACTTTAATGGCATCTATGATCAGATTTAAAGCTTCTTTGTTCTCTAAAATATTTGGAGCAAAGCCACCTTCGTCGCCAACAGCAGTAGCATCAAGGCCAAACTTCTTTTTAATACCAGCCTTCAAATGGTGGTAAACTTCAGTACCCATTTTCATGGCTTCAGTGAAATTAGCAGCACCAGTAGGTAGAATCATAAATTCCTGCATTGCCAATTTGTTTCCAGCATGTGAGCCTCCATTGATAACATTAAAAGCTGGTACCGGCAAAATAATATTGGCATTTCCTGCCAATTCCGCGATATATCTGCAATTACAGAACAATTTACAAAATTACCTATTATACGTAGAAGGTAAAAGCTGTGATATTTGTATCAGATACGTAATATAAAATTTTGTTCATCTTTTATTATTTGAAAAAGTAGTATCAAATTTAAAATTTGTTTATACATTTTGTACTTGACATATATTTCGTAATTTCATTGTAGGCTAATAAAGAAAGATGTGTTTAAATAATTTTATTTATAAATTATGATATTAAATTTAAGTTCAAAATCACACTTACTTATATAAAGGAATCCCTTTTTTAGCAGCTCCTGCTTTACAAACTGCCAAAGAAACACCCAAAAGTGCATTGGCGCCAAGTTTTGACTTATTCGGTGTACCATCCAGTTTCAATAGAAGGTTATCGATATCAGTTTGTTGCGTGACTTCCAAATTTGACTAGATAACGAATATTTTCATATTGATTAGTTAATAAATTCAAATTTTTTTATTGTTCGGTCATATGAACAATATATACACCTTCTAAATGTGTTTAAAAAATTGACAAATTTTGATAAATCTATGTAAAATTGAAACAAGTTATATATGCTACATATTATGTATAAACGCTGAACACTCAATACCTTCAACAATTCAGGTGTGATGATATTATTAATATTCTCTACAGCTTTAAAAACAGATTTCCCATGATACTTAGATTTATCATTATCTCGAAGTTCTAAAGCTTCATGAACACCGGTGGAAGCACCTGATGGTACTTCAGCCCTAAACAGCCCATTGTCTGATACAAGGTCAACCTATAAATAAAATATATAAAAAATAATAAGAACAATTTATGTGTAATCTTAATTATTACGTAATGTATTATAATATAAAATGTTGCATATAATTGAAAATTAGGAATATATATTAAAATTATACCAATATTCAATATAAGGTTACATAATGTACACTTGTCAATCTATGATTTATAATTTATCATACTTTCAGAACAAAAATCATTACATACCAAAATAAATCTCTGTTTTATATGCAGCAATATTACATTTGAAATAAAATTTAATCTGTTTAAGAATTAACATTTTCTTGTAATCTTACCTCTACAGTAGGATTACCACGAGAGTCAAAAATTTGACGTGCCTTGATGCTTTTGATTGGCATTTTCCTACTGCAATTAGTACTGTACTTACTGATTAGAAGTCTGAAACAAAAATATTTAACAATAACAAAATACTGATTCTAAATGTTGAAAAATTATTAAATACAGACCATTTAGCACGAGCAGGTGGTACAATCTAACTTTCATATTACATGTCAGTTACTAATAGTTTCAAGGATAAATAATCTTTCCTTAATATTAACATCAAATTGTCTTTAAATTTAAGCATTTTAAATATTTTTCGACAAAATATGTGTGAAATTGAAATACCGGTAGGCAAGTTTGCCTTGGAAATAATATAGTGTTTGACCTTGACAAGGTCACTGGAAGAAGTTTAAAAATCTGAACAATCAAGTTAATAGTTGTTTGATTTCAAAAGTGCTACATTTTTCAAAATTAAGTATAATGTATTCGAACTATCGCATATAATGACCTTACGATAAAACTTTGGCACTTAATGCATGCGGCACGTATCAAAACCATTTGTTTCTTTTTTTTCTTGTTGTTTTATGAATTTAAGAAACAAAACACTATACAAATCAAATCTTGACACTTCATACAGTGCCTAGAAATTCTTGAAGATACGATTTTTTACTCATACTGTAAAACTGAAGAAAATATGGCTCACCTACTGCAACGTATGACAATCCTCTTGAAGTGTTCGAAGTAGAATGATACTGTCCTACAGTTGACCTCAAATCACGAAGGTAGCTCTCCTATCGACTCGGATCCCGTCACGTATGAATTACGGAAGCGTTGAAACTAAAAGTTTCTCAACAACCTACACTACTGACAATATGACAAAATCTACATAGATATTTATATAAGCAGGTATAAGATATGGAAGCAGAATCTTAAAGTTTTAATTGAATATAATTTGTCATGATAAAATAACGAAAATTGCGTAATCTAAATGTATGGTTTTATCGTTTTATTAATGATCTACTATCTTTATATTGCATTGTTCATAAGCGCGCGAATTTGTAAAATTGCTAAAATAACTCTTAAAAATTGTAAGCTTAATATGCGCATATTTTTATTTATAACGCACAGAATCTTTGTAATGTTGAAACTATTTAGTTTTAAATATTATTATTATATAATATGCTATATGATATTGGAAATAAATTCACCATTGTATGAAAAAACCAAAAGTGTTACGTAGAAATATTATTTATTATACTTTTAAAATAAATAGGATTTGTACAAGAATAGAAATTTATAGATAAACACATTCATTTCAAGCTGAATGAATGTCTATAAAAAAAAATATATTATATAAATAAATAAATATATATATATATATATATATATATATATTATATTTATTATTTTTTTGATATTTGTAACTTGTTAACGTAAGTTTTTGAAATACTTTTAATACAATCATGCTTTCTTGCTGTGATACTTTAATATACTTTAATCATATTATATGTGACGGTATACGATACTTTCATGCTACTTTTACCGTTCGAAATTTAGTGTAATCACTAAATACACCTTGAATCACACGTTAACAAGAATTTGCTCAATTTCTTCGTACATAATCTGTACCTAGGAAATTTAGCTTAATGTTTAGGACATATATATTAAGTTAATCACGTTTAGACATTACGACATATTAGTTTCTAAATTACTTGCAGTGTTTGTAGAGGTAAATATAAAAGGTGCCAGATTTTTTTACAAACATTACTTTTGTTGAAAGTTTATTCAAAAATATGAAATATGTATATTCAATTATTATGATACAGTTTGTACACGTATAATAATATATCCTTAAAAGATAAATTTGCAATTATAATTTAAATAATAAATTCTAAATTGAAAAATTTTACGCTATCGAATGCTAATGAATATGCTTATAACGTTTGAGTAACATATTTTACAGAATAAGCACAGGCTGCATGAAATTACTTAAACAGATTTTTACATTTGGTATTAAATTATCTTTACTATTATAGCTAAGTACTATTCCATTCATAAACAAAATACTAATTATTATATTCACAAGAAATTAATATTTTATTAGTTTCTGAATTACGTTTTCAAAGGCATAGATATCTTTGTTATCAAATTCCGTCGTTTCATTTACATCATTACTCTATCAAGTAAAATAGTTGTACAGAGATCAAAGTGTTTTACAGAAGGCACTCTATATATGTTACAAATGTAAAGGAAGTGCCAGTATTCTAAAATGAATGTTTTAAAATGTTTTATACACCTTATACTTCTAAAAGGGCGACACATTAACATTATCAAGATTGTAATATTTTAAAAAATTGCGTCTATTTAACTGTATACGTAGTATTATATTATTTCAGTTTTTCGACTACTTAGACTTTTCTTTATCAATGCCCAATCTTCAAGGATGTCCGCATCATTAAGCATGTAAACGATATAAGGTCCAGCAACTGAAACAGCTCTTCTTCTTTCAGTGTGGTTTCTGCGCCTTCTACCATTAGAATTTAACCACAGATCTGCATGAATATCAACATTATTCCTATCTTCTTCTAGTCTACGTATTTTTTCTTGTAAATCATTATGGATGCAATCCCAAATTAATTCTTTTTCACTTTCAAAATTCTGTAATGCAGCTTGTTCTTCCGCTAAGAATTTATTTTGGATATTTTGTAGTCTATATTGTTTTAATATTCCAGCTACTTCCGTTTTCGTCTTCATATTTTCTTTTAGACGTTCCAATGGTACTAAATATTCTTCAGATTTTCCAACTCGAACTTCCCCCAATTTTGTATCTACTTGGGTAATTCTTTCACGGTAAAGCCTGAAGTTATAAAAATTAAAACGTTCGATTCAAGATAACAAAATTCCTTCTATAAGGACTCGTAAGTAAGAGAAAGTTTCATCGTACGAAAAGATTTGCTTACTGTTCTTTGAGAAGCGTAAATTGTCTTTCTAAATCTACTAAGTTTTCCATGCATTCGTTACGTCGCCTTTCACATTCATCCTCATCCATTTCCGAAGAATCATCACTGTCGCTATGTTCTGCACTACTGTCACACGACGCGGAGCTTTGATTACTTTCATTGCTGTCGTGAGACATTTCTTCTCCTTCTGCCTCAGATTCATCCTTAACGCTTGGCATCTGTCAAAATGTTGCGATCACCTACAGGATTAAGTAGCAACAGATTGGTAATATACTAGATGTATATTAAAATATCCAAGTTATATTTAATTTGGATGAAAATTGTTTTGGAAATATTGAACTTTAAAATGTTATATTATATTATAGCAACATAACCATTAAATATTACAGCAACATAACCATAAAAATGTATCGTATACGTGTAAAATGTTATATAAATTTTTCTTTCGTCATTATGATCTTCGATAACTATACGTATACTTATTTATATTATATTATATTAATATAAATACGTACTCACTGTTAAATAATTATGTAGTTTTCTTTTTAAAACGATGTCACTAAATAGTGAATATTTTGAAGATAAAGTAGTATCCTTTATCTAGCCAATGGTCAGATACAAATAGTTGATTTCACACAGTATGAAAAATACTACTTTAAGGATAGATGTGATATTGAATGCTTTTTAATACAGGCACCTTCCATGTGGATTTTTCACGATTTGATACGAGTCAATTTTCGAACGGATTTGCCCAGGCCTCGGTACACGAGTGTCGAGGCATGGATAGCAGCTAATATGGCGTCGAAAAAACACATAGAACACCCTACAAGAGCTCAGTTTTACATAGTTATAATTTTTAGGCCTCCGTATTCCGTAATTTCATACGTGCATATTTGGGTTGTATATATCGAAATACATACACAGGATAGCAAATAACCATTTTATCATATTCATATATTTAGGTAGATAGGAGTATGGTTCATGAAAATCTGCTTTTAATCTGTGCCTAAATAAGTACTTAAATATTTAAATAAAATATCAGTAGTGTTAATTAAGTGGATTTACAATTAAGAGTGGTATTTAAGTAGGTAAAGTGGATAAGTAGTATATTCTTTATTAGGTGTATTTCATTGTTTAAAAATATTCTTAAGTCCGAAATATTTTATATTGTTATAACAGCGAAGGTGTAAAATACCGATACACATGCGAAATACTATTTCGCGAGGAGTTATAATATGATTATAACCAAACTTTTACTTCCGGGTTTACTTTTTGGCGCCGCTTTGCTCAGTGTTCTTGTGGGCAACGATCAAAAAGGCTGAACGTTTTACAAACGCGCGTCAAAAGGAGAACTTTTTCAAATTTTCTAATACAAAATTAGTAAATGTTTGCGTAAATTCTCGTCCTGAAAGTTCTATCAACATCACACCGAAGATAATTGGTAATCAATTACTTCGTAGTTACGTAGGTTACGGTCGTAGTGGTAGTAGTATTAGTAATTGAGAAAAAGTAGAATTTTTATTATTTTCCCCTTTATCGTTCTTTTTATTGTCAATTATATCGTTATATAAGATACTAGAGAACGCCTTTGATTATTCTCGCAGTAACGAGAGTGATAAAAAGTGTTAAAGAAGAGAAAAAATGAAATAAGAAAAGGAAGAACGAAGAAGCGACGATGGCAATTGTAAAGAAAGGTACGAATTGTTTAATACGTCTATACAGTGGTTTATTAAAATAACATTTATCGAAACAACATTTTGCTCCTGATCATCGATATTAATATGTTTAACGCCAGTACGTTTAAATATGCTTAATAGTAACAGAAACGTTTTGGAGATTTTACTTTGTCATTAGTGTCGTGTGTACTTGACTCACAATCAAAGACGTATGTATGTATGTATGTATGTATGTATATATGTGCAATAATATGCGTATATCCGACATATGTATGTACGTCGTGAAATTGATGCGAAAGAACTAGGAAATGAAAGGGAATGAAGAAAATATTTATAACTTATGTGTACATACATAATATACACATATATAACGAAAGCAGTTAGAAAAAAAAAATATATATATATATATGTTTCTGTTTGTTTCTTTTAAATCTTTTCGTGTATAATATTCCATTCATATAAGATAAGACATTGAAACCTGGATAGAACAAACAGACATACAATGCAATATTCGCAAAGTGTAAAGTATATTAGGAATTAATGTATACGATATACACACATGTTTCTCGTGTGCTTTTCATGTTTCGTGAAAACTTTCGATTACGTAGGACTGTTTCTGCGCGAAACGAAGATACATACATACAGCCCGTTTCAAATTTCCTTCTGTCGTATCAAGTTCTTTCGTTTCTATTCGCTCTTTTCGATTAAATTTAAAATTTGTCACACACGAGACGGTTACGGTAAGAATTCTTTTACTCCGTACATTCCTACGTGAAATCAAACGATCAATAACACATACAGGGGCGGGGGGGAAATCTCTGTTTCGAGAATATAATTTCGCAAGAATCGCAAGTCTTAAAAAATAAATATAAATCAAGAAAGATGTAGGCACTTGATTTTTTACATATAATTTTCACTTTCTTTCATGATACGAAATTGTATTCAACGTATAAAAGTTCTACTTTTGTTGAGGGGGGTGAGGAAGAGGGAGGGTGGGTGGTGGTGACGATGGTACTTGCTCCTTCCGGAAGGAGATGCGTGTCTTGGAGTCCCTGGAGGAAATGTTCAATTATCATAAGTCGAGCAAATAGTTCCTTACCATACGCATCTAGTGTGTCGTACGTAGTTTGGTGTCGCAGCGGATCTTTTTGCTCATCTGTTTCGTGTACCGATAATTTTACGTAGATTTTCTAAATAATCATTTCATGCAACATTTGCCATAACGACGGCTTTCAATTAAATACATACGTCGTATCAGCAGCGTAATCAACAGCGATCGAGTTACATTTACCGAAAATTAACGAGAGAATCGTGTGACTGAAAACAAAACGGTTAACGTTTCGTTAGCCGAATTTCTTTCAACCTATAACAAAAGAAGTTGAGTTATCGAACCGCGAAGGGCTGCTTTCTTACTTTGTCGATCGATCTTTCTTTTCGTTATATACGCGCGTTATATTCTGCTTACAGATCGTTAGCAACTTTCTCAAGTCGGACAGTTTGAAAAATCGGCATTCGCCACTGATAAGATACGAAACTAAGAGAAGTTTTCGCTTTACTGTAATACCGAAATGCTAATTACATATCGACGTAGTTGCGTTGTTACGCGCAAGTGCAAACGAATTATTCCAAGTTGTCAAGTCGGAAGATCGTGTATTATGCGAAAACTGCGTTACATTTTCGTTTTCTTCCCCCGCCCCCCCCCTAGTATCGAACACGTATTTTCTCTCTGAGGCAAAGTACTCGTCATTTCTGTTTCTCGCTCGTCAAGAAACAATTTTAGGATACGTTGGGGCGAGTCGTGGTCGCATTTTTAATAGATAAAGTAGGCCTCGTCTGACTTATTTTGTACGTACTATTACCTAATATGTTCTGAGTTTTGTCGAAGTTACATTAATGTTACGTATACTGCGTTAGAATGTTTCGGAAGACATGGCGAACATTCGCTCGAAGAAGAGAGAACGGAGGAAAAAATACAAATATTATTTACATGTCGATAAACGGTGACCCAGCATTTTAGTGCAAACGAATTATTACGTACGTACATGGATAGTTTTTTTTTTTTTTTTAAACGATGTTTATTAGTAGCCGGCAATCTATCGGCTGTAATTCGAAGTGAAACGCGACAGCTTTATTTGTTATTTACACGCGTAGCGTTAGTAAAGAGTTGGTGTTAGTAGATGCGATTGTAACGGAATACACGTGATTTTGGAAACGGGTATTTCCCAGACGTCATTTTGCGGACAGATTTCTATTGTGTGTACGTAACACGTTCTGTAGTAACTGATAGACGATTGGCTCGTAATTGTTAGAAAAACTGACGACGATTCGATATCCTCGACAACGAATGACAGAAATAAATTGACCTCAGAGAGAAATTAGAGTTAGGTAAGTATATACGGCATGGAAGATATAGAGATAAAGCGGTTCCATGATTTAGGAACCACCTGGGAAATTGACATTGCGCGAAAGCATACGTCCCAATGTTCGCATACTTTTCGTTCTTAATCGCGGATAAAAATCTACATAGTTGTCTTTTGACGGTCAAAGGTTACACGCATCCATATACATATATATATATATAGTATGTTTTTTAATTACAAAAATGATGTCACTACGATGGAAACATGTTCCTGTATTATCTGCAAATAACGGAGCTGATCCGTATATGGATAGCAATATCACGATGGAGGATTTACACAGGCGAGAGTTGGGTAGGGGAGACACTGATGTTTATTTTGCTTCTCAATCGATTATAGAATTTTCAAGGTATCGTTAATTCGCTACCAATGACGCTTGGCCGTTGAATTACTTCCAACGAGATAAATACAATTTGCACAACGAAGTAATCAAGAATTCGTAGAAAATAATTATTCGTATACACATATTATATTATATAGGTATATAAATCTGCAATCTCTGGATGTCGAGTTTTATTTGCAATTTTTTATTCATTGCTACTTACTTGTATTACAGTTCTCTCGTTCTAACTTGTTCCTTCGATCGACGTAATGGCTTTCTTTACATTCGCATGGTTCGCTCTTGAGAGTTATGAAATTTGCGTTTCTACACGTTGCACGTGAATCGTAGAAAATGAACTATTGCTTCAGGAATAGAAATAATTAATCTGTTTCGTATTTTGTTATTAGAAAAAATAGTGTAATTTTTATAGAGGCAAATGTAGAATAAGCGGTACGGTACGTACGGTACGCTTTTATATGTGTGTGTGTGTGTGTGTGTGTGTGTGTGTGTGTGTTTTAAATAGATATTTTGCATTGTTTCAGTATGATTAAATGTTACATTGCATTTTTAAACTCTTAACATTGTACATTAATGAATACAATTTTTTTTACACAAAAGCTACTAAGAATTCGTAATTTTGTAAAATGGTAATGCACGATAGGGGGATAAGTGCAACGTTATTGCGGGATCGTATAATAGTACAATATTATCCTACCACGTAATACATATACGAGTTTTCGACGTACAGTAACCTGTATTTCGATTAATTTCGAAAATAGATGCTCCAAACAATCGTAACTATACACACCGCATGCATTGTATCGTGTGCCTCGATTTACTTACTCTTTGTATACCGAGTTGCGAACAATACAGGTCTTAAGACGATCAACGCATATTCTACAGTCGTTCACGAAAGTAATGGAACATTTGTAATTCAAACTGTTAATAAATAAAATATGCACTTTAAACTAGAACTTTCGAGATAACTGCGATAAGGCGCGAATCGATCAACACGAGTAAAACTCGTACGTAAAAGATATACGTAAAAGTATATACGTGTACACAGAGCGAAACATCGTTTCGTACGGTCGAGAAATTTTACAGGTCACGATTTTTATAATCCATCGATAGAAATAGCGACATCGTGAAATTAACGACAAGGCATTGATATAATTAAATAGATAGCTCTGCAAATTTTCTTACGATCGTGATTCGGAACACATTTTGAAAAAAAAGAAAAAAAAAAAAAAGAAAAAAAAGAAAAGAAAGAGACGTGTATGGTAGAACCGCGTGGAATAATCGGAGCAACGGTTGGAACGTTACTTTGAAAACTGCAGTGACTAAAAATGTAAAAGTGCGTCATTTATTTGCCAACACTTTGGATCGCGAGCATGGCGATAGTTTTCCCGATAATTGTAATTATTATTTTCGATGATATATCTAATCTGAAAAGGTTGGTCCATTCTAACAGCGACTTATCGGCATTTCACACATCGGCATCGATTCGATCGATCTTCTGCTGGTCGGTTTATCCAAACCAGCCGAATATGGTCCGATAGATGGGATTTTGGGAAGGCTAACCTCGAGTTGCAATCGCACCACTTATCGATAATCTTGCACGCACACGTGTGCCATTGCATCTTGTTATGCTTATGAGCGGCCTAATGGGATTCTGTGCTTTCATAGAATACAGGTTATCGATTTCTTTGTTATCCGTTGTAGCACTTTCCAATATTGCTGTCGCTTGTAACGAGGCGACTTTGAAACGCTCTGCGACACACGAATCAACGACAACTGTGTATGGTTGTGGCAGATATAACGAAACACGATTCGCAATTCCCCATCGAACATGTGTACGTGTATATATCTCGTACGTGAAATATATGGTACGTGCTACGCAAATACCAAAGCCTTTTCCATTTTACGATAATTCGTATTTCCAAGTCTCGAGATGATACGCTCTGTACCGTTAATTTCTTTACTCTCGCATATACGCGTATATAAGGGCAACGAAAGATTGGCAGAAAGTAATCGAAACCGGTTGAACTTGATATTCTTACCCGTGATTACCTTACCACTTCAAATTACCTTTACCTTTACTTTTCTCTTTTTATGTCTACACATATAGTTGATCGAATCATGGATCGAAATAAATTAATAGAAAGATATATTTTTCCGTTGGACCGAAAGGAATTTCTCATGTCCCGATTTCTCTCGTTATATGGTCTCACGTTGCGACTATTTCGTATCACGAGCGATAGGAACGTGTCCTACGTGATTTATGTAATCCAAGGTTCTCGTAAATAAAAGCAACGATCGACTTGGATGGTGGTTCAAGGTAACCACTATTCTGGTATCAGTCATCGAGCGTCTATCGAGAGCCAGATGTATATGTGAAATCGTTTCACATGCGTTTGGCCTATAGCTTTGATTATAATCTTTTTCGATATAATTGATTAAACATTAAAATTAATTCAATATAATTTAACCGTTGTGAACCTTTTCGATGAATTTTTAAGCCAAACAAAGTACGATACAGCTGTAAAAGGATAAATTGGTTTAAAGGAAAGAGAAACTATGAAAGAAGGGGAACGATGTAAAGATATAAAATATGAAAAATAGTGTACAACTATCTTTTCACATCATTTTCAATAAAAATGTTAAAACCAACTCTTATCGTAATACCTTGACCATTCGTCATTCAGATTATCGTGTTTTTGTTAATATCACGTCACTTGGTCATTTCTTAAAAGCTTATTTCTTGCCGAAATTGAATTCTTCGCTTTTAACAGCGTTAACTTATACTCTCATTCTGCTAAATTTCTATGTTTCAATTTTCTGCCAATTATCTTTTCACCTGTTTCTTAGAGTTTCTTGAAGCGCGTAACTTCGTCCTGTAATTCGATAGGAAAAAGTATCTTTGCCCTCTGCCTGACTAATACGTGCATTAACGAGCAAAGAACTTTGTTCAAGGGTTTCTCGTTTTTCTAGAAATTATAATTGCGTTACTCTGTATCTAATATAAAAGCAAAAGGTATGTTTTATACTCACAAGATATAAAATATGTATATAATGTACGATGTAAAATATAAAATATAGATATATGATATTAGAGAGATATTTCAAGTGATTTAAAATCTAAAGTTAGGTGATAATAAAACTGTCGCATAAGGATATTGTCTTGTGTATTTATATTATCGAGCGATTCGTCGATTATTCAGATTGTTCGGAAAAACTGAACGGAAACTAAACGGATCAAACTAAATCGACGATTGTCCATTTCTGGTTGCGTTACTTTTTTCTCTTTTTTAACTTGTACAAGTTGGACAGAGCTAAGTTTCAGATTTCTGTACTCGGCTGTTTTCGCGAATAAATATTTCGCAGAAACTTTTCAACGTGAATAACTGCTAATCGTAATCGCTGGCAGTCAATTCGGTTTGAAACGATCCTTGATACGTGTGTACCATATATACATGGCTGAAATTCCATAATCGATAGCGCGGCGAAGCGAGGGGCCATCGAATAATAAGGTAACGCTATTTTTGTAGAATCTTTGCTCCCTTTCGCAACCTCCCGAACCATTTCATCCCGAAACTTTCGTATCATGTTCGAACAACGTGTACGCGTTGTCTTGTGAATACGTATATAATAATGCAAGTATACGTACGTGTATATGAATCATCGCGAGACGAGACTGTGGGATCGTGTTCGACCGATACAAATAGTTTAACGGAGAAATGTTTTCTTCCGCAAAGTTGCGAGTTTGCAGAAACGTTAAACGAGAACGCGTTATCCGTTTTCTTTGGCCGTCAAGAGAGTGAACGAGATACGATAATCATAGCCATTTCTTACGAATTATGCATTTTCCATGTCCGAGACCTGCTCGAAGGAAAAAGATTTCAAACCTAACTACAAGCCATAGGGCATCCATCCGTTTGTGCCTCTGTAAAGAAAAAGTTACACAAAGATTTATCTCTGTCTCGCTTCCATCGAATACGTTCGATCGTACCGATCGCACATCGCGGATCAGAGAATCCGGAGAAACATACATACTTTTTTTTATACATACTTTGGAACAAACGAACGATCGCGCCATCGGCTGATTTACTCGTTCTCATTGATGGTATCGATCTCATTGCTTTCGATTGTATCGGTTTCTTCTTTGAAAACTACGACTGCCGATAGAAAAAGCGATCAGCGAATCGGCAAATCATTTTTGTTCCTTACGAACGAAAAGGCTAAGACGACTAGGATTTAGCAGTGCCGCTTTGCGCTTTGTCGTTCTGAGCTTTGTCGAAACCGTCGATTAACGTTTCGATGATGAATTTGATCGTCACTTTGTAGGTGCTCTCCACGTTCTCCGAGTATCGATCTTCTAAAGTTCGCTTCACGGCTTCTAAGAATGGTTGCTCGATTTTCTGAAAATAAAATTCATTGAGAGAGGAATAGGAGGGAGCGGGAGAGAGAGAGAGAGAGAAAGGGAGAAACGTCAAATGGATCAAAGTTGAAATAAAATTCTTAACATTTACGAATATTTTTAGCTAATTAATCGTTCGTCTCCCGTTTAATTTCGTATATACGTTCCTATAATCGTTAACGAATGCCAAGTTTAATAACTTGTAGACGATTTAGCGTAAAATGCTAGTTATACGCGTTTCCGTGTCCGTTGTTCGTTTAACGCCATCGATCGAGTCGATATCTGCAAAAGTTTTGCAAACCATAACAACATTACCAAAAGCATCGTGCAAAGTATTACATACAAGTTTCAACGTAGCCTTTCGATCAGACACGATCAGACTCGAAAACTATTCGATCCACGTTTGATTTTGTGATGTGTTTACTTATTTAAGTAATATCGCACGATAAAGATTATATTACGGCTGTAGTAGGTGGAAGGCTCGCGATTCGGTCGGTGTTCGATCGAACCAGCCTAACGAGGAAGCGAACGGTCGCCTTGAAATCGTCAACAGAGTCGGAAGAAGAAAAAAGTAGTATCCCGTCTGTTGTATGGTACGTGTAACGTCGCTACGGTGTATCACACACGGTATACCATACGTATTACTGTCCAAGTTTGTTTCGGTGAAACAGACTTCTCGTATTTTCGTATTTTCAGCAGCGACTATAGAACGTAACGAATCTACGAAGGGGACATTCGAGACGCGAGAAAATCGGAAATCAAAGAACTTGTTTATTCTACTATCGTGGACGAGAAACCGTAGTATAGCAACTGAACGTTGGACAAAATCTCGATGTCCACGCCGAGACGTTTTATTCGATCTTTGATCGCGTCGCTTTATCACGTTCTAGTACTACAATTTTGGAAAAATGTTCATACATTTGTGAAATAGTAACGCGATAACGAACGACGATAGGATTTCTTGGTATCGATAATATCAAGTATATAACAAGTTACTTTTTACGAGCTTACCCAAAAGTACTGTGGATTAAAGTCAGGAATCTTTGTATGCGTGGCTCCGACTTGATGAAGACAGGTGAGGAAATCATCCATATTGTCGAGTCCTCTGATACCTTCGTCCAGAGCAGCCATTACTTTTTCCGCGTGTTTGCCCAATTCTACCATATCGAAGCGCTCCTCTTTCGATTTCAAGTCGAGAAAACGCGAAAACATTTGCACCAATTCCTCGTTTTCTTCGAACAACCTGCGAATAAACGAGAGAGTGAACTTATAAAAAGTCGAAGCTTGGTATCCTACTTTCTCTGTCGTCAGTAGTTGCTTCGCGTAGTTGTTTTGTAATTAACATTGGCGGAATACACGCGCGAAACTATGCGATACTTTACCGCAATTTTTATACCGTTTCCTATTCTTTAGTGATAAATAATATATTTCTAAAGACGCGAAGAGAAGAGCAAAGTGTCCAAAGTTGAGAGTAAATTTTGTTAAATGAAAATTATACCGTCATTTTGTCTACGACTTTATTCTGTATTCGAATAAAATCGTGTTTCAACGTTTTTACCGATGACAAGGAAAAGTACTTTGTTTTTCTTGAATTCTGTAGGCGTCATAAATCTTGTACTTGGCCTTTAGGGGATAGAAGCTTTTACGATATATCCTGTGTACTTTCTCCGAAAGTAAAACTCGCGAAACTTGGTCCGTGACACGGTCGAGGCAACGCTGTTGTTCCATAAGACTTTATCTTTGTTTCCTTGCTTTACTCGCTTGGCTTTATAGCGACCGTTTCCTCGTTTTCGCGTCAGATATCGTTTTTAATTTTCATTATCATTCGTTTATTGGTGTTTTATTCGCGTCTGTCGGCTTAGCACGACTTCCGGCTATCCATCGCGTTAAACTTTCTCGTTCGATCGCTTCTTCTACGGCTATTTTATTTCGTATACGCGCACATGCATATGCGTAACGATACGTAGAACGTTAAAAGGTCCCTAAAGTCTTCGTTCTCTAGGATTAATATGAACATTTTAAAATCTGGGACCGACGAAGCTTATCTCTTTAGGTAAGACGAGTGTCGCGCGGCATCGTTACTTGCTATGCTTATAATAAGTATTTCCGTCTCGAGTCTTATTCGAATCGCGTTTCTTCTGTTTCTACGTTTGATTAGCCGTACCGCCACCACAAACCTATCTATCTCTCCAACGACGCGTTGCGCTTAGTTTTCTTCGGTTCTTAAGCGGCTAAAATTTTTAGTTTCCACTTTGTAGGAGGCTGGTAAGATGTCGAGCAACGAGTTTAGAGATTTGCTTTCGATATGTAAATAAAAAAAATTATTATTAATTATTAAACGCATCGCGCGTTTATCATTATTATACGTATAACCTACTTTACAAGTGTATGTAGCAACGTTATATAGCAATATGCAACTTTGTACATAATACGTAACTTTGTAGATGCGATGCAACGTAAAGACACATTGTACGTGTACGTGTACGTGTTTCGTGTGTATTGGTGTCTGGAACGAATGGAATCGATAGTAAGGAACTTTGATAAGGCCCTTGAGACGCGAATAGCTTTTCAAAGGTAATTATCGACTTTGATGTTTCGTAATCGATTCGCCAAATTTGTTATATTCGTAGTCTGCACATACGGATGTGTACGATCACCGTAGGTGAATCGCTCGAGACCCGACGTTTCCCAACTTAGATGCCAATTTAACGAACGAAACGAACAATTGTCGAAGAATTAGATCGGTGTAAATACCGTGTGTAAATATCGTGATGCATTGACGAAGAATGGAGTAAGCAATAAGAAGGAGGAACAAGTTACATCGATGCGTAGGATGCAGGTAAAAATAAATAATAAAAAGGTTGGCTCCGTGTGCGTCAGAAACGCTTCGATACGCCGGTAACGAACGATTGTCAATTTCCAACAGCTATCGACCGTCGTTTGTCGCATCTGTGAGTAACCCAGCGAGCATATACGCAACGCGACACTCTCTTTTCGGTTTTCCACCAACGGAGAAAGCAGAGCATCTACCGTCGTTAAAGAGAATGGATCGTATCCAGCAACTGGAGCGCTATCGATCACGAAAAAGGGCAAACATTTCGTTTCTACGTGTACATGTTACTTGTCAACTACGTTGACGGTAAAGACGCGTAAACGATAGCTTCTTTAATAACGCGCTTCGTTATATTCGAAACGATATCGAGCTTTGCAATTTCAAAATGTCCGCTTTTGTGGGCAAAGTTCTCGTTTTATTTATTTACTCTTTAATTTTCATTTGGATAGAGCTACAAGTACGATAGAACGAACGTCGCTTACTTGTTTCAAGACGAATATCTTGACAATTTAAATAGTAGGAAATAGTAAGAAAAGAAAGAAAACGGCGAAAAATTTTGCGATAAAGAGATAGAGGTAAAGAGATGGTCGGAGGAGTGGAGTTGGTTAGGAGAAACGGGTTAAGTTTGAAAGAAAGCAAGAAGGCGTACGGACGAAGAAAGACGGAGAATAAGGAGGAAAGGAAATGAAAGGAACGAGAGGAACGAACGATCGGTTTGAAAGCGGACGAAAAATAACAGGGAGAATGGAGGAAAAAGGAAGAAACGGGATAGACTCGTTTTCACGTCGACTCGCCTAGAAATGACAGACACGAACGCACTATTTCTGCGCTTGGTCACGCGAATAGTCTGAAAATGCCAATACGAGGAAGTCCATTGTTCGTTAACAGCTGGGACAGAGAGGGAGAAACAACGATCGCCTGCGTTTCACGTCGGAACCTTCAATCCTCGAACGCTCGTTAACATTGAGAAACAGAAAGCAAAAAAATAAACGTGGCCGCGTGTATCGTTTAGTTGTTGTTAATCGCTGTTTATTCGTTACGTTTGCTGTTTCACGAATACCTTGGCGAGGCTATCGTCGAGGCTATATTATCGCGAACCTATAATCGACACATCGATACCAGAGATAGAGGGACGAAAAATTCCACCATACTTTTAATACGAATTCACATGAATTCACATGAATCCACATGAATTTAATTACATACTCTGATAATAGTTTATTTTCCGATTAACAATCGAGCGATATTTGTCAGAGCGTACAGACCACGATTTCGATTCGGAATCGGAATCGGAATCGGAAGATAAATCTGTGCAAAGATACAAGTGGAAAATATACAGACCATCATTGTTCCACGCTTCTATGCTCTGCTCCGTGGTTGATTATTGGTTGACGGAGGGTCGAATCTGTGCGGTTTTTTCCTCGGTCCACGATAAATTATTTCAGGGTAGCCCTTTGTAGGCATATCCCGTACGCTCTAATTACGCCGAGAGTGCATCGATATCAGGAATCTCATCAATTCAGTAACAAGTGGACAGATAAAGATAGAAAATAAAGGGAGTGAAAGAGATGGACGCGTGTACGCTAAAAGGGTAGCAAGTAAACGAGGAGCAGCGAATAATGGAATCATTTGTCGTCGAACGATATCGGACATCGGCGAGGAGAGCGTAATTAGATGGCGACTAAACTTACGAATCCTCCTTTGTACATATGTATTTGCTTTTTCTACTCGGATTTTTCATCTTCGCGGAACGGAGACCAGCGACTATCGTAAATAGATTGTTTGCTGGTAATTCCGAAAACGACGAAACGATAAAGTAAATGTAGTATGTATTATAGATTGTAATTTGATCACGATACCTGTAGTAAATTATAGTTGTAGGCATAATCGTTTCATAGTTAACCGAGAATATGTTGGTCGTAACATTCGATCATTATATCCGCTCTGATTGTTTCTCTTGTACGTGTACATGTATATTAAACGCAATTATCGATTATTCGATAAGTAAAATTATTATTCGCTACCTTGAATTATTAAATAATCGATAGCCGTTATTCGCGTTACATTTCGTTCGACTCTGAAACATTCGTAGAATAGAGAATCTATCTTTGATATTTTCTTTTTTCCTCTTTTAACGGATATTTTCACGGGCAATTAACGGGTAATTCGATAAGACATAAGAGATACGACTCTTTCGCAAGACTATGTAATTCACGTTCGACCAATGAAATGAAAATTTGTATTCGCAATAGGGTTGAGAGTAAAGATGATCTCCTTCCCGTTTCCCCAATAATCTCCTTTATCGAAGCATCTCCATCATTTTCCAAAGTTTGTCGTTCGGGGCTAGTTAACGTTTCAAGGACGCGACTGAGGAGTAAATTGGCAAATGGAAATCGTACGCGACTCGTAAAATACGAGTTTAAGAAAAATGAAATTATGTGCGAATTTCGTCGTAAGAGCGAAATCGATGAAGAAAGGAGAACCGAGAGTGGAATACCGAGTATAGGTAAAATCTAATATTGGATGATGTGTTATAGCGGAGATTTCGGGTCTAACCCTTACCTGGATTATCGATTTTACATTTATAAGCGGTGTATAACGCCGTTCGTGTATAGGAAATTATTTAGAACTGCGTGTAACATTGGAGAAGCTGCTTGTTATCTACAAAATAATTTAACAACTTACGATAGAATTTCAATTTTGTCTGTTTCTTTAACACGTTGATCGCCAACGAACAGTCTTGCGTGTTCGGCGAAACGGCCTTCCTAGTTTCTAATTTCTACGCATTCTTACACTTTGTATCAGTTTCTCTTAAAATCTATACGCGTACGTATATTTTCGTCGAAATTTATTTTGCCATCTTTCGAGATGCCATATTTTTTTCTTCTATTTGCCGCGAAAGAGACAAAAGGATAGCTTCGATCGAACCATATGATACAAAGTACATCTAACTCGTAACTACGTAGTAATACGAATAAATAACGAATAGCTCGTTACTCTTTTCCTTATAATTAATTTCCGTATAATTTCTTTCGCTATATAGCGTCTGGTAAACGATATATTCGTATTACTTGAAAAGTTGAGAGGTTATTATTCGAAAAGTAAAGCGCACGACACTCTTGGAACAGCAAGATCGATCGTTGATATTTTTATACGCGGAATTTACTACTTTGTAGGAGGAAATGGCAAGACGTTATCTATATCGCGAACATGGTAGAGATAGGTAGAGATGCGAGGAAAACGAGCGCTGGAAAAGCAACGTATAACGATCGTATCGATAATTTATTACTTGCGACTCGCCTGTAATTAATATGCAAACATCAAACGTAACATTTCGCGTTTAAACGAAAAAAAAAAAAAAAAACTGTCATTCAGAGTCATTTTTCGAAAATTGAATTCGAAATTTCGAAATTGAATTGAATACGCCGATCACGCTCGGTTATTGTAGGCCAATATCTAGAAACCTATCGTTGTTTCACGAACGATGGAAAGGCTCAGAAGCCGACATATAAAGACAAACGAAAGGAAATTACGTGCGTTTGACAGAGAAGAAACCGGGGATAAAATCTAGTATCCGTGGACGAACGATGAAAGAAAGAAAAAAGAAAAGAGGCAGACGAGGTAGTTAATTATCCAATTTAATTATCTGCAAAGGCCTCCTTTCGTGACCCGTTATTTTATTTATTAACTAGGTGCACATTTTCTTCTTTTATTTCCGTTTATTTATTTCAAATATGTATCGAATTCCTTTTTTCCAATTCGATGGATATGCTACACTTTCACGTATACGATATCTGAATATATCGTATGTGCAGAATGTCCTTGATTTGTTTCCTCTACGATAAAAGGAGAAGCACGTCGGTCGACATGCCGCTACCATGCGGTAGTTGGTAATAGGTGTTTGTGAATTTCGGAGGAATATGATTCGTACGCTTATAAAGTTGCAAGTTCGTTTGAAACGGATGTTATTTCGGTGCACGTAAATTCTGTTATCCAAATGTTTTTATTACTAACTCGAAACCTATCGATCCGAACGTTAGTTGGACATTTTAGATGGTAGAAAACACGATATACTAGTGATACTTATAATACGTGTCTGTGATCTCGCGGAAGATACAAGGAAAGGTTGTAACGAATGTGGAAGAACATGCGCTGTTTGGAAATGTGCGTTTGATGTAGTATGAAATAAATTATCGACTTGCGTAATTCTCTTAATAAAAATATAAAATCTCCTTAGAGCGGAAATTTTATTACGCGATCCATCGAGTAACCGTGGAATCGAATCGCCATATAAATGGTTATAAACCATATAATCCCCTATAGTTTGTCAGATTAATACGATTAATTTCCTTGGATTAGAAAAAGTTAACAGGAACGATTATACCGCCGATGGTATCTCATTGTCTTTTATAATATACGGTCTCTGGAGAAAAGGTTAATTCGTCCGTAACCGTTAGCTTTATCCGCCTTTAACGATATCGCGTACAAGTACGGATGTCGCAAATGGGGAAAAAGATATAGATAAGACTAAGCTCTAAAGGGGTGGCGAGTTTCTCGGATATCGTAATCGTACGATATCGGATCTCTACTTTATCGGCCACCTCTTAAGGAAATTGTAGGTAGTCCGTGAATCCTCGTCTCCCGTTAAACCGATATAACAGTTCGAACGGACGAAACGTTGACAACTGTTGGGTCGTTATCGCGCGCTAATGATAAACGACGAAAATTTTAGCGACAACGAAACTAAGAACCGGCCGATTTCAGTGTTTTAACGGTGCATTTTGAACGTTCGACTCGATACTAAACACGACGATAGAACGTTTGCAATAACGGAGAAACGAAATTGACTAATAGCATCGTTTTCATCGTTTCGGTCATCGTACAAAGTCTTTCGAAGAAACGCCTACCTTTCAACAGCATGGTTCTATTTCTTATTTGTTTTTATTTCTTATTGCTTCTCGCAATTAATTATATCGCGCGTTACTTTGTTAATTATATTACAGAGCCACGTACCCTTTCTTCTGTCTCTGGATTCCAGTGATATCGTGTACTTAATGCAGGCTCTAGTGATACGTAATTTTTATAGAACTTTTCTTACGTTTAATGCGTTACAAACCTCATGAGCATAAAGACACCGGTCGTTTCTAGCTTTCTGGAGACCGCTTTCCAACTGGCCATAACCGTAAATTTCTGTTTCGCTGTTAACGGAAGCCGTGGGTCCGTGGTGGGTTGATTCGGTGTGGCCAATTTGCTGAGTTCGCAGCCCATGTCGAGTATCGGTGATCTGTTCCTTTCTTCTTCGGGAATAGAATTTTACCTTGGAGAACGATCAGTAGATTTGACCGGATCGAGCGGGAAAAATCTTCAATCCTGTACGAAGCTTCGTTGATCTTCGACTCGCTTCGACCATGGAATCTACGGACGCCGCACGGCAATCAATCCGGCCGAAAAACGGACGAGCAAACTTTAATCAAGCGGCGGGCAATCAGCTGGTTTCCCACGGTTTCATCGAATCACTCGCGTTCAAGCGTTTCACTGGATTTTTGCCCCGAAGGATTTAACGTATTAAGAAAAAGGCTAGTCATTTATAATCCCTCGCTCCTCACCACTTGGTTACCACTTTACGAACAATCGATACGAAGCAACGTGTTGTTCGATCGCTGGCGTTCCGTTCGAAGTTAACGTAGCCGTCGTCGTCGTCGTCGTCGTCGTCGTCGTCGTCGTCGAAATCGAAACTGTTACGTTTAAGCGAAAGGTTCAAATCCATTCGTCCTCCTGCTGGTCTCCGTTGTTGATAATTTTTCATTTAAAGTTCATTTAAGATACACGTGAAAAACGGGAAACTCGTTCCTCCTTCTCCTCTCCAATATGCTTTATCTTCTGCGAATGTCAAAACGAATCACCGAGTAACAACGATCCACGGTTCTTTTGAGTCTTTTCTCCGGCTGCATCGAATGCAACGACGCTTTGTCGAAATATTCTAGCAGAACGACCGCGGCCGAATACTGTAATTAGAACAACTTGCTTGATAAGTGGTAACGATTCGCTTGGTGGAAAAGGGGAGACGGTGGACGTTGCTAAGCGCGAATGCAGATTTAAGCGCGAGGATTTCGAGGTTTCCCGATCGTCAATTTGTAAGTAGAAGAGAGAGAGAGAGAGAGAGAGAGATTTGATTTCGATGCGTGATTTATTATATGCGGTTATAGGGTTTTTACGAGATTTCAAGGTGTTCTCGTTTCGTCGCAAACGTACCGACACGACGCGATGTCCAGACGAATACGTACGATCGGTAATTATACGTACGCAGAGTCCTTGAAAATCTAAAAATTAATCGTCTATCATAATATGATTCATCTAACGAGAATGTATGATAAAATTCTATAATTTTCTACCTGAAACTTTCTAGTCCAAGTGGATATTACTCTTCGAGCAAACTGACTTTTCGCCAACATCGTCTGTCTCGTTCGATGTTCATAAATATGTAAAGAAAGGAACAAGAAATAATTACCTCTCTGATAAATAGACCTACCAACTAGCCTAATAAATAGGTAAATGTGGTGGAAAGTATCGATCAACGTGTAATTATCGAATTGCTCGAACGACCAAAGACTTAGCTTTAAGCTTTAAGGCTTTAGCGTAGCAGAAATTAACGAAGATACAAAAATTCTCGTTCGACCGTTAACTTCGTAGCTTTAATTGTTAAAGAGATTCGTTTTTGATTCGGAGTTGAACCGACGGAAAAATAATTGGGAGAAGAAGGGGAACGAAAGTCTCTTACTCGATGGAGAAACGTAAAACTCGAGGAAGAAGCGATAACGAAGGTGAAAATGATGGAAAAAGGAAAAACGTTTGAAGGGATAATCAGAAGACGGCAAAGTCTGTAACGAAGGATACTTTGCCTCGCGCGTAAACAAAGACACGAAAAGAGGAGAGAGAACGTAAAAATTTGAATAATCTTAAAAGCAGGTTGACCGTGTTACATGGTGTTGGTCGAATGGCTGTAAAATTTGGTATCGAGAAGCGAATAATCGATCCGATTCGCGGATCGAGTACGAGTCTCTTGAGTCGTCGAGTTAACGTTTACGAAACACGATAACGGAACAGTATAACGGAACAAGAGCGTCATGGAAAAACTTGGAAACGGGAAAATAAATACGAAATCGTTTCCCTCTGTTTCACGCTCGATCGAGAAAGAAATGCAAAGTACGATGTTGGTGCTTTGACCAATTTGTAGGAAAAGATCTCGTCGATTATTTTACACAGCAAAGTGTAGACATTAATTAGTAGAAGCAGCACGTACATACGTACATGTACATGTGCACGTATGTATAGATTCCGTATTAAAGCGCAACCATGCGTTACTAGATCGCGGATGTTTATACAAATGCATATTTTTATCGGAACGAACGAACAGAGCAAACGAATAAGCGGAGATTCGTTCTGTATTATGGCACGTAGTTTATTCTAAATATGCGTTTGTTATATCTTCGCACACTATGCATAGCTTGCGCATTTCCCTACATCTTTGTACATTTAAATTTGCCACGAACGCATAGACGTCGATATCCTATACGTATTATGGTTCGATCGTACAGGCAGTTTTAATCGCCTTTTAATTACCGCTTGAATCGATCGTAGCGATTTAACAGAATTTGTTTTATCCGACTCGTAAATTAGAGACGAAACAAGTGGAAGATATCGAGCTTGTCAAACGATGGATGATTGTCGCGCAACTACGTCCAACTACCTGCCAACTATTACCGTGACGTATATACATATTTACTTTTACAGATCCACCTACTATCTTTGTACGGTAGCCGTAGTAACAGCAACGGATAAAATCGGTCGAGATTTTCTTATTTTATGACTAAATTACTCGTGTCGTGGAAAAATAAGCAAGTGGCCGGATACTTGCGAGCAGCGTACAGCGTACAGAACAGTGTACAGAAACAAGAAAGTGGAAGCATGTTTGATGGAAACGATGAAAATTTCACCCTTTTTCACTTTCTACTTTACAGTTTTTACTTACTTTTACTAACTTTTCTCTGGCTATTGGAAGACCGTTGAATCGACGTGTACGTTAACTAGAAATATTTTTGACGATCACGGGTGCACGAACGCGTATACTATAAAGTTTCACTCCTAAGATTCTGACGATAAGTACATCTCCGTTTGGTCTGGGGCGAGAAGCTTGGTGTAAAAGTATCTCGAGGACTGGGAAAGAAGAAAGTCGAGAAATCAGCGTGACGCTGAACACCGACATCGTGTCAAGCGTTTTCGCACGAATATCAATTCTCGAGACAGTTTCTCTCGTAGGACAGTGTCAGAACGGAAAGAAATGAAAAGGAAAGGAAAGGAAAGGGAGGGAAAGGAAAGAAACGGATAAAGCGACGAAAGATCGTAATCGGTGTGCTTTTTAGGAAAGCATCGTCCACCGTTCAATTTCCTCTCTTCTCAGAGTAGGGGTAAACGGGGGAAAGAGAGAAGCGCGGAAGAATCACCTGGTGGATGGATGAAACAGGGTTTCTCTGATCCCCGACGAACCGTCAACCGAATCGATTCGCACGATTTACAAGCCACGAGCTACGATTGTCCTTCCCTTGTTTTAAATAGGTCCTGGCTCGTCGGTCAGCGGAGCGCTGCTTCTGCATTCTGTTCCCTCTTCCTCGTTCCGGTCGAAGGAAGAGAGAGCCGAGAGAATATATGGTTAGCGCGCGCCAGTGTCTTCAGCGACGCGTCCTTTTCCCAGAGGAGCAAGTTTTCGTTCCGCATGTGTCTGTACGTGCGTTCCTCGTTCCGAGTAGGTGCGATTGCTGTCGGCGGAGCCGTTCATTCGCCGTTTCCAACGCGGCTACCAAGGACCTATCGCGATTTTCCAACACGTTCTCGTGGTCACGGTTCCAGTTTTCTATCTTTAGAACGTCTCCCGGGGCTCGGATCGTTCGCGTGACGATGATTTGCGCAACCGTGTTGCCTTCAGCCCGGACGAGCCGAGACTGAGCCACCGGTAACAAGTGCTCGGGTCGAGCACGCACATGCGCGCAGCCACATCCACCCCCTTGTCTTTTCCATCTTCCCTTACAAACCCCTTTCCTCTCCTATCGTCCCTCGCCCTCCAACCCCCACCGCGTATTTCCTTCCCCACTCGGCGTTAATCTTTCTCGATACAACCTGCGACCAATTAATCGAGCGCTTTGCGCTTTTCTTCACCGGCCGAGGCAACGAGTTGTTCCTCTTCCACTCTCGAGCGTTTTCGACGTCGCAAGTCGCGTCGGACTGGGTTGCATGGCTGTATATGTAAACCGGCGAGGAACCATGCTCCTTTACGTACCTTTAGCCTCTGAAAAAAAGCGTTACACGTTAGAATAGACGACGTTCGTAATATCGTAACGAATATACTTTCACGCAATTTTCCGTACGAAATAAAATAAAACGAAACTACTCGTGTAAATATATTTTACGATCGTAACCATGGTCACCTCCGAACAAGGTGGAACGGTGAAGCGGTGGAACGCTAACCTGGCTACCGGCAGCAGTAAATCCGACAGGTGTGTTTACGTTCGTTAAGGACGCAGGACGAGAGGGTTCCGTGAAAAGGCCGGAAGATGCTCGGCTCGCGAGCACCTACCAATCAGCTGGCTTTGCGTTAATTCAACCTAAAGCCGCGCGGCGAGGTTTCCGTTCTTTTCTCGCAGAGGCCGTTTCTTAGTCAGTTCGTGACGACGCGTGCCCTCGACGCGACGTACCTCTCGATCTCGTTCGATAAATCCATTTTCCCCTGATCGATCCGCGACCATTCCACGACACGCTCTCTTCTTTCCTGTTGTCGTCGTCAACTTGCCGGACGGACGTTCGCTTTTACCCAATTCCCTCCTTTCGATTCGTGTTGATCGATCGGACTCGACCAACGATCGATCGGCGATCCGACCGATAAAATCCGACTGTCTGACAACGGTGAACGATTTCGTGATAATTCGTCAAGTTGGAGCGGCACGGAAAGTTGCTCGGATTCTAAAAAAGGGGAGCGGGAACGCGCGTTCGTATAAAAGTGCGACAAACGATCAACGATCGAACAAGGAGAGAAGATTATCGAAGAATTAACAACATATCGTCGTGATGATAGATATTGTCGCGTCAGTTTGCTATGCAAGCGCGATACGTATGTAAATTTACCGCGTATTAACATATTCGAAATTATCCGATGAAAATTGTTGTTGCATGCGATAAAAGATAATTACGTAATTAGCCCGTAATTATTTCCTTCTATGTGTACGTATCTTTTTGTTCCTAGAACGGTATTTCGTATATATATATACATATTTATATAACGGTACTTTGTCATGTATAAACGAACGACACGGTTACGTGGTTATTTCGCATATTTGTATAAAAAATAAGTGTGAAATTTGCGTTGTACAGTGAAAAACGATGAATGTTGATAAGTACGAGAAGTGCCAAAGATATCGGTGAGGCGAACCTAGACGAAAACAGCGACCCTTTTGTCGGCCAGGTAAGCGCAACGAAAGATCTTGGAAATCTTTTTTGCTTCTTCCACTTGCGATTTATGCAATTCCTACTGTATTCCCGTTATTACCGCCATGTGATCTACGGAGCATGTACTCGCGTATTCGGCTCGATGATTCTTACACGTTCTGTAATCATACAGGTCTATCGCTCCGTTAAACGATCCTACTCGTTACGAAGTTACATACTCCTCTTGTACTCGTAAATCTACGATATAATTCGCTGTACTAAAAGCATGTTAAAACGGAAGGTTAGTTTTACAAAGCGTTTTACAAAGTTCGAGCTATCTAGATATCTTTTTCGAATCGAAAAAACTGAAAATCATTCGAGTCTTTGTTCGAGCGAGACCGAGACAGAGGGTGAAGAAATACCTTTGTATACCAATGAATAGCGGCATAGTTACATTTTGCCACCGCGTATAACACGATTTAATTTTGTTCGTTTGCTTTGAGACTATAGCTTCCTTCAAGTTGCGTAAAACGTTTTGTAGGTATTTGTACGAAACTAAATTATTGTTTCTACAAGTTATACATTTTCTCTCTCTCTCTCTCTCTCTCTATCTATCCATCTATCTATCTATCTCCTTATCTATCTATCTCGTGTACGATCGTAGGGATTTTAGTGAAATTCCAAGACAATTTAAAATCGACTAATACGGATTGCCATTGTTATTCGTGTTTTATTTGCTGACACAAGCTTTAAACATAGTTCGGAAGTTCTACATACGGAGCTTGTGTTCATCTATCGTATACAAAGTTCGTGTGAGTTGAACCGAGATAAAAACATTTGTGCGTTGCGCGAATAACTTTGAATGCTACGAATAATACAGACGATGTTGGTGGCATGTTCGAATGTTCGTTCCATTTAATTCGTCTAGTTGTTGCGTACTTGTAAGTACTTTTAATTTATGTTATAAGGATAAATTATAGATATGCGTTAACGCTTGAAAACGCTTGACGAACTTGGGTCGCTTGTTTGTCGTAAATTAACGTAAGTTTCATATAAATACATCTTTAGGAAGAAAAAGATGACTGTTTGGTAGTACATAAGTACAGTTTCTATTACGTACGTACAATTCTAAACTCAAACACGTTTTCTGCGTTATTTCTTCGATATTGCCAAGAAAGTGAAAAGTGAAATTGTTTTTGCAAAGGGTAAATTGGTCGCTATAGGATATCCGGCGATGTTACAAGGCGAATAATTATTGCCAGTTATAACTGAAACGAAAGCAATGCGAGAGGATAATTTTTCAAGAAGACAATGCTGCTGTTCGCGTCTAACGGCTTGTAATCAAGGAGGTAGTTTCGAGATTTTGGAGTAGAATTATTAGCATGGACAGCGTCGAGAAAATGTCGTTGAGCTTAAAGAAAGAGTAGAATCCGCCTCGGATTTTTATTGCGCATATTCGAAACGAAGCCAAGTATCGAACGAAAAAGTAACAAAATTAACGTAAAGTATATTTTTTCGTACCTTTTATCTACCGAAAAGCACGATGCGATCGATCAACTGTAATTTTATCGAAGGATATTCCTCCAACGTTTGATATCGATAACTAACTCGAGAATTGCAACAGGATTTGTGTTATATCGTCCTGGTAGATGGTTTATCAGCGAGTTATCAAGTATGCCGGGTCGAAGGAGGGTGGCTCCGAAGAGGGAGAGACATTTTTAATTTAGAGCGAATCAGCAGCCGGGTGTTACGGCTAGTCGAGTTATTTTACTCTCGGCGCTTGTTTAAAATCTTGCAAAGTTAAGAGAACAGCTGCTTGGCGTAAACGAAACGAGCAAGATATTATCAAGCAAGGAATCGTGTCGTTTTCAAAGAAAATTAACTAAACGATATTAAGGTGCGATAGCTATAGTCAAAATTGACTGATATAACGTTGGTAATAATAAAAGTTGCATATTTTTATACTCGTCTCTTTCGAAAGAACTCACCAAGCCAGAAGGGAATTTCTTTCACTTTTAAAATTGTTTCTATTTTTACCGTGTCTTTGTATAGAGCTTGCTGCAAAAAAAGTCATCGATTTTATTATTCGTTTCTTCGGAATACACGCGTTTAAGTCCATAAGCGTATAGTTTCACGCGATCGCTAACGATGTATTCGTAATTAATGGATTAAGCAGAATGACTTTCAAGGATAGTTTTTAATTACTTCCTGTAATCACCTTAATTCCGTTATGAATCTGTTACGCGTCCAATTAGCGTAAATTCACGAGGTATGTATCAAGGGTGTATAAGATATATTCTCTTTACGAAAGAAGCAAAACTTGAACTTGTTCCGAATTAAAATGCACTTTCTCTTTTGACGCTTGTCTTTCCGATATTATTTAATTGCAGGAAATAAGGAGAAAAACAGAAAATTATCAAGTTAACGAGTAGACCACACGGTTCTAAATCTCTCGCCTATTCAAAGTGGATTAAAAATAATATGTTAAATCGTCGAACGTCTCTCGTAACTCGATTACCGAGTAATTCGTTTCTATGTATATTAAAATTAGCGAGCAGTATTAAACGTAAAGATCCGAATCTGTACAGGATGTTACGTATGCTGTTCGCCGTTCTTTTTTCTTTTCTTTTTTCTCAAGCGCTAGTTTTTTTATGAGAAACGGCAAAGGTCAAAGTTTTACGATCTTTTAGACGCCGTACAATGGCGTCAGTAAATTTTTTTTAATTTACCACCGTCCTTTAAATCGATAGTTAAAATCTTTTTTACGAAACGAGTGTTCGATACGACCCAAGTACGACGTAGTGATATTCGGTAACATGAAAGTATAAAAATGGAAGAATTTTTTGCAATTTTTAGACGATTTCATCGGTGGTTCAGTAATTACAGTACAGTCACCGTTACGTGCACGTATGTATTGCGACTGTTATACCACGTTTATCATTTTGATTTATACGGTTAGAAAAAGTTAGAGAAAGGGAAAAAAATGCTGGCAAGCAGTGGTATAAACTATTGGCTCTGTACGCGCATGCAGCGTTGTCGTCGTGACAGAAAATTTCTCGCCGAATAGAATTTTCTTTATATTACGATAGAAAAGGAGCAACGTTTTATCTTCGACACGGGGAATTTGGGATAATCCGTAACACGGATAATCCACGCGCGATCAATCCTTCCGCATACAAGGTTACGTTATTGGATTTAAAGGTCTCGATACATGGTACATACATATCGCAAAGCAAATATCGCATCAGAATACGTTATCGTCTTACGGATTGTTAGGTACTTTAACGTTGTTTATTCGATTCGTTGATAAATATGTCTATTATGACGATCGATCTGGTCCGATCGGTACATTCTCCTCTACAAACAAATCATCATTTAGAATATGACAATTTTCCTTACCATCGCTCTTCTTCCGTTCACCGCGCGTAAACATACATGATATTTACATGTTCCCGTTCTTGACGATTTTAAACGAAATCTTATTTAGCTCGTTTTCGTCTTTTTTTTTTATCGTCCCGGCGAGCTTTCAATTTCGTCCATCTCGTTACCCTATTTCCTTGTTACCTTCTTTTCGTTTCACCCTTTTGTTTTTCACCGGGGAATGTGGATCGCCTGCTTGTTTTCCTTTGTATCTCTTTTTCCTGCGTTAGCCGCCGCCGTTAACGATCTCTTTTGCTCTCTCTCTCTCTCTCTCTCTCTCTCTTTTTTTTATTTCTCGATATTTGAGCGATTTTCGGCTGCTGTACATACTCCATCGAATTTATCATACCTTTTTGCGTACACGAGTAAGTACCTACATACGTAATTGCACGGTGCGCCGTATGACTCCTCCTACTTCCTGTCTTTTGCCCAATTTCCAACTCCAAATTCACTGTACGGCCATGTATTTATGCACCACGCTTTCTCCGCCGTTCCTTCTTCGTTTCGATTCAACTTTTAATTCAACTACGCTACAAGCGAACCTATACGCGTACACGATACAGCGATAGTACTACTTTTCTATAGATAGCATCAACATTTACATTACGTACAATAGTACGAGAATACGAACACTAACCGAATAAAAAGGTTACTTTGGCAGGATTTGACGATAGTCGGAAATTACGTGCAAAGGATAGTCGACGAAGATGTATTTTTGTTGTGAAGAAATAAAAATTTCGAATACGCGCAAGTACGTGCATGTATCGAAGGAAAAAATTGTCAGACAAGTCGAACCGTGCGCTTCCTTATCGTAGATCGTATCGCACATCCTCGATTGACGACTGTGGAATGCCTCGGGGATTCTTCCGAGAATTTTCATTCCAAGCGAAATTATAATTCCAGGCACAGACGCGGCCTCGAGAGGTCGAAACTCGATGGACGAGTTGCCACTAACCGAAACGAGAATCACTGAATCTAGTATTTTCTAATTCGTGGTGTCCATAATTATTTATCGATGACAACGAAATCGCTCGAAATACGTCTGCACTATTTTGTTCCTCTGGAAAGAAATTAATCTTACGAGAATCGATAGCGCAAGTATGTATGGAGAAACGTGTTTTACAAAAGGAATTTCGATGGTTTATTCGATTTCCTCGATTCCGAGCAACGTGTTTAATTTGTCGTACCTTGGTCCGAAGGCAATCGCACGATCAAGGATTCGAGATTGAAAGTCGATTGCCTGTGATCTGTACATGTGATCCGTAGGATCGATCATCAGAGAGCGATCATCCGGCAGTGGCACGAAATCGCGCCAGAAACCAAGCGAAAAAGACCGAGCGAGTCTGGCATTATCGATGATTTCCGAATCACCGTGAATAGTCGAAAATTTGAAATGCTAATTATCCAGTCCGGGACGACTCAACGTCAATTACCAGATTTTAAACGAACGTCTGCCGCGCTATTTAAGTTGGCGGCGGCCAAACGGTACAGTTCGATCGAAATTATCGAGGCGATCGTTAAAATTTTTTTGCCACGAAAAGGAAGGACTTGGATCGGTCCAGTCGAAGGTTGATGGGGAATATCCTGTCAAGAGCAACACGGGTTCAACCAATTCCACCGATTATCGAACATGTATCCGCTTTAGCGTTCCCGCATACCTATGCGTTCGAGCCTCTTTTCTTTTCATAGACTATGCAGAGTTCCAGCCAGATATCACATTTTTCATCGACATCGCGTATCGTATCGTACGATGTATCGTATAATACGTTTCGCGTAAAAGTTAGTCGATTTAAAACGTTGCCAGAGGTAAAGAACGCACCTGTCGTTCTACAAAGTCAGTTTTCTAAGCGTTATGCAATGTATATTTAACGTAACGTTTATCCCACCCTTCGATACTAATATTTCTCTCTCGATGGAGAAGTACGTCGCTGTAACGTCATTTCGCTTTAATTTAACTTTTAACGAACCTTTAAATCGTAGTTGGATCCGCCTCTTTAAACCAACTTTTCGAAGAGATTGGAACTTTGAAATCTTAGGAATAATAATATTTCTTTACGAAGTAAGAAATAATTTTGCGGTGACATCGCGGTGTTAAAGTTGCAAATTCCATTCCTATATATTCCGTGATTGGAGGTTCCGCGCCATTGAAAATTGAAATTCATTGTAAAATAGGTTATGCTTACTGGTTATACTTATCGTTCGCTTCGAGATAATATTTATCTTTGATAGTAAGAATGTTGCAGTCGCTCGGAAGACGAAGAAATTTCTTTCGATGGGCTCGTTCGATTCGATGCAGATGTAAACCGTGTTCGTGGATAGGGGATCTCGAGAGAGACGTATCCGTACGGCAGGAAGCGGCAGAAAATAGCGGCAAACGGCAGTAAACGGCGGTAAACGGCAGTTCGAAGAGCCAAGTATCGAGTACCAGGACATAAAGATTAGGCTCTTTTCCTTGGACCCCATCGGGACAGGCGCGTATTTAGCAACAAACCCGTAGATTACAGGAGCAACCTAGACATATAATTAGACCGAGGTATCTCGTGAGAAAATGCCCGACCGCTTAATAGCTTCGGGTCACGGAACCTAAGGGAACTTGTACCGATTTCAGATGGGTAGTCTTGTTTATTCGTGAGAGAGTATTCGATGGTCGCGTCGCGTCGCATCCAAGTGATTCATGGACGCCGTGCTCGCTCATTCATGGAAAGTACGTATCGGCTCGACACTGTTGCCAATATATATTGTAGTTTCGAACGAACAAGTATCGAGTCAGTTCATTTTCGGACGTGTACGTAAATCTGCTTGTTAAAAACGTTTTAACACGCGTCTGTAATACGCAAAGTATTTTTTACGTCGTAGCGGCTTTTTAAGGCGCGCTCCGTAGAAAAACATAACTCGTTGATCAGAAATATGTACATGTATGCGTGATGTATGCTTTGCGGCATATCACGACTGATTGCTATATTGCTGATATTGTAAAATCTGAAACCGAAGGCAACAAATACGACGAAGAAACGAATGGGAAATTTAGTAGCAATAACAAACGAACAACGATTAGCGATTTATCAAGTATAAATATATATATATATATATATAATGCATACATACAATATATACATACGAGAATTAAACGATTAAAAAGAATAGCAGGCCAACACCGTTCGGTATCTTTCACGATCAGCGTTACGCGCTAATGGACTGCATTACTTAATTCTGTTTTTTCAAAAAGGCTTGTATTATACGTAAAATTATGTTAACGAGTTTGTTCGATGTTTCAGACGATGCAGACCAAGAACGTAAACGAGACTGCGTACAAAAGCGACGTGAGTATTACGCGCGTTTACATGTTCCTAAAATGCGAATCTGTATACTCTGTAAGATAGATTATTTCGAAATACGTGGAATTTAACGAATATAGATAACAGTGAACGTGAATTTCAGTTTTACGTCGAGGCGAAGTTGTTTTCTTATTTTGACGTACGATTTTCACTAAAAAAGCTCGATATAAGTATACTCTAGAAATAATTTTTTCACTGACAGACATTTCCGATAGACATTTTCACGTATAAGCGTCCCTTTAAGTTTGGCTTAAACTCTTGCGTGTTCTCTTTGTGTGTTACAGAAACGCCGGCTCGACTGCTCGACTGGAAGTAAGCAAGCTTTTATCTTGGAAACTAACCGGTCCTTTGTACAAAGATGACGAAAATATTCGATGTTTCGATGTTTATAAAAAAAAAAAAAAAAAAAAAAAAAAAAGAGAGAGAGAAGAAAAACTTTCCGCGAACATTCCTACGAACATAACTACAATGCATAAAATGAAATTTTTTGAAATTACCGCGCTCTTGTACGTGTTGTTAAGAACGTTAAAATTAGTTTATTTCGTTCCATCGACTTGTAGCGATAGACTTTTCGTTATGTAGATTACGTTTGCTCTTTATTCGATTAATTGATGGTTTTCGGCGCAAAACGGCTATCGCTCGATATATTTTTGCGCGTATAAATAGGATTCGAAATATGTCGCGTACAAACTTATATGGAGATTAAAATTATCGAATAGAGAAATCTCGGACATGCGTTGGTTAAAGTTTGATGGAAAGGAAGGCAAAGATAAAAAGGATCGTTAGTCGAATTAGCGTGGTCCGATGGACGTTTGAACTCGGATCGGGTTACACCGAACCGTTCACGGTTAACCGAGTGTTGGAGCCGGACTGGACAACGCGAGTACGTTCATGATGTCAACGTTCCAGTATGTTAACGCGATAGTTACTCGCGTTACTCGTTTACTAGTCGTTACTAGTCGTTACTATTGGCGCGGTGATCTTTAGTCGATCGGAAAGATGATAAACGGATGGATCGATAAAGCAGAGATCCAAGCGCTGCGAGTCACCTGGTAAAGATCGTCGAACCCTGCAGAGGCGCCTCGACCTTCGTTGCGGGTCTGAAAGGATTAAGAATCCTCTTGTTCGCCGTAAACCTTGGCCGTAGGTTGCTGGTGGGGCGAGCCAGGCGCGGACAAGAGAGAGGAGACGATCGTTCCCGGTACCCACCTGGCGTCTCACCCGAGGCTTCACGCCAAGTACTACGTCGCTGCTCGAACGAGCTGCCTCCTATGGGATAGCACGCGTCAGACAAAGTTGTGAAAACCGTCGACCACGAGGTTTTTTTCATTAAGAATCGGTGCAGCGCGCTGAACGCGATCGAAATCCGTCGAAACGATCGAATCGCGTGCAACGGTGAAGTCGAAAGGCGGCGGCGGCCAAGTTTGCCAGGTGAAGCAAAACAGGTGAACTAAACGTGGAAAACGCTGGTTAACTCGCCGTGGGATCACGCGCGCCCGTCAACGAAACGATCGATTTCTCGGAAATCGATCATCGTGTTCGGTAGCTTGGTCTTCGATCTTAAGGCGATTCGTATTGTATTAACGCGGCGCGTACCTTGGATAGGTTAAATAAAATTCGTCTTTGTGCGGATATTTCACGGGCGTGGAGAACGTGCGATTTGAAAAGGTGCCTCAGAGTACACGCGCGTTCGTGTTCGGATACGCAGAACAAGTGAAAGGTAACGTTCAGTCTACTATGTACCTTTGAAAAGAGCATCGGTTTTCTCTTTTTCTTCTATCTTTTTCCTTCTTATATCCTTGCTGCACCGTACCGCTGAATTTTCAGCAGTTTAACGACGTTCGAAACGTTTTTTAAGCGACGCGACGTTCAGCGAGGTACGGTTGCAATTAATAGCGTTCGAACAAATTTCCAACGAATTTTCCAACGTTGCAATCGAAGGATTTATAAGAGTAGACACGTGCAAACGGAAACGAATTGATACGCGAAAGGTCAGAGGAGTTGTCAATGGAAACATCGTGCAGGATGCTCATGGCGAAATAACTTATTGGAAATTTTATTAGAACATTACCGACTAACTGCATAGATAGCAAATGCCGTCCGATGTGGAATAAGGAGGAACCGGAAACTATATCGAATAAACCATGAATCTTTGGATTAAAGAAACTCGCATCGTCAATGTGGAATTACTATTAAGCAAAAACGTAACTAGCAACGTTCGACGAAGCTGGACGTTGCATCGATTTCTAGTAAAGAAAAAGAAAGGAACGAGACGCTTGCGAAATCCGAATGAAAGGAGCGTCGTATAGACGTAGAAAGAAATTGGACTACGCGGGAAGGAGAAAGCGAGATAAGTCGGCGAAAAGAATATCGTAAACGTTTGCGTGTGAAAGATTGTAAAGAAGGTACCTACACACACGTTTACTTGGTTAGGACGAAAGGCTGAAATCGGATGTAGAGAAGATGGAAAGAAGCGCGTTCGCCCGGAATGCGCGAACCTAAGTGGGGCGCGGAGGGTACCGTGTAAATAAAACGTACATTGTATATACTGGCGCTTGTTAGGGCGCTGAGACGCTGCGTGCGCGTGTTTCCAGTTTCAAGGGAATTTTCCCCTTTGCAATCTTGATTTTTGCGTGTGAAGTGCGGCCACAGTGGCACCAGGAGGGGGACACGTGCTAGCTGCTTGAAAATATCTTCTGCTACGCGATTGTTGCGCGACCATCGTGGGATACCTCTGAGAGGTAAAATACCTTTCTTGAAAATAGTTGACATTAACGTAGTGTCTCGCGTTTGCCGCGATCGATGCCTATATTCGCTAGATTTCGGTCGAATTAATTCCGATGGGTATACAGGGTCAGACTGTATCTCTACTACCCGCAAATGCAAATCGATATTCTCGTAATTAATAGTCGCGTTGATCAAACGTCGTACGATCCTCCATTGTCGCTAAGCGAATCGATAGATGCTCCATGTTCTCTGTAAAACGTATTTTTCAAACGAGGCAAGTTTAACCGATTAACGCGCGTCCTTTCTTTATAACGCGATATCGCACAATACTTTGTCTACGAAGCGACATCAAAATTTCACGCGACAATTTTCCAATTATTTTCTAATAACTTTCTAATAATCTCCGATAGGCTGTAACTAACGCGATATTTCGAAGCTTTACGACTCGGTTAATTATACGAATCGCGTCTTTATTATAGCGTAAAACCTGTTTTAATCATAATGCTCTAACTACGACGATGTAAAACAAAACGGCTACGGCAAGCCGCTTCTAACATTATCCAATTAACATCGACGGTAATTTCCAGCTAATCGTTTAACAAATACCTGTGTACAAATTACTTTCCAATTACGCGGTGTTCCAATTACCTTTGCGATAATGGATAAAAGACATTTTTAATACTGTCGTCGCAAAGTTCATCTTCAAACTTTACCTTTAAATTTTGGTTTTTTAATTACCAAACTTTAGCTTTACTTGCTTTACTAAAAATAAAGATTAAATTCTGTCTAACGAGATTGGGCTTGGGTTATAAAGCGACCGAATATTTTGGAGTCATGAAAATTCACGTTTCTCAACGCTTCCTTTCGAGTCAAAAGCTTTGTATTTTTTGACGTCTGTACACCGTACTTCGGAATACTGTTAAACATCTGATATAAAGAGAAAAATAAGCTATAAACAAATGTGAGGATGTGTATATCAAGATGAAAAGTAATAACAGCTAAATTTAATTGACGTTTTAGCGAAACTGTAGAAAGGCTTCGGTATACCTTCAGCCCAATTTCAATATATGTAGGATATTTGCGAAAAACTAGCGGTACAATGGCCTAAACCAAACCTGGCGTTTATCCTTTGTTCATATTTATAGTATATATAAATGAGAGATTCCTCTTATCCTTTCGATGAAAGAAGAATTAAACATCGTGTTTGGCTGTGGCTTAGACTTTTCAATCTGGCCACCGTGGGCTGTCCCGCAACGTTTGCATGAAATAACGAATACTCGATTTCGTAATATAATATCAATTATTCGTTGGCCTGTTATTTTGATAATGCGTTACATACGCTGTCACAAATGCACAACCGTAGGCAGAATACTTTCTATGAATCTAGAAAAATAAAGCATTGGTAACACGTACGTGCAGAAAAAAAATGTTTGAAATGCTTGACGATATATTTCAAGGTGATGAAAATGGGTGAGGTGTGCCCCGATGTAAACGAAGTATCAGTTGTATATATAAGAGCAAAGTTGACTAAACGTTCGTTAAACGAGAGAAAATTGTCCTTGTACGCCGAGGGTCTATAAATGTATTATTGAATCGAAGCAACGTTGTCTGGAATTTGTGCCAGCGTATTACGATGGAAGGTTTCAAGCAAGTTGTAAATACGATATCGCGGACGTGCTCGGTGAATGTACTCGCGTACACACTCACGTACACACTCGCGTACACACTCGCGTACACACTCGCGTACACACTCGCGTACACACTCGCGTACACACTCGCGTACACACTCGCGTACACACTCGCGTACACACTCGCGTACGCACTCGCGTAACTACTTACGTAGAATAGTTTTTACAAAGAGAAATTTGCGGTTTTTGTTGGCCTGCGACGTATAATATTTATCAGATTTTTCGTTTCTTATCAGTAAGTAGTAAACATAACGGTTATAAAGAAGGTAACATTTTCTTTCAGAGTACGCGTATGTACGTATAACTGGTGTTTTTAAACGTCCGAGGGTCGTAATTGAAACATTCAAATAAATTCCGTTTACTACTTGAATCGTGTATAAAACTTTGCCTTCTAACTTGTTAGCGATCGTTATTATTAATAGTTAAAAAGTAATATCACGCGATAATCGAACAACAGATGGACCAGCTTTTCGGCTATAAAGTATTTTCACGCGGTTACGTATTATACGACCACTCTGTTATTTATTTGTTTTTAGAGTGTCGTAGCCGATAAGTTTCTGTTACGATATTATAGATTACTGGTTCGTCAGAAAGCAGACAATCGAATCGCAGGATGGAAATAAAATCTTAAACAGCCATCTTTGCGAGCGTTGAAGATGAAACTGTATACAATTGTAGATAGCCCAGTTCGATGAATAGCCGTAGTAACCTAGAAACTACGTCGAATCGGAACACCGGGAATTGTTCGACATGTCGGTAGAAGTTCTCTGAACGTAAGTAACGCATAGTTGTCGACTACTTAATTACGAGTCGAATAATTCGTAATTTTTGATAGCGGCCATCGACGGAAAGTGTCCTACTTCTTGTCGAGATAAAACGTCGTTTTCCATTTTCATTCGTATCGTCTCAAGCCCTTGACTGACGTCTCTGTCAAGACTGGCCAACCCCTGGATCGTAATCTAAACGTTGATATCAATAACGTCGAGACGGCATACGCATAGAAACGTAACAAAAGTAATTTAGTAATTTAACGCCCGAATTACGATTGAATTTTCAATGGTATCGTAACAAAGACTGTTTAAGAAAGATTCCAGGCGAATTCACCGGAGAAAATACCGTACGTAATTATGCGATGTTTCGACGGTAACAGTATTACTCGTGGCTGTGCGCTTCGCCCGGTCTCCTAATTAATTACGGCCCTCGTAGCTAATGCAAGTAACGACGTATCCTCTGTTGCTCGAAAATAACTAAACGGCAGACTATTGCCGGTTGAGTGGAAATTCGCCAGTTAGAACACTGGCCAGCTCTATCACCGACCTATAACCAAGACGTATAAAACGAATATTATATATTTGTACTTTTACACAATTGCCAACGTCTAGCGTTTTGATTCACGTCGAGCGTCGAGTCTAAAATCATATGCTGTAGTTTGACCGATTTCACACGGTTTTTATCAATCGTTCGTCTAACTCGTTATGTAATTACAATTAATAGCTTACTTTTCTTTTGGTTCGACCGTCTTCACGCGTAAATGCGTAATACGTAATGAAATTAGCATACGCTTGACTACAGCCTAGTTAAGAAAGTAGGGAATCGTCGGAAACTGACAGAGGCGATGTAAAAGTTTTACTCGGCTTTCGTCATCCGTTACTTTATCGCCGTATACGTTACGATTTAATAGATTATACGATCGTCGAAGCGGACTACTGTTACAGTTTCTTCCGTGTATAGGCTTGTTCAAACTCGGCTGTACGGTATACGTAGTTTGTATTGGAACGAAGTTGACGAGCGATCATCGACGGTCATCCAGTACGAAGGGAACGACCGTCGGATGACGTAGAGGTATACGATTTACCTTTTTTCCTGGCAAATCTAGCGGGACACCGAGTGCGCTGGTTCAACATTCGACGAGTGTATAGGTGGATTTATTTTATCCCGGTAGGCCGATAGATAGTCAAAGGCGCTGTACAGTTAGCCACGAACGCACGATACGTATGGGAAGACGATGGCGAAACAGCAGATGTTCGTACCGTTGAAAATACAGGCGCACGTTTCGAGTCCTCGATTCTCGAGGGAGAAAATGGTTGGAACTGACGCGACAGATTCCTCGGGGCGATCTCTCGGGCAGAGGAGGTCGGGATACTCGTTCGACGGAACCAACTATCGAGCGAGATGCGGAGATAGGACGAGGAAACTCGATCGTTTATTATAGCGGAGAAATAGTGATTTTCGCGATTAGAAGGGAAAAATGGATCCACACGGTGCGGCGATGTAGGATCGTCAATGAGAAAACGAGCATAGCAAGGGCTGGAGAAACGAGAGCTTGTAAAACTGGTACAGAGGCGTTTTGCTTTTTGTCCGATGCTAATATTAAGTCGGTCGGGTAGCTTGACTCTTTCTTCGGCCGCTTGTTCGGATTTGCGCTCGTAGCGAGATATATTTCCTGGATCCGTGTTGTTTTGCGCAATTTCCATTCGATTCCGTTCCATTCGATCCGGCCAAGTGCTTCCGTCCCTTTATCCTAGGGGTAGGTGTTCCTATCCTTTCCGATAAATTAGTACATTTTTTTCAGCTGGGGTAAAATTCAAGTGCCGTTCCTGCCAATCGTCGGTAGGCATCGGTGTAGCCCGAAGTATCGTATAAAGCAACGAGTCCCTATGTAAAAATAAGCCAAAACTAGAAAAGTAAAAAAGTAGAATGTTTATCACACGTACTAAGCGTTAACGTGTTTCTTCTAAAAAAGACTTTCTCGCAACCAGTTTCTCGGTGTATCTTTATGAATATATTTTTACGTAAATTTTCATATGGACTTGCAGAGATGGAATCGATTCTTGATTTCTTTCTATTTTTTTGTTTTTGTTTTCTGTTTTCTACAAAGGTCAGTAAACTGATCTTGATACAAATTCGTTAACTTTTATCATTTAAATAGTTGCTTTAGAAGGATCTTTTTTGATAATTTGACAAATTTTCGATATTATCGAAAAAAAAAAAAAAAAGAAGAAACACGTCCAACGCTAAAAAAAAAGACTACCTTTACTTAATAAACGGTCAAACAAACCGAGTTGCGCGGCAGGCATTGAACGCTTTCGATTTCAGTTTGAACTTTCAACCCCCTAGATTTTTGCGAAGCGCGAAAGATAAACACGAAGAGAGTTACTCGCATTAAGGTTTCGTTTGAAAATCTATAATCGTACATCGGAGGGACGGTAAAAAGAGTACGAAGAACCGAGCATCGCAATGATTTTCCGATTCGCGGGTAGGGATTGTGACACGTGGAAGAGGGACGCGATAGAATCGAACGAAATAAAAATTAGCGTGGCAATTTCATAGCGTGAGCTCTCTTTCTCCTCCTCTGCGCCGCTTTCTCCTTCGCTCTTGCTCGTAATTTTATGCCGCGACGAGAATTTTCATTCTCACGGTGGTAGAGCGCTGTGGCAGAGAGAGAGAGAGAGAACGAGGGACGCGGTCTCGATAGAGTAGAATGAAAACCCTCGGTAAAACTAGTTGCCTGGCAAAAACTAGACGCTATTCAAAGGCCGTTTGTAGGAAGGTGGACGGCGCGGTGCGGCGCGGCGATGCGTCGCGTCGGGAGCCGGCGCGCGGCGGTCTTCACGATGCGGCGCGGCACGGCGCGGCACGGCGCGGCACGACGCGGCACGGCGCGGCGAGGAAACAGAAGCAACAGGAGAAGGAAGTGCGAGGAAGCGCCTCCTGCGAAAGGGACGGTCTACAAAAGAAGAATGAACCGAGACGAACCGGAGACGAGATGATTTCGTTAGCGGGATGCATCGCTGCTTGAGTGAATTTTTACTACGGCCCTGCTTCTCCTTCGAATATTATCGCGGTTCGCGTACTTGAAAAATATTATCTTACAACGTTTAACACGATGCTGCGATGTCTACCACGCCGTGGATATGATATTAATGTTTGGCGAATGAGGTGGTTCAAGGATCGAGTCAGAGTCTTTCTCTTCGTCATTCTTCGCCGGGAAATTCTTTCCAGGCCAAGTCTTTCCTGCATTTTAAACACAGAGTTGTACGAAATAAGAGAAAAACATCGTATTAACATAGGCTTTAAGGAAGGATTCTCGCGTAATAACAACATAAACAAGATTTTTATGAGTTTCTCTCTAGATTAACTACCGGTTATACGCGACTAGACCTCTTTGGGATGTAAATAGATAGGTACACTCGAAGTACAAATATCATTTTTTTTGTTTTATTGCTTCTTATCGTTTATCGTATGTTGTACCAGTGTTGCTCTCGTCTTTCATCGTGTAACCATTGTCGAGAAATTTTCTTCGAGTTACACGGTCTAATTAGGAATACAAAAAGTACGCGAAGCAAAAGGAATTTTTGTGTTTTTCGATGGTTTCAACATTTTTGTTTGTTAACGAGTAACGTGCCAGTGGAAGAAGAAGTTAAATGGAAATCGAACTTACGCGGAATAATGTTCGTTCATCGATTGCGACTCAAGGTCGCTGATGATGAGATATTCTTTTTGATGCGACCAAAATGCATATTAGGTTGTACTTAATATAAGGTGTCAGAGAACCACTTCTGGCTTTCGAGCATAATTTCAAATATCGCTACTTGCACGAGAACGATCGATCGACCTCGAATGTAATTATGTAGTTAAAATGCCAAAAGTATGACTTGCAAGTATAATGCAAGGGGATAATAACAGACACCTTGAGTTTTGTTACTTTCAATAACTTGTACCACTTTGCAATCGTAAACTATACCTACTATGCGAACAATTTACATCGCGTAATTGAATTTGTTTAATAATAGGTATTTTTTCAAATCGAGGTAAAAAGATATTTATCGCGGGACGGAAATGTTCTACTCGTACGAACGTTGTACGTTTATTACGATAAAGTGACGATGAGCGTAGTAAGTCTAACGTGGCTATGTTTTATTGGAAAATTTACAGCTTTCCCGGACAATAATTCCCCGTACGCGCGTCTCTTCGTAGATGTTGTAACGAATTGCGCGAAATTTACAAAACGTAGAAGGTAAAAATATGAAAGTGCGAAGTGAACGGGAATTTCATAGGTGGTTGCCGAAGCTCGTTTGGTAATGTATGTATACATGAACGTGGAAAGGCAATAATGCTTTACGTACTGATGTGCAAAGATACGTGCAACGTGTGTTTGCTAATGACACTAGAATTTCATGATACTTAACCACATTGTCGCTAATTTAACACTTACAGATTCCTCTAGGATTCGATTAGCACAGTTAGCATATGAAAAAATACTAGGAATATACAGAGAATATTTCGATGACAGAACGACTGAAATACTAAACTTCGTTACAACATCCTCCTTTTACATTATGCTAATTAAAAGTTACTAACTTTTATTCTACGATTATTAACCAAGTAGTTATTAACCGAGTAATCCTCTTACGTAAACCTCTAATTGACGCAGATACCGATTTTTGGAACATTAGTTAACAGAAAGGATCGAAATATTTGGCGATATACGTATTCTACGCAAGACGATAAAATTTCACCAAAAGAATTCTTACATTTCCACTTTACGTGTTTTTCTTGCTATTTCGAAGACGGGCATAAGATTCGCTTCGTTGCCAGTTGCAACTAACTTGCACGTAAAAGGTTTACCAATCGTTCTGTAGAAATATTAAGAATTCGTATTTAACGTCTTATTGTTAGGTAATTAACAACCTCGTGCAATATTACGTTCCGCCAGTTTTCTCGATAAATTCGATAAATTTCCGTCGACGAATATCTTCTTACGTCGGAAAGATTCGGCTGGACGTGCCTTCTCGCAGGTCACCGTCAGAAAACTTCCCTTTTAACCTAACGTTATACGTTATACGTTGGTTCTGAAGGTCGTGTCCTTTTCTTCGTATACGTATATGCGAACACACGATATTAAAAATAGTTAGGATTGAATTAAAATCAAGGGTACAACTTAGTGGTTTAAAGTCAATTGCGTCGTTTATATATTTTCATTTAATTATATACATATGTATGTATATTACCGATACAAATCGAACGTAATATACAATATTAAGAATATTTGATTTCTACAAGTTCATTGAAATCTGCAAAAGGTACACCAAATATGGAGTTTAGTAAAACGAATCGAAATATCAAAGTTCTGTAACAACGCATCGAACGAATTGAAATCGTGAATGTTGAATGTTTAAAAAGTCAGCGAATGGAAATGCAAGTTTTAAACGGTACATGGATCTATTGTTTACTCTTTCTGGTGTTGTCCGTCTCTTTTTTTTTTTTTTTTTTTTTTTATCCATTTTCTCGTTGTTGTACGCTCGAAGAAGATTCGTTTCGTGGTTACTTCGGCTCACCTGTAACGCTCGCGAGTACGGGGAAGCACGCATGGTTGAGCTCCTTAAGTGGTCTCCTCGTGCTCGGCTCTAGTCTTTGGTTGTTTTCGACCCACCTACCGTCTTCCTAGACTTCTCTTCCTCAACGTATTTTCTCACGGGCACCTCGCGTAGTACGTAAATGTATGTATGTACTACTTACGTACGTCATCCACTGTCAACGACACTCTCTTTTCTCGACCACTTAATTTTCTTCGACCTAACAGGAAGAACATACCGTCAAATTTGGTGGGCCTTCGAACCTTTTCATCTGGTTCTTTCGCGATATGCATCGCTGCTTGACACGTTCCGGTGGTTCGTTTTATTTACGGAGGCCGATTTAATATTGGCTGTATAACCGGATTTTGAAGATTCAGGCATTATTTATAGACAACGAATCGATATAGAATTCGGCATAGCGAAGAGTCTAAAAGACAGTAAATCGATATGGTTGTTCGATTATTTATAATTTAAAAAATGCCCGATTATATAGGAAACAGGTATCAGGTCTATTTTATAATATGTAAACAGTAGTTGCGCATTACCCACTTGTAATTACCCGCATTATCCATTACATATGTAGCTAAATATAAATGCAATAGAAGTTTAATAAGTAAGGTGTAGAAAGATAGGCTCGCGGCGAGTACGGTACATACGTACTTGCATTTCATTCGACCATACATAGCATTTGCATTTTATCGAACATAAACTATTTTTGCATCATACGCAAGTATTAAAGAAATAGCTGTAAAACTGTTCCATCGTTGCGTAACGGTTATCTTTATGTTTTTCACTCGATCGTAAGTCTGTTCCTACTGACATTCGAACAATGTACTTGAACCAGTTTTCTAAGTAAGTCGATTCAACAGTTACACGTATAAACGAGTACGTCGAACATTTTACGAATATCTAATGCGCGATATCACGTCGCTGGATTTTTCATGTTTAATCTTGTATTATGTGTGTACGAAATTTGAAGATTTCCCGGGAATGTAGTTTTCGAATAACGAGTATCTGTAATTATATAACGAATATATAAAGATATGATCTAATTGCGAATGATTTAACTCGACGGAAATGAACTTTAAACGAAATAGCACAATCATCTATCTGTATCGGGTTGTGCGTATATATTTTTAAATAATCTTGAATCAAATAATCGTAAGTATACGAATGTATACCATATGTGTATATGTAATATTATTCGAACATAACATGTATAATATATAACGTCGTTTGAGAGAAAGGCTATCGAATCGAATGTGTCTATCAAGAGTGAGTTAAAGAACGATTGTTTCTCGAGCACGCCTCATAGAAAGATTCTTCTTAGGCGGTGGACGTCGCAGACGCGGAGGAACGCGGCATTGGAAACCGATGAGGGTCTCGATAACGTCGCGTTACACTCAACGTTAGGGTGGATTCACACTACGCGCACCGTCATGAAAGGTCAAGCGTTTTCGAGAAATATATTTTTTACGTGACAATCGTCACGGCTAATCGACGATTCTCTTTGCGTCCATGTAGGTGCTTGCTACAGTGACAAAGACAACATGACAATGTAGCTACGTGTAATGTGAGGCGACCTTTATTCGCTCCTAGAGAAGCGTCAAATGGCATTTCGATGCGATGCGATGTGTTGATTCTTTCCCACGTGAAATGGATGTGTCGCGACTCTGTGTGAGAATAGGCAGACGCGATAATGGAAAAAATCAGGGATAAAAAGAATTGTCGAAATGAGACGAGATGTTTTTATTATAAAAATTGCATAGTTTGGCAGGATTTCGTTAGGATCGGATATGCTAACGTTCAAGATGAGAAGTCTCGAAGGCGTTCGATACGGCTTCGTGATGCTCCTGTAACGCAGACGAAATACGTAGATCAGGGCGTAAACTAAACGAAGTAATTAATGGAAACGTATGTATGCGAATTAGCAGCGAAGTGGAAATAATTTCAAATTTGGAAAATGAAATCGATCGATAGGTGAATATGTTGGATAATACGTAAGAATACACGATGGACGATACGAGCAACGGATACACGCGTTAATGCCATGCCGTATTCTATAGAGGTAGCGAGCAACGACACGTGTCGAGACCTTTCAAACTCTCGAGAACCATCAGGCTACCGATAGTCACGAGTTTAGATTTGGCGGCAAATTCGATATCTTCTTAAATCGACGACCGATGATCCCGGCGTCTAGGTGGCGTGTAGGGTGACAAGGACGTTACAAAAGGAACGGGTCACAAAGTGGCGGAGGTGATGAACCTCCCGGCAAGAAGATCGACGATGAGTCGAACGACTCGGCATGTTTTAGAACATGGCTTAGAATCTCGAAAGAGCAATGTTATCCGGAGAAAGTTTGTAACATGTGTGTCTATGTGTATCATAATTTATCGTTATCGGTAGCAAAGTAGTTTATCGCATCTTTCGTCGTTCGATGACCAAAACAGGAAATATCGACGCGAGTAATCGACGCAAGAGAGGTTTAGAAGAAAACTATTAGTTTTATGGTGCTCTTCTTAGTAATAGTAAATACTTGCAGATCCAGTTTCAACAGAGGTTGAATTACAAAAAGAAAGGAAAATGATACAACCAGTTTTAGTAGGCGATACCCACCTTGCTGAATAATCGATCTTTAACGAATAAGATGTATCTTGATAAGTATCGGCATGAAAAATATGTTCTATATACGTGAATGTTCGATACACAGAAAATAGAAAGAATATGATATCGTTAAAATAATTTCAACTACGCATTTTAGCTACGTCTTATCGTTGGAGGACCGACTGTTGTGTTGTCGGCCGTTATAGGTGGATTTGGTGTAAAAGAAAAAACATTCGTACACCCTCGAAACAAAATAACGTTTTTACGAATTAGATCAAACTCGAGTTCTTTTTATAGCTCGGATAAAAAAGTAGTAAAGATCTTTAGCATTTGGTTTGCGATTCGGTCGTGTGAAATCTTGTCAAAAAATCGTTTACGCGCCATCCGATAGACGGCAGATTAATTTTCCTAACTTGTCAAAAAGTCTCAAACAGTTTGATCCAATTTGAAAGAAGTTACTCCGTTTTAAATGGTGTACGAACACACTGACTATATGTATATTTGTTTATTTGGATGCGCGTACGAACGAATATCTTTAGAAGCACGTTGAAACGAGGCACGTTTATGGAACACTCGGATTTATGGAAGGGAGCCTTTCGCGCGCCTAAATCGCCGAAAAGAGGATCGAAAGTCGCTGGTCGCTGGTCGCTGGCGGAAACTTGGGTCGAATGCCTACCTGTGGAAACCGTGGTTACACGGCGTGCGCGCAATTATATACGATTCCACATATTGCCGATGTTTCTCGCGAGGAGACCACACAGTCGGTTGGTACGCGCATCGCGAAGAACAAGTTTAAACCGAGTGGTGGAAAAAAGAAGGAAAAACGAAGACAAGAGAACAGGCTACTCCATATGTAACCATATGTAGATACATACTACTGTCCGTCGTGGTTAGCTCCACCAATTTCAATGGTTATTCAGTTTCGAAAGAAGCAATACGTAATTGAGACGATTTGAAACCAAGAGGTGCAAGTCTTTATACCCTTAATCGTTGGCCCTTCCGTATATCTTGGAATTATTTCGAAAAATATTATGTCGCAGGTAACCTATACACTGTCGTTCTAAAAAGTAGAGAAATTTAATCTCTAACGACCTGATCTAAGGAATCGTTAGAAATACACGAGGTTGCTGTTTGATCCAATTCATGGGTCGTTCGGCGCGTAGATAACATGGTAATAAGACATAAACTATGTTAATAGGAACGCAGAATAGCTCAAAGAAACGTGAAAAACAAGCTAGTAGTCGGAACAGATACAGACTCGATCCGTGATATTGCGATCGTGTTCCTACGATGGATGTTCGTTTCTTGCCAGTTATTCGCATTGCCGTTGACAAGTTAAATTATCTTTCGTTTATCACTTTCTTTCGCGACGTTCCCACTTTTTCTTCTTCGCTAGTTTTCGAGCACTTTCCACGGTGTTGGTATACGCAGCTGTGTCGATGAGTGAAACGTTTTGCAGCTTTTATATACCGGGTGTCAGACGTAATCCGCTCTTAATAAGTCGTATTTTATAAAATTATGAATATGGCGTCGTTTTACGGCGTACAAATAAATTTATCGATTGGAGTGTAGCTTTAGAAATTGCGTAAAAGCGTGAAATGGAAAGAAGATAATTTATCGTAGGGCGCGGGAAATTGTAGGGTGGCACTTTTCGTACGTTAAGGTATCGAATGATCGCAGGGCGGAAGAACGAGAAAGAATGGGAAAGAATGAGAAAGAATGAGAAAGAATGAGAAAGAATGAGAAAGAATGAGAAAGAATGAGAAAGAATGAGTGACGGATACGAACTATACAAAGAGAGCGTCGTCAGCAATCCGATATGTAAAGCGAAGGAAAGTGTAGGAACGGAGGAGTGTCGCGACAATCGGCATCGACTATCGGAGATCGGAGAGATCGAGCAGCCAGTGGCAGTACCAACGAGCAGCTTGATATTCGTCGGACGCACGCCACGGAGTCCGTCTGCGTATGGACGCGGAATAAATTATCCGAACGTCTGTCCTTCTTCTCTCCTTTTCACCATCGTACCCTTCTCTCTTCTTCCCTCTTTCTCTATCTTTCTCTATCTTTCTCCATCTTTCTCTATGATCGCTCGTACCTTTTTCTCTAACGACCGTCTCTTTCCCCTATAGATCGTTCTCCCACCGGTGTCTATAACGATTTCTCATCCGTAGTGGTGGGACGATACCGGAAGTGAAGTCAGAACGGCGGAACCAGACGTTCACTCAATGGAAAGTTTGAGTCGTTTCAGTGCGTCTAAGAAGGGCCGAGCGTAGATCGGAGTTCCGCTCGCGTGGAAAATCCGTTTCTTTCGCCGGGCACGCAGCATTCCCGCTCGCGACTCGCGCGTGCACGGAACAAACTCGAACTACCGTAGAAAATACGTTCGCTCGACGTACGATCGCATCCTTCCTGTCGTCGTGTATCGATCGACGAGCAAATACCCTTTCGGCCACATCGGTGTCGGACGCGACGGTGATACCGGGGTGAAAGATGTGCCCTGGCGTTTCTTTCGATTTCGTAGAAACTCGCGACGAATCGGTCGGCATCGATGCGACTACTTCGAAGAAACGCGAAAGAGGAGAAGATCGAGTCGACGAATATCGGTGATGAACGTTCTTCGTATCCTCGCGAAGAACGTACGAGCGAAACGATGTTCGGCTTCGAAGAAGATCCGAGTCGTAGCACGTTGAAAGATACGTTGGAGTTGGAAGATGGTGATTTTTTAAGAGGAAGCGGAAAAACGATGCGTACTGTGTAGACGTGTGTTTCGAAATGGAAGACTACGATAATTATAGTCGAACGAAGCACCGGGTGGCGATCGGTTGCCGGAATTTTAAACGAAACGCGTGATTTTAATAATTCGTCCGCCTGAACGGTACATAATTCAACGCGAACGTTTATTCGAGTGGTAAACGTTTTACGTGGAAAAGTGGCAAGTTTTCTTTCGAGAAAAGTGGAGATTCGAGCGAAATATCGTGAAATAAAACTATATGTACCGTTGTTACGAGACTCTGTCGTGGAGCTACGGTGGAACATTTTCGACAGCGAAGGAAACGGACGCGATCACGACGTTGCTCGTGTGCGTTTTCTTCGTCGTGGAACGTACGATTCGACGAGAGTGTAATTATGATGGAAACTTGGATGGCTTGCGACACGCGTCTTTTGCGAACACGAAACTCGTTGGTTTAGTTAATTCGAACGACGATAAAATCGGCCTTCTATTACGAGAACGAAGGAATTAACCGTTTAATCGTAATTACGGATAAAATCCCGTTTCGGAGGCCAGTTTCATGGTTGGCCGTTGATTTTCAGCATTTTCAGCGTTTCCAGCGTTTCCAGCGAAACGAGATACAACGAGCACACTTTCACTCGCGTGTTACGCGTGTTTCTCGATTAAAACGCTACGAACGCATCGTTCGACTTGGAATTTGCCAGCTAGTGATGACAGGTTGTTCCTTCGGTGTAGAAGGTATTCGCGAGGTGTTCGTAAAAGGTGTAGGAGAGGCTCTTGGTGCATTCGCGACAGCATACCTCAGAAATGGTCAGCCAACACGCGATGGCCACTACGGTTCGCAGAGTTAAGCAGGAGAATCGTCTGAGGCGACAAAACCAAAATCAAGGTATAGAAACCACGGTCAAATCACGCGTGTCTAGCGTCCCTCGAATGGCAGTCGGAATTCTCGATCTGCGCGACGTGTGTGTAAACGCGCTAGATAGAAGCTACCTGCAACGTTATACGTTATACGAGATAATCGATGTTCGATTTTCTTACTGAATAATTTGTCAAATACCGTGAAAAGTATTATCGCGACGATGAAGTTGAACGCTGAAGTTGGTACGCCCATAACATTCCCTGGTAAAAGACGAAAAGATTTGCATATAGTGAAACAGTCTTTTTCAGTTCTTTCTATTTCTATCTTCTATAAGTCTTTTTTTGTATATTAAATATATTAAATTCTAATATATTAAACGCGTACAACGTTATACTCTGTGCGTAAGTCGTGCGTGTAATTTATACTGCGATTAATCAAGTGCGAAAAGGTAAATAGAATATCGTTTCAAGTCGAAGAAATTGATCCGAGCATCGTTTATTTGTTACCGGCGCAGCGAGGTAACGGTATGTTAAACGACAATTTGAAAATTAACGCGAACATTTCACGAAAATATATATAAAGGTAAATATATAAAGGTACCTACATGGTGATTTCCGATACAACGAAGCGCAGCACGGAAACACGATGAAGTTTAAACGAAGAAACATAGATTAACTCGGTTACGATAATGCCGATAAATTTGCTAGAAGAGAAGACGACACCCAACGCGAATTCATGTCTCTATGGTGTGGATACGTCGAACTTTGCTCCAACTAAATGGAACTTTACGCGCAGCTCAACATCCGTTTAATCGTAATTACTCTTTTATCAGGAATTAATGCTATTTAGAGGTTGAATGTTTCGGAGACTTTTTTTTTCAGACGCGTGACAATTTTGTCTAACTTTTACGTCCTTCCAATGACTTTACTTGCGGTAATCCTTGAATCCACGAGATTCGATTCGACTCAACCAAAACAAACGTATCGTGTTTACGTGTTTCAGATGAGGAGGGACTTTACAAGCCTGTACCACCACCGAAACCGGTGCCGAACAATCAAAAGAATCAGAATGGGCAGGAGAGCAGCAGAGTGCAGACGGTAGTGGAGCAATCGTCGCGGCCGATTTCCGCTATAGAAAGGAACGTCACGTTAGACGACAACCAGGTTCGAAGTTCCGGGCAGAATCCTGCACCCGAATACAGGATGCCACCGCTCTACGGGGAGGAACAGAGCTCGAATCAGACTCAACAGGCAGCTAACTTGCAGACTCACAGCAGCAAATTTCCAGTAAGTTTGTTTCAGGCCATTCGGATATGTACCTGTTCTATTATAGTTGTGTGATTAATTTGCGACAGCGGTTTGAACAACCAACGAAGAGGTTCGTTCGACGAAGAGAACAAGACCAACAGCCATGTAAAAATAACACGAGCATAGGAAGAATAACGTAGAATACGGGTGGTTCCGTGCGATGCAACCACGTCACGGACAGTGGTCGCGCGTTAATTAACGATGCATATTAACGACGCGTGCATTAATTCCACGTGCGCGAAAAACCTACCTATGTTCACCGATTGTGCACTGGAACGTGGATGGTACATATGTATTATGTATATAGATAGTATATTATGTAGATAGTAGAGCACTGTTACGCTTCTATACACGCATGGCATATAGAAGTGGTCGCGGGCTGGAGACTTTTGTTATAGACACGCAGCGCATAGGCGTGCCGGTGAATTTTTACCAACACCGATAACGCGACGAGTTTCGAGGTGTAACAGACTGAATATGGCGATTCCAGTCGTGGACTTTGACTTGCAAGTCGATGAAAAAAGGAAACGCCACGGTTAGAAGTCAAGGCGTAGCGCTTTATTCGGTATGGTCTCCACCGTCGACTTTCTAGCCTTCTTCTTGTACCTCTTCTTCGGACGTTGCTGTGCTGCTGCTGCTACTGCCAGCAACGAGTAAGCCAGCGTGCGAGTGTCCCTTTAATTGCGTTTTTCTCTTCCGACGGCATATCCAAGGCCGCATCTCGTTTAGAATCGTTTTTACGAATCCAAGTGGGAATCGTATTCACGCACGACGCTCAGTTTCGACACCTGTCACCTTTGGGTCGAACGTTTGTTGGGACGAAACGAGTAAGTACCTACTTTGCTTACACGCTGAATAGATGCTTGTCGATCCGACATGTGTACATATATGTATATAGCGCGCATACGTATACGACAAGTTTACCACTACAGGATAGGGTGGTAATCGTAGTAAAGTATGCTTTAACTTGCCCAAGTACCGACTATGCTACGAGTAAATAATCGACAGCGGCTTCTTATATATGTATGCGAAAATAAATGAAAAATGTATAAAGTTTTCGTTTTCAAGAGAACAAAGTTTAAACGTGTTCAATTACGAAACACGCGGTCTGGTACACGCGTACGATACATTTAGAAATTTATTTTTTTCGACAATGAACCATCTTTTTTTATTTATTCTTAAACGTGGTTTAAACCGTCGTCGACTATATTTACCCATATTCGGTATTCGGTATAAGGATAATATAATTATATGAGTAACTCGGTCTCTTCTCGGCGTTATCGATAGACAAAGAACAACGCGATCTAAAGGGTAAAGAAAAGAATTGCTGAGAAATATCTAGCACTTGTAATCGACGCGATATATTCGAGTAATTCGAAGAAATGTTTACAGTTTGTTAGAAACGATACAATGCTGCACATTCGATTCGTATATTAAATTATCGTGCTTTGTTTGGTGATAATGATCTTCCCGTTCTGTTCTTGATTGTATGGTAATAAGTAATTAACCGTTATTAACTTTCTCTCGTAAAACGGAGATGGTTAATTTCGCATTTCGGTGGAACATTTGAATAACAGTAGGTACGAGTGAAACAAAAGACGTAATTTATATTACGTGTAGAACGTAATAGAAAGCTCGTAAAAGAACAACGATAGGAAAATTGTTGAAAGAATTAATTTCTTGTTAACAACTCTTTCGTTATTGTTTCGCGCAGAAATATATTACACGAAGATATCTCATGATTACCACATGATATTTCGATATTTCTATCAATACGACATCGATTCTCAAATAACAGTTTAATTCGTACGGCTGCTGGTATTTTTTATAACGTATCATTCACGTTTATTAGATTATCGGAAAAAGATTCTTCTTTTTTTCCAACAGAAATTTCGATAATTTGTTTAATTTGTCAAACATACGCGCATTCGGAAAAGATAAAGTAATGTTAACGGTAGGATAGTATCGATATAGAGCGAATATTAAACTCGTTAAACTTGACTTTAATCTCATTGAGAAAGAACCGCTTGTGCTACATAACCAGGATACCATTCCGCAACGTTAAAACGTAGAATAAATATCAAAATTACGCCATTTTTATTCTCTCGTCTTTATTACAGTCGTTTATTACAGTCGTGAACTGTACGACGCTATATCGGAACTTAGAACTTAGCGATTGCCAGAAAAAGGATAACAGCGGGCTTGTTAGGCAGAAATTTACATTATTCGACGACCAACGGATTCCATTTGTCAAAGTGATAAATTATCGACTAAAGAGATACGTTGTACGTTGGATGTTACAATTGCGTAGTCGAGATGTTCGATGCCAGTTCGTCAGATATAACGTAATCCATCCTATCCTTCGTTCTAGTTCTTAGAAAATAATTTTGATGGAAACGATCGATTATTTGAACTACGAGGAAAGCCGATTGTCGTGCTTTCGATTGGTTTTATCTGAAAGTTTCGTCGGAAACGCCGCGGAATCGCTTTCCTCTTAACTCGAGTTGCTATTCTTTTGGGAAGGAAAGCGCCATTGTTTGGATGGCGGCCGGGCTTTATCGCGGCGCGCGATGCTTTGCAAATAAATTTTATCAAACGGACCGTAATAACAGGGCAGGTATTAAATTCCATAAGGGAGGAACACAAGCAAAACGTGTGAATTTAATATCCTCCTTGATGTTCCGCGGTGATTGTGTAGAAGTATATCAAAGAGACGCTCTTAAGAGCGCTTTGACATTCTCCTTTCAGCAGGAATGAAAGCATTCTATTCTGCCCGCTGCCTTCCTTCCCCTTCTACCTTGTTCAATGCTCCATTTCTCCTCTGATATCAACTTCAATCTCGGTTCTTTTTTTCCTCTGAGGATAAGCAACGGCTTTGCCTGCTGCTGGATCCTTACGGGATCGTGCGTGTGAGAAAATGGACGAGTTTTCTTTGCAAATCGAACGAACATGGGAACATGTGCGATGACTCGTTCGGAACCGACTGCTTGTCCACGATATCTGCTGGCTGCTGGCATCAAGGGTAATGAAAATCAGATCGTACGTTCGTTAATTCGACGATTCCGTTAGCAGTTCCATACTAGAACAGCCAGTCGAACAGTAACGCGGCTTCATCCGTTTCGATGAATTTGCACTTTGAGTAATTACGAGATTATCCTTTTAAATTTTCTTATCCACACTTTTTATTTCGTATTTTTTATTTTCAAGAAATGTACAAGACGCTAAGGGCACGGTAAAAAATTAACTTTAAAAAATGCAAAAAATTATCATGGTAAAAAATTATCAAGCATTGTTTTTGTTTGCTGGATTCAATGTTATACTAAAATTGTTATTAAAAAGAAAGATATAATACAATCTTACGTATTTTTAATCCTAAGAGACAAGAAGATAAATAAATAAGATAGAGAAAGGGACAAATAAGATACGTAAATAAAACTTGAGAAAAACTTGACAAGCGCCTTAGAAATTTCCATGTTCGCTTAGACGTATAAAATGATTTTGCTACAAGACGAATTCTATTATCGTGTTTGAAATTTGTCTTACGATATAATATACTCGTTTGTTTCGCATAGATGTAACGTTGTCGCGACGATTTATTTGCCTCGTTAACTTATCGGCTGAAACAAATTGCGGATAACGCTTTTTATATAAGATTATTCGTTATAAACTTGCTTGCAACTTACTAGCGCTCGGACACAGAAGTTTGTACATTTGTTTCGATAATAGAGTTTTCTAACGTAAAATGTGAAATATCGTTGAAAGACGAAATGTTTTTGTTGTATCTCTCGTGATACGTAGTATTCGTTGATAAATTACATTAATTACATTCGTTAATTACTTGATCAATTAAAGACAACCATCAAAGACAATCTCGTAAAAACGAACGCGTTTATCTCACGATAGAGATATGCGTAGAGATGTTTTGAGCTCCCTTTTTTATACCAATTTCGCTTAATTTCATGACACAGCGTTCTACGTTACGATACACTTTCTAAAATTTCTTTACAACTTTAGCGGTCGTTAATAAATATCGTTGTCACGCTTGTCATCCGTGTCAAGTCGGCGTGTAACGATATCGAAATAATATTTCGGACGAAATAAATCGAAAGCAGTCTAAATTGGACGTTAAAATGTATTACGATGTCAAAATGTCAACGTCAACAACCTAAATCTTACTAGCTTGATATCTTATTTTCTTACCCACGTATATTCCATCGTCGTTTCTTTATCCCATCCCCTCTTTCCTTCCTTTCACTTTCGTTGGTCAACTCACGAGAAACCATATATATGTTTCTTCACTTTGTTTTCTATCGTTCTTCTTTTCGATCCTCGTTAATCCCATGCTACAAACGAGTTAAATATTTTTCTTCCGAGCAGTCTTTACAGGGTCGCGCGTTTTATTCGTTGTTTGTTAGAAAATCGTTAGAAAATTGTTAGAAAATTGAAACGTAGCGTAGTTACGATTTTGAATCAATTTTCCTTCGATTAGATATCTATTTTCCAACTATTCTGGTGTTTCGAGGAAAGTGAAAGTCACTGTAGCGTAATTTATTGCCTGCTTGTATATTTCCCGTACTATCGTATTTTCGGTATACGTTTAATATAACACGTTATACCGTATCTTGGATAACATCTCAGGTGATCCGTCATAGTGCGTCCACTCAAGTACAACTTATTCGTCTTGTTAATTGGAAACAGAGGAAGGAGAGTGGTAAATGATAATCGTAAGAAAGAAGAGAATCGATAACGATTTAAAATTAATATCGCGAAACGATACTAGTTAACAACGATCTAGTTATTGCGGCGAAAGGCAAAGCTACTACGAAGCTACTAAAAGCTTGCGAAGAAATACTATTTGAAGCTATTTGATTATTGGTGATTAAAAAGGAACCAAATGGCTAATCTTTAACGCCATAGCGCATCGTTTCGTCCCAGAAATTCGTCTCTACCTTTCCGGTAGAAAGCAAAATAGCATCGGATTAATTGCCGTCGTCTCGGACTTGACAAGATACCGTCGCTAACACGTATGTTCCACATTCTACTTACGCATTGCGCAGAAGATGTTGGGTGAAATCTTCGGTAACAGTTCGTTGTAAGTACGTTCGTTACGTTCTTGGGAAAATTCTCAGAGATTCTCCAGCCAGACAAAGCGAGCATCATACTTGCGTACCGTTTACCGGAAGTTGGGAAGGGGGTTGCGATAGCCGTTTAGATACATCACTTTTCCCCGTGGATCGGCCTCGCGAAGCGAGAACAAATCGGAACAATTGTCGGTGACGACATCCTACTTCTACGCAAATTCGCTATTTTCGTCACTTGGCGAACTTGTCTTTGGCACCTTTGTTGTACCCGCCGACAATCGTGTTATGTATTCCGCGCATTTAACTGTTTGCGAATTATTCAGCCGATCTTTCGTGACTTGGAAATTCTCGTCTCGTCTCGTCTCGTCTCGTCTCGTCTCGTCGCGTTTCGTCTCGTCTCGTCTCGTCCCGTCCCGTCGAGTTTCTCTCGGTAGCTGCTCTCCGTGAAACCGCCATGCTGCAGCTAATTAAACGCAGTGATCGTGTTGTACAGTAATATTTTGATTACTCGTGTAACTGTAACTTAACGAACTGGTAAATATCAAATATTTATTTTATTCCAAAATCTTAAATATTAATTTTATTCCAATAAAATTCCAGAGTATCGTACATACTTTACTACGACACACATATTTTAGAGAGATGAGAGGCGAGAAATTTCAGAAAATACTTGTCTAACAAGAATGTAAGACGATGCAAGAGGAACAGTTTCACATACATACGTAACGGTGAACTCGTTTCACGGGCAACGAACTTACCGAGAATTTTCCTGTTCTCTTTATTTCTCCTTTCTTTTCTTTGTTCGTTTCGTAGCAAATTATACTACAGAAAATCATGCGGAAGCATGCACAGAAAATTGTTCGTAAACAGCGCACGCTATCGAACGGTGTTGATTAGGCGTGTTCATTGTCTGTTGCAATAGCTCTCTCGTTTTTATCACGCTTGCTTTCTTCTGACCGATGCGCTGCGCTGCGATGCGCTGCGATACGCTGCGATACGCTGCGATGCGATGCGATGCGATTTCAAGGCGAGTTTAGTTCAGTGACACCCCTTTTTAGACGCATTATATGCACGCAAAGAGCGGCTGATTGGCGAGCGGTGCTCCTGTTCTCGATGTTGTTTGGAAAAATCGAGTAGGTAGCGTGAAATCGAGACCGAGAAGCGACGCGACGTTTACGACGAGAAATCCTCGTTGAAAACATTGCGTCGTCTTAACGCGCATCGGTCGATCTTGCTTCCGTTTCGACTTTTTATCATCGAATCTACCTACGTTTTTATGGTAATGTGTAATCGAACTGCAATTCGTTCGCTCGTCAAACGTACACCGCGTCTATACAGACTGGACAGGGTGGTGAGAAAATTATATAAACGAACAAATTTCTCGGACGATCGATGGTGAAATCCTTTGGATATTGCAGAAAATTTCCTTTAATCGTATCGTTGTCTTAAATTCACGGTGGTTATTAATAGCAAAGTTAAGATTATATTTACTAATAAATTGGCAAAATAGACAAAGCGAATGATTAACACGGAACACACAGAAATAAAACTGAGAGTTAACGATGAGAATTACATATTTCGTTTATAGATCGAACGCGAGGTTGTTCTGTCGTCGGGAGACAAAAATTCCAAGATTCCCATTCTACACGAGTACAAACAAAGAACTGCCGGTAGAGTGGCGATTGCACCGGATGCTCCGATCAAACAACAGGCTTGGGTTCAAGAGGTAAGCTAATTCTCTTGTTAACGTTCGTAATGTGCTGGTAAGACTGGCTGGAAACAGTCAAATTTCTTACGTAACGTGGTCGACTGTTGGCACTAGATGCGATAACGTTACTCCGACATAGCTTATTAATATGTAAGAGTATACACCGTGAAACAATGTGATTTAAGACGAGCAGATATGTTTAAAACGCGGGATATGTTTTATGCTCGTTGGTCGCTTAATTACAATTTATAATTGCCAGAAAATTTAACTATGACTAGCGCCACAGTATCTCTTATAAGGTAGAGAGAAAAGATTCGTGTTTCATTTTCACGGAATATCTTTTAAAAGCTTCCATTACCTCTTGAGTTTTGAATCTTTGGCATACGAATCGAACCCTCTGCTTTTCTAATTCGAAAAGCATCGGTTAATCGTACGAAGGCACAGGTATGGAGCAAATGGACGCCAATTCGCAGAGATGGTCGAATCGCGATCATTACGAAATCTTTTCATTGACCGGCGATTGGCTCGCGCGCGTGCAACTCGTACAGCGATCGGGCACCTACGTGAATCGCTGGAAATGCGAGTAGGTGTCGTTAATGCACGTGCTACGAGGTACTATTCCACGATCGTAGGTTACAAACGGATGTGAGAGTCATATAGCGTGTGCAAAGAACACGGAGAATTATCGTCGGATCTGCGTTCAGAGTGCGTTCTTTCTTTGTCGTTCGTGTTTAATTTATTTTAGATTCGTCGATGAAACGCTGACACGGTTCGAACCGAACGATCCCACCGATCTTATTCTTTAAGTTGTTTCTAACGTGCCGGATAATCGCGTCATACGACGATCTTCGCGCGATTCGACGTTTCTTTGTTACGGCATTTGTCCTATAATCACCATGGTAAATAGCGATATGTGCGCGTGCTTTTCACCGTAAAACCGAGCTATTGTTTTTACGATGTAGGCGTCTTGCGAATCTATTACCTGCTTCCCTTGCTTCGTTCCATGACGTACGTATGCGCGTACATAAACGTTCGCTAGGAAACGATTAGTAAGAACTAGCTAGCTGTCCTAGTTAAGAGGAAATTCGTATCGTAGGCGATTATAGGCATGTCTTGTTGCAGCTGCGATCGTCGCGGCCAGTACGATAAGAAAGCGCGCTTACGATCTTTGCCGAAAAGACGAAGCGCGTGTTAGTTAGCATCCGAAATACGTAAGCAGATGTTTTTGTCCTACTCGAAGCCTGATTGTTGTCCGCGTCCTCAAGTGCGTAAACCAGGTCCGGCTTACGACGAACGGAAAATATACCTGATCCAACGTATTATTGGGAACGACTCGTAACATTTTATATTCGTACGTTAGATTTGGCGTAGCGTAATCCTCGACACGGCAGCTGTGCAGGGACCATAAGTCAGAAAATCTTTTTTCGTATGCACGAAGCGTGCGATGGAGCCCTACGGGCGAAACTTGGCTCTGTTCTCTCTTCCCTGCCTCTCTCTTCCTCTATCCTTCTGATTGACAGTGTCAGTTGTTATTCCAACCACATCCCTTCCTAAGAACCAAAGGATTCAGTCCGACAACTTTGAAATTCCCTCTGCGGTTTAAACGGACACGCTGCCATTAGCTGCCCGCTGTTCTCTTCGACGGAGAATTGTTTTCGGTGGATTCCGGCAGATTGCGTCGAGGGTTTCCCTAACCAACGCGACGCCTTTCCTCCGGTGAGAAGTGTGTGCTTCGCCTCGCCGGTTTCGAAATACTCGATAAGGCGAACAGTTCGGATATCTTTCGATTATCGGTGTCGGTAATCGATAATTTCTTATTTTCATTTGAAAAATAACTTAATTTCACGTCGAGACCAAGCGTATAACACATGTTCAAAAGCGAACGTACAATATATATTTGATCCGTATATTGTAGGAAATTTCGCGAGTAACCGATAATCTGCTCTTATCAACTCTTATCAAGCTTACGTTAATTATTACTTGTAGTAATCGAGCGAAGAATTGGATTAAGAATGGAAGGGACGGGCGACAGAGGACAAAAATTTCAATGGAAAAGCTTTTTAATACGGAAAAACTTATTCGAGCGTCGGGATAACCTTGTTAAAAGGAGTAATTGCACGGGTTGTCGCCGAGTTAAAAAGTCCAAAGTTGTAGCGACTGAGCCGAGCGATTTAATAACGTATCGCACACTTTCCCTTATAGCGTGTTACGTAAAATGTCTCCACGCTGGTTAATCGCTTGTCCGTGTCCCGTAGCAAAAGTTTCAGGTGCTTCTCAATCGCTTTATCCGCCGACGCTGTCGAGCGTTGGCTGCCAATGACTTTTCTCTGATGCTAATTGCACGAAGCTCGAGGCTCGACAACCGTACATGGCTACCGATAAATTGATACTGCCTGGTGCCGAATAATTGAATTTGTTAGGTTGCTAGCGTCCGGTGTTTGTCATCGTTGCAGTATGTACGGCGAGTATCGCGTAATTGGATCAGACTTGTTTGTTCGAGCATATGCCAATGGTAAGGGATATCTAATTTGTTTACCACAGGCATGATAATTCAGCCTGAACTTGTAACAAAAGGAAGAAACGACATAGAGTATGAAATGGTTAATAAGTTGAAGCGACCAGGTAGCTGTTGTCATTTTTGCCGCACTTTTAACTTTTTTAGTATTTTAAAGTATTACTTTAAAATACTAGATTAACTTTTATTTTTCATTTCATTTCATAGCACGTGTAACTTTCCACGAGTGTGAAATATTAGTCGACTAGGTGGATAACACGGAGAGATAAGAGCTTGAGAGGTAACTACGATGTAAACGATTTTTCAGGGCACTCAGATGCAAGAAGTGAGACAGGAGGGTCAAGCCAGGAGTTATCAGCCAGCGGAATCTTACGCGTAAATATCTACCTGTATCGCGCCGCACTCGGTGAATCCGAGAATTGATTTTCCCCGATAAAATCGCAATTTCTCCGAAGGTCGACGTCGGCTGCATCGGCGCCAAGGACCACCAAAATCGACGAAGACAAGAGCAAGTCCATTTCGAGAACTTATCACACGATCAAGGACATGATATCGAGCCGTTTCGGGCAGAGTCGCAAGGATGCCGAGCCGGAACCGGAAGCGAGTTTGAACAATGTCACGGAAGAACTGAGAAAGTCCAGCAGAAGCATCGATGAGGAGGAGGCGAAGAAGAAGGAAGGGATTTATGGGAAGCCACGGGCACAGGAACCTCCTGTTAATATGCAGCAATATCCAAAGAACGCATGCGGTGAGTATTTTATATCCGGGAAATATTTCATGTAGCAACATCGTGCCGATTCTGTCTGAATTTCCACTAAAAACACTGTCTTTCCGAAACGTATCGTACTACGATATCGCGAGATTCTCACGGTGGTAATTTGTAATTTTGTAGTTTGCGATTAAAGTCGAAGGTAAGATGGAGCTTCGATGCTAAACAGCGTATCTTTGGTATTTTGCCTCTTGAGCCACGCAACCGGTGTAATTCTATATTATAGTAACAGGACGATCCTCTCGCTGTTAATTAACTAGAAGCCATAGCGTTACAATGTTGCCGCAGCGATGATTAACGCTTTGCCTTTATACAAGATGATCCGTCATCGAAAGTCAATTTCGGTGTGCCGCGTTACGGCATGTGCGTGCATGTAAAATGTAAAATGGAAATAAGAGAGCGTAGTCGGCGGTATGATTGTCGGCACCGCCTTCGAGCCTGCTAGTTAACTAGCAAGAGGATCACCGGTTGTAAGGCAATGGGTTAATCTTGAGAACACGCTATCGATCTTCGATGGCATCCCACGCGATACAGCTAAATGATTTTTACGTACGATTAGATATAATTAGGTTTGTCATGTAGAGATCGGTGGCTATAAATTATAAACAGGCAAGACAAGTTGAAAATCGGAAAGTAGAAAATCGATCGATTGGATGTTCTTCGTATCCTCGGTATCCTTTTGAATTCCACGCGATAGACGATAGTTGTGGCGATATCCTATTTTCCATTGATTTTTCAACGACAGGTTTGAAATAAAATTGCATTTTCGGACTACTCGGCTACTTTGCGTATACACGTAAAATGTAACGGGGAGGGGGAGAAAAGGTATCGAAACTGCGTAAAAATTGAAATTAATCCGCTCGCAACGTAACGGACAGTGACATTTATTTAACGCTTGAACCTGATTTAGGTCAGTACGGGCACTCGTATAGTTACCTGAGCAATCAACAGAACGTACCGCTTCCTGGACAACTTCAGCCTACGTCACAGATTCAACCCAATTTACCAGGCCAAAGTGCTCAGCTTCACGTGACGCATCACGCTCCACCTGGAGGAGTTCAAACGGTCCATCAAACTCAAGTTCCTGGTTTTGGCCAATCAGCGACAGGTGGCCAGCAGGTGCAAAATGTTGCGAGGGAATACGTTGTTCAGGGACCATCTGGATTGCCGAGTCAGCAATTGCATCAAGGACTTCATCAGAGCCCTCAGAACCAGGTAATCTTTGATTTACTTCCGCGCTCTGTGAATCGCTTCTCAATGCCGGTAAACAGCATTGGTTTCGTTTCAAACGGCTTTAAATTGCTCGCTCGAGTCGAAAGTTCCATCGACGAATGTACACATAGGAAGTACCTAAACGTGAAAGTTATTACGCGGAAAATTACTCGTATAGTCAGCGATTTCCATGTAATATGGAATTTAGTTTTGCAATTTAATTCTATCGAATTCTTAGATTAGATTTAATTCCGTTGGACTTGTGTTACACCGATGCAAATATCTCGACGCTTCGCTCTACTATCGACGATTATCCGCGATACTAAGTAGCGACTGGCTACGATAATTATCGTAAACCATCGTTTTACAGATTCATCGGAATTACAAAAATTGCATATTTAAAGCAAACGAGTATTCATTCGCATGTATCTTACGTGTTGAGATTCAAACGTGTCCTGTCAATGAAATAACCGGTTTCCTATAAAATACGACTAGTACCGACTTTGAATAAAGCGAAAGACGTCGTTCCGTCGTCTGACAGCTTTTAATTTCATTTCATCGAACGTATGAAAAAGTCGTTACGTTTTCGAGTGAACTATTTTCAATCGCTCGCATATTTTCATTTATTTTCACGTTTCTATGTTTTATCTCGCTTCCTAAATTGCGTACGTACGATGTATATGTTTTTTTTTTTTTTTTTTTTTTAATATGAAAGCACACCTGTTATATCGAAGTGGCGAACGGGAGTTTATTGCACGTCGAAATAACGACTCTATGAAAAAAGGAAAAAGGAAGAAAATACGAGAAAATTTCGTTGGGTTCCGTTCTTAATCAAAAAGCTGGAATACGGGGAGGATATGTTGGAAAAATTGTTTCGAATCTTTGACATTGCGACAAAAATTGCAGTTTGTAACTGACACGTTTGTAGCGCGCGATTCGCGACGTTATTCAAGGACTTGTATCATAGCGCATAATCGTTCATTTATTTGTACAACGTATAACAATTATATAGGTTGTCATTTAAAATATACCAAAGGCCAAGTTCGTACATTCTTCGTGATAAAAACATGCGAACGATGACAAATGACGAATTGGAATGGTAGTTTAGTAGTTGTATTTCGGATCCGCGACCATTGTCAGCCAAAGCAATCAACTTGTTTCCCAGCAGTTATCGATCGTACGTTTCAAATATTCAACGAACATATTTCCCCGTAATACGCCTTTATTCGCATCGATTTGTTCGCAAATGAAATTTTCAGACGTTTCTCCGCTTTCCCGCCTCTCCGCTTTCCCGCCTCTCCGCTTCTCTTTCCAAGGTCTTATCCGTGCAAAAATTGTGTTTCGTGGAAAGAACGATCGAAACGTTTCGGATACGCGCCAGGCGTCAGGTAAAATCGCCGATGGTTATTTCCGGTGTAACCAGCGGAAAGGTTATTTTTACGTAAGTAAGGGTAACCTTCTCCTCATATAAATTCAGAAAGGGCAATAACGCGACACATACGTGCTATTCAAATAGCCGGTGCACGTGATACGTGTTCCATATTTATGCCATCTAAAACCGACCACACACAGCACGATGCACTGTGCGTATAACTCTCCAAATTTATCGATATCCCGATGTAAGACGTCGCGTCGGTTGGTTCATTCATAAGTTCCTTTTATAAGGAGCGGCGAGAATCTTTCCCGTTGTCCTTTAGTCCGTCGTTTTCCCGACGAACTCGCAGACAGGCATCTCCGATAGATCGTTATTTTTCTCGAAACGCGCTCACGTGACTCATCCGCGTGAAACATCTGAGATAATATACGCGTTGTAATAATACGCGTTACCGAAGACGATCAATTAGAGTAATTGGAGAAAAACGAGCAGGACGCTGCGAGTGGCGTTCGTAATTAATACGTAAAATAATTAATGGGAATGCAAATTGCTGTTAGAGGGAGGAGGTAGTGAAAAAAGTGTGGACACGTTCGCGTCCTGTTGCTTTCGTGCTCGAGACCGGAGTAAACTGACGAATCTCCTCCGACATATAGGTATATGTAAGTAGGTATAGGCAAATAAGTAGTTATCTATGCCGAGGGCGTAAACGGATACGAAAATTTCAATGGCAAGAAATTTCTGTGACATGGCTATCGATTATGGTCGCCTGCCGTGACCCTTGATATTGTTCGATATCGTGATTTTCCGTTATAATCTTTCTTATTACTTTTCTCACTTTGACGTAGCTTTCGTGGTACTTGGACGATGACGTATATCGTATATCGTTATTTACGTATTACGATAACATCGTATATCGATTTAGTCGTTTAATTTAGTCGGTTAATTTAGTCATTTGCTCGAGGTTGACAGCTGGATGAATTTATCGGGATTAACGGGAGCGATTTTGGAAAACAGGGCCAGAGCACGCAGATGCAGAAACCTCATGGTCTAGGCGTGCAACCGCACCAGGTGGGGAACGCGGCGATGCAACCGTCGAATCAAAACTTCCAGAGTGCGCAACAATTGTTGCATCAGAATCAGAGCCATCATCAGAGTCCGAGATTCGCGCAGCAGCACGCACAGAACATGCATCAACGACAACTGATCCAACAGATGCATCAGCAGCAGCAGCAGCAGCAGCAGCAACTGGTCGGACAGCAAAATAGCCAAACCAGCGGCGGTGGCGGCGGCGGCAGCGGCGGCGGAGGCGGAGGCGGAGGCGGCGGCGCCGGCGTCAGGAACGTGCAGCAAAGCTATTTCTCGAACAACGTGTCTTATCAGCAATACCAACAAGCTCGACAAACCATGTCAAGATCTCAGATCGATCTACCGAGCACTTCCAGACAAGCTCAAGAGCTGAGGCTGCCCGGACAGGAAGTGTATTACCATTATGCTCAAGGTCGACCAAGGTACGGTGTACCGCAAGTCTATATGAAAGCCGAAAGTAATCAGGAAGCAGAGTTTCAGCGACGAAACTCGACGAAAGGTATCGAGAAGGCGGCGTCCCAGCCGCAACTTTCGTACGAGGACGAAAGGTCTGGCTGCGTTAACGAACAATCGAGAAATCCGGTTGACGGGTTAAAAACTCTTACGGTGGATCCGTTGGACAAAGAAAGATACGAGATTACGGTGGAAGATCGTGGACAAGGGGAATTCAGGAGAAGCGATTCTCAAAGGAAAGACGAGTATCGGCCGGAAACCAGCTTCGCTATTCGCAGAGACGATGCCGTTAGGTGTTCGAAGAGGGAACAGGAACAGCTAGGAGTGGCCGCCGGTCAGGAAAGTCAGGAGTCGGAAGGAACTTGCGTGCAAAAAAGAATCGAAGAGTTGCAGAAACGAGCCGAGGAGAATCATTACAACGGAAAAATGTCGAAGGATAGTATCGAAACGGACGTGGGTAGGAGTTCGTGCGGGTCGAAAATTGGAAACGGCGAGCCTCTGAAGAGGATGGAGAATCAATACGCAAAGGATTGCATAGCGAAATCGGAGGCAAGGAAAGACGAGCTGGAACACGGTATCAGCCGATTGAAAATCCAGAATCAGGGATCTGGATCGGATTACGATAAAGCTGGACAGAGTTCCTCCAATGTTGATTCGGGAAGAGGATCTGCTGTTTATTCGAGCGGAAGACGGCCACCACCCGAAGACCAAACTCACCCCCCAGGTTTGTTACTCGCCAACCTTGCTAGAGTCTCGTTAAGTCGCCACGATAAATATTTCACCGTATCTCAAAGTATATATATATATATATACACTTAAACGGTAGAAGGTAGGTAATCCTAGCTTCCTCTAGTTTTAGTCAGACTTGTAGAACACGTATACGTCCGCATCTGTGTCGTGCAAATGTTTCCTCGATGATTACGAATATGACTGACGATCGAATAATCGGTAATCGACCGCGTAGTTGCGCGTAATCTGCGCGTGTAAACGTTTTGTCGCTTCTACGACTACGATTCTAAAATTGTACTTATAATTACGTAGATTTACTCGAACTTACAGTACAGGATTCCGAATGGGTGGACATAGTGGAGTCGGAACTGAGAAGCATTTTAGAACCAAGAGACGTCCCCGCGATGGCGCATTCCACCCTGTCCGAAAGTGTATCGTCGGTAACGCCACCTCTACCGCCGCTTTCACCCCATGAAAGTCCCAGAACATCGAGAAATCGATACTCGGCGAGGTAACGCTACTTCAAACAGATCCTCTTCGTCCCGTAACCGATGTCGCTTCCGGTCACTGGTCCAGGGTTGCTTCCGATTATTTCTGGCCTTCGCGTACATCGGGGCACCGATACGGGTCTGCTAAAATGGATCCGCAACCAACCGATCGCAAACTGTCGACTAAACGTAGGCAGACGGGTGTGCTCGTTTTAGGAACAACCAACCTATCGGGAAACCAGAATTTTTGTTTCTCTTCCTATTTCGACGCGTAAAATATCCTTCGGGATGCCGCCAACCGTAGTTGCGATAAAGAATATTCCAAGAAACGGAAAGGTTACCGTTCCAAACGATTATTCGATCTAGGAGATACGCTTTTGTACGTAAAGGTCGGTTGGTTTCGCTGGTCGATTACGGTAGTCGCGTTAACGACGACAGAGTATCCCATCGAAATAACTAATCTTTGCCAGTTTAACCGTCCTCTTAGCATGCGATTCTTGGCAATGTTAACGGTCACGTATTTGTGGGCCTTGTAGCTTACCATACGGATCGAAACCCAATTACAACGATTACAGCAAGGCTATAGAGAAAAGAAGCGGGTTCCCGGGTAGTTCGAAGCATCGTGGTGCGTCTACTTCCAAAAAAGATGCTGCGAAGAAATTCTCTCATCGTAAGTAATGTTCGATTTTCTTCTTTGCGCGTATTTTTCACCATCGTTACTTTCCTCTTTAACGACTCTATACGACTATCGTTTATTTAGTTTTCGGTGTAGAAGCAGCTGACTTGACTTCGACCACCACTGGACTCGATTTAGACTCGATGCTGGATAGAAGCGATTCCGATTTAAGTACAAACGACGCAAGAACGATTAGGAAGCAGTTGGAAGGTCTGGAAAATATGTACAGCGAGGTGAGACAAGTAGCAACTTACGTTGGTGTAGTTGCCACAAATTAACCGATGTACAAACGTTAAATCGTACTTGTAACTTGCACCTGTAACATGGTGATACGAACAGCTGTAGTAAAATAGGATTACTAACGATCGCAGGTACTGAAATTGCTCGGCGGAAGTGTGAAAAAAAGACGGAAGGCCAGAGGTCTGGCCAGTTACGGTTCCGTCTCATCGTTGCCGACGTCGTCCGTTTCATCGAGACCTGTTACAAGGCACCATGATAAACGTAGATCCCACGCGATCGACGACAGAATGAAGAAAGCCAAAGACATAAAGGTCGGTTCGATTAAAGACGCGTCGCGTCCATTTCACCATCTTAGTATCATTTTCATCCATCTTTCGCGAATCTTCATCGGCCGATCATTACCGTTTACCATAGATTCCGTTAGCTAATTTTACTTTCTAAAACGGCATTTTGCTTTTCGCGCGAACCCTCTTTATAGTGGTCTTTACTGTTACTTAATCGCGAAACTTTATCGCCGTACTTGGTGTATCTGCAAGACGCGTGCATAAGGTTTCGTTTAAACGAATCAAGGTAGAATGATATCGTTTACGGAAAGGAGCGTCACGCCACACATGTCGCAATCCGTTACTTGGCGGCCGGTGTTTTATCACACTTACTATCGTAATTTTCATTATATGAAAAATGAAAATGCGTCGTACGAATTGTGTGAAATTAAACGGTCGATTTCGACATGGAGAGATGAAATTTTTTTGATACAATTGTATCGAAGAATAAATAGATAAAGTTTCACGGATACGCGGCCGATTAAGCATTGTCCTTGCGTTTGCAGAGCATTAACAAACGCTTCCAACGACTAGAATCTCACGTAGTGACGCTTGCCAGATCGGTGGCACACTTGAGTTCGGAGATGAGGACGCAACATTTGATGATACAGGTGAGAGAATCTGGTTAACGATTTAAAAACGCTTAGCTTAGAAGAGATCTTTAGAAAGACGAGATTTTCAGTTATTTTTACGTACCGCTGTATACAGTTTATTTCTCATCGTACGTATATCGTACGTATAAGCATATGCGAGCATTGGCAACTTTTTAAATACTTGGAGTTTAAAAAGCAACATGCTCGACGATAAAGGAAACTCGTTTCGAACGGAAAGTTCTTTTATCGATGCGTGTCGAGTTTGCAATTGGAAAGGCTTTCGCATCGAATCAACAAAAACGAAATAAAAATGAAATCGAATGATCGGTAATGAAATAAAGACGAGGACGATTCAAAGGCGCTGTTTACATGGTCAGTTTCTTTAGAAATTCTTTAGCTACGTATATGCATACGTAGCTAAGTAGCGAAAACACGGTTTCTCATACACGGTATAGTTGAATCGAAATGAATTTGTCTAAAACTGTTATCTAACGACTTGTTGTAACAAAATCGAGTGCAATCGGACATAGGAGGGAACGTGGGAAATAGGAAGGAGCGGTATAGGCGGTGAAGCGAGTGAGAATTTTCGAAACTCACCACTACCAGGTATTCGCAGGAAATGGAGAACATAAGGGGCGAGATTGCTGCACTCAGGACTCAAACGAGCATGGCAATGGTGAGGTCGCAGTCTCAACCGCTGATCAAGGATTCCGAGCTGCCGGCTCTTTCCAATCCTTCGAGGGTGAAAAAGCTCACCAAGTTCTTCGGCACAGAACCACCGCTCATCAGACTATTCCTCAGGGAACTTGGGTATGAGGTAGGTAATTCGAATTACCGCTGCTTTCGTTTCTAGTCGTATCAATGTTTCTAATCCGATCGATGGAATTATCGATTCGCGCGTTTATCCACGAAATAAGCGTTATTAAATGAACGAATCGCGATGAATCGCAGGGCAAATTTTCAAAAGATACTCTCTTTCCCTAATCCCGATTAACGTCGGCGATCGACATAGCGTCGAAGAAATTTGCGCGACAGATATTTCCATTTGAATGGTTCGCTGCGTGTACCGATACTTTTATTCGTTGAAATCGACGCGAACGGTGCGAAAAGCGGCGCAGACGCCTCGTACCTGCGATTCTTTTTTTACCGCGTTATCAGACACGACTAAAATATCATTTTTCGTTTTCTTTCGATTAACCAAATTGAACGTGTCCCAGAAATATGCAAATGCGTTTGAGAAAGAAAAAGTCGGTATGGTAGAGCTTCCCTACCTAAGCGAAGAGAGGTTGCAAAAAATGGGTGTTCCCTTGGGACCAAGGCTGAGGATTCTGCAAGAAGCGAGGATATCGGTGTGTAAGGATCCAATTTACGTTGTGTGAGTGCCACGGAACGCGTTGTTCTCTGCAAGCCAACGCAGCCAACTCCGAGCAGGTACATCCGGAAGCCGTCGAAGGAGAATCTTTATCCTTTCGTTTTTTAATACGATCGTGTTTCTGCGAGTTTTCAGGTTTCATCGTTATCCGTTCGAACGCTTTCAACGATCGGTTTTGAATAGCGAAGCGCGACGTTTCCGATTTCACTCGAAAGACGAGACGATTTCCCTGATGGAACGATGAAACGATGAAACGATGAAACAATGAAACGTTAAAGCGGACGACTATTCGCTCGAAAAGTAAATTAACGTTTGAAAAACATGCAAGTCTAACGACGAAATAAATTAAACGTTCATTGCGTGTATTAATTACGAGTCGTACAGGCGTATAGTACTAAACGTATGCGAACTTCGATTCGTATATTACAGATAACGCGTATTGTTCTCGACTGTAGTATTAATACGTAATAAGTATAATCTGCAATGTATCGCGTTTAATACGTGCTGGATAGAACGCGCGTCAGAAACGTATCGACGATTTAAGTTTTCCAGTTAAGATTCCGTTATTCGTCAACTTGCTTTGCTTCTAATTTTGCTTCCGTAATTTATTATAAATTATTAGTAAAGCGAGCACATCGATACGCGTATAATACTTATGTATTGTGATGTATAATTGGCTGAATCGTTGTCGGATATCTCACGTATCCGTGATATACGCGACAAATACATAAAAGAGCAGTTACAAATACGAAGAAGCGTTGTAGGAAAAGCATCGTCTATCTCTATACAGAAAAGAGGTAATCGTTTAATTAACGGTAAGAACAATTTTTTACCGTTGACAGTCGATTAAACGAACGTTCAATTGTAATAACATTAGCGTAACTTTTTATTTTGTACACTGCACCGTACAATTACGGTTAATCGATCACCTAGGATGGTACGGATAAAACATGTTTTCTTAGGCGGACCGTGCGTGCGCTGGATTTGTTTTCTTGCTGCGATCGATCGGTCCGGGTCGGTGGAACGGTTCGACTCGATCCTCCCGATTGAGAACAAGCTCGAGCAGTTAACGTGAACACGCATTGAGAACGAGAAGCAAAAATAGATTTGCCAAAGAGACGGGAGAACGTCGCCGATGAAGTGGTGTGTGGTGTGTTGGTGGAGATTGTCGTTCGAGGAAGCGAGTGAAATTTTCTTCCCAAGTGTGATGATGTTTTGACTCGTAACCATTCGACAACTATTATTTCAGCTTTCCAGCTAAATATCTCGGTTTTTTAAAACTCGTTGCATCCAACGTTTTCGATCGCACGGTCGTAAATGATTTCAGTTTTTCTATGCGTTGCGTCTCTAAGAGATTCTTGCGATCGATGTAATTTGTCAAATTTTTCTACGTTTCTGCGTTTCTACGCGACATCGTTGCGTCTACGCGATGAATTTCTAGTTGCGATCTCTTCGGCTATTTATTTGCGATTTCCTATTTGCTTTCAACGATCGAACCACAGGTTTTCCTACAGTTTCTCGGTAAAGTTTTAAACGATGAAATAATCGGACAGTGATTTGCAACTGGAAGTAAATAAAATAAAATCGCGTTGGAAAGCATCGGCGGTTTCGATAAAAGTTTGCTTCTCGAGAGAATCGATCGTTCGAATAAATGAATTTGTCGTCGTGTGAAAAAGCTGGAAAAACAAGCAGTTTCGATTACGGTCAAACGACCACGCACACACACAGGAGCGCACGCGCGCGCGCATTACGGTGATACCAAAGAATCGATACCTGCTCCTCTGTAATGACGATTGCTCCAACAAGGACAATCTCACTGCGAATGACGCGGATTATGTAAAAAGACGACACGCCGCTTCGGTTCTCGATCGATGTCAACAATCGATATCGAATTCACGTGACATGTGACTTACAATTAGCGTTAACAGTAAATTTCACATTGATTTCATTAATCGATTAATATTCATAGGTTCGATAAGTATTTGTTACTAAGCATCGTTACATGTTGCACCTTTCTAACAGTTATTTCTACGTCTAGTAATATATCTTTATGTCATTGAATTGATTTTCTAGTTGGTGCTATTCGACACTGCCCGACGAAACTTTTACAGTTTCTGACGAACGTCGACGCGTTTACGCCGAATTCTGTACAGTTAATCGTTTGTGAGAACGTTTCGTTAACGACACGATTAATATTTGTATTATTATAAGTTTATTATTATTTTGTTAAATCTTGTATGTAATAAACAAGTGAAGAGAGCCATACGATGGTTCAATAAATCGTTTATTTAATAAATTATTTACACACGCTAGTTCGACGAACGGACCTGAACGAAATATGCAGCATTCCAATATTTCAAAGCATATACGTGCTTGATTTAAGCGTTTCCAATGCGAATCGAGGAGATTGTAAGTATCTTTGTGCGAAAATGATGGAAAGCTAGAAAAATTGCCAACGTTTTCTCTGGGAATGATTCAAATTACAAGCGATCGTTACCGAAATTGTTACCGAACAAAATTTTGTGACCGAATGAAATCGAATTTAACTGTAAAACGTCGTATTTTTCCAACCCTTTCCTAAACATATTCGATCAGCTTATAAATTTGAAATATTTGCTTTTCTGCTGAAAAACTTGTATTTTGCCGGCTGCTATTTGTTTAGCTGCTATTTGTTTAGCTGCTATTCGTAAACTGCGAGTTGTTCGCGACGAATCTTGTTCGTGATTCTTGTTCGTACGCATCTCCGTCTCTATTTCTGTTTCATTGGAAAAGTAAGAGCCAAAGCGCGCTGTCCACGAAAACATCTTCTATTCTAAATTCTAAACTATCCGCCGACTAGTACCTTGTGAATCAACCGGTTCTTTCAATTGAATAATTGCATATTAGCTGTTATAACGCACGGTGTGCGGCGTATGGACCAAGTGATCCACTATTACGGCCCCAGCCATCGGACTAGCTCTAATCGACACTGCGAATAATAATTATTTCGTTTATCTCGTCCATTTACATTTTACGCCATCGATCCTATCTTCTTCCAATTGCTCGTTCCAATTGCGGTAAACGCTTCGTTGCTTCATCGTTTCGACGTCGTTGTTCAGTTTCGGCCGCGAACATCTTTTCTCGTTGGACAAAATGTTAAATCGATACACGATGTGAAAGATGTACGGAATACCGGTGAAAAATGATAGGGATCGATTACTTTAGACCGTTTGAAAGGAAAAGGAAGAGACACGACGAATCGATGTTTGCGATTTTACCGATAATATGCTATTTATTTAATATCCATCTATCTAAGATGTCTTAACGATTCTTTCTTACCGCTTCTACCGCTACTACCGCTATACGCGTCAGAGGCAACGTAAAAATGAATTTCCTTTTATCAACGTAAAATATTATTTCCACAATTTCAATTTCCTTTCTATTTTCTTTATAAACCGGTTTCGCTAACGATAACGATATAATTACGTTCTATCACGTTTGGATAGGTTCGACGTGCAGCAAAGTTACAAAACGCCAATAGGGCATGGATCGCACTTTGAGAAACGGTGGCCTGATTCTGTATAAACTGTTACAAGGTTGCGTCATATTTTCGGCCCAAGGGAATTAGAATTCAAAAATTAGGTGAAACTCTGTTCGAGGTAAGTAACAACGCGAAGCTTCATCCCAGTTCTCCCGTAGAACTTTCCACACGTTAATGGTACGAGTTGGATAGTTTTACCGACTTTACGTCATCTTACGTAAAATACACGCTTCAGATCGTACCGATTACATTTTTAGTTTGATCTTTTACGAATCTCGCGTTTTTCTTGCTTGCCTGACACCCTAACTAGACACTAGCTAGACCACAAAGTATACATCATTTAGGCGTATGCTTATGGACCGCCACGGGAAAGAAAGAAAGGCAAAGAAATGACTAATTACGATTACTAAACGCGAATTATTCTACCTTTCGAAGAATTTGCTAGTGACGATGTCTGTAATGTAACGGATTGGAAGGCAAACTTTAACTACGTTAAATATGTTTCGCTTTTGGATTTTCTTCGTTGAATCGCGTACGAGAGTGCAGAAAGATCGGTGGAAAAATTGACCGTTCGAATGGTCGGAATCGTAACGGCAGGTCGCGGCCACACCTAAATGAGAAAAGTAAATGGACGTTGAGAGGGTAAGACGGATCTCGTATTTGAGATTTCGGCAGAATCGGCGGCGAGACTGAATTCCGGCATGGCCGGGCCACTTTTATCAGGAAATGCACAATTTAACAATTGCGTCCAATTATTTTTCCAGAGGTCTCGTGTTTGATTGGTCATCCGAGGTTGGCCTCGGTCCGCGGCAGCCCTTTGCCGGCCTTTATGCTCGATCCGCATAGCGACGCCACTCGAACGATCGTCGAACTCTTATTTCCGGCTCTGATGGTTCAAACGTGTCTCGTATCGTGTAGGATACGGCGCGTACTTATACTCGTCGAGAATGGTACTTTCGCGGCTAATCCCTGATGTTCGAAGCATGTAAAAAGTGGCGCGATTCGCTGCATAATGGAGTGGACGTTGGAAAGGGATCCACGTAATTGTAATCTTCGTGGAAAGGAAATACCTTTGATTTTCTTCTCTTCGATATCGATATAGAAATGCCCTTAACGACAGTTTGCTCTTATATACGAAGCGGTTGCCAATTAGGAAAAGATCGATTATGAGAACTGGGTTTGACGATTACGGAAACGCGATAGTCGCTGAATCAACGGAACAACGGTATAGCGTGATAACAACGCGCGGTTGCTTGGACAGCAGACGAAACAAGCGGTGTACTTGCTACTTTCTCGTTGCTAAAGCATCTCACGCCAAATGGTCTCGGGTATCGTGCTGCCTACTCGACCATCCCGATATCGCCTCGTCCACTTAACCATCGTTTACGTATTTACTAGCTTCGACTCTTACCATTTCAATCAGAAATCTAGTCAACGTAGTTGATCCTTCGCCTGGAACAATGGTTGCCGTATAGAAATTTACGAGCCGATACTTTTTTCTCGCTTACTCGCTTGATCAAAGGGTACGCTGTTTCTTCGTTGCGCACGATCGCATTTGTATCAGGGATACGTACGTACAATGGTTTCTCGCTAGACGCAGCGAGACGAGTCTCACCGTGTGTAAGCTACTTGAGATACAATTTCAATTGACCTATGGCCCCACTCTCGAACCTTCCCTACTCCCCTCGACAGTCGTACACGTTCTGTTGATAGAGCGGAATCGTCGTCTTTCGTTCGCTTCACATCGCAACGACCGTCCATCGAGGATGAACCGAAACAGTGCGCTACTCGTTTCCCTCTTCTTGTTCGTGGCCTTGTCCATGGTCTATGCGGAACTCGTGCCGTGGCGGCAATGTCCTTATCCTGATCGTGAGTATGGCTCGTTCGATTCTACAGATCGGCATTCGAATCGCGTTTCCTACGAAATAGCGAAATTTTCGAAATTTCAATTTATTCGATTCGAAAAACTACAAGCTTTTAAAACGCGAAACGGCGTAGCGAGTCTAACGAGCGAATTTTAAACCGTTTTAAACCAAAAGTCTGTGATCTACGAATCGTCATTTGTTAATTAACTGTAAATTATTGCGCGAGAGCAGGCCGAAGACCACACGCGGGAAAAACACGATGATCCGTCTTTGTTGACTTTCTTATTTTAGCGCGGCTATCGCAATATGGTATACGCGGTTGAGAAAAGTTTGCGTTTTAAAAATAACAAATCGATATTAAGTTTTATAAGAAACTAAAGGTATAACCAAGTAGTATAAATAATGCTGTGAAGTCGATAATCGTAAAATGTTCGAAAAAAAAAAAAAAAAGAAAAAAAACGTTTAAACGTTTGAAACATGTAAGAATTGTTTCCCGGTAAAAAAGGAGAACACGATACGGCTTTTGCCTTTATCACTATTTAGTACTATTTATTTTGCCCGTTTACATAATCCCTTGTATGCGATATATTCGTTTGAAATCGTAATCGCAAATAATCATTTACGTAGTATCATGCATATCGCATAAAAATCTCTAAATTCTTGTATTTACTCAAAGGTCGTGAAAACGCGAGTACACGCGCGTTTACTCCTTTCGGCATTCTACGTATTTACAAATGACAATGAGAATTTACAAAATTATCATTTGTAGTTTTATAATGCTTCTTTCCAATTTCTACGTGCCGCGTTTTGCCCTCTATCCACCGAATAGAAGATGTTAGATTTATAAGTGGTACATAGTACATCGAGATAAATGTACAAAGCTGATTCAACGGCATATCGCGTTTGACTATTTCGTCACAGTTTTATAAACAACCGTATCGCGAATATGAATATATATGTGCATATATATGACAAGCTTGTCGCTATATCGCGTTCGTAGCAGGAAGAGATGCGATAATCAGCAAAATTTATTTATAAACGTTACAGAAGCATCACCGATGAGAACTCGAAGCTTGGACTCGATTTCTCACATTCTACGTAGTAAAAGTTTGTCAGTCGATTAACGTCGAGAATTTATGTTTTTCTTTTTATAGCCGATACTCGGTCGAATTGCACTATTCACGAAGTATACATAGATCCTTGTAAAGAAAGTGCAGAAGGAAAACCATGTAAATTAAAAAGAGGAGTTGTTGGGAATATGACATTCCACTATACACCTTGTAAGTATCGGTACTACTATCCTTTTTTACGACTTAGGGACAAAAATAATGTAACGCGACAAACGAAATACGATATGGCGGTAACATGGTTCCGTCTTTGCCGAATTTAACGTTGTAAATCAACGGATTTCAAGAATTTAGTTCGAAATACCTTGTGAAAATGAACGACTCTTCGTTTTCTATTTCCCAGCTTTCTCGTCGGAAAAAATACAAGGTCGAATCTTTTGGGCAAGCCAGGTAATGGATATTCCATTTTTGGGAATGAGTCCCGATGCCTGTTTATCGACTTCTTGTCCAATCGAAGCGGGAGAAAAGAACACGTACCACGTGGAAGTACCAATTTTAAAGAAATATCCTGTCGTAAGTATACGTGGCTTCTTTAGCAACGTACTGTCTATCGATTACGTTTCAATTAATTCTATTGCAAGTACATTTCTTAACTAAATTCTTAATTAGATATACGTTTTTTAAAATCGGCAGACTTCTCTATCAATCGTCCTATGTATTTGTTACTTTCGACAACGTGTTATTTTCTTGTACTTAAGGCGCAAACGTATCTATGAAAGTAGTTTCAGTTTAGGTATTATACATGCCTCATCGTGCGTACAGTACTGCTACTAAATTATACAATCGTGTCGATTGTGTGTTAATTAGAATTTATTTTTACTTCAGCGAACGTACGATCTTAAATGGAAAATCTGGAACGAAGAAGAGCAAGAATGTTGTTTTATGTTTCAAATTAAGATAACAAAATGACATTAATTACGTGTGCTTCGCCGTCTTATTGCGTTTAATCTCGATTAAAATTTACCGTTCGCTAACTTAATAAAATAAACGAACAAGTATTAATAAGAGTTTGTTCATCCTTTCCCGTTACATACGTACTTGCGTTATTAAAATTCCTAGGATCAGTCGGTAACAACTACCGCCTAAAATAGCTCGTTAACTATTGACTACGAAATACGAGAGTTAAGTTAAAGGAAGAAAATACGAAGTACGAAAGACCATGTGCTTTCGTCGCGAAATTAATGTTCTCGTATACGTGTAAACGGTTCCACGCTGTTACGTACACATAAATTTCAACAATGGCTTTTCTTTTACAAATAATCATGCGTTACGCTAGGTAAAAGAAATGGCGGAAAAAAAGAAAACACCGCTGCGGATAGGATTCGAACCTATGCGGGAAAAACCCATTGGATTTCGAGTCCAACTCCTTAACCACTCGGACACCGCAGCTTACGCCACGCTCATTCGTAACGTTACTTTATTCGCAAATTATAATATCGAAAGAAATAATATTAGATAAAGCCAAAAGTCCTATGAATGTTCTTTCGAAATTGTAATGCACATAAAAAAGTAGAACAGTCTCGCATAGTATATTTCGTATCTATTCCATTTTTAGATATTTTACAACAGTAATCGAAAATTTAAAAAAGGTACAGTATCGGAATCAAACGGTGGCTAAAAATAACTTTGATTACGAGTTAACCGGAATGATCGTTATCAGGATCAATGATCAAAATCGTTTTAGTCACTGGTAATCGGTATTAGTACGTACATGCATTTACAGAAGACATTTATATCGGCTGTGGTAATATTTTCGCTTACCATATTCGTGTTACCATATGCGACGTGTTATCGACTCGGTGCAGAATAAGAGCGTGCAACGAGATTCGTTCGTGGTGCAACGTTGACAGTGATTGCAATTAAAACTTAACGAATTACGGCAACAGAAATAATTTTTCACATACGCGTACGGTGAAATAGATTGTTGTCAAATACGCTGTTAAATACATCAAAATTTATACTTTTGCGATCGATATGGTCGTTGATTTGATAAACATCGATACTATTATATTCATAGAAGAGATTTTCTCTTGATAAAACGAACAAAAATCAATACGTATACGTACACGTATACCAAGCGGGCACATGCGACGTAAGTGGATAATTATTTCTCATAGATGCTTCGTTTATTCCGCGGTAGCGTAATTTCAGTTAAAATTTCAAGCCGTGTACACACGCGCGTACGCGTGCTATTTAGCTGTTTAGGACTTTCTCGACCAAAATCACAAATTATTTAGCGTCGACGTGGACTGCTCGGATCTTTAGCTTGGAAATTACGTAGCACCTGTCGCAATAACTTTATTATATTTATACGCGTATCGATTCTTTTCTTTTTCGGTTTAATTCGCCAAACGTACGACACTGCTATGAACCGATCGTTTCTCTTTTTTGTTTTACAACATTATATAGCGTCTAAAAATGACGCAAAATATGAAGTCATCTTTGGGGACGGATCAGCGACACCAAAGATGGTGATCGTCGATAAATATATTATAATTCCATCGCTCTATGTTTTAATAGTAGACGAAGCGCTGGAACTCGAATCCAGTGGAATCGAATCCAGAGGAATAAAATCGTTGTGGAAGTGGGCGGATTCGGTGGATCCTCGTAACGGATAAATGCACGGAGAAAGGAAGATGAGCAAAGTACTTTCGGAATGCAAAGCGGTCTGTCGAACATTTGAATAAGAGTTGCAAAACTAACTGGCCACGCACAATATCCATCGCGTAGCCCAACAAAGGATACACTTTTACCCGGCGCACGAAAGAAAGTCTGGAAACGCGAAAGGAAGCGGTTCGGGTGTCTGTAAGTAAGTTAACGAGTAGGTACGTAACCCACGTTCGATACGATACGATTCGATTCGACGATTCTGCTCGATCCTATTCAGTTTCTCCCACGCCCGCGGATCTATTTCGGTCGATCTGTACGCATAACTAATTACGTGCCTGTCTCTGTTATCGTATCTGGCCATTGGATGGAGGACAGTGTCGAAATGACGACAATTCGACAAGTTTTAGTTCTTCGCGTTTTTACTTTATTTCGTCGCTGTCGATTTCATTTTTCTCGAACGTTGTAAGCGAAAGCCGATCTTTCGATCGTTCGTTACCAACGAGGCATCGTTTCAATGGTAACGCGATGAAAGAAGAATGGGTTTGCCGTTTGAACGTTGCAGGTGTCGATCGAATACGAAGTAACACACGACAAGAATGCAATGAATTTAATAATTCGAACGAGCCATGGACAGCGTTACGGGAGAAGAATTTATAATTAATTGGAACGCGCACACCGGCTCCTACATTTATTATTTAAAATTTAATTGAAACGAAAACGAAATTTACTTAATTATCTCTTATTTAACTCGAGAGCGTTAATCGAAAAAGACATATTACGTGAAACTGATCTACTTGATCTTGACACGAAATAAAATTACTTTGAACAAATTTTGCTTCGACAAAAATTTGTCCACCGATTTGTGTGACAAAAAGAAAAAGAAAAAAAAGAGGTGGAAACGAAAGAGGAAGATACTCGTAGCGTGGAGCGTGCGATAGGCGTATCAGTTAAACGCGGCGTTAATTTAGGCGAGAAAAAAAGGAAGAAAATAAAGTAAATCGAAAGCAAAGTATATTTGGAAACCGGTCGATCGTTTTCTGTCGCAATGGTACGTCACTGCGTCGGCTCACACCTGTTGCCCTGAATAGAACACGCGGGTGATACGTCACTGGCCGTAAACTGTTGGCACGGCTCACCTGTTGGCCTCAACAGTGCTTGGCTGGGTTGTTGAGCGTGCGGTTCCTTTCGCCCGGCGCTGCTTCGCGATCGCTTCGTTATCGCGTCTCCGTGGTCCCTTCGTGGTGCGTTTCCGTGAGAACTTCGTACGAATCGCGGTTTCGAGTCGAAGAAATCACTCGGCCGTTGGGATTCGACGTTTCGCGAATCCGTGTAAAGGACAAGGGCGACGGCATCGCTGGGAAGCATCGACGACGCCCAGAAAATTCAAAACGGAAAACGACAAACGAAGAACGCGTCGATCGTTTAGTAGGTGGTAGAAAAACGAAAAGAAAGGAAAGGGGAGAAGAGCAACGGCGGCAGGACTTTCCACGGATTCCTGAACGCCGTGAATTCGCCTCGAGCCGGATTGTATGCAAATACCTAAGGAAATATCCGCAAGCTTGTTTCTGCCTCTGTCCGACCCCACCAGCCTCAGCCCCGGCTATCGTGTCGTTATTTACGCTGCTGACTAACGTTCCTGTCTTCCCGTGGAAGAGGTCCACTCCGTCCGATCGTGCATACCGCACGATCGTTTCGCACACAGGTAATGCCGTGCATCTTTTTTCTTTTCCTTTTTTTTCCTTTCCGTTTCTTTTCTTTTCTTTTCTTTTCTTTCCTTTGCTTTTGTCTCGTTATTCCTTCTACATTTCTTTCTTTCTTTCCTTCTTTCCTTCTTTCTCTTCTTTTTCTTTTCCCGCGTGTTCGTCACGCGTTCTCCGTAGATCAGCCGAATCGCCGTTACGTTCGAAAGAAACACGGATATTCTTTATTCTTTATTTAACGGCGTCCAATTAGCGACTGTGATTATTACAAAACTATTATCGATTTGAGATTTGGATTCTTTGGATCCTCTCGCGATCGAGTTCGATGCACGATGCACGTGCATCGGCTACCACGTTCGTCAGATTACCGATCCAACTGGATTTTCGGTATATATTCGTATATATTTGTATATATACCAATATATACACGCGCGCGTGTGTATGTGTGTAGATATACGAAAGGCAGTGCGCTCTGCTTTGACCTTGTGATAGTATTAAATCGATAGCGTTTACATCTCGTAACAATGCGTATTCTTAGAGACAAATTCGAAGCAGCAAGAATGTACGTATGTACAAGTCGTTTCGTGTATTCGTTACCTCGTCGACTCGGATAAGGCTACTAGACGAGAACTGTTTAGCGTAGAATTTGTACTTACGCATGAACGTACAACGCGTAAATGAACGATGAAATTAATCTATATATCGAATACGTTTCGTTTGTCGCGGATGATATCTTTAGGAAAGAGAAAGCGAAAGAAATCTCGGATTCGGATGGCATTCGTTCGTTTCGGTCGAGCAAAATAATTTGCGGAAAAACGCGCGTCCGAACGATAAGAAAGCGAATATGTAATAACGTTGATATTATTTGTTTCGTTGCTCGATTATACGCATCGTTGTTGGATTCGGAACGTTATCTGTTGTAATTACGTGAAAGACGATAACTCGACATCGATATACGCATAAAAAGACGGTGACGCGCGTGATTGTTGTTTGACAAGTGCTTGCCGCAATAGGATACGGTTGACAGAAAGCATAACGTATTGCGTGATTTTCTTACACACCCGTCTTTAGTCCTTTACCCGTGTGAAATTCATTTCGTCAGCGAGGCTGAAAAGGTGAAAGTACAATTCCCACAGCTGCCAAGGGACCACCACGCTCTCAACTTTTCCCTAAAAGTAATTTCGGATCGGCGTCGCTCGCCGGGCCGTGAAAATAATCTTTGATCGAACGTTATTCCTTCGATACGAGCGTGTACTCGTTCGCGTAAAAACCCTGGACCGTGCGGTTGCAAATTTTCCAGCAAACGACATTCCGTGATCGCCGAGTCAACATTCGCGTCATAATGTCGACTCGACACGGATCGTTAAGGATTTATACGTGCATTTTCATTACGTTCTTTTCTAGTTTCTTTCGTATTTCTCAAACATTTGACGATTTGAACTCTTTGTCTGCCATAGGCGTACTTGTATACGTACGTGCGTCTAACCGACTATGCATTACGCATAAACGAACGTCGTCCAGATAGCCTGCACACTCGACGTACACTTGATCGGTTCGAAATTATCCGCACGCTCCATTCATTACCACGTATTTGCGTTCGGCGCGTCGATTTTCGCGAACGTTTTATAGATCGTCGCAGCTATGTGTAACATTACTGATTACTCGTATGTAATAAGAAAATGGCGACAGCCATATATTCGGACCGAAATACACCACGACTCTTTGCCACTTGCGATCAACTCGCGCACCACTCGTAGCCGCGCGAGCACAAAATTCACTGTCGAGTACGACACAATTTCCATTCGCGCTGTCGCCAACTAACTAATGGATAAGTAACTAATGGACTCTGCGGACACGACTGTGCGAGAGCGTGGTATGTGTAAACTGAAAATAAGAGCGCGTTGTCGTCACCGATTTTCGACCAACTGTCGCTAGGATCCGCCGTTAGAAGCGTGCCGATTCGACTTCGGCAAGTTTGAGCGTGTCCACGTCGCTTCCAGACGGACCATAAACAAGATATCGTCTCGAGGCGAAGATACAGAAATTTTTTAATCGACACCGTTACGTTCCACTTTTTCTCTTTTTCTTTCTCTTTTCCTTTTTTCGCGCTACCAAACACCACCGATAAGAGTCGCGCTCTTTACGCGTCACGACTCGACGTAGTTAGGTAGAGACAATGGAGAGAGAAATTACAACGCCGAATGTCGTGAGAAATCCGGCAGCACGTTGTCGGCTCATTGTCGGAACCAGTGCTCGTAAATGGCAAAGCGGTACGCTTCGAATCTTGTTCGCTTTGTTTTTCGCAAAACGCTTTTATTTCCACGTAGACCGTGTATCGAGCAACGAGACGAAACGATAGATGGCAATGCTAGTTTCACTTTTTCACAGTTTCCTATGTTCGACGAATTAACTTTAAATTGCCAGAGAATCTCGAGATACGTTGCCAGAGCAAAACGATCGAGGACTTTATTTTACCCGGACATCGGTAAGAGACTTTTTTTTTTTTTCTTACTCTCGGAAAGGCTGTAAAGAAAAGAAAATCCGATGTACGGAGAATCTGATCGTCTATCGAGGGGCACGCGTTACGAAACTACGGTACTAAACGATCGATATCGTTGTATGTCGTATCGATATTGTTCTCCTATCTTTAGTACGAAAGATACGTAAGACACGTAAGCCCCGTTTTCGTAATGGAGAACGGTGTTTGGCTGCTCACGATAAGTGTCAAGGTTGTTGGAATAGTGAATCACAAGGCGCTCGTTTAAGGCGTTTAGATCGTCGAAATTGCGTGGAAAATTGTTGTAATCCTGCGATGATGCAAACAAAAAGAAATACAAGGAAGAAGTACCGGCAGGAAGTTCATTGTTGAGAACCTTCGCGATTTAATCGTGCCGATACGTAATAGGAAGGAATTGCAAATGAAGTTTTTAAAAACAGGCTGCGTGGATATTGGACTTGACGATGACACGTACGTGTCAACGATGAATACGTACGCAAATTTGTATAGAGCGAGTTTCGTCAAATTAACGGGCAACCTAGTAAATACTGGAACAGCGTTTGTGAACAAAGTCTGAGGTTGGTTTGCAATTAGTCGCGATAAAGACCAACGAACGCTTTGGCGCTTTTTATTTCGAGCCGAAGCGGAATTACAGCTCGACACACACCATCGTCCACCTTTCATCGAGAATCGTTCGTCCGTACGCCTTCCGCGCCTACGATTACTCTAGTCTCGTTGGCGATTTATTTCAAAGGAAAATGACTACTAAAGTTTACTAAGATATTACTAAAAATATTAATTTGTCGTTTACGATAATCGTTCGAACGATACGATCAACGTGCCGATCGCAAATTCGTAATGAAATACATTTTGGAGATAATAGCAGTAGATAGTTGGAACGATGCGATCTTTAGCAATTATCTTTCAAAGGATAAAGTTTACGCGAAATGCGGCTCGAGCTTTTCGTTGATTTGTAGTGGTAATAATTCCATCTATTCGATGGAAGAGTTCGGAAAAAGTAGAATAACGATTTTCTGTGAAACACTGGCGACCGCTGGAACTCGTTCTCCATTCTCCGGAACGAAAATTTAAATTGCGATCTTAGAATGCCGCGGTAGCTATCTTGCGAGTGAAGACACCTTGAACAATCAGCAGTTAAATCTAACATAAACGTTTAACGATATAATTTGGGTGTACGTGCGTAAAATACGCGAGACACGTGAGATAGGCTGTAATTAAACGAGGTGGGCTTAGAAAACGCATTTATTAAGATCTTTGTTCGACCGTTCGTTACCTAACTATTCATCCTTTTGCCGTTATATATGCCAAAATATAATCCGTCTTTTTGAGCGACAGTGCGCTCTGACAATTTATGGCGTGTTACGCGAATAGAGCGAACAGAATGAAACTAGAGCTCGTACATATAGAACGCAAGAATACGTTTGGGAAAATACAGTATTACGTATTTAGTTAGTATCGCTGGAAAGTGGACAAGTTTCGACAGAGTTGGCGCATTAATTCCGTCGTCGTCGACACGCGAATGCACGCTTTGCACGGTTTGCATAGCATTGCAGTTTACTGACCTTGGCGTTACGTGTACCAAGGCGTGCGTTTCTCGATAAGCAACTCGGTAAATCGATGAACTTAAGATAGTCGTTAGAGACACGTTTCGAATATACCGAAAAAATCGTCTTAACAACCGGTCGAATAGTTATAAATCAAAACGTGTAGTCGTAAATTAATTCTGCGCTGTACGCGCAAGTGCATAGTTTGCATCGCGTCGCAGTTGAGCGACCTCGAAGCGAAGTAACGATGGCGGTTAAATTCACCTCATTGGAATTTCAACTATTCTATCGTAGGACAATACCAACGCGGATGACAATAAAGTTCTCTTCATTTTCGATACACGGTACGTACATAATACGTAGGTACTAGCGGGTATAACGTTATTCTCGCTTAATGCTGCGATTTTATTATCCGTGTCGTTCGCAGAAAGGGCCACAACTTGCCTAATTTTTCTGTTTTATTCGCTACATTGCGTATACGTGTTTCTTATTCGCGCAACTCCTGGTCGAACGCAACGTGGGACGATAGCATTATGCAAATTTCGCTACTCTATCCTATCCTCCGTGTTAATGACACGGTAGCAAAGGACAGATAGCCGACGTGGAATCAAATTTATGCAAGTATAGTCGTCATCGACTTCTAGCTTCTAATCACGAGCCACCGTCACGCGTTTCCCACTACGTGTGTCGAATTCTAGACACATTGATAACGGTCTATACGCGTACTAAACCAATTTTTGCGTTAATGTCGATCGACGTTCAATGAGTTGTGCTCTTTAACTAACATAATCGTAAATCGTTGTAAATTGTGCGTTGAGATCAGGGAGAGAGAGATGTCGCGTAATCGAACCCAGTTTGAAAAATGTTCGAGATAATCGCGCACAATCTCAGTAATAAAACGTATCTTTTATATAAACTCTTATACTCGTCGAGTCGTATCATGATCAGAAGACGTTCGTATAATTATATACCTATTTCGAATTGATTGATATCCGTGACGCATACATCGCAACGCTTTCAAGAAGGTATCTTGACGAGTACGGCGTCCTATTGTAACCATATGTCTCGATAATAAATAGCAATTACAACCGCCTATATGAAACATTAATTAGGTTAACGTGCCACTTTAACAATTTTCTTCGATCGATCGAGCAAAGCTCGTCGCTTTCCAAGACATGGAACTTTTGTACCGATACTGAGTCGTAACTTTCAAACCGATACTTTCACGTATTTGTAAAAATATACTTTATTTATCGCGATATATAAAATGTTGAAAAATTTCTTATACAACGCAATGGGTTGAAAATTTCTCTTGACTCTAAGTAGCTGCAATCGCATCAAGGTCGTTGTGTTTGGAAGGCCGATGCTATTGGAGTATTTGCGCACAATTACAAAAATCTGTCGCGAAAAGTCGATACTTCTTCGGTACTAAGTGATGTTTAAGGAAATGAGCTGTGTGTGCGTGTGTTTGTGTGTATCACCAACGATAAGAAGGCGGAGGATACGATCGCTCGAAGTTAGACATCGAGACCCTTGGAACCATCGCTTCGCCGGTCTTTTCTAATTCTAATATTTACTCTGACGTTTAATGTTACGTTTGTGACGCATCGATCTCGAAAAGAGTTGAAAAAGTAGAAATTTGTTATAACATATAAGCAACTTGGCAGGGACAAGGGGACATGCGGAATTGTTTAATATCGTTTTCATATAGTATACCTAACTCCAACCTGCTTAAAGTTCGATAGAACCAGCTACGCGAATATTTTCCTCTGTGACGGTTTATTTTCAGTATCTGCCGCTTTCTATGTTTTATTTTAAACCGCTTTCAAGGTCTTAAACAATCGCGTAGAATACATAATCGTGAACTCGTTTTTAACTCGTATTCGTTTCTTTGCAAATCAGCTGCGCGCAACTGAAATCGAATAGATTCGAACGAAAGGTGTACGAAACGGAAAGGAAACGAAAGGTTTTTCGGTTATCGTAGATAATGGAAAAGGAGTCGCGTTCTAAGCGAGCGCAAGACCAGGAAGACGTAACGCAACTGCGTCTACGCTTATATAAGGTGTTCCAGATTAATTAAGATGCTTCATTAAGTCTAATGAATATACCATCTGCGTGTTGCCGCAACGAGAAACTCCTCCGTATGATTTTATCATCAGGGAACCATGTTGCAAAATAAGCGAAATTTACAACATCGATCAACTTGGCTTTTTGTAAATTTCTCGATTTTATTAATCCGTCCTTTTCGTTGCAAGATCGAGAGATAAACCATCTAATTCCGTAGGATTACTCGTTAGAAACACTTATTTTTCGTTTATTTTCGATATGGCATATAGAGCGAAGATCAAAGGATCAAAGTAGGATCAAAGTAAACAGGGAACAGACTTTTCCCATTCTCGTCAACGAACGTGATCTACTTTGAGCGCGTAGTCGGTCTGCCTGTTAGCTAGCAGGAATCGCGCTTAACGAGACTGGCGAGTTTTATTCGAGCCGAGCAGGCTATATCAATGCGCAGCGGGCACCATTCATAGCGTGGTGACATCAATTCGCGTGAATGCAAATCCAGTTTATCATTAACATAATCCGATGTCCGCCGAGAGATTGTCATTCGTTGTCCGACTTACGTAAGGAAGAAAGTAAGGAGAGAAGTATGCGCGGTGGAGCGATTGAGAAACGAGAATAAACGATAAAAGGGAAGGGCCGTTCCAGACGGCGGCCTATCGGACGCGTGGAGGAATCGTTTCGAACGAATGGCGGTGGTGAAAATGACGATACGAGTAGAAAGCAAGGAACAAGCACGTGCTTACTTATAGTAATTTCTTTACGGTTGCCGGTCGCTAAATTGGGCCGGTTAATTACTACGTGTTAAGAGCGTAACAGTACAAGTAACTTATTATAATAGATACAAACGTAGACACTGTGTATGTACGATATATCGACGCGTGTTTTGTGCGCGCGCGATTAATCGCGGAGGTGTGCCTCGCTAATTATCTAACTTTACTTTAACCTGACTTGGTTAAAATCAGCGTAACGCGATAACGATCTCGATAAAGAAAGGGAAACGTAAGAAAAAGGAAATTTCTATTCATTCGCTTTTTAATTATCGTATTGCCGCAGTAAGATCGACGCGTGAATTCGTTGTCGACGTATGTCATAACGGAGATTTATTAGAGGCAGAATGAAACTTTCGTCGAACGTTCCTGTCAAAGGATACGTGGAACCGAACACCGGCGAATCTTAACGCTGACTTGATATCGAGGTTGCTTACAAACGGCGAACCAATTATCCGCGTCGCGTTTAAATGCGCGCATATAAGGAACGAACGCGAAGAGAGACGCGCGTGTGTCTGTTCACAGGCTGTATCGTAAAATAAGCTTCGTGGGGGCCAGTCTTATGCACCAATAAGGCAGCATTCTGGCCAGGTCAATGCTTACTGGTTTTGCGTTTCAGCTCGCTCCCGCGTCTCTTGCTCTTTCAGTCTTTCAACGATCTCCGCTTCCAGCGAAATGCTCCTATACTTGCCTACACTGCTCAAGTACATCGGTAGAAGGACTCCCTCGAGCATAGGCTTCCTTCTTCGAAGGATAAGCCAGCTGTTTCTCGATACGTCCTGATTCACGGTTCTCCTCCATTCATCGTATCGGCAAACATTAGCCCGCTCGTTTTCAGTCATTCCCCGCTACCGTTCTATTCCTTACGAACCAAATTCCTTTCGTTTCGTCCAATTTGATAACCCTTCTCGTCCCATGCTATCTTCTTCCTCTAACAGATTTTTCGCGATAGTGAAGAAAGCGATAAGCAGACGCGTTTCGGTCGCGCGAATCACCGAAATCGAATCAGCGAAATATTATTTAGCGATCAACGCGATTTAAGAAAAAATACACTTGAATGTAAAATTAACTCGTCGCGAGATTCCATATAATCTACTTACATACGTACGTACATACGTACGAATACGATATTTTAGGCATTTTTAAAATCGGCCTACGGATATCTGGTCCGCGGGTCTACGACGTTCGACATTCTTGTACATTTATCATTTCGAGTCTCGACTATCCGGCATGCCTTAATTTAAACGGTACACCCCGGTCCCGATTAAACCGGTTAATCGAGATTTTACGAGCCGAGCAGCGATGGAAACCTTGCAACGTTTAAACGTGATTAATAATTGATTTTGGTCGTGCTTAGAAGAACATATGTATTATAAATCAGATATATCCGATTGTATCTCGTTTATTTTTGAGAAGGTTGTATAATACCGTCCAAAGTGGAGTAAAGTGTTAATGTAGCGAAAAGATTTTAAATGGAATCGCGTAATCCTGCATTTACATTACAGATAAACATTCGGTTTCTGATAAAAGGAAATATCGAAAAGGAATCACGTTTCGCCGTTAGATAACAGATGCTTTAAAAACGATTACACTCATACATACGTACATGTATAAGTTGCGAAGAGAGAAAATTGCCAGTTTGCCGCATCTGAATTCACGATAATTAACTCGATAGACTTTCTTCTTCTTTATATTATACACGTGTGTATATATATGTATATATACGTATATATAGAAAGGAACGCAAGCGCGAAAGGTGTAACGCGTCCTAGTTTCTAAAGCAACTTCACCTGGGTTCGCGATCGCGTAGCGCCATTCGTTTTCATTGATCAAGGTCGCGTCGGGTTTCTATTCTTCCTCTTGCCAGCAATTCAATTCTCGGGTAGAGACGAAAAAATGTGGAGAAAAAATGAAGCGAAACTTTTTCAAACGTACGATCTGTAAGAATGCGATCGATTTCCGAGACTGCGTATTCGTTTCAGAGAAAATCGCAAACGGTTTAACTTTCAAACGTTTCAACGGGGCTTTCGAGCAGTCACTCTCGTCTCTCCGTGTTCACTTGAGAGTGATACTCTCGAGAGCTAGCTCGCGATAGTTTTACTCTCAAATGGACACTCGGGTTTAGAAAAAGTCGAGAGAACTTTTTCCCGCCGTCTTTTTGTATGGAATATAACGGTCGCCTGGATTTTATTCATTTACGGATTTTATTCGTTTAAAAACAAAAATATAATTATCGTGGTACATGTACGTATATTTTGCTACGTATATTATTATTATAATATATTAGACTCGACGAACTCGATAAGGATATAGTCGATCTGTAATGTCTTTTCTTTTAGATACGGAGTCTTCAACGAAGGAGCAATATCAGTATGAAAAGAAAAATTCGGACGCGACGATGCACGTGAACGGGCATACGACACAGGACGCGAAGCAAGAAACGAGTAAGTTTTTTTATTGCATACGTATTCACAGGCAAATACGTTGTACGTTCTTTGGATCGTAAATTACATATTCTAACTATATAAACGCGTTTAAGGGAATTCGATTTTTTTTCTTTTAAAAAATCTATTTTACGATAAAATCCGTATTGTAAAAATGGGTTTTCTAGTCGATGTCTACGATTCTATTTGTACTTATTTGCGATTAGCAAAACTTGCGTCATCTGCGAAGAAAACGTACTATCGCGTTGACTTACATAGACCATGCGTATATATAACACGAAATCTTTCCATGGTAAATTCGGTAAATTCGAATAAATATGGTTGTAGATTAATAAGCTGTTGAATGATAGAATCGATACTGTGTGAATTTAATTAGAATCGAGGAATCCAGGAGCGGAAACATTGAAAAATTACCGGAGTTAGGAAAGAGTAATTTTCGTAATATCAATATCTGTTAGACATGTACGTAACTATGGATTGGAAAAGACGATTGGAGCGGCGCGTTGCCGTAGAAATAGCGAGTGAGCCGAACGTGCGTCGTAAATGCGGAAAATAGATATTGTATGGTGACCGGTGTCACTTGTTATATAAGGCATTGAAGGTAGCGCGATGACGTTATGCAAAGGTGCGCCATGCTCATCCTGTTCTTTCGTTAATATCGATCCCACATTTCGCTTCTCTAGTCGACGATGTATCGTAACGTTGTAACGGTCCTTGACTGGAATTTCGCGAAATTTCAACGTTCACCAAGCACCTGAATTCGGTGGAAACGTTCGACGTTTCAATGCTTCGTCGAGTTTGTCGAGCATCGGATCGTGTGGCCGGAACGTTCGGTCTATGAAGCGTCATCGAAGCCCCGTTGTCGTTACCAAGTGCGCCAATCTCGAATTTAAATTCCTTTTGGTCGGGGGAAGATATTTTCGATCGACTAATTAATCTCATCTTCGAATAATGTAGCTGCGTTTTTAACGAAATAACAACGAATATTGTACAACCGGTCGTCTCCGATAATCGTAGTTTCCTATATATTGTTAATTTACGTTTTATATTTTAATCAATTATGTTAGGATACAACACTGTATCAAGATACGTGATAAATAAGCAAAGTAATAATAATGCGATGGTATTGTGTTAGTAATAGCGTAAATCGCTAATTGCGTTAGATTAGAACGAAAATTGGTGTAATCTGATAGCGATATAATTAGAAATTGTCGATATCCGGAGACGGTAGACAAGATAAGTAGTATATATATAGCTGTATATTTGCGTAACCTTCTTTTTGGCTATTAATATACATACATACATACATCGAAATTAGCTAGCATGGCCACTGAATATTCTACACCTACGTAACGAAACGTTTGTCTGGACTAAAAATATCATCGGCAACCAACAACAATTCGCTATTTTGCCGTTCGGTTGCCAACGTAACGACAAAATGTATCGATAAAAACTGAACTTTGTTATATCGTAATTTATATATTATATACTTGTATATATATATATATTATATTATAATTAGCGTATCAGTTTAAAAATCAATTTCAACTACGTTACAACAACGTTGTAATAAGCGATAATAGATAACTTGCATAACTAGATGTCTGCGTTAAAAGGGTCGTATTAGTCGTGTTCGATACTCGTGGATCAATAAATGGCGTAATGGAAGCAACGCACATTCTTTAAAAAACGGACAATGCAGTTGTTGCTTTGATCAAATAATTTAAATTCATATTTTGCTATTGGATACATAATTCGTCGGTTTCCTATTAAATTAACGAATGAAATTCTTTAATGTCTGGAAAAAGTCGGAAATTCGTACAATTCTTTGCACATTATTCAAGCAGACGTTGGTAAAGAACGTGTAACAAATAATCTCCCTTCTTACAATCAGAAAATTTTCGCCGGTAATCGTTTCCCGTAAATAGTTTATTATACTCCTAGCCGCTTAAAATAAAACTTGCCTGTCGCGTGAAAAGTTTTGGTAATCGGTTTACGACTCGTTTTGCAGACTGCGTGATCCGGTGGAATCGTGCCGGAGGATGACATAACCGAAGTAATTTTTAATGGAACGACTCCGTCGATATAGGACAAGATGATTTCGAAGAATAGCTAGGGTGTGTCCGATAACCAGGATGCGACTCGTTCATTAGAGACGACCTCAAATGATAAATCGAACGCGTCTAATCTCATCTCCGGAAATGAGTAGAGTCGTTTGGTTTACGTTTATGGGATAGGTTTCTCGCGATCAAGCGAGCAAACTTCGTAACGAATATTTTTCAAAATGTTTACGGGTAAATAATCGAACAACTGCCTATAAATATCGATATCTATCTATATTAATTGACAAATAAAATATCGAATATCCGTACAAGTTCTCAATGCTTGTCCCTGTTCTCAATGCAAAATCTTTTAAAGATATTATACTTAGAAAAGGGTGTATGATTAAAAGGAAAGCTTGGTTAAGTTAGAATCTTGAGTTAGAATAGACGTTATTAGCAGAATTAGTGCTAGTGACATTAACGCTGATTAAGTCGAAAGAATACAAAAATTTAACAAACTCTGGCTAAGTAAAATCGTCGTACGTAAATCGTCGAGCGTCGTAAGTCGGTCACTCGAGTTTTCGTACAAAATTGCCATTTGGCAAAAGTGTGTCGCCTACTTCAGGGTGCTTTATGCGAATAATTCATTCGCGCTTCGTCATCTCTAATCTTAGACTGATTCAATTTTAAGCCATTGCCGTTGTACAATGTTGTACTATCCTTAAATCGATAAACTTGCTATTTAATAAAAATTCGTACGATCATCGATTAATTATAATATAATTAAGAAAGATGCCCGTTCAGCGTTGTAAAAGATACCGGGTTTATAACCGGGTTTCGTTAAATTTACTAACTCGTACGTTTTGTCAAATCCTAGGAGGGGAACGTTCTTTCGTCGCTCCTCGAACTACGTACGATTTGAATTCTACGTATCCACTTTTCACCCTCTACACTGACACCACCAGAATTCAAAGAAACAGTAGGAAGGAAACAAACAGAGGGAAAAAAAAGAAAAAACACGTAAAATACGGGTGGCCGGTGCGCGCGCGCGTGTTTGTTTGTGTGTGTGTGTGTGTGTTTGTGTAGTTGTCAGTGGTATCGTGACCCCGGTGAATGGCTCGCGTAACGTAGCCGAGTCATCTGGATCATCTGGAGTATCTAGAACGTATTGATCGCGGCTAAGCAGCTGTACTCTCGGGCTGACAGTAACGTTGGGGCGACCGTACGGAAAACACACGTGTACGCGTTCTCGCGACGGAAACGTCGTTGTCGCCGGTGTTATCGTCATTCTGCTAGCTACGGGGAAACTCGAGGGAAAGTGCAAAGCCCTTTGTCTCGGATCGATCCAAGCGATTTCCAAGTACCGTTGCGGTCGATAAAAATGAAAAAAAGCGGAACGGAACAGGTCGGATCGCTGGTTCGTTGAAACGCGATTTTTCCTTCCTACGCTTCTCGGGTAAACAGATGGTTTAATATTCGAAAGGTTGGATCGTGGTTCCACGCGTTGTAGTGTTTTGTACGGTGTTACCGAGAAAGATTCTACGAAGATGCGGATCGGTGACAGTGAATCTTTGAAATTTTTATGTTTCGGTGTTTTCAAGGTTCCGCCCCTTTTCCGTAATAGTTTTTAACAAAAATGTAGTTTATATTTATAATTTATATACATGTAGGTACATCGCTTTTAGATTTTAGAACGACGAGCCGTTGAATTTTCAGCGTTCGTTTTCGTCTCAGTGCTTGTACAAATTTTGCGAACGTTTTAATAAGGATCTGCTTCGCGGAAAGGCAAATGACTTTATTTGCGCCGAAAATACAGATCGCAAAAGATATATTTATATCGACGTAATTATTATATAAAACGAAGAGAACGATTTAGAGAGTAGAATAAAAATAATTGAAACGACCATCGTTCCAAACGAATGCTGTTATCTGGTGTAATAAAGATGTCAAGCAAAACTTTCCCAGATCCGAATAACAGTAGTACGTAACACACGTATTTGTACAATACATGTATATCTCTCTCGAATCGTGGAATGACAACTATAAATATAAATAACTGTTTCAAAGTTTGATATAACGTGGAATAGTCGATCGAAATGTTTAGCCTTACAAGTAAACGTAATTTATTCGACGCTTATCTTTTGAAAATGGAAGGGGAAATACCAAACGCTTCTTCGTCTATCCGTGGAAGATATAGTTTTATATAACGCTGATATTATATTCTCGAGTCTGATGATGGAATAGCAAGTAAGTAGATGTCTGTCTTATTAAGAAATACTAATCTTTCGTGAGAAGCAAAAAACGTATGTTGTCCGATCGTAAAATTATTTTTCTCGTCGGTCGATGGATTTATTTATATTTTGAATATAAAACAACATTTTTTCAATGAAGAAAAATCTCTTTAGAAATACCGATTTATGCGATATTAAATTTACGTCGCTGTGTTTTCAAACGACTACGCCGCAAATTTGAACGTATCGCGCTATCTCTACGATTTCATGCTGCGGATAATAAATATATTATTACTTTCGTGTCTTCTTTTCACTCATCTCCTTTATTGGTTCCAATTTGTCTTTATCGACATTAGAATCCTCTCATTCATTTACTCGCTCAGAAAAGAAAGCGTTAATTGATCTCTTGTTTTTCGCTGTTCGTTCTGTTTTCAACAAACGGAGATTTCGTTCGAAATAATACGAAATTTATTTTTCTGCTTCTCCTCGTGCGCTGTTGCTATCGAAGATTTTTTTCTGAAAGAATACGTGCTTAGTCATAAATTGCGAATAATGTTTCAACGATACCGACTTTCATGACGTTTCGCAACTCGAATCGATTATGTATACAGAGTTTCCTGGGTCCTTTCCGCCAAACGGTACTAATATATTCTATGAATAAACATAGGAAGAGAGTGTTGTGTCGTATAAAGATGTCATGAAAAGTAGCGAGAAGAATGCGAAAAATAACGGCGGATTTATCTTTCGTTCGATAAAAGTTTTAACAGTTACCGCGTTCTTCTCACGTAAGAAGAATTAACGCAACGAACGCGTAACTCGGCTGTTGATGGAAATTCTAAAAGAATTTCGAGTGCCACGAGTTTCGCGTTACGTCGATGCGAAACTTGTATCAGCACGTTACACGTATAACGACATTCCGATAGCATATGTTTCGTTGATTTCGTTTCGTACAGTACTAGATTTATGTGGAGAGAAATTATTTTTTATATCGATCTCTCTGATCTAGCCGGTTGGTGCGAGTGCATTGTAATTAATACTTTAATACTTTATTAAGGTAAATGGAACAGTTTGCTGTTACTATCTGGCGTTACAATTGTGGGAAATGGGTCATTAAATAATTCTACGTTACAGAATGATTTGCATATAATCGGAGTAAACGTGTATGTTATAAACCTTGTGAAAAGTTTCTTTCGCTTCTTTCTCGTATTCTTTACAAGAATACAATGTTATAGCGATCATAGCTTTTTAGTATGTATATTATTAGAAGTATTTCCTTCGAAGCTCCAAGCCACTCTCGATACCGAGAAATCACGATATTTCTATTTTATAGAAATTTTCACCACATCCCATTTTTTATATAAACACGATCTCGACTCTCGACTCCAATTTTGTTCAATTTCGGATACGTTATCCCGAGGGACCCGAGAAACAGGCGCTTCGTTCGAAGCGTGACGCGATCGTGCTTGAAAAGTTACGACGAAAAGAAAATCCTACTTGCTAGATTACATTTACACCGATATAACTGGTTAAAAGTGAAATTGCATACGCATTTGCATAGGATTGCGATCTTAACATCGGTAAGATATAGTCAAGTTACGTAAGTTTAGATTACATTGAGTGGCCGGGGTGTCGAACCCCTAGATTCCTCGAAACATCTAACCTAATCTAAGCCAACTTTTAAATCACGATCGTAACACCGTTCGTACAAAGTACGTGTTACTCGAGACCTTCTCCTCTACAACGTATCTCAAGGTCAAGGTCAACGCCATTGGACTCGCGATTCCCTTTTACGCGTAATCGTCCATATTTCTATTTATCGAAAATATTTCAGTAGCTCTTCGTTCGATTGATAAAAGTTTCGTAGCCCAATTTGTACAAGCACGAAAGTCGAAGAAAACACGCGCAAAACCCGTTCGACCGTTCTTAGCGATGTACCCGTATAGTTCTAATACGATATATTCGAAGAAATTTCGAATCTTTCGATTAGGAAATAAACGATGGATCGAACGAAACGCATCGACCCACAGAACGTAATAAACGCTTGGAGAAAAGTGATAACCCGGCCGAGGAAGGAAAATGAATTTACATTAAAGCAAATTTACTCGCGTTTCGTAGAAGAAAAGTCACAGTCGGTGGAAGAGACATGCTGCGAAACGGAGCACGTTGGCTCTGTCTGCGTTCGTTGATCAATTCGATCGTATAACGTATTAATACGTCGGAGTCATCGTAAAGGGTTAATCGCAATGTCCACGCCGGACGCGATGGACACCATCGACGAAGCGGAGCAGGCGTGGCGTGAGTATCGCTGGAATTCCGAACACATTTTTCCCTTTTCCCTTTTTTAACTCGATAATCGAATAATTAACGCTGATGATGGTCAGTTCTAGGAAATGTACGTTATATCGTTTTTTACAGCCAAGTGGACGCTATAATACGCGAACAAACCGTAACTCGACGATCACAAGCTAGAGAAATCTGACAAATCTGAGAGATCCGATAAACGCGTAGCTGTGAAATAGCCTTTGAACGTTTACAAGACGAAAGAATTCCCACGTTTCATTGCCATATTTTTATTCCATTGAACGCGAATTCCCTTTTACAGACGAGATGCTGGAGTGCGAGACCGGATCGCTGTTATGCCGAGTCGCGGACCTCGAGAGGCAATCCTTGGCGCAGAGGGACGAGATAGTTTGTCTTCGAGCTACTCTGGCGGACGCGCTGAGGCGAATTGCCCAGCTGGAAGGACGCGAGAAAAGAGAGGATGAGAGAAACGAGAGGAGAAACGAAAGAATAGTGTCCTCGCCCTTAAGGAACGGTCATGTATCGCTTAGAAGTGAGTACGCGTTATACGTTACAGTCGCAATCCTTGCGCCAATTAATTCGGTATTTGCACGTTCTTCGCTCATTGTCTAGATGTATTCGCGAACAAAAGATTTTACATACGTATTTTTTCATTTTCAAAAATTATTAGAATTAAAAGAGTCTATGTATATGTACATTCGTTGCGCAGTTATTAGCGAGTAGCGGAAAAAGGAAGAACCGACGAAGAAAAGATTCGCGTGGATATGGAGAAAATCGGTGGTTCGTTGGAAGTGGATATTCGCGAGTTTCGGCTACGGCTTCGATTAACTTGCGAAAATGGACGGCGAATTAGAAAACGGAATGATATAAATTTTCGAGACACGAAAGCCCGTATCGCGGCTAGGAATTCCAAAGCTTCGAAGCTAATTGTTACGGAAGCCGTAGAGGCAGGTCGCAAATCGCAGATACGGGGAAGCCTCGCGAGTTTCAGCCCATTTAAAACAAAGTTCATCGGGTGTAGCTGTTAGCACGCGACTGGTTAGGGTCATGTTTCGTTACCTTCGCGTTTCATCGAGCAATCGGTGCGCTTCGAGGTGAATTCCGGGCTGCTACCGGTTCTAAACGAATCTAAACGAAACGTAAAACTGAAAGAGAAACGAACCGCGTATTCCCTGTGCTTCACGCCTCTTCGTCCGCTCCTGTAAAAAGTGATCGATAATGTTACGTTGTTGATATTTCGTGTGTCTCAGGTAATCAAAATTCAACACCCCAGAAAGACATACGTTTACGACAAACTGGCAGCTCTTGTCTGAGGAATTCGTCTTCGTCGGGATCTTCCCAGGATATTCGAGACTCGATCTCCAGCCCACGGAGACCGGTCAGTTACACGCACTCGTCGCAACTTCCTCAACGGTATTTATATCATTTGAAATGTTTCGAACCAAATCTTCGGAATATACGATATCTCTTTTTCTTTAATGCACGTGTATTTACCTATGTGCCACGATGTGTACAGGGTGTAAAGAACGTAAGTAAGTAAGTAAGTAAGTAAGTAAGTAAAAAGATTTTGAAATTCAAGATCAAATGTTTTTATCGCAACCTACTGGTCATACGTATTGCAATCTACTGATCAGCAGGAACGAAAGTTTGGAGAAAATAATGGGTCGCAAATGATCGCTTCTCACGGAAAAGATGTTAAAGTTTTAATAATTCTTGAAGCAGCTTTACTCGCCATGTATTTATATTTATACGTCTATACGTACATCTACATTTAGTAAAAGAAATAACGTGCTGCCGATGAAACAGCAAGAATATATCAATTACAGATATATCGGAACACAGAAATAATGGAAAAATTTTACGCGCGACAATATGATTTTCAACGATTAATTTAACAATTTCGTGATCACGACAGTCAACATTGCGACATTTAAATGCATTTCAAAGGCGAAATTTTGTCTACAAATCTCCGTCGATTCCAAGATTTAGAATCACGCTACGATCCTCGTTACGCTTACTTTCTTTACTCGCTGTGCAAAGTATCTTATATAGAAATATCGTTTGGCAAGAATTCCAGTTATGGGCTGGAATAGACGGAACAAATTAAACTGAATTTTCAGAAGGTCAGTTCATTACCAATCAACGGGTTCGTTACACTCGGACAGTCCCAGTAGTAGTAGCGTTTCCCCGGTGCCATCGCCGAGTCCTAGAGCCACGCCACTGCCAGTAGCCAGGTACACGTTTTTCAACGAAATTCATTCGTTTTCTATTTCGTTCGTAGTTTTCTTACTTAAATAAGAATGCCAGCAATTTCGTTATCTTCGATGTAGAGAGCGATTAGTAGACAGTGTAGCAGAAAACGACGACCATTCGAAACGGAACAAATCGAGACGAACGTGGTCGCCTTGCTTACCAACTCGTTACCCTTGTATGCAAAACTTACTGCTCCCGTTACATTAAGGATTTAAGCAGATATTCTTCTCGATGTGCATGTCGTCGAATACAATTACGATTGTTCGAATTACGATTTATCGGTATAAATTGGAAGCAAGTTTCTATTCTTTGGATAAATACCCTTTGAGAAATCATTCTCCTTGGTACTTGTTCGTAGTGAAATGCAAACCATATATTTACCGATGTTATTGCTATAAATTATTGCTCTGTCGTTGTTTTGTTAATTTTATAGAGCATGAAAGTTCTTAGTAGTATATGGTCTTTTGCTTTCGAATTTATCACAGATGTTAGAGACGAAGCGCCGGATATAGGGGAATCTAATCCTTTCGAACGATATTCGGCCGAATCGTATACGTGTCTTTCAGGTTTCGGATCGTATCTAGAGAAAACGCGTTATAGTAGTAGACAAAAGATGTAGAATTCTGCAGAAAAATCTTAGGCCACGTACCAAACGCTGGATTCGCAGGATTTATTTTTACATCGAGTAGGACGTAAACGTTAGAAACAGCGTAACCCGATTAACAATCGTGAACAAACGTTGTACACATACGCACACGCACAGGAACGTCCGCCTTGAATCGGGCGAGAATAAAGAAAACGAGAGGAGAAAAACTACGTATTGGGGTTAAGCAATTAACAATGCGAGTGGTAATCGGTAAAAGGGCGATGAATCGAGTCGTCGCCTGCGCTTGTCGAATCGTTTGATATTTAAACGTCGATATCGTTGGAACGAATCGTCGGTGAGATTGTTGTACGATAACGGAGAACGAGAGTGGCGAATTTCATTGAACTTGAGATAAATCGAATCCTGGCTACAGAGTGACAGTTTCGTCATACAGGTAACGAGATTTTTTCGTCACAGAGTAATCCTGTTATTCGATAGATCGCCGACAGCGAGATCGAACGGGCCACCGCAAAGCAGCTTAAGAAGGGCGAAACGGTGGTCGTCGACAGGGGACTTTACGCATTCGCCGCAAAATCAGGGAAGCAATTCGCAACTTGTCAGTAACAGGTAAGCAGGGGATCGATATTATTAACGAGCGAGTGCACATTTGCCTGCTTTCGTGATTTCCCTCTTTTTCACACACCGATTCTGGTCGAACCCTCTCTCGGTGCACATTTTCGCTTCTATGAACGTTTTACGTTACGCGACGGTCGAACGTGCTTTTTCTTCTTGAATGAATGAAAGTGAACCGAGCGCGCGCCTACACAAGTACGAACGCCTTTGAAACACCTCGTTCGGTTTGTCCAACCATTAAAGTGCAATTTCCTCTCGAAAAAATTCCAACAGTCGTCACGGTGAACGATCATCTATAACCATCGTTAAAGTCTTAAAGAAAACATTCGTTGCTTGTTTTAACGCGAAAACGATGCAATTCGTTTCTGGATGTCGAGTCGTCGTGGTTCGTACAAGATTCGCGAGAGTCGCGTTACCGTCGAACGACATCTCTTCTTTTTCCTTGTAAAATACGTGTTTACATGTTTCTACCCTTGGCACTTTACAAGTCGAATCTGAAGAGTAAATATCACCCGTCGATCGACGAAGCGGCGAACAGGGCAACGGACTATCGATTGTGTCTCGCGATGTGAATTCACTTCGCAGCTCATTAATCGTCAAAAGCGTGTAACTATCTCCCGGTTGCTTTTCATTCGCTCGAGCTTCCCTTTGGTGGCAACTGAATCGAGAGAGCGCTGCCGGAAGTGTATAATTCTGCTCATGGCGGGGCAGAGCGCGCAAATCGTCCATAGAAAAGAAAAGAAAAGCACGTACGTTCCGTCGCGAAATTCCTCTTTCTTTCTCTCTGTTCTTTTTTCTTTGTATTACTATTATTCTCTTTGTTTTGCACCGCATGGTTTTCGTTTGCATTTTCGTTCATTATAGATTCTCAGCCTCCACCAAGTCTCTGTTCAACCTCTTCAAGCCACCGGCGCTGAACAACGTGAAACACGGGTAAATAAAGATATTTTTTCGCACTTTTCGATTTTCGTAGTGCAACCTTTCGAAGCTTCGCCTTTTCGTGGCCATAAAGCCATTGTTTAGACGCAAGTCGGTAAATTAATAATCAAAAGCTCGTTGAATAACAAATAACTCTCTCTCTCTTTCTCATTTCATGACTATAAGACAATTTTAATTTAATGCAAATAAATATAAGATATTTGCTCCGATACCGGATAAAATCTATCTATACGAATGACAAAGAGTATCGATATCCTATAAGACGTCCTTTCTACATCAGGCGAGGAACCTCAAGGAACTCGATACGACTTTGCGTGAATAAATGCAATTTGACATGTAGTAAAAGCACGATTCGATATATATATAGGATGTTTCCGAAATCGTAATATCGTACGATCGGAAAGGGAACGATTCCAGCGACGTTAATGAAGCAGGCCGTTATCGTAACGTTCGTCTCTATGGCCTACGTTTATAGTCGCGCATTTATGACCTTCGCGAAAAAGGCAAAGCGTCGGCGTATATGTGTTTGCGTATTTGACCAGACTAGTAACGGTATGGGAAATATCGGGAGGAGGGGAATTTGCATGGAAATAATTAGGGAGTAATTAGGATCGAATGTGCATGTCGAATACGGAGCAGAGATTTTAAGGCCTGGAAACTGAAGTAAGGAGTTGACAGATTATCGTTAGTTCGCGCTTCTTTAATTCATCGAGCAAGAATCTGTCTGCCGCGTCGAACGCGGCGTCTTCGCCAAGTTGTAAACGATTAAAGTAAATATGCCATTAAAACTATCTGCATTATTTAACTCCCTGTTTGCTGATATCGTTCATAATCGTAAGTAAAGCTTTGGCTAGCAAGACTGGATGAACTAAGAAGATACTTTTACATCGCTTGCTTTCCGGTTTTACCACGACTTTGGAAACACCCTGTATCTTCTACAGTTTAAATACTCGAGTGAGACATATGCGTTTCACTAGTCACGAAAGGGTTAAGCGGATGAACGCGCCATGTGCGCGTTGCACGTTGCACGTTGCACGTTGCACGTTACACGTTGCATGGTGCACATTGTACGTTGTACACATGTACAGCCGGTTTTAAGACGTACCTTTTTACACCTCTTTCAGGTGAGTGGTGAAAGGCATGGATAATTTTTCGTTCGCGCGTTATTTCTCGCGATCCTTTACGATTAATTTCTTTCAGTAGTACTAATCGATGAATCCACGACGGCCGATAAAGCTAGAAACACGTCGTCATTGTCGCGTTACGTATCCGTACGATGTAAATATTTCCTTGTATCTCGGAAAACGACGAAAATAATCGTTAAGACGATGAAAATGGTCGGCCCGTTCCGTATGGTTGCAACAGATGTACCAGTTAATGTTATATTTGTAACGGAACTGAATTTCAGTAAGATTACTGAATTTTGCGAACATGGCGATATCGTACTACGATAACGTGGCATGCCGTTAATTACCATAATAAAAGTTACCTTCGACGTTCGACCTCGCACGCGGATAACACGAGGTTGCACGAGATCGCCGCTGGCGATGGACGGGCACGCACCTTCGCAGCGTAGGACGAAGAAAAGGTCCGTGCATGCGTTAAGTTTTTACGCCAAAACCACGAAGAACCTTTTTAATTTTTGTTTTAATTTTAAATGGGAAACGCTTATTTGGAATGTAGTAACTCGAGCATGACTTTCTTTTCGTTCGCGAAAGGAATATCTTGTTTGGAACGCGGTCCGCCTTTTTATTTCTTCTCGATCAGCCCTCCGTAACCCACTGTACATTCGAGGAACGTTTCAGAGACGTATTTCTCGGTCTCTGGATTTGTGATCGTGATAAAAATTCCAAGACTCGGCCTAATAGCGAGACACGTCTATTCGAACGGGTGAGTTATCGAATACCAGATGGTTCGACGTGTTTTCCTCGCAGCGATGTTACTTTATATAAATATATCTATATCTATATATAAATATGTAGATATCTGACAAAAAAAAAAAAGAAAGAAAAAGAAACAGTACGACGATTAATCGTGAAAAATGTGCGTAATTCTTTAAACGTTTGAAAAAATTGATCGAAGTACGCTGTATCCACGCTATATCGTTATATTTTCTCAGGATACGGTTAAAGACCGACTCGAAAAACGCAATCGCAAATTCCGTTGAACGATTCGAGACGAACAAAGACCGCAGCGTATACCGACGATATGCAAACGGCATGGAATCACGCGAATCCACGCGTTAAAGGCTATCCGCGATACACGTAAAGAGGACTGCGAGACGTTGTTGCCCCGTATAGATTCGGACACGATAATCCAAGGAATACTTGGCTAAAAGCACGACTACGAGGCAACAGGTACGAACGAAAGTCACGTGGATAACGGGCCGTTTAGCGCATAGCAAGCACCGCCATTGCATTCCCGAAGAAAGTGAATCGCGATTCTTGTCGTTATACAACCGTGAATCCCCCGTTTCCTGGTACACGCCGATGCGTTTTCAGCGTACCTTAGACGCTTGGCAAAAAATTTGTCAGGTAACGAAAGTTCCTTTTCACGCTTTACCGATTCATTTACCGGCTATCCGTTTAACCGTTCTGGGCTCGGTATTTGAACGCGCCTCTCTACTTTGACCATCCGGTCAGAAAGTTTACTTGCATGCGAAAATTCTACCGCATACGGTCGAGCTTGCGTAATTTTTGTCAGCATGCTATGTAACGGTTAACAATTTCATGACACAGAAATTGTTTCAACCTTGCGAGTAGATAGATCTTGTTCGCTCAAAGGGAGGAAGATACACGTCCGTTTCGCCTAATGTGTTTTCAAACTAGGGGTTGTTCGACGCATAGCCAAGTAGAACAATATCGTAGCATGCTCCGCGATCCACACTGCGCAACGTATTCTTCTTATTTGTATGGATGGAATAATCTGCGTCGTATATCTTGTGAAATATTTGACTCGACGAGATATCTGACGCGGCAGCGACTGGATAATATTCCGTTCACTCTGATTGGCATTCACCGGAATGGTTCACGGTCGCCGTTAACGGAAAAACGTGGTTTCGATCGAGAAAAGAACGAACGACCTCCACGCCTCGCCAAATCACCAGTTTCGGACATTTCGAACGAGTCGTAAATCGCGTCTCGAATGGTAGACAGTCGTTGATCGTAATCCAGTCGCGAAGGAGAACAGACGATCGAGCAAAAAGGAAGGCCAAAGTGACGTAACGCGGTAACGCGCAGAACTATGCCCGGCTTGAGTAATAAAAGCAGTCTCGCGCACCACGCGTGAGTCACTCTTCCCTGATTTCTCGAACACGTCGCCACGGTAAATTGCGCGTTTTCGTGATTTCGATCGGTATATCGGTATATCGGTATATCGGTATATCGTTGGAGCTCGATAGGTGTAACGCTATCCGTGAAACTAAAACGAATCGATAAGACACGGTGATTCTTCTTTCGTTGTTTTAGAGCGGTCCCCGATCGACTATATCGAGGCCTGTTCCTTTCTCTGATAAAAACTGAAATGAAAGTAAATAAAGCGATTGTCGCGGTACGGCTATCGACGCGAAAGTTGATAAATGACGGATAAAAGTGGAAAGTAGTACTGCCACGCGGTAACGCGTTGACCGAGGAAACGTGAAATGCGAACGTTTCTCGTTTTTGCGAGAAAGACCGATCGTTCCGAGTTGATCGTGGAAAGTATCGTGGAAAGTAATAATGGAAATTCGAACGTACGCGATAGCGAACGAAAGAAAGTTATTTCGAGATATTACGAGTGCGTACTCGTAGCTGTTCGCCTCGAACAATCGAAACTTACCTACCTTGGTATCCACCGTTTCTTATCCTTATCCGCGTCTATATAAATTCTCGCTTCGATCGAATCCACTTTCGTACCGAAGGAAGGTTGGTTCGCACGAACGGATTAAAAGGAACGTATCTATGAATTCGCAGCACCAGAGACATGCAGTACAACGAGGAGGAAAGCACCGTCCGCATGTACCTACGGGGTCGGCCCGTCGTCCTTTACGTCCCGACGCCTTTGATGGAGTTGTACGACCTTCACAAAGTCAGCACACCGCCCCAGAGTAAACTAAAACTCGACTGGGTGTACGGTTACCGAGGCAGAGACTGTCGAAGTAATCTGCATCTGCTGCCAACCGGGGAAATCGTTTATTTCGTCGCGGCCGTAGTGGTCTTGTACAACATGGAAGAGCATAGCCAGAGGCACTACTTGGGTCATACGGACGATATCAAGTGGTGGGTTAATTGAATTCATGCGTGGATCTGCTCCGTCGATCTTAACGATCGTGCGGAACTAATGGCTGCGGTATCGCGTCTTCAAACGGCTTTCTTCTCCATCGTTCTACCGAACCGAAAGGACGTTAATTAATTGGATTTCATCTTTGGATACGAGATCGTCCACTCGCGGTTGTAAAATCCAAGATGCTACGCTCGTGCAGTTCGAACAGATTAACAAAAATTAAGAAAATCCTTCTCCTCGCGTATGTGTATGTGCGTTATCGCACGAACGTCTCCGATCTCTTTCGATAGTTTCGATCCATTCTTCTCGCGGTCTTTAAAGGTGAAGGAAATGAAAAGTAATTTGCAATTTGCCACCAAAGATTCAATTCAACATCTACCGTGAAAAGATTTCTTATTTGAACTAGTAAATCTGTCTGTCTCTCTCTCTCTCTCTCTCTCTCAGCCCCTCTCTTTCTCCTTTCGACTCGTCGTCGTGATTTTGTATTAATTGAGAAATATTTTAGCATAGCGATCCACCCAAACAAACTCGTGGTCGCCACTGGTCAAGTGTGTGGAACCGACAGACGAGATGCTATGGTAAGAACGTATTATATTAGATTTTACCAGGGTTGGACGAAGAGTAATACTTTAAAAACGATGATCGACGATACCAAGACGCTTGACATGCCAACGATATGTTTATTGTGTAATTGTAATTTATCGTGTAATTGTGGTTGAAGGGAATACGATCGCGTAATGACTGTTCGATACGATTCGGTTCAAAATTGACCTACTACCTCCGTTAGGAGGTTGTAACGTCGAAGGTGTATTGCTCCTGGTTCGACCCTCGCACATACCACGTACGTGCAAGAAATATGTTGCGAATTTTTCTCAGCCTCACATAAGGATATGGAACTCGGTCAGTTTGACCACTCTTTGTGTGATTGGTAACGGCGAGTTCGATGGCTCGATTTGTTGTCTCTCGTTCTCGAAAGCGGACGGTGGAAATTACCTGTGCGCTATCGACGAGACTTCTGATCACAACATTTCGATCTGGGATTGGCAGAAAGGAGAACGGGGTACCAAAGTGACGGAAACAAAGGTACGTTCCAATCAACGTTGGTTTCGCTCTATGCGCGGTTACAGATTTAAGTAACGCAGACTCGTCAACATCAATCTCGTACGAATCTCGTACTTTCGTTGCGACTTTTCCTTCGATTAAAAAATGTTTGAAATTCCTGTTACGATACTTGATACTTTAGCGCCATTTGTTAGACACCGTGTATGTACGCGCATATATTCGTCTGGATGCCGTCTGAACGGATCGAAGGAAGAAAAAGAGTTTGGTTGACAAAGATACCCACTTCGATACTTCGCAGCGATTCGAAACCGGAACCGGCCCATTTTATGAATGACGATTGTCGATTGCAGTGCTCGGTGGACACGGTGGTATGCGCCGAATGGCATCCGCTGGAACGGAACCAGATCGTGTCCTGCGGAAAGGGACACGTGTCCTTCTGGTCCCTCGATAACGGTGGCATGCTGTACAAACGGATGGGCATTTTCGAGAGCAGAGAAAAACCAAGATACGTTACCTGCGTGGCTTTTAATCAGAGCGGTGATGTTCTTACTGGCGATAGCAACGGTAACATCATCGTTTGGGGCAGAGGTAAGAGGAATTTCGTGTTACTATTCGCACCGACCGTTGATGTATCGCGGCTAATAAAAGTCACTTTACGTAGGAAAATGAACAGAAAGCAAAAAAAAAGTATTTCGGGTTATTTCAAGATATCGCTACTATATTACTGCCAAGTGATTCGACTTGATCGCCACTTAGATCGCTTATAGATCGTTGAACGTAAAGAATGAATAGTTTTGTCGCGCGTTTGATACTTGCCGTCATAATCACGATATTATATGTGTAAAGATAATACAACATCCTATATTTGTAATAATAACAATCTTTTAATCGTAACATTTTTTGTATAGGAACAAACACGATTTCGAAGATAGCGAGGAACATTCACGAAGGATCTATATTTTCGATTTGCGTTTTGAAAGATGGTTTTATCGTCACCGGAGGTGGCAAAGATGGCAAAATATTGTATTTTGACGAATCGTTAAACCTAACGGGGGAAGAAGCACAAGTAAGCTTGAGAAAATAATACCAATGCTACTACTGCTGTTCTCTAAGGTTAATCGCGACCCTTAGAAATTAAAACGCGATAATTTACTTAAGCTTATTCTTATCTACGACGTTTATCGTTTCGAGTTAACGCTTTGCTCATATTTCCTAGCGTTAATGGTAACAGAGATGCGATCGATAAGATACACAACGCCTGCGTAGGCAAACTAGATCGTCAAGAGCGTAATTCTTTTCGTTGAATTCCCTCAAAATACTTGGAGTACATGCAGTGGCAGTATTGTCGCGTTAACGTTAATATAATATATCCGATTTATTAGATCGAGGATCACTTTGGCGGGATTCGAACACTCGCGGAAGGCAGAGGTTCGCAGTTGCTGATCGGAACAACCAGGAATTGCATTTTAGTCGGCGACGTGGGAATGGGATTTAGTCCGGCGATGTTGGGACACGCGGAAGAAGTTTGGGGACTCGCGGCTCATCCGACTTTACCGCAGTTTGCAACAGCAGGCCACGATAGATTGTTGCAAATGTGGGATAGTCTGAGTCACACTGTGGTCTGGAGCAAAGATATCGGGGTAAATTACAACTTGGATCGGAATTTTAAAGGCCCCAAGCTCGCTTTAACGTCGTAATATTCCAAACCTATGAATTCGTTGTTGGAATAACCGTATTGGGATACGACGTTCTACGCGAACGTGTAACTTAAACTTTGTTATAAAACGGCGAGTCACGCGATGATATTTTCGTGTGCTGTTTTTCCTTCCGACTCACCTTGTATATGGATTGCCGAAGGTTTCGAAATAAACGATAATTCCTAACGACGCGTCGACCGTATCTCGATCGTTATACACAAATAAAGATAAACGTTGAATACTTTGTGTGCAGATTGTGAGAAAGAACGAGCGTACCGTAACTATAATTCCACAGCGATTGAACAGAATTTTCATTCGTTTAGGAGCAAGCACAGAGCATCGGGTTCACACCAGACGGTAACGTTATGGTGGTCGGATGCACTTCCGGAAAATGGTTAGCGATCGACAGTGAAACTCGAGAATTATACACTCATCACAGCGATGGGTCTGAACCTATTCAGGTAAAACTCCTTATAATTGTCTTATTTCCCATCGCGATAAACTTTACTTCGCTAACGACTCTCTAACGATCGTGTTTTCCTTTCAGGTCGTTAGATTTTCACCGGATGGAACGCTATTAGCTCTGGGTTCCAGAGACAACTATATTTATGTTTATCAGGTAAACGAAGACGCGGTCAAATATAGTCGAGTTGGACGATGTATGGTAAGATCGTTTTCTTTGTTACAAATTTCCTTACCTAATACAAAAAATTAACGCATCTATAGAACACAGATTTGTTACCATGTACATATAATACGATTCTTATTGGCATTGAAATTCTTCAGTCGACTGACTTTTCGATATCTTATTTTATTATACGCATTGTAGTAACTGGTGCAATTTCAAACTGTGTGATAATTCTAATTTTTCATATTCTTCGTATACTGTAAATGTCGTACATATATACATGTATAAACAAGCGAGAAAACATACTCGTATATTTGATATTGAATCGATGGGTTTAAGATTTGCTGTACAAACTGCTTTTATGCATCAAAGTTATACCATACCATTTGTATAAAAGGCACTCGACGATACTCATACTTTTAGATGTTCGTTCGACCAGTGTTTCTACTTTCATTTACGAGCGTGTTGTAATATATATATATATATGCATACAGAGACGATTCGTTTCAGACAAATACACGCCATGTTTGAAAAATTTATACGTAGTTTCTCATGGAATATGAATGGAATTAAATGTATCGGCTGAATGTAAAGCTACGCGCATTGTAAATATTTCGTTGTTCGTTACTCGTTCTACGATATTAAAGCGATCGCTAAAGAGAATCGACGTTATAACGCATTGTTTCGACCGCAAGGATCGATATATGTATTTAAGCAAAGTACACGTAATTAGGACATACACATCCATCGTACATCATAGTGATATCGTAGTCCCATCGTACATAATATTTCATTTACGAAGAAAGCTGGTAACAACTCGCAACCACACGTTCGATATAAATTTATTTACGATTAGAGTAACGTCGTAAAATCAAAAATATCATAATACACACGTTCTTTCTTCGTTTCTAGCCAAAGAGGATACGCAGGCGTGGTGTAAGACACGTTTTTAGTTGATCAAAGAACTAAAAAGAGACATTATGTTACAAAAGCATTTATTCTACGATTTCTTAAAAGTAATTTAATTCTACCGATTTATTTATGTAATAAAACGCGATTGTCGCGAACAATCATGCAAATGTGCCATTTCGTAGACGATATAATGTCTCTAAAAATGATACAATATTGCCACAGCTATTTATAGCCGCATATGAGCAGATATTTCTTTTTAAAAATTGCTTACGTCAAGCACGCACGGTAGCCATTGTCTGCTGCACAAATTATTAGCGCTCCTTTCATAGTAATGGCTGTAAACTCGGACACTCGCAGCTGTTTCGCGAAGCTAATCATTTTATTATAATGTTATATCATTTTTTTATTCGCAGCTTATAGAGAGAGAGAGAGAAACGAGGAATATTTTTTCATTGCTTAGACGGCAAAATTTTGTTTCAGGGACATTCCAGTTTCATAACTCATTTGGATTGGTCAATGGACGGGCAATATTTACGTAGCAACAGCGGAGATTATGAACTGCTATATTGTAAGTAAATTAACTTGCGTCGTACCTGTTATTATAATTTTTACATGCTCGCGCAACGCTTTTGCATTTTACAAGTAGAACGTTTGCCAGTTGAAGGGCTTATCTACGCTTTAGTAATGATTTATTATATTAATGATTTATTATTATTTAATAATCAACGATACGTATAAAACCGCAGGGAATCCCGGAGTTTGTCGTCAGATCCCACAACCATCGATGATGAGGGACATGGACTGGGCGAGTCACACCTGTGTAATATCCTTCGAAACGATTGGGATTTGGCCGGAAGGAGCCGATGGTACAGACGTAAATAATTGTACCCGTAGCGGTGATTCCAAGTTGCTCGCAACCGGCGACGACTTCGGAAAAGTCAAGTTGTTCTCTTATCCCGCTTGTCAACCGAAGGTAATCTTCGACATAGTATTATTTAGCTAAGTAAATTGTACGTTTTAAGTTTGTCCGAGCTACGATATAACGAGTCGGAGCTCAGGCATGCCTATAAAGAAGAGAAAGCAATAAATACTTGATAGCTATAAAGGAGAATAAATTTGCTTGTTTCAGTCGCTGTGTCATGCGTACGGTGGTCATTCGAGTCACGTTACGAACGTATCGTTCCTTCAAGACGATACGCGACTAATTTCCACTGGCGGAAGTGACACGAGCGTTCTTCAATGGATCGTAAATTACTAACTCTGTTAACTACCGATCGAGTCGAGTGGAAAACAGACAAACGGTGAAAGTACGAAGCACCACAAAATAATAGCATTTCGGCATAACCTGCCGAATTTAGTGCAGGAACTCCGTGACCACTGTTCTCGTTGCTGGCTGAAGTAGGAGTGGAAAGAAACAAGCGGCGTCGGTTGCGACCGTGGAAAGGAAAATTCCTGGTTTAAAGAGAGAGGAACGGAAAAAATGCCGCGTACAGTTAAATAATTTTACTCTTTAAGTGTCCTTCACGAATCAATGACTGAAAGTCATGACGCTAATTTCTTATTATTGTTAGTCACGAACGATCTTGATCCGTAATTTTGCGCTGCGAAAACAAGACGACGTGAAAATATTAGTGAAATCTTGTCAGCCAATATGGCGAACGATGTAATAGACTATACTTGGTCAATTAGTATGTAATAACGTAACAAAGTGTCTTTTCCATATTTCATGTATTTACAACTATTTTTCGAACGCCGAAACGCCGCCGACTTTACAAATTTACGCGAATGTTGGTCGTCTAGTAATCGCTGACGAAACGCACCGTGATCTTTTCCACGTAAACACACAAATTGCACAGTTCGTACATAAGTAGATACATACTTTCGTATAATTAGTAGCGATAAAATGAAGTTGAGTGACTTTCAACCGATTCGATGGGAAACGTCGACATTCCAATTGCTCGTGCCCGTAAAAAGCTAGGATTATCGTTATCCTCTAGCCTGTGCAGCCACGTAAATTCTATTTCTTCTGAACGTTGGCTATCACGCTACCAGCCACCACCCAACAATGTGTTTATTTTTCGCGAATCGATCGTCGTCGATCTTAGTTACTGTAAGCTTATTTTCTGGCGGTACGAGCCCTCAAAGCAGTTTTAAATAGCGAGAGCCAAAATAGATCGAGCGAAGAGTATGCAATTGGGGAGAGCGAAAGAAATTGCGAGATAATAGGATAAACGATTAATCGGTTAAATCGTTCAAATTATTGAAATTGTTCTATTTCGTCGGAAAATCGTGGTACACACGTGGTGTATTTATGTTTGGTCTGCTACTAATTCTTTTTTTTTTCTTCTTCTTTTTCAGAAATACGATATTTCTGTAATGCAGGCTTTTTTTGTAATGCTTCTGAAAATATGAATAAAAACGTGGACGAAGAACGTCTTGAATATTATCGAATAACTGGATTATATTTCACCTAATTACTTTCTTGTCACGCACCGTAGGTATAAATCTGTTACGGTCATCAACAGGCATACACTTTCTCATTTCATGTTATGTCGAAGCTTTTACCGCATTCCTATATATGTGTGTATATACGTTGTTCGAAGTTTGGCCACTGGTCGTTGGTTTTAGATCGATAGCTTGATTCGTTCCATATCTATCATTCTCTATCGATGCACCCTAACGAACATTCTAATGGAAAAAAATGGAAAATATCGCGTTCAACGTTGCGTTCGTCGAATTATTACGTCGATCGGTCTGCTATGTGTAATTCATATAATTCCAGTCGTATTATGAAGGATGCTTCGAAGCAGACGATCAAGTAAAACTATCGAGAATAACAAATTTATAATGCAACGATATAATATTATAAATAGAGATTATATTTGAAACGCAAATGAGCAAAAATGACTACTGTAATTAATAATTATCGTTCTTTTATGTTACCATTCGATAAACAAGAGATAATTATCGATTTGAAGATTAATTAAGTCTGTATTATCCATCACCTATTCCACGATCAAATCTATCAAATCGACATTACACTCTGTTCTTAATAAAGTTATTATTTATATGTGTAATACGTTATAGGTTTCAATTAATTAAACAGAATTAAACGATACAGCGTCGTTTAAAGTATCACGTTGTGCGTCGAGCTTATTAATATTGAACTAATGTTAAAGTTAGAGAAATTAAAGTGACGTATTTGGGCGAAGAATGGACAACAGATAGCCAGGTTGACCGGCACAATTATCGAACAATGGATCGTATCATAATCGCACGACATAGGAAAATAGTTGTGTACGATTATCGAAATGTAAGGTTTGCGCGATTAGTGTCCTTTCAACTTACGTTTGGCCCAGTTCTTTGGTCATATTCTCTAGGATTAAGGCGTAAAAGTTTGCGGACGTCATACGCTGGCAACCGTGTCGCCTCGGTTTCGCAAGTTTCCACACGGCTTAAAATTCAGTTTAAACGCAGAACGAGTCTCGAGAACCTGCTCGTGCATTAATTCGTAAAATATTATGCAGCCGGCCGATGCGAGGCTACATGACTCATAATCGCCTATGATTAGAAGTACGATAATCGATGAATCCCGTTTTACCGTGGCTTTTTATTGGCACTTGGATCTTATCCTCCAACAGTCGAACCTAAAAACGTAAAAAGTCGATTTCGAATTACTCTTCCATCTGCAATTCGGCGTTAAACTTTTGTAATTCGGGTATGTGTTCATCCATTCCGTAACGTGTAATGTTTTCTACGGAGGAATCGCGTGATAAGAAATGGTCGGTCAACGACGAAGGAGCGTAAATTTTGCAACGAAATTTAGTTGGACTTTCTCACGTCCGTTTATAACTGTTAACACACCGTTGAGACAAACTCTATAATTAAGCGATTGTTCTCGTTCGCTGTTTCGGAATCGCCGACCGTGCAGAGTAAATGAAAAGTTCCCTTAATCGCAGAGTACTTGACGTTACGTGCCATCCACGGTTGACCGTTCAAACAGAAATCCTTTATGCTCGATAATTTGCACAAAGTATCAACTGGCAGCAACGCTACTGCAATTTTTCGTTAATCGATTTTTCCTGTATCTAAGAAGTAACGGGTTTATCTAAAAAGTACAAATATGTTTTGAGCAATTATAGATACCTGCTTACAATGATACCTTTATCGATCTTTGCCACGCTCTGATCTTTATTACGTTAATTTCGTTGGTTTTGTTATTTGTAAAACGAACATCGAACATCGTTTCGTTTGGCTCTGGTAGTTATTACAGTTTGAAATAATTGCGTTCCTGCCTTCTAAATTGCGCATATCAGGCAATGCTTAAATGAACGAAATCGCAAACTCGAACGTAAATATCGTTTTGTCATATCAATAACTAGAACTTCAAATTGACTTTCAAATGCTTGGAAAAAAAGGAAAAACTATAAAAGATAACGAAAATCGAGCTGTTTATTCCCGCGCTGTTAAATCTGACGCAAGCAACTGTTATAAAAAGGAACCTACTTTCAGTTGAAACGTGTTTAGGTAGTAAAGCAACTAGACCATGAAGGAACAAGACATTTCCCACACGCGATTTTTCTCCGATTATCATTCCAACTAAAAACTTTCCTCGTTAAAGTGCGTTAACAGCATCCAGCTCGAATTATGCGAATAAATAAAATTTATTCTTTAGCGATAAATCACATTTTTTTCGCTAAATCCTAGGGAATCGTAAATAAGCTTAAGAACGTTGAAAGCGTTCGCTTGAAAAAGGAATCGCTTCGAACCGCGATAACTTGAAAGCGAATGTTTTAAACGTTACCTCGTAAGTAAAGGTCGATACTTTTATCGTAGGTAAAAAGCGCAGATAAAAATCTATAGAGAGTAAGACGAGAGTGGACGTGAATCGTGGGGCGAGTTTCTCGAAAGAAATATAGAATGAAAATGCTCGAAAGAATGCGAATATCGCGAATATCGCGGATATATGCGCTCTGGTTTCTTTTTAGCGACTTTTGTCAAAAACTAAGACGCATTTCGCGTTTTGCAGGCTGACTTCAGCGTTATGCTACTTCACAGCATAGACGGGATATACTCGTCGGTGGTCAGAACGCGAAATATTTCACGATTTATGACGGCGATAATCGTGTCAGCGTTTATCAGCGTTCGTTAAGAGATTCTGCGATATTAGTCATACCGTACGTATGTTCGGCTATCGTAGGATTTAACGTGTAATTTTGGCCAAATGGTCTGACTAACGATTAATCGATGTCTTCACGAGGGTATTATTTCAAAGCGATAACCATATTGGTCGTAACGAAACATTAGCGTTTTCCAGGTATATAAATTTACAGAAATTGTTTAGGAAGCATTTTAGAATCGATTTTAAAGTTAAAGTTAAATCGATTTTAAGCAAATGCCGATAAATGCCATACTGTGAGTAACACGATGGAAATAGTAGAAACGAGAGCAATTATTATCTGTATTATTATTATCTGTAGCTGTTTCTTTACAAAAATTCCCCCATCTATCGTCGTATCGCGATATATCAAATTCGTGAAACGAATTTTTAGCATAGTACCTGAGTTTTGTTATTCTGTTACCGTGAACGTGGCCTTTAAGCACTCGTGCATCGTTTCTTAGAAAAGTTAATATCGGCTTTTCCTCTGAATATCGCAGACGAGGTAACGATAAGTGGAAAATTATTCGATGTTTTGTCCTTTCGAAACCTGTAACTGTGAATTTTAACGATACAGATTTTCGTTAGAGATCGTACGCGGCGCTGACGCGCCTGATCCTGTTCGATTCGTTTTCGTCGAAGGAGAGAAGGATCATCGGGGGACCAATTAGAGGATACCGCGGTCTTATTGCGCGGTCAAATATAAATCTCGGAAGGACGAGGAACCGCCATATCAGGAACGGTAGCAGGCAACGCCCTCGGAAAAAAGGATCGAAAAGGAGGGTTCGCGGCAAGGATCGAACGACAGGCACTCAGGGATGGCGGACACGGTCGAACCGAGGGAGGACCGAGGGGAATCAAAATCGAGGAAAAAGAACCAGGGACACAGTGTGTTGGCTTCAAATCAAGAGACCAGACGAACCGGTCTACCTCTCCGCGAGATGCGTCTAATTTTTTTCCCCGTTCTCCTTCCTTTTTTCCTTCCCCTTCTTTTTTTTCCTTTTCTTTCCTTTTTGCTTTCTTTCCGTCTCTCTCTCTCTCTCTCTCTCTCTCTCGTTTTTTTCGCTCGTCCCTACGTTTGCCCAGAGCCTTTCCTTTCACGCGTCCTCCCTCTCTTCGCCGTCAGGATCTACCTTTCATCCCCTCTTTTCATCCCACGGAGATGCCTGCAGGTGTCCGGTTGGGGACTGACCAAAAATCTTGGCCGGGAGTCTCGATTTCCGACTCCCTTGTCGCTGTCGAACGTCGCGTTGATACCGCGGTGGTGCATCTCTCGCCAACTATCACGCGATCCTCTCGATCCTACTATGGCAAAGGAGGTGTCAACTGGAGGGAATGATTCCGCGTATAAGCGCCGTTGTCGTCGAGCAAAGGAATCACGACGACTGCTACAGAAAGAGTATTTTGCTTTCGTTTTACTTTTTCTCTTCTTTTCTCTTGCTTTCTCGTCTTATTTTCTCGAACATGGCGCGAAAGAAAGGGAATCAGAGTCGTGAATTCCAAAATGACTATCGATTATCGACTATCGACTATCGGTAGGTGTTTACACAAAATCTGCGATCTATTTAACGATAGATTAGATATCATAATTACCCGTGATAAACACGATCGAGAATACTCGTTAAAAATTGATTGGAAACACGAAATACTTTCCCAAGCATAATAATATTATTCGATCGAAGAAAAGATAAGATAAATTTATTCGACTATTTTCGGAAGGAAAAAAAGGAGCGAAAAGATTTTAATGGTTTTTAATTGGCAATCGAGGCAAGTGATTTGGCAGTTATGAACGTGCCATACGAGGATGTCTACGATATTTCAACCGTGTTAGCCATTATCGAGTAAACCGTAGCTAAGCGTTGCTCTGCCGCAAAAAAGGGCGTCTTTGCGACTTTCGCTTAAACCGAAGATATAACTGGCTGTAAGAGCTAAACGAAAAGTGATTTTTCTTAAAACCAACCGAGAACTTCCTATTTGGATTAACACGACAGCGTTGTCGTGGTTGAGGTTTAATCAAGCCTTTAACGTCGATGGATAAGTTTTACGATAATTAATTATCATCGTCGTAGATCGTAATAGGTATCTGCAGTTACGCAACCAAGTCGATCAAACATATTAGAGAGAAGAAAATGCGATAGGTTTGTAACTCGAGTAAATGCAAGTATAACGTGTGATATTTAGGATGACGAGAACGACGTTTAAAAGGAGTATGAGGCGATGCTTTTCGAAGAATCGGGCGATCCTGCCTACGGAATAACGACGAAACGGCGGGCCTTGCCGCCTTGTAAGCGAGCGAGCGAGAAGAGAGTTCAAGGTGATCCAACGTTATTCAGGATCGGCGACCCTTCGAGACGTTCAGGATTCGTTTAGAAAACGTTCGGTAGGAGGAAATCACACGGTTGTACCGGCGATACGACGAGAATACTTAAAGAGGTGCATTGCTGCACGGTTCCTCGATTCGAATGCAAAGCCGGATCGTAAAAGGCGCATCGAATGGCTCTTAACCTTAACATTTTCTCTCTACGGAGGTTTTCGATTTTGTCACCGTTCCTTAAACGTGACACGATCTTCCGCGATTTCTCCGTTTCTCCGTTTCTTCGTTTCTTCTTCGTCGACCGCTTCCAACTATGATTTGATGTTAAGTCGCCGTGATCGCGAGATATTAAGCTACAATCGAAGATATTTCGTTCTACCTAGACTACACTCGACCAGCGGTGGATATCGACGGCGATGGAATTAGCTTCGATACGTACAGGGTCCGATTCAATAACGTATAACGCGTAAAAGCGGTCGCGACGTGATTTCTTGTGGAAAAAAAATAAGAAAAACATATAGAACAAAATTTGCTGGTTATCGGATTAGTTTGCGAGAAAATCCAGGTCGAGAATTTATCGAGTTAAGTCTAAGTAATCGTTCCTGTATATGTATACTCGCGAATCCCAGTCGTTTCTATCCTTTACCTCGATAAACGATCCCCGATATAATTTCTCAAATAATTTTCAATTCCAGTGTATCGACGATGTTTTCTTTCTTTCGCCTTTTATCCGAAATAAAATTGGCGCAGGTTTCGATCGAACCTATCGATCCAACAATTGATATAGCACGAATTGCCACAACGAATTAGATGAAAATTTCTCGAATATCCCGCAGCAGAGATATATCATAAAGTAACATCGCTATAAATTCGAAGATCACGAACGGCATGCCCGTTTCGAACGCGAATGAATTACAGGGCAAAAGCGTAACGAGAGGAACATCTCGCGCCTTTCTCTGCGAGATAATTTGCATGCGACCGACCAATGAATAATTTCGTTCGACACGAGTGAAAATCGCTTGGAGCGATCGATTGCTCCGAGCCACGCAAAGCAGGACTACCTCTTCTAATATCAAGAACCACCATTCCAGAGGCAAAAATAAATTACGAATTTGCGGATCGATAAGTTTATTACAAGAGTTCGTTGCAACATTCGGACACGTATAGAATACATTAGGCCAGCCGTGGTCCAACACTTTGATTTCCACAGCTCGTATCCAGACATGGAAAATTCTCTTAATTTCTAACTTTGTCGATGCGAAACCTAACAGGTTTCTCCCTTTTACTTCGGATTATAGCTTCTAAATAATATGCAGAACTGTCGCAACACCCTTTCAAACCGAATGGCTTTCTTGAAATTGGCTATTTTCGAGAAGTCGGAATCATTTTTCAACCTTTTCATCCAGGCTTGTGGTGAAAATTTAAACGATATATTCCGATCAATTGCAATTTATTCGAAATTTTGTTAGACATCGTCTAGCGAACTAATCCTTCCATCTTCTAAAAAAAAAAAAAAAAAAAAAGAAAAAAAAGAAAAAGAATAGAAACTGTCGTTTGACCCGATCTTAAGAAAGTTTGTCAGATCGATCGGAAATTCGATTTCGACGAACGGGGTCTTCAGCTATCTTACCTGGTTTCATCCTTGGAACGTACCCACGCGTCATTCGATCAACTCGTAGTTCCTTCTCGATATTTCGCACCCGCGATAAATATTCCCTTTACGCGTGAAATTGGGCACGCGAGGTTCCATTAATTTATTAAACGCGAAAGCACATGGACAAGCGACCTGACCGCTGCACCGTGGTTGTCGCTGTGACTGTGGAGCGCGCTCGAGGGGAGATGTACGGCAATTTAAAAGCCCGTATTTTCGAAGAGCACACGAGCTGCCTGCTCTGACGTAACACCCCCCTGGCCTTCTGGACGGCAGAGCGGGTGGTGAAGCGGCTGGACGAGCAATTTACAAATCGGTTGGAGCGGCTGGACGACATGCGGGTACGCAACCAGGGAAATCGAAAAACCTGGATCCCGAAACGTTCCGACCGATTGTCCGGTCGCGTGTCCCACATCCGACATCCAACGGCACGGCGATTAAGTAGCTTCTCGATTCCTTCTTTCCCACGGGAATGCTTGCTGCGCGTTTCACGCGTATCGAGGAGTCTGACGCATTCGTAAAATACGTTCAATTAGTCAGAGTTTAATCCAAGGTAATGGAAACGTGTCCACGTTCTCGCTGCTGACGTTAAATCGAGATATATCGTCGAAGCGTGCAAGTCTATCGAGCAGAAGGATTGACTCTTGTGATTTTCTACCGTCCAGCTTGTGCATAATGTTCGAATAGCATGTACCTAAGAATATCTTTTTTCTGTGTTTCGGTACAGGTTTTTGATGTTTCGAAGATATCGTTGAAAATGGATAGGTACCCGTCGGAAAGATTGCCGAACAATTGCAGTTTGAATAGGAAATACGATAACGTGGAGCACGACACTGTCTCTAGGTAGATTTTCAGAAACTAGCGAACCGATCGACTTCGAGCCTTTTTCGTCGCTCTCTTTTGCGTTCGAGGGATTCGAAGTAAGAAAAAGAAACTTTAAATTGGATCGCAACGTTGATTTTAATGAGGAAGAAAATGAGAAACGCGAGGGAATAATCCAAAACACGAAGTAGAATCTTCTTTGGGGAAAAAAAAGATGAAAAGAGGAGAAGGAGAAAGGAGCGACGAGAGGTTGATCGGTGAAATTCGGCGGTAGCGAATTCTTGGCTCGTTCTTCGTTGAAAATGTCCGGCGAAACGAAATAAAGAAAGAGGAAGAAGGAGGAAGAAGGAGGAAGAAGGAGGAAGAAGGAGGAAGAAAGAGAAGGTGGCCGACGATGCCGAGAGCCACGAAGAATGAAGTAAGAGTCGTAAAACGGGTTCTCCTGGACCCCCTTGGCTGTGTTTTTCTTTCTCTTTTTAACCGAACCTTCGATCTTTCGCATTAAACGCCACGATGTTTTAACTTTTAACGAGCGACAACGGCAAATTTGCCGCTGAAAAACCTGCCATAGTTTCCGGTTTCGCGTTACCAGATGCGAGTGTCGTCGACTATCTTATCCGTAAGCCTATCGACCGACGTGCATTTCAACCTACCGATAAAAGCTAACGTGATTACTTTATTGAAATTTCCGCGAAGAGGCACGCGGCCAACCTGCTCAAGTTTCTCGTTAGATCGCTACTTATTACGTATCGTTAATTTTGCTGAATGGAGGATTTTCGACGTTCGTCTGTGCGTTCTAAGGAAGGAGCTGCGTGTCTCGAGACACGTTTCTTATCTCGAACGGTACACGATCATCGATTTGAATGTTTAGATCGGGCGATCTGTCGATCGTTTGTCATCGCGTTACGATAATCCATGTTATCGCTGTGCGATCGATCGCGAAAAAAGCAGCTCGAGTATGTTTCGCCGAGATGACAGCACGACGATCGGTAATACGTATTTCGGTTTCGATCGGCAACGATCGATCGACGCTACACGGCGTCATTCCGTTTGCGGTCGAACGCTTCCGATCGATTTATCGGGTCTAATCGCGTGCCCGTGGTTACGTGACCGCGATCGTTCCGTGTATGAAGAGAGTCTAACACCGTTCCAACGATAAATAGAGTACGGCCGTGATTTTTCTCTTATTACGTCCTGCTGGCACAGCTTGCTTTTCCCTTTTTTGCCGGGGACCGGTTTCGGACCTTTTAACGGGCCCTCGTTAATTATCGTCGTTCGGTGTTTGAACGTTGTTCAACGTTGCGAAGAAACTCGCATCCACCTGGCAAGGGATAACTTGGGAAAACCTAGAGATAGAAGAAGAAGTTATCGTTCGCGTTAAACAACGTTGTCCATTAATACGATGGTATAAGGAAACTTATTTCAGCGAAAGAGATTGCGATACGTACGATGAGAGAGGAAATTGCATAACAGAACTGTTACAGATCGGCAGAGCAATAATTCATTCGGAACGATATTGCGAGCAGCTCGGAACGGCTACAGGCAACGATCGAAGAAGTATGTTTGTTTTTCGGAGAAGAAGAGGAGAATCGCCATTGTGCGGTGCAACGATGTCGGACTGTATTTGACTTTAACGATCTAGCACCTAACCCCGATAATAACCAAACTCCGATCGAATTCGGACAGTAAATTGACAATCGGCGAAATAACAAGAACCACTTTGTTCGCGTGTACGAAATAATCTGATAAATGTATTTCAATCGTTAAAATAAATATCAACGAATAAGAAACAATGCGAGATAAGATATTAGAAATACGATAAGAATATTTTCAACCAAATAACTCATTGATCGGTGGTTGGCTTCTTCTGAAACTTTTTTTCTTTTCCGTCTTCGCTGTCATCCGTCGCGCGCAACGAAATCGCCGACGTGCAACCATCCTTCGTAAAATTGTAAATTCTTCGTAAATCTATCGTGTATTCTGAAAACTTGTGATCGGCCTTTACCGTTCCATCGGCACGATCGACTTTGATTTCCCGTGTACGCTGGTTTTCCTTTATTGCCATATTTCATTATCTGCAAGTTTTAACGTTGTTCGTTCGCTCGTGCATCGGTATACTTTAGTCTGGACGAAGGTTCCAAGTAATTTCATTTCCGTTTCGACGCGCCTTTTATAAATTTCTTCGCTTCTCTGCTAAAAGTAATTATCGTTTTATCCACGATCTCGTAGACGTCTTAAAAATTGTCTCTTATGAATTTCATTTCGTCGCACATCATTCGTCCGTTTCGATGAAACCAACTGCAAAGTACGATAGTATAAAAGTTATGACACTCGTGGAAGAAAAAAAGAGCGGGAAAAACGGGTTCTATTGGTATTTAGCCGGACGAGGTATGCGGTATAAGGTTCTCGGCCTTTGACCCCGGCGAGCTCGTCATGGAAAATCCGTCATGGCGCCCCCTTCTTTTCCATGGAAGACCTCTTTGTAATGCACGATGGCGGAAAGCATACGCCGTGGTATTTCAATCGTGTCGCCTGTGCATCATGACCGCTGCAATCGCGAATGCAACGACTTTCATTATTCCCCTCGCTCTTCCGCGATATCGACGTTTCGTTGCACTCGCCAGATCAAAGAATCGCTGCTTCCTCCAACTTCTATGAATATATTTGCCTTGCTCGAACAAGCCGCTATTTATAGTTTATTTTCGTCGTAGCGCATTTGTCACTACGATAGATCGCAGCTTACCATTCCATAGTATTTATTTATCCGTTTTGCGTATCTAGTAGATTCGCATAGTTTCTCTCTAGTTACGTATCTCTTCGACTTTAAGAAGATATTGAAACTGACTTTGGCCGGTCACCATTTAGAAAATCATTCGATCCGGTAAAATAGCAACTAAGAGAATCGTACAGCTTGTTGGAAAATTTATCCAAAAGATGATAGAACATAATAAAAATAACAAATGATTATCTTTTTCGTGTAAATTAGCCGTGACGCACCCTCTCCTTAAGTTAAGTTAGTTAACTTGCATATATATTTTGAAATCTTCAACCAAATGAATTATTTATGATAGAACGTTACACTCGTTGAAGCAGAGAATTATTCTCTGCATCCGAGTCGAAAGTTCTAATTATGCTTATTAAATTTTCCAAAGCGATCTCTAGTTGCAACGATTTTTACAGACACTTGTCAAAATACTGTATACTGGAACGAGTCTACTACTTTGTTCGATTCTTTCGAACCATATTTATAATCGTCCGATCGATCGTAAATATGGCATAATGAATATCGTTTAATTGGAACGATTTTAATTGGAAAGGCCGCGTCATATTTCTTAATTGAAGGTTGAAAAACGCTGTGATAACGAGCAGTAATTTTTAATCAAGAGGGGGGAACGCTGTAATTGTTAGAAAGATCGTTACTCTCCTCGCGAACCATACAGTTATGGCACAAACCGCATAGAAATTTTTCTTCTACATCCAATCCAATCGGACGATTCGCACCTTTGAAACATTCGAAACCCCATTTGATATTTACCATCCTCCTCTTGTTTTTCTCCGATTTTTCTTACAGAATATGCTGTTCAGATGTATCACGTATATACAATACTCGTCACACGTTATGGCCAGGACTCGTGCAACGTGAAATTAGCATCGAAGGTTTTCGGTAAACTATTATTCAAACAGACGCGTAGATATCGTTGTTACAAGTACTAAGCTAAATCTACGACAATACGCTCATATCGTTATACGTGTATATGCAACGATATAGGACATCGGCCTGTTGCGAATATAACACATGTTATTGTCTGCATTTCCCAACAGACGCCATACTATTGAGATCGTTTCTTACAACTCTTACGTAGCACTAAATTGTTTTTCGACGTTTCATTGTTAGTCTTTTAACGACATTTTAATGACAAAAGATTGACAAAATTTTCGTAGAAAGCGATGATCGATGATCGAATACATTTGATTATTATTATCATTATTATTACACACACATGTGTATATATATATCGGTCACAGAGTGCTTCTAACGAGGAGAAAGCAATAATAAAAATTAGAGTACGTCTATCCCTTTCGAAACTGCACGAAAATAAATCTCAACAGAGTATGCGTTGTTACTTGCCCATCGACAGACAGTTTCATAGGTTTGTTTAACGCAATAGTGACCCGTGGTGGACTTTGTAAGTAGCCGGTTGTTACCCGGCAATTTTCAACAGCAGGCGCTTGTCGTTAAACGTCAGCGTCACTCTTGGCCACTTGAGACCATCATCGTACTTAAAATGAATCGACCATAGCAGCTCGTAAATACTGCCATCCCGGTGAGCCAATATAAGTCAACGTGTAGTATGCACAAAAGTTCTATGGCCCTTGAAGAAATATTCGATCGTTTTCTATCTTCGATCCATTAGATGATGAAATGACAAATTTTCTACATCGAACGAACGGTTCGCTTTCCATATCTGTGTGTGTGTGTGTGTAGATACACAGAGTATTTGCTGGCTAAACCTTTCCGATATGTTTTACAGATATAAATCAGAAAAATTATATTTTTATGTAATGTAGCGCTTGGTACTGCCAAGTGCTAAGATTCGAGTCGAACCGCCATTTCTTTTAAAAGCATAGGGCGTTTCTTAAATATGCATCCTAAGATATCAGAGAACGTAACATTTCTATAAATATATAATATTGGTTTTCACGAGAAGGTTACTCGACCGAATTAGGATTATTTGTAAAATAGTTGTCGCCGAGAGAAACATACTACGTACCTGGTTTTTCCTTTTGAAACTCGTTAACTGTCCCATGCGAAAGATACAGCGATTAAAACGTTGTTTATGAATGAAATACGTTGGAAACGGTGACGTACGATAACCGTGATATATCGCTACGTGATAATAATGCCTGCATAAATATGGAATCGTTAAGAATTTCTCCGCCGAAAGGAAAGTGCGATTATACGATTACTTATCGCGTAAGAAGCATCGTGCAAGAGGAAATAGAAAGTACTTTAGCTATTTCGTTAAATGTACATAAATGTAATTTAAGCCCTCGGCCATCCAAGTGATTTTTACATAAAGCTTATATTCATTCTGCCGACAAGGTTTACGCTGTGAAAAAAGGAAAAGTGCAAAAACTTGTATTACGTGAAACTACTGTTTGAATACGTATATCGTTACATACCCGTTTCTTCACTTTCACTGAATTATCGATAAAAATTTACTCCGTCTATTAACGTTCGTCTTCAAATCGTATACGCGAGCGTGATTAAGCTGCTTCTTCGCTTTCGTCCTTTATACGTACCTACTTACTTTCATGCAACTGGTGAAAACGAACGATTACGACTTTCCACGTTAATAGTCTCCGAATCATCGTTTCTTAATTCTTTACTTAAAACTTTGGCAGAATGATGTTTCGAAATAACTTTGGTTCGCAGAAGCACGGCGCAGAACCATAGAGCAACGAGCTTCATAATGGAACTAAATATAGGTCTGGAGAATATTTCGTGCGATTGCTCTTGTAAATTACAAATTGGACGTAGTTTTATGGGCACAGCCAGTATATAAAGACAACGTACACAAATACGATACGATATATCGTACGTACAAATGTATATAACGTATAAACGTGTGTACCAGCGTAGTCAGCGATAAGAGATACACGTAGGTATGAAAACAAATAACACCCTGTGCAAATAATCATATTTACGCTATTTATTTTATTTTTCTTCGCTATTAATAGCGACAATTTCGCTATTAATCACGTAGGACAGAATGCTCGAATGCTGGAACGAAATATGCTTGGTTCGCGTCGCCTTTTGGAACCTGAAACGCGATTCGCGGATTATACGATTTACGCGGAAACTTGAAAATAATTTGAAAATAATTTTATCGCGAAATAACGTCGAATTCGTCGCTGGCGCGTGTTGACAACGAGCGGCGATTGTTAAAAAATTTGCGAACAAATAGGAATAAGAATCGTTGTACGACTGCAACGAAGAACAAGCTTTCTCCTATTCGATAAACTATTCGCAGAAGCGAGTACTCGCGTCTAGTAGTTGGTTATCTATAGGTATCGAGTTACGTTACCGCTCCATTAATACCAGCAAGCGATGAAATAATATCGATCAAGATACGCTACTGTTTGCGGTATGACGATTTTCCTTGATAAACTGTTATCGCAAGTGTTTACTGTCCCATTCGGTCCTCGTACTATAAAACGACCGATTATTTGTAAATATGTATCAATGACTGATTAGAACCGATCGATTCTCTTATTTACTTTTGTAAAAAATTCCATCGATTGAGAAAATATTATTAGTTCAACGAATGATTATCTTCGTAAACAATGCGGAAGAATTAAAATCCTGAACGATGATATTTGATATCGATAGGTTGAAAAATTTCAATGAAAGAGCTGATAAATCGAATACGAGGCGGAGACATCGTGTTTTCTTTTCGACGATCTCGAACCTTTTCATAGCCTCCAGTCACCAAGAAAAATATCAATTACCATTTATGACGTGTCCTCGTACGAGTCGAAAAAGGAGAAGAGAAAGAAGCGAAACTTTCGCTGTCAGTGCGTACCCATCGTAGTTTGTAGTCTCTACGAGTCGCATTCTCCGCGTAAACTATACTGAATGGGTTCCTTTCCATCTCGTCTTTCGCCTTTGCCACACGGCTTCCACGACGACCGTCTGTATCCGCCACTGAACACGCAGGATGTCTCGTTTAAGAATATAAATGCGAGTTTCACGAAAACTACCTTGCGCGAAAAAAAAACTGCTTGCTATTTTGGATCGTGTAGCACGGGCTGCGCCTCGTCGCGTTCCTTTTCTAGACGACAATCTTTCAACCAGCGCCCTATCGAAGATACATCTGCGTATTTGTATTAATCGTGGAAACTAAGAAACCCGATACTCGCCGTTCCAAACGGTTTGGCGTAGCCGTGGTGTTATAATTAAACAGAAAGAAACAATACAGTCGAATGGTCGTTTTTTATCGTTATATCGTGGTCACTTGCCATAAATCAAACCGTAAGTAAGTACGTATTAGCTGGCCACGGGATCGCAGCAACGGTCACCTCGCGTCTTTCCCCGCCCGAACGGCATTCGGATAGGTCAGGTTCTATCTCCGGTTCACGTGAAAAAAGTCGCATCATCTTGCTTCGACCGCGGAGGAATATAAAGTTTTATCGTTGACTGTACCTACGGACTCGTCTCAAAGACCGAACACGCACGGTGACGTGTCGGTAACGTACTCACACACCAGACTTAATTTGTGGTTCGACGGCGTCTCTATCCAAGTATACGTGAACGTGTGTACAGACAGAGAGATAAGAGAGGCTATACGTGTGAATGGGCAAAGCGTCACCTTGAAAAGGAGTAAGCGTCGAAAGAACGTCTTATGTACGATGTACTTAATATGTAACGGATATACCTATGTATGTACGTACGTATCCATTCGCATGTACCGAGTAAATAGCGTCAGCGTAAGTCGACGAACGAATCCAGGCGCTTGCTCGCGATCCGCCGGTTCCTTGCCCACGTTCTAACTCGATGAAAACGCGGTGTTTCTTCGGTTCCCGTGTATATCGTTTTATCTGGCTCCTAGTCGATAAATAAAGTAACGCGTTTATTTAAAAATCGCTGCGAGGTAAATACGAAACGATCGTATTGCGATTATTTTATTTACATAAACGACAGATCCTGTCTGAAAACCTATTACGTAAGACGAGAACGTGTTCGATTTATGGTATCCGGGTGGTTGACGATCCTGATTAAACATTTACACGGCGATACAAATTTCCCCACTCGGTCGCTGCGTTTTGTAATAAAGGACAACAGCGCGACGACCGCGAATAATGGGTACGCATTGGTGTACGCGAGGTCTTCTATGTATCTGTGCCATATCTGTGAATGCGTATAGCAGCGAATTATTAATGCTTATTTATGTATATACGCTTATCTAGGCGAAACGCAAACACGCAATTGAAACTCGTATTCTTGCAAAATGCACGCTTCGATGATTTTAATAACGTTTAATGATCGCTAATTGCGCAAACGTAGAAGAAATGCAACGTGAACGATGCTTTTAACCGAATATTAGAATATTCGTATTATGTCGTGCGTTCGTGCTCGCGTCGTAAGAAGAGAAGGTGGATCGGAGCCGTTTTAGACGATGACAGGCCGAGCAGTGATAAAAGAGGCTGTGCGTGCTAGTCGCAAGCGTGACTCGGCTCACAATTTTCAAGAATACGAGTTTTTTCCTCGCCGAGATGTTATTTACTATGAAAGTATACTAGGAACGCTCCGATAACGCGATTGTGCCGTTAAATGGAAAACGTGGCAGCGCTGACGCTTTCGTTTCGCGAAATTCACGTTCGCAGACGCACGAACCATTGCCGCCTAGAATTTCCATCGGCTCGTACAGATAAAATTATCGATACAAATCGGTGTTATTATTACTTACTCGATAATTAATAAAATTAGGGAAACAAAGTAAGAGAATAAACGGTACGAACCAAGTAAAACATTTGGTAGCTGAAATAAGTGGAAAGAGGAATTGAAAAACGTTTGTAGAAGAAGTTTAACACGACGAGAAAGTGTTGCTGTGTTCGGGCATGCGAGCAGCGTTCTATGTTCTTAGGTATATAGCTGGCAACAATAGAGATCGTATACGCGAGAGGCAGAGATCCGAAACGATCGTTTATGCGCCCTCTTTCTCGCCTTCCATTTCACTCTAGCCGCTTCTTCTCTACCTTTTTATTATTATCTACCGTTTCTTTACTGCGAGTTGACACTGTCGTCACGTAGCAGACTTCCTACGTCCTACGTCCTACGAGCCCGACTGCCTTTCTGAATACGTAACATCCCTTTTGTACATCCCTTCGGCTTAATCTCGGATATCTGCGCTTATCTCGTCGAGAGACATACATAACGAAGTTAGGAAAATACGTAAACTCGATATTTGGTCTGTAACGAAGGGTTCGAAGGCTCGTCGAAGGTCGAGCAATGTGCATAAAGCAGCGCATAAGGACGCGATGATACGAGCGTAAAACAAACCGTTGATTCGAAAGCACGCGAGACCTCTGGCTAATTCATTTCGGACGTTTCCCGTATGTAACGGGTTTGGCGTACGTATGGAACGCGAAACGAGCATAAAACCGTCGAAAGCAGCACGGCATCGTAATAAACGATGTACTTAAATTCCTTAATGGTAATTATAAAATATTGCCAGACAGAAGGGACAAATATGCCTGTTACGGCTACTGATACATGGAGACGCGCGAACAATGTTCCCACGCGCAGAATATAAATCAAACGCGAAGAACGTGTAAAAAGTCGTGTATAGGTTGTTTGGTATAGTCGAAAAGGGAAGCGAAAAAGGGAGAAGAAAATGCAATGCCGTGAATGCAGCGCGACATTCCGTCTCCTGCATATATAATGTCCATTGTCGTTACGCGTGTGTTGGTGACGTGGCGTAGCGTGGCGTAGCGTGGCGTGGCGTGGCGTGGCGTGGCGTGGCGTGGCGTGGTGTGACGTGACGTGTTTTACTCCTCGGGATCTCTCTCTCCCCTCTCTCTTGAATAGGTACGCAGGAGGGATGGCGAACCGTTAAAAAATGTCTAGAATTTCGAGCGACGACTGTCTCGTGAGCGAAGAAGTTTCTAATCAACGTGCAACCAAGACCCTGATGGTCACGCGTCGCTGCAACGTAAAACGAGAAATCCTTTTTTCACGTTGGAGATGAGGTCGCGACTCCCGGTACGATAAAGATTTATAGACGAGCGTTCTTCTACGAAAGACGCGTTCTACGTTCGAGAAACGATCGCCCGACAGAGCGATCCGGCGCCTTGCGGAGCAAAGAGGAGTCAGAGCGGTAAGATCGACGCCTTATGCCTCGGACTGTACGTAAATTTGTATCAATTGCCGGTACAGCTGCTTCAATTTATTGTGGGATTAGAAACAATGAGTGGGGTCAAATGGTCCCTTCTTGTCATAATGTACCAACCCTCGTTGCCGTCTGTTATGACGTCACTCGCACGACCGAAATTATCAGTCGTCCATTTGCTTTTCGAGCCGCGCCTGCCCAATCGTCGTTTCTCTCGATTGAATCAAGAGAAAATCATTGTGCCGCTCGTATATACGCTGTACACGAGTCGTTCTCCACTTTTATTCGTTCGTTGATAGGGTCACTAGAATTTTCCACCGACGATTCTTCTCGATACGAGTTATACAGTGTATAACGCATCGAGCATGCGTTCAAGGAAAGAATGATATCGTAAGGACAGCCACGACGATATACAGATATACAGCAGATATGGTATATTAATTTAATATACTATAAACTACGTTTAACGTAAACGTTTACGTTATGTGTACAATATGTGTGTGAAGTATCGTTTGAACGCTGTAGATTCTTCGCGCGTCAGGTCGTCTGAAATAGGATCTAAAGTCTATTCTTTTTACCATTTTCTCTTTTAAAATATTCGTTTGCGAATAACTGTCGCGCGTCTTTGTAATAAAAAGAAAAAAACGATCGTACGTGGCGACGTACCGTGTTAAAAATTTTTTAGTCGAACTACCGCGTGTCATGAAACGAATTGCGTTTCACAATGACTTTTTATCGGGTCGATAGAGATCGAAGAGATGGAAATGAAACGTAATAACAGCGATTAATGCGTCCGATCGAGTCACCCGATTCACGCGAATTAATCAGTTTACAAAAATGAAAACAACATCGATCAATCCTATTTATACCAATAAATTGCACGTAATCATGGTGGATAAAGAACAACGTTGCGACAGAACAACGCTTCTATTCTATTCTATTCTACTATTAACGAATAAGCGGATCTTTGTTGTATTTACGTATTACATGCCAACGATAAACAAACGAAAATGTTTTGGTTCGCAAACGCGTACACTACCGACCAAAGGTTTCGATCGGCTTAAATAGGCGACTCGATGAGAAGGGAAAAATCTGAAAATGAGCGTTACGCGTCAGAACAGCGAGGGAAGCGGACAAAATTTCTAGCTGTTTCCGATAACGAGATAAACGTAGCCTAAAGAGCGAAAGATTCGGGAGAAAAAGACCGATCGTGCACTCAGCCGTAGCACCGATGGACCAACGACCAACGACCAACGAAACGCGCATCGACGAACTTACGCAGCCTGATAACGACGAACCCTTGAATCGACTTACTCGTACGAATATAAACGCTCGCTAATAGCATCGACGCTCGCGATTCCTAGATCCATGTAAAACATCTCGCGTACAACGTCGTTCGACGAAGATAAGAGGGATTGACGCGAGCGAGACTCGATAACAACGACTAATTTTTTCTCCGATTCGGTTAAAAGTTATCGGTAAGACCAACGTACGTAACCCTTTCCTTTTATTTCGTTCGACGCTTATCACGAAAGTCTGTTTTCGTTTGCGCATCGTTGCCGAGCTTATCTATACTAGAGAGTAACGCTGCACTTTTCCCACTTTTTCTCTGTCATTCAGTGATTCTCCACTTACTTACTTACTCGAACGTTTCGTAATTGATATTAACCAGCACTGACAATCCAGTAAAATGCTTCGCTCTTCGAACGACATTTTTCTTGTCGTGTACCGATTATGAAAGCGTCTGATACGTACGCGATTTCGATTGCACGATCGTTGTACGGATTAAACCAACGAATACGATTTTCTACGTGTTTTCTTCTTACTATTCCCTCTATCATCCCTCGGTTCGTCTTCTTTCTCGGATTCACTTTTTTTCTTTTCAACACGCAACTGCACGCATCATCGTCCTTATCTTCCGTTTGCCGAGTCACGAACGATAACGCAAACACTTGACTCGAACGGAGACAAAATTGGCTCGGTCGATTCATCTGACGATGAGAGGGCATCGTTTTATCGAGTGCATGTAATTATAACCTACGCCGATGGACACAGCATAGCCGGTATTATTTAGCGCGTTATCGACGTGCTTACGTTCGTATTATATTTAAATTAATTTCACGATAACCTCGAAAAAACAGAGATAACCCCCTGGAAGACGAGATTGCCAAGCCAACTTGGAAAAGGAAGAATGACAATGGCATCTTTTACGCGCATCGAGCGCACATTGAACGCTTTTGTGAATGTAGGAAAGTACAGCCAGCTTCCTCGACTGCGTGATACTGGATAATTGGTAAAAGAAAGCCAGCGTTAGCGTGTTATCGAACAGTGATTTTATTGTTCGGCTATTGAACGCGTAACAATTAGATGAGCGAGGAATGTAACAACGAGCCTCCAGCGTTATGTCGATAACTAACGTTTCGAGCGACCTATTTTTGTCTGTATAGAGGCGCGGAGAAGCGGTCGCGTGATAACGAAAGGCAACTTTTCCATTCTCGGAACGCGTTAGAAACGGAGAAATTTGCCTGCGTACGGAAAAAGACGGTGACGAAATCCTAATACGTGTGTGGAATTAACCGACCGAATATCATCGATCGAATAAAGAATAAAGAGACCGTTTTATCGGCCAGAGGCGGCTGGACGGTGTCGCAGAGAGCAACGATACTATCGGGGACCAATGGATTCACCTGGATAGATATAACGACGACGTACGAAATTCAGCTAAAGCCGAGGAAAATTGAGTCAACCGTATGCGACCCGCTCGAAATGCAAAGCTATTCCGCATACACGTTCCTACAATTTCTTTCGTAAGGGGTTCAACGTCCTCTTGCCGCCTCGATTTAATTGGCATCGGCGATCGCCGATCGCCGATCTCCGCCGCGCCGGAAGTTTGAATTTCAAATGCGCTCGCTCAAAAATAACGCAGCGAACGAAAACGATTTGACACAGCGCCGTTAAATCTTCCCCTTTTACCAACGTTTAACCAAATCGAACCCGATTAATCTCACCCGCTTTTTCCACTGTCCACTCAAACGATAATCTCGATATCGCGAATTTCAATCGCTTTCTCGTCCCTTTCCAATGATCGACGACGGTACGGCATATTCGAACGATGTTAATCGTCGAACGTGTTTTGCCAAGTGAATTATCATCGCTGGGCTTAGATATCGTGCCAATTGATTTTAAATTGGACAAATCAAACGATAATAGTATTAACGGATACGTACGCAAACGGAACGATCGACATAAGTAAATCGATATTCCGACTTGTAGGAAATTTACGGTCACTGTAATTACCTGTACACGCTGATTATGATACGAAAAAAGAAATTGTTTCGTGTCGATGTGGTAGCGCCACGTGGTTACCGAATATTTACAGGCCAATTTTTTTGGTCGCGAATAGAACCGCAACATCGGTAGACATCGGTAGGTAAAAATCGTGGGAAAAGTGTCGATAGCGAACGAGAACACGACGGGGTCATCTTCTTTTTCCTTGCAAAAATTCATCAACTTGCCACTTGGATCTCGCGATAGCCAGTAGCCAACGAAACGAGTCTCTCGATCTTTCGATCGAGATGTGGCTAAACGCGCGTAGAAGAATGTTTATTTAATCGCAGTGTCCCTCGAGAAAGGTACAGCTTAGGAAAAGTATTTTTCACAACAGCGCAAAATACCGCAACGACTGATACTTTTTTTCCACGTATTTGAGAGTTTACACGATACTGGAAGAAGATAAGTAAGTAAGTAAGTTTGAATATTTTTTAAACACACGAATATTAACTAGGAGTGTTTAATTAGCGACACGTTTTCGTAACTTGTCCTTACAAGAATTTCACTTCGCCTTTTTCGTCCTCTTGCTTCTTCTTCGATTTGCTAATACGCGTGTAATACATATCCACGGTCTCTATGGTCTTACGAATAACGGAAGAAGGAATAAAACGGGCGAAGAATAACAAAGTACGTAACTTTGGATAACCGAATCTCGTAATAAGCATACGTGGTACGTTAGGGAACTTCAAAGCATAAACCATCGTCGGGTTAAAGACAATTTCGTTTTGTCGGAACATAGGGTAAAATAGCGCTGGTTCCCTGCCCTTTGCCGCGCGTAAATAACCACCGACGCGTAAATCAAACGCGTAACGCACTTTCTAACAGGAGGCCGAGAAAGGGACGAAAGTATTTATAATCTTGGGTTAGAAATTCAAATGTAGGATACTTATCGTCGACTCCCGAAGACTCTAGCTCGTGACGCGATGCCAGTCAGAGTGGAGATGAGATTATCTTTGCCGACAGGAAACGCCGGAACCTTTGCCCCAAGTTGTACGTATTTCGTTTCGTTCGTAAAGCGTGCTGCGATCGAATATGACCGAGCTTCGCAAGCTAGCGGGTTTTCTCGCCGATTTCGATTAACGAACCAACGAAAGTTGTACGCGTGTACTTACGAGCGGTGCATCTAAGCCCGATCTAACCGTAAGTAAGCGGATCGTCCAGCCGAACGGCTGAATGGGTGTGGAGAGTGCGTTCGAATTTTGAAAGCGTACAAACGTGCTTTTAAATAGCGCAATTGTCTTACACGATAATTAGCCGACCAATAATAAACCTGGGCGATCCCTTCGTTGCAAATAAAGGTAGCGAATTTGCAGCGAACGCGCAGTGGATTGACGCGCAGTGGGGAAAAAATGAGAGCGCAGTTAGACGACGAATGGTTCGAACAGGCTTGGAACACGATCAGTGGGTCGATTTCGTCTACGTAAAGGTTCTCGACGTTGCTCGAGACGTGCCTTCTTATCGTCGATACCGTATAACTAAAGCGGCAGAACAAGACGCCATATTGGGAGACCGAGAGAACGCCTCTACCCCTTTCCTCTGATAGTACGAGTAGAACAAAGGAAATGCACGAACGCAGACGATAGTAAAGTGGCTTTCAGTCGAGATTTAACCGCTGCTGCGAATTTTACTTAATTTCTAGGCAATTTTAGAAACGTTTGAACGTTTAATCAGATCCAAGCGTTTTAATAATGATTGCGCGCATAAAATCGTTACGGCGTTCGAGTTGCGTGAAATTTCTTTCAAATTTTGTTTCAAATTTGTTACCTAACAATGGTAACATACAACGCTGCAATAATTTACATTTTTTTAGATGCGACATAGTTGTCGTACGTTTTACTATGATCGAGTGCGCTTTGATTAGGTTCGATATAGATAGAAGACGTTCGTTGTACGATAATGAAGTTGTTAAAAAGCCATTCTGGTAATTCTATTGATAATACGATATTCGTTCGATATTTCTTAAGGTGTGCGTGTAATCAACGATCATGCTACAAAGCTGTTAGAAAAATTTCGCCTCTCTGCACGACGCTGTCCGCCATACAAACTCGAACGACTCGATAAATGCGAAACCGCAGCCGAAGCGAAAAGCAAGGAAGAAAATTCGAAAAATGCCTGAATCGAAGGTACGATCCGAAGACAACCGCCGGTCGGAAAGCAAATGGAGCACGAAGGAATGAAAATCTCGGTCGAAAATACTCAGCAGGAACTGTAAATCGGGCAAAAAGCGAGCGGGCCGTTCGATCGACGTTAGGGTAAGAAGCGAGTTGGACCGAGCGAATAGGAGAAAAAGAAAACGGCGAACGGGCCATCGAGGATCTGAGAACGAACGGAGGAGAAAGAAAAATGGACGTCCGACGAATGGACAAAGAGGAAGCTGCCTATCGTTAAATTGGGAACCACTGTCGAAGATAACCAATGGTCCAGGCACACACGCGTGCTCGTACAGGGGCAAGCATATGCGCGCACACACGCGCGCTCAAGCATACAGTCAGCGTTCGTACGAGATCCGTGTAATTCCAAGAAGCGTACAGTCGTTGGAAAAAGCGACGGGTTCTTCGACGGACTGCGTTGGGCCGTAAATCGCGGGGGCGGAGGGCGAGGAAGAGAAGCCGATGGAAATGTGCGCATTACGCCGGTCGAGCATATTCATGAAAGTTCCTTGACATCGACGTCGTTGCAAGCAAATGACCAAACGGAACCCAGGAGGTCCCCGAGGTTGCGTACCAAAGTTCGGCCATCGCCGCTGCTCGCGCTACCATTTACCTACGTTGATTTTCCCACAGTGTTCGAAAACGAACGATAGACGTACGATGGACGTCCTACCTTTCCGTATCCAGATATCCAACCTTTTTAAGTCTGTTTGTTACCATTTGTAAGAAATTATCCGTCTATACGGCTGAAACTCTCCAAGCGTACTCGTCAAATTCTATAATAATCGTTAATAATTGTCAAATTATACACGTGTATCGAATACGTATAAAAAAATAACGACATAGTTAATTCAAACACGCGGTATAATCCGCGTGCATCGGAGCATCGCGAGCGTCCTCCACAACGAAACAATACGTAAAAATTTATCTATGACAAGGACGCTTGTCATTCATACTGCAATTACTTGTGCAAACAAGCTGTATCGTATGTAAGTATTAGGTACGTCGCGTACACTCTTGTATCCCACTTTACGTAACAACCACCGATGACGTGACCGTTCCCCATAAACGATAGAACCACGCGGGAATTCCGATAAACCGATGAACCGATAAACCGATAAACCGATAAACCTATAGGCAGATTCGGCCGTGTAATTTCCGATAACGTTCACAGTTGGAAGAACGGAGCCGGGAACGCGTTTTTTGGCAGTAAACCTCATCGGACGCGCGCGATTTTTAAGCACGTCGATTCTTCTTCCCCGAAAGATCGATTCGCCGCGACTCGACCGTTTGAACGGTTCTCCCGCTTTTTACTTTATTTCCGTATCCGTTAGCATGAAAGAAGGATATTCATGAGCGTTTTTTACGCGATCCAGGCCGGCCGTAAAGGGATGGCGAGAGGAGAGGAGAAACAACGGGCCGTTTGTGCATTTCTGGTGACGTTCTCCAACCGGTCGAGCTCGCTGCTCGATGGGCCCTATTTGCCCTTTGATAAAGTCCAAGCCTTCGAACAAGCCCGATCTTCGTCCATCCCGGAACACGACATGGCAAATTTTCACCGAATAAATAGTCGAGCGCGATTTCTCGCCGAGTTCGAGTCGAGAAAACACGAAGGTTGACGGCGATATCCTCTTCCGTGAGACTCGTGAACTGCCGTTTCAGTTCTCGCGAAGTTGCGTCCTATCTATCGATCGAGATTTAGAGAGACGCGCGTTTCCAGTTCACTTTCATTCGGTTACATCGACTTTTTTTACAAATATTTTTTACAAAGATCGTTTAAGATCGCACATAGAATGGGAAAACGAATGTATCGTAGGTATGAATGATAGGTATGAAATTTTGGCACGCCTTTAGTTCCGTTTTACGAATCTGAAAGAACGCTACATTTTCCTATTTATATACATACGTCTGGTACACGCGAAAATCTTTTGTCGTTATAAAAAAGGAAGAAGGTTCTCTTCTTGTAACGAAAGTTCGAGTTGCGAAATCAGCCAGTTATCGTTCGGAGTATCGTCGAAATAACAAATAACTAATAGAGAATCGTAGAAAATTGTAGAAAATTAGAGACGCGCTTTATCGAATATGACGTAGCGAAGAGAAAAATTCTTTGACGTAATTTGTCAATTCTTTTTATCGTACCTAACCTTTATTTAATAAAAATATCGGGGCACGTATCGCGTGTCCTTTAAATTATCTTGTTTAGCTATACGTCGGAGACACAACATAAACGTAAGATGTGAAGAGCAGTTTTTAACAACTCGCCTCTCGATAAGTAATCGTCGTTATATTTTTTAATGTAAAATCGCGTTGCAACCTACTTATCGGGCGTTTCTTTATTTAACGAATGAAAAATTCTTATCACGGTGTTTACGGCCTATACTATTTCGTTAACAATGCATTCGACCGACGTCTAGCGACATCTCCGGACATTTTTTCACGTTCCGTTCATTCGCGTTACTTACGAATCGAAGTTTAAAAAATATCAAAAATATCAAAGCTTCGGCCCGCTTTGTCGACGAATCAACGAATCGTTGGCAGATCGTTTCTCACGTATAAGAAAAGAGAACTCGAGAGCAATAGGAAAATTAACTAATTTTGTCGCACGACGATAACGACGACGACGACGACGACGGCGACCATTACGTTTTTTGCATAACAAAAATTATCTTAGCTTAGTCAGCGAACAATGGATATACGATATCGTTGAATTTGTTCGGCGCGGCGTCGAATTTGCGTGTCACACGTTCGCACTTTCGCGTCATGTAGCTTTCGCTGACATCTTCGCGATTGTGTTCGCGTAAACAGGATTCGGTTTACGCAAGCGGAAACCAACAGTTAGCAGAAACGAAGCTGACGATCGATAAATCTCGTACGTTTTGCATCCTTTCGAAATGCGAGTATTTTTATTTTATGCGTGTCTTTACTTTACCAAAGAAGAAGAGAATTCAACTAGCGATCCATCGATTAGTGATTTGCTACGTTCGATCGTAGAAATAAGCCTCGTATACGTGTACGGTGTACAATCTTACGGCATGTATCTACGTACGTAGACAACTCAACAAAGAATCGAACTCGAAGAATGTTTCATTTTTACAATAGTATTCGCAAATTACGCAAGCGTTACGAAAATAGAAATCGTTTAACGTATATGCGTACGACATGGTAAACTAAAGCCGGTTTCACACGGAGATACTCGTATCGCGAGCTGCGTACCGTGCGGATGTCGCCACATTTGTTTTAACGTTTCGTTTATCGCCTTCGTACAAATAAAAATCGTTACCAGAATAGACGAAAACCACGTCGTCTACGTGTATACATATTCAGCGTATAATCGATGGAATATGTAAGAATCAGAGGAAATTCATTACACCTTAACGATAAAATATAATCATTATACTTATTTTCTCGTATCGTAAAACAACTAATTACTAAATACGTAATATGGAGAAGCAGTTTACAATTGTTCTTCTCGAAATAGAAGGAGCAGATTGAGCTTAGAAACGCGCATGTATACACGAGTGCACATAAATATAAGTACAAATCTGGATGGAAGAAGAGATAATTTGTGGAAGAGAGGGAGAGAGAAAAGGTAAAATACGAGGAGAGAAAAACTAGGTTGAATCGTTCGTTGTACTATGAAGTTATCAGCATCCGCAGAAGGTTTACCGTGGAGCGTAGAATATGGATATATAACGATTCCGTTTCGGAACGTCCGCTCTGTCCCTCCGTCGTTCGTCGATGACGGTGCTGAAGCCACGTGGTGGCGGATCACGTGCGTGTATGCACAGCCAACGTAAGTAAGCAAGTAAGATACTCGTACGTACGCACACCACGCACGCGATGCGCTTCCCACACGTACGTATGCTCGCACAGGTACATATATTGCTGGCGAATGCTCGACGAGCAAAACGGATTCTCTTTTGTTCGCCAATGAACGCGAGTACAGGGTCGGTCTGCCCTCTGGTCTACTTCGTCTTAATCGCGGTCGAGCAGGTCCTTAACCTTGCCACTGGCAATTGCTTTCTTCTTCGCATCTTTTCCATCTTTTCTCCGATCAAAGAGAATAATTTGCTCAATTTGACGAGCACGCACGCACGCACTCGAATCAACTTTTTGCTAACTTGTACTTTTAATTTTAATCCATAGATCGGTACGAACGTCGATACGGTACGAACGATATGCGTATCTACGTACGGTAGGAACCACTTTCGACATTGTCGTTCAGTTTTTTCCGTTAACCGACGTTTATCAAAATTTGTTATTTAGTTTGATTAATTAATAAGACACAGCGAAACGTTCGTTCGATGAATTACGATTTCAACGGGGATGCGAACTGCGAACTACGCGCGCGAGAAATCTTTCGAGCGGTTTCTTCCACCGACAGAAATATTTTTATGCGTTCCGTGTTTCGCGAAGCGTTGGAAAAGGATCGAAGAAAGCAATTCCATTCGGTGAATCGGTCGCGTCGCCTCGTTTTTCCCCTTCTCGGGCGTATTTTACCCGTTGAGAGTCTACCGAAATCGTTACGTCTGCTAAAATTACTCGCAGCACGGCAGGGTGTAAACGCAACACGAGTTTAGGTTTGTGTCGCAGGAACTCCTGGCCAACGGATCGATTCTGGATGTAACTCGTTACGATTCGCCGTAAATAACGTCGTCGTAACGAAGCAACGTGGACGTCTCACGGGTCTTCTCGTCCGATTGAAACGTAATCGTCACCCTCGGAGCGAAACGCTAACCGAAATAGCGGGAACATCTGCTCCATAGAAACGAGAGAACCAGCCTGCTGGAATGCAATGGAATCTCCACTTGTCGCGATTTAATAGACAACGGTATTTAGATCGAGCACGAGAAATCTCCGAAGAAATACAACCGAGTTCACGCATGTCCGAGATTCTCTCTCCGGGGAGGAATTTCTTCACTGGCTGTACTCTACCTCTGCACACTAGCAAACAGTTGAGAAACGAACAGGACGGCAGCTTCTTATGTCGCATTCGTTGTAATATTCGGCATTTTAGACGCCGAAATTACCGATATATTTCGCGTTACTTTTATTCGTTGTTTTATTCGTAAACGGTAAGGCGAGAGCTAAATTTTTCAACGACACATTGGTCGCTCGAACAACTCTGTAAGAAGGATTTTTCTGCGACTAATCAGAAAATCATTTTAGCTGTAGATTGCTATAGAGATTACGTGTGAAAACATTCATCTTTGAGATACGATGTACAGATAATATGCTAAATAACGTATCGTCAAAATTTCAAGGGAAAGTCGACGCTACGAATACTTTAACCGAACTTGGTCGTATACGCAAAGCGCTTTAAATTATCGATCGATATCTTACACGGTAAATTAAAACGTAACCGCGAACGTTAGCTGCCAAGTATTTTGGTAGTATTCGGACGTTGTCAATGAGAATCGTTCAAAGCGATGCCCAAGTAAGATAATAATGGGCAAGTAAGTGAAAGTGATTAATCGCGACCGATCGACCGTAGTCACGACTCGGAGCTAGTGAATGGATTTACCGTAAATGAAATATAATAAATACTGGAGCACTGCGTACGGTTGATCGACCTATTTTCGAGAATTTACACAATTATTTTTTACAGCTGCGTGTTAAATCGAAATCATTTACCGATATCACTTAACGATACTTGTGACTTAACGATTTGACGATTTTACGGCTTATGTAAACATTCGCAAGGTGTGCAATCTCACATAATGGCGTGCGAGAGAAGAATTAATCAAGTTATAGCATGAAAAAATACATGTACGAACCGAATATTTACATGCACTTTGGTTTCGTAGTAGTAAGCGTATCCTTCATCGAAAATAATTGCTGGCTTCCCATTTTTCTCAATCTTTTTTCCCCATTATCGACTATATAACGTCACTCTTCTCGGAATAAATATCGTAAATATCGAACTAGGCGCGATTAAACGTGGCAAAGTTAACGACGATACAAGCAAACCAGTGACCATTTCTAATTCGAGTTTAATAACACGTGCGACGATCGAAAAGACTTCTAGAAGAAAGGCCTAGCCGTAGAAGAATTACAACGTACAACGTACAACGCGCAATTGCGTTTTCGTGAAATTACGATTATACGAACTGATCGATCCGGCTGTTTGGTATTAAGAAATTCTCCTGTTCTTTTCGCTGTCGATGACTGCGTGCTCGATTACTTTATTCGTTCGAAGGGCGGACGTTCCTTTCGATCGGAAGAATCCCGCGTACTTGATCGTTGATCTAAAGCGCGCTAAAAGGGTTGGAAAGAGTACGAAGAGAAGGTAACGAGCGTCGTTCGTGAACATTTCGGATACATTTTGTAATTCAGCCACGGCCGGCTGCCTTGTAGCGTGATAACGTAAGTTGTCGTAATTGCGTGCCATGCATAGTTAACGACGCTTACCTATGGTACGCGTATGGTCTGGCGAATTAGCAGATTGCAACGAAAATCTCGTCGATGACACCGTTCACTCGTTGTTCCCATCGTCCCCGATTCATCCTTCTCGAGATAACAACGTACCAGCTTTACCCGCCAATTCTCTTCTCGATCGATTCACTCCGTTGATCGATCGATCGATCCAACGTTATATCGCTTTCGCTTTTCATCGTTTTCGTATATTCCCCATCAAATCGTTTCGTAAGTTTTCGAACGGAAGAATATTTAAGAAACTGTGAAAATTCTCCGTTTTACTTTTTACATAGGCTTCTCAACTCTTAATTGGAGTAAGTATCTAGACTTTAGACCGTGTATTTTGGGAAACCGCCGGCGTTTTTCACCGAGCTCAAATTTTTTCTCCTGACAGCCGTTTCTGTCGACTGTCGGTAGAACGTATATTTAGGAAGGCTATTTATATTTTGTATTTGTTATACATCAGCCCGTCAAACAGATGTTATTCTTTGAACGATCTATGTACATACATATTCGTTATTTGGTGTTTGGGATTAAATCTTCTCATAAACAAGTTTGTATGACATTTTTCATTTACTGGGAAATTTACTCTACGAGTAAATATATATATATATATATATATATGTGTGTGTGTGTGTGTGTGTATAGATCATCAAATTTACAATCTCTGTTGTACAATTGTATCAATTGTCGTTTGACGATACACGATCACACGAATCGTATCTTTTCCACATCTATCACAAATTCTTATTTATTGTTTACGTCGTGTAATTGTTGGATTGAAATGCATTCTTTTGTACGTGAACGAATAATACGAATCGATCAGAGTCGATGATCGAACAAATAGATGTACGATGCAATCGTAAAACTTGTTTCGCGTCGAACGTTTCATTTCGGATAACTTGTCTAACGGAAACCCACTCGACACCGGTATTTCGAAAACGACTTAGAAACTTGAATGGAAGCCAAACTTTACTGGCTAAAATAGGTATCGAAAGAATACTCGTTCCTTTTTACACGTGGGAAAGTACGGCAGCTGAGAATCATAATTCGAACATCGCTAATTACGCGGCTAAAATATACTTATGTTTTCGTCTATGTACTATACTCGCAAGCGATACTATGTACCACTATGTACTATGTACTATAGCGGTAAATAGACGCGTACGCTTCCAAATTTTCTGGTCCCTTTCTTAAATTATCGGTGGAGAACGCGTGCCATTTCATATCAGCCGAGTTAACCGGGCTCCGATAAATATTCAGTAGCTCTGAATTATCTACTACATCGCAGCAAACTTATGATTTTTTGAAACGTTTTGTAATTCGGGACTCATTCAGCTCGAGCACCAGTTGCGTAATTACAAGTCACTCGTAATTAAACATGTGCCTATTTCGAAATTTCAGTTGTGTAGCGACGCGACAAGTAAATATATATACTATACCGAATAAATCTACTAACAGGTAGTTGCACACTACGATATCGAATATCTCGGGCCATTTTTTGAACAATCGTATCGTTTAACGTACAGTTTGATAGGTATCGTTTAGAACGTAGAAAACGATGGTGTATAAGAGAGGAAGGTAGTCTGGAAGGTAGCCTGGAGGGAGCACCACGAACGTTAACGGTTGAGAACACTGTTCGGTCAGGGAGAAGTCACGAACGCAAAAGGAAGGCGACGCGACGTAAGGTAAAAGAGTTTTGTTTGGGTAGAAGAGGAAAAAAAGGAAACGGCTTCGGAAGCCACGTAGACCCGACCATACTCGATTCTTTGTTGAATTTTCGACCATGAGTTTGTGCAGCAATTACCGGACGAGCATTTCTGAAAAGCGATCTCCCCGTCGTCTCGATGACCACGACCATGGTAGCGCGCGTTCGGATAGCTTCGCGTCGCCATGGAATATTCCATCTCCGTACTAGCTACGTTTTATCTGCATCTATACGCTTTATCGCGTTTATTATCCTCGTCGATTATTTCTCCTTCTTTTCTCTCGGCTCTCCGTTCGCGTATCGCTGTACGTACGGTAGGCTGTTATCGCGATGAACGCGGTGGAAATTAATTCCACGATATCCTCCTGTACAACGTTCATTGAACGAATTCTGTCGAATCAACGTACCGTTGTTTTTCTCTTTCTCCGGATCGATCACCTCCGATCCTTTCTAATCTACGGGAAGAAAGATCATTTTTCCACACGAATCGCGTAAATACGTATCCAGTATATAGCGAAACAACAAGCAAAAGCAGGAACGTATTAAATACGATATTGAGATCAACGCGATCGTATCGCGCTATGTCGTGTGTTGCGCAAAATCTGTTATTCTTATAGCTTATATATATATATATATAGAGTGTTTCCTCCACGAATCTCGATCGTCGTCGGTTCATTTGCAATCGTTTGCAAAAGCCGCGCGTTTTCCGAGCCGCGTAACGCGCGACAAACCTTTCCACGTCTATTCCAAATTACACAAGACGCAGCTCGACGAATCATCCGTGCGCAGGCAGTGGCGCATAGCGCATCTCGACGCGTATTCGTCATCGGCTACGACGATGCTGGCCCGCGAAAATCGAAACCCCTAATGATTAGACGACGTCTTGGGGATCTATCGTGGATCTATCGAGAGGAATCGGCCGAGCTCGTGCAACAAAGGTAACAGCGCTGTGGATGGTTATTTTCGCCGCTCTCTCTTTTTTCTAGCCTGTCGGGCAGGTCTAGATGCTTTCTGACCTGCTAAAACAAATGCCCGACCTATCTGGGGTCGCTTCTTATCCAAGCGGAGACCTATCTAAGTCGAGAGGCCGAAAAATACCCCACGATGTTGTGTTAGTCTCTCGCTAAGCCAACCATTCGAGCGGACTACGAACACCGTTTTACATTCGAAAATATATATCTACGTGTAGCGTGTCGCGTCGCTGTTGAAACCGAGGATAAAGAAGAGAATTCGAAAGAAAGGAAAAGGATGGAAATAGAAATTTCCATCTTGCTAAATTTTTGTCGAATAAAATTCGCTTTTCGCTAAGATATATTTTCCATGTTTCCACGATATTCGTGGCATATCGAGCAAAGATTCGAGCACGATCCGAGTATCCCTGATTACGCGCTAATCTCTCGCCTTATCTCAATCGTATCTGTCTTAGCCGATGCGATCGTCGAAAACGATCGGAAGTAAAAAACGATTGGTTTTATACCGATGTAAGGCTTCGTTAACCTACTACGGCGATTACGCAGATACGATCGCCTAAAATTTCTTCCGTTCCATCGATACTCGTCTAAATTCGATCGAACCGATTATCGTGAAACAATCGTCGAAGCAAGCGCCGTTTCGTCATTTCTGTCACGTACGAGCCAGCTTACGCATAAATATTATTCATCGAGTAACCGCGTAAATACACAGGCTACGCCATACGAACATGCAAATAATTTAACGCGCGTAAATTCCTGCAATACCCCTCGATCATTTCTGTCTATTCGCTTTCAATCGTGTCGTCCTAAGGAGCATGGAAGCACGGTTGGCTCGATCGTACACGAATATTACTATTACGGGGAAAAAAGTGTTAATGGTCGATCGTTGCTCGCGATCGTTAATCGCTGTAAAAGTTGTTCGATGCGAGTCATAAAGTACAACAAGTACGATAATACTAACAGGATGATAATGAATGAAATTAAAAATTGAAAGATAATAAAGTGGTCGGACAAGTTTCCAGTAACATTGCAATATACAGTATAAACACGAGTGACTTTGCTAAAAGAAAAGAGGCTGATAATAAAACAAAAGTATAGAGATAACTATATCTACATACTTTATATCTTTTATTAGCGAACATGATATCTTTCAAAACGAAAACGTAACGCAAAATCTAACTTGGTTTCGCGTCGATATCGGGCTAACTAATTCGTGAGCAGTAAGACCGGTTTCACACGGAGATACGCGTACACCGATGGAAACGATCGCACGACGATCCTCGCGAAACGCGGTACCGCGACATTCGTTTCGCTTATACTCGGAAACCATACGTTTCGTACGAAAACCACGGACCAAACGTTAAAACAAATAGCAGCATTCACGCGGTACGCAATTAGCGATATAGCGCGCATCGCGGCACTCGTATCTCAGTGTGAAAGCAGCCTAAAACGAGCGACGTCAGCCAGACGTATCGACGATCGTGCAGAACGTAATAAAAGAACGATGCGCGATTTTTTCGACTACGATACGCAGAAAATACACAATCTTTTGACAGACCAAAGAAAATATTAAACGCACTGACCACTGATATCGCTGTTACTAATGAAACACGAATATTCGTTAGTTGGAAAAATGATCCCGGGTGGAAGAAACCCGAACGCATCGTCGCTGAGCAGAAAATTACATTACGCAACGCGCGAGCCAGCCGAAGCGATCGGACGACGGAGAGGAGCATCGCGCTACTTCGTCTCAGTCGGAACGTTATGACAGCCGTAAAAGTGCAAAATCTCGTCTTATTGTCCTGCACCTCGTATTCTTTAAACTTTAAAGTATACGTTTGCCGTAGCCACGCGATAAGCGAGCGGCCCCTCGTGCAGTAGACACGCCCTGAACCGAGAAAACGTTCCCCCAATAATTTCAAGCTTTTCTTTTCTCCTTCCCTTCTTTTTCTTTCTTTCTTTCTTTCTTTCGTTCCTTCTTTCCCTCTACCCTTCTTCTTTCGTTCTCCTGCTTCGCTTTTTTGACTGCGTGCAGCGTGCTCCGCACTTGCTCCTCAGCATGGGGTCGGTAAAAATGTAAGAACCTCTACGAGGTATCGTCTTCTTCTGTCTCGTAGATCGTCTTTCGGTACAACGCGTTCAAGTACCGACGTTGCGACGCGACGCGACGCGACGCGATCTCTCTATCCAGCTTCGACGTCATTTTAAACGAAGTAAGTGCCCCTCAACATATCTAATTATATAAGAATATATAAGACTATAGAAATATATCATAAGAATAAGGTTATCTCAGAGTACTTTTTCGAAAGCAGCCTCGTTCGATGAGACAGATGGAAAAAGAAAAAGCGAGCTTCCCTTGTATCGTAAATTGACAAAGGAGTGCGATGTTCGCTTAGGCCGGTAATGTGTCAAGGACACAGGTGAAGCTCCTCGTTTTTTTTCTTATTTTATTGTATCAAAATCGACAGAGCAAGCGATATTATTGTTTTTTGGGCAATTCTGAATACTATTTAAACTAGCTGAACAATTACCGCAAAAGTATGGCAACTACGAAGTGTGAGCGTCGATATAATATATAAATATATAGGATTATAAAGGACGATAGCACGAACAGTTAAAATGTTAAATGTTAGATTATTCTAACGAGAGCAAGAAGGGAAAAAAGACGAAGTCGGAGAAATATTTTTTTGTTGCGTTGATTGAAACGATTTGGCCATCTGGAACACCGTAAATCGATTTAGAAAATGAGGTGAATTTTCCTTATTCGCGCGCACAGAATCGAGAGAAGAGTGGTATTATGTAAAAGCAAATCTATTTCTCTTTCGACGCTTTTACGAAATTATGAAACTTCGTCCGAAAATGATATATTATTTAACGTAAAAAACGTTGAAAAAGAAAAAATATATATAACTATTTTTATTACGAGCTAGGTATTACGAGCTAGGTATTTGGTCTTCTTAGGTTAAGAAAATCGAGTTTCCCGATCTCCTAGTGTTGCGGAGATCCGGTGATTAGCAGCGTACACGAGGGCGTAGCGAAAGAGTGCGAGAAGGATGAAAAATAAAAGAAAGAACGAAGAAATTCTAGCCGATTGTTCGGTATGAATGAGGCACCTTGCTCACTGGCGGCGGTCTTTTCCCCCTTGGCCGCAGGTGAGGTCAAAATTTCAACGACAATGAGTCGGAATAACGACTTTCCAAACAGACTGCACAATACCTCAATAGGGAATGTCGTCTAAAAGGTCTCGTAAATTTTCCATAAAGACGATCGGCACCGGGGTAAAAAGATAATCCGATGAGTCATCACTGATCTCGCGTTTCCCGTATTTTCGAGGAGCGACGACTGACTCGAGAATCTTTCTTTTTCAGTTACTCTATTCAAGCTTTGCGCAGTGGCGATATCGTAACCAATGAGGTTCTACCGAGGTGCGATTATTGCTAGTTGAAACTTGAAAGTTACTCTATTCCCTGACGGATAACTTCGCGAGAAGGTGAATACAGGTGAATATTCTTTAACGATATACCTGTAACTTTTATTTCTCCATAAAATAATGATAATTTTAATAAGATAGATTTAAGAAGAGATTTAATAGATTTAAGAAGATATCGTCGAATCTTATTGATCTGTAGTTTTTACTTTTTAACGCGTCAAATGTAATGTAGAAACCGTCGGTTTCTCTGATAACGCAGAGGAGATGCACGCTTATGTATAGATCGACGATAACCGCAGTGGTAAGATCGCAGAGATCAACGATCGCCGGTAAAAAAAAGATAGCGGTTGTTCGAAGGAGAAAGCTATAAGCATTCGTATTTGAATAAATTAGCTGCGCGGAGAGAAGAGAAAGAAATATCGGCGTAATCGGTTCTTCTCTGGAAACTAGCTTTTACGCGTTAACCAAGAACGTGGACGATCGTCGAACGAAGCGACAAACACTCGCGTTAAATATCGCCACTCTCCGTCGATTCAAGAAAGATGAAAGAATATGGCTATGAAATGATCGAACGTTTCTAAATCAATTAAAATCGTCGCCGTGTCTAAAAAGATATATATATATAATCTCGAATCGTTTTCCTAAGAGTAAGGATTTCCTAAGAAATTTACCAAGAATAAGGTTTAGCTATTAGGCTCTTGAGAAACGAGCTCGATCCTTTTCCTCTCGCACGTTGCCTTTCAACGATGAAATATCTAAAACATTCGAACGTATAATCGAAACGCTTTCGTAAATCAATTTTCTGCAACTGGAAAACGCTATGAAACTACGTGTTCGCGTTTGGCACGTGCTAAACCGTGAAAGAGTCGATAAACGTGAAATTATACGTAGAATAAAGAAGGCCTACGTATCCTAGTAATCTTCCACCTCCTTGCTCGTGTCCGTCTTCTCCTGCTCGAAACTCGTTAAAGTTCCAACGTATATATCGGACCGTGTTTACGCAGGTATGTAACAACGAACGAGAACAACGTTCGTACATGTATTTACGAGAGTAACTTCAGCGTCGCTTTGCGTATCCCGGCTAAAGCGGAAAATGCAACTTTCTGCCACTTTCTGCGGGCCAACTACAGAAATACGCGGCGCTTTGGTGCTACCTACGTTCTCTTTCGAATGCTAATGCGTCTATTGTAAGAAAGCTTGTATAATGGAATAGCTCGGGACAAGCGACGAGTCGAAATGATAAACAATGTAAGCGTACGAAAAAAGAAAAAGCGCCTTCCTTTTACCGGGAAGAAAAATCGTAGGAATCGGCTAAACTAAAGTCGAAAGTTCGCTGTACGGCGATTCACGTAGCCAGAAACATTCAACGAGTCGATCGTTTAATATACATCGACGGAAATAATTTTGCTTTTGTTCGTTTCCGTGGAATTATTCGCTTCTATCGAGAGATAACATCGGTAGGAAATAGGGGGCGTGAGGAATCTTACGCGATCTATCCTTCTGTATTTTTCCCACGTGACTTTAAGACGCTACGAGTCGTGTCCTGTTCACCCATTTTCGAAGGACCTTAACCAACCATGAAGTAACTTGCACGCTAGTTATCTTTAATATTACAGACCTGCGATCGACGTCGAAAATCCACGCTTCCTTCTCGATACTTTCGAAGTCTCCTCTTTGTCCTGTCCGTATATAATTCTATTATACTCAAATTTTACACTCTGACGTATTATTTTGCTACTCGCTGTATCAGAGATGAAACTGCTGCGATTATTTTTAGTAGAATAATTTTAAACTCGCTTTCAGAGTAAGAAGTAGCTTCTAGCCCAACTTTGCCCATATTTATCCGCACAACGAAAATAATATTTTCTAACACGACTAGGATCAACTAAACGATTAAGCGATTTTAAGTGGAAAAGTGTTGCAAAGACGAACAACAGTTGATCGGTGATACGTACATACTTGCATATACGTAGTCGATTGTACACTTAAATGCACGGATTTACGGGTGTTGAACACCGAACACCGGAAATCCTTGAGTAGTGTTGACGCGTACATCGAGATGACTGCACTAAATACATGCATAATTGTATTGTTACGCGACCCATGTGAGTTACAAGTTGCTTAATACGTATGGCTTGCATCGAATTCAGCCGTTTCGCTCGAATTATGATAAAACGGTAATTTACGATCAGGTTATCTAACGATCGAATTGGCGAATTTAACAATTTTTACTTTCTCGATCTGTGAAAGATTCATCCTGATATAACAGAGAGAGAGAGAGAGGAACGATAACAGAGCATATCAGACATCTAAGAATGAAATACGTAAAAGAACGGATTGAAAAATTTGCGACAGAACTGGTTAAAAACCTGACACGAACTTGAAGCGTCGGAAGACTGAGGAGAACGAAGCCATACGAGTTGCTGGCATGAAAAATAAGGAACTGGAGTGGAAACACTATCGAGTGTTGTCCACACGTACACGATATCTACGCTATTAGGTTTGCTGGTTAGGTTAGGCCTCGATAGAGCCAGTAAATGTAATATAGATATTAAAGAAAAAAATGTTGTCCCTCGGGTAAATAAATGACTTTTCTCTATTACGTATACTGTACTATCGAGCGTACTATCGATACTGTCTACCAAGTGTAATATATTAAGCGTAAGTATCTTTATATATTATACGCGTTATAATCTAAAAAGTTTCCACGCGTTGGTCGTTCGGTACTGAAAATCGAACGTCGTCCAGTACCGACCAATCGGCCGTCGACAACTGCAGATGAAATTTCTTTTATCTGGAAGTTTAATCTGTTGGCAACTGAAATTAAATTGGACGTTCGTCTAATCTTTCTTCTATCTCTCCCCGCGGAAAAATATTTGAAATTCCAAAGTAAGAAAAGAAGGAAAGCGGACAGGAGAGAACACGAATGCGACTTTGAAGCTACTCTTTGAAAATAAAATGGCCCAGAGACGCAGGCCGTTGAGGCTTTCGATGTTGGTTTTCTGCTCTATTTATTGCATACGTTTTATAAACTTTTGTTTGCCTGAAAGTCATCGAAACCGTGTTGTTATTATCGAAACTCCACCGAAGGTCGTGAATGATCGGCGCGGTAACGTTAAGAGTCAAGGTCATCTGAAAGTCACAAAAATCATGGAGATCGTATTGTTAGCAGTCAAGGTCGTTTGAATGTCAAAGCGAGGTCAGCCAGATCATGATTTCTATATAGGACGCATTAATTGACCAAAACTATCGATCATCTGGAACGTAACGAGTTACCAATCTGGTAAAAAGTATCAGAAATTACAATTGAGAGTGGCAGCAACAATTTTCTATCAATTTATCGGAAGCAAACAATTTTCAGAGTATCGTTGCGAAACATCGACAAACCTATAAACATACGTTAGATGTTAGATCAGACTCATGCTACGACAGACGCCATGGGAATACGTGTAGAACGTAGTAGAGTTGTGGACTATAGAAAGTACACGAATACGCTGTATATACGCGAAGGATAGAACGTATATACGTACGTACCTATGTATGTATGTATGTATGTATGTCTGTATAAACGTATGTACATCGTGTGTGTACGTATGTACGTATGAGGAGCCGGATACGATAAAGAATTATCATTCGGGGGGACAAACGACGAGCCCAAACAACTGTTCGGTCTTCTTTATCAGCCCTTAGCTCGATAGATGTCACGAATAGCGATACCTATGAGAAAGTTCGAAAAGGGGGAATAAAAATAAAGTAACGATACGCGACCACGCGACTATCGTTATAGTTGTAACGGATAATTAAGAAACACATTCTCCGGACCATCCATCAGAGTAGTGTGTACTCGTTTTTTATTTGTATCGACTCGTCTCTATCTATTATATTTCGAATAGACAAACTGTCATGAATAGAACTGTAGAATTCATTTATAAAAGGTTGGTATTATCTTGTCAGATTGAAATTTTCGATCGAATCAAAGGTATGGCCGCGGTTTAAATTTTAGTACCTTTATGTTTTATAGCGAACCGGTACAGCCAAGTGAGCCGGGCTATACGGTAAACCGGTTTATAAATTTTATTCAAAACAGCTCACAATAGAGCGCAACTATGCGCAAGCGTTTATACAATTTGAAAAATGTCACAGCAAAACTCATTAATATACGTCAATTTCAATTCTTAAACGTTCTTAAACATGCTTGAACGTTTTATAACATAATACGAATAAATGGCGAGAAATCGTTATAATTCAAATACTATTTCGAACAGATTCTTGAAAGGAAATTTATAGAAAAATATTTGGATAGAAGTTGGATTTGGGATCGGAAAAGATATACGGATATAGAGATAAAAAGCAGAGTGCGCAAGGGGGCAGATATCTGCAAGTTATAGATGGACGTGGTAGCCACCGTGGGCATCGTTTTTGCGCGGGAAAGGTATTTTCGCTCTGCGGATCTGCTTTGTTGGTCCGCGTGTTAAAATATCTTTGCACGTTAGAAAGTGTTTGCGGTCGGAAGATATTTTAGGACATGGAAACGTTTCCATGGTGAGGTGAGGTCAACCAGGTCGTACCATAAAGGAGGGATCTACGAGTGATAAAAAGCTCGTAATGCGTTTTAAGTGGGGAAATTTCTGATACCGTAATAAATAGCTGACTGGAAATTCGGCAGAACGATCAGGTTATGCGTGCAGCGAAATGTAATTGAGATGTAAAGCAAAAATAACCATTATATTATAGTAGTTATATTATAGTAGATCGAGGTGATGATAAGAGGGAGGGATTTGCCGAACGTCCTTGTTTAAATCTACATTTCCTCTGGAAAGAGATAGTTTTATACGCGTGTATATCACAAAGTGGTAGAACAATTGTTATATCGATCGATTACAGCCGATGATGTAACTTGTAAGTACCATAATACGCAAAAAGATACGTTTCATCGCATTTCGATGAAAATTAACGACGTCGAAAAGAAACTCGATTAATTCGATCGACTGGAAGGTGCAATTTCTACGCGCTTGATAAAACAAACTGGAAAGATAAAAAGACAACTATAGCGCTACACGTTGTGAGGGCAAATCGTTCAAACGCTTCACGCTATGCTTTCCGCGATTGATAAATCTGTGTCGAATAGATTGCCATTCAATTTTGAACGTGATTTTCTTTCTCGTTCTCGTCGAGCCTAAGCCAAGTACAAACAGTATATGCGAAGAGATAGGAAAAACACGTTGATTCTTTTACCTTCGAACGTGAAAATCGTATACATCTGTCCTCGACTAAGCCTTCGAAATGATCCGACGCGAAAACAAGCCGACCGGCACAGATGTGCGATCGCAAACTGAAATGCACGTGGAAAAATAAAGCGTGACTCATACTCGATATTCAGACGCGAATCCTATAAAACGAACAATCGTAATGGCGCGTTCGAAAAGTTTTCGCGCGTTGAGGTTTCCGCCGAACGCTTTGTAAATAATCACTCGTTACACGCTGTGCGCGTAGTATGGGAACGATGTTGTAAGAAGGCGGAGTACGATTAACTTTTTCTTTCTCAAAGTTTTAAGTCGCGTCAACTTGCGGCTAATTTTATATTCGATGGAAACAATCGCTTCTAACTACGCCCAATTCGAAACGAGCCAGCCAGGGATTAAGCATTTTTCTACATTTCACCAAAGTACGTGCGATATCTGTTTTCCGTTTCCTCTAGTGGGTAATGAATGCGGTACATTGGAATTATGTTTTCATTTCAGTACGTATACATATATATATATATATATCGGCGTTACTCGCAACTTTTCGTCATTTTCATTCGCTTTCCGTCTGTTTGATGCACGCTATAAACATTATACCGTTAAGCATCGTAGATTACCCTCCGTGCGAAATAAAATTTCCAAACAGTTGAATTTAGTTTCGTGCAAAATATACGACGCCGTGGTAATTTAAACATATGTATTGTCACCGTGTATATCGTTATATCGTTTAGCGCGATAACATAATTCGGTAAATAATATTAAGGAAAAACGGATGGCTGAAGAAAACGATCGTCGTTCTTGGTAAATTTAAACAGATGTTCCGTGAAACGATTCTCTCTGTAAATACGTGCTACGTGTTTTGAAGATGATTTTTTCTAATCCATCGAGAGATAATGCATCTCTGGTATACGCAACATTTCAAAGGGCGATCGTCCTTATCGGAGAAGCGGCATTATCGCGGCCTAAATGTTTGTCGTAGACGATACACGAGTTTTCAGGCGGATTGGAACACGTCTACTTTAAAAATTCCTCCCGCTAGTGCTATGCCACCGCCGATACGTAGTACTTAGGTACTCGAGTACCTACTAGTGTTTGTTCGCACCGTTTATTTTTTTCTTCCCCCCCCCCCTCCTCCTCCCCCACCCTACCCCATCCAGCGCGAACTTCTTTACGATTCGTAATAGTGAAATGAATATGCAGAATGCGTGGCAATAACTTAAGAAAATGTTGGCTAGTTATCGTCGACGACTCGGAAAAATCACGTATATACGCTATTAACATATATAGAGTATAAGTTTGTTTCGGAGCACCCGATATATACACCCATCTACTAGCCATAATTCGTACAATTTCGAGTTTTTCGAGATCGGCGCCAGATTCCACGTGAATTCTGGAGATACGATTTAATTCGACGTACATGTGATTAAGGTGGTTAATTAATGGAAGATCGTCGGCGCGGTGAGGGCAACAGGTCTGTAGAGTTGGCAACGTCGCTACCGTTAAAATGTAAACAACTCGGCGTAGTACAGCCTGCGAGAAAATTTTAAAGGTTGCCACAAGATATACTCGAACGCAAAACTTTCGGCCTTGCGTTCGAGCTCGAATCTTCGATTCCATCTCTATTACTCTTAATTCGTAAACGAGACGATCCTTGAGATTTTCTACTCCATTATCTTTCTATTCGTCATTGACAAACGTTACACGAAGAACTGTCGTGTTAAACTTGCAATTTTAACGTTGAAAACAATTTTTTCGACGATCGTTTCGTTTCTTTGTGATTACGATCGCAAACGTTCAACGAACGAACGAAGATGGACGAAACTTGAACGCTGACGTTTCAAGATCCACGATAAATACCTTAGTTATTAACCTTGAGAAAATCTTACTCTCGCGAGTAATCGTTTCGTCCGAAAAATTCCGTAATTGAAACTAAAAAGGAGGTGGCTGTGGATTCGGCGTCGGAGAAGCAGGATACGTGACCCGACGCGACCCGACGCGACGCGACGATACGCGTTGAAAATTTCCGTCACGAGGGTCGTCATGGTTTTGTACGGCAAACTCGTATGTTTATCTCGGGAATTGCGCGTGCCAGAGAGAGAAAGCAACGCAATAATAAGGGGTTTTTTGGGCAGCCTTGGAGAGAAGAGCGAGGAACAGTCGACGAAGAGAAGGAAAGGAGAGGAAAGGAAAGGAGAGGAAAGGAAAGGAGAGGAAAGGAAAGGAAAACAAAGAAAGACGGAACGAGATCGTTGGTGGAGCTGCTTCGTAGCTGGGGTCCTGGGGCGAGGGAGAAAGGAAGACAGAAAGTGGACGAGCAGGTCCTTAGATCCCTTGAAAAATGAATCTCCCACAGATTCAGGGTCATCCCCGGCCCGACCGTCCACCAAAAACGATCCCTAACCTGCGTCAAAATTCCAAGGGAGCAAATTTTACTTTTGTAAATGGATACTTTAACCGATACGGATCTACTAAATATGACGTATAGCTTTTAAGGTTGCACTCTCGACAATGAAAACCGATCCTTTGAAACGAACATTTTCCTATCCAAGCATGCACATATTTCGGGTCGCAGATAAAAATATACGTTGTATCGATAAGTAAGTACATAGTTGAAACGGCGTACGCAATTTTTTCACCACGATGCAGAGCTCCGATAAAACATTTACTAAACGTGTTGTAAAGCTATATCTCCGTTCTACTATTTCGTATGCCGTAGTTGGAACCAAATTGCAAATCGGAATACGATACAACGAAAAAGATATAATATCTGAAACGATGTTGTCTCTGAGCGATACCTATCTCAAACGTAAAGTTTAGCTTTTAACTTATCCATCAGTGGTAATAGTATAATTTTCCAAGGTTCTAGTTTCCAGAAAATTCGATATTTTTTCGAAGCTTTCGGTGTTATGTAACGATGCAATTTGCATATTTACAATTACACCAGAAAAGTTCCGGTATTTGAATTTTTATCGAAACGATTATTTCGATCTTGTCTTGTCAAATCTTGTTTTTTTTTTTCTTTTTTTCATACGATAGAGACAAAGTAAATTTTCCATGATGAATCTTAAAATACATAATTTCTTCTTACAAGAAATATTTTCTACGCGAGCTAATCGACTCGTTCGAGAGGAAATACATAATACCGATACGAAGTAATTGAAACATGAAACGGAAAATTTATACAGTTTCGTCGAGCCGCTAACTCAGCGTGTTATAATTAAACTTGGCGACACGAGTGTGCGAATCGAACGTTCATAATGTTATCAAAGTTTCGTAGATGCAGTCTTACGAGCGAAGAAACAAGTTTTTCGTGACACACATACCCATGAGTGATGTAACGTAATTGCAACGATGAAGCAATTCCGTAAATATACCAGCCAGTTTTGGAATTCTACGGCACGCGTTTTTTCAAATAATTCGTACGCCCCCGATCACAGGAGAAGAGAAAATAAAGAGGAGGAGAATGAAAAACGTGAATTTTATGTCGGACCGAAGATAAGTCGCACATTGTGCAGATAATATACATATGTAGATGTACTACTGCTCGAAGGTTTCGGATCGTTTATTCGACGAGACGATAACTTGGATTTTTTAGCCGGTACGAAAGTGCGAAATGAAAATACGAAAGTATATCGTCAGACGATTTAATAGATTCGACGTAAAAATTAGTAAACGGTACCTACCTGATATCGGAGTAAGAAAAATATTCGTTGCTGACAGAAACGTATTGTTACGATAACAGGGTTTAAACGTAGTCTTTTCGGTCTTTTCGGTTTTAGGAAAGCTGAGAAATTACTAGCCATGGAAGCGTTAGGAATTTCAACGCGACCAACGCAGTACGTTTAAAATATCGACAAATCGCGAAGAGGAAAGGAAGTTCCGCCATTTCCGGCGCGACAAACCGCAACTCAACCAAAAACGAACAAATTGTTAAGCAGCGTGGAAAAATATTCGCGATAATTGGCTGATCCGTTCGCGCTGCTCGATTCTTACGAAACGTTGCCAGCAATTAAACGCGTCGCGTCGACTCGATCAGGAAAATCCATTATCGCGCACGACACTTGACGGATCTCTCTCTCTCTCTCTCTCTCTTTCTCTCTCCCTTACTGCCGATATTTTATGCGATAAAACAAGCGAGGCAAACGTGGCTACGTTCGTTCCACTCCCCTCGTCCATCCAAGTTCGAAGGCTCCAAGAACGCAACTCATTCGTACTCGGTCTCTGTGTATGGTGTATGGAGCCACTGTGTGGCTAGAGCGACAATTACTAACCTGGGTCAATGAAAGAGGAAAGAATACCATGTAGTTGGCTCAACGACGCGTAAAATGTACGCAAAAAGTCGCGCTACCGGCGCTCGGTTCTCTTTATTCGCCATTTAACGGTATTAACGTCCGTTGATTTTTTCGGCAGCAAATCTAGTGGAAGTTCGGAAGACAGATTCGATGAAATTTGAGACGGGCCGATAGGGAGGTAAGAGAAACCGCGCGGTTGGTTCGAACGAACCTGTGATTATTATTACCAAGTAAGTAGATACGTTTGCCCGTTCGGCTACATTTTCGCGAGCTAACGAAACATTTCGGTGCGGTTACGTGTGCTGCAACTGGTTTTTAAACCTACGATTACTGACCTAAGCCAACGAAACCAGAGGGAGGCGAGGGCGAGAAACAGCCGGCTCGGTGGTACGATCGCGTGAATTTGCTCGACTAATGACACCGCTAACGTTTACCGTGCAATCGCGGCTCGTTATCGTGAATGCGTGGTGCCAACTTTTGCCGCTTGGTACACGCGAACGCGTTCCCGCGATAACGTCGTTTCTGGACGAGAATTCGACGGTCGAACGAGCAAACGTACAGCGTAACCGAGTCTTTACTCGGACCAAACGATGACAGATATTTGGGGGATGAATTGTCGCGATGGTATGGTATGTTAGTTGGATATTTTAGAAGTCGTTTTCAAGCGTGAGCCAACTCTTTGAGGAAATTTCCAGCGCTGGCGATTCACCAATGGATCTTTCTTCCTTAGAAATAGCAATACTTCTTATTTAGAGATAAGGAACACCGGACGTAGTTTCGATGGTGGTTCGAATACGAGTAAATTATAGGTGTATAATATATGTATGACCTATGATCCAGCGAGGATACGTACCGGTTCTATTGCCCCTCGATAGCGCGATCCTAACACACAGAGAGCATGCGTTCGTCACCGCGCCACGGTATCCGGGACTAAACTTCGCCTTGGACCGTCATAAATCTAATCCGATTTCAAGCTTAAACCTCGTTGTGATTTACAGTTTCGCGGATGTATCGCACTACGCCAAGCGCGGTCCAAATCGATTAAGAAAAAAGTGACCTTCAAACTAGAAATTACTTAAGTCGAAGAAGGGTATTTTTTGACTCTGCTTGTAGAGCATTATCGAACGATTGGAACGTGTTTTGTTCTTCGACACGAAGTTCTGTATCATATAGGATGGCCGTTGTTTCACGGTTGATAGGATAATTATTCATATGTACGTTATGCGTATGTATCGACGCTTGTATCCTTCTGCTTCGAGTGCCTTGCAAACGTAATTTTGGAGGTAGCTGTACCGCTTCTATCGTACTGCTGTTGCGGAGAAATTGATATAACTTTACGCACACAATCTCTTAACGTACATACGTACGTCACACGAAGCTTGTTTCTCGTGTGCCTGACTCGACTCGACTCACTCGACGATCCGAGTAAGAGGGAAATCGGCCGAACAAAGTGGAAGGGAAAAGGAGAAACGTTCGAAGATCGTGGTTGGAAAGACGACGGATGCGTTCGAGCAAAGTGGAAGAAAGAAAACAAACTGGAAGAGGAGTCGCAGAGCGAGAGGAAGACGCTTGTCGAGCCACCGTGGATAGAAAGAGATGCGCGATCGGGTCGGATCTAAAAGAGCGAGAGTAGAATAAAAACACGCGTTGAGGAGCGAGGGAGAGAGAGAAAGAGACGGATCGAAAGAGAGAATGGACGGAGACTGGGTTCGGTGAAACGAGAAAGAGAGAGAGAGAGAACGCTATAAATCATGAGACGAGAGAGAAGGAAACGCGTTCAGTGTAGAAGGAGAGAGAAAGGACTTCCGAAGGCTGCGGTGAGCGACTCCGGCATGGCAGTTAGAAGGGGAGAGGAACGGGAGAGGAAGAGATGCGATAGTCGCGTTGGGTCTCATCGAAAGGACAGAGAACGGAGAAGCGTTCAAGGGCGTGATAAGGAGACGCCGATTGGGCGAATGCGCGAGAAAGAAAGAGAACGAGAACGAATGGATTATGGGAATAGAGTGAAAAAGAGATGAGAGAGTCGAGTGGAGACGTGCGATGGGGCGAGAGAGAGAGAGAGAGAGAGAGAGAGAGAGAAGAGAGACGCTAAGGTGGAAAAGGATGGGCACGTAGGGGGGAAATGTAATGGCGGAAGAGAGAGAGGGAGAGAAGGAACGGTGGCGCGAGCGAATAAGGGAGAAAATAAAAGGACGCGGGAGGTGGAACGGAAAGGAGCGCGTAAGAGAACGAGAAGGAAAATGAGGGAGGGCAACGTCGAAAACGAAGGAGGAGGAAGTGACTAATTGACGGAGTGGAGGAAAGCCGGCGGTGATGCGAGAGGGAGCGGCGGGTCCGGGGGAACGTTCGACGATGCAAGACGAAGAGGGAAAGTGGCTTCGAGCCCCGAGACATCTCGGGGAAGATTTTTTATCCCTTCAAGGTCAGACCTTCGGTATGGCCGCCGCTGGACCACGGCTCTCGCCTTGTCGAAGTAACTCTCGTTAGAGTTAACAGTATCGAACATCCAACGGGGTAAGTCCTGGCCATTTTATTTATAATTATCACGTTGTTATCGGTTTCGTTTTCGACTCGCGATCAACTCGTAAATTTCTGCGCGTCCGTGTCTACGCACCGGACGTTACGTAACAACGAAATAAAAGAAGATGAAATAAAATCGACGCGGAAGACGAAACGGCACGGCGACGGTCTGCCAGGCGGATCGGTAAATCCGCGAGAGGAAGCGCCGACCGTTAGTTTAGCATGAACGCGACCCACGAATATCGACTATGAATATCGAATGAAGTATGGAAGCGACGAGACGGCGATTCGTCGTGGTCGTCGCATCGCCGTCTCGTTTTCTTCGGTGTTCGTGTTTCCCGATCCTGGTCGTATTTCTTGGCACGATGCGCGTGCACGCGCGCCGATTCCCCCTTTCCCTGCTGGACGGCTATACATCGCTGTAAAAGAAACGACGACGATAGGTACTTGATAAAATTTCTCTTCCGGCACAAGGCACAAGTACAAGCAGGCACGTTAAAGGCAGGGCCACGCGTGTATACCGTTGCGATCGCATTACGCTGTCGCACGGTTCAATTCGCCAGCGTGCAGACGCCCCCTTAAAAAAATATTCGCCAGCCTTTCGAGTATTGTTCGTACACGGTTCGCGAATTAACGGTAGTTTATGCTGCTACCTGAATCCCAACAAACACAGAGGACCACCTTCGCGCGTGAAACTTTATCGAAATGGAACGGATATTTACCATTCTCTCGGTCTCGTTCTCTCGTCTCTCGATATCGATCCAACGATAGCGTGTCCCGCCTTCGGAAATTAAAACTTCAACGGGCAAAAGTACTTTCAAATTAAATTCATAAAACGAGCGTGGACATTTTCCCTTGCCGTTTTTAGGCTATTAGGCGATAGGCTATTAGGCGTAGAAAGAAAGAAACGAGGACCTTGAGTTTCATCGGAGTCGAGGTGAAAATAATTTCAGTCGATAACTACGTATTACGTATCGGATCGTGTTATCTTGCGTATGGTGGTAATTCGCGTCTCTTAAAAATTCAAAATTAACCATTATAATTCGCTTTTCAAGAACGACAGCGGTTATGAGTCGATGAGTACGTCGCAACGTCGTGTTTCATACCTATAAGTGGATGCTTTCTTGCCGAGGGGTCAGTCTACCAAGGAGTCGCGATGACCAAACGACGAAAGCCGGGGTCGCGTACAGCAACACGATACGAGTATAAGAGGAAATTCGTTATCGAAGAACGCAAACAAGAATTCAGCTGCCATAGGACCGGCAGTTTGGTCAGAGCGGCTGACTTCCAACCACTATCTACGCGTTGGCGTAACAAGTGGCGGAAGCGAAACGACCGATCCGGGTAGCGTTTTATGATTTAACCCACTTGTACGAAGGTCAAAGTCGAAATTAGAAACTCCTACGATCGTTTCCGACTTTCGTTCGTTGTCGTGATCGTCGACCGGTGGAATTGGTGGCGGAGAAAGTGTTTGGTCGACGGAGAAAGGAGCAGAGAACGGAATGAAACGAGAAGAAAGGGAGCAACGTCGATGGGAGAAGGGAGATGCGGTGTCGGAGGTGAAGGAAAGATGAATTTGTTCGTTCGATCGTAAGAAACTCGGGTGAAGGGGTGTCAACGGAGGAGTATAGGACGCGGTTAGAGGAGGGATAGAGAGGGCGGCGATAGTTTGGTGCGCGAACGATGCCGCATCGCAGAGCTGCCGTACAAGCGGGAGACATCGACGGCCGAAAAAGGGGACCGGTTCCTTGCCTGTTCTTCGACCGTAATCCTCTGTCCGAGGGAGGTAATTTCGAATTTTGTAAAAAAAAAAAAAAAGCTATCTCCTAACGGGTCTTCTTACCTGATCCTCGGCTATGATCCGTCGCAAAGGGAAACGTAAATTCGGAGTTTTTAGTCGATCGGTCGGTTTTTTTCGTTCCGTCTCTAAATAATATCTCGTCTCGTTATTAAATTATTACTCGAGGTGATTATCGGGCTGCCGAGTCTGCCCACCATCGAAACGTTGGTATTTCGATAGTTTTCATTTTTATACGCGGTTATTTACGGCCGAACGTATCACGTAAACTTATCTTATCTTGTCAAAGATCTTTTAATATTTGGGAATCGAGTTGATCGTCGATCGAACGTAGATTTCTCGTGATAAGGAAATTCCAATATTCCGTGATGTTAAAGGTATCGAGGATATTTTTAGATTACACGTTTTTTATAGTAACGATCACGTTACATCGTGCAATTACGCGGCGTTATTTCCTCCAACGAAACAAACTATTCGTAACTTTACGTTAACCGTCTAACGTCTGCCGGTGTATCTTTTCGTTCCGATTAATCGTCTTTAAATGCAACTACATTGACCTCGTGATATCAACAGTTAAATAAACCACGCGATATCTAACGACGGTTAATACGTTTAACTTTACTTTAATATAAAAAGCTAACTCTTATACATAACAGTATTTCAATTATTCGTTTTTACCTATTTCGAGCCGAAATTTCTCGAGTAAAAGTTAAATCGCTCTTCGATCACGGATAACGATAACCCTTCGCTTGCCTAACAGATTCTCCATCGCACGGCCCAAGCTCGAATCATTTTTCAACGAAGCATCGACTTATCCCGCGATCGAAAGTACGCCTCTCGCTACCACGAAGACAAAAACTCCAAAAACTCGCTTAGTCGGTTTTAAAGTCCTTCTACTCTTCTTATATCGTACGGCGCTGCCCAATTTTACTCTGAAACGCAACGTTTTCGAATTCTTGGCTCGGTCAGCTTTCACCTTCCTAACTACGTTTCATCGTCGCTAATCTTCGGATAGCAACGTGAAAAATATTTACCCGCGAGAAGGTAATCGATCGACCTAATCTGATCGCGGCGAACGCAACGCAACGCAACGCGAGGAGAAGATCGATTTTGTCGTTGTTTGCGAGCGGCGTAATCGACCCGATGAAAATGCCATTCCATCGTTGCGCGCAACGCCACGTCGGTATCGAGAGCGCTTCCAGCTGAAATCAACACGAATGGCCGCCGCTTATCTGCAGTTTATTTTTACGCTTTTTTTTTTATCTTATCCCAACTAATATTCCTCCTGGTTGTGTTTGAGAATGATTGATAAAGACGGGAGCTGTTACGCTGGTAAGCTGGCCGATGCGCGCGACGCAACGATCGAGCGTCTAAGAGCGGTGGTTCGTGGTTCCGAGGCGAAGCGAAGATGCGACGAGGTCCGCGAGCGCTGGCCAACGATCTATAAATATTCCCATGTTCGATACAATCGGCTCGCTAAACAAGATAAAAAAGACGCGAACGGGAAGGCATGGAAGATTTTCTGTTTCAGTTTTTCTTATTATCGTTCGTATGGACGAGAAATCGCGCATCGACGCTCTCTTATCGTTTGGGGCATTCGTCGGATCGTTCCATTGTCCTTCTCTGCTCGCTGAACGACCAGTTTTTTATGCGGATTTTTATGAATTTATAGGAAATCTGAACAAGTTTGTGCAAAGTTGCACGGAATTCGTAAAATATGTGAAATATATAAGATATCCAAAGAACGGTGCTTTCTATAACGCTTGGTAGATAAAACATTTTCCTGTCGAGATTTTACTTAATTAAAAAACTATATTCTCAAGAATATGGATCTGCGGAAGAATCTGCCGTCTGACGATGGATCGCATACCTAGATCGTGAAAAACGTTCGCTCCATGAAAAATTTCAATTCCGTACAGATACTGAACGCGCTTCCTCGTAAGTTCGATGTTTAATCAACGACGATCCAACGATCCTGTTTCGTTCGACGATTTCGAATATCTAGTTTTTTTGTCGTATAACGATACAGAAACGGAAGAGAGAAAATTTCTACAGCCATCGTTTTCTTATAGTATCGTATATATGGTAAAAAAAAAAACCTAGCGCACCGAGTACGACGAGAACTCGGCAGACGATAAACCGTCTGGAAGAAATTCGAGAGGATAGAGCCATACGCAGGTACGAGCGATCAAAACGGGTCTTTACACCCCTGCGGTTCCAGATCTTTCGATTCGTAGCCGACTCTCCATTTATTTCCCCTACCGGTAACGTTCAACGACAAATGTTTCGTAGTGTCTGTCGACCACGATTTCCACCATGCGTATAAATAACTACGTTGGGGTACGCGTGTATATCGTATATCGTATATTCACAGGGGTGCAGGTTGTTCAGGTACACAGGTGTCGCATGAAACAGGTAGATGACGATTTCGAGGATTACGTGCAAATTGTATAGGCGAAGTCGCACGATTTCCTGCGACGTGATTCCAATTTGAAACAATATTTTTCTTTTTTTTTTTTCCTTTTTTGCAGCTCTCCAGATATTAATAAAAATATCTCGTTGCCTTTTCCTCGTTGTATCGTTTATATTATCGTTGCTTATAGTTTAACCTTTTCGGACAGTACTCGACAGTACACGTACTATCTTCTGTACTATTTTTATTTTGCATCGTTACGTTTCTACGTTTGTGCGAGGTGTTTAACTAAAAACATTTAACATAATCGAGAAAACGTTGAAACATAGTCGCTATGAATAGGATACGTTGACAACGAATGATCGCATGAAAATGACCTTATTTTCGGTTCATGAATCATTCATCCAAATCGTTCATCATGGAAAGGTGTTGTTGTTTACCTTGTATGGTCACGTACGTATGGTCATTGCGTACGTATTCTTCGTTTAGTTTATAATTCACGTGTTTTTTCAGGGACTGCGGTTTAAAAATGCGCGTGGAAAATTAATAGTTCGTAATAACGAGTGCTACGAAAGGTAAACAGGAACGTTACGATTATAAAGGAATACCGATCGGCGTACGTAGGTCCGCGGTTATTTTAAAGCGAGACTAACCTGTTTACATTCGCGATGTTAGTAGCGATACTAAGAAACCGTTGCGATATTATTTAAAAAAAAATAGTGAAAACGGTGGGCGAAATGGACGATGGATAGACGGATAGAAGCAGAGAAGGAAAGATTCTCGAGTTTCACGATTTCCGCGATCGAAAGACGCTTCACCCCTACGGTATTCCGACCCTTGGCCTGTCTCCCCCTGCCAACCCCGTGGCGAGGACATTCATGTATTTTATAACGCAGGTCGCTTTTACCCCCGGGATAAATAAACACACACGCACGGATGCATAATGGAGGAACAGGTCGAGCACACAGGTGTCTGGAAGGGGCCAGAAAGGCCACGGATGGATGTTACGTGCGTCATCGTTGATGCGTGTATGCCTTGAAAATGGGACTTCTGGTGTCCGACCCCCTACACGACTCTCCTTTTTCGAGGGATCCGACAAACGCGAACAGAGGCTAGACGTATGTATGCGCGTGTATCGTCCTATCTCATTTCTCGTCCAAGTTTCCCCTTCTGTACCGTTTCTTTTTCTTTTGCTTGCTCGTTTTCAATTCCTTCTACACCGCCGCACCCCCATCCACCGGGCCCGAAATGACGCAGGTGCTGCCTCCTATAAAATCCTACTAAGGTCGGTATACAGTGGCGTGGGTATTATATTAGTCGAACGGAACTAGTTTCCTTCGTGGAAGACGAAGGATCAAGGACGACGTAGAGTCGCGGAGTAACAACGATATTTTCTAGTTAAATCGTCGGTGATTGTTAAACGGTGATTTTCTCGAACCATGCTATCGAGTGTTTCGATGCGTGTTCCTTAACGTTCGACGTATTCGTGTTCTACGGGCAGGTCTATTCGCCGAATGTGATCCTCGAATTTACATACCGCGCCCAGAACCTTGACGAGGAGAGGAACATTAGCACGGTGCGTGTCGATCACGATCCACGCCCATGCCACGTCTCGTAGTCGAACGTTCTTAGGGATGCGACGCACATGTATAGCGGTACGCCACACGTTTGGAAAAGTATTGACCAAATCTCGTCGTCGTAGCTCGGCTTTCCATCTTTGTCCGATTTTTGAAATTCAGATCTCACGAATAAGGCCTACGGGATATTCGTAAGAACGTAGAACCCTCTGTAAAGATCGATTCACCGACGTCCGTATACCGGAATGATCGAATAAACAAAGATCGATATAAAGAAAAGAGGAGGGATTTGGCGCGGACGTGGATCGATGCGGTGGCTTTCAAAAGATTCCAAGGCTGGGGCGTCTTTCCCACGACCACAACGAACCCCGAGCGACCGTTGAAGGAGCTGCAACGTCTACGGGGGTGGGCAAGTCTGTTTTCACATGTGGCTCGCGAAAAAAAGGCCGTCGGAAGGCCGTTATGGGGTCACGGGTCGACTTATGGCGCTGCCTGACTTATGGTACTCTTGCGTATGCATGGTCTTTGTCTCTCCAGTTAGAACCTCTATACCGGTCGGTTTTTCTGACGATCTTTGAAAACGGATTCCATGGAAAAGGACTCCGTCTCCAGTGCAAACGAGCTCCAGCTAATGAGATCCATTGGATCCAAGCAGAAAAAAAAAAAAAAAAAGGAAGAAAAGAACGGAGCTTTTGTCCTGAAAGATATCGATTACGAAAGTGAAATTTCCTTCGAATATTAGCTCGATACGATTTGTGAAAGAGCGGTTGAAAGGTGATTGCGAGGTGGAAATCGAGTTAAATGCCAGTTAGCGTGTATTAGACGCAGCACGTTGCTTCGACGTCGCGCATTGAAAAAGCAATCGATTATAAAATTACCGGTCTTTCCTTTCTTGTTGGTTCGATGAAACAGAAGTGGCACAGCGTAACGGCTGTTACGATTCACGGGCGAAACGCGGTGATGGTAATTGCGATCGAGCGATCGATCCGGCAACAGATAATGCCACGTTCACGATGGTATTCGATAAAGATCTCGTTAAAGGAGCGTGAAATTAGCGGTGAAACAAGCGAGATCGTCGTGGCCGTGTCGTTGGCAGATGTCTAGACCTGTATAATCATAATCGAGCCGCAGGATTTTAACCTGATCGCTGTTTCCTTGTTAGGGGAACGTGCGGACGCTTTATCAATACGAGAAAGTGATTCGTGGCCGATACGACGAGACGACGATGGCTCGTATCGGTTCTTACCGAAATTGAATTACACGATCGGGGCCAGTCGGCGGATTAACATCGGCGACTCTCTTCTTTTGTTCTCGTGTCTTAAAACGTATTTTCGGGATCGGGAAGGTCGGTCAAAAATTACGCGTATTTGCGGTTCGTGTGTTTAATCGTTATCTTTATAAGTGTTTCAATTTCTCGATCAAATGGCGCGGCAACGAGAAAACGAGAACTCAATTTCTGTTTAAATTACATAGGATTATCGCGATATTTTTACAAGCGTTAATTTCCCATGCTTTTAGTACGATTATAGAACAGAGCGATGAAACGAAAGAAACGAGAGAAAGAGGAAGCTAATATTTCGAAGCGTCAGAAACTATTGGCATAGAATGCATTATTCATACACGATTCTCGCGTAAATCGTCGATGGATAATCCGTTCCTCCCAGGAACGTAGTTCTTCCTCCGGCAAATCGTATCGGGAGGCGTGACAAGCGCCAAACATTTCTTCCGCAATTTTCTGACACCGGCAAATCGCGCGTCGCACGGCCATACTCGCGACTAATGAAACCAGACTTACATAACGAATAATCTAGCAGCTCAGGGTATTAATTACCGGTGTGATTTTCTATCATCGCCAGTAGCAATTTTCATCAGGCGGCTCTATATTTCCTTCCAGCCCCACCAGTTTATCGTTTCTCCTATTCTTTCTATCCTTAGCGCCGTGCGTGTTGCCTTCTTTTCGCCAAAGTTCCGCCGATCTTCTTCGTTCGTTTATTGCCATTTATTTCGGTTGAAAATATGTCGCGGTTCTTCCAGTAGACCGAAGAATTACGGAGAAGAACGAAAGATGGTTATTTCGTTTAACGCTCTGCCGTGCGTAAAAGTTTTCGTATAGAGGCTACTCTCCCTATTTACGCTTCCATATATTCGCATATACGTATATTATGTATCGTTCAAAATAAATACGTAATGACGTTAGATTCTTTTTTATCGCAATCAACTCTTGTTTACTCGATAAAAAAATGAAACAAGTTCTACCGCTTTTAATAATTGTTTTACGCAACTAAAATTCGATCGCAAAGAAAGAAAAATCGACCGAATAACAGCAACGTGAATGCAGAACGTGTTTCCGTGCCAGCAATACGTCGTCACCTTGTTTCACATTATTCCACATTTCCTCGTTTAACCTAAATACGAAGCGCATAAGTAGTATCGTATAAAATCGTCGATGTTTTGTTTTTCTACTCCAAATTCGACGCGCGCATTTGACTTTTTAAGCAGCGAAAGTCTGACCGATGATTCTCTGACCCCTCATCAAGAAACTGCTTTTAAAGAGTGCCACCACGCCACACCACGCCACACCACGCCACACCACGCCACACCACGCTACACCACGCCACACCACGTCACACCACGCTACGCCATGCCACGCTACGCCATTCCACGCCATTCCACGCCACGCCGATACGGTCGCCAGGAATAATTTTATTGTAATCCGATGCCTGGTGGCCAGTGGCGTAAGGCGTAACGCGATGTACGCTTTCGTCGCCGCTTTTAAAATCGTACAATTTCACGGTGGCGAGCGTTTTCGAAACGTGACGATCAGCAAATAGCTTTGACGGAAACTCGTTTTAAACGATTTTTACAGTTGCTTAAAATTCGGAGTTTGAAATTAACGACGAGTCTCGCTTTTCTTACATTTCGAATGTGAACACGTTAAATCTTATAATATTCGTATACCACTAGTCTATTAAGAGAATCATTATATCACCAGATATCTCGTTTTTAACTGAACTCTCTTGGTATACGAAGAGCGAAAGTCACGGAAAATCCTAATTCTCTTTTATCTTAACCCTTTCTATCCGTCTCTGTTTCATTGCCTTTCGACCGAACAAAATCCTATACTCGTTGCCCCGCTATGTAACTAATTATTTTTACTAACCTTAGCTCCGAATGCGAACGGATAAAAAATAAATATGCTTTGAAAAATGGAGGAAAAGTTGGTTTTGTTTTAAAAGATCATCGATATTAAAGCGAAAGTGAGACAAAAAATGTGTCAGAACTTTCGAGAAGCGTTTGTTGGTGGCCCATGTGCCCTATCGCATCGGAATAAACAGATTACCTCGAAGGGAAGTACGCATACATATATATATATATATACATGATCGATCATGTATCGGGAGGAAGGGCCTGCGGACGGACGATAATACAGGAACCTCGCTAAAAGCGTCGTTTGTCAACGGAACTATAAAATAAGTATGCTGAAAAGTAGGTTGAAAAGCTACTGGAAACTATCCGAGAGAAGAGGGACTCAGGACGAAAAGGATCGGTCGTCCTGCAGGAGTTTTAGGCTTAGGATTTCCCTCTTATAAGAACAAAACTCCGTCCTAGTCTCGTTCGAACAGCTTTCTTCGTCGTCTGTGACGAGAAACGTGTGAGTGGACACGAAAGACCACAACGTTCACCATAAAGGTCTTCTAATCTCCCTCAAGGATCCCATGCGACGCTTTCACGTGCAACATGGTACAAAGTCCGAGGATACGTAAGCTATGTACTCGTGTACTTACGTACAGCAATTACCGTTCGTAAGTATAAGAATACTCCGATAGATCTTTGCTGCTCGCAAGGCTGCACGTAAATTTTACCAAGATCCACGAGTTAGCGATAAATCGAAAGCGAATCTTGTCACGTTGTAGATCGTTTTGTTGCGTATACAGTAACATTTTCTTTCTTGGTTCAAGCGAAAACTTGACTGGGCGAACGCTATAAGCTCCTAGAGCGCTAAATCTTTTTCCTTCTTATCGTCCTCTGCGAATATCGACCAACTTTCCGTACGTTTTTGCGAACGGATGACAAACGCGTTTCGCACGAGCCTCTAATTACACGAAAGAATACGACTTCATCGTAGCATAAATGCCCGTTGCTGCCGTTATTCGTAAGACCTTTAATCCGCTTCTGCGGCACGTAACAGAAACTAATACATGTAATATGTACTGTAACAGTGTCACGACGAAGGCGAAAACGCTGGAAGAAGCGAGCGTGCGTAAGGCCCGAGGAGAACGATTTACGTTAAGAGGGATCGCTATTTCGTCGTGCGTCGTTAAAATAAAACGACGCGATTAGCGTCTCGCTAGAGTTTAGGTCAATGTTGCCTTGTGTTCAAACTTTCCATTCCAACATGCATTTTTCTTCGTTCCTTTTAAACATACGTACCGCGATTCGAACGTTCCCTGTCTTCGAATTATAGATCGATATGCTGGACGATTGGACGATTATACCGGGACCAACTACCACGTGGTAATGATAAAATAAGCAATCGAGCGAGTTTCTTAACCGTGCGACATCGTCGATTTTTCTAAGATGTTGTAACGTCGTGTATAGAGTACTATTCGTATACCAAATGCTGTCTTTAATAATAATAAAGCGATTAACTTTGTCGCTGCAACGAAGATGCATACTTATCATACTTATCGCTTTCGTTGTTATTATCGTTGTAAACATTTTATTCGCATATTTTACTCGTTCTGACACGCGTCTAACAGTAAGAAAGTTCTGTTTATCGTCGTTTAGGTTCTGTAACGTAGGAAGAGTTTAGGAAACTCAAAGTGTTCCACGTTGCACAAATCTGATAACGAAAAGACGCATACGAAGACGTAAAGTGCCTTAACCCGTTGTAAAAAAAATTAAGATAGCGTTGAACTGTTTCCCTCGAGAACATAACGCTTCTTTCTTTATCCGGAGAACGATAGATAGGGCTTGGTTTAATTTATAGTAGGTACGTACGTTTCGGTTACAAAAAAGATCAGATTTATTCCAACTTACTGGCAGAGCGTCTGGTTTCAATAACGAATGCTTTGAACAGCAATTACGATCGTATAACTATGTAAAACGAATGATAAACCGATTATTTTTAAACTAAAATTTCCTTTCTACAGAGTACTTAGGTTAGTAATAAACTTAGGTTTTCAGCTTTACGGCGAAGAGAAATTTTATTATTATTTATTATTATTTATTTATTAAAATTTGTATTACGCGTTTATCGCGGTATCGTTGCCTTCGATCGTACGAGCCAACGAAAGCTCCACTAAGGAAAAACACGCGCGTTTTCGACTACAGCTTCTGCGTTAGCATCAACGCGTCGTTGCCGTCGCCGAAGCTGACGAAACGGTTTGATCGCCTTCTCTTCCGCTATTTGACGGTCGGGGGCATAGTATCGTCGAGAATTATTGGTTCTTTTCCACGATGGCGTCGGTTCCTGGTATTTTATTGGAAGGAGCGAACAGGCCGCACAGGGTGCCTGGCGTGCACTTGGTCAAACAACGAGGTCTCTATGGAGGCCCTTCGTTTATTGGCGCTTCTAATTCAGGAGCGGAAGTGGCCGAAAAGCAACGGTGAAAACAGACCTCCCGGATTAAAATAGGTAACCATAACTGCTCGGCTTAAACGTTTCGTATTAATAATTAACACGTTCCGCGGACAAGCTGCGCCAACCACCATCCCTTTTTAATCGGCTCGTTTTTCCGCCCTCGAACTTCTTCTTATCGTCGATTTTCTAGCGAGTCCTTTGGAAGATTAGACAAAAATTGAATTGATTAGAAAAATTCGTACAGTTTTCTTTCGATGACGTCTCGTCATTTATCGAGTAGCTCCGCCAACTGCTTTTTAGGAACAAATGTTCCGTATTTTCCGGCAACGAACCTGACGAAACCTTGATTGTTCGAACGAATCGTGATACACTCATCTTGTTTTCGATAGAAAGACGATAGAAGCGAGTAATTCTCGCTTTTCGTGTTTCATAAGCGTTTATACCTCTTCTCGAAAGAGCGATCGTAATTTATCGGCGTAGGAAGTTTACGCATGCTCGCATTCTCTCTCTAGAATCCCGGTAATTCGTTGCATTACGAAACAAAGTTCGTGAAAGCAAAAGTTTCGTTGTGACAATGAAGTTTGTTTCATTTGCTGAAGAATTTTACGTTGCGCGTACTCCTCGTATCGGAAAGTTTCTGCGATTTATTGCTTCGACGTTGCTTACATCGTGAGATAGTGCGTACTTTTGTCGTCGTCATAGAAGATAACGCAAGTACAAATTTGAACATGCTTTTGTGTAAAATTGGAAAATTCGACGTTTTCCTTTGCTCCGTAGATCTAGAATTTGGAATATGAACTCGCGATAGCTAAATTTTAGACCTTTTTTCTACGAAAACAGGAATGCTATAAACTAGGATCGGATATTATTTGGATAAATCATTTAAAGGACGATCGTTTATGCATTATGCATCGTGCGATACTCGCGACTTATCGTTCAGGCATTGTTATCTCTAACGAATAAATTTAGATCGGATGATACCGTTCGGAAACAAAATGAATTACATCGTAAGAGCCGCGAGAATCGTAAATATACTTCGTTCGACTCGGTAGTTTCTCGTGTATCCATTTCTATTTGAAAATAGCAGAATGCTCGAGAGACAACGAACGGTTGTAAAAACGTAGTAAAAAATGCATACAGATGCGTACAGAGTAACGTATAATTTATCGGTTGCCATTGAATCTACGATATTTTTTCATCGCGATCAAACCGCTGAATGGTGCGTCGCTCGAAAAATGAAATATCAGAGCATAAAACAGAAGACAGAAATTTCTTTCGTATCTAACACCACGTGCCGTTCGATTTCTTATATTAAGTAATTTCAATTTCGTAACAACTTCTCGTATTCGTTGTATCGTTTAAATCGTATAATCTTCGAATATAACCAAATACGTGTTTCCCTTGTTATTAACAAAAGTATACAGGATGAAGATAAGTGGAACGTTAAGGCTTCGTGCTGTATACGAAGTATAAAGTGGCAGTTATTCGACTCTCCAACGATTAAATAGTGCAACCGTGCGATCTTCTCCCTTATGTGTTCTACCTGCGAGCACCGAGCAATAATGCCTTATTATCGTCGGATAATGAACAATCAGATTGCGTGTATCAGTGGTACGAAAAAAAAGTTAACAAACAGGCAAAAGAGAACGCTTCCAAGTTGGTGGTGCCTTGAAATTATTTATCGAATCTATAAAGCATATTACGTAGCTACTTTGTTCCGATAGTTTGAAACGACTTGCGATAACTTTACGATCCTGTTTCCTACGAAACCGAAAGTCGTTACTTTTGCAAATTTGTCTAGATGCGTTTGCATTGTATCATTTGCAACGATTAATTTGTTCAAATATGTATTTAAAAAATTACCTATTCTAGGTATATCTCGGTACGAATTTAAAGAGCGACGGATCTTTGTTTCAAATCACCAAGGAAATAGCTATTTCCTTGTAATTTTATGCGATAAGTAAATTATTCCTTTCCCATATCCTATGTCGATCGAACATCGTCGTCTTAACGTTAACGATCGTTATCGTTTCATCGTTATTGTCGTAATTAAACAAATGGTAACAATTAAAAATATTGGCAAAGATCTAGCAGGCAGGTAATGCCAGTTAGAGGAGAAATAGCTATATCATGAAATTAAATACCGAAAAGTATGTTCGTGTAAGTAACGTTCTATCGCTTTTGCTCGATCGAAGCAATTGTTATTCAAACTCTTTGCTAGTTTCCGTATATGCGTGGATTGTTCGAATCGGTAGGATTATTAAACCGTTAACATCGATGTTTCGTCCGGGGACTTTTAGGGTAGGCCGGAATCTACCCCTCGGTCGTGCCTACCACTTGCTACGTCACACAATTAGATGGACCGTAATAATCATAAGGAACTGTCGTAAAACTGAGTATTTCGATTTAAGTCGTTACAACGATATAAAACACCTTCGAGGCAAAATGTTCCTTACGGTTATTGCTCCATCAGGTGGAAAGTAGGGAAATTTTTCCCATTTTCCCAGAGGGATTTTTCCATTTCCCGGGATTTTCAACTGTGCCCGAGTGGTCAAGCGACCGGTGGTGGGGCGACGAACACCTAGCAAGAGTATTCCTCTGCGACGGCATCGTCACCGAACTTCACTGGTTCATCATCTTTGGAACACTCAACGTCTCTTCGCCGGGTTTTCACCCTTCTATCGTTCATCTGTTGAACTTATACCTTGCAGCCGCGTGGAAATATATACCGTCTTTCAAACCGTTGATCAAGCATTAATAAATAAATAATCGGCATTAATTAATAAATAAAGAAATAGGGGATCGGTCGGTTCGTGGCGTCGATCGTCTAATCGTAACGAGAATTTACGACTGCCGTTGACGCGCTTCCTCGCGATCGCGTCTCTCCGCGACTGGTCGAATAAACGATCGATCTATCGTAATGAAACTGTTGTTTGAAGGTATAATAGACGTTACAGTTAATCCTATAGAGCTATTTATCGCGTAGTGCGATATACATGTGGCATTGTAAACGGAGCTTAACATCGTAGAGATAGACCTGCAGTGATAAGTGTCGTCAGTGTGAACGTTATCTCTGGAAAATTCCACGAAAGACCGCGGAGCTTCGTGACGATTGTGAAAAATGAAAGACATTCCGATAATTACTGCTGTAGTTTAATAAAATTCTACGTCAAGTTACCAAACGTTTCTCATACAGTCACGCAGATCGATAAAATGGTAATCGATTAATTAATCTCTCTTTCCGTTCCGACGTACAGCGTTTCCTGCAAGAAACAAAAGCGAACAAAAACAAACGCATGTAGCACGATGTATACGATATAACGTATGATTAACAAATTAATCCTAAGAATCGCTGTCGTATTACACGCGTCTATATTCTCGATTATATCGTAAGAAGTTTTACCGCATTTGTTGTTTAACGCATTTTTCGATTCTAATATGACTGTTATCCGGCTATCGTCCAGTTCGTTCGAACAATCCGATAATTTTCGTACTCGAAGATCAGATAGATAGATAGACACGATCGTTGTCGCCTATTGGTTATTTCCTAATCGCGTATTTCTTATTTCTGTATATTTAGTAAATCGTAACCATTATCGACAAGCTACAAACATAAATATTTAGTCGACTCGTTTCTTTCCACCTCATTCCCCGCCCGCCCCCCTCCCCTTCCTTGCTGTTTATGCAAATTTATCTCTAACCTACTTAAAAGGACATTTCCCCTAATAAAGGCTAATAATAAAAACGACTCAACGCCAATATTTGACAATAAGTTTCGTAGAGTCGATATCTGTGTTAAAGATTACTTTTGTAAGAAAGTTTGGAATGTTAGATCGATTTTCAACTGAAATGTTGTTACGTCTTCGACGTTTGATATTTCTGTATCGTCGTTGACTGTCCTTTTCGCTAGTACGATTATCGTTAATAAAAAACTGAAAACACATGGCATGTATACGCGTAAAGTAAAAATAGTAGGCGATTAAAATGGGCTAAAGGCAAAAGGAATTTCCATCCAGATGCTGTTTTATTATCGATGTCACGTAAAGATATGCATTTACATAAACGCCGTCGGGTTTTTTAATTTAATCGTCGGGCCGCGTAATTCTATTACACGCTTGTCTATTATTCATATTTTATACTTATCGGTTAATTCAATTAACGGTAACTACAATATTGTAACGACGAAAATTGAAAGGAAAAAATACCGACTTGTACTGACGTACAAAGCATTGACTTAGATAAGAACTTATACGAGCTGACGATCACGTATCCGGATGATGCAGAAACATAATGCATGTGCAATGCGCACATCTTGAGACTGAACGTGCGCTGACGTCAGTGGTTGTCGATTCGATCTAGGTGAAATCGATTTCGCTACCAAGGACGAAATTCTACCACTATCGATGTACTTGACGTAAAACGTGATATCGATCGTTAGACGATTTAACAAGGATTTCAAGGATGTTCGAGAAATGTGTTTTGCTTTATTATTTCTCAACAACGAGTCTGCTTAGTTTTCTACTGCTACGATTCGTAAGCAATAGTTTTGAATCTTAGTATCGGCTGGTTCAACGACGCTTTGTATAATTTCAATAACGTTAGCGACCGGACAAACTTTCTCACTTTGACTATCGTTTCTTTCGCGAGATAAAAACCTGAAAAGTCGCCTTCGCGTTCTGTTTCAAGCGTCGTTTATCGAGCAATACGAATTAGCGTATCTGGTAACTTGCTAAATATGCGGCATCCGAATGTTTCGCGCGTCGCGTTATCTTATACGTTATAGAGCGAAATGAAAGAAAGAACGGAAGAACGGACGAACATAGAAGTAGACGACAAGCTCTAAACGATTGCGATCTCGGAGGCGGCAGACTGATACGTTGAGTTACAGAGGCCAGTATGGTGTGTAGAGAAAGGGAAAGTCAATCGGGTGAAAGTCGCTCGTCCGGATAGTTTTACCTCCGTTTATTCAACGTGTACACGATCCTACGCGACGAGACCACGATCTTTCGCCCTCTATTACGCTGCCTTTGCTCTTTTTCGATTTCATTTCTCTTGTACCCTCACTGTGTCTCTGGCTAACCAAGCATTCCGTCACTCTGCTTCTATGGCCAATGTTCGACGTAAGATTCCTCGTTGATAACGAAGTTTTTGTTTTTTATAAATTCTCACTTTATAATAAATGTAACAACGTTACGTTTGATTATTGCTGCGTGGTTATCGGTACGATCTTTGCTCGTTTAAACAGAATCGAGTTAAGCGAACCCACGATGACCTATTCGACTCAGCATTCGATAAAATCTCATTCCAACCTACAATAATAACGATAAAAGAGATAACGGCTCGAATTGATATTACTTTGCTTTTTCATGTCGTTTCAGGCAATACGTTGAAGCAAATTGTGCCTATAACTAACAAAATTCGAACGTTTCGAACTTGGAATACCCCATCGAATTATGAATCACGAAATTATTTATCGCGATCGTAGGTATTTGGAAACTAAATATTTTTAACTAGCTAGTACTTGCGCGCCAAAATTGTTTAAAATACAAAATAAACGTGGAAATGCTTTGATCTATGCGTTTTCATTTACTACGATGAGAAAATGTTGCCTTAAAGTATATCAACTTGGCTCTTAAATATTTATTCGAACGATCAATATGCTTGGAGATAATCCTACGGAAAGATCAGGCAAAGGTAATTTATTACAGTTTGACTGTAGAGTTGTGAATTTGAATTTATACCTGAGTAGGACCGGCGAGCGATGATCGAACGAGACGGTAATTAGCCTAAGCGATGTGAGTTATGTTAATCGAAAGAAACGTCTATAAAAGAGAAATTCGTAACACTGGTTTGATGGTAATGGTTTTGCTAAATTTATACATTTCTTTTACCGCAGAATGAACTAATGGTATACAAGATTTGCCGAGTAGAAAAATGTTTCACGGTCTTACGCAATAGAAATTTATCGCTTGTTTGAAATTAACATGACACGTGAAAGTCGTGATCGACGTGGCGCCAGTCGTTAAAAATGTGACAGAATGAGAAAGTGATTCTTCGTAATAAGTGTGCGTTTGTCGCGGCCGTTAATCGATGTATAAAATTGCTGGCGGAATCATTAGCTGACAATATATAAAAATATCGTTCAGTGAAAGCGTAATTTATACAGAGCCAGGCAAGAGATTTCAATTGTTTTATAAAACTAACGTAAGACAGAAAGAAGGCGAATTAAAAAAAGTTGTACGATTTTTAATATTCCATTAAATAGAACCATAGAGCCATAATTTCGTCGTCCTATCCCCTGCCTTTGTCGCTAGCAACGAGGTAACGATAAGAGGAACAAGATGCGATTAGTCGAAGAATTCGTCTATCGAGGTTTTGATCCGTAGATTTCAATTTCAATGCATGCGACTTTAACACGAGAGCAGCGTCATAAAGCCAGCTCTCCTTCCATCGTTCAAACCACACGCTACCGATAAGAATCGGAGGCAATCGGTACGTCTACATCGACACGTATCCATGTACATAACGCGCTAAGAACCACATCCTTGCTTCGCGTTGGAACGTTTCAAGGAAATCGTGCATCATGCTGTACCCTGAAGCTCATCTCGTTGTGCAATTTTTTCTCGTATACTCACGGTCTATCGTAACTTTACGCGTTCAGCGATGAAAGAAACCTCGCCTGCAACAGAAAGTTTCAAATATCCTACCAACGTGCAGTAGTAGATGGTCTATTAAAAGACCGTTCGATTTCTTAAATGCTCTCTTATCCGTGTAAATTGTGTAAATTGTGTAAATAAGACGTGGAAAAGGGAAACCGTAGAAGAAACGCTAATCGCAGTTGCAGAGAAGCGAGATCGCATGGAAATAATCGCGGTGTTTCGCGTTGCGGCGTGGTGGTGGATACCTCGTTGTGGAAAAAGTGGGATCGCCGGCGAGATAAGCTCGGCGGAATGGCCGACGTGCGCGATTTCGAGGGGTCAGTTTTCGCATCGACGGTAAAGAAGGCAAGCGGATAACAAGTTTTTCGCACGGGACACTACCGTGGGGCCGCGTTACGCGAGCTAACTCTTCTCTCCGTCCAGTTTGCCGAGCGCGGCGTGCATTTGCCCGTATCGTTGCGCGACTACTCGCCTGGCTGGCAGCGTGTCGCTGCCTTGGCCTTTAACGATTCCTGGAACGATCTCGCAGCTCCGATTTCCATCGATTCGATGCCGATCTCCGCGACACGCGCGCGCCGCTATCTACCGGCCTTTCTCTCTCCTTTTTCTTTCTTCTCTATCGCCAATTTCAACGGTCTCGACCCATGCCGCCTCCACCTTTCGATAACTCGTTTCCATCGTTTGTAAACAGCGCCGAGCCGGGTGATCGGACTTGACCAATGGTAAACGAAATCTCGGTGGATCTTCGACCAGATGGAATTTACGTTACATCGTGGCGGCGATGAAATTGGGCGTGCGTACAACACGTCGACACGCTATGCGACAGAGATATGCCTGTGCGGCATCTGTTATCGTGGATTCGGCCGAACGATAGTCTCTTGCAATTCTACGGCGCTACGATTAATTAGACCGTACAGGTACGACATAGGAGAAAAAATAACGAATAATACTTTCACTTTGGATGCCTGACGATTTACGCAATCTTAGCCGCAAGTAAAACATCGTTTTCTTTGAGACGGTTGCGTTCGATCTTAAACGAGACAAACGAGAATAGAATCGCGTGCACTCTTATTAGTATCCGATTGGTATTTCGTCACTTTGTTCTTCTTTTTTCTTTTTTTGCTGCTACTTATATGCCGTAGAATGGAAGTTTCGAAAATACCTTTCTCCGAATAAAACGATCGAATGCGTGCGATGCAATGACAATGCAACGATTCGTAATTCGCTTAAACACATTGAAAACGCACATTTAAGACTTTCATCTTTTTCGTAGTACGTAATTACGTACGTAAACGCGTAATACCGTTTTATTACGTATTCGCAACGATTACGTGCAATTATCTAAACGAGTTAATAGATCTTAGAAAGTCGGGAAGAGTCGGGAAGAGTCGGAAAGTCGGAAAGTCGTGAAAAATTGAAAATATCGCTAATAGCGAGGAAAGTTAATTCATCGAGAAACGAAGATTGCTATTCGAGATTGCTAACGAAGATTGAATTGTCTTTATTTGCTTGCTCTGTGTCACAGAAGAACGACTTCCATAACGAGAGAAAGGAACTCGAAAGAAAGAAACTGCTCGTTGCCGGTAAAAGGAAAAGGAGGAGAGAAAGAAAAGAAAGAAAAGAAAGAAAAAAAGAGAAGAAAAGAGAAAATATAGGAGCAAGCAAGAGGAATACGATTAAATTTCATGGAACAGTGAGTCGATCAAGATGCTATCTTTTAGAAGCAACTACGTAAATATAATTTTTAGATTAAGAAAGCGAATTCATCGTCCGCCATATCCAGATCGATGCATTTCTCGAACGGAGAAGAGACGAGCGAACTTACGCCGAATAGGTGTGAAATTTGCATGGTAAGAGTTTCAGCCACTTTTCTCCATTAGCCGTTGTGAATAAAAGCGATTCGATCTGGGGACCGTGCGGAACAAGAAACGAGCAACTGGAACAAAATCCATCGTCGAAAGTTTCGAAAGTGTCCGTGAAGACGTCGCGGTCGATGGGCGAACGAGAGAAACAGCTAGAGGAGAGACAAAGAGGAAGTCTCGTTACCGCGATTAAAGACAGAATAGGGTAACAAAAGCGAGGCAGGAAGAAAAGGAAAAGTCAGCCAAGTGTCCAGCAGATGTACATACGTTGCGTACGTATGCGTTATTATTGGAGTTCACGAGGAAAGGCAGGGATGTACATGTGTTAAACAGAACCCTATGCATGGTCGGTCGGTCGATCTTTCTTTCGCAGACCTGCGTCCTTCCTATTTTTCTTCTGATTTGACCAATGGTCAAATCGGTTCGAGTACCGTTAACGATTAAGAGATATGCGTTTTTCCCTAGGCGAAGCGATACGATGCGACGTCCTGTGATTTTTGTTTGCAAGTACCGCAGGGTGAAAACGAAGCATCGCCCTCTTCGGTTCTGAGAACTTGGACGAGAAACTCGATCAAGGATCACGACCAAGGTTAATGCGCTCTGGTGAAACGCTGCGCGATCAATGGAATTTCCTAATCGACTAAACTTTCCATATATACGTATAATCTTTATTCGTTTCATTAAACGTTACGATACATAAACGGTTTTAATTACGGCGATTATATCGCGAAATCTGGAAATATCTTACATCTGATAATAAGAAAGAATAAGTATTCGGCAGATTCGAAGATAATTATCGATTCGAGCACCATTGTTCAACGCGTTGGCCGATAACTGCGTCCCTTTCGCAGGAGAACGATCGAAAGAAGAGGAAGAGCAGGAGGTGGAGGATTCTCGAGACGAGAATGTGCCGGCTAATAAGAAAATGCCATGCTGAAAATGTCACACGCTGAGCAGCGTGACGTCACGCTACAACTCGTTTCTGCTTGTTTTTACGCTTCTGTTGTGTCGTCGAAACATAATCTTCGAAGCGAGAGTTCCAAATGAAAACGAATCCAGAACTGTTTAGCGGTCGAGCATGTAAATGCCTGGCAATGTATGTATTTCCATAAAAATCGCTGGGAGAGATCGCTTTTACCGTATGTCTTAAAATCAAAACAATTTACTTAGTAGCTTGTATTAAACTATATTTGCGCTGTATCGATCGTGCGTCTTTCCCGTGTGTTAGAACTTGACGAGTGTCGTGAAAGTATCAATTAGAACGAAATCACAGTACAATCAGATACGATGAGAGTGAAGAGATAATAGAAAACGCAGTGCAGTTTCGAATAATCTTTCCAACGTTCGTAATTTTACCGCTGTGGCTGATGTAATTTTCGTGTCCTTGTGTCGTCATTGTAACCCCGTTACCTTTATGCCCTAAGCCGTTACGGATTACTGATCGTGTATCTGTGCCATAATTATCGGTGTTTCTAACTTTCCAATTCTACGACTAAACGAAAGCAACGTTACTTTAAACGAGCTCGAGTATAGTTTGTAAAATACTTTTGTAAAAATTAAAATTTAAGGAAAATCGGTATATCAAGGTTATTCGAGGATTCAAATTTTAGGATAAATCAGTCACTGTTGAAAAATCTCTTACGCAAAGATTCTAAAGCCTAGCCTCAGAGAAATCTTAGTTATCGCTCGTTCGATGATTATAATAATACGCTGTCTCCTCTCCCGATCGACTTTCAGGCAAGCAGCAACCGATTTTTACAGAGCTGCTGGCAGCTGTAACGCCGACGTATCGGTCGAAGGAGGAAGTGACATTTTGCGAAAGGAAAGCCGGAAGTTGTTCCGACATGAGGTCGTTCGAGTAGGAAGCGAGGTTATCGCCAATTTTATAGACACTCAATGTCAAGTCAAGTACTCTACGAAAAGATCGAGCATGACTTATGAATATTTGTGAAAAATGTCCAGTAGATCTCGACTGTTTCCGATTAAAAAGTTTGTCCAGTGATAAAATAACCTTTTATGAAAATAGACTTTTCTATATCTCTACCTTATATTTGCACGATGACCCTTCACTTATATCCGAATAACGTAATTGCAAACATTCTGTGTCTTTACAACGCACATCATTTTTTCTTACGCTTTGTGATTGTAGATTAAAGTATTATTAGGTATCTTTCCTACGATGTGCATATAGTTTCTACAAAGATTCATGCGTTTTATCGTTGAAGCGTTAATTATAGACACTTATCGGAAAGGGAAACCGAACAAAATATTATTGTATTAAACTTTTATTTGTTTACTAAACGCTTAATTTGTTTAAGAATTCAGCATGATCGATCGATACGATCGGTATCGCTAGTTAACCAATGTAATAAAAATCCTTGTATCTTTTATCTGACTACGGTCATCGTGTTATAATCAACATCGTTTGATAGTAGCTTGGAAGTCAGGCTCTGTCCAATTAGAGGATGTCACGGTTTTTCCCATGACATACGGGCCCATGAGGGTCTCTTCGCGATAGAACCCTAATAGGGAGAAGGAGGGTTAATGCTTTCAACCCCAAACAGATTCTCATGGAGTTATATATAACGACTAATGGGAGTCAGTTTTCGTTATGGTGGCCTAGCTATACGTAGGTATAGATATATCAGTTTGGAACATGCGGGCTCTTTGTAGGCCATACGTGTTCTATATGAACGAATCGAAATCTCCATTTCCACTATGGACGACACCGCGCGCTACGTCCACTTGCGAATGAAATTCAAAATCTTATCGTGTTTATTTTTCATCGACGACGTTTCTTTCGAGTTTTCTTCCAGTCTGTGCGTCATTTTACATCGTCTCTAGCTTTTTTACCGAAAACTTTTAGAATTTGTTTACTCGTTAGGTACATAAAATAACATTTAACATTTTATTTTCTACCGGTAATAAGTTTTTTCTAAAAGTAGTACGCAGAACTGTGTAGGTAACGATGAATAAATTCAGCATGGAGTAAAAAATAACAGTAGGTACCGTAAGCCTTTAAACTTGACCTACGTAAACATAGTTTTAGTACACAATTTTCTTTTATTGCTCCATACTTTTTATTACGATGTATCTCGAACTTTAACGTCAGTACCTCTAACTTTATGTCGCGAAAACTGCAACCGTTCACAATGGATCGAGCGAAAAACGTTTGTATATCGTGTCTTCTTGTTCCAATTCGGCATTCGTTATGTTTTCCGATATTTGTAAAACCTATACGTTACTCGCTCGAACGAGCTTGAAATTTTCAACGTTTGAAATTTCACGAAAGGACTTTTCTCGTATTAACGTAAATCGGCGTATCGCGTTGTTACTCCATTTACGACACATTCAAATTGCCCTACGTATAATCGAATGCTAACAATGCGAGGACAGTGGTTACTTACAATCTACGACTTACATCGTGCATGAATAGAAGCTCAATTTCATTCATGCGACTCTTCTCGGTATTCTATCGCGCGGCTACATTCGAGCTATCCTATCACACTGCATTGAATACCGCGAGTGCAATAATTACGCGGCCTTTCGTATGTCAACGTAACGTTTGGTTATCTTTTCGCCGTATATAATGTATAACGAAAACTTATGTTTAATCACCATCGTGCATTAATCATCAATTACATATCTATGCTCGTAAACTTTTATCTCTTTCGATTTGTATAAATTAGTCAAAGCAATTCAATTTTTTTAATTAATAATTTCTATTGCCAAATACGCGTTACGAATGTTTGAAAGTTCAAGCGTGACCGAAGGATACGAGATTTATGAGAAATATCTTTATCCTGTGAAACGAAGTTCGTTCATTAAGTGCTGGCTTTCTCAAATAAATAAATATCGTCGTAAAGCTTCTTACATCGGTTTTTATTCAATTTACTATTTGCACTGTGTTAAGAGCAGTCCATATAATTTCGATTATCGTTATGACATAATTATCGTTATTACATAACTGGACTTTACATTGAAGCAAGATTTTCGCGTGTGATTACTTTTTACCAGTTTTCAATTTCGAAATGCGTATCGAATCACGCGGCGATATTTTTTATTCTTTTTAAATATGGGCTATCAGGCTGATAATAATACGCTCCGATACATATATATAAAAATATGTTTTTAAGAATAATAAATCTTGTACTTACATTTATGATAAATCAGTTGATAGAAGAGAGACATTGAAATCGCCGTTTCAAATTTATCCTCTGGAATCGAAGATCGTTATCACTCCAATCATCGTTATTGTTACAGCATTCTATATCCGATGTATTCGATTGGAGCTTCGTTTTAATCGAGATTCATTGGCAGAAACATATTTGGAGTGCTGGTGGTGGTGGTGGTGGTGGTGGTGGTGGTGGTGGTGGTGGTGGCGGCAATGAAGAGGCGTGGGCGGGGGGGTTGAAGGGAGAGAAACAGTAAACACTGTGGGGAACGATGGTTCTAAAAACAGCCATGCTACTAGGTATCCCGAAACTACCCTAAATTTCCACCAATGAGAAAGAACAGGATAAAGAGGGAGAAGAACTCGGAGGGATTTGAAAATCGCGGATCAAGGGGTTGTTGATACCGAGAGAAAGAGGGAGAGATGTTTGCATGATTGGCCTGAGGAGTCGGCGCGGTTGCCAAATCTCCGGCGACAGTGACGCAAAGATGGTGGGGACGGGTAGCAATGACGCGTGGTCTGATTGGTGGAGCTCGCGGTGCCGCCTTTCGAGTCTCACGGAGCGTCGCGCGGTCGCACGGATCCGCAGTTCGCATTCGGAGGCCTTGCGAGCTACATCTTTTCGAGAAGAAAAAGAAAGATTGGACGGGTTCGTCGAATTTCCCCCTCCACGGGAATCGCGATAAAGAGTCTTCGATTCGAAAAAGTGCCAAGTTTCTCTCGCAAATACTCTTTCTCCGTCGCTGGTACACTACGACACATACACACACGCACGCACACGTACACGTACACGTACAGGGTCACACAACCCATATATACGTAATCGTCTTTCGTTTTCACGGTGATCTCTACACGTGACACAAACTGAGCATCGAAGAGGCTCCAAGGCGAAAGAGCGGCGTGTTGCTTGCTGTTCGAAGCGAGAGGAGATATTCGTCGATCGTTCGAATTTCTTTGTCAGCCTGTTTGTACGCTGAGAGAGTCGAAACGGGTGTGCTTCCAATGTAAATCCACAAGAACGTATCGTCGGAGTGGCAGTTTTTGTGTTCTCAAAGTTGATACGTACAAACGCGGTTTCTTCTTAACTATTAACCGGCTATCGTGCTACGACACGCACGCTGTTCTGCTCTGAAAGAAGAAGAAGGCTAGTCACGGCCGGATCGCGACTACGTTATAACCTAACTCCAGTGTGTTTTTGTGCGAAAACGAGGGAAAATGTCGACTGCCGTCATGAGCACCCCTATGTTCGTCGAGTGTAGCGAGCACTTATTTAAGGTAAGATACTTTACCATTTGTCACACGATCGTTTCGTCCTTTAGCGCCTTCTTTTTTCAAACGTTCCATGTTGTCAAGTCGTAGGTAGGGCAAACATAGGCGACTGAGTATAGGAGTGTCGAATACCGTTGAACGAACACTTCAAACGATACGATTATCGATATATTTGAAACGTTGCGAATGGGAAGAAGTATTTCTATATTTAGACTCGTGAACTTTGTTATGAATCAGGTGAGGCTCGACGTGTTTGTTCGATCAGTGGTTATTTCGTGTCGTTATCTTGGACGATCACTTTCTATTAAGATTGCACTATCACGAACGTGTGTTCCCTATCGTTTCGAAGAATCGAGAATCCGACTGATAAGCAACAAAAGCAGCAGGTTCTAGATGCAAAGATGGCTGGTTCAGCACGTGGCATCGTGAATACTTGGAAATTCTGACTATAGTATGGTGGTGAATAAGTTCGTGTTGGATTCTCTCGTGGCCGTTGTAGTACTCGCTGGTACTCGGTGGTACCGTGGCGCAAACATTTGTGCAACGGTGTTGGTACGTATTCTGTTCCGACTGCCACGGTCTATTGCACTGCGGGACAAATATGGAATGGAACGGATAGAAATGGTGTACGAAGAATCTGCGCGGTTAGGAGATACGTAGCAGAAACAGGGCCGCGCGTTAGGAAATCTCGCGTCTTCCCAAATAAATTATGTATATCAAAATGAAATGTAGTTAGGTAGACGGCTCTAGCTACATACTATGTATTACCATTGCTATGGTAATGGTATTTATTTTACCGCGCAAAAGAACGAGAGGTCGTGATGTAAGAGTTATTTTCGGTCGTACGGTCGCTGCTTTCTTCGACGTTTATTTGTTTTCACTACAATTTTTACTTTAAATCGCGTTAGTTCCTGCATCTGTTTAGCTTAACTCGATTTTCGGATTTATTTTTCGCTTCGTCGTAAACATAGTAAACTCCCAAGACATTTGGACTCGTCTTTGGACAAGAGCGAATTCTTCCATCTCGCGAACCATCTATTTTAAAATACTATATATTTTGAAATATATTGTCGCAAGTATGCTGTCCGATTTTAGCGCACGACCAGGCGTCAAATTCGTACGAAAACAAGCTGGAACTTTTATTATTTTCTATAGAAATTAGAGGTCGTTCTCAATGTTGCGTCGTTGTAAATATCCTTCGTTTGATAAACTCGATTGCCGATGATGAGTCTTTGTGTTTAGGTTTTGCAGCTCGAAGCGTGTTTGTATAAGCTCTATCTCGTTACACACGACTCTGCTTACTTGTGTGCCTGATTTTGCATATGGTTTTCGATTGTCAAACTTTTCACGGATGACACAGCTGTCCGCAGTCAATGATTCGTCCGAATTTGCGACGACCCGACGATCGTTTCAAGTATAGAAGCTCGTGCCAACGTTTTTTCGTCTCGCGTCATTCGTTCCCGCTTCTGAAACCTCCGATTACACCGATTCTCAGAGCCCTGGGAATTTGGCTTCATTTTTATCGTCGTCAAAATTTACGCGTTTCCAATTCGTCCATTCGTTTCACAGAACGAACAGAACAGGAAAGTAACTTCATTTTAGTTTTTTACTTGGAAAAAGATATTTATTTAGGTTTGATCTATGCAAAAAATATGTATTTATATATATATATATAAAGAATAATGCATTTATTGCGTTTATGAAAGAAGAAAAAGAAACATATAGGCTCCTACGAAGATAATACTTTTTGAATTCATCTTCTTTTGACATTGTATTTTGCTTACGCCGAGGATGAAATTATAATTTGAAACAATTACGTTGACCGCTCTGTATAGTATATCCAATACATAGCAAGTAAAATCGAATAAATATCTAAATTTAAATCAAGTTGCCAATTTAGATCTGGGAATTTTGATAAATTTCCTGCAATAATGTTCACGGTAGCTTGCTTCGTGCGTTCATATCTGTCTGGGTTTCGTAAATCATGTTTCGTATAAATTCGTTAATGTACGTACGAATTCCGTCATGCGACAGGAACTTGTTTTATAAACACGTGGCAGAACTGTTCTTCCCTCGTTTCGTCAGTTTGTTAGTTTTTCTTTGTAGCAATATTGGAACAACGCGGTATCATATCTGGCGATATTCTCTAATTTGAATACAAATGCCTTTGTTCGCTGTTACGAGAAAACAGACAAATAATTTCATTTATGTTTACCAACTTCCTTTTGTCCGCATTACCGCCAATCCGAAATCTGGTTCGACGATAAGAATATGTCTATTTAACCAAAGTATGTTACGGCTTCCCTTCTCGAATAGCAATCTTTTTTTTTTCATAGACATTTGTATCTACGCGTAATGCGATTTTCCAAGATTTTATTTTCCACTGTACCGCTTCCACATTTTACGGGATATATAATTAAATAAATACGTGATTCTTGTAATTTTATTTCGACGTAATTCGTAAAAGTGGTGAAACCGCTTATCGTTTCATCTCTCTTTATTGCTATTCTTCGAACCAATACCTTGAAATTTTCAATAATCGTAGTGGCAGCGTAATCTGTTCCCTTTGATCAGAGTTCAAATACACGCTAGGTATATGTTACCTACTACCAAGCATCGGGGATTCGTTTAAGTATTTGAGCGATAGAACGAACTTAAACCCTGGGCAATTGTTCAAACGAAAAGCAAAGGAACACGTGGGCGATCGTATTCGCGAGTAAAAATACCACGCGTTCGTTCTATAAATTGTTTCTTTGGTGAATTACACCTCCATTCATTTATTCATAGCCAAGTCTCCACTTAACTAGCTTACTTCGGTCACGATTGGCACGGATAAGCGAGTTTAGAGACCGCGGGGGTCTCGTTACATTGAATTATCTATTCGGGTATACAGGGAGTGTTCCAGTTTTCTCGACTAAATGCTACGACGGTCTTTTCATTTTTTTTTTTTTTTTTTAATATAAATCGATTTAATATAAATTTGTAGACCGTAGGTAATGGACATTTTTGTACACGATCCGTTACAGCGTCGAAGAATTTAGAAACGAAAACGCTACATTGCAATCTTTTCGTGGTGTTGTATAAAATCTTTCCACCTGTTTCTGTCTGACGGAAAAGAGCTTCGTCGAACAAATCGTAGTTGTTATTGTTTTCGTTTCGCGACCGACGAAATGGTCGGACGAACGGCGCGGCAGCGTTCGAGTTTTATCGCGAACTTCTTTCTTTTCCCTCTTTCCTTTTCATCTACGCGCAACTCGTAACTTTCCTCGGCAATTTCTCCTCGGCGATTTCGAAACTCGTTCGATCCGGGAAAGAGCCTTTCGACTTTCGTGCTCGATGTCCATCCGAAGCTCCTCTCGAAATTTGGACTTTGCTACCTACAGTTTAGATAATCGTTCCGTTCCGCCCGGACATTTTCTCTTCTCGTTATTTTCTATTCTAGGAAATACTTTAATAGGATTACTTTAATGGTACCAGATTTGGATCCTTTTAGGTATCGTTGAAGGCAAATTCGATAAAAATGTACAAGTTGCGCGTATTGTTACGCTACGTGACGCACGCTTCGACGAAATCAGAAAGTAGATAAAACTTTCTAATACAAAATCAGGAAGCTTCGACCGTGAGAGGATAAATCGTGTTCCTTGTAATTCACGCGTATAAACACGAGTACGATATGATATTCATCCATAAATCTCAGGCAACCCCATATACATACAACCGAGTAAATCTAATAAACATGCGTGTAACGTTAGAAATTTCAAAGAAATTGTTCGCCGTGGAATACCAAGAACTACAATGCTCTCATCTTATTCCGAACGTGTACACGGTAGCGTACTTCGTTTCTTCTTTCCTCCCGGCCGTTAGGACGAAATTTATTCAAATATCGTCGAGTTAAGTTCCGAGCGTCGAGACGCTAGATGGAAGGAAGTATGTATAAAGCGTACGGCATGACGCATCGGAATGATCGAGCAAAGATTCGATTCACAAAGAGCGAGTTCTTTTGTGCATTAAAACAAGAATATAACCAGGTGTCACGATATAAATACGCGTATTAAAACCTACTGTTATCGAGATACAACTTTACGATCTCGTTACGCCTTTTATACCTTTTTATCCGAGCAACTTTTAACTAATCCCGTTGGACGAATCTTGCGTGTAAGATAGAGACGCGTTAGGAAAAATACGTTGTAAAGATGGGAACCATCTCGTAACGAGAGATGTTAAATTGTTTATCGCGAAAGGATGAAAGAGAGAGAGAGAGAGAGAGAGAGAGAAGGGAAGGTTGGCTGATAGAAGTCGGTGATCGGGCCACGTCCATGATAGCGCCGAGTCTTACCCTTTCCGTGGAATTATCGGGGTCCGGATTTTTCTGAAAGTGGAAACCTCGCCCTGAGCGTGCAACGTGCCCGACGCTGCACCACGCCGGCAACATCAACAAAAAGCGGCTCGGCAAATGCAAGCCGTAAGCAGCGTAGGAACCTGTTGCTTCGGATTTATGACGGAAGGAGAGCCGACCGAGGAAAAGACCGAGTTCGAGTGAGAGAATCAGAGACAAGACCTGGGTGGGGGAGAACGAAGGGAACTCTGGCTAGACGAAGCCAGAAACCGTACGAACGACCGAGACACGAAAAAGCAAGACGAGGATAGGTGATCGAGGCAAAACCAATGGGGCGCAGCGATGCTGGAAACAAATGGGGAAAAAGTGGAGAAATGTAGGGGAGCTGAAAAGTGGAAAACCGCGGGAGGGCGGGAGAGAGAGAGAGAGAGAGAGTGTGTGTGTGTGTGTGTGCTAGTGCGGATAGAAATGGAAGTGGGTGAGCAAGAAGGATGAAGCGAAAGGGAGACGGAGCATGCACGGCTCGTTGAAAAAAAGAGAGAAACCATGCTTTGTACCTGGTTTCTATGCAGGTTCGTGGATGCTCTGCCCAATGCCATAATATGGACACCGTAGTGGTATTTATCCGTCGTTTCCTTTACGTTGTTACGAATTTTCTATGTTTTTGAAAAGAAACGGGTTTTGCTGTCTCTAAAACGCTGATGAAAAAGAATGGGTTTTTTCGTGCGCTTTGTTCGGCCAATTTTCTAGGCTTTGCTTATAGAATATTCCTTTTCGTCTGCTTTCGTGATCCTACATATCGCTTATAACGATCAATTGTTGTCATTTACCGGTTCATTTTTATAGTGTCCTCGTGGTTCTTGTTGTCCCGTTTAAAGTGCGTGTAATCTTGGATTAAAGTAGGGCAAGCAAAAACCAGTAGTTCTTTCTAAGATGGTATCGGTGCCGTTGAAATTGTCTTGTTATGAATACACTCGTCGATCAGGAAAAAGAAATAAAAAATAGCAGAGAGTGCAACTAATGTACGTAGAATATAAAGAGGAGGAGGGTGTACGTAAGTTCTCTAACGGCAGAATTACGTTAATTACGCGAGCTAAATGGAACTGGAACTGCGTCGAAATGAAATGTACGAATTTCTGCTGCGATATTAACCGTAAAAAATCAGGGCACATCGGTCGAGTATATTTTATTAAAAGGTTATCCCACTGATTTACCGTTTGCTCGTATCCCTGTGAGTTATCCATGCAAATACATTCAAGTAATACGACTCGTTGTATACAAACTTAGAACCTGCAAGGTATTGTTTAGATTTTCCCTTACCTGTTCTTTTATCGCCATATCTTTATTTTCTTTTAGAACTGTGTTTAATAGACCGTGGTAAAAGTAAGATTCGAATGCTTTAACGTCTCGTAGGATTCGAAAGGAGGACTGAAAGATGATCGAAATTACGATTTGGAACTACAGCGTTGCAACTGTGGAAAATACAACGGAAGATGCTAGTAGAAGGGTGAAGAATTTTATTTCTTCTTCTATATATAAAGGACGTTTGTTTCAAATTATAAATTCGCTTTCTTTTTTCTTACTCGCATATTACTTACTCTTGATGGAAGAGATTTTGCGAGGTCATAAAACTAGTCAGGCTTGAAGGTATAACTGCGGATTAATTTTTCTCAATAAGATAATTACCGTAGCGTAGAAAGTGACAGGGCCTCGTCAGGCGTACTACTACGACCCTAACTGTGGCTAGATCGATCGACGCGTTTACGCGTTTAACGCTTCGATTTATGATCTCGCTACATACGTACATCTTTTCCGTAAACGTCTCATTTTCCATTCTTCCTTTTCGCCCGACTGCATCGTTTGGTAGAAGGATATCTTTATCTTCTCTTGACGAGTTTTGATATAAGATTTTTCGACTTTAACTTACAAGTAGCTTAACGGCTATAGTCCGTTTATCCACGGGAGGATGTAATAGCTGGTTTTTGAAACGCCAACAGCGATTCATTCGCACGAACGGTTGAAATTTCACACCGGCGTTTTTTTACGCGTAACTGACTTACACCGATTGGCTTCTTAGCCATCTATTTATCAGACGCGCGTATCTTTTTTGCTGGTTTATCGAAGCGGATTCACCGATTACACTTCGAGGTCTTCGGGCGTTCTTCCTTGTTCGTGTTACGTAGCCGTATTTCTAGAAAAAAAAAAAACGGTGTTTTATTTTCCCACAAATTCAGCTTATAACAGCCCAAAGATTCTAAACTCGGTGGAAATCTTATCGCTTTCTGTATCTTTCGTATTCCTCTTTTATTTATCGATGTCCCAGATTTTCTTACGTCGTTGATATTCCGACACGGACACGGTAAACTTCAGTCAACAGCCGCTAATAACCTCTGACGTTGACGCAACTATAAACTTGTGGCGGCACTCGACAGCAACTATGACCGGACGACGGCAGCGCCTTTGCTTACGAACGTTCGGGACCCCGGGTTCTTCAAATCCCGGCGCTCGTAGTCCGATTTTTCTTCCACGTCATCTAGATGAGAAGAAAAAGTAGCACTATCGCCACAACTATATACACGCCTCAAACGAATAAACGAATAAACGAGATACATTGTTACGCATTAAGAGAAATGCCCGGTATCTTTCGCAATGAAATGCAAACTGAAGTAAAATTCGAGAAATTTTTTTAATGAAATTTCAAATTAAAATTTTTCTAGAACGTGTACGAGGCATTGCGTGGATGTTAAAAAATGAAAGAAAAAAAGAATCGGTACATCGTGGCCTGAAAGAATTGGAATTATATTCCGGAGACAGAGAGAATAGTGGTAGGTCTACGAAGGATTTCTCCACCAGATGGAAATCTCCTTTTTATTCTTTTATGAGACTGAGATTCGAGCGTGTCTCCCTTTTGCGGTTCTCCTTGCAAAAAGTATGTTGGACGAGACGCTCAAAAACTGTTCCCGTATTTCTGAAAAGAAACTGGATACACAAAAGCGTAGAAGGAAGCCGAAGAACGAGAAGGGTGCACCTTGCTTTCCTGCGTTCCTGCGTTCACAACGCGCGTTTCTGTTCCCAAGGAAGCCTAAAGGTTGTCTCACACGTGAGAAAGCGAGAGTGCCACGCAATATTTTCCCGGCCTCGTATCTCTCGATCCTTCTCTCGATATTTTAGCGCCTCTCGATTTCACTTTCACGCTTGATTTACCCGACGAGATCCACCTTTCCAATTAAAAACATTCGACTTTCCACGCCGTGTTGCCGATCCACCGAAAAGATTTAGGCCAAGTTTCCGTTCGTTCGATTGGGAACCAACCTGTTGACGAGAAATTCGATGTTTTATGGGCTCGTATTCCGAGGATGAGAGAATTTAGAGTTCTGGCATCGTTTAATCGCGCGTCGAACTTAGAAGCGGATCGATGGTTGAAAATTTTATTGTTTTAGAAAGTAGCGCGGCTCTTGACGAGAGCAAGCACGTTTCTTCGATCATTCTTATAACGACTGTAATAATCGTGATTGCGAACCAGTTTCGAATTTTGATCCCAAACGGAGTTGAGCTCGATCGCAGAAATAATTCTCGATCGTCGATCGTCGATCGTCGGCATTTTTGTGGCTACTTTGAATGTTTTTTCTTCTCCTCCCGCGGTATGGTCAGAATTAAACGAAGAAAATCAAATGTACAACTTTGTTATTTTCCAGTTGTTTTTATTCCACTTGTAATTATTGATTTCGACTTCAGATATACAGGATTACATTAATCTATTACAAAAAAAAGAAAAAAAGAAAGAAGTTTAACTACACTGATAAGTATTCATTTGTGCTTACGATGTATTTATTTGTGAAATCAGAATCATAGATAACCATGAACATATTACTACATATATTATTTTTATTACTGTTACATATACGTTACTACGCATATATGTTATTACATTGTGTATCTAAAGTACTTGTTTTTCCGACGGTTATCGATGTGACGAGACATGGAGGTCCGATGTGATGAAAATTCCCATCTAATTGATCGAAAACTTAATTCGAAACAATTATTTTTCTATAGGCATTTTTTACAACCTGTACAAAGTCAAGTGAAGTGAGAAGCGAGTTCGTGGGAGCTGTTTAATAAGTAGCTACTTGTTGAATAAAACATATCGAGCGCGGAAGGTTAGTGCTATTACGATCAACGCGAAAACAGTGTTTTGCAGCGTATCTTTAATAATAGAGCATTGGCGGGAATACAGAACGAGAGAGAGAGAGAGAGAGAGAGAGACGACGAGGAAAATATGTTGTTTTGTAGGGGCGATCGAAGCGAGACTCTCGAAGAAAGGCGTGTCGGTGGAGCGTGCAGGCGTTGCATTGCTAAAACATTATACTCGGAACACGAACCTTGTTGAGAAAGGTAGGAATAGTGATTAGTGCGGAGTGCATAAGTATTCTGCGTGCATCGGACAGCTATTTCGAATGAGATATTGTGTTGTGTTCCGCTGCGTGACCGGAATAATGAATTCATCGTTAATGACTTGTTATTTTCTGCTTCTTCTTCTTCTTCTTCTTCTTCTTCTTCTCCTCTTTTTTATTTCTTTTTCCTCTTCACTGAACGATCGATTAATCGTTAACGACGAAAGGAAAACTGGCACGCTGAAACGACCGTGATTTAAAAAACGAAAACAAACGTGAAAGTCGCTGGAGTCTAACTGGTTACTGTGACGTGCAAAATAGCCGATCGAGAGGAAAGATCACGATCGTATTGCTTCGCCCCGATTGAAATTATTTGGTCGTTGTACGCGAAACGCGCGATTTCACAAACGCGCAAGCTCTTTCGCGATTTAATTTGCCAAAAGTGTCGCGTGAATTTCAAGTTCGAAGAATACGGTGGATTGTTAGCAGCACATTGAAACTTGTCTGCGGAGATCTTTAGTGGTTAATCGATATAGCCGATATAAACTTATTTATATATGAGTTTATTTTCGGTAATTTGCATACGAATTTCTCGTCGCTGGTTTGAAAGCCGTATGCTTCTCTGTACGTATAGATCGGCTTGCAGCAGTACTTTCCGCTCGGCTAAACTTGTTCTTTCTCGATTTTTTCGACGGTGTTACAGGCTTCCGGTGTAATTTATCTCGGTATAGTGACTTCACCTTATTATTTAGGTCGCTAACTATATTCCAAGTTTTTACTTTCCTGATAAATCAGTCAAAGTCTGTGGCCATCGCGTATCGTTAACCAAACGACACGGAGAGCAGTCGATGTTGTTGCTACCATCGCTTGTCGCATCATGGACAACTTCATTTTTACTTATCTTTTAATTATACGCGTTTGCACTACTGTGATAGTTCAACGAGGATAATAGTTGTATAACATTGGCATTAACTATAACTGTTTTTGTAATTAAGAGAGAAAAGAAACTATCAATTAAGAATTAATCGCTGTTTCTTAACTTTAATCATATCTAAATATAAAATACAAATCTTGTATAAAAATGTTTGTATGCGTTTGCCGTATATAATTATTATATAATATACGATATATAATTATTTTTAAACCACCGTCATTCCTTTAATCGTTGGCCGACTTTAACGCAACGTAGCGATCGTGTACAGGAAATAAAATTTGCATAGGTGCATCGGTTCAATCGGGGTAAAGTATCGCTTTCTCGGTGTTGCCGTAAATCTGTAATTATGGCTTTTATGATACAATAGAGAGATACGTACGTATCCCCATTGTGGAATTCATTAAGCACAGAATGTCGAACGCAAATGGACTATGAGGACGTGCAACGTTGTTAACCAGCAATCTATAAGATATTCCGCACGCGAACCGCGTTTTCTGCCTGCTTAGGCCACAATTCCTCCTTTTCGTTGATCATTGCTTTTCGACACGTCGCTGCGCATATAAATCGCTATAAATTCGTTTTTCGTTGCCATTGTCGCGAAAGTTGCCACTTTTGCTATTTTATCTTAGCGGTTTTAGTCGCTGTTGCGAAATTGTTGTTTCCTTTGGCTGGTTTAGCTTTTTGCCAAGTAAGTTTTGCTTGCTATTTTATATCTTCTATAAAAACGATGATATTCATTTATTACACACGCGCGTACATTTTCTCTCTCTCTCTCTCTCTCCCATTCATTCATTCACCTACTCAGTTGAGGTTAATTGGCATTAAATTTTTTTACAAGCATAATGCGCGGTTGCTTGAATAATGACATCGCGTACGTCGCTTCAAGGAGAGCCTTGGGAAAGAATCGAACTCGCTTGCGGTACAAGACTATCGCTGTGAACGTTTGTAGGAAAATTTTGACGACTCGTTGCGTTTCCTTTTCGTTCGTACAAAGTCAGAATACTCGGGAAAAACGTGAAATCGAAAACAAAAATGGAACGTATGATCGATTCTTGGTCTCTCGTCCTTTCACGAACGCTGGTTAGCTGGTCTTTCTCTCGTGAAAAATCGAAACGAGAAGGAAGAAAGCCCGAAGGTAGAGCGCTGGAAACATGGTGTGCCCTTTTTGTTCGGCCATGTGTACGGAACGCGTCGTTTTTACAAACAGGCGCACATGTGCTTTCTTAGCCTGGATGGATTTTCTCGGACTCGCGTATGGTTATCTTTTCAAAGCGTTTCAAGTGCTTACTTGTCGTTCCACGAAGTGAAAATTAGAGTCGAGTCGTTTCTGAACAACGTACCAGCAGCGTTCTACAATCTATGAAAATATGAATAAAATGGAAAGGAAAAGCTTTGCCCTGCGAACAAAGGCATATTATGTTGGAATAAAAGAAAGAACCGATGTTCCTAGACACCGTACTTCCTAGGAACGACATTTTCCCGCATAACTCGACAACCAAGCTCGAAGACCGATTACCTATAGCAAAAGAGTCGTTCTAAATGTTTACAACATATTTTAAAATCATCGAAATGGTATTTTCGCCGAGTCACAAATTCGTCGAACGAGGATATTTTTCAAATCTCCAGCGGTTTCCGTACAAAATCCCAAGTACCACTAACGCTACTCTATCGATGCTCTGTCGATGCTCTGTCGATGCTCTGTCGATACTCTAACATCTGTAACGTGATTTTCGCGAGGATTCATCACCTTGCACCTAATGAAACGTAGTCTGTAGAAGCATGCAATTATGGCGTATCTGGTGAAAATAGCTGATGAAACGGGAGATTTTCCTGACGATGCGCGGACAGTTTTACCTTTGATTCTCGTTTGCCAGTAAATTTAAATGATGCGGTGGCGGTGAGGCGGCCGAAACGGAACGGCAGAGAAGTAAAAACTAAAAGGAAGCGTGAAAACAGCTCGATGGGCACCCTATGCTCGCTGGCGAATACGTTGGCTGTGCGTGTTGGTTCGCTGTGGTGGCTTCGTGTCGCACACTTGCTCTTTCGATGCACACGTGCATCCAGTTTCTTTATGCGAAGGAAAGTCATGGTGGTCGTGCAGCAACGCCTGAATCACGCGGCGTTGCACTCAGCATCGTGCGCGCGCCTGTGTCTGTGTTTTACGACCAGTCAACTTTGCGGCTTCTGCATAACTCTCTGTATTTTCGTGTGTCACGGGATGTATTCGGTGGCTCTTTGTTCTCGTGTACGTGGACACGACGATTTCATCGTGATTCAACGTGCAACCTCTTTCTCTATCTATATCTCGCGTTTGTTCGCGCTTTACCTTGTTCCACAGTTACCTCTGTCTGGATCGCGTGCGATCGCTTTTCAGACTTTTTCGTCCATCTTCTGTACAAATAGAATCTTTGCCGTAGGAGCTGGCGGTATAGCGCGAACGTCATGGGAACGTAAGACCTCTGTTTCTCAAGCTTGTTTATACGATGTGTACGAACCATGACGAGGATAGACATTTTATATGTACTCTGCTGGACTATGCGTTTCTCGTACAACCAGCAAGCGCGTTCCTTGTAATCGCCTTGCGTTAGTTTTACTTACCAATGCAAGTTTGTGACACACGAGCTTTGTCCGTACTTGGAACATTTCTAGTAGATTTGTCGAGCGAAAGTTAATTTAACGCTTTGATTTTCGAACCGTTCGAAGAAATTAATTTACTTGAAATAATCCTGCGCCCACCGATAACGTCAACAGGAGATATTACATGATAACGAGGTTTCGATAATTTCATTCTACATTTAATAGAAAATTAATCGTCGTTTGCCTGTTTTCGCGAGAGGAAATTCTCTAGGTTGCAACTTTTAGCGACTGTACGTAATGTACTGTACAAACGTACGCCAAATCTATTCCGTCATTACTGAAAATTCTCAACGCGAGAATTGATTGTAATTTCAACAATAAATAAAAAAAAAATCTGTTCCGTATGTAAGATATATGGTATATAGAAGAGAGGCAGAGGAATAATTTTAAACGAATACACTTTTCAACTTCTCATGCTCTTTCGTTATACTTATCTCATCGATCATGTTCCCCGTTCTATACGCAAGTCCTGCAATTACGCAGAACGGAATGCAACGTGGCCAGCTAGAAAAAGTCGCACGTGTAATTGGCCTCCGAACCTTCGATTATTTTAACCGCTAGTTAATCGCAAACACGATCGTTGACGGTTTTCATGGCCTTTAATTACAAGACGAAGTTTGAGCCGCGTTATCAAGGTACACGAGTCGAGTGACTTTATCGTAAATCGTTCGTCCGTGGGAATCGTGCGATTTGCTCTTTGATTAGGAAAATCGGTAGCTGCGGGTAATTTTTCAAACGTTCTCGTCCCAAGTTCCGAATCATTTGCTAACGTTAAACGCGTAACGCTTATAAAAGACTTTCGAAATACGTGCTTTTGAAAACACCGTTGATAAAACGAAACGTTTTACGTTTTATGCGAATGTTGCTGCTGGTTCACCACGACCTCTCTCAGTTTACCGTTTACATTGTACTCTTAATTAATTCGTTATTTTTCGTTTATTCCGGTTCTGTTTTCGCTCGAACTAACGAACTAGCGTTGTACGTGTATACATCGCGGTTGCAATTGGCCAGACATTTTTTACATTGTCTCGTGATGAATTATCGTTACGTGTTTGAATGGTACATTGATTGTGGGCTAACGTGTTTCCCGAGTGGTTTAAGCCTGACTCTGATGTAGCTACGTAAATCGTGTCTCGTACGCAACGAACAAACGACTGAACCGTGACTTGCCCTCGATACACGATGAATAATGTGTAGAACAGTTTTCTCAGCGATCGGAATAATATCATTTTTCAGACGACTACTAACGTTCTAACGCACGTCTTTTCTTCGCCTGCGTTGTTTTCTTCGACTACTCGAGGTACGGATGGTGCAACAGCGGTGATCTTTTTAGCGCTCAAGTTTAGACGTATTGGTGAAATCCTACTCGACGCTGATGTACGCGAATAATACCTCGTTGTGTCTTTAGCGTGTAGCTAGATGCTTCTGTTTCGAGCAACGTTTCGTCGTTGTCGTAGCTCAGCGATAAAGGTAAACTGCGACAGAGGAAAGATACGATTTATCCACTTTACGTCCACTTTGTTTCCGTTTCGATTAATTTTCATTTTCGTATTTCAATATCGGTAAAGCTCGTTCCGCTTTGTTCGGTGTTTCTCCGCTTGATTCACCGCATTGTCTGGCCGATCGTTTCCTATTAGGATCCCATTAGCGTGGAAAAGTAGGGGAAACGGGAAGGAAAAGCTTGGAACAATAGGTTGGTGGAAGCATGAGTAGTAGGTAGGCTACCACGTGCTTGCGTTGTGAAAACTGTCTAACTTTCTACCGGCGGTGAAACGTTACAGAAGGTTGATTCTGATAAAGCAAACACAATGGTATTCGTACGCAGCCACGAAACAAATACTAGTCGCGAAGATAGTCCGTACACTCGGTACATACGGTAGTATTGAATTTTTATCAGGTCACATCAGTAATAAATCGCGTGTCATCGCTGTAGAAATCTGATCTGTGGTACACGTGGATATATACCGACTGCGCGATACAAGCGAAATATGTACAACGTATTTTTTCAATATTTCGTTTCACGGTTCCTTTAACAGTCTACTGCGTTTTATCCGATATACATATGTATATTTTATTACGATTATTTGAAATAAAATTTGTGAAGAATCTGCTGACCAACCGGTGACGCTAAAGCGAAGTAAATATTCGCAACGAGCAAATCAGCTGTGGAAACAGACTGAATATTTAACTGGCGGAAACGCTGTGTTTATTCAGTTATTAATGTTGGTTTCGCTAGCTTTTAACGCTCACCTTGGATTCCCGAGTGCGAACTGGGATTTGCATGAAAATAAAAAAATTCTCTCTCTCTCTCTCTCTCTCTCCCCTCTTTCTATATATAGAGAGAGCTCGATTGTGATTGTCCCGTAAGGAACTGGAGAAAAAGTTACGCGTTCCTAAAAGGTGCAGTTAAAACTGACGTGGATCTTTGAGTCAGAGAACAATGTTCAACCAGCTGATACGTGTCATTCGGAATAATAACGACTTAATAAAATCTCCGATCTTATTGAAATTTGTGTATAGTTTTATGAAACGCGATGTACTTTTATAGCGAATATTCCTCGATATTCAACGTTACACAGAAGCTTGTTTTTACGCTATTATTATTCCGAACCACTCGTATAACAGCGTACGATGTAATAAAAAGTGTCATTGAACGGTCGGTCGAGGAAGCAGAGAGGAGAGGAACAAGTGCAGGCGAATCGACTCTGAAAAGTTGGAATCCGGTTTTTACATGGTCGGCGTCGCCATCTTTTCCACTCGCTATCAGACCTGAATCATACGTTAGTCATCGCGTTTTACAATCACTCGCGTCCCGTGCACACGCACGGTGGTCACGTCGACAAAGGGAAAAACCAGCGCGCCAGGTCTCGAAAGGGGCGACACGCTCTTCTGCGCCGGAAAGCGAAACGTTCGTTGGCTCTCCTTGTGCTCGCCTGCCTCTTTTGTCCGTCCAGCCGAGTCGTGCCTTGAAAACGGTCTTCAACTTCAACGTATGCGAGCGAAAATCTCTCGATCGGATGCTTCTACCGTATCGCATCGCGTAGTACCCCATCGAATCTCTCCTCTACCCGATCCTTTCAAGCAAGCCGACGTTTTATAACTAAATTATCATTTTCAGAAAAATGGCCACATTCTTCCTGATTTTTCCACTTACGCGCGTTTTATGCGAACAAACCAGGTTAGTTGGGTTCTTTCTTTATTTCCTGCCTTATAGCGAGTACGTGCGTATTTTGTTTTAAAGATTCTCCCTCTTCGCGATTCACGTATCACCAAAATCGGTATTATATTGCGTATTAAATACAACAATAACGTTACCTTGCTGAAAAAACATTTCATACGCGACGCATACATACGACGCCCGCGTGCAATTCGCCGAATATTTCGTTACTCGGTGTTCACAATGCCGTCTTATTTTCTTTTCTTTTTTTTTTTTCTTTTTACTGCGTTCACGCGACATTCGCGATGTCACGATATCACAGCATGCCTATGTATACGAGCAATTGTAGGACATTGGACGTTACGTGTTAAACAGTTTGTCGCAGAGGTCAATTTATCGTTAAGAAATATATAGCGTACTGCAAATTCAAACAACGAGGTTAACAAGAGATCGCGCGCTATTTATTTTTGCCTACGACTTAGCTTGGACTTGACGATTCGTTTCTCGTGTAAGAACAGGGTCGCTTCTGTTTCTCATCGACTGGGAAATCGGCGAGAAACACGCAGTCGAAGAACGAGCGAAGCTCGCGACTGCCGTTGAATCGGTCGAAACCTATTAATTGGGATAGTTGAGCGAGTCCCGACGATGTGTCTCGGTTACGTAAGAATCGGTGCACGAAACGCCGATTTCCATTGAGTCGCGTCGCACGGCGTTGCTTCTTCGCTCTCGACTTGCCTGCCGCGGCGCAGCCTTCTTCCTCTCGCTTTGCTTACTTTCATCTTTGACCTTCGAAACGAATCCATGGTCTACGCGTTTCGACATACGTATAATAGAACGACAAAGCCGTGAAACCTCTGCATCGATGGACGATCGAGCGATCGATTTATTTTTTCCTGTTTCCTCTTTTTCACGATTCGATACGATTGAGCAAATCGATTACAACGAGTTAACGTTTCGTATTGTATATTCGATAATAGGAAATACGTATAAAATTGATCGAAGGCACAGTCGAGTTTTACCACGAGAAGCGAAAAATCAGATGTGTATTTTGTTTGGCAGAAGGAAAGGCTTCTTTTCGCGCAAAGCTGTTGGACATAACTGGGTGAATCGTCATTCGTTGTAGCGTATTTCTTCTTTCGATTGGGAAAAGTGTGTCGGGCACTGTTAAAATTAAAACGCATCGATCGACCGCATTTTTCTTTCCCGATATAATGTAATTTTCTGATGTCATGGGAACGTGAAATATTTAAATATACGTTGTAAGCGATTTATCGCTGGTAATACGAGCGATGTTTACGATGTTGCACGTTGCATAATGCTGTGGTGCCCTGCCGTTCTACGTAACGATGTTTGCGCCTCTCTACGTCGAACCAATATTTATCAATATGTAGATAGATTCAACTCAAAAGTAACTTTCATCGTTCCTCCGTGAGCAATTTTGATTTCCTATTTAGACTGTCCTATTACGTACGAAAAATAGTACAATTTTTTTTTATTTTTATTTGTCTCGCGATTTTACGACTTACAGAAAAAACAAAGAAGAAAAGACGAAGAGTTTGGCATTGTTTTATCTAATTATATTTAAATTATAATTAACTTATCCGACCGTGTCTGATAAAACATATTTAAATTGACGTTTGCCATAACGTTTCTCGAAAATTTGTTAGCCATTCAAGAACACGACGAAACAGCTCGCGCTAGAAGACATAATTCTTATCACGTGTTTTACTCAAGAAATCGCGATACGTGCTAATTAACGACAAATTGCATACTTTGTATCGTTCGTGGAAACAATTTTTGTCAAGGATTGTTTTGTCGTCCGTCCATACGTTATACGTATCTTCGATACGATATCGAATTGGTCATTCTCGTTGTTTTTTACATTTTATTCTCTTTCGTGTCCAAGTAAAGACGACGATACGCTTAGAAATTATCGAAGGATCGCCGTGACTCAAATGAAAATATGATTCATCGCGACCAAAGGTATCGTCTTGGAGCTTCGAAACCTATATACATCCGATAAAATCGTATTGAAGTTAAACATTTATATCTCTATGACAACTGACCTATATTTTGCTAAACGCGGAACCTTTCCTCGATCGTAGGCGTGTTTCTTAACAGGTATCGTCACCGTTGAACGTTATTTCGCTAATAAATCGTATCATACCGATCGAGTATCGAAACTGTCCGAGAATTTGACAAAAAACGCGGTTCCATTCGTCGAACGCGTGTCGTACGTTTTACGTTTCCTACAAAGGATAAGCGAGATTATTCTCGTAACTTTCCCTTCTCTATCTTCGGTACCATTAGCCTGAAAATACGATTATCACGGGAGATCGCCATGCGCCGAACTACAAAGCTCGTTTAACGTGAAACCTTCTGTGGCTTCTGTGGAGGAAAACGTGCGAACCAGATGAATGCACGAAACGCGGTACAGGCGGCGGAACAGCCACAGGCTACTAACTGCCGCGCATTCTCGGTGTCTCTGTCGTCGAATCCAGTGAATGAAAGGAGCTACGACTATTTTCAGCCGGTTTCGTGGAAACTCTCTCGAGTCGATCCGTGGAATCGACTCTTAACACGTTTGTTACACGCAGTCGCGTTTACAAAACGGACGCTGGGGCCTCTGTACGGCATGCATTCTCGTTCGAGTGCACGAACGCGGAACATGCGTGGAACACGGAACTTTGGTCGAGAGTGGTAACGAACAATTAATTCTTCGATTCTTTCATAGCGACCCTTTGCTGATGCAACGTATCGTTTTTCTTCTCTCGTTCGATCGATAATTTGAGGAGGATCGAGCTCGTGGATAGAAAAGTCGGAGGACTGCTCGAGAATTCTTAGCGCTGGGAAAACTCCTGAAAGACTGTTTCGAGTAGAAACTCGAGTCACGTACTTTTTTTCCCCCCGTGTTTCGCGATCGCCCGATCTATTGCCCTCCAATAGCATTTCGACATCTACGTTCTATCAGAACGAACTGTCGTTCTATCTTTAGAAGATTTTTGCGACGTTGAGCGTCCGTGAAACAGAGCGATCGATTTACGTCAGTGAACGCGTCTCACTGCGTCGATTGTTTCGCACAAGTTTCGTTTCAAGCTCGGCGTAAAATCAACAGCATCCGGTACCAATTGTTGCTAGTTCGCGTCGTTGGCAAACATGTTTTCGAGCAATATGCAGATGACGAACAGATATAACGGATGACGAACGAAGCGCGTCTCGAATTATTTTCGTCTATCGACGACTCATTTCGCGATCGTACACGTCTTTTCCCATGGAATTTTTTGGAATATGGTTGACGTTGTCGAGCAGTGGACGTTAAGCACGTTTTGTCAGGAACGCGTCTATTCGTCCATTTCTCGATCCCAACTTTCTCGCGACTTCTCAAGGTACACTCTAGCTTTCGTTCTGGACGCACCAGACAAACGCGTTCTTCTTCGTTAACGAGAAAGAAGAAATATTTGCATCGAAAGATACGACGAGAGGAAGGATTTGTCGAAAATATCGACGTTACTTTATCGCCGGCAAGCCAACGACGCGTCTCTCTGTAATCTGTGCGACCAGTATTACGATGAACGTGCAATAAACCGCGACACGGAAAAAGGAAGCGTAAAAACGTCTCGGTGACCGTTCGCACGTGACTGCATCTAGCCGAACCAGGTTCGGTTGACAAGGAGCGAATAGTAGCAGCGAAAGAATACGCGTGCGCGTTTGCGTTCGCGTTCACGACTGCGCGATAAACAGCCGTTGCGCGTTGATGATCGCAGGATAACCGACACTCTGGCATTCCTGCCTTCGTCTACGTTTCTTTGCATTAATACCTGCAGTCGACAGACTAATTACGCGTGCGCTAGGAACGTGTATCGCGAGGCCCGTGTCCGTGTGCGCCGTGAACAACACGGACGTGCTCGTGGAAATTTCCAGGCGATGCGATATAACGCGACGTGATCTCTATGGAAGCTGGAACGGAGGAGGATCGATTAACCTTCGGGTTCTTCGACATAGATAAAGATTTACGGAGAAAGTATCGATTGATTTTGGTCCTACGGATAGATGGATTCGATTTTTTGTTAATACGTTGGATGCCCTGTTACATAGCTGTTCGTTGGTCATAACCGTTTGGAAAATGTACAGCTGCGCGCGAGTACTCCAGTTTACGTTGTTTCGTCTATTGGAAAAGAGTTTTCCAAGATCGTTAGGTTCGACGATTCGACGCATCGCTGTTTTTATTTGTTCGGAGATTCGATGGTACGAATAACGCGTTTACAGGAAAGCAACGAGGATTTGAAGAAAGATAGACGATTGAAATAGAGATTTCAGGGTTATCGTTTGCGTGCAACCGTAGCAACGTTTATCACGAAAGCCGAACGTACACGCGTCTAAAGACCATAAATTACCATAATAAGCCATTTAGTTGTACCTGGCTATTTATGGTTATTATTCTTGGATGGAAACCAAGAACATTTCGATCGATTCGCATCCTCCGCACGATGATATCTCCAACTTGATTTATTTGATCGTTTAATCGATTATTTGGTCGATTTAACTGTTCTGCAAGTTGTTCCGGATTAACGTTTAAATCGATTTCGTTCCAAGATTTTTCATTTGATAAAAGTTCGTAGCAACGAATCGTTGGTGGATCGAGAGCCAAATTAAAAACTAAGGATATGATGTTTGGTCGAGCTGGAGAAGTATCGCGCTCGACGAGGGAGGCGAGGATGAAAAGTAAAACGTCGTTCTTTTTATGGTTTCGTTCTGTGGAAGATTCGATCTCTCTAAAGGTTGGTCCAAGCAGATTTCTCGGGTTGCTGGAAATCCCGTAACGCGCTATCGTTTCAAAAGCTTGTTCTTTCGGTCGACGTATAGTTCCAGACTTTCAAGTAGTTTCTCGTTCCACGAATCTTCGCCGAGACGTCGAACCTTTGTCTACTCTCGTATACCTGGGTCCACTGGCCGATAATTTTAGATCCTCGATCGTCGATTCCTCGATCCCAAGCCGGTACGACCATAGCGTTATCCATATGGTCGTGAGATAGAAAATTGTAAACGATACGCGTGTTTTTCTTGTCTCTTTATTTACATACATCGTTTACACTCACACTTGCATACGTATTTATCGTTGGATAAACAAGAGGTCAAAATATCAGCAGACCAGGCGTTACTTTTATCGCGTTTCGTAACCCGTTTCTCAATCGCGATTCCTACTCTTACATACCAAGTTGATGTTAACGGTTTCTCGTAAAAATACAAAAAGTACACGACGAGCATCGTCGAACCACTATTCGAATAAAGCAATTGTGCACGAGCTTCCTGTATTTTTGATTAGAGTCTATTAGAAATAAATGGTCGTTATTGGTCGAGGGTTCTCATCCAAGTATTATTCCATTGCGTAACGCGTCTCTAACGACGTAAAATATCTGCAACGAAGACTGGCGTTTTCGGGCAACGTTGTTGTATATCGTACGTGTAGCGTGTATCCATCGAAATTACCACGATCGTGCCTATTCTTTCGTTCGTTAGGTGTTTATCACGGCAATGTTCGTCGCTCGGTACTTGATTCTTCGAAACGGTAGTTTGTTTGCGATTGAACGTTGGCGGTAATGCTTGGCCGACGACGCTTCCACAAATTGGAGTAGCTGTTTCTCGAAGGAAACGCGCGGTGACTCGCGTATGAGCGCGGTTATTACGATGACGACGACGACGACGACGACGACGACGTCGTCGTAATTCGTTACTAATAATACTAATCTTGCTCCGAACATGTTTACGCGGAGCGTTACCTCCGAGCATCCCTATTAACGTATTAACGAAACAGCCTTTCAGTGTTTTAACGTCTTTCGTCCCGTTGCGAGTTGCGCGAAAATGACACGATTGGAAAATTGCCAAGATCGTTTTGTTCTGCCAATAACTTTTTTAAACCTGGTCGAAGATCAACGAAGTTCGGAAGGAATTTCTGATCGTTGGAGTCGGAGCCGAAGTTGGGACGGACTTTGCTGTTTTTCGTATAAATTCCGAAGCGTGTCGGAGCGAAATTCGTGTGTCTGTGTGTTGTATAGTTTGTTTCGTAGCAGTATTTTTATACGATCGGATCAATAGCCTTTTCGATTGCGATAAAATGATAAATTTTGTGTTTTACAGCGCGTGAATGAATATCACTGTTCGTCAAACGTTTAACATACATGCGTACAATTATATGCGCGTTACGTAATTGGTACCTTTAACGAACTGTGGCAAATGGAGTGTATCGGGGCGGCGTCAAAATTGGAAGCTAAAGAAGTAAAGAAAAGTCGGAGTGGGGAATTTTTATCCCCGAATCTTGAGCTGTGTAGCGAGTCGTAAAGTTTCATTCGTCGATTGATCTATCCAATTTCTTTCTCTTCGAGATCATTTTTCTTATTTTTGGTTCTTTCTGTTGTGTTTTCTTTTTTGTTTGTTTGTTTGTTTGTTTGTTTGTTCCCAACTTTTATTTCAGAAAGGAAATTGAAAGCGGTATAACTAATTTCGATTGTCGTTTTCGCGTGTGTGTTACAGAACAGTCCCGCAAAGACGAAGGAGCCAACCTCGACATCAACGACGAGTACCTCGGGCAACGGTTCAGCCGGGAATAATGGCGGACACGCGCCTCTTCGCCGTAGCTACACGTCCCTGGTGACAACCCTGATCGAACAACATCGTAAACTAGATCGCAGCGCGAGCGAGCCAACGTCTCGTTATAAAACGGAGCTGTGCAGGCCATTCGAGGAAAGCGGCACCTGCAAATATGGCGACAAGTGTCAGTTCGCTCACGGTTACAGCGAGCTACGGAATCTCGCCCGGCATCCGAAATACAAGACCGAGCTGTGCCGCACGTTCCACACGATCGGTTTCTGTCCGTACGGACCCCGTTGCCATTTCATTCACAACTTCGAGGAGGCTCGAATTCACAATCAAAAAGTGAGCGCGCAACTAGGATCCACGCAACCGAACATACTGGGCTTGAATCCTATTCTAAGCGCGGCAGCAGCGGCAGCCGCAGCCGCAGCCGCCGGTGGAAATACCTGCAGTGGCTCGAACGTCAATCCGACGACGATCAGCAGCGTCGCTCTGCTCGAACAGATCGCGGCCTCGCCTCAGGTAGCGGCAGTGGCGGCCGCAGCGACCCCCAACCTCATGAGAGCCAATTCCTTGAGCCTGTGTAGTACCACCAATGCCTACAATCCACCGCCATTGCTCAGAACCAACTCGTTGAGTCTAACGACTAGCCAACACCACCACCACCACCACCACCACCATCATCATCATCAGACTAGCTCGACGACCGCTAGCTCGTCGGTGATCGGCGCCACCAGGCCCAAGCCGACCTTTTCTCTCGGCAGTACCGGAGACTCGGTTTCCCCGTCGTCCAGCCTCAGTCAGTCGCCGACCAACTCTATGGCGAGTTTCTTCGGCGACGACAGCAATCAGCAAGCGTCCGTTACCTCGCCGTTCAGCTTCGGCCAGGATTTCGGGCTCCTTGCCACGAGACGAAGTCCCAGCCCTCGAACCAACAGCGTGTGCAGTCCTTTGAGCACCGAGGAGCCCACGCCGAGAACACCGTCCCCGCTCTCACCGAACGCCGAGTCCAGACTGCCAGTTTTCAATAGGATCAGCAACACCCTCGCCGACTTTGAGAATCTTAAGATCTAAGGGATTTCTCCTCTGGGTCCTTCGACTTCCTTTGGTATATTCTATTTTCCTAACGTTGTTTCTGATAAATGTGTACGTCAACGTTTTAAAGAGCAGAGTAAGGACAGAGAAAGAGAGAGAGAGAGAGAGAGAGAGAGAGAAAGAGAGAAAGAGAGAGAGACGATAAAGAGCGTTGGACCCAAAGCACACGCGTTAATTTATATATATATCGACCGAAAAGACAAGCGAATATTTAGGGAGAGGGGACGGACTCTTCCACCGACTCAAAGAGGTTTTTCCTTTTCTCTTTTCTTGTTTTTAACATTTGAACTATATTTCTCGCGTCAGACGGGCCTTCCTCTCCATCGTACTCGGCTTCTTATTTAAGCGTTTCTCGTTCTTTAAACTGTCATTTCTAATTATGATCACACTATTATTATTATTATTATTATATAATTATATTATATATATATATAATATTATGTCAGTATATTATATTATCATCGCTACAATTAATATTAATAACGTTATCAGTAATATCACTAGCGAATCTTGAATATCGCTGTTAATTCTAACCGCATTAGTAGCGTCAGTCACTTTGTGACTCCGACTACAGGTCCGTTTCCATCTTTTTTTCTCTTCTTTACTTTAGGTTTACGCTCGTTTAGTGGAAAGGTCGAGATGGTATCAGCCCGGATGTCCCGACCTGCTCGTGAGAATCCTTGGATGATTCAACCGTGGAAAAGGAGAAAGATAGAGAAAAGAAAAAGAGAAGCGCAAAGATCCGGGAGCGAGGATAGCGTGAACGTAAGAATATGCAGAAACGAAAAGGCGGCGATGGGAGCGAAAATGTACCGGAAGAACGAGTCCAAGTTTCTACCGAATTCTGACTTGGCTCGAGCAAGTTGTTCTTTGATCTCCTTTGGACTCGCGCAGCCCCATCTCACTCGGCATCTCCGCTTTCAATGGCCGATCCTCGCCTTTGTCCTTGCTCCTACGTTTTGTTGCTTGGTTCACGCGAGGATTCTCGCAACAACGAGGCGTTTTTCCATCCGGGGCAGGTGAAATGTTGCAATATTCCAAACCAACTCGTTCGTTTTTTAAATAATTCCTGGATTTCTTCTTGCGAAAAAGCTGCAGGGGAAAGTAGACTTTTGAGAGTGAAAGGAAGGCGAGTTCGAGTCGCACGGGAGAAATAACTGAAAGCAAAACAGATGGAGAGGAAGATATATATATATACATATATACACACATATATATATATTTATATATGCGTGTGTGTGTGTGTATGTGTGTGTGTGTGTGTGTATGTGTGTATGCAAATATGTGTATGTGTATATATACACACACACGTATGAACAGGAGTAAAACGTGTCGCGTTGGTGTTGGGTTTAGGTGATGAAGCGCACGAGATCACAATCAAAGATCATGCTATGCAAATTAAGTGGCTTAGAAACTCCGATTGTCTTCCAACGAGCAAGTAAGAGTGTGTTTGTGTGTCAGTGTGAGTGTACAATCTCGTGATATTACGAAGTAACCTAGACAGAGTGGAAGAGAGAAAGAGAGAGAGAGAGAGAGAGAGAAAGAGAAAGAGAAAGAGAGATCGAATGGTGAGAGCAAGAAGCAAGCAAAAGGAAGATAATGAGAGAAAGTGATGCTTTAGTGTGTGTATGTATGTATGTATGTATGTGTGCGCGTGTACGTGCGAACGAAAGAACGTGCTCATTTAACAATAAGTTATACGAAAATAGATATTTTTATAGACGAGAATTCGTCAGGGCTTTCAATCGTTTTACGCGTTCAAGGTGAACTTTGTACGAGAGACGCTGTACGCCAACGAGAGGTTGACAACTGATTTATACGTTCCCCGAGAAAAAAGATTTCTGTCTTTGGAATAACGTTCTATCCTGAGACGAAAATATCCTCTAATGGAATTTCTTACCAGCATCAGAGTTACTTTTATAATTTTCTTTTTAATCGATTTTTAAACATTTTATCCATCTAAAGACGTTCTTGATTCTTTTTCATTTTCTAGTTTATTGGACCGAAGAAGCATTATCGGACGTACGTCATAGCTTGGTTGAAAATTTTGGTTTTTTCCATGTTCTTGTTTGTTTTCTTTCACGTTCTCGGTTAATCGATCGATCAAAAGTTCGAAAAGAACAAATAAAAAAGTCTATTTTTACCGACTTTCCAAAGCTAAGACAATCGAGTAATTGTAAGAAATTTTAATGGCAAAAGAGAGCCAATTCTTTCCACGACCAACTCGTACCAAAAGCAAATATTGGTAAACCTATTTCTTTCTCTAACGTACCATGAAACGAATTCGCTCTAGCTTTAGCTCGACAGGACAATATGCCCTCTCTGTTCCTCCCTCTCGTTCAAACTCTATACGATAATTGCTGATATTTGCATTGCGATAGCTACATATCACTTCTCTTTTTTTATGGGAAAGGACAATGTGTATATATATACCGCGAAGTGGACCCGATTACTCCTTCCGCTTCCCGTCGTTCGCCCTCTCCTTTCAACATCTGGGCCTCGACCGCGATAAAAGCATTAACATTATGGAGAAAAGGAAAAGCAATTGTATTACGAAGAGAGCGAACGGAGAGAACATATAGGTAGATGGAGCGAAAGCGACAGTGAGCTTAGGGCAATGAGGCGGCGTAATTTCCAGAGTGCTTCCGTCTGCCAGCAAATAATCACTTTTCGCGTTAAGATCGTTCAAAGCGTCGTTTCGAGAAAGTGGAACGACGAACCGACTAGCTCGTCGGTGTATATTTTCGTTTGTCTTATTTTTTATTTTCGTTTCTTTTTCAAATATCGCCAATGGATTTCTTGGCGTAAAAAGCGCGTTACCCCTACGAGAATGTCGAGAGAACAACGTTGAGCAATACGAAAAAAAAAAAAAAAAAAAGTGCTAAATAACGTAGTTTCTGAAAAAACGAAATACATTTTGTATATATGCACACCACATACTTACGCTGATAATTAAGTCTATAATCACGTTTGCTTCAAGTATAAATTAATCGAAATCGTTTCAGTTTAAACTGTTATAGATTTAATTATTATCGTGTATTATTATTATTATCATCGTCATCATCATCATCATACTAATATTATTTTTATTATTAATTATTAACTATTATTTTATATTATTATTATTATTATTATTATATTATTATTATCATCAAATTCACAACACTATACGCATACAAAGTAAACTCATCTCTTCTACAACAAACAGCATAACATATTCATTTAATATCGTCATATTATTTATCTGACTGATCGTTTCTTTTTCTCTTTATATTATTATTATTATTATTAATGTTAATAGCATTATTTTTATTATTTTTGTTTTTCCATTTTCATGTAAAACGATGCAGTCAATTGCAAGTTCCCATCATGCAGTCTATTGCTTCGACGATCGTCGTTCAAAGCACCAACTAAGGTCAATTAATATCTTGTCTCATCCAAAATATATATATTTATATATATATCGCAGTAACTTTTGCGGCTTTGTATCCGTTATATTATGGTATTATTCTTATTCTTCTTTTTATTATTATTATTATTATTATTGCTATTATTATTATTATTATTATTATCATCATTATCATTATTATTATTATTGCTATTATTATTGCTATTATTATCATTATTATTATTATTATCATCATCATTATCATCGTCACCATCGATACTCGTATCGCTATTACTTCTATTATTAATACTGCTACTGCTACTACTACTACTACTACTGCTGCTGTCGCTATTACTTGTTACGTTACTATCACTTTACTACCATCATCACTGCTGCCAGCACTGTCTTCTGACGTACTAGTGATATCCTAGGATTTTCACAGATCGTCGCATCTCACCAACGTTATCGATCATAACTTCGTTATTGCCGTTATTTCGCGTTCAAAAACGCGAAGCCCTCCCTTAACCCATTTGTGCTTGGTCCATCTTTTGTACATTTATTATTTAACGAATATTATTTAATTCCTTGCCATAACATACATACTCGTCCCTTTCTCTCGTGCCCGAACGCAACGATACGCTCGATTTACGCGACTCTCCTTCCACGAGCAGCAGAAAGCAGAAAGCCTAGAGATTCCGAAATCTAGAATGGCGAACGAAAATCCACGTGTTTCTAATACGCCGATTCGAGGTTTACCGGGCTCTCGACGTTGCTCGCGCTATAGGCTGATGCGTATCACGTATTTGCTTTTGCGCGCGGAAAGACAACCTTTCCGTTCGCGCGCGCTCACCATCGACGGCGCGCGATAAAGTGGATTAGCGAAGGCGGTGATTAAAAAATCTGCTGGCACGGCGGTGTCGCACGTCGCGGCGCGCCGCTCCGGTTCGCGCCGAGAAAGGAATAAAATCGCGGAGGAGAAGTACGTGAACGAAGAGGGAAGGAGAAACGGTGGAAAGAGCGCGTTTACCGGGCACGGAGAGTGAAAGTCCCAGAGAGTTTGTTCGTCGGTCGATCGAGACAGGAAAATAAAAAGATGCGTAGGCACATACGGGGAGGGGGAGGGGGAGGGGGGGGGGGCGGGCTGCGGCGAGTTCGGTTCCGCGCGCGTTCTCCAAAACGAAGCTACGGTGTATACCGTGAAACGTTTAATACGAATACGTATACGCGTATACGTATACACTGTCACGGCCCTGGCGAAACGGGAGGAGGCACGCCGGACTCTCTCGACGAGTTCTCGAGAGCTCGCGGCAGCCCGCGCGATTTCACGCACCACGATGAGACAAGTAACGACTAGCAACGACGGCGTACGCCTTTTGAGAAAAAGCGTCTCGCGATGCTGCGACGGCATCTCCTTCGTTGCGTTTCGTCGCTCTCGCTATCTACCAACGTATCGTGTTATGTCATCCATCTATATATGTATGTATCAGTGTACAATATACAGGGTATTTTCAAATTGTGTCACTGTTTACCATGTAGGCAACGATGTCCACGTGGAGCCGCAACTCGTTCGTTTTATCGATGTGCGGTGCACACGTGATGCGAGAAGATTCGAGATCGTCGTTCAAGCTTTGATATAATTTTAAGAAACCCTGGATATAATATATATATATGGATATGTCTGTATCCGATTGGTACATTTACATCGTTTCGCTTGTCCAAGTTGATCGATGTTTCCGCTCTTCCTTCGTAGATCGGAAAACGCGATTGCCCGGATCTTTATACTTCGAAACAGAAACTACTTGCGTATCGCCGATACAAGGACAAATTTTCTTCTTCTTCTTCTTTTCCCTCTCGTTCTTGTTTCCTCATTTTTAATGTCGCTATCGTTAGGTGATCACTTCGTGCGTGGCAATTTCGCGAAACAATCTCATACACTTGCAACTTTCTGTATAACCACGTTTATTTCGCATAACTTTGAACCTCCGCGCCCTTTGAAATCGTGGCAGAATGGAAGGCAAACTAAATACGGTAGTATCGGATATCTCTGAAGAGATCGAAAGCAATCGGTACTCGATCTGCGACGAGAGAGAATCCTACTAAATCCTACTAGGGTGTATTTAATTTATTTGCGAATGAAAAAATAGTTTACCGTAGCGGCATAGATGCAAAGTGGATGTACTATGGTGGGTTTTTTTTTCTCTGTTTCTTCTGCCCTTTTCTTTCGTTTCTCGATCCATAGTTCGTGGAACGAAGCGAGTTTTCTGTTAATTCACAAGAGAACAATATGCGTCAATTTCGAATATACAGTGTCGTTTATGTTTCTTGCATCTTTATTCGAGCACGGTGCATGCTTCTTCGATTTCTTTCTAGTTTTCACACGTTTCCCTTTTTTATTTATACTTGCGAGAACGAGAGAGCAGTTGGCAAGGGGAAAGGAGAACGTAAATTTCAGTTGACTAGTGCAATTAATATAATTATATGTATTTATTCGAACTGTTTTACATGGATAGTTTATTTTATAACACACACGAAGGAACGTGTACGTCTCTTAGTTTTCCTGTTGCACAAAATGGCGTGCATAGGCTTCTTGAACTTTAAACGCACGAAGGCACGTGTACGTCTCTTAGTTTTCCTGTTCCTGAAAATGCCGTGCACAAGCTTCTCGAACTTTAAACTATTCCTGGCAAACGTATCTTCGTCTTTCTCGGTTCCTCGAATCCTATTGGCGAGCAAACGCTATGTGCCGAATTGTACAAATAATACCTTTGTCGATCGAAACACACGTACATACATCATATATGCATACATATATAGCATAAGCGACTGGATGAGACTCGGTCGCAGCAGCGAACGACGCTAATTTCGTACCCTCCTGTTATAGACTTGACAACTTATACATATTAAATATAATATTAATAATAAAATATATACTTTACGTTATGTCTCTTTTTTAATTTAATATATTTATTTTTTCAATCAAGTATTTATATATTTATACAATATTTTATACAACGTTCTTCACAAAATACACTATATATATACACACATATATATATATATAAATAAATAAATAAATAAATAAGTCAATAAGTGAATGCGTAGTACATGCGTTACAACGATGTAATGTGACAGGTCGATCTCTTGGCTCTCAGAGGAAACCGATGATCACTAACAAACCATCAAGATTCTTTAACTTTTATAATTATTATTATTATTATTATTATTATTATATTATAATATTATTCTTATTATTTCTTTTTTTTTTTTATTATGTATTTTCTTCCGTTTCTTCGAGACCAATCTACCGGAATGTATTTCTCTCCCCCCTTCTTTTCTTGCCCCGTGGAGAACCGGTTCCTGTCAGGGCCGACTAACCACGGTGTGTTCCCATCAAATGAAAAAAAAAGAATAAAAAACGACGAAAGTATGTATACTTAATTTCTCCTTGTGATACGCGACCGCCGTGCGATGTCGACCGGCAGCCGTTCGAGAAAACGATTTGCGCCACAGATATATATCATGTTCGACGAAAGCGAGCGAGCGAGCGAGCGAGCGAGAGAATGCGTGTGAGAGAGACATTTAGCGATATGTACTAAGAGAGATCAAAATGCGATTTTGGGAGCCAATTGATAGGCTGGCGGAAGTCGTTCGAACTGGACATGTCCAACTGTCGAAGAGCTCGCGCGTAAGGTCATCGCGAAATCTCGGTCTGTTCGTGCTGATTTTCTTCCTTTCTTCCGATCATCTTCGAAGATCCATCTTCCAGCTAACGATTAGCGGTTCAACGGTGGATTGAGATTTTTCACCAGTCTCCCGTTGGGTCGTTCGCCGGAAGGTTTATCGTCGTTCAACGAGATTTCGCAGGAACGATCCAAGGTTCATTTCTGTTTCTGTATCTTTTTTTTTCTTTTTATTTTGGGACGATGTAGGTTACGATAGTGCGTGTGGTACAGTCTCGAACGACTTCAGTCTAATCCACAATGGGACCACAAAGGTGATAAATGCGTATAGAGTTTCATTAATTAGAGGATTGGCGAGAAAGATAGAGAGAGAGAGAGAGAGAGAGAGAGAGAGAAAGAGAGAGAGAAAGAGAGAGAGTGCCTTAAAAAATAAAAGAAAAATACTAACGCCGTTTGCGAGAGGCGACGTTCGTTCGATCAACGGTGAACGCGAAATTTTCTACCGGAATATTTCTGTTAGCGACGTAGTACGTAAAGACTGTGCGTCGTTTGGCGAATGCACGAGTGATTTTTGTTTGTGTCTTTGACATTTTTTTTTTTACCGCTTTCACCCGACGTCGAACGAATCTCGCCGCGCGCATCGACGATCCTCCTTCGTTTCATGTACCGAAAGAACACACATATACGCGAGTCTCATGTACCACGATTGAAGAAAATTGTAGTTTGATAAGTATTGCCAACAATACACTATCTATTTAATACATTTTATTATTACAAAATAATGAAGTTTGTACGATTGATTTTTTCGCCACCGTGATTCTCCATCTTGTCCTTCCCCTTGTTTTCATCCCCTAAATCTAGTTGCCAATAATCGCTGACGGTAATATCCGTACGTAACTAGATTTTTATTCGTTCATCGATATACTATATGCACGTGTATAGTTATTCTTAACTTTACGTACAAATAATTTTTGCTCGCCAAGTGCGATATAATTTTCTACAAAATTAAACGCTTTATTACGATATCCAATAGAATTTCATGGGATTACGCGCAATCGCCATTTCTACCGAAGACCATTGTATTATCTCGGTCGATTTAAGAGACGTAGGAAATTTACGCTTCCTTCGTTTGGAAATTTTCCAGCGTAATGACATCCTGTCGTCCGTAGTTGAAAATTACGCATCCTGGTTTACGACACGATGTCAAACGTTCGTCACGATAGTTCATCGTCTTCTTATCGGACGCCTCGCCTCTGCGTAGTGCGATCGAACAGAGTATGTATTCGATTTGACCGGCGGTCGGTTTAACGACTGTTTCGGAACTCGGTAGAACAGACGTTTTCTATCAATCGAGAATCGTATACGATACAGGGTGATTGCGAGAAAATCGGCTTTGAAACATTTTTGTTCCGTGTTTTCCACTTGTCCTTTTCACATGGGCCGAAAGTTATGGTCGTGTATCGACGTCGCAAAAAACGCGGTTAATCGGTCTAAAGGGCCGTTTCGGAGAAATAAGAAGAAACGGCTAGGGAGAAAAAACGCGAACGGCAATTAACGGTTAACGACGTGGCGAGTGTCGATCGAACGATCGGAACCAGCCTAGCGCGCGCGCCCGCCAGCCGATAACATTGCCAGCGAAACGGAACTCGAACGAGAGCAACGGCTTCGTTTCGCCGATATATCGTATACCTTTGTAATAAACTCTGTCGGGAACTGCATTCCTCCCGTCGTTCCTTCCCTTTCGTTTTCGTTCAGCGCGATGACGACGATGTCGTGGCAATTTTACCGTGACGGCAAGTTGCGAAACGCGATAAGCCTTCGGTAGACAGCGGGGGATTATTGAAGCGAGTCGTTTCGCATAGGAGATATCTTTGCATGAATGAGATACGAGTACGAGCGGTGCAGGGGTGAAAAACTAGTAAAAGCTGGTATAGAACGACCGATATCGCGTTTCTTTCGGTGTTTTCATGTTTTGTTCGTCCATCGGGTTGAGTTTGACGAACTTTGTTTCCGAAAGCCTTCGGAAAGATCTTCGGCCAAAAGGGAAGCGGCAGTCGCGTGTCGAAGCGTCTGTATCGCTCGATGCACTTTCGCAAACGAGCACAAGTAGATTACGTTTCCTCGAATCAAGCAACGTTGACCGCGATAGAAATTACAAGCAACGCACGTACATCCAGTCGTTTCGGACGTTGCCCAATGAGATTTAGCCTTAAAAAGAGCATCCCTCGATGACATTTTGGACAGACGTTAACGATACCATTAGTTTTACGATGTTACGAATAAATATTCTAACAATAATTATCGCCTAGCTGCACGTACTTTGATACATTCTTAACGAGTTATTACGTCAATGATTCGGAGCAGCAACGGGTTATCCTCGATCGTATCGAGTCCTTGTTCACCGTCCCTGACCGTTCCGGTCTCGTTGTTCCTCTTGGTGACGATTACGCAGGGAACGATCTAATTTGCGTTCTTATCGCGCGATCGTGTAGCTTTTTCTTCCACGCTGTCGATAATCCGTGCGTTATAAATAAGTATTCAGGATACACCGCGGATGATATCAAGGGGGAAAGAAGGAAAAAAAACGAACGTATCTCTGTTATGTTCCGCTGCAATTAGAACCGCGAGATCCCGTATACGCAATGTCAAAAATTACATTTTCTTGTCAAAGCGTGTTTCGCGTTAGCGACGAAAACGCGATTCTTTTGCTCGGACGTACAGTTTGTAAAAGAGACACGGTTTGTTTACGGAGACGCGTCGAACGTAAGCACCGGTATGAGAGTAGAAAATAGACTGTGGCGTGAGACTCGAAGGGTCGAAGCACAAACGTTGATTGCATTTTCGAAGCGCGAAACTCGACGATAAAATATCGAAGCGCCGTATCGTGACGGTTTCCTGACATTTCTATGCGCAAGTTGTAAAGCACGCATCGTTACATCGTCGACCGAGTACAATTTCATAGTGAAAGATATGAAGAAACACGTAAGCGTTTATCATCGGATAGATTCAACGTAAAACGTATAGTAGGTGGTAGATCCGCAAACTAACAACCGTAAATACGCAACTGGTTGCTCCCATGTATTTTCGTATTATAAACGTTCTAACGAGGAACAGATATTTCGATGCTAAATACGAAAATATTGTAAATTCGACGTAAGAAGCAAAGTTGTAAATGTAAATTTCGAAGCGAACGGTTTGGGAGCAACGAGAAAATGAAAGCGGAAGATGCGGAACAAGATGGAGGAAAGTTCGAATGGAAGGTAACGTATATGTATACGTGGATAGCCGCTTACGCGAATATATATAATATATATAGAATATATAGAATATATAATAAAGAAAAAAAGGGGGGGGAAAAACGTAATACGTTGGAGCGGAAATACGCAGGAATCGACAAGGAGGATGACTGTGATCTTTGACCGGTTTCCCCTGGCTCTGTTCGCGCGAGCATAAAAAATCACGACTGCAAGACGAATCCGTAATTACGCGCGGCCGGTTTCCTTCGTCGACTTATACGCGCGACGACGACGTCGTGAACGTAAAGGAAAAGGTAGTTTAGAGCGGCGCTCACCAAGCTTCTGACATGTCGCGAACGAGTCACGTTCCGCGGCTGCCCGGTGCGCTTTACACATCCGGTTGCAGCGAACGTGGGCGCAGTAGCCAACAGGACGGGTCGTGCATCGGTGTAGAGAGCGTAGAACGAATTAGAGTGTGGTAGATCCGTGCTTGATTTCTATTTAACGGGCCGCCTCCGAACGCCGTCTCATTAGCGATCGACCGGCTTGAGAATCGATCGCGTCGCCTTAACGAGCTTCGAATCGACCGAATCCCTTCGATCCGCTTGGTTATTATGTCATCGTTCTCGTTCGGACATTTTCCCGCTTCTTCTCGCCTCTTCGACCGGCAAACGCTATTCTCTCTCCTCCTCTTGCTTTCGATCTGTCCGGTTTAGCAAAGGTGTCGCGGAATCCGAATCGAACGATTTATTTCGTCTATTTATTTGAAATTTAGTTGAAATTCAAAAACCAGGGATAAACGATCGTCGCGCTATTGGAAAATTCGTTTATCCGAGCGATCGCGTATTCGTGTCTGTTTACTCGGACGAACGTGCAGTGGAATAAAAAGGTGGTTCGTGTTTGACAGTGTTCGTGTTCGTTCTAACAAGCAACGGAGTTTTTATAGTTGAGTATATCAGGTCGGTTAACTGACTGACTTTTCGTATCTTCCGTTGGCTTTGTTCGACGGTTTTAAGCTTGTTCGCAGTAAGCGTCTTTTATGTGGCGATAAAACGCATAAACCTGGCAATGTAGAGCGGACGTAACGGTTACGATAGCTACGATTTCATTCACGTAAGATTTGCGTGGTATAGACGCTGCTGCTCGCGAAGCGAGAAATTCGGCTTCGTAAAGCACGTTATGCGAGTTGTATTTTAAAACGTCGAAATTAAGGGAATATCTGGAAGAAGATAAAAATGCCATCCTATCGCGATTACTTCGAGTCACTGATTGTCGCAGCGAAGATCTCGCAGGAAAAGTTACAAGTCGAATTCTTCGATCGGCTAGCAGCTAAACGGGGGCAGTGGAAATTTGAAAAGATTCGCACGCTATTAGAGAATATAGGGTATAACGAATCGTGCTCGTTGCTTCGCCGTTGCCCTCTTTCGCATCGATATCTCTACGGTTACGTATCTTTGAAAAAATCGAATCGAATCTCTCTGCTACGCCTTCTATCCACGGAATTTGAAAAATGGCCGCCGTCGTATCTGCGTAGCGCGTTTAATAACGCGACGCGGCTTGAAATATTCTCGCGCTTTGTTACAATGTAATTAATCAACGTATTTACGGTGTCTCGGCGCGTGATGTGTTTCGATGTTTTTATAGGGATACCGGTAAAAGCGTTCGTTCATCTTGCGCGTGTGTAATAAATCGAGTGAATCTTTATCGATGCTCCCGCAACCGGTGCACGCGACTTCCGGCAGAAAAAGCGTGCAGAGGAAAGTAGGCCAGAGATAAAGAGATTTTTTAAACGTATGTATATTTCGAGTCGGCGAAAGAAAGTTGCCGTTTTTCTGCCAATCTCCGACAAATGCTTAACGCGCGACGTGTTACGCGTTTCTGAAAATGGGCCGACGTACTCGAGTATCGTACTCGACCGGGGTAGAAACTATCACCGAACGAACAAAGTAGCAACGCGTAAGGCTTGTCGCGTGGCTGACTTTTCATCGGATCTGCCGCTACGAACGTGTCCGATCAGCGAGCAGCGGAGCAAACGCGAGCAGAAGACGCGGCTCGGTGTTTAACCCGTCGGCGATCGAGCTTGTCGAGTCGCGAGAGATCGAAAGTTCGAGTAGCGTGGAGCGAGGCCAGTTTTCCCGCCGTTTTCCATGTGTCCTTCCCTCGCGTGCATCGCCTCGAGGTCGTCGACCTGCCTGCCGGCAGAGGCCGATCGTGGACATCCGAAAAGACGGGCGAGATTGGCGAGGGCGAGAGCCAACAGCGAACAGAGACCAAGAGAAAGAGAACTCACGCTCTCCGCTCTTTCTCGGCTCTCCTCGGCTCTGTCCTGGTCGCACTCTGGTCGCTCGCCCTCTCCCATCTCGCCACGTGTTGGCTACGTATACGTAGTATGTTGTACCTTGGAGCGTCATTCAGAGAGCCACCTAAAATTAGCGAGGGAGTATATGGCGTAAAGAAATTTGGCAACGGTGATCGAGCGCGAGTCTTTAAAATCGGACGTTGCTATCGCGAGAATCGTTTCGTCGGATGTTGTCGTCGTTTTCTCGTTAATTAGCGGATGACTACGGCTCGAGATGCTCGCACGTCGAAAGAAACGCGTATCGTAAGCAAGCGAGTATCGTTCTAGAAGAATCGACCAGATCGCTTTGATTTTCCAGATTTCTCTACGGCTTTCGACGACTCGTCGAGGCAAGTGAAACGAAGCAGATAGCCTAGAACGACGATTATAGAACGCGGTACTAGTTAGAGTGGCTATCGAATTTTGCACGGTCCTGAATAGCGAAGCCTCGTAAAGCGAGCCGTGTTTAGAGTAACCGCGTGGCTACTGGAAAATACCGCTCCGTTCGCTCGTTACGTCTTCCGATATCCATTGCTTCCTGCATTCTTCGCGTCTGAATTTCTGCCGCTTATTACGTAGCATGCGCCGCGCCATCCGATAATCCACGGTAAGTAGTTTGCTCGAGATTGCGAAGCGGTATTTCGATAAGTTAATTTTACCAAAAAGATCTCTGTGTCTTGGCGACTCGATCGCGTCTGAGGTTATCGACCTCCGAACCACGCCGCGCCATAACAGATCTATTATTTGTATAAATACAAGTCTCTATTCCTGCTCTTCTCTTTGGAAGTTTCGCTCTCTCGAAACCTAAGCCTCGTCCAACCAATTACGGCAAATACAATTTTCTTAATCGTAACCAGTTTTCTAATACCGTCGACTTTTCTTCTAAATCCTTAGATTCTTTCGAGCTATCGGCTCGCAACGCGATCCGTAATCGTCAATCGTCGATTCTGTATTTCATCTTATTACCTTTTTCTCCTCTTCTGTCTCGTTTATCAACACCCTGCAATGTGTATTATTATTATTATTATTATTATTACTATTATCATCATCGTCATCGTAATCGTCATTATTATTATTATTATTATTATTAATATTATTATCGTAAGAACAGAGAATTCGATATCGTTCCGTTATTTTGGACATGCTTGGTGGTTCTAGCGATAAACCGTGCTTTTAACATCTATGGAAACTGGAAATATTTAAGCCAGCATTGAACAAATATCTGCCACCGTGATCGCTGCGATCTCGAAGGAAGATCGCGTCGTCGTTGTTCGACGATGCTTTAGAAAATATTTATCGGCGTCATCTCTAGAGAGCTCCGTGTTCCTCTTGCCAAGAGAGGTTCCACGTTCTACTCATCTCGTGTTCTACAGAGTCGGTTCGAATTCTCTGCGGTTTCGCCTCCGCTGCGTTGCCCCTTTATCACCACTGTGTCAGAGGCCATTAACCTCTTCCACTCGGTTTCTTCTTCTTCTTCTTCTTCTTCTTCTTCTGGCGTTTCTGCCTCCACCGCCTCCAGCCCCCCCCCCCTCTCCATCAACCGAACGACTCTCCTCGTTCCACCAAACTTGCCTCTTCTTTCTTTCCTCGCCGACAGATCGCTACTATGGCGCTTATCTGCCGTTTCTCCCCTCGTGCATCTCGCGAATGCTGCTTTGCCGCGTGGTTACTTGGTCGCTTGGTTACTTGGTTACTCGGTTACCAAGGTGCCGAGGAAAAAGAACCCCGGTTCCTCCGTCGATTTCTGCGAAGCTAAACTCTCGGCTCCGTGTCTCTTTCTCTCTTTCCATCTTTCCCTCTTCCTTGTCCAGTTCTCTTTTGTCCTATCCCCTCTGTTTCGTTCAGCTACGATCAAAGAAACGCTCGTTAACCCTTCGTCGTCTTCGGTTCGTATTACAATCTCGATGCCTCTACCGTCGACGCGTTAATTCTGCGCGCAAGCGTCACTCGAAGGAAATATTTCTCTACACTATCGGTTGACTAACCGATTCCTTCGCGCCTAGAAGCAACTTTTTCTTTCCTTTCTACCGTTCCAGGTCTCTGGAAACGTTCGAAACGACTGCGAGATATCGCGCTTGTCGTCGTATCTCTGAAGCGATATCGCGGAACCATTGGTTAAGTCGAACGACGAAAAACACAGCCGAAAAGGAATTTGCAAGAAATTGAATTCGAATTTAAAACAAAGGGAGTTTGCAGTTTACCAACGTGTCGTTGAAATTATTGAAACCGATACAAGTTTAAAACTATTAAAATTTAACGTAATAAATACTCCGCGTTCGGTTCTGCAAATCGAGCAAACTGTTTGCTACGAAAATAGCCTCTCCACGGTTCCGAGTTCCAACACGTTCGAACCTAATTGCTCGAGAGTAGATACACGCGACATCGACACGTTCCATGAAAAAAATATCGGAACGTGTTTTTAAGGCCTCCGAGCGTTTCATTATTTCTGACAACGTGTTCTTTGCGGTAGAAATATCGCAACGACGAGCTATATGCATCACGGTTCGCTATAACTTTCCAAATCGATCGGCAATTTGCCCGTCACGCGAAAAAGGGCGTTAAAGTCTTACGTGGCGGTTTTCGTCGCTCCGCGGCGGATCATCGGCTTCCAAGGAAGCGGCTACGGCTACGCTGATTTATTGCGTTAAATCGGAGAATTAACGAGATTCGTCCACGCAGTTACGCGTACGAACTGCGCTTCGTAGGATCGGGCCGCGCGTAACGACTTGGATACCAAATTATTTGGCAGGAACGATAGTTTCGGTTATGCGTTTGTAAAAAGGTTCGTAAGAAACGCAAGGAAAAGGCGAGTATCTGTAATATCCGTATGTAAATAAATGTCGCTGTAAGCTCGGCGAAATTCACAAACGCTAATAAATTGGTCGCAAGAGAAACGTTAAAAATTGAATTACTCGTCGCTATGGGATAGGAAATGCGAATAATATCGGAGGAGCGTAGCTGGTAATATAGTAATTTCTTGCCAGTTTCGATTCGATTCTCTCCAGTACTTGCGACGCTGCTACGAACTTTCGATCGTACGCGTGTACGAGAGAGAGAGGGAGAAAGAGAGATATTTACCCGGTCTGCCGTGAAAATATTTCATTTTACGAGAAAACTGATAATGTTGACGAGTTATTTATACGTGCCATTTATCTCGTGTTGTAATACGTTTATTTGGATAAGCATGGAAAATAAACGACGTAAAAGTGCGACAAGTGTGAGTAAGAGCGTAAAATGGCGATACCTTCGAGGTCGAAATACGATGCGCGAATTACGCGAAACGAAATACTTTTTGCGTGATATTTTATATCGACGTAAACGGATTATCTGCGTTTGTCGTTTCATTGAAAAAGCCTGTAATTAATGTATGACAAAAATTAAGTAGCACGGTATTATTAAGCACCAAAATATTGTTATTTATTTATTTAGAGCAATAGACTTTAGAGCAATAGCATATATCTGCCCGTTACACGGAAAATACTAAATTTATACTAAATATCTTTATACTAAAATTATATTTTTTTACGTATCGCGTGTATCTCGCTTATCTCTCGCTATATTTGTTCTCGAACATCGTCGAGCTGTGCTCCAGTCAATCCCCAGAGGAAGAAAACAAGCGAAATGCCGACGCACCGATCGCGTTAAAATGGATAAATCGGTACAAAGTGGTTGTCCATCGAACAACGACGCGACGATAGTTCGATGATCGCGGACGAAACTGGAGCTACGAGGAAAAGAAAGATCGGGAGAAACTTACAAAGACGTAATTGGTAAGCATATTCGTAGGAACGTGTCTCCGTTTTCCGTTTCCACCGACGAACCGAAACGCGCGAGCGTTTGCTCGTTAAACGTTCTTCTTACTCGAAATCATTTCGCTTTGGAAGACTCGAGTGAAATCGTGTCGAGTGAACGCGATCGTAGCGCGTGCTTCGGTTTCCCACGTAAAGCATCAAAGGACATCGACCAGAGACGTCAATCGCGTCAAGAGAACGTAACGAGCTTAATTAGCAGTTCGGCATTGCTCCTTGCGTAGTTAATTATTCGAATCTAACTTTGCGAATCTAGTATAACTTTACACGCGTAAAAGAGTTTGAGAAGTACTCTGATTTATGCGATCCAAAGAGGAAAATTTATCGAGAAACGGGTATATCGTCGCGAATCGGCATCGAGTTGCAAGATCTTGTTGGATTCTTTGCCAGCTCGCGTAACTTTAAGGATAAGCGAACGAGACTGTATCTTCGTTCAAGATCTTCTAGTCGACCAAATAGATGTACAAACTCTTGTCTTGTTTTAGCTCGCAAGATCGAAGTGGAAATAATTAACAAGCTGCAACGCGAACGAACGTAACGTAAAATATTTTTTTATTTCTTCGTTATCTTCCAAAGTATACGAATGTATGCAACGTGCGATACTGGCAGATTAAGGTACTTGTAGCGCGACAACGTCCTTCGAAAGTAAACACGCCGAGACTCTACGCGTGTCTCACATACTCTCTCTAGGAAGATATTTTTTACCTATTCATACTTTCTGCTTATTGTAGGGATTACGCGTCGAAACTTTCAACTTTAAAGATGAACATTTCTATTTCGGTAAGGTTGATCTCTCTAAAAATCGAAATACCTAACGTATCGTGTCGGAATTTCGAAGAAATTATAAAAAAGGTACAACCTACGAACGTCTTAATTAAAATTATCGGTAAGGAGCGTGTTTTTCGTGTTTTCGTTTTTATTCTCAATTATACGACAGTGATCGTATATTTACACGTACGTTAGATAGGCTTCTCTCTAAACCAGTTGATAAACGGATCGTTTATTTTCAAAGTCGATTATTTTTTTTTGTTTTTTATTGGGAAAACGAACATCTTTGTGTATACTTTAACGCGAACTTTTTATTCGTGAAAATTCATTGAAATTTCGATTGATGAAAATAACGAGGAACAAGACGCGTCCTTATCGAACCGACCGATATGCTCTATAGTCGATCATTTTTTATTAGTAGCTGGTATACGGGGCGCGCGTCGGCGAGGCAAATACGTCGTTTCACGACGTTGCAGTCACATGTGAGCAAACACGAGGAGCAAACGATCGGTCGTACGGTCCTTCGGACATAAACGGTGAAAAAGAGCGACGTCGGAAGGGGGCGAATTGCTTGTTTCAATAATACGCCATGCGACCAACGAGTGATTTGTGTTTGAATGAAAATTACGACGGGACATTCGATACCTCCACAGATGCCCATGCAAATGATACCGGATGGACATCTGCCGGCATCGGTCACAGAGTACCATGACCGTACTACCATCCTTTCATTCTCTTCGCTAATTTTCCACGGGAAACTTTGTCCTTTCCTTCGAAGAGCTCGGCCGTGCGAAAGTATAAGTTACGTTTTGTCTCGTTCCATTGCACTACGCACCTACGTAGTTAGAATCAGCGAAGGATCCGGGCTATACACCGATTCTCCTAATTGAATTTTATTTTCTCGGGCGAACCGCGGTTCGGCCTGTGATGTAGAGATTTTAATGGACGATAAGCTGATGCGTTTAATCGACTCTCTCGAGCATTCGTTGCTCTCGCAATTTATGGTTTTCGCGATTGCGCCGATATACCGCGAATATTGTTTCGAACGACCAAGTTTCAGACGCGTCTCGTGATCTTTTTTCGTTAAATGCAAACATCGGTGCAACGAGGCGACATATCATTGTTACGGGAATAGAAAAACGTTCGCGAAAGAAACATTTCCAAAAGATCGACAAGCGAAACACGTATCGTACTTTGAGACAAAATTCGTTGGACCGTTTATCGCGTTGAAAGAAAAATTCCATCGAGATTTTCGAAAGAATAGAAAGGAAATTTCGTAAGCTTTCGGAAATGAAGGAAATTGCCACAACCTGTTACTAGCAAGGGAAGCAATTGCAAGTACAGGGAAGGAAACGGACGCGATAGTTTTTAGTTTTTAGTCTGTAATCAAGAATCTGGTAGATTCGATAAAATCATACAGAAGATATCAGGTCGAAGCGATATAAAGTTTACGTTAAGTAGAAGAGCCATTAAACAGTGGATTTAATGCGAAAACATGCAACCTCGTTAAATACGAATAGTATTGCTATTACTTAAGCAAGAAACAAGATAACGCGAGACATTTAAATGGCCATTTCATCACTGTAAAAATGGAATGAATAATACTGTCCGTTCAAGGACTGTACAAGATTTGCACCAAGTAACCAAGAATCTCGTATCAGATTCGATGTGACGTTTTCTGTAGTATCGCGAGATATTCTCGCGAGATAAACTCAGCTCGATCCTAGAACCATGGGTTTTCGTTTTTTTTTTGTTTTTGTTTTTCTACTATATCTAACATCTATTATCGTTGTTATCCATAGCTGTCGTTCTGCGATATTTTATCGAACGTAGTCTGACTCGTACCGCCGCGTTATTCGGAGCCGTGCCACGAGTCGCAGAAATTTCGCGAAATATCTACGAAGTCGCGTGATCGTAGATGGGTAAAAATTGGAATAACCGATTCCGGTGTTAACGGAAAATCGAGCGCGTTCGGCTCCGATGGTACAAGCTCGTATAAAAGCGAGTGCGTAAGGAGAATGGCGTGACACCTTCGGTGACAATAAAAACGCGTCCATCCATGGGAAAGAAAAATCTCGGCATCTCGGAGCGCCCATGTGCGCCATCGGGCGAACTGGTTGCGCAAAGTTTTTTGGTCGGCTCGAAAAATAGATAAAAATGTGCAAATAAACGCCGGTCGTGGCTCAGGGACAACCGGTTGCCATCTTGCTTTCTTATATAAGTCCCTCCTTGGTCTTAAAGACGTTCCATCGCCGTGCACTCGCTAACATTTGACTTACCTTCGCCTCTGCCTCCCTCCACCTTCCTCTTTCTCTCTTTTCGTTCCTCTCGCGTCCTTCTCGTCCGTCTCGCTTTCCCCCGCTTTCTCTTTCTTTTCCTTCCCTCTCCGTCTCTCGCGCAACCGTGCGTCTATAGTCGATCGTTTTTCCCTCTTGCCTTCGTCTTTCTCTTCTTTCTCCTCTCTTCTCTCTCTCTCTCTCACACACACACACACTCTCTCTCTCTCTCTTCTCTCTCTCTCTTCTCTCTTCTACTCTTCCCTCTTTCGCGTTTCCTCCTTTCTTCTCGCTTCCATGCCCTTCTTCTCGACGCTCCTCTCGATCGAACAGCACACGATATACCATGTATACGTACGTGATTTCTTTCTCCGCTTTGTTTCGTCTTTTGTATCGTCAACTTGTACATACGTTAATTTCAATTTCTTTTCTACCGCTAAGAATCTCTTCGTCCTATGCGACACAAGACTGCTCGATATCCAGATTAGCTGTAGCCCCGTTACTTACAACGAACAAAGAGTCCTTTCTTCTGTATTTCGATATTATTTCGTTCGATCCAACCTTTTATTTAATCGTACACGGAATAGAATGTACGTGTGTCGCGTAAAACATTTATACGATAATTAGCTGTTTTTTAAATGCCTCTCGCAACCGTCGATCTCGGATCAGACGACCGATGACTCCATTTTTTCCGTTCCTTTCCTTCCGCCGACCTATCGTCCGAACACGTATCGAGTGAGTTTTCTTCGTTCCCAAGGCTCCAACGATCCCAAGCGAAGTAATAGATTAACGAACCGAGTCTACTCGAATCTTCTTTATTAATAGATAGATAATAGAAAGAGTTTCTGCATCTCTCTCTCTCTCTCTCTCTGTCTCTCTGCCTCTTCGGTTTTTTCCCCTCGGTTCTTCTCGCCGGCAGAAGCAAGCGATCTCTCCTTCTTTCGCAACGTTTCTATTTTTCTTTTCCGATTTGCCTGAAAGCATATACAATGCATAACTTCCCTCTCCTCTTATACTCTTATTCCGTTCGTTATTTTCGTCTCTTTTTCTATCACAATGCACTCCCACCTTCTCTTTCCACCGACGATTTTCTCTGTTCCTTTATCTTCGACCTCTTCCACCTCTTCCACCTCTTTGCTCCTCGTAGCCTTCTCCGCTCCTCTCTTTCATCCCGTTCCTCCCCTTTCTCTCTCGTCTCCGAGCCACCGGATCTCAACTCGGTTACATTTTCAAATATACTTGTCCCATCCACCGTTCCCCTTTTTTCGTTTTTTCGTTTTTACCTTTTACCGGTCCGACTACGATCCTTCGTTTCTTCGTTTTTCCAGCCGTTGCAGCGCGGAGACACGCGATCGCCGCTCGCTGCACCACGAATTACGTATGTACCAATCGATGATATATCTACGTTTTAGGAACGATTCGACCAACCATTGGATGGATCGAATTATTCGTTCGATCGTAGTTTCAACCTTCAACGATGGTTTTTAAGCCTCTGTTCGTTTGATCGATCGTATCGTTTCGCGTGCGCAGGGATCCGTCGTCGATTTTGCCGCGAGTATAAGAATTAATTATTTCGTCGTAGATAGGACAAAACGCGACCACGAAGAATAAAATTCAATGTAATCGCGATACTTCGAATCGGCGTGAAGATCACTGGCAAGAGTGGCGACGACGACGACGACGACGACGACGACGACGACAACGACGACGAAGTTAGGATAAGCAAGATAAGGAGATTGAGGAAGGGTGAACGAACGCGTGATACAATAAAACGTGTCTTGACGATTGCATCGTTCGATCGCGCTCGCACGACGGATATTTTCCAAGACGCGCATCGTATTCCGACTCGTTCGTTACGTTCGCGCCAAATTACAAATATTTACAGTTATACAACCTGTGAATACGGTTTCGAGAATTTATCGTTGGAGACTGGCAAGCTGTACGTTGAAATCGTCGATCGAGTTCTATCTCGCCTAAATTTGTCGACTCGTTCAACGTACTTCCGACCATCGAAACAATTCTACGCGTATGTGTCGTATAGTATACGGTATACAGGACGTTTCACGCAACCGGGACAAGCCGCGACGTTTGAAACGATGGACGGAGTGAGGTTTCGTTAGAGAAATTAATAGACGATATAATAATAGACGATAATAATAATAGACGAAACGCGTGTCTCTTCCGAAATTGGAGACGTTTCAAAGATTTCGAGACCGTCTGTATCTTTTTTAACGAAGCTATACGTTTTGTCGTTTTCTGCGGAAACAAAAGCATCGGGATACGGTAAAACTCCATTTATCCGACACGATCGGGGGACAAGACGTATCGGATGATAAAAGTCCGATAGTTCTACCCTTGCTTTGCCGTTTTTTCATTCGTACGATCGATCGATTTCTGATATACCTCTATACGCGTATCATCGGATACGAGGTACGAAACACAAGGCCTGAAATTCATCCGCTTCACTCGCAACACCCTGTATGACCGCGAGTCAGGTCGTAACGCAAGAAATCCCTCGATCCAACGTTTCCGTGGACCCGCGATCAGCGGTGTGGGTCGCTCGGTACTTAAGTTTAAGTTAAAGGGGGCCCGAGACTCGTTTCTGGTTTCCGACCGTTCTACTCGGGACCCTCGCCTCCTCGTCGGAGATCTACCTGCGACGCAGGGGGCTGATCCGTCCGCGAGATATTTTTCATCGCTCTAGGTTACGGGGTAAGTTACCGTGGTTGGCAACACTTGACTCCACGGTGCAAGGTTACGGTAGGCGGACTCTGTCTCCTCCTCCTCCTCCTCCTCCTCCTCCTCCTCCTGTTCCTCCTCTCTTTTTCTCTCGTCTCTCATCGTACAGAAAATATACCCATAAACTCTGGCCGTACATGTGTACACCGGGCATTTGGAGTTACACCCACGTGTATTTTACGCGCTCGCACACAGGCGCGCGCGCGCGCGAGCGCTAGCACGATTCCAGCGCACAAAGAAGCACGCGAACCGGGTGCAACGCGTGAAAGAGGAGGACAGGGTGCGAACGGGTCGGACAGAGAAGAGGAGACCGGTCGAGGAGGATGAAAGCGTGTTGTGAAAGGAACATCGAGTCGGAGTTTCGTCGGGGGAACGGGTGAAAGACGAAAGAGAGAAGAGGACGGAAACGCGAATAGGTGGGCGAGGATGAGAGACGGTCGACGAGGAGGATGGGTTGATAAGTTGTGGGAAAGAGAAGGAGGGCGAGTAAATAAGGAGAGTCGGTTGTAGGGAGTCGTGGGACGAGCGAGAGGGAAGAAAAAGAGGGATAATGGTAAAAAAGGAGAAGAGGAGAGGGGGAGAGTAAAAGGAAAAAGTCAAAGGGTAAATGAGCCGAGAGGCTGAAGAAGGAGGAAGGGATCGTGGAAAGGAGCAACGGAGAATAGAAAGGGAAAGGGTGAGTAGGAAAGGGAGTAAATAAGGAAGCCATAGGGGAATGGAAATGGGGAAGGAAGCGGAATGCGTGTTGGCTCTGCGTGCGCGTTTACTCCTGTATAAATACAAATACTCGCTATTTAACGCTTCGATTCTCGTCGTACGCAACGCAAAGTTTGTGGATTTTAACGCGTTCTAACGCCTATTTCGTATCTCTTATGGGCCGTTTTATCTCGTTACGTATATTCGTTGACGCGTACGACGTAAATTCGGAATTATCGTAATCGGAGAAAGAAACGGCGATAAAGAGCCGAGTTAAAACGTCGTCGAGCTATACGGGCGAACGATACGAAATAAAACAAAGGACACGAGGCGGAAAATAAAAGGAAAAAATTGACGACACGAGAAAGCAGAAGGTAAAGTGGAGAGAAGCGTAGGAAACAAGAGGGGAAAAAGGAAAGCAGCGAGAGGAAGAGAAGCTTCTGCGCAGCATACGTGCAAGTTAAACATACGGGGGACACTTGTCGGTGAAAAATGTGGATTTATCAGCAGTGCTTGTAAAGCGCGACAAGAAAAACGTTTTCGCTTCTGACACTGGGACAGCTAGGTTTTTGCGCGTCTCAGAAAACAATGTCGCGCTTTGGTGTCGATGCCATTAAGAGTTTAATCCCCTTTAACCGACTTTAACTATCTAATTTTCGCGTGCTTCGGCAACGCTAATTCTTTCGTATCGCTGGAAATTTTCGGATCGTCTACTCCGCTGAAAACCGTGCTTGAATTTTATGATCGAAGATGGACGTACGATGGATTTTGGATACTCGGATCGATATTAAGCGATGCGAGGACACGCCTGTTCCAGGCTTTTATACGATCGATCGACGCGCAAGTTATTCGAGAGACGCGATTACACGCCTTCGCTGAATACGCGATAAAAACAATCAATGTAACGGAGTACGGACAGACTAGACGATAAATCCAGCTAAAAGTCATTAAGATTCCAATAGAAACCAAGTTCGGAGACACGGCAGCGGTTAGAAAAAATCAAGAGAAGCGAATGCCGCGGTAACGGCGATTGCTAAGCGACTGGTTTATGCGTATGTATGAGGCTCGAGCAGCGGACTCCAACGTTTACCATGCGACTCTGATAACCCAGGCCCGCCGTTGATAATGAGCTTTGTCGAGGAGTATCGATCGAACGGTCACGACTCGCGTTATATTGTGCAATTCGTATGATAAATACCTCGGTGAAAAAATAAACCACGGATTTCGATGAATTACGCCGTTTTTGCCAATCTAACTCTTTTATTTAATTATTATTCCGATCTGCGCGTAACGCTTTTCACTCGCTAATCTTGGATATTTCGTTTCAACGAAATCGATAGACGTAACACCGAAGATCATGGCGACAAAAGAAAGAAAAAAAAAGAAAAAGAGTTCTGTGCGTAAATAACGCTACTTACGTATACGTTTACGTTATATATGCACGTTATATATGCTTATATATATATTACGTCGAATATGTTCGATACGGCGATACGGATTTGCACCGAGATTACGATTAGACGCAAACTTACAATTAGAAAAGCGAGCAGCGTTGTGTTCGCTGTTCGTTTCGGGGAAGAGCGAGTAAAAAAATTCGTGGCAATTTATCAGAATTAGTTGTGGGACGAGCAGAGTCTTTTTATGGCTTACCATAATTCACCTCTTTGTGCAACATTGGAGCGTGTGCGCGCTCTTTCGGAAAAAACAAAGCTTACGTAGTACGCGAGTACAACGAGGACGAAGCCAGAACGCGGGTGCGATGCACTCGACAAGGACAACTCGTGTTTTCATAAACTCCGTTAATGAAACACATGCGCGTAAAATGCTCCCCCTCCTCGTCGACGTTTTTTCCCTCCCTTCTACGCTCCACACTCTACTATTTCCAATTCAATGTGGCTCGAGAAAGCTAACAATAGCCTGACTAAATCGTCTCGGTATTTATTAGCGAATATCCGAAGAATTCTAATTCGATTCGCTGAATTCGCCTGTGTATAGACCTTGTCGTTTAGTGAAAACATCGAAAGTGCCGTTAATCAGACCGAAAAATAACGATGTTGCGAAGAAAGTAAAACGAAAGGACACAGCGATGCGGTTAAAATTTACTTTTCCACGGAGTACTTCGATCGCGACGTACACGCCGTTCTTTCGGCAAAAATTATCCTCCTTTCGATCGATTATTTTTTTTTTTCTTATTAAATTCTGCCTCGGCCGCGATATAATTTAAGGTTTTTACCGAACGAACGCTACGACAACCGTCGTACGATAGGAGTTAAGTCAACAGATACGCTTTTGTCCACGATAAAAGCTTCTTATCATCCGCGTCTGAGTTCGCGTTCCCCTTCGTTACAATGACAATGAGAGGAGCGCTAACAGGAATAGAATAAATGTGGCGGTAAAAAGGTGAGTGGCGTCGAGTTTTATTCGTTCGTTCTGTTCGCGACATAATAAGGAGATAATGAAGCTTAACGTATTAAACAACGCGCGATAAGACAGATAGACGATAACGGTATATCGATAACAGAATCTCTCGGAGAGCAGTTATAAATTAGCAGTTGTAAATTAGTTTCAACGGTAAGAAAATGAAATTTTTATTTCGCACGACGATGTATCGGGTTTTATAGTTTTTTCTGCACGATCGGAATCTTTACAAACGTGTGCTCGTATTTACGGATACAAATATCACGTGCTACAGCTAAAAATAAAAGTAGCGCCGATGAAAGTAAATCTCTAACGATTCGTCGAACGTTGAGTTCTTTGCCCATGTTAACGTTATTTCTTTCTCCGAAATGCATCAAGTAAAATACGATGCAAATGAATTTACACGCTGTCTTTCTTTTTATCGTAAGATCGCTCCAATTTATTTATTCGTTTTAGGAATTATACTTTACTTTTGTAATTTGAACGATCATATTGAAATAATAGTTAAAATTTCGAAGATAAAGCTATAATTTATCGCCGACAAACCGCTGATAAGGATTTATAACAAGGGAAACTTTTCAAAGGAATTATTTACGTTTATGCAGGAACGAGATTTCTCGTTTTATCCTCGGTTCGACGCTTTTAAAAATACATTCCAAGCGTTTCGTATATTATTTTGTTCGGATATTCGATAAATCTCTTCGGGTCATACGTGTTATTACATTTTATTGGAGGATTCACGCGGTAGAATTTTCTTATCGAAGGCCTCTTGTTATCGTGTTGTCTAAAGATTTCCACAGATGATGCATCGTTAAAGGATCGCTGTAAACCTTCGTCATTTTGTATCCCTCGCGAGAATTTAATTTCACATTTATCGACCAAAGCGTCGAAACGGAATTTGCCTTATTTCGTTTTATTCGTTCACCGTTTGCCTCTTAGAATCACGACACGAAATAGTTTCGTTTAATCGTTTCGTGTAAAAAGACGAATAACGATTATCGATCATTTGGCGAACACGACCGGGAAAACAGAAACACCCTGTAGAGCGAACGGAGACTCGATGTGTTAGCGGAAAACACGGTTGAATCAGAAAGACGACGGCATGGCACTGCGTGCTGAAAATACGACACCCTTCTTCGCTCTTCTCCGTAGCTTTCATTGACCCGCCAAGGACTCGTTCGGTACCTTGCTTTTGTTGTATGTAAATTAACAGCCGAGAGACGCGAGAATACGAAAGGAGACGCAAAGACGACGCACGCGTCTTTCTCGGCGCTGTGCCCGCCGCTTCTTGTCCGCTCGTGCCAACTCAGTAACAGCAACAAACTCGATTGTACAAATTCTTCCAGTCGTCCAATTCCTGCTTTCACCATATTTTATGTTCGCGCTTTATTCCTCTCGTATATCAGCCAAATGAATGGTTACACCTGTACACACCTACACCCGTGCGATTTAATTAGTTCTTTCACCTGCGCCGCGAACGATATAAAAGCCGGGAAATATGTTGGACGTGTCGCAGGTGTGGATGACTATATATTTGAAAGGTAATCGGCAATTGTCTGTTCCGAAACACAGCTAAACTTAAGTAGTTTACACGTACCTATGGATATAGAGTATTTATACATTTTTATATGGCATTTTTCGGTTTCACGTTTCGATTTTGTGGTCGAAGGAAATTCAACTTTGCGTTTCTCAAGTAGGGATACGTAGACACGACCTCGACCATGTTTCAAAATTATATGCTGTGCCGGTGGCATCGTAATTACGACTTGCAACGGTAACGAGCGTCAACGTTGTGAAAGCAACTAATCGAAATTGCGGTTAATGACCAAACCAGTTGATCAATTAACTTTGTCGCTACTATATCATTCGTCTACGTCATGTACAAATACTTTTATTCGCCTTGTCCGCCTTTATAGGTGTAGAATTTCATGGTTTCACCGTTCCTTCGTTTCCGATAATACGTCCGCCCTTTTGCCGTGGATCCAGCAAATAGAGATCTAAAGATCGATCGAAAACACGTAAACAATCCAATTTGGATATACGCGTGTATTCTTTTGCCGTTTTCCTGTTAATACCCGCAAAAGCGCGTAAAAGCATAGTAATGAAATATCGAACGCGACTTTGTAATTTCGATTCTCTGGAACCTTAAATTAACTTTCCATGTTGTAAATAACAGGTGGTGAAAAAAGAAAAGGTGTTCGCGTATATTCGTGGCTCGGTTAAAACTTGCATTTTCGCGCACCTGAATTTCGTACAGCAAATTGCAATTTAGCCTCGTATTTATTGCACTTTCTCCTTCTTTTCGGCATAATTAATTTTTTTTTTGTACACGATTATTAAGATTATTTAAGACGCTTAAAGTTACCACGTTACTTAATCGCGTGCACGTATTTCCGTGCCTATTAACAAGCATTATGGTCTGCTTCTTGTTTTTATACGGTTCTGTGTTATTTATTCGAGAATTTCATCCGATCGAAAGGGACATTAGCAGCTATTGCAAAGGAGAATTATTCGCGTGTCCAATCGCTCCGATCCTGCGTCCCAAAAATCAAGCAAGGACCATATTACCGACGTATCGTATTACCGACATCGAACGCGTCTAACAAAGTACTTATAGCCGTACGTATGTGGATCCAGCGACCATGGCGTCCGTTCGAACCGAAGCTACGCATAGGTTCACAGTCGCGAAGGGATTAACAGTCCACGACGAAGCTATTTACAATTAACTAAACGAAGTTTCAAGCTGCACAGCTGGCGACTGGTGGCGATGGTTTAAAAATTACCGACCGGCTCCAGGCCACGGCCCTCGTCAAAGCGAAGCAAGGCGCGACAAGGCGAGGCGAGGCGAGGCAACGCGACGAGACGCGTGCTGGTCTTTTTACGAATGATTCGATGCCGCGTAACGGCTGCAACGACGCTTTCCGACGAATAGAAATGCTCGTCGTAACGGAGCTTTAAAAGCGGCGGTTGAAAGAATCTTCGGCGAGATATAGTCTACGTCGTGGCGGCGACCGCGTAGCTACGCGTAGGTAGGACACGCGGATGCGATACGTATCTGCAGCAATCCGCGGTTCAGGGCGAGCCTCGCTTGCACCATCTTCTGCTTCTTTACCGGAAAATCGACCTTTCGATCGTCTCGCCGATGTCACCGCTCTGCGATCGTCTAACGACCCATGAGATGTGCTCGACCACTCTCCTGCCAACCCTTCGAATTGGCAACTTCTCGAAAAAATAAAAATAAAAAACAGACGAAGAGATTACAGGAGCGCAGAAACGTACCAGTCGCGCACGAGTTAATTGAGTAATTGAGATAAATATATTGGGCAACGTTTGCCGCTGAGATGACTTTTACCTGATTCCTTGGTCGATGCTGTAAATGTCAGCAACGTTCAGCCGCGTGTTCGTGGTAATTTTTAAAGCAGCCTCTTTTTGCTAGCTACGCGATGAGCGATCGATCGAACGTCTGATTTTAGAGAAACGGCACGTTGCGAAAGATTCGCTTGTTTAAAGTAACGAGATGCGTCAGATACGATTTGCGCGTTAATGCTAATATTTTCTCACTTTGCAATTTTTCCCCGAATATCTAGTCCAAACGATCGTTCGGCCATTTCCTTTCAATTATATTTTCCCATCCAACTAGTTGAGTTATAATAAATACGCGCGTGCGTGGCGTATATGATACGTATAAATTATTCTACATCGTCGGTGAAACATCGTTAATCGTTTGAAACGTCGTGTTCGATTAACGCTTTGATGCATAGCGTTACGATTTTAATTACAAAATTGCCAACGTTTTAACCGTCGAAATTAATTGTCGAGATAACTTACGTTAGTCGAATTTAATCCTCCAAATAACCAAGATAAATACTATACTATAGACCATTTTTCATTTAACAACGTTTCATTTCACATATGGGCAGTAACGTAAAACGAGTGAAAGTTGTTGCAAACGACGGTGGGCAGACCGAGCACGGGCAACAGTTAAAAGCTACCATAACCGGAGATGACATTCCTCTTTACTATGGTAATTTATTCCTTTCATTTTCCATAAATAATCCTTCTTTCCACATCCGAAGATCTCGATTCTTTTCATATGTAAACGAACGCGTTTCCTAATCGTTACGCTGTTTTGCCCACTTCTCACTCTCGCGCGATTAAATTCTAAGACGGTTGACGTTAAATAAACACGTTAGATATATACGCTACGCGTAATTAATGAAACGTATAATAATAAAATATAATCAAAGAACTACATAGTCTGTCGTGGAAGATACAGGCTAGAAAATGCAGAGACGTTGATAGCGTCGTTTCCTGGTAAAGTGCCACGTGGTTTCATATAGCGTGATACATACAGAGAAAACACGCGCGTGTTGAGTACAGGTAGGAATTTTCGATGAAAAGTACTTCTCGAGAAGTATACTTTACGTTGTTTGTTTGATCAAAACGTATTAAAGCCGGCGTCCTGCTTGAGAATTATCTTCCACTACACGTGGATTGGCCATTTGCCGTACAATTCGTCATTGTCAGTTTCCAAGGAACAAATTGTTTACGGATAATTTTGAACGTTTGAAAATATTGCCTTATCGAGATTACGCGGCACGCGTAAAATACGCACGCGCAAAGTACGAAAGATGTATCGGCGGACGTGATCGAGTAGCCTGTCAGCGTGCATCGTAATTGCACGCACCGAGATTTCTATTTGTCTCGCCGGACGATCTCTGTGCTCTCGGTCTGTGCCGTAAAATCGTTACACGTACGAATCGTTGCTGAATTTTCCACGAGATCAGGAAACGACGTTTTACATTCAGCCTAAAACCTCTACCGTGACGAGTTTCGCTAGTTCAGACACTGCTGGAAAAATTCGCTCTTCGATCATACTTTTCCGATTAACGTTCGAATCAACCGATTACCGCTCTGGATAATACGGAATGGAGGGAAAATTCGTCCGCCATCGGAAGATTTAAAACGCGAAAGTTAAAAACATCGGTTTAAAACAATATCGGTAAATCATGGCGGGAAATCGTGCCGAAGTCGGGAATACGGTAATTTCCGGTAGTAACTCAGCGCGGACGCGAAAAGTCATTGAAAATAAACGGAAATTACAGTCCGTACGTTCTCTGTCCGTCTGTACGCAAGGTAAGGTCTCGAAAATACAAGCGAACATTGTACGTTCGCTCGGCTGGTAGCTGAAGTCGCCGGTTTGAAGCCTGAATGGCAGACGTTCGGCCGTATTTTATCCTCTCTTGTTGCTTCTTCAGCTTCACTGCCATTTCCAGCCGGCTCTCTATAACGTTTCATTATTACGGGCCGGCCACGCTGTCCGTGATTTATCTCGAGGCATACGTTTTCTTCAGAAAAGAAAGATCAAACGACGCTACGAGCCTTCGTCGGGAGGATCTTCGTCACGAGATAAAGCGGTCGAATCTTTGCGATCGAGCGGCGCGACGAGACTAAGGACGCGTTGAAACCATGAAAATACTTTCGAAAATGTCGCTTAGCGACACCGTTACGTAAGATACGTGTCATGCTGTATTCGTCGTTAGGGGGCCGTGTAAAATCGGAGTAGAACGAGCGATCGATGGAACGATCAGCGGCGGCGGAACAGAAGAAAGTCGATCGATATAAGTGGCGCAGCTTTCGAAAGCGAAAGTCCTCGTTGCTCGTAGCTCTTTCGTACAGTCGTGTATGTAAGTACGCGTTCAAGCGCGATAAAAACATTGAGCAACCGGATGCCGGATGCCGTAGCCCTGGCCACGAAAATCGGGCGGCCTCTTCTCGGCCTCCTGCCCGAGGCCTTGAAGAGTTTCAAGCACTCGTACTCGGTTCTATTTTCAAGTGTGCCCATTGCCGGAGCCTCGCGCGAACTCTCGCTCTCTACCGTACGAATTTTTCCATGTTACGGATTTTCCACGCGAGAAAAGGACCAGTTCTACGATTCTACGTCGAATTATTACCGCGAATAAACTTGCTATCGGTATTGCCGTAGCTCGAGTTTCTTTCTCCTTCATCGAGTCGTACAAACGACGCGTTAAGCTTACCATGTAATTGCTATTGTACGTTAACACGCATCGCGATATGCGACTTTGATCGATAATCGCATATATTTTCCCGCGCTTAACCTGGTTCGTCCGTTGACGAAACAAAACATTCCGAATTGATTATCGATCGATAATGGTTGGTAATCGGCGAATCGCGGCTAGTACGAGAGTAGGACGTTATCGAGGTCGAAAAATACAAGAGTCGAAACGATCGTATCGAGGGTTGACGTGCGAGGTCAAGAGGGATCAAAAGAAACGCTGTGCAAGCATACGAACACGCGGCTGACATCGGAACAACGAATTAATTAAACAATTAAATTCACCGCGCGATTATAAGGAACAATTAAGGTCGTACATCGAAGCGGAAACTGGCGTTCCCTCCGTTGTTCGGTTCAACTATCGTCGTGGTGACGTTTACAAGCTTAACTGGACGGTTACCAGTTTTTAGAATGAGCGTTTTTAGAATGGGGCTTTGTACAAAGAGCCGAGCATCCAACCGATTAAAGTTCGGGATAGAGTTTAATTGGACGACCGGGAGAGACAGAAGCGCGGCAACGAGCTGCTAATTAAGCAATTATCGTCACAACCGATGCTACTTCCATTATCGCAGCCGTCGGAAAATCAGCCGATATCGTACGGCTTGCTCGAACCGATTCGTTGATTATATAATTTCATTTATGTATACGATCTTTTTGCAACGAGATTAACGGCTGATCTTTTAAAGAGTTGCTGCGACGATGAAAATCGACGAAATAGTTTGATTCGATAATTTAGTTCTTTCGATGTAAATTCACCGTTGAATTCTATACCGTTTTGTAATATACACAGTATACGCGAATCGAGTAATTTGTCTTTACCCGGTGATTCAAAGGAGAGTAAAATACAGCAAAGCGAATATATTTAATAACAACGAATTGGTGGAGTTGCGGCGTCGATGGTATTACAAGATAACAAGGTAACGAGTTTTGCTAATCGTTATTATGCCGACCTATTTTCCTATAGAGGCACATGAACGTCTATTGTATCGCATGATAGCTCGAGTACTTTATTCTAATACCGGCTACCACAGCGCGTATTCGTCGATCGATTTGGTGTAATGGAATTACGAGATTTACGAATTAACCGCCATTCTACTCTCTGCTTGACGAATTCTACTATCGCTGAAACGAAATGAATCGTTATTTCCCATTTCGTAATATCGAGAAAATTGTATTTGGCATGCCGTGTTTACCGGTGTTTTGCTCTATACCGTGTTGACACACGTGATCTATCAAGTATAACAAGCGATATCGAATTTCAAGAGACAACCTCGATACGGTTTGTCTTGAAAGCCGATACTATTGGGTCGAGGTAGAAATGAAACGTCGTTTTCTCAAATAAAATTATAGCCACGCGTACTTTCTTCCAACTTCTTCTCCTTGATTTCTCGATTATACGTGGAAATGACGCGTATTTAGCGATGTGATTAGGAAATAATTTCCGGAGTAATCTCAGGAAATAATTTGTTTTTCCAAATTTATAAGAGAGAAATTCGAGGTCGAACACATGTCGTTGAAAAATAAAAATCTATCATCGATGTTTCGAACATTTAGATGAAACGAAAGTATCGGATTTATTACTATCCGATGGTGGAGGGTGCAGCGGAGCGGTGAACGCGGAGCCTGATAAATTTGGCAACCACTGGATTATCGTAGGTTGTTCGAAGCGAAGTGGAAGACGCAAGAAGGCAAGAAGCTCCTTCCGAACAATATGCCAGATTAAAATGGAAAGTTGCGCGAGATTTCTGCCGTTACAATTGAAAGTGGCCACTTACCGCTTACGGAGCGACTTTCAATGTAATCTCGTCGGTGCAGCAGAAGACACGTTTGCAGTTCGCGAAAGTCGAGCGACGTTTATGTCGACGAGACGGGATTGCTACTCGTGTTTACGTGGTTACAGCCACGAAACGAGACGTCGTAACTGGTTGTGTTCCACTGAAAGCAGAAACTGGGTGGCAGGCCGTGGTTGGAAAAGGAATTCTCTTTGATTTCCATAGACTGAAACGAGATAGAAATTTGCAAGGAAATAGATTTGTATCGGTTGACAGTTTGCTATCTGATAAAACGATATCCGATCGATTATTAGATCGCTTCGTGAATAACGCATCTGCGTCCTTTACTCTTACAATTAAGCAACACTCGCCTCTTCTCTAGCGAGGAAATTTAAATATCGCCATTGTCCATTTCCCCCGATGCAAAGAAAATTACCCGAAATGAAAATTTACAAATTATCGTCGACCGATTGAATCAAAAATGGCTACTACGTGTTTATTGTCGTTCGAAATGAGGGGAAACATCGTAACTTACGTTATAATTACTATATAGACTACGCACGAGTTTATGCAAACGCATGTTTTTATGCAAGGTACACGAATAAGGGGGATTTAGGAATCGTTAATTCGTTATCAGAGAATCGAACGAATCCCTTCCTCTTTCTCGTGTAAGCATTGGAATATTGGAATTTTGCGTATCGTATTGCGTATTTTCTGCATACGAATGTTTATATGTTATCTCGCATATATTTTGCGTATTTCGATATATCGTATCTGCATAAACATCCGCAGACTAATTATTACGATTGCCGTGCGAGCGCACGATATTGCAATCGTATTACCGCGTGAGTGCAGGGTCGAATGGTATGAGTCAGTGAATTTCAAGAAGTCGCTTCGTTTCGTCATAATCGTAACACTTTCATCGTTCTATTTATTTATAATTCTCGCATATGTAAATAATCGTGCGCCGATTCGCAGATTCGAGCTCGATAATCGAGAAATCGAAAGGATGACGCGGAAACATGGAGAAAAAAGTGCGTGGCGTGTCCGGCGAAACAGTTATTATATCTTGCGTTTCTAATCGAGAAAACGAACGATCATAATTTTTTTAGGACGCATAGATTATCTTGGTTTCTTAACGCGATTGCCTAGTTTCTCAAAACTAAACGAATTTTCTCTTTCTCGTAAACGAAATCGTGTACGTAAATCGACGAGCTTCGAATTTCGAGTATGCGCTTTACATAGAATGTTACGAAGAGGAAATTTCAAGTATCGCTAAACGGAGGAAGAGTCATTGCGATCGTACGAAGACGATCGAACAGCTGGACGGTTCTAATATGCACAAGTGGCGGAAAAGGACAAAAGAGGATCGCTGTTTATCGCGATTAGCTATCCACGCGCGGTAAATATTTTTAGAATGCGGAACAGGGAAACCAGCTGGCCAAGGTCAAAATGGGGAGAGGAGAGGTTGGAACGCGGGCTCGTGGTGCCGCCTCACGACCGATACCTTTTGGAGAACGATCAAGAAACGTCCCCGGCCACGTCGAACGATCGAACGCGGGGACTGACTTTTATTATGTTGGCTATGTCGTCTGGCATGGCCTCGCCTTAATCCCCACCGCTTACACGCTCTTCCGGGGTCTGGCTGACCCCGCTCGTAAAGCGGATTTAATTCACCCTTTGTCCCTGTGGTTTTTGCTGCGGTGTTTCCACTGTTGCGCGTTTTCCTTGTTTCTTTTTTTTTTTTTCTTTTTTCTCGTATTTTTCTTGGTCCGCGTGGATGCGATCGGAGTTGTTTTCTAGGAAAAGGATCGTTTCTACGGTAGAATTAGACTGAAATTTCTTTCGAAAGCACGATAGAGAAAGTTTAACAAGAATGTACAGCGAATCACCGAGTGACTTAATAAGAACTAGCTTGCCGACACAATTATATTTTTAAATGAAAGCGCTACTCTAGCTTACGCAATAAGTTGTTTTCCCTTATTGTTCTGCATACGGCTACTTGATAAAATCACACGCGTAAAAACCTGTAATAACGAAGCGGATTGGCGACTCGGAATTTACCATGTCTCGTAAATATACTTTTTCAATAGAAACATATCGTTCTGTTTCATAAAAACTGTAAATTACAAGTTGCATCATTCTAGTTACCTCGTTCTATCTTTTCCTATTCTGGAATACATTTTCCTACCCATCTTCGCAATTCCTCAGAATTCACCGAGTCACTGTAAGTGTTTCGTAGCATTTTCTGCTTTAGGTGCAAACGAATCAAAAGACGACGTTGGGTACTGTCCATTTTTTAGATATATAGTAGCCATAATACGTACAGTACCATAGAAGGAAACAAAGAAATCTTAACGCGATATAATTACTTCTAGAGTCAATCTAGAATCGAAAAATTATTGACATTTGCACGTTAAATCGTATCGTAACCTTAAATCATCGCTACGACGTTGGGAATTAATTTTTTCTATCGCTCATACACTCGAGATATCGACAAGTTGCGATCAATGTAATAACGTCGTACCGTGACGATGTAATTATAATGCTTTTGATATAAATTAAAATTCTACCTTGGAAACGTCGAATAGCAATTGGAAAGCGTCAATGCGAAAGATACGTTTACGCAATTTGTATAATCGTTTCTACGTATTAAATGTACTCGAGCAGCGCCGAGTGTTGAAACAGTTATCGCTTGTAATTATTACGATATTATTGTAACTTGAAATTTTATCAAAGTTCTCGACGATAAAGCGAGATGTTTACGCTTCGGCTACACCAGCCAGAAAAACAAAACGAATTACAACTAAAACCTGTATGATTAGCAAATTCTAATTCTCTTGGTATATTTGAACTTTCTTTGCATACGCGTTAAGCGTATATAGCGTAGCGATGGAGCAATCTTAGATGTAATATTTCGAAATGCGAAACGTTCGAATCGTACAGGCAAATCGACGACACGAAGCCAGGTCCGAATTAGGGATGCTCCGAATAAAAGGAAAATGGCGAAGATGAGGGAGCACTGGGGCGAGTCGCGCGTGCAATTTTCCCGCGTGCGCACCAGTACACGCAGGAGGAAAACCCTCGGCCTGCTGATCTAAATGCAGAGGCCCGTTGTCCGTAAGGAAATTATTTTATTTGAAACGATCGGCCGTAGAATTATATGCGAGTGAAGCGGAGCCAGGTCTAAACGCAGCCAAAACAAAACGAGCAATCGTGGCTCCCGATTTGCGAATTCTCGGTCTCTACGATGATGCTGCCGAGGGAACGAGCGACTTTTACCTCGCATTGTCTTTGGCCGATCGCCAAGAATCTTGGGAATCTTCCGTGGCTCGTGTAAACTCGTCCACTGAGCGCTGCGAATACATTTTCCATGTCAGCAGAGAATCCCGACTTTTCCATCTAGGTAATTGTAAACGTTGCATAGTTACTCGCTGGAAATCGCGTCTGTCGAATCGCGTAGGGGAATTTTGAGCATTGTTGCGCATTCGCCGTTTATTCTTGCCACGTTACGCTTGAAATTAGAATGTTAATGGAGTTTGGAAATTCCATCGCGTCGAACCAATTACGGAATGAATTATCGGTCTTAGAAAACGATTCTATGCTTTTCCGAATGAGATAATATTTGCACGATTCTTTACCGTAGAATTACGATGCTGTTTGTTCGAATATCGCGCGAAACGTCACAGAAACTAAACAAACGCGTTTAATTGGTAAAAGAGGTTGCTGAAATGGTGTCTCGATATTAAAAATTTGTGCTTTTTAAGCCATCGTCCATTTATTTAAATATTCAACTTTCTTACTTCGAGAATCTTCTCCTTGCTTGTCATATCGTCTTGTGTACACGTTTATTTAGCTGTTCGTTTACCTACTTCCGCGATATCGTCAATTTCATCTATTCATTCGTTCATTCATCTACCAGTATCTACATGTTTAAGGTCTTATCTATTTATTTGCTTAACAGTTGGCTGCGTGTTTTAAAGGAAAGTACCTGCGCATAGAAATTATAAACACCACATGTTGCACGAGTGTACGAAAGTACACATTTTGCTATTTTATTCAAAGATATTCCGTTGGTAGTATTTTGGCTCGTAAAAGATAAGTTTTATGATTTTGGAATCGATCGTAAAATATGGAAAACGCTGTTAATACTTGGCCAACAAACGCTAGTCGTTAAAAAAACACGTTAATTTTTAATACCGAAACAGGTTTTAGGAAATATTATGCTAGAAAGTGCGTCGTTTGTAAATTTGAGTATAGATATATTTAGAACGATTCGTCCTTCGAGATCGATTTTAAAGATTAATCATTCGAATGATTGGAAGAGTCTGTGATCGCTGCGTGTCGAATTACGCTGGTTGTTAATCATGTATATCGAACGTTCAATCGCGGATTACGACTCTTTCGAAATATCGAATGCACTTGAATAAATAATTTCTTGGCTTCCTTTCTTAAAGAAAGAATGTCTGCTGGATTCGTTGGTAAAAAATTTCCCAATATTCGTAATAAGAGTGTCCGCTGAATAAATAACACATTCTTGTTCATTTTTCATTTGTAGACTCTATTCTTCCATACGTTGTATTCCATTGGATTGATCGGTTTCATATTTCCAGAATAAGATTACGCGTGTCGTCTACTCGTTTATTACGAGTAAAATAGAAATTTCGCTTCAATGCGCTGCCAATGTCGGTAAGTGCTTCTTCGGTGATTTGCATGTTTCGAAGGTAGAAATTTTAGTGACGAAATAATAGGATGAGAAACATACTTGAAGCGTGTGAAGAGAATTTCGTTAGTGTCGAAATCACTGAACTACACAGCCTTGAGGATCAGCCTTGTATAAAATTAGACGAAAATATTTTACAAATTACTTTGGCACAAAGTGAATGCTAAATATGTATAATTCATTTTGCGACTCGTCCTTATCGATCAGATAATGGCTATATAAATTGAAAAATATACATAAAGTCAAAAGATTAGTTGCTAGTTGCTGTCCGATTGTATATAGAAATTAACGAAACACAGAACCTGATTGTTACTTTGTAAAGCTTTTCAACACTATCTTCGACTTCACGATCCTAATGTGGAATTTAATAAAGAGAATTCTAATATTCGGTATCGTTTAGAAACCTGCTTCGCGCATCAGCCCCGCAGCCAGTCGTTTCATTTTATTAAGCATTCGGTAACGAGTCAAACCGGCAACGAGAAAGTCCATATTCAAACGGACGATCATTGATTAAAAATGGAAAAATGTTTGCAGCTGATTCGCGACGGACGAAGGATCGACGGAGCGTCGAGACTCGATGCAATTGGGAAACGAGTGCACGGACGTCGAGAGTCGTTCGGTTCCAATTTCGAAATGGTTCGACGCCGCGTGTCGTCCCGTAGCATTGCACGCAGCCACGTACATCATTATCGAATTACCAGGTGTTTTGCGGCGCAGTTTCGTAATCGGGCCGTTCCGTTGCGCTGAATATTAAGCCGGTATTACGCGAGAATTGTCGCACGCGCTCTGCCCGTGTCTCACTTATGACTCTTCGTGACTAAGCACGCGCGCCCCGAGTCTTCCGAATTTTTATTGCTAAAATGTTGCTCGTCCATCGATAGCCTTACCCATCGGTAGATTCACGCGGAAACTTACACGAGGAGATCCAGAGCGGAGAAGAATCACTAGATACATAAACTATCGTTCTCCAAAGTTTCAACTTGACAACTACCACCGATCAAATTTTCTCCTATCGTTAAATATTAACTGCGTTAAAGAAGAAGAAATTCTCTATACATCACGCGTGTTCCACTCTGATGAGTCACGTGTATTTCCAAATCACGCTTCGAAGGTCCATACGTTCAGGTATCTCGTGTCACTTTCATCGAGTAGTAGTGCCCTTTTCGACAAATACGTACTATATATGTGATGTTTTTTAACCGGCCGGATAAAAAAAGAAATGAACTTTCTACTATGTCTAGGTAGGTGACGGACTTTCACAAATATCTCCTTACGGAATTGTCCCTGCCACGAATCGTGGTGCACAATGTCGAAGGATCCGTTCTGTTTAACGAAGAGTGGTCAATCTCTCGGAAATCTGTACGTTAGAATCGAACGAAATATCGTTTAATTCGCGCTTTTAAATGCTTCAGACGTGGATGAACGAAAAATTATATCAATGAAAAAGGTAAAAAAAAGTGGGCAATAATATTAGAAATATCAATAGGTTATAACGTTTCGAGTAATCATTTTCTTAATTTTCTTTTTTCTCTTTTTCTTTTCTCCTTTTTTTCTTTACGTACCACAAACTCGTGAAATTTGTTGGAAGTTTAACATTTAGCATCTAGTATGATATTCGTACAAGTTGTTTACACGATTGATCCCCGATTTCGTCAAGGAACATTCGTAAATGGTAAGGATGTTACTTAATTTTCTTTAGCGAGTTCTCAGCGAGCATCGTAAAGTGAGTTTAATATTCAGCACGCCAAGCGACAAGTTACAAAACACGTTACGATATCCCTGCCAAGACGATAACATAATCTTTGCACAACGCTCAAGAAACTCTCGTTGCGCATGTAAACGTCGTAGAATATCATTTGTTGATTTTATTCGGTGAAATAGAAATTCGAGTAAATATCGGCATTAAAAAATCGTGTTTAGCTGACCAATAGATCGTACTCGTCGAATGCCTCGTTTCGCTTAATTCGTAGCTTACTAAAGACGAGATAACGACGATTCGTAAACTATGAACATTAGTTACGATTCCAAACTTTTAAGCATAGAAAGTCGGTTTGCTCTTTTTATCGAGAGTACAAATTGACAGCGATGCCGAAGAATTTGGCACGAACTTTGTTTCCCTTTATCGTAGGTCGTTCGAATTTCCTTCGAACGAGAAAGTAACGACGAACGCGTAAACATTGACGCACGCACGTTGATTAGCGTCTAACACGATCGTGTCGCCGTTATGTCACACACGCGGCTCGATACGACGAGTTCTGTTTACAAGAAGCGTACTTCGTTCCGTTTTCACTTCTATTCCACCGCTCGGGACGGATGGCACGAGGCTGGCTACTTTCGACTAGTTTCGAGGTTTCACTTCTTCAAACACTGTCCAACGTTTATCGGCGGCTACGAGAGAATTATAGTTGTTAAAAACCTGAGACGAGAAAGGAGTAGCCTTTTTATTTATCGCTGCTTTATAGCTGGTTATAGTTTTTCCTTGTTATGCTTCTTCGTTAGCACGGTTCTAGATCGAACTGTAAGTTATTATCGAATTTCTTTAAAAAGAAAACAGAATCTATAACCACATAGTTGAATATTTTATTTTTAACCAACTAATCAGGATCTGCAGGAGCTTGTCGTTTTATTCCATTATCGAGTAATACGTATTTACGAACTTCGGAGTGGATTTTACGTAATGAATTTCGTCGTAATTGCGTGTTTTGTATAAAATAATAATAATTAGAAGTATCCGATGATATTGCGAAACTGTTTGAATGAAATTTTCGCTAACGACTCTGTTTTACTTTCACCGAGTCAAACTCGTTTTCCAACGTCGTTTTCCCCGTAACATATTCATTTCCATCGCGAACGTAACGTAACTTTTGCTTCTCGATATTCAAGCTTACTTTAGTTTATCGAACGTAGTATACGTATATCGTTCGTACGATCGTTTTCACCACTCCGATTACTTCGATCAAAAGAATACGTTGGCGATTATGAAATTGAATCTAAAATCAAGTTTAACCGCGACGAGTTTTTCGATCGATGGGAAGTTTGACAGATTACGCGAATGGATTTAATGAGATTCCTTAATGAAAGATTAAATAGTGATCAACTTTAACCTGTTAGAAACAACAGGTCGCCCGCTTGCTAATTACAGTTATAATTAATTTACCAACATTAGCCAACAAAAGCTCTTACTTCAACTTTAGCAATATTCGTTGAAATTTATTAGCATCTTGAGAAACTGTGTTCTAATGCTCGTTGTATTTCTGTACACACATCAGGAGCAATTTTCTCTCATATTTTAATCTCACCTGTAATATTATTTTCTAGCGCCATGTCGATAGTTATCGCTAATAAGTAATGTGGCGCACGTTTTGTTCACCTTATTAGACTGAATTTCCATCGCGTTTCACTTTCTTCGCCATACATAATCACGATACTATATCGATAGACTGCTTTCGGAGGCGGATAAAGTACGCACATACATATAAAACGAACCGACGCACGAGACTTCAATAAGCAACCAGAACCTGTCTATCGGCTCTAACGATTGTTTGCCAATCGACTTCCGTGTAATCGGTCGGTTAGTTGTTACGCATGCCTTGGGCCACCTAACGATTACCAACATTCTTGCTTTCTCCTGTTCCTCCTACCATTTTTTCCACATCAGATACCATTATTCTGACGGCAATCGATTATAAATTAATCAATTAAGAGCGACTGTCTCATCGTGTTCGATATTTCTAACAAGATGTTCATTTTTCCACCAGTTGTTTCAACGTCTTACAATGTCTTAATTTCTTGTAAACGATAATAACGTGATAATAAAAGGGCTATAATATTCGACATTCGTAAACATCTCGAATAAAAGGCTTCAAAAGATACGATAAATATTTTGCGAGCGATATTACTATCGAGTAGTGGCATCTAAAATGTTCAAACAACACGTGTTTCGGCATTTCCAACCGCTGATAATTCCAATTCAAATTTCCCTCCTTATCGACCTATCCGTTATCATATCACGTTCGCTTCTGTAGGAAATTTAAAAGGGGCAGCAGGTTACGGATTTTTTAAATTTCGCGCCATCATGACATTGGCTCGCTGGTAAAATCTTTACGATGTTCTATGCGTTTATTAAGCATAAACATAACGTTCTCGCAACGTTGTTCTAAACGTTGTTCTAAACGTTGTTCTAAAGTATCAAAACATTGGTTGCAGCGCTCGTTATTTTATCAATTATCCGGTGTGATAAACTTCGAATCAATAGCAACGCTTACGCTATTCGTTCGGCTATCTTCGTAAATTCTTCGGAGATCGCCGAACCAGTTCGGACGAGGACGATGCTAAAAACATCGAGCCTGAAGAACGTAGTAAACAGACGCGATTAACCTCGATGAAAACGTACGGTCGCTGGTAGGCAACCGTAGGCAAGGCCATTTTTTCAGTGAATCAGGCAGTTCTAGTACAGACAACAACGGACCTGCTCTACCGCTATGGCGTTCCTCGCGAGAATCGTTAAATGCGAGGTACGTTTAGCATTTATAATATTTTCGCTCGACTTTTACACCTTATTACTGACATATCTTATTAGAGAATTTTAGTTGGATATATTTCATGTTATAAAAACGAATAAATGCTTGCTACAATTTTCGATTCGATAAACACATTCTGCGTTTAAATTTCATTTGGTTTACGTTATCATTTGCATCGATATATTTATACGATCTTATACTATACGATTGTACATATCTGTATGATTGTATGGAAATTTCTTCAGATGTAAGGTTAGAAACAAAGTATTTGAAATGGTTGAATGGTTTGAGCAATTTTTTATAGGATTTCAATTGAATTTTAAAGCGAATATACAGTTATATCCGGTTAAATTGTTTCAGGAGAAAATAAAATTTTAATCTCAGAATGTAACGACGTGGAAAATTGTAAACTTATTTAACTAAGTTTATGTCTATCTGTATTACGTTCAATTCTTCTTATGTATTATAAAACGATTAAATGATAAATATTAAGACGTTAAGTATGCGTATATATTTAACAAGTTTCCATTAGTATAACTCAAACATTGACGAAATACCCCGGAATATTCGGTTAGATGAAGAATTTCAAACTATCGTGGAATATTCTTCTCGTGATAATGCCGCGCGTTATCGACAAACATATTATCGCTGTAAATATTCAACTGTACATACGTCATTTGTATAGTAAAAGTACCATAATTCATCGCGATATATCCATTCCTATCGTGAATCACACATACTTTACATCGTCTTGTATTATTTCTGTAAACAGTGATCATGTTACGTTATTATCCCTACTATGTACTGTTATTCGTAGATGTTATCGGTATATGCGTTGCCTCATCATTAAATAATACCAATGTTCCCTTACACAAAATGCTACGTGAAATACAAATTTTTGATTTATACGTTAGTTAACACTTGATTGGGTATAGAATGTACGCACATACTTTACTTGTAATATCAAATATGTACAGGATGGTCTACGCAAGTAAATACGCAAGTAGTTACAAATGTAACTACCTCGATTTAAAGTCATCTCTTCGATCAAAAATTACCTCGATTAAAAATTTTGTCGGAATACTCGTATCGTTCTGTAATACTCTTACACAAAGTTGGTGTCGTTGAAAAGGGACTACGCGTCTTCGCTGCAATTGACTTGGATTACGAAGCTAGTATCATCGGTGCTAATAACGCTGGTCGAGAGCAATACAACTATCGATCTAGTGTAATAGAGTTTGCATACTTTACGTAACTGGGAACGAACCGATTTGCCTGTGAGAAGAGTACCGTGTCAAAGCGATTCTTATCGCGTGTGGAGCAAACAATCGCTCCCGATGGATTTCGTTTCTTATCGAGGTCATGCTCGCTCGGAGAAGCAGGCCAATTGGATGAATTTATTCCGATGCTGTATTTAAGCTTTTTCGAGCAAGAAACATACGGGTCTCCGTGGAAGTGATACGTTTGCACGTTATCTGACAGATAGAATTGGACTATCGATCAGGGACTCGAGATTACTTTACAGTGAACTAACGTTGATTCGCTCGTTTACGATTCGCTGATTCGAATAGGGTTGATACGAAATACAAGTACAGGCTACGCAAAAAGTATTAGAGCGTTTTATAACTTTTCTCGTTTTTTCATCGAAAGATCGTCAATTGTAAACTGATATGAAATTACAGGAATGTATTCTCCATTGCTTTTTTTCTATCATTCCTTCCTATCTCTACGTGACGAAGAGTGGCAAAACTTGCAATCTAAAAATTTAAAAAAAAAAAAAAAAAAAAACGGGTGAAATTATTTTGTTATTTCATCATTTTTTCCCGCGGTAACATTGAACGTTAAGTCATCGTATTTCGATTCTAAATATTTTAGTTCAATATTTATCATTTCCTTTGCCTTATTTAACTGCTGCATTATAATCTTAAGCAATTATAATTGTAAATGAATGAGAAGCAAAGGTCACGAATTTAAATACTTTACAATTGAAAATCGTTTTCGACAATTCCAATACCTTATTATAATACTTAATTTCTGTAGCGAAACGTCTTTAGAAACATACGTGGACTTATTGTCGTAGAATTTGACCGAATAACGTAATATCGAAACAAGGATTGTTTAACATTAACCGAATGATCTTTTAGGCGCAATTTGTCGCAAGGACTTACAGCAGTAGCGTACCAACGGTTAAGATGTACATTGATGGCCAATTCGTAGGTAATTATTTTATGGTATTAAAAATTTACGTACCGATTTTCACGAATGTTGTATCTCAGTGTCGCTTGTCGTTGCAAATTTTTCAGAGTTATAGGAAAAAAAACGCAAGAGCATTAAATCCCGATTGAATAGACATTTTGAGATTACAAGTTCAATAGGAAATAACGTTACTTAGCCGTATTTAATGCATCCGTTGAAGCACTGAAACGCGTGTTTACTTGGTTGAATTGGTTCATTCATGATTCAATTGCCAGAAAGTAAGACAGCTAAGACTGGCATTATCGAGATCGAGACGTGCAATCTTGATGAAACAGATACTTGATCTTCGAAGCGCTCTTGAACCTATTTTTTCGTACGATACAGCTCGTTATGAATATTTAAAGCGTGCTTCTAAAGGCATTTAATCGAAGCTCGTGGTCCATGAATACTGCTGGAGCACTCGTTGAAACTGTACAGAAAAGGCGCTATATTCCGAGGCGAATTCGATTCTAAGAATTGCTTTAACGAGGAACGTTTACGAATGACATAAATAGCACCGATTATAAAGAAGGCATCAAAGTTAAATGGAATAATTATGCTTCGAGTAAAAGTGGCATGGGAAAAGTTCGAAAAAACGCGTCACGTCTGTTCCAGAAGCGGTGCATATTTTCGTAAACTTTCTCAACGCGCTACACTTGAAAAAATCTAAAATTAAACGTCGACAAATCGATATTATTTTGCTTGATCGAGTCGTAAGGAGGTTTCGATCTGTTTCAGAATCGAAGGCCACAGAGTTCACCGACGTTCATGATCCAGCGACGAACGAGCTGTTATGTCGCACGCCAAAGTGCACGAAAGAGGAAATGGAGACAGCCGTGAAAAGTGCGAAGGGAGCGTATGAGAAATGGAAAAATACCAGTGTATTAACTAGACAAACGCTGATGCTTAAATATCAAACTCTCATACGCGAACATTCGGTAAGTTTATTCGTATTTCAACTTTATTTCGTAGGCGCGAACAAATGGGTTGGCCAAGATCCTATAATTTATTACAAATCAGAATTTAACGCGTTCCGCTGATATTTTTTCATATTTATACGAGAAATGTTTATACGAAGAATAGTATTTATAATAGAAATATTGATATCTTCCCTAGAAAGAAATCGCAGAGAACATGGTAAAGGAAAATGGGAAAACAATGGCTGATGCTGAAGGCGACGTTCTTCGAGGACTTCGTGAGTTTTCTTGAAAAATGTATTATATCATAGTCCTGATAAATATTTCGATCTTTTATCGAACTGCCTACACGCGTATACGCGAACAACGTAAATTCGTTCTGAAATTTTCGATCAATACGCATACACGCATACGCGGACGAAGCAATCTATCGTAATTACATTCCGCGTGTCCTGCCCGCCCCATAAACGTAATCGCATCATCGTACAAGCGACAGATCATACGCCTGGTGTTGATTTATGTTACAGAGGTCGTCGACGCGTGTACCGCAATTCCTTGCCTGCAAATGGGCGAGAGCACGCCAAACATCGCCACAGATATGGATATCATTTCCTACAAAGTTCCCCTTGGCGTAACTGCCTCCATCTGTCCGTTCAATTTCCCCGCGATGATACCTCTTTGGTCGTTTCCGGTCTCGGTCGCCTGTGGAAACGCCACGATTCTCAAACCGTCCGAGCGTGTACCAGGAGCTTCGATGATCCTGGCTGATCTATTCACCAGAGCCGGTGCTCCACCAGGATTGTTGAACGTTATCCACGGTCAACACGCCGCTGTCGATTTCATCTGCGAGCATCCCGATATCAAAGCAGTTTCTTTCGTTGGTTCCGATCAAGCGGTACGTTGCTATCGATCGTTGCTTTGTGAGCGTTCGTTGCACCGGGATAACGTTTCCTCTATGTAAAATTGTTGATTCTATACGCCATCGATAATATCAAATCGTAATAACTGACAACCATATTGCATGCATTTTGCAAGTGAATCGAGATTAATCTATTCCTCTTCCTCTCCCATTTATATCGTTATTTTCTTTCGTTAAGAGGAAAATAATGGAAGAAGTCGTAAATACACGAAACGATACCGAACGAACGATCTCGACAAATCGACGTGTCTAATTTCTAAGAAACCGTTCGCAGCTAAAATATGCGTGTACGATAAGTATGTCTGATTTTACAGGGAAAATACATTTACAGACAGAGCAGCGCGCATGGAAAACGCGTGCAGTGCAACATGGGTGCGAAGAATCATTGCGTGGTGCTGCCAGATGCGAATAAGAATAAAACCCTTTCTCAAATCGTGGGTGCTGCTTTCGGGGCTGCCGGCCAACGATGCATGGCGCTTTCTGTGGCAATATTCGTGGGTAAATCGAAGGATTGGGTGACAGAATTGGTGGAAGCCGCAAAGAAATTAAAGGTGAATGCGGGACACGTACCTGGAACCGATCTCGGGCCCGTTATATCTCCGCGATCTAAGAAGAGGATATGCGATCTGATCGAGACAGGGGTGAAAGATGGTGCCACGTTGGCTCTCGACGGCAGAGGTCTCGTTGTCAGTGGTTTCGAAAAGGGAAATTTCGTTGGACCAACCGTATTGACAAACGTGAAGGTGGTACACCTATGATATACAATCGTGTTATGAAAACGCGAATGACGATCGATGCCTTCGATGATGATGCAGGAAATTCGTGTTACCGTAAGGTTACCATCGATCGATGTAGAAAGAGAGAAGCAAACTTTTCTTAAAGAGCTATCTTTAGCTTCTTCGTAATTTCTGTGCATCATTGATCGCAGCGCTTTAAGTGCTTTGATTTATGTTAGATCGCATAATACGTTTCAGACCTCGATGCAATGTTACACGGAGGAAATCTTTGGGCCCGTTCTTTCGTGTATTTTCGCTGATACTTTGGACGAAGCTATCGACATTATTAACAAATGTCCTTATGGAAATGGAACTGCTGTGTTTACGTCAAACGGTGCAACGGCTAGAGCATTTGTAAATAGAATAGAGGCTGGTCAGGTTGGCGTAAACGTTCCTATTCCAGTGCCGCTGCCCATGTTTAGTTTCACCGGAAACAAGGGATCTTTCTTAGGCGACAATCATTTTTACGGAAAGCACGTAAGTAACGTCACACAAACTACTATCGTACTTTTTCTATGAACTGTGAAAATATTCGTCGAATGCACGTGTCATATTTTTCTAGGGTATAAATTTCCACACGCAAGTAAAAACGATAACGCAGCTGTGGAGATCCGGAGACGCTGGTGATATCGCATCCTCGACGGCTATGCCAACCATGCAGTAAACTAAATGTTCCTCGATTACAGTGATACAAAGCGTTACAGTTGGAAATCTTTCTGTATACTCCATACGAAATTTTATAAACAGACGAAATTTCTGTTTTAAAAAAAGATGACTTTCCAATACTACTGTAACGAACAATGTCTTCCATTAGTCCGAAATAACTTACTGTCGGATAAATCGAAAGAGATACGCTTCCTATTGTGTTTACTATGTTTGTTTATATTTTGTAACAAAATAATAAAATACCACCGGTGAAATTTTGTATTCTATATTCTTTAGAAGAACATATACGTTTATAAAATAACGTAAATTTTTGTACTATTTTTTTAGTAATCTTCCGTTCTCCGATAGTTCTGAAAAATGTAACTATGTATCCGCAAATATAACTATACCTTTCTTGTTATTTAATTCGACCCTACTGTTTCAAATTAATCCCAGCGGGAAAGCAATTCCTCCGACACCGATACGTCGGATTATCCCCCGCGCTCCTACGAACAACACCACCGCCACCACCACCACCACCACCAACCGGTAAATAAAGATAAGAAAGGTCTCTATCCAAAATCCAAGATCGAAGACAAACGATTCATCGCTGGATGTATGTAACGAGAGAAGTTCAAGGTCGATGCGTCCTCCAACGTCCTTGAACCGAAGCTAGTTGCTCGCATCCTCGTCGATCGTCGACGCGACGGCCGAAAACATTGAAACAGTGACGGTCTTCCGGATGTTGGCTGTGACGTGTGCGCACTGCGCAGCCGCGTCAGCACCCCCTGGCCAGGCGCATCTGCGCATTTTCCAACAAAATTTCTCTCACAGGCGAGGTTCTGCCCGTCCCGGATCGTCGCGTTCGTTCCGACGGAGCAGGCTGCCGGAAGTCGAAACGGAGAAAACCAACCCCTTCGATTGTTCACATATCGTGAGTATTTGCACGTCTTCGTTCGTTCTTCTCCGCTCTCTATTCAACGATATTTACACGCTGCGCGATCTTTTTGCTCATCCAATGGACGACATTCCTCGAATCTTGCCATTTGTTTGCAAAGGAATAGCGCCTCGTTAAGATTGTCGTCGGTTCGTTTGTTTTCATCGACGTCGTCGCCTTTGTTCCGCTACTCGTTAACTTTTCGCGAAAGTCGTTGCCCCGTTCCGGTACCAAAGAATAGTTTATTCATTTTGGAAAAATTTGATTTCGATTCTCGACCGAAGATCTTTTTATTTGTCCCTTTCTCGTCCCTTTTCTGTCCGTTTGTTCTTTTTCTTTGTCCCTTTCGATCGCATTAAGAGAATTCGGCGGTATTAACCTTCGTACGTGAGCGACCGATGCGAGGCTGCCTGAGGATTTAATATTTGCCGTGGAAAATCGCGAATCGATTCCTCCCGGCGGAAGACATCGACGTCTGTTGTCCTTTCTTTTCTCTAGCCACGCTCGATAATCCCTTGGGAATTTTGGAAAAATATGGGTCGTTGTTGCTATTGAAGTATAACCATTACAACGGAGAATTGAAATTTTGCATTTTAATATCTTAATGTATTTTTACAAATATTTAAATCATTTACAATAACGTTATTTTGCATCTCACTTTATATCCATCGTTCGATATTATCCGTCTTAAAGAATAGGTTTCGTTGTTTGTTTGGTGCTTCAACCCTTACCCTTTATCCTTAGTGTTATCATACTTTTTTACCTTGTCGTGGAATTTAAAATTCGCCGAAGGATGCTTACACCGCTACAAAATTTTCTTACCTATTTTTTAAACGCGTTTCATTTAGCTTCAGATTAGTACGCAGTTTCCAGGCCTTTCCAAATAATACTTGAAATAATTAGTAGAAAAACTCGCCTTTAAAGCTTTTAGAAATTGGAGATGTTTTTACCTCTGATCTTTTTGTTTCTATCAACAATTTTTCGAAGAATCGATCAATGGGTATTTATGTAATTTCCAAGGGAATAAAAACGAAGTTTTAACGAAGGATGGAAAGAAACGTCTGCGTTTCTCTGTTTGAAAGATGATTTCTACCGAATGCAGTTGACGCATGGAAAATCGTCGCGGTTTCAACTCCGCTTTGTAGAACACATTTATCTTTTACGGCCGTCAAATTTTATTTTTACATCGTCACCTGAATGCAAACTATTTCTTCTATCCAGATCGAGTGTCTGTTGCCTCGCTACGTCCTTGTTTAAGAAAACAGAGTTCCGATCGAACCGGGTTTCAACGGACGGTGAATTCTACGATGTGAACTGCTTCCAACAGGTCGCGTATCACGGTCACTTTGTCTTTAGACAGGCAAACCTACCTTCGTTTCATTAATATATAATAGAACAATGTCGAAAGCGGGACGTTGCCTCTTCGAGTCCGTACAGGTGTGAAAATAAGCCGCTCGTCCTAATTCAAAATATTCAATTTAGAGATCGTAAAATCAGACACTGTAAAATTTCCTACATAAATTTTGTCAAGCAGTACGGAGATTCACGGGTCGATTCTTCCAACAGGTTTATCAATTATGTACAAAACCGTACGAAAAGGCGATGCCAGCCTGCAGTACACGATTCTACCGCAAACGGACCAGTTTTCGTCATCCGGGTTCCCTCAGACATCAGGCAAGGCGGGCTGGAGGGTCCTCAAGTACTCCATATGCACGTTGATGATTCTGTTCGTCGTGTCCTACGTGGCGGTAACTGTTTTCATGAACCAGAGCGACGAGCGGCTGTTCGCCAGTACGGTGCTGGCTATAGGCCGAGTTGGGCACAACTCGTCGAGGGCTAGAAACTCGTCGAGGAGTCAGGAGAAAGACATGGCGAACAAAAGCAAAAACAGGCTTCCAGTAACGACCACGGTTTCATCTACGGAAGCTTACAGGAAGCAGGATATCGAGGACGAGATGACTACGTTGTTAGAGGCGTCGAACGTAGATGAACAAGAGTCGCAGGAGTTCACTACCACAGGTATCAAGTTCCTCGACGAAAGTTACGCGATAAAAGTCAGTATGTCGAAAATTAACGCGATAACACACGTATTTGCGTTGATTTCTAATCGAATAACGATCAAGACGATAACAGTGTTTTTAATTTTAAAATGAATGAAATACCATTTCCGCGATATTACTCGATAGATGTACAAGATAGATATACGACAATTATGCTCCAAGCAAGTTCTTGTGTTTTATTTACATGTTGGTAAAATCTATTAAGCTATCCAGTTACAAAGTTTCAATTTCGGATCAATTTGGATTGGCAAGGCTGGCTAATTTGACAACATATTCCAAGCGCCAGTAACTTACGTTATCTTTCAATCGGCCTTCTGAAAGTTGCCCGAATGTTTTACTAGGGAGCCTCGAGCCGTGGCAAGAAAGAAATTAACAGTAGCTGCGATTTGATTTAACGAAGCAACGAATTTAGATTTAACTGTTTCTACCGCGTGACATTTATCGTTTTTATCGCGTCCACTGTTATCGATTTTCTTCGGTCGTTGTATTATAATATATACTCGGCTTTCCCTTCCATAAATCATCTTTCTGCTACTGCTAAATAACGAGATGTTCGATAATAAGCTGCTTTATGGGGAAATGAATGTTTATTAGTAAACTAATCGTTCATTGTTATTATCGATGAATACGATCCTCGTGTTTCCTGTATAGTTGATTGATTATCATTTACTCTGTCTAACCCTAATTGTAAATGGGTATTGGAAAAATACTATCCGATAAAACGTTATTCAATTGCCACCCAATATTCCATTGCCATGGCGATAAATTTTTTATTTTTCACCATCAAATACGCTACTTACTAAACTCGTTCAACGAAAGATCCAAAAATTGTACCATCTGGTTTCCTTCTTTTTGGCATTTTCAAAGTCCGTTCGTGTGTCGTTATGTTTCCATAGAATTTAGAATTTCCCCGTAAGTACCAATCGTTGTCGTTTAAATATTTAAAATTGTTTAATTTTTACCAAAACCATTCTTTTTCGTCCGCTTTTTGTTCGCAGATTCCACAACGAGTAGCACGCAACGTTCGAGAACATCCACGGAATCGACGACGAGCGTCAAACAGACGTCCACGTCCACCACTACGTATATACTACCGACAACGTGGTCGACCGGTTTAAAAACGTTAACCAGCACCCCGAGTGAAGCGACCAAGATGACGTCGAGCGCGCCAACGAGGAAGGCAAAGATGCCAAGGGTGACCTTGAAGCTCAGAGAGAACGAAACGATACCACAAATGTACATGAAGGCTGGGATAGCGTCGTACAAAAAAGGAAACATCACTACGAGCGTCCTGGCACACGGCCTAAGCCTGGAAGGGTTGATCTTCAAGACGCCAGAGGGAACGATAAACCCCTGGACGCAAAAGTGGTTCTTCACCGATCCTTCCTCCGACTTTCAATGGAAGGTACAGTTGTCTCGGCAAGTAAGTTAACGAGCAATGACACGTGGAAAAGTACTGATTATCTCGAGTACAAGTGGGTCGAGCTGCATACTTTGCACGCTCGCTACTAGTTTCCGATACAGTTATCAAATACGGTCGCAAGTATCGCAAGCCGTCGCTTGTTTTCGACAGGATTATAGAATTAGCATTACGAAGAAATAGTATTAGAAAATTACTGACGAAAGGATATGAAACTGAATATGAATTTTGAAATTCTTAATAATATCGTATACGCGTAAAATGTATCAACGTGTCTTTTGTTACCAACACAGATATTATAAAATTGTTGGTAAATTATCGTTCAATGTCGCCGAATAACGCGAATTTCTACCAACACGTATTTGCGGTTTCTTATCTCTTGTAGACCGTACGACCTATTATATTCTCTCCGCTCCAAATAGTCGAGAACTTTGCTGCTGCGGGATTTACAAGCATTGGGTGAATGGCGGGCGATTACGTCGAAAAACCGCATGAACTCTATGGCTCGTTAACTTTCACACCGGTCTCTTGAAAAGGCCTTCGCTTTAACGTTCTCGCGTGGATTTTCATATTATTTATTCTTTCTGCGTTATATTTTCATTCTTGTTTCGACGTGTAACGATGGAAGAAGAATTCGTAATAAAGATTCGGTATCGAGTAGAAGAGAATCTCAGATAAGATTCCTCGAGATTTCGTGCGTATCGCTCTGAGAGACACAGGGCACAAGATGTGGCATCGAATCGAATGGAAAATTGTAGGAGCATCTTTACGGGTCCCAAAGGTTAATTTATACTCTGTATAAGTATCGATCGCGCCGCAGCAAAGACATCCAAACCGAATGGCACCGGTGACGATCGATAGGACATGTTGGAGAATCTAACAGCATGGTTCCTTTTATACGTATGTACTTCTTCCGCTGTTCCTCAGCTAGGCTGTCGTTATCTTTTCTTTTTCTAGCCGCGAGCCTACGGACTACTTTCGCCGTTCTCGTTTTTCTACTTATTTTCAACGTGGTTGGTTATATCTTATCTCCTATCTCTTAATTTCTTGCTCACCGAATACCGAGTACCGGCGTTCCTCTAGCCGCTACAGATTATTCGAACGAACCTTTTGCTGCGTGGTTTTTAAAAAAGAAAAACAGGGAATGGGAACGATCGTTATACGACTGTGCGTGGAAATTTCTAATAACGCACATTTCTAGCGGCTGCCTCGTTTTGTTCGAACATCCCTCAACGACGTAGGAATAATTAACACCATGGATGGAAATCGGTGCAAATAAACTGTAGCTCGTCTGAAATTAGTAGATGCAAATTGGTTATTGATAAAGCGGTGGTTTTGCATCGTAACACAATTTTATATTCGATATTAAGCGAATCGGTATCTAGCTACACTGAATCATGAAAAACCTGCTCTAAACCGATACATTTTCGATCGATTAATCGCCCATAACGTAATTGTATAAAAATATCGAATTTTATAAACTTTCATTTCTCATGAAATCTAATTTGAATTTTATTATCGGTCATTACACCGTTCAAGTCCTCTCATATTTTAGTATGTTTATCGTGATTCGAGATGCAACAGACTATCGCCTTATGTAATTTTCATAAATCGCGCCAAACGCGGTTAACGCAGTGATAACGCGCACCTGTTTATCACAGCTTCCGGTCGAGGTAGCAGACACAAAGAAGCAAATCAGCTGTGCGCGAAATGAGACGGTTCATTAGCTCGTCGAGGTGTGGGAGGGGGAGGGGTTATTATATAACGCTTGCCTCTCTCAACTCTTAACAATGATGGAGGATCTGAACAGCTGAAACGATCTCGACGGGTAATCGTTTCTCTTTCTCTCCATTTACGTAACCAGCTGTCGCTTATTCCGATGTTTATGAATATTCTTTTCTTCTTTCACGGAGATATTCGTCTTGCGGAAGTAAGACTATTCCGTTGTACTTATTTACCTACTTAATATATTTCTATGCATTACATTTCCAACATAGTGCGACGAAAGCTTCGTTTTAAAAGAAAAAGTGATTAAATTTACTTAAAAGTATGTATATCTATAATCTTCGTTAAGTAGAAAGTTTTTCATCGCAATAATCGCAATTTTTCCATCTATCCCTGACATTTTCCAATCGGATCGTACGTTCCGATGTAGACCAGCGCTAATGACATTAAATATCAATATTCCGGTGTCGAAAACAGGTTTCCGCGGTTACACGTTCGCGGCGAAAGAAAGCTGTGAAAAATTAATCCCGAAGGAGTACGGTATTCGATTTCGCAGATTAAAATGAATTATATTCTGCGAGAAATGTATCTTCTTAAAGGGGACGTAGACGTTATTTAAATAGGAGATTATCTTACATTTCGAGCGTTGGACGACCCTTGGAATCAGAATTTCAAACGCGTTATTCTCGTCACTCTTCGGAGCTAAAGATCTTCTTATGGGAACACGCGGAACCAATGTTCGATTTCAATGGAAATCCCATTGGATATCGATTTTCGACGAATAATTTCTGTTAAGAATACTCTTCGAGGCGAATAACAACGGGAAGAAAATCTAGTTTGATTATGTCCCTATGTAGAGGGAAGGTTCTTAGTTAAAATTATCGAATCCTTCGTGTAAAATCTGGCATCTCATCCGCTGACACGGATTCTCATTTTGAACAAACGGATAACGACATTCATATTCGGAACTATCTTTTTTCTTCGACAACTTCTCAAGCATGGAACGTGTATCGAGGAGTCGTCGATTTAATAGACACGAAGCTTAAAACCATTATCATACCGAGTTAGTTAACTGGGTCAAAATTTCCGATATTGAGTTTCATGTCGTTCTGACGAATAAATTTAACGCGAAGTCATAGAAGTATTTAAACGAGTACCGTCCGCGAACACATGCGTCCATCTCTCGAGAACATCGTGTCCATTTAGTCGTTTAAACTTTATCGCGCAATCTTGGTTAACTAATTGCGATATTCCGACGCTAATTTTGAACTACAGATCGTCGGTCGTGTTCTCGAAATATAATCCCCTTTACTTTTTAACCACCTACTTAGCTTATGTTACCTAGATCCGATATAAGATATAAGGAAATTGAATAGCGACCCACTGCTTTCTCTAGTTCAGCTCAAGTTTTATACGTTCCCCTCTCAGTCATTAGTAATGCCGTTTAATCTTTCGTCAACTTTTCGATGAAAAAATTTGTTACTGTAGGGATTGATATTTTTACTATTAGAAACGTTTCACAAACCAGTCGCATTTTTTTTAAACCGATATTAGAATTATTAGCGATACAGATTAAAGAAAGGATGCCGTTATGTTATTCCACAGAGCTTCAACCGGATGGCGGTGAAGGTTTACATAACCCTGGCAGTGTTCCTCACCTTCGCGAGCATTCTCGTCTCTCTGCTGTTGTACGTGCGAAAGACCACGAGACGCCTGCGTCAAAGCGTCGAAGAACCAGAAGTGGAGGGACAGGAGGAGGACAAATCGACTTTGTTGGGCGTCGAAAGTCAGGAAATCGAGGAAAAAGAGTAATCGTGATTCAACCATGGGAGAGCCACGTAGCTCGTAAGATTCGCATATTTTTACAACGTGTACGTCAGTTTAGATTTAGATACTTCGCGTGAAACACCGAACGAACGATCATCGAGATGTTGGGAATACCGGTTAATATTTTTCGGGTTCGTTTAATCGAGCGTTGAAAGCCCCGTTTTAAGGAATTGACTGATCGAATAATCATCGTTCTCTTCTTATCGTTTGCTTCGTTGCTATTTTGCTTACTTGGTTATAGTGGTTCGTGGAGAATCAAGCTCGGTGATATTTTAACAAACGTAAAATTTTCTGAACGCGTAAAGTCACGTAATTCCTACCAAGGATTTATTTCTCATAGGAAATAATTCCAGCTAAAAATCGATAATATCGTGGAAGATTTTAAAATTCGCGATATTTCTTGAAATACCCTAGCGAAGTTTTTGTCTTATAATTTGTATATACCTAGACGTGAAAAGTGAATTTTCATTGATTCCGATATGCTCGATCTATGCGGAGAAGATGGTTCGAAAGATAGTAGCCAGCTTTCGAAGATTGGCTAGATGGACATTTTTCCTCGGTATACCTTCTTCTTTCTGCAAATACAATTGAGACGTAACGCGTAAGAACGACTGAAAAGAACGACGCGGCTTTCGCGTGTTCACAGTCTTATCCTATTGCTAGGTTGCGCTAGCGTGTTGTGGTCCGATTAATTTTCGCCGAATTTTGTCTGACACTGCAGACTACTTGCAATCATTGACTCGCGATGATAGTCTTCGAAATGTTTCTATTATATAATTTATAAAGACGTAGAATACTTTTTCGAAAGTTATTTTCATCGCTACTGATTCTACTCGATACTTTTTTCTATTTCACATGTATGTATATCGATACATATACGATATTAATATTAATATGCTTGTGTCTATATTATATTTTATTCGTGCCGTAACATCCTGCTGGATATAAAGCAATTCCTCGAAAAAAAGAAACAGGTGAATTTTGTACGAGACAAATAGTTACATTCGATAGTTTATAGCGTCTTTGTGCGCTTAGTGATGATTTTTTTTACTTCTAACGATTGTGACCTTATTTTCTACCATCTTTTCAACATGAGTAGGTAAGTAACGATTCTCAACCATATTATGTCTTTAATACTATAAGTTAGGCAATTTTTTCAAGTACTTACTTATGTGTTTATGAATGTTATTCGTAAGCAAATAAAAGCATTGTCATTCGATTAGTCTGGATGTTCGATTAGTTTGGAGCAAGATGGGGACATTTCCATGAACGATCATTTTTAGATAATATGGACGTACAGGAGAAAAACAGAGCGACAAAGTTGGATCGAAGAATCTATGCGGAGAGCCGCTGAAGCGATTGTACAAAAAAATGGGCTATCGTAAAGCAATTCTGGTCTTTAATATTCCTAAAACTACATTGGAGAAGAGGTTGGCTCTCTAACGAAAAAATTCTCAACAGACGTTGAAGACAATTTTGGACCTTTCTCGATTGTGTTTTCGATCGAACGAGAGCAAGAGTTAGTAATTCTTTCTGCCTAAATCTTTGTTACTTTCCCTACGGGATTACAATGTTCTGTTTCCACACAAATACCACACACTACCATTGTACATATAGTACATACGTATAGTACATATAATACCACCATACAGTATTACGAAATGTAGTAAAATCCATATATACATATATATATATATACACATATAAGATCATAACTGGAACATACATATACGATCACAACCCATACACACGTTACACATATAATAAAGAAAAATTAGTATTTTATTTAAATAAAACGGGCCTACCATTTGGTCTAACAACAATCGATATATACAAATAGATGCGTACTATTTTTCCCCGTCACTAGGGCATTGTCGCTACTTTCAAAATTATATTTTTCTATCTTTTTTGTTAAGTTTTGGAAGTTTATTTTAACACGTTTCGATAAACAGGCATTGATATTATATATGATATTTTTTGTAGATACAACATCAATAAATCTAGTATTCTAGAGCAATTTTGTTTTAGCATTTCCATCTTGCCCCAACTTCCCATGCATGAAGTAAAAACGAAATTCAAACTACTCATCTTTTCTCTTAAATCGAGACGTTATCTTTCATTGGATAATTCTTCGATATTTCAATACATTATAATATCTGGTACGACGAGTCGATTAATTTAAAACGACAAATTTATAATTACCAAACATAGTACATAATTAATATGTACTTGGTCGGACCATGACGTGTTAGATGCATCTTTTTTGGAATGATATGATCAAATTTCTATCGGCAGAATTTCAAAATCGTGGAAACGTCCGAGAAACGTCGTTCGAACGAGAATTTTTCTTCGACGACGGAAGGACTCCATTTGATTACCAGTATGTAGATACTTCCTGGCTATTCTATTACATTAGTGAATCGCACGGAAGCTAATCTCACAATATCAGGAAGTTCTAATGATTTTTTACAAAGCATCTTGCATATCCCCTGTACGTGTCGAGAGTCGTAAATTTATCAGAGAATTTTCGAGCTCTTTCCTACAAAAGAGCTACTAAAGAAACAAATCTATCTATATATATATATATATATAAGTGAAAAACAAAGTTACGTACCTCGATGACCGATTAAGGAGACAGTTTCTAAAAAACAGATGAATGACGGAATCGTTAGAGAAACGAGCAATCTTTCTATACTATTTGTTTCGCTTATCTATCACGATCGACCGAACACGTATATTTTATTAGAGAAAGTGAAATTAAACGTTTGGTCATCTCCGTAGCGGATTTTAAATGAAATTAACCTGAGCATATATAAATATGTTATCTCGAAAGTAAGAACTTGTTTAAGGGTTTTATAAAAGCGAAGTAGAAAATGTAGTAGAAAGATCGTAGGGTCTTGCGATTATCGGAAATTCCGACTGAGACAGTCTGATAATTTGCAAGTGATTTTCCAGTTGACATTTCCGACATATACTTCGACATGTTACGCCTTTAAAAATCAATCGATATTAACGACAGACGCGTCGAAACGAATGTCAAACGTTAATGTCGGCGGTCTCCTTAATTCGGTCACACTATGTATTTGCTAAACTTTCTACACTGTGCATACAGTACACAATACGCTCCTGTATATGGCCGTAAAATATTAGAAATATCTGGCCGATTTTCTTCAAATGTCATTAAGAATCGCACCTTGAAATTTCCTAGCACCGATGTGCTTCGAAAATATGTCGCTTCATCTACGATCGCTATAAACTTACTGTTATGGGAGATTGAAAATTAATTTTATTCCTCGATTCGCTTCAATTTGCGTTCGAACAAAACATCAAGAGGATCGTAGCTTCTAAACGTACAGAAGCAATCTTAGAAAATCATGTATATCATTTACGTTCAATATTTTATTTCTTTATTTCATTGTACGATTCAATGAGTAACGTTCTCGATTTACTTCTCTTCGTCCCGGTTCGTAATGCGAGTTGAATGTTTCGTTAAAGACGGCCTGTAATATTACCCGAGAATTTCTCTTCACCCACATATAATATAAATTATAGCGATCAACTCGTTTAAAGATTTCTTTCCGTATTTTTATTTGGTACTTATTTAATCACTAACACGTTCAGATATCTTCCATGTATTACGAAAGACAGCTTCGTAACGAGAAAAACTGTTGTATTAATTTAAAACGAAAAACACGTGTGCTAGGTGCATAAAAATTGCGTAAGAAGACTGTACGTAGTTTCAAGCGCATATTTTCTAGGTATATTCATATTTTAATGAATATATCAGGTAATATTGGAAGTAGCGAGTTAAAATCACCAGCTACTAATTACTCTTTGTCATCGTGGATGATTAACGATTGATCGAATTGTCTCGCAAATTGCGTTATTCGATATTAATATTAACGGAGAAACTGCGTTTTTAGCGTTATACATTTTCCCTAAGGGTGTAAAGACTTTCATTAGTGAAATGTATTTCTATGTGTAATTAAATAGCGATGGCCGCAAAACGACATCCTTAACAAAATTTAGGAGACAATCGAACGCAATGTTTTTCACGCCAATTTTTCTGCGATCTTTACAAACAACGTCGTTCAGTATTTTTAGAGCAATACACAGAGCGTAAAAAGTTAGTCGTTATTTAAGAAATTAATTTGTACATTTAAACGCGTTTCGATTAAACGATACTAGCTGTTAATAATTTAACGATACAAGCTCAAATAATTACAAATGTTAAGCGACTAATCTACAGAAATTACTACGTTAAGGTTTTATTTAACAGATACACATTGTCTACGTTTCTTTTTTAAATACGTAACGTATATGTATACCGTACTGTTATATCTACGAAATCGCTACATTCTTTTAGATATCGTTAAGTTTTGCAATGCTTCCGAGTGCTTGTGAATAACGTAAACTGTTGAATAATTTTCCTCGACTAAAATTCATCCGAAAAGAAGCTTACAATTGTTGCTAACGAAGAAATAAAGTTTTTGAAATCTGCGAAGAGATTATTAAATTCTGGAGGACTTTATAAAACCTGTTGCTCAGTTAACATTATTTTATCGCGAGGAACAACATCAAGATTTATGAAGAAACGAGTGCAGTCGCCTTTAATAGGTGCAGGAAAGGCCAGTAACAGTAGTTACTAATTACCTAACAAGGAAAACATTTTATTCGTTGAGATGAATGTATAGAATGATGTGTTGTGCGTTGTATAAACCTGTGTTATGTGTAATTAAACACAATCATGCGATATGATCGATTATTTGATACTGGTACACTAGTATACTAGAAAACGATCTTGTAAGATTTCACCAGTAGAAAATGATGACACGCGAACAGTGAACGTTCGCCATTTTCTCTGTGTCGCTTTTATTGTATTTTTTCGAATGCAATTGACTGATTTGTTAAGGATTTTGTGAAAAAGGCAAACTCGAACTCGCTCGATCACGGCGAATCGGTTGTCGACGTTCCTTCGTTCTCGAACCAATGAACACGCAAATAGTAAGTACACGTGCAATTCCGTACAAAGAAAATGAGAAAATAGAGAGCGAGAGAGAGAGAGAGAGAGAGAACGAGAGAGAGCGAGAGAGAGAGAGAGAACGAGAGAGAGAGAGAGAGAGAGAAAGACAGAAAAATGTTTGATGCGTTTTCAAAGAAATAAAGAACAAAGAAGTATGAGAATAAGGGACTTATAAGTGACACAATAGTGCTGTAGCTGAGAAGAAAGAGACGGTTATAGTTTCTATTTTGAAGATTATATTTTTTTAACTTCATTCATTTTTGACTTCCACATACATGTATTTATATATATACATATAATTGTATATACATATTCGCATACCTATTATATACACGTATAAATATAAATAAATAAATATATATACAGTAAATGATAAGTGTTAAGTGGATAATGAGATATTGTATATATATATACAGAAAACACACGTATGTGTTCGAAAAGGAGGTCGTATAACGCATGAAATCGTGAACGTCCTTTCCGTAATAATATGTATATGTGTGGAGTCGTACAATTAAGCGTATCGCGAATATCGTTTGTACGAATACACTACATTCTGAGATAGCAATCGGAAAGAAGATCGGAAATGCGCTTTCCAGAAGGAATTTCTTACACGAGACGAACAATTATGGAGCTTTCTAGAAGAAAATGTCTTTGGACCACTTTTTACGGTATCTTGTTCTATTTTCGAAGCGGTATTCTTATAACCAGCAAATAAAATACTGTATATTTTATCGAAACAAACTTTTGGTAAACAAACAAATTTTTAGTAAAAGCTGTAATATTTAATTTATTTGTAATGGAGATTTTTAGTCGGCCCAATTCCACGAACTTCGCAGGCCAGCTTCGATTTCTATTTCTGTTTGAGAAATTCAAACATTCGTTAGTCGCAAACTATTCGTTTTGAGAAATGTAATTTTTATCAATTCGCCGACGTCATTTCTTAGTTTGAAGCGGAATTTTTGTGCCAACAGGTCGTCGCAGCGTGACGCTTAACGATTCGGAAGACATCGATCGCGTTACTTTACAAACTCAAAGCGATCTACCCTTTGATCTATCGACGTTCAAGTAGGAAGTCAACTTATCGACTTAATTAATACCACAAACGTTAAAAGTGTATCGACTTCTCACGGTAAGAGGGTGTTGCGTTCATTCATCAATACCAATATTAAATATCGAAAACGGAACGGTGAAAAGATGTGACCGAACGATTAAACGATTTAACAGGCGAAACAATTCTGCGTATATACATATACTATTAACATTGTACGTCTCGGGAATCACGACATAGATCATCATTGATCGTGATACGTTTACTATTGGAGAATTGACTTGTTAATTCGACTTGAAAATGATATAGCTCGCGCCGAATTAGGGCTTATAAATGTATACAACCAAATAAAAGATGCGGAATAATTATCAAATTTTGATTTATTTTACTGTAACATTAAAAGTACCAAACTCGTCATCTTGATAGGTTTTAGATTTTTTCCTACCCCGTGACCCATTTCTCGTCTATTTTATTACTTTTTCTACTCTTAAAAACATATGTATTTCTTTAAATTCCTAATTTTGTATTCCTTTTTAATTTACCTACTGACCAGTATCGCCGGTTCACTGGTAGATGCGGCACTATGCCCAAAATAGTATTTTGCCAAGCTAATATCACTGATACCATTAGTACCATCTTTTCACCGCTAGATGACTATAGTATCTTAGAGTTTATGTTTTGATAAAATTCTCGCAACAGACAATTGCGAAACATTTGGACAAGAACCCGAAGTACGGTTATCAAACTAACCTTCGGATAAACATAGAATCACACCCAACAACGCAATCCTGGCAAAAGCTGAGATTCCATTACTTAAGAGGCAGGATCGAATATCTCTATGGTAAATACACTCGGAAAACATTGAACAACCTAACCACTCCTATGGCAGAATACATTCAAGAATACATAGAACTGGAGGAAACTGTCTTATACAACATCCAACTCAACAAAAAGAGGAGAATAATCGTGAAAATCTGCTGAGAAGGATAAAGTACAATACCGTTCGTGCCACCCTGATGTATCTAAATATGTATCCAATATATTTGAAAATAATTACACCGTACAACGCACTTAGGTGAATATATACAGTTTACTTGACCAAACTATTTAAAATTCTCCATGTACAAAATTCATAGACATAATAAATTTATTACTTTTTTCTTACGTGCGTACCTTTGCAGATGGTTCCAAAGCACTACGGCCAAATCCCACAGAGGCAATCATCGTCCGCCATGAAATTTGCAACTGCAGTTCACGAATGGAAGACAACGAACTGCAAATTTTCTGGATACTAGCACACGTGGGTGTTCCTGAAAACAAAGAAACAGGCCAACCAGCCAAAGGAGCCGTAATCAAGCAACCAGACAGTATGGAGAAGTTACTTCTTACAGATTTCTACGGTGTGTTGAAATATAAAATATGGAACGATTCGGAAGACAAATTAAATACTTCACTGTCTTCTTTAAATCAGGCAGAATATCTTGGTTTATCGATCTATATTAAATTGCATAATATGGGACTATTGGTTGTATACTAACTTCATGAAGAAAATGACGCACAGATTGTAAAAGAAAAGGCCTCGCATTCGCTCAAATAATGGAATCATGTATACAAAGTCTTGATATACCAGCCATTAGAATAGTAAAAGATCGTTTTAAAGCAAATGATAAAGTATATAGCAATACGTTGTAATATTACATTGTTATTTCTCTTCTTTTAACTGTAACAGTATCAATATATATCGCATAAATGTATCAAGCTTACATACGTAGGGTGATCAAAGTTCAAATAATAAAATGAAAGTTTCGATCAACTTTTCATTTCCGAGAAAGGTTAATTACAAATGTATATAAAAATAATACACGATAGTAACGAATACACAAGTAACAAATACACGAAATGTATGTACATTTAGAGATTTGCAAATTCTATTGAATAGATCGAAGCACTCACATGAATAATATTTAATTTCGCGCAAACTACACTTGAAACTATGATTAAAGTCGAAAGTGAACAGTTGAAAGTGGAAAGTTTGAAATGCATACGCGCGTAAAATGCTCAAACGTGTGAATGTAAGAAATTTATACTTATACGTACTTATACGTGCACACGTATGTATGTTTTTATATGGACATGAAGCGATTAGTTCCACCTATTAGCTGTTAGATGGTATCCCATGTTCATCGAAGAAACTACGGCCATGGTGGAACGACTTTTAAAACTCGTCTAAGTACATGATCTTGCTATGGATAAAGTACAAAATAGTCATGACATGTAACGCATTTTCGTGTCCCACGTTTGAGTGTCATCCGATATGTATCTTTGTATGAAATGTGCGCGCAATGATCTTAAATAAAGATTACAACGTCGATCGAACGACGAAATATGCAAATATATATTACGATAGTAAATTATAATCGATATACATACATAATTTCTTCCGATCGATCTATCGTATCGTAGAAGTGTCAGTTTTAGGTGGGAAGTACAGGACGAAGAAGCGTAAACGTTTCATCTAGAAGTTATCAGGTAAAGAATACAATCAATAGCTTTTACCTTTGTTTTCATATTGTCGAATTCGTCTATGATTAGAACAACGAGCATTATTTAGAAGAGTTATTATATAGACACGTATGTATAACCAATCCGATCACTAAAGTTGGTTAAGAGTAAATATACGTACGCATAACTTCCATATACAATGGCTGACAAGAGTATTTCAAATTAAAATACTTACCGTAGAAAACTTTTATGTATATTATATGTATCGTGTAAAGTATTTTGGCACTGCAATGACTCAGTAATGAGACATGACTATTAGTGGTTATGTTGAACAAATTTAGAAGCAATCTGAAAATGTACAATGTATAAAAGTTACGAGATATCTACTGCAAATATATATTTACTAGAAAGTTAATATGCGGTATGAACAGCCATCTTAAACACGCAACGAGCGTTAAAGATGGCCCCACTAAGTGTCGAAGTTTATTAATGTAATGGGCAATTGACCGTTTAAATATTTGTTTCGTCTGTACGAAATATTTACTTGCACTAAATATCTACATACATTTTCAAATTGGTTTCAAATATCACCATAATCATAATATCGGATCTAATTCGTAAAAGGTTTCTATATATATATAAGTCTTCTAAATTTTCAATTTCGATGTTCCAGTTTCATAGAGACTAGAGTTTGTTAGAATTTTTTTTTTATTATTATTAAAATTCCAAGTTTTTATAGAATCTGATATTTCGTTATCTCAAATTTCCTAAACAACCATCACTGTTTCACGGAACAAATTGTAATAACCCATATTTTGTTAAAGGTTTTTCATTCGTTCCTCTTCTTCCTGTAACCTGGAAAGGACTTTAACGATGCTTGAAAACCAAGAAAGTAAGTAATTTTGTATTTTGTACTTTCAATATTACTATTTCGCATGTATTTCACATTGATTACGTACTATCAATTAAAAAGTAGAATCTGATCGAAGATAGAAATTTCTCAATTTATGTACTCGGTTACAAATAATCCAGGTGGGTGAGTCGATAGGGGATAGATTTATATATTCCGTGCCGCGAGAACCAGTCGACAAATTATCCACGATAAACCGTGAAACGCACGGAAGAAACGGCCGGGTCTCGGCAATGAAGCATATTGTTGCAAATTTGCCAATCTAAAAGGAGATTTATTATTCCTGTCCCGTGCAATGCAAAGGTTCGTTATTATGGTCTGTCTATGGACTAGTTTATTTATAGATATTGCGCAAGAGATATCCATTCTGTCCTGACAAGATATTGCGCAAAGCTTAACACGTTACTTCTGTATATTCGCTTCAGGTTTGTCGTTTCACCAATCACCTACGCAACGACCGACCACTATAGTTCTTTCCAATCTCCGAGATGTTAACCAAAACAGAATTTTAAACTAATTCCTCTCTTACGAAGGTCGACCTGTGGCGTTATTTCTCCGGTTACGATCGCGATCTTCTCTATTTCCACGACAATCTATAATCGTTCTATTCACAACTACATATGTACGCGTATCCGCATCGATTACCACCTATAGCTTTGTTTTCCACGGGTTGCGTTCGACAAACGGATAAAAACATGTATATTTTCGTAGGAATCACGTATGAGGATTCGTTTACGTCGAATTGTATTGTCCGATCCCGGGTTAAGCGTTTATCTGCATACGGCATACGTTTAATTCACGAACGTGAGGACGAATGGGAACGCGGTTTGACGCTAAAGCCGCAAAAAAATAAAAAACGAATAGTCGCCAGTGAATAAATATCTATTATTCGGTTTTCAATACGTTTGTAGGAGAAGGAGGCGATATCGTTTTGTATTTAAGCGTTTCTTTCGAAAACTAATATACCCCTTATATGTTGCCAATACCATCATTTTCACGTTCCGTGTTCATTTACGGCATAGAAATAATTTCCCTTGTTCATTCGCGGCGAACGTTGTCGGGGTAAAGAATTCAACTATCGGATAGCAACTTTTCCAATTAATCTACGCCGTTGAAAAAGTGCAATAAAGAACGTAAGCAGATAACACACACACAACTTGTCCAATGTCTGGTTCTTTTACAAAGTACGATAATTCGGCTTGTTCTTATCGCGAATAATACATTTCGAATGCACGATACCGGCTGGTCGACGTGTTAACAGTTTAAACTCGATGCCTGCAATATTATTAACGCCGATATGATAGAAACTTTTGGTAATAACGAACTTGCCAAGTTATCGTCGGTATAATGGCGGTATCGATGTAATACCTTGCTATAATAATCGTTAAAAACGCAATTTCTTCGCATAAAATTCTAAAATTCCAAAATTCGTCCTTCGCGACTATGATCCGTTGCTTTTCTAGGTTTGAACGGTGAAAGTCAAAGGCCGAGCATAAATCTAGAAGTCCTAATAACTTCTTGCGCGCTCCCCTTTCGGTGATGGCACGCTTTTGATGAATTAACTGCCTGGGGTAAACTCGTATTTAAATGGAAATAATTCGTGGGATTATCGTTGTCCCTTGTCGTCATTACTTTACCGAAGACGATTAAATATTATTGGATAAATAATTCGTTTGGTAATCGGTTCTTAAGTAGCGGATGGTGATAACTTAATTCGCGAGTAGGGTTCACAAATTTTAATTAGCTCGTCTACATCTTTACTTTCGCGTTAATAATTGGTTCGTTTGTGATAAATAATTTTTGTTTATTTCATGAAAATGTTAGGAATGGGATTCGCGCGTGTACAGGTGTAAGCATTATAACCGTTTTCAGGATATAAAGTTAGGGATATTATTACTACTTAAATAATTTGCACAGGTTGTTCTCTTAATTTTTTAATAGTTCTTTCAGTTACTTTTTATCGTACAATATCTGCTTGATTTCACATACAAGAATGAACGAATTAAAGACTCGTTATTTACACGTGATGGAATACAATTTTAAATATAAAAGTTTAAATGTGTGAAATTGGATTCTCTCAACCACATCGGCTTTAAACCAGTTGGTTATTGATTTACATATATAGGAGGAAGCCTGACAGTGACGGAAACCAGATCGTAACGCTTCAGTTGATTTATTAGTCTTTCCAAGGCCTGCCTAATTTCATTGCTAATTTTAGACTCGCTCTTAGACGTATCTTTTGCGACATTGATGAAGCTTTTTATTCCGCAAGGTTAGCTTTCTTCCTAGAGTCGTTTATCGTAGCATTGAAATTCTCAAATTTTCAAAAGAAATAAATTTGCGATTAGGAAAAATTTCTAGTTCTTTTCACTTAGAGGTTAAGCGTATTGATATTTTATTTGAATCACAACATGTACGTGAATGATTCGCAAATATAATATACATATATAATAATTTCTTTAATCGTGTTTCCGATGTAATGAAAATTGGGCGAATATAATTTCTCCTTTTGATACGATTACAACTTTTGTCTACAAGAGATCCATCGAAGCAGCGCAATTCCGAATTTTATTCTAAGGTCTTACCATTCGAGTTTACTTGTTGATTCCAACGCACTCACACACCTGAAACTTTGCTCACCTTTATTTTCTCAAAGTAAGAGAGCACGAGGGCCAGGTAAAAAGCAAATTTCAGGCGTAAGAGTACTGTCGAGGATGCTTGATTTCCACCTAGATATTTATCGCGTACTTCGCCCTGCCTACCCTCGTAAATCAACTATTTTCAAGGAAACGTTAGCTTTCATACGCTTTATCGAATTTCTGGCATCGATACTTTGAAAACGGTCCATTCCGATATAGTATTGCTTTCAAAAATTTCGCCGTTTCATCTTTTCGCCGTTTCACCGCTCTTTTAATCTTAAAAACCGATTCGCGTCTCTCGCGTATAATATTTATAATAAACATATGAAACGTAACTCGTTGATCACAGATCTTTTTTTTTGCATATGAAAACGGTATAGCTTTTGTTAAAAAAACACGAATGGATTCTTCGTTCCTGTACATATTTGTATATCGCTTCGCGAGCCAATACAAGAAATATTCTTCTCGTTACACAACGAACTTTACGACTCGATTTATCACTAGATACGGTGGACTTTAGTATAGTTTGGACGTTTCCCAGTCGATGGCAGTTTTTCAATGCCAACGCTCGACTGGAGATTGTTATTGTTCGTTATTCGTTGCATCGACTATGATGGATCCATAGGCCGAGGGAAGAAATGACACGCTGCGACGATAGACTGTCACGGACACACCTGAAACTTTGCTCACCCAGAAGGAAATGTACGGGCAGAGCAAAGAGTCAGGCCCGACCGTAACGTTCGAATTTTACACCGCTGGGACATGCTCGAGTGTTTCTTCTTTCCGTTGTCACGTTGCTCCGGGCGAGGAACTCGCTACCTCTTCTCCGATTTTACGCAATAGCGCCGCCACGAGGACACTGGAAAATAGAGGCGCAGAGATTCTTCATCGAGAGTGTAGTAGATCCGAGGGAATGAGTTACCGGTAAGACAGGGACCTCGAGAGCCATCAGAAATTGCGGAAAAATAGGCTGTCGGATAGTGAAGGAGAGAATCGAAGGGAAAGAAAGAAGTGAAGAGCGCGGAGAGAACTGTGCGAAGCTCCGCACTCAGCAGTGGCAGCCAAGGAATCAAGACCGTACCCATGTTTCATCCTACCATTCGCTCTTTCTCCCTTTGCCTCGAGAGACGACACTCGAATCTCCATTGTTCGTGGTTCGGCTGAAACAGAATTGAAAAGACGCGTGATATTTACCAATAGATTCCATTCAGGCCGCAAATAATTCATAGGGTGACGGGGTCAACGAACGGATTTTAGCAGAACGGACTCTAATCGTTTTTAAGACTTTTTTAAGGAGTTCATTGTGTTTGAAACGGTGAACTCGATGATCGATAAAACGGTGGCCCGAATGTTTGATCGTGGTATTATCGCGTTATCGCTGGAAATAGCTACCAAGTTTACAAAGAGTTTAGTCTTTCTATGTCTTTTCGAATCGAAATCAATTGTAACTTTTATTCTTAATCGAGCGTTCGATCGTAAAATTTAACGAGTCAGCAGCTTGAAGTAATCAGATTTTCGACAAACGCTTCTTTTCGATAAGACGATGTAAAAACATTGTAACTGTTCTGTTTCTCGAGTGTGTCGGAATCATACGTAATCCCATCGTTACATACACTTTGCTAAATACCTGATCGACCGTGAGCGAGGGCCCCTAAACCGATTACCACAGTTTATGCCGTGCCGTAGTAACAGCCACCCATATAAGTGCGCCTAACAGCAACTTAAATGTATCCGAAAGCCTGTTAAAGATCAATCTAATTTCAAATTAATCGATGGTTATTAATCTTCCACTTTCGCGACGATGGGAATCTCCACGGGAAAGTAATTAGCAATTTACGTTGCAACTTCAGAGTTTGAACATTTGATAAAACATCTTCGCACCGGGTATAGAGAAAATAGAAATTTTATTTAAAATTTTGGGACGACGATACTTATATGTATATGTATATGTGTATTATTATTATTATTATTATTATTATTATTATTATTATTATTATTATTATTATTATTATTATGTAGCGATTAGCCTGTTATTCGTGGAAATCGGATTTTCATTAAATGCTTCTTGGAACATAAAAAGACATTCACGACATCACGACTCACCGCAGTGCTAATGAGATTTCAAAATGTTCTGTACGGCGCGCGTAACGTATTCGTAAGACGTTTTTGTAGCAGGTATTGAAATAATTCGGTGAGTCACCGTATAACTCTAATTTGCCAAGTGTCCACGTTATAAAGGGTTTTCGGTCTTGCGTGTTCCTGCTCTTCCGTTGCTCCATCCGCTAAGGTCAAACCTGACCGATTCCACGCTCCATCCCGAAGAGATAGAGTGGTCAATTTCCACGCACCCACCAGATTTCAGGAAGTTGGTATTTTTCTATGTATACAGAGATATATATCTGATGGTTATTTGGTGTCCGTGGCAGCCTGGAAGATGGTAGCACGAAAGAGAGATCCGCCATCTGCAGACGTAGTTTGTCAGAGGGCAAACTCGGTGTCCAGCAGCGGAGAGTATAGCGTTACGGTTGGATGTCAGTGACCGGAGCATAAACCCAAGATAGTTTCACCATTACATCGACGGTCTTCCTTCTTGGCTTGGCTCCTTTCTGTCGGCCTGTACCATCCGCACAGCCACGCACGGTCGCTCGTTCGTCGTGGCCGCAACACCTGAGTGTCTCCAGTTGCAAATGCACGCGTCAATAAGCTGCTTTCCACCTCGAGGATTTCCTCGATCGAACCAAAGATTCGTTTCCTCGATCCGGTACGATTCGTCGTTCAGTTCGATCGAAGCCACTTGAAACTAGAATGGAAACCCTTTTTACCGATCGTAACGATCGATCGTTCGATTAATCGTTGGTTTCGTTCTACGGTTACTCTGGTGCTGTTCCAAGAGAGAAATTCCCGTTTTGAATTTAGTTAGGTTCGCGATTTTCATTAGCGCGATCAGAGCCTCTAAACGAGAGATTAGCCAGCCACGCGATGACCTACTCCCTTCGTTTCAACTATCGTTGAATGTTTAATCGAATGGTTGATGGAAATTCGTTAGCTTAGCCTTTGCGATTACTATCTGTATTTTTGGAAAATTAAGTTCGAGTTCAGATGATTTCGATTCGGGATAAAAACAACGATCGTCCGATTAGACCCTTCTTCGATTCGTTGATTAGCGATGTGACAAAAACCAAAGGATTGTGATAAAAGATGGGAGAAAACTTGCGAATTCGAAACATTGCTTTTACGAGGCGCCCAGAGTGCATATGGAATAATAATATTAATAACACGCAAGTGAATCGAATTGTGTAATTGATGGTGTAAAAAGATCCAAGCCAGCTTGTTTCCGATTACGTGTAACATGGTAGGAGATTCGATCCAACCGTATCTTGTGTAATTGGCACACTTTACATCACCTCCGTACTAATATCTTCTCACGCGTACTAATAAGGATCATATAAAATTACGTTCGTGAAATTCTATAGAGAAACTAATACGTTCGATGTTTTTATTAACTTGAAGAACCTGTCTCTTCTTCACAGGTTATATAACATTCTAAATCATGGAAATTCGGTAAATTAGAAATACGGAATTTTAGCTACGAAAGCCTAACTTTTGATAAAGGAGAGAAAACTTGTATCGGTACTAACTAATGAACGACGAATCTAATTGAAATCGTCATAATCGCCTATAATCGAACGGTACCAGTTGAGAGTTAACGTGAAACAACAATTCATTTCTTCTTACCTGTTACGATACAAACAATTGTCTCTGAATAGCGACGTGCGATAGAGTATCGTTACGTTTATGCTACCCAAATATTTGTTAGGAATTTAGCGTGTTAATCGATTTGACGAGCAGTGGTCATAAAATTGAGTTTCACCTCGGACGAGGTCGGCGACAACGTCGGCGATCGGGAAGAAACGAAGCTATGGTCGATCGATAGACGCCGAATTGTTGAGCCCCGTGCATCATAAAGGCTAACGACCGCAGGCAGTTTGGCAGCGTTTGTGAAAGCGGTCTTTCTTCGAAGTAATGCAGCCGGAATCATGCGATGACGAGAGCGATTATGAACGTGCCAGCGAACGAAGGGAGACAGAGTGCGCTTTCATTTGGTATGCGTGGATGCGTGTTTGCGTGAACGAACGGGGATCAGGGTGAATCAGGAGGAGAGTCTGAATGACAGCAAAACGACGAGAGGAAAGAATAAACGTCAAAACGGAGAAGAGAAAGCTGAGACAAAAATAGAAAAATAAAAGAGAGCGTTTGTGTTTTCGAGTATGTCGTAAATAGACTTGAATCTGAGTTTGGCGTGCTTTATATCGTATAAAAAGTTGCAACGATACAAAGGGAAAGAAAAGATGGGACGGGGAGATAGAAATGGCAATAGGGAAGAACGCATATACGGTTAAAAATGTCACGTCGGATGCTCTGAAGTGACTTCGTTGCCACTTTATCTGGTTGCCTCTGTCCATAACCAGACGCCGCGCCGTGAGGTGTTTATATATATACGAAATGTGACAGGAAGCCGGAAAAAAAGACGAACAAGGAGAAAACTAGCGAAAAGGGGGTCAGTAGCGGCGCCACCGGCAGCAGCACGGAAGGGTTTAAGCAAACATTCGTAATTACACGATCGTTTAATATGTATGGGACTTCCGCGTGACCGTTTAACGCACGCGTAGCTTCCAAAAGCGGGAGTCTGAATACACGGCCATTAACGAAAGGTGAACTATGGAACTTTCGATACTACCGAAGAAGAACGAAAATGGATTAAAAATCGTGGAATTAATCGAACAGCGTGAAACAGATCGTACAAATTACGCTGTTGCAAGATAAAAGAGAAATTGTTTCCTTCGATGGTGGAGCGATTACTTCTGGGTGCGTTAAGCGGTGTAACGAAATAGAAATGTCGGAAGGGAGGAAACGAATAACGTATCCAGAGACGAATCCGGTTTAATCCATTAAATACTAACGATACGTAATTTTTTCTCAGTCGATCTTTATCGAATTCCGCTTCTTCGTTCTATATGCTGTAAGATTCGTCGACGAAGAACCTGGAAGGAAAGTTCTATTTTCTTTCATATATTCATCGATCTTTTTGCGACAAAATCTGTAGTCCCAGTAAATGCTCTTCGTTGAATCGATTATCTCATAGACTGTTCGTAGAGAGGTGCGAATGATGTCTGAAACAAGCTGTTAACGGTATAAAAATTGATGTGCTTCGTAATTACACTTATGTAGTACGAGCTGGACGAGATTTATCGACCTCCTCGAGTTTCAAAGAGGACACGCTACTTTCCCAAGGCATTTTTAACGATCGTCGTCGGAACATAAATCATCGTTTTCCCGTGATTTATATATGTTAGCGTCTCGTGTCACGGAGGCGTGGCATAGGCGTGAATCCCCGTAGTGTCTGCTTCTAATTTAATTTATTACATCAGCCCATCAGCGATCCATGACGGTATTAAAGATCCTGTAAATTATTCACGTTGGATCGTGCTCGGTAGTATGTAATTCCATTACGGTTGATTATCCGTTCGAATAACTGCTATTCGATTTAGATGGATATAAAGTTCGTTTGATACTTGTGTATTCAGTGGTGTAGCTTACGAAAACTGATATAGGAGCTTCAAGACACCGTTATTATCGTTCTTTTCGAGCGAATTAGGATCAGTCATCGATAGGTTATTGTCGTGTCAGTGCTCGAGGTAATAGAACGATGTGTTTGAAAGCGTGTATTGATCTGTCAGTCTCTCAAAGACAGTATGGCAAGTCGTTAAATACGATAAATATCTTAAGCTATTATCGACGGTGCGTTTTTACCACGAACTATGATCTTGTTTGAGTCGTATCTTTCGAATTAAATCAAGACGTCGAATTTAACGAGACTAATTTTTATTTTCGCGTTATTTACTTAACGTTGTGCAAATTATACGCTGTTTGAAATACCAAGAAGCGCATCGAACGTAGATCACGTACCATCTTCGATAACAAAGCTAAAAACCTTATTATTCCATGATTTTTAGAGAAACTCGAAGAGAATTGTCTGTATCGTTGTGAAAGGCGAATTTCTAGAATTTTGCTACCAGTTTCAAATATGACCATAGAAGTAACGAAAAAATAGGTTCTTTGTACGCGAAGGTTTCGAGCTTAAAATTAACAGCGTTTCGAGCGAAAAATTAAAGAGCCCTCGTAGCTTGATAACAATCCGAGATTCATCGTTACATGGAAAAAAGGTACAAGCGACGGCGGAAGTGGGGAAAGGGGGTGTAGAGAGGTAGAGAGGAGGGCGGAAGAAAAAGAGGAGACGAAAGAATGCGAGGAGACAAATGGGGATGTGCTTGGAAAGTTTCAATGAGAATAAACGAAACTGTGCGCCCTTTCGTTCGGTCGCGTGAGCATTCTTTCCATCCGTGTGCGTGTACAAGGATGCGAGAGAAAAGAAGAATTCTAGAATGCAGAGACAAAAGAAAATGGAGTACGAGCAAGAAGCACTAAATCTAATTGCCCGACGACATCGTCATGGGAAACGAACGAACGACGGGACGTTCTTGTTCCACATTTTCCTTATCCTCCTCTTTCCCTTTCTTTTTCTTCGTCTTCTTTTCTTTTTTTTTTTTCTTCAAATCTATCGTTTCAATAATTCATCGAACGCTCTTCGATGTAAATGGGTACGTTGATTCTTGATAGTTGCCGCTTCGAAATCTCTTGCGAATTCAGATTGCGTTCTTTCTCCTTTTGTGTTTGCAAGAATTTTGAAAGAACGCAACGATGCGGAAAGCTTCTCTTCCAGTAACTTTGTCGAAAAAGTAAATCTTTAGTTTTCACGCGACACCTAATTTTTGTAGAAAGTCGAGTGTTTTTAGAAAAATTCACGTTTTCGAAAAGACTGATGGAGCAATTCTGCTTACGGATTCGTGTAGCTGACGAATATTGCGGAACAAAATTCGTGTTGGACGGTGAAGTTTAAAAGGCACTGTTGAGACGTCTAAATAAGACGAAAAAATGCCAAAATGTGTACTTACGAATCGTGGAAAATAACGGAAAATGGCACCAGGAATTTTCTTAGCATATTTTTGACACCGTATAAATCTCGCGAAACACCAGGCGTAAGATTAAAAAAGAAAAGGCAGTATGCCGTTGGACTAATCAGGCTCGAGCGTAATAAGCTCTCGCAAGATCGCGATGACGCGAGCTTCTCCACGAGGCGAAGCTTCGGTACCGGTGTTAACCCGCCGAGTCTTCGAAGAAACAGGAAAATTGGACGCAGATGGGATTTAAAGGAAGAAGAAACGAGAGCCGCGTGTACGAGGGGAATCGTGCAGCAGGCACATGTGACTTTTGTTGGCAGGCTGTACCCACTAAGGCAACCAAGAGGAAGAACGAGTTTTAATTTCTCGCGTCCGCGGCTCATGACCCCGGAGAATCGTCGAGACTTTTTTTCTTTGTTGTCACGATCGAAGTGGGTCAAGCCTACTGCTTCCATCTATTAGACGCGCGCTCCAGCTACTATTGTCATCGTCATCGCTGACATTCTACGTCATCGAAATCTGTTCGCAGGAACAGAGAATGAATACCTTTAACGAATCTAATAACCGAGAATATTCATAGATAAGAATGCCAATTATTCGTATCTATAACCAGGAAAGAAGCGGCTGAAAGTTTTAATCAAACTGTTAGTAACTACCGAAGTAAGTTGTTGGGTAAAAAGTTTGAAATCCTATTTCATAATGGCATGCATAATTTGACAGGGATTCGACGTAGTATCTATGAATACGTAATCCACTGGTACTAATGGAAACCATAAGCAGAACCACACGTAATTTCCTAGATTACATACATATATATATATTATTATATAACGTACAATACAATACGTTATATTATAAAATACACGCTACATCTTGTTCAAGATTGAAGTTGTGTTCTATCGTGAACGCAAAGATTTTGAATTTAATCGAACATCCGATTTAATTAATATTCAGGGTACTAGCCAATGGAATCTAGCCACAATAACGAACAGCGATTTACGCGCTACCGCGCTTGCACAGACTTTTAATCGTCAAGGTAACAGCCATCTATAGAACGAGCGGCTCGATCGGATCGTCATTTCGTTCACGAATCCAAAATGCTTATCTCGGTCCCCACGATCGTGCTATAAACCGCTCGGTAACGTCCTTAAGTTACAAAACGCTCGACTCGCAAGCAACAAAACGACCAGCCACAATAATGCAGCAGGATACCGAAGGGTTTCGAGTCTCGGGTTTCTTAAGCAGATTTCGTGTTTTTGCGCGACCAGAAGGAAACTCCATTTGTTATACCGTAACGGAAATCGTGGACGTAACACGCTTTACGTTTAAACGTGGCGACGCAACAACGCTACGTTCGCTATTTCCCGTTTAGATGCGCGCCCCACGATAGATAAGAAGGCAACAGGATAAAACGAAAACGCCGACTAACGTGTAAATTTTAAGTACTTCCCATTCCCCGCGTAAACTGTATTCCCACTTATCTCTCACTCTCGCCTCGTTCCGGTAGTCAGCCCGCGCCTTCCTTCAACTTCCGTCCTTTCCACCCTTGAATTTCCATTTTCGCTTCAAGTTGGCCGACTGGCGCAAACGCGATGCGGAAAGACGAAGAAAGAGTCTGGAAAGCGACTGGCCGGAAGAAGGAACGAAGGTTCGAAGGCCGTTTCGTCGCCGCTCACCGCGTAAGTTTTGCGAAAAAAGTCGTTTCGATCGAATGGAATCGTCGTCTTTAAGCAGCGAATCGGGCAGTCAGCCGGTTCTCTGTTCCAGCTGTTTCTTTCGGAACAACGTTCTATTATCCCCTCGTGCACCTCCCACGGGAGATTACCCGCAAACGTCTCCCTCTCGGAAATTTTCCGATGACAAACGAGCCGTTAGAGAAGCGTACGGATTTAGATTTCGGCTCCGCTTCGTCGTTTGCCGCCTGGTGGAAATTTTTCTACCATACGAAGCACCATCTCCCGACCAGTTTACGTGAAATACCACGAAGGGAATAGGAAGGGGGAGAATGGTGGACGAGCGCGTGTGTGCGCGCGTGTAAGGGCTGAGAGTCGAGAAGTTTCTCTCGCGGTAACTTCATTCTAATTTCCAACGGGAACGGGCTTAAGAGAAAAATAATTCACCGGATATTTTCGAATAAATTTCCTGCACGCAATGGGAGAGTCTGCGGAAGCGAAAGAAAAAGAGGGTTAGCGAAGGGGAAAAAAAAGGACGACGCGGCGTTAAGCAGCCAACCCGGTTTTCTACGGGGGTGTAAATTATGCTCTTCTTACAGGCCGCTACGCGGCAGTTTTCACTCTATCCGGTACCGGCCGGCCAGCGTGTATTTATGTTACGAGTTATTAAGAGAAAGTTTCAGGTTTTACGTCGACTAACGTCCCACACGATGAGCTCGCTGGAGAAACGGCCTGCCGGTCTTCTAGGCGATATTAAAGCCTGCTACGAGATAATCGAATCGCAAGACGCGCGTTTAGAACAAAGAGTTCATTTTGAAATCATCCGATTGTTCTCAACCCTTCCCGATCCTCGAAACACCTTTCCATAGAAATAAAAACTCCGTCTCTTTGTAGGAAGAAACGTCAGCGACGATCCAGGTTTACCTACGCAGCATTAAAATAAGAGAATCGTGTAAACGGCCGATTGTGCGTTACCGCAGACTGAGATCATTTTTCGCAGATCCGCTTCCTCTCGTAAGCTCGAACGAAAACATCGCGTTAAATTAAATTCAGCAAATACATTTGCCAAGTTTCGTATGTAGCGTTCAACGTGCACGGAATTCGTTTGCTTCGCGGAAATCGTGTTTCCTCCCCTGCCGCGCGAACTAGCGATTGCTTCCGAACACCGGTGGATCGCGTGGTTGTTTCGTATAAAACGATTTCGACGAGTTGTACGCGGTTACGTTTCTTTTTGCGAGTTGCCTTCGAAACTTCTCATTGTACGAACTATAAAATATCGCTTTGACGATTGACGTTTCTTTTACCGATGAACGTTAATAACTTTCCAGCGGCTGAAAAATAATAATTGCTCGGCTTCATCGCCGTAAATAAACCTGTCGAATTTATCGTTTAAACGATCGTTTCAGAAGCTTTATTTAAACTCTTCCTTTAAACGTTAAATATTTGACCAGAGTACACGATTATGATTGCTCGAAAGGGAGAATTTGTTCGCTCTGCCACGAGAAGATCAAGCGGAATCGGTTGTGGAATCAGCATCGAATTACGTACACGGACGGATGAGGCAAGGGAGATAAGCGTAAGAAAAGTCCTACACGAAGGCAGTTGTTCGGCAGTTATTTCAGAAACCGGGCTTCAGAACCACGCTGTCATCCCTCTGAAACCGCTATCGAATGTCTTTCGAGTGACTCGGCTCTCTCGATCTCCTCCTGTCTTGTTCGCTTTTGGCAAAACCGATCGATCTCCCGACAGATAAGATTATACGGTGGAGCGATCGTAAAGGAATACCGCAAACGCGCCGCGTCGGTGCTCGTCCTCCGGATTCTTTTGCACCTTCGTCCCTATCGATAACAATGATCGCACGATACGCGTAAGAAGCCTTATGCGCTGAAGGAAGGATCGCACAGGAAACTGGGGAAAAAACGAAAGGGATGCAAGGGACGAAGAAGGATCGTGCAAATTCAACGCTCGTTCACCGAGCGAACGCTGAGCTGCGTTCTACGTGCCAAGGTTCGATCGAACGAAACGCGAGTACCACGCGTAGCTCGAAGCATAGAATGTGGAAAAGTTTGAAGGTATTAACTCGTAAGCAGTTAAGATAAGAAATAAAAGGAATAGGACCATGGACCGAAAGTCGACGATAAAAATAAAAATTGACGGAAGCTCGTAGAGGTAATATCGGGCGAACGAGAATAGCGATACGCGTATTTGGTAATTCGAGAGGAAGCGGGACCAACATCCTGTTTTAATATATTTCCGGAAGGTTACGGCTATCGAATCGCACGAGTTTGTGGTTTCGACGCTTCGTTGCTTTTGCATCCTTCGCTACTGCCGCTGCCGCCATTGATGTCATTGTCGTGATCCCCTTCCTTTGTTTTTCTCTATTGTCTTGTTAGACTCTTCGTAAAAACCGATCGGTCAGTCGATCGATCGATGAAATATCTCGCCAACCAGAAATTTCGAATTCGTATTTATACAGACAAAAATCATTTATATTTATATTCTTTGATTCGAATTACTTTCTTCCTACTCTTTCGTATCGCTGATACTTTTATAAGAGAATCAACGTTGCGTTAAAGAGGTATTTGCGTAGCAGGAGTTTGTCAAGATATCGTACGACTATTTTCGCTTTCCAAAAGACGCTTACAGAGCGAATAAAACGAACGAAAGAAAACTGGTGGACCACGCAGAGATCTCTTACCAGGGGGAAAATTATCGTGTTTCGCGGGGATAAAAGTTCAGCGGCTTGGCGTACGAAACAATTTCCCGACATAAAAAATTAAAATATCTGCGTATGACTGGGACGGCGCGACGCGTAACTCGTTCACAAAACGCGGAGCAACTTTCTTTCCGGGGAGTCTTAACTTGTAAACTTTATTCTCCCATAGTTCGCTTTAAAACCGTCGGGCTTGGCCAAATCTTCGTCGAGATGGCATCGCTTCTTAATTAAAATGCAACCTACGTACAAATATTCGTCGAGCAGCGAGCTGTATTTACCTACCAGCCGAAAAAGAAGAGACCGAACAAGAGAGGACAAAAGATAGTAAAAGGAAGATGGCCAGATATGGGAACGTTTACCCGCAGCGGTTGAATTTTACAGGAAGAAACGATCGTAACCGCTGATTTCGGTCACATAGTCGTGGCACGAGCAGAGGGCTCCACCAGAAAACCGAGGTTATCATGACCGGCATGACAAACCATGATTACAATAATTCTTTCCTTTATTCAAACAACAGACTTCCTCTTTCATCTTTCTCGACGATCTCGAACGCGCTCTCCTCACTTTTCGGATGCTAATGGAACGAGAACGAACCCGCCAGCCAACGACCTGAAAACGCTTGGAAAGTTTGGTTCCCGATTTTCTCGATTTCTCTCTAACTATCCTACGATCGCGTAACACTAGAGATAAGGGAGATATGTATTCGAGCCAAACTTAAATATTAGCTTCTCCAATTAGAATTCCGATATTACAGCTTTCGCGTGTCGGAAACGACGTTTTCCGCAAACATTATCTTTGAGAAATTGAGACTCTTCGGACGGTAAAGCGGAATTATAACGTAGAATTTTCAGTCTCTATCGAAATCAAGGGGGCAGGGGGAAGGAAAGGAAAGGAAGACGATAGGACAAATGATCGGTGGTTCGGCAAAAATCGTACAATTCTGATAGATTTGGAGCGGTTCGGAAGGCCGAAGAGTAGAAATTGCGAGAGGGATGCGCGTAGCACGCGGTGATTGAAATCATTCTCTACTCGCCTGTACGCGAAGGATCGAATGAGAACGAGCGACCGGGTCGAAGTATCGTTACCGAGTCGCAATTAAAAGAATCGCTTCTCTTCCCTTCTCTAAAAGTCGATAGCAGAGCAGATCCTGAACCGGCGTAAAGAAACCTTTCGATCGAAGAAGCCTCTTTACGATAAACGTTGGTTGGCCTTTCACGTTATTCTTCCGTCAGCGGCATAGCCTTCGTTAATGACAAATTTCTTTGAATCTTTCCGAAGCTTGGAAAAAAGCTTTTCCTATTATCATTATCGCCCATCGTCCGTGCGCGCGCCATTACGTTCGTGGAAAACGTTTCGAGCAGACTCGAGTATAGGAAGAAAAAACAAAATACATAACAGGAAGAAAAGGGTTGAGAAAAATGAAAGGGAAAGAACAAATCGACAGACGTGTACAATGTGGAAGAGAAAAAGGAAAGTTTTCTCCCTCGTCTTGAAAAATTTCCCGTTTCCTGCGTGTATATTCGACGCTCGACGAAGTGCCACTCGACGTTCAATTTCACGTGAACACACGCCGAGGAGCGGTTCTTTTCCAGCGATAAACAGATTCCGTCGTAAAACCGTGAGCTCGCGCATAGGAGTCTCGATGGTACGCGCTGGATAAGTGGCACGAGCCTTCCTTTCTTCGCTCTCCTCGTTTCGCGGTGGCATGGCAATGGAAAAGTAGTGGAAACCGAGTGGAGACGAGTCGCGTCTGTTGAGATTTTTTCCGCGGAGGAGTTAGTTTCGAACTGAAGCTAATACCGATGACGGCTGCGCTGCTGTCACGCGGGGAAGGGAAACGGTCGCGAGATGACAGAGAGAAAGAGAACAGCGGATCTAAAGTGGCGTTCGCGAATGAGAAAGAAGAAGCCTATGACCTGCCGTTTATATGGGGTGTCTCGCGAACGCATGGATTCGGCTCGATGGCACCGATGTTCAATTAACTTGCACGGTATTTCGTTTCTGGTGTTTACGTCGTTTACCATTCCGAATGCGTTATGGCTCGTGCAACATCGTGGAATGCGTTCGATAAGCCGCCTTTCTCCTATAAGAAGCAAACAAAATTTCACTCGTAAAGATTTAAACCTTCTTCGGGTATTTCCACGAAAAATAAATTGCGAAATAAATCGACCTGTCGAGCAACGCGAAACACCGAGAAAATCGTCATCAGCGCAGATTATTCCATCCAGCGCGAAGCAAAAAGTCCAGCTGGAAAAAGTTCTTCTTCCATAAAAGCGTCTGTTCCGTGATTCGTCAAACATCGAGCCGAGGACGATTCCACGTACGAAATCGAGGAAACGAAACGAAACGAAAAAAAGAGGAAAAAAGAGACGATGGACACGCGATAAGTCAGAAAGGACGAGCGTAGTGAAACAAACGAACAAAGCAGAGCTGTCGGTATCTACCGGATGGGAATATTCGAAAAAAAGAAAAGGAGAAAAGAAAAAAGACGAAGGATCGTTTTGGAAAACGCGAGAATCGGATAAGGGTCGTTAGATCGGACACCCTGTATACCCACGTAATACCGCAGAAAGTCTGTATCGTGTACAAAGCCAGGCTGGGAGAAAGAGGAACAGTGAAGAGATGAAAAGAGAGTCCGGAGGAGAGGGGCGAACGAAAGAGTAAGAGAAAGAGGTGAGAAAAAGGGACGGAGAGAGAAAGGTGGAGGACGATAAAGAAGGATGGATGGCGATGGCGATGTCGATGGAGGAAGAGGGAAAGAGAGGGCAGACTATGCCCGATAAAAAGCCCTGATTCCCACGAGCGTGGATAGCCTACGATGAAAACCTCTCAGCTCGCCGACCACGGCACGGCATTAGAACGTCCACGAGTACCATGTCGGATTTTTCGTCCGCAGACACTATAGCTAACAGCGTAGAACGAGAAAGACAGATACGAGGTAGCGAGAGCGGCGGTAGCAGCAGCACCACCACCACCACCAAGTATCCACGTAACGATTCGTTCTCATTGTACGTGTTTACTAGGCTATGATTATGTAATCACTGGCAGCTTCTACGAGTTTGAGCATTGTTCAAATCGTCGTTGTCTTGCTCGTTGAAGACTTCTCGCTCGAACGTTTTCCCTTTTCCTTTAACGCTCGTCTCCATGACGTGTTCGACGGTAAACGGAATTCCAGCTTCCCCTGTTTCGCGCGAAATGACGCGAAACGCCAATTGCTCCGCTCGAGACGAGCACTTGCGATCGAGTGGTTAGATGGACTGGACGGCCGAAAGAAGCGAGAAGGAGATGCGTTTAAACGAACGAGTATGGGACACTCTGTTCCACATTTCCGAAGATGTTATAGAGATCGCGGGCTTTTAAGAAAGACGAACCGTGGATACGAACGAGTCAAATCGCGTACAAAGCGCGAAACGCACGCACCAAGTTTGCCCGAAGATCATCGTGGACACGCGTTATATCTTTGGAGAATAATCCGAAAGTCTGAAGTTTCTCACTCGAGATACAAAAGGAATTCTGAAAGCGGAGAAAGATGAAAACAGGAGGTGAAAGGCTCTGGTATGTTAATCGGCTCCAAGTTGAAATTAAGGAAACAAGAGGAGAGTGAAAAAAGAAATATCATTTCTCTGGAGTTTTATTCCAATTCCTCGAGTGCGTCTGTCGGTAATCACTACGCTGGATTTCTTTTGTAGAGTATTATAGAGAAAGAGGAAAGTCGTGTCTCTCTCTCTTTCTCTCTTTCTCTCCTCTCGTCTTTTATATTCCCTCGCTATCGTGTTACAATCAATCGCTTTGTCCCGTCGACGTTGTGCAGTCTGTTTAAGCTGATGCTCGACTAACAATATATTCGACAGAGGGAACAGAATGTTCTTCCGTGAAATCGATGCACGACTGTTTCTCGGCCCTGGCGTCGGATAAAATAAAAAATGCCTTCGAACTCGAGCGTAGGATAATGCGACAAGGTGTGTGCGCACAACCCTCGTTCGATCGAAAGCTACACACGGGGATGCATATTCAGCGGGCGTCGCGCAAAATTGACACGCTCCCGCGCCGGAATCCCGTGACAACCTGTACCTCCAATTTAAACGGTTCGACGGAACGAATGGAAAGGAAATTTGGGGTCTATTGTCCTCCAAGAAAGAAATAATTCTCGAGATTCACAACTCGGGGAACCTGTAGCCGGCCTTGGAATTATATCCGCTTCGGAATTTAGGATTCTTCCGACTAACTAGGAAAGTTACTTTTCAAATTTTATTCTCCGTCGGGAAGAGAAAAAAAGATCGCGTTGAAACGAGGAACGTTTGATGCAACGGTGATCAAGCCCCGAATCATGAACGCGAAATTGCACAGTATCACGCGTTACGACCACCTCGCGAAACCAATCACCAGACGTTGTAATCCGACGATGTTCGTTGGATTTTCAATCTCCCGAGCCGCGAACCGTTAATCTCCGCGTGTATTACCCGAGCGTGTCTAGCGGTAATTGTCTAATCACTGTTATCCGTTTAATTGCATAGCGCGTTATGCGTTTCGTGCGCGCTTCGTGAATTCTAAGCGTTCGTGGATTCTAAAAAAAAAAAGGAAAGGAAGTTAACGTCGGTTGGTTCGATCCGCAGAATGATAGCAAGGAATCGCTCGAGAAATCGATAGAACCAAATCGTTTTGATAGAAGAAAAGCTCCGCGCGCAGAAATTTCTCGCAATATCTCGTGCAAGAAACGGATGGACAAGAACTCTGAAATATATCCAGCCGGCACAAGCAGCGATACCACCGCCGCTTTTACTATCTCCGATCTTTTACGATCCGCACCGTTACGTGCGTAGGTACGACCTTACCACCGCACCGTAAAGTTTTTTTTTAAAAAAGTCCCCGAACTACGGTTGTACGGTTCGGTAGAATCGAAAGTAAACCGGCATCAGGGGTATTCGTATGGATGGAACGGTAAAAGTCTGGTCAAGATGGATCCTCGGTCGACTCGGAGCCAACTGTGTTCGACCACCTTAACCGATGTTAAGGATTAAAGCCTCGATGGAAAGCAATCGATCGTAAGTGGATAGAAGTGGATAGGCAAGGAAATAGGGAATGGAGAGACGGAAGGGTCGTCCAAGTTCCTTCATGGAAAGAAATCCGGTGGCGTGATTATCGGGCAGACACGATCGAGGAATTGGAATCACGCTTGAACACGGTATGGCCGTTCTTTCTAATCCGCGACGAGACAAGAACCGGTCGATAAACGCGCTATATATCGGAGGCCTGGAGTACGCCGACGGGATGAGAAAGCTGAAAGGGCTACCGGTGAAAAAAAGCCAGCGAAAATCTGCAGGCGTTTGCCCTACATTACCCTTGCCGCGAAAATTTCTGATATTTCGCGTTACCTGGCTCCTGTATCTCTATACGAAACGTATGGAATTCGAGGAGATCAACGGAAGCGGATTGAAGGTAGAGGCCAGAAAGCTGGAACATCTGAAATTCGAATTGCAAGAAGGATCGAATCGAGTAGATTCTCCGTGTGTCGCTTCGTCATTCGTGCGGTGATATTCCTCTGGTAACTAGATTATCGGAGTAAGTTGGAAAGGAATTTCACTGGATGGAATGGCTCGAAGGAGAATAGCCTATGTTACTGTACTCGGAGAAATTGCCCACGTTCGATTCCGAATAACCGATTCAAAATGTTTTTCGATATTTTATTGAGGTATCGAGCGGTTGCGTGAAATTGTCGACTGGAATTCGATATTTCGTCGAGGTACGAAAGGGCTCCGATGAAACTCGATACATTTGCATTTGCATAAGCTGCGTGGAAAGCTCGCGGGATATTCGCAATTTGTATCGTTCGCGTGTGCTCGAATATCTACTTACGAGCAAATTAAGTTTTCTTACTCGTATGTTTTATTTCCTTCGTTGAGATATTTGTCGAATACTTCAGCGAAGAGTCCAGCCTAGTCCGTTTTTTTTTCTTTTCTTTTCTACCAAAATATATCGATCAAATTCGAAACAATAACCGTAAAATTCTACGAACGAAAGCGTACCGTACGAGCTAAAATTTATATAAATAAACATAAATACGCAAGCATCGACAACTGCGAACCTTTTTCAGAAATCGAGCGGGACCTTCCTTTTAAATTTCACGAGAAACAAGTACATGGAAACGGCGTGCCCGTTTCAATTTAAATATCAATTGGTTCGGGGAAGAAGATAGACTATGTTGAATGAACGGAACGGATTAAACGAGCCGAGAAATCAGGTGAAAGGTTGAGATACAAATGGATGCGTCTGAGAACAGCAGTCAGCAAGGCTGAAAGAACCCAGAGCCGTTACTGCTCGTACTTCCAAGGGAAAAAGAGATACGAAACGGTTTATTCTCAGCTCGCGCGTATTTTCTTTTGGATCGAGATGCAGCCGCGTTCCTCCAGAGAATGTATTATTTCTCATTGCGAAGATGTGGATCGATAATGTTCGTCTCGTTTATACAGAAGGCTCTCTGTGGCAGACACTCGTTCCGTGAACATCGTGATGCAACGCGTTGTGACTGATTGTCCTTCGTTCGACTGAAAAGCCTTTGTCACCTTATACATACACGCTCTTTGCTGAACGCGTCAGCTTCCGGAGACGTGCAATCGCAGGCGCGGTAAACCGAAAACGAAAGAGTAATCGACCTGCCCGTCCAATTCTTACATTCTGCCAGAATCTCTGTCGCTCGTCCAACGAAATTACGTAACACGTAAGTACGCGATTCGTCCATCTCCTCTTCTGAAAATGCATTCGAGATTTCTCCGTTATCTTTTCAGTATCGCTTCCAAAAGCCTTAATTCCATTGTCGAGTATTTTAGTTGCCGCCGAAACTCTTAACGTCAATTTCGATAAGTCGATCTCTCCAACTCTCGACGAACACCCTCTCTTTCATCGTTGCGCGGTACGGCGCGGCGGAGTAAAGTAAACCAAGACTTTGCACCCAAAGAAATACAATGACCCGCTTCGAAGGCTGACCGAGCTCGATTGTTCGAGTCTGCCAACTTGCCATATAAAATCCAAGAATTACAGTTGAATGTAAGTGGAGTTACCGTTCAATGAATTTATAGGGGCTGGCTTAATTTCAAGCGTCAGCTTAACTCGCGGCGAAGGGTAAATTAGATAGAAGAAGACAACTCTCTTCCATAATTTAATGCGAGGAACTCTGCGTTTACTCTGATGCTTTAATTCCAACCACTCGGCGCGCGCTCTTCGGCAAAGGAAAATTGAGGGTCCGTTGATAAATCGAGATTACGGGCTAACCGTTGCCTCGAGCTCGCTACTTTCTATGGAAAGAATGGCACGGACATAGCCATGAGAAATCGTTGCTCCACTCCGCTTGTTATCTTTCTGTAGAATATAGAACGTAAATTATACGAGCACAGTGGTGGTAATCTCGAGGAAATCGGAGGAATCCTGCGTAATATGTATGTGTTTCGAAGATAAGCGAAGCGATTGCGATGCAACTTGATTCGTTATGTTCTTAGGATTATTGACAGCAATATTATCGGTACGCTAGTACATAATTTCTTCGACTCGTGCGTGCTGCTTACCAAAATCTCCAAGTATACGGTTTTCGACTTCCAATTTTTCCGATTTCTACCTGCAACAAAAGAAGACCAATTATATTATTAATACGGGTGCAGATGTTAAGATTACTAGCTTTAAAACGCCTCTTTATCGCCGGGAGCATTCGATGATACGAGTTTGCTAATGCCTCTTCTCCGATTAAATACGATTCGTGTATTTTTTTCCATTTTCTTACTCCCGAAAGGATATATATATCCATCGAGAACCTTATACCTCTATCGGATAAATAAATCATCTTCGACTTTACTGCGTGTTGTGAATAAAACAGGACGTGAAATTGAATTCGCTTACAATTAATAATTTCTTTGCGTCAATAATTATCAAATACCATTTCGTAATATTATTTAATCAATACGCTAATGTCAAACTGTATTTTGCTGTATTCGATCCTGCTGGAAAATGGAATCCATAGTCGAATATATTTGATTTTGTTCCTTAAAAGTTTCTTCGTTCACTGTTAACTATGGTCAATTATGATCATTCGAGTAAATGGATTCGACTTAATTTTGATTTAATCCTTTTGTTAAATATCGCTTATCGTACACGATATTAAAGAAAAAACAAACCTATATTATCGAGAGAAAAACATTCGATTACCACTGTACGATCATCTTTGTCAATTTGAATAGAACACAGGTTGCTACGTAACGATACATTGGTTGACCTCGACACGTGTGAAAAATGAGAACGCAAACACTCGTGATTAATTACAACATACGTTGCTCGTTCGCTTATTTATCCTTGGAACTTTTGGCAGAAAAAATATCCGTAACGCGAATTCTTCCCACTCGATTTTGTCGTATAAAGCTTTCGAGATTTGCCAAAGTGTCGAACTAATAGCAGATAAATGACGGATTTTTCGTTTCTTCCATCATTGAGATTTGCACACTTTTTAAAGAATAATACGTTGTAATAGTCGAATAAAATTCGTAGAAAGGAGACAGAAGAAATATTTATTCGTCAAATCAGTGAAAGAATCAACAACGAGAAATACCATTTCCCTGGATGACATGGTCTGAAAAGCAAACAAACGTATCGGCGACACGCAGGCAAATCTGGATATTACTTTGGTACATATTTCGTGTTTCCAGTGCTCTTGAGCGTAACGCGAAACCTCTCCCTACAAATTCGATGCAGTTTGAGATAGTAGCGGATAACACAGGAATTCGAAAGGGTAAAAGTCGGCGGATAGAGGGCAAAACCAACCAGAAGAAAAATCCAGATTTTCAATTTGTCGAATACGTACGAAAGATGACAGAATCTCGATTCTACGCACATTTTTCGAGACCGATCTCCGTGAATCTTTCGTCAATGGCTAAACAGACGATCTCCTTTTCTTAATTCTACTCTCGTGCAGTTTCTTTCGCTAACGACGGATTTGTAGGTTTTGACCTCATTACCCTTCCGTATGCGGACATTTGTTTTTGCGGTCTGTTGACAAATTGCAGTTAAACTATAAAGAACTGGACTAAAACGCTCGAAATCTTTATATCGATAAAAATACAAATTCTTTTGAAAAACATTCAAGAGAGAAATTTTGCTTGGCTCGTCGATTCTTCGAATTTCCTAGCAGGAACGTATAATGCAGTAATAAATAATCTGGATATCTGGAGAATAGGAAACGCGGGGTTGGAAATATTTTAAACGCGTCTATACACGAACAAAAGAGGCGAATCCCGAGTGCGGCAATGTTCATATTGGTCTCGCAGGTCCGCCTGGAACTACTGAATTAAATTTCGTTGGAAAAATTCACGAGGCAAGCAGAGAAAAGAGATCCCCAGGCGAACGCGATGCTGCATACGAACGGTTCTATCTTATTTGTTTTGTATGTTAAACAGAACTGTATATAATGGCATGCAACGTTCGCAGATGAAATCGTTGGACGCACGTGCCCCTTTCTCGGACTCTCCATACATATCCTTGTTATTTATGACATAACAGAAGAGTGTCTGACACGAGGAAAGAAAGGGACACGTCAGACACCAGCTTATGATAAAATCGAATTTCTTCCGATCGGATTGGAGAAAGCAAGCTAAAGCGAACAAAAGAGAATATCTGTTCGGTAGCCGTTCGATTTCGATGCTTTTGAATTATTCACTGGGAACTGTTTTATTTCCTTGGTACACCGTGCGATTTGTAACGTCACCAAACAAATCGTCACCTGTTACCGGACTTTTGACCCTTTTAATCCGAATGTCCAATCACCTAAAATGCACCAATACAGCGACATCTTCGCTATTCGAAAATTTGTTATCCGAGTGTCGTATTATACGAAAGTTCCACTATTGGAAGGTTTTATTAACAGAACGATATTTCCTCTTTGCGCCTTTTACCATTACGCGTCCTTTCTACAAGTTTATCGTACGTGTTATTATCAGGTGACGTCATAATGACGTCAGAGAGGAAGTGCGTGATTGTGCCAAGCGTCGGAAGAAAACAAAAGATACGTATTTCGCAAACTAGAAAAATACGCGGTAGTGTTGTAAAAACGACAAGAATCTACGATCGATGGCATCAAGAAGTAGCATTTGAAAATGTATTTCAGAAGTATTTCAAAAAGTAGAAAATCTTTAAAGGAATTGGAAAATAAATATTTAACCATTGTTGTATAGCAACGATTTCTATTAACATAAAGTAACGATAGAAGATAGCGGAATGCCTGTATCTAGATGTACGTTATGCGAAGAAGTTTCGAAATAATACATATTGCTGTCAAACATCGGAAGTCCTTGTATCGTAAGAAAGAAGATTGCAATGAAAATGACGATGAAAAGCTTCGTTATTTCAAGGTGTTTGTGGCATTAGAAAGAAAATTTAGATCGAAGTACGAGCAGAATGTAAATTCAACGTAGCTTGAATCAACAAATTTATTTAATTTGAAAGTAAGAAAGATATGGAATCCATAAATAATTTTTGTATTATTTTGTACATAGAATAATTCTACGAAAAGAAAGTGTTCTACTATCCGAAAATTCTCCCATCCGTTATTTGTTCTTTTCGATCGAATACGTCAAACTGAATATAGATTCTATACATAATGACATAATTGGTGCACTATAGGTTATGGGCAGCTAGCTTTCATGGCAATGAATATTTGATCAATTGTTTCTATAAAAGAAAAATGTTACGTTTTCCTTCTGAACAAAGCATTATAAGGAATAAATGTTTACGAAGCAAGCAAAAGAAGCGAGAACGAGCTATAGCGCTTTCAAAGAATAATACGTTTCTTCTCTTAGCAGAAGACTTTTCTGTCCCTACAAAAACATGACCTAAATTCAGAGGCACTGATAAAAGGGAAGTACTCTGGCTCGAACCTAGTTGCAGAACGCCGTTTGATCTTTATTAGATCATTTTGTTAGGGTAATTCTATTACGAGCATAATTGGAAGCTTCGCTTCTCGAATTCTATTCCATTTAAATTTGTAGGCGACCTGACATCAATTTTTTAATAAAGCTACGCTTTAATCGGCTATAAATATTCCATGTTCGTCTCGAAAGAAACGACTTTCTGCTTGGCTTTTTAATTACCGATAGAAATTCATTTATTTATTTAATTATCGGTCTCGATTAAATCCCTTTCCTAGATTAATCTCTTCCTTTTACGTTACTTTAGATTAACAGGATATCGTTCATCGAATAGAATATTCTTAAAGAAAATTCTTTTTCCAGATGCTCTTCTATTATAAATTTTATATTTCGCTCTAATTAATTGCTCGTACATGACGCGTTCCTCTTCCGATATTGACTTTGTGATACGAAGTTTCAGTTTACAGCCGACATGTTCGCATTTGGAATTTGCATACATAATGTGACGATTAAAATGGCCGTCCCCACCTGACCAATTTGTAGACCCTTTAAGACGTTCGCACACGTGCGTTATTATGGATCAGTCCAACCAATTCTGACAAGATCGTTTACGTGTTGCAAGAAATATTATTAAATATTAGTCGTATTAGAAATGGCAACTATAAATAGGGCATTAATTATAGATAATTAGAAAATTATCACGATTCGTTGTTGATACAAACATGCTTTTAAACCGCTAAAGTCGCTGCAATTCCGAAGTGAATAAAATTGTACTTAGACGGAAACAGTGGAGCTATGAAAATAGATCAATTGTCTGGTAAGAATTTGTGTCGCATGAGTAGATAGAAGTAGTCCTCTTTACAAGAATAGTTACGTAATCTCGAAACTGCAGGTCGAATAATAGATATGTTCTTATAATATACATATCATTGTATAATATAACAATAAGTATCTCGTCAGCGATAAAAGCGTAGAATCGATGGATGGTAAATTGACTTTTGCACCTGTTAAACACCGCGACGCGTGAGACGTAATTTAAAAAACGACTGCAACATTTCTTCGTGGGCTGTTCTCAAAGTCAGTGAACTCTTTGCATTCTTTTAATGAGCTCTTTTAAATTCAGGGCCTGCACGCTGGTCTACCACCTGCATTATGAGTCCAGACGTTCGTTATTTCACAATTACATATGAAATAATATCCCTACCGTTCCATCCCTTTCCTCTGTCGTTGTTGAATTTCGTAGCAACTTGATTTTTATTTTAATATCATGCACGATACATCGTATCTTGCAACGAGACTCGGGTATTTCGTACTGGTTGGCTTTCCCCTCGTAAGACGCGAGTTAATAATAAATTTTGTAACTTTACAAAGCGATGAATCTGGTTGGAAAGATTACGACCAAGATTTCAAAAAATTCGTAAATCGAGAATGTCGGATCTTTACGAGTTGCTGGCAAACAGCTAATTGCAATTGACGTTTTCCCATGGATGCTATCGATTCGATGATATTAACCGTCGAATCGCAATCATTTTTACTCGTACACTTTAAATCGTGAATGCCAAAATTAACGACGAGAACGACTCGGTCGCGTCGCGTATAAATCACATTTTCCCAGGTTTCTGGCCGCGTCTTATCTTATATCGTCAACACAGAGACGCGCTCGCAGGGAAGTTTAAACGGGCAAGATTAAAACATCGTCTGTGGGAAACACGAATATGCATTTTTCTCGTATTAACTGTAAATGATGGCCGACACAAACGTGTCCGTTCCACTCGTAATTCATTTTATATTTCCCCCGTTTCCTGTTAACTAACACACACGTGGAGAAACGCGTCGCAACATTACAGACCCTCGCCGTTCTTTATCTCTATCTCTATCTCATTCATAAAGGAGCATACACACATAAACGTCATGGCGAGCTCGTGATTCGCAAAAGCGTAACCGAATTTCCCTCGGTCTTTAATTTTTACTTCTTTTTCTGCACAATCTCTCCGTAGCGATCCGCTTTGTGGATTCACCTCGACTCTCTCCATTTCCGTACCGGAGAATCGGCTTTCTCCTCCCCTCCCCCCCTTTTTTGTTTCCTCTTTCTATCTTTTTGCTCTTCTTGTTTTATCGTAGAATCACTGTACTCGAGACTACGGGGGAAATTTTCGCGATACGCAGCTTAGCAGCGCGAACGCGAAATTGTTGATGAACGTTTGCACGGACAAACGTAATTGAAGTTGCAGGCTAAATGATACCCGCGAATGCTTTGATACTTTGACGAAGTACTAATTGATTTTTCCAAATAACTTAACTACCTCGGATTAGATTTAATCTAGATGCGTTTACCGTGTAAGGAAAAAGCAAAAAAACGAAGAACTGCGAAATATCTAGGTTAATTGAAAAAGAAATAAAATAAACGAGAAAAACACGATGTAGGAAACGATCCTACCGCCTCGATGGTATTGGTATGTTGTACGTTGAATCCCCGATGGGTGAACGCCGAAGGAATCGATTGTACGCGACCCTGGCTCGCGTGGGCTCGTAGATTTTCCAGGATTTCGTAACCCAACAACGCAGCCTGGTTGCATGATGCAATCCTCGAGTGTAGGATGTGCTCTGGTGCGTGTTCAACCGCAAAGCACGGACGTGCACAGGCGTGGGTATTCACGTATTTACGCCCGCATCCGAGCGTTCGCGCTCGCGTTCTCGCTCGCGTTCTCGCTCGCGTTCTCGCTCGCACTCGCACCCGCGCCAACTGAGACGAGGTGTGCCCCGAATAACGGCACCGTTCTTGTACGCTTGAAACACGCGCAGGTATAAATAAGGTTTATGACGTCATCTTGCGAGCACAGAGCCCCGAATCCGTTCCGTTGTTCCAGTTCCTTCCTCGTTTCTCCCTCTCTTCTTCTTTCTTCTATTCTATCAGCGCCGCCATCACTGCGATCCTCTTCCGCTTTTGTCGGCTCGTCGAAATACATAAGCAGAAGGCAATCGTAGATATCGGCGATTATTCGTTTATTTAACGGGCAGTGGCCCTTTTGCGTCGAACACGCGAGCCCAAGTATAAAAGAGCGAGCGTTAATCTCGAGCTACGATTTCTGCATTTTCACATGATACGAATGCTTTAAAGGAAGTTAGGGGATCCGTGAAACAAGTCGGCGATTTCGCTAACGCCGTTCGCAGTTGAGCAACGTCTCTTGATACGATCGACGTTGCTTAAGTTAGTCCGCTATGGAGCGCTACGAAGAAGTTGGCTTCTTCTAATGAATAATCCCGGGAGCATGCAGTTTCAGACGTTCTTTTCGAATATCTGGACAGTCAACGAACCGATAGAGCACTTAAATGGTTAAATTCGATGATTTCACAAGAAGGTGACGATTCGAGAGGTTTACGAATTAGAATAACACGATCTATGTTTGCGAGATGTCAACAAAGACTTTTGGCATCAATGACGCAGTTTAGTGATAACTACGTTATCAGCTAGGGCCATCTATAGGCAAATTCCGGTTTCATACTTACAGGCCTGGTATTGAGTCGAAAGCCTGTGTATACACCGTGTTAACCCGATGATCATTGCTCCCTCGATAAATAGCGATGATACATCGTGAGATTTGTGGTCGTGAATCTTCCTCCAACGAAATCATGTTGCTCAAATGCAACGTAGTTTTTGATCTCTGGATCTCTAGAATAAAGTAGCAGTAACTGTACGAAGGCACGATAGACGACAAATAATCGCAGGATTATATGTATTCGCTTCGGAAAGTGGCCGGTCGAAATCGTGGCTGTTTAGCATTCCACAGTTAATTACATCGTGAACGGTAACCACGGCGCGCGAGGGTAGCTACGTAAAATCGTGATTGTTATTTTTACCTTTGGCCGCTCGCTCGTTTCCACTTATTCGACCCAATTACGCGAAATCTAATTTTCCATGGGGCTCAACACGTGCGGTTTACCCGTGCCACCGAACCAGTTCTCATTTTATAAAAGTGCCTGCCCGATTATCCAGAGGAAAGAGAGGACTGATACGAAACGCGACAAAAAAAGAAGAAATCCCGTTAGAACCCAGACAATCGTCGACTAGTTGCCAGTCAGATAAACTCTTAATTAATGCTATAATTAAGATCAAAGATTCGAAGCTTTAGCCGGGCTTTAAACGAGAACCGGCCTCTGTGCATTCGATCGGGTTACGAAGATTTATAAATTCATTCGTGTGTCTTGTGGAAATTCGTTCAAAGTGTTTTTAGATATCGGAATAATGTACATGTGTCTCTTGAGTTTTAATTTACTTGGCTGCCGATTAAGGTATACAAGATATGCAAGATATCGCTATTTTCTTCACGAATGGGACAGCAGGGTGCGGGGACAGCGCTGTATAAAAAGATCGGTCACCTAGAAACGTATCGATATCAGGAGAAAAAAATATAAAACGCTAGCGATCAATTTCGAAAAGGTACATACGTCGTAAGTACGGTAGAAAGTATTCGTAATTTCTTTGAAACAGAATAACATTTTTAAAGTTCGACCAAGCGATTTGAGCTTTTTTAAGCTAAGAAGTTGGAAGGATTAGTTTAGTAGATGACGTGTAAAAAAGTTGTCGAGAGAAATGCAATTGATCCGAATCGCGAAGAAAAACGTAAAGCATCTTACTCGTTATCGCATTTTACAAGCTTTTTTTAACGTCACGTTAACCGTGACGAAACTTTAAAAAATTTATATATATAAACCGCTTACATTATATATTACACCACTTATACAAAAAATTAGGAGATACGATAAACACTGTACGACCGAGGAATAAAACCAGACCAGGATTTGCTCGTTTGAAAACAAAGATAAAGAGAGGCATATCTGTTGGACCACAGATAAGAAACTTAATAAACGATGAAACTTTTACAAATAAATTGCATGGGAAGACTTTGCATGTACTTTATTTGGAAGAAACGAGGTAATGCTTCCTCGGAAAACGAAAATGGAAAAATTCTATTCCGCATGAATTGATAGAAGAATATATCCTGAAAAGTACATTTTCTGCGCTCACGTTTGGATAACTTTCCTTCAAAGTCTGGTAACGCGAACGACGAATGGACCGGTAGAACGCATCAACCGAGAAATTTCTATTATAGAAAGCGGTATATACACCAAGGAAAGGAAATGGCTGCGATGATTACCGACTACTGTTGAGCGCTTATTAACGATAATAAAAATTCATTGTACAAACGTCGAACAAGTTGCAAATATCTTTAAATCTGAAGAGAAGAAAATTGCACAGCCTCGCACCATCCAGAGCTGTTCTTCGTATTTCTTTTTTCGTTCGAACTCCAAAAAGATTAATCCCCGTGAATCGTAATCGCGGAGAAAAAAATATGGCGTGTTCCCGTGCAACACCCGGTTTTTCCTCTTCGCACATTCTGTCTCCCCTTTCCATTTTCCAACCGCTCGAAACCAATTGAATTTTAACGACGAATCGTTAACAGAGCTGCCTGAATGCAGGTACATCGTCATTTCTAGCGGAGTTAGATAGGAAAGCACGAAATTCATCGAAGAATCCTATTATTTGTTTCGATTGTGAGACGATGAATACGCGCGAAGCGAAAGATGCAAAAACTTGCACGTTCATCGACGACCCACGCGTATCGATCTTTTTCTCAATTCGGAAAATTCACGGCCTAGCTGTATACCGCTATTAATTGCGAATAGAATTTGATTGAAAAATTATTGAAAAATGTGATATGCATTTCACGTTGCCCGATTGATTGGATTTTATTTCGATTGATTTGTTGGCTTTGAACAAAATTTTACTGAATTTTAATATTATTTTTATAGGTAATTTAAATACTAATAATATGTATCATGACTTTATCGATATGTTTATATGATTTTTACGAGGATAGAGTTGTTTCATCGGTGGGCATATATTATTTACAAGCTTCGTTCAGGTACTATGACACAAGATCTTTCGATCGTTCATTCATTATTTTCATTGCTTTGTAAAAAAACGTCACCTAACTCGCTCTGTATCGATCGTCTATAAACCTGTCGGAAAATAAATCGGTACAAAGTAATTTATTTTATTATCGCGTTCGAACGGCGTGCTAATTGAGTGGTGGTGCAATCTGTTGCAAGCTCGTCGATAATAATTATTGCTTTCTTCGCGTCGTAATCGACAGCGCTTATTTTCGAACGCTTGACGAGTGAAAATTCGATGCACGAATAGTCGAGGATCGCATACATTGGACGGAAAATTTTCAATTGTCAATTGTTTCAATCGCGATTTAATTATAAAACAGTTACAGAATTCCAAGTAACAGGTTGCTTTCTAAATATATATGTTTACTGATATTTTCAATTTTTATTGAAAGCACGAATCTACCTTCTGAACGAACGTTCGTGTAATTGCGAACGGGAAATGAGTCACATAGGTGACTCAAAAACGTCGTTAAGTCGTAATTAATTCATGAATAAAGGCAGGTTTGCTTGCACGATGAACCTAAACGCGTTAAGCGTCATTAAGTCTCAGAAAGTTAACCAAGGACAAGCAACACGCAACACTGTGACAATAATATAAAGCATAATGTCGAAGGCTAAATTCTTAATGGCAAGATGCGTTGATCGCGAAACCACCACCAACTCGACTTACAAGAGCGCAACAGCTTTTACCAATGTATCGTGCAAGAACAATTTCAATCGACCATCTGTTTATTATTTAAAGAAAGCACAAAAAGAAAGAAAGAAAAACGAATGAATGCGCGTAAAAGTATCGCATGGTCGCGAATCGAATCGCTCGCAAAGAATTGAATTCCAATTGAGGAAACGAAATCATAATATTTTCTCTGACGTTCTTTAGCCTGGCGTTTTCTGTAACGACCAAATCGCCGGCCAGATGCTGCACGTACGGTAGGCCAGCCTCGTAAATTATTCTTAAGTGCTAAACAACCTTGCGTTAAGTAACGTGCACAACCAGGCCGGAATATTCCTCTAATAAACGGACGTTTGTGCGCTCGAATTCCGTGAATTCGATGCTCGTGAATCAGCGTGCCAGGAATACTCGAATTTAAAATTTCATACGTACTTTGAGAACAGACTTCTGCAGAACCTTAGATCGCTCGAATATTTTAAGCTCGAAGCCCGAGCTCGTTCATTAACACCCTTGTCGCGAAATATAATTTCGCTTTGGGAAGTGTTACTATAGACGTTCGATCGCCAACTGCACGGATTGTGGCGCGAATTTTGGTCCTTCTCCGAATGATGGATAATTGATCAAGGGGTGATCACTGCCAAGGTTCACGGCGTTTGCGAAGCAACGGCAGGTCTCCTGGGAAATAGAAGCACATTCGAACGTTAGTAACACGTCGATGTCCAAGACGTTCGAATAACGATACTTTTTCATGTACATATTGGCCCTATCGAGGGAAATTTCGTCAGATTTTTGACGCTGCGAATTTTCAAACGCAAGCGTTAACTCCTTGATTACTTGCAATATTTTACTTGTAAATTACCTGTAATATTATATATCTTTGAAACTAGAATTTCGTTAAAAACGTATGTATATAATGTTCCAAAGAGACCAAGAGATTGGAATACAAAAATCTACGTTCTTGGCCCGTTATTTTTTGCTTCAACGATCAAAGAAATTCCACCCCGGTAAACGTTTAAACTCTACGCAGAAATAAAAGTCCTGCAAATCCAACTGGCTCTCTGTAAAATATCACGTGCAATTTACATTTACGGCGCGCTACAAATTTAATACATAAATTTCATGCCAAGCGCGGAGCCGTTTCGTTACTCAAAAAACCGACAAACGAGAGACAAAAGGATAAAAAAGAAAAAAGCAACAAACAGGACAAAAGAGCAAAAAAGCAAAAAAAGTTGATACGCGCAATGACAGAATCGGATTGAACGAACAAGTAAACCGTTGTTAATCCTTCGATGGCGTAAGTATTTAGTTTCTGCGTTCTCACATATGTTTATGTTTTATACGTTTTTTCTCCCTTTTACTTTCTTTTCTTCGTCGAACGAAGAAATGCCAATAAAAATTCGTATCGCGACTCAGTTTCCATTTCATCTCCGTTGAACAGCGATTATCACCCGGTTAATGATCACCGGTTTTCCACACTTCACGACAAGATCGCCGTCGCATATAATTGCGTGACCGATCTCTCGGATACGATAACGACCAATTAGGTACAGTGTGCGTCATAAGAAATTATTACTTAAGAAATTATTTCACCATTACTCGAGCTCGTTAATTTCCGGTTATTCAGATTTATCGCGTAATTCAATTAACAATACTCGGCAAGAATAATTAGATCGAACGACGGGACGACGATCCATCGATGTTCCACTGCTGTTGTTTCCGTTGGAACGCGTTGGCCAGAGAAATGACTAAAGCAATTAAACGGATTGAGTGCCAACTATTCTTGGCCGTTTCTTTCGGCGTGGAAGTTCCAATGTTCTTAATATACGGCGTATACGCTTCTCCAAATTTTTCAAAGCAGGTATACGAGTCAAATCAAAGTTCGCATCCCTCGTAATCCCACAACGAAGATTCGTTGAAACAAACTTCACTGGGTTAACTGGACTCGTTTATCGTAGACCGTACGCTAACACCGCTGAACCAGACCGAATGATTTGACTGATCGAACGCATCATCTTTGCACGAACGGCCGCGCGATTCTTCATAAGTCTTATGCAAATCTAAAGATAGCCGTAAGCGAACGGAATCTAAGAAAAATGCAAATTCAGTCTCCGGCGTTGGTCGAGATCTCCGTCGATCTGGCAGAACGTTCAACCAGGTCGTTGCATAAAGAAGAGAAAGAGCGAAAGATCGAGCTCCGGATCGAGGTACTATACTACGCGTTTCGTTGGTTCGACGACGATGATAGGCGTGTTACGCGTGGGCGGCTCGTCAGTGTTTCCTCGACAAAGGAGAACACGGTTGTCGGTGGTTGACGTGTGATCGATCCGCCGGATCGCTGCTCGATCCTGATTTACGCCCCCATAAATAATGGCTCCCTTTGCGCCTCCGTGCGATCCTGTCACAGGAATCTATGCACACGAACGACGATCGCGCCGCGGCCATCCAGTGCTCGGTCATCGATCCGTCAAACTGTCGATTCCTCGCTCGCCCGGAGCGGTGTTACGCGGCAAACAGAGTGGAGATGCGTGTCATAAGCAACCGGAGGATACGCTGCGTATCCCGTGTAAACTGTTATTTTCCATGTTAAATGGCTGTTGTCGGGAAACGTTAGAAGACCAGATAAGAAATATACGGCTTCGTTTCGAAAGAACCAAGTACACACGGTACACTTTTTACTCTCTTCGTGCGAACATTTATAATTACGCCCCCGCGAGATTTAACTTTCGAACAAGAAATATTTATAAGAAGTGAAATGAGAAATTTGAAAAAATTGAACGACAAACGAGATACAGCGTGTCGAGTGCGATCGAAAGAAAAAGAAAAAAGGCCAAAAGCAAAGCCTAGACTCGAACGAATCGACGTTTATCGCGTTTACTCGTTCGAGCAAATGTTCAATTGAATTACCTAACGAACGCGATTAATCACCATTTAATAGCGCATAATGACGTAATAATTTTGCACAGTGCGTGCTGCGATCGATCGTCGGTGACCATTACAACCGGTTGTACCATAATAAACGATGCCAATCTCGCAGGAAAGTACGTAAAACCGGAGATCGTTAAATCGTCCTCGAATAAAACTAAATGAAAACACATCGGCCCCGATGCGTGCGCTCTTTTTACGACCGCGGCCGTGCTTTCGTTCGATTTAATATTTAATGAACATTCGAGTAGCTGTACACGCGCCATTACATCTCGCCGTTAACGAGCACGCGTGTTTACATAATAATTAGTAAACGGAACTGCTGTCTTCTCGAGCGAAGAAATTTGACCAACCGTATGGACTCTTATGAAAATTCTAATGAAAATCGGTCATTAAAAATTATGCTCTACCGATAAATTGCAATTTACGCGCGATATTTAAGACGATTAAGTCCGTGTAAATCGTTGTTCCGTGTAAATCGTTCATCCGTTTCTTCCTAACAAAATGACAAACGAGACAGGATATTATTTTATCCTAACTGCCGTGTGTATATATTATCACAACTGTTAGACCGAAAGCTGAGAAATAGCGAAAAAAAAAAGAAGAAAAAATAATATACAGCTCGTTATTATCGTCCACGAGGATCGTGATATAATAGTCTCGTTAAAAATTTCATTGTGCCCCTTTAATCCCGACGCCCCTTTAACTTTGTGTGCCACGTAAAAGCATAATCGCGGCCCTTACATAGTCATCATCGTCAGACGCTGAGGCAGCGAACTTCGTCCTTATCCGGCTATCTTGGCCGCCTTCGGAAACATTAATCACCCAAAGTATCGCACCAGGTAAAATTTCGTTCCTTCGGTTTCCAAGCGTTACTACCTCGCTTTTCTATTCGTTTTCGGAACGAATCGTAAGGTCGAACGGTAAAACCGTACCTTTTTTATCCTTTATCTACCGATAAACAAGGACCAAACGCTCAGCTATAATTGTATCAGCTGTTCGAATTTTGAACCTTTTTCTCTTCGTTCTCGGTGGCCTCTTTTTCGATCCCAACGATCCCAACACGCCTGCAGGATATGTTTCAACGAAATTTCAGCTGGTTCACACCTGTCCTTAACAGGTGACGAAGTTCCTGCCAAGCCGCCTGTCCTCGTGAAAACCTTCTTAAACTTACACGTGGAACGAGAATCGGCGATGAGGAACTCCACGCGCTTGGACGGTGTAAATTTATCTAGCCACGTGACGTTTTTACGGTTCTCTGGCCGCTATTAGGTGGCTTGCAATCGAGTTAATCTATAGATAGAGTCGTAGTGTATTCGATCGGACTTCTGTAGCGTTGGAATTCAAAGCTTCGCCTTAGAAGCATAGAGAGCGAGCTAAATACTTGCGGAGCTAACAAACCGCGAAGGAAAGATTGTCGCGTAAATATCAGAAATCGGGCGAAGCGGTTAATCGTGCAGACCGGTTGCTGCAAACGTCGCTGTAGGTAAAAAGGCGACAGGTAAAAAAAAAGCAAATTCCGTACATTTAAGCGAGAATCGCACGGAAAGAAGATAATAAAAATGTAGGAGACGGCGTCGTGGAGTGCAAGCGTTCGTAACTCGACGTGGGTGTTGTCTGCAAGGACACATGGACGCGCCTCGTGTAATTCCACTCGAGGTCCACAAAGAGAAGGAAGAAGTCGAAGAGACAGAGAGAGGTAGAGAGAGAGGGGGAGAGAAAGAGGACAGGGAAGGACAAAGAGAGAAAAAAAGTATGTATGTATGTAGGTATGTATGTATCTGGTATCGCGATATCTCGAGCGGAGGCGGACTGCGAGAGAAGCAAGAACTTCTGGATCTCGATTTACGGATACTTAAAGCACACCCACGAGTATAGTCTTCTCCATAGACATTAAGGAAAAAAACATCGTTTCGATATTGATTATTGTCGACCTTGCGCTTAGTTACGCCGAAGAGCTATCGTCACGCGGACTTCATTCGATCGACTTTGAGAATCTTCTCGTCTCTCGCTTAACATTGCTTCCTTTTTTTTATATTTACAGTACCATAAAAAAGTTTTAACAAGTCCGAGGTAAATACGCTATTGCGCTAGATAAATTTGGATAAATCGTTGTATATCTCCCGTTCTTTTTTTCCACAGTTTTTTAATTAAGATCGAGCGTAGTCGATACTCGAACGATAGAAAGAAATCAACGACCTGACGATTCCCTCCTTAAACAACATTTTCACGTTAAGTGGCGTTCGGATGGTGGAAGATGGTGGGATAATCGTTTGCCAGAAAATTATCTACAGTTATAGACGGTGCTATAACCACGCTAATCCTCTGTCAATAGCGCAGACTCTATTTGACTTGACGTAACTTGCACTGTAGTGAAATCGGCCGCCTCGAAACGATTAAGCAACCAAAGTGGTCACCTCAAACGAGAATAGTTAACGCGTTTAACTAGTTACCCGCTGTTTCATTAAACACCTCAAAATGGGTCTATTTAACACCTGTTAAGATTCGCCCTGAGATCAACCATGCCGATGTTTAACCAAATCGATACGTCCTTACTTCCAACTTGAAATTGCTTTGCAAGTTGCAGTTTCGTACATGTTGAATATCTAATCCAAGATATCTCGGCCGGTTTATTTAAAAAGTCGCACGATCAACAAACGCAACTTAGACATTTACGTAAAATTTCGTCCTTTGATAAATGAAATTGCGAGCACAAATATTCAGGGTAAGCTAATGACAAAATCGACGCCTATAGAGGAGATTAAAAACTCGTTATGGAAGATATTCGTAAGCTTATCAGTTTTGCGTTACGTCGCAATAATTGGTGCGAAAGAAAAAAATTGCGGATGTTGTTCGAGCTGAAGTCATAATTGCGTTCAGCGCGCTTCCCAACGCGATTTAATTAATGCAAAGTTTGCGAAAGGGAAAGACGAGGAGAATGTTCGAGATAAGCGGGCGAAAGCGCAGGAAAGAAGTTATCCTCGAAATATCGTGTTTGTTGTGCAAACGGGCTTTAAGTTCTCGAAAATGTTACAGTCTCTGGTAATTTACAGGACGAAATTGAAAAACGGATATAAAACGAAGTTGTACTCCTTCTTTCGATATTTCGATATTTCTTGTCAGGCTTCCTAGACGCGCTCTACTTTTAAGCAAATTCGTAACGTTAGCGCATGGTATACGATTAAATTGACACGGATTCAAACGATAATTATATAGTCGAGAATTGTTTAAGTTTTAATTAAAAGGCAACATACAGAAAATCGTTCACTTGCGTTGCTATTTATCGCTGTTTGCGAAACATCGTAAGAGCGAACGCAGATTAAAACAGTTGTTTATTATCCGCGGATTACCTGTCGATCAAATAACGAGGAATTTCTCTTACCAAGGACGATGTTGAACTTGCCATTTTTTTTATTAACGCGTTAATCGCATCGCGATGAAAACATTTATTTACCGTGTTTTGTCTCGCTCTCTTTTTTTATCCCGATGCCCTTTATGGAAACTCTTGCCGCAGACAAGTATTTGCGCGCGTCAACCGCACAATGTTTCCACCGGAAATGTTGGTCGTTTGTACCATGGAATGGCTTGTATTATTCGAAACAAATGGCGTTTAAAATAAACAAGAAAATGAAAAAAAAAAAAAAGAAATACGCACAACAAAAAAAAAAAAGACTATAGATCGCTCGAAAGGGACAGATCAATTTTTTTCTCTCTCTTTCTCTCTTTCTCGTCTCTATTATCTTGTCTATTATATACTCGTATACATACCACGGGGACAGAGAAATAGAAACTTGATTTCGACTTAGAATATGTGATATATCCGAGCAGAAGATAATTTTACGTGCAAAAATGAGCGGAAGCCTCGCACTCGAGAAAATAGAATTCGAAGCATGTAAATTATACCGATGTCGTCGACGATCGCGCTAAACGCGTTTCATCGAGAGTCGCTTAACGACGAGCGTGCATTTCCTTGAAAACTTTCTTCTTTCTTCTCGACTTATTTTTTCACGTAGAATAATCCAACGCTCGCCTATATCTAATATCGCCCTGTACAGTATACATAGCCCTTGGACAGGATTCGGTCGCTTTTCAACGATAGGCATCGTGGACGCGTTGCTTATTTTAACTAACAACAGTCAAATGCAATTACGTCGGGTCCCATGCCCTTGCCGGAAGCGCCCACATAAACGAGCTCTTGTATCCGCTCGCCTCGTCGTAAGGTCGTGCGCCGCATACCTGACGCATGACGCCAAGTTTTTAAGATACGCTTACTATTTGACCGACGGTAATTTCGAACCAACCAACGGAATCGTGCAACGTAACAACGATTAACCCATTTGCATCTGTGACGCGTATACGCGTTCGATTTTCCTGCTCGCTATTCCTCACGCTTATCGTAATGTTGTTGGTATCGTGTGAGCTGCCGTTAAGCATTAGGAGAAAAATTAGAAAAAATTAGAAAAAATTACATAGTACGACGGATAGAGTAGTAGTCCTTGCGTTTTTAAAGTTTCGGCGAAATCGATGACCCGAACGTTTTGTATTGTCCTCGTTCGATATAACGAAAGAAAATTTGTTTCGTAATAAGGCTATATTGTTCATTTTTCCCTATGATGCAAATGGGTTCGGTCGCATTTCACGGTCCGTCGATTCGTCGATAGCATTGTGCGCCATTGGCCTCGGTATCGCGCGGCTAGACTCGCTTTTCGTTCGCCGTGAACGCGAGAATGGTTTCTTAGAGGGATTCCTTTTAGAGGCCTCGACGAGAACGTTGGATACAATTGATCAACTCGATGCTAAAATAAGCAACGCGTTTGTTATTCGCTCCGGCGGGGTTTAAATAGAAGCGGCGGAATGAATGACGCGAGTATGAAACCGGAGAATGTGTGTGCGTCGCTTGCTATACTCGATTGAATGGTCGTGGGCCTTGAAAGGAGTTCTACGAAATTCAAAATTCTACTTTGCAACGAATGGGCACGAACGTTGATAATACGATACTATCGCTCTACGTTTCTGTAAACAGTTGTACAGAGACGATTCGAAGAGAAAGAAAGAGATCAGTGTCAGAACTACTCAAGACTGACGTGGTACGAAATTAGTTATCGAGATCGATTTAAATTTGACGATTAGAGCTTTTCAAAGTAGATATCTTTGATCTTGTAACTCTGGAAGAAGGAAGAACGCTCGTTTCGAGGTATGGAAATTATCTTCCACCGTTTGTCGTTACGACACCTACGATATTTGTTTAACTCGGGCTCACGGAATTATAGCTGTTATCTTCGCGCAAACCGATTGTCTTTCTAATTGATGAAATTCGCCTGACTGCTATAGCTAATTTCACGCCAGTGATGATTTCTTTTCACGCCCAAGTATTTTCTAACTTCCCGTTATTATTGCTTTGTGGCTTCCATTACCATCGATCGTTCCTAGACTCTATTTTGGATATGCGATATAAAAGTTTAGAATATCGAACATCGAACATCGAGCAGCGAAATGATACGATAAAGCATTACTTTAAATGTCCTTTAAACGTAAATCCGTCGTAAAGATACATAACACGCAGAGTGTCCCATTTTAATAGATCCACGAAAATATCTCGAAATAGGTATACGTTATTCGAAAAAGTGATTCGAATAAGACTTACTATGTTTCGAGGAGGACATCGTAACGATCGCGAATCTTAATTACGTGGACGCGATTTCGACGCATCGAGCTGACCTTTGTTTTCTCAAATGGAACTATACGTTTTTCATATACCGTTCGACGCAGTCTTTGATTCTCTATAAAGTAAGTTTCAGTCGAATCGTTTTTTCGAATAACGTATAGCTTAAGAGATATTTTCGTGGATCTATTAAAATGGGACGCCCTGTATGTATATTTATATCGGGGCAGAGCGTTTGAATTATTCTTTGGTTCCTGAACGTCGAGTCACGTTTACGCCGTGTTCTCGGTTTTGCGCCGCGAGAAACACGCGTGAATCATTGGCGTATTACGCAATGTTACGAGCAGAACCGTGAAAACGGTGGTGCGTATAAAGCGGTGCGTATTTTATATCTTTTCATCGTTCGTCCGCTTCGTCGAAAGAAAAGTCGAATAGATTCTGCTCGATTTCTTCGTGCCACACTGTGCATTTGATTGATTTTTTGTTCTACGGGAATTGAAGATTAGATATGCATGAACACGTAGTATACTACATATTTCTATATATAATATACGCATCTCGCATTGATATCTAGTACACTAATGCCTTTTACGTAATGTTTTATCGTTTTAGAATATTATTTTTTTAGTACCAGAGCTTTTGCGAAGGAAAAACGCCAACACGCGTGGAAGTTAGCGCGATTATAAAAATTTGTTGGATTTTAAATTTCTAATTGATATTGTACGCATATATATATATATATATATACACACCATATATATGGTCAGAAAATTCTCGGAAATCTCTCCGTAACGAACTGAGACTCGTTTAATGCAACAGTTACGTTACAACTGCATCCATTATCATGGTAATCGCTACGATCTCCATACGAATTATTTTAAACGCATCTAGTTGTTCGCTACGTATAATCACGCTTCTAACATAGCTATCGACGATTACGTCCGTTGAGTTAGCAATTGAATGCTTAGAAAAAAGATGGAAAAAACATGTAAGTTCTTTCGGACTCATACGACGGTATAGTACGTAATATGAGATAATTCCCATTGCAAAGTTATGCCACGACGTAGCATATTGTGGTTTTCCTACATACCGACGTCTTTCGCGATACATATAAGCCAAGTATTCGTCGTTACAGTTTCTTTTTTCTTTCTTTTGTGTCACTCACCATGAATTCCAATGACAAGCTCGTCAAGGACACGCCACGACAGCATTGCACTCTACCAACAACTCAACGTCGCTCTTGCCAGTCACTTAAATAATAGCTTGTGGAGGACCGTTGGTCGTGTTGTTGTTTTAATGACGAGACTACTTGACATTGAAACCGTCGAATATATTTGAAAATATTTATAAATATGATAGAAAATACAGAGTCAACCGTAGATCGCTCGATACTGGTCGTTCTAAGAATGTCGGGTAAGAACGTACGATACCAACTGATTCGCTGATAAAAATGCTCAAGATTGAGACTGAAAACTGGTCGTCTTAACGATCGCGTTCGTTTATTTATACCGATCGGGGAAGTACCGAAAAGTGTAAGTGCAACTTCGGTTGACGGTTGCTCGTAGCGGCAAAAAATTGTTTCGCCCGGAGTTTGTTTATTATTACATTTTGTATATCCTAACGGTGTTGATACTACGAGGTAAAACAAAAACATGGTTGTAATTGTCCTGTAGCTCATGTGCCGCTACAAGCTCGAGTAACAACAACACCATTGCGTTCTAAAAACGTCTCACCGCAGTGAATTTAGACTTTCGACAGGGAAACATTTGGCTTACGAATACACAGATAGATTCTTCGATTTGTTTCACGAAATCGAGTCACGTTCGCTTTAAAAGCGTTTCGTCTTATTCGAAGCGGCGCGGCGATTTACGTTGATTTATTTAGTAATCAAGTAAAAAAAAAAAAGAAAAAGAAAAACAGAATAGCCGAAACTCCTTAGCCTCTAAGCGATACCGAATCGAAGCGAATTTTTAACCACTGTATGCCAAACTGGCCAGACCACGACTCTCGCTCTCGGCTCGGAAAAATATATTTCAATTTCGAACCGTACGTTCGTACGCGAGACTTGCATCAGCTTCGATCGTCGCTCATTACGATAGCAAAACGCGAGAACTCGATGACGAGAGCATCGCTTGCATGAAATAACAGTTGAAACCTTGATGTCACGTCGATCCGAGACGCGGTTAGTCATTCAATAATCATTTGTTTCAATTCCTCGCCTCGGAAGAACGAGTTCAACTCAACGACCTCTGCTCCAATTATTATTGGCCGTGTAATTTCATGCCATGCCACCGTTCTGGTACTCTGATATTTCACGTAATTGTGCAATCCCGACAAGCCACGACGAACCTTGAACGTAGTACGTACATCCTCGGTAAAACGGTCGCGCGACGGAACACAACGAGTCATTGTGATCGTCGAAGAGCGACCAAATGGAGCCGCATAATGGCCGGCCTGTGTGTATCACCGTTGACGACCAATTCCTCGTTATCCTGTTGGAGGCTCGTGAATCACTCGACGTGCGAGAAATGACGAATTAGCAGCGTCGATAGACGGAATGTTAGTCAGGAGGGGATCGTTAGTCACTTCGCGAGCTTCTCCTTACGATCTTACAACCATTTTATTCTTCTCTTTTCATGTCATTTTCTTTCTCTTTTTCGTTCCGTTCTTTCCTCTTTGATATACGTGCGATCAACTAATTACTTATCCTATTTGATTTCGAGATAATTTTCGAAACACGAAGAACGTACGACAGCCTGACTAACTTGCATTTTGCTTAAACTTTATTTGCCAAAAATCCACCGCATAAAATCTAACGCGTTATTAGAACGTGATTAATTTAATTCGACCCGTACTAATAAATTGTGACAGATACGGGCAGCGGAGTTACGGGTAGAGGAGATCGAGTCTTGTACCGCTCGTCGGTCGAGTGCACGTGTACTCGATGGAACTTCAACAGTTCAGTTTGCACCACGATTTTCGATACGTGTACTCCGTCCTATATTTCCTGCCTGAGAATCGAAGTTCTTCGAATCATCAATTTTTCATCGTTTCTAGCTTTAGCAGATATTTCCATTATTCGGTATATTAAACGAAATTCTTACGATTATCTCCGAATCTCTGTAAAAAGATAAAAAAAAAAAAGAAAGATTTTTTAAGCAAAACCTTAATCAAAGTTTGGAATTAAATAATTCTATTTCTTCCGCTATCGATTATTCCCGACATATTATCGAATTTTAAGCTCTCTCTTTAAGCGTTTTATCCTTCGTTCCCACTACTTCTTGCTTTTATCTAATGCCTCGCACGCACGTGCGATCGCTTGTTCGTTACATCGAACGAATCGACTCTTCTTTTTATTCATTTCCTCCGAGAATTTTTTACCAGCTTCGTCGTTCGTTCTTTTTCGTTTTTTCTTTTGCCTTCGTTCTTTGCGGCTTTTAACCGAATAGACGACAACGGACGCTAGTTCGAGACTACAGGTTCTTCGTAACGCCGCCGAAGGCTGGTAAAAGAGGAAACCGAAGAAAGAACCGTGGCAAAGTTTACCCTGAAAGTCTTTCTTGAAAGCGAAGCGTCACGGAAGATTGTTTTACCCTGTCTGAACGGTGAAACAACCGATGTTGTGGATTAATGTTCGCCAATGTATAAAAGAAAAATGGCCGGAGCGTAGAGAAAAGATATCACGTTACAAAGAGAAGAAATTTTGTTGGGCAATTATCTATAGAGAATGGTTAAAAAGGTTACGATACAAGTATCGCAACAGATTAGAAGGTAACGAGACGACAGTGTTCCCAAGTTAAAAACGCATCTTCATCGTGATTTTTTAAATAATTCGCTTTTTAATTTCGATAGGAGCATCAACGCGAAAAAGAGGGGCGAGAACAGAATTGGATCGGTTAACCATGATGGTCGGAGTTCGTACTAAACGAGTCGGCTTGATAGTCAGGTTCGCACGTCGAACTTCCGCCTCGGGTAGGCGTCGGGCACGCGGAAGCGGCGAATCGCCAGGACAACCACGTGCTCGGTCAGGTTTCCGTCCTCGTTTTCCATGCGACCCCGTCGCGTCGCGTCGTCCCGTAGCTTGTGTACACGTCGTTAGCAGCCACTTGTCACAAATCCACTTCAATTTCACGCGACGTAACGCGGTCTTTCCATTTTCTTTTTCCCTAGTGTTGCCTTTTCCCCCCTTTCCCTCTTCTTCCATCTCTCTCCCTCTTCCTAGTTCCTTTGTGTCATTTTTACTGCTTCTTAAAGCGAACAGACTTTCCTGTTTTTCTCTGTCGTTCCTCCACAACGAGAGTAAACTCGGACCCAAGAACACAGCCATTCCTCTTTCTGTCTATCGCCGCTAACAAGGCGGACGATTCAAATTGCGCGTTGTTTCTACCTCAACCCATGTCCCTTTTACCCTCTGTAGCTCTCGTTCTTCTTTCCTGACACCGCGTCCCACTGTCGAGCCGCTCGTTTCCTAGCGCTCTTGTTCCGCCGAGCGCAACGATGATTACCGGCCCGTGAAACATTGACGAGGATTCGAACGATTCGATCGAAATTACGCGTAACGAGTCTCGACTTGGGTCAGTTCGGAGATTAGACGTCGTCTCCTCGTCCTTTCGTTCCCTCCTTTCCTAATCGTTTCATCCTCTCGGATACGTCGCAGGGTCGCGACGCTCTTGGTTTATCGACTATCATTATGTGTTTTCTTTCGTATAACTTTACACCAGGTTGTATGTAGGTTGTATGTAGGTTGTAGTTTCTTGAACGGGACAGATGGAGTATTCGAGGGTAAGTTCGTTGACTTCGCTCGGACTGATTTTGAGTTTGGAAGGTTTTGAGACGCAAGTAGGAGAAGAGACGCAAGGACGAATGACTTGCCCGCTGTGACCGAAAAGTCGAAACGACGAACAACGACTGTCATAGCGGGAAGATGTAAATTTTATACGGTGGAAGAATCCCGCCGTTACGCTTTCTTGTCTCCCATAAACGACACGAAGATCCTAAGAAACGGGATCAGCGATAAACGGGAGAATGGCCGATCGTGTTTGCGAAGCCTGCCGCCTCTAAGAAGTTGGCGAACCGTTTCTTCCAAAGTTTGGCAGCGTGACGCGTGTGTGCAAACTTATCAAACTTTAAGATTGCACGGCAACTTCATAAACGTCTCGCCTAGTCTCTGAAATTTCTGACAGGCAAGACAAACGCGAGCGCCCAGGCCACTCGCTCGATCTGTCCTCAGAAACGAGCCACACGCGGAGGAAAACTTTTTGCCGCCGATCTTTCTGCATCGAATTTCCGCGAAATCTCGTTCGATTCGGCGTGTCAAGCGCGTCTGGTCGGAATAAGAAGGATAGCAGGCAGCGAGTAGCTGGCTATGCTTCTCGAAGATGGCGTTACAAGGGGAGGCTGTATCCATGGCAGCTTTAATTCTGTCTGTAGGATGGCTTCCATCGTTTCGTCTCTGCCTTCCTGTTATCGAACCCATAACGCGAAGAAAGCTCGATGTCTCGCTATGCTTCAAGCGTCTATTCCTCCTAAGATTCGTCGACTAGAAAAGCTCTGGATTTAACCGGCTTCGACTTTCCATTTATTATGGAAAGATTATTATTCCGTATTATAACGTATTATAGAAACGTTCTTGATTTATAATTATTTTAATCGACGTCGTTTCTTCGCGATATTTAGACTCGGGATCTAGAAACGATAGATGGGTGGGAAATAAAAGTAAACGGCGCGTGAAATTTAACATTTAACCCTTTAATATCGCGTCGTAGTATCGAGCGATCGATGTTAAACATTGACGTCGAAAAAGCACTGTCCGATGCGTCCACTTTTTTTATGCGACGCATCAAGCGCTATCGATAAATTAATAACAAGCACTATTAATTCCCCTGGTGATGGACCGATCTCGCTGGCGAGTCCTTGATCGAATGAATTTTTGAAAGCTTTAAAAAAAGGGGACAAAAGCGAAAAGCGCGAGCGGACGTGAATGCGCGAGTCATCGTGTTTCGACGAGGTTCGTTTAATGTCGCAATCATTTTTCATAGCTTATAATTTCGATAGAGACGGATTGGTTGTTCGAGGAATTAAAATGTCGAATTATGCCGTCCGATCGATTCTCCGTTTTTAGTTAGATTTTAAATAGATATTTGGAATTATACGCGTCTCGCAGGCTGCGACAAATTGTAGCTGCGATAAATGTAAAGGAGAGGACGCCACGAAGCAAAACGATAACGGTTTCTATTTAAGAAAGAACGAATAAAATAGCTGGTTGATAGGTCCTTTGGTAAGCAGTTTCTACGTCTTTAATTTAACGAGACTCCACGAAGGCGTTGTTCTTTATTCTTTATTGTCCTCTTTTATCGCCGATAAATATTTTCTTGCCAAGAAATGAAATTCTTGCGGAGCTTGCAAGTAACTTAATGGCACTTGACCCCACTTCGGTCCAACATTTTTGCTCTTGCTCGTAAGATCCTTGTTCGCATCGTAATCTCCCAAAGTACAGAAGTTTTGCTCTATAAAGAATGATCATGCGAATGACCGTCGAAACTATGGTCGTTAACACATTTTCACTCGACGAATTCAGGCAGGATAATGATCGTCCCCTCGAAAGCTGAGAGTAATTTCTGAAACTTGGAGGATCGAGACGAGCACCTTTGTCAAGCGAATATCGACTAGAGAAGTTTTTAATCGATCGCGTTGATAAGACGTTTTTAGGTCGTAACTAACGACGATGTTAAACGCAAGAAGCGTTTACACGCCATCGTTTCTACTTCGATCTGTTAAGGTATAATAAATTAATAACTTTATTAGCACACGACATCGATACATATATATTACACTCTGAAAACCTCGAGAACCTTCTTACACGCACGCTTGTTGTCAAACAGACTATTCTAGAAGCTTCTAACATCTAACAACAGTCTTTTGTCTCAACTAAGACCTGGACATCCTCTGACGCTTACACACGCACTTCCATGTACAGTGGAAATGTATCATCTACCTAACACGATCCTGTAGTCGCTTACGCCTAGTCGCGCTTCTGTTCATTTAAGAATCTCGAGAAAGAATTTCGAGAAATAAAATACCGAACTCGAAAGGAGTCTATATTCGTTTTATTCGTGGAATCGATACATCTTTGAACACCCATTCCACTGGCGTACGGTTCATAGCCGTATCAAGAAACCGCCAGAGCGAAGATACATTTTATTGTCGCGAATACAGCTCGTGCTTCCTGTCTCTCGCACGGATTCCAACAAAGCTGCACGCACACCGATCGTAGCAGCGTATCCTCTTTGCTCCTCGGAGTAACCGAGGTCTCCTTTATTCCCTGCCGTCCCTCCCTGACCTGTTCTCGTTCCTTTTCGCGGAACCTTACGCTGGAAACCGACGTTACAACGTTTTTATGGGACATGCCCCTGGAGAGAATCCAGGAGGGTGCAGATTCATCCGGCCTCGTTTAGATACGACTCCTCCGCCAATTCAGATACACCGAAATTGCGCAAACCGGCGGGCATAACCGCGGCAGTAAAACCTTCATCGTGCCTCTCGTGTCCCCTTCCCTACCTCTCATACCCCTGCCATCATTCTACCGCGCGGTGTTCTCTTCTCTCTTCTCTCTTCTCTCTTCTCTACATCCTCTTCGACCTCTGACCCCGTCTTCCGCGCTCGTATTTCGCTTTTTCCCTTTTCCTCTGTTTTTTTTCTTCATCCTCGAAACGGAGGCCATTTCTCGCGCGCATCAAACGTCTCGACCTCGCCACAGCCCACCTCTTACTTTTCGTTCGTCGCGTCGTTTGCATTCGTTGGCTGTTATTCTTTTCACTCTGATGAGAACTCGGTAACTCGGAGGATAAGGAGAAATTCGAAATGAAATTATTTGGCAATTTTAATCTGTTACTTTACTTTAAAACTAGCTACGACGTGGCGACAAACGTTTTGTCGTTCCTGTATTTCAAGCTTGCGCTGAGAAAATATTTCTTTACTGAAAAAACTCGACCGTTACTTGAAATATATAACAAACGCACACGCCGCGAATAACGTAAAATGTGAAATATCGGCAGTAAAAAGAAAACTGTGTTTCAAAGCATCCGACCTTCTTTCGTGCACACGTTTCGCGCAATTTTTCGCGGTATGAGATTTCAGGGAATTTACGCAACGTATTAACGCCGCAGATGTTTAGCTTCAACGGAAGTATTTACGCAAGAAGCTATTGAAACACAACATATGGCGGCACTCGGCGAGTGTCGAGGTTTCATCTTTGCCTTGTTTCCGGTGAAACTGCATCTCGCGTAAACGCCGTGCTCACGCTGTAAGTGCAGAAATGTGTTTACACGGAGCCGGAAATGCATGTAACCTTCGTAAAATAGTTGGTGACGTGCCGAAGACGAGTTACCGCTCGTAAATCTTTCTAACGTCTTATTTGCGAAGAAAAGCGGTACTTTCCCTTTTAAGAACGATCTGAAGAATTTCAGCAGCAAACTTTATCAAATCGACAGCAAATACTTTGTAGCGCAATTAAGATAAAACAATCGGATAAGAAATCGAACGATCTATACTTTCGATGGAATTGGCATAAAAAATATTTCTACACGAAAGGAATTTTCGCAAATCGTGTCGGTTGTATATTCCGAATCTGTAATAAAGACGAATCGATATACATATTTCCATCGATATTTGTTTCCGTTTCCATTTATTCGCGTAATTTATGCCTCGATTTTATATTCTATACAAACGACTCTATCGGGTCAATTTATATATGGACGCGTTGCATCGAGAATACAACGGACATTTATGCACGGCGTGAAAATTTGAAAGCTACGGCGGGCCCGTGTGTGTTCCGACTTTTTACATTTTGTAATCTCCTGTCATGGAAATACAGACGGTATTCGCGTGTCCGAAGTCAGTAGTTTACAGTTTACAGCGATGCTTCTTTCGATGCTGCCACAAAGATTTCTCTCTCAACTTCTAGAATCAATACACAGACCATAACCGAGACAGATGTAATTAGAAATCTCGGTCCCTTATGACAGAATGAAGTTGCTACAGGCTCTCCGTATGTAATTATTAACAATTATTTTCGAAACCATCTCGACTAACCGTCCTGGAAGAAAAGCAAGCGAACGTTCGCCAGTCACCATTGACAGGTTAAACCGACGCGATTCGAGCAGAACCGGCCGCCAATTAAACGGTTTAAGATTCGCGGTGTCAATTATCCCCGACGATGACTGTATAAAGTCATCGACGCCGACAACGACGCCGCCGACGCGAACCGCCCGCGGCCTGTAACATTCTCTTCCCCGACGGATCCATCCCCTTCTGCCCTCGTTTGCCCCTGTCGACATCCCCTTTCCGGAAGCACCTTGCTCTTCCTCGAGTCACCCCGTCACCTGGCAGCCTCGAGCCGCAAACTTCGTACCTATGCTAATTGACTCGGCGTACAACCCGTTCTCTTGCTCACTCCCGCATTCCTCCCTCGACTTCCCATCCATCTATCTTTTTCTCTATATTTCTCTCGTTCCACGGTCGACACTGTAAACGATGGTGGTTTAAAGTCAATTAACGCGTTCCCCGAGACAGCTCGTTCTGACCTTTTCGATCAACGAACGACCGGCTCGGCGTCGAATTCCATTGTTCCTTCGATATGCGGCCGGCGAACTGATTTTTCTTTCTTTTTGCTCGCGCCGCTCCGCGTTTGATGAATTTATTTTCAGCGTCGGATTCAACTCGTCTGATTGAGTTATCGATTTTCGTCGACGTTCCTAAACGAACCGCGGACTCAACCTGCGGATATCGCAGTCTGTGTTAGTGTCGCGAGTTTTGCTTTTTTACAGGGACAAATATGTACACCAGCCGTGACGACACCCGTACGTCGGGTTGTACGATATTATTTTTAAGAGACTTTAGCGTTTCCTCGAAGAGTCCTCGCGACAAGCTTCGATAGACTTGTCGGAAACAAAGCTGGTCAATTTAGTTCGAAGTTAGATTAATGGTCGAAACTCGTAACAATCGTACAAGGATACAAGTTATCGATGGCCAGATTCGCAGGAATGGAAAGTTTTGTTGAATATTAATCGATAAGCTGATAATTAAGCTTCGACATCGATGAACCTGTGTACTCGTCAATTTGGGAAGTCCAGCGAAACAGCTGATTAACTGTTTCGAAATTTTGCAATTATAGATTACGCGACGCAACGTTACGACTGAACAACAAATCTAGGCGACTGTACTTTGTACTTCGCGAAACCACTGTACGACTTAAAAATATCACCGATCGCGTTTCGCTTTATTTATTATTAATTATCGAGCCGAACCGAACTTGAAATTGTAGAAATAGCTGGTGATACGCGTTAGTTTCTGCATAAGGTAATCGGTCGATATTGTTCATAAAATTAAGACGAAAACTTGCTACGATTAAATAGATCGAATTCATCGAATCGAAGAAAAGATTGCGCACGAAGAGAAAATCGATCAGAGAATGAATCAAGAAGCAAACCACGAAAAATGAATCATCGATGTCTCTAAGAGCCCAGCGAGGAACGTTCTGGCGAGTCTTATGAGCGCAACAAGCGCGGTATAAAGACATCGATGTATAAGCGACACGGAGAGTCACATTTCTGGCCAATTCAGCGAGTTACAAGGCTGACGTCATCGCTCGACATAATTCGATTCAATTCGCTTAATTTTGCGAAATTGCCAATCTTCTGGGCGCGTCCGCGTTACCAACCTCCTCCGTCATGCTGACCTATCCTTCTAAATCCCTTCGTTCGTCCGCCTCTGCTACCTTAAGGGGAGGCTATTCCTCCAAATTCGTATTAAAGTTCCACGACTTTTTTGATTGTTAGAAAAGAAGTTACAGACTATTTTCCACTCTGTAAACTCTTTTTTTTAAATATATGTAGCATGGGATCTTGAAGGAGGGAGCAGAGACGTTGTTCTTCTTAAACTTGGGTAAAATAGAATATTTAACGAGAAGAGAAGATTAGACCAAAAATCATCCGTATATATCATTGTACGTATCGTCCGATCTCGTACGCATTCGTACATCCATTGGCATATTTGATTTCCTGCAAGAAATTATCGCATATATACAGAGAATCGATCGATTTATTTATTTTTTTTGTCAAGGATAGAAGCTTGTAGATGCTTCGCATGTTCTGCTGATTCGCCTCTAAGCCGTCATAATAAAAGCAAATGAATCGATGAGCGAAGAGAATCGAAAGTGGAAAGTTGTACGATCCGAAGAGCGATTCGATCTTAAACGGCAGTTCGATTTGCTCGTCGAAGTATCATTCGCCTGTTGCAGCGAGGAGATGCAAACGATCGTTGCCTCTAAAAGCATTTTTCGATTCTCGATATTCGGTTACGACGTTCTCTCTCCGTTGTTCTTTCGCGTTTGTATCGTTTTTGATCATTTTCGTAAAGTTAGAATACCGTTGGCGTTGGGAGAAAACGACGAAACACGCGGCAGCTTTTGCACGATCCTCATTTTCTTTTAGATCGTGGCTGCGCATGCCTGCCCGACCGCCATGGCGTACACCACCATTAAGGTCATGGGGTCAGAGTATCTCGAACCTGACATTCCTTCCCACGAACGATTTGGTGCACCGTCGAATTTACGATCCACTCCTTTTCCTCCCCTTTCTCGGCGCTTTCCGTTTCTTCGGCTTCATCTCCCCGCTTTCGTTTTTCGAACAAACCCACGGTTTCGCACAATTTGTTTTTCCAACACAGATTTCCTACGTGTGCTGCTTATATGTTACATATTACAGTGTCATATCTATCATCTCTATACGATCACAGCTAGCTTTCTATTTCGGATGATATCCTCCTGTCTACTCTCGGGAACCGTAGGATCGTAACGTACTATTCGTTTTTATTTAGAGTCATTAATGGTAAAATAATAAATTGCGCGTCTCTTTTGGAATAAAGAAATCTGTCATCGATCGACAGAACATGCTATAATTTGCGAAATTCATTAAATAGAATTACTAAAGTAGAAAATCGATACGCTGAAAACGTCGACCTCTTTCTTCTAGCCACTTAACCACATTTGGAACGAAGGCTATGATCATGACTATTTATGTATATGTTTATTAATATGTTTATTCACTTGAGATATATTTTACTATATTTTGTTATACCGTATTGAGTAATAATAATAATAATAATAATAATAATAATAATAATAATAATAATAATAATAATAAATGGAGTCCTACAATACTTTCTTATCATGTGATATCTACTTCTTCATGGTCTTTGTCCCGTTTCTTTTCTCCTTTTCCTTGCTTTACTTTTTTTCATTCTTCAATTCTTTTCTTATTGTATTTATTATTGTATTTTTGTATTTTATTCGGCTTATTATCGGATTCTACTCATATAATAACGATAATAATAATGATTGCTTGGAAACCTCTAATCGCTTGTTAGCTGCTCAGATAATTTTGAGATAGTCGTTCGAAATTTAATTTAGATTTTAAAAATTTTAATTAACGAGAAAACTGAAACATCGATGTCGCGATCGATTATAAACTAATATCTTCATCAGACCGTAGATTTGTAAATATTAATTACATCGTAATAATTACGATCGCGATTCGATCGAATTACCCATCTTCGATGAACGGATGCATCTCGAAGTAATTGCATTTTTCTTCGGTGAAATACGGACGCGTAATCTGACTTTGAAGGCCGAAGATCATACGCTTGTGAAGTTTCAACGAAAGAAAGAATCTTGTTCGGTGAAAATAAAGTTTAGATTTAGAATGCGCGAGTTTCTGTGCCAGGATCGAGCATAGAGCAACCCTCGAATAGTCCGAGCGCTCGAAATTTCAACTCGTTGAAAGTTATTCTGTTCATTTTACTGTCCAACTATTTGAAGGATGCTTGAAATATATCGAATAATTTTATAGTTTAATCGTTCGCCCTTTTTCCCGATTCGTCAAATTATTCATCGAAACTATAGAAATGTACAAAGAATAACTAAAAAAAAAAAAAACTATAGAAACTTATCGAAATTGTTATCTCGATTCCACTACTAAATATATAATTGATGATACGAGATAATAAAATCCAAGGAAATAGAAGCAGAAATAGATTGATATTACACGCGATCAAAGAATACTGTGATAGGACTCTAACATGTTTATGAAATCTAGCGATGTTAAGGAGTTCCGAGAAGGCTTGTTTGCAAGGTTGATTCGGCCTTTTCACTGTTTAAATAAAATCTGCCCATGCAACTTCTTTATCCTTCATTTTAGACAGAAGGTTCAGCTCGCTCGAAGCAAATATCCGTTACCTCGCAGCACGCGAAACTAGATTTCTCATTTGGAGAAGAAAAATAACACGTCGGACGTATCTCCGTTCCTCTCTCCAAGAAACGAACGAAGGTAAATGATTTCACGACAGCGTATGATATCCACATCTGTAGAAACGTTTCCGTAGGAATTATAAATAAACTTGACGTAGACGGTGACATTTTTCATCCTTTTTCCATACAACACGATTAATCTATTAGACGAACTTTTCAAATGATTCTAAAGTTATGTCTCGATTTAATATACAGGTTGGTCTAAAACGAAACGCTAACGCCTCTTCTTAACAACTCGATGTCGCACGCTCGCCACAATATCGCTCTCGTTCGTCTTCCGACTGAAAACAAACGTGGCGAACGATCGTCAGATACCGATATCGCTCCCGACTTTCCTCCGCTAAACAGGTTTTCGATTTTTTTTTCGTGGCAAAGCAGCTGCTACGCTTTTCATAGTAGTATCCAGCGAAGAATGGGAATAATTAACCTCGTACCAATTGCGAAGAAAGTTGAAAGATCAAAGAACCAATTCGACACCTTTGGTCGCGGTAAGCGATAGTCTCTAAAACCGGTCTTATTTCACTGAATCTCCATCGATTTCTATCTAGGGATATCGGGATCGTGCTCGGCCAATGATTGATCCGATAACTAGATCGAATTCCAGTGAGTGGCGATAAAATCTGCCTAGAAAAGACTAGTATGCAGACCAGGGAGTAGAGTGAGACATCAGATAATCGAGCCTTTCAGCTCTAATCTCTGTTACTTTGCCGAGATTATGCTGACCCCGGTGTTTGCATCGAATGCAACCGGCGAGACATTTAGCAATCCGTAGAAATTGGATTCCCTTCGTCTCCGTCTCCCCGCTTTTCCCACTTCGGCCATCCTCGAAACAAGAGGGAAAGGGGGAAAAGGAAAAGGAAAAGGAAAAGGATAAGGAAGAGAGCTGGCATCGGAAGAATTAAAAGAAAAAAAATTCTGAACAGCGATGGAGAAAGATGAAATCTATTTACCTGTGAAGCTCGCGCGCGCGTCGATTCAATTTTCCGGGAAGTGTTTTGCGTTTCGAAGCCTCGGAACGACGCAATTATAACTGCCGCGAAGGATATCTACATCTATATATATATATATATATATATATATATATATATATATAGAGAGAGAGAGAGAGAGAGAGAGAGGGACATACACCTCCGTGCAAAAGTATGAGAACACTTGCCATTTTTTATCGTATCTCGTTTTGGAATGTAAATTATCGTTTGCCATAATCGAGCAAATTCTCGTACTTTTGAACGGGAGTGCAGGTATATGTATACAATGAGGGAGACTGGGAAGGAAACAGGAAGTGCTCTTCTTAGGCTCTTTACATTCACGCAGAGCGGATTGCCACGGATCTCGCGCCAAATAATTTCCAGTATGTATATACCGAAGCTCGCAAGCTTGCTCGGCAAGCGTCGTGTAATTTCCTCGTAACGGCCGACACGGTTCGTTCGAACGAGCAGGATTCAGCGACTCGCGTCTATCTGCATTTATCGATCTTTCGCCCCCGCACCAACGATCTCACCCCCGTGTCACGTGTCCGCGATAATGCATCGCGTATACGTGCCGCTTCGCTAGCTAATATTTGGCAGTGAACGCGACACACGCGGTTATGGCCGGGCAGTACGAGCACCGATGAAATGTTTCGTCTCTTGTTGCTTTCTGTCCCGGTGATATTGCCAGGTATTTTTACAGTTAGGCAGCGACACGTTGAGCATTATTTATCGTCGAACAAGATTTTTCAAACGGTCGTGCGGTCGATCCAAATGGGAATAAACGACCTGATCGTTGCGTATACGATTAAGCGTAACGCTGTATCAATTATCGCCGGACCACGTACTTTACTCATCTCGGATTGTACAGTCGATAGCAAATAGTAACATTTCTACTTTAGACTATAGAATCGTCGTCGAATACTATCCTCTTGCCTATACGAAAAACGCATCAGATCGATAGTCGTATCGAAGGGAAGTTCGTGGCAAGAATGGTTTAAAGAAAGTTAGTTTTACAAAAATTTATTTATCCCATCTATTCCTCTGATGCCGACTATAGCGACATTAAAAGATGTAACTGCTGTGTTATTTCACTTTGTTTTCGTCGATGATATAATGGCATGTATTATTCAACAACGTATCCTATCTCTGTTTCTTTTATGTCCTCGTGTCTCTTTAACGTCTCCGCCTTCGTATACGCAGAGACATTTTATCAAGTCTATCGGTTCCCAGAACTAGAGTAGAGTCCCTTCTGAAGTACATCCATAGGGATCGCATGGCGTCACATGTGACCCTGTTGCGTCTAAACTCTACCACGTAAAGAGACAGACGAACAGAAAGAAAAAGAAAAGCAGGGTGTAAATTGTCGATAAAAATGATTTGTTTTCTACTCACCGATTTCGTCCAACGTGAAAAACGATGCTCGTCGTCTGTTCCTCGCTCTTGGAGAGAACCGTTCTCATCAATCCTTCCCGATCACTCGCGTGAATTTACTACTCCCTTTCTCGGATCGATCGATTCTATTCATTTTCTCACAGGGCAGACGAATTCTCTCGGCCTGCGCCGAGTATCGAGAGACCATTTTCGAACAAGAAAAAAAAAAAAAAAGGAAAAAGGGAAACGAAAGAAGAGCTTCGCTTTGGAAAGATTTTCATCGAAAGATTTTAATCGTTTTTCGATATTGTCGGAGTTAAAAGGATCGAAGTTAAAATTGGATAAAGCGTCGGGGGAGAATGAATTTAGATGAATACCTGTTTTAATTGACGGAGGCAAATGTTTTTTATTATTCTTCGATTTAATCGATGGAAAATAAAGAATTAAGCTAGCGAATCGACAAGTTCGAAACGATACGAAGTAAAAAATATTTTCGTTTCATGAAACAAATTATTTCGCATCTAAGGAACCCGAAGTTAAGAGATTAGAAATTAGCTACTGACTATTTAGAAATCGGCAAGCCACAGCCAACATTAAGGAAGAAACGAGTTTTTTTAATTATCACGAACTAATTAACTTCTTGCTTTCTCTTGAAAGAAGTCTCTTAAAACGAGCAGTTTCGCACCAAAATATCCTGCTAAAGCTACGAAATATGTCAAGACAATGGAAACGAAGAATGTAAATATAAAACCCGAGGGACGTTTGTACAAGTGCTTGGAAATTTCTAAACGACGAATTGCAGGCGAGATCGTTTTTGATCGATAAAAGCTCGCCAACGTGGAACAGACGCGACGATTAAGCGCGTCTCCGGGCCAGAAAATCCAAGTTAGAAATTGCTGCGAACCATCGAAAAATTATCCGTTCCCGATTAATGACATTTTCAAAAACGGAAGGGCAAAGTTGCGACGGAATGGCTAATTGATCGATAGGCAGTTGCCGCGTCCAATTCCGTCGATTCGTTGTTAGAACTCGCGTGCAACAGTTGACGGTGAAGCTGGTCCGAGCTAATTGGGCTAATAGTTGCGGAAAAGTGGCCGACGATGTGTGTACACAGGAACGTGTTATTACGCCGAGTAAGAAATTACCTTTTGGTCGCTCGTAACGAGCCCGCGACACGGAACCGGGTATCAACCGACAACTGCAGAAGCTGCGAATCGGAATTACAATTTGTCGGCGCGCCATCCACCGAACGATGTCGCTTTTAACTCCAACGCCGCACATCGATTCATCTTTCTTTGAAACTATTCGCTTTAATCCGCGCGGTTCCTTATTCGTTTATGTTCTCTTCGACATCGATATCGAACCGATTTCCGACGATGTATTAATTTCGAGAGGCGACGATTTCGAGAAACGTAAAGAGACTGGCAAAGCTGGCACAGCGTCGTACTAAATGTCAGAGGCGCGAAAAGGGGGCGCGAGTTTGGCCTCGTGCCGATAATTCGCGCTTACGAGTGCGAATGGAACGGAAGCAAAGGAATCACTCTGAAACGAGCCTCGCACGATACACGACACTTTGGGGGCTATGGTCGTCGCGTCAGCTCTCTCGATTTTCGAATATTTTCCAATCTGTTGGCGATTAACGTTTCCGTCCGTTTCATCGGTCGAAGGAAATCGTCTTCTCGACGAAGGTCGTCATTTCGGCGAAACACGATTAGAATTCATTAAAATACGAATGGAGAAGCGAAGAATGGTTTGCAGGAAAGAGCAGGTTAGGTCTTGAAATCGCAGAGACCGATCGATGGGCTGGGAAAGGTCAAAAGTGGAACGAAGAGTCTCTTTCGATCGAGAATGTTGGACCTTGCATAGAAATCGTAGAAGATTATCGAGATCATCGGTCTCGGACTTTTAAGCATTTCGCCTGGTCATAGCAAGTAAGTATGTACTTCGTTCCGCGATATCGGCTTTAAAGGTGGCCCCCATCGGAGCACGTAGCAACAGCGTTTCGATACCTTTCGTATGGACCAATCGTCGCGGAGAACGAGAAAAATGCATTGTAAAACCAAGCTCGTAAGAAATTCTCGCCTCGAATCTTCCTGTTCGTTCCACACCGATGAATACTCGATGAAATCTTACGTCATACGTGATTTCCACGTCCAATTACCAACGTCGGAGCGTTGGAAAATATCGGTTAGGAACGCGTTCGACGAAAAATCACAAGAACATCGAAAATCACGATAAATCTCGAAACAGATTCCCGAAAAATTCGTTGCCCCTCTGTTTTTGAAACGACACTGATTAACTCGGCTAATTAACTGACAAAAGCGTTTTTGGTGAGCGAGGTGGTGAGCGAAAAGTACAAGCGAAAGAAACGTTTTCGATGGAATCGATAATTTCAAGTCGACGACTACCGTAGTGGCATAATGGGTTCTCTGTGCGTTCTCTTGCGAAAATTGCGAGAAACAAACCGGTGATGAAATTGAACGAGAAGAATAGCACAGCGGTGAAGGCGGCTACGGTAAATTCCGATGTTATTTGCGTCTCGTTTGCTTTCTGTTCGTTAGAAATATGAAAAATTCGTTAGCACAATGACAAAAAAGAGCAGCGAGGATCGGCTAGGGAAATTCGGGAAATTACGTAATTCACGGATCGAAATAGCCGTGTTTTATTGATCGACGTGGCCCCGCGTAACATGCATACAGCGTTGCGAGCAAATCGAAGAATCTTTGCGAAAATAAAGAACACGATGGCTTGCATCGAAACAGATTCACCGCGAGTTCTTGGAAAATATTATAACGGATAAAGATCGTTGTAGAAATTTAAATTCGATTGGTGCGATACAGGTGAAAAAGTCGCGGTTGCCCTCACGAGAGAAAAGTCAACAAGTTATTCTCGCTGATCGGGTGGGAACGCGAAAAGCTGTCGGGATTCACGGAGGAAAAACGAGCAGGCTCTCTCTTCGACGAGCAGCGGAGTTTAAAATTGCAAGGCGCCCGGCTAACAAGTTACTACCGAGTTGGACAAAGGGAACACGAAAATGTGAAACGGCAACGTCTACTTTCCCGACCGTTTTCCGAAATCTGCCCATTCGTATTTATTTGTTCGATGCCCGAGAAGTACATCGTCTCTTTCTTTTTCATCGAAGATCGGTCGAAATCACTCTAAAGATAAACGAAGACCTCGATGCGCGTTTCGAGGACATCCTATAGACACGGGTCTGCGGCTCGACGTAACGGAAGCAGCTGACTCCGAGGCGCAACTTTGACAGTCCCGGCTAGTCCACTCAACTGAATCAACTTGGAGTTTCCTCGGACACGAACAAGACAAAGAAGATTATTCCAGACACCGTAGGATCGATTGGATTTCCACGAGATTCTGGCCATCTAGTCGAATAGGTGAAAATTGCGACTGAACGCTATTATTCCGGAAACATTTCGATCTCGATACTCGACGACCGATACCGCCGTCCCCCTTTCCTTTTTTCTTTCTTCTCCTTTCTCGATTCCCAAGTTTTTCGTTCTTGAATCAGCAGGATGCACAAGAGTCTTGATAGAGAAGGAACTCGGCGTGAAAACGCTCGGGTCCGTTCCTCGTACGAAAACCCTTTTTCTTTCTTGCAAGTTGAGAATCCAGCCGACGCACGTTTTCCCCGAAACAAAGCGGAGAGGAGGCGAGGCGAGACGAGACGAGAAGCGTACGAGAGGGTGAGCGCGACAGACAGAAGCAAGTGTCACACGCGAGAGAGTGTCCGGTTATATGGTGCAAGAGAGTGCGGGTGAACGGTGCAAGGTACGCGACACGTACTCGTCGAGTGCGGCTGGCCCAGCCAGCGCAGACTACTCCAACACTACGGAAGAGAGACCTCAGTGGGATGGCAGTTTAAATGCAACTATGCTTCCTCCGGTTTGGGTTGAGCGCGCAGGGTCCGAGTCGGCCCGGCTCGGTCGTGCTCGGCCGCTCTCGGATCTCGTCGATATGCCCATAGACACAGTGTATATGTCTATGGATATGCCGTGTCGGTCCACGCTAAGCTATGCTTCCAAGCTCGACTACTCTCTTCTCTCTTCCGTCTTCTATTCTCTAGCCTCGCGTAATTGGCCCCCTTTTCCTCCTTTTCCTCTTTTTCCTCCTGCGATATTCTTCCTCCTATCTCCGTCCCTGTTTCTCCGACCTTTCCGTTCCTTTATCTTTATCTTTCTCCGCTCCTTCGGCTCGTCCTGCTTTTTTGGGTCGCCTGTGCTCCTTTCTTTCAACACCGACTATCCTATGCTTACGGAAAACGATGAGCTGACTGCAATTAGCGTTGGTCACTGGATTGGTGGAAGTGGTGGCAGTAGTAGTGGTAGTAGTACGGGCGATACGGTCGACGTTGGCGCGTAGTAGTGGTGACGACGCTGGTTCTATGTGTGGCGTGCGTGAAAGTGCGGGGGTGTAAGTGGGTGGGTGAGTGGGTGCGGGCAGGGGGCTTAGCTGGCTTGGAGGAGAGGGCAAGGAATGACGGTAGTAGGATATCGGCGGCCGGTAGTGGGGGAAGGAGAACCGGCAGAGGGGAAGAGCTTGCGACAGAGACGGTCATATGGCGCCCGAGTCGGAACAGGGATGTCTTATGTCATTTTTCTTCGCGATATTCTAACGGGTGTCCCGAGAGTCGTAACCGGTGAGCTCGCGGCCTTAACCCCGTTCGAATGTAGATTTTTCGTGAAACTTTTATTATTTTGTCGGTGGATCGTGCGCGCAGCTTGGCAAGCCGGCCAGCCTGTCGGATTTCAACCGGGCGACCCCGTTTAAGGAGCAAGATTTTTGCGGAATTTTTATCGTTCTTTTTATTGTCCTCTCCTTTACTACCTCCACGTCCGAGGAAGTTACCCGGGGAATAGTAACTTTGAATTTTACTGGCGCGAAGGTAGTACGTATATCCTTCTCGCGGGGCTGATTGGCGGAATGATAATTGGATCGCGGTAAGGGTTTTTAGCGAGTGGATCTCGCTGCGTACGTTGAAACGAACACGACCCTCTGTCTTTTTATTTTCTGAGATGCCTCTAGAAGCAAAGGTATCGAAACAACGAGGTACTTTTCAACGTGCGAACTAAAACGCCAAGTTCCAGGAAGTACCTAACGATAAAACAAGTATCGATTTTTTCCAACTTCTCCTTTCGCCTTTCATTAAGATTATCATCGGCGAAGCCGCGAAGGTACGATCGCGATATCCGTACAGCGCGCGAGTAGCACCGATTTCGAAACGCATTTGTACACGTTCCATTATTCATCCGCGGTAATGACACCGATCTCGAATATTACGTATCTCGCGTGCCCGTTAGAACTATGCGTCGATCCTTCTGCTCTCGATGAGATTGCTTTAGCTTCTTGGACGCTGTTCTTTTTTTCTCCTTTTGCTTTGTCGTCTTATTTCACTCGTATGTTTGTGGTTCCTGGTGGTGATGATTCCTACGAAAAGTTTGCTCGTTGAATGAGAAAAAGGTAGAGAGGGAGAAAGAGAGAAGCTATCGAGCTGGACGGATTTTCAAAGTTGGTTCCCCGGAGCGCTAATCGAGCCGACCTATGTAGCTAGTTTCTGGATGAAAGAGGAAGCGGTCCCGTTCGCAGCCCGCGGCTGCTTCCAGATGCAGCGTTTTGAAGATCCGCCGCCACCGACGCGGACTCGATTATCATAATAAAATTTAATTGGCACGCTACGTCGTGGCCAATCGTAGCCATGCCTTTAAACGGCCTCGATTTTCTCTCGGGCTGTTTTCCCCCCGATCGTTTCTGTTTCGTTCCGAACTGAGCTTCGATTCGTTCGGTTAAATCCGCAAAACGAGCAACTCGGAGCATACCGAACGTGAACTTTCGAACGGTAGAGAGATTTTCGATTTAATTGCATCGCGTGTAATGGCTTGAAATTTGATAACGCGTGTTGCGTGTTAGAGGAGACAGAAGGAAAAAGAGAGGTAAGAAGAAATACGAAAGCCGTAGAGGATAAAGTAAAAACGAATGTCGGTTGTGACATACTTCTGTGACATATAGTTGTAGTAAAAGCGGTATATTTTTTCGACGCAAAGAAGAGGAGAAATGACGCTATTTCCGAATGATATTCAACGAAAGTGCATTCCACCCAACTATTTTATCGAAAACGACATTCCATTTATGTAATTCTTTTGGTTATTCGCGACTTTTGCGTTGTACGTTAATTCGAGGATTTCCTGCAGTTTTGACCTTTGTGCGAGCAAAGATGCGATAGAAACTATCAAAATGTGCTGACGAGAGGCACGACTGCCTTTGGAGGAAATTCAACAACTCCAACTCGATAACCCAGATTTCGGTGTAGCCGCATAACGTTCGGGGTAAGCAATACAAGTAAATGTATCGCACCCTCTAGTTTAGGGAGTTTGCAACTGCAAAATTAATCCTCGAGTCCTAATATTCCCTCCGGATCATAAACTACCGGTCAAACTGGGAGCAGTATCGGTCGATTCGCGTATCCCTTTCCGTACTTACGTACTTATGCGAGCTGAAATAAATCTAGCTAATCGCACCTGCGATTTCGGCTCTTTAAGGATTATTATCTGTGGATAAACTCTTCGATTGTCGCAAGATTTAGGACGAAACGATCCTTCGTTTTGCATCAATCACGTAGAAACGCGTCTTTCTTGAAAACTTTTTTCTCAAGTTCTCTCAAACGACTGGAGCGAAACAATTTGAAAAAGGAAGATCCACGTTTACGAATACGGAACGATACTAGGGCGAAATCGAGGCAAAAATAAGGAAGAATTGCGTATTAAATGCGATGGGGATGGAATTTTGCACGTACGAGGTTTTTGAAGGGTTGAAGTGCGTGTCGACGAGGGGTAGAAGCACTCGAATAACCTAGATTTCGCGAAGACTCATTACATAACTTTTGCGATCGATGGTTGCAACAACGGGTCTCTTGCGCGTTCTTCCGGCGGTGCATATGCACGGCAGAAGAGCGTATAGTGTACATGCATATATTTACGAGGATATTATCTAGCGTACGTTCGACGCTGATAAAAGCGCGGGCAAAAGAAGAACGGTTTCATACGGTTCCGGACGTTGTCGGGCTTTTTCGCCAAACGCTTCTTTTACAAATCAACCGTGCAAGCGTCTGCCGTCCGCGAGAAGAGAAGCGGAATCCGTTTTACGAACGATCATTGAACGTACTACCTCGCCGTGCCGTTACAATTCCGTCGTGGATGCAGTTCTGTCGAAACCAACTATTTCCACAGAGCGAAAAGTGTAAAAGTGCCATCGAGAAATTGTTCTTCGCTTCGAATTACGATGATAGTATCCGGTCTTTCTATAAATAACATCGTATTAGAAGCTCAGCTATGGTAGAAAAATAATAATAGCCTACTCGACGATGAGCTACGGGACTAACAATAAGCATACGCGTACGTCGAATCAAGGAAAACGATCGTTTCGACAAGGTGATACAGTGTTGTGTGAATATGTAATAAGCGTTCAATGACTGTCAGTTGGAAACACGGCCGACGTGACAGTAGGTCGAGACACGTTCTGCGCTGTTAATGCAATTTTCTGCGCGATATTGCACCTTCGCGCGTACAGATTCACAGTACCCTTTTAGCCCAAAAAGATGACAGAACTTTTGCATTAACCTAAAATTATATGCTTTCAGCGTGTAATGTAATTCGATGCGGCGCTCGGTTAAAAAATTCCACCGCTCTTCCTGACCCGCATCTTTTGCCAATAGTTTCGTGGATAGAAAAATTTTGCAAGGCTACCATAAGCAACGGATGTCACAGATATCAACTTTCTTGAATAAATTTTTGCAAAAGGGAGAATAGCTGATCGAATTCTAACTTTATGTTCTTGTAAAAATGTGTGAGAATTTAGGAAGGAAGAAACTGATTCATCCGGAGTAAATTGGAAAAGAAAAACGGTAACTCATTCGGAGACAGTTCGTTAAAAGAAGTGGAAAATTCGATACGCGAACGAATAAAGTTCTTCGAATATAAATTTATAATAAAATATAAAAAGTACAGTGGCAAAAGTTGGAAATTTTGTTTCAATTTTATGTTCTCGTAAGCATGAATTTATTTAAAAAGCCGGAGCAACTATTTCATATTTCATGAGCATTTTATTAGAGAAATAAATTATAAATGCAGAGTAGCAGATGTCACGTGCAAGTAAAATATTTTAAAATATAAACCTCAAAATATTACTACGAGAAAAATTGGAATTCGCATTTTAATTTTAAATCCTCGCAAGCGCCCTATAACAGCAACCGTCTAAAAACGCATTCGGAGCTATTTCTAGCTTGCCAAAAAGCTCAACATCTCGCTTAAATGGGATGCACGAAGATCTTCTCGAGTGACCGTAAATCTATGCGAACGAAATAACTTATTCTCGAAATCATTTTTACGAAGAAACTGGCGCTCTTACCATATCCTTGCCGAAGGCTCTTGCTAATCGTAATATTTCTTTTAAAAACACAATAATTCGCGTCGAAGAATCTCCATTGCGATAATTATTCGGAGCTGCAAAAATCTCGAATCTCTAGAATCTGGAAAATAAAATAAAAAAGGACGTTGCTCGCTCGTTGACAACGCGATGGATTTATGAACAATGATCTAAATCATAATCCGGTATGCCGAATGGTAACACCATTAAGACTACATTTCAGCGAGCGAGACAGCCAGCGGAACGTTGACGTACGGACACGCATACAAAGTTGCATATATGTACGTTTGAATGGAATGCATTCTGCATTATGCGTCACGTCAGAATTCCGAGCTCGAGTACGTTACGGCAAACGACCGTAACGACGAACAAGTGGCTGCCGCGTTTCATCTCCCGCGATTTTCCATGAGAAACGCGAAACGTTGTTTGGAAAAGTGGCGGTGATGGTAGTCGTATGAAGATAAATTGATCCAAACTTAGCCATAACGTCGACGTATATATCGCCTTGAATTAGAACTCCTAATGATTATTTGTCACGTGAGAGCGAAACAATGTTTCGTTTCGCATTGCATGCGACGAGGAAAATGAGTCGCTTTGTTTCGACGGTTTTGTCTTCTGTGATATCAATGAGATCGTGGAATATTAATGTATCTGTTTCGAGACAGATCGCCGATATACTCGCGAATCATGGAAATTCCTTTTGCCAGGAAGAAAAAGAGAAAAAGTAAAAAATAAAACTTCAGAGGCTGTTTTTCGCGACTGAAGCTGGATTCTGCGAGTACCGACGACGAGCCAATCGCAAGCAATCTCTTCACGGCGCAAGAAAGAATATAGAAAATTATTGCAACCAGGTAATTACGTTTCGTTAGGGTTTGATAGCTCGACTCGAACATTTGCAAAAGCAATTCGCGACGACAGAGCGTGCTCCGAGTCATCGAGAGTCCCTAAGTACCGGATAATTAACTCGACTTTTCTCGTTTCTTTGTAAACCGCTTTATTTAATCGCGAATCGAGTTCTATCGATCTGTCTCGTGGAAAAGATATCATTTGAACGTCTAAAACCAATCTTGTCTCTGAAGCATGTTAAGTAATAAAATCTCTAAAGTTTCATTTACTGGAAAAATATAATTTTAAGAGTGGAAGGTAATCGATTCGTAATTTTTCATAGCGACTTTATCGTAGATCGACAACGTCGGATATTGATGTTTGTTTCGCGTTCTATTAGTATTCTCTGAATAATTATTTTATTCCTCGGATCTCGAATCGGACGTTACAAATAACGAGTTACGTTTCTCGTAGATCTTAATACTCGACGACTCGTTGAAGATCGTTTCCGGTTGGTTCGACGCGGTCGAGTCCATTTCGTTTCTTATCAGCGAACACGTGTGTGACAATAATGGCTACGCGCCACGATAAATTTCGCGTTGATTTCGAGCACCTGGTAGTACGACCTAAAACTTTTCTCGAAATTGATGCATCGGAAATATTTTATCGGAGATTCGGTAACCCTTTGAGCGATTAAACTGCACGGAACAGGGCTGAGTCATTAATGTCACGTATCGGAGGATTTATTTTGTTACGTGGAAATTAATCTTTTTCCCCCGTATAGCTGCCTCTTGTCGTATCACGTATCCAATATAGGGTTTCTTAGAAATTCAACGTGAAAAGAATAATTAACGTGTTCGAGTGACGTAGTGCTGCCTCTTACAGATTTATGCGACTCTTACAGTTACGATCGCCTAGATATATTCCCTTCGGGATTGCACAATTTACGATCGCAAAAAGATTTGCGAAATTTGGTCAACCTAATAAAGCGTAGACATTTCAATAAACTTTCCGTGTATTTCCATGTATTTATGGCTGCTAAAACTTAAACGGCCGCGTGTTTCGTCTCGAGATCGCGTTCGCCTCCTGGTAAAATATCGAAATTGAGAAAAGAAAAGCGAAAACTATACCGTGTAATTGATTTCCGAGTCTATTAGGAAATCGGGACTATGGCTTACTTGTTCCGCGTGTTTCGCGTCTACCTTCGTAACCGAGTCTAATTGAAGGTTTGCTTTCGCGCGGATATCGTGGTCATCTACAATGTAAATGACGGCTCCCTTATTCGTTGGCTGTAAGACAAACGAATCGGAGACTATCGTATCTCATCAATCTGTCGTAACGGTATCGCCAGATTATAAATTAAAATTGCGAATTAAATTCGGAAATTAAAGAAAATTCGCTCATTTATTCCCCTTCGAAATATCTTTCGTCGAACTTCCTTCGTATAATATCTAAAAATCGGCGCTAAAGATACAAGCGGTCCGATGTACTAAAATTTCAATACATATATCAACGTTATACCGAACCTCGGATTAATATTCAAGCCACGTCGAATTTATTACGATTATATGGATTAGAGTTGCGCTTAAGCGACGTTTATCGCGATTAAGTGGCCATTATCGCGAATAGATACCATCAGTTTTATCCCAGTTGCGTTATTTATCTCTATCGAACTATGCGCAAAATTACACACCGAAATACACACGCTAAACGATGAACAATCGAGCGAAGAGTAAAATCCTGTAAATGAAAAATACCGCGAGAGTCGGCTGCCTCGAAAAGTTTCGGGGAAAATTCTTGCGAAAACTGGATACCACGTACTACGTACATTCCGTGAAAATGGCGTTTCATATGCGATTAATCCTCCTGGCTCTCGACGTAAAGCATCCTAGAAGCGCTCTCAATCCGAAAATAAAGTTATTTGAGCGCGTAGAGAAGAAGCTGATGCGCGACAAGTCGAAGGGAAGCGAAAGATTCGCGGAAAATTGTCGCGAGGATCACACCGAAATCGAAGAAAAAACGATAGCCTCGAAGCAGAAACTATTTCGTATTTGTGCGTTTCTATACGGGTTAAACGAAATTCCGAATCCCAGCTGTTCCTATGTCTCGTCGTTATCCCGTTCACCCGGCTATTGTGTCACGATGGACTATTAAATATACGTGTACGTTTGTTGGCTGGCGGAGCATGAAAGGAAAGGAGCAAATAACGGACGAGGAAACCGTCTTTGCAAAGGATGGAAATTTAGAGGGAGGCAAGAGCTTCCTCTCCGTCTCCGTGAACGATTCAAACGGAAGGAATACTCTTTTCCTTACGCGTCTCGTCTTCGTTTCTTCTCAATCTTCCAAGGAAATATACGTAGAACGAATAAAACCCACTGTCTCGGCTCCGTGGATGTTGGAAGCTCGATACGAAATTTGTCTGGAGATATCTACTTGTAAACTGTCCTCGATCCGAGGCCTTTCTTTCAGAATAACGATGAAATATTTCTACGACTAGTGCAGATGTTTCAATGGCGATTAATTGATGTTTCATTCGTGTAAGTGTATCTAGGTGGTAGCATGGCAAACGTAGCGCTTTAGTACTAGCAATTTCAGAACGTTTCTCTATCCGTCTTACTGTTAGACGCGGAATTTATTTTGATGACGCGGCTTAATAAGTGGCATGCATCCAAAGCTGCGCAAGGCATTCGTTCGTACGACCTCGTTAAAAATATCGAACCTGATTCAAATCCACAGCTGGAAATCTCATAGCTATCGTAACAATCGTTGTCGTTCTTTTCTTATTTGACAATTATGATCGATTACAAAGAAAATGGACAATTATGACTTTCTTTTACCTACTATACTTTCCTTTACGTATTACGTGCATTCTGTACAGTTTTTAATGTGTACGATTTTCAAACGTTAAGCATAAATGTACAAGCATCCGTAGTCCAATTACGAATCGCAGGGGGACTGCGTAAAGGCCTTTTCAAAATCTTGGCCCACTGCGATGAACGACTTATCGAATCGATCTTCGGCCAAATTTCAAATAAAGATAACGCGTCGGATAACAAAGAATGGAAAGGAAATTTCAATAAATCTGTTTCGTAATTTCGCGATATTTTTTGCGAAAGTATCGGAAAGCTTAGCTTTCATTTCGTTTAAAAGCGCAATTATTTGCGTGCAATATCGTTCCTTTAAAACGTGCTTTCGCAAGAGCATCGTTTCGTGTAATAAAATGTAAGTAATAAACGATGATCTTGGAGAATGGTAGAACCGATCGAAGCTGCTCCACGATGCCAGAAAGCTATTATTTCCTCCTTTAGACGTGTTCTTTCAGTGCTTGCGGGAGAGGAAAAAATGCGACTGGAATAATAAGAATCCGAAAAGAGGGGTGGGAGGGATATAAATAGAGGGAAGAAAGAAGGAGAAGTAAGATAAAGGACGACATAGATACAAAGAGTTATTCCTCGTGGAAGAACTGGAGAAATTCAAGAGGAGGAACGATGCATTTCCGTGTACAAGTTTTCTTTGAAATCCGTCAGATGATACTCGGAGTGGTGCGTCTCTTCAATTTCATTCAGAATGTAAATTGCGATAACCTGGCCTGATTCCGTACGTGTATGTTGGCTGGGAAAAAGGAGAGTGGCCTAAGTATTTGCTAGAATAGAAATCGTGATGGACGCGGTGATTTAAAGTAGAGTCGTTATGGGTCATTTTTTAAAGATAATAAACGTTCGATCGAGCGATAAAATATGTTAAAGGAAAAATTGAGCTACCGGGAAGCTCAGAGAACGCTGTGACAACGATTCGTACGGATTAACTGGAAAAATTCAATCGACTCGACGGAGCTACGTAAGAGAGATAAAAAATTTGCCGCTGTCATTGGGCAGATGGAAAAGCGGGCAGCGTCTTTCTTATTAAATCGGCGTAGGAACGCGACGCGGCGGATCGTAAAAATTTCTCAGCAAATCCCCCGGTATCTTTAGCACGGCCGAAATTACAATTTAAATAGCGACTCCCTTATTCATCGACCGTCAGATGTGAGCGCTCGCGACTTAAGGGTGGCTATCTTTGCCGCCGTTCCACTCTTTCTTTTTCTTTCTCGATGTCGATGGTACTGCGAGTACGACCGAGCGAGATGGAACGAACGAGAAGTTAGGATCGTGCGAACAGGACGAACGATAGTCGACGACGACGTCTGAGAAACTATCGCGGGAAAGAAAAGTAGAAGGAACGTGTAGAAGGAACGAAGAGGATGAAAGGCGAGGCAAGGGGTGAATTGGAACGAGAGATAGAAAGCAGAGGGTGGATATTCTTTGTGATGGGATTTGAGAGGCGAGCGAGGAGAGACGTTCTTGACTCGATGCTGTCCTTAAACCACGAAAAAGCTCGAGAAGTCCGAAAGCCAAGGGCTGAGTTCGCGGAAATGAAGATCCGCCGTGGTAGCCTTGTCGCACTTGTTCTTCACCTTCTTTCGTTCTCGACGAAGGAGCGCGCCAGCTTCAACGACCAGACCGCAGTTTTACCTTCGTTCGTTCGTTCGTTCGTTCGTTCGTTCGTTCGTTTTCATCGCCTTTCGTCGGCCACGGTCGACGAGCTTTGAACGAGTTTCCGAAATAATTTCCACCGCTGAATGAGCTCGATTCTTGAGCCACGGCAGACCCTGGTGAGCGGCGTTAATTGCTATCCACCGGTTCAATGGTTAGATGTGTTATCTTTATGACTTTTCTCCTTTCTTTTTAGTCTTTTCTACTTTTAAGTGTAATTAGGAATTTAAAGCATCGAGATCTTGCTTGAAAATTATTAAGTAAATTAAGAGACGGATATATCGGGGCAAACGCTTTATTTTTAGATTATAGGAATCTGTTTCTTTAAATATAATTGCTAGCTTTCGAACGATTTCTCGTCTTTCGGAGAGACGCGTGTCCACCGAATTTCTAAATACGATCTGGGAATTTCAACGATAACGTTATTTTCCCACGTAACGTTGTTACTTCTTCCCTTGAATCAGTGAGTATCATCTATTATTACGTATTCCATATCGTTGCGGTATAATGCAACCTTACGTCGGTTATCCAAATTCCAACGTTCTGCGCCATTTACATCCCCTGGCTCGCGTGAAATAAATAAAGAGCGTAAATCCAAATATGTAGTATTTTTCTGCTAGGCAAATACCTTTGAACCAGCAAGCATAAATCGTATATCGTTCGTTAAACGAAAACGTTGCCGAACGACGTTCATTTCGCGTGAAATTATAGTAAATTTGAAGGGACAGTGGCAAAGGAAAAACGATAAATTGTAAATGAAATTACAGTCACCAATTAAAACAAGTCATAAAACGATACAAACTCTACCGCGAGATCAAAGCAAAAGCCCAAGGAACACAGTGCATATTCATCAGTTTCCATCGACCTAACCCGCCGCCTGTCGGCCGAAACAAAAATCGATATTCCAATTTGTCGAGACATCTAACGACACGATCGACACAGTCGCTCCTTTAAATCGTGTTTTGCCTTTCTCGTTGATCGTTAAGCTTCCCTGTTTTTTATACCTATAGCTGGATGGTGCAAATTTCAATTTGTAGCCACGCGAACGTCTCGAAATTTCTTGGGACGATTAACCTCTCGTTCCCTGGGCGGAAGGAAACTCGCGACGCATCTCGCGAGGGAAACGCTGCTGGCTGTACGCGAGCGTCGACCTCGAAAATTGGATTTACCCGAGGATCGATAAGCCGTCTCATAAATCTGTCCATTATCGTCCCGTAAAGTTCTCCATACGAGTCGCGAGATCGGCGCAGTTCCACGTCTATAGATTCCTCGCGATCGACAAGATCCAGGGATTGCACGGAAGAAACGATCGAGCAAGGTCTCTGCTAGATTCATCGGTGAATCGAGATTTGCACCAGACGTAAGAAACCCGAATATACAGTATGTGCTGTTTAACTGGAAACGCTCAAACGTAACGATGCAACGTGGTGCGTAAATAAGTTCTTTCCGACGAATTTATTTTTATTCTTCTTAAGTCTGCTCTCTCGTTGTCAGTCTGGAGAATTTCTCTGCGACGCTTTGAAATTTCAGTATCTCGGTCGAACGTCAAAAAGTCTAAACGAAACACGGTATTCGAGAGATCTACAGGTCCGTGGAGGCGCGATCGGAATATTGGTCGATCCGCAGTGGAAGAGCGGCTGTGAATTCGGCATTCCGAATCGGTCGTCAAGTCTGGAACGGGGGTGTCGAAAAACTAGTCTTCTCTCTTTCTCTCTCTCGCTCTCTCTCTCTCTCTCCCCCTGCTTCTTCACCACCCGTTTCCCTTCGAGCTTCTTCGTCCGTTTCTCCACCACCCTCGATTCTCCTCTGTTACTTTCGTCTGCTCGTTTCCCAGCTGCAGCCCCGGCCTGGACCGAGGAGTGCATTAAAATAAATTAATTTTCATGAGATTTTCCCGTAGCGAATGGCCGTTACGGGACTTAAAATAATAATTCAACGAGCCGCATGGGCGAAATTTGCATTTCCACGTCACGGCACGCTTCTGCCAGCCAGCCAGCGACGATCTTCAACGGCGTAACGGAAGTCGGAATAGAATTCAGAAGGCGGCAACGCCAGCTGAATGGAAGATGGGAACAACGTAGAAGAGCGAACACGAGGGCCACCAAATGGGACTGGAGAAGCGAGAAGCCGCTTGTTTATCGTAGAGACAGATATTCGCCGACTCAAGATAGAGAGAAAGAATCGCCGACTCGTTTAAGCGGTAGAAATATTGCCAATTGATAAGCGTCGCTCGCGTGAAATTTCACTCGTACAGCTCAGGGTAAAAGGTATCTGAGCGCTGTCATGGGAATATACTAAGCGAGCCTGTTCGCATATCACGGTTTCCTGAAATTTAAAAGAGTGATTTAACTTTTTAAGTCGCCGGTACAGTAGTGGATTCGCTAATTTCGCGAGAGAAATTACGACGGATAAAAGCTACTTATCTTTATGTTGTTATCCTTTCACGGATTTTAACGAAAGGAATTCTTTTTGTCAAAGAACACGGACAATACGGACGGGTATAAAATAGTTGATATTCTTGATATATCGCTGCTTCGCTAAAAAAAAACGTCTTATTGTACTTTAAGATCCACTTGAAATAATTGAACGTACAGCGACTTCGCTGAGGTTGCCTTTTATTCCCGCTAAAATTGTTCCATGTTCACGATACATAAATTACTTTCGCGAAGTACGCTTCGTGGGATATGGAATAATATCTGTTTTCCTTGTTACTATCAGTATTCTGACTTCGTTTCAAATCATTATACGCAATTGCGAACATTTTCTTGGAAAATCAAGGCATTTGAGACTGAATTCTGGCTTCTAACAACACAAACAATCTTTGGAAACGTTCACTACGCGTGGACTTGATATTTCATGGAATTATCACGTCGTTTCACAGAACGGTCATTAATGGCCTTGCCCGAATGTCGAGTCCTTCGAAGGCGCCGAGTCTCAAAGTTTCAGGATTAATGTTTAGTTCCGTTTTGTGTAAAGCGGTTCTGTGAGCGGAAATCATCGTAAAGCCGGAAGACAAGCGAAACAAAAATATATGAGCAATTATAATTTGTACTATTTTAAAAACCTGCTTGCAACCTGCATAAGTTTCTCGCAATAATCGTAGAAGCCGTTTCGACGTGTCTCCGAGAGGGTAGCGATTCGAGAGTTACGATCTCATTTGAGAATGTCCCCAATACCAGATCGAGCGTTGACTCTTTTTATTGGACAGCAGTAAACGTGCCGAGTGGAAGTGCCTCGCAGCGTCGCGTTTATACGCGATAAACCCTTCCGAGTTCGAAAGTGCCCTTCGCCACTCCTTGACCAACCTTGTCGTCTCCTCTATGCCTGAGCCGAGGCAGCGATGGAACGTGTTATTTTCCCTCTTAGGTTTTTCTCGGTTGTCGTAACGGAACAACGTCGGCACGAGAGTGTCTGGTGTCGATTAAACCCGAAGAATTTCCCCGCTTTTATTCGAAATAATAGAACGTTCCGATAAGAGGTATTTCGTATAATGGATTCGTTCTACTGTGTTTCCAATGGGTCCTGCACCAACTAACGGACGGGAATTTAGCGGATCGATTGACCATTTGTCCTTCGCTTCGTCTGTTCGTTGCCAATACGAAGCATTCTGGGAGCGAACGGTAACAGACGATGAAACATGGATACTTTACAAGAACGAGTCCATTGGAAATGCTGAATTTTTAGCAGCTAAATGATCGTTGTACACAGACCAATGTACTTCTGTATATAGGTACTATAGTTTGTAGGACAATGCAGAATTCGTCGTATTATCGATCTAATATCTTCCGATTACGAAACAGGTTTCCAACTACGGAGCTCTAACTCACCGAACGTAGAGCGTAGAACGTAGAAACAACGATCGTCGACGTCCACGAGAACTCTCGCCGAAAGCTCTGCAACGAAAGAATGAAATTCTTATTAAACAAGTTGTTACAGATTAAAGCTTTTCACGTTTTCACGTACGTGATAATATTTCACACTTATCAAAGATATTATTTATCAAAGATGTCTATTTATATAAAGATTTATCAAGGATTTATCAAAGGTTCGTTATAGGTTACTTATTATCTATTAAAGATAAAGGTTGTAAATACAATATCTCGCAGTTCTATCACGGTTCTACAGTTCTTGTTAATTAAAAACTTCTTATGAAAACGAAAAGCAGGTGACACACATTCGACACTCCTCCTTGGAGTATCGCGAGAAACGTTATACCCTGTCCCTAGTCGTATCGATGTTAATTAAATTAATTGCAAGAAACGTTGCCTCGTTCGTCGAATCAAAATCCAGAAAAGCTGTATTCCACTAACGAGTTACAAACACATTGAACGAATTTTCGTATCAATCCGCTTGTTCGAAAATCTCGCTAGAGATGCATTTTCATGTTGATAATGGAATACATTCTTTTATGTTTCGGTGCCAACGATCGATCGGTCCGTTCGTCCTAAACGCACCAAATATTTTGCGTCAGAAGAATCAACGACACGCGTGTCTCGACCGATCGCCACGATGCTTAACCACGCATCGGTCGATGCATCGTATTCTTTCAATTAACTCCTCGAAAACTTATTGTTACGGCGATAACTTATTCGTCGACGCGATATTCCCTGGACGTTATTCTCGACGTTCGAATAAAACAAACCGAAGCTTGCTCGTGGAGATACGTAGACAGGAAGTAGCCGGAAGCAGTCCCCGGTGACTCTTTTCGAGATGGGGGTCGGGTCCAGCGAGGGAAACGAGCGTGTCGTACCCGTGAGCTTTTCTTCTCCCATGACGATCCTAAAAACCGATGCACCATTCCAGCCTGCTGCAACCCTTCCCCATCCACCCCGTTCATCGTTGGACCGTCCCTCTAGACCGGTCTTTACAAGCTTCTTCTCTCTCGAGTGTTTATGGATCGGAGACGACACTTGGACTCGCTCGGGTTCCTTCGTCGTCGTGACTTCGACCGACCTTCCAGGAATCGTAACGAGGCTGGCCGGGCCGCGTGTTGCGCCACCATTACTTAAAACTAAAATTAGTTCCTCGAGTGCACCCTTGTGGCCTAGCTGCGCCGAGCGGGAACCGTTGGAAATTGTTAGACCGTATTGGCAGAGTCCCGGCGCACGCGCTGCCGTACAAACGAAATCGTTGGATCGCGATTACGTTGGAATGCACGTAGAATTTCAGCATTATGGTCGGACTATATAGCGATATCTTTACAAACAGTGGCAGATACATTTGAAAGAAGGTATAGGTCAGATTTGACCGAAAAATCGGCTCTGTTTTTCATCTTTTACAAATTCAAACGATTTTTCACGATTTCTCGTACCTACGTATTTCGTCGGCCATCTATAAATCCATGTCTTTTTTTCGCTACTTTTATTCCTTTTTCGAAAAGGAAAGGATAGAACTGCTTCTTCCTACTTCTCGTTTTCTTTAAACGCGAAGACCCAGAGAGGCAGAAAATTCGTACGCGTTTTGCCGGACGATCGTGCAGAAACTCCGATGGCCGTATGATTACCAGACAGATGCTCGGCGCGGCACTTTCGTTTCCTCGTTCCTCGTTTGTCCGCATATCTTTGATCTTCTAAAGCGTCACATCGAGCGACGCATCTCAAATGGAAGGGAACAATGCATTTAAATGGGGACGATCCAAGGCGGAAGTCGTAGCTGGATCGCGTGCACTCTCGTCCGAGCATTCGGCTACGAAACAATTCGACATAGTTTTCTCCCTGCCACCGTCCAACTGCATAGTTTTTTCGCCGGAAACCACTTAGAAATATTAAACTTTGCCACTCGTGACAAGTCACGCTATCAAAAGTTACGTATCAAAGTGGAAAATGATTAGGAACGAAAATCGCGTAAGGGGAATATGCGAGAAATTGTTATCTTTTGCGATGCTGTGCGTTGGATGATGTAATAAGAGACTGGAGCAGTTCTATAGATGACTCGGTCGAGAAAATTAGAGAAGAAAATTTCTCCGGAAAGTTGCTTGTACATTAATTACTTTTCCCTCGTCATCTTTCATTTTCTTCCTTTTCTTTTTTTTACATAATTAGAGACTCTTTTAATTCAATTCGGAAGGATTTATTCATTCACTTTTTTTACTCTTGAGATAGATCAACGTAGAGCGTAGTAACTCCGATGCGAGGTGAAAGAATTTGAATGTGCGTGAAATTGAGATTTGCGAAAATAGTCGAAGAAAAAAATTCGCTGCTCTATCCATAAAAGATAAACATTTTTATCGAGAACCCCGAGTAATAAAATTAATCGTCTAAATTTTCCAATAATTCCCTTTTCGAAAATAATTATATCGCGATATAAATTCATAGCTATATTACGAGAGTTAATATACTAATTAATATGGTAATTAACGCAGATTATTAATCCGACGTTTTGTCGCTAAAGCTCATTAATATTTATATTCTTTATGATATTTCGTACAGTATTGTTTCAACTTACCAAGAGATGGTATTTAAAAATGACAGTGCCAGTGGAGTATGAAAGTTTAATAATACCTATCTTTAATCTAGCTTCGTTGAATTAATCCGGAAATAAAATTTTTTCAAGTTGCCTCGTATCGAATCTCTGTGACCGGATTTAAAATGGCGAAAAGCGTGATTCGAGTCTCTTCGATTCTGCTATTTCGCAAAACGTTGGGCTCGCACGTCGTTGATCTATGGCGTTCTAACTTGATTTATCAGGGCGCCCGGATGATATACTCCGATATTCGGATTTGAAATGATAATGCTACTAGCGTGGTATTCGACTGGCTGATTGACTATCGGTTTATTAAGTTGAAAACGGCAATACCAGGGATTCGAGTTGACTACCTTTCTGTCAAACGTTGTCAATTGATATGAGATAGTAGGTTCGAGATATTCCTGAGTCGAATCGAACGTATCTTCAAATCGACGGAAATGATTTTTAAACGTATCTCGTCAATTGGTCGGATATCATATATGTATTCGTTATCGGCAATTACGAGAAACTTCGTAAAAAGATATATACGCGACACATTCGAAAGATACAAATCTGAATTCGCGATCAAGCGATCGACGAAGCGTCGAACCCCAAACATCGCCCTTCATCGAAACGTCGTCGCTAATTACGTAAAAAAAGGGAGAGAAGAAAGAAAATGAAAGGGTATTATATACATATATGTATACGAAACTGTGAGACACGTGCTGTGACGAATGACGAACGCAACGGCGATAAATCAACACTTCCGAAGTATCGTCCGAAAAAAGCGCGCGAGCCCGCAGATGTTACTTCCGTTCGTTCTCCGTTGTTTAAACACCGTCCACGGGATTTCCTCTCTCTCTCTCTCCCTCTTTCTCTCTTCAACGAAGTCGCGCCCGGCCAACAACCCAATTTTTCGACTCGAAAAACGCGGTCACACGGCGCGCCGCAGTCTAACCGGGTAGAGACGCGAGACCAAACTTTCGTAATTCGCACAGACGCTGCGGAAATGTCAACTGGAACAATCAACGCCGCGCCACGTTGCAACGCGTGTCCCACGGGCACGATGGGCATTCCTTCCGACTAGCGACTGTCAGACTGGCCCTCGATTTATTATGCATTCCGTGAACAACGGTGATTACGAAATTGCACGATGGAAATGGAGGCTCCGGACGAATCGTGTTCGAGCTTGAACGCTCGAAACTTCAGTTCGAACGGTTTATAACGTCGACGGATCTTTTGGTTAGGTTTCAGCCGATCGAAGGATTCTAGGCATTGGATTTTTCCGATCTTTTTACGAATCGTACGAAAGTTGTACAAGATATTCGACGGAATTGTATGTTAATTGTGAGACAGCTTTCGCAACGACGACAATTCTGGACAAAAAGAGAGTGACGCTTTAACTCGCATGTAAACTTCGAAATTGTCTGGTACAAACTCTATAGCAGATCATTAGTATCCTTTATCAGGCTCATTTTATCGTATCGTAAAACTCTGCCCTTTCTTCTTTTTATATTTTCAATTCTTTTGCCTTCGGTTTCCTTTAAATAATAACGTAACGATTGTGTTTGACAAATATCCTTCGCTGTAGCCGCTCTAACTTTAAAAACGTAGAGAAAGTTTCAAATATTTTATATTTCGCGACAAACGCTACGTACATATTACGCAAATCGATTCGCAAGAAATTATTTAGAGTAGATTAGACGTTACTCTCCGATCTACCGTCATTATCCGCGATTTTCTATCCGATTTATATTTTTGAAACACGCGTACGCATGCACACGTACGCGAGTAGGACGTCAAATTTGTTCTATCCAGCGAGTCATCTAACGACACGGTGGATCTCGGCGGAATGTTCGACGAGTTTGAGCGGCGAATTACTCGAGGTTTTACGAGCAACTCGAAAATTTGCGATTGCAGCGATAGCTTTCGGTAATTTCCGTTAAAACTGCCCTAAATTAATTTCGCTTTAGTCAGCGTTCAAAATGTGCAGATTTGGAACTTGGAAGGCAACTTTGAATTTAGCTATTACAATTTAACTCTGAATCATTCTTAATCCAGAACGCGTTATGTACACAGAGATCTCGAGAAATTGCTTGTGTAACATGGTTGCAATGCAGATACTAATTTGTAGTAATTGACTTTGAGATTAGATTGAATCCGTAATACGCCTCGAATAAGAAGAAGAAGGCTTGAACGCGTAATACATTTAATACGCGTTATATCGTTCTTTGGTCACTTTTATTCGTTTATAATCGATGATCGTTAATGGCGTTTTTAGAAGCAATACCATTCTCTCGCGTCTTTTTTCTTTCTCTCGTTTTTCCTCTTGCCTTGCTGGCAACGTGTAAACGGTTACTTAGTAGGCAAATAGGTCGGCCAATAGGAACTTATTTCTGCGTCACGAGAAACAAGGGAATTCCCTGTGTGGCTGTGTACTGTGCCGATGATATCATCGCTCGTTCAATCATGGCTCGAGATACACGTGCGTTCAGGACCGTGACTAAATATACGAGAACCCAATCCGTTTTGTTCCTCCTCTCTATCTCTGTTCCTTAAGTCTGACTCGTTGCCCCTGGCCCCGTTGCTCGACCAGTCGATTCACTGACAATGAGATCACAAGCACAGCGCAAAAAAACACTTTCTTCCTTTGCCGGACGACTTGGACAAGGTGCTCGCCAACCATGGAATCGCTGGCGCGTGGCTGCCTTTCTTCGGTCTTGAAGTCTCGAGCAACGGGGTTGTTGACACTTTTCGAACGTCATTAAGAACAACTGTATGTATATATAGGTTGTTCACACTGTCTTTGCTGTTTCGAGTATGGACGTTATATCAACGTACATAAAGTTGACTTTTAGTTGATTATTGCGATTTATTCGAGAAAAATACTTTCGCGTTTGTAGTTATCCATTTTTAATGGGTTTAAGAACGTTAACCGTTTCTGTTTGGAGAGTTGCTTTCAAAAACTGTTTTAGTCGCGTTTCTAGCCAGAGGATACCGTGATGTGGAAAGTAGCAGAAGGCAACCGCCACGAGAACTGCTCCCATTAAAATGGTTTTTTAACCTACGATACATTCACGAGTTTAAAGTAGCTCTCTTCGTAATTGCTTTTGTGTAACTTAATTGGCCCGCGGCAATGCTCCAGAGTAACGTATTCCACTCGCGAAAAGGTTAAATATAATTAAAGCGTATGAAAATGACGTGTATCAGAGCACGGTGCAAAGTCTTAGAGCTCGTACCACAAAAACAGAAATCTTTCGTATTTAGAGGGACACTTGGTAGTATTCGATTCTATGGTTATTCTTTCAGGAGTATTTAACTCGAGAATTATTAACGTCGTAGCTTTTGTCGTTATCGATTTCCAATTTATAACAATTTGCAGTTCACTGATTTTAGGAAAATGTATAAAATTAAACCAAAGGAAATATCTAATTGAAATATCATGAAAAAATGTCGGGTTTCATTAATTCCAATACAAATAAACGTTACGATATCGAGTTTATAGAAATTTCATTTATATATAAAATTTTCATTGAATCGAACGAGAATTAATTTTAGAAGCTGAATCGTAGAGTAGAAAAAGATGAAATATGCTATTTTATTCAGATTGTACAATGAAACGTTGACAACACCGAGTATTCGTGATTGAATAAACAAAACGAAAATGTTCAAAACTGTGACAAATCTTTTTATTTATTTCGTTATTTCGTTTCGTTACGTTCTATCGTTATGTTTTTCCAGGCTTTTTAAAATACGAGCTGCGGCAGTATTTCTATGAAAATTTTTCATCAATTTTATTTGTTATATATGCGGCGGAAGTTCGGAACAAAGCGATGAAAAAACTCAATGAATAATAATTAAATATGTAATTGCTTATTTTGGCGTAACGTTTTCATATTTTATAACAAACACGGATCGTTGGTTTTTTTAATGAAAATAATTTTTAAAATATTTTTTCTTTCATTTCGATCCGGGTAATTCTAACGAATCCTTGAAAGAGTGTACAGGGACATTCGCCAGTCCTTCGACATCGTTGGTCAAAGGAGCGGCGAAATACAAGCGCAACATCGCCGGAACAACGATGGCTTTGTATAGATCTCGTTCCAAACGAAATTAATATCGCGTTTCAGGAACGCGTTATATTTACTTTAAATCGAGAAACGCGTATCGATCAGCGCAGTTTCACACCGTAGGTGTGCTTGCGCGTACATTTCGCAACGTCGATAACTGTTCTCGTACACCCGGAGAGCTGTTACAAATATTTGAGAGGTGACCGTATGGTTCGAGCAAATGAACCAAGTACCGTGGAAGTGACTTTAACACTAACCGTACCGACGCTTCACATATACCTATTTTTAGCCGGTCAATTTCGATTTGCTAATATTCAGACACAGAATTTCATCCATCTGAATACTCCTCGTTTATATTTTCTACGTTTTTCAATAACTTTCTCATTGAACGCGGAGATATATTCAGGGATAAGACAGAATACAAAACCAATGTATCGAATTCTATGAGATTTGTTCGCCCCTTGGAGTATTTGATTTCTCGTAGACTTCGATCTGGGCTTCGTGACTCTGAAAATGATACTGTATTTAGATTTCGTCTAGCTATAGAGAACTCATTACGGAGGGAGTATATTTGTGAGAAGTATTTCTCGAGAATCTGCGACAAGACTTCGTTGTGTTTATGCGCTACCTGACACAGGGTCTGTCAGATTATTCAAGCGCTTACGACGAAGCCATACACGTGCCGCATTCGGATGTCTACAACTACAGCTGGCTGGCTAGATCTACTTGAGTTCAGAACCGAGGACCCAGACGGAGAACTTTAGAAAAAGCCGTAAATTTGTCGGCAGTAAACGGTAAAAGGTGACGAATTTTCCTCGGTAAAAAGCAGAGAAAAGATTGAGAAATCGATTAATCGGATAATAGAAGAATGTACATAAAGTTAGACGAACGGAAGAAATAACGATGATAATATTCGGTCGATCGATGAGAACTTGACCAATTATCGTTACGATATGGTGGCAAAGTAAATTTGCAGATTATCGCCACTGCTGAGTCGCTGGAAGTCGACGTGAAAAAGTGAAAATATCCTTCTTCGATGTTACAAGAACATGTGTAAGATCTTTATCGTCGTTCGGCCAGTTTTCCGAAACGATTCGTCGTCGGCTCTTCACAGCGTTCGCCGACAACAGCTCGACGATATTTAAACAATTATCGTGCTCGGCTGACGCAAACGCACAAACAGCTATGATATCGGCTGATAAAAGGCCAACGAAAGAGTTGCCGAAGGCAAGAACTCTGAATGGTATGTGGTCTGGATGTATTACAAGCGAAGCCCGAGCTTCGAGTCATGTTCACGGTTAAATGGCCTGTAAAAGACGAACAATGCGATTGTTTGAAATATCACGTGTCTCGGGTCGGGGTCGTTTAAACATCGTTAACGGGTGGTTTTCTGCGAAACGGAGCGGCTGTTGGGCGAACGCGATTTGAAATTCGCGCAGATGAAATTCAATGACAGCGGTTTCGTAGGACGATTGTTCGAGTCCGAATTAATGCGCGGATACCAGAAGTTTCCAAAGTTCGGACCCAGACGTGCTTCTACCGCTGTCTGCCGGCCCCGTTGCATTTCCGCTGCTTGAAAACTTCGAAAGTTGATATCGCCGCATTAATTTGACGGAATGCTTCGCTAAAGCGAGACGTTCGCGTTGGCTTGCCGCAATTCCGGCAAACAACCGGCGAAAAGACAACGCTCGTCGTTCTGGATCGATCTGTATCGATCTGTATCGATCGGTCGCCCGTACAATGCTTTGAAACGCGTTCTTCAACGACATTTCTGGCCTCTGAAATATGACTGTTCGTTTCGAATGTGGAAAACAGTGGAGACGACTCTGGCCAAGTTTGTTCTTATTTTAAAGTAGCTATCTTAGTAGCCGAATTTCCATGATCTGTTGATCGTCGAAGCCGCAAACACCGTCCTTGTCTTTGAACTTGTTACGGTATTTTCTAAACGTCCGTTCGAATAATTTTCTTCGCGAAATAAGCGTACGTTTGGATGAAATACGCGTGGCAGAATTGGCTGACGATAACGCCAGAAATACTCGAAACTTGGATCCTTCCACGTAAGAACTGTCCCTTCTCTTTCGCTATAAAATTCCGGCTTTGGAAACAGTCGGTACAACTGCAACGGCTGGCTGTGTAGTCCACGTGCACAGCTTATGGCGTCCAGTTCTAAAGGGAGGAACCAACGGAACGAGGGTGGAGGGAAAGGAGGAAGTCGAAATGTTTATCGAAGTTATTCCGGGGACCGAACGAACGGTCTAACATAAGCAAACTTTGCCGTGAAAGGGCAGCAAAAGCTGATTATGCCTGCTCGCTTTACATCCTGGCGAATTAAGACGACCGCACCAGTCGTCTGGGCGTGTCTGCTAATTATATTTTTTCATTAGCGAAGCCGTGCGCGGCGGAAAAAAATGAAATATCCTGGGGAGGCTGCTGGTCGAGACAGTACTCTGAGGAAACAATAAATTCTGCAACATAACCGAGAGTGTAATTATTCGGTATTCGAGCATACGATTCGAGTTGCTTCTACGTCACAGTATCTCAGAGTGTATTTTCGTGACTTTGGTCGTTTCTCTTTCCACTTATTTTTACGCTTCTTGCCAAATGACAGGATATTTTTATTAGGTAAGGTCTGATTCACTGGCAAGTAGTCGATTCTTCGGATTGATCCGCGTGCCTCAAGTTGGACGACTTTTTAGGTACGAACGCGTATCGTTGTTAAGCGGATTTTAACTTTTGCTAGCACAATACGTCGTTTTTTATCGGATGATAAAGCGGGATTTATTTCGAAAAATGTCAGCCGTATGTATTTCCACTGCTTGCTTTGTTTCAATAAACTACGGCTTCGAAATGTCCTATATTTTCTAGGATTCTCTGATAGTTATTTATCGCGTAGTTACACTCTGGTTATCGACGCGAGAGGAATAAAAAATAAAACGGAAAACGAAATTCGTTTAGCTCCAACGGCGTTATTCTCCGATAAAATTTCGCGAATAAACCGCTATTACAATATGGACGAGCAAATTTGTTTTTGCAAAAGTTGACTTATCTGTCGAACGATAAATAGCTTCGAGCGAGCAGCTAAATATTTTGGCGAACGAATCACGAAAAACATGCGGTTTTTGATTACAGATAGAGTAATAGAAAAAGAAAAAAAAGAAGAAGAGAAAGAAAAAAATAGGAGAATAGCAGGGAAAAGAAACGGTGCGAAATGTTACTCACGCGTAGTTAGTGGGAAACTCAATTTCGAGGATTAACGATTCGTAGTCTTTCGAGGGTGCAATCGCTTTAACGCGATACTGTTCTTTCGCTGGCTATCTCCCTTAGCCGGAAGCGAAATGAAGAGATATTAAAGATGAAAGAAACACGAGGATAGATAATTCTCCGGTGGTAAGAAGCGCGATGAAAAGACCGAGGTGGGAAAGGAGAATAAATGGTACACGATGTTGCAGCTGTTGCAATAATCCCACCGCTCTTATCTGTGTGTATATCGTGGATTGATAAGGGTAACGCTGAAAGTCAAGGAGATTAATTCGGTCCGATGAGAAAGGGAGCATTGTGTACGGTGGTAGGAATATCGCGAGAATAGTTGAACCAATCTCGATTCATTTCGAACGTGTCGAGTATGAATTAAACATGGATTCGATGTTCTTAACGATGCTCCGAAACGACGTTCATAGAACGGCGAGTAATTATCGACCGAGTTAATGGAAATAACCTTTGCCTCTGTCGAATATTAATAGAGATAAATCAAAGAGGAAAGTGTACGTAGATTTAGGGCGAGGAGACTTTCGTGCGACGCGAAGACGTTGATTCGACGCGAATTCGAACGAAAGTTTGTTCATAGAAAATACGCTTCTTCGGACGCTTAACGCGCTCTTCGAGAAAGTTGGCGTACTCCAGCCGCGCGAAAGGGACATTAAGCTCCGATCCAGGCAAATATCTGTTTTCAAACGTCCGTTGGATATTTGCACGCTCGCCTGAATATTCAGCAGCGGTCGACGAGCTCGCGCGTGTACGCGAGTCGTGCATGAATACAACCGTACAGATATTATACGGCCATTTACATAAGACGTGGGTGACGTTCGCGTGGACATCGGGCGTAGACGTCAGCCTCCAAAACCGGTGGAACGGCGGAATTTTCAACGACAGGACGGCATGCCCGTGGAAATTCTCTAACGCCAGTTCAGCGATGCTAAATAGCCGGATTTGACCGGATGCTCGAGAGAAATCACGCCACTCTACAGGAAGAGAAAGAGAGAAGGTGAAAACCATGGTACACCGTTTGCTTGCTCGAGCACCGATTGTTTGGACGAGTGGCCGATTCAAGAGGCAAAAATAGGGTTCTCGCTTCCGGGGGAAAGATCGTGATAGGGGATCCTTGCGTGTGTGGTTAGGAGTTAACTCGTTACCTTACGGCTTTTCGGCTAGATCAGCTGCAAACCGTTTCTTGCCATACGAAATGAATAGCGAATAGAAAACGAACGAGAAGTAGATCGAAACTGGTTGCATGGTATTTTTTATTTTTGCCTTTATAAATCGAATGGAAAATCCAAGTTAATCCTTTGTAACGTTATTGGAACGACTTGGCGATCCTATATACCGTACCTCTATATCTCTATATCTCTTAAATATCGTTTTATTCGAAAATCTAGAAACCACTTACCGGTACTTCTGGACGTCGATCCGATATTGAAACTACTATGAGAGAGGCAATTTAAAGAACGACGGCCAATCGATATACGTACCGAATTATCCAAAGCATATTCGGTTACGTAATAAATTATAAATCCGCGTTACGTTTTAGAGCCGCCTTCGTTGCCTTACGCGTAATTCGAGTCGAACTCGTGGTACGGGCTACCAGTACGGTACCAATGGATTACCGAATACAATCGTATTTCGGTGTTCCGTTTCACACGTAATACTAAGACGGAAATGAAAAAAGACCGATACTCCGAGAAGCTAGATTTTCATTTTCCGAACGTATTTCAAGTTACAAGGTCTTTCACTCCAACGAACGACTTCGTTAGGCGATCGGAAACTCCTGTTGCAGGCTCTTCTCGTTTACCGCATCAGCGTCGAACGCGTTTCGAAATTAATCGTTGGCCTCGAAGCGTCGAGCAGAACGTTTCACATACTTGCTGCATATCCCTGTCGGTTTATTTCGATCCAATCTGGTGCGACACCGGTGGAATATTTTAACACCGTAACACCAGGAAATCGAATCGAATTTAATCGGTCGATCGAGAGAGCTTTACGCGCAGCCATTTACGATTTTACCGTCGCATTGCATTCGCGATTTATACGTCTTTGAACGGCGGCCGGAACGTATTGAGATTGCTAGCCGATACTTCCGGTTATATCTACGCCCCTCCTAACTCCCGATGTCAGCCAGACTCGAAAGCCCGTAAAATTATCGACAGTATCCGAGGAAATAAAGACGTCCCTCCAGGCGAGAGACGAAAGTTCGACTAAAAAGATCGGGCCGATTGTACGACGTCAGCGAAACGTTCCTAGAAGACGTTTTCACGGTGAATTGTGCTTTTACATATAGTGCCATCCCTAGCCTGCCGCTCTGCCCCTGGATGGATCACGCGGAAGCAAGTTTTACGTTTCTCAGACGCTACAGCTACCTCGGCATTGGCTGTATTATACGTGTTAGAGATATTGGATGCTTTGGTATTCTAATTTCGTAGCCACATACCCAAGTGCCTCGTTCAAACGTACTATCGAACTCTAACTTGCCACAGACTTCACCGGCAATGTTCAAAGTACCGAATGCGGATTAAAACGAAATATTCTAAAGCAAAGTACGACTCAAACGACGAATTAAAGTCACGACTCAAACTCCTGCGTCCTCTGGTATCGATAGTGGGTTGATTCGACTCGGCTTTTGGGGTTTTGCTTTCGCGCGAAACTGTACGTAATTTATCGTAATGTATATCCGACTTTTCGGCACAAGTATACATATATCGGTGGCGCGAAATCGATATTCGAGGCAGGTGTTCGACCGGTGAAAATCGATCGCATCGATGCGAGTTCGAGCGATAAAACTCGTGCCTTGCGTCAATCGGTGCTAAATTTAGGCTTGGCTTGCACCATAAGCCGCGCCGACTAAATCTGTTTCGGCTATATACTACTACGTTGTTTTGCTTTCAGTTTCCTTCGAAACGTTTTGCTCTTGATAAATTTGACTGCTCAAGGAGCAAACGCATCCACCATTGAACATTCAGCCGCGGAGATTTCATCCATCGAATCTCCGTGTTCTCTGTCTTACTTCCTGCGATTAAGAGAAAAAATTTTGTTGCAAGTTTTACACCACGTTACCATATGGTGCTCTGGTTTGCTTCCTTTAATTATTTGTATATGTTTCAGCAAGTAAAATTCATCGACGATCAACGTAATATCGGAAACAACGCGATGTGTGTTTTAATAATAAACCAATTCTCTGTAATTGTTATTCCAATATGTTAACAGCGACGTAACATGGTAGAAACTTATAGAGGAAATATTTGGTTCCTTTCGGTAGAGGTGGCCTTGAGTCTTAGATACGAGTGTCGATATTAAGTATTAAGGAAATTTCTTGATAAACGCCCTCGATATATGAATCGAGTCGTCAAAGATACAGGATATCCTTCTTTGTCTCGTAATCTTTAAGGTAACCAAAGTATCTTTCAAACGATTCTCGACTCAGCCCGTAGAAACCTATCCGCTTCTTAACCAACGCAAACGTATGACAAAGCCTCGGACGATGGTACAAGATGCACGATCCACTGGATCCACGGTCCACGTAGATCAAAGAGTAGATCCATGATCCAAAGAGGATTACGTAACCAGCGATGAGAATCGGTGGAAGTGCGTACCGAGTCTGCGGCTAACCACGCTACAGGGCGTCGTCTGTCCCGTAGATAGCGACGGTAACTTGAATTTGAATACGTGTACGCCCGTCTGCCACGACGTATAATCGTATCTTTGGCTGTGCGTGTGGCCAGTGATTTGGTGTGTGCACGCGTAAGTAGATAGTTGTGGTTCATCGTATTAATCCTATTGCGGTGCAAACGAATCAAGGGAGTGGCAATCTGATCCACGTAACGCTATACTCTCAGCTTCTCGCTCCTATTCGCGAGTATCGATATCGTTAGAGACGGATCGAGAAACGGATTTCGAGACCTTTGTTTCGTGATGACACGATTGTCAACGTCTACGATCACGTTGGTCGAGTTTGAAACAAATCTTCGATTCCGGTCATCCGCGTTTGCGTTAGACCTTTGTCGATTAATTCTCGTATAGCTTAGATAGCTCACAGATCAAGGAGAAAACCTTGGTGAAATGAATTTTCGAGACGCGAAACTCTCGACGGTCGGCCATTTCCCTTCGCCCGCTATGTACACGTCGATCTCGTGAAAACTCTGTTTCTTATACTTATGAAAAATCAGCGTTCGACCGTGGTCCATCGATAACGACGCGAAACTCGCGGCGTTTTCCATTATACGAGGCTGGAACGAAAGAGTCGAAGGAGGTCGCGCGGCAAACAACGGCGATACATATCCAATTAGCGAGAACGGGCCACTCGCCGGAATAACGAGCCACTGAAAGAAAATGAACGCGTCGTGGGCGTGTTGGCTGGTTATTCCGTGCAGCCCTTCGGCTCGGAGACACGGTGCCGTGACTCGTGTCGAAACGTTATTGCCGCCAGTCTCCGGAGAGTCGAAACGATAAGGACACCGGTTTCGGATGGTTACGTGACATTTGAGGATTGACATTAAGACGGCCGAGGCCGTTGCGCCGCGGCTCCCCATTCACGGCGACATTTCGTTAATGCCACCAGCCATGGAGCCGTCTTTAAGGGCGCTTTTTACGAGAAAATCCGCCGGAGACGCGGCAAGCCCTCACCCGTTGGTCTACGCTCGTATAAACCTGTGCGACGTAACTGCCGGAAGAAAAGGAGAAGCGCGAGTCACTGCGCGAGACATTTTCCAACGGCCCGATTTTTCCTCAGAGACGAATACACGGTCGAGTAAATTGTTCATCGTAGATAGTTTCGCGACCTGAGAAGACTCGCGATCGAGCGGACGTTCCATCCAATTAACAATTTCCAACGTTATACGACGCGTACGATAAATTTGTTTCGTTGTTGCTTTTACTCTGCTCTTTTCTATGGCCATAAAGTGAATTTTAACCCTTTCTTAGAGATGGCTCGCTCTATACGAAAGCGCGTGGAAGAGGGTGCAGAACGGCCATGTATTTCGATAGGAGACCCATTCGAAGAAGCGTGCAGGGTCGTCCATATATTCGTGGGGTGTGATGTTCGCGATAGAAGCAGGACGCATACACTGGAACTCTATTATCCATCTGTCTCTCTTCTCTTCTCTCGCTCTCCTTTTTTTTTCTTTTTTTTAATACTTCTCTCCATTCTCGTACGTTGGTACCGAGTGATACGAGCTCCTCTGTACCCCCTCACCGTGTCACAGCCAACCGTGTTTTCGAGGATACTCGTATTCAGGGTTGAAAGTTCCCGAGAAAATGATTACCAATCCGGCCGAGTGTCACACCGCGTGAAATTTTATCGACGTAATATTTGTCCCGGTGACAGGTTTATAACGGGGGCAAACGCGAGCCGCGAATCGAGTCGAGTCGAGTCGAGCGAAAAAATTTCGTGCCACGGTGATCGAACGAGCGTTCTACGCCGAGAAAACAACGCCAAGATCCTGATAATAGAGTTTGGATCGTTGCTTTCCAACTCGAAGATATTAACGCGTGAAACGTTGCTCTTCCAATCTGTTAAATCCTGTTGCCCGATACCGCTAAATCGGTACCATTAAATTTTAATCTATCAACCACGTTGGAAAAGAAGAAATTTACCACGAGCCACGTATACGTATTTACGATACGATCGGTATATGTTAATTTAACCTGACACCTACGTTCCATGAATTTACCATTAAATATACGAAACAATTGTAATTTGATATTAGAAAAGAAAGCAGACGGCCGATAGCGTGTATCTGCATAATACAACGTCAGATTTCGTAAGAGCAATCGTGTTATCTTTGTTTTTGTTGAAGATCCAACGTGTCACGGTAACGCGGACATGGCCGACAATCCGAGTGTTAAAAATGAAATTACAAACGCTGGATGTCCTTAATTAGCCGTAATATACGTGCTTTAAGCAGCGGAACAAGTAGGTCGCGTATCTGTCATAATCAGACTTAATATACTCGTTAGCAATATTTGTTAGATGAAGCAGTGTGCGTAAAAAGATAATCAACAGGTGACAGGTGACATCTCTTTTAATTATCTTGCAATAAAGTCGTGGAATTAATATATCCGCCAATTTCAAAACAATTATGTACACTTGGCGTGTACGGTTACGAATTATGCGTGCAGCTCTATCTTCTGTAAAATCGCGTATAAAAAAGGGGATTAAATATCACGAGAGTAGGATACGCGAACAATGCAAAGCAATTGGTACGTATAATAGGTATAAATTATAGATATACATTGGTATATATATATATAAAAGGTATAAATTGAAGTTCCGGGGAGTTCGTACGCTAGTACGAGCGGATGGTTCATCGAAGTTTCAGCGTTTCCTTCGATCCTGCACCGTTTCGTAATACCGCGCGTATTTTTCTTTCCATTTCGCGTATTCTCTGTTTTGTTCTCGATCGAGGCTCGCGATATCCTCCTCGTTCCCAATTTCCTCGTACTCGGTACCAACAAAGAGTAGCAAGACATCCTCGCGAACCACGCAGTCGAGTCGGATCCCGAGAACGAACTTCAAAGTATCAAATTTCGATCGACATTTCAAACGAATTCGTGCAAAATCCGAAAAAGGAAAAGCAAACGGCCGCTTTATCTTCTCGCCCGTCAAATACACGGCTCAGAGTAACGTGGCCGAGTAGGCTATGCGCAAAAATACGCGCAGTGTGCGAAGTTTGCGACGAAAGTCGCGAGCAACGATTCCCGATTTTACGCAGACCCTCGTTCTCCCTGCCAGCCGGTTTTAATCAAAATGACAAAAACAGCCACCTCCGGCGCAAATAAAAGCGCATCGCGCGTCCGAGTAGAGCGTTTATCCGCGAAAGAGTTTTGCAATCTACGCTTAATAGTTACGACTGTGCATGCCACAGTGCCACTGTTTGTACCGATCACAGACCAGAGAATTAACGGAATCGCGAGAAGGTTGCGTAAGCCGGTTGCGAGCTATCTTCTCAAAGTTTAGCGCAAGTTGCATTAGCTTCCGTTTTTACTGCTTTTCGACGATTTTTTGTAAAACGGAACGTAAAGCGTTCGTTGGACGTTGTTCGAAATTTTTCAAGCCTGATTTCAGAGTCAGATTTCCCTGCTTCGATTCGAAGGAGAAGCGCAAGAGGGAAAAGAAATTTTGTCGCGCTTAGCGTACAACTTAACGTCGCGTCGATTGCCTTCCATCTTCGCAACGTATATGATCCACCATGTAACGTGTAAAGCAGATACGAGGATGAAGCTATATCTATATAGAGATGCAAATATTGAAAATCGATTAGGATATCTACTTCTTACGAACAAATATTTTTCAACGTTCCATCTTCCTCCTTCCAACGATTTCAATTTTCTCTGTCAATTTTGTCGATTCTCGTCATCTTTTCTTCGTACCATTTACGCGTTAATAAAATTGGCCTTTGTACGCGACAAGTTCTATATTTAATTGGTTTCGTAGCACAAATACGAATATTCGTGTATAGTTTTGTTTGGTAACAGCCGCGTAGTTGTAGCAAATTGAATGTATGTACGTAACTGCATATATAGAAATTGTTCCACCAATTGGTCGCGCATTGTACAGTTTTCGTTTCCAGTTTTCATCGAATCGTATCGTTGCGTGATTTGATTACGAAAATTTAAGAACGTATAAGCGAAAGCGAGAATTCTTGCAATTTTTCGAATCGAGTCGTGAATCAAATTTGCATCGCGTTCCTCGAGTAGACTGTATAAATAAATAACGTTTTGTTTGTGATCCTATTATTTTCTAGAAAGAGAGAGCACGAAGAACATAGTACGAGACTAAGATTACGGATTTCATATTTAACACAAAATCTTACATCTTTATCTTGGATCGTTTAGAATTCGCGATTTTTGAACGATAAATTTTTTATCCATAAACAGCTGAAAAACTTACGTAAGCTGATACGTACAAGAGTCTGCCATTTGTTGGAACGACATCGTGCGATGAATTGTCCGCGAAGTCGCAACAAAAATGAGAGAAGATTTTGTTGGAATTTCGAGCGAGTATAAAATGGCCGAGCTACGACGTTTCCTTGGAAACTTTCTTCGTTTCTTCTTCGACATATGCACGAATGAATAATCACGCTAGATACAGAGATAGAACTGCTCCATTTTCGCTTTTATCGGACAGCGCGTTTTTCGTGGTTGATCGTTGGCCTGATTTCCAGTGGCCTCACGTTCGGTTTACCAGCGGAGCTTCTCTCTTTTGCGCGATACGTGCGTCGAGATAAAGATTTACCGCGTTTCGCCAAACAGCCATGTCGCGAATAAATATTAGATTACGCGAATAATGTGCTTCTGCCAGGGTGAACGCGGAATAAAGTCGCACACGCCTCGCCAACCAACTAGCCGATCGTTGCTCGTACTTCGATCCAACCAATTCGTGTACCAAATTGAACGTGAATACGCTGATCGTGGAACCACCACACGTTCCACGTCCAATGGATGCAATTCTAATGCTAAATCGCTGCCGAAATCAATAATACGTTTATCTTGGAAGAATCCCGCGCGATGTACACCCCTGTTTATAAATACGACAGGCTCTCTCTTAAATTTCGAGTCGTGTTCCAGCTCGCAACGTTATTGTTGCAATACGCGCTCTTTCAGTTAACTCGATTATCGACAATTTTCATTCGTTTCCGATGAATTTCTTTCAGCGACCAAAAACACTCCGTTGTTTAGATAGCGTAAGACCGAGATATGCGGCAGATATAGAGAGGGCCATCAGGTTCCGATCGATCCTCGTGTTAATCTACACGCGCGTGTATCTACGCGCTCCCTTATCTATTCATCTATCCGTTTCTCCGTCTATCCCCTCTGTCCTGTCCGGCTGTCGATGACGGCTTATGCAATGCCGGAAACTGATCGGATTCATTGGGGCGGGTAATAATATTTTGCAGGGTCGAGCAGGTTCGTTCAGTCTGGCCGGTTCCCGTCCCGTGAACAGGTCGTATCGATTAGCTCCCTATTTCCCTTCTCTTCACCCCTTCCCCTCCCATCCCACATTCATCCCCTTTCTTCGTTTTCTTTCACGTGTCTTCTCCTCTAATAGTCTATCGCGTTGCGCTCTTGCGTTCCGTGTTTGCTGCCGACACCTATATACCCCTTCGACCATCTGCCTGAAACTTGGTGAAAAAATTGTCTCGCGTGCTTTCTCGTCCAGCTCTGATGGACAACCGATTGTTGCTTGCCGCTGTTTGCTCAGCTACGGGGCTTAATGGACGCGGAATGTTATGCTATTTGCGGTATCGTTTGATGTATCGGCTTACGGATAGTACCGTCGTGCTGTTCGTTTCCAAGATTTTCGAAGATTTTTCCCGCTGAAAGAGACGGTAAAAGGCAACGGTGTTGTTGGAGAGGGTACAGCCATCCAGGAGCGTTGATAGGATATTATGCTCATGCTATTATGGTGGTACGAAGCTTATGATATCGCGTTATCGGAGTATTTTGGTCGTGAGTTGGAGATTAGAGGAGTTCCTGAAACGTCGTAGTTATTGACAGCGTATACGGTCGATACATTTTCGTCCGTGATGCACCGAATATTCCTTTATTCGAACGATCCTATCCCCCGGTTAATTGGAATAGCGACGGTGCCATTTGCAGGCGATTACAGGATACTTTGTTGACTCGATCGAGTCGACGAAGGAACATAGCTGTAGGACAATAAGCAACGGGAGACTTGCTACGTGCGTCGAACGCGCGTGTCTTCGTCGAAGGGCAGAAACAGCGTTAAACCAGAATCACACGACGCTGCGAAAACAAAGCACGATTCTTGGTTGTAACGGTACAAGTACAAATGTGTCCGACGCGTACGTCAGACGTTCGCTGTCACGTCGTAGCGAGATTGCGTAACTCGTGTGATTCGGGTTTAAGATCGCTTCTGTTCCTGATGCAGACGCGCGCCTTGGACGCACGTAGGAAGTCCCGGCTTTAGCCGATTTGTTAACATTCGTCGTCGAAGCAGTTTCAAGAAATATGTATATTACGTTCTTTATCGTATTCAAAACCTGACTTTTATTCGTTCACCGTCCCTGCACATTGTAATTCTAGAATATTCAGTTTAGCGCGGTTTGTCAATTACACGACCGCGTTTGAGATACGATAAAATAACGCAGAACGTAACGCGATTTTACACATATATATTATATATTAATAATTTTAACGATAAAGGTCCGATTCAAAATGTAAGCGAATGATGCTTTTAAAAGAGAAATTAACTACCCGTTCTCGGCATTACACGTGTCTGTTTAATGATCTGGGACGACGATAAACCTTGAAATGCTGGCTGAATACAGAACTCCTCAACCCAATTTCAAAATTGTGTCATACACAATAACGGAACGTTCAAAGCTTCTCAGTTGACTAATTCTGTATGCCGTTATCGAAGTTTATTGCGAACTTGCGACTATTTTAGCATTCTGTTCTTTGATGGTGCAAGTTGCTCGACAATTTTTGCTTCGCTATATATTTTTGCTAGGATAGTAGGATTCTTCCTGGAGAATCCAAAGATTCGAATAAGAGTCGTTTCAACGTCCGAAACTGTGACAGATTAGGTAGAGAAAAGGCGACGATCGATTATTTGTCATTTATATTCTAAATTCGTATTTATTTTCCAGGAACGCATTGCTCCTTCGTTCAAGTTTAAAAGAACAGCCTCTTTCTCATTTTCCAGATTAATTTAAATTGGCGATGCACATCGTGTTCCCCTTCGAACTCCATACAAACTGTCAAAAGTTTTTATGCGTCACGCATCTATTTTAAAGCGGCCGGTTGCCACAGCGAAGTCGTGCGCTATAAATTTTAATGAAAATATTAAAAGCATAAATAAGACTACGACCACGTACCGCGCTGTTGAGAAATATTCTTCGGGGATTTTAAATTTGTCCGCAAAAAACAAGGCTTCGGATAAAATCGATTCGACCAATGACATTTAATTTAAAATTTGAGGCGATCGATTCGAGTCTGTGGAACTTTTTCGAGAAAAGGTATTTAATTATATAAAAATATAGGTATCTCTTACGCGTTTCGGAGTACCCGCGGTGAAATTTCCTAGTTCGAAATATCGAGCTTTCTTTGATCACGTTTCAAACTATCGGCCATTTTCCAATTTTCTCTCCAGTAAAGATATTAACTTAAAATATCAAATATTAAAAAGAGAGCAGCATCGATTCCGTAACACGCCATTTTTTATATTTGTTTTTTTTTTCAACATCAAAGCGGCGAATTTAACCGAAACCGATGCAGCTGTTCATTTATGAAAAAGCCCCAGCCTCGTCTCGTATTTCCACAGCGCGCGACGCGATGTAATTCCTTTCGGGCACCATCGCTCTGTAATTTTCATCGGACAAACGATGCGCTATTGTTCCCGGTGTTCCAGAGAATGTTTTCTGGGTCTTATCCTCTTAGGTACATCAAAGTGCCAGGCGACGAATGGTGCAAAAATTACGTGGCGCATTGTGAATTTCGTTAGAACCGCGCGACCGTTATATACGAGCTTTTACATTCTGACGCCGTCACTACCAACCATGAATCAACCTCTATTCGAAACAAATAAACTTTATTTAATTTCACCAGCGACCATGCCTCGTTACTATTCCGGCCGTTCTCGTTTTTCCGTGTCGCGAATCTTTCGACCAACGTATTCTTTTGGAGAACGGTGCGAGAGCGTAATTTAAAAAAAAAAAAAAAACGTTAAACGACCCTCCGACGCTATAATGGGAATGCACGAGTTGTCATACTACGAAATCAGGTCACATAGTATAGGAAAACGAGACAAAGAGGAACGCGAATAAAGTTGTTTACTTTGAAGAATGAGTTATCGGCTTTCTATTGAATCTTTCCGTCGTTGGCTTTGCACGCAAAAGAGATCGACGAACCTTCGAATTTCCTAGAAAAGATACATAGTAGTGGAAAAAGGAGGTTATTCGAAGAAATCTGTCAAAGTTTGCGAAGCTTATAATTTTTTCATGGAAATTGTTGTTGATTATATTTCATCCAGGTACAGTCCTTTATATTCTCTGTTGTCTTCTATACTCTCCTAATCGGCTTATATTCCATCCTTATACTTGGAAATTCGTGGACGTAATACGCTCAAGATTGAAACTGTCTGCTGACAGGACAGTCTTTGTTCTCAGGACGCCCGGTATACCGATGTACGCATCAGCCAGCTGCGAGGTTCATTGTTTTCGGAAACACGCCAGAAATACGAACATAAAAGCTGCGCGATTATTTGAAATTCGTGTCTATACGGATTCATACTTGCGTTAGTTTGCACGGAAATTCAATATTTGTTTAATTATCCCACGCTTTTTCTCATTTTTATTTGCGTTCGTTTCCACTTCGCGTGAATTTCCTTCCTTTCCACGAAATTTCGAAGCGCTCTTGTACGAATAGATCCGTGACGCGAGGAACAACCTGGGAACCCGAAAAGACTCGTTAAAAATTCAAAAGTCCGCAAAAGACAAAGAAACGAAACTTCTCTTAGCAAAGTCTACCTTGGATCAACCTATGTCAGATCGAGACGCGACATTGACGGAAATAAAGCCGCTCTTCGCGATATTTCCAGGCAAGTGTCAAAAACCGGAGGCCTCTTCGATCTCTCAAAGCTCTCCTCTCGACGATCCTAACGCGACGTTTTACGTTCGCGTCTTAATAACGCCATCCTTCTTAGCTGCGTAGCTCGTAATCGGTGATCAGACGTTGCCGAAATCGTTGGAAAAGCGTTCGGTGATCCGGAACTAGCGGAAACTCGTCTCGAAACGTCTCGAGACTCGTCGTTAATCCGATCTCTCCGTGATTCCCGAAGAAAAAGAGAGTCTCGTGACTTTGATCGGCGATACGACGCGATGACACGAGGGCGGAAGAGCGAGAGGCGTGGTAGAATGGACCGACACGGTTCTCGCCCCTGGGAGACTCTTCAATTTTACGAAGAACGCCGGAAGTATATCACTCAGCGGCTCAGACATATTGACACTTTGCGCCCGGCAGGCTTGAGCCACGGTATGCCTTATTAAACTCACCGGTTAAATTATGGCAACCGCTATCGTCGCCGCACCCTCGCTTCCTACTATTCTCCAACCCATCGCCGCTTTTATCCACGCTTCTCCGCCAACGACGCGACACCTCGCTTCAAAACGAGATTAGGCTTTCAGATTTCTAGATCAGGCTTTTCCTTCGATTCGATAGCTGAACCAGCCAATTGTCCTTAACGGACGGTATACGGAACATGTCTTTATTCTTACCTTTCCTCTGATAGCGTCAACGATAATACCTATTTATCTGCAATATGGTATCGCCGATGAAAACACGATTATTCGATGTCGTTTCGTTCCTTCTTCTATCGTTGAATTCCAAGAAAAGGACAATTATATTTGCATTGAAATTTACATCGGGATGGAAGCCAGGAAATCGGTTATTTCCATGGGTTTTTATTCTCCCAGCGATCACACCGTCATTCGTGTTTCGATTCGCGACTAGAAAAACAAGGCGGCGGACTCCATTCCGAAAAATCGAAATGCCAAACTTGATACCGTGCGAGCTCTGTTTTCACCCTTCGTTTCTTTCTTCTGCAGTCTTCTTTCCTTTTTTCTCTCCGTGTCTCCGTCTCTTCTTGAATTCTGTTGCCACCGTGAATCGTGTTCCTACGAGAACGCTGAATTTTTAGCTCGCAAAGGAATAATCCGATTGGCTACAAAGCCAGTTGAGAGTTCGAAATTAAACCGTAACTGAATTGCCCCTTTGCCCGGCAACTCGAACGTGGATCGAAAGTCAGAAAGTGTTTAAGTACATGGGGGTAAGGGAGAGCGATTAACTTGAAAAGAGGTTTATTAAGTTCGTTGCGAATTTATTTCCATCATTTTTGTATTAAACGAATCTTAACTTGCAGCGGATTAACGTTCGCGTAACTTTCCGCTGTACTATCCTTTTGTTTTTTGCTTCCGTTGATTTTCATTATTACTCCTATCGTATTAGAAAATCGTCAATTGATCGATTCGTTAAATTGGAACTGGAAATAATCATCGTATTTGTATCTAATATGACCGAATTGATATTTCCAACAGTCATCTTCCATGTTTCGTGAGTAAAACGAAACAAGGAGAAATCTAGTAGTTAACTTCATCCGTAGATCTCTTGAGTCATCGCGCGGGAAAGAACACATTGATATTAACCACGGCATGACGAAGCTGCTAGCCATAGTCATCAATGGCTGATTCATAATTGTCGATCGACCGAGTTTCCGGCGCTCACGCTTATTTATAATGCCCGCAGAATTGAATTTCGAGCGACGACGAAGCCTCTCTTTTCGGATTCAGCCTGCGGGCATCAACGACGCCTCCTTTTGCCCTGTTATTTCAGGACTGCCGCGCCCGCTGGAAACCTTAAACGTGACTTTTGGATTATCTAATTGAAATTTATGCGGCTCCTGACACGCGCATTCCCTTTCACAACCGTGATAACGTAAACGAACGCCGATGGAAGCGTTTTCCGACGCAATTTATTTCTCGATAGCGATGCGATCGATGCGATCGATTCGACTTTCGTAGCTACGTATGTATTTCGAAGAACGGAATGCAACGAAACGGAACGCGCTTGATAAAATCCATAGTAATCGTATTTTTGGGGATATTTATCTAGGTAAACGCGCGCTTGTAGCAAATTTAAACACGTCGAGATTATGGCACAACAGTGGCCTCTGACTTCTCCGCATAAATATCCGATAATAATCTTGCTGTTACATACCCTGTGTCCGTAAAGTGTGTTATTTCGGTTAGAAATTATGTATCGTGCTTCTCGAAACTATGTGTAACATATAGTCTGTACCGTAGCGAGATAAATTAACGCGAATAAACGCGCAAGCGTTTTATTTTTGTAAATGGACGTGCCTTCGAATGTAAGCGTAGTTTAAGTGGCAGTGCTTGAACTTGAACATATGGCGAATGGGGCTCGCATATGGGGAATAGTAGGTCAAGCATAATTTCAAAGTCAATTACTATGTTTTTAAGTGGAACGCCCTTCTATCGTATCAGAAGTCGGAACAATGTATCACCGGATATTTCGTTTCGTCTAATGTTTCGTAATCTTGCCGAGAAGGACAAATGGTCGAAGGGACGATGCCTTAACAAGGAACTAGTAAAATAAAATTTCTAAACTTGGTGAACGCGAAACTGAATACGACATTGAAAAGGTTGATTTTAGAATATACGTTGATCAGACACTTTTTGTCTCCTTGATGAATTGCCTAAACTCGTAAGACCTCGCGTCCTTCTTCTGTAATGTCCTGTAAGGTATACGGATCGTAAATTCGACTTAGTGGTAGGGAGAAAGGAGCGTGGAAATTTCCTAGGACGTCCGTCACGCTGACTGGGACTTTCCGATAATATCGAACGCCACTCGATGTCCGCAACGCGGCCCTCACCTGGCCTCACCATGGCACGAGGCGATTTTACAGTGCCGCGAAATACGGCTGTTTGAACAGGTGACCCGACAGCTGTTGTTCGCCAGAAATTCCCTACCACCCCTGCTCGATTGCGCGTCAAAACGGACCACGCGTCGACGAATGCTATAATTGCCTGGTTACAAGACATTCCGGTGGACTTAGAACACGGTGCTCGCAAGGTTTCGTCCTTCATCGCGCGTCGTTACAGGACGAGCGGAGTTTAGCAACCGATTAACAGATACAAAGAGGGATATGTTGGACTCGAGAAGCGACTATTACGTCGCTTTGGAAAGAAACGAAACGAGATAACTGCGCGATTAATTCTGTACGCGTTTGTCGTAGCGAAAGAACGAAAGAGAAGAGAAGATACGAAAACAACGAACGAATAAAATCAAGCCTCGCGCTGTTCCTTCTCCTACGCGAACTTCCTTTAATTTTTCGCGATACACGCCCCTATCAACGATCCGAGACTGAAAATTATGTGTAAAAACGGGCAAGAGACGGTGCGACTGGATCCGCGTCGCAGCTCGGCCTTTAGCGGAATAGCGATACGTTTTACGATGACCTCGTGACGTTAAAGTTGCACGGGGATGGGCCTGAGATGAATTGAAGGGGAAGCGCGGATGGATGCAAGGGAAATGCCACGGGGAGCTGGATTATGCGGCCGTAACTCAGGGTAACCGAGCTTCCACGACCTTACACGTATGCTAAGCCAGGGGAATGAAACGTAGAAAGCGCAAAGTAACCTTAGCACACCCTTCGTCCCCGCCGTCATACAGCAGAGAAGACTCCACGGGGTTAAGCGATGAATTTCATTTTACGGGGTCGACGCCGTTTCTGCCTTTTCCTACGGACGATTTGCGTGACGTTCATCGTCGTGTCCCTCCCGGGACCGAGAAACACCGTGTTCCTCCTGTCCTTTATTTTGATTTTCTTTCACCCCTAAGCGCGATTGATGAGTCTCGTAATTTCCTCGAATCGAATTTAACCAAAGAATCGCGTATTTTAATTCTTCAAAATCGATCCTACGGGGTTTTGCAACAGGTCGCGTAGATCGTCGGAAATATTCACTTGGCAAAATGTACGATTATTAACGTCGGTGCTCGTGTGATTGTAAGTCCCGTCACTTTTTCAGACAAACTATTAGCAGCTATCGCTTCGCTTCGTAACCACGTACGATACGAATTTGGTCGTAATCTAAATCTATCGAATCTCTAGCCTGACGCTTATCGCTCGCGGAGCGAATAGTTGGCCATAAAACGTTAATATTTGAAAAGACTATCTCATGCCGGAGACAAATATGCAAGACGAATTCATTCTTGATAAAATCAAATTTGATGAATCGCGCGATACGTTTGCGAAAATCGCGATTTTTTTTTTATCTTGCTTCGCAATGCCATTCCATACAGATATAAGCATTTGCCGCTAATGATATTTCTTTCGTTGCTTCGAACTGCCCCGAAACGATTGCTCGCGATAGTGTCCCCAATGTCTCTTCGAAAAGGGGGAAAAGGACGTGATAAAATTAAATCGTTTAACCAAGGCGGTTTGCGCTATATTCGATATAATCGAGCAGCATACGTGCGGACCGAAAATTTCGTTATCGCCTAAACAGCCACCGCTTGAAATGTTGGGCACGTAGCAGGAGTGCTCGTGTCGTCGCGGCGCGGCGGCGACGGGATCGAAGGCGCTATTATCAGCTGGTGGCACGTGCCAGGGCCACGTGCACGAGCAGATGGCAAGGCCCTGGTTGCACCTTGCGAGCCCTACGCACTACGCACCATAATCTCGTCGTTAATAGCGGCCCCACAGGTTCCCAAGACGAAAACGCAGCACAGCTGTCGTTATGCGCCGATCGAGCGTAACGCGGCTATCGACCATTGGGATGAGAAATTGTTCGAGGAATATCGATTTGGTCACCGCAGCTATTACGCATGGACCTGCGGAAGGGGATCGAAGTCTAAAGAAAGTAGGAATCGCAGCAGTATCGTTTGGTCGACAGTTTGCGACATTTGGTCATTTCGATCACGCGGAAAAGCAACTATCGATAGTTAGGGCTAAGGAGTATAGTACAAGTATAGTAAAAGACCTGAAAAAGTTGAAACGTGCATTTAAATGCTAAGAACCAGCGAATGTCAGCGCGCGAGGAAATAGCTGAGAACGCAAACACTTGCATTCTTCTATTAATTTTAATAAGGAAACTGTATTTTTGCTGAGCACGGATGTTTCTATAAGCAGATTTATCATATCACGAGCGAAATTATCTGCGCTTATCTCGCGCAATTCGTTCAACATTGCTTTCACGGAAATTGCGGTTAAAGAAAAAGTATAATTTTCATAGAAAAATATATCGAATAATACGATAGATACTTTGCAAGTTAAATTCACGAATTATCAAGATTGATCATCTGCGAATGTGTAGTAAGATTATCACGTAAATATATTTTTAACGGATGTCACTCACCGATTTAATACTCCAGTGTTAATATTCTGTTTCGCGCCGTCATGTACACACCTGCAACATAAAACATAACAACGTCATAAATAATTATGTAAAGGAGAGATATAGATGTATATAATTCCCGAAATGTTAACAATTAACGGACTAACCGTTAACAAGTTCCGTGGCAGAAAAAATTCTACTCTGTCCGTTCGCTCTCCCGAGTGTCGATCTCAATTTCGATCGAAAATTCGAGTCGTGGTTCTGGAAAATGGAAAAAAAGCCCGGACAACGATGGAGGTGTCAAAACTGGGACTCGTCGCACGAATTCCCGAAAGTCAATTTTCATTAGGACGAAATTGGGCTGGACTCGATGGCCTGGGGGCTCGAAACGAATCGAAGCTCGAGCGAGACAGCGAATCGAACGATTGAAACGGTGTGCGAGAGAGAAAGAGAGAGAGAGGAAGAGAGAGATGCAGCATGCCAAGTTGCGTGAACCCGAATCATAAGTTGGAACGGTCTGTCGGTGTCGGTGCACATGGGTGTACGAAGTTAATTAAATTCGGTCGATTAATTAGGCTATTTGTCAGCCTCGCCGTCGATTTCCAGATCCACCTGGAAGAGCAGGAAACTAACGATAGTCCGCTCTATCGTTCTACGAACGAACGACTATTCTATTCAGGAAGAATTATTAAATGTCGTTGATTCCAGCGATGTAAAGATTCGGCTGAATTTTCTTGCCAGTATCGTATACAACCGACGAGACAATTTCCGAGGAGATATTTTTAGAAATTTTAATCGATTCTTCGTAAGAAATTCGTCGACGAGAATGTTGACAACTTTAAGCAGAGGATAAAATTCTAATTCCATTATTTTATGGATACATAAAACATCGATCGTTCAAATTACAACCGTATTTCCACGCTGCCATCTGCGGACAAAACTAATTCAATTTCCCGGATTAATTGCACCATCTGTCGCTTCTTTTATCAATTACAAACTTCCCTTTATATCAGGAAAGATTAACGTCGTTCTATCAAACCCGAAGAGAATCCTCCAGACTTTGATTCGAAGATTTTCATCTAAGATGCTTTACGAGTCGCGTTCTCGGAATTTAAAAAAGTTCAAATTTGAAGCGTAAATTTTATTCCAACGAAACAAGAGTGAAAGATACGTGAAATAATACGCGTATAATAAGAGGAAAAAATGGAAACTTCTATCTGTAGCCGTTTCTTTTTTAAATATTATAACGATGCGTGGCAAAATGCAGCCAGGATGTACGTAGCATTTTCTTGCGACAGATCGCAGCTCACAGCTGCGCTGACAAGAATCTGACATAAATCTTAATTCCTGCGCCATACGAACCGGCCGGTGGCACGTAGAAAATTTCCTGTTACCGGGAGAACGCGAAATTTAAAAAGTCGTCCGCTGGAATTCCCCGTGTCTCGCAAACTCGCGGAGTATTTTCAAGGAATATCGTTATGAACGCGTTGTAAATACACCGTGAAGAATTTTTGCTGTAATTTCTTTTAGCACGTTCGATAACGTTGAACGCAAACGAAGCGAAATAAAGTATTCGACGAGCGATCGCGAGAATAATATTTAAACAAGCAAGATACAGAAACGACATACTCTTCGGTACGTTCAGGTTTCGGTACGTTCCGAGTTTCGTTTCTTCCTTAAAATCGACTGGAATCGCTATTTTGTAGTTTCTTGAATCAATTTATTTCATTAGCAGCGTCGTTAAGGGAAAACGATTATGAATGATCAAACATTAAGGCCGCGTTATAGTTCAATTCATTTTCGAAGCTAACGACGGAAGGTCCAAACAGACCGAAACCTTTGGCCACTCTCGCGATGGGAGTTAGTTACATTAGAAGGAATGACTATGAGTCACGTATATGCGTTTGCATTCACGGTAAATTGCCTTGGTATGGCCCTAACTACGGTCATTAAAGTCGCGCAAACTCCAATGATTACCACACCTTAGGTTTGTCTTGGAAATGTTCCGCTGTCATTCGTAATCGAATGATATTGACATTGTTACTGCTACGGCTCCAAGCAAGGGAAAAGATATCCGATATCGTTACGCTATTTATTCATAATTAGTTCTGTTCTTTGTTATAAACTGTATTAGGACTCACGATCGAGTCTAGAACTTAAATACAGCATAATTATCTGTTTGAAATAGTAACTTTAAATCGTTATTTGAATCCTGGACTAGAGTTTGAAACAAGCGATAGAAGTTGGGTTGAATTATCATTGACCTGTATCACTGATACGTTTCGCACAACCGTGCATTTACACGTACTAATTTATTTTTCTCTTCGTGCACATCTTTGTACATTCTTGCGCATTTACATTTGTATTTTACCAACTACGTAATATAGTAGCATTGAATATTTTTAAACAATATCAGTAACGATTAGCATATACGTTAATTTTAAAGATACGTAAATTTAATCATTTTGCGTTGAATAATTAGCCAGTTATACAGGCTCGTACATAATGAAATTTGTTAGCATGTTATAATCGAATTGAATAATTGATCAAATAGTGTTAAATTATGATACGACTGCTATAGAGCTCGTGTAAATCGATGAAGCTATTCCATAATGCATCCATCGATGCATTATAGAAATTACACAATAAATTTTCCAACGTTAATCCTATTAGTTCTATTAAATCACGGACGTCTTATAATCCAAATATTCGCGTGCTATTAAAAATTCTGTCCAAGTATAAAAATTAATTTCCCGGAGTAATACGATAGGAACGTGAAATATAGCAAGGGCAAACGCCGTGTTCAGGGGGTTAACGAATTCATCGCCGGTACGAGAACAAAGGCAGAGGCACCGATGGAAGCACGTGTACCGGCAAAAACCAATCGAAACTTCGTTCTATCGTCGAAACTTTGTTTCTCAGTCTATCCATCGGTGAGATTTCGAACTTGATTATGACGTAACTCCTAATATTCGGTAATCAGCCGTTCGATATGACCTGAAAAGGATGTAAGATCGATAAAACGCGGCTAGCAGCGGTCCGGTTCTCGGACGTTTTTCTTTGCGGAAACAAAGTTCCTGTTGGTTCAATTACTTTTACGCGCATCGTCCCACCAAACCTGCCACTCTCTTTCCTTTCTCTCTTTCTCCTAGAGAGAAAGCTCCACCGTTACGAGTTTTCGTTTCCGCGAGACTCGTTGTTTGAAAACTATGATTGATCGTTCCGGTGTGTCCGGTCATACTTGCACGAACGCCAGCTTGTTTCGTTCCTCCGGTAATGCCTTCCCGTCGAATTGTTTAAACACCGCTCGTTTACGAGGTCGTTTCGTCGCGGTCCGGAGTAATGCGCTTAAATTATAAGTTTATCGCGCAACTTGGTCGAACAACGGCAATGTTCTTCGAGCGTGAAGTATGTCGAATAATTTGTTGGCGAAATATTCGTGTCGTCCGTAAAATTAGCGCTTTGTTTGGAAGTAGGATGAATCGCGTATTTTTTAAAAACAGTCTTCACTTTGGGAAGTCGTAAAGGAGCTGCTATGGTTGCATAATAGTACATATACGTAGATGATGGTGTTGCGTACGAAAGAGAAACCGGTAGTTGGCAGATTATTCGCTCGAAAGTAACAACTCGCGGTTAAAATTTGATTGGAGCAAACGATTTCATATTCGCCGATCTAATAGATTCAACGAAAAATAGTGTCTGGATACTTTTGAACGGTAGTGTACATGGTTATTCCCTGGTATTACCGTGTTCACCCGCATCAATGTGTATACCGTATACTAATGGAGGAACCAAGCCCACGGGCCACGATCACGGATGGGTGCGGCATTCTACTTGGGCTAATGCGTGGGTGTGCCGCGCGCGTAACACTGCCTTAAGTAATTGTTTATTGCCGTGTCGGCCACTCTTCGATCCCCCTGGCATCGTTTCCTCGAAACGGCAGGACCCTCCCAGGTTGGGGCTTTATCGCGTCGCACGGTTATCCAGCACAGCGTTCGCGTAATATCGTGCTTCCCGTTCATCCATCGGGATATGCGTGTCGGCCGGCTGTACGCCTATCCCGTCGCGATAGCACGAATATCGGATGTGGCGACCTAGCGACGCGTACCGCTTCACGAGAGGGTACCCCTATGTGACTCTACCGCCACCAGGGGCACCAGGTGACTCTATCCGCGGAGATAAAGGAAAAATGCTTGGAGAAGGTGTCTTCGTACGGAGACTCGTTCTCAAAGAAATTGAATTTCGAAGTCTCGTCGGTGGTCGTGTATTCTATATATATTCTAGTTTTTTCCCCGAGAGCTTTTGACGTAGCCACGACATCGTCGATAGGTTTGAACGTTTGTGCTTATGGGAACGTATTTTCGTTCTCGCATATGGAAATTTTAACCGTAATATTTTACTTTAGACCGTGGCCTGGAACGGATTACGTCTAAATGTACAAATATACCTATTTCAATGTACCATTTACGTATATTCTAACGTATCTGTATCGTGCCTAGCACCCGTATAGAGGAGAGATACATCTTAGCTGACGCGCTTCTTCTCGCGCATATATCTTCGAAGATGAATTTCTCGGGATTCGCGGGGATTTTTACTCGAAATTTAGGATTTCGTATTAGGAGAATACGACGCGTAACATTACCAAGATGCGAAAGCTCGTACGATGCATGCACCGGTTATTTTTTAAACGCATGGCATACAGGAATAATATAGTCTTTCATCGGGGTTTTGAAGCTAATCGAATGGTTGCGCGGGGCTCGCCAGCGATATTTTATGGCAGGCTTGTTCATGGATCGGTACATGTACCGATCGTATATTTGCCAATCGTATATCGCCGGTCGTATATTTGCCAAACTTAGATAAATTTCACTCGAAATACAAGTAAAGGCTAACTATTCGAACTAACGAGTCACGTCGACGCAATGCGCGGTTATAGGGGATTAAAAAGCCACGTTGTGCCCTTATTATAATAGAAAACATGGTAACAAAAGAGAAACAAACGATTCCAATTAATCCGAAACTGCTGAAAACACCGAAAGAACAACGAAGCGGCCAATGTTCCCTTGGAAATTCCAAAGTGGTCGTCAACGAGATTACGCGGCTCGTTACCAACCGCTTACAATGTTCATTTGCCAGCGTCAATACGCGTGCACGCGCCCCAATGTGCATCCTTTATTCCTCGATTGCTGCGGGGTCGAGTCACGTGGATCACGTGTTTACAGCGTGCACACCAACCAGCTCGGACTAATTAGCCGATACGCCGTTTAATTGTTTCATCTGTCAATGGCCTCGAACAGCCTTAAACTCCGCGCAACAATAATGCCGATCAAGGCAACAAAGCCAACCGACCAAAGGAGTGGTCCGTGTGCCGACTGAAAAAAAAAAAGACAGAGGAAAAAAGATGAAAATCGATCGAGCGACCACGTGAGGGTCGCTCGCCTAATCGACGCCCCATGTTGCGCAATCTAATGCGAATATAATCGTGGAGATCGATTATTACGTAAAGCCCGATATTCACTCGGACGATGGATTAGAACATTGTCCTGCCAGGGATTGAGTCTGTGTATTGGTTGTTGCTAACTCGATGGGTCGCATGCTGTAGTTAATAGTCGGATGGAAATTAGCAACGTTTGCGTTGATTGGCTGATGGATGATTAAAGTTTTCTAATTGTTGGATATTTATAATGGAGAGTGAAAAGAGATCGGAGCTTGTAGCGTCTCGTCTTTGCAATCTTTCGCAGGTGTCTTTCTTGTACTTGTCTATTTTCCAATATTTTTTTTTTTTTTTTTGTATACGTATACTTGTTATCGCACCTTAAGATCTCGTCTACGAATTTTCAACGAGTATTCCGTATTAAAAACGTCATATTAAACGAAAAGACTATATCGAAAATAATTTTTCGCTAATGATATCACGCGCTAATCTTCTGGAGTCTTCGGTCGAATATCTTTTCCCGCATCAGCTACATTGGGTCATCGATGTGAATATTTTACGGCGAATCTTCATTAGCAAGGTACGCTGAAATTTTTTCGATACGTCTATTCCCGCGTGTATTTCCCACTGCAATCGATAAATTCCTGCTACCAAAACACGCTGCAATTAGCAAACAATGGAAAAATTGCTGTGAATTTGGGGAAAATATCACGGTAGCTGGTTTGCAATTATACAACTGCCAGCATTTTTATCGATGAACGTACGAACAACTTTTTTTTTTACTACGATTTGTTTCGAATAACGATATCGACGATTAATAGAACCAAAAGGGAACAGAAGCCAACTAATGCCTGGATATATCCAACGCTATATCCATATGTTGCATCCAATGAACGAGGTGGAGATGTCAGGGTTGAACGTTCCAGCCTACTGAATATCTAACGTTTATAAAACGAGTTGCTAATCTTATCAACCGTTAACACGAAAAAGTATACCAGGAGCAATACCTGTCCGAACTTAGTATTTCATCGATCGATAGAAATTGACATATGTATGTCTTTTTATCGAAAATATCATAATTAATGGAACGTGATAAATTCGTGGATCGATCTATTTCTAACCGTAATAAGCTATCAAATGGTAATTATATGTAATCACTACGAGCTATACATACGTTGTAAAGTAATTGTTCCCAGTTCCAAAATTAATCAAATTTATTACCGCGGTTACATTGGGAACCTTCTGTACCAATTTTGACGTGATATATAGGCCGATATTTGGAAATTATCGCCTCTGTAAAAGCTATAATTTTTGCGGTAAAATGATAACGAAGCAAGTTCTGGAATTCTACCAACATATTCATTAAAGAGCTATGTATATTACGGGGTATGGTGTTACCCAAAAAATTGTTATCGGAGAGAGAAATAAATTTATGATTTTATAATTTCTACATTCATGTTATAAAGTTTTCGAATAACAACGATTTATTCAATGTCTTTCAACCAATCTGATATTAATTGTACAATTTGTCAAGGAAAGACGTCGGTTATTACTCTCTGATTGGATATTATATAATTAATATTATGCAAATGAAATAAATTATTGATATTTCGAAATCCGTACGCGATACGAATCAAGCGAATGAAATTATTTATCACGATTATTACACAAGCTATTAAATAACGCAATCGAGCTATAAGTAATTCGTCTAATTCCCCTGCGGTTGTTGAAATGGAGTAAGATACTAGAAAATTAAAAATATTATTTAGCGAGTTATCTCGCTTTGCGAAACAATCACGAACACGAGTAGCACGAGTCCGTAAATAGAGCTTTGAAACGAACTATCGCAAAGGAGTTGCGCGAACTGACAGAAATTTTTGTTCGGCAACTTTGTTACACGTTTGTTACAAAAATACGGTTAATAAACATCGATCGATTCGTTTCTCGTAATTCATGGATCATCGTATTCAACCGTGTCTGCCAAATCTGGACAATCGTTGTTATTCAGGATGTATAATTTTGTTAACATCGCGAACCGAACAATGGAGTGCTAACAGGCGCCGAAATTATCGGAATATGATGGAAAATCACCCTTCATAACGCATTCGAATTAGAATAATTGCGTATTGTTACAGCTACGCGTGTAACGTGTAATATTATCATTGAATGAGTAACATAATTAATGCGCATTATCTAGCGTTGCGAGAGGTATTGCAAAAAGTAAAAAGACGCGCATAAGTAAAAAGGATACGTATGCGAAAGGCGTGTCAAAGATACGTCTCCTCCTACTTCTTGTAAACCTTACGGTACATACTTACATATTGATAACAAAACATTTAAACGAAATTGTAAGATATTTTTCTTTGAGTATCGGAAGTTGACGAGGCAATATACGGCCGTCCTCGTGTATTATACTTCACTAGTATTCTCCTGACGAAAAACGAGACGAGCCGCGAATAACGTTTAATTGCAAAGACCACATTTTCCCAAGGGCAGACGCGACTACTTATTTATCAATCTGTCTATCATCGTACTATGTAATTACTTGCGCGAGCGTGCACGAAAATGAGATCTCCGACTTCGTTAAATTCGTTTTATCGTCTCTTTGTCCTTCGTCGGCTTTAATAAATGGAATTTTCGATTACTCGCTTCTTGCATAAATTGAAACGCTTTGACAACGAAAACAAGTTAACTCGACGCTGTGTTAATTACGATACTGATTATAAAATTATCCAATCACAACGACACATCCAGTCGCATCCAATTACAGCTATTACGCCCGGAAGAGAATCAAAACGTCGAATAAGTTGATCCTTTTGGGCTTTAACCTTGACAGGTTGTCAGGGGCCAGGTGGAAGGAAGGAAGAACGGAAGGAATGTGCGACGAGTCGTGACCAGCGGAAGGCGGCCAGTCGACGATACATTTCCGGTGGTCGGCGGCCACTTGGAGCAAGTTTGCCCCTTGATCGTGGACAATAACGTGGGCGAGGACCGCTCGTTACACGCTACATGCCCACGAAGGATATGGATAGACGAGCGTCCTCAGCGCAGTTGGCATTCGTGACACGCACCATCGATGACATGAGCCACCATGGGATCCATCGCTTCGCCGCACCGCGTCGCACCGCGCCGCACCATGTCGCCAGGAATTACGATTCTCTATAGGCGCATTTATGCACCGAAATCGACGACGAGCCCCGATGTCTCCACGTACGTATCGAAACGTTTCATTTTATTATTACACATTTCTTGTTAAAAAAGTCTTCGAGTGTGCTCTCAGCTTTATCGTCGTATCGAATCTACGAGATAGAGAATCGATTCAAGGGAAAGATTTGGTATCCTCGAGAAATATTTTGTAATATATTTTTCTTAATATTCTAGTACTTGCGCATATTCGATATCGGAGCAATTCTTATCTTAATATATTTAGCTATCGCCATATTGTTACGATAGTTGAACCCGATGAATAACGCGTATGGAGAACCACCGAAACAAAGGAACGAATTATTTCGTTGGCTTCGAAATAACCGGAAATAGGATTCCGAATAAATTACGCTCGGTTAATCGAAAGTGGTTCCTCGAATCGCATGAGGTATGCAATATTTAACCTTTTGGTCGCTCCATCGGAACACTTTAATCTTGTAAAAAGGATCGGGAGAGCTAGCCACGCTAAATCATCCTCCCTCTTCTACCTTATCGTGACCTATCAAATATCATCCAGACATTGATTTCAGAGATTGCACAAGAAATAGAGTTTCGTAATCGGAAGAAAAACTTTGCGCAGAATTTATGTAAAACCCTGTTAAAGCGTATAGAGCAACTTGCGTGTAGAAATTTTTATGACTCGATCAATTTATAGATACGTTCACCGCCAAAAGGGTTATTAGGGTTTGTTACTGCCATTTTACAAGCTATACCTTGTCCGTAATATTTTCGTGAGATACTTTAGAATTTCGCAAAATGTTGTAAATCCGTAGAAATGAAAGAAATTTCGACGTGGAAACTTTAGTTATTAAATAAATTAAGATACTTCTTACATCAAAAGGAAGTTGCTGTTCGAGGGACATCAAACAAAGTTAGAAAATTTATTTGCACGTAACTCGCCTCTGATACGTATTCATAAACTCTATTATACCGTCTACTATCGCTGCTGTTCGTTATTGACATATAATCAATGAGCTTCGATGACGTGATGGCCACGCGAATCCATTACACGATATACAGCCAAGTATACTGGGAGAAACTTATTTTATTCGAATACGACGTTTGCTCGTACTGAAATAATATAATAGACAAATAGAAACGCTTGAAGAAGAAATTCTAATATTTAAATTAAAAGATATATACGATGATCCGTTTTTATAGAATTATGCGATTCTTCAGTTCCAAAATATCGAGGAAATTCTGCATATCTACCAATCACGAGCACGAATATATTCTCTTGGATGGAAAAGTTCCTCTTCTAAAATAATTTCCATTCTGGCTATTAAATTTCTTGGTGCAGAGTAGACCTGCGTATGCGTCCGCTTCGGAAGAAACATCGAGAAGTTTAATTTAAAGGATCTTTTGTTTGAACACGATTTGAAATTCACGATTCTGCCGAGGATCCTTTCGATCGTAGCTACGTCGGTATCGATAATGCGAGATATCTCGTCGTTCGTCTTCCCTCTATCTGTCGGATCGAGTTACTCTTCTTCTTTTTTCCCCTATCCGAGTTTTACTTTTTCTCTTTTTAAATTTCCCTTTTCTTCCTATTCTCGATCGACCCCTACTCCTCCCTCGCATAGATTCTCTCGCATCCTTTTTTCCATTCTCTTCCTTTCTTTTTCTTCCTTTTATTACGTCGTGTCTCTTTCTCGTTTATTATCCCGCCCTGCTCTCTCGAATGCTCGTATCGCGACAGTTCTCTCGTATATTTTGTTATATTTCGTTTGTCTGGCCTTGCAAGCCCTTTTCTTCGTTATCGTCTTTCCGTATCTACTCTTATAATAATAACTTTATTGCATATGTTATTACATATATTATACAATATGTATTATCTGTATTAAATAAGTACGTCTACGATGATAATATAACTCTATACGTTTTCAACTTGTTTCGCGTTCTAAATTTCACGTTTCATCAAAACTCCGTCTGCTTACGCTTAAAAATTCGCATTTACCTCTCCTTTCTTCTTCTCCTTCTCGTTCTTCTTTATTTCTTCGGTATATCGAGTTTTCTTATGTCTCGTAGCAAACTTTTTCCCTCTCTTGTTTCTTTCGTGTAACTTCGTAGTTCTCTCTTGGACTTTTTTATTTTTCTAGGTCTTCCCTATACGTTTGCTGCTCATTCTGTATTTTCACGCCATTTACTTTTCTTTTCAAACTCATTATTCCATGTTCTACCGTTCTATCTCGTCGAATATCTCCCCTCGTATCTCGATCATCCTCCTTTTCATGTTTCCACTTTCTTCTTCTCTGCCTTCTTCCTATCACGTCAAATTTGTTCCATTCTGCTCTCCCTCTCTCTCTCTTTCTCTCTCTCTCTCTCTCTCTGTCTGTCTCGGTTCGTGCATTCTTCCTCGCCTTCTATCACGCAAAAACCCTTTCTTCCCTTGCCGCAGTTCTTGTCTCGTTAAATTCCATCGTCTCGTCCTTTCGGCCACCCTTTCGCGTTCGCTCTCTGTTCTCCTTGGCAGGCTTCCCTCTCTGTTTTCTGCCCTGTTCACCCGTGTCTCCCGAGGGAGTGCCAGGAAGCGGCGCTATTAGTTGGCGTAACTCTAGCCTTGTCCGTCCGAGGATAATTGCGCGGGCTAATGGTTCCTTTTTTCCTGTTCGCCTCGGAGCATCGACCAGGTAAAAAGACGTCTTGCGACCTAGGAATTTAAACACGCGCCACGAGGGAGGTCTGACCACGATATCCTTTCGTTACTGGCTCCGGAAGGGCTTCCTCTTTTGCGTACGATCACGGAATTCGAAAACAGATGCCCGGTATTCCAGGCGTATCGCGGTTCGTTTCCCTTTAATTGGCCAGCGGACTGCTGGTTGCGCCTCGTGCTTGCGGAAGAACAATCTCCAACGAGATGGTCTGAATTCTCTCACGGATGTCCCTTTACCGAGTCGTCCTTTCTTCTCACTAGACGATTCCCTTCTTTGTTTTATTTTATCCACGCCTATGTCATTTACCACTTCGATCGCTCGATGCGATAGGAGAAATTGGGCCGATTACACGGAATGGGGCACGTCTCGCCGATTTCAACGACCACGAAATATGTTGTCATGTAATTAGCGAAATTGGAAAATATTCCGCCGACCGTGTAATCGTTCCATACCTTAACGCAGCGGTGTTCCGCTTGAAATTTTCAAATTCGTCGTTCAAATTAAATAAGGTATTGAAATGTAAATCGACCGGCGAATTTATACGTCGATTTTCCCATAGCAAAGACTCCAAAATCGTATTTATGATACATATCGCGAACTAACGAGATCGTACAATTCCGCAACACTGGAAACCCGATATTTCAAGTGACGCGCTCCGAGCGCAGCGACAATCGGGTCCGCTATACTTTTATAAATACAACACGGAACTGTCGCGACGTACTATTCTCGCATTAAATAATTAGCCCGACGGGTGCGTGTAAATAATTAATTTGGTCGCGTTTCTGAATGAACGTTAATTAAAACGGTAGAGAGGAGCGCGGCGAAACGGTCGGGCCCGGAATTTTCAACGGTGCCATCGGAAGTCGAGCAGTCGTTATCGTTTCAGCGAAAACACTTGGCGAATAATTATCCATTTTTAAGCTACGCGGAATATGCGATTTCGAGCGCATGATACAATTTTAATGAAACGTTAGCGCGACCGGCAAATTTCAATTATTAACGAAGGACCATTTGTCAACGGATGGAGAGACCGCTTCCAGTGGGTTTTCTTGACAACGAAAACCGTATTAGTGCAAAATTACGCGCAAAAGGCGAGATAAACGTGGTAAACGAGTAGAAGCTAGATACTACTTGTCGATACATCTAGTACATCGTTGAAGCGACAACGAAATAAATAGACGCGGGCGAGGTATGACACGTGGTAAATTTACTATTTCGTTAAGGCCTTTTTTAAGTTGAAAGCTCGTTGGAAATAAGTGCAAAGGCTAAAAAGAGATCAACGCAGCATTCGATTACACGGGTTATTCGGAAGAAAAATAAGAAACGTGGGACTAGAATCGGGCAATCTTCGGACGAGCATTCTCTCTCAGCGGTCTTGCATTACCACGAACCTCCGGATTATGGGAAGTCTCTGATTGGAGTTCCATAGGTACACGGAACGGTGTCGCGGAACCCGCCCAAAACCGGTAGCCGTATTACCATACAGATTGCCGTCGACTGTTATACTCACCGAACCGGGGAATCTATGAATCCGACTAATCATAAACGTACAACTAACCGAGGCTAATCTGCCGCGTGGCAATTCGGAATTTTACTGTCAGACCGAAATACGACCGGCATTCGAACGGCGAACGGGGAATGTTTTGAAGGCATCCCTGGAATATTACGATACGGTTAAGATCCGGGCATTGGGCTTGAAATGGTCCTGGGACAACCACCGCTGGATTTATCGACGAATTACAACGAACGGTATAGGCGTGTCGACGTTCATCGATGTACGCGATTATTCCTCGCGTACGCCAGGTGTTTCGATGCTTAATTCGCCATAGAAAAATAATGAAAAAAGTTCAGGACGACTCTCTGTGAAAAAATACACTATCGCGTAAAAGTTTCGGGTCGCTTGTTCGATGAAAATTTTCAGAAAAAGTTCTCCTGCTGGGGTATCTTTTATCAAAATATTTAAAAAGTTAGGTCCCTGACAATTGCTAAACATCGAACGTTGTGCTTTCGACGATCCATTTACTCAGACATCACAATGCGTTTACTATAAAATAGAGACAGAGATGTAACATTAAAAGAAGACGTAAAACGAAGGAACAGAGAGAAAAAGGCGATCAAATATTAAATTGGCAATGTCTGCCTTGTTCTCCCCTCGTGACGACACGGTTGCTTGCCGAGGGTCGGCCATAACCCTCGGACATAACCGAGGAAATCACTTGGAAAATCCTCGATGAATTCACAATGAACCGGCGGTTGGTACAACACGTTCATCCGTCACGACACCCCGGAGAATTTCTCTTTTTCCAACCTGCGTCCGCTCTCCAATCCTGCCTCTGTCCTTTTCATTTTCCTCTCGGCAGTCTAATTTTTTCTAATGCAAACTCTCCCTTTTTACATACTTGTGCCTCGACCATCGTCTTACCACTCTTTACCCTCTAACTAGTTTCTACGCTAGTCCATTTCGCAACCTTCCGTTTCCAGCTCATAGGATCTCCTCCTTTTTTCTTCCTCTTTCTTTTTTTCTTTTTTGATTGAACGCAATAAGCAGTCGGAGTTGTAATTTCGGCGAAAACAGTTCTGAATAGAAAATTAAGAGCTTTCCGGAATATTATTTTTTCTACTATGAAAATTACTCGATGAAATTTGGTATTCGAAGAATCTACAGAGAGAAAAAACGTTGCAAAAGATCGAATAATAATGCAACTTTTTTATGAACGTCGTCATAGTCGAATAGGTCGGTGAGAGCTTCGGCAATATTGAAATTGCAGCTACTTTCGTGATCGAAATTCGTTCCCTTTTCATCGCTTGACAATACGCAAAAATTCACGCTTCGACGATCGGTTATTTCAGACGAGCACTTGCATCGTCGAATACAGGGATTCTATTTTCTAAAAGGACGAGGCTAACCACGGGATAAGGACAATTCGGTTCTCTTCTGCTTCTTTCCCGCGATTGTTTTCGTTCGTGTTCGTATAATATTCGTTCGTCTAATTATAACGTTTTTACACCCTACGAAATGTCTTAAAAGTATCAAATAAGTATTTCTCTACGATGTTCTCGTCTATCGCAAACTAAGTCCGATGTAATATTCCGGCAGATCTTAAGGAATCCTAAGAAATTCGACGAATTAATCATAGAACGTTCGGTTCGACGTTTCCTTAAATATTCTTATTTCAGCGGGCGCAATCGATTTCGCATTCTATCTTTCGTTCGTTTCGTCGCTAACGTTCCTCCGGTCGTTTTCCATTCTCCTTCCACCCTTTCTTTTTCACTTTCTTGCTCGTAGGAATGATGTCGTTAATCACCGGCTATTTTAATACGATCTCCCCTTCGTGTTCGCTCTCGATCGGACGCATTATATTTAGTGGGCGATCACGTGCACCGGTCTCAGCGCACCTTTAAAATGCATAATGTCGAACGGTAATAAGAAAATCCATTGTCGGGGCGAAACCGTGCATAATGACGTAGGAAATTAAACGAAATCTTTCATTCGCGTGATCGTGATAAATTTTCTTAAAAGACTGCGAGCAGAATACCTCTTCTTTTTCTATTCTTTAAACTTATTTTTTTCGATCAAAGATTAACGTTATAATCGATATTATTCAGTTACTATGCAGATAATTTTGATGTCGTGGACGTGTCAGAGCATGTTGGAAAGAAAATACAAATATTGACCATAAGAACGATGACGGAATCACTTTTAGGATTAAAGATAATAGTCCTATGTTTCAAGCGGAACAGACGTGGGAGGACATATAATATTCATTTTCTAATCGGTGGTTATAATTTTTTATTTTAATTGGCAATCAAAAAACTATCGCGTAATTTCTATAAAAGACTCATTCGATTTCAGTACATGTAATTTTGTGATCGATGATTATATCGATTTGGAAGTTTTAGTCGGCGGTGTATATAGGTACTACGTTTCGTTACTACATTTTCAAACGTCGCTTCAGGTTATCAACGATTGTTGCACGGCCGTTCGATATCGCTTTTCGATTCCCTACCAAACCATCGAAACAACAGCGGCAGCAACGCAACACCGATAAACATCCTGCAACTCCATCGAGTCTCTCGACGTTCGTTTCACGTAACGGCAATCTCCGTTTCCATTGCACTGACCGGAATTCGCGTCGAATACAGGAAGTCGAGCGTCGAAACGCTCGAAAAACCGAACACTTACGTAACTTTTACCTTGTTCGGTGTAATCGCCCCTGGTGAAAGCTCGTGAGCTACGTGGAAGCATAACCGTCCCGTTTATGAAACGTTTCACGGCGTAGATTTACGCCGATCGTGCCTTGAGAAACGAAGGGCGACACGCAAATTGAACGAACGTTTAGCGACGCTTCGTCGAGCGTGGCCGGCTGCAGGGTCATGTCAATATTTAAATTAATCCTCGGCCAGCGTGGCCAACTATGCCGTTAAGTTATATTCTCTTCGACGTGGCGAGAACCTCTCGTCGCGATCTCTTCTCTTCACTCCGACGACCACCGAGTTTCACTCCCACCCTCCTCCCCCGGTTCTATTAATCCTGCTTTCGTTGGCTTCCTGTTCGATCCGCGCGCCTCTGCTTTCGTCGTTTTTTCTCCAGAGTCAGCTTCGAATAGCTCGCTACGAAATAGGCGACCGATTCGTATTCCTATATTTTATTCTCCGTTGACAAGCAAAATTTCATCCACGAATTCTACTTCGATTAGGGATGACTTCGCATATATTTTAGTCTCTCTCGTCGTACTTTGCATTTCCACTTTTTTTATATTTCTTCTACGCATCTCTTCCGAAACATTTGTCTACTTTTAATTTCTTCGTACCTTTTCTCATCTCGTCACTGGGTTCTTCGATTCCTTTCTCTTTATTTCATTGTTTTCTCCCATCCTCGCTTACTCTTATTTCTTCCCCGCCCTTTCGCTGTCGTTACTTTTGCTCCTCTCATATTTGTCCTATTGTACAAAATAATCCAATAAAGATCGAAAAGAAAAGAGATGTAAGTATCAAAGGGCTGTCATCTTCTGGAAGCGGTTGAAACGAAAATAAACGACGAATGGACTACTCCATGATTTTTATTTATTTTCATAATTGTTACGAAACTTAGGATCTTCTATATACGTACATCAAATGTAATACATCTTCTCGACTTCCCTTCTCGTCACTCTAGTTTCTCATTCTCGTTTCTACTCTTCTCACGTTCGTGGCCCGTTCATATTCTGAATTTTTCAACTATTTCCAATCCCTACGTCTCTTCTCGTTCCTTTTAATCTTCCTACCGGCGTCTCCCCTCGTCCTCCGATTCCTTTTCGCTTTTCCAGGATTCTGTCCTTTCCCGATGTCTCAGCCGCTTCAATACCCATGGGATCGTCTTTCCTCTCTCGTTCCGAGACATCGTCTTTCTCCCCGTGGCTTAATTTTGGAAGCGATTAACACAACCCGCGAACCAAACCCCCGTTTCTGCCCTTATTGAACGTAACCCCGACCTACCATCTTTTAGGGGAATCGAGTTATGAAAATGATCGTCTCGGATTAAGCGAGAAGTTTCACGTGGCGTCACATATATTTTCCACGAAATATATCTCGTATATTTTTTAGCTCTATAGCTATGCAAAATGGTCGCTCTAACGCGACGTACGATCTTTCGCTCATTCGTGGTCACGAAATAAAACATCACTTTGATATTTTATTCCGATATTATATATTTTTAACAATACCGAACATATGCAATAAAAATCTTCCTGTTTACGTACAATATAAATTTATACGCTTTTCCTGTTTCAATTAAAATTGGCTTTCTTCCGAACTAACGAGGATTCGTTTCTCTATAATTTATCACGCGGCTCGCGTACCGATGAACGTTCCTCCATTCGATCCAATTTCATTTTTCCTCTATTTTTTAACAATCCGCAGAAATCGCTGACCGAGCGAATTGGAGATTTTTCTCGTCTACTTCGTCTTCGTTGATGGACAAAGCGATAGGACGTCCCCGTAGTAATTCCATATGGGTGCGCGCGCGCGCCAGAGAGGGACTTCTGCCAATCGAGTCCTGTCCGGCTCTCGAATCGAATTACGTCCCAACGCGGTCGTAGTTTTTCCCGATCGTGCATTTATTTATCGGGGAGAAGCATCCGCTCGGTGTCGTGGCAAATTTCGCCCACGGAGCCAACCAGTTGGAAAAAAGAGGCACCGTTCTTCCGACGCGTTCCGGGAGAACATTAATTTCTTCGTTACTTCCCTATTTCCTGTACGTTGAGATTTTCCTGTCTCACGTGCCCCTGGCTCGTTGCGAGTCAGTGCACAGCGATATTTGGTCTAATTAACGATCAACGATTAACGATTACAATTAGGATATTTCGCGACTAATCCCGATCGACTACTCAATCTTTGTGACTGAGCTAATTTTCAGGTCGTCTAATAATTTAATCAGTGTTAGAGCTCGACACGCGTCTCTTATCTTCCATGTTATAAATTTTTGCTTATTACGGTAACATTATTTTATACGCTTCGTGGTAGTAAAGTTGTCGGGAGATTTTAACGCGAAAACAGGAAATTGGTATAAACGTTATATAAATATTCTTAACCCCAACAGTGGTACGACGTACTTGTTGCCTGCGGGCTATCGACGCGATTAGCTTAACACCATCGACGACATGATAAGTCGAGGCGCAGGAAATTAGAAGATAACTTACTAAAACTGCTTTCCGATCGATTCTTGTCAGCCTAAGGCTATTTGTGACGAAGCCGTTTCGTTGGAAAAAGACCCGTCCATTATGCGTTATTTCGCTTCGAATAACTCCGAGAAACTAGCAGAGCAAAATACCTTTACTACCCTTTGACCGGTTTTACGATCGTCGAGTTCATCTGCGCTCCATTTACAAAAATATTTTTTCTCTTTAACTGAAATTTTTCACCCGCAGCTAGATTTCGATTCGTTCCTCTCAACATCGCTCGGTATCCTCTGTTTTTCCAAACTCTCGACACCCCTTCCATCCGCTCTCACGGCGTAACAGTTAGATTCTCGTAATAGCGTTGCTCATTCCGGTTGCAGCTTCTTCTCGTCGGTGCGCAAGTCACCCCCTACCATCCCTCTAAAACACTCGACCTTCGCGAACTTTTGGAAAGCCAGACTAACAGGCTCACCCAATTAAACACACGCCAGAAATCGTTGCCAAAATTCGAGTTGCTTCAACGTCGACCCCTTAATTCCCCGTTCCTCTCGCGTGTCTGTGGAGAAGGAAAAATCGTTCGCCTCGATCATCCCTCCGCTCCTCTCCCCACTCCCTATCGAACGCAAGCTGTATAGACGAGGATTTTTTTTCTTTTTTGAAAACTGCCTGGCCGCTGCTGCGTGCAACTTGTACGGACTATTTTAGCCAGCTGCGTTCGGTTCGATGTTGTACCGCGTCTATTGATCGGAGCTCAGAGAAGCATAGAGTTACAGGCCAGTGGCGTCGGCCTTTTCACCCCCTGCCGCCATCCCCTAACGTTCCATCGTTCTCTCCCTCTCTCAGTCGACTATCTACTTCTCTTTCTGGTCACTTCTCAGCCTAGCACGCTCTGTCTATTAGTTTCTCTGTTTCGCTATCTCCGTTATATATATAACGTGTGTGTGTGCGTGCGTGCGTGTGTGTATATATATATACATACGTATAGATATTTCTCGCTCTCTCGTTCCGTCGCAGTGGCGAGGACTGCACTATCCGAATTCCATTTCCGTCCAATTACGATTCATCCCCGTTTCAAAGCGGCAGTCACGCTGCGTTCATCTGTGACGCGCGGTCGTCAAAAACGAACGTTTGTCACCCTCGTGCTCGTCATCACCGTCACCCTCTTGGCCCACTATTTTTCGATGACGAATGCTCGACTCTTACCGCTCGATTCGAAGGAACGTTCATCGCCGCCGCTAATGGCTGCGTGTCGATTCGAGGATCACGACTAATCGAGGGATGGTTCTTCGACCCTCTTTCGCGATTATTCTCGACTCTCTCCCGAAAGGAACAATAGGAACGAGGTGGTAAGCTTCCATTCTGAGACAGGTGTCGTTTAAGATCGAACGAATCGAAGGAAGGGAAAGATCTTGGGCTACTCGTTATCTTTTATCCCTTGACGACGGAACTTTCCGATCAGGCTAGAATATCGATCGTTGATCGCAAGGTTCGAAATAAGACTGAACGAAATTCTACTCGGACAGAGAGAAAAACAGGCAGCTAAAAGGATATAGAAAAATTGAATACGAAAGCCGACAAGAATATTATACGCTTTATTCTGTCAGTTATCGTGTCAAACGTGAAAAAAGAAACTGTTTATATATTCGAATTTCGAAATTTCGAGATCCACTCGTGCAATCCGACCGATGATCGTCGAATTTGTAAAAAAAATTGTCACCCGAATTTCAATTATTCGCGAGAGGCAAATCCATCGATATATTTCCCTCCTGGCCTGTTGAATTTCGGTCTTTTCACTCGATGATCATTTTTCGAAAAGCGAAGCGCGAAATATATGCGCATTCTGATGTTTTCCGGATCGGACTTGGATGCATGCATGCCACGAGCAAACAAAATCAACAATGCGATGTAAACGAGTTTCCACGACGAACAATTTCACCACTGCGAATCGACATTATCCCATGAAACGTTGATTACCTTAACTGTGTGCAACTCAAAGTTGTATATTCCGATTATTATATTTTATAGATTTATATACCGACGACTTATGATTGTTTTCTGCACGCACATCCATAAGCGCCTGGCTTTCGCAGGCAATTAATCAAAAGATTCAGTCACGATAATTAAGAAAACATAATTTCTATGTTGCATTGAATCCAACATGCATTGATATCCAATTTCAATTAAATCCTTCGCGCGTGCCTTCGTCTAGCCAACGTACACGTTGTAAATTTTTAGGCTGCTTCCCTTTCGCGTTTCATATACCAAACCAGTCTCCACTCGAAACAATAAGATCCGATACCGAGAAGAATCCAACGATCCTCCGTTCTTTCTCCTTTTTTTTTTTTTCTTTCATTCTGTTTACGCCAATTTATCGATGATATATCGTCGGACCCAATCATCCAATTAAGCGCCCACGCCTCTCCTTGCGTCTTTACTGAAAAAGTAAGTTGTTGATTGGCCGCCTACACGTATCGACCGACCGTAGTATAGTGTGGCTGCATTATCGATAATACAAGGACATATTATCGATGAACAGGTTTCGTTGATTTCCGGTGAATTATCGCCAACCACGATATGGCCGATTATGGTCCTTGTTCAAAAGCAAATCGTAATTGCGTTCTAGTACGTACTTCTTCCTGAATTGGGTCGTGAAATTGCTAAAAAAATTCACAGTCGTGGAACGAACCAGAGAAGGAACAACAATAGAGAATCGGTCGGATAGAGGATATTTTCGGTGCGACTGATTCTCGTCCATTCGTTTTGCAAATTATTCTCGACCGTGTACGATTAGCAACGCCGAGCGCGATGTAATCTTCGGCCCAGCATCCGGCGAAACGCGAAAAAGTAACGTAAACGATAATAAAATTGATTGGGTCGTGGTAGAAATCGAATGCATCGGGCGACAACAGGAAAACGAAACTGCGCGAAAGCGAAATACATCGTGGAAGGACTAGGTTGCAGCTGGCTAACGGCATAATCGTGTTTCTGTCTTGCTGTAACTGTAAACGATCGTCGCTCAAGCAACGAACAATCGACGTCCGGCTTCGCGACAATTTCCACCTGATGCCGATACATATTCGTTTTTAGTTGGATTATGCTGACCGCGTTACGGCCGTTTGCCCTGGTAATCTGGTGCGCCCTTTGCCAATACCGACTGGGAATTTGCGAGCGCTCCGATCGATAATAATTGATTCGAAATTACCAAATCGGCCGTGCCGCCCCAGTTCGTGATTGGGGAACAGATGCGCGCCACGTTCGATCGAATCCAGCAGAAAAAATCGTGTTAAGTGCTCGTCGCGTGGAAATTACGGGGTGAGTAACCATCGCTTCGCTTCGCGCTTCGTCGCGAACCAATTGATCGACTAAGTTAGTTTTATATCCGGATTGTTTCCAGATTGTTCCGAAAGTTACAAAGTGTCGCGCAAATTTCGTTTGTAACTGAAGTAAAAGATGACAAATTGAAATAAAAAAATAAAAAAGATCATCGAACGACAAAGTACAGGAGATAACGATATCTCCCGGTACGATATTCGCAGGACCGATATTATCGTCGAAGCACGATCGACTACCGCCATAAATGTTGTTCCGGACGTTAAGCGATTCAATGGCGAACGAACAGAGCGTTACAGATTTCGGGCAACGTTGGCTGTTTTCGCTGTTTCGAATCGTTGCGAGACGCAGTCATTAAATCGAAACGCGGCCGCATAATACGGCAGCAATTTAGTTTCGCGGCGAAGTTTATTGCACATCTTGCGTCGTGCACCGCGAAACGCACCGGTAACAGATGGTCGTTGTGGATACCGAGTGTTACCATAAATCATTATTAGCCTGGATGCAATAAGAATAGTCTCCGTGCATAATGAATTCCATTAGACCGGCTGTGACTCGACGATTTCGCAAATCGAACATTTCCGAATTAATGGCCGTGGCACGTACGCGATCTTTTCGTTTGTAGGATTTCGTATTAATTATAACAAAAATGTAATATCGCGTGGTATATGCATCGCGTTTAATTTATAGTTGTGAGAGAAAATTAATAGTATCGTGATTAATTATCTGGTTATCGTTGATAATTTATCGGTTCTTTCTGGTAGTAATACAATACGATGGCGCCTTTTAATTTTCGCACGAATCATGTAATATCAAATATGGTACGCGGCATAAAACGGCATAAGTAATCCGATTTTCGCAATTCTCCTCTCTTTAAGTACATTCGTTATCTTAAGTGTCACTCGTAACTTCAAAGGACTTTGCGAGACTTAGGACTCTTGATTCTTAAGCGAAGAGCCTCTGCGATGGCACAATGCAGTCGAGTACTTTCATCCACGCACGTTTATTCCATTTCATTAACGCCAGATTTAACGATCGATCGGTTCGATCTCCAGCAGCAATGGCTCGATGAATCGCGATCTTGTTCACGGCAATTACCGAGCCGATAATTAGTGCAAATCGATGCATCTCGCCGCTTTGTCGCAGTCAGTCGCCGGAATATCCTGCCAGAAGCCGAGGCTCTCTTGATTTCAATTCAAATGAAGCTTCTGAACGTGCGATTCGCACGTTTCTCCTCCTCTCTCTCTCTCTCTCTCTCTCTCTCTCTCTCGGTTTCTCACGTCTTTTGCCAAACACCCTCTCGCTCTGTACATGCTCTGTCTCGTGTACATGCTTGTTTGCATCTTTGTGTACCAGCCTGGCACCATTGTCGCTAGAGAGATCGATGAAGCCGTATTAATTGGCGCTTTCGGTTTCCATCTTATTGTTGCTCGGCTTGAGTGAAATTTCAATCGACTCAACGATCGGTCTCGACATCATTCGGACGACGATTTGTTTAAACGAATGTCGGATGATCTTAAGCGTCGCTGGAATCGTCGATTCCAGTGAAAAACTAAGAAACGACAGGTCTTTGATTAAGTGGATGTTACAAGGAAATTAAGTAGAACGAAGCTTAAGCAGAGCGAAAGAATGTAAAAATTCTAGTACGTAAGCGTTTCGTTTGAGAAGCTGTCTCGTGATTAAATATACAGAAAATTTACCGTATGTAAAGTTGGCCATTGTATCTTAAACTCGAGGAGCGTGTAACGAACCACTTCTGTTAATTTCTGTCTTTCATTCGACCGATCGCGTTAGTTTCATTCGCGTTAGTTACAAGCACTCCAAGTTTCGCTAAAGTTCGTAATAAAGTTTAACAAGAGTTCGAGAGTTTCATAAGTTCAGAATTCGCAAGTTCAGAAAAGTTCGAGTATGATTATAACGTTTTTGGTACCGATAGTTGGCAAAGTTCGATTATCGAGAATCAAAATACATCTGGTCGAAGAAAGAGGGACACTATCGTTCGAAATATCGCTAAACGCGAATAGAAATGAAAATTTGGAACGCGCAGCTAGGAATTCCATCTTACGCTTAAAATGGTTTCTTGCGCTGGCTAGGGGATATTTATCGACGTGTTTTCTATACGATAGAAGGTCATTAAAAAAAGTGTATGGGAGGTGGATGGAAGCAATGCATCATCATTTAGTTAATGATGCATGCAAAAATTGATTTAAACGTGTCGGGCGTGTACATACGTATATTCCGTGGTAGGTGTTAAATGACATGTCACGCACTCTACCATAAACAGGCAGAATATTTGATTAATAGAACAACGCTGTTTCACGATAAATTAACTAATTTCGATATACGCAAACGTATATACTGTATCGCTTCTTCCATAATTTATAATAACGTAGGTAATAGCTCTGCCCACGTATCTAAAGCGTCTTGGAGATAATCAGCCTTGATCCGAGTTAACACTGTCCCCTATTTCTTTAACTTAATCAACTACAACTTTTTATCGCGTCGTTTATCCTCGTTGGTTTGCTACGATACAGAGAACGTTAATTCGGTAGTTAAAATTATTGCCCCTCTGTTAGTTTAATTATGCTTCGGTACATAATATAGGTTGGTAGTTCTAGTACTAAACTTCGTTATAACTTTGGTACGTTCCTGCTCATCGCGCGCCCGATACTTCGTCTCTATTTTATCTATATTTATTCTGATTGCTGTACTTTCCAACATCCAGTCGATCTTTCTCTATCTCCACCCCGGAACATCTCTCCTCTCTTCGATTTCGCGTTACTCTTTATTACATTCGCATCCTCGAAAGAAAAACGTCTCGACCATCCATCAAACTTCATTCGTCGACGCTTAACGACTCCCCTTTTTCGAACGAGCCCATCTATCTAAGATCGCCGCAAGATCGTGGGCAGAACGATCGACGATTAGCAATCATAGAGCTTGCGCTCTGTATAAAAGGAGCGTATCGATGCGTAACTGTTCGACAGTGCGTCGAGAACGTGTCTTGCAAGGAGTCGATCTCGCGTAACGGGTTACGTTCGATCGTGAGCCAGCCGATCCCACCTTCGACGCCCTATAAAAGATGTCTCAGAGAGGACAGGATGGCAGTGCCACGTGCGAAAACGACATGTCCGCGTCGAAAAATAGCTCTCTGTCCCGATTGAATCAGGATAGTCGACGAGACTCCGGTGACTGGCAGGATCAGGACACCGATTCCGAGATCAGCGAGACCGACTTCCTCACCAAGGGTGCCTTTTTGTTGACACCGAGCCACGAGCTCAGCATCGAGAAGGCAGCCACTATATGCGAGAAGATGAATTTTCGGTGAGGTTCACGCAGATTCCTTTTTATTACCGTAATCGTTATCTTTCCTTGTAAAATCCTATACGAAATTTGAAATATGTAGAAATTTGTTTATCGAAAGTTTCGGTGGACATGTCGCGGTTTCCCCAGTTGGGATATTTCAAGTCTCCAAATGACATTTTCTAGCACTTTTAATGATCAGAATGTCTTAAATTTTTTGAATTTTTTGAACCGCCTTTCGTAACTTCAAATTACGTAGTTTTACATTTCTAAAACTAGAGGATTTTGAACTTTTCATGGGTCGGGACTTTTCAACCTTCGATTTATAAAACTACTAGGCATGGCTTTTTAGCAATTCGATTAAACTTTCGAATTTCGATTAAGAACCAATCTCGAAAAGATAAATCTTCATTTTTACTAATTCAATTGGATCTTATCGATATAAGTCACTTCGTTGTCTAATAGCATTTCGATGTATCTGTTGGGTAATATCGACAAATAAAGCTACGACTTCGTTACGCGATAAATTTTCGTTTCACGTAAAGGTTTATAAGCGTACACTATCGGTAAAATGGTGTATCGTACTGTTTGAAATGTCTCTAATGATTCGGCACGCGTAAATCACAACAGATAGGAGGGCGAAGGGAGTCTCTCGTTAATTCTAAACGGAGGCAAGCCAGTACGACGACGATTTAATTGAAATTCTCGTTGCCTTCGACGTTTCCATTTCGATGGATGACCAATTGATTAATTTATTAAATTTAATCGATCCATTAAATTGTTTGGAGATACAATCGCACGGAGGTCGAATAAACCGAGTAGCCGAGAAAATTGTAATAAAATGGACAAATTGGGGGAAAAGGGGAGACGAAGAACAGACGGAGAGCAGAAGAGGAAAGAGAGATAGGAGATAAAGCGTGGTTGTCGTTTTGCATTACAGTGGCGCGTTCTCCTTGACGAAAACGGCCACCGGTATACTCTTCAAGTTCAGCAACATCGACGATTTTCAGGCGGTCTACAAAAAGGGCTTCCACAAAGTCACCGGGGCACGCTTCTACAAGAAGGTACTTATCTTTCGGTACACAAAGGACCCTTCTCTTCAGAACGCCTCTAAATACGACGTTTCGTATTCATGAACGCAGGTCGCTATACCCTGTAGACCGGCGAAGACGTTCACCGTCTACGTTTTGGACGTACCTGAAGAATTACCCGAGGAGGATATTAGACACGCTCTCTACAAGTACCGGTCTATAGTCGAAATTACGCGGCTACCTCTCAACACGGGCACTGTTCGTGAGTATTTTCCGCGATATCATCGTCGCTACGCTCGTCATCGCGATACGACGATACGTCGGATCTTTCGAAATTTTTCGCGCCACGGATTTACCTACGCGGTATCGTCGATTTATATCGGATCGATTTGTTGGATCGTGAATACTTTTCGAGTCGGTTTCCATATCGATCCCGTCGATTTTCATATCGGTCGGAACGCGCAAAGAAGCGCTCGTACAATGACACGGAAATCACGGGCTTAACGCGATCGATTACATTAATTCCAGGCGTTTGCCTGGATCGTTCCTGATCGAATTAATTTCCCCTCTTTCACCGGTCATTTCCCAAACCGCGTGTCCGCTGACCCGGTGTCTGCTTTGCGAATTAGTGAAAGCGATCAACGACAAGTTGAAAAGCGACGCTCACAGCCAGAACGAGCCTGCGACGATTTACACGGGGCCACCCGTTATAAGGGTTACCCTGGCCAGCGTGGAAGAGACCTCGACGCTGCTCAGCCGTGGACTGGATTTTTATGGAGCCACATATTTCCCCACCGAAACTCCCCATCCAGCTGCTCAGCCCCTGGCCAAATACAAAAACAACAGGTGGGAAACGAATGTGTGTGCTTGCATATGCTCGCGATACGCTTTCCCGCGTCATTCCGAATCAATTTCAGTTTATCGGAGTTGCCGCTTTTCACTCCCTTGTTTCCGCTCTCGCCCGATTAATTTTCTTTCTGTGTTGGTGCTTTTAATTGGCCCTTTGATTCATTACACGCCGCATCGTGCGCCCGCCAATCATGCCCTTTCTTTTTTCAGATATCGAATATATTTGTATAAAGTTTATCCAGTTGCAATTGGGTAATACAAATTTCCTCGCGCGTTGTTACGATGAAAATGAAGAAAATTACGATATGCGTCGACGGAAACGGAAATTAACGAATTAACCATTTTCTTTAGTATGTCCGGCAATCTAATTTATTCGTTGCTCTTAAAGAGCAATCGATCGTTCGACCGAGTAACGCGATTAACATTAAAACCCTCTCACCAATTAAACCAGACTTTATGCATGCAGATGGCAGACGTTAATCCGCCAAACGTCAATTATCGTGTCTGGTGCGTTTCATCAAAGACGACGATACTTCGGAACGGCGTTGTTCACGAGTTTAGCCGTTTATCAGACGCGAGATTATTAGGTCGACGGAAAATAGACAACCGTATCGCCTGGTGGAATACGCGTCGCGTTTATGGAATCGTAAAAGCCGCGCTTTAGCTATTCGATTCTAAAGCGTAAATTGGAAATGCCGAAAATAACCGCGGCATCGAAATCTCCGTTTGTTTCTGCTCGAAGGGAGACAAAGCGACCGCGTATCGCTGAAACTGAAAGCGGATATCTAAGTTCCAGTCTAAACTTGGTTCATTCGACGATATATCCTCCGTCGCTTTTACGTCGAAATAATAACTACGACGTCCTATAGACTCTGTAGCGTGGAAGTATGGTTGGATAAGCGTGATTTCGCGTAGTCGCGTTTCTTCAAAAAGTCCATCAAACGTTTGACATCTTTGCCCGCCTTGTATAATATCAAATATATTGCCTATATTTAACCCGCACTTACTAAAACACGGCACGTTCTATCTTTAATCGAAACTCGCCCAGCTTGTCTTACAACGCTACGCACGATACACTGTCCAATTAATCGAACTAAATCATTATTCTGTCAATTCGGAGTTTAACGTTACTAGCACGAAAGCTGTTAGAGTCCTTGCTGCCCGGAAAGTAATAAAAATCGAATATGAAGCGGTCCGTTTTTCAACAAGAGCCGCCATCGTTTCAGATGGCTCGAGCTGGCAGCCGTCGGTGCTGGACAAAGAGTCAGGGATCTGCTTCCGGTCTTCGACAACGCTGGCTTCAACAAATTACCACCCCCGGCCAGCCGGCTGATAAAACCACAGAAAAACTGACACGTTCCTCGACTTTTTTCATCCCCTCTTCGAAATTCCACGCAACTGCCGTGTTCGCCACCTCCGATCTTGAGTTTTATCGCATTTTAGATAGGAGTGTCGAAGATCGGTTTCAGGGGATCGGGAATGCGTTAAAGGAAAATACGAAATTCTTTGTTGCACCGTAACATAATCGCGTTTGTGTGATACTTTTGTTAACCGAATTCCTTCATAGTGCAGTAGAACGACGAAGAAGGCTAAAGGGAACGACTAACAAACTATTTCTTTGATTCGTCGAGCCAGATGTAAAAATTTGTAACATCGGCCGCTCCTACCTAATGAGTTTTAACAATTCGGTTATGATTTCTATGCAGATGAACAATTACTCGTTCTAACATTAAAATTAAGTAATTTTCAGAAAACGGAATTGATCGGTGTTTGGTTTCTGATTGGGCGTTATAGTACAGCGTTACGGTATCGTATTCCATGGTTTGCCTAACTTTCTCTCGTACTACACTGTGAGAAGGTTAACAATTTGCTCGATAGGTTGACTCGGTAATCTACCAGGTAGAACGATTCCTATGCAAAATCTTTTTTAAGATACATTTTGAACCGTTTGAAGAAACGAGGTTTTACCACTTACGTTTTTCGTTGATGGTGAAAATGTATTTATCGCGGTGATTTGTGCCTGAACCTGAAAGAAACGGTGAATCCTGTGGAATAGCGAATAAAACTAAATATTGAAAAAAGATATGTCTTAAAAGATAAGCTTTTATCGAATTCATATTCATATTGTAATAAAGACTCAAACTGGTATTACGTTTATTAACCTCAGCCATACCTCTGATCAAAGAGATTCTAGAATAAAGAAGATCATTTCATGTTTATTCTATGAGCGCTTTTGTACAAGTTATCGATATTTATAGAGATCGTTCTATCTGGCTCTTCCTAAAATGTTCCTATTTATACGTATTTCTTTCGTATGTGCAAGAATAATATTTAATTGCAATAACGAATCGCTGTTCCTATTTAAGTTATATACTACGATTCATAAAGAGATTTCGTTCAGTCTCTGACAGATTGAAAAATTTACGTATGTTGAAAGAAATAACATTTGAATATAGAATATTCTAACACACGACATTGTTATTTAATACCTTAGCAACGAGGAATCAATTTCTTGACACTGTATTAACGAAGATAATTTTACATTGTATGGAAAATATTAAAATTTTGAAGTCACACGGAAAGACGCTATTTAATCGCACAAAACCTGAACCGTTTAACCGACTGTTCATTGTTGTAGAATGCTAAAGAATAAGAAAGAATTTGATAGATTTTCGGTGTTTTCGGTTGCTCCGTTCCGAGGCTCGGAAGAGTAATAATAGGAAATAGCTTTCAGCGAAGGTAATGATCGATAAAAACGGAAAATAGAAAAATTGGATATCCCCCGAGGAAAAGGAATCGCGGAAAAGTGAAGCATTTGCGAAAACAGATAGCATAAACATAAAATAGCCCTGGAAACGAGCAAAGGATAAAAGGAAGCGGTCATAAAGAAAAGAATGAAACATATCCATCGACGTAAATGTGAAAAGATGAAGAAAACTGAGAAGAAAAATGACTTGATGAAAGAAGTAAGTACCCGTAGGAGTAAAAAAAAAAAAAAACGATAAAGAAAAAGGAATAATAAGCACCAAGAGTGGGAGGAGAAACTTGATATCCATTGCAAGGAAGATTGACGATTAAAAGCAAAAACGATCAGAAAACGAAGACAATCGCGAGAGCTAACTGTAAGAATAAAAGAAATTATGTAGTAGCTATAGAATTAAAGAATAGAAGAGAACAAAATCGACGGTCGTAACGATCGTGAAAGAGTATTATAGCGAGACAACGTATGGGATCCGTTAAAAGAAGGACTTAAAGATAAAGAAGAAAACGGAATAGAGAAAAACCGGCACTAGCGTCAGGAACAAAAGAAAGGAGTGGCTACGGAAGTGTAGAACAGCTGGCACGGCGGGTTGACGAGGCACAATAACGATAAATGTAAAGTTTGCGTACGCATCGTTAGTACCATTGCCAGGCCCGCAATAATCGTTGCTGCCGGAGAATACGACCCAGCTCTCGGGGCTTACTAACTACTAATTGTTACCAACTTAGCGAAACGAAGAATTCTACGGCCGCGTGCGACCGACTCTTCGCGCGTTACTTCGCCAGATTAAAGAAATTTTACGTCCAGCAGCGTTCTGCCCTCGAGACGAAACGCCTCGCGTTTGCCCTTACCTTTCACGATGATAATTGCCACGAACCTTCTGCAACGGCTCGAATTTCGCTATTATGTTCGTTTAGTCGACTGCGTGACCCCCTAAGACTTAAAGGGAGCTCGTCAGAATTTTCTCAACGAGTAGCTGGTGCTTATTTTTTAGAATAGTTATTTCTTTTTTTACCGGGCTAACGATAGACTTTTGTAATTCAAGGTCTTTCCGTATAACAATTTGCTAAGTAATATCGACGAATCGGCAAGTGACAAAGTCATAATTTGCGAGGAATAAAAGATATCGCGAATTGCATTCTTACGACGATTATAGGAGAAATTTCTTCGGAGTCTTTTATAAGAGAACGGTGTTAAATTAGCAAGTTTTAATAGGCTCGTGTAAGGACGATGTAATAATTACTTAACTACTCGTTGGGTAACGAAGTACTTAAGAATCGCGAGTTCGAACGAGAAAGCGACCCGATTATATACATTACATAATTTTACGTTAATCTTCTGTTTGCGGCGTTACGTTAAACGCTTTCAAAGTATTAAAACTGACTTACCCCTTGGAGGTTTCCTCTATCCACGTAATTTTACTTTGTATCGGGGCTGCAGTTAAAAAAGTTCAGCGACTGTGCGCTCGGATACGCACAACGCGAATCAGATTTGCATTTATTCTTACGTTTCTGCGAACATAAATTTCATTCGCATTAATGGAACGAAAAAGAACGAACGAACAAAGTCTTTATTCGGTCGTTCGTTTCTTCGTTCGTTCGATCGCCTATCGATCGAAAAATTCACAAAACGAAGCGTTACATCGTAATAAGAGATCGGATACGTAACAATTTTGGTAATACGTGGCCACGATACCTATGGATATGGATAATATTTGATGGAACAATTAGGCGGAAGTTCGAGCGACGAAACTCAAGTTGGCGCAACCTCGCAGAATTATAAGATATACTCGTCGTTATCGTTTACCAGGTCCTTTCGCGTTTCTGCGACCTCCGAGCGTACAGTCGAACCGAGAGGGCGGAAATTAAACGTGCACCGTGTCTAGCTTACACGAGGGATTGAAAGGTGGCGGATGGCAAAAGGGCGAGGGAAAATCGAATTGTAGAACAGAAGAAATCCTTCGGAAGCGAGATATACGAAAGAAGGAGAAAAAATGAAAAATTGCGATGAAAATAGTAAGAGGAGACGAGCGGTCCTTGGGCAAGGAAGAGCGAAATAAGAAAGAGAAATATAAAGATACGCGAGAAGAGGAGAGAATCAAAAGAACGCCATTAGGGGATGTTCCGAGATTGTACTCCTTAGCACTCCTTTAACCATATTTCCCGCGGAGATACGTGAGAGGACAAGTGTTCAAAAACAGGGTGTGTAATTTGTCGCCGAATTTATCGATGAATTACACTCTACGTTAAATATTTAAAACTAAAAATGTTTGTAGAAACGAACGATCGACGTTAATTATTACATGCTTTGTATCGTCAGATATCAATTTATTTCTGTATTCAATCGTTCATTATCAAAAGTAATTAAATCTTAAATTTACATAAATGTAGTGATCGAGCGAATGCAAATTACCGTGTAGATGTTATTACGAGGATATATAATGATTGTACAGCGTCAAAAAACGACAATCGTAGGAAACGTAAATTGAATACAGCTGAACGAGTTTGCGCTGCAATAATCTGCTACAATTCGTAATTTTAATCGTATTGTAACGAACATTATCGTTTCGCTTATACGTTCGCAAATATCTCTATGAGCGTTAAAAATTCATTTAACTAGTTCAACTAGATCAACCCCCGAAACATCTCTCCAAACGATCGACAAAAATTCACTCGAGAGATTAGTATCGCCTCGATAAATATTTCCTACTTTTGTCCGAAACTAGCACCTGGCAGACATACGTTCAAACAGACCAACGTGAAAGGGAGACCCAAACAAAGCGGCATAGAGAGAATTCTCTGTAAATTGTAAATGCTCTGCGCGAATCTCTGCACGGATCGATGAACGCAAAGATGTCGGGCATCACGTGGAGCCGATTAAAAATGTATGCACGGTGCTTGTGTTAAGTAGGCAGATACTCTCGGGCTGGCAGTCCTTTAGGCTGGAGGATGACGCGAAGGCGGTATGGCGAGGGAATGACAAGGGCGAGGTTGAAAGGATGCTTACGGGTAGGAAGGCTCGAATATTGCAAGCGAACTCGTAAGAGCGGAACAGAGAAGGTGAACGCCTGGTAAGCACCTCTGAAGGGCCATCCTCGGCGAGCTTGCGTTCCTAATCGCATCGAAGTCATCCATATTATTACGGGTTCGTGCATGCAACCGGTCGAGAGGAGAGTAGGCTAGAAGGCCAGATGATTTCCCGTCGAATCGAACGACGAGGAAAAGATCGAACCTAGCGACGATGTTCCTTTAATCTTTTTACTTTCTTCCTGTTTTTTTCCCCCTTTCTTCGATGGTTCTTTTCGTTGCCTTTTTTAAAAGTCTGGCTTTTTTCGTCTTTGTTCCTTTGACGATGGTGGAGGAAAGTGCTTTTAAAGATGTACAGGATAGGGAGAAGAAGTGCGAACTAGCGATTCTAGAAGTGGCGTTAAATAAAATTATGGAGGGGAAAAGTTCAGACGACGATGAAGAAATGAAAGAATAAAGAGGAACTTGGAGGCTGATCGTTCAACGAACATGTAAAGAAGAGCAACGTTATTCCTTTTTAAGAGTTCGCGTTAAAAGAGACTACCTCTTTTATATTTCTAATGTAAAATATAATATTAACCACATACGTAATCGCAAACATTAATACATACGTACCTTTACCACCGCGATTTTCACGCTAATTACATCGAGTCTCGTAAAAATGTCGAAACTTCTCAGTTATTCGAGACTCGAGAGCCACTTGGGAATGCGGCTCGTTTATCATGAAATTTCCGAAATGCCTGACATTCGAAACTATTCTAGGCTAACACCTAGACCTCGAAATATTCTAAACTATACGATCAAGCACGAAAGATGTCCACAGCGTTGCCTTTTATTCTTCCAATGGGATAATCTATGGAACCTTTTCCCGTTGTTATTGCCTCAAACTTATTCCCCGCCCTTCCAAAATTATCAGCCGCAATTTCCACGATATCGCCGATTACCGATCTTTGACAGCAACGGGCAGACCGTGATAGCGATTCGCCCGATAGAGAAATCATATTATCAGAAGAGTTTACTGTTAATTATCCTGTTAGGGATAAAACTAATTACCCTGTTGGGTAAAACTTCAATTCCTTGGACATCGAATTAGAACCGATTCGAAATTTTCTACTTTTTTTCGTAATTTGTATTTTTGTCAGCCATCTTGCACTAGATGTCTGATAATTAATAGATCGAATACATTTTATCAACGTTAACATCGCGCGGAACTTGTCACACTTTCCGATTTGCTCGATGCTCTTCGTTTTATAAAACGAAGGAGACTCGAATTACAGAGTCGCCGTGTAACCACCGTAGACGCAAATTACGACCCGATAATACGAGTCGCGGCTGAGAATCCGTTAACGAGTTCCTTTGACGAATTAAGAAAGGCGTTCGAAATGAAAATTCAAGAAGCCAGGCAGACCAAATAGAAACCAGATACAGGGTAAAGGGAAATAGCAAATAGATTCTCCGTGAGGATTTCTACGGAACGAGGCTTGTCGTCGTTAAAACCAGTACTCACGACGAAAGTCCAAGTCGAGGGTAGTTCGTACTGAGTTTAATTAGCAACTCCACACGGAGCTTCCTACCGGGCAATCCATCTACAGTGTCCAATACCCCAGTGCTCCCAGTGCCATCATTGCTCGACTAATTAAACAAATATGGAACGCTCTAAGGAAACGCGTGCTCTTTCGGAAACCGTGCCAGTAGTTTCGCCTGGAGAAACTTTCCCCGGATGGCTCTTTTGGCAAATTCCGTTTCCCGTATAACGATAAATCCGATTAATTTCTCCGTTTGTTTAACCTTCCGTAACTCTACGATTTCAAAGTTACGTATCCACGTATCCATCTTCTTTTCGAATTTCACTACATTGTGTGAAAAATTCTTATCTTCGATGGAACTGCAAATCGCTTTCCTATTTATTTTTCCATGTTGAATCGCAAGTTGCCTGCCGGCCAAGAGGAAAGCTCGTCGAAGACAAAATCCTCTGCCACTTTTCGCCTTTCCTTTTCTCTCGCCGCTGACTATTCTCGAGACACAATCGCTCGGACCTTCAGTTTCTTTCCTTTCGAGGAATCTTCAGCTTTAAAGCACGACACTCGGCTGCGTGACTTGGATGTTTAGCCAAGGAAAGTTCGGGGACGATTCTTCCTATTCCTTGTCACGCGAACTCGAGAATTCGCGGAACAATGCGATTTACTTTCGTTCTAGGACAATTTGGGGAACTTGGGGGATGCAAGCGTTTTTCTTTCTTTCCTTCTTTGTTTTGTTTCTTGAGACTGAATGGAGGTAGAAATCTCTTTGCGAAGCTAAGTTGGCGTTGATTGCAGCGAAAGTTAGGTTTATGAATTGCCAGGAAACAGTTGGCAATAATATTCTTAATACCGGTCGTCTCGAATAAGCGAAAAGTAAGTTTTAGCGACTTTTCAAGTTCAGATGTACAGATATGTCCGGATATATCCAGATATACCACCATCCTCGTCTCTCGTTGTTCGAGAAATCTCGTTCCTGACCCTTCGTTCCAATTACTCTACGCTGCGTGCGATGTTGCAACGCGAAAGCGCATAGGAGCGAAGAAGGAACGACGAGCCAGCGCAACGGGAAAGTCTACGGCTGAAAAAGGCACAATGTTCCCTTCGAATGAATATTAAAATACGTATAAAGTTCCTGACAAATTAATCGCATTAAAGTCAGGATATTTTCGCCAGCGTCCTCGGAACACGCACCCTTTTACCCTTTTTCCTCGATCCCTTCTTCCACGTCCTTTTACGTTTTCTCACCTTTCCCTTCGGTTCGTGACTGCCCTATTTTTTCCGTCGAACCAGCCAGCAGGCTGCCTGTACTCCGGTGCTCCTGAATATTCATTAATCTTGCTTTCCTCTTTCTCCGTTGGAAATGCGCGTCTCGACGAAAAAAGATAAAAAGAGGAATTAAATCTAGTCTGGCCCTCGAAGGACAGAAGAAGAAAATCAGCCTCCATCGCACCTTTCGACGTCGCTGTCCTCCCCCTTCGCGTTTTCTATCTCGTTTCTAAAGTTCCATGCTTTTCTACTGGATCGTCGTAACGAAATTCTCCACGCGTTCTTCGCGCTGATATCGCCCCACGAGCATGAATGCCAGATTTATCCTGGATACGTGTACTCCACTCGTTTCTCTCTTTCGCTATTTCCGTCATTTTTCTCTTTCTCTTCCTTCTCGTCACTTTTTGGTAGCCGACCTTCTTCTTTTAGTCAGGCCAGTTACGACGATATTCACTCGGGTCGCAACGGCGATCGTGCCCTGAATCGCATTTGCATTTCTGTCATGGCGACACGACCTCTGTTTTTTGGGGGTTAATTGCCTATTAGCGACGTGATTTCTTCGTGCAAATTTTAAGGATGAAACGGTTTGCTCTGTGCCACGCACGAGGTAATTGCGATGTTGGTTAAGGACTCGAAGCTCTGCTTTTCCGCGCGGTTCTCCATCGCTCCGACGCTTGTAGAAATTGTTGAAAACAACTATTTATAGGAAACAGCGTGTCTTGCAGCTGGATTTTCCAAAACAAGAAAGAAGGAAAAGCAACGAATCGCAGATATCTCGCCAACGAGACTATATCGCTCAACGGTGAAACCGGCAGTTTCAGCGGAAAATCGTTGAACGCGTTAGTTCGCCACGGGGCATCTACCGTCTCGGTTCCACCTTCGACTCGGAGACGTGGCAAGAAAATTTTCGCCAACGCGACCAACTCGACCTGCCGTAAGATCCGTGCGATTTGCCCGAAGAAGCGAAGAAGCCGGAATTTTTCACGGTACATCGACGCTGGACGACGTCGTGACGTTTTCCGAGAGAGAAAAGAAAGACGAAAAGAAAGGAGAAACTGGGCGGAGGAACCGGAATGTTTGCGGCTCGGCCGCCAGAACAATCTCTCGCATTTTTCAGCAAACTTCTCCCCGAATCCTTGCTCTTCTTCTCCTTCTCTTTCTCTTTCTCCGCTCTTTTTCTTCTTCGAGCTCAAGCAATCCCGGCCATCGTCCCTTTGATTCCGCCTGTTGCGGCGCTCGAGCTTTCTACCATTTCGACAGGATTTCCTTTATTTATTTTCTTTCTTTTCATAGTTTGGTCCATTTTGTCGAAGACGCTGCTGGAACGTGTAACGATGATGCTTTCGTCGAATCGTTGATTGTTTATCGCAATTGAGAACTGTGAGAAAATTACGACTAAACCGAACGCCATTGACAGAGATCTACGTACGATACGACTAGAGCGATCGTACTTATTGAAAGTCCAGTGTTTCGCTCGCAAACGCGTGTAAAATCGAAAAGGGAACGGTTTCTGGAAAAGGCGAAACGGCAAAGGAAGAAGATAAAATTGGGCGGTATCTCGATAACGAGAATCGTAATTTTCAGGGCTGTCTGAACGGAACATTTAAAACACGCGGCCGGTATATGCCAGTTATTACATTTACGCGATAGATCATGTTAATTGCCCGGCAGAGCGAGGCACGTTCCCCGTAACTTATACTAGCTGCGAGTTTGCACCGGATACGCGGCACTAATCTGCGGAAATTACACGGAATTTATATTTCCGCGCGAAAACGAGGAAAAAGGAGGACTGTGAAAACTGGAGAGCGGGAGCGAAGAAGAACGCGGCAAAAGAAAGAGGAAGGAGAAGGAACGCTTTCGCGTGTTCGTGCTTTATGAAAGTGCCACGTCCCGCTTACGCGGAAATTTTTATATTCGACGACCTTCTTTATTCGAATGGTGCCGCCTACCTGTTCTTCCGCGTCATTAGAAATTCATGCAACGAAAAGCTGCTTCCTGGTAATCTTACACCGAAGCGTAATTTTCGCATTGTTTCGAGGGTAGAAGACTTAATTAAAAACGTTTCGGTTTAACGTCGACTGTACGCAAAAGCCACTAGGCGACACGATCGTGACAAAGGGATTATGGCTAAGCTTGCGGCGATGCATCACGCTTCCTAACGTACGAAGCTTCGTATTTTAACTGGATGAAGATTTTTTTAAGAAATTCTGATGGAACGAAACGCACGTTATCATCGCGAATATTTATTACACCTTACGGTATTGCTGCCCCTTTTATTTATCGTTACTTTATTTCGTTCTTGTCTCGGAATTGAGAAGTATCGAATTAACGCTCGATCGCATTCGCAGTAACGAGATCGTATTCGGGTGTCGAGGTGTCTGTCCGCAGGTTGGCAAAGCAGTTTGCGGTTCTTCATCGAGTATCTTGCTAATTTGCGAAATTACACGAAGATTGCACGTCCACGTACGTATACATGACACGCCCCCTTACTCGCTATTCCGAAGAAATATTGTCCCACTTTCCTTGAAATTACAGCACTAATCTTACCTTGTGATCATTATGCACACGCGAATGCGTATCGTGCTATTATATTGCTAAAAATGTTTCCGTAAAGCGTAGCGAAAATTATCTGCGAGATGACTACATGAAAATTATCAAACACGCTACGTCTACCTATTTGAATTACGAGGATCAAATACGTTCGAGTAAGCTCTTGCAACGTGTATACCCATGATTATGAATCCCCAATTTTTACAATTACCAATTCTGACTGGCAATTTAGAGAATTTTTAATTTCGTACGTTATCGAATACTAGGGAGATTCTAATTCTGTTCGTTTTATCGAATAATCCGGCTATGCTACGATTTCGTACGAATTTTCCAAGATTAGATTTATATCCACATCTCATTAATTTGGTTAGTAATTTTAATACCACGTAACAAGAGATTTTAATCTGTAAAATTTCTGAAAAACGTCAAATCTCTCAAGCTCGGAATTTATCAACGTCGAACCGCGATTATTAAACAAATTAATAGAAACGTCGTAAAACGTAGCGAAACATAGTAAAAACTGCGAACGTAATCCCCGAAAATTCTGGGAGATTTATTTCTCTTTGATGATACGCATGCCCCTAAGCTCGCGTAAAATGAAAATATCCTGTTTTTTCGCGGAATTACGAGGCGGACTTTATACCAGGAGACCGCGCAGGATCTCATTACATTAGGCGTATAAAAGCGCGGGCTGCGCCTCTCTCCTCGTTTAAACAATTTACTTTAATTTCGAAGAAAATTACGACACGGAAAGCAGGTCGAATCGGCCATCGCGGTAATAATTGCTAACGCTGATAATGTCTAATTATTACAGTACCGTTGCCATTAACGCATCGGTATTACGATACACGGTGAACGATTTCGAAGGGAACCGTAAAAAAATACTATCTTTAATCCTCGACGAAACAAAAGCGAATCTACGTTTCGCGTTTTTAGAATTGCAGGCTACGCGAAAATTTTCGTCCGTAAAATGTTTTCGAGCTTATACCATTTTCATCCCTATCGAACGTTAGCACGTCGAACAATTGTTTCCGCATTGCTTTTTCCGTCGTAGAAAGCATACGTACGTTTCGTTATTAGATACGTCCGTTCGGCAGGGTAGAAACCAGTCTCGGGATTTTATCATCGAATCAACGCAAATCCATCGTTAATTATGAACGAGCACCGAGGAAAGTAACGTGTCACGCGACGACAGGGATGATAACGATTATTCCGCGTAGCAGCATCACGTGTAACACGCACGTGCACGCCTGTATATTGACGAACACGAACAATTGATAACCTCGCGACTATTTTACGGCGTTCCATAATTACGCGAGTGTAACGTTATAGAGAATAATCAACTAAATAATTAATTAATCAATTTAATATGATTCGTAATAAGTAATACAAACGAAAGTTAAATTTCTTAGGATTAAACGTTGATTCTGCCCTTACTTGTAAGTTATTCTTTTACGAAGAAGAAATTATCATCCTTGGTGATACTCTTGTAAAAGCTCGATGGAAAAAGAAGGATATACGAGATGAAGGTGTCGATGAAACGATATTAAAAATAAATCCAGAGAGGGTAAACTCTATATATAAAAAAAAGACATCCATAAATACAAAGACCAAGTTAAGCTATCCAAGCTACGCGAACTGAAGCAAGCAAGTAGCAACCTGATTTTTATTAACACCATCTTCGAATTTCGTCGCGTCCATTCGAACGCGTATTTCACCTTTATTTATTACAGGCCTCGAGATATTTCAGTAACAAGTTTATGGTAGACGTAAAAATAAATTTGTACAAAGAATTCTGATTTTCAATTTGGAAAGGAATTGCCGTCTCTGTGGGGAACGCCGCCAGTGTGGCGAAATATGGCGGCCATCGTACGACTAATTAATTATTAATAAAATTTCGACTGATATCGAATGCGTATACGCGCACGCAGTTCGTAGCGACGATTAATTATGCCTCATAGCGTTACACTCTCGTGCACCTGTACCTACATGGCCGGCCCTTGGCCCACGATACACTTACCTGCGTTATTTCACTATGATGCATGAAAATACGCGTGACCCGTGTCTCCGTACGAAAACTGTATTTGACGATAGCCGTGTGAAATCATCCGTGATTTTATAAAATCGAGAATCTCGAAAATTGCACCACCACGTATTTTCGATTGCTTTTATCGAACTACATAGGCGCACGCGAAGTGTCGATGAAGAGTCGTGAACAAGTTCTGTGCGAGGAAAATTAAAGTAGAAAAATTGAAACTCGTTTAAAGCTACGACAGTAGAAAACAAGAGAAACATCTTTAAGACATCCTTATTTTAAATAGAGAAGGAAAATTAATCAACGATCGACGCTCCTATACGAATATTTATTGTCACTGGTTCGCACGGTTTCCGAAGTAAACGAAATTCTGTATCACGTGATACGTGCACGTGCGCGCGCGCGTAAACACATACGCAAACCATTAATTATCTCTGCTGGCTGTTATGCAGCTGCAGATAGATCGATCAACCCTTAACTTGCAATGCATCAATACGCATCACTGCCATACACATAAATACGGTACACTCGTTGCTAAGTAAATTTGACAAATTGTTCTGCGTATCTTCGAGTGTCCTCAATTACAGTTATTAATTATGTACCGTATAATGTGTGTGTTCGGGCAATTTACAATTAGCCGTAATACCAAGCTATTCAGAAATAAATACTCCAAAATGTTGAGGCCCGATTTAACGACGACCGTACACGATTATTAATTTACAATTAATAACGAACTTGCCGATAGTCTCGCGAGCCTCTGGTCGCGATTCAACGATCATGTTTGCAATTATCGTTTCCGTTCTAGGCTTTCAATCACAACTGAACGCGTGTAACAACGTGAACGCGTCACGTTCGTGCACACTCTGCGCGATTAATTATCGCTCGATCGTCTTACGATCCCCCGTACATTTGCATGCAAACCGATCAGCCAGCGGTCTATATTCGGTTTCTGGCGATATACGCGTATCCGCGTTAACATCCTTTCGTACGCAAAAATCTGCATCGGGATACACAGTGTGTCGTCTGTGTATAAGCATTTCAGGTAGAGAACGCGCTTCAACGAGTTTCGGAATTGTTAATTAATTGTCGTTTCGAACGATTGGCAAAACTTTAAAGGTACTGGAACAGAGGAATATCTATTTTGAATAAAATTTCGGCATTGGTGGCCGTCGATGTATAAAGGAAACTTTCGTCTACTAGAGTATAAGTACGCACGTGCATGTCGCAGGCGAAGGATACACTTGGGAAAGTTTCAGAAATAATTACTGCTCGACATTGTCGAAACGAGCATACAACTTGTGTACTCGCGTGTAATTTATGATTGACACGCGTTAAGCAAAGACACGCTTTGTCGCGAATTTAAGCGAACTGTTAATTAGAGACACGGCTCGTAAATAAATAGGAAACGACAGGATTCTGAAGTTTCCGCGATATAGAGTTTAATCTTCGTAATTAATTATGAGGCTGTCGGACAGAGAAATTCCATAGGCTGCAAGTACTTTCCAACGAAACGAGCTCGTAGCTTTTTAATGAGACGTATATGCGTGTTACACACATGGCAAAGATAATTTAGTAGCGTAATATCAACGTAGTGATGTAAAGATAGAGAGTACGCGAGCGAGCTGAGAATGCGATATAGGAATAACAAGAGAATGTACAGAGACAAAGAAGAAAGGTGTTGGAAAGTAAGGCCGGGGGGTCGGTTATACGTACTATGTAATAGAAAGTGAAAACAGTAAGTTTCGCTAATATTTTTTATCCAAGAAAAAGATTCGTAACAGCGTGAAAATATCATATTAAACCTAATAATTGACATACCTACACGACATACATACCTATACATACATATACGATGCGAAATTTGTACGTCGCGTAATTTATGCGGTAGACAAATATCGGAAAGAAAATGGCAGTGAAACGTTTATTCGCCATATTTAACGAACGAACGTGCAAATCCGCGATTCATTCCAATCGGTAATTAATATGAGTGTGATTACGGATCGCAAAGTTCGCAATTTCGTGTAACCGTAATTCAAACGAGAAATTGAAATCTCTTACGGTAACAATGTGGATAATGAAATAAGTACGTAATGAGGTTTATGGAAACGATATCTTCTGGTTACGCTTTCCTTCATAGAGGTAGATAAATAATGCACGAGCGTTATCAACAATAATACGGTATTTCGACCGGGTAGAAACAGAACCAAGTTGTATTTCCATTTAACGAAATATCGACGTTTCACACTCGTTTTGAGATATCGTTTAAGGTTGAAGTAGAAGGAGTCTATAACGCAAGTAAAAATATTAATTTCAGTAAGAAAATATAATTTTCATTCATTTTCAAATATATGTCTGGTAATACGTCGTACGGAGGATATTTTTAAAAAGTGTTTACACTGAAATCTTACGATACGTCAAGAAAGATAAAAAGTGAAAAACCAATATAGGTTTTAAGATCGATAACTTTGGTAGAGAATATTGCTTACACGAGCTTAATTTACCAAGAGTTCAGCAGAGATTCTAGTTTATCGGGTTTCGAGTAAGCTTATCGACGAAGAAATAACGATTTCTGCCCGCTTTTTGCGACGAAAACGCAAATTTCGCGTTACCGTCAACTACTAAAAAGTTTACATAGCAGTTTGTGTATCTGTAGTGTGACTGTCGTAAGGTCTATATGCGCGTCAACTATAATGCGTACATTAGCTACGATGGCTGAACATTACACGCATTTCGGCGTTGCATATTCATGCAACTATGTACACGTACGCGTGTCATGTATGCCTGTATAGTGCCTGCGTACATATTTAGTACAAAGGTGAACGAGCATTGCGTCAGCTCTTGTCTAACGATAAGATGTAAGTTCTGCTACATACCGTGTCTAAGTTCATGGTATATTAACACCATAAGTAAGTAGAACAGATTAATTAAAGGGCGATTTTCGATATAAATATTCGTGTTACGATGTTTTAGATTATTTCGCTGGAAGACGACGCGCCTTTAAAATAGAATTTATAGAGATAAAATAAATAATGCAAATCGTATTTCGATGTCGAGTAATGTTTGTACAACTGGAGCGGAATTTATTAAAAAAAAGCACAATATTTTTAGGACAGACCGTTTAAACTTTAATTCCTTATCGAGATCGAGTTAAAGTTGATAGATCGCGATAATAATTTTACAGAATAGACAAGCTGCGCGTGAATTTGTCCCAACAATCGAACAACTTCGATAAATATTTAGAATATCGCGTGCTAGTAGCAGAATTTATATAACATGCATACTACGTTCAATATTTGCACGGAATTTTGCGTAAACACATATCAAATATTGTCGCGTGCTTCTCGATCGATTTTTCTGTATATTTCCAAAGTTTATTCGAAATATCGGATACGCCACGGTCAAACGTGAGAGACGCATTTACATAAATCGCATGTATTCGACTTTGAAGTCGTTTATAAAATTCTTTAAAATATGTTAACGATAATAATTTCCACTTTCAATTAATACTCTTTTCGTACCAACTGATCGTAACTCGACAATTAACGAATAATTTATCAGAAACTAATAATAAATAATTTCGATTGGATAGAAAATTTCTGTCGGGACGCTAATTGCTAATCGAAAAACCTCGCTTGAATAATCGAGTACTCGGTACGCAGCAACGTCCAAAGTAAATAATATACAGTGGGATCAATTTGAATACTCGATGTACGTTTCGAGGAGCGTTTTATGTTTAATTAAGTCGATTCGATACTATCGTATCGCTACAAAATCCCCGAGATCTGATCAATGCTCGCATAATATTCTTTTAGAGATTACGTAAACCACGGTAATTGCAACAGAATACTGGCAATATCTTGGTAGAATTTATCGATTAGTCGATGCGTTCCTTCGTGTCTCGGTTATTCCAGTAATTGCAACAGAATATTTCTACGTCAAAATTCGAGGAGAGAGGAGGAAAGTAAGTGGAACTATGCAAACCAATTTATAACGGTTTGTTACGGCAATGATTATTTTTAAATCGTCTTAAGAGAAGAGGCATTAATGGTATTTATAAAACATCGATGAGGCACGATTTTTTTATCGGCCACAGTTTAGAACGTTCTATAAATATTACAAATATGTATGGATTGTTTTAAAGTTACGAAATTTTTGACACGTTTACGTTAACAACGATTCGAAACTAAATATTATACGATAAACATTCTTCTGGCTGTACTCCGTAATAAACTCTCTGTAATTAAACTAATTAGATACTGTAACTATGCAACTAAACCTGTTGGCTCGCTTTTTGCGGGTCCGTAAGTCGTTAGTAGGGACAAACTGGAACGCTTTAGTTACACAGGCATGATAAACTAAATGCACGATGTCGAAATTCCTTGTCGATTATAACTCTTCTCCGTCGGCGTCTTAGTTTCCGGCTTCTCTCAATTTCCCCCGAATTGATCTACTTATCGAGATTTCCCGGCGAACTACGCTTCCGGGCAAAAAATTGGCAAGCCTGTTCTACAGTTTGCTTCTTAATGGAACTGAAGCACACGCTCCTCCGATTTAAATTACAATAAACGTTACGTACTGTAAAACGATGAAAGATATTTGACGTAACGACGAGTAGTTTGAACGAGAGGAGAAAAGTCAAAGTGGTCGGTGGCAAAGAAGCGAAGGGGTCGCGAAAACATACATTAGAGCGGTTAAAGGCGATTTTCTGACATGCTCCAGAGATAGAGAACCGATCAGTGGTCCATGATGGTCAAGGGATCGTAAAAGGAAGGAAACCTCTATGATCTACGTATGAAACGGCAGGGATGGGATCTAGCCCGAGCTTTACGACTTTGCCCACTTTACATTAAAAGCACTCTCGCGATTAATGGACGACTTCTCGTAAACTCCAACTCCGCTTGTGAATTATCGACGCTCGAATTTCTCGATGAACACGCTCCCTTTCCGATCTTCTTTCGGCTAGCCGACTTGCCCGGCCCATAAATTATCGTTACCGATTAAAACTTTATCGCGAGCATAGTAAACGTCGCGCGCAGTTTTCGATAAAGTCATTTCGCTCGCCTATCTTACTTCTAACCGTGACGCCTCCTCTTATTCGAACGTTGCTCTCAGCCAGAAGTTTGCGAAGAGAAACGAGCCGGATGTTAGATGTTTTCGCTGGATCCGATTGTCCTTCGTTACGATCGATGTCTGAGACAAAACTGAATTTTTATTTCATCGATGTAACATAGTACGGTAGATACAATAAACCTCCGTTTATCCGAACTTGTTCGGAGGACAAACAGTTCACATAATTGCAGTTCGTATTGTAGGAGCTCGCCAATTATCCCTCCACTCTATTTTTCGTTCGTATAATAGGAGATGAAGTTCGGATAGATGAATTCGAGCGGCAGAAGTTCAGTTAATCGGGCATTAACTAAAATTTTGGTTCAAACAAATGGAATTCTGCCATATAGTATATATAAATATGGCCCGAATGGTTGAAAGAAAGTATTTCGATAGCGAAAACATCTGCGTGTATTCGAGATATCCGTTATTCTCGCGGCCACCGGAAGAAACGCGCATTTACCATTGTCCAAATAAACATCGATTCCATCAACTTTATCGCTTGCCGCAATAGCATTCGCTTCGCCGGTTACGGGCTATGCTCCGCGGCGCGACTGAGCTTCGATATAAAAGAGCACGGCTAAAGTTATTGGAAGGATGAACAAGGAAATCGTGACTTGTGTTTGGACGAAAAACATCGAACGGTATCTCGCGTCCACTCGAACGTGTAAGCCGACGCGAGCATTTTATTTAAAAACGCGCCGATTAAAGTATCAAATCGCTTCTTTTTGGTTCACGCGCGACTCGAGTATTTTATTTCAGTCTAACGTGGAAAAGTTTGTTCGTTCATCCTGCTGGATCTTCCAACGAAAAATACAACCGATTAAAGAGAAAGTCCGTCGTACAACTTTTTTCTCGTAGGAAGAAAGAAAATTTTAGTTGTAGATGATCGTAAGCCTGGAAAGATCCTCGAGAGGAACTAAGGTCCCCCTCGATCAGCCTATTTCAGCGACAAGTTCGTAAGGTACCGTCTGCTCGTTTTCAACCGCATGAGCGCATCGTCTGCGACGCATTCCTTCGTACACGACGGTGGAAGCACCGGGCGAAGGAAAATAAAGGGGGTGCCAGAAGAAGGGACGAGGGTGGGGAACGACGTAACGGAAGAGAAGGAAGCCGGGCTCCGACGGTGCACGCCGTAATTTGAATTCCGAGTGAATTGAGTTCGAGGCTTGCTCGACCCTGTCGAATAACGCCTAGGCGTGTCTGCTTTAATGGAACATTTCCTCCGACGCGACGCTCCGACCACCCGTATAAATAAATAATTAAGACAACCTGCCGTTGTCCGACATTTTTTCGAGACGATTTGCATTTCATTCGCACCGGTTTTCAACTCGACAGCCGAGTTTCCGTCGCGATGAATTAACCCCTCTTCGCCTATCGAGTGCTCGCTAATGCCAACAACTTCCCAACGTTTTCGAATTCAACCGGAAGAATTCGAATGGGAATACTCGGACAAAATATCGTAATTTCCTCGAAATTGCAGAATTAAGGGATTTTCATGGAATTCGGGAGAATATAAACGGTGCTTTCGAGTGGCGAAAAGTTAGAACCGAGTTTCGAGCCTCCGAAACCCATTTGACTTTTATTTCCTCGAAGAAAGCTTTCGACAGCAGCTACTGATATAGATATAAGATATTCAAATAAATATAAGAATATAAAATATTAACGTTCGATTGTTTTTTTATCAACGAAATTGTAAGCGTATAATATTTGAATAGAAGTTCACGCACTCGACTGTCCGAGTTAGCCCGAGTGGAGAAAGCTATGGTTGCGTCGGATAAACGACTGACAGCGTTTCAAGCACGTCTAGTTTCAAGGACGATGCTCGCTCAGACAAAATTATTTTCAGCGTTAACGGTGCGAAAAAGCATATGTAGCAAATTAAAGATTCGAGAACGATCGCGTACAATTGAAACGCGATTTCTACTTGTCTGATAACTTTCGAGATATAATTTCTACAAAATTAATCGCTTCGATCACATTCACTGCGACTAGTATAAGCAGCGAAACTGTCGATAAACGTAAACGACGGAATTGCTCGTCGATACCGCGTTGATCGCGAGGAACGCGCGACTGCCAGTAGAAAGAGACAGACTTTCGTCGGACAAGTGGCCGCCGCCGAGACGGCTCTCTTCGGACAATAGTGGCAAAGACGCGAGACCACTCGAGAGGCACGAGAGCGCGACACGGTGTCTCAAATTAAAGCGTGCCTTCGTTTTTGCCAGCGTTTTCTCGCCGCACCGACGTTTTCCCGAGACGCCTGGCGACGCGTCGACAAAGGTCACGCGGTTCCAGGGTTGGCCGCGATTCGGTGAAGATCGATCGGCCAAAGAGAGTCAGCCAACTTCTTCGAGAACGGCCGAGAAACGCTGCGGAGTGATCGCCAGATTTGTTTCTTTCGCGCAAGTTCGCTTTCGAATCGTTCGGAAACTCAGTTCCTTCGCCGTGGAGAAGCAGTTTCGGTCGGAATTCGACGAAGAAATGTCGTAAAGCGAAAAAACGATTACAGGGTTTTGACCCAGTTCGCGTTTTGACGCTTACGGACGGACGTGCGTATAAGAGATATTAGTATTTGAGGTCACGCTACCTTTCTGTCACGGAACGTACATTCTTGTCAATCTACGAATCAATAACTCTATCGAACGAATCACCAACGAGACGATTAATATTGTCCAATGTAAAAACCACCGAGTTTCGTTGTCTCCGGTGGTCTCTGTCGAGCTAATTTATTTTGCTAACGGTAGAAAATTCCAAGTTAGAGAAATCCTGTCCGATACCAAGACCGGTAGTTGCGACCTTTGATGGAAGTTCTCTTCCTCGGCCTTTTTCTAGCGCGCGAGAGAGAAAAGCTGCGCTTCTGGAAGGAAGATTCGAGGGCAAAACAGGCTGCCGCGAGTATCCCAATGACGTGCAACGTCGACCCGAGGGTTCGGCCGATTACTCGCAAAAACATGGACGAGACTACTTCACAGACGAGTGGGATGATTGCGTGGCCGAATTAAAGAGGAGCGACCTCGAGCACGGGGCACCGCAAGCCGCTGCAAGTCCTCGTCCAACCTCGTTTCCCACCTTCAAATCTAAGTTACAGACTTGCAGACCCCTGCCGGATGAAAGTTTTAAGCGGCGAACGCCGCCACCTTTGTGCCGTGGCTACAAAGAGTATTAGAACGGACGGCTGAGAATTATAGTTCTGGAAACCGCGCAACCGGGTTACCGCTTCTCCTATACTTTGGCCGAGGAGATCGTGCGGCAAGTGTTTTATGATGGCTATAGCGAAATTTTGTAGCCAAGAGGAAACCATTTTGGTATATTTGGTAATGATAACGGTATGACGAACTTTTTTACTTAACTCGTCCACTCGGAATAGCAACACCCGCGTAAATTGCTTTCGATGCATTTAATGTACGTGGTAACGTTTAATAACGATTAATTATTTATACACGACGCAAGATGAAGTTAATTACATCGGAGTTGGCCGCACAGTGGATGTTATCTCAGCTATCAAATATCCTACGATGGCGCTTGGATAAATTTATATACGCGCGACTCGACGATGATGTTCGCGAATGACCCCGTGTTTAACAGTGTACAAGCTGGTGCCTCGATCAGAGTCCAGACGTCCGTAACGTGAACGGCTCACGGACATCTTCGATACCTGTATTCGCGTAAACTGTCATACTGTACTGTTTGCGTAGAGCTTGTGTAAGCAGAAGCGCGAAAATTTAGGATTGTTTAAAATATCTTGCCTTCTAGCTGTATTTGTTTTACAAAGTTTGAAAAGTACGAGCCAGGAAAAGCGTATATCGTAATTCTGCTTGTACCATGATTACAAAAGTTACACGTTCCAAGTTTTCCAGCAATATCTTCGAACCTTAGCTCGACTGGATCCTCACGACCAACTCGACCCACTTGAGAAAGAAGATAAGGAAAACGCGTCGAGCTCGAGAGCATGACCTCGAAGGAATCTCTTTCGCGACAGAGAGCCTGTGATTTATTTTCATGCCGATTCGCAAGCTGCAATCAACTATCGTTCGAATCCACGGCCCATCGGTTCTATTCGGCGTGGCTTCAACTCCAAATAAAAAATGTACTATCTGTCTGTATAGCCTTCTGTTTTTCTCGTTCCTTCGCTACCCTGCCGCCTATATTCCGGAATTTCTGGTAATACCAGCTCGCTTTTGCCTGCCCGACCATCCTTCCCATTCCCCTATCGTATCTCTTTCTGTCGAAACTTATATTTCACTTCCAAGTTTTTTCTTATCTCGCGTGTATTCGCTGCCAGCCACGTATATCCGCCAAGCCAGCTCCGATTCGTCTTTTCTATTTCGTTTCATTTACCAGTCACACTTCATGACCCGATAAAGTTTTCCGGGTGGCTGCGTCTCTGCCACCACAACTTCGAGTTTCATTAAATGAGGAAACGGCCGAGACAACGCCGCCGAGAAAAATATATTTCGCCACTCTGGCAAAACGGAGAACAGCCTGTGTTTTATGAAACGACGAACGAATTGGTTCCATAGATGAGAATGTGCGCCAGAGATTGATGCAATTGGAAATTGTATTTTTACGTGCGAGATTCGTCACGATTCGAGAATCTGTTTTAAACGAAAATAGAAACGTACGACGAAAATAGCGATTTGCACGATTAAAAGGATCAAGATCGCAACGTTTCGCGATGATACAGCCGTTTTAAAACACCGTGTATCCTGACCAATGTCTCGAAAAGTTTGTCCCTTCGAAATTTCGCTCTTTCGTATTTTTTCGTTCAAATAAATTTTCGCCCACTAATTATACGAACATATCGCGTACACGCTGGTTATCACCAGGAAATATCCAACGTATCGAGTATAATTGTGAACTCGCCGCAGCTGCTGCGAGCTATCAATAACCCGCACCCCCATAGCAATTTCACGCGTATCTGTTTTTAATATCGACGTACGCGAAATGCCGCGGGTATTGCGCGCGAGCATTCCAAGAAAAATAAAAATCAATCAGCAAACAGCTCTAAATCATAACCGAAACCGAATATTTGAGGCTCGTAGCATTCCATCCGATATTCATCGGTACGTTCCGACTCCCTGTCGGCGTTCCACGCTTCGAAAGCGGCGACGCCGAAAAATCGATCGGCCACCCTCTGTCAAACAGTCAATCGTTCAACGTTTCGATCGGCCACCCTCTGTCAAATAGTCAATCGTTCGACGTTTCGATCTGCCAGTCACCCGTTCTAACGAAATTTGTCTTTTGCACTGCTAGCAACAGCAAGAATTATAACAAGAAACGATCGGCCGATGTAATTTGTAACAATCTCACGCGTCGACATATGCAATCGTGCTAACGATTGTTATTTAACGGTTGAAATTGCGGCATAAAATTGAAAACAGCGAAAACTACCGTAATAGAGTGATCGAGTGAACGACAAGCGGGAATCGAGGAAACGGCCGAGTTTATCAGCATCGAACCAAGATAACAGAATAATCGAGAATCGAGAGGAATGTAGTCGCAACAGCGCAACGCGATGGTTGAATGCGAATTGGCCTTCGCTCGATTCCTCGGTCGAGCGATCAGCGATGCCGTTGTTCCTGTAAAAAGCTCGACGAAACGTAGAGGCGAAGGATTTTCGGAAAAAAGCAAAAGAGAATCGCGGTTCACCGAATTCGCACAATTCTAATCGACGTATAGCATCGATAAATTCGTTCGCGTCACCGACCACGCGATTCGTGGCTCAGACACGATAAACCTTCCTCCTCCTCCTCTTTCTCTCTTCTCTCTCTATCTCTCTCTCTCTCTCTCTCTCTTTCTCTCTCTCTGCACATTGCCTTTAAAACGTTCTGCAGAATGCGTTCACGCGCTTTATTATCTCGATGAGCTTTGCGCGAGCGCAAGACACAAGCTGGTCCACGATTTCCATTTCCTCCTCTTTATTGGCCTGTTAAAAGTTACGTTTGTGCCGGCATTTACGCCTGATTAAGGTTTAACTCGATTCAAATGCGAGAGAGGGGGACGAATAAGGGCGATGGAGCAGGGTGACTGCACCCTTCTGCACGTCACGGCTTTTCATCCCCTGTTACGCGATTTCAAATACGATCGAAGGGATGTTATTTAGCCGCTTTATGCGACGGATTGACTTTTATCGAGTCACCGGGGATGCCGACAAGTAATTTCTGCGGGTGCCGCGGTCTTTCCTATTCCTCTTTCTTCCATTTTTCTTTCTTGGCGCGGAAATCTTTTTTTAAAAAATAGTTTTTTCAAGGAACTCTTCGAGGAAGAAAGTAGACGGCTTGAAATAACCAAACTACACGATATACGTATGTGGCCTACCAGGTGCCAAGCACGACATTTACGATTAATTACCGGTGATGAATTTCCGTAACAAGACATTGTTTTTTACCGGGAGAATCCTACCGCCGCGCAGGTCCGCTTTTTAAAAGGCAACCAGGTAGAAAAACGTAACGGAGAAATTGGCGGCGATGGAGAGAGGTGGCACGAAAGTGACCTAAAAAAGCCAGCAAGCCATTAAATGTATTTTCCTTCACTTTGGCATCGAATTCGCGTAACGCGATACAACATTGATTCTAGACGAAGAAACAAAGAGAGAGAGAGAGAGAGATTTCTGGCTTCGTCGAAGAATTTCGGATCGAACAGCGATAACCTTTTAATACGATAATCGTATATTTTTTATCCAGGACGGCTTCTTCCATGTATCGTGGTAGCAAAATTTTATCGCGAATCAGATTTCACCTCGGATAACGTGACGTTCGTCCGCCATAATTGAACGATCTTAGACGAAACATTTAAAATTAGAGCTCCAAGGAAAAAGACAGATCATGCGTCGTATGAAACTGTAAAACGCGTAATAAAAAACGACAGAACAAAGAAGGAAGAAAAAAAAGAGATTAGGAGTCTCGTGGAAACTTCAAAGAGGAGCAAAAACGTTCCAGTTTCCCCTATCCCGTTTCCCATTGACCCGAATTCGGTGCTTTCCTGTCCGCACATCTCTTTTTCTATCGGCCGAGAAAACTTTTCACCAGCTGTTCTATCTTTCGTATCGTACCGCCGCTATCATCGTCGCGTTTTGTTTTTACTTCGCCTCGTATCTTTTCTCTTCTCCCTTTTTTTTTCAATCTACCCGTACACTACCAGGTAAAACGCAAACGCGGAGCATCGGAAAACCTTTTTTCTCTCACGATCTTTACCCAACCCTTCGCGTTACAGCTTGATGTTGCATCAGCGTGACATTATTTTTCGCGCTTATCTGACGTTATATTTCACCGTTTACCTCACACGTTGAATGTAACACCGAACTGTCTGATATTCAGGTCACGTGCCGGATTTTCCCCGCGTTTTTCGCGATATTTACACTCGCATCTTTTATTTTGATGCGATCTCTATGCCAGTGTACTGGAACGGAGAACAAAACTAAAGGAGAATGCATCGTAATTTATACGCGTACTCCGCATCCATTCTGTCACAATTACGCTCGTTTCTTCTTTTATATTCGTACGTATTGCAAGTACATTCTCCAAAGATTTAAAATCATCTTAATAAACAATTTCAGTTACTCGTTTCATCTGGTTTCTCAGTCTCGCCTACGTATCGAGCTCGATCCCATCCCTGGCCATAATCGGACGATCTTGCAAACCAACGAAATAAAGCCGACGTTGCGCAACGCCAACGACTCGACCCCAATCAAGATGATTAAAAACGATTTAATAAAAAAAAGAAAACATGGTTGAGTGTGTGTTGGCGAGTCGAGTCGAGCGTTAATACATGGCTGGTCATCGTAACGACATTATCGAAGTTCAACCGTTGTAATTATCATAATTGGCCCTCGCAATAATGATTTATTGGGCGACGTCCGTTACGCTCGATATAATCTATGGCATCGTATCATGTATAGCAATTTCCGTGCACAACGTATAAATAAATCCCCGTTATTCCCACGCGAAAAAGCACATTCGAGTGGGTGGAGAAAGAGGGAGGGGAGAGAGAGAGAGAGAGAGAGGAATGGTTCGATGCGTTTCGTTCGTTTGCCGATTGATGCGTTTCACGCGGTTCCACGAAACGTGGCTAATTCTAACCAGGCAAATGGAAATTGACGTTTGAGTAGCTTCGTCTATTATCTGAATCAATACTATCGGGAATTACAAATCAACTATTATCATCGTTATTTCTCTGGCCGTTTGCGTCCGCTGTTGCGTTCCCTGCTAATTAATCTTCGGGTAGCCAAACTTCTTTCCCAATTTGGGATAAATTATGCATCATGTTTCCAATGTGTTAATGCCGGCTTTTACGGTACGACGAGCAACAGTACATAGTCATCGATTTGTTGCGCGATATAATACCAAACATGTATCGACATATATACGTCGAGTTTAAGTTTTCCGAAGAAATCGATTGAATAGACTATCGTAGAATAAATTCAGCATTGCGAGCGACGAGTAAACATCGAGACAAGCTGATTAGCAAAAATCACGTCAGCTTGGTACCGTGTAGTGTGTAACGAGATGTATTCGCCACGTACACTGTCCTGCGTCGTGCTTGACTTGTTTTCACGACAGAGCCAGGCTTTGTACGCCATGTCCCGAGGAAAGGGCGTCGATAAACAATGTGCAACTTGCAATAAAGCTCGTACAAGTGTCCTTAAGACTACTTCAGCCATGTCGAAACAGCGTTCTTGGTCCTGACGAATCTCCGTCGTAACATCTATAACGCGATACGATTACAGAGAACTACGAGATTATATTTTTTTGTCGCTTCCCACCAAAAGAAACGCCAACAATTTCGATCAGCCGAATCTTTATGAGAATATATTTCCGATAATAAATTTGGCAAATTTCTTTCGGTCAATTTGTCTGCAGCTTTTAATATCCATAATAAACAGCCCGGTACTTTTAACTAAAACGTGCTCCCAAAGGATGCTTCGTTACTTTAATTATAGCTCGAAAATTATAATCGACCCGAGTGCAGCTAGAACATTGTTAGCTTAACTGATACTCGAAGATTATAAAAATTCTACCGTAACTCGAGAATTATTATTGACTCGCTTACGACTCAAATTATATCGATTTAAATTGAATGCAATTTCAATTTCCTTTTCTATTAGATCGTTTAGAGTATTCCAGCGAATGCTTTTTATACGTTGCATAGAATCATATTTGCCAGAAACAAGAACGTTAAGTAAATTAAAACGTTCAGCGAAACGTTATCGTGGTTGAACTCTCCATATTCGTCCGAAATATTCGTCAATTTGGTCGATCTCGTGGAATGTTGTTATAATACCCAGTTTTGACGAGCACCTTTTGCACGATAATCCTGCTCAAGAACCAACAGAGTATCGTAATTAAAAATTCTACGTATGTAGAAGTTTTCATTTACATATAATTACGTTTCTGTACTTCCGTCTCTGTTCATCGTCGTGCTTCGTCGACCGAACGATGGCACGGTCCAATAAATTAGTCGTATGCGGTTTAGTCGCGTGTACGTTGCTGTATTTCGTGTGGTTCTCGTTGCGCGAGTATCCGTTCTTTGCGTACGATTGAAAATACACTTCGATCTTTTGCCAAATGGAAGCGAGATTTGCTTTTCGCTCGTGTTTTCCGATAAAAGAGAAGCATCGAATGTCGCGAATGTATCTTATTATCTGCCGTCTTAAATCGATGACAAAATTGACTCGAATCAAGTTATTTAAAGTGGTTTTATGTTTAAAGGGGCCCTAGAAGCCACATACGAAAATATTATTTGCGTATTTTTAATCTAACGATCGATAATGACAATAATGGACGGCAGGGCAAAATTTAACGACCAAGTAAAATTAAAATTTCGTATAAACGGCATTTCACGCGCATCAAGCTAATAGTTAACAGGAGGCTCTATAGCCGCATCATGCGAGGAATTTCATTGCACGACGGCACGAAATATACGCTGGTTTGGTCTCGTGTTTCGATTGACCTTTCGTCTACCATGTTTTAAGACATATTCAACGCGTTCACATATCCGGTATATCCAGTTCTCTATATCGAACCTTCTGCGAGCCTTAAAAACGCCGTAAAAACCTATAACCCTGTCGAAAGGTGGTGGTTTCTCCCAAAAAGCTTTTTATTTCTGCCACGAGATCGCATCTCACCATTTGTCGGTGGGTAGAAAACCGCGACAAATTATCCGAAGCGCGACTCTGATCCTCTCCGGCCGATCGATGCGTTTCGCCGACGCGGTTCGCTAATTCCGTACGTGCAAATGGAAACTGACGTTCGACCAGCTTCGGGATTATCCTCGTGACGAAATATCGCTGCCGCATCCTCACGCTCCGTGTAATCGAGCCGATTGCGCAGCTTCCAGTGGAAATAGATAGGACAAAGGGAAACGACGAGAAACGGAAAATTGCTTCGAAGAAACGATAAAAAAAAATATGGAAGAAGAAAGGGACAGAGAAAACTGGAGAAAACGTTTCGCGGGTGGAATTAAATTGGAGCTATGTGGTTGTTTGGTAGCCGGACGATCCAAGGTATGTTCTCGCGCGTTTCCTCGCATTCGTTTCCTTTATCGTTCGACGAATTTCACCTAACGGGTCGTGTTCCGCTCGTTCGATTCTCGATTTCGCGGCTGTTTTAATTAAAGGTTGTCAATTAAACGCGACATATAATTAGGAACGATCGCTTGAATCCGAATCCGTGAACCACGTGGCGGCTAATAGGCCACGGATTTATGACCCGTTTCGAACCGGATCATTTGCTGCAGGGATATCAATGATCGGGGAATATAATTGTATCGATCGTTCGACGCTTGTTAGTGGTACTGCTGAGGCTGTATCTCTTGCGAGAAGAGGAACGAGGAATTCTCCATTTAATCGGTGATTTCGCGGGATTTTTGGTCCAATTCCTGGTATTCTGGTAATTTATAGCTACTTGTTAGGTATATGCAAATGTAACGGCTGTAACGTTTGACGGACGTTATACATTTTACGGATCGAGGAAAATATTCGATCGTACGTTACCATACCAACGTTGAGTTACCACGAGAACGATCGAAAATTCGTGAAAGGGTATGACGTAAAAAAACGCTTGGCCCGCGTTATCGATAACAACGCAGATATAAGAAATAGAACGTCCATGGGATAGCCATAATCCTGGTCATCCGCCATCGAATAAACCGGGTCATAACTTCTATCGCTATTAGGCCGTGGCAAAGTAACAATTTCGGCGCTGAGAACGTGTCTGGCGTCAGCGTCGAGGCGCGCTACGCGACTTTTACGATGGCAAGACGAGCTCGAGTCGATTAACTTAATTAGACAATCGCCTAATGAATTCGAGAATGGCGGACCATTAAGCGACCGACTAACGCGCATCCTTGATCGTTTTCTCGTATACGATGTACTCAGAACGGACTTTGCTATCGCGAGCCTCGTAAATAGAGCTTTATCGCTCTTCGTTTGCCACCCTTAGTCGCGAAACCGTCGCTGCACCGGCTAAATCTCTGTCCCGACCAAGTAGATAATGGCATGCTATATAAGATGGTTTAAACGAGCAACAAAACTTGCTTTTGGGATAGTTGTAATAAATATAAATATCAAGGGTGTATGCCAGGTCTGCAACGAGACTGCGCGAGAAGGATACTTTCGACAGATGGTGTCAAGAAAATTCGAGGATTATATATTTTTCGGAATAACGGTAAATGGATCACTCGCGGAAGGTAGTTTCTTTCTTCGAAAAAGAAAATTTTCTTTCGTCTCCGATCTACTCGTTTCAACGCTTATTTGAGCATCTGTGTACGTCGACGAAACATTTGTATACCCAAGTTGGCATCCACCAAATACCAAAGCTAGCGGAACTTTCTTCAAACAGCCAAATTTAACGCGAAACTCCGTCAGGGAAGGTGTCAAGAGTCGCACAGGAAACAGAGTTTTGCTCTTTAATCTCGATTTTGTTTCGAGTCGATAACTCGATTAGTTTCCGAGATACGAGCGCAGCGTCTTAGACACGCGGCATGGCAAAACGGTAGCTGAGATTCTAAGATACGGAGTGACCTACTTTTTCTTCCTGAAATTACGTACGTCGCTGGCAGCAACATAAAAACGACGTTGACTCAGCGTCCTGTCATCGCCTAGCTCTGGCGACTCGTACGTAAATCGTGCGTAGTAAACGAGTGTGCGACGAGAGTAAACATAGCGAAATACTCAAAATTATGCTTTGGATCGAACGACGACGTCTCAAAAGGCAGAAATCGTATCGACTCGAGTCTTAAAGAGGAGCGTTCACTGATACACGTGTCATACGGATCTTTGAGAATAATTAACGCGAATCGAACGTTATAATTTTTTTTAATTTTAGTACTTTTAATAAGTATTGCACGAGTATAGCTCAAAACGAAAGATCGATGACGGATGATTTTTAAGCAGTTTCGTCTGTGATAATATTCAGAGCTACTTTTAACGATTAGTCGATGCGATTCGAGCGATTAAACATTGCTTCCAATTGCGATTATCGATGCCTTAACATTGAATGAACGTAATCGACCATACTTCCCGAATTTTGGCATTTTCTATTCTTAGTTTTTTCTAGTTTTGCTCTTTAAACCGGTTAATTTCGGCGATTAGTCTTCGCGTTATCTAATAACAGCGAGAAAATCGGCCGGAAATTAGGCACGCAACCGAAAACGGCACACCGAACACGCCGATCGATAGCAACACGCCTCTGGCGGATCTTTTCTTCCCGAAACTTTATTCTCGTGGTTGCCGAGGTCGATGGAAGAATTGCTCGTTGAATTAAATTCCTGCGGTGTTGTTCGGCTGCACTGTCTACCGACCCGACTTCCGATAAAATCGAGCAGGCTTCAAATTGGTTAGAGCCACCCCTAACCCCTAACGGAGTCGGTACACCGGCGTTATTTTCTTCGCGAGAAACGAAATAGGGAAAAAGCGGAATTTTTATATGTTTGGTACGTAGTTCACGCAGGTTATCGCGATGGTCGTTAAAGTTGTTACGAATTTACGTATTTAATATACACCGAATTTACTTTGAATCCTTCCGAAGGCACAATAAAACGATACAACGTCGTTACGTAGAACATTATGGGTACATTAAAATCGCTTACCGTAATCGCTATACAATTAGAATCATTCTAAAGGCGAGGCTTCTATCGTCGAAGGGAAACAGGAACGTATCTTGAAAATACCACGCTGGCGTTAGTGGATCGATCGTCGAAGGATCAGTGTCACGGAAAGGACGAGAATTTTGTCCCTCTACAGCACCTACAATTAAAAAAAGTTTCGATGTAACAACTGTTAAGTATAATATTTAGATATATAACTTATGAGAAAAAACATAAAGCGAGAAGCGACTCATCGTGAAAGTTGAACCGTCGCTATACATCAACCTAAATGCGCGTCTCTTCAACATTTCAACTTCATTTCGCGAGACAAGTCCCCAGCACGTGCCTCGGAGGCTTGGTTCGAGGCGAATAAAGCAAGAGACATTCCTCAAGACCTCCTACATACGTCGGTCAATGAAATTCCAGGGCGGCGCCTGGCTGGAAAGCCTGAATTTTTCATTAAATTAACAGCGCAACAGGTCGCGTATGGCGCGTGTCGAAGAGAATTGTTTAAATATTGCACGAAAGGAGCGGCCGCGATGTCTTTTTTTCTACCCTTTACCGGTCCCCTTCGACCCTCTTTCCCTGGCGACGAATTAACGCGCAACAGGTGAGTCCCTACACTGTCCGCGCATAACTCAGCGAGACGGATATTTCGAATTTTTCCATCCTTTCTCGTCATTTTGTCGCGTCCTGCGTTTGTCGAACGAACCAACAAACCAACACCTTTGCTCGGTGTTGCGTCAGAGGAAAATGGCGTCAAGTATCGTGAGAACGCGCACTGGCGGACAAAAGTTTCGGGTCACTCGGTTTAAGCCTGGATTATAGTTCGATGCTACGTGAAACGTCAATCGCTCGACTCCAAGTTGAGAAAGTTATCCCGTTGGAAACCGTAAATTTCTTTTTAATTTCTCTCGGTATTCAACGAGGAGCAGAAAGCAGCCGAGTATTTTTGTTATAACTTTTTAAAACACGCTTCGAGCTACGTAACTCACGCTCAACGAGAGAAACTACGAATGCAACCGTTTTAATCTGTCGCGTAGATAGCAACGAATCGCAGAAGGTTTATACGGCACTACGATATCGGCATGTTGCATTTGGGAATTAGAAACGTGCACTGTTCTTTCAGACATCGAGCAAGGAGATCGATAATCCGAGAGATCTGCAGGATCGCGAGCGGCAAAAAGAAACTAGGAGAAACGAAATATCGTCGACAAAGGAGATGAGCTTTCCGAATGAAACAGACTCGAAGAGATTGAAACGATAGCCGAACGAATTTTTTTCCTCGAATGTCAAAGGAATATCGATGAACCGTGAACGTAAGATAAGATGTCGCGGTACTTGTAATTAAAAAGGAATTAACGTCGAGACACGGGCTGGTATATACGGGACGAAAACCACAAAGAACAGAAGGTCCGACTAAACGAGAGAAGACTTACGACAGCTTTGTGAATAATTAAACGTAGATCTGAGAATAGACAAGTAGAAGGCACAGACCGAAGAAGATTATAGGAAAGTGTATAAAGAAATTATAGAAAGAAATAACAGGAAATATTCCGAACGTAAGTCAGTCGGTATTTAATCAAAGCGACTGCTGTATAAAAAATTGCCAAGAAAACGTTTAGAGCCAAGCAGAGACGTAATTCAGCGATACGTACTTCTAAATTGAAGGTAAGCAGCGTCTTTTATGAAAAGCGTTCTCATTCTCAGGCATTTGCGTGCATAACGTCTATTCGGAGAAACGAGTATCTTTCTAGTTTGAAAATTAGTGGGAAAATTACCTGTGTGCAGGAAGCAGCACCGAGAATCGAGAAGTGGAGAGATCTCTGAACGACTAGCAACAAGTTGCGAAGGCAACGACGTACCAGCAGGTTTCTTCGTACGCGTAGACGCGTAAAATTTTTCATTCGCCAAGTGCTGTCGTTCTCTCCTCCTCTTTCTTTCTCTGTATTTCTCCTTCACTTTCGCGATTCTCCAAAAACGATCGAGACCGTTTCGTCTGGCAGCGTGGTGCAACAGGTAGACACTTAGTATCCTTCTACGAAGCGGAATTAATTTCCTCGACGCGATCCACGTTTATCAGAACGAAACGTGTGTAGCTATGGTACGAGCCATCTATTCTTTTCCTCGTGAGAATTTTTCTCGGCTGTTCGGTAATCCAGAGTTTAAAGAAATCGAAAATTACCGACTTTGATATTGCTCTCCGGAATTTTAATTCGAACGAATTATTCGATCGAATAATTTTTCTCTCCGGATTAAAACGTCGAATAGAGTAATACGAGATTTCATTGGAAACGATCAAAATAATAAAGCAAGACGAACCAATTTCGCGGTGCATCGTTTCTACGACTTCTTTCCCTTAATTGAAATACTTTTCCTATCGTTGCTACACCGAACTACGAGAAAATTAATTCTACGAATATCCAAGAACTACTCCCTTACGTTTTTCCCCTCTGTAGCAAGATCTTTTTTAAATTAAAAGAAAGGAAAAGCAAAAGCTTCGTAAATATTCTCCGCGTACCATTTACGGAACGGTAAACGATCTTCCGTCAGACGTGGGGAAATATCAGGCGCAATAATAAGCTCTAAAGCAAGAGTACGTTGATAAATTGCACCACACTGAATAAATGCGTTTACAGATGAGAACAACGAGTGACTTTATCGCGCGTACGAGGCCGATAACGATGAAAAAAGACAAAAAGAAGGCGTTGTAATCCCACAGTGGCACGTTTCTGCACAGGATTACCATCCATAGACAGGAATGACAATGTTCAATATGTCGGTAAGGCAATTTCCTATGAAAGCAACGTGCAACAGGTAGAGAACGTCGCCTTGCTCGCGAATCGTATCGCATTGGAACTTTTCGATCAAATAGATACAGCTGGCTTCGACGAAATTTTATTCGAGACCGACTTACAACGTCTCGCTTTCTAACGACGATTATTTCACTGTCATGTGCACCTGATTAGATCCACGAATTGGCTCCAGAAGAATGATGTTCGAAGAGTTCGCATCCGTCGTTGTACGATATCCAATAAATAGAACGATAAAAAGAATTTTAATTCGTCCGAACAAAGGATGAGAAGAGAAATAGCAACGCGGTAAAAAAAAATTGGAGAGTAAAGAATATGGCGGTGAAAAAATATAAACGTAGGAAACAATTAGGGATAGTGATATCTATACGATCTCTAGGAATATTTTTCATCGAAGAATCGGATTATCTCGAACGAGACATCTTGTTTCCTTCGACGAAAATTCGTTCTTGCTGATCGTTCAACGTCATTTCGTATCGTTGGAATCGTCTAATGACACGATATTGGCAAACTTGGTTTAAACGCGACGTAACTAACGCAGCGACCCAGTGTAACGCGAATCACAAAATTCGCCATTGAAAAATGACTATCCACGGCGCAGCAAGTGGAACGAGTCAACCAGTGGTCAGACCAGGAATCGCGTTCCACCATTTCGTATCGATTTTTCGCGAGAAGTGGATGACCCGGTTTTTGGCGCACGCTTTGTGCCGCTTTTAACAAATGACCAGTCACACTCGTTCGCCAAGAAATTTCTAACCAACCGCGAACGAAAAGCTACTTCGAAAATCATTTAAAATGAAAAACTCACGATACCATCGTACAGTGCTATTTTCATATATTAAATCGACTAAATCCCGTTTTGATCGACGTGTTTTTTTTTTCCAATTTATAAACCGGCAATACTTTCTATTTCCGAAACGAAACTTTTTATCGTCTATCGAATCACCACATTGGTTCGCCGTGAAATCACCGTACTATTCGTTGAAAGAAAGGCCCCCGAGTTAAAACACGTTGATCAGACAGCAGGCAACGATTCGGGAGCTTTCAAACAACGTCGAAGCCTGTTTCGTGCGAATTTCGACGTGCCAGCCCTTCGATTTCACACGTAAGCGATCGACGACTCTTAATTACACAATGTATCAGCTTGTACTTAATCAAAGAGATCGGCGAATATAGAAAGAAACGAGAGAAAGAGGCTGAGCAAGATTCGCCGAGAGAAACAGAGAAGTAAAGTGGCTTTGAAAATTTTCGACAGATATATTACGTTTCCTTGTTCGAGACGTCGGAGCGGAGATCGCGATGTATCGTTTCAGTTTCACACCGACTCGCGACTGGCGCGATCAATTACTCGCGTGGCCGCATACTTGGTTAACTTCAACGGGATTTTAGCGATGAAAGAAAAGAATCGAAGTAAAAAGAACGTAGAAAAGAAATTAACGAAATGGTAAAACTAGGAGATAAAGAAAGGAAAAAAGGGGGATAGAAGAGGAAGAGTAGAGAAAAGAGGTTGAAAGGGGGAAAAAATGGTGAACGCGTAGCGATTGCAGAGGTGTTAAAGGACGTTCTATGCCTGTCTCTGTCTCCGTAGGTACTGAAGCGCAGTTCGATACCAAGAACGGTTATATTCCAACCCCTTCTCCGCCGTTCGAACGCTACGCATCGCAAGATGGCTGGCCATGTTTGCGAAATGGCGCCTGCGCGTGCGATTTCTGCTCGGATGCCCCGTACGTCCCTCTACGCCTCCTCGTTCCTTCCTCTTTCTCCTTTCTTTCCATCGTGGAATAGCGATGGGACCGATCCGAGACCTACTTGCTATTTTTCATCGATTTGTCGTTTGATTGGTCGAGCTTTGTCAGTTTTAAGCGAATTCATAGTGGAAACGGCGTACGAGGAATTTTATGGCTGATTAATTTACTTGTTTCCAGAGACCTTGTTTCGGTTCTCCGTTTTTCTTTCCTCCGGTTTCTACCTAAATTGAGAGTCTCTTTTTCCTTTTTTAAACGCATTGAATTGTTGTACATTTTGTGGAATGTATCGATCGGAGAGAATTCTAAGATGCATTTGTGATTTTAGCAAAATTATTTAGCGTAAAAAGAGCGAGATATTGTAACGAAAGAGCTTGGCGAATTGCAAATTCAACGTGGCACAACAGAAATAGTAACCGTGCGTTTGAAAGCTCGATTCGTCCTCGATTTGAAGCTATTCAAACGCGAGGAAAATTCTGCTTCAGGAGTAAAATCAATTAAAAACGGGGACAACTCGGAGAATTAATCACCAAGTTGAAACATTTGATTTGAATAAATGTAAATTAACATTGTCTTTTGACGTCGATATCCGGGAAACAAATACATGTTCGGATTCCTATATGTAGAAATACTCGTTAAATGGTTAAAACGCGATCGAGATACGCCGACGTTGTCTCGGGGAAAATAAGAAAGGAACGAAATCGAAAAATGGATAAAATTCAAGAAGGATAGAATATAATTAGCGGCTGGCATATTAAAATATCGATTTAACGAAGGCACATCAATACCATCCGAGTCACGTTTGATCCCATCGCTAACTGAAACATCCCCTGCTATTCGTCGCCGGTTCATGCGACCATCTTCATCCCTCTCCCCTTTCATTTGATCATCTCGGTCCCCTGTCTTTTCCCCAGACTATTCTCGCCTTTTCTTCCAATTCTTCGAACGACCGATTTCCAACAACCCCCTCACCGATACCTCTTCAACCACTTCGTCTATGATTATTTCGCACTATTACAGGGACGTCCTTGTTCGGCCACCGAATATCACCAAAAATATTCCTCTCTCTCCTGTACGGGTTTTAATCCACGTTCCCTCTTCTCGTACACGCTACGATCTTCCACGACGAGAGAAGACGAAGAAACACCTTTCGAATCACATTTTTACTTAATTGCATTATTCGTCCATCCATCTGGTGGAAAACGTATCTTTTATCTCATTTTTTCGTTAACACTATTTTTGCATATGATTGCTACGGTATAACCAAAATATTGCGCGAGTCATAGCATGCCTCGATACGAGGGAAACACTAGAAACGGTTTACGTGTAAGAATTACTCGGAATGATCTCTTCACCTAAGCAAGCGTAATGGAGAAGTCGATAGATATAAAAACAGCGATGATGAAATGTCTGAAAGTATATAGATTCTGACGCAATCAGAACGACACTGCAGTAAAATGAAATAAGTCGATCAATGATCAGACAACCTATTCAACTCGGAATGACATTCAAATAATTCGTATATCAGCATCTATTCTCTGTAATATCGTGCTGTAGTTTAGAATAACATTTTTCGTCATTACCAGATTTCTTGAAACGACTCCAACTTCTCTTACAATTCGACGTTTTTTCTTATCTTCGGTAGCGGTGGAAACAATTTAGACGCGACGAGATACCCTGCTCTGTGTCACGAGTTCTTCGAAGTAATTTTCGGTTAATCTTATAAACGCTTAACTGTGAAAATCTGTATTGAACGCACTTTATCCTACAACTTCATTTAGAGTATTTGTAGAGTAAAGTATAGGTATTCCGATTCTCGGTTAATCAAAGTAGCAGTTGCTCCCAGGTGCCACCAATTGAATTACTTGACCAGGCACGTTTCACTCGCTAAGTACTGAAAGTGACTTCGTAACTTGCGGTTAATACGCTGATACAAATTTAAACGGGACACGAGACTGATTCTTGAAACAGTCTCTATGAGCATTCGTCGCTATTATAGGACATCCTGGCTGGATCAATAAACGTTCTACGTTGGGCAAATCCGTCTCTGAGCACGAGCATTTTTATCGAGTATTTATCGTACGAAACCAGTCCAAATTCAACCAGAGACATGGTCGGATGTAACTTTGCTCTACCGTCGAACGTTTCAAACGAGACTTGATTCCAACTCGTGTCAAAATAGAAATGCCATTGTTACAAAGATTGATTTTTTCTTTAGAAAATTCTACGAACTTCCGAAAAAATATTCTCGCAATCGTTGAACTCTTCGTCGCGATCGAGTTACAGAAACGTTACTGTACGAGATAGCTATTTCGCGATATCATAAAGTGTCCGAAGCGTGGCAACAAGCGGATGCCAGCAACAGCCCAGGTCTGTTGGCGCGTGTACGCGCGCGTTGTCGTGTGTTTCGCGCGCGTGTCGTGTATTTTGCGTGCTTTTCGCCCGAACACATCGAGCACAAGGGGATTCATTAAGCGCGCGTGGACGCCCGTGTACGTGCTTTGTCAGTCTCTATCGGGATGGATGCTCGTGACGTTATGATTAACGCGACTGAATTTTACGCGCGAGACTTCGCATCGAGCCGGTGATTTCCGGCCGAATCGATTAAGCTTTCCGCGCGTGATTCGTGCCCGATCACCGGAATCGATCGACGCGACGTTTGTCACACAGTATTTTTCGTTCATTTTCTCCTCGTTTTTATTTTTTTTTTTTTTTTATCCTTTCGCCGACAAAAAAAAATTACACCATGTTGTATGCAGAATTGTTTGACGCGATTTATTTTTTGACTGACGCGAAGATTAGATGGAAAAAAAATTGCAGTAACGGTCAGTTGGAAACAACCGATAGAAAAAGCGAATGACGATGTTTTAAAATTCACCGAATGCATACGTTCAACGCTAGATATCGGTTTACACTTTTATAGTTTTGGTACGATAATAAAACTTAAATCGTGTATGTTTTATCCAATGATTTCGCGTCTTTCATATAAAAGATTCGACTGCAAAGTCAATCGCTACTCTGAACGAAAGGTACGTGATTTTAAATATACGACCCGATAACTGCGTCGTAGTCGATAAAGATCCTTCTCATAAAACATGCTGCATGTGCTAGATTTCTGTTCCGATTCACAAAATTACCGCGCAATCCTTAATACTCGATTAATTTGACGACCTCGCTCGTATCGCTTTCATCGACTGACTATACACTCCGTATATCCACGTTTTGATCACACGTCGCTCATCTCCCCAGCAAGCTCATTATACTAAACAGTCAACACGTTTTAGCGAATCGAGTCGATCATGATTCCAAGAGCGTACCACGTCCACGAACTCGTACGTACGTACACGAGCGTGCCGAGGATATCGAACGTGCCTTCTGCTGCTCCTTTTTCCGCTGTTCCTGCTCGCGGGTCATTACACCGGCCCGGATATCCAGTCCGAGAGGATCTCTTTCCGGAACACAATTAAAGGCAGGAAGCGTGAGAGCCATCCCGGCTCCGAACCCGCTCTACTTCGTCTATGTATACACCCATACACCTATGTATGTAGGCATGTACGTACGTGGCTTTGTGTGTGTGTGTGTGTGTGTGTTGAAGGGGGGAGGGGGAAGGGTATGTCGAAAGGAGGGCAAGCTCGCAGCGATGGAACGCGAGGGGAGGACTAGCCGAGTTTTCTCGACCCCTTAAATTTCGGCCTGTACCACTTGTTGGCGGCACGCTCGAGCAACAGATGACACCGACCGCCTCGGCGTGCCGATTGTAATTTAATTTTTTCGCGCATATATAGATACGCGGCGGTTGTCGCGAGTAGTGATCTCGTTTGTTCTAATGATCCGCGACCTCGATGGAACGATGCGACCGAGCGATCGGTCGATGGTCTGCCAATGTAATTCTTCTCTATGGAAAGTCTCGAAGAAGGGACGAAAGTTTTGCAAAGCAGTTTACGAGCGATCATTTTGTCCCAAGATATCTCGAAATACAACGTAATACGAATACCGTAAAAACCATTGTTTCCACAAGTTTGACGATCCTAGGTTTGACTCCTAGGGTTGGTTAACGACGTTACCGTAACATATTTTACCGATACCGATAATACTTTGGCAAGAACGTTTTGGAAATTCAAACGCGAAAGTCCCTGTTACACGGTCGTGCGATCCTTAAGAAAACACATTAATAGCTCGACGATAGTTATTGCCCTGGGCGGATACGCCTCCCAAGGTTCGATTCACATCCTCCGACTCACTGGCCAGGCTAATATTTTCAAAATTATTAGCCCGTACAGCGCTAATTCGCCGATATCAAGTCGGTTCCGCGTCGCAGCCAAGGTACAAGTAACGGTAATGTCGTTATAATTACCCAGTAGCGGGAACTTGGCCTTTGAATATTCAATAGGCAGAGGCAGCTAGTAGTTGGAGTCAGCGCGTGAAGCGTTCGGCCCTTTTAACCCCCTCATGACGACCTTCCTACTACCTCACGTGAGACTTAGATTTTTCACGACCACAGACCCTATCGAACTGATTGCTTATGCTGTGCACAACTACCGAAATTCGATTCCAATGGAAGTCGACTACGTGTAGCGATATCAAAGTGCAGACATACATACTATCGTTCGTAAATATCCGAACGTTTTAGTTGATCTGTAGCGATACCGAAGGATAACGGTAATAGAGATACTAAGACTAAAATAACATAGTAACGTCGGATGAACCGCTGAATCCCTACGCTATAAAGATTCACTTTCAAGATGAAACAACAAATTATCGGAAACGGAAAAAATTGCCAGCAACGAATGATTCGCTACGCGTTATCTGAAATCTTGATTCTAGGAATTTAATTTGCGTTTATAATAATTAGCGCGTAAAGTAACGTGGCTACGCGGCATAGGGACGATCGTGTGCATATCTCGGTCCCAACCGAATTAATAATAGAGTTAAAACGTACCCGCCTCAAATTTCAATGCATTATCATTCAAGGGAGGGAATAGCTCGCTAGCTAGAAGCTACACGCAGCGGTCTCGATAATTAGCCTCAGATAAGCTAATTATTTCGATCATTACTATTGCATTAAAATAATTCGACGATACACATTCTAATTATCTGTCTCGTTAAAGTTGAATTAATCATGCTATAAGATCTTGATTTATGCGTATTATTATTTAAATGTGCACAGCCTACACATGTGAAACTTGAATCAAGTATGGATATAAAGTTTCGTTTTAATCGGATATCTCGTTTAGACCTCTCGTCGAGCACTTCTGCAAATAATTTCTAGATCATAATACGGTTACTTTAAGTGGATAATTATACGAAGTACTTAAACATTCGTGCTTTTTTTATTTCTTTCCATGTTAACCGTGATTTCGATCTCTACGTTAAAAATGCGTTCGCTTTCAGGCCTCGGCAATGGGTTCAATGTCTATTTTATATTATAATTAATACATAATTCTAATCTCGACATCGAACACGAAATAACGATGCTATTTCTGCTAATTATGCACATTCGTCGGATATTACGTATGTAACGTACACTTTGCGCAATCACTAACCGCTCGGTATCTTCGCAGGTATGTAACAGATATTTAAATAATTATCGCTGCTAAAGTTTCGCGCCGAAAAAGTCGCGTACCCGATGAAAAATTCTACAATTACGCAACGTCGTTTTAATTCTGTTCTTTTTTTTCTCTTCGGCATCTTTTAAAAACTGCCACCTTTCCAACGCGTATATGTATTCCATTTCTAACAAACACACGGTATATCCCATTCATTTTAGGTTAGAGGCTCGTCAAATTCAGTCTCACGGTTATACTATCCACCCCACAGTCAACCATAAACATTTATCATTCACGACGAACGAATCGGCCGATAAAATCATAAATGCTTCACCAACAGGGAACGCAATACGATATAATCTAAACCTGCTTCGTGAAAAGTTCTTTTGAATTAACGTTTAAACAAACCTTTTTTAGAAAATCGATACAAAATATCGACAATTCTATTTTGGATATTAGAACGAAATAATAAAATTAATCGTTTTAAATATTAAACTCATAAAACCTCCCTGTCAATCTATTACAGGATTACGAATAAAAGATTCTCCAGCTTTGAATATATAAAACTTCTAAGTACAGATTTTTCGCTCTACTATACGATACGTTCTGTTTAACTCGAAACGCCCAAATATCGGGGAAAAATACGAACGAGAGGGAAAACTGTTTGAGCCAAAAATCGTATGATATCGAGGAGAGCGTATTGTACTTTTATCTATTTAATCGTGAAATGGCCTTGAAACGTCCTGTAAAAGTGACGTTACAATCCTTAAAACGGATGCCTCGCTCTTTTATTACGTAGCTACGTAAGTTCACGCGTGTTCGAAACGTTACAAACTGAGAGACAGGTACATACTGTATACGTATACGATTATACAATCGTTATCACTATACGATCGAGCGAGCAACGATGAAAAATGCAGGATGAAAGGTCCTGTAGCGAGCGAGAACGGCGATAAAATCTGTATGATGGCGGCTTCTAATAAAAAAAAGTAAGTCGAACAAATCGTTTTCACGCGGTGCGCGCTTCATTTTTCGCCGGATTCGACTCTGGAAATCTATCCGCGTTGCACCATGCGTCACACCGCAATCCGTTGCGATCATCTTGCTGTTATTCGGTCGTGCCGATATTTCAGCACGCTCTAATTAAACTCACGGAAGGAGACTTTCATTTCGCGTGATACGACCGCTGTTTCTACTCGCGTGCTCGCGACGTCCCTTTTTTCCAGGGGTGTGACACTGAAAAAGGGTGAGCGGATGGAAAATTTGCTGAGCAGAGAAATTAAAAGGGCCATCGTGACTTTGCTCTCGCCGTCAGAGTGTTTTAACGCGTTTTACCCTCTATCCTTTGAGGTAATTATGTTGTATGATAATTTTAAGCGGTGATACCTCTCGGAAAAAAGGGACGAGAGAGGAACTAGAAAGCTTCGTTGAGGTTTCAACGACTGAAAGGGAACGAGGTTCTCTTAGCAATGAATTTACGTAGAATCAGGTTGACGAATGGATTCTTCGTTTTCTATATTAGTTAAATGTTGACGCATTTGCAACCAAAAAGGGGGCAATCTAGTTTTTCTACGGATACGTATAAGTCGACGATGGGATTCGTTCTGGCCGCGAGTGTCTTGCAAAGAGTGAACAAAATCTCGTTGGAAATAACATCCGAAATGCGATTTTTATTTATTTTTCAATACCTGGATGATTATCCTTTCTGATCCTGCGCGAACCATCGAATTAACTTCCAAACTACTTCTCGCCATCGGCAAAGAAAGAGAAAACACGCAATAACTTGGAAATAAGTGATTTGTGATGTCGCAGCACGGGGATTCGGCCTTCGATATACGGGCGTTATCGAAATAACTTAATTTTTCGATTACTCGATCCGCCATCCAGCGTCGACTCCACTTCGCAGCTACTCGATCGCCTTGGTTCTCGCCTTCTTCCTCTCTCGTTAATAAAAAATCGATGGCTTCTTCTCGCTTTATTCCCTCGTGTCATTCTTGTACACACTTGGTGAGAAAGCTTGTAACGTCGGTTCTGTATCCCGCGGCTTTTTCGTTTGTTTCGAAATGGCCTCACGCTGTGAGCTGAGTGCCTCCAAATGCGATCTATTTACGTAGCAATATCCGAGGAATAACCCAAGACGAAATTACTCGAGTCCTGCTGCGGGTTAATGCACGTCTCAATTTTTATTTCGCCATCTTTCAGCCCGCTACTATTTCCCCTCGTTGCAGTGAGGCTGAAAATCGAAGATATTCCAACCCTCCGAAATGTAGTTGTTTCAAAGTTAGTCATGGAAAACTAACAGAGTGGCAAAATTGTTCCTGAAAATATTTTTCTCTCGATAATTCCTTTGTCAGAGGAAAAAGCGTCGATACGAAACCGCGCATTACCTTCAAAACGATTTCCCCGCACGATTCTGATTTTCGAAGCTTCGCTAAATTGCCATCGCATTGGAAATATTTCTGTGTTTAGGCTTCGAAACTCGAAGGGCAAGACGCGCGCGAAAACGAAGGCACGTGCGTGTATGCACGAAAGATAAATTTGCCCGGCAAACCTCCGACGGCAGTTCTAGCTCCGAACTAACCCTCTAGTAATTCAGCCTTTAAGTCAATTAACTTCTTCGTTGCACGACCACGCGACAGATGATTAAGGCACCGTGTTGCTTGCCGCGATAAATTTCTGCGGTTTATTCGCGGCTTGTCCTCGTTCGTATATACCTGTGTACGTGTTACGACTGCGCGAATGCTCGATAGCGAGTGTTTCTCGGAGAATAGTCTGGCAAGAATAATTAAGAAGACAAACGCTCGTCATATTTTTGCATAGAAGCAAGATTTCTACGAACGCGAAACGCTCGCTAGTTTTTTTTAATTTGATCGTATACCGAGATAATCGCAAGATTCGTTAAATGGTTGAACGATTATACGAATGATACTTGTCTACTTAGTTTTCGGTAAAACTACTCGTAACTCGTATATAGTCTTATCAAACAATTATAATACGATCTCAGTTCCTTTCATATTTATTTTTACGAAGAGGCGATAGAAATTATGCAAGTTGCCGAATGTACAGCAATTTACGAAAATAACAGCTATCAAGCAAAAACCATGGTACAAATTACGAGATAACAGAGCAGCATTCTACTTGCTTAGAGTTTCTTTAATCAGTGAAGAATCATTACGAAACAAAGTCAGACTGATTACGCGAGGAAAGAAAAAGAAATATTACGACGTACTTTGCTGTCAAAGCTAATACTCCGCTCTCCTTGCCCGATTAAATGACAGATTTCAGGGTCGTCGAAATGAAAAAGTTCACAGAAAAGTTTTCGTTGCGACGCATCGTCGGACGAACTCGATGAACTAAACTACGAGGACACCGATCTCGGAGATGTCGGCGTGGGAAACACGAGAGAAAAAAAGCAAGAAAATTACAGATGAGGAGATGTTCTATCGTTGAAGCAACCTTTCTATTTGCGTTATCTCGTTTCGTTCTCTCTCTCTCGCAGCCTTTCGCGTAGCAATACTACGTTGTTTCGTGTCTCTACTACCTCCTTCCATCGTCGTTCGGAGACAAATAATCGTCGCTTTATTTAGCATAGTTTCAAACTTTAAGTGGATCGGAGACACGTTGAAACGAATATTACGGTAAAAATTCTCATAACCACGGCCATTTCTCTTCCATATACGCTTTTCCCCCCTGGTCCTTCGATTCTCAACATTCAATTCTCAGGCCGCGGCTTCCAGCACTTCCCTGAAACTCTCCATCCTGCCCTACCAATCTCCTGTCAGGCCCTCCTTTTGGCCGTATAATCCGCAAATTACTAACCTAACCCCAGCGAGCATCTTAAAGACCAAGGCTTGTTCGTGGTAGATTCAAAGGAGGTAATACCCGGACCAGACTTGGCAAGGATCCGGCAGGGAAAGGCCCTGAAAGAAGGATGAAATACTTTTCTCCTCGCTATCTGTTTCCTCGTTCGTACGCCAGCATCCACGTACCGCGTCTCTCTTTTTTTTTCGTCGCGACTTCAGCATCTTCCGGCATGCCTCCACTCTTCCTCTTTTCAACGATGCTTCTGCAAACACTTATTACACCGAAAATGTGGAATTTAGCCTCATCCAGGGTTGGCCCATTCCGAAACTTTGCCCGTGATACCCCTGCCCTAACGCTCTTCGTTCGCATTTTACAGAAAGTTAACGAATTTTCTAGCAAAAAATTACTTCAAGGTATCTTGGAAATTGTCGCGAAATATGAGAAACGTAGGTTTCCAATATCCCTAAAATTCTATAAAAGACATTTCCAATTATCCAACGTTAACGTAACGTGAAGACTCTCCAATGAACGTTCATTAATACCAAGTTAGCTTTTCTCGCGTTTCTCGGACATCGAGCAACAGATTTCGCGCCAATACAGTTTTACGAGGCGCGTCTCGAGAAAATAAAAAACACGTACGAACACATGCACGACAGGATGCAATACCGAGTGCTTTCGATACGGGGAAAATGCTTAAACTCTGTATTACATAACCCGGTAGAATGGCGTACTATCCCTGAAATGGATGGCATGGTCGTCTCAAAACACCACGGTCATATGGCGTCAGAAACGACCGCGGCGGGTCGAACGCTCGGAAACGTTGTATTTTCTTTCCCTTTCTCTCTTTCTACCTTTCGTTTTGCCTTCCCTCTCGCCCCATCCACGAAGCGCATCGAACGCATCCAATAAAGGTGAGGTTAACGATGGATCGTTAACTTAATGAACGATGGGAACACAGCGTTAAACGCGCGCGCCCACACGTGCCGTGTATAAAAACGTCTGTGGAGAAATTATAGTTGACAGACATTGTCCTCGTCGTTCTACGTCTGTTATAATGGTCGATCGAAAGGGCCACCATATCGATCATCACCGGTTCCATTTGGTTTGCGTAGATGGGTATCGTTCGTTTTTCTTCCCCTTGTGGTTTCTTCCAAGAAACGTTTCATTCTTCGAGAGGATCTGTCGTTCCAAGTATCTTATTTGGAGAATCGCGTAATAATTTTTAATCTGCGAAAATGTACGATATACTTCGTTTCGAGATTTAATAACGCAGAGATGTGGATTCCTGAAAGTGCGAAACTATAAACAAAGCAGCAATAAACTAAACACCACCATGCCGATACCCGATCGACGACGATTAGGTACGTATACGACAGCTTTACCATCGACTAAAACGTCAATATCCATGATATCGTTTCGATCCAATTCGGCAGTTACGACCCAATACGTTTTATCATTAGTATAGATCCGCACGTAATAAGAAAAATTCTTACCTAATTTATAAAACCTGGAAATAAGGAGCTTCTGAAATCAGTTGTTTTATATCGGTAGGGATAGAAATTAACCGTATGTTTCATATCGCACCACGATCCGAGTTACGAGAATCGAATGGTGAAACGATTTCAATCGGAAGTTTTATCGATCGCAAGATCGTAGCTAGGAACGATCAACGAGCCGTTTATATGATTGTGCGATAAATTGCGTTCGACCCTTTTTCTTTTTCTCATCTTCAGCGTCGATATAACGCCGATTTTACTGTCTCGTCGACTCGAGATCCTTTTCATTAAGGCTTTTACTGGCCGCTAAATACGCTGAAACGCATACAGTCGGTATACAGAAGAATCGAAGCAAAGGGGCAACGAGAAAAAATACACAAAGTAATACCACTAATCGAAAACCAGAACGAAATAGGAACAACGAAGTGAGTGTGATGAAAGAGAAGAGCGAGGAATTGTTGAGAAGGAGAATCGGAGGAAAGGAAGAAGGGGGAAAGAGAGGAGAAAGCAACGTAGGAAGAGCTAGAAATTGAAAGAGGTTGAAGAGGAAAGGGAAGAGCCTCGTTCTTCGAATGTTAACCCGAATCATACCGAGCTACACCCGTTTGTTCACCCTCTCAGGCTCATTACCGGCGACTAGTAAAGTCTCAACGTGTGCGTGTATCACTTCGTTCCATAAGACTGCGCCAAGGTTTCCATAAAATCGCTTTATCGCTGACTTCTTTCGAAGCGATCGAGGCCAATCGCGAAATACAAGAGTCGTCACCGTGTGTCGAACGCAAGTACGTATACCTGCAATTAGCAAACCCGTAAATGACTTTTGGGTCGGCTAGAAATTGTTCTCGTGAAAAGTCGCGTTACTTCGTGATTTTCTCTTTTCAACCACACTTTTTTTTTTCACCTTTCAAGACGGTTCAAACGGTTTCAATTTTTGCTTCATCTTCCTCCTGTAGTTTTCTTTTTTCCAATCCGTAAACCAAAAATTTTCGAATCCTGAGCCTCCAAGCCAGAACTTTAAATCTTCCTACGAATGTCGCTACCTTAAAAGTATCTTGTTATTCTTAATGTTCGTCCTGTGTTGACTTGCGGAGAATGCTAGTCGCGATTTCTAATTGCTGAACATAAACGCGCGCGCGCACACGGTCATAATTAATAATAATCGTGAAACCGTATTTTTTCGAGCGGCACGCTTTAATCAACGTGACAAGCGTTTATCTAAATGAGACGTAACATGGCGAGAACTGCTGTGCAATTTGCGCGTTTTAACGCGAGAACGTAACGGATCAAAATTGCCTGGACTGACGTGACGCGACACACCGTGACGGAAACACATGGAAATCGCGTGTGCGCGAACGACAACGACATAAACAACCGATCGCGCTTTCTCTTCGATTCGTCGCGACGTGACGCATCCGTTTTTAAATTGTAAAATAAAAAGGAACGCACCCGGTGAAAATGTCATTTTACATGGGTGTGCGACCAATGTTTATCGAGAAAATAGTTGGGCTAAAATGTGAAAAATATTGGATTTCGAAGATGATAAAAACGACGGGGTGGAAGGCGAGCAATGGAAATTAATTTGCCGAGGCGATTGCTAAATGCTCTTCCGCCTCTGGTTTACAGTTTAAAATAGATAGTTGGCTTTATCGGACGTATATTTATCGAAGATCCTCTTTCAAATCTAATTCGGAAGTTGCGTTACAGCCAAAAAATTGTCATTACATATCGGTAGGCGTAAGAACGTCGTCGATGAAAAAGCGAAACGCAACGACGCTGAGCGTCTTGGCGCTGATATTATTTCAAATCACCGAGACGTCTGCCGGATTTTTAAAGAACGACCACTTTGTGTCACTACGTGCCTCAAGTGAGTGAGACGAGGTTGTCGTCGTCGTCGTCTACATCTACGTCTATGTCTACGTCGGTGTAGGACGTTGAGAGGAGGCCATAGGCGTCCAGACGGCGACGTCGTCGCCGGCGCCGAGCGCCGTGCTAACTAGCACCCCTAGCGCACACACCCACGCCTTTATTAAACGTCGCCCGTCGGCTCGCCGTATATGTTTCCCCTCATAAAATTGAACATGGCGTACATACCTATACGCGTGAAAGAGCTCGAAAGGGAGGCCGGAGAAACGGAAAGAGAGGAGGACAGAGAGAAAACGGTCGCTAAATGCAGAACGAAGAAAAGAACGAAACGAAAGGAGAAACGTATGAATTGCGAAAGAACGGAAAGAAACAAAGGGGACAAAATATCGCGTTGTGATTTTTCAATTATAGTTGGAGTTCGTACGGCTGACGTTACAGATATTAAAGAAATTTGGTTCACGACGAGTGATTCGTATCAAATCGATGCATATGAAACATCGTCGGAATTTCCATCGTTTCGTGATCGTACAGTATTTTGAGAATGATATTTCTGGATTTTCGTTGTACATGGACATACCACTTTTTTCGTGAAAGAAGGAAAGGAGAGAAACGAAACGGGGGAAAAAGAAACGCGTGAAAGATAGAAAAATAATAAAATTCATTTCGTCTCTTACAAAAAAGAAGAAAGAATTACAAATGGCCTGTGAAGAACTAATGTGAAAGAACGAGGCAAGGGGAGAATGCACGAAAGAAACAAAGAAAATAAAATTCTTGTACCCTGAATCAGAATGTATCCGCAGTTTTTGTATTCATAAAATACCTAGAGCGAAGAGTGAATGCGATGGAGCAAGGTGGTGAATTTAAACGAAGGACAAACGGAAAAGACAGAAAGGAATTCAAGGGAAGACGCGAAAGCAGCTAAACGTCGAGTGGCGATACAGACAATTTTATATTGTTCTCTCCAAAATATACGATCACGACGTTCTTTTGATATTTCTATTATTCAAAGTATTGGTAGAAAGGCAAATTTTTGGCCGATGGTGTATATATCCTTCATTTAACACGGTATCTCGGTCGATCCGATTCGATTATTAAAAGAATACCTTTCCTTCCAACGTTCTAGATTTAAGTCCTCTAACAGAGAGCAAATCGTCCCTCTAAAACAGCAGCAACAATTTCCATGGACACTTCGGACATAGGAGAACGATGATGCAACCGTGTTCGTTGGGAGGAAAGTAAAAGAGGAAGGAAGAAAGAAGGAGAGTAAAAAAAAAAGTTACCGTAGACGGAACATCATATAACGACAGAAATACAGAGGATAAAAATAAAAAGACAAAAAATGGAAGGGAGAACCGAAGGCAGGATGAACGAGGGAGAGTGTGAAAGAAACGGGAAAGAGGGTGACTATAGGGTAGATGCACAAGAGGAGGAGGAGGAGGAGGAGGAGGAGGAGGAGAAGGGGATTAAAGTGATCTGGCGAGAATCAGGGCGGAAAGACAACGTGAGTTACAGGATTTATTAGATCCCTGTCTCGAAGTCTTTTAATTACGATGGGATAACGTGACAAAAAGCAAAATTATATATATTTCCAGGAAGGGGTGCGGATAAGAAATAACGTTAACCATTAACGAGTAGTTTCGATATCGGTGTTCCGCACCCTTTGGTAATAGTCTGCGCGGGAGCAGAACATTTTAAAGGTGGTAAAGTGGGTATTAAACTGTAGATGAAATGGCCAAAGCGAAGATAAGAGACAGAGATGGTGCAAGAATTCATGGTACAGCAAATGAAACGAGGCATAAATACGGTTTATTTTTCAACCGCCTGCTATTCACACTCTTATTGCCTTCGATGCGGTGCGAGAGACGCGATCGGACAGAGATCGGGTGCGTTTTTAAGAATAAATTACGCGTAACTATATTCGCAGTGTGCGTAAAATGATTACTAGACTATTGTTTGCCTTTTCTGTCGATCGCGTGATAAATTTAACATTTAATATAGAAGTATGTCAATGTGAAAATGTGAAAATTGCCTCTGAACAAAGATACGAATACGTTCAAATTCCAAATAACTTTTGAGAATGACACCACTAATCACTCGATACGAAATTTCATGGATCCTTAAACGTCTGCCAAGCGGGAATCGTCGACGATCAATTGCCCGTTCGACAAATTTCCTCGAAAACGAACGAGACGTGCAAATATTGAATTTGCAGGCCACGGATCGCGCCTGAACGGTTGCTCGTGATAAAAAGTTGACCCTCCAATACGTCCCTTTATCCGGACAAGGTACGCTTTACACGAGCAAGAATATATACATCTTAATAGGAATAGAGGTAGAGGGTGAACTCTCGTGCAAAATTTATTAAAACCCTCCATCCTCTCACTCTCTTACCCCGTCTGGTTAACCGTTCAGAAAGCGGCAAGCGTACGTGAATTAAAGGCAATGACGACACGACGTACATGTCCTATACCTGTTGTGTCAAAGGAACCATCCAATGTGGGGTTAACACGGTTAGATCCCGTCCCCTGGAAGTCGCTCGAGGGTAATTAAAAAGAATGACCACGAACAGCCTGACTAAATTGAGAATTCGGTAGCGAAAGTGCCTCGTGAAATCGCGCAAACGCTGATCGATCCACAACTGTATGTGGGACAATCGTTCTTCTTTTGGGTTCAACGTCCATTTCTAAAGTATTATGACACGTCGAAATCTATTCGAGAAGAATATCTTAATAACTATAGCACGAACAACTTGAATACGTTTTACGGGTTCGCTTTTACTCACGGATTCCTAAATTACTATAATAAAATACATTTATTTGGCATATTTCAAGCAATTGCAGTTGCCCGTTATTACTAAAACAGGATTATAAAAGAAATATTTAAAACACGCGAAGCTTAAAATCATCGAAATAAATTTATTTTAATTCAATAAAAACCACCCTATTTTAAATAAAATTCAAACGTGAAACGAGCTAAACCAGAGCGGATGATATTTCTTAATATACGGCATGCCATCGAATTATTATTTATAGTGAGAGATTATGCTCAAAATTTTCATGCTAGAACAAATCAAAATAAGTAGAAAGAAATTTTTCATCGCAATTCCACGACATGCGGGTCTCTATGCTTCCTGAAGCGCTTCGTTCGTTGTCTAAAACCAAATTTCACATGCGAAACGCAGCTTTTTACCTGTAAAATATCGCGACAGCCATAAAATAGGACGAATCATAATTTTTTTTATTGAGATCAAAAATTTTTTTATTTAACAACCGAAACTCATTTACTAGTTTTTAATTCTTCGTGCTAAAAAATCGTGCATAGATACACCTATAGTTATAAAAAAGTATATATGTTCTAGGTATACGTTCTTAACAAAAAATTACAAATTAAAAAAACTAGAAAAGCAATTAACTTTTTTTGTAACTCGCCTATTAGTCGGGAATATTTTTTCACAATTTATCTCTATATGATGACAGTATTATAGCACGCAGAGACAATAGTACGTTAAATAAACATCTACGTATTAAATGAATGGCAAATGTGATGAAAAGTGGAGATATGTTATATTATGCAACATGCTTTATCCAAATAACAAATAATACCCGCAAACACAATCTTCTATCTCGAAGTATCTTATATTTGGGAAAATTTTAGTAGCAAATGTATTTTAATTCCTCTTAACAATTGCGTAATAATAAATTATAAGTGTATGGTAATTATTGAAATGAAATTACCAGAATCGTCTGTCCTTGTCGATACCAATATTAAATTAACAATTCCCCTGCTACTAAGTTGCGCTGGCTCAACTGAATATCATAACCTCTCTTTTCCAAAATGAAATTTCGAAATGTTCTGTTGTATAATAGATATACAAGTATCTTGATTCAAGAAACCAAAAGATATGCGGGTCATAGCAAATGGCAAAACATTAAAGCTACGAAACAAGAACATGATACCGCAAGAGCACAAATATTTAATACTCTATCACATAAAATGAAAGTTGTAGCAGTAGGTATGTTTCTGACATTTGAAAAAAGTACCTAAAAAATTTCTTTACATATCTAGTCAAAGTTTTAAGTGAATATCTTTAGATTTAAGGTACTATATATATTTTGTTTTTTTGTTGAAGAAAGTGGCAACTCAGACCCAAACACTAATCCAAAATTAGCAAATTTAGTCGAACAAGCAAAAAAAGCCAACATGCCAATGTCTACGTTAAAAGGAATTTTGGAAAAAATAAAAAATGTACGAACTGGTGAAAGTCATGTACTGCCTATGCGTATTATGAAAGGGCCTACGCTTGCTATCCATATTTTAACTGATAAACTTACTTATGTAAAAATTAATATTGCACATATATCAAAAAAATTTAAGTGAGTACTCTTTTATAATTTAATCTAGAATTTTCTTTCCGAGATGTACATTTACTTTGTTACAATGTCAAATTATGTTAACTTATATGTATATAATTTCTAGTGCCAAAGTTATAGAGCCTTCGGCATTTTCACATTTGTTCGATAGTGTAACTTTCGTTATAGTTTCTAAAGACTGTAACTTGGATTCTGCAATGGAAGATGCAATAATAGCTAATGCGATAGATGTAGAAGAAATAAAGGATGAAAGTGGAACGTATTTTAAGGTACTAAAATATAAATTCTTTTATTCCAACAATTTAAATTTAATCAAACGGATTTCTATTTTCATACAATGTATCTTTATTTTTATTTGTTATAGTTTAAAAGTGAATTTCTTCATCCAGAAAAAGTTATAACGCAATTAAAAATTCTAGGGTATACTATACTTTCAACAGAAAATAAATGTATACCTATTGGTACAGTTCAAGTAACTGAAGAAGAATTATTAAATATAAATAAATTTAAACAAAAACTTACTTCAGAAATAAGGGAAATTGTAAAAATAGAGGATAACATTGCATCCCTGTAAATATATACGTAATATGCGTATATGTATAATGTATATGCATACATATATATATATAAAGATAGTTATCAATAATTACATTATAAATAAAAATATAAATAAAAGAAATTCTGCACATTTGCAAAAATATGTTACTTTGGATAAACATCGTTATAGCTGATCATTTAAATGTCTTGTATATATTATGCACAAAATATTAGAAACATGTTTACAATTTTTTTACACTTTAATGTTGATCAGCTCCATATCCTTTTATTTCATGCATGTTAGAACCTGGAAAATCTAAGATTGACTTTGAGTAAAATAGAGACATCAATACCTTCTTTGTCATTCTGGATCTTTGATTCCCAGGCCTAGATGAAGTATTAGATCTTCTGTTATTCGACTTCTTCAAACGTGTATTTGTAAATATCTTATCCCTTCGTTTCACAAATTTTTTACCATCTGTGGAATAATTTGCAGATTTATCTATAAATTTTTTGTCTTTCTCTGGTTTTTCTGTTTCACTTTCATTCATATTTTTCGTATTTTCCTTATCTGAAACTTCCTTTTCGTCTTTTATATTGTTTGGTACATTTGTTGTAGAACTAAGATCATTTACATTGTCATTCTTTCTAGATTTCTTTTTTCCTGCCTTTGCAGTTTCTAATTCTGTTTTCTCTGCTTTTACATTTTCCAGTTCAACTTCAATTTCAGTTATATCCTCGTCTTTTTCAAAGTTTGACTCAGTATATCTCTCTTTATTTTTCTTCTTCTTTTTCTTTTTGCTTTTAGAAATATTTTCTTGAGTTTCATTAATTTTGCACTCTTCTTCCTTAAGTATTACATTTGTGTTTGCCCCTGTTTCTTTTTCCGTACTTTCTTTTTCATCGCATCTATTCTCAGTGGTAACTTGTATTTTATCTTTATACTTTTTCCTTTTTTTCTTCTTACTCGAAACATCTTCAAGTATACAATCATCAGGTATGTAATCTTCCATTTTGGTTTGCTCAATCTCTGTTTCATTTTCACATGCTTTCTCTTCTTCTGGCGTTTCTACTATTGTTTCTAAATTCGATCGACTTCTTTTTCTTTTTTTAGATTTTTTACTTTTATGTTCATTAACTTCATTATCGTGTACTTCCTCGGGTGTTCCTACATCCAAAGCTTCATTAACACAACCAGATAACACTGAACTATTAACATCAGAGTTATATTTTTTCTTCTTTTTAGCTTTCTTATTTTCAACCTCAAATTTGTCTAATGTTTTTTTTGTTTTTACATAATCAGTACTATATTCTACATGATCATTAAATGTTACTCTTTTCTTATCATTTATTTCATCACTTAGATCTAAAGCTGAATTTGTAAGGCCAAATTGTACTCTAGATATTTCAAATTCTTTTCCATTACAAACTTCATCAGCTTGACATTCTAAATTTAAGCCGGCATTGATAATACCACTCTCACACCTTTTTTCATTTACATTGTTCTTTTTAAATTTCTTAACCTTGCTGCTTAAACGTAATTCATTGTCATCAAGTTTTTTTTTCTTAGAAAATTTAGATTCAATATTAAAATTTGAAATATTTTCAGGGCTATTTAATTCTACACAGGGATTTTCAAAAGCATAATTACAAACACTTTTAACTTCCATGCTTTCCTTATTATCATGGCATTTTACTTTTCTAGATGTTGATGCAAATCCAAATCCAGCATATTCAGATTCCTCTTCTATATCGTCCTCCTGTTGTTTTTTATTCTTATATGCCAGAGAAAAATCCTGACCTTTCTTCATAAAATATTCTGCCATATTACCACCATTTATAGTAATAATACCGTTTCTGTTATCACAAGTGCCAATTGAATCAAAGTTTTCTTCGGCATTGCCTTGTTTATCTTTATTACTTTTATTTATATTCAATTCTTTTTGGCCAAATATATTTGCTAAATCCTTTGAACTATATTTATTTACATCTTTCCCCCTTGTAAATTTTTGATAACTAGTAATAGTAATAAGAGAAAAAAAGACAAGAAGAGAATAAAATAATGGTACGTCTAATACATTATATGTACATAAATAATACTTACTGAACACGAGCACGGCTTTGTTTAGATTTCAATTCTAACGATTTTCCACTTAATACACCTTTGCTTTCCTCTGTTTGCGCTACATTGTGACATTCGTTTTGTTGAAGCTTCTGTAAAAAATCGTTAAAGCTATCTTGATGCTCTGTCCATGCTTCGTCTAAGGCATCCTGTTTATATCCAATACCTATAGGAACAATCCATTTTTTATTAATGTTTCTCAATATAACTAATATTGCAACTATCTAGATAATGACAAATTATATTAAAAACATTAGAAATTAGAATATTAAGAGAAAGGCAGCAATTTCATTTCACTTTAACAATTTTGATTTCCTTAAAGTTTTGCAATTTCGTTTCTAGGTTAATTCTAGATCATTGGAATTAAATTCAAAATAGTTAAAATACGAATTAGTGACGATAAGCAGAGTTAATGTAAAAATCTAATTGTTAATTATATTTACCTGTTGTATCATTTTTAACCGATACACGCACGTGCTCCGTTATACCTTGTTCGTTTGCTCCGAGTCCTTTGCCACTTGTCCATCCCATCTTTTCCAACATTTTCTGCCCGAATTTGTTCGAATCTGCAGAAACATACAAATGTCACTACGATGTTTCGAAGATACAACATTATACATTTTTTTTAAGTAAAATCGAATAAATTCAAATATTTACAAACCTTCGCTCCATTCTTTTCCTCGTGGGTTTAGTGTCCATTTTTGTTTTCGACGTGGTTCTGCGAGCATAGACATGTTACTTTAAGTTTTAAAGCGATAATAAATTCAAAAATTTGGCATTTGATAAGTATTGCAGGAAGTTTAGTTTACGTTTTCTATTAAATTTAAAAATCGCACAAATATCGTGTCAAACGATTGAAACATGCGAACGCAACGTTGCCGCAAAATTTGCGGCACTGCTTTGGTTAGGGCGCTCTATTAAAGCGCGTTCATAGTGGCATTTAAATTCAAACTTCAAAAATGGTGTAATTCTTTCGAACTCTATTGGTTATATGCTAATTTACATTCGGAATCTAGTATAATTTTTTTGTATACGTTTTCGTATACAATACAAATAATATTATTGCGTTAGTTATATGAGATTATTGTAAAATTAGTTGTGTCATATCTTTGTTTTTTATTTGCAAAATATCGTAATGTTCCAATTATTTGTATGTTTCTTTATTTTAAGTTTCTCAAAATTCTTTTTTCCGAATAAAGACGCTCTATTTTTATTACCGTAGTAAAGTAGTAGAAGTTGTTATTTCATAAATTGAATAACAACAAAATCTTTTATAATTAGTAACATTAAAAAAATTCACGTAATCTCATATCACAATTACTTCAATTTTACGAAGCTAAATCAGATCTGTGATTACATTGACCTTGACTTTAGATACCGACCACGTCATGGTCGAACTTGCTTAATCTCGCACGTGTTGGCCTCATTAATTCCGATTTGATGAAATTAGTTACGTTTGATGAATGCATTTCGATAAGTTGAGGAAAACGTTCTGGATAAAGGTATCGTGGGACGAGTTTAAAACGAGACACGAGGAAATGACCATGTAACCTTTGCTTCTCTTTAACAAAGAGAGAATGAGAGAAAGAGAGAGATTTTCCGTATCTATCAAACTAAAATGATTTATTCGATTGTTTGTTTGTTTTTTTTACCCAAAATTATGAAATTTTTTAATGATAACGATAAAATGTAAATTTTTAACGAAGAGTCAAATTACTGCTATTTATTATCATTATCATTTTGTTTACATTTCTATCAAATTTAAAATTAAAAAGGCAACTCCGTAGGAAAACAACTTATCCCCTGAATGATAAAAAGCAGAAATAATCTTTTAGTTCTAGTGCAGCGTTAAAATAGAAAACAATGTACATAAATAGCTAATTATATATGATCTTGAATGTAAATAGCTAAACGTTTAACAGCTATTTTCCCCTTCCTAATTTTCCTAATTTTCCCCTTCGGAGGGGAATTATCTATTTAGTTAACAAGAGGATAATGACTTCGGTTGCCAATTAGATAGGTTTACGTGAATTTGGACTTTAAAAGAGGAAATGATTGCAGCGATGAACGATACTTCTATATTTAAATGTTGTCTTTTGAGTTGACTGTGTTATTTGTTTTAGGCTAATGGAGAGATGGAAAGGATTAAAGTTCAAAACAGTTACAATATAAATATGTATCGTCATATAATCTACGAAGCATTATCGTTATCGCAACGATAACAAGACAGAGGAAGATTCCTGAGCTTTTCTTTTATCTTTTGTCGCCTTTTCTCCCAATTTTCCGAATATTTTCCATCAGTTGGAATTAGGAAACCGATTTCCGTTTCGGCAACGCATACTACAGCGCAGACAAGTTATCTTGTCCGTGGTTGAACCGTCATTATCTGGGAGCAGAGGGACGGAGGCTGATAAAGGCCATCATCCGTTTGGCAAGTAAACTCCCGTCTACTTTCCATTCTCGCTCGTGTTTCCGTTTCGAAGGTCTGCTCGTTGCTTCGTCGTCACTTTTACACTGTACACCGTTCGCTTCTCGCTCTTTCTGCATTTCAATTCGGTTGGAAGAATCGTATGGTGTGGTTATACGCTGTGGTGCGGCTGAAATAATTCTTTCTTCGGGTTACCCTGGTGATTTGTATTTATCGGTAAAGTAATTTGAATTTGAATTTGTTAGTTTTGGCAGAATGTAAATTATTATTTGTCGCTATTCGTGCTGATAGTGTCGTAATTTTACTTTTAATTTGCAAATAAATATCGAATTACAGAGAAGTTCGTCGAAGGGGTTGAAGCGATTCTTGGACCCATTGTGTGTGATGATCTGGATTTGATATCGAGTACTGTGAATCGTTTTGAGTGTTTTTACTTTTAGTGAAGTTGGTATTTAAAAAAATAATTAACATTTGAAGACAACATTTCTCTAGCTTGTTTTTGAGTGGCTTCTTCTGGAAGCCGAGTAGATCTCCGCTTTCGTATTTTAGGTATTGCGTGATCAAAGTGATACTGTCTTAAATCTTTCTTTAGCTATTACTATCAATATTAACTAAATATGGTGAATTACTATTATTGCAAATTTTACGTGTTGAAACTTCCATTGAAATTCATTCGAATTAATACATTACAAGGACGTAGTATTTAGTAGTAAACACAGGTTGTCACATACAATAAATATCGAAAGTCGGAAACGCATAACCAAGCAAAAAATTAGAGTTACATTTTATTTCGTTCTCCTATGGTACAGCTTCGATCGAAACCTTATTTATTTGAAAGATCCTAGAAATGCATTAATGATACATCATCGATTAACTCTGAACTCTTTCTATTTCTTCGTATCTCCAACAAAATTATTTCAAGAAACAAGAATCGCCAAGCCAATACTATCTAACATAATTTAAGCTATTCTTTTACAAACAAGCCCTTTCAAATAATTTAACAAATGACATTGCAAAGACACTTAAACCGTGACACTTATACCGTGTCAGCGGCCGAATGCTACCAGCACGAATACACAGGTGACAAACGAGTTTCACCATTTCTTCCTTCGAGCTTCGCTCCAGAGGGAGTGGAAGTGGCGATCCGTATCGTAGGGAAACATGTTTGGCCACATAAAAAAGTTGGCACTTTTATTTTCCTCGTCCACGATTAACCGACCGACAGTGTCTACTTGCAGTCGAATCGTGAAACAAGAACAGATACTGGTTCGCCAACCGAAACTTGCGTAAGTGAAGAAATGGATGCGATCAAACCTGGATGGTTCAGTGAAATTAACAACGATCTGTGGCCAGGTGTTTCATTGTCTCTCGAGGTCCTCGACGTAATTCATCGAGAACGATCGGAGTATCAAGAAGTGATGGTGATCGACACGTAAATATTCTACTCTTTCTATTTTCTTTAAACGTAAAATATATCGATTTTTCATTGGAAAAATAATTGGAGAAAACTAAATATGCGTTGGAGGTTTATGACACTTAGATCCCTACGTTATAACAGTTAGGTCGAAGAGGAAATCGACTTTTTATACTTTACCATCGGACGACAGTAGCAAAGTATTTTTTATAAACGAGTATTTTTTAAAAACGAGCGGAACAAGTTTCCTTTGATCTTTCTTTCTTATCCAGTCTCATAGTTACTTTTGAGTGATTTTTAACAGTTGGTTTTGAGAACATTTTTTTATTAATATAGTAAAAAACATCGAGGGGCAAGCACGACATAGCTGTTAAGGAAGGTAGAAGCAAGAAAACAAATAAGATGGTCTTCAACTTAGAGTTTCCTTTAAACGACACGAAAAAGCTAATAATAACGCCGTATCGTCGTGTTATTTTTAAGACCGATATTTTTTACTTGCAAAAATTACTATCATAATTTAGTTGTATCAATGCTTTTTATGGTGTAATTCAGTCTTAGAAGTTTATTTTTCGTAAGTTACGATATATCTAATCTCTCTCTTATACGAAATATATAATTCTCTTGATAACTGTTGCCGTAACACGGTGCCTTTTACTTCTATTATTTCTTACAACTTGGTATTAACGCAAAGAGCGAAAAAATATATATAAAGAATGTATAAATCTACTAAGCGAAATATGTCAGATTCTAAGAAGAGAAGAGAAAGCGCAAAAAGCAGAAAGGAACTAAACTTCCGATAAGTTAGTCGTTCGCTGTTGTTTCAAAAGGAATTTGTTTTAATTGCACGTATACAGGAAATCGCACGGAAGGACCCTAATTTTAGATGGTATCATACAATGCACGGAGAAAGACGAATTTTCGTATCAGGAGATGATCGCATTTCTACCGTTGTGCAGCCATCCAAATCCGAAAACTGTAAGATCTTGCATACGTTAAATATTTTGAAAAACGTTATAGTTATTGAAAAGGTATCGTATTTTGTATTCATATCTCTTCTTGCTTCGATTATTTCCTTGTCAGGTGTTAATAGTTGGAGGTGGTGACGGCGGGGTTGCTCGTGAAGTTGCGAAACATCCGCTAGTAGAACGAATCGTGCAAGTCGAGATCGACTCGAAAGTACTAGAGGTATCCAGAAAGTATTTGCCTACGATGGGTGTGGGACTCGATCATCCTAAAGTCACCCTTAACGTGGGCGATGGTTTCCAGTTCCTGCAGCGACACATTGGAGAATTTGACGTTATAATTACTGATAGTAGCGATCCTATCGGTAAGTAAACTTTTGTTAATTACAGTTCGTTTCTTGATACATTTAGATTTTGATCGATAGTATAATATACTTTGATCCAGTTTTATTAATGGAAAACGATCGGAAAATGTACAATAGGAGTATTTTCTTACGTGTAATGATATGAGGTAATAAAATGTTTACGAATGTAGGTCCAGCAGAGTGCCTATTCCACGAATCGTACTTCAATTTAATGAAAAATGCGTTGAAACCTGGTGGAATCGTTTGCAGCCAAGCGGGTACTGCATGGTTGAATCTCAGCCATGTGACACAAACTTTGCAACATTGCAAGTCCTTATTTGCGGTCGCAACTTATGGTATTGTTTCCGTGCCTACCTACCCCACAGGGCAAATTGGATTCGTGCTCGGAGGATTAAACCCTGTAAGTACATTCTTTAATTTTTCTTTTCTTCTTTTCGTTAGTCCTTCTACGTAAACAGACAAATAAAAAGATAAATACATCTTCAGGAAACGAACTTCAAAGAACCGAAGAAAGTTTTCAGTCACAGCGAACTCGATGAAATGAACATGAAGTATTATGACGACGATGTGCACCGAGCCGCCTTCATTCTGCCAAGGTTTATAATAAAAGCATTGAACGAAGTCGTGGCTGAAAAATAGTCGTTAAATCTTTTCTCGCAGTTTTTGATACGCCATCGCTACAGACGCGGCGTAGAAACGATCAAGATCTTGTTATATCTATTGAATTCATATTATCGTGTATCATTGTTAACTCAATTCAATTCGATCAAGCTATCAGCCTGAAAAAGAGACTACATAATCCAATAAATTAAAATAGAATGTCCTGTTTAAATCATACGCTTCGCACTTTTGTCTTACATGCACATGGAAACATACATTCTTAATGATACATCAACGAAATGTTAGAAATTCTTTATTAATTTCAATGTAAGTAAAGCTAACATATCTATATTTGTGAATGTTCTGCCGTAATATAATTATAATAAAACGATATCCATTATCATAATCATCTCCTAATTGTATGTAGCACACACATGTGTAGCAGCATTATAACTAATGATAAGAATAAATCAATACTAATATAATATAATTAATACAGTATAATATAATATAATATAATATAATATAATATAATATAACATAATATAATATAATAACATAATATAATATAATATAATATAATATAACATAATATAATATATAATATAATATAATATAATATAAATATAATATAATATATAATATAATATAATAATATAATATAATATAATATAATATAATATAATATATAATATAATATAATATAACATAATAATATAATATAATATAATATAATGAATATAATATAATAATATAATATAATATAATATAATATATAATATAATATAATATAACATATAATATAATATAATATAATATAATATAATATAATATAAATATAATATAATATAATATAATATAATATAATATAATATAATATAATATAATATAATATAATATATAATATAATATAATATAATATAATATAATGTAATATGATATTACAATTTGTAACATTCCACGATAAAACTTAATCGATTGTACTAAATATAACGATTAAAAATATCCTGTATATAAATCTGAATCATCAAAAACCAATGAATACAAAGCTTTAAAAACTGTCGATTTTTCTCTCTCGTTGCTCTTTGTTTCTTCTTAATATATTAACGGCACATATATATTTAATATATAATATATGTAGAGAATCTATATATTGTATAATTCCTTTCGTTTATATTTATATCTATACATATAATTTTCTATATATCATGGCACACACCTATAAGTATAATGTATACGTATATAAAATAAAAACACGATTGGCAATCGTTCTGAAAATATAGAACACTAAATGCAATAATGTATACATATATATCTGTAGATCCCTTTGCAAGAGTTCGATAATACAAATTTACCTCTTCGCTTGTTTTTTCTTTTTGAAAACGATCTTTTCATGCAAAGGGATTCTTCCTTCATCTTGTCTCCTTTTTCTTTTTTTTTTTTTCGTTTTATGATTATACTATCGAACATTAGTAAAGCATCAGTTTTTTTTCTTTTTTTTTTGGTAATATTCGAGAATCCTACGAGTTTGCTACGAGCATGTGAAAAAAGCGGTAGCTCATTAGACTCAGGCACTTTTTTTCACCCATTTATCGACTCATCGTCAAGACACTGAATTGTTACGCGAAATATTTAACATCTATGTATTTACAAATTCTTCCTTGACCTTCGAAAGACTAATGATAATTGCACTAATCTATCACTTGGAACAGGTCTGTCCAACCATCGACTTTCCAATCAAAATTTTCTAAGAGCATTTTCACGCTTCAACGCCTTGTTTGAGATAATTCTTTTCAAAGTATAATATCATGTTTTTAAGCACTTTCCTTTTTATCGTGTCTATTCTTCTTAATTACATTCTTCGTGTGAAAATTTCTCTTTAGTTTTAGACTGCAATCTTATTTCTATAATGAAGACACTCAATAAAGAGCATTAAGCAAGAAATTATTATTAAAAGCTAATGCAAAAGAAATTCGTGTTTAGAACAAATAAGGTTACACTAGTTGAGAATTTACGTGTCATATAAAATTCGTAGATAAAATTATGACAAATTTGTAAAAATATATAAAATTATCGAATTCTTACATGTAAAATTTGATCTTTTTTTATACAAATCCATGATTGAAATAAATACTTTGCAATCATTTACTATATCTCAATATTGAAATAATCATACTCGATAGATTATTTCGCTATGACTTTTATGTCAGAAAAGAATAATTACAATAATTCGTATCATTGTAAGGAAACCAAAGATCTTGTTCCTAGTTTCTTATCAAGGATTAAAGATTTAGATTCATTTTATTTGCAATTCTTATTAGCACTTTGCTTTTATATAACGTTGTTGACACTTCTATACAAATTTCATTAGAATATTTACAATCTTGCAACTTCGATGAACCCCTTTAAATGTTGCATTTTAAATTAACTTACGAGTTAATATATACTTCTTCTATTCGAAAAGCTCGATATTTGCAGTAATAAAAATAAATTGCCTACTCCAGAACGTTCCATGACAAAATATTCAATTCAATTTTTATTATGATACAATTGTTGCATGTTCAGCGTACTACTTGGATCTACCTCTCCATGAATCTTTCGCTATTCAATCTTGATGTCAATGAACAGGATCGGTCTATGTACTACTCACGTACAATAAGATTTCGTATTATGTGTTCAAGATCTCGTTCAAAACCTCTGAATTCAGTTGGACAGTCCTGACTCGAAAAGTCTAACGAGCGAAATTATTGAAAACAAGCCACCGCGAGCGAATGGTAAAGAGCGCGCGATACAGAAGAAACGTAAGTTTAAGCAACGATTAAATTCCAGAACGAAAAGAGACGCACTTACAACGATAATGTTAAGAAAAATATTAAGAAGAACGGAAAATATTAAGGATAAAGAGACGGAGACACCATAGGATCAGGCCACATGGTGTCAGAAAGTTAATAAAATTAAATGATATGTTGCTTCTCTTGTTAATCCGTGGTCTTAAACTTAAACTATTATGATAAATTAGATCTAAATTAAATCAGGTATGCGATGGCTATTAATCGCTTGTCAATAAAATCAAAGAATAGAAGAAAGAAACATCGGTTTGAACAAACATCTTTCTTTCTCGCTGGATTTCGTATAATTATCCAATTTTTTATATATATATTAAATACGAATACATATTTCGGAGAATGTAGATTCCCCGCCAAATTCTCCTTCAATTATAAATACAAATATTCTTATAAATCTTTCGAATATATTTTCAAAAAGATGTCTCAAAAGATCGAAAACGAATATGTTATCAAAATATTAAGAATCGTCGATGCAAAATGGTGGAAATATATCACGTGCAATTTTTTGTGGCATCGTTCGTATTAAATCGACAGAAATAAGTTCGTGGAAAAGGTGGACGGTTATATTCCAATCAATAGTCATTCTTATAAAGGCTAATTTCGAAAGCACACAGTTAATTCTATCTAAGGGCACTTTTCTACCGTTTCTCGTCGCAAAGATTATCATACAAAGATTTTATCACGATTGCTTTTAAAAATAAAAACTAAAACAAGTAAGCTTGTCAATATCTCGAGAAAAATTGTAAAATTTTCAATACGCGCGTGTTTTTTGTTGTTTGAACATAAACTCTCACCCCTCTCCCCCTTTTTCTTGAATATATTCCAAATTTATGAACTTAAATTGTAAATTTGAAGATCCTTACTTCTTATTTGATCATCAGGCCCTCATGAATTTTTACTTCTTCGCCAGTTATTCTTCTTCCATATCACGTATTCATATTTTCGCTTCCTATATCAACTCTTTCTTTCCTTCCTATTCTTCCCTATTTTTTTTTTTTTTTTTAAAGATTGTCATTTTCGTCCTAGAAGGCAGTCCTTAATTTATTCTCAACTGAGCACGTGCTGATATTGTGTAAACGATCGTTATTGGGTTTTTCGTTGTCTTATCATTATACTAAACATTGTTGTTAATGAATTGACTTGCAAAAGATGTTGCGATCATTACAACATGGTTGCCTCGGTATTATAACTTTCCTTATTGATCTTCCTTTCGATAGAACTGTACTGACCGGATGAACTCTCCATAGTCACCTTCTTTTCGGTAACAAGGTATGGACTGTCTGAAACATACCGTCTATCGTATTGACTTTCGTTATATTTTTTCTCCACCGACCCATACTGACTTTCCATTGTAGACCGATACTGACTCTCTTTCATTTTCCTTTCTAACGTGCTCTGCGTTGAATAAACCTTTTCCGGGCTAACCAGAGTTTGTCTGTCGGAACTGAGTTGGCCAATATTGTGCGTTGTAGAATGCTGTTGATACGTGCTGTAATTCATCTGTGACTGATTGTGAGTTTCATAAGCTCTGGTCTCGTATCTAGTCGTGCTCTCGTAGCCACTCTGTTCGGCATCGGTGTCGGTGTCAGCTAAATCTGGACGATTTTTATACTTGGCCTGTCGAATGGCAGTGAGTCTTCCTCTAGCTTCTTCCAGTTCCCTCTCGATGCGAAGGACCTCTGATCTGGCGTTTATCTCCTGAGCGATACCTCCAACCATTCTACGGTTTAGGATCAAAGATCTGTCTTCTTCTTGCTGAATAGCCTGCTGGGCTGCTCGTACTAAATTGTCGGTGGCGCGTTTCACAGCATTTCCAGCTGCTTGCAGACGTTTCGTGCTCTCGCTATCTGGATCAGCTTTTACTTTGCAAGCGACCAATAATTGTGCCGTACTGCTGGCTACCTGTTTCGCGCTGGAAATTAGTTTTTCTTCGGAGCTGACGCCTTGTACCAGAGCGTTTGCAGATTCAACGAGGCTGTGAGTTGCAGCTGCGACCATTCTTGCGGCAGAAATTAGACCTTCGGACCACTGACCATCGTCGGAACTGGTTAGGGGAGTTCGAGAAACCTTTCCTGTTGCGATAAGCTCTCTTTGAGCTGCACTGGCTGCTTTTATAAGAGCCGATGTAGCGGCTGCGATCGATTTGGCTGCTTCTAGGATCATTTCGTCGAAGTTCATATCTTCGTTTGCCTCCTATGAAGTAAAAATGAAAACTTTTGTGGAAGGAGATAACTACAGGATTAATGATTTTTTTTTTAATTGAATCCAACATTGAATTAGCATATCGGTTGGATGATACGTGTGAATAATCGCCTTACCGTCGGTGGATTTCTGCCGAAGATGTTCCTGACCGCCGTAATAATATGTTTGATTCCTGGTCGATTCTTTCAAAAAACAACCAAGAATATCAAACATATCTTACGGAAATCAGACTGCTTCCTAGCGAACGAAGATTACCGAGACAACATATAACGTTATGCGTTATTTCTACCGTTTTACAGCTAATAATAAGACAAATTGTTTACTGGACTGAGACGAGATCTACGAGCAAATTCAGATCATACGAGAAATCATTGCCGCTATGAACGGCAACAGTATCGTCCGAAAGACTCACCTGTATACTTCTCCGAGGTCTCAAGCTGGCAAGCTTCTTCGCGGCAGCGTCGATACTGGCTGCAGCACCTAGTAACTCATTTTCTGCAATGACCGTCGGATCATCAGGGTCCACCCAGTCGGTGCCCTTCAGCAATTCAGCCACAGCCACCAATTCGGTAACGCTCTGAGCGATCTTTCTACTAATGGGTGGCAAAGTGTGTTTCGCATCGCCAGATCTTGAAGATATTTGTAATATAGCTTGCAACAATTCCCTATAATTAAGAGCGACGTCGTGACCAGCCTGAAGAGTTCTTTCTCTCAATTCAGCTGTTTCTGCGCAATTATACGCTGCTCCTTTACAAATGGTCAGCATGTCGCTGATAGCCTTTCGTCCCATGTTTGCAGCCGCAATTATGTCATCCTGTTTACAACTATTTCCGGCAGCTACAGCTTTGGCGGTTGAAATGGTGATACTCTTAGTGCATCGAACCAGATCTTCGGGTGTCACGTTGATCTTCTGCGTCTCTGGAGTGTTCAAGGCGCGTATTTCTTGAGCTATCGCTTCGATGGTTGATTCCAGAGCCCTGGTGCCACGAGTGTGCTCATCTTCGACAGCTTTCACTGTCTTCAGCAGCGACGTCACGTTGGTTACCATCACCTGAAGACGAAAAGATAAAGCAAATTATTACATGTTCCATTCGCTATTACATGCGACGATCTGGGTACTGTTTCTTCGTACTCATCGTTGAAAATGGATGTAAGAATTATTAATGAATGGATATCTAAAAATCATATAATTTTCATCGCTATTTCTTTCCCTTTTATCGAATATTACCGCGTATTAAGTTGTCAATTACGTGATTTTTAGATTATTGCACTGCGAATGAAATAGAAAATATGTTACGGTGTTAATGCAATTGTTATCAATTGTGTTTTGAATAAAATGATGGCGATGATATGTTCTGCTGCACAAGAACCTTGAGAAAAGTTAACATTTTTTCTTTAAATATTGTTAGTCAATTTCTAATGCTATAACTAGACTCTAGATAAAATATTTGAAAAGATATTAAATCAATCGCTGTAAAACGATATTAGAAAATAAGGCACGCATAAAACTAATTTCCTTTTAGACAACTTATTTTATCTCTTCGATATCCATCGCAAGATCATTAAGAATATTTGACCATATTTTCCAGGTATTTCACTTTATTTGCATTTATTTCGTACGTCTTATTAATTATCGTTAAAAACTGAAAATCATTACGTCCAAAATCTGAATATCGTTAGAAATAACGAAAAGAAATCTGCTTAGAAATGTTATTATCATCATATTCTCTTTAACAAACTCTTTTAAATAACATATTAATCTTCGATTAGTCGACGAAGCATTAAAGCACGGTGCTATTAATCATTAATGCACACACGTTTGCAAGTAGAATGTACGTACCTAAAAGTTGCTTTGTTTTAAAAAAAATTTCTGTCCACGGATGAATTAAGATATTCGTGTAAAGGATGTAGTAGCGTAATAGAATTTGATGATTTATTTCTTTATTACAAAAAAAAAAATATAGAGAGAAAAAAAATGTATAAAGAAATGATGATGTATGTTACAAAGTATAATAGTAACTCAAGTGAAACACGATACAATTGTTTGCAGAGCAAGAATATCTACAATACGAATGCATGTGAACTAAAAACGTAGCAAAGAAGCGCATCACGTGTTACTATTTCTTAATATTATATTAATTAGTATCATATAATGCTATAAATGCTTCGATGTATAGTAACTCGAAAATAAATACTTGAAGAGAAGGAGAACTGTAAAATGCAAATTTGTCGAGAAATTCGTCACCAAGTTCTCTTCGCACTGAATTAGTATTTGGGAAATATTTGTTAATATTGTGCTGTTGGAATTTTTTGAGATATTCATTTTTTTTTTCTTTTCTTTTTGTAAAAAGAGTGTAAAAAGAATAACGAGTCTTGTTTTCACCCTTTCGGTACTGTATAGTGAAATATTATCAATTGTTTTCGCTTTTGTCCGCTTATACGAAGATACGTGGTTACAGACGTGATTAAAATTTTTCTTTCTGACCCCGATACGATAATGTACCGAAAGGGTAAACATCAGGTTCATCGAGAACCGAACGAAATAGGTGTAAAAATCAATGCTTCGGCTACATGAGTAACAGCAAATCGGAAGTTCTCTGAGACGGTTGTTCGCTCTCTGAGGCTGAGAGCAGACGTATCAGCTCCTCCTCTTGATCGGACACGAACCATTCGGACTCCGAGCCACCGACGTCACTCAAAGGCATCAGCTGCTGGTGTAGCTGCTGTTCTAACACCTATCCGGATCGGCCAGACCAAAATCGTCAATGAAAGCTCACAATTAAAGTCCACCAAGTTCATGAGAGAAAATGTTTCGCTACTTTTCATCGCGTAAATGTAAATCTTATCGTCAACAAGCCAAGGAAAAAAAAAAAAGAAAAAAAAACAAAGCCGGATAAGAATATATTCTCTCTGTGGTTGAAGCAAAAATCGGTTCTGCCTCGCTCAGCGATTCTACACACTTTCCATCAAGGGAACATAAAGATCGAGTGTATAGTGTCTCACACACACGAAAAAATGGAACATCGAACGATGTAGGAAAGTGCAAGGTGGACTTTAATAGTTTTTAACAATGAATCTTCGGTCGAGACCGTTTTACCGAATACCTAGTGAGTGACATCATTGACAATTACATATTTTCGATTTACTCTTGTACCTTTCCGTATTTTTTTCTATCTTTCTCTCTTTTTAGTCGGTTAGAGGTGAAATGGAAATGTATATCGATTAAAGTCCACCCACAAAATAACGGGAAATTGGTTCGTGATGTTAAGCGTGAAGATCAAATTTAGTATGTTAACGAGTAAAACAACAACAAAGTGCTGTTAGGTCCGTCATAATGAGATTTCGCGCATCCTGCTTCGACTTGTCCTCCAATTAAAGCGATACCTGCTGCGGTTAATATCGTTTAATCAAGCGTTTCCCAACTCAGACTTCTTTAACACCTGAAATTATTGCTCGAGTCGTGCGTTCTAAATCAACACCGATAAAAAGGAGATTCGCTACTTCAATGTATACTTTGAACAATTTTTGTGAAAATTTTCATAGAAATGTAAAATTCTGCAGGTCCAATGGCTCGGAATACATATAATACTTATGATTCGTTTCAATTTGAAATGTCTGATTTTATACTAATTGGGAAATCAAGATCGAACATCGTTTAGTCACATATTATTAGTCGCATACACGTATCCTTCATAAAGCTCTACTTCCTGATGTATCCTAGACGCTGCCATTCTGTTATAAACGTTACCATTACCTCTCCAACTCAAGCGTCTCTCCGAGACAAAGTTAATATCAAGCTACTAACAATAAGAGGGAATCCCCTGACCATCGGCAAAACGCCGACGTAATTACGAATAAAGCAACAAGAATAGGAACGATTCACCTTACCTTGGCAGAGTCCTTTAAATGGGCCATGCTGGGGTCGTTGATAGGTTTGCCACTGGCTGCTTTAGTGGCGTGTATCAAGTCGCCGAGTGCAGAAGCCACATCTTTTACCGCGTTTATTAGCATTACTTGAGCCTCGGGATTCTGACTGCCCAAGCTGGCAGCTCCGTATTTAACCACTTCGGCAAGTTGAACGATAGTCGACACGGCATTTTGCGCTGCGACTGCCAGTTGCTCTTGAGACGAGGCTGCTCCAGCTACTAGCGTTTTCGTATCTTCAACGAGAGCCTTGGCTGTCTTCAAGATGTTCTCTCGATGATCGGCAAAAGTGTCGCCTTCGTTTTCTGCGTGCAAGGTTCCAGCAGTGGCGAACATGATCGTGGTGTCCAGGTCACCGATAATGCCTGACACGGTACTTGCAGCGTTGATACAAGCTTGAGTTCCCCTGGAACCAGCCTGAAGCGCAGCTAACACCTGAGATACCTTTTCCGTGACTATCTTGCTGTGCTCTGCGACTTCTCTTTGAGTGTAAGCGTCGCCTGGTGACATTTGGCAGGTTCCTGCAGCTCTAACGATGTCTACGCAGGCTTTGCCAAGCTCTTGGACGCTTGCGCGAAGTCTCGCAGACACGTCAGCGTTAGATGCGGCCGCTGAAGCGCCGGACGTATCGCGGGCTAGCTGAGTGTACTTGTGGGAGATATCCACTATAAGGGGACTTAATCTGGCTACGTCGGTGCTAGATTTTGTTGACTGGAATGGATAAAGATTGAGATAAATTAAATGTAAGATACGTTAATGATCTTCGTACTAATCATTTCTTTCCTTTAACTAGACGTCACTAGATTCCTAATACTAACAAAATATTATAACTATTCCTTACCATTTCCTGCGCCAGCCGAGCGATCTCCTTAGCAGCTTCCACCATTCTCGTTTGATAATCCACGTAAGAATCCACTGTATCGATCGTAGACATTCTGTGATCTTCCAATCTAACCATGGCTCGAGAAATAGCGTCGATTAGCCCAGTAACGATTCCATAAGATGTCGAAATTGTCTCCAAAGTGTTTTGTAATTCCTGCAGCGCATCTTTCATGGATTCCACTGTCTCGTCAACTTCAGTGTGCAGATTAACTGCCTTCGGATTACCACCAGATTCTTTTGTCACGCAGACAAGCTGTAGAGCAGACTCGGTGACGGTTTTCGTCTGATCCAGTAGCACTATCTGTTGTTTCGAGTGCACCATGTTTGAAGCAGCACCGATAGCACCAGAAACTAGAGGCTCGCAGTACAAAGCAATCTGATTGACGGCATGTCCTACGTTTTCAGCCTCGTATTTGGCAGCTGTTCGAAGAGGTTCCAATTTTTCTCGTAACTCGCTAGCACTGGTCTCCATCTGATCCGTGAATCCTTGCATCGTATTCTCTCTTCGTGAAACCAGTGCCTGTGAAACAGCACTGAAAGACGCGGCATTCAGTTCTCGAATTCTAGCTGATAGTTTCTCGATCGCAACGTCGCATTCCTTCTGCCCAGGTGCTTTGTCGCGTATGGAAGCGACTAGAGACTTGATCGAATCGCTCACGCTCTTGCTGTGATTTGCCAATAATTGCCAAGTTGGAGGATCTTTTGGACTGACAGCGAGACTCTTGGCGGCTCGCACCATCGCGCAAGAACCATCGATAATAGCTTTACCGGCGCTAGTTATTGGCTCTTGGGCAGCTCTAGCTGTGACGGATATCTTTGCAGGCTGACTAGCGAATTCTGGAGATCCGGCAAACGTACACAGGTTGTCAACCGCTTCCAAAAGTGGCCTGGTAGCCTCTGCACACTTCGCCTTGTTGGCCTCGGAATAATTCTGATCCAGCGCCTTGATTTCTTTCACCAGGACTGATGTGGAATTGGCAACATCCTTGGCTGACTGAACGAAGTGACGTTTAGCAACAGGATTGCTGGTCTTGTTCGATGCTTCGCGACAAGCATTGCAGAGAGCACTCGTATACTTTGCTATCATGGTAGCAGCTGAAAGGACTTGTTGTTCGGTACTTGTAGGATTTCCAAGACTTTGACAGCCGGTATGAATGGCCTGTGCAGCTCTGAGGAACTGAGCTTGGTCCAGCAAGCCTGGTTTTCCAGCCACCGATGTTGGATCGCTTACGCCAGCTAGATAAGCAGCCTGAGCTGCTGCTTCTATCAGTCCGCAGATTGACAAAGAGACCCCTCTAACTGCTACCGAGAATTGTTCGTGTTCTGATTTCTTTGCGTGGTTAGCTATGCCCGTCATTCCGTCGCCAAGGCTCTTGCTCTTTTCCATCACGGTTTCTAGACATTCGAAGTAGCTCGCGTCAGAAATTGGTTGGCTAGGATTATCGAGAAGCGACCTCATCGATTGGATATTTCTGATAGCGTTGTCACACTCGTTTTGTCCAGGCGCAGCCGAGGTACAGACATCGACGAGATAGTTGATGGAATCTGTGACGGCTCGTGCAGCTGCCGATAGTTGATTCTTCGCGTTTGGAGCACCCGGATCGGCTGCTACGGATTTAGCAGTACCCAGAAGCTTGCTGGATGTCATGCTGACGTTCTTCAAAGAAACCACCATCTGACTTCGAGTCTCGATAGCTGTTTGACCGGCCATTTCCATGCCGACGCCCAACAGGTCTCCAAAAGCGTTGGTGAATTGTTTGGAAGAATTAGCTAACTGCACTGGAGAACGTACTGACGACACCACGTTTGAAGAAGCATCGTTCAAATTCGCAGCTGCGTTGTTTAGATCGCTTTGCAATTGTCTGTAAAGAAATGATTGGTTGCCTGCATGATAATGAAATAAAAATTTGGAGCAAAACCTTAGTTATTATAAACAATATTATACGATTATTATTTAAATTAACAAAGAAACTATAATACATGTATAAGCAATGCGTAAGTACAATGAAACGTAATATTTTACGTTGTTCACATATAATATTTTATTTTGTATCAAGTGTAAAATTTAAAGTTACATACATCTTTAGTATGCTAAATGCTTAATGCTATGACAATTTATCGTTGGTCGTTATCTCGAAAGATTCAAAGTGTGTCAATGAATAATAAGCAGTAAGTAAAATGAGGCAAATGAAAAGGTAAATATCAGTGTGCCATTTGATAACAAGCCTCTTATCAGAGAAAAGAGATATACATACCCATAACTCTTATTGGTTTGTGGGAACTCGTTCATGCTAAGGACCTGAGTCATGTCTTCGATATTTTTAATTGCATCGTCTACGTCTCTTTGTCCAGGTAAGCAAGACACACATTTATTCAGCGCGTTCGACACATCCTTGGCAACTGCAGCCAGATTAGCTTCGTTCTCTACACTGTCAGCGTTCTTCAGAGCTCTTCGAGCTTCTTTAACCAGTCTCAACGACTTTAGAATAACATCATCGGCAGTCATCAAGATTTTCTTTTGCGTATCAGGTTGGTGCGAAGTAGCAGCCACTCCGCGAACGGCATAAGTTAAATCTTTGAGGGCGGAAGCTGTCTTTCGAGCTGCGCTTCCAGTGTAATTCTCGTTTCCTTGCTTAGCAGCGGATAGAAGCTGAGCCATAGCGAATCCGACGTTCTTCGAGGTAGCACCTAGTCGGAGAGCAGTGGACTCTGGTGTCTCGTCGGGTAAAGGTCTTAGAGAAGCAGCTTCCACGGCATTGTAGAACTCTCTTAACTCGTCTTTCAAACTGTTTATCAATTCTTCTGCTGCATCTAATTCCAGACCGCCGCATGCCTCCCTGGCTCGCGTTTTAACTTCAGTGGCAGCAGCATTTAGCTCCTTCAGAAGAGTCTCGTCGCTGCAGGTTTCATTGCAGACTTCCAAGAGACCTTCGACTGCCTTTGTCACTTCACGAACTGCGTTCATCAGCTGCGTCTGACAAGCTGGAGAGTGCAAAGTTGGAGCTACGACCTTTGCACAGGCAACTAATTGCGATGTGGCCAATGCACACTGGGTGGCGGCTGAGATTACACGATTTTGAGTCGCTGAATCCTCACAAGTGGCTGCGATATTCTTTGCTTTGAGCACCAGAGCGGCGGTTGAATTGGCTACGGCCTTAGCCAATGCCAATAGCATGTCCTGGAGCTCTCGATTCGAGTCATTTTCCTCTCCAATCGTTGTCAACACCTGGTGAGACGCCTCGCCAACACGGGATGCGGCGTTCAGCAAGTTCTGTCTCGGCTGGAGTAAGTTAAAGTTTAATAAATAAAGATATTAAGCGATATATCGGTGAAAAGATCAAAGTAAATCGCAGGCAAAATAGTCGCGAATAAATTATTTTCTATTCTTTGGTGAAACGGCTTTAGCATCTATCTTGTTACCAAGTTATTCGTTCACTCAACATAAGAGAAAAGAAACATTTTGTTCATTTTCATCCTAAATGAAAGAAAAACTAATTTGCATTGTTTGCAATGAAAAAATTCATCAAATTATATCAAAGTATCCCGAAAAAGCTGCAAGTTAACACTGTGCGTAAAGTTATAAATAAACCACGTATATAAGGATATTTAACGAATCTAAAAAAAAGTGAGAACCGTAATAATTTGCAACATTCTATAACTTTCTCTGATATTTGTGCTTACGTATCGTTCGGAGGAAGAAAGCGCTACGTAGGAAGGCTGCACAAAAAGGTACAGTTTAAGATAAAATATCTTCCAAATTAATGAATCGGACGTATTATTAACGTATAATAGTTTCCACCGCTGTTAAATACTTTTAAATCTGCTGTAAAATCTCCGCGAATCTAATCCAAATTGTTGTGATCACGTACGAGTCAATGATACTACGTACTCGTAGTTAAGAGTTAATACATTTTTCCTAATATCAAAGAAACCCATACGAATATCCCAGCATTTTCCACAAGAATACCAAGATACCATACCTCTTTAGTTTCAGGTTCGGTGGCTTTGAGCAAGTCGGAGAAGGCGGAGCACAGCTTCCTTGCTGCATCCAGCAGTTTGTCTCCCGAAGAGTCGTCATCCATCAGGGCGGCGATCATTCTGACGCCTTTCGTCATCTCCGGCAGATTGGTTGCGATCGTTGTGATAGCTGCACCTACCGCTGTGTGATCCACGTCGTCGGCTGGACCGGAAGTCAAGGTGACCACCTGAGCTGTCGCGGCGTTCATCGCCGCGATCTGAGAGCCAACGTTCTGTTTGTGCGTATCGATCGTCTGTTCGATCCATTTCAACGAGGTCGGATCGTTGCCCAGTTCTGGAAGCTGAGCCTTGCAGGACAGCTCCGTCTCCGCGATGTGGATCACCTCGTGACCAGCGGTGATAGTCGACAGTAAGGCACGTTGTGGTTCGGACAGGACGGATGTGACCTTGGTTTGTTGCACCTGGTTGCGATTAGACTTACATTAACTTAAGAATCGGTCGATGGATAAAGGGACGGATGCGTGTTGTACCGACGTATCGTGATCGAGGTGATTTGAAGGCGCTCCGTCTTCTCAGTGAATCTTTCCACGCCTTCAAATTGCCCATTCAAATTGATTACTACTAAATAATCGTTGCTCAATGACGGGTGTACAAATAAAGAATGCATATGCCGAATAAAAATTCTTACGATACGGAATTCACCAATAGACTAGGTAAATTCCATCCAAGTACTTTTATATCTCGGTGAAGTTTAATATATTTTAGTCACGAAAATCAAACTTAATGAAATTAAGAATTGGAATGACGTAACAGAAATTTACTTAAATGCCAATGATATATAACAAAAAGTTTTATCATCGAGTACCTACTCTGTGTCCGCAATAGAAGGCGCCTAGCATGAAAACAAATTTAACCGTCAATTAGTTTTACGCAATTGTTTCGGTATGCAACGAAATTGTTTTATTATATTGATGTTGAACTTAAATATACCGTTGATATTCGCTGCGATCCATACAATAATGGTACTACTAACTAATGCCATAACAAAGCAGTTGAACAGCTCTCGCTCAAGCGAATGATCAGTGTTATTCTACAGAAAATTTATACAGAGAGATATGGACAAAAATAATCTCGAATATACTTTAATTTCGGTCAGGAAACATTGAAAATTCAACGTGAGCAGGAGCTTATGCCTTTGATAAATCTTACCATCGGTGGAGCGTGAGCGATGTTCACCTGGCCGCTGACAGTCGTGTATTGAGCACCGCCCATGTGCCCGGTCCCATATGGTCGAGCCCCTACAAACCGTATCATGCAACTATCCGAATGATATTTACAGAGATCGATCCACGGGATCGATTGATCGTCCGATAGGGAAGCTTGAATACGCAAACAGATCTGCTCCATGAATTGCGAAGCAAGAGCATTTCTCACGAATAAGCGTCAAATATTTCGTTTAGTACATACAAAATAAAGGGTCCAAGATTTAAAAAAATGAAAATGCGACTTTTAAAAAATGTATAGGTATGTACAAAACAATTATACAAAAAGGAAATCATCCAAAGAGTAACGAATGACTAAATAAAAATAGAAAAATGTATAGATATATACAAAATTATTGTAAAAGACCGAGGAGGCAATCGTGCAAAGACCTCTAGAGCTTTCTGCATCTTTTCTCACCGCTTTGACAGTTTGGCAAGGACAGAGTTTAATCGAAGCCACGCGACGTGTGTACATTTTTCGATAACTGGTCTATCTATTTATGTATAGAAAATAGCTGAATAAATAGTACGATAAAATTTGCTTCTTTACAACTTCCAAATAACCAACTGACTTTAAATAGAAATAATTTTCTTTCGAGCAAAAATCAGACACGTTTCTTAGGCCAACGCGCAAGGCACGATATATTATTTGGCATCGTATAAATCGTTGAATAACCACGCCAAAATACAGTGTCTTGTTTCTGATTCGTTGAAGATTATTTATGAAATCTTAATACATATTTTTCTCCCAGCTTCTTCGATGAAACGGAATTGCGTATTAATATTTTTTTAAGTTTAGGGATGATACAAGACACTGATTTCAAGGTTCACGAAAATAGGAAAAATTTCTGAAAATTCTTACCGTCTGCACCGGTTCTCATAACCGCAGGTATGGCAACTGACACAGCTTCCACGTTTCCTTTGCCGACGTTGCTCGTTTCGTGTTGCATGATCGTTGCTCTGTAAAAACATACCGCGTGTTTACTGGAAACAATACACATCCAACACACATAGTCAGGAAATTTACTTCAAATATTTCTCTCTATTTCTCGCTTCCATATAACTTCTTTGCTTTTTGTTCAAAAACTCTTCCATAATATCACTTTGTCATCCACGATAACAAATAGAAGAAACGACACAAAAAAGAAAGAAACCGCCGCGACTCTCTTCGTTACGAAAAATCGATATTCAATAAGCGATATTGGATAATCGAGATTGGCAAAGTGAATCTTGACCTATCAGCTTCGATAATTCCCCTAATAAACAATCCATCGTCGTTTCGCTTAACGGAATTAGTACTTGTATTAAAAATTAATACGTATATTGTAATACTTACTTCAATGGCGATACACTATCTTCAACCATCGTTGAGCCTTCGTCTCCTTCGATACCAAAGTGATCTTTAGCTTTTTGCTTTTTAAGAATGATATCGATGTAGCCAGAGATTAGCTGAAGTATCTGTTCCGCTTCTGTAGTCTGTACGCTGTAATATTGGTCAGAATAATCGCCAAAGTCGAGCGTAAACGTGTTCGGAGAGGCTCCCCAACGTCGGACGGTAGTCAACGGCCAGGTTTTTAAGATTTCTTTCGTTTTTTCATCGAGTCGCAAGACGGAGTCTTTGGTGACGCCGAGCAAACGAGGCACCAACTTGTTCTTTCCTTTCATTTTCTCCTTCACTAAGAAGAACGTGACGCCGTAAGTACTCAAAGATCTTGCCGTTTTCGTATACAACACTTTGGCGTCCAGTTCTGAGAGACCGATGTGCTTCTTGTGCTCTGCAAAAATTTTCTTCTCGATACCCTTCACCTTCAAGTAGGACTGCGGTAAAAATTCCTTGAGGCTACGGGATCAGATTGAAAAATCTTGATTAGATATTATTTCGAAGGAGCTCTTACAGAATTTTTGTAACCTTTTATTATTTCTTCAAGTATCGTCGTTCAAAGATTCAACGAAAAATGCTAAAAAATGTTGTCATTTATTTAAAGGAAGAAAAAGAAAAATTCATCTTCGCAGTTTTGAATCTTTTCGCGTTGTTTACTGTACCGATGTTCTTATCCTAATTGCATCAGATTTCTCGTACAGTTATTGTTAAAAATATCGCAATAAGTGGAAACGGAAGAAATCGATATTTCTTATCTGAAAAAGCTTACTCGAGAAAGCCTGGCTTGTGCTTGTCCTCCTTGTGATCACCGAACTGGATCTGGCATTGTATTCCAGCGAAAATACAAGCTTTTTCCTGAGTAACCGGATGCGTGCCATCTAGAATTGCGTCTCTTGCTTGAACGTACAAAAGAGATAATTGCACCGGATCTCGACTGTCGATATTTTGATCTGAGAAGAAAAATTTTCTCCGCAGCAGCACCGTTTCCGACTCGTCTATCCCTTGCTCTCGTAAAGTCTTACTGGGATCTATCCAGTTTACTGGAAGAACAAAATGACATTTCATCGCGCCATGAAAATCTATGATTTGTACGCAGACGATTGATTGAAAATCTTTACCAAAAAAAAAAAAAAAAAATATATAGATATATATCTTTAGCCTTAATTCTCCTTGCGTGAAGATTACATCTTTCACATGTACGAGAGGATCAAACTAAGGTCGCACGTCTATGTCACCACTAAAGTAGGATAAAAAAAGGTTCTACTATTAAAAAAGACGCCAACGTCTACGAACGCATTGGCAACAACGAAATACAACGCTCGTACAACACTTTCTTTCCACGCGTTTCTCCGCAAACATTAAATTGCTCGTTTCCGCAAGTTTAATAAATCCGAATTTTTATCGCGGCTAGATCAAGGCTCGCTGCTCACCTTCGTCGTCGGTTTTAAGCTTCTTCCTTAACTGATCCATCTTCGCGTCCCGCTCGCCTTTCTCCTCTTTTCTCCTCTTGAGCGTGAGGGTGCCGAAATTGCCCGGCTTCTGGTTCTCAGTCTCCTCGTCGGCCAACTCGCGCACCAACGAGTACTCATCGTGGTTCGTGATGCCTATCTTCGTACAAATTACTACCATGAGATTGGCGACAGGCTGACTGTCATCCACCAACAACGTCTTCAGCGTTCCATCCAACATGCGCACTCGAAGGGTCCGCAGTTTACGCCGGTACTCGAGAAGATCGCCGTTCCTCAGAATGTAATAATCGAGATTCCGGCCCGGCTCTAGCCAAACCCCCTTCTTCACATCCTCGTCGGCAAGGAATAATCCGTAGTCCTTGGCTGTCGATGCAAGAGGAAAACGCGCGGTCATTATCATCGTGCTACACGGTTATGCATGGAATTCTCCTGGACTCGTTAGCTTTTAGACGAGCTTTTTCCCTTCGTTATTGAGTTTTCCTTTGTTTCTATATAGAATAATAGTTGCTCGACTATTTGCTAGGGATTCCGGGAGGATTTTCGTGGGTTTGCGCCTCGAACTGGCCAATAGAGATTAAGAAGTTGGCGGTTTAGTGGGTTAGGTGTTTTAATTTTTTGGTAAAGTTAGAGAGCCGTAGGAGCAGTTTCTCGCGACAAGCGATCGAGACAGCGAAGTAGAATTGCAAGGGCTGTTTGTGGAAAAGACAGAATATCTTCGACGCGATTAACTTGATAAAATCGTTTTTCTTAGTCAGCTATTTTGTCGTTAACGCTAACATCCATACGCAAAGAATATCGTCGGAAAAATAAAGAGGACAGAAGGGAAGAGATAAATGCAAATTCGTTTGTTCGTTAGTACAGCATCGTAGGATATTGCAGGTGCAAGTAGGAGCTTACGTTGGCCCATGTTACCCGCTTCAGCGAGTTTCTCTCTGATAATACGGCAAGCGTCGTAAATGGATGTGCTCGGGTCGAATTGCATCATCTTCGTGGCGTTTTTCTCCGGGATGGAGATACGCAAGGATAGGGTGGCCATTGCGGCTGCCTGGGATGATCTGTGTGCACGAAAACCACCGGAATCACACGACTGAAACACAAAAATAAAGTCGATTAGTTAGCATGATTTCTATCCTCTGCATTTTTCTCTTTCTTTTGTTCAAATATATAAACGACGCAAGTCGTTCACTTGAAATAGACAAAATGCAATTTTTAGCTCTGTTGGAAACAGGTTCTTACATCTTCTTCTTATATCGGTTACAATTTAAACTCAATTGTAAAATGAAAAGAATTCGTCATTCTGTCGAGTTTTTGTAGTTCTAATGATGCAGTTAACGTTGAAAAGTAAAGTACATTGATCTGGTAGATGCACGTCTGTCGTGTTTGTTCGCAATTACTGTGGCTAGTATTAAACAAGAAACACGCAGCGCTTGATCGTCGAGCGACTCACGGTATTACGAAGAACATAAAGTACTACGGGAATATGCGATTTCTAGTTTACTGAATCAAGTGCAACAAGTTGCAAGAGGGCGAGCATTGTGCTTGCTCGCGGGTCACCGTTCTAACCATTCGCGTAATTGCACATTATCATAAAACAACGGATAGTTCTTGCTTGTTGTACGCGAATATATTCTCTCTCTCTCTCTCTCTCTCGTTAATTTCCCCTTTTTACACCGAAAAGTTCCAATGTAATAATCGCGAATGACGAGACTATGTGGATGTACAACTAGGTCGATTTACGAAGAGTAATTTAATCCTTCGCTTTATAATTGCTTCAAGAAATCGTTAAATTCTCTATTTCTGTTGGAAATGGAACAACTAAATACATAAAATTATGATAAAAATAAAATAACTCTTGACTAGGATATTACCGTTTAATTACCTACTTACATTCGACGATGTCAATCGATCGAAAGAGTATTCATATTTACGAGTATCGAAAAGTATCTTTTCCAGCTGATTGCTGAATAAGAAGATAAGAAGAGAGAGAGAGAAATTTTCAAGCCCTGCGTTCCATCGTTTTGTATCGGTTTTCTGGGAAATCTAACGGAGCAACGGATTAAAAATGTCCCGCTATCGTATGAAAGAGGAAGCAACCGTGGGACTTCTGTCTATATATTGATCTACCGAGGTATGGTACATTTACCATAGAATTTGCCACAGGGTGCAGTGTGGGATCCAGCACGGGCGTAGAACCCACCCCACGTCACGGTATTCGGCTAATAAAAATAAATTGTCACCGGCTCCGGGCTAATTAAATCGATCCGAGGATACGAATCTTTCTCATCTACTCCCCATGGAGAGAAATACCACCCGCCATGCTCTGTTTGCATCAACAAATTACCAATAATCCCCGTACATTTGTCGAATAAATCACATTGATGAAACAGACTTCGATGCTTTACGCGCCTTGCCGAGAACCCTTTTAATCGTCCAATTTAATTGTCAGAAACGTTGAAATAAATAGATTAAAAAATGAGTAAAAGTTGGCTACATTTTATGCCTCGATATTTTAGTGGAAATTTCGTAATGTAAAATTCCATTTTGTCGAATATTGCATTCTTGACTGGAAGGAAATTTCTGTGCCTCTACGAAAAATATTCCACACGAGAATGAAAAGACCGTCGACAGCCTTGGTTATGTTAATTGGAAAGTTGATTAATTACGAAGTTCCGTTCATGATGAAATAGTTGGGCCCAAGAGGGAACAACGTAAGGCTACTTCGTGCAGACCGAGAACTCCACTAACAAAAACTAATAGATCTAGGAATTTAATAGCAAGAAGGGACATTCTGCGTATTCTGATATCATTTTATGGAAGAATAAAGATAAAGCTATCGATCTCCTACATTGATTCCGTCAACTTCCTAAGAAGAGGACATTTTTCTAAAAATCTTCCTAAAGTTAAAGAAAATCTCAAAGATTCGAAGCTTATAAAAGAAACGAGAAATTACGATATTCTGTTTAGAACTGTGAATCGAGAATGCATTGTCCGTAGACTATCACGACACGCGGTATATTATCAGGATCTAAACGAGCAGAGGCCGCCAATTATAGGCTGTTTCGTTCGTTTACTCGACTCCTTTTTTTTATATCCGTCTCGATGGCAGAGCAGGGGGGTGGTCCATGCGCATAAATTCGTTGCAAGTACACCCTACGCCAATGTGAACTTCCACCCTTAGAGGTTGCCAGGCAACGCCGGTCTCTGACTGTGTCAAACTCAAGCACAACCACCCCAGACCATCCCTTCTTACGAGTCCATCCCGTCGACCCTCGCCCCCTGTTCCTCTCTCTTTTCATTTTCTCTTCTCCATTTTCCTTACTTCACCGCTGTACATCGGCCTCTCTTGTTTACTCTTTTCCTCCTCGGTTACCGTATTTCTATCTTTACACCTATCACTGTACAACTTTTATACATTCTTCCTCTTTTCTTTCCCGTTTCGTTGTTTCTTTCCTCTTTCCCGTGAATCTAATTTTCCGTTTTTGCCGTCTTATTTCGTTTCTTTTTCTTTGCTTTCTTATTTGCTCCTTTGTTTCTTATCTTTATTTCTTCCTCTACCTTTTTCCTCGGTTTTAGTTAGATCGCCGGCGTTATTGTCTCTCCGGTGTCTCGTTTTCTACTATTCTCGGCGCAGCGCTTTCTTTGTTATCTCTTTATCGGCTTTCAACGATGCTCTCGTTCCTTTTTCACTTTTTGATTCGTTTCTCTTTCATGCTTTATCTCCTCTTATTATCCTCGCTTTTCTGCTTGCTAGTTTCTTCTTTGTCGCTACTATTGCCGTTTTATTACCAACCCTTTTTGGCTCTACGTTTTTTCCAATTTCTATATTACACTTTCGCATGCAAATCTCTCATCGGTATTTTTATTTCTCTAGCTCTTCCCTCTTCTCCCACTTTCATTCTGTCCTTATTTTTCTTCCATTTCGTTACATTATTTTCACGTTCGTCCGTGTCACTATCTCGAACCTCTGCTTTCGTCCAATTTTATCGTTTCCGATTTTTACGCGCTTTCATATAGTTAGATACGATTAGTCTTAATGTAAGCAAAAGGAAGGACGTCGTGTTCAAATTCACGACAGCGGCTGCAATTAACATCAAAGTGGAAAACATTTCCAAGGAAATATTATAATTCTCAGCGCCTCTTTATTCAACGGTATCTCAGAACTTGGACCATGATCTTGTTTTATAGCTACTTCTCTAGTCCGTTAACCGTTGTAAATGGAATCAAATTATCGCCAAGGAATTCAACTCCGAGTTCGTGCTAAAAATTCACTAAAGAATGACTTTGAATAACTTGACGGATTTATACTAAAAAGAAAGGAACAACTAACTAAATTCAACAACGCAAAATCTACCGTAAGATCATTTTCCAGGTAAACTGGAGGATGAATTACCGAAGTTATTATTACTAAACGTAAATGAATAAACGTTGTTGAAGATCGTAAAAAGTATACGAAGTGGTAGTTGTTATAATTTAGAAGTGGGTGGTTAAAAATGATTCGAGCGATGAATAAACTGTCGGTACTACGCCAGCAACGAATCTGCTTTGATAATCGTGCAAGTTTGCACGAAACTTTGTCTCGGGTTCGCTTTAAAACAGCCACCCAATAATGTATGCAACGATACTGTACAATTGCTTGACTAATAATTTCGTTTAACGTTATCTTTAAACGAGTTCAGTCGTTCGGTAGTCATGAGAGCCGCAAGTAAGGACAAGGAAGATATTTCGCTGAATGTTTCTCAAATCGGTAAAAATTGGTCTCTGAATTATTTAAGAATCTCGTTTTTTTTCGATCGAACGTTTTTTGGCTCGAAAGGGAAGAGAGCTCGAACGATACATCTATGCGAAATAATCGAAATTTTGCAACAGATCTGATTCGTCGTTTACAAAGTTACTCGCTCGACCGCGATACGTCACTTTCCAGTTTCCATGGAATGTATTTAGAGGAATGACCTCATTACCTGTAATTAGGTCAACCGTATGAGTGCAACTATGCAACGGCGATGCGCTCCAACGTCGTTCGAATCGTTCTTTGAACGTTTCGACCTTCGTATCAAAAGCTATTACGCGTGTTATTTTACGTATGTCTGAAGTTCTTTGTACATTAGATACAAAAAAGAATCCTCCGCGCTCTAAAAGTCCGTAATACAGTAATACATACGTATATCACGCGAATATCTACTTTTGAAGCTTCCAAACTTTCTGCATATTGTGTTGCACACTTTTAGCGTTATAACCCAAAAATTCTACCAAGCGAGCTTCAAGACTTTTAAGTAGACCGTGTGAAACGGTCACGGAACTACCCAAACGACCTTACGAATGAATATTTTACAGCCAGCTTGCAAAAAATTCCTCATAGGCTGAAACGCGTCGTTTCGTCGTTTAAAGAGTAGGTCAGTGGAATTTTTGTCCGTAAGTGAACGAAAAAACTAGTGATTTATTAGAAATTAGCAAAGATTCCATTGCTACGTGCAATGACAATAACGAAAGCCCGATAAAATTGTAAGTCAATCGAATCACGAAACGAGCCCGTTAGCGCAGAACGCTTATAAGCTCGATATGGGTGGCAATGGGTATCGAGACTGACAACGATCAAGAGAGAAGGGAAAACAAGGAGAAAATAAATAGGAAGCAATACGATCCGCGTGTTAACCGAAAGTGGATCGATCGCAGTCTCTAAATTTAGACGTCAGTGTCTTTCCACGGTGATGACGCCTGACGGCAACTAATTGAGGGTCCGTCGATTGCTACGAGGTAACGAAGACACGATTATGCACGCTCTACAAGATTCGGTAATCAGGGGTTCGGTTCTCTTAATGGATCCTGGCATACGTGCCAATCACGTGGTACCCCGCTGTTGATACAACGAGCATGAAAAATAATCTTTCGCTTAACTTCGCTTGTTTAAGCTCGACTTTTGTTCATTGACTTTATTCCAAACGACTAACAGAATACGTTCATATATTTCGGAACGACGATCAGTTAGTTAATCGATGAACGTGGACGACAGTAAGTTTGGATTTTCATGTAATTTTTCGATCGTTTACATGCTGTATTTTTGTATCGATGAGTTTAGAACATTGGTGAATTTGTTCGATAAACGCGGAATCACATAAATCTTTTGCGAATAGAATAGAGCGATAAGATCGAATAAGAATAAGGTCGATGAGTATATATCGATCGGCACGGTTAGATGGGAATTGCTACTAATTTCGGATGGATCAAAAACCAATATAGAGTCAACGTTCTCCCTCTGTTTAGCACTAACTAGCACGGGGAACTTCTGTGAAGTGCTCTTAACCGAACTCACTCGCCTCGCCTCGCCTGTACGTGGTATTGGCTGGGATCCATGGGGGAGGGTGGAGGGTGTTACAGCGATGTATAAGCCTTTGATTCCCATAGCTGGCATAACGATGTACATAATCTGCGAAACTTCGTTAATTTCTATCTCTATCGATACAAAAACACGACAATTTATTTCGTACAATTTATTTCCTGTATCCATCATCGATGGATTTGTTAATATTAACGTTCGATCACACGAAAAATCGAGTAAAACCTCTACCAAAATTCGTAGAATAATTTTCACAGTGAAAAGCTCTGAATTTATTAGGCATCTATCAAAGCGAACCTCCAAGCACGTGAAAAGCAATATCGATGCGAAACCAAGGAACGAGGAACGATGTCGCGACACGAAGCGCAAAACCGAGTAACGGAAAGTGCAGTTCCGCCACCCGCGGAAGTTCGCGGAAGAAACAAGGAAGATTGTTTCGCTTTTCTCCTCGATCAAAAACCATCGAGATCGCGCAACCACTTACGGCCATTTACTTTCGATCGACACCGCGTTCTACTTGCAACGCTCTATTTTCGCCCATCTTCGAGCGTCGGAACCAAGCATCGTCAGCTTTTTTAACTCCATCGTCACTTCGTGAGCTTCGTCTTTTTCCAAAGCTATCCCACCCATTGCCACCCTCGTGTCACCTATCGAGCCACGTGGTTCGGACCATCCCCTTTTATCGCGTCCTCGGCACCCTTCGTCACGAACCAGCTCGTCGCAACGTTTCGTGACGCGACCAGAGGCACACCGACATCGAATCAGTTTATGCAAGATTCTCGTTCAACTCCGAAATTGTTTCGGAAGCTTCTCGAGACGTTTGGAAAATTTCTGCAGCGATTTTGGCTGAACGTAGGAAAGATTTCTATATTTCAATTATCCGTCTGTAACTCGAAATTCACATACCGATATACTTTTAAAGTTTATTTTATTTCTTGCTGTATTTTATTAATAATGGCGTTGTACTTCTACAAATAATCCATCAGCGCAATATCGAGACAATTTCATCTGGGCAAATATTGATTCCGCAACAATGTCCAATGGCATAGTTTTCCTTTGCACGTCCCGTCAGGAGTTGGTAAAGAACGACCTCGACCGTAACTACCAACTCTGTTACGAGCTGTTCGAATGACTTATTAACTTACACTCCGGGGAAACCCGACGCCCTACCGTTTCTTTCTTTTTTTCTTTTTTTTTTTTCTTTTTTTTTAGAAACTTTCAGACGTCTTTGAAACGATTGGACTAACTTCTTTCTCTGCCCAACTCTTTCGTCGGGTAAAATTCTCATCGACCTCTTACTTTCATTTTTTTTCATTTCCTCTTTCTAACGTCGAATGGAAGCCTAACTTTAGTCAAAGCGGAAGGTATTTACCATCGTTAAAAATTACTAACAGAAAGAAAGACGAATTAAAATAAACCGGCGAAAATATAAATAACTAAATTATTTCGAATACGAGTGATTCCAGTTATTTCCGGTAAAAAAGCACATTCCGGTATTTAGTCAAGATTAACACTTTTTAGTTATTTACAGACGTATTCGTGCAAATGAACGCGATCAAAGCAAAATTTACTTTCAGTTTGCAGCAATTCAAATGCAACGTGGCATATACTTTAATCGCCGCATTACGTATCAATTTAACGTCGTTACGTTAACAGCGAATATTCAACTTCATTGTCCTTTCGCTCCCTCAAAGGGAAGTTCAACCCTTTCGCTTAAATTCGATTCTATATGTAGCCAATTTCACCCATTAACCCTTCCAAGGCTAACGCTTCGCAATGTTACAGTTAGAAATGCTATTAAGAAGTCAGTCAGGTAGAGTAGATAATTATTAGTTATTACGAATAAATTTCTGTGTATAACGTAACGCTGTTTGCAAACCCTGTTTCCCTTGCCAACCAAAGCACGTGAAGGTTCCCAGCCGCGAGGCATCCATGTGTCACGGATGATCAAGAATCCCGATTATCTACCTCGACGATCGGTGCGACTGAATTTCGCGAATGGCGCAGCAGTAGCAACTACACAGCATTCAAGGTATCTAATTGGAAATTGGGCTACTCCTCTGATACCCAGGATCGTGGAATGTCGGCTGACGTGGACGTTGACTGTCTTCGTTTCCGGTGCAGGCTCCTCGTGTAAAGATAATTAACTATCCCTGCGAAGCTGCAGCACGGATTCACGTCTATTCTCCGCTGTGTCCTCTTTATCTCTCCCTTTCTCTCCCTCTCACACACTATCGTGAAAAACCACCTGGAAATTCTGGCACGTTCGCTAAAACGATAGAAAAGGAAGAAAAGAGAGAAAGAGAGAGAGAGAGAGGAGGGGTAAAAGAGCAATTCGACCTCTATCGGGCGGATCTTTGTAATATTCGATTCAATTCCACGCGTCCCGCGATGACAACCGCCTGTTAAATATAATCATCGTTCGATTCGTGTACGTCACTCGCGTATTTATCGCTGTCATCGTCCTAACGAAGTCTCGATCAACGATCGACTTGAATAAAGCGGACGATCAAAAACGGGGAACTCTTTACAAGGCATGCAACTGGAAAGATTGTCTCGTTTTGTGTTAAATTACGACGCGTGTTTTTTCCAATGGAGAACCGATTATTTACGAGTCCGATAATCCGGAACAAACATTCACCGAGATTGTTTCGATATCGTGTCGGAAACGTTTATAGAATTTGTTTGCGTAATCAGTAAGCGAATCCATTCGGTCGATTCTAATCGAACGATAGATTACGTGTGACGATAAAAATACGTAATAACTTACATTTGGGGTAATTACATAGAAGAGGGTTCCAATAATTTTCAAATATGTTATCGAGAGCGTGATTTCAAACAACTTTTCTTCTATGCGTATAACCGCGACTCGGCTTTCGTTTCCCAGATATTCATACTTTTGCTATTTTTTATCTTAATGTGAGTTAGGTTCGGATTACCTTTATGTACGGACACGATGATATTATACGTATGTATATTCGTAGCTCTCGCGTAGCTAAGCAGAGTTCCTTTCTTATCTCCCTGTGGTTCCAAATCGAAAGATGAGACGTATAAACCCATCGCGACACCAACGTACCTATAACATCATCCGTAGATAAACCTAATCCAACCTAATCTACACCAAGATAAAAAATAGCAAAAGTAGGTATTGTTACCAATATCTTCGATACCTTGAAGAATGTTGACCTTAACGACATATCTGAAGATCACTAAAATCGGTGAGGCGTACCCTCTTGTATATAATTATGTACCCAAATTTTAATCCACTACCTTGGACTCTATCGAGTACCTCATATTCATCTTTTAAATTTTATCTATGCATTCAAGTGAGAGTAAGTAACTGGGATAGGCTTTGAATACAGCAAAAAAGAAGTAAAATAGTAAAATAAGATCTGAAATATAATCGACGCCTTAACTTTCGTTACAAAGGGAATACATACATATTTCAAAATAGCTGAATGTTGTATAGATGTAATTAAGAGATGTAATTACGTAATCTAAAAAAAGTGCAAAAAGCTAGATGCGTTACGAGAAGTTGCAACTACGGAACTTTCGTTATCTATTCTTTTTGACAATGTTCTTCCACAAGATTGAATACGTTTCATACCATGTGGCCAGCATCAAGCTATACCAGCACATAACGCACAAACTATGACTATGCGTCTTCGTATACAAGTATGACGAACAATGAACGATGCAACGAACAGTACTTCAACACATTTGGTATCGTACCATCCATCAACTTCGGTCTTTCTAATTCCTCTATCTTCGACGTATTCTAATAGTGTCGTGTATTTTATTGGATTAACGTGTTTTTAAAAGAAATAATAAAATATTTCATTCGTAAATGGATCTGATAATCGATGTCCCACTTTTTATCTCTGTCTTTCTTTTAAGAAGCAAAGAAAAGAAAAGTTGGGAAGAAAAATTTGAAACATAGGATGATAAAGGCGATCGATTTATGCAAAAAGCGAAATGGCTCTGTTAGAGTGACGAATGCAATTGCACTTTGCAGCTGCACCGCTGGACTAACGAAAAAAGTACGATTATAGAAAGTTAGACCTCGTTAAACCATTCAACTTTTTTTTGCCGTCACTTTTTCCTATTTTCAACTGAAAAAGAGATATGGCCTGTCCCAGTTACGAATTGCAAATAGAAAGCTTATCGTTCGATCGAGATTCCCATTAATAAATCATTCAAGGGATAATAAAGAGGTACCTCAAAACAATTATCATTAATCTCGAACAGTGTATCTATGATGCAAGATCCTCTTAAATTCCTGTATCGTAATTGAACTATTTTATTATTATATAATGATATTTCGGGCTTAAAATATTCCTAAACTAGAAAGTAAGGTGTTTTATCCCTTCATGAATAGAAATTACACGCGATATATTTAGGCTACCTCGTAAAGCGTTCACGTATACTCGAGATTCTCATTTAACCTCTTAATGTCCGAATCTATTTACTCTAATCGCGGGTTATTTCGTATACATGATAATACATGGCGTAATATAAACATGAAAGTACAAGAAAGTACGAGAACTATCAAAATGTAAAAATTAATTTACTGCGAGAATAAATTTGTTAAATCAAACTTAAAAATAAATGCAAAGAAAAGCAAGTAGATAGAAGTAAGCGAAAGCTTGGGAAAATTCCAACTAACCTATATGTACATTGTTATACAACACTCACGAAACTGTTGTTCGAACTGATGTCCATATAGCCACGAACTTTCCCACAAAAATATCACGTTAAATTTCAAAAATGATGTTCCAATATCATCCTCGAAATAAATGCAAAGCTAGCTGAATAAACGTGACCAATAGAGAAGCTAGAAGCCTCCCTGTATGCAAGATCGAACATCAGTCGCACCATCTGCACCATCACACGCGACTGTAAACACCCTCGAAACATTGCGTCGTCGACTCGCTTTCGAACGGAGACAACAACGCGCTACGTATTTCGTCACTCGGTCGCGTCAAAGTCGAGGATCCATTTGGAGCGAAAAGCGTTCACAAAACCCGGCACAACGTTTCAACGTCGACGATCGACCGACGAATGAACGAGTCATCGCGAACCGCCGGCCAAATCGAACGAACCGATTAAAAGACACGCGCGTGGTTCGAATTGTTCGATGGAATCACGAGCAGAGCTAACACGTTGTGCCGTTAGACCGGCGATCGGAAACTGAATGCGTCGCGGTCTCGGCTGGGACTCGAATGTGACCGAGAGGATTGTTGGGAAACCACCCCTCGAGCCATAGGAGAGGGGGGTAGGGACAAGGGGAAGTAAATAAGGCCTGGGTGGGGGAAAGGAGACGACAGGAGGGTGCTAGTGAATTCACACCGGGGATGCTCGGAGCTTCTGCGCACTATTGCCCCAGTAACACACCCCCGTAAACCAGCCGTGGAAAATTCGAACAACGTGCGAGCTGGAACAAATTCTCTGTTTTCGTCGGGCACTCGTGAGAAGCAGAGACAGGAAGTGGCCGTTTCTGCGGTATGGAAACGGTCAGTTAGAATCTTCAGAACGCTAGATTCTGGGCTGGTTTGGTCGAACCCGAGGTATTTGCTGCGTTGATAAGCTTGTTTCAAGGAAAACGAACAAAGTTCAAACAAACGACGAATATATTGGGAAATACTTAAATATTCTTTGACGTTAGTACGGTACTGTTCAGAAAGATAGATATTTCTATAAAATTTTCCTATTCCTATGTAAAATTTCCTGTGGAGATCTTTGTTATTCTCTATTAAAAATATCGATCAAGCGATGAAATTTGCTACCTAAGTTGCGTTTGAGATAACATACAGAAACTTAGAAAATCAAAGGATAGAAACTTCGGTACCTTTAAATTAGAAAAATCTTCTATTACAACGTTAATAGTAAACCTTATATCGCGAGGAGATCGATCATAGAGTAATCATCGAGTTAATGCGTTATCACGGTTAATAACTACCCCGTGAACCCCAAATTCCAGCGACTTATACTTTTCAAACCCCCAGGGTGCCACGTGAAACACAATACGTGGCATAATTGCGATTCGCCAAGCCACTAATTGGTCACAAAAGCATGGGGTTCGGTTGACAGGAAACCCACTATTTAGATTTATCCGGAAGAACGATTTAATTGTGGCCTAAAAAATATACTCTTGGAAACCCCTCTATTCTGACCATTACCACCCCCTCTCTGTTCGACGACTTCGACGAAGGGAGGAAAGTTGACCCTCGCATTATACTATCTGATTTCGAGACCTTCGAGATCGTCTGTTGCGATTCATCCCTCCCGATAATTGAGTCCCCTATCTTGATTGTTTCACGGCAATCAATTGCTTTGTTCGGATGAAAGAGTCTCGTTTGTTCGCTTGTCCAGGAAACTTATCATTTTTTCTTCCCGGTTTTTTTATAATATCACGAACGAATAAAGTTTGCTAAGATTATTCGAGACAGAGATAAGTTTCGCGGAATTTCTGATCGATGCTGCGACTATTCTACATATAATAAAACTTTCAACACACCCCTAAAATTGTCTTGTTCGTTTTAATGCAATCTTTGCACGCGTAAATATCTTTTTAACTAAAATTGGCGCACTTTCTTAATTCTCACCAAACAGATGCAGAAAAATTTCCTGACTAACGTTTCCATTCGAATACTTGTCACGACATTTCTGCAACGTAGAAATGTTTATCAAACTTTTGAACAATCGATTTCAAATTTTTCAATCGGGATACTCCTAACGAATAAAGCTTGTTACTCGATTAACAAGCCAGAAACAAGATTAACAAGATTAACACGATTAACAAGAAACAGAATGAAAGTTCAGTGAACCAATATTTATCCTAGATTTAACAAGAACAAACCAACGCACAGAAAAAAGATATCGAGTGAAACAAAATTACCAATACTACCATAAGATACGTATTACAAAATATCAACAACACGTGTACACGCATGCGATTTTTACTCACCGGTCGAAACTCATGTTGCACTCGTTTGTCTCGATTTCCATTTGGATTACAGAGTTTCTTCTGTTTGTCGCTGGATTTTCGTACGAAACGGCACAAAGCAGTTCAAAAAACTTCAGAAATTTTCTTTCTCACCGTTTTGCTCCTTCTTTGCGACGATTGTATCGGTGTGTATGTGTAAGAGCGCGTGTTTGACACTAGTTTCAATTTCGCAATAAAGAGAACGGAGAGAGAGAGAGAGAGAGAGAAGTTTTGTGAAGTTCGAAAGGCACAGAAGAGGACGGACGAGGTTTTCGTCGAAATTTCGTTAAAAATCCGAGGAAGAATAGGGGAGGAGAATGTCGGGATAGGGATAAAGTTTCAATGACCCTTAAACTCGAATTAAGGCAACTGGTTCGCGCACAACGGGCACGAAGCCAATTCGTAAAAGTAAGCTCGAAAGGTGAAACGAAATTTTTCGATCGAAACTCTGCGAACGGTGAGTTCGATCGGTTAAAAAGATCACAGTTTCGGTAAGGCTCTGACCAGTCGAGATAGTCATCTGTACGAGTTACGAGAGCAGCGTGGACGGCCTTTTCCACAAAAAGAAAGAAGAAAAGAACAAGGTGAAATGAAAGCGTTAGCTTATTGTCACCAGGTCGAATTTGGACGGCACTTTAAGGCACGGGAGATGTTTTCCTGTCGCGACAGCCCTACGATTACCGATTAAAAACAATACCGACGTAAATTATTTTCGAAATAAATGTTGAGTAAACGTGGGCGAAAGAAGTTACATTTCTCTGTGTTTGAAAACGAGTAAACGATTCTTTCGAAATTTATGATTTCCAAGATTCGGAAAAATAAGAAGATAAACATTTGAAAGAAATTCTATTTCTCTGAGATAAAAATATAATACGTACTATACGCAGTTGAAGTAGCCGAAGTCACGATGTAACGGAATTATCAAACGGGAACAAGAAATAAAAAATGTGTTACCTCGAAAAATGCGAAGTACCCAGACAGAGGCAAATCTCGAAAGAAACCTCCAAATTTCCAAACCAAAGACACTGAATCGACACCCAAGTTGCGAACGGTGAAAGAAAATTTAAAAAATACTCGAAAGGAAAAGAACTTATCTTAAATCGTAACAAAATGAAAAATCAATTCGTCCCCGAAGAAAATTGGAAAACTAACGACGAAAACAAATCAAAGGACGCGTCGACGGATGATTTTAACGGAGTCAACGGGGACCTTCAACCGAGGATAAACAAATTTCCGTAACGAAAGAAGGAAAGAAAGGATGAGAAACGAACAAATATAGAAGAGCAAAGGAAAACGAATGGAGGAAACAAGGAGATAATAGGAGGAACGAATTTGAAATTGAAACTGAAGAGACCGAGAGAGAACTTTGGTATTCGTGATGTTGAGGGGCAATGCAAGGACGAGGACTAGGACGAGAACAAGGATGTTACCCCGACGGCTGTCGCCAAAGAAGTGATAGGTCTGCGGCCTTGCGCGCGGTACCCAAACCAAAGACACCACCAGAGAGGATGCACATGCGCCGATAGAACGACGTTGACTCAACACGGCGATTGGTCGACACCGATGGTGGTAGTTTTCCTTCTACCCCCACTGAGTTTGAGTCGCATCCAGCGATCCAGCCACCCCTCTTGGGCATCGTCGCGCACGCATACATACGCGCCAGAAAGAACAACGCTTCTGTTGAAATTTCAGTTAACAATATCTACCTATCTTTCGCCACGATCTTCTTCATATTTTTTTCTTTTTAACTTCGAGGGATGAGAATTTGTCTTGATGTTTGGTGATCTAAACGAAGTTGTCAAGTAACATTTTTTTAAAAAATGTATCAAAGAATCATCTTGCAGTACCGTTTTCTTCGCCTTTTTGTCTTGACTAAGGGACGATGGAAGTTTTCCTTGGGCTTTGATAATTAAAGAAAGTCGCAGCTCCTTCTCTTTTGATACAACGAATAATTAAAATTTTAAAAACGAATTTTAAAACGAATAATATAAATTTTGGGAGAACGATACAAGCTTGATTACGATGATTGTTTCGACGTGAAAAATAAATGTGACTAACCCAAAGCCATTTCATTAATGAAAACTCCGTGAACTGTTTCTGTATGTAAACCCTGTAAGTAAAATCCAAAAAGAATCTAATATTCCGGAAAGGGGGAGAAACAGCGTGCAATCTTTCGCTTTGGATAGGGTCAATTCGTTCGATTAATCTCTTGTCAAAGGAAGACGAGCTTTGAGATTCCCGGATCAGTCGAAAATTTTCATAATGATTTTGGTAATTTTCTTGGGGCCGAATTTAAACAAGCAAGCGCACAAAAGGTTGAACGAGGATCGGGCTATAGCAGATGAGGGGGTGCAAAGGGATGGTAATGCGAGTTCGCAGGAGGGAGGTCAGCCATCGAGGGGCAGGAGAGTGTCACTCGGGAGCACGACGTGTAAGAGAATGGTCACCATCCCGGGGGGTGAATTGAGATGTACAGGCAATTTATGCAGCGGCACTTTCGTTCGAACGTCAGCTAGCTGACCATGAATGCTTGCAAAACAGTACGGGGATGATAACACCTTGCATCCTTCGCAAGCAAGAATACGATCTTCCTTTCGTCAACAATCGACATTTTGCTCCTTTCTTTCCTTAACTGCCCGACTGAAGTAAGTAATAGATTGATAAATGAAATTATTAAACTGAATTATCATTTCTCTTTGTCAACGTACCGTCAGTGAGATATCTCGTGTTTTATATCTCAAAAGTATACAATAACAACAAAATCGATTGTAACTTTATTTCAATAATTCAAGGAGGAAATTGTCGAAATGCCGTTGTTCCATGAATGTTCTGTCATCCATTAAGTGGTTGAGGCGAAATTCAACGAAATGTCATGGTACAAGGGATGATTCACCCTTCTAGGGCCAAAAATGGATTAGTTCCAGAGAAGCAGAGAAGATCGAAGCGTGAAGCAGTATAATATTCCGCGCGAATGCGGTAAAGGCTGTTTTATTTCTTTCTAGCGATACACGATTCAATCATCTCGCAGTTACTGCAAACTACAAATCTTCCATCCAAATAATATTTATAAAATCTAAGCAAAAGCCCGGGCTATTACCGGACCTAAAATTAAGTAGAAACCTGAATTTCCTTCGAACGACAGCGTCAGAGATTCAAAGAGAACGAGGGGAAACTACCAGGTTTCGCTATCGAAACACGTTTAAGGGAGCCGCAAGGTGGTCCGAAACAATTGTGAAACACGACGAGGGTGGATACGATTTACTCTGTTAAACGTAGGAGCAAGGGGATAAGAGGAAGGAAGGTAGGAAAAAGGTAGAGCGGGAACACGTGGGGTGGTTTTCTTCAGGGACAAAGCTAAGAACCTCGCTGAGAGTATCCCTTTTTCACGGTTTTTGTTCACTCCTTCCGCGTCTCTCTTATTTTCTCGATTGGACTGTCCCTCTCTCGGAGCCATCAAGCCTTATCGTGGTAGCGTCAATCACTCTCTTCGTATACGGTCCAACTTATCGTTCGATTAATCGCACTGACAATGCGCCTGTCGATCCAACTTACCGCCCGCCCTAAATCCATATGGCCCCGACTTCTGATGCAAAATTTTGTTCCCGAAAGTGCCGCTTCGTCCAAGTCGATACACCATGGTCGAGCTTAGAGATACCGTTAATCGGGCAACGTGACGCGGTGGCCGCACACGCGTCAACCTTTTTAGAAATACGTTTTCATTAAGCACGCTCGGTATCGTTGGTCTTCGATATATATGGAATATAACGTTTACACATATTCTGAAACATTTCACGCTATTTTTCGACGAACCGGCCGATATATATTTGGAACTACTATGATTTATACACTTTCTTATAAGTAGTAGATGGAACTTGCGATATTGTTTAAAGAGATTTTAAATTAAAAGATAATCCACCGTAGTTATACAAGCGACTATAGTATGAAACAATGTAAAAATTTAATGTTCCCTGCAGTTAACAAAAGTCGATGAGAATTTAACGAGGAGATAAGAAGAAAAAAAAGGGAAGAGAAGGAAAGTAAAAAAGGAAGAGGGACGCAGGAGCTCGAGGTTACGTAAACTCGCCATCACAACTTCCAGCCGGTCGTCAGCAAAACCGGAAGTGCTGTATGGATCAGACTTGGCGCGCTGGTTGTTTGTTAGTAGACGACTTTGTACAACAGTTCGTATCGTCGGCGCCAAAATGTCTGGACCATTACCATTGGCTGCTTGTTTAACCTCACCGAGATACGCGTATTCTGAACGGTGTGCTCGTGCATCATGATAAATCAATGTGTCCAATCGCGTCCTTCCTAACAGCCAAATTAGCAGTCTCAAAAGCTCAAATTTTTTTCATTTCTGCGCTACGCTGGCTTTCTGGCGAATGCGATTATTCTGTTTCTAGTAAATATCGTTTAAATATCTTACTTGGACAGATGAAAAAATATAAAACCTGGAAACGATAATCGGATGTCTGACATCTGCTCGATATTGTGAATCTTAACACTTCGTAGGCGATCTGTGTCGCTGGTCACGGTCAACTCGTATCGATAATCGTTCTAAACTCCATAAACATCGGATACAAATAATACAAATTATTCAACAACGATACGCGATTACTGCTGTCATAAAAATTCATGCCCGACAAGATACTGATACGATATATTTTCCGATGTATCTTTCGGATAATAAACTATGCAATTTACGATCGAAGTCCTAAAACGACTCCAATAGCGATACGAAATAGTAAACAAATTCAACGCACGCTAAACGCCGTTCGCGTGCAAAGCACGACAGATGCGTAGATAGATCAACCACCACGAAACAGAGAATATAGATACTTTAACGAGATACGAGCGAAATCAGTCGGCAGAGATCTTCGACTTTTGGCGGCGTTCGCAACGGTTCGTTTAGCACTCTATACTTGATTTATGAAAGATACTATATGGGAAATTCGACAGTATCGACGTATTGCGTCATAGCACTGGATTCACTTTTCACGGACGTTGTTCGTACAAATTTCCAAATAATTCTAAGAACAAGAGACGCCAACTTTCGCTTCTAACCCTTCGAGCCGAAAATTTCAACCTTCCCTCAAGAATTTAATTTCGCGAAACTCGTCCATGCTCTACCTGAACTTCGTCCTCGTCTCCACGCCCCGTATCCACTACGATCCACCAGCTGAATTTTTGCCCGTTCCAAAAAAGTTTCAAGCTTACGAAACGTATACGAAATCTTTTTACGAATAAAAAATCATTGTCTTCTGCGGATCTTAATAAACTTAATCGAATCCGTGTCGTATACACAGTAAAACCACGGAATCAACCTGCAACCGATTCGCTGAAAAAGGTGCGTGTGACCCGAAGAACCCTCGTTCATCATGCCGGATGCCTATTCAAATTTTATGGGCCATATTTGTCGCAATTAAGTATCGCGTTTTCGGGCTTATGGGCCAGAAGTATTCCATATTGGTCGCAGGAAGGATCGTTCGGCCGGCTGTCTCGCGGAATAGAGATAAATTCGTGGACTTGACGCGAGGGCAGGGTCCGCAGGGCTGAGTTTATGGGATATCGCGGGGGTAGTAGACACTTTCACGATTCGTCTGACTCATAGTCGACCGAGAGGGACGAAGAAAGTCGGAGAAAAGGCCGCAGAAGCGTGTAAAGCTTTACGAGGATCTCGACGAGAAAGCGAACCGGCCACCGAGCAAACGTGATTTGCAAATCGGAACTGACTGCTCGAATCGTTGGTACTTACAGTTTAAAATCGTTTCTCTCTTACGTCGCGGAATACTTCGTTCCTCCTGTGTGCGTGTATGTCTACAACTCTTGCAGCTTCTTTCTCAGGCACTTCTGAAAACTAATCAAAGTAAACCAATTACTTTTTATCTCTTTATATAATCGTACTTTGTTGCGATTTAGTATCCGATCGATTAAAATATTTCGTTTGAAATAATTGAACGAAGCAGAAAGAAAAGTAGGAACTTAGACAAGATGCCATCGTGGAACGCAAAGTCACACGTATGAATATCTAAAACTAAATCCTGTCGCTCTTACTTCGAGTAATCGATCTATCGTGTGATTCGTCGGATTTGAAATTCAAAGCCGGCGCGCGGCGTGAGACGCGCGAAAAACGCGGCCACAATTTGAATAACAGATACAGAAGCACTGAATTATTCTTGGCCAGAACAAAGGGAAGAAACGGCCGGAAAGAAATCATATCGATAACTCCGTCGTGCAACGCATCGAGCGAGTATTAACTTCTTCGAGAGGAAAGGCGAAAGGTGGAGGGATGAAGGGAAGGGGAAAATTTTCTCCCGGAGGTAGAGCAGGTGCAACCGGGACTGTTCTGACACGTGACAGAGACGAAGAACGAAAGAAGCAAAAAAGTATCGTTGACCGAGAGAGTTTACGGATCGGCTGAAACGTCAGAGGACCAGGAGAACTCTATTTTCGCGAGACAACAAGCAAGACGGCGCCAACGAGATTTTCGCAAAATTCAGCATCCCCGAGAACAAACATCGAACTCGAAGACGACAATTAACGGACGAAGCTTGTGCAAAGACAAGATGACGAGAGAAAAAGTAGATATTCTATAAAACGAAAGGAGAATCGTCGAACGTTTGGAAGATTTTACGAGTTAGCTATTAACCCTTCGCTACTGATTTCCCTATCTTTGCCATTACCACAGACGCGCACGGTCTTTCAACTTACTCGATAATTTTATTTATAAAATCACCGTTACGATACACAAAGATTGATTTGATACGATTACTAATCATCGGGATAACCGTAGAAAAAGAAATAAAGAAAAAACGATATGAAAGAAGCACGGATGAACGAAAAGAGAGGACGGTTCGAGAGAGAGAGAGAGAAAAAAAAGCCGAGAGAAGAGATGCAAAGGGAATGGAGAACGCTAGAACGAGGAAGAGTAGGGAAGATAGGAGTTGGAGAGAATCGAGGGAGGTGGGTGCTGGCGGCGTTATGGCGGGCGCCGGGGGTGGCGCCGCGACGCTTTGGCGCCTCCAACGCCGAGACGCTCCGGTGATGTTGGCTCCATATACCTACACATTTCAACCCCTCCGATGTCGCACCCTCCCACGATATTCACGTACACGTAACTACGTGGCCGCAATGACAGTTCGGGATTCTATTTCTCACATGTACAGGTGCATTTTTCTACCTCTCCCTTGGCCCTTCTCTTTCACCTTCACCCCTTCCCTCTTTGTCTTTTTTTTCTCTTCCTACCTTTACTGCCCCGTACTGTACGTTCGCGAGCGTTGAGAGACTCGTCGTAAGGTCCGAGAGAAACACCGAGGACAGAGATGGAATAAATTCTGGATTTTATAACCCGGAAGGCCAGCTTCGGCGTCAAGGTCCTCGATGGACCGCGGGGTGTGGCAGCTGTGCAAAGTTCTTGCACGATCAGTTTCTCGATAGCCTGTTTTCACGTGCTAATCTGGTATTTACCGAGTTAGCGAGTGTACGATATTTCTCCGAAATTTGAATTTGGCAAGGCAATGCCACCCATCGAATTAATTTTACAAGAACATCGGAAAAGCTAGGTTTTCGTAATCGATAAAGATGCTTTCTCTCTCATCCACTATATATCCACTAACAAATAGATATATTCGATAACGAAAATGATATATTATTCGATGTAATCGATTACATGCCTTATTAATATATTTCTCGACCTTTATCTTCACCCGATGACATCGGTCGCAATTAAAAAGATTTTGGACGAAGACACGACGATCCCTAGCCCCATGAACCGTGTAATTTTTCAGGCTTTCAGGCTCGATTGTTTACAACACCGGTTATTTGCAATAATTTACTCGAGGCCACTTATTCACCGATAAACTTCACTTTCGATAGTGTTTATCGCCGGTAGCGCTGCAATTTCCACGTGTAACGAGGAAGTCTGTCGAAAAGCGGAGGCAACAATGCGCGGAAGATGGAATGATCGAGCCGAACAATATGTAATAAAGGGCCTCTTGGGCCGTCGTAAAAAAGGACGCGAGAGATAACTAATAAAGCCACGGCTCATAACGGGTAATCTTATAACGGGCTTGTTGCACACGTAGCTACGTTACGAGAGACAATCTAACCGGCTGTAAATCCGATCAATCGGCACGCGCCTCGTACCATCCACCCTCTCTCGTCACTCTCTCGTCATCCCGTCCCCGAATGTCTTGCGCGTTTCCACAAAATTTTGCGATTAATGGTTTGCCTGCCTTTCACAACCGATCAATAGACGATCTCTCGATGGACCGCGATTTCGTTGTCGATTTTGGTCTCTGATCTATGGTCTCGGCCGGTTAAAATTGATCTAGGACTCTAACCCATGCGATGTTCGAACGTTCGACGGCTCTCAAAGAAGATACGAGCGAATTTGTGGAAAACGAAGGCTGTCTCGTGGTGAGCTGGGTGAGTGGCCAATAGACGATCAAGCGTTGAATCGATACAGTCTAATATAGTTATTTCGATGCTTCTTACGTTGTCGATTTCCGCAACATGACTTAAGTTTAGTTTTTTGGCGGAAATTTCTAAGTAGATTTTGCCATTTCCTCTTCCGATAACGATTCCAAACAATCCGATCCTTTGCTACGCTATGCTTTATACAGCTCCTACTAACTAACGAGATATGTACCGCTAAAAAAGGAGCAAAACGGAACAGTTTCGAAAAGATCGTCGACGCTAAAAGCCAGTTACTCCTGCGTAGGATCGGAACGTCAGCTGAAATGTTCCACCCTGATCTACGGAGCACGCTAAAATCGTCTAATAAGTTGAGTAAACATCGAATCATTGTTATTTTTATGTGCAGCACACGGACCTCCATTGAATCGATGACAACGGAGTGAAAGGTACTTTGAGCTGAATGTACGGATAATCCATTAGACGCGTTGTAACCTAAAACTGCGCAAACAAGGGTGATCTTGGATTAAATGTGACGCCCGGATGGATCGTGGGGATGAACATACCGCTAGGAAAATGAAAATAAGTCGCAGCGAAACAGGTGAGCGACGATGACAACGAACAAATATCACAAACTAGCAATTTCGATAACCAACGAGGCCATTTGCAAAAGTTTCTTTCGTATCACGCAAGCGTACGTCAAGTATCTGTATAATAATTATTACCGCAACGTGACAACTGAAAATAGAAACGATACTTTTATTCTTAGAGGGATGGGCAGAAGACGAATACTGCTTGAACATTGCACGAGTTTTGCAATTAGTTATCATCTTGAACCAATTTGTGTAAATATCGTTATCTCTTTGCAATCTCCATGTCGCGATTAATATCCCAATCATTTTTCACTTTATGCTAATTCGGCCCTTCCGTATCGATATATATATATATATATATATATATATATATATATATACTTCTATGGTAAAAGAAGCAAACAAAGTTCTATAGTTACAGAGGGTGAATATCAAATAAGCGAAAGTATATCTTTACATTTTAGATACCGATTAGACGTAAAATCCGTCGCTGAGACGCTTACATTTTTCTTTGAATTGATTTACATGCGCCGCAAATGCGTTTCTCGGTACAATCGAAAAAGCAATTAGCCGAGACACTATTTTGCGTTCTATTTAATTCCTATAGCTGCTGGTTTAACGAGATCTGCACGTATACGCATTAATTAAAACGTCAAATGTTCCTGCATCGCTCCGATGAATATCTCCGTGTATAATATAACATGTTAGAAATAATTATACGAGTATGTCCAAATTATACGATACACGCAAGTTTCGGTCGTTGGCTTTGTCACAGAAAAACGAGCCTTACCGAATTTATCGCGAAAGGTCCAGTCCGCAATTTGCGTAACCATACGAATAAGAAATGAGAAAAATCGAAAGCAGACACGAGTATACCTGACGACAACGACTTTATGAAATAAAAGTAAAGCGACGGTATAACGGCAGAGGAACCTGCGATTCATTTCTATTCATTTTCCTATTTACGTTCGTAAAGAGCAATTTACTTACTACACGAGTCTTTGTACCTAAATGTTAAATACTATAAATACTATTAAATACTATAGTTATTTACAATAAATACATTAAACATTATATATACGTTGTACAATAAACATGATATAATTATCTGCTTTCCCTACAGCGTGATAGATAACAAGAAATTCGCTTTCCACAATCTTATCGAAATATCACCGTTGCCTTCTGAACATCAGAAAATCCTTCTTGATGAGAACGTTGTCTACGGACAACGATGCACTTTTATTCTCAAGGAGGCAATTTAATGGAACAATCGTCCCCTTTTAAATAAATTCCTTAGCAGTCCGTGTAATGTCGCAGAAAAAGTAACGAGGCATATCGTTGTCTCGACGTGCATCGTGCAAGATCGTGCATTCGTGACAAACAGTGTCTCTCAAACGATGCGTCGTCGAATCGAAATCGATTCATCGATCTTCCTGTAATTCTTTTTTTCTTTTTAAATAACCATTAATCCTGTTACTCTCCTTAACATCAACATACCGAGATATTATTTATTGTTGTTATCAGCATCGCTGATATAGTATACATAAACTAGCGACGTAACCTATTAATGAGGATTAAATGTAACAAGGCGTATAATTGGTTCCGAGAGTCCACTTCGTCTCAATGTGGTTCACCAATCGCCATAATGATCCCGTAACGAAGTCGTTTGTTTCCTTCGAGGGAAACGGAGCCACGGAAAAGAAACGAATCTGAAGGGAGAAATATACGAATATTAAGTAAATGACCATGAAATTACATGATTATCCAAAATTACGCAGATCTTTCGCACAGATAATACGAAAATGTTTGACGATACGCGTCGATGTTGAATAGTGCTATGTATATCGTTTGAATATTATTAGATTCATATAAACACGTGAACCAGGGGTTATCAACGTTGAAACATTTTGATTTCTATCCATCGACAATATCCTATGAAACTTTCAATGTTTTTTTAATGTTCTACGCATCTTTCTCTATTCTTTTTCATTCTTATCTCGACGTTTTGTTTCCTCTAACTATTTCCCCGTTATTATTTAATCGCAATAACACAGGGATAAATAGTAAATAAGTTGCAACGACAAGAACAAAACGTATCAAGCTCGAATAAAAGAATGCAAATGGAATGTGTAGTGTAATATTATTATAATAACAAGAACAACGATAACGATGACGATAACGATAACGTGATGTAACGACGAAACAGAGATAACAATGGCAGAGCATATGAAACGTCCGAACGCAAAACGTTTACACCAGAGATCAAAATAGACAGTTATCTTTCGTTTCTAAAAGAATTATGTTCCAACTTGTATGTTTGGTTTAGGAAAATATCTGTTCTTGTGAAATTTTTATCGAAACAAATGTTAACAAGTGAACAGATATTTTAGAATCTGTATAATAAAAGTTCCACGGACACAAGTTGTTTTAGAACGTGTATTAAATAAGATCACGTGTGTTAGATAAAAGTACCAAACGGACAAAGTACTAGTTTTATACATAACAATATAATAACATATTATTCACGCGTTTATCGAATAGAAGATATGAAAATCATAAAGGATGAACGTTATAAACTGAAATACAATAGCAATCCTATAACACAGGGTCCGGCCAGATAACACGTAAAGCCGACACGACGTGATTCCTTCCGGGAAAAATAAATTTGATTATTTATCGTACGCAGGTATCGCGCCGATTCTAAACTAAACGCGTTCGAACTTTATTTTCGAAAAACGAACCCTTAAACAGAAAAATACCGGCTTATATTTCATACGAAGATATTAATTACTTATGTCACGATCTTCATATCTTTTATTCGATAAACGTGCGAATAGTATGGTATTACATTAGTACAATACTTATATATAACTATCGTGTATGTATTCAGTACATTCTTACTTTCCTAAGTGTTCGTTTCAAAGACAAACACAAATAAGCATTGAACTGTGTATCGTCTATGTAAATTATAGATTCATACATATTCGGAACATCAATCTGACCGTAATAATTATTTAATATCGCTTCGCAGTACTATTCATCGAATAGTATTCAATATTTGTTACTATAATTGAGAACTTTTTAAATCTCCATAAACGAAATATCTGTTCCTCTTATGGAAACACCTTTGGTTCTACGTTTTACACGTTCTGTTCAAAGTAAAACTTACTTTCAAGAACTTTTCTTTGTCTGTTCTCATCGGACAACTTCGAACGTGACAACGTGTTCTAAAAGAGGTTGTACAATCCATGTTTTAAATAGAAGCTATTAAAATTCTTCCACGACTCTTCCGATCGCTGATTTATGTTATTACAAATGACACGTTCCAAGTTATTCGGACGCGTAACTTGTACCTCCCGAGTATTCCATTTCGGTTTAATCTCAACGAGTCGATGACAAAATCGATTTCACGCGATTACCCGTCATCGCTGGCTGTGTTGGCCGAGACGCGTAACTCCGTTATGATCTTCGCAGAAACACGTGCGCGCAGCAACCCTGTAGTTACTTCGTGCACATTGCCTGTATTGCGCGCGCGTACGCATTTCATGCACAAAGAACGCGTTATTTCGAAGCATCGCATATTCTACACGCACCGGACATACGCATGCTTCTATTTATACAGCTCGTACCGGAACTGTGTCTTCCAAACGCACAAACGTGTATTTTGGCCGAGCCAAATGTTTTGTAGCAACCGTGACGAAAATGAATCGATAATCGAAAACGAAGTACTCGGTTGCACAAAAGCGTAATCCCTTTACAGACGCAATTTTTGCCATACAATGACCCACCAGTTTTTACAATGAAACGTTTTAACCGGGCATTTGTTTCGGAAAGAAAAATGATACAAGCGTTCGCAAACTATGAATAGCCCTATGCTATATACACAGATAAAAGATTAATTTCTGGCGAGAAATTCAATTTTATTCTAATTGTAGCTACAAGGATGACGATAATCGTGTATCGTCGTTGTGGGACGATAGAATAACTTGACAAAAGATGAATACATTTCTTTATTACAATGCTTGATGAAAGTAGTGTTACTACGTTTTATATTTATGCTATTTATGTTATCTGTTTCTTAGGCAATGCTAGCGAAAATATTACGTACTCGATGTGTTACGAATATATTACGAATCTATCAATTATTTGGTAGATAATTAGTGACAACGAATAAGTAGATTCCTCTTCAATTGCAAACGTTATATCGTTATTTCAGAGTTGATTAATCTGTAAGTTTAATGTAGTATACGTTATATAACAGTTGGACTAACTAATCGTTCGGTTACCTGATACTCTCGTTAATAACTACGTTAAGAAATCAACATTAACATTTTATCGAGGATACGTAGAATTTCTAATTGAAAACCAAGAATTCGAAACGAAACTATCGTATAAAAAACAGTAATAAATCAAATAAACAAGGATTCTAAAGAAATTTAAATTGCCTGTAACGATTTCGCGACTCGTACGAAAGCATAAAGTTAGTTTTCTCGGTTCATTCATCCGCTTTCAATGGCAAGTAAATCAATTCTACGAAATAAATCAAACGCGCGACCGTTCAGCTTACCAGAGTTATCGACAGCATGAATAATAATATCTAATTCCTGAATGGAAGCGTTTAAGCATCGGTAATAATAACTGCATCGGTAATAATGCAATCTTGATTTCTACGTCATCGTCCACAGAAGAAATGATGCATCGATACTTTTATGTCTCTTAGATTGTTATTTCCGTATATGTACGTACGTACATATTCTATCTTATTCTGACTACCTACTTTCACATACTACCGATTTATTTAGTCAAATTCGATACACTCTATGTAACTCACAGTCCTTCGTATGATATATTACAATTTTTGGTAGTAGAAAAGTCCCGAATATTTTCTTTCCAACGTTTTAAAATTCTTCCATTAGATATCTTCAATGTACGTTAGACATATGCTTGCCGTCTTCGGTACGTATATTCAATTTTTATATGCAATTTGCTCATGATCATTATCCTGATAAACAAAGACGGAATTTTAAAACTGTATATCTCACAAGCGCTATTTATATAAATAATAAGTATGTCCAAGAAACGCGGATGCTTATGCATTTCAAATATTTAGTTATTATTAACTGATATTTAAGGAGCGAAATAAATGTTTATCGTTCATCTCTATGTCTGTTAGAAAATCAATTACTTAAACATCCGCGTCTTAGCGACAAATAAACTTAAATAGTTGGTGAATAATTTAAATCCTGCGCCTAGGGATTCCTAGCCTTTAACCAACCGTGCGTATAAAAAGAACTAGAGATATAGCTAGAATTTAAAACATTTCATACCCGATATTGTTGACAAATGAAGGGAGAAAACAGGGGAATTTGAAACGAATTATAATTAAATTTGAAGAAGTTTGGGGTTACAAATGATTGGATATCGTGCAATTCATTCGAATGGCAATATCCCGAGCGATATCTCCGTTGGAAATGAGTCACGAGGGCTGTTCGAGGCCTTCCGCTTCCGCGAGGCCTTTTTATTCGCGTCGATCGGAGAATAAAGATCGTCACTTCGGATAAACTCAATGAAACCTTAAAGCCGAGTTCTCAACTGGCTCCAAGTGGATCGCGATAATTAAATTGTGAGTCTGGCTCAATTCCACGGAAATAAATCTGCGGAGGAGCATCGGTCACGCACCGCGCGAATTAAGAACTCTAAATCCGAAAGTGCACGGCAAACATAGGAAAACTGTGTGTTTCACCATCCATTAAACCAACTTTTTTCATTCCTTTTTCTATTAAAGGCAATTTGTAATGAGAAAATGTTTCTCCTTTCATCGCGCTTTCTGCCGTTTCGAATTTACAGTTTCTTTTTTTTTTTTTTAATAAAAAAAATCCTATTTTTTATAAATATACGCCTATATAGTTCTACAAAAATCCTAGTTTGGAAACTTGTTACTATTTTACCAACTTATTTGTATTCCATTGTTATTCTGTTTATTCCGACTGTATCGGGCGACTTATCAAACTTAATAACATTCTATAACGTAAAAAATTCTATTAAAAGTAAAAGAACAGAGAATTCAGTAGTTTCAGGTTGTTCAGAGAATTCGCGTTAGAGTAAAACCGACGAAACGAATGCAACAAAAAAGAAAGGAGAAAGAAAAAAAAATAGGCACGCGTGAAAGAAGGGGAATTGCAAAGTAGTTCAATAATCGTCAAAGGCTAAAAATTAATCGAACGTCGCCGATAAATCACCAATATGCTTTTAAAAAATCACTATGACCCACCCGTCAAAAGACCATAAAAAGAGCTATGACAATTTTACTTCGACGATATTTTCAAAGAATTTAAGGTAATCGAACACCGATACGGGACGTGTTACGTATTTATTACTACACCGCCGAAGAAAGGAGAGTTGATTTATATATTTCCCCCGATGGATTCAAAAAACAAAAAAATAAAAAATGACCTTAAGGGCACAATACGAGAAAGGGTATCTTATCTAAGATTCCTGGAGAAAATTAGGCGGATGAAAAAAAGCGAAGAAGATTAAAAACAAAGTAAAACAGAAGACCCGGTGACATCGCGAGGAATTAAAAACCGTGGCAAATCGTCGATGCGAAATCGGAACGAATTTTCTAGGGTCCCGAACTTGGCCAAACGCAGAAACTTAATAAAGTCTCGTGAACAGTGGTAGCAGATGGGTTTCCCTATTTAACCTCTTACAGCCTGCCTATTGATTTTCTCCGGTCCTATTGTTTTGGCACGTCGCGCATTTAACGAAACGTAAGAGAGAAACGGGAGGAACGAGAGGAGAGCATCGAGGAGAGAGTACGATACAGAGTAAAGTGTTGGCGAAATCTACTTCGATGATCGATTTGCGAAACGTGAAACAAACGGCACAAGTTGATGCACAGACGCACGAGCGGAGAGGCCACGAGCTGTCAATTTGTCGCGATGTTGTGAATCATCTCTATTTCGGGAGACACCCGTTTGGTGGTCCTACCCCCTTCGTTTTTGAGGTTAGCTCGCCCGTAATCCGCCTCGACTCTCAGACGTATACGATCATACACGGCCAAGAGGCAGTTATATGCCTCTAAGCGATTAATAAAGTAACACGGAAGATCGCGTTTTATCGGTGTGAAAACGAGCAGGAACGATTGGAAAAGTCTAAACGAGAGCAGCACGCCCATCTGTCGGAAATCACGGAAAAATCAATAGGAACCGGCAGCATCGCCACCAGCCGTCGGTTTCGCGATATTATCCGGTTATTCGTACATTCTACTCACCGTAAAAAATATCCATAGATAGAAAAGAAGCCCTGTTTCGTTGCACAAAATCAATTTGTCACTTCGGGCACAACCACACGTCCGACAACACTCTTGCGACTCCACCGTTTCAGTTTCGAGCGTTCCTCTCGTTCAAGGTCAGTGACGGCGCGTGTCACGAAAAAATTAAGGCGCCTTGAGTACCCTTTCCGAACGAGACGGCAATTGGCAAACGTCTTTTTTTCTAGTTTCTTTTTTAACTGAATTACTTCGAATCAGAAATATACTCGTTATACCGTTTCAATGCATTCTAACGTATAGTTGCAGCGATATTTACAACAATGAAATTTTAATGTTTAATATCTAATATTTGTAATTGTAATATCCGATCGAAGATTTTAATTATAAAAGGTGCAATAATTTTATACGAGTTATAAATAAATAAATAAAAGTGCTATTATCTTTTGAAAATCTTGTTTCGTGTATTAGGTATAATCGGATTAGTATATCTATAAATACGATGAATAATACCAATAAAGTATATCTTCTTAAGTACTATTACTACGTTTCTATTGCTAAATTCTTAAACGTTTTTTTATCTTTACATTGGATCTTAAAGATTCACTCGAAAATCGTATTACCTCAAAATATCAATATTACTATGCTTATTTAGGAATTTGTTAAAAACATTTTATATTTCGTTAAAAATGTTCATAATCAACTGTATTATGTGTTTCTTACTGTCCAATTACGAAAGTATGTACTTTAAATAAATCTAGAAGTTATGCAGAAAATTTCTGATAATTATATCAGCAGGTAATTTTCAAATCACAAGATATTTAATTAATTTAATTTTTCGTTTCAGAAAATTTCAATAACACGATGATCGATAACAATCTCGCGTGGGCCTCGCCGCGCTACGCACTTCCCTGGCTTCATCCAAATAACTAATCCAAATAAACAGACTCTCCTCTAAAAATAAAAAGAACCAATCATACGCGTGACAAGAAAACACAGCGAACGATCTCCGAATGTTTCGCTTCCTGAAAAGCCGTGAAATCTAACGACGATAAGAGAACGATTTAAAAAGTTCGCTGGTTCGTTGAGAATTATCTCAAAAAATCCGCGAGAAACGATAGATTTCCATAAAAACGTGTTAGGAGGTCCGTGCAAGTTGTAAGTAAAGCTGGAAACAAATCCAGCATCGGGTACAGAATCGAGACCGCACCAAATTTGGTCATGCCAGCCAGTCTCCATTCAGAACCGTGTACGTTTCGTAGTACGCAATGATGTAACGCGCTTTACGCTACTCCGTGTATCGTATTCCGTGAAATCAAATAACAAGAATTCGTTATAAACGAACACAAACGGAAGAGAATCTCCGTCCCGATTTTTCATTCTTCTATCTTGTTTTTGTCACATGCAAATTTAACCTGCTGAGTAATAGCATGAGACTGAAATCCAAAAATATTACTCTCCTTCGTACAGTATGAATGTGTCGATGACATCACGTTTTTTCGTTATCGTATATTACTCGCGTAGTTTGTGTTGTTAAAAAACTGCTCGTCTTTCGTTTGACGAGTTTTCTGGGACGTCTTTATAGTTTGAGGCATAGAATATGCAGAAACGTGTCTTACGGTTTGCCAACGGGAAATACACGATTATGTATAATTACACGATCTCTGACCCACGATACGAATAAGTTATAAAGTTGCTAAAGTGTAAAGGAAGTGAACGCCGATGTTATTCGTATAGGTGATATTGCCAATTATTGACAAACTTACTTCTTTGTCGTAAAAAGTCCAATACCTCCGAAAATCGACACTGTTGATTCGAGCCACGCTTAATCACGAACTTCAACTTGATCTGGATATCGTAGAAAAACCGATATCGCGCGTATCAAGTACACAGGACAAACATAAATCCTCACGCTTCATTTTAAATCCACTATACAGCCTCTAAAACGAGCCAGTCGCTCTACCGCATATACCACTTTTACCAGGCCAAGTACCAGTCGCCAGTTCATTATTCGTTCAAAATAAACGTTCGTGTACCAGCATGATTCCCGTATGCTTCTCCCCTGCGACTTCCCGAAAATCCTTGTTGTCTTCGTTTCTCGTTGGATTATTATATAACGAGGTCGGAATTAAAAGAGTTACGCGGAAAAGTATGACACATATCGGCCATCCGGTATTTATCTACACACGAAGGAAGTGGTCGTCGATTTTCTCGCAACGCGATGACCAACGTCCACGGCCGTCGACACGCCGTGAAATTGTGGCGAATAAAATGACGAGAAGGACGATTAACAGCCTGTTGCTTCTTCTAATCGCGTAGGCCACCCACAAGACGCGTAAGCTCGCGCGTTCCTCGCATTCTTCGCGCGTCGGCGGCGCTACGAAAGAAAAATAAACGTAGGCGTCTTTTTCACGTTGTCGTTGTCGCCCAACAGAATGCACCTGTGCATAAACCGGCAGGGCGTGGGCGATGCTCGATATACGTAGCGGGCAAATAGCTCGGGATACGTGGGCACGACCTGCATTTCAAATGCCTCGAGGACAACCCGACTGCGTTTACGTGATTTTTCAACCAGCCCGGAAACTTTAATCACGCTTTCTCGCTCGGTTCGACGTACGATTTATGCAACTTTTGTGTTACGAACCGATCGCAAGTAGAGAGCAAGCGACGATATTACGAACGATATTTTTCCAAACACGTTGGAATTTCCCATTGTTTATAATAGTTTGTCGCGATGAATATACCTATGGTAGTCATTCGTTTTTCGAGAAACTGAATACCAATTATGCGATAACCGTGCAAACGTCTCTTGTAAAATACGAAGTAGTTTTTTAAGAAGAAAATCATCAGAATCGGGAAATCTATTAACACGGAAAAAGCGTATTCATAGCCGACTTGGCGTCACGCATGAAGAGAATAGGAACGGGGCCAGTATTTCGTTGCCAAAATCTTAATAATTACCTCTACTTTGTCGTCGTTACAGCAACGTTACAACTTTAACAACCGATTCTCGTCCGACACATCGTTTTTCAAATTATATTCGTCCGTCTTGCAAAGCTCTGTAACATTTGCGCTTGTTCCGTCGATAAAAAATAGACAAGTGGTACCAGGAAACAAAGAGAATCGTTTTATCATTTTACGTGAAAAGGTTATTTCGTTACGACACGCTTTTACAGGAAATAAACGTAATACATTCTGCGAGTGTTCTCGGGGACTTTGGAAGTGTGTATTTGAGAAACCAGGACAAACCGACATCGATTGAAAAGTGGATAGCACGAGATAAATCTTGCGCTTCCAGCGTCAAAGAGAAAAGTTTCGGTTGGACAGTTGCCAGGACGGCGCTTATAATCCAATTTTCATTCATTTCTGCTTTTTTACCGCACGAGGAAAATGTTTTCTCTCTTGTGGAAAACGTTAGCCTTGGCCTGCCTTATCATCCGTTTCCTGCGGGGACTCCAAGATGGAGCAAGCACCGCTCACGTCGAGCTGATAGTACAATTTTATGAGTATGTTAGCGTTTCGTTTAATGAATAAATTTTTATTCTACGTTCGAAGGTTTGTGAAATTTTTATCGCGACAAACGGTATCAACGTTAATTGGAAAATAAAATTTATCGCACTTTCTAAGGGTATAATATACTTCTCTTCTACTCAGGGCCTGAGTGCATCCTAAGAATTACAGAATTCGTTAAATTTCGCAAAGCTGAAGTAATATTCAAGCGGTACTCGTTTATTTGCCCTGCTGTTTGTTCTATTTTGCTTTATGTTGCGCATATAAAAAGTATAATATCACCGATCAATATGTTACAATATGCGAATGTATTAATAATGATAATTTTGCAACTCGTGAAGTTATTAAAGTTTTCGCAAAGTTCTTATTGCTCGCTAACGAAATTTTTTCGCACTTTTTCCATAAATCGTTGTCGCGCGATTAACAATCATTCTTTATCCCTCATCCTATTTCAGCAAAGCAAACACGGAAGACCAAGCATCCATCTCCGAAGTCCTATCTCGATCAACATCTCCATGTGGCTCCTGGAACCACGAATGAATCAGTTTGTCAGGCGATCGCCAGGCAACTCATTTTTGGAGCAAACCGGCAGATACTGGCACCGTTCCTCGGCCCTTCAATGGCAATAAATATAGGAACAACCCCCGGAGATGCCTCCATCTAGCAATTTCCCGCTCCTTTCTCTCTCGGACAAGTTTATCACCCCCTTTGTCCTATCCATCGTTCGCGATACACCCTGTCGTCGAATCGTTGCTACACCAATCCTAGAAACTTTCTCCATTATATACATCTCATGTACCTAGGAGAAACTTTATCGAGCACCGAATCAGATTGATATCGGTGGAGCTAGATACATGGAAGTTGTAAGAATGAGTCAACTACCCGAACGTCTGCCCGCTAGCAAGCATAGCGTTCTAACGTTATCGGAGCTTTTGAACCTTTTCAGGGGCATAAAACGTCGTTATTCCTTTTGTGACAGATATGCTGGCAGCAGGGTCGTTTCAGATGAAATCGTCGAATAAAATTGTTTCTACGATTTTGCTTGCGCACGATTGAGAGATACAGCGTGAAATTTTGAAAGTAACAGAGATTTGTCGCGGACGTCGAAATTAGCGAAAGACTTTGCTCGATTGTGTAACGTGCGAGGGTTTCGTATCGCTCCAGACAATTTTTATCAATTGTGACATTCTTCTCGTTAAATAATCTCATTCGACGATTACGAAACTTCTATCTTGGCGAATGTCTAAACCATGATCCATGATCCTAAAGCTAGATCGTTGTATCGTCTTTTTGTAGTGATTCAATGATCAAGCACCCGAGCCTATTCTCATTCTGAAACTAATCTCCTAGACCGACACGTGCCGTTTCCCATTCCAGGAACAGAATATCCGCCATCGGCACAAGCTACAAGGTAGTTTTCGCAAAGAAGAGAAACAGTCTGCAGAGGAGGATGCAACCAGATATAGAGAAATCGTCGGGGGCAGAGCAACGAGGAGAATAGATTTTATGGGGGAACTTCGGAAGCCTGGAACCGGGGGTCGTACTGGCGGTGGCCATAAAAAAACTAGGCGCCCGCTTCAGGATACGACGAGATAGGATATGTTTTGCCAAAAGCTGGGAAGCGTCGCGACGGCGCCAGGAAGTCTGGAGCCAATGTCCCGGGCTCTCCTGGTTACTGTCAATTCCAACTGACTTCTATCCCAGAAATTCGTCCCAAAAACTACGTCGTCGTTGTGTTTTCGCTTTGCTAAATTCTTTATTATCGTTATATTTTTCGATAATATTATAATTCTTCCTCTTGATTATTTACCACGGATGATACATAATAGCTTTAAAGAACGAATCAATGCTGTGTTATTCGTAACATAATTTTTTTGGCATAAATACTCAAAGCAACGTGAATTACTTTTTAGAAAAGGCAAAACCGTCTCACTACTGTTACGATATCGTTAGGAAAATCCACTTCTGTTATCAAACTATATTTTCCAGTGCACTTGTGACAAAAGAAAGAACGATTCTCTCGAGGGAGAATCGTAATTCGTTCTGTGGACACGGCGTTTCACGTGACGTTTAACAATACAGGAGGATTAACCACGAGCAAAGGGTGAGGGACAGAAAGAATTCTATACGCAGTGGAGGGAAAACTTGGCAAAGTTTCGTACGAAAGGGTGTTCCTTCGCGTGCTACTGTGCGAGTTCATCTCCGTTTTGGATACAGATGATTTATGAGCGAGACGACGGCAAACGATGGACATAAATCCAGGAATAAATTCATTTTTCTGAAAGGTTTCGATCGTCTCCGTGCCAGATTATGGTCTACCCTACCCACTGCTATTGCTTGAGATATGTAGATAAGATACAAGTTTGCATTATGCGAGCCAGGGAATAAATACGTCTTTCGAAGGATAGTTCTCGGAATTTATTCGAGGAATCCATTTATCTCGATCTGTTTATCTGTGCGAACTGTTGCAAGGAACTTCTCCACGCGAATTCGATGAGTCACAAAGACGACGAGTATCCTTGTAAGTCTGTGCTTTTTCGCTGAACGTACAGCAGAAAGAAGATTTTCAGGTGAAGTTCCCTAGTCTGCAAATCTTATCGCTACCTTTTAAACGTTTCTTATAATTCTCCAGTTGTTCACAGCGTTATAATCTACCAGATATACACTCGTGGTAGAAGTGAAATCTATTAGAAAGTCGCTTCCCTACGAACCTTACACATCGGTCCTATAATATTCATCCAACACAATTCGTTCGTATTTAGATGTTTCTACCTCATATAGTTTACGATTTTCTCGCCGCCGGAAGAAAGGGAATGCAGATACGTCACAAGACCCTAAAAGAGTACAATGGAACAAGCCCTTGCGAGTTCAGTCGAGGATGATTCGACAAATTCTCGATCGTACGCGTGGGGGATGCGCACCGAGAGCAAGAACGAAGCGTGTGCGGCTATCGAAATCACCATAAAAAGTTACCCGTGTCTAATGCGGCAACCGTGAATCGTAAATTCGAAGAGAATTTATGCGTAGAACGATTTCTGCTCGAGTTCTCCCTGATGAAGACGATGATTTATAACACGACGGTCTTGGATATTTAACAACGATGTTTTATAATCACTTTGACGTTCTACGATATTCGTTTCTCTTTATTGCTTGGTACAGAGTTTAAGAGGATTTTCGATTATGGGTACCAAGTATGTAAATATAAGTTATCGTTTTAATAATATATAAACTTCAAAATGAACGGGATGAAATCAACAATTGAACAACGATAGAATAAAGTTGATAAGATAAAAGAGGCATGGCTCGATCCGATCGAATAAACACCGAGCGTGCGTATTTTCTATAGAATGATTAGCGTGGCGACTTCCGGCGGACTCCCTGCGAACGACGAGTTTCCGGAAAAAGCATCTCGCTGACAAATGACACGTCGTGATTCTCTGTTCGTCCAAGCGGATGTGACGACGTATCGCTAGCTTGTCTCGTCCCCCTTCTATCTCTCCGCTGTTTCTTCCCTTACAGATTCGTTCTCCCTTTTCGTACGCGGTCGTCGTTTTCGCCCGACTGACTTTTCAGATTCCATGGAATCATCGCCCCCTTGGTCCCCTTGATATAAAAATAGCTGGCGGAACCGGATACCGGAAGCGCGGCAGGGCACCACCCTAACGATACAACGAAAATCCAAGAGCCATGGAAACCAAGGAGCTTCCCTCGAGTTCTATTCCGATTTGTATCCATGGGACAGAGAAAAATTGCATCGAAGTGTAATTAATTCGAACGGCCCTGCCTCGGTAGATAGTTCGTCGACGTCGTAAATATCCACGAGTTTCCTGATAATTAATTTTTATTAATTCCATTTCCGTTAATGCGAAAATAATAACGTAATTCGCGATCGATTTTTGCTGCCTAATATTTTTGGTAAATAAGATCCGAATATTCTTGTTCGTTGTATGTTTCATTTGTTCGTAATGTGATAATATGTTATTATCTACGAATTCTCAACTGGTATCGTCGAGTCGTGGATTACCGCGACAGTTCGTGTTAAGTAAGTGACAGTGTGCCGACTGACAACGCTACTATAAACTGGTTTGTTACAGTTGGTCCCTATTTCCATGACCACTGTCTTAAAAGGTATCGAGGACGCGTTACTCGAAACGATAGACGAAATGGAACCCCTGGGGTTAATTAAATCAGCGAGAATCGTCGCATCGTTTCTGTACGCGCCGTTAAAATTATAAACTCGAATTAGCACACGTGTCGCTCGTAATTTGGCTCGTTACATTAACTCCCTCGTACAATGCATCGCGTCAAATGTTTTAACGCAAGAAATACCCCTAGCGACCACCAAAATGAAATATCACATAGTATAATTCGTCAAGCATAAGTTGAAATCGTAAGAAAATCTATCGAAACCTTACTACATCTTACGATCGTTACGATAATTGAGTTTATAAAAACTGTTCCTTTATCTTGATCTTTATCTACGTCCTTTATTCCACGGCTGAAGTAATTTCATGAATTTCTTCTTATAAAGAACGATCGATCTAATTGCCTCCGAACGAAGTAAACTTTTTCGACTGAACACGATAATGTTACGCTACTAAATTAGCTTGAACAACAAAAAATGCAAATAAATGACGGCAGACGTGGATTGCGAATGAAACGACTGTTAACAAGTCCCTGGAGGAAAGAAGGAAGAGGGAATTGCTGGCGCAAACTGTGTCGAGGGTGTTAACTACCGTAGACGAGATACTTGACTAACCCCTGGCATTTAAATCGCATCGAGCATTTGGCCACACGGTGCATTAGTCCTGGTAGAATGATCATGGATATACGAGCAAAGGGATGTATCGTACCGGGTGTGGACTTAAGTAATGAACGTGTTCACGGGGTGCGAATATTAAATTACAAGTGCTCGCGTACGGCACACCATAACGCAATATACATATACGGCTACACGTAATTCATCGTATCGTTTGCTTCGTATTGAGCTTCGATACCTTGCAATACGTATGACTCGTTGCTTTTTCAAAGTTTGTATCTTTTAAAGATCCTAAGTAACACCTTTCTTTTTCATGCCCATTCTTTTCATTCTGTTCTTCTAATCTATCTTTTTATTTCAAACTTTACCAACATAACTGTGACAATCGCATCTCGTTATAGCGTCAGTGATGTTTCAAAAAGTTTGGCATGGAATGTTCTATGGTAAATGTTCGAACACTTTCGAGAGTCATCGTGTATCTATAGATAAAGCACCCGTCCTTTCGAAAACATTAAATGGGATACGAGTATTCGAAAGCTCGATAGAGCGAATACACGCGAACGGCGGAAATTCGATCATGCCATTGGCTCGCATTTTCACGAGTTTCCGCGTCCAATTTGTAGGATATATAGCTGGCAGCGGTGATCAGGTCCCTCGGATCGTTCCTGCACCCCATAAATATCCAGAAACCACATAAACTGACCATTCTGAGTGGCTAGCTTCCATCTACGTGCGTCGAAATTCTCGTGAAAGACCCCCGCCGGTAGAATCGCGTGTCCACGAGAGACAAAAGTTACTTACCCTTGCGGCGAGCTACGCAGGATACACCCCACCTACAAGGGGTTGCTACGTACACTGGCCAGTGTACACAAACCACCCCTGACAGGGCCGAATAAAGAGGACGCTCCTCGACAGATTACTGCTTAAGTGGTTCGATACTCTCCTCTTAAGTAGTCGCTACTTTGTTTTCCTCGGTCGTCACTTTGCAACGGAGATAAAAGCCTACGTTTCCACGTTCGGTGGTTCGTTCTCTGTAACACCATAATGAATTATGTATCAACGAGTTGCAAAAAAGAAAAAGAAGAATGAAAAAAGATAATAATCAATTTAGGGTATGAATATTCCGAGATTTCGCACATCAAATAGTAAATATATAGAGGTTTATGTGTAGGAGAATGATCGATCGGTGTTGTTTAAAATAATAAATTAGTATACAGGCTATATTCGCAAACTCATGTGCCGCTATAGATATCTTCATTTCGCGTACGTCAACGTATTATCGTTGCCATATCGATCGTTTAAATCGCGTAATTCGTACGAAACAATTTCTTTGCTAACTTTGTATTCGCTGTCAGAAAGATTAAAAGCTAATGAACATTAGCATGAAAGCTATACGGGAAAGCGAGGAAAGTCTAGTACCCCTCCCGGTGACGAAGGACGATTAATAATAATTAAAATCGAATTCAGTGTCCAAAGACACCCCTGTAAGCCGAGCAAAAACATCGTTGATCTATGATTCTCGTGAAAGATTATAAATGTCATCATCCCTAGTGTTCTTTCTTGCTCAATAAATTCTTATTGTTCCTTGCCCGACGAACCTTGACGAACAAAGTCTACTCCCGGACTTGCGATTCCATGGACGATCAATTTTTATGCTTTATCGCAGAAATTTTCTCTCTGAGAAATGGAAAAAAATACGCGATATCGTCGACAATCGCGAATAGTATCGTATACATCGACATCGTAGTATCGTATGTATTGTTATTTTGTATGACATCTTCGCTTCGCCTAAAGATGATCCCAGTGTATCCAATTTTTGTCAATCCCCCATTGTAGGTTCGTACATATCGTACAAACTCCATTACTCACTCAAATCTGCCAATTAACATTTATTCGTTCGTATACGCCAATCGCGTATTACTCAACACATTCGTTAATCGAATAAATTGCGCGTTAATCGTCGCTGCACAATCCAACATTTAACCAAACTGAACAGATACGTAATGAATAAAATTAGGGGTTGTTCGTCGTAGGGATTGATCCTAGCAGGAGGAACGATAACACGATCTCGACAAAACGCAGGCTTCCCCGCTCCCGTATGAATATGACTTTCAATCGAGCCACCCCAAAAGCGCAGCCGAGCTTTTAATCAATCGAACCGATAGACGCGTTTTGGCAATTCGATCAACCAAATCGTTCGGTGAATTACGTCCCCGACTATCCTAAATCATCCTCCTTGCATCGGGACCGATTACATAAATCGCGCATTTCGTGTATTGCTCCATTCTATACGCCTCGCTTTCGTACATAATGTGTATACTGGGTGTTCCGTAAAGCTTGGCCTAAAATTTGTAGTTGTCGAAAAAATGAGCAGTGGAAACGTTAATTCAGAGTATCGATCTAACGAGTATCAAGGAGAAGATGAACTCGGAACGTTGATAACCGATTAAACTGTACTGAATGTATAAAAAATACGCGTCCTAGCCGCTATCTAATATATATTAAAATCAATTTTTTATTGCATCGTATAGAACTCGTCTCAAACAAAGTTGTCGAGGAGCAAAAGATTTCGGAGGAACCACAGGTCGCAACTCAAGCATTTTCTTGAAAAATGACGTAAAGTTCCATTGTCCGCTGCATTGACATTATTTACAATATGTTTACACCTCGCAATTAGATAAAGAGCAAATAACGTGATATTAACGAAGAAGCAGGGAATTATTTATTATGATTTCGTATTATTATAAAATTAATTACTGCGTGAAGGATGTCCTACAAGCACAGGGTAATACTAAAGGAAATGGTCGTCGCTTTAGAAACATTTCTTTTTGAAATACCGTGTATATTTGTATATGTAGTATATTGATGTCTATTTGTACGAATCTATTAGACAATCGTCTCCACCCTTGCAGATACACGCACGTGACAGAATATATTTCGATTCGTTATAACCGATATTCTCTCTGCGATTCGCACTATCGATGATTGGACACGCAGAACTGAATTTCTGATTTATTAGGGTGAATCGCGCACACGAGACATTTGTTCGAGGGAAAAATGAAATTTAAATGAAATCTAACTTATAATTGAATCATTAATTTGATTTCTACGAATACAAATTATATTATTGTTAACGAATTGAAATATTAGTAAATTCCCGTATATATCGATAAGCAGAGGCGTGGCATTCGTTTTTTTTTATTTTGTTACATGTATTGATGTTGATTGCAATTTTACTTCTCTTTCTTCTCTTTTCTCTTCTTTCCTTCCATTTCCACCCCTCTTTTTACTTTGTATACCCTCTTTGCCGATCCTCCTCTTAAAGGAAAAGCTTGTTATTTTTTCTACCGTTTCGCTTTCTTCATCTACCCCTTCACTCTTTTTCCTTCTATTTCAATTTCTAAATAACATTGTGAAATGTTCATATCCGATTTAAGATATTCGACCGATATTCGGAAAATAAAAACATAACATCGTCATGCGCATCAAGCCAAATCTATTCGTATCTTCTCCATAGAAAATAAATTTGATTAAGTTTATAAATGCCTGACATATTTTCATTCTCCCCTATGCATTTTTTGCAGAGTTTGTCATACTATCGAGTGCGACACGCTATTATATCGCAACGGGGGTAACTTTTGCTTACACAGTAAAGTGGCGATGATTTTTCTCTAAACTGTTATTTTAAGAGAGGCTGTTTTTTCATCTTTCGCCTTCCCAATGAATATCCATTTCGTTATGACAACAATCTGCATCTGACATTCGACGAGACGATATTTTCAAAGAACATTTGAAATTCTGAATCACATTTTCCAATTTAGTTATATCTATATTAAGAAACATGCTTGTGGAAACCTTGGTGGTTGTAACTATATTTCAATTTTGCATAACCTAGGGAAGAGTTCAAATTTAAATTAAATGGCAAATTTGGCAACGAATAACATAATAGGGAGAAAGAAATTTACCAAAAGCTCCAAAATAGAAAATTATAATAACCATTCCGTTGGTCATTTCAGCGAATCCTCTCCATTAATTCGCAAAAGCATCGAAGCGTCCTCGACAATTTTAATAACTCATGGTCATCGCATAACACCGCCGCCGCCAGTTTCCCCGTCAGCCATAAAACACTTTACAACTTTGCCAATAAAAAAGTTTCAACAATTCAACCCCCGTTCAAGCAGATCAATATCGGCTAGCGTGCGATTGGATCGTACCGCACCAATCGAGACTGTTGGCCGCAACAAGGGTTGAATTCTGCGGATTCTGCGCCACTAGATAACCGTTCTTATTGGTCACATTTTCACCAAAGGGGCTGGTACACCGTATCAAGGTGAAACATTCCCAGAAATGGACGATCCGAGTGAAATACAGCGAATTTCCAATTTTTACCTCACCCCTTACCGCGTTTTCTTGAACGCCCAGCATCTACGAGTACTTCCACGTCTCGATGAGCTTCTTTTGCTTTTTTCCTTTTTTTTTTATAGTCGAAATAGTCCGTGGAAGAAGATACGTCATTGGTTTTTCTTCGTATACGGAAGATGTGGCAAAATATTGGGTAACTGAATTTGGTACGTACTTCTTCGTATTTCAAGGTATTGTCGTTAGTCAAAAATGAAACTTATCTATGAAAATTTAAACAAAATATAACAATTATCTATTATCAGTTTCTAGAACCGCTTATTCATTTTCACATCTGGCTTGCGCAATGATAAAGAGATATAATATCGTATATTCTGATCTAACGTGTTGTATCCTTGACTTCTGGTACTGCTTATTCGCTTTGCATTTCAATTATATCTGTTAAAAGACGTGTCAAATTTCTAGATTTGCATACAATATTTACGAATATAAACAACGTCCGTACGTCCGTATCTTATCTCACGTATCTTACGTGAACATTTTTATCGAGCACAGCGTTGCATATATAAGTTGAAATATCCGTTATAAAAAAGATAAAATAGTATCATTTTTTCAGCCATACGAAGACAGCGTACTTATCTCATTGCAAATAAGCGTCAGTTTCTCTTTCCAAAAGCATCGTTTCAACTTTCATTGAATCATTCGCAAAATTTAACCACGACGCGTTTTCTCTCTTTCGCCTCGTTTGACGCTGATTGTTACAAAGTGTTTGAGTGTTCGCGAATGAATAAAAGATAGAATATTCGAACCTATAAATCACAAGTTTCGTAATCTAGAATTTATGTGACTTGGCTACTGAAACTTTTAAAATTCTGCCATTGCGTTATAAATTCGAAGAAGCAAACTTGAAGGAACCTCTGTCTATGACAGTGGTTCCCACAGGGTGCGCCGCCGCCGCTAGACTAAGTACTTATCTACGATTTTTCAGTATTTTTAATTGTATTCATCTCTAATTTACTCCAGTCTTGATACATATAAATACCTCTTCCGAGTAAATTTTACGATCTATAAACAAAGTGGATCAAAATATTTATACATTTTCTAAAGTACGCTGTGATTAAAGAAAGTTTGGGAACCACTGATAAAAAAAGAAACACTGAATCAAATAATGTATAACTAAATTAGAAACTTAATGAAAACTATCTCAATATAAAAAGCTACAAAATTAATATTATGCATTTGAATGTATTCTATCGTGAAAGTTATGTTGTTGTATGTGCGAATTTTTGATACCGAATTAATAAATTTGTTGTTCCATAAGAATGTTAATTTTAAAAAATATTACTTTGTGATATACAACGTTAAACAAATATTTCTTTAGGCACAAGTGCCTGATAAATGGAATAATCCTTAGCGAAATCAATAAAATTAGTAATCAAATAGCTTTAAACTGATAAACAGAGCTGGACAATTCTATTTAAATAACAGTTTTATTTAATAGGTAATTTTTTAAATTTTGCTAAAAGCTTTATTAATTAGTTATGAAGCCTCACCGTTTTTCTGTTTCGTTGTTACGTTATAGGTTATAACCATGATACTTTAATTTACGCCTCTTAATATTTCACTTTTTATCTGGTTTCCTATACCGTTTCATCAGGGAGCTATATAGTACGAAAGAAAATTATATTTTATTTGTAAAGGAAATAAAAATGCAATTATTTGTACAAAAGACATTTGATAAAGTTTAACATATAATGTATGTTTTAAAACTTTACAGAATAATCACATACCCATATCCAATTCTTCAAAAATTGATAAAAAGACTCAGCAAAACCGTTGTGCAATTTGTTACATTACTCGTTACATCAGATTTCGATCGATCGCTTCAATCGTTTCGAGGATTATGGTTGATCGATATATCACTTACAATTAGCTTTCAAATAATCGCAGTCTCGTGCAAGTTTCTTTGAAGTTCAACTCGTTCATTAAACTTCAAATCATATTTTTTCGATTAGTAATTTTATTATCAGATATATTTCATTATACATTTACAATCTTCGATAAACTTTTACAAATGCAATAAGGTTGACAAGAATACCGAGTTTGCGGATAATTCGAGTTTGTTTTTCTCTACGCTTCTACTCGATACACCATATACACTTACAAAGTACGTATTCGATTAATAAAAACTTTTCTTATAATAGAGCTTCGGGGGCGTAGTGATTGTTCGACGTCGCTTTCCCACTCTGCCTTTTTACTTTGAATTCGATAGAGCCATATTACGGGTTTCTTATTTTTAATTTTAAGTATCTGACACGTTAGAAACGTGAAACTTACCTACACGCTCGATCGCCTAGGGGAATGTAGTACCAGATCGACAAATATCATAAGTAATATAATAAGAATCATTGGACTTCTTGGGGAAAAAATTGTCTCAGCTTCCGTTATTCGATATGCCAATTTCCGATACGAAATTTGTATATAAACATTTATACGTTACGATAAATCAATATGTAAAAAAACAATTATTTTTTAAAGAAAACTAGTTAAAAAAAAATGTGCACATAACACAAAGTATTTCTAATGAACGACGATAAAAGAATATATATCGTACACAACCGTCTAAACACAACAAAATTTGTCACATTCGAAGATCACTGAATATCAATGAGATATTAAATTATTTACCTCAATTTCGCGTCTACTTTCTGCCACTTTATATATATCTATGTCTATGGTTTACAATGACAAGAAACATATGACGCGTTGAGAATTATATTCAAAATGACTGAATTATACCAAGCTGAGCATAATTAATGATTTCTTTTTTATCATACTTTAGGAGCATTGACTGCTCCTTATCATATCACGTTAGGTCTATCGTGGATGAAGAATGTGTTTATTGTACAAATGTTCAGCAAAAATGCACGTTTTACGAATACGATTAACAAGTGATAAAAATATTAAATCAGTACGCAAAGGTAGAAATTTATCTTTATACCCTTACTTCTGTACTGTAGGATTGAAGCATTAGTACAACTTCTTCGCCTGTGCTTCTTTGTTGTCTCTGCAAACAAAAAGATGATTTAAGTTCGATAAATATGGCTACATCATCTATGTAAGACAAAGTAAATATTTAAAATAAAGCAAATATTTACCGGTACATGCTGTACGCTAGTAAAATTATCATCTGAACTGCCACAAAAAGTAAGAACATCGTTGTTGTTAAACAACTTGTTGTTGGACAATCTGTCCCACCATTGTTTACTTTAGTGCTTATTTGCGTAATATCTCTTTTTAATGTATTAAGTCCATCTCGCATTTCCGAAATAAGTGAATGATAATCGTATCCCATCGGCTGCACCTATATAATATTCATTTTTAGTTGAAAATATTACTGGAAAACTATCAAAATTAAATGTTAATAAACACCTGAGCGGTAGGACTTCGAGCCTGATTATTAAGAATAAGATCAGTCTTGGAATGCACCTCATTTATATAGGATTCTATTTGTTTTGCTGTACTTATTATATTTTTTTGATTATTTAATACAGTATCGACTTCTTGTCGGCGAATCGTATCAATAAGCTGTATTTGTCCTGGTTGACCTCCCGCTTGCACACCTACTTATTTTATAGTTGCTAAATTTCCTATTTACATTTATGTTTAATTATCGATAATTCAACAAGACCTTACCACCAACTTGAAGTTGGGATATTAAACTTAAAGATCGCTCTTGTCTTCCAACTATTTCGTCGAGTTTCCTATTAAGTTCGCGCAGCGCATCGAACATTTGACTTTGACCAGAGAAAATTTGTCGCAATTCTCTTTGATTATCAGTTTCAAAATATTCTACAAATTCCTCTTTCTCACGATGTTCGTTTGGATGATCTCTGTCGAATTAAATTATTTTGTGAAAACACACCTTATACTTGAAATATGCTTGTGTAATGTTCTTTACCTCCTATACTCTTCTTTCTGTTGTTCCAATTTTTTCTGGTAATCCATATACTCCTGACTAAGCTTTTGTTGTTCAAGCTCAAGAGATACTTTATGCTCCTCAGTCCTCATCTGACCAGTAAGAAATAGAGAATGTGTTAAGAAATGTGAAACATCATGGTCATCGGCCAAACCACCTTAAATGAAACATTATAGAAAATTGTAATTATATCGAAATAAAGATTAACTTGATATTCTTCTTATAATAAGTACCAGTAGCAGCAGAGACACCAAAGTACCCTCCTTTTGGTAGAACAACATTTTCAACTCGGAAACATATTTCATAATCTTGTTCATTGTTTGTCATACCATTATGGAATAGCACCTTTAATTAAGCATTAAAAATTATATGACAAGTACAATAGCAAATAAGAATACATATAAATTTATAAATACACTTACTGTTAGAATGTTCTCATAATATTCAATTTTTGCTCTTGTGGCAAATGGCTTATTACGAAAATCTCTTAAGCAACCAGCAGATAGCTGTGTTGTACCATCGCTATATTAAAATCAAGGTAAAGAATCATTCATTGAAAATATTAATTAACACTAAAAACACTAAAAAATATAATAAGAAATGCAATTCACTTAGTATGATCAAAGCTTTCTGTGCCATCATTGAGGACTGCCATGATGTAAGGGTTGTTGTGTTTATTGTCATTGTCAAAGGAGTCGAAAAAAATTCCAAGACCTTTCCATTGATCAGAACTACCAAAGACAGTGCCATTATAAGCACCCTTTTCAGCAGTGTACCAAAAGGCTAAACCATCCGCTCCAATTCTTCCCCTTCCTGTTATTCTGAATATTAATTCAACTTCCCACCAATTAAAAGTAACAGGCTGTTTCACCCATATCGCACCTAAATATTATTTTAAATTCAAATATCATACCACTTTTTATTAATATAAAAGGATTATATTATGTTAACTTCTATTGACCATATGCCTGATATAATAATATTGGATGTCATATAATAACTACCAAGTGGCAGTTTAAAATATCTTTATTTGCATTAAGAAATAATCTTTATTATGATTTAAGGAAATTAAAAATAGAAGTTAATAAAATCAATTTTTCACATACCTTTCTGGCTTCTCAACGATGGAGCAACTCTAACGTTTTCTGCGCTAGCAATTGCATCTGAAATAATGATATTTGTTGTAAATGATACAACAACAAAAAATTACTTATAAAACAATATATGATGTACCATAAGTTCATGGATATGATAATAAACTTCTATATATCATAACATTGAATTATAAAATTGAATTCCTACGTATAAAAACATATTTCGAACAATTACCTGTGTTTAAATGTTTAGAATAAACTAAATTAGTATTTCAAGTGTAAATAACAACATGTACATGTGTTGTGATTGTTGAAATTTCATCAAATTTTACCAAGTGAATATCATCATTTTAATGCATAAATTCATTCAAGAGCATGAAATTCAATTAAAATTGGAATTTCTAAACAAAATAATAGCGTTTTCCATTTAAATAATCAAAAAGCCGACTATAAGAAAAGAACATACGGCAGTATTTTATAACACGCGTAATTGGTTAGGTTGATACTTTACTTACTTCCTCCGTATTCCCAAAAAGGCACGCTCCCATCTTTTTGTGCGAGATACGGTGGCTTAAACGAGTATTTATATTCGAATTTTCGATGGGGTGTCTCACCGAGAACCGCATAAATTACACAAAATACATGAAAAATTAAAAGCCACCTCACCTCGGCGGCCATCTTCATTTCGACTGTTGAATCGAAAGTAGATTGACCGTAGTCGACTCTGCAACCAGTTAAAACGATTGGTAGTACTCTCTATGAATTCTTCTTTTGATTGGTGTATTACCAATGACGTGTCAATTTTGTAGCCATATTTCGAAGACTTCACCCTCCACTACTGTTGTATTATTTTACTGCTATTATAACTTTTTATTTTCTTATGATATTCGACTTGGTAAAAGGATCACATAGAAGTTTATTAGTTTCCTACCATGAGCCTTATGTTTCTCTGTTGTTTGAGGACGTGTCATAGAGAAACATGGCGTTATAATGAATCAAGTGTCCGGTAGATTTAACAATGAATAAGGAATTTATCAATGAACGTCATTCATCTAGAATTGCACGAATGCAGCTTTTGCAGAGTAAACAGTTTTAAAAATTATTGGTAAAACTGTGTGACGATATATGATTCAACTATAGATCCTTTAGACAGTACAAAATAGCATATACATTGAGGAATTTTTTACTAAACGTGTTAAGTACATATATATTTTTAGTATTCTTATTGCACATATTTAATTATGTAAAAATAAAACTGATATATCATTGTTGCTGATAAAGCGAAAGTTTCGAAATCGCTGATGTATCGCTGATAAAATTTGCTTATCCTTGTATTCGATCGTATCTTTAAATTTTACAAACTTCAATATGTACAATACCAGAGAGAAAATATAATCCCTACGAATATTAACAAGCTTGTTTAAAATATGTATGTAAATAGTTCATGCAGACACAAACGTATAATTTACAAATCTTTCAAATATATTGGAGTATATGTAAGTATATAAAAAACTAAAGCATATTAATATTTCATATGATTATTTTATTGTTTCTATTTTCTGTTTAAGCAAAAAGGTCGATACAATATATGATACGATATGATACAAAAATCAGCTATTTATGTAACTTTTAATATGTACATATCTATTTTTTTCCATGTAGAGAATGATTGCAAATACAAAGCCAAATACATACATTTTCTCAGCTGATTTCAGAACGCAGCTGTTACCAGTTATTCGATGTGTAATCTCTAATAGTGAACGTCCTCTTTTCCATATATCCGTCTCCAATGGAAATACGTTCAAGATGGCGTCGCTCATTGACAACTATGAGCAACAATACGCCGTTTTGACAGCTGACATTACTGCAAAAATTGGTAGAATAAGAACACAAAGCGGCAGTAAGTACGATCAAAACAGAATCATAGTGGTGCTCTTATCGTGGAGCACAAATCGTTGTTTTTAAAGTGAACACTGTCTATCCTCTGGCATTATTAAACAACAATAATCGATACACGTGACGTAATTTACAGATGAGAAAAGGCTGTCCATTCAAGATGTGGATAGGCAGATCGAAGAGGCTCAAGAACTGGTAAAATGAAATATTTGTTTTGTCTTCTATTTTAAAATCATTCTAATACATCAAAGTTTCAATTTGCTAAAAAATTCCGAAAGTTTATATTTTCAGTTTTAGGGTTAGAATGAAATTGATTTTTCATTTTTATTTTGCATATGAAAATAAGTAGAATGAAAGGATCATATATTTTAACGACAGTATTTAATCAAAGACCGAATAACTATATAAAGTTTTGATAGTTTCTGTCGTTCTTATGTTTGACTTGTAGCTCGAGCAAATGGAATTGGAGGTTCGTGGGGTGAATGGCGCAGCACGTGATCGCTTGCGCGGTCGAGTAGAGAGTCATAGGGCAGAATTAAAACGATTGACACAAGAATTTCAATCAGCCAAAAAGGCAAAGGATGAAATTATTGAAATAAGCAGAGAAGATTCATGGGAGAATAATATTACAGAGGACCAGAAAAAAAGATTATTAGATACCTCGGAACAAATAGACCGCACAGGTAGAACTTTACAGAATGGATATCGTATGGTATTAGAAACAGAAGAAATTGGTTCTCAAGTATTGAAGGAACTGCACGAGCAAAGAGAGACGATTCAAAAAGGAAGAGCAAGGGTAAGATATTAGTTTGATCTTATATGTATATATTATATAAATATACATACATATATATAAATTTGTTACTGTTACAATGTTATTATTAATACGATAATATAATTTATTTGTTCTAGTTACGAGATACGGATGCAGAGCTAGGTCGTGGTTCACGTTTACTCTCGGGAATGATGTTTAGAAGTCTTCAACAAAGAATTATTTTAGCAGTAGTGGGATTAACGCTTATAATTGTTGCTTGTATTGTCATGTACTATAGCTTTAAATCTAAAAGCTAAAGATGAAAGTAGAACGAACGTTTTGGTCGGGAAATATTGGTTCAGAAGCCATATTTAATATTCACTCAATTTCAGGTATTATGATTATTGAATACAATGTTTGTTAAGGGATTATTAAATTACACACGAAGGAATGTTATATATCATCCTTTCATTGATCTTTTCACTCATTTGGAGCATTTAGTATCATTGTGATTTAAGCCTTCTATGCTCACTAATGTTAATCACAGTTCCGTATGGATTCAATATATATTTAATGTTACCACACAAGAAGAAACGCTTAAATATGACAGAATTACGTCAAACAGTGAGAGAAAAGTTCTAATGTATTATTAATAATTATAAAAAGTTAATCTGTCCAGCGCCATATGTGAACATTGTTCACAGAAACGGAATTTATTAAAATGTTCCCATGTATTTAGAATCATCTTGTAGTACGTTTTTAAGTTGTCCAGTTTTGCAATCTATTTATTACATTAATCTCAAGTTCGTTTTACACATTGCACATATACCCGATTGCATTTTACGGTAATAAATGATTATTCGTTTTTAAATATCCTACTTTGTACTAGATCATAATTCAGAATTCATTTGACTATTGTTATCGATAAAAATATACATCTATAATGTACCGTTAAGTGTGTCATAAAGGCGGTAATAATTTGTATCAAAATACAGGAATAGGGAGACGAAGAAATCTGTAAATACACGCGACAAATATCGAAGGATGACTATAGTCAAGAGAAAACGAGACGCACCTAATAATAACACATTTTATTATAATGTTATCGATTATCTAAATAGCCTAAACGGTGCTTTTCTTCTGCTTTTTTTTTGCGCCTCTATGTAATTGTGAAGAAAATGATATAATAAAGTATCGCGGGGTAACAAATATTCGATGGCGGAAGTGATTTCTCTATGAATGCGACGCAAACGTGTCTCGATTTTTCGCGTTGCTGTTCTCGATGCTAAAGAAAACAGAATCAAAGACAATGCTCAGTCTAATCAGTCCAAATGTCGATAGAGATCTTCTATCTGCGGTTTGAAGTAGTCTTTCAACTGAGGTCGTTTCATTTTCAATGTTGGTGTAAGAAGGCCATTTTGTACGGAGAACGGATCCGGATGTAAATAAATGTCTTTCACCTGATATAAACAGAAATGATAGTATTGTATATAACTTTCAAACTGCGTCAATGATAGAAGTTACTTCGAAATTATTTCACTTTACAGTAAAATTTTTATCCTTTAAACGTTACGTGAGCGGTGCGTTTAAAGGTCTTGGATACTTTAGTCGAAAAATATTTTTAATTGTTACGTCGATAAAAAAGACCTTGCTTTTTTGTTTTCCTTTATGCGCGTAAACAAATGAAAGCAAATTAATTTTTTAAGTAAAAATATTGGCAGATTTTTCCCACCTGTTCGAAAGATTTGAGACCGGCTTCTTTTCCCCACGAAAGCATGTCGTCCATGATCAACTGTTTGACTTGCGGATTAGCACATAATACGCTGAGTGTACCTGGTATACCGTTCTCCACCGCCCAACATTTTACAACATCCACGTGTGGTATTACTATTCCTACAACGCAAGATTTTAGGGATTCCCCGTGGAGGAACACTTGATGAACATATTGACTGCGCAAATAAATATTCTCGATTTTCTCTGGAACTATGTACTCTCCTTGCGAAAGCTTGAAGGTGTGTTTCCTTCGATCGATTATTTTAAGTGTTCCGTTCTAGAAAGAAAGAATCGTATTAATTTGATTAATTCAAATAGAAAATAGAATAATTAATTAATTAATTCAAATAGAAATAGTAATAAAAGTATAATAGTAGTAATATTCTATTTGTAACAAAAAATTAATTCGGACTTGCGTTGAGCCAGATGTATCATAAGAAATATGTTTAATTATATCGTTTCCTCTTACAGGTAACCACATGCCAACGTCACCGGTATGATGCCAGCCGAATTCATCGATAACTTGAGCGGTTCTTTCGGGATCCTTGAAGTACCCTACGAAAACGTTGGTGCCTTTTACGCACACTTCGCCTTGATTCTTCTTCGCAAAGTATTCCATTTCCGGAACGTCCACCAATTTAATGCAGCAACAAGGGACTGGTGGACCTACATGCTCTGGTACATGATCGCCCTATAATAATAACGCATAAAGGTAGATAAATTCAGATTCTCGCTATTAGATATCGAAATTTTTAAACTGATAATTCATTCGGGCGAATGCTTCGTAATTACTTGAAACATTCGCTGCAAATATTGTTAAGCTGCTGTGTAACGTGCTATGTAAATCGAATAAATCTGCAAATCAACATACGTACGAGAAATATGTAAATTTGGTATTTTTGTACGATTGCAACAATAAGTCTACCAGTTATCAGTTTAAACACTGAAGTAGAAATTATAAATTACGAATATCTTATCTAACTTATATAATTTACATCGAAATGTTCGTTATAACGGAATGTCAGTTACGACACATAGTAAAACCATATTTTACACAAAACGGCTATTTGTTATCGCGAGCTGAGCAATTATTTATTCTATGCCATCACTCGGCATTACACCGTGTACCGTAATACGCCGAGTATTTTACAAATGTTCTCTTTTTAACGTAATTTAGACCATAATGACTTTGTGCAGAGTGATAGAATATTTGACAGTAGTTGTAGACGCGTATGCATACATATATTTACACGGTCGATCGTGATGATTTACCAAGTGACGTGATTTACCACGTGCTTTGGCGCGTGGTTGCAACATTTTTTTCTCGCCGGTCTGCCCGACAAGAATATACCTATGCCCGCGTATAAATAATAGCTGGTTTCGTCTAGCCACGTATAATACATCGATACCTGTAAATATGCCAAGAATAGTGACCACGCGTGTCACTTGATCGTTGTTCGATTGAACTCGATCGAAATCGAACGATCTCATCGCGTGTTCACCATTGTTTTCTCGACTTGTCTCCACTTAGAGGCTATCAATTCCAACGAAGAGAAAAAATCAGTTTTAACAAGCGAATTTTCCATCGAAATTAAATTATTATTTATTATTCGCAAATCAAACGCTGCATGAATCCTTTGCGTAAACATCGTATTTTAAATTGACGATAACTTTCGGATAATTTATTTTTTTAACACAAAATGGCTTGCTTTTCTAGCTGGCTGAAATCTGTAACCCGCGATTTATAAGGTCAGCGAGTGCACGAGCGATTTATTTACGGAGCATTTATTGACCGGCTCTTTCGCCGTAGAGATACGGCTATGTATCCGTTTCGAGTTGAAACGTCTGTTAACGTACCCCGTTTATTCCCCTCATTGCATTCCATTCACTACGTGTATATGTATAGTATTACTCGAGTAAGAAACGGTTAAACGACAAACGTACTTTGAGGTAACTGCGTGTCTTCGATTGACACGTTCAGCTATGTGCAACACGTGGAATCGGAAGGAAGAGAACTAATTACATATCGTTTAAAAAGGTTTCCGATTTAACAAATTAATACTTTTCACGATAAGACGAATCGTAGATTCAAATAATGGTACCATAAAAAATTACTGGCGTTAAAATTAACATCTTGTTAACTGTTAGTCTGAATTATCTTGTTTACGTCGAGTCAAATGATACATTTATCTAAATTTCTGTTTCACGTTCCGCGAGCTACTCAAGTAATTAACTAATTAATCTCTTGTTAGAGCGAAACATAGAAATTAATTGTTTCTTTAGCGGGTGTTAAGCGCCGAGTGTCTAGTACCATTAACACCGATCAATGATCGATCGCTTAACGCACGAATTAATCAAGTAAAAAAAAAAAAAAAAATATGGAAAACGTAAAGCGAAATTTGTGCGATACACTTAAGGACGTATAAACATTTACAGCCCAGTGATTAGCGCTTGAAACGCGATTCTAACCTGGACGGTAAGAGTGATCGGTGCACCGCACTCGGTCTGACCATATCCCTCGACGACTATACAGCCGAGAGCGCATCTGGTGAAGGTGAGAACGTTGCCCGCTAATGGAGCAGATCCAACGACCATCAGCCTCAACCTGCCTCCTGTCGATTCCTTGATCTTCGCGAAGGCCAGCTTGTCCCACACGCTGTTGTTCCTGATGATCCCTTTCTTGATCTCTGCCTCCTTCGCCCGCATACCCAGGCTAAATACCAGCCTCTTCAAGCACGAACTCTGAAGTTCAGTTTGGACCTGCAAAATGCCGATTGGTGACTATGCCTGCTATATTTAACGTGGTTGATCGAGCGATCCAGCTTGGTGGTGGACTGTTTTCGCGAAGAACACTGGCAACCGGCGGGTGAACGAGTTACAATAGAGCTCCATTTATATACCCGAAAAGAAATTTTAGATGATGCTCGATCGACACGTTCTTAAAGTGAAACGAGATCTCTCGCTTTTCCATGTCGGAACAGTCGAGCATAGAAATCGTCTTTCTAGAGCTGTCAGCTCTGAAATTCGAGGAGTTTGCCCGAAACGTTAGAGATGGAGAATCGATCTTTTTGATGTCTCTGTACTAATGAGACAGACTTGTTTACCAGGGAGTTCAATTTCTGGCTTGTACGGTTGTTACGGTTTATTCCAAACCTACTTTCGAAATATTTATTTTTGAATCTTAACTGTGCGTGAGTGGACGATTTCCTTGAAGAAAAGCTGTTTACTGGCATCGATGAGTTACGTGATCGCGCGATGATACGCCTTCAGAATGCTCGTTTGGGTAGTTTGTCAGTTTTGTGTAATAGGAGATTTATGGAGTATAGGAGCTTTATATAGATTTTACATCTGTGTTTCCGTTCCATATGGTTGACGTATTAATTCGAATAATATTCTAATAAATAAATAAATAAAATTTGATTAATATAATATTGAATAATCAACGTATTTTCTATACAACTGTCATCGTCGTTCTTTGGAATCAGAGGAAAACATCGAGCCTATGCTAGTCGATAAAGTGCACTTTCAAGTGTTGCATTAATTTACGGCTCTAAGCAAAGTCATGCCATCTGGCTATTTTTGCGAATATATTCGCGCGTAGCACATTCAAGAACAGAATAGAGTTATGCGTTTTTGCACGGATTACGTGTTACGAACGTGTCGAAAGCAGTAATCTTTATACTAGATATTAAAATTATCTCGTTGAAAGATAAATAAGAAAATTGCGATGTCTTTGTAAATTCTCGTTAATAGGCTGTATCGCTGTGTCAACTGTCAAGTCTGGTATTAATCGTAGCGGTAGCGGATTTTTGCTGAATCTAATATTCGAGAAATTTTGTGCTAAATTTTATATCCATTCTTGCTCCAATTATTATTATTGTATTTCGATTTCATCGAATTTGTGAAACGAGAGAAAATATGTGTACATATTCATTCACATCGCGAATTTGATACGTAGATTTATTATGAAAGCATAAAATGCACGAATTCCATTCATTCGGGATATCAGGGTCACGGTAGAAGATGGAACTGCCTCTCCACCTGTTTCGTCGCGCTATCCCTGTCATCCTCGATCTGGTTCTGCCAGTACTGTCTCAAAATGTATTACGTAACATTGACCTTAATAAAATGCGACTTTATATTCTTACGTGTGCACTTCGTGTCGATGTACTATCGCGAAAATATTTTCGTTTTTAAAGCGCAAAAATCTTCCTAGAAAAATATATATGGAATTAAAATCTGTAATCGATTATTCTTGTGTTATCGAAACTCTTTTAATTTCATTCGTAATAGCAACGAGACGAATAGGATCCTATCCGGCGTAATTTGTTTTCAAAAAGATTTGTAATGTTTGGAAGTGAACGAAGGTAATAAATCTTTGCTAACAATGTTTAAGTTTCCATAAATCATCGAATGCTAAACTTTAAAAAAATAAGCTTACCATTAAATAAGAATCGTTTAAAACGAAAGAATCATTTAAAATATTATCTGCTGATTCATACGTTTCTCATAAGTCTCTTGATCCTCGTAGACTTATACTCGATAGACCAAGAACCATACATTTACAACTAAAAGACCACTTTCTGTCAAAGAATATGTAAAGCGAAACTTGCTAATCCCGTTTGATTAATCGGAAGCTGAAGGGATATCCATAAATCGTCCAAGTAGTTGCAAACGAAATATAAATCGATGTATCTTTTAACAAAAAATTTTTCCTAGACCATCGATGATCTCGGATAGCTACGATACCAGTCGTCAAATATATATATATATATTCTAAATTTCCTAAAACGCAGCTTCTTTTCGCAAGGATTTAAAACACTCGTAAAACGAGTACATTTTCTCGCGACATGGAATACGTTAATCGTCCATCGATCTGAAAATAGACAAGGAAAGAGGGTTTATTATTTCGACCGTGAGCAGAGATACGTGTACGTAGAAGACATTCGCGCGAAACAAACACATCTGGATAATTTCGCTAATGCAACTGTCCATCAAACTCGAATGTAGCCGAGGCGACTCGTGATATTCGTCAAACTATTTTTAGCCACCGGTACAAGGGGAAATTCATTAAGCGTTTCACAAGATGACCGATCTTGTCTGCCGATAAATTGTCCGGGAATAAATTACTTAGCGCGTATTCTTGCACTCCGACACCTTCGTCAAGGGTAAAAATATCACTTCACTCGTAAATCGCTACTCGTTGGAGACGAACGAGTCACGAATTCCACGACTTCCGTGGGACGCGATTTCCTACGCCCTACGGGTTATCCGTCCTTGCATCTCGATGAGCACACTCTAAAATATCTTTTTCGATTCTCCGGTAACTTTGATCGCCAAGAATACCACTTGAACACTCGCCACTACCACCCAAATGGTAAACACGGAATAGAAATTTTCTAAACACATCCGCGTCAAGTATTTTGTTTAGATAATTATATTTGCAGCTAGCGGAACTTTTCGTTCAGTGCTATTTTCGACCAAGTGCGTGGAAAAGTGTTTTACGAACGTTTGGAAAAGAAATATCAGAAGGGAGGCACAAGGTTTCGTGGTAAGTAGTAATAAACATAAATTAATCTCTTCTTCGAATAGTTACACCTGTCTCAGGATATTTTAAGTTATAAGTTACTAAATCACTGTTTTATTTGCGTAATTGTTTTTACTTGTTTGATTTATGAATATAATTACGAAGGCGAAGCGCAAGTGCGCGTTTTTCACTAACGATCTGAATATTGGTTATTTCGAAAATCAACTTCCACTTCAACCACACCGGTAATTACCGTGCTGGTTTCGTGGCAAATTGCGCGAACAAAACTAGAAACAATGGATTCGGTGTATATTTACCAGCGTCAGGTGGTAGCAGAATAAGTTGGAAACGAACAGGTACGAGGTGATTGGGAAATGGGTAAATTTCGTAAGTGGTTGTGCTCACCTTGTCGTACATTCGATTCAACAGTCTCGGCACCGCTGGCATCACGGTAGGCCTCAAGGCTTTCATATCCTCGGGCAACCTTTTGATGTCACCGCTGTAGAAACCCACGGACGCGCCCACCATGTACATGCCGTTCTCGCAGCACCGTTCCAACATGTGTGCCAGGGGCAAAAAGCTGATCATCGTATCCTTGTACGAGGGCCTGTGCTCGCCTAATTGTATCAAAACCGCGCTTATACTCGCCATCACGTTCTGATGCGTCAACATCACGCCTTTCGGATTGCCCGTGGTCCCGGACGTATAGCATATGGTGCACAGATCCGTCGTCTTGGGCGGAACTTCCGGATGATTTTTTTGGGCACCGATACGTTCTACTTCCTCGAACTTGAACAACTCGACGCCGCGGTTCTTCGCCCTCTGGTTCGTCGCTTGTCTCGTTTCTTTTATCACCACCATTTTCCTTAGACATCTGAAATGAAAGACAGTTATCCGATCGGTCGAGTCCAGTCAGGGGATAAGCGAGATTCGGCTTTGTTTGCACGAACTTCTGGATGTACTTTATATCGATCGTGAAAATCTAGTCTAGTTTATTACGTTAAATCGAAATTGCGGTAAAAAGTCACGTTGGTTTAGCGTGCCAAGATGTCTCAGGACATTGCACGGAAACCTTTAAATTTGTTTGCGATACCACGCGAGATTTGTAAATCGTGTCGCGCGTCGATGCTGTAAAAAATGCGTTTATATCGATTCGTGGCATACTGCCACTGCAACAACCCAATTATCACGCTCTCGAGTGATCGGAATTGTAACTTGTATCACTGTCTGGTCGAAAACACGTTGAAACGTTCCGCCTTCGATTCTTTTAACGCAAGAGGCTTACGTTCGATAAAATTACGCTTCTCGAACAAATTCCGACAAAGGGCACGTACCTCGGCGCCTTGTCGAGCAGCAAATTACACTTGCTGTCGTTCTCGCAGACGACTAAATTGATCTCAGCCTGGTTAATGATAAAGGCACAGGCATCAGGGCCCAGTGTGTCGTACAAAGGCACTACTACCAACGAGTACGTGTAGCAAGCCTGCTCGGCGAGGATCCATTCCGGACAGTTCTGACTGTAGAGACCCACGAGTGCGTGCGATCCTGGCATCAGCCCCAAAGACACTAAGCCAGAACCGAAATTCTTCGCCCTGAGCAGGGTCTCGTTGTAATGTAGCCACTGGTACGGTTTGTTTGGTCCATCCCGCCAGCCAAGACAGGGTCCGTTGTCTGTGTGTCAAGAAGACCAGCTAACGAATAATAACCACGTACGTCCGGAAGAGGTCGCGCGTATTTACGAAAATGAGAATTTGTCAAGTCACGCGTCTATCGAAATTGTAGTCCCGTGTGACGGGATAGACGCGAAAACGAGACCATTCGCGTGTTAACGATTCGCAAACCAAGCTGGGATGAGTTCAAACTTACTGGACTCCTTGGCGCCTTTGCGGAAACCATCGTACAGAGTCCTTGTATCCTCGTACAAGAAGCTCACGAACTTTCCCTCCTTGCTGTCCTTATAAAACCTCGACACTTTGATCAGGTCAGTACCCTGCAAAACACACACGTTTGCGCACGTGAAATCCCACGTATGTTTTTCATCGTTATATAACGGAATGCCAAGTGCAAATCTAAGAATATCGGATACGTCGTGCGACGGGGATATTGTATGGCACGTAGACGCAATGGGGTGGTACGTCCAAGTATCGACCCGCCCTCGAGATCACGAAACCCCTACAATGGAAAGCGACCGTCGCTCGAGCTTCGTTCTCCTACTTTTCCTTCCACCATTCTTCTACCGCGTTTGCGACGATTCGACGTCGCCAAGTCGCTTGTGCAACAAGTCTGCCCACCTACACACGCGCGTGCTTCGACATCGGACAGGCTGGCCCGTGGATTTCATCAGAACCTTCTATGGCCTAATGAGATAAACCAGGAGAAACGGTTTTGTATCGCGGTTATCTGTTCACGATTTTCTAAGATCTAACTTAGCATGCCGTCAGGTGGTCCCGAAGATGGTGAAGAACGAAAGTTAATGGGACGGTTTGAACAGGGAACCGATCGAATCGAAGAACTAAGAAAACACTCCACCTTGACTGTGTCGGACTGATCGCTGATGTCGATCGGTGGTCGAAGAGGCGGAGGGGAGAAACAACTGGACGTCATAATCTCGAGACGATCGATGAACGCTGCACAGAGAAAGCGCGCTACACGAGCGGCCACGGGCCGACGTCCTGCTCCTTTTCAGCTGAAGATCTTGCCCGGGATACGCACGGTCACTTGAAACGAGACGAGGGCCCGTACAGGCCACGGGATCGACACCACCTCTTCAATGTCGGAGCTCACCTCTCAATCACTTTGCTTGTCAGAAGTGCTACTGCTGCTGCTGCTCCACCGAGAGGAGCGGCTGCTATCAGTAGCTCGCACATAAGACTAGCTGCTCATCTCTCTACGACGATCTTCGACTATATTTAAATATAGTGGACCGCTGGTGGAGCGAGCGTCGTCCTCAACAGCCACCGAACTTGTTGGATGATCGCCAGCGAAAAAATCGATCAACCCATCGGACTTTAACGTCGAACGAGCTGGCTGAAAGCGCTCGTTAAAGATTCTTCCGTGAACGACGACAGCCGCTTTTTCAACCACCACTGATTAATGTAAGCGTTCCAGTCGGTGCAAGCGATTTAAGAAGAGTCAATATCGATCAAACGTTAGACGTTAAGTGTGGTTTGATCTTTCTGCATCTGCGTTTTCCGACGAGTCGCTTTCGTTGATGCTTGCGGCGCTCTGCAGCGGCTAAGATTGATTTACGACCAACCGAATTGAATTACGATTTATAGAGACTAAATATAACGATCGAAAATCGATCGAATTTTTATCAAAGGTGTATCAAAGGTAACATACTATTTCAAATATTATTGATCGCCCGAGAGCACCCTAAAAGATCGGGATGGGACGTACAGACGTTCTTGGAGATGATGTTGGTGATTTCCAAGTGTTTGCTTTTAAAAATAAATTTAACAGTTATAAATTAGACAGTTATTATGACGACGATACGATGATAACATTATGCCATCCTTCCACGCTGTGGATCTATTGCCTAAGCTATCTTTCCGAGGCCTATCGCTTCAATCGATACATACTTTGAAATCTTTCCAAAATCAACGTTGAATATAGAGAGGAATATAAGGTATCTTGTTTCTCACAACAATGATCTTAGTATAAATATAGTTAGTTTGAATTTCCTAATTAATCAAAAAATCCCATTGTGAAAATTAACTCAAGGAACATGTCATATAATTGATGTTTGGACCGACTTGCACACCGCTATGATTCATAGCGCACCATCGAACTCTCGGACTAGCCTGGAGGTCGAGTGGCAGTCTGTCGATGATAAGGACATTCCAGCAGCAATTTCGAATCCCTCCTTCCCATTGGCAGTTATTTAAAAGCCGTCCTTCAACCTCACCCACCGGCCAAGGATTCGTTGGCAGTTGGATGCCAAATCCGATCGACTTCGGTTCGAAATCATCCAATTTTTCACTCTTTCGCGTCGATTTAAAATCCCTGAAACCCATCACCAAACCCTCCAGTGCTCTTCGCCATGAACCCTTCTCAATATATCTTCTTACTCTTCGTTGGAACTTTCTGTGTCTATGGATTGTGGAAAACCAGTTCTCTTTCCTGGCGAACCTCCACGGTACACGCGAAAGCGTCGATTCAGTTCGACCTCTCCATTCCATCGTCTTCTCCATCCGTTTTCCGTCGATTCTCTAACAAAACAAACAGAAAAACCATCGGCAAAAGTCATAAAAAGTATCGTGGAGTCGTATCCAAATACATGCTAGAGCTGTACCACCGCAGATCAGACGTGGACATAGTTCGAGCGTTAGAACCGATCCATGTGTCAGGTCCGACCAACGAAGGAGCCAGGATTCTGGTATTCTCGATACCTCCGATCGACCCAGACGAAGCTCTAGAGGTAGCAGAGTTGCTCGGCGTTGTTGGATCCATTCTCAGAGTGCGTTTAGATCATACGGACGCTTTTGGAAGCTGCAAATCGAGGAGGGACGATAGTTGGAGGGCTTTCAATGTTACTTCTGCAGTGGCTGCAAGGAGTGGTAGTGCCGTCAGATTCCGAGTATACGGTAGAGTCGGTTATCATCCTTGCGGAGACGGCCCAATCTTGTTATTGAGCTACGCCAAAGTGAGGAAGAGGCGCGTAAGGCGTTCCATTCAAGAAGAAGAGACGGACGAAGACGACGGTCCCCGAAGAAGACGTAAGAATTCCTGCAGACGACGATCTCTTTACGTAGACTTTGCACTGATCGCGTACGACGAATGGGTCGTTGCTCCACCCGGGTACGAAGCCTATCAGTGCTCTGGGAAGTGCTTTTACCCGTTCGGCGATCATCTTAGCCCCACGAAGCATGCGATCGTGCAGACGTTGGTACACGGTGCTCTCCAGGCTATCGAGGGCGGCAGCAAACCTGTTGGCAGAGCTTGCTGCGTACCGACGAGACTAGCGCCTACCAGTCTGCTTTATCTGGATGCCAGTGGAACTTTAACTTATCAGTACGGCTACGAAGACATGGTTGTTGCCGAGTGTGGCTGTCGTTAAAGTGTTCAAAATATAGGTTTAAAATTAGGCAATTGAGTAAGGAGAAAATGAATTTTTATGAAAATTAAGATAGGTTCTTAAAGATCGAAAGAAAAGACATTTTTTAATCCTTATATTTCAATCAATTTATTCCAACGATTTACTTTGCGTTTCTTTATGCAAGATCAATTTTTATACCTCTTATCTCATATTCCGACAAATAAATTAAAATTTCTCCATTTAATTTAGAAAATGTATAAACTTTTTCTGATTTCCATTTCTCTTCAATACATTCTATAAATTCCAGATCTGCCTTCTTCCAGCTCTTCCTATATATATCATAAAATATAATATCTTTCAACACATAATATTCTCTGAACTAGCAATATCTGAATAAAAATATTCCTTGTATAAAACATGCATTACATTAGGTTTCATAAATTATAAATTCATCAAAAAATAAGTAACTCGATATACTTTTAGCTCTCTACAATGTATTAGATATTTCTTTGCTTGTTAATATCGATTTTAAAGTAATATTTTGTGTACTACTCATAGATATTTTGAATAAAATTGATGAGAATCGTTATAGCTTCTACGCTTAGCGTATCATTTAAATATGCAAAGCACGTATGTAAAAGGCTATGAAATAATTCAATTATTAAGGGTCATTCAACTATAAAAAATCGAATCAAAGTAAGTTGCAAAACAAATAGCGTTGATAAAAGTGGAACGAGTTCGAGCAATTTTCATCGGAATAAAATTTCTTTTTCCCCGTAAATCGTAAATGTACCGAGTACATAAATTATATAAATTATAACAAAATAGAAAAAATGTAATTACAAAATACAAAATTACAACAAAAATATACCTATACAGTTCCTTTTCGTGCAGCACGCGCGATTCCCTTTCCTCGACGCATTGCACGATACACGATTGGAAGAAGAAGAAAGTAACATCTTCGATAAAAACTGTCTTCGTAAATTCTATAAAGTTCTATGTCAAACTCGAACAGTCTTTATCGATTAACTGAACACCATCGAACACATCTCGTTATTCTTTCTGTTCAACAGATAAGACCTCCCAGGATTATGCAACCTCATCCTCCTGGTTTTTCTCAATTTGTGCCTACTTCCAGCTACCCTTTCAACCTTATATACCTGATACTTCACCACGTTCTCTGGTTGGCTAAGTCTCATGCACAGAGATACCGGCCCGGAAAAGTCTACGTCGGTGGCCAACTCCAATTTCGGTTCCATCGACATGGAGAACTCAGCCATGCTCTGCACAAAGTCGGAACGCACTTTCGTTCCTCCCTGGATCATAATTCCAGCCTTCAGATCCACCAGTGACTGAGCGTTTCTGGACCATAGGCTCAGTTGAATTTGTCCAGCTAAATCGAAGCTAACCGCACCTTGGACGTCGATTTCGGCTACGATTCCCGAGGCCAATGGAATGTATTCGTTGTAGTTATGGAGAGCAGCTAAGGCCTGGAAAGCTGGAGTTCGTTCGGACGCTGATCCAGACCAGACGTGACTCATAAGTTCCCCTTGGCCAGAGAAGAAGACGAATGGCCTGATACCAACACCTAGGAAATCGAGCTCCATTCCTGCAGTAGATGGTTCGACATCCTGAATGTCATTTTCCTGGCTGGAAGTCGAAACGAAGCTTCCTAGGCCTCCCGCGAACAGGCCAAGAGAGAATAGCGCCTCTTCGTGGTCTTCAACTTGAAGAACTACGTCGACTATTCCACGCTTCATTAAACCTGACTGAATCTCTTGAATAGTTATCAATGATCCATTACTATCTATTGACCTTAGAAAGTTTCTCGTGAACGCTGTGCTAAGACCTTTCTGGGAATACACGTTGTAATTAACGATATCCTTTCCACACGTACTCAAAACTTCGCTCAGATCTTTAGCAAATCGAAGATCCTTATCAGAGAGTTGTTCCAATCGTTGACTGAGATACTTCCGAACCTCGTAATCGAGATCTGTGTTTGCTAAATACTCCACCAAGTGTCTGATATCTTCCTTCGATGGATTCGTTTCAAGAATAATATCCAAGGCTATAGTTCTAGAACTACTGTCTCTCTTTGGCCCACCTATTTCGTAAAAGACTCGTTTGGCTACCTTTTTTACTTCAGGAGTCAGCGAATCTCTGGGTAGCGCTGACAGGGCCTTCCAAGCAGCGACATTGAGTGCTTTATTCTCACTCGTTGCAAATTTTAACAAGGTCGGGATCGCAGCCTTGGTTCTTAAATTTCTTAGAGCCCTGAGGAACTTCAGCTTGCACTCTTCACCCGTGCAAGTATCGAGACCGATTTCCAAACTGATTCTCGCTTTCTCGATGCTAGCTGGACACTCTAAATGACGTGCCATCGCTGCTGCGGTTAAAGCTATCGTTTCTGACACTTTGTCGTTCGGATGAGTCTCTTCCGATCGTCTCAGAATATTTTTAGCGATATCTGCATTCGGCGTCGGAGACAGAGACAGAGCCCAAAGATATCTTTCAGTCTCGTTTCCTATTTCGTCTTGTCGAAGAATTTTCATGGCTGCTTGATGTCCTGCTATGGTCGAGGCGGCGCCGAAGATATCTAATAGTTGAGGTTTTATTTGACGATATCGTGGACTTTTTAGGAGCTTCTGCAGTTCATCTGGAGAGGCTGATCTGACTAGAGGTAGTAACTTCAGGAACGCCGAAGCAGATTTTCCAGTACCCAATGCGTTGTTCTCCAGGGCGCTGCGGTACTCTTCGACCGTTTGTTCGATCTAAAATCAAATATTACAAAAATACGATTAAATATTTATTTATAGTCGATTATTTCCCATAATTTTGATATCGCAAATCTGTTTGTACAATTTTTAATCTATTAGATATATTAATTTACCAGCAGGATAATGAAATGGATGACTTTATGAGAAGATGTTATGCAGTAACGTGTCTTTCATTTCCTGCCTTATTCATTTATCATTGGTTACTCATAAGCAAACAAAGAACAGGAAACACTCGACAAATAAACTTGTTGATTTAAACGAAGATAATTTTAAGTATCCCAGCTTACCGGCACGCTGTTGATTTTGGCGAGAAATCAATTTCCATAACAACATAAGATGTTTATGGGATGCCGAGGAAGGTTAACAAATTGCATGTATTAAATTAGAATAGATTAATGGGAAAATGTACGTTCTAAAAGAAAACAAGGAAAAAGAATTTTATGAACTAACCGTGGGGCATCCGTAGTCAGGGCACGAGAACGGTTCCAATTGTAGCTCGATACTCGTTTCTCTGTATCCAGGTTGCGCGGCAGCGAGAGCTTGATTCAAGGTATCAGCCTGCACGGTTTTAGCGCTGAGCGTGCCAGGAAGCAGCTCGAGTGTCCTCTCCGACGTGACGATGGCGCCCACTTCCGGTCTGGCGGTAAGTGCCATTCGATGATTCTCCTCATCACGAATCAAGCTAGGCAAAAGCTGCTCCGTGAGTTCGTAGGTTGAATTACGAGTACTCGTAAGCTTCACGCCGAACAATCGATTCGAATGCCGTTTCTTTGGTGGTAGAATATTTTGCTTGCAGGATATTTTTCGTTTTCCCATTGTCCTCGGTCCCAAAGAATGGTACGTTACTTTACAGAGACCGGAAGCATCTCGTTCCTCGACGTCGCTATCGAACACTGTATATTGGAATAAACTAGCTAAGCCACGTTTGAGGTTTGCCGAAGAGACGCTCTCTGCGGTATCCATGAAGATGGAATTTACGTCGCCGTTCCTCCAAAATATCAGCAAAGGTTTCTGTGCAAGGGCGTTTATTCTGGAGGAGTGTTCGACGAATCCTTCTAGTTCTGGAGCACTTCGAGATTTGATCCACAGTTGTGGTTGCAGGAGCTATGAAAAATACAAGAATTTGTTTTTATCCATGACGATTACTGTGAAAATTTGTAGTAGAAATGAAACGATAGTGAAATGATAATAACCGATCTAATTAAATCAATTCCCCAAATATTTTGTGCAGTAACCTTCGTGAGTCATCAGGAAGCGTATACAGGCTAGTCATGTAGTTATTATTCAATGTTTTCCTGCCAAGTCCTAAATGGTAAGTATATGAAAAAGGTGAAAAAGGAAGAGGTTTTATAAAAGCAAGAGACACGAGGACAGCCCTGATATATGGCGGCCACCTCGATCAAAGCCTTGGCAGTGATCAAGGGAATACTCGGAAGATAATATATAATTGCTCAGGAAAATAAATTAACGTTTCCGCTAAAAGTTTAAACGTAAGGCCGTTAACTTATTTGTCGAGACGACCGTATATATTATACATTCACGGTATCTGGTAAAACGTGCTGTACTTTAATCTTTTAAGAAAAGGTTATCATAGCTTAATATTGCTAAGACGAACTCCCCACTTATCGTTCGTTGCTCGATAAAAATTCTATTTGAAATTGAGATTTTCCTTTGCATGCAATAACTGTCTCGTTAAATTCAATAAAACTCGGCAATTATAGACTGAACACTGTGCTATTGATAAAACACAAATATGTATAAAAAATGATAATATCAGATATTTTACATCTTGAATAAGAACTTTCATGCGTGCTATCAATGGCACGCGAATGGTACGCGAATAAAGAAAGAAATTTAATACAAACATATCTCCAAAGAGGGAACAGCAAAGATAAGAACTGGAATCTGTATACATCGAGTTAGAAATAATCCGTATTTTACCAAAACTTCACGAATTACGTGTTAGGTATACGGTAAGGAATTGCTCTCCTGCCATTTCTCTCATTAAAGTGACAGCAATTCATTATTCAAGAGTAGAAGAAATCCACTTAACAGAAATTCATTTAGTCGAACACTAGCCAAAATTTCGTTTCAATAAATGAAGTTGTATAAAACAGTAACGATTCCCACCTCGATATTCAGCAAAAAGCTACTCGGATCATCCGGTTTCTGCCAAACGGCGGTTACATCCAATTCGCCGGTTAATCGAAAGCCAACGTCCCCGCTGGATTTCGACGGAGCTGCCTCGCTAAACAGCAATGTTGTCGTCAGTTTATATTTCAATCCGCTTGCCAGGTCCCAGCCTCTAGTAGCACCAGCCATGGCTACAAAAATCACGCACACTTTCCAATACATGATCGATAAAGTAACAGAAACAACGTGGATCTATCGTTCCGCCCTGTCCTACGAGAAAACCCGGCGAAGAATCGATCGAGGATCGACGCGACAATTTCGATATGTGATCTGGCAAAGTTACCCGTCGACTGACAAACATTGTTACTCCATGGACTCTGTAATGGCTCGTCTATAAGCCAATGAGAATGGGACACACTGAATAGCGGTTGTCTGTGTGTAAGTGCGACGTTGATCGCCGGCTGACGTTTGCGTGTGGTTAGATACGTGAGTGTAGAATGTTTGGCGCGATTACGAAGTTATGAAACGTATATTTTTCTTTTTTCCTTTTTGTTTACTAATATCGTGGAGTGATAGAGCTGCAAAGAACAAAAGGAAGAATCAGTGATTATTTTAATTCGAGTTTGTACTCGTTAGTAAGTGTATGAGCTGTTTTTATATGAAACTTTAGAATAGAATAACTTGTAGATAGCTACCTTTTTTCACTTAGTACGTAAATGTAATTATGCCGATCGATGCGATAATTTCATTTGAAAATTAACTTGCCAATCTGCTTCCAAATCGTCAATTCGTAATTAGTCATTCTACCGTGTTTTAATACACTACTTTCCATGTCGTTAATTTGATGTAAGAAAATAATATTTTCATAAACAGATAAGATCTATAATTCTAATTACATGTTTGTGGAAACACTTAATATGTATCAGCGTTGGCACTTAAGGATCTATAAGTGCAGCGTATGGTTACACGAAGATAAATATGTTCACACGAGTGTGCATACAAGGTGGCTCAAAAATATGACGAAAATAGGGAAAAAAAGGTAAAATCAGAAATCTAAGAATTTACAATACAACCAGCATCAGCACAGTTAAACGATACATATCAGTTTTCGCATTCATAAATCCAATTTAAAAATAACAAAGTCATACGACTTTCTTTAAAATATTATCGTTATGATATTTCTCGAAATAGATATAACACTGGTATAAACGTACAATAAACAAATTTAATACTCAACCTAATCCCTTGAAATTCACTTCGGTAATAATTAAATTAATCAATTTGCTTGTCACACGCTGACATACCTCCACAAATATTGCCTTTATAGTCTCTTATTGCAAGTGCAGAAATAAACGTTTTTCTCGAGAGATAGTTCTTCGCGTGATTTTATAAACATTTATGTAATAAAGTTAGGAAATAAAGTAATGAAATAAAAGGAGATATTTCATTATGATATATTTTCTCAAAATTAAATAAACTTTTAATGGATTCATATTTTACATAACACAAATCCCTATTTTTGAGTCGCCCAGTATACAAACGTACGCATATCTACGCACACAAAATCGTCACAGTCTGGATCGCTCTTCTAAAAGCGGCGAAGCCCTCAGTGTGCTCTATACGAGATGCATGCATATATAGGCACAGGCTTTACTTGTGTACACGAATGTATAATCGCATATCACCAATATACTCCAACGATAAACACCGTTAATTCACCAAGTCCCTGCTACACGACAAGGAAACGGAAATAGTTACTCCGTTCTCGTAATTAATGAAAGGATGAATTGCGGCTATTTTTTGGATCGAGCTATTTTTTGTAATCGAAAATGAAAAGGAAGTTAAACAAAAATAGCCATAACCAAAGTATATTAATAACAATTAAAAATGAACAAAATTGAATTTCGAATTTGGTGCTTGATTTCGTTTGAATCTTCTGTTTCGAGTAAAATTACCAACGCTAAAAGGAATAAAACCCAATCGTGAATTCCTAACCACTGTTAGGTTATCTCAGATCAGTTATCCCGCCAAACAGGCTCCAATTTATTTTTAGTTTATAGATCCGCATATGTACAACGTTTTCAATTATTTTATATTTTACTAACGAATTTTCTGAATTGCTGAAAGTAAATTATGCAGAGAAAAATCACATTTATTATTTATCTTCCTTTAGTTTTTTTATATTAAAGTATGTCAAATATAAAACAAAGAGATGTTAATTTACCTGGGGCCATTTGACAGTAGGAACCTGAAATATAAAAAAACTTCTATCAGAGACGATCTTCGTAGCACTTTAAAGTAATTAAAGAATTATTTTTTGTTCTTAAGTCCTAAAGTTATGTTGTCGATTACTATAATTGTCCTATGCCCCGAGTTAGAAAATAATTTTGTAGCCTTGATTAACCAAACCGGTACAAAGTGAAATACCAAAAAAGTACTGAATGTATAGATACATTGAACAAAGAAACAAACACTGCGTAGATACTTTCATAAGATTCGTCGGATTTCATTTAAACATAAGACGAAACTTTATTCTTTGTTCGATGCAACGGTTAAACATTATAGCAGTTAACACGTATTAAACGTTTTTGCACTTCTAATTTACTTAATTTAACTGTTTTTAATCTAGCTACTTATCGATAGAACCAATCGAGGAAAAGTGGTTAAATAAAAATCTATATCATAAACATATCCTATATATAATACGATGCGGTTCACAAGTTATCGAATTTTTTCTAACTTACACAAGGATAGTTATAACATCAAAGATGTAAAGAAAATTGGTCGTTCTTATTGTGCTTATAAATACAGTTGTTTAAACAGTCACTTGAATAATTTTAATCAACGTCAAGCACTTCTATGAATAGTTGCCTGGATAGATGGTCGAAACATTGAAAAATGACAAATAATATAGCAAAGGGATTTAAAAATTAACAAGGATGGATGACGTCGCGCGGGAAAATACGTAAGATCGAAACGTGAAAGCAGGTGGGCCAACTTGTAAGTTGGTAACTCACCGAAAAGCGTCAGAAGATAAACGAGGGAGACTGTAAGCGTCGTGACCGGCGTTTCCGAGCAGGCCATCCTTCGTTTCTCACAGACGACCTTCCTCGTGCCTACTGCTCCGAGCTCGTGTTCTATGCTGCTCCGTACGACTCTTCTCCTTCTACCAGTAAATACGAGCAGATACAAGTAAAAGTAATTAGACAAGGCAGGCTTGCGTTATCGAACCCCACGACCATCTCTAACATTCCCCACCGCACCACGCGGAGCTATTCCCCTTCCATTGCTCGCGATATCACGAGGATAATGTATCAATCCCCTCCATTGGACCTGCTTTTGCGGTGGAAGAAGAATAAATGGAACGTGGGGATATTTGGTGATCTGATTTCAGGCGCGGTGCATTCGAAAACGAGACGTCTTGTTCTTAGGTCTTGTCTTATTTGTATGTAGGAATTGACTATTATGCGTTCCATGAAGTAAGAGGAATTAAGATAACTTTAAAGAGTAATTATTGCTAGGCAATGCATAACAACGATAATTTATATGAAACGTAATACACATCATGTATCGTCTACTTGGATAAATTCTTTGTAATAAATGGTATTTCACAGTGAATTTTACAAATAGAAAATGTAGAAAATGATCTTTGAAAGAAATATTACTCTATCTGAAAATATAATTTCATGAAATGGCAAAGGAAACAACCGCGATAATAAATTAAAATAAAAAGTACTGGTTTGCTTTGGTCTATACAAAATATTTTATTCATTTAATTAAGTACATATATCCATATTAGGAAGAAAGGACAGTATTAATAAAATATAGAACTAAATAAATGAAGTAAGATATTTGAAAAAAAAATATACAAGATGAGATTATATATTCAGTTTCAGGTAGAACAACTTTTAAATTATGTTTAAATTCAGAAGCGAAAATCGATTTTGATTATTATAATAATTCAATAATAACATATAAATTCATGTGTTTACATGACAAGATAAGCTTTATTCTTTGTTTTATTCTCCTGAAGCTGTTACACTCTCACAATAAAATTCGCCAAATCGACATGAATAGAAAAAAATAACATATTCTGTTACATGTTGATAATTACTTATCGACAAAATGACCTTGGTGGATGAAAGGTTTTGTTTAACAACTAAAAACTGTGCTAGTGATACATTCTTAAACCTAATGTGACATTAGCTTCTCCAACCTAACTGTACGTAAAGAAATCTTATACGGCGTGATGATTAACAGGATAGATGTCTTTCCATAGATGACAAAGTCAACGACTTGTGTGCTATCCCTTGTAATCTGTGATCATAAATCATACGCATGATTCTGACAAAAAATAAATTTTATTAATATAAATATTATTATACAACACGCACAAATTTTCTAACTTCCCCTGGTTGTCCCTTTATAAACAAATATGTTGCTCAATGAAATCCTATTTAATCTAATAAGAATATATAGTACATTGACATTACATATTAATATAGTATAAAGTATATATTGAAGTTAAAAACGAAGACGTCAAATGCTTAAAAATGTAGTTTCAATGAAAACAATCCATATAAACACTTGAGGATTTTCGTAGATAAAAAGTGTAACAAGTGAAAGTTTCATTAAACCGACTAAAAATTATAAAAACTTTATATTTGTACATCAGTCATACAAACTATGATATTTTGTTTCCAGATCCCCTAATACGTTCTGGAGCTGAAATTAAATTGTATACATATACATATAAATGAAATATCTAAGTATAATCTCTGATTAAGAAAAATTAAAATAAAATAATTACTTTTCTTTTGCATTTCCAAAGAAATAGAATCTTCTATTGGAATGTATTTGTTGAAATGTATTTTACACCTCTGAACGCTTTCTGCACCATGTTCTTTTCCTGCAATGAAACATACTTATTCAAATATTGCATTTAGAACAAATAAAATACTAGTTTACTGGGAATTATCAGTACCAGAAAATTTGACGTTTTTAATAGATCTTTCCTTATCGTTATTAGTTTCATCTATATTCATTTTTTCACTATTATCAACGTTAATTTTAAAAGAACTTGTTCTTCTTTTCTTCTCTACAGGTGATTCATTTTCTTTATGTCCCAGTTCTTCTATATCCATAGACATTTCGTTAAAAGATCTCTTAGCTATAGGTGTATTCATTGAAATAATAGTTCTATTTCTTAAAATTCTTATATTTTCATCACTATGGCTAATTTCTTTTTTGTCATTTATAGGAATATCTTTCTGTTTTAGTGTATTTACAGTTTCAACATCTTTATTTTCATTAATTGGTGTGAAAATATTTCTATTGAATGGTGGAGTTTGATTTGGTATCGCATTTTTATCTACAAAATTTTGTTCCCTCGTGCTTCTTTCTTGTAGTGTACCCAGACTTTTATTCAATTCTTGGAATGCTATTGCCATTTGTGTTCGTGGAGACGTTATTTTATTATTTTCTGAATTTTCTTTGATATCATCTTTATGTGCATCAGATCTAACGTCATCAAAAAAAAGTTTTCTTTCTGCTCTAAAAGCTGTTTCTTCATTAGAGCTATCAAGATCAAAATTATCTATTCTTGACAATGCTGCAGCTAAATTTAATTTTACCTCTGTTTCTTCGTCAATTGGTACTTCATTTAAAACTATATGATCAGCAAAGTTAACTTTATTTGTTAATTTCGTGAGACATCCCTTTTTGGCTGAATTCTTTGGCCGTTTTAATATGCTCTTTCCTGGTGTTTGATTAGAATTAATATAAGATACTGAATCATCTAACTGAACTTCTGGTGTTTTACATATTTCACTCAGATTTATTATTTTTGAGCAAGGCTTTTGTTTTGACAATGTTTCAGATAATTGTACTTGTTGCAGTAAACTTAATCTTTTAGCGCACATTACAGGTGAAAGTTTTTTTTCATTAAAACTACTAAATATAGCCTTTATTTTGTGTTTTATCCCAAAACTTATATTCTTTTCATATTTATCACCCAACGTTTGATATAAATTAGATTCAAGTTTACTTTTACCGCCACTGTTTCTAATTTTTGGTGTCATCTTCCGTTTTCTTTTTATTAAGATAGCTTTAATAGAATTTAATGTGTTTTTAGTAACTGATCTGTTAACAAACACGTCTTCTTTCCTGCCCTGTGAACAAAGATCCCCCAATTTTTCAAATTGTAAATCACAGTTTTTTATATCCATGTACATCATATCCCAAAATCCTTGCAAATCTTTACATGTAACTAACATTTCTCCTTTCCCTGTTTCGCAATTAGTAACCAATTGACGAAATCTATCAAACTTTTTATTTATTAACAAATATGTCTGTTCAATAACTCGATTTATTTCCAGTCGATCAATTTCTGTAATTTTAGCTTCTATCACAATTTTCATCCACTTTTCACATAATTCGGTTAATCTATCCGTCTCTTTATTCAAAAGAAAATGAAAATATTGTGCGGTACGTTCTTCTTCTTCAACTGAAACATTTAAATTTTTCATGATAGTGTCTTTGGTAGGAATATCATCATCGCTTGGTGAACGACGAAGACTAAAACCCCGTTTTAGCTGCTGTTCTTTTCTAGCATTGGATTTTCCACGACTGGAAACTACATAAGGAGAATATATAATCGGTATAGATGGAAAATTTGACTGTTCTGACGTAGATACATTATTATTTGAAGACAAACTTGCTTCTTTAGCAATAGCATTAAGTATTTCGCTCATACTAGCCATTATTTTACTTTCATTATTATTATTTTTAAAAAATTGAGATATTTATAGATGAAGTACGTTTGACTAAGAAGTACATATAAATATTAAAATACATTCATGTAATTTCTACATCCACTGCTTGTACGGGACATAACACAATTAACACAGTCGAACGAAACCAGTAAACTATAATAATATGGAACTATCATAGATTCACGTACAGTTTGTAACTAAAGCATTGCCCGAAGCACTGAGGCATGGTCGTATAAACATAACAGTAATACACAACCACAATAGCCCTGGAACATTGGAAACTGCAATGGAGGGGCTAAGATTCTCAATAGTTTGATATTCTGTGGCGTGTTTTACAAATTGGCTGCTAGATGGCGCTGAGATAAATTTGTTAAACTTGCGCATTGAACATCATTTTCACTATCCTTACCACCGAAGATAAAGGGTATAAACTAAACTATTTTAAATAAATGATAATAAATTTACATAATAGAGTAGAGTTCAGTTACAGATACGTTCGTGTGTCGTAGATTACAAACATGGCGTACTACATCACGAAGTCTAACTAGTCGATTGGAGCGCCTTGGGAAATATCAAACTTCTTCTACACCGTTGGAAGAGTCAACTACTTCTTCTACATCGCTAGAAGATTCACCAACTAAGTCCAAATCTAACGCCTAAGCACGAACACTCACTTCCTCTACTAAGTATTCTCTAGTGCTACGTCCACTAACATACGAAGTTCAAGTCTAAGAGCCTTGCTCTAGTGTGCATATCTATATCTTACCTTCGGGCGACAAGTTGTCATCAAGGAATTATATCTACTCAACAGTGTAACTTGAGTGTTGGAAATAAAACCTTATAATTCTGTAAATCACAGTGTTATACTAACTCAACCACCCCTATTATCTTAACGGAAATCAGGGGATCGATCAACTCGTGGTGTCGATTGCTGTAATCGTAATGGGAATTTACGACTCCCGTTGACGTCCCTCCTCGCGAGTTCGTCTCCCCGCGATTGGTCGAAAATACACTTTGTTTTTTTAATTCTTTAGTTCCTTAGTTTTTCAGCTCTTAATTCCTTTAGCTCTTAGTTTTGCTCTCAGCTTTTAGGTTCTTTAGCTTTTAGTTCTTTGTTTTATTAGTTTCCAATTCTTGTTAGTCTTGTTAATCGACGTGTTTGTATTTGTCAATTTGTAAACTATCGAAAATCTATCGAAATTAAAATCTTGTAATTAATAAGAGCAAAAACGTATTGCGAACGATTGTAACTCCGAGCATTCGAAATTTCAACGACTATTCTGTCAATATTCAATTAGAATACGAATAAACATTTTCTCTTGTGAAGAATATTTGTCTAATAATATAGCAGGATTAAGCGAACATTTATTTTCATCAACTTTAATCGTCTCCCGTGCCAGTACTCCTGCGCATAGCAGGTTAGCCGAAACGTGGAGTTTAATTTCAAATCGCATTAAATAACAGACAATACCACAATTTAATCTAAATTCAAAAATTAACGGCAACGCAACCAAAACGAGCCAGACAAAACGTAACAGTATACGACTACGGACAAGTATACAGTATCTTATTCTTACTCAATGATAATCAAGATGTCTAAGAATCGTTGGTGACTAAAGTCAACGACAGAACGATCGGTATTTCAGAACATGTGAAACGGTTGGTAAATGACAAACCCTGCTATCTCTAGTTAGCGCCACTCTAGAGAATGTCGAGCCATCACGGTTATGATTGAGCTACAGTAAGCAAAGAAACGTGTTCGATAGATAACCATTTAATCCACCAAGTTGTGTAAGCCTCCACCAGGATGCACTAACAAGGTCTTAAAAATTGCCAATCTAATCTTCAATATAACTTTAACGAAAGTTACACTAACTAGATCTTGAAAGTCTTCTTATTACTTGGAGCTATACCACTACACATAAGTACTGTTGAATATGGGATGTCTTGTTTTAGCTGTGACTTTTTATTTATGATTACAATTGTCGTACATATACCACATCCCTTTATCGCATATAATTATTTGAAACGTATCAAAAGACTAAGGGGATCGTGGTATAACTGGCTCATATTCGAGGCGTTCTACTCTTACAAATAAATTAGCGGCTTTTTTTGCAAAGGTAAGCGCTTTTATTGCAACGAAGAACTTGTATTCTTGAAAAATACTTAATCCCGATAAGTTAGCTACAAATATTTAATTTTAGATTTTTATAGTTGAGCCGTTCCCAACTGTACTGCAATGTCGGGCCGACTCGTGACAGAGGAAGAGCAAGCCCTTCATCTCCGTCTAGTTTCAAAAATCAGGTTAATATTCTGACTCCCCAATGGGGAGTGTATCAGATATTAAGCTGATAAGAACAGATACTACACTTTGATCTTAGCCATAAGGCCGAGAAGCGATAAATAAATTAATTTCAGCAGCTTTTATAAATCAGACAGTGAGTAATTTCGCTTGCGAGAAGGATACTAGCAAGTATACTACCTCTAGCGGTTTGTGCGGGAACTATCTTTACCCCTCTACAAATGATAGAACGTGGTTACAGTTTGGCAGGGGCTAAGGTAGATTGTCACTGACAACTTTAGATACCTGAGCATTCGTACATATGTCGTGGGTATCAAAATCGTATTACTTTTTTCGCCCAATTCAACTAATTCGGTACCCCCCTCCCCACACACACACTTTTACGTTATATGAATGTTTCTATATACACTATATAAAGTGTTTCTGTATACACTATACGTTCAATGTACACAGAATATCGTACCTGTATTACCTACGATATAAATAAATCATCGAAATTCGCATGAAATATTTTTAGTTATTTTTGTAAATACATACAGAGGAATACGTTTTTAAATTAAACTTTAATAATTGTTTCATTTATTTTTGCAGTAACTGTTACACCGAGCTGCGTTTCACGCTGATAGACGGTTATCGACTAGATCGAAATTTTCGAAAATATATATACACATAAATGGTTAATAAAATTAACGATTGGTCGTATAAGACAAGGGGTTGTGCATTACGGGATTAAATCAAACGAGATATCGAATAAGCGGAAGAATAGGATTCTGTTAAGACAACACGTGCGGAAAAAGCTGTAAAGAAAGCGAAGCAAGTTGAACGTAAAAGGAATACGCGAAACACGTGCAGCGACAAAAGCTGTGGCCGCATAAACTCTCGCAGAAATGGGAACCGGTCGGTTTGCAGGCCGCAACGAACGATCCGGCCGGCAGCAGTCGCGCTAAATAATCATAACTCAGAGAGACATTTGTAACGCCAGCTTCTCGCCCGTATTTATCGCTGTTGTTGGACGGTTTGTTGCAGCAATAACGGTAATGGGCCAGCTCGACCGGCCGCCCAACCCCTCGAAACCGCCCCGACGACCCTCGAATCCGCCGCCAACGCCGGCTACCCCTCGCCGAGAGCGATTTATCCTCGGGTAATTAGCGCAGGTAATAATTAATGCCGCCGCGCATTGTGCTAATTATCACCGGAGAACCTTTTAAGAAATGAAAGAACATTCGAAATAAAACAAAGAGGCTGCGACAGGGGATGGGCAAGAGGCTGCAGGTGGAGGGTACAAGGTAGTCGGAAGAAGGTTGGGGACGAGGCCGAAGGGAGGAGAGTTAGAGAGATAAATAGGATAGTAGAAAGATATTTACAATCCCGGGAACGAGTCTTTGTGATAATAAGTGGTAATGAGAAGGAGGAAACTGTTGGAATGCAACGATCCTCGGGTTGCAGGTGGTTGTAATAGAGATTTTAGACGCGAGCAGCAAGTTTATTTTCCAGTTGATGCTCGGTTTTGGATTTACGCAGATCGTGCGGTGCAGTATCGACTTTTATTTAAATAAATTTTGCCAATTTCAACGCGCCAAGTAACTTTTATAAGACGGTTGTTATTCAAACATGGAAAACGGAGTAAAAATAAATCCTACGTTTTGCTACGTATATTTCACATGTCGCGTGTATGCTTCAGCTTCTCAGCAACATTTCTAGCCCACATATCCGTAGAAAAAACGAGTTATCTTACTCTTAAGATCACCTCGTCTCGCAGTTCGCTCTAAACCTTCTACTGCCACCTAGAAACATGTAGACACGCGAGTGCATGTACGTATTCAAACTGGAATCAAAGACCGAAGAAGTCTCGCTCATCCCAATCCTCGACACAGCGAAGGTATCACCCTTAAAGTATCAGGTGGACTCACCCTGGCTCACATCTGCTGGACAGCGACTCCAATCTACACCCTGCAGGTCGAACAAATCAAAAGAAAACACATCTTGATAGCGATAAAGCGGGGCGAAAGAGAGTCGGAAGGTGGACGGGGGTAGAGAACGCAGAAACGTAACGAGTGGTCGGGAGAGGTCGGGTCTACGGGATGTTTGCGCGCCTATATGTATATTCCAGGGCCGAGTAAGGGACCACTGACATACGTATACGGCCAGGTAGCGTATGAAACGCCAAGTGTGTAAGTACGTGTGGCTCCATACAAACGACAGGCAACAGAGCCAAGCAGCTATCCATCAGGGTGCTTTTGTCGCCCTAATGAGAGCTTGAATTATTCAGCTTAGAGGACGCCCCTCTCTCCGAGGACCCCTTCTCACCTTCTCCACCTACTCCTCTTCCTTCTCTTTGCCTCTTCTCGGGGACTCTGCTTGCACACGCTGGAAAACTGGAGGAATTGAGAATTCCTCCGTTCGTTTCGATGCGTAGATTAACGTGCGTCCTTAAGGCCGATTTCCTGCAATTCCGTACGGAGTCGAGAATTAGAACGATCTTTGTAGGTTTAACGAACAGACAGGCGGAATCGACTTGTTTCTTTTCTCTTCTATCGATTTCTGGGAGCATCTTCTTCATTGAACACACGGTCACACGGCGATATACGAAACGATCGTGTTTTTAATCTTTCGTTGAAAAACAGCAAAAGGATTTAATTTACAGAAGTAACACGTAATAAACCGACATAAAATGTATTAAATTCTGTCGCTTTTTATCGAAGGATAAATTTATTAAATTTGCAGGTAAAACCAACAAAAATTCCTCGTTACACATTGAAAATTAATTTGGAACGAAACGGTTGCAATTGGAAGCTTGACGCAAACCACTTTTTACGCCAGTCGCTGGAAACAGTCAGTAGGATTTATCCGACAAAATAGGACGAAATTACGGTTAGTCGAGCTGCTATTATGCGCGGGTTGCTTGAATCGGCCGACCCAAGAAGCTTCAGTCAAGAGCGTATCAACGTGAAAGCGACTTTTTCAATTCTCCTTTCTCTCTCTCTCTCTCTCCCTTTTGCTAGTTCCTTTACGCGATCACAGGCGTATTCAAGCCGCAGTCAGTTTCGTAGTTTGATCCCGGCCTTCGAAATCGTTTCTTAAACCTAGAACCGGCACACGCAAAAATCCCATGAAAGATTCATGGTCCATCAACGTGGAGCGTTTCTGTGCGAAGGTCGAATCCCTATTAAATCTAACGAAGAGATTTTTCGCCGGACCGCTCTTCTGGCCGGGCCAGTTCTGTCAACTAATTTCCCCGGCGATTTTAAAATCATGGCCAGAGAACGGCGATTCATTCGTGCATCGCCCCGTCCTTTTCAAAACTGGAACGTGCACCATAAATGCTTGAACGCCCCAAGACGTCGTTTTACCTCGTGAAACGTATAAATACCGAGTCTTTGCCTTAGCGCGACCTCTTTCATATATATGTTTTCTACCGGGTATTGCACACGTTCCTGGCGGCCTATGCAAAGCTCATTTCCTCGGAGATAATTGCACTGTGATATCGCGAAACTCATCCTTTTTGTGCCAGCGAGAGAAAGAGAGACGAAAGGGGGTTTCGAGCTGGCACACTCGGGGCGAGGAACCTCGGTTTTATTAAAGTTCCTTGCACGTTGGTTGCCTTACTTTTATGCTGCCGTTTCACGAGGCGAAAACTTGCCCTGTAAGTCGATAAACTTCCCGGTAACTAACCGACATTTCAGATTTCCACGTGCTATGCCCCGCGTCGACGACGGGGCCACGTTTACGAGTCTTTCGTATGGAGTTTCTAACTCGTAAGGGAAGGATTTCTATATGGTCGTGGATTAATATTAGCCTCGAAGCTTTGTTTCTTTCGTGGAAAGCGGAAACGTGTATCTTATGTCGCAATTTATTGAAAAGAAATCTCTTCGACAAATTCGTTGCTCCTCGAGGCGCTCGCTGTTTGTCGCGCTGATTAACGATTACTCGCAGAATCGCGAGTTTGCTTCTGAAAACGGTTTGTCTTTGTTTAACGAACAAACTTCGTAGTTTGTTTGTTTAACTTTTACCGCGTTAATTACTCGCGTTTTTAATCAGTGTAACTCGATTGAAACTGTTTGGTATTTTTTTTTCTCGGATTAACGTTTCGCAATAAAATTTAGTACTAGACGAATTATCGAAACTCTTCGATATATTTACGAGCGTTTTGGTACAGTCGAGAGAACGTTTAATCTATTATACGATCGTACAAAACGCTTTCTACGTTATATAAAATTAAATTCTACCCTTTTATTTATTTTGCTAATTATCAATAACATTCTTTTTCATATATACATATATATATATATTATCTAGGGGAAAGAACGTTGAAATATTTTAATCGAAAGAACCGACTACTTTGTAAGTTTTTAACTTTCGAGCAAATGAATTAGCATGTCCAGGAACATATGCGCATCTCGGTTTCCAGGGGGTTTACGCTTAAATAATCGCTTGGGGTTACAGAGACTAAATATTTGAAAATATATATTATGCATTGCGCGCTCAAATAGAATTCTTGCCTTGAGCTATTCGTTAATCGACGAAACAAATTATCACGTCTCCTTAATGCGATAAAAATTTTCGTAAAATCGCAATTTTATCATTTACATAATAATATAAATAAAAATTCCACGAACTTCCGGTTAATTTCTGACCGACGAACTACATTTCCACTTCTTAATGAATTTTCATACTATTTAAAAAATAACTTCTCATGGTCGATAGTATAAGTAGATTTGGATACCTTGGTCGTTCGCTCGAGCTCGCCAACAAACCGCTGGAAACAATCTCTGGTCGTATCGGGGCTCGCTAGCCGGCGCAATCCTCACCCTCGGAATCCTACGATCACGGTGTAAGAAAGTCGTCAAACCGGAGACACCAGAAAATTTATCAAATTTCTGTCTCAGGCGTAACGATCCGGGGGCTCGAGGAGGGAGGCATAGCGAGAACAGACGTCGGAGCTAAGGGTTGGCGGTGGGGGTGGGTGCGCGAAAGGCGGACGGGCCGCTACATCCGCAAAGCTATTATAACCGCTCGAGCGAATCTCTATTAAAACGTGTTTACACTGGCTTAGGGGTTGACTCAGGCCGCCCCTCCTGGTCCTTGGTTTCAACCAACTCCGCTTCTTCGTGCCACCCCTGCCGAGACTCGCCTATGTACGCGCGTTCCTAACGCGAGCGTCGATGTGTGCGTGGCCAGGCCACGCGCCTATACCACAGCACGGTAATGCCTATCTAATTGTCGCGTGTATGAATAGTGAATCCCGGAGCACTCGAGGCTATGAGCTGGATCCAAGCTAACATAAGGGGAGAGCCATATGAGCTAATCTATATTATGATAGCCCAAGCCGCGGGCATCTCCACCCCCAACCCCACCTCTGTCCTCCCCCCAAGGGCCTGGTCGTCGTGCGCTCCTTCAAGAGTCTGTCCATGACGGCGCGGCTGCTTTTCCACCCTAACGGTGGCTTTATTATTACCTAACCGCAGTGCCGCGTTCTCTGACGAGGTTACTTCGCCGCGCGGATTCCCCGTGCGCGCGCCAGCAGTCTCTCTTCAAATATGCAAGCCTGGCCGCTCGAATTGGCTCTACTTCGTTCGATAAGTAATCGTTTTCTAACGGGCTGATGGTGGATACGCCGGGGGTTGTTCGTTAGAGATCGGTTTTTAAGTTCGGTCGATCCTTTGCGCCGGATAACGAAATCGCGGCTCCGACGCGTTTGAGGTACATAGTATGCGAAGCCGTGTGGTTTCAGGTTCGCGAGTGAAGCTAGTTACGCTAAAAAGGAGAGTTGCCGGGCTTTTAGTCGCGAGGATGATTTTTTCAACAGTCCTTTCCCATCGTTTACCCGCGTCGTTTTTTCTCAAATACGTAAGAAACCCGGCCGAAGGGGAACAGACGATTGTTTGCTGACAGAGCTGGTCGATAGACTTACAGATCTGATTTGGAATTTGCTTCGTAATTTACTTGGTGTTCTACTGAGTACTGATTACGTATGAATAGCGGTATCTAAAAGATCTTGCAAAGAAATACATTTACTTCTATTTACTGTGAAACGCAAGAACGAAAGCCTTTTATCGATCGGAGCATATCCTTCCATCGAATATTATAAAGAATCTGTTACAAAGGTTACGATTTTCGGAACATCGTTTCGATATTTACGCGACGACACCAATCCGTTGAAACCCGTGCAGCGTCATTAAAAATGATGTCATTGCCAGTTAAGCATCCCCTTAACGTTGTTCCTCTTGTCTTTAGATTCGACAAAGGGCCTCGAAGTGTCGTAAGCTTCTGTTAATTTATCACGACGGAAGTGGAGGGTTGGAGTTGCTCGTAGTAATATCACCCCGCCCATCCATTTCTTACCACCGGAGTATCGTCTTCCCTCTTCCTTCCTTCGCGCTTCCGGTCGATGCAAGCATTCTACTTTATATACAAAAGACCTAATAGTGGTAAACGTTCAGAGGGTGATCGTTAATGTTCCGACTGCTATTAAGGCGTGCGGACGCGTGACACGTGGCCACCAGCGGCGAAAGAACGAAAGAATAGCACATAAAGATAAAATCTCACCGATACGCTAAAGGGATGAAATGTCGCGTTCGAGTAAGAGCGTTTTACAGCGTCTGACAGCGAAACAAGATGAAATAGAAAAGTAAAGGATCGAATGTAATGGCATCGAGAATATGATATTTTATCCGTGGAAGGAATTTTTGCAACCTTGTGTTTCGCAAATGATTTGGTATCGCGAACCATCCATCTACCGAACTCGGATAGCAATTTAAGTTTCTGCGATATCACGCTCTTCAATTTGGAAATAAAAACACGATAACTTTCTAACCCAATTCCTAGCGTTGACATACTTCTGAAATCGACGATGCGCAACACACAGATATCCTATGTGCGGTGAATTATTCCGCGAAAGAATCGATTCGCCAGCCAAAATTCAAGCACCATTCAAATTTTTGTTATAATTTATCAACTAGTTTATCAAGGATCTTGTAGCTAGCCGTTGAATCCCTCGATGAATTACCTTGTTGAACCAGCACGAATTCGGAACAAATGGCACGTGACCGTGGAAAGTTTGTTCTGCCAGTGGATACGGTTAAGTCCAACATATTCAGGGGCGCGTAATCGGGTGGGCGTCGCGCAACGAAGGGGAAGTGTATGGCGGCATTTGGGAGCGTCGGGACGCCGCGCCGGACATCGCAATCTCAACGTCCCGCCCAGCCCTCTTCTTCTCGTACCACTCGACGTCTACCATTGTGATGGTAATATCCCCGGGTATAGCAGACGGGCTTCAGATTTATCGCATAGTCATTCCGGAATTAGCTTTTCTCTACACGATGATCTTCATTGAAAGCCATTGTCTCTCTTCTTTGCTACGTCGTAACGCGACCAACCTTCATTTATTATTCTTACGAATCCCTCCGGTTTATTTACGCTAATAAACGCGTGATATCGTGTCACGTGAATTCGTTCGAGGATATTTCGATCCCTCGTTTACATGGTCCACCGGCAATCGATCTCTGGCGTTATGTCAGGATTTCATAACGTCATCGACGCCAGATTTATTTTAATCGCGCGATTAATGTCGTATAATGAGATTTGTTTGAAAATGTAATCGGAATGATCAAGTGTCAATGAATGTAACACGATGCTATATTAAACTGTTAAATTATTGCTTCGTTGCTTCAAGGTGTAAATGGAGTTTAAAATTGATCAAATTATCATTGAGTTTTAGAATAACTAACGACAAGATAAATAGAGATTTGTTTCATCCCTTAGTCATTGAAATTAGTAGGTAGCTTATTTTTTACATTTTCCCTATTTGTTAAATACGTGTTTGTCATAAACGAATAAAAGCATTCGTAGCCTATTAACGATTATGATCTCACAAATTATTCTATTCGTTTCACTCGTTTGAAAATATTCATCCTCCACCAATCGCTACAACTACCTTCCGCGTCTCTCTACCGTAACAATCGCTCCAACAACATACCAATGCATTGTAGGATAAAGGGGGTAGGTAGCTGTAGAGGGAAGGATGAAGAGGCACGATAGACACGCTACAGATACCGGAAGGTAGGAGCCGAGGTTAGGTTGAGGGCGCCATTACGTCCGGCCACCCTTCGGTCCTCCACTTACCCCTAACGACGTTCCGGGCAAATAAAAGTTGATTTCTCTTCCCTCTCGCTTCTCTTGCTACAGCTCGCCGGCCCTCTTACCGTCCCACACCAACATCCAGTTGGCTGCCTAGGCATCTCTCTGTGTGTCTCGTCCCTCCATTTCGCCGCTTTATCTCTTTAGGTGCCTTCCGCCTCATCAGCCGGCACAGGCCGTTCCTTCAGAGATGCCTCTCTCACGATGCCCACCGTGTTACGCTCGACTCGTGCCATTCGATACAAAAATCTTCGTTTTCTACCAAATCAATCTTTCTGACGTTAATTGGTTGGATGCTAGAAATCGCTTCCCTCGAAATCCGAATATTCTTGATTTTGCTATCTTTTCCCTCTTCTCGTCTCGATGAAATATATTCCTAACGACAGAACCAATGTTCCGATCTTGAACGGTGATAATTTCTTCTGTTAACATGCGCGTTTCCTTGATTTTGTTCCAAGATCGAGTCTTAATAACGACGCGGCACGTGTCAGTGAGCATTCGATGAGTGCGACGAAGCAGCAGGGGTTGTTAGGGTGGCATCGATACTCCAGGGTGTTCTGTAGACACTTTCTGTTACGTAATATTTTGCCGTCTACTTTATTATGTAATACCTTTGACTATTAACAGCACAATTTCACCTAAAAGCTTCTGCGCGAGCAATGGTATCTGTATTACTGAATCAATAGTAATTAAACGTTAAACATTTATAAACGGTAATAAATATGAATGGATAATATAATGGAAAATTGAAAATGACGACAATTTATTTTATGAACTAATTCATGGAGTCATGGAGAAAAATACAAAATTATTTGTATAGTGAGAAAATATGTGGAAACATATAATGGAGATTCGCGTTGATACGATTTTAATGTAAACCGGAAGAATGCTGGTAGAATTAAATTGTGCGGATTCGATAGAAGTAGGGGAGCTCGGTTTACGAGTCAGTGAAGTCCGATAGCAAGAATCATGCCTCGGTCGAATACACTGTTCAATGACGCAAACCAAATCCACCGACCAGGCTCATTGATTTTATTGACGCGTAAAGGTTTATTTCCAACGAAAAGCCGTCACGCATCCATGCATATGGTCATGTACGAAAGAAATATTGGGAAATCATCGTTACCAGGACTGAAATTTTAACCATATGATTATACATGGCATCTATAATATACAATCTCGTTATACACCATGTAAATTGTTTCACATAATTGATAGAATTATTACGTTATACAAATTATAGAACTTTTGTCTACTAATTCTATCTATTCAAGAAAGTTTCAAAGTGTAGAACGTGCCATACTATGATATAGCGAGCAATTCATCTTTAACACTTTGGTTGAAAATATGAAAGTAGAGTATTAAACGTTCCAAGTGTAAAATGATTTACATGCTTGCTTCTCTAGTTAATGTCACTGGCGACAAAACTTCGATCACTCGTAATCAAACAATCTGCCCTCACTCCCTATCCGTATCGTATCAATTTCAATATGAAAATTCAATGGACCATCAGGGTACGGTATAGAACCACCTTCAATCGAGTTAATTCAATAAAGATGGCCGCGGCATGCCGTTTTCGATCTAACGAAAAACGTTCTCCAGCGTTTTATCCAGCGCGATCGGAATTGAGGGGGCGGTGGCGGCACGTGACGCGTTGCGGAGGGTGTCTAACAGAATTATAAATTCAGCAGCGGCCAGTGAACGCACCTGAGTCTATTTCGTGGCGTTCGGCTAGATTTCCCACTTCTATCGCGGCACCATTGTGTTTCGTGCGAGTTCGTACCACTAATTGCCATCCTAATAATTGTCACGGGCCGCATGCGGCGTCCGGCGTCCAGCAACGTTCACAGCTCTTGCATCACTGTTTCCGCTTGTAAATGATGACGACCGGCCGCTATCCAATCTACGCTTATCGCGCGAAACCACATGATATCCGAAGATTTCTCGCGCGCTCGGGATCTGCCTTTGTGCAAGTACAAATCATTCCTGACGGTACATTGCGCGCCGACTGGTTTACTGCTGCGACAGTTTTGCAACTACGAATCCAGGAAAGAGTATCGATTTGTATTTTCAGTAGCTCGAGCGTTGTTTCAGGATCGATGCTTTTGCTTTTTAATTGTTTCATAGTAGAGATTTCTGTATCGAAAGTGAAACGAAATGATCATCGATGTATCGTCTGTAGTCATATTAGTTATTACATCCTTTGATATAGCGTAAAGTAACAAATTGAGTTCAAAAATCCCAGTTCATGAAGGGTTCGTAGTGCAGGAAAATAAAATAATTAAGTGCAACGCTGAAACTTATTTCGCATGAATTGTATTTTTTGAGACGAAAGATCGCTGTACGATTGTACGTTACGTCTAAAAAATTAATACTTTATATTTGTCGTTTGATTTCTTTTCAACTTTATAATAACACTTAACTAACGCAAGGAATGTTGAAAGTTTAAAGAGCGGTAGTATTAACAGTAAAAATATAATAATCTTTTTCGATATATAACGATGATAATGAGTAAGTAATAAAAAATTTATTTAACGAATATCTGTATCTTAAATAATACCTAATTATTTCCTAGTCGTCTTCCATACGTTCCTACATCATTTATATACTTTTATTACATGATATATAGATTGTCCCTTCCAATTAAATACCGAATAATTAATAGCGTTTGATAAATTGTCAGTACTTTTAAATTTTCATTATTTCGAATTATTAAACATTATTAATGTACTTGACTGTGGCTAATATAAATCAAATGAATACATGTTTCGCGCGCTTATCACGATTGACTTTTGTTTGAATCGATTCAACCAGTTTAATGGCGTTCTGACGCGTGAATGTTACCGGTATATTTCTTTCCGAAATTGTTGCATATTTAAGAGTAAGTGTTATAAAAATCAACATAATGTTCCCAATACGTAATGATATGGAGTGTTTTGTGTGTGTTATCTTATCTACATAATTATAACGCAGAATAAAGGATCGATCGGTGCGTGGATATATTGGACAAGAACAGGTTATCTTTTGTCTTCCATCGAGGTTCTGGTAAGTGAATACTTTTAATGTTCAGTGCATTTTAAATCGATTGTTATTATAATTCGCTCGACTGTTGGTATTTGCGAATATATATATTTATGAATGCGACTGGTTATATTGTAAATTACATAACCTCCAAATCATTATTGACACATCTATCGAATTTGCGCTATGAATCTTCGATGAAAGCATGCACGTTATGTATGTACGTGTTAACATTTTATATAACAGAAATTTAATTATATTATTCATGTCACTATTATACATCTATACTACATGTTATAATTTACATAATTTAGTCGCGATAAAGTGATAAGACAAGTAGCGATAATCGCTAAATCTAAATCTAATGATAATATCGTATTTGAGATACTGTGTCAGTTTTATCAATTTTATTTTTTACGTTTACATTAATTATTGATTTCTTTACAAATGTCGAATTTAATAGTGGCCATCTTGCCACAAAGATTACACAGGCTTATTCATAATTAATTGCAACTCCCTCCAGAGTGCGTGCTAGCATTAATAGGTACAGGTTTTGCGACCCTGGGGGCCCCGGCCAAAAAAAGTCAATATTTTAAAAAATTGCAAAAATTCCAAAGTGGTGTAATTTACGATTAACGCTCCGATAAACAATCAGCCATGTTAACCTCTAAACCGGTATCCCAAGGAAACAGCCTAATTACACATCTGTATCGGTGTCTACTCCCTCTATCGTATTTTCGGTGTAGTTATCAGCTTACCGTCGACACGTATGAAAATTCTCGGTCATCGAGAATCGAGATTGAACCGTGGCAATCCGGCATGGAATACCCCGGTGGTGTTTAGATACATGCTATCCTCGAGTATCTCGCACGCGTCAGGTCGTATCCTTCGCTACGCTCGTATTATCGAGATTGGCCTCGCCTCCTTCCCTACTCTCCTCTCGCTCCCTCGAACGTCCCAGCCGTTTCGTTCCCGTCTCGGCGTTTCTCTCCGCGGCTCTCGAGCCCCAATCACACCGGCAGCCGCTAAGTGCGATCCATTACGCGTAATGGAATGTGCCAATTATAACATTTGCTGAATAATTGGCGGACGCTTGGCTGCGCCTGCCGATGCCTACAGTCCGCCGCATCGTACAGGATATAACACATACGTATGCGTGCGTGTTTATACAGGATGCTTCCGGTTTTAAGTTGTAAATTGTTTGTAGTATGGTTCCGCAAAAAGTTGGAAGGAGAAGGGTGGGTCGGTATTTTAGAAATTATAGGTTAGAACTCGGCTATGAATTGGCAGGTTAATAGAGGTGGGTTACGATGGATAAAAGCGACAAGGAATAGTGGGGGTGGCGAATTGTAAAGTAGATCACGTTGTAAAATGTGGTGTTTGATGATGTTCACGAAAAAAAGTAATTAGTTACTGAACATACTTGTTTCTGTTAATCTTCGTTTTTAGGAACATTTTCAGAAGCATTTTATTATTTTATTTAATGAATTTTTCGTTCCTACATGAAAGTAGGATTACTGTTACATATAACGTCCAATATCGAGCTTTATACGAGCCATTCGTTCGATCCAGCCAAATTACGAATTGGCCGGCTATATTTGTCGAAAAAATTTGGCGAACTTTTTTTCCTCGGGTTATTAATTTTTTAACTCATTCCATTTGAAATAGGTAAATAGAGCGTTAGCATTTTGCTATAGAACTTGGTGTAACATTTAATACACGCTATGTATAGGGTGTTTTGTAACAAACGGTACAATTGTTAGGTATACGGCCAAATTTATTTTACAGAATAGAAATATTTCTCCCTTTACACGTTCTAAAAATGCGCTTTGTCGAAATCGATATAAACTTGCTTTCGGCGAAAAAAATATTTGTGTATATATATGTATATACATGTAATGTGGTACGAGTATTAAGAAATGTAAATTTTCACAAAATGTATCTATATTAATATTTATTTGATAGGATAATCGGATTTTTGAAATCGATATGGAATTGGTTTCGTGGGAAACAGGTTCGTAGACTAAAATTTCATCTCATATTCTTGATCTATCTATATGAAGATATCTATTCGATTTTATATGAATATTTCCGTGCAGGATACTCTTTTATTCGTTGTAGTAAACCACCCATTATGGGACACCCTGTATACCGATTCGAGACGGGGGGGATGCGTAAAAACGTTTGCTGACGTGTACGCAAACTATAACCGAGTTATGCAGCCTGCATTTTTCCATCAGCTATCCGGCGCTGATCAAAGTGCTGCGCGCACCCGTATAAAACGGTAGTAATACGTCAAGTATAAAATGTTGTTTACGGAATGAGTTATCCATGAGAGTTTAAATCAAAACTTATGAAAGGTTTTACTTCGATTTTGTTACGCACCAGCGCTTTTTATACCGGCCAGCCATTTTTGTTGCGTTACAACGCGATACGTTGTATCAGTATCGATAAAATAATAACGCTCGAGAAATTATGAATAACACGTAGAATTTACGTACCTATAGGAATAATTTTTGTATCGCTTCTTATTTCATCTTTTTTCCTCTTTAATTCAACTTGAATGGACTTTAATTTTGCTTTTCAACAACGCGAGCTACCTAACGAAACGTCGAATTTTAAACGAATTACGCGTTTACGTTTTTACTGATTTTTCATCGTTGCGCCGATCTCGCGGTAATTTGATCTCGATACCGCGTCCTAGAGGCTGAATAGTTGGTAGCAATCGCTTCATTAACAACAAACATACACGCGTGAAATACACAATTACAGTAGAGACGATCTAAAAAGATTCTCTGCTGTGAACGATGAAAGCTTCTTCACTGTTTTATCCAAAACACGGCAATTCCAGCAGAATAAACGTTAGGCGAATTCCTCGTCGTCGCATTAAGCGAGACGCTAAAACGGATCCTGCGAGACTCGATTAACGAGCGAACCGCACGCTGAAAGCTTAACCGCGGCGAATCCTTTTTCGTCCTCGCGAACCGGTGCGGCGGGCTGCGATCAAAGTGTAACGAGCTTCGGCATCGAATATATCGAGGGCAGGTTTCGCGAGCGAGCGAGCTTCCAGAGTTCCCACGTATCCTGCATTAAAGAAGAGAAGGAGGGACGTAGAAAAAAATTGGAAAAAAGAAAGGAAAAAAGAGGAGAGAGAAAAAAGTAGGAAAAAAAGGGGTCGAAAATATTCGGTGGAGTCGACTGCGGTAATCGCGTTACGGAAGCAGCATTTTAGCATCGAGGCATCATTGGCGATTCACGATGATCAAAGTGCAGAATGTCGGTGACACCGGTGGATGGTTCGGCCGAGGGATGAGGACGGATAGAAAGGGGCGAGGGGGCTCGTTGGAAACCACGTTAGTGCGCGTGTTTTCGCGCGATCCAATCCGCGGCAAATTTACCAACCGAGGAAAACCTCGTTAACTTCGAGCCGGCGGTACTGGCTTCATCCAGTTCCGTTTCCGCTTTCTCGGGGTAAAGGCTATGTCGGTGGTATTGCAACCACGTGCCTATAAAAAAAAAAAAAAGAAAAAGAAAAAATCAAACCGTGCAATCCAATTTTACGGACGACCATTTCGCTTTTTCTTCTTTCCCTTTGGCTTGATGACGCTTTAGGATTCATTTCCAGCGCGACGATGCGGATGGAACGAATCTCTTCGAAACACGTTGCCACATACACGTTATCTGGAAAAATAATTAAAACGAATAATTAGGATATCTTGCAATGGTAGCTTTATTTTGAAATCTTTAAGAAAGGATTTTATATTGAGAAAAACAGAAATGAAAATTACCGTTTTCTTCTTGTGCAGGTAAATGTTTATTTAGGTATACATATTCGTACACGGAAGCGAACACAAACGTAGTTGAGATAGATTCAAAGTGCAACGTGTATCCGCCCGTGTCTTGTACGTCTCCGCGAAAACTTAGGAACCGTGTGTATACGAAATACGCCGATTCGATATCCCGATAGGAAGGAGAACGAAGGAGAACAGACGGGAAGTGGATTTGAAAATTGAAAATCATTGCGGCCGCTGATCCCCTTAGCTCCGCCAGACAACCACGATAAATTCTCCTGCCGCCCTCGTGCCGTGGCCTTACTCTTTATAAGGCGTTACACCGGAGATCCAGGCGGTCGTTTCTTCGTTCTCCTTCTACGCCCTCGCCCTTTGTCCGGCGCAACTTTCACCCTTCGCTTCGCTAAAATATATACGATACCCCGTCCCGAAATTATACGCGCAGCCCTTTTATTCTCGATACACTTTGCGGCGCTTGAATTTTAAAGAATTTTCATCTACGTTAGCGATACGCCATCGTATATCAACGAAAACGAAGAAATATCGTGTGCACGTAGATATTATACAATAGATTGGTATCGGTAATGCGCGCAATAGTTGCTGATTTACTTTTTTTTCTACGCAAGTGTAGAAAAAGCGTGTTAAAAAATTGTTAGGTGGACAACACAACGCTGGGTAATGACTTGAATACGAAACGTTAGAAATCCTCGAAACGTTAAGCCTCGGTAATTGTAAATTGATAGATTCTATTTGAAGAACCCGAGAAATTGCAACGGGGATGGTAATCGTCGGCTCGCGTAAAACTCAGCCTCTAAAACGAAGGTTGCATTTTCTTGGGGCACAGAAGCGATTGTTTTATTTTGACGAGCGCGAAACCCCCGTAAAGTATCCTCATTTCCTTGTATAAAGTGATTCGATTACAACGGCCTTCTCTCTACCGTTGTAATGCCGCTTTTATACAAAATCGCAATTCATAATTCAGCAAGAAATTGCCGTTCGATTTTCCGGAAAAACGATTTTCTCGTCGAAAATGGAAACACGGTAAATACGAGAGAGAATAATGCTTGCAAGCAATTTTTTATTTAAATTAACGAAGCGGCATAAAGCGCTACCTATTCGCTCTTCTTTCTTTTTTTAACGCGGAATTTCTGTAACGATCGTTTATTTTTCGTTGCCCTTCTCTAGGCATAAAATTTATCCTTTTAATATGTGTTACGCAATATCTAATAGTACGAAATATACAAAATTCCATCGTTCTCAAGCGAGAGAGAAGTACCGCCAAGAACTTGATCGGGTTTCTAGTTCAAAATTCAATTGTCTCGTTTACGATGTTACTAAATTACTGCTAATCGAAAACCTCTAACGAACGTTCTTTTAGAATTTCCAAGTGTCATCGTACGCTCGCGATCAAGAGGTACTTGGTTTCGTCCAACGCAAACTGAACATAGCATCCCATCGAGCTCGATTAACCGCCCGAAACGCGAGCATCGTGCAGCATTCCTTTCAAGCCCCGACGATAATCCCCTCGATAAACAATCGCGTAGGTTGGATCGGTGCGTTGGCCACAAAGTGGCCTCATTTTTTCCTAATTCCGTGATCTGTAGGCCATAGAGGGTCGGTTAGCCGACGTGGTGCAGCAAGGAGGAGCAGAGACAGACGCTTCTCCCCCGCCGGCTGGTAGGTCGTAGAGCGTGCTCTCGAACGGCTTTGACATGCAAATTGTCTGACAATGAATTTCGTAAAACCTTTTACCACGGAGTACGCTCTCGAGAGCACCGGCAGCTCGGTTGAAAACGTTGTTTCGCGAGCACATCCCCTTCCTACGCAGACGAGCCTAGCTCCTCTTCCAGTTAGGGAAGAAGATACCAGACGAAGTTGACCGTATTAATCACTGTCTACCGACATCAGGCCATCACGCCAGTTCGACCTCCGCGATTCTGCCAGGATCCTTCCGATGCTCTATAAAATCAGTTACCACGTCCTGATTCGCAAGTTGATCGTGTAACGCCCTTCTCTGGATCGTGATTAATATAAACGTCGTGGCTGGAATAATTGGCGTCGAAACGCCGAACTCAGACGTGACAAGATTGTGAGGGATAAAGACTGTAACGGGAAGAAATTGAGTACCGCGAAACGCTTACACAGGAACTCGTTATCGCGATTGGCAGATTCCCTCGTACGGGATTTTACGGGACGCAAGTTGAATTAGAAGACACGCTATTTTAATCCGATTTTGATGTCGAGGATGGAGGATGCTTGTTTCGTTACAGATTGAATCGTACAGCGTAGATACGCGTTTGAACGGCGGTGGTTGGGTTTTCAACATTTTTAGAAGATATACATTTTCAATCGTAATTTTATACAGGAGGAAGAAACGAATTCGCAGAGCTATCGAAAGCAGACACCGAAGTAATTTCGTACAGAAATGACTCGTGTACTTAGCGTGTGTTTTTTTTCTCTCATATAAAAATCCAACAATCGAGTAAGCGTCTCTCTTCTGTTCATTGTAATTTTTTCATATTCAAATTCTCGGAAGTTCTCCATTCCCGAAGCTCTCAGCGTAAAATCATATTTGATTTTAAACAAATACGGAGGATTCCAGGAAAATTGTAAAACATAACTGGTTGAAGATGTGCTTGAGATCCAACAAGCTCAACGTAGACGATAATATCGATTTGTCGTATATAGTATTATCGTTCGATCCGAAATAAGAGAAACAGGAGAATTATGTACTTAGAAAATTGATTGTGTGAGCCGCGTTTAAAGTTACGATAGAAGGGGCTAGAGGTAGAGGATCAATCGGATCTTCCTTCGACTATATACGCTGATAGGGGTGGTAGTAGTGGCTCGTTGAATCCCAGCTAGCCACGTAATGGGTATCGAGAGACATTGTTAAGCGTCGATCTCTTTCCCCAAAGTGACCTGGCGCCTCGCTTCTGCTCTCTTTTTCCATCTCTTTCTTCCCGCAATTCACGCGAAAACTCTCTCTCTCTCTCTCTCTCCTCCTCCTCCTCCTCTTTTTCTCCGATTCTCTTATTTTCGATACTTTGCTTTTCGTTGCCATACTTATTTTACGTTCGTCAACTTTCGTCCTTGCTATCGCATTTATTTTTCGCCACCCTTCCATTCTCCGTATCAAAATACATATATATCTTCTATACACCGAGTACATTGAGAAACCTTTTCTTGAAACCTTTGATTTTTCTTTTCTATATTGTATAGTATTCGTAAATCGTGTAAGATCAAACTCTTTCTGTCGTGACAACCTTCGTCTTCGTTACGCACTTTTTACGTAATTTCAGAAATTCATCGTCGAACGTATTCGTTACTCCCGTTAAACTTTTTAAACTTCTCCTGCATCCACGTTTTCCGTTAAAGCTTGTTTCAAGCTCGTTCCACCGTATCGTTTCCCGTTTTCTCGTGCTTCTTTTCATTCCCCTACTTTTTCACCCCCGAGCGCGCCCCGTTCCTTACAATCAATTCACTCTTTTTCCCCGTGCAGCCTCTTTTCCTTCGCTTTTCTTAGCCGCTCGTTCGGTATTTCCCTCGCATACGCGTCTTTACGCCTGTTCCCTGGCTCGGTCCGCTATCAGTCTTCCAGCTCCGCGCCCTCCAGTCACCCACCCCGTTCATCCACCGCATCCGTATCCGGCGGAGCGGGTGCTGGAGTAAGGCAACGTCGGTGCACACGTTTTCCTACATAGATCGCGATGGAGCCCGCGGAGCCGGAGGATAGAGTAGCTTGAGGTAGATGGATGCCAAAGAGTGGGGAGGAATGGGGGATAAACCATGATGTCGTTGATTAATACGGTTTACCAGTAAGTGTAACGGAGTGTGCAGAATACGTCTGTACTCCCACCATCGGCAACGACCTCTTCTCCACCTCCACTTTCTTGCGAGTCGCTGCCACCACCACGCCACGGTTACGAGCAGAAGCAGAAGTTACTATCCTCCACCCTGCCGGAATCCGTTGAACCAACCCCCGAGCCACGTGCCGATCAATGGCGTCTTGTCTCTGGTTGGTCGAGCCAGGAACAACCCCCTCGTATCGTTTTATCCCTCTCCCTCTGGCTATCCTCTCTGTCCTCGTCCCGCGAACGGTAACCATCTTCGTCCCTCTCGCGGCAATTCCTCTTTGCGCGTCTCTTTCCGTTCTGGACAGAACTTCCCCTCTTTCGCCTTGTTCCTTCGTTTCTTCTCTCTGTCCGGCTGTCTGTCTCTTTTCTCTCCCTCCCTCTATCGCGTTAGTTTCTCTCGTTTTACCTGAAATAGATTCCGTTCGGTTCGTCTTTTTCTATACCACGTAGGACGTCTCCGTCCTCGTTTTCTGCCCCTCTTCTCCTTTCTTTCGGTGCGGACCTCGCTAGGGGAGGGTTGATCCCATAAGAGAGGGTGAGCTTTTCTTATGAGGAGCATTGATTGCCAACAACCCCTTCCTCATCCTCTCCGGCGGTATTTCTCTCGAACCGGTCCTCCTCTTTTATCCTTCCACCTCCCCCTCCCCACTGTGTCTCGCGTCATGGCACTTCGTCTCGGTTTTTAGAGGCGTGCTTTGTTTAAAAAAAACCCCCGTTCGGAGAATCGGCGGGTCAACGTGGTTTCGAGCTGGGAAATTGTTCGATCTAAGACCCGATACAGCGCATCGGAATGCCGTTGTTTGCGGCAGGGCTCCTCTTCCAGGGATCAGTTTACCCCGCTAACGGAATTATTCGCGTTGCCTTCATTTTTCTACGAAACGGTAGTACGAAACCGGTGTTTAGCGGTTCTCGAGTGGATCGATTAATTCGATCACAATCGATCATCGGTACGTTTATTTCGTTATCTCGTTGCCTACGGAGAGGAGAATTTTTATCGAGCACGAGCATGCATATTTTCTAAATACGATGTTTCCAAATTTTTTTTACGCTCCGAATCTAATCAAACACGTAACTGTGAAATCTTCAATTTTGTTCAATTTCTTTTCGACGTACTTGAAACATCGTCTCTTTGTAATATATTTCATCGTCGAGAGCGAAAGTCCATATCGTAGGTAATTTTATTCGAGTAAGAAACTCGTCTGTATGCCGAGGATCAAGTTGAACGTCTAACTTACCCTGTTTCAAACTGATTACGAATACATCGGCAGATGCATGTTGTCGATCAATCCCTTCCTTTGTACACCGCGTGTAATTCAACGCTCAATTGCTATTAGATGTTAGTACTCCAGTAAATCTCTCTGATAGGTTCACTATAGCCTTTGATCACTCAGTACCGAGTTGATTCTGGGATCCCTTAAGTGAACACCTGATCCTTCGCAGCGTACCACGTCGACTAGATCGTGAAAATTTTAGTTCGTTCGATCGAACGGATTATAAAGCTTCTAAGAATCTTCATTGATCGTCATTTATAAATGGAATTTTCCATCGAAACGCAATAACCGTTTCTTTCGAAGACTAATATCGATAAATTTTCATATCTTTCTTATTCTTAATATAGCGAATTTCGGTATGTCCCTGTAAGAAACAAAAGCAAAAGGAAATAGGAACGGCGAAAGGTATAAGCGATACGAACAGAATACTCTATGTTAAAGTAAAGTTGGGAGAAATTTAGAAGATTCTGGAAAACAGATTGCCACGGGACAGGACAATTTATTTATTCATTTATTTTGTCTTTATTAAACACACGTTTTATCACGAGAGAACATGTTTATTCGAATAATTCACTATAATTCAGTTCAAGCTACATGATAGTTGCTAGTTTGTAACATATTGTTTATTAGATTATCCTTGATTAGCACTGACAATTCACCGGGATTTAATATACAGGTCTCTACTAGTATCTACGTGTCTTTCGTCGTTATGTCGTTATACCACGCCTTCGTAATCCAAAAGAACGAACGTTGATCGTACTGTAACGCAATCGAAACGATTCTTAACTAATCACGAGCACGAATCGTAGAGACGATTAAAATGAACATAGCACGTGACTGTTTAGGGGACTGTCGTCTCTTATATCGTTATTTCCCGTGCATATATACACACCATTGGCTCGTATCTCTACGATGGATAGCACTCGTACAGCGATTTCACTCCCTTGACTTTTCTAAAATTACATCATTACGTCGATGGAAATTATTTTAAGGCATGTACGAATAGCCGTCGACTCGTGGTTAACGTGCCCATTTTTTAAAATCATAACGTGATTTTGGGGGATGCTCGTCAGCCTTAATTCGATCTGCAATAACCGGAAATTTTTCGACTTTCCTTTTAACGTTCGAATTACCAAAGTGACGAAAACGGTCAACTTATAATTTTTATCCATTTTATTTTATTACAAAAACAGATTGAAATTGTTTTTCACTCTTCAAATACTTCGTTATTCAATCTATTACTTGATCCAATATCGTTATCCCTTTTTATAATGCAAAGAATTCCGTAATTAGAGCAAAGATTAAAGATTTCATCTTTCTTCTTGGATAATAAAAGGATTGGGAAAACGGCTGAAACTTTCACAGTTTGCTTTACCTGAAAAATTAATTCTCTCTGACGAACAGATTCAAAGTGTTCCGGACACTATGTTATTTAAGGTGACGGACATCCTCGTATCTGTGCATTCGATTATCTTCGAATAGATCGAGAAACGAGGCGGAGCTAGTTTCTTCTCGGCTTTCTTTTTTTCTCTTTTCGTTTCTTGTTAAGTGATAGAAACATTATCCGAGGCGCGTGCTTGTGTCGCGCGAGTAAAGCGGATATCCGTGTTACTCGGATAATACGGATATCCGTATTATTTGAATAATGCGATAGAGTAATCATATAATTCAAGAAAATTGTCATAGATTCGATTTAAGGGTGATAATAGAAATTATCCTATCACGGAATACAAATTAATTCGTGTTTCCTCCTCTTAGAGTCGAGAGAAGCACACTTTTTTCTAATATATATTAGGAACGGAAAAGGAGTTAGAAAATCCTTAAAAAAATATTATACGTAAAATAAAATCGCCGGTTTGACCGATAATTAACTTTTCAATTGAGTTTATAAGCAACGATATCTGGTTTCATGAAATCGTGAATTCTAATTCGTCGATTACAAATGCCACCGAAATGTTACGTCTATAACGATATTAAATATCTATGTTCTCTACTTGCTTTGCAACTACAGAATTTCTTTGTCATCACAGTAATACGGATATCCATTTCGTTTACAAATGAAATTAGTTAAAAAATGATGGATAACGGATATTCGAACGTTCCTGCGCAGATCGAAACATTTGATTTCGCCTGTCAGACAATTAAGTATAGAGCGCATCAGGCACGTGTTGGTCCTTTGCGATCGACGATCCGTTCTCATATTTGAACCAGAAAAACGAGTACTCGGTCGTACAGCGTTGGTGATCAATTAATCGTTCATAGTCTATTTATTGGCGACAGTCCACTGCAATTTGTGAATTATCTACAGATGGCCGTAAAAGTTCTCACGAGCGTTTCTCGATTTCGATAAAAGTAAGATTTGTCACGCGAACTTAGACTTTCGTTAAGGCAAAACTGCGTTCACGCGAGACAATGGACGAAAAATTATATTCGAAAGAACGTATAAATCGTCTAATGATCGTGTCCTAGTATCCTAGTTTGATTTTTCGTTATCGTGGACGTAAATTTTAATTAGTTACATTAGAATTATATCTTTCAATCTTTTCTATAACTAAACGAGAAACGAGGTAAAAGAAGTTTCGAAAGCTTCGGCTTTCATTGTACTTTCGTTTAATCTAGTTTCGGCAAATTTCGCTTCAAACAGATCATTCGGTTGTTTAAAGTCGTTTGATTATCGGCTTGTTTCCATCGTTTGATCGAACACCAAGTAACTTTCTAAAGGAACGACGTTTACATCGAAACGAATAAATTTCCCATTAAACGAACAGATCCGCAATCCCACGCAAGAAATCATCAGTTTTCAAACCTCGAGACCTTTTCTTGAGAAATTCGCAAACCGTTCCCCTAATATCGTCATTCTTAAACGAAACCGAAGCGAAACCGTGAAAGAATAGGAGAAAAATGAACCAACGTCTTGAAACAAATACATGCCATGCCCAGTGTCAAGGGGCGACGAGCCCGTCAGGCGAGCGCTGCACGCGATCCTAGGGATCCTCTTTTGTGGTCGGCTGTATCTGGTGCACCATGCTCGGCAGATGATGATGATGGTGTTCAGGCCTCCTGGACAGCCCCAACAACGGCGGCAACAAGGGCAGGGGCAACGGCAACGGCAAACCTCCAGGAAAACCGGCCAGCCCACCGAGAAGCGCGGAAGCGGTCGAGTGCTCCTGAGCTTTTCTTCTTAACTCGGCCAGGCTGCTGTTCCTGTGGAGATCCCCGGTTCCGGGCTTGCAGCAGCCACACAGGGAACCTGGCCATCCGGCCGGAGACCAGGACAACATGTCCTGCAAGCTTCCAGGTCGATGATCGCTCGAGGTCCAGAGCGACGGAGTCGTCGAGGTTAGCGATGTTGGCGCGCTACTGACCACCTTGTTACCGAAGAGTGGCGGAGAAAATTGCGCTGCCAAGTGCGGAGAGAAGAACAGAGACGTGGGTGGTTCGACTGGCCTGAAACCCGCCGCCAACCCTGGGCCGCTAGAATTTTAATTAGGGAACAATGTTGATTAATCGTTATCGGTCTATCGAGGGAATAAGAAGCGATCGAGCAAAATTTTTATCGGGAACATGGTTATCGAAAAATGGAATTTTTTGATGTATAACATTTTGTCGAGCGAGTGGAGATTGCAACGGAGAATGATTAGAAAAACGAGATACGACTTCAAAGTTGTGGAAGTTAGTGGGAGGGGTGAGAGAAGCAAGGGTGGAAGAGGAAAGCAGAAGGGCTCACGAAAGCGCTAACCCGATTAGCACGCGCGATATTCCGCATCCTCCAACAGCCGGCGGAGGCTGCTTCGAGGCGCTGATGATTATCTCAAATATTAATCGCAAATATTGTTTAATTAATGTAACGTGCCTGAGGTGAAGCTCGAGACGGAACTCAAGAGTGACGGAAACACGGATACGATGAGTCTTCAAGGCGGAACGAGAGAGATGTTTAATTAGGCGAACGGAGACGAAGCGAAAATGGTAAACAGAGAGATACGATGATGGGTAAACGTGTACAAATAGACGGCGGAATCTGTAGAAAAAAAGGGAAAGTTAAGGAGAGTTAAAGTCGAGGTAGAGGGTTGTGGGAGGAGGATAAATAATTTTGCGAAGATAAATAACGAAGAAAAAAGCATTTGAGGCTAATGAATAATAAATAATGGAAAATAATATAAAAATTTAGATATATGCTAAAATGCAGTAAATTGCATTGAATTTAATTTGTTTCTATTACCTTTTACGGGTTAAAAGATGAAATTTTATTAAAAGTTAACTAGATAAAATATAAAATAGGTAGATCAAATCGGTATGATCCATACCACTCATAGCACAAACGTCGAAATTTCTGCTTTTCCACAAAAATTTGAATTGCGCCCGTAGAAAGCGTTGACGTAGAATTTTCTGTAAGCGTCGGACGTCGTACCTGTCTATTCTGCTTGGAAAGTGGACAGGCAAAGGACAGAATAAAGGATAAACGACGATACACGGATCATCGTTCAAAAATTGAAGCGAAACTGAGAGTGTGTGCGCTAGGGCTAGTAGTGGATTTTGGTTGGTGGAAGATGATAGGAGTAGGAAACCGCAACGGGATACTAACGGTGGGTGGCGAAGGAGCCGAAAGCGACCGTAGAGGCGCAGAGAGGAAAGCTTGAACCGCGGTAAGCGCGATAATTGGCAGCAATTAGCTGCGTAGCCTAGCGTGCACTTACGTTACTTACGCTCGCTCGCTTCCCTTCCTTGCGTACACGCACTTTGTTTCTTGGTCTCTACGCGTCTAATCGGGATATCTACATGGTCTGTGCATACTCGCGCAGCTTCTACGATTACTCCGCGTGCGTGTTTCAAGCGCGAGATCCTCTTACGGGAGAAACGCACAATTGCTGATCGCTGTTTGTCGCGGTTTGAACTCTGGGTAATTAACCGGTTGCAAATAAAGATACCGCGTCCAAGAGACGAACAATTCGAGCAGCGAATCGACTAGATCGATAGCTTGACAATCGTCAAACTCGTTACAACTGTCATCTTCGACGTTAACATTCAGAATCTTTCTTTACCATATGTTTCCACCAAATATCAAGGCGGATATCGGAATGCATCGAATAGACGAGGATCGATACAGGTGCCGGAGTGGAGACCAATTTCACTCAAGATTTTGTTCTCGGCAAGTAATTTAAATCCCACGTTCCTAAGAGCGTTACTGTAAAACAAGAGAGACGCGGGCTAAAAGAAGGACGAGAGAGAGAGAGAGATAGCCTGTTTCGAACGAGTCACCCTTCCGTGCTGGATCCGCCCCTATTCCGCGAGAATCGACTGCACATGGAACAGTCTCTCGGTGTTCTTGGGCTGGTTGGTAGGTAAGGAAGAACGCAGTAAAGCGTACACCCCTGCAGTCGAGAAGCTGCCGAGCCGCTGAATAAATGATGAGGATATATTTACGGCGAGCGGTTTTAAATAAATTACAACTGCGGAGACGGCGAAGGAGTATCTTCCTACCGTTTCAACCCTCCCCCTCCGAATCCCCTTGCTGTTTCCATCCGCGGTCTGTTCCACCATCTTGACTCGAGTCATCCCGCTACCAGTGTATTCCGTGTGTCTACGTTTCGGGTATTGTTCTTACCATTCCCGTCGATGCGAGAGGGGAGCTTTGTCTGGGATTATAAAGAGCCACCGTCGAATACTTACCGTCGTCGGGAGGAAATCGGCGAATCGTGTTTCTTTCGCTCAAGCTTTCAGCCCTATATACACGTATATACGTGGCTGTGTGCATGCAAGATCCGCAGGAATCGGTTATGGTTTCTTGGATTTATTTTCTTGGCTTTCCCGTTTTAGAACGACCGTGTAAATGCTGATTTTTGCATATCTGTCTTGCGTAAGAAGCAGTAATTCTTTGTCGAAGAACGTGAAGATGGATCTCTCGCTTTCGAAACATTACTGCTTGGATTTCTTAATCTAGTACACTATTGTATCAATAGTATTCCGAATTCGGAAGTTTTATTCGAGGAAAAGCTTCGTCGAAAATGAATGAGATGGATATATGAATATTGATATTAACGGCAAACATTTAATATATTAGTAATATTAATCACAAACGCTATTATTGATATTGACATTAATGCCATTGCTATAATGGCTAATCCTCCGCTTTCCAATAACATGATTTTCTCGGAATAGTATCGTTGCAATATTAATTCGATCGAAGAATCATTAATTCAACGATGATAATACAAAGAAATATTTACGTTAATGCGCGCTATGAAACACGCAACGTATCACGAAATGCCTATGTTTATGACATTGTTATTTTTAGAACGGTGTAGAAGAATATTTTAAACCCGTGGGGTTTTTCGTTTGCTTCGTTGTTACATAATTCATAAATATAACATCTCTTTTGTCAGTAGAATGGTGGAACACAGTTGAAAATCTATTTTCATATTCCAGCTTGGTGTACGTGAATTTTTTTCGTTGAATATGTGTCGGGTAAGAAGTAGGTTTAAATTTCACTCTTCTACGGGAATTTCTTCGGAATCCCTCTATCCTCGACAGAACGACCCATTTCTCCACATTATCTACTTCCTTCAAACTTTTTCTTATTTCCAATTGCTCTTATTTTTCTCAAACAACGCAGCTAAAGAACGTAACGGTATTAAACCCAATTCCTTTACTCGCGCTCGTCGCTGCCGATCTTTCATATTCTCTATAAATCTCAACCTAATTCCCAGTCGACAACCCTGTGCGATCTTCGTCTACGATGTTTTAAACTCAAACAAGTCACACCTACCATGCCGAAGAATCGTAAAACATCGCAGCAGGGAACGGTCAGCTCCTAAATCGCGCGTATGCAACTCGTTCGGTTGTACGCGTTTGCGCGCTCGTCTCGGGGTCCCGTAGCGATTTAACGAGGCGACAATTATCGCGATTATACGAATGGCAGCGAGCATACTGGGACGAAAACGTGGCGCAGCATGAGGGTTGGGGGGCTGAAAGGGGGTCGGGTAGGAAGCGACGAGGAGTGGTTTAATGGCGCGTATCAAGCATCCGGTCGACGTGTTCAGCGGTGCTTGCAGCGTGGAACCACGACTGAGTTTCAGACGAGGGGAAAACGGGGCGGGGGTGTGCGGGGGCGGATGAAGAAAGAAGATATTTCCTAAAGACGTAAATACAAACGAAGCTAAAAGCTCACCTCTCGCCGGGTGGGCCGAGACCTCCCATGGTGCTAGGTGGTGGCGGTGGCGCCCTTATGGGGGTTGGCGGTGGCGTCGAGACGCCACCCAAGGACGGCTGACTCTGCTGAGGCCGCGGACTGACCGACGCGGAAGTCGTGCTGGGACTCCTCGATCCGCCAGCTCCATCTGGGCCGGCGTCCTCCGCGTCGGGGGCGCTGCTGCTTGTTGTTCCTTTTTTAGCAGAAAATACCAATTCTGAACGATGCTAGTTTTGCTTCTTAAACGCTAGAAGAAAGTCGTCGAAACGACAGATCTCGAATTTTTCATTTCTGCAATTACTAAAATTGTCTCTCTTCGAAAGAAGAACGCGAAATTTATTACATCGATATTAATAGTAATACGTTTGAAGTTGCCGTGTTTTTATTCACGATCGTACCTTCAGGGTCGTGTCCTGTGGGACTTGGACCTGCCGACGAAGACGTTGGCGGTGCCAGGCCTGTCGTTTCCAATGCACCACCTCCCCCGTTACCTTCCCTTTTTCTCTGTTCCTCCTTCAAACGTTCGCTTTTCCTCCACTTTGCTCTACGATTTTGAAACCATACCTGGAATAATTTCCAATATTTTTTGATTAGACGATGATTAAGCAAACGAGCGAAGATGTTTTAACGTATACTATCCAGCAACTTTTTGTAATGATTTTAACCCACAAATATTCCACATCGAGATCGAACGATCGATCCAAAAAAAAAAAAAAAAAAAGAGAAGAAGAGGACACTTCGGCTAATCTACTCCTCTGCGATTGATTACGACGAAGGTGTAAATAGAGTAAAAGGTGTACGATACAGTGTAAAAAAGAAAAATATAGAAAGAAAGATAAAAAGCAAACGAGAGTACGATGAGGAACGGCGCTGAAGGCGGCACTTAAGCTGCTTTATAGGGCTACACCTGGTGTGCGGATATGGAAGGATAATTGCATGTAGAGGGATGGCATTCGCGGCTGGACCAGAGGGGGTGTTGGGCCTCTTGCCCGCGTGCATGTTCAACGAGCCGACAGCAACCACAGCGGCCGAGTGTTTTTTAAAAAGCTCGAGTTCCGCTAACGAGCCTAACTTGACATAATACCAACTGAAATAGACTTTATTATACCCGGCGGTCCTCCGCCGCCTCGTGCTCTCGTTCACTCCGTGTGTCGTTGCTTTCCGATTGCACCCTAACACCAACTTCTTCCAGAACGAGTTCCTACTTTGAACTTTCTGAAGCTCTTACGGTTGGGACAACGTGCAAGTTTAAGATACCTAGCACGCTGCTAACAGGCTTTACACATTGCCAAACAGACATTACAGTTACGATGATCGAAACGTCACTTTTGGGAAAATTTGTAGGATCGGAAAACGATCGTATATTAATCTATATCGTTTGATTAGTCGGTTCGCCTTCTTAGACGTTGCAGGATCGGTGAAATATCATCGCAAATTACTGAAAAAACCCATCCGTTATTTCGCACGGAAATCTTCGACGAGAGTTAAGCGGATCGAAGAAAGTTTCGAAGAATCACGGCGCAAAAGTAACGAGAACTCATTAACGGATTGGAATCGATAATAAAATAAAGTTCCGGCAAGTCAATTATATCGGCGCAAACGTAATTCTTCCTCCGACTTGCTTCTAAAAGACAAAACGCGTTATTAGAGATCGGTCGAGTACCGGCGAATGATTATCTTTTGTCCTGGAGCGAAAGTTTTACGGCGAGAGGAAGCTTGGAAAATGGTTTAATAAAATAAATACGATGAGCCAGCTTCGCGTTGCCTTCGAATTCGTACACGGGAAACGAGGACGGTGGATACCGGCTGACGGGGAAAGATATAATAATATCCTCAGGGTTGCGGGGGCGAGTAATAGCTGGGAACAAAGCCGCGGTTCCGTCGGGACTGCCAATCTCTCCTTCTTTGTCTTTCCACCGGATCGTTCCCGTTTTCTTTCCCTCTTCTCTCGCTTCGCGCATGTCCTCTTTTTTTCAATACGGATTTAATCCGAAAGACGTCGGTAATGGCGTCGACTCGTTTCCCTCCATGAAATAAACGCATTTAATCTTTCAACGCTTCTTACAGAAAAGTGTGATAGATCGATATGGATCGACGAAACGTGCTTTAACGGTGGTGGCCGATCGTTTTCATGATATCTTGCAAAGCTAAAGTAAACTGGTTACTGTTCTTCGTAATGTGTATGAAAAGGTAACGTTTAAATCGTCATTTAATTTGGAAAAATTGAACGAAATAATCGTCTGTTTCGCAAATCAATTACACGCGATCTTGGTGAATGTATGCGAAACTCGCGTGCCAAAGCCTCTTACATCTCTATTATGTTTTCATTAAAAAAACGAAAGGTACATTTTTGCTTGCAAATTTATAAGCGCATTAGCACGGTATGTAATCCAATGGTAAAAGGCATCGCCGTTCTTCACCCCCGTGTATTTCATACGTTCCTTCTCCCGTTATCCCTTTGTTCTTCTTTATTTTTTAATCGCACCCCCTCCCCCTTTTTTATTGCTTTTAATCCATACACGTCAGCAGTAGCATTGTTCCGCTCTGACCAAAGTCAAATGCGCTTAATCTTTTTGCCACTTGCTTTGCAAATCTGCTTTTAAGTATTCTTTACATTTGCTCCCTTCCTTTTTCTCAAACAGGATAACGGTGTTTTAAAACTGTTGAAATGCGTAATCTTGTAGCGTTATCGCTTTTATGAAATAATAATGATAAATAAATCTTTCCGGATATTTTTTGACGTTCTATCGGAATTTTCTATATCTGAATTTTTCTACGGTATCGTCCCACTGTTCTCCAAGGAATCGTTCAATTTAACCGGACGACTCGATTATCCAACTTCCATTGCATACAGATCGAATTATACAGCTATAAGACGATCATCGTTCTTCCCATTTTCCACGAGTGTAAAATTCATCGTGGACGAGCGACGTACACAGTCGCGCATAGTTAGGTGTGTCGGCTCGCGTCTCGTAGCGCCGTAATTCGCGTTGCACGCTTTGAAATTCAACCGGGCCAAAGAGCACGCGACTATGTAACGTTGACAGTGGTGGCCTCTCGTTCGTAGCGCATGCTCGGTTTTCTTTCCCTGCAGCGGCGGTGTGCGTGTAGCATAATTGTTGCGCACGATACACGGGGCGACGAACAAACGTCAGAGGTTGGTAACTACCTCGGACGATCCACTGACGATGGTTCAGCCACCCCCGCGCTCGTTCTACCCCGCACGGGGTTCTAATTGGAGTAGGAGAAGAGGACCGGCGTTGCATAAACGCGCCTATTTGTCCATTATTTCAGATTCCCTTTGTCTTCCCTAATGAAACAATGAGTCTGCGCCGTAATTGCGTCATAGCCGTCCTGTCCCTACCTTCCTGCCATTGTGTACACCACTGCCTACCATGGCCTTCTCGTCTTATAATCCGAACAATGCAGCGGGATAATACCGTGCCCCTCTGCTGGACACACCACGCTGAAGGATTCTTTTACTAGACTCTCTGCTAGACTCTCTCTCTCTCTCTCTCTCCCCATTCTTTTTCTTTTCCTAGCTTTCTTGTTTGTCACTCATTCTCCCTGAACGACGCAGGATCGTTGTAGATTTGGATTTGTAGTTATCCCTCCTATTTCAACAAATCGTCTCAATTACGAAGAAAAATGTTTGTCGTTCAACCGTGTTTAACGCAAGCTGAAAATCTGGACCTTTCTGGTTGTATCATTTTGATATAAATTCGTTCGTAAACCTTGTGAATTACGATTCAGAGCGCAATATCGGGACGAGATATGAAAATGCGCAGACTCTTGGGATTATTTCTTCTTCGTGCGGTGTCAATCCGGTGAATTGCGATTCTGCTGCTCTTATTTATTAATTCTTCATCAGATTACATTCGACGTTAAAATCCCATCGTCTTTGCTTCTCGTTGCTTCGTTTAATCTTCATCGCTCGATGTTTCGCTCTCCCCAAATCCTGTTTATATTAAAAACCACTATTCCAAGAGTATAATTGCATCGATTAACCATGTATCTCGTACAAAGCCTTATCGGCCTAGCAAAAATTAAATCGAATGCATTTCCCAATGCAATCGAATAGGAGATGGAAGATTTTAATATCAAATTGGACAGTATACTGAACGATATTGGTTGCGCGACTTGTTATATGAATTGAAACGTTATAAACTTTTGAGTGGCTACGAAGGAAAAGATTCTTGACAAAATCATGAGGATGTTAATACGTAAAAAGAGGGGAAGGGGGTCGAATTAAAAATCTGACATCACCGATCGGATATCCTTGCAGATGTTCCAACAGGATTTCAGCAGGGAATCGCTATTACTGCCGGGATTCTGTGTAGCGCGAATTACGCCGGTGCGAGTAAATATGGGCAGGAGGACGTAGCCAAGAGTACAAAGTAATCCCGGAGATTACCGGCTTACTCTGTCAGAAGATTACGTCAGGTCGAGGGTGTCAGCACCTCCCATGGGAGATGGGTGTACCCTAAAACTACCCTACATCTTGCGCCCTTTCTCTTACACTGTGTGATCCACCGTCGCGCATCGAAACAATCGATCACATTGTGTCTCGCTTGACCGTTTGCTTTAGAATCTCCGACAGGGAATGCGTGAAATATATCGTGGTTTACCGTGAACAGATTTGCGGTAGATCTCTGCTTTCTCGCATCTTTCTACACTTTTGCAAGATATAATCGTTGTTCGTGATTCCAAATTTGACGTAGCATTACTACGTAGCATTACGTAGCATACGTAGAGTATTTACTTTATCCGATTACGCTTTATGCACTTTCTCTTTTCTCAGAAATCGGCAAATATATTCAAAATTATTATAGGAACATTAAATTTGTCGTATGAAGCGGGCGAAATTGAACGCATTTATTAAAGTGCATTCGCGTTAGCATATGATTGTATATTTTGATAAATTAAAGGTCAATCGATTACAAATCCGCTCGTCAAGCGACATTTTCGCCTTATTTTATTTCGCTCGTCGCTGTTCCATTTATCCATTTGACACCGTTTGAAATTGATTTCTTGGACTAAAAGCGAAAAAAACGTGCCACTCAAAATCATTAGAGACTCGCGTGCCCGAAATATATGTCAAATGCTTTTAACAAAACGAGATACGAACATTTCAATTTATTCGGTATACGGGCTTAGTTTCCAAAATTTTCCAATTTGAATATTAAATTTTTCAGATTCTCCTTTTCATCGTATTTCTTCTATCTTTCTAACCGAAAATTATTCGTTCGCTACACTACTTACACACCGTATCTGTTTCTTCTTTAACGCATCCACTAAACTTGTCCAAATCTGTTTGTCACGAGAGTCGCAACTTTCGCTTCGTATTCATTCGTTTCATCGTACTAACCTGAACCCTGGCCTCGGTGAGGTTAATCTTCATCGCCAGATCCTCTCTCGTGAAGACATCCGGATAATGTGTCTGCGCAAACGCTGACTCCAGTTCCTCTAGTTGTTGAAGAGTGAACGTGGTTCTGTTCCTCCTTTGCTTTCGTCTCACGAAAGAATCCTCGCCGACTCCGTGCAAGGCTGGATGATACGCGGAGTAACTAGTGTCTGTAATATACGATCAAAATATCGCGATTAGAGACTTTCTTCTCCTTAACCTTGCTTTTGCGAATATATATGTAACGTGTATATATGTATATATGTAGGGGAGTTCTACTAGCGTTACGTAAAACAGTCGTAAAACATTTTAACAAACCCTTCATAAAAAAAAACCCTCACCCTCGATCCAACGTTCCATCCGATCTGGCGTATACCGCAGGTTTGACAAAAATTCAAAAGCACCCTATCGCCTGGTGCATGATTTAACGCGCGATGGCTCGTTCGCGGGCCAATTACGAGGAACACACAGTTCGTTCGTTGCAAATCGGAAAAACGGGGGCTGGCCAAAGCACGCGCAGACAAAAGGACGAAGGGGGATGAAGGGAAACGATGGCGTTGAACGCTGCGCGTACGACCTGACAAATGGAACAGAGAAATGGGCACAGCGAAGCTACAGGGAGAAAGAGAGATGGCCCAATGGGGGTAAACGTTACGAAAGCCAGAGAACCGCTTATCAATGATGCAGGGCAATCAGCGCAATTAATTACCGCGGCGCTAAGCCGGAGCTTAGCGAAAAACACAAATTAATTTCCTAAGCTCATAAAAATTCATGCGGCTTGCTCGGCTGCCGAACACGACCAACCTACCCTCGCGAGTATCGACTGTTGTTCGCCCTAACGATTCACGCATGTGCATCCACCTGCAAGATCGCGTTCAATTTTCGATTTTCACCGTGATTATGGTTTTGCTTTTACGGTTCCGATATGGTGGGTCGTTTTATCGGGTCCATCAGGGATCCTTTGGAACGGCTTGGGATGTTTTTGCAGGATAGGAGTATGTCGTTTTCCTTCGCTGGTTTGTTATCTGCTGTTTTCTTCTTCTGTTCTTTACGTCTAATACGTCATTTTCTACTTATCGTTGGAATCGTGTCTCGTGCCAAGCGATAAATTTTTGTTTCCCCATGGTGATACGTTCTAAACGCATACTACCAGAGTACAAAGCATAGTGTACCGGATAAATAAAAAGAAAAATAGACAGCAAGATTCGTAGCAAAGTTTCCTAACAACGATCTGACATATGCTTTCACCGCTACGACGATTCGATAATTTCGCGCTTCAAGCGAGCTTTAACACATAGGTATGCGTACACTTCGTTCTAAAATTTCACATAGATTTCACGCTAATTGACGCCGAACATTTCTAATTGGATTTCCTCGAGGCGTTCGGTGACGTTCACTTCCGTGAGCGTTTTTCGCATGGTTAAATTTAAAACCGGGTCCGGCTCGTAGGGAACGCGAGAATTCAGGAATTCGATTGCGTCGGCACGTCTGTTCTGTTTGCAACAAGTCATCCATACCGGAAACCAACTTTCATAACTACCATGGAACAATTATACCGTTGAGCAAACTCGTACCGTGTCATTGGCAATAGTCTGCCGCCCCTGCAAAATTAATGTGTTCGTTCGCGAGGATTTTCGCGTGCAGTATGTATGACTTTGCAATTGAATTTCCCGCGATCGATGTCCTGTCCTCGCGTTTAATAACAGCCTTCTCGTCGCGGGAAATTGTCCAACCCCCAACCCCTTCCTGTTTCCATCAAATACGTTCCCTCTAATCGTCGCGACTCGTTTATTAAACGATAGCGTCAATTTCGTCGTGTATTATTTACGCGCAAACATCTTGCTTTTAACGCAGTTAACAATCGACGACGATAATGGGACGACAATCAGCGAACGATATGGGCCAGCGTGAAATTCGAAGATCGAAGAAGGGACGTTTTCGTGAGAAATGGTGAATAGAAGAGAGGTAAGAAAGCAAGAATCGAAGCTCGCGTCGGTTGGCTAAATAAATTTATCGGTGGCCGAAACTGAAATCCACTCAAGATCTTAGATTAGACTCGTGAGCGGGGACGAAGTCTGGATCCAGACAACTCGCACAACTCATCGAGACTCCTGGCTTGATCCAATTTATTAACGTACCCGACAACCGTGCGCGCAAGGAAGGTCCCGCTGACTTTTGTACACGTTTCCTTTTCCAGCGACACACGTCGCCACGAGAAGGGTCATAGTTTTGTCTGGCCGCCGAGGGAAAAACAATAGAGGGATTAATTTCTTCTTGCCAGGAAGCAGACGCGGAAAGCTCGCACGTGTCCCGCCGACACGCTACGTGCGCCTTTAAAACACTTTGTCCTCTTCACTCAGGACCGTCCTTGATTTGCTTCCGCTCGAAATGCGTGTCTGGATTAACCCTTTCGGTACCGATGGGACAGGTACCGAACTCTGAGTGTCGGGAATCGTGTTTTTGTCGTTTCACTGGTTCTGTGTTTCTGGCCTGTGATTCGTTCGAAGAGTCGTTCTTGTAATCAAGAGAATGGGATTAAATTGAAATTACCGTTATATAAAGATTCGGTTTGTATTCTCCGTTTTTCGGCATATTCTATTTTAATCGAAAAAGTAAAATAGAAAGGAACGAAGAAAAGCGAAGAATAATGATAAAAACGATTATCGCGTTTACCTCTGTCTGAAATTCGTTGCAGAACGGCCGGAGTGGATGGGTTGGAAGGTTTGGTGGAAAAACTAGATACAGAACGAAATCTAATGACACCCCGACCGTTACTAATGACGGTAACGAGCTAGTTAGATGTTAGAGCGAATGTCGGTGGGTTCGGACCCTGCGCCGAGTGAACCCACTTACCGACTTATCACGTAGTTACCTAATCTGTTTATCCCAACGGGGGGTGATGAGGGGGGGGGCAGCGACCAGGGGAGTTGGAAGGGTGCACGAACGTCCCTGAGGACACTCTACCCCTGCGCCCCTTCTACCATCCAGCAGGCATCGTTTAGGTTTAGACACACACGTGCTGTCGAAATTACGTGTTTTAGGTTGTACAGGATGCGCAGACGATAGTGATTTTTAGCAGCAACGAGTGTTTTTAAATGTTTTTAAATTCGATCGTTCAGCTAGCAAGCGGAGTGTGAGATATTTCGGGCCTCTAGTCCAAGAGTCCTTCGTATTTGTTAGAAACGAAGACGAGATTTTTGTTCTAAATTCAATTGTAAATCGAGTCGTATTTTTAGGGTAAAAACTATAATTACGCGAGTAACGAGTTACTTAAACGAACCGCGTAGCGTAAATTTTCCAACAAGAAAGTTCCAAGAAACGATTATAGCATTTCGGCTTGGATTAAATTCGTCCTACCTGGAAATAAAATTTTTACAATTTTCGCAATTATCAACAGGCAAAAGAATAAAGTTTCGGCAACGCTTTAAGGAATTCTTCGTGTTTTTCGTCGCGTTCTAATCAACGGTAAACGCGCGTACGAATTTCACTTAATTTTAAGTGGAGCTACGGGGAGCGCCTGCGATAAAGGGAATGATAAATGCGCATTAAAAACATAATTTCACTTTGCGCCAGGGAAATCAATATTTTATTTAAACTATATTTCGGGCCTAGATGGAAGGGCACTTATACACGTCCCTGAGGATACCGTATCTCTTTCCCCTCTTCACCTACGGTCCCCATTCGATTATCTACCTACCACATGTATCTCATTGAGGTTTATAATATGCAATAAAGTGAGCATACACATCGTGGCTCGATGAACCATGTTCGGACAGATGAAAAAAGAAGAAAAAAAAAAAAAAAGAATAAAGAAGAATAAAGAATCGACTTTTCTCGCTGCTCTTTTGATTGTTTAACGAATTAAATTTGTTAAATTAGGAGAAAATATCAAATAAAATGAACATCGTAGCAATTTTATTTTCGTTCGAAGTATCGCTGAAAGCATGAAATTCATCGCGCTATGGAACGATAATTTTCATAAATAACACGATCGAATCCGCAGAATTGTAAAAATAGGAATACAAAATTTAGCTCGCACAAAGGAAAACGCGATCAAATTTGATATTGCGGGATTCAATTCTAAAACGTCATATAAAATTCATCGCGTAAAATCGCGGAGAATGGCGCTTCCCGTCAAAATTCGATCGCGTTTTTCCAACGCGTAAAGAGCCAAAGAAACCCAGTGTTTCGACCCCGTGACATTCCAACAAAATGATATATATATCTACAAACGGGAGTTAACGTACGCGACAGAAACGAGATTCGACTTGGAAAGCGATCGGTGAATAGGCAAACTGGCGTCGAAGTTCCGAAGAGCGACTCGGTACTGCCGTCGGGACGCGGTTTAGCCGGAAGTTGCTCCGAAGTGCAAATTAAGTTTAGCGGCCGTCCAGTTTGTAGCGTCCACTTTGCGTAACTCGGTCTAGTCGGTAATGTAACTTCATCGATGTGTTCCGCCAGAGCAAGTGCCGGTACAATCAATCTCCCTTTTCTCTCTTCCTCTCCCTTTCCCTTTCTAACGTCCATCCACCTTGCTGCACGATTTTCTTTAATTATACCGTGATCATCGCCTTTTCCTTAACTCTCTTTTAACGTCGCTATCGGCAATATTTTTGTACGTTTGACAGACGCTAGATCGGTCTTCGTGGAATACCGTTTCTTCGAACGAACCTTCGAAATTAGGCCCAGAACTCAAGAATGCTTAGAACAGTGTTATCAGGATTTCTTCGTCCGCACCGCATAATAAATAATCACTAAGGATTTACATCAAATTTCTTACTAATGCTTAAACCTTCGATGGACGGTTCCATCGTCGTTTATAATTCTTGTTATGTCGAGGGTGATTTGAGAAATTGAATCGACGTTTCTCCATGACATAGCTCGCTTTAAAATCCACCCTCGCAACGGCTAGAGTGAAATCGAGGAAGAATAGCAAGGGGGAAAATAGATGAAGAAATGTAAGATTATGGGCGGAATCAAATTTTTCTTACGGGGGTAAATCGGAACAAAACGGTACTCTGGGGGATCGAGTCGCCGGAAGGCACGAGGTACATCGATAGTATTTGCCAACTTAATTATTACGTTTTGCGATATTTTGAGGAATGCAATTTATTATTTTTATACCCTGTATTAAACTACAATTCCCTTTGTTTTATTATATAATTGTCCGCTCCCATTGGAATCGAATGTCCTCGCTTTTAGAAAAATGCAGGACCAACCGATATTGTAAAAAATTTTCTTTCGTTTACTGCCCTGTCAGTTTTCGATAAAACGCGTAGTTTGAAAAAGAAATTTTTCCATCGCGACCAAACGTTTAAAAAGTCATCGAAAGAAAAAATCTTCTTTAAATTTGAACTGCTATTCGAAAATCCGTGAACAAAACGCAAGAGACAAATGGAATATCTACTTACAAGGGTGAGTAGCAGCGAATGGGTACTCGAGGGTGGGTGGTAACCGTGGCGTTGGAAGACCCGGGGGGCAGTGGTAGCAGAACATGCCGCCTGGCCTGGCCACCGTCCCACCCCCCGGCCCTCCACCTCCTCCTGCCCCTGGCACCTGCGGTTGACTCGACTGCTGCTGCTGCTGTTGTTGTTGTTGCTGCTGTTGCTGTTGCTGATGATGCGTGTGGTGGTGGTTATTGTTCGGCTGGTGAGTGTGAACTGATCCAATCTGCAATTAGAGAGAAAGAGGGGTTACTTACGTAAGTCGTGCATCATTTTTCCAGGAAAGTGAATTAGAGGTTGTTAGACAATAGAGTCACTGGTATTTCTGGAAGATTTATCGGGGAAGGAGGGGAGGAATTATGTAATTGCTGGTTGTCGGTAACAATTGTTTAGTAGGAGGCTTAGTTGGAAGACAGGCTAATCGGTTTCTATGATAGACCGGAATCGAAGCGCCGATAAACAGACGTTTAGTTCGTGTTTTGACAGAGTTTTGAGTACAACGTTAAAACGGAGTATCTTCGTTTGCAAGTTAATTACTATTTTTCAAATTTTTAATCCTTTTTCGTACAATCGCGTAGTCGCTTGTTGCTGCGTTATATCGTAAAAGCAGTTTATCCCAAAGAGTAAACACAATTTAAACTCGGTTTTAGGAAGAAAGGAATACGCGATGCTCGTCGAGATAATTTTTCATTAATTAGTTTGAAATAATTCGCTTATAATTTATCAAAGTACAAGTTACGCTTAATTTATATAAGATATTTCTGCGAAAACAATTACAATGGCGAACTAAGTATGTAGCGGCACACGAGTCAGAGGACAATTCAAATCCTGCTGTTGTTTTACCTCGGAGTATCAAGACCGCTAGTTTACGAGTAATGTGAGAACAAATAAACTCCGGGCAAAACGATGTCGCTGTTACATACAACCGTGAAACGTAGACGAATTCGAATTTTCCGGTTCTCCCCCGACCAGTGTAAATAAACGGACGCGATCGCGAGCGGAAGAGTTTCGAACAGTATCGAAGAGCATCAACGAGTATAAACGAGTATCGAGGTGAATCTACAGAGTTTCTCCGAGTATTTATCGAGTATTTATTCCGCGACTTGTATTTGTACCAAATACGTCTTCACGAATTCGTCTGTAAATAATTTATTTACTTATTTGTTTATTCAAAATATATTTTGCGGACTGCGACAGCAATATTTCGCTCAACCTAACAACGATCAATCCTCCACGCGTATAACCGGACTCTATCCACTTACACGCACGAAATAATTAACCATTAAATTGGATCTAATTACGTAAGTGCACGTAGAATGATAATGACGATATTGCCAAAGCAGTTGTTCGGAGATAACGACCGTATGGTCAAAGTTCTCCATAGGTTAAGTTTGAGTAACGAAATGGCCATCGACGCAAAAATCAATCGCATTTTCGCTTCGAAGCGATATCGATACCAACGAAGTATCTGTAATTGTGGGCTACCTACGATCCAAGCTTGTCTACCCGTGCTTTCCTCGCGATTGGTAAATCTTTTAACCAAGCCGCGACTACGATCTTTTCGCGAGATCGTGACTACGAAGTGCCTCGCGAGACCGATCGTACGTTTCAACCGGAAGCCCCTCGACGTTTCTCGTTTGGTTACGTACACATGCTATCACGTGCAACGTCCTCGTAACGAGCACCTCGGTAACCTGGCTACTTGCGATTTCCCCGAGCGATACTGGGATTTTCGAAAGCGGGCTGAAACGCGATTAAGAGAGAGAAGCCGACAAGGGGTTGGCGTCGGGCACGGGGGCCAAGAGGGCCACAGTGGAATCTAGATGGGAGAAGGTTGGAGGCATATAGGCGGCCGATTACGCCGATCCCCATTAGAGGGATTGTAAACTCCCGTAAATAAATAATGCACGTATAGGCGAGGAGCGTGGAGGGCTCTTTGCCTAAGCAGCCATCGGTCGGTGGAACTTAATAAACGGCGGGGTTATCAATTTATAATGGGTCGGCGTGTCGCGCATGCGCATGCCTACAGGGCCGTAGCTCTGCTTACATAACGGCGTGCACGCGAACAGCAAGCTTTAAACTCCGTGTATTCCCTAACTCTATGCTCTTCCGCCACCTTCTCCTCTATATACACGCGATTCTACGTTGCTTGCTTCCAACCACCGGCCGCACCACCGACCCACCGCCTCGCGAACCTTCCCTCTCGATCGTTCCCGCCGTTCCTCTCTCTCTCTCTCTCTCTCTCTCTCTTTTACTAGTTTCTCTCTGCCTTTGTTGCTCCTTCGCCCTTTGCGGCTCCGCTACAAGGGACAAATTGAATTTTAGATCATGCCGTGCTCTTCTGGGGTCCAGGAGAAAACCGAGGCGGAGAGACAGAGAGAAGGAGCGAGAGAACGGCAACGAATAGCGGTGGTGGGGCAGCCGGGTGGTTGGATCTGGGAGCAGACGTCGAGATGATACTAATTGAAATTTGAAATTGATATTAGCGAATTATTACCCCTCTCTGTCGCGCGCGCTCGCTTCAGCTTGGCCCAACGCAATTACGGCCGCGTGTCGGGTATCAAAAGTAATTGCTGCCAAACTTAACGAAATTTAGCCAATTTTCGTTTCGGCTGCCCGACCTTCCACGACGACGGATTACTGGCTCGGGTTTCGCTTTACGTATGCACGCAGCCTCCTTTCCGAGGGATCGCAAATGGAATTTCGGGGGTGATTTCGATGCTGCCCGTAAAACCATTTCGGTGCAGCGTCTTCGCTTTTCCCGGAAGTCGATGAAAAGTTCGAACCTCGTACGGTAACGTTTAGTCTGTATCGGGCCCTTAGAATTTTTACCTACGTATATTGGTCACTTTCGTTTATCAAAATTTCACCAATTTTCGCTAATTCGAAGTTTCACTTTGTTTTTCAAATTTATTTCATTAAAGAACGCAACAAGTTCCAAAGACTTTCCGGTATCCGGTGTTCGTTGTTTCGGATAAAGGACAAATTATATTCACCCCCGAAAGAACGAATCCGCTAGTCCACTTTCTTTCTATATAACCCCAAGCAAACCAAAAATCAACCGAGACACCCTTTTTCACCCTCGTCTGTCCGCGCGCTCCAACATCAAACGTCGCGAGCCAGTGACACCATTAAATGGATCAGCCGATTAGTCGCAGGTAGAAAGAATCGAATCAACCCCTCTGAATACTCGGTAACAACCCTTGGTAGCCTAGGTTGGTCGAGTTAGACGCGTAATGACGGAACATACGCATCGACAGAAGGGACGAAATGTAGCGAGGCTAATCCGCGATGGGTGCCCCGGGGTGTCCCTCGAGCTCTGGCTGCTGCAGCAGGTCCTTAGCCCTTTCGATGTACGTACACGCCAGACGTGCTCCCTCGAAAATAAACCTGCGTGCGGTCCAGGGGTGTATTTGCGGTGTTCAACCAGCGGGGGCGAAACATTATGCCAGTGTTTTATTGCGCGATCATCCGACTGCACCCTATTCTAAGAGCATAAGGGATTGCGGCTTCGAGTGGAGTGTGTTTACACATTGGCACACGCGTCGGATTTGTTACACGCTCGTTACGTTACGAGTTTTCGTAGCCAGTTAGCGGGGTTCGATGGTACGTAGCTGGCAATTCGATTCGCGTCGACGTGGTTTCTATGATTCGCTTGTAATCGGGTTCGACGGGTGAGAAAATTCGTACAACGCGGCCGATACGTTACAGGAAATCGCGTTACACCATGGTACTTTCGAGTGTTTGACCAAATTTTCTATTTTCTTTTTCTCTTTCCTTTCTTCTCTTTTTACAAGCGCTTATATATCTTTGCGAAGAATTTGAAACGACATTAACCCAGATACGATCCGACTTCTTCTCCCAGTGTTTTCCAAAATAACGTTGTTTTTTTCACGATGCGAAATGTTCGTTCGTTTATCTCGATCTTCAAGAGAGGAGAACGATATACGATCGAATTACCGTAGTTATTTCTTCCGGGTGGTTGCAAACATACAACTCGTCCTATTTTTCCGTGCTTAACACAGGCATGGAAATTGGTTCGTGAGAGCGTAGAGCAACCGATCTATCGATATCGATGCTGATGTCGACGCACCGGAGAGTGCCGGATAGTCCATTACGAAGTTTACGAAAATTACAGCGATGTTAGTCCCGTAACGGTGTGTGAGTAATGTACACATCCAATGGTTCGGTAACCCGGATTATGGACATCCAGTAATGCCGGTATTCAATTATTTGGGTACACGTAGGAATATCTTGTTACCGACAGTTCTAATTGCGCGGGGCCAGTGTTATCGAGTTACTGTAGTTTAACATCCTTGCAAGTATAGCGCATCATTTATGAGTATCGGAACACACAGCTCGTAATTAGATTTCAATACTGCGGATAATTAGATTTTTGGGCAAACAGAGAGATAGACCAGCCAGTAACGATCGCGAGTTTCGTTTTCTCTTCCCTTTCGTATCGCCAATAAGATTCTACGATTTGATAATTTTTTGAAAGACAGCGGATTACGAAGTTTGGAAAAAGTAAAGGCAGCTGTTGCTACGAGGCGTAAATCCGCGAGTAAATAAGCGAATTTCTCGTAATCCAGAAATTGGTCGCAGCGATTCGTGCCGAAGCGAAAATTCGCGTAGAAGCGCGATACGTTGCACGGTTGTCAAATATCCCGGCTGTTTAGATTCCGCGCGTGTAACACTGCGCTCATTAGAGAGCGGCGCTAATTGCATAATTGGTGCCGGCAATTACGAGCAAAGCGGTGCCGCGTCGGCTGACGTCAACATCCAATAATTCGGCACGCGACGACAATCGCACGCTGCACCGCCACGCCATTGCGCAAATAGCACGAATCGCAATTAAAAGCGATAATACTGTAATTAGCTTGCTGTCACGCCTCGCCCCGTCGCTACCCTGTCGCTATTCTCCCGCTATTCTCTCGCTAATTTCTCGCTTCCGCGCGATAGCATCCTCCCTGAGTCGACTACGACACTAGGGGGTTGAATCCGGTAAACGCGCGACGGATTCCACGCTTTCTTGTCCCTCTCCGAGACTCGATACTGGCGTTTATTCGACAATTGCTATATCCTCTGATTAATTCCTTCTGCTAATTCAACGAGGTGAAACGGGGTTAGGTAAGTTTGTTCGGATTGTCGATAGTGATACAGGGGTGAGTTTGGGTGAAAAGTAAGTTTTACGAATAAAGCGAATTTTAATCGATTCTTTTTTTCCAATTGTTGATTCTATAGGAAAGTTGCGACTTAGATTTCGATCAAGTTTAAATCTTTGTCCCGTTTATACACGCCAACTACGTTTCACCGTTCCAGCGAATGTTAAACACAGAAAGCCATAAATTAATATATGCCCATGACCGAGGGGACTAAAATTGTCTAATTGATATAATCGAATTTAACGGAATTGATATTAGTGCCAATGTTGATATTAACGGTAAATAATATTAATTGAAATCCGCGTTAATATTTATATCGTAATTGGTATTGAAATTTACTATTCCACAATTCTGCCCAATTTCCAATAATTTTTGTGCCATTCCCACGCGTGGAATCATCTATTCGTAGGACGTTTTTCGATGTCTGTTTCGAGTACCGAACTCGACTCTGTGTCAAGCTATACACCTACCTACGAAGAGAGACTGTCACGAACGGCTAAAAATCAAGCCCGAGTCTTCTATCGAGTCTAACTGCGTAAAATTCGTGGAGCGAGCAATTGGAACGACATCGTCGTGTCGTCGTACATTGGAAAACTTGACGGAGACGCGATTAACGAAGATTTCATTAGGGACAATATTGCGCTCGCATCGGCGCTCGTTGACCGACGGGGTCCTGGTTTCTTTATTGGCCGGCTGGAATAAATTGGAGAGAATTAATTAAGCGGCACAAATTGGATGCACCGTGTTAGCCCTTATTCCTGGATGACACAATTTAATAAGCATCTATTACTATACGACGAAGGCCCTTAGGTTCTAAAGTTGAGAGGAATGCGAAGGGCAAAGGAAACAAACTTTTGCGTGCTTTCGTTAATTGCGTTTGCTGCGTTGCAAAGTGACCGCTCTTTTTATTCCTTTCGACGCCGCATTAACGTCTTCTTCGCCTTTTTTCGAGTAGAATGTCGTCTCGTCTGCGCTATTTTGTCCAATAAATTTAATAAATTCGCAGTGTCAGCTTTTGCTGTATAACTTTCGGAAGTTACAATTTGTTGTAACATATCGCGAGATAATTGTCACATCTGTTCCGCGACTTTTGACAGTATCGATCACGTTCAAAGTTATTCTTTTACTCGACGATTGAGGTAATAAGCTAATCGTAAACGGCGATAGAAAATTAACCGTATCGCAATTCGCTCTCAAAATCTGTCCAATATCGGAGCAAAGCCGGCTGGAAGATCGGACCAGAGGCATGCCGGAGAGGCAGTGTTTCGATTGGCACGGGTCAAAAGGGAAGAGCGTGCCCCAGAACGTAATATCGTGTCGCGCACAATACAATTGTAGATCGGCTTCTTCAATAATATTACGGCATAGACGGTTAACGGGTTAAGAGCGCGCATTGTCGTCTCGTTGAAAAGAAATCGAGGACGAAACGAACTGTGGGTAAATATGCGCGGCGTAAGGCCATTTTGCCCCGACGATCGCGACGGCCAATTAGACGCCACGACATATACAGGGTGTTAATAAACGTGCAGAGAGACAGCGAGACTCTTTCGTACAGCGTAGAGGATCGTGCGTGCGTTTCGACGATGACAAATGCCTTGACACATCTGCGGACTAGTTTGTCTCAAATTTGATCACAGGCCACATCTGTGCTCTTATTCGTCCGGCAATGTCTACGTATCCGTGGTCGGTAATTTTCTGGGAATCCTACGGTGGAAAGCGAATTAGAGAAAATAAGAAGGACGTAAAAATTCATTTAAAAAAATCCTCTAGACGAATTCGAACGTTATATCGTTTTCTGTACTTATGTGGTTTTTCCGAACGACGTATATCTCTATCGCTTCCCCACCGAAACCCTCGTACGTAAGTGTACTTTAGATTATGGTACCTTTGATGCAGTCAATGAAATCAGGCTTTCAGAGAACGAATAAAGATGCCTCTAAATAGGGTGTCTCTCTCCTCTTGATTTATTTCCATCTACGATACTCGAACTGCATCCTCCGTATTACGCGATATCATATGACTGGTAAATCCATACAATTTACCTTGAAAATTGTATTTCTTTTACCGTCGAACTTATCATCGACTTATCACGAACATTAACTCGTGATGTCGAGATTCTTCAAATTTATTAACGATATTAGGTTTGTGGAGCGCGAAGGCCCTTGTGTATCTTCGCAGAGTCAAACGATGTAATTAAACGATTAAACGTCTCTCGTCGGAGATTCACATTCGGAAACACTTTTTCGATCGTTTTCTTCGTTAACACCCTGTAGAGAATCGCACGGCCCTGTCTATAGACCGCATCGAGTACGGTGTAATGTACTTTGGTTAAGCGCATCGGAGCATGCTCGTCGCCGAGTTAACGCATTTAATGGAGGTTAATTTTGCATATGGTATTGCTCCCCCGTGCCCTAACCTCTTTACTCGCGCACGCTCAACCATCCCCCGGATCGTAAGCTCACGACCAAACTACCCGAAATTACTGCCGGAGAACGGGCATCATTATTAAACCGGTCGCTCGATCTTTCCGGCTGATCGAATTATGCGGTTAAGTATTCAGTTACTTTAGTTCATCGTATCAGTTTTTTGCCTCGGATGTTGCTTCAACAAAAACTTCTTCTTCGCCCCCTTTTCCTCCCTTTTTGGTCGAACAGCTTTAACAGCTTTAAATCAAGATCGTCGGTCTTTTATCGTTTTTCTCTCGATTCTACCATAGTTTCAGGTTTTCGCAATCCTGGCTAATTGGATCGAATTTAGCAGTAGGATTTAACAAATATTCGTTTGCTCAACTACGCTTCTAGCGTTTGCATTTAATAATCGGCCATTCTTTGTCGAGATTTTAGAGGATTTTTCCAATTCCGTGTAATGTTTATCGGCGCGAGTGCTGAGAACGCGTCGTTGAGCGAGGATCAACGATGGAAGCATCGCTTCGCGCGACGATCGACGCGATAATCGAGGCGTCAACCCTCCCGGAGCGGTGCGCGACAGCCAGGATAAATCAAATATAAATGGATAAGCGGGAAATAAACCGAAAACCACCGGGTGGCCTGCTCGAACCGAAAGGGAAAAGCGGAACGGCCGGCTATGATCGAGCCTCGACCATCCTCACCCTTTTTCGTGCGGGGTGACTGCCACCACGGTTACGACGAAAAAAGTAAAAAGGGGCGAACGCGAAAAAATGCAGAAACGACAGGAAGTGCGAAATGGAAAAAAATAAGCAGCGACGGAGGAGCGAGAAAGAGGGATAAGTCGAGTGGAGCAAGGGAGACGAAGGATCGGGGCGAGGGGACAAAGGGGTGAGAACGAGAACAGAGGGTACGGAGGAAGCAGTATGGATGTTCGCTGGAGTGTACACATCGGGAAGGGCGTGTGCAATGCGGTGGAATCGAGTAGAGGCAAGAGTCAAATGGAGTTGGCTGTCGGTGTGAAGAGACAAGAGGAAGATGAGCGGTGTTGAATCAAGTGTTTATTACTCTCTGGTTTGATTCTCCCTCGGATTCCAGGGCTCGATTCTTTCTCCCGTTTTTTCTTTTCTTTTTCGCTTTCCACTCGATACCGCCGGAGATTTCCGTACGCAATAATAGAATCGAAGATTCTAACAATGTAGAGTCAAACAACGTAGGTAAGTGGAGAGATGTCGACGACTTTTTCGGTCGCAGATAAGCATCGTCGTCGTTAAAAGATTGACAGAAGCGATATCATTTTCTCGTCGTACACTGTCAAAGCAAAGGAATTTGATTCGGGGGAGAGCAGGCGGTCCGTAATGGCGTGATTTCTGGTTCCTGGACGCTTTTTCACGATCTATTTATCATTCCAGGACCATTCATCGTCCCCCTCTCAATTAATAGCCCGTATACAGCATCTTTGCAGCAGGAAGAAACGTCCCACGCGATTTCGTTCCGGACGATGGGTCGTGGAGAGATTCCGCTTCCGGATACCGTTCCATTCGGCATGCATTTATAGCCCTTAAACGACTGCCTCCCCTTGTAACGCATCGCCATTGTCGCGGCCAGTGATCTCGAGGGAACGAGCAAACATCTTGATTGTTTCGTAATAAACGTCCAAGCGTTAGACGATTGGCCTCTCGGCGACCAAATTCGATCGAACGTTGTCGCCTTCGTCGCGTTTCCTGCCACGCTTTCGCATTGCTCGTATCATACAAACGTAAAGTCCAGTGAGATCGATGACAAGATAAATTAGGATATACGACGAACGAAGAACGATATTTAACGGATGTCTCGTTGGTAACTGGAGGAAAAATGTTCGTTTTAAGGGATTAAAATGTAACCGCTATCGCTTTGTTCGCTCGCTTCGCGACAGCGATTCCGTTCGCGACGTGACGTTCCAACGATGACAAACACACGCGCTACGACAGCAACACGGAGGATAGAGAGGAACGGACCCAACAAGAAGCGTCCGTGATGGCTCTTCATCGATGTAGCGATATACATTAAACGGGGAACCTGAACGAGAACGAGAGGCCGGGACGAAGAAGCATTGGCCGTGATTGAATTAATCTGTCAATTTGTCAATTACACGGATGAGTTTGTTTGGTGGCTGCGGTACGCGTACGTCTCTCCGTGCGTCTCCTCCGCGTTCATCGATCGCAAGTGGATCGTCGAATGTTTCTATACGTGTGTGCCTGCGTGAAAATCCTCGTGAACGGTGTCAGTGTGCTTGCGTGTATCTCTGTGTACACCTTGTACCTATGCTCCGTTCACGCTTGTGTTTAAGCTGTGTATGTGCGTGCGCGTGTGCGTGTGTGCGGCGTGCGTATGCCAGCGCACGTCTGTGCGCGGAATCGGGCATACGTAACCGCGTGGCTCGGGGCACAGATTCAACGAGCTCAATTGGCGCACCGAACGAGCAGGAGGATCGTATTGATTCTCCGGTTACATAGTCGCGGAGTAGAGACAGCTACGAGCCGGCTACTGCCTCGAGCAACCGGTCGTCTTTGTTTTAAGGCCGAGAGGAGTTACGCGTTCTTGGGATCTTGAGGGATGATCGGCGAATCGCGAACTACATAGGAGATTCGGCGATTTTGCTTTTTCGCGATTCGCCTCGATAGGATTCTGGAAGATACGTTGATCGAAAAACGTCGGAGAAATCAGCTTGCTGGGATCTCGTTTCGGGCTTCCTGATAAATCGCGGACGATACAAAGATATAATTTTATTTAAATAACGTCAAAGTCTGTTCGTAACTTTTGATCGTCTCGTCTCTTCGCGTTTACGAAAAATCCTCTTCCGTGAAAGATCATCGGCGAATCGTCTGCTCGTCGAAAACGTTCTTCCAATCGACAAACAATAGTTAGCTCGGCCGCAAATCGTACGTCTCAGCCGATTACGGCAAAGAGAATACGAAATTACGCTATCGTATTTACCCAGCAGTGCTCCATTGTGCTCGTAGCTGTATCTAATTTGAAGTTCGTTCCAAGACGAGAGAGAACTTGGGCTTCTCGCGTTTGCGAGTAGATAGGCTCTTCCCGGCGATATAATATCGCGGCGGGGGCGGAAAGGGCGGAAGGCAGCGCGGGAACAGAGGGGTTTGTTGGAAGTGGCAGGATGGAGTGGTGGCGATGGTGAGGCCGGAGGGTGCGAGGGAACAGAGATAGGGGATGCGCAGTCGAGGGTTTCGCTTCCCGGTTTCGCCCCGAGGGCACCATTTCCAACGAAACCAAGCACGAGCAGGGACGGGATCTGGATCCTACTATATTCCAATTGCTTCCCTCCGTTTGATATGCGCCAATTTCGTCCAATATGTCGCGCCCCCTAGACCAACGCTTGCCAATCTTTTCGAGTAACGGTAACCAATAAGCTTGGTATCCTTATCGGTCCAGTGGACCACTGGAAATTCCTCTATCGTAGGTTAACTAATTTTTCATTAGGTTATCGAACATGGAGCGACCGATTTTTCGAGCGTAAAAAATCGCTCGGGATCTAGCGACTGAAAATCAATTTAGACGGTAGAACGTAGGTTCGGAACGATTCTGCCAGCGATACGCTCGAAGGAATGAAACGTGAAAGAATCGTGGCGAATAACAGTTCGATGAAACTCGATGAGCGAACATTTACTCTCTCGTGAATTACTTTCGTTATAATTTTCGATTATAATCTAAGAAGCGCTGCGCTGTTTTAACGAATTCTCATTCTCCTCTTGTCGTACTTTAAATCTCGTCTTTTCTCTATCGTCCCTCTGCTTCGGTGTCTCGATCGAATCCGATAAATCATTTCGTCGGGAAATCCCAGCTCCAAATTCGCTGGTCACGTGCTGACGAGTGACCAGCGGTTCGCTTGGTTGTCGTGTTTCCGCGTTAGAACATCATTTATATAGTTTATCGGCCTGGTATACTTTTACACCCTGTTCGTCGGATACCTCGGTGAATAATGCATAAGAAACTTCCCCGTGATCGTGGATGACCGATGCTTTTACGAATCTCAACAAAGTCGACAATTTCGCAAGGAAATTTCATAAAGATATAGAACAAGATATAGAATAGAATATTTCACTTCGACGATCGAATCTTTTAAAGCGTCTTGGTGTCGATCGATTCTTTGGAAGGAAAAGATGCTTCCGAATTTTCTACACTTTTTTTTTTCTTTCGTGTCCTCCGTCGGTCAGTGGAATCGGCAGAGATTGGCGGTGACCTATTTCGAAGAGACCGTGCAAGCTCGATGAAGCTGAGTGAACTCACTCAACGGAAGCTACGCGGTGGGGATAGCTTGTAAACGTAACATAATGAGTTACAGAGGGGAATAAGCCAAATTTCCACCACCACGTTTGCCCACCCTCGCTATACCCGTCGAACCTTGACTGGCCATGGTTCGTCAACACGACTTCTAAAAAATGTTATATTCTATCCAATTTCTTTCTATGATTCCAATTTCTGTTCTTTACTTTGGTCGTTCTTACGCTCCAATTTGCAGTGAAATTTTCAGGGTTTCTGATTTTAATAGATCGCGAAAGCGAAAACAACGTGCTTCCATCATCAACGATCGATAAGGGAAAAACTTTTTTCACGAATCAAGAACCCTCGATCTTGAAATTCCTCGACTCTCGAGCCTTCGTTTATGACTCGGTCACACCCGCGTTACGAAGTCTAATAGTTACGTAAGACCGAACTCATCTTGCATTCATCGGTTATTCGTCAACGTCGCTAACAATCGCGCGATCACCCTACTTCCGTTGCTCATTACTACCAGCTTCGCTCACCCTTGAACGAACCCCATCTCGGACCCATTAACACGTCCTATGATTCCATAAAATCTTGGGAAACAACGATTTTCAGCGAGTAGGCGCCGAAGAAAAGATATAAAGCGCGCGCAGGCCCGAAATGGCCCCGTTGGAGTTTTCTCGGTGCACGGAGGGTGAAAGGTGGAGGATAGTCGTAAAGAAAGTGCTCGAGTAAGAGGTGGAAGCAGTCAGTCAGGTAGAGAAGAAGCCGGCAAACGTGCCGGGAATGCATGTACGCTCCCTTACTGTTACTATCCTCCGCTTCCTCTCTGGCCCACCTCCGCCGGGACCCTTGCATCCCCCTTGCACCCCGCTTGCACACTCGCTCTGCTGTATTATTGCCCGGCCGTAAATTTCGCCCGGAAAGCGATTTAGCGAGGAAGCGGCAGGGATAAATCTTGAAAAAGTCGAAAAGCGTAAAACAGCAGCCTCCAGGCGAAAAGTGGGGGCTGCAGGACGCGCGGGAGCGGAGACCCTCCAGGGGTACCGATATAAGGAGGAACGGTCTCGATCCACCTTTTTCACTGCGCCTCTTCCCTTGGTTTCCACGGAGGATCCCCTTTTTCCCCTCGAATTCCCTACACACACCCCGGTGCACCTTTTCGAGCCAGGGGCGTGTCTGCGCCCTCCTACACACCCCCTCCGCCACGTGTGTGCATTTCACCGTGTAAACGCGACGCGCTTGCCTCCCTTAACCGACTCTCTCTTTTCCTCTTCTTCTCTCGTCTCGTCTCTCCCTCTCTCTCTCTCTCTCTCTCTCTCTGATCTCCTTCCGTTACGCTGTTTCGACAAGAAGAAGAGCTTTCATCGTTTGGATGCGTCGATGTTAGATTTGAACGCGTTCGCGGGAGTAAATTGAAGGACTTGGTTTTCGGATATGTTCGTGTGGCTAATAGGTGGGTGCTATTCTTGGTTTGTGACGAACGCGTGGAAGATTCGTCGAAGTCAAATCGTACAGCAGGGTCTTTCCTTCCATCTTCGTGAATACATAAATTCGTAGCTCTTTCCGTTATGTTTTATCAAATATATATTCGACGAGGAGAGATATAGAAGACTTGTAAATATCATTTAAAATGAATGGACAAACGGTGTAATGCTTCTGTTAATAATAGACATAGCGAAAAGCGTACGATGCAATCGTTGCGTTGATCTGTACGCTATGGAGTAACGTACTACCGCGAATTAATAGAGATCAATAATCAATACGTTGAACGATGAGTGTACGTAAGTAAACGGGTTGATTAGAATACGATTACACGTAGTACGATTAATCCTCTTTACTGGAGAGCGTTTATTTTTCAAAGTCGATAACAATTATTTTATGAGAAGAGCGCGTACGCGAGGATCCGGTGCCCTCCAACGCGCAGCGCGCAACACGTAAAATACAGATGGGAAGCAAGTAGCCGAAAATCGAGTCAATATCGAAACTCTTGCGAATTGCGCCGACCCAACGATACGCGATAGCGATTAAAGGTTAAATCAGCGATCGTGTGGAAAAATCATGACACAGGGCCACCTTGAAAACGCGCGAACAAAAATCGCGGCGTTTTAATCCCTTTGCGACGCGCGGGGTCCAGAAAGGGAGCGAGTTCTTTTTTTTTCTCGCGCTCGCGGGTTAATACGATTTGCAAATCCACAGTTTCGGCCACCGTGTGACGGCCACGAGCTACTGAATAAATGATACGACCCGATTCGAGGATTGCTGCATTATCCGTCCTCGAATTCGTTGCTGATGCCGGCAATTATTCATGACCGCGTGGCGCCACTGCGATTAAGAGTCAATTTCGTTCGAGACCGACGCTGGTCGAAAGTCTTCCAGCGGACGCTTCTCCTCGAACCGAACGATCCCGGGGCCACGAACTCCACGAGAATTACGCGTGATACATCGATCGATATAGCGTACGTATATAAATTTTATGTTCGACGACTTCCTCGTTCGACGATCGATTGTAAAGTATCGAGTCAGCGCATACGTCGTTTCTTCGAAGTTTCATGAACTAATACCGTCCTATAATTATTCGATTTTAGTGAACGATACCGAAAAAGAAGAGAATAATCGTAAGAAAAGCATCGCGAATAATCGGATTATATCGATCAAGAATGTTCTATTCCTATTTGCGAGTGTGATACGATCTTTCGTGTCTGAGATTCGATTTTTTCGATGCTCTATATATCAACGCTATCAATTTCTTTCGAAGTCAAGAGACGCGGAGCATTGAATAAATACTTAAACGTTGCCAATAAAGTTTTCTAATCGTTGCCACTTACATCCATCAGCAATCCTCGACTGCTATATTTTTATCCAATTTTCTTTCATTCATCGAGAACATTGCGCAAGTACCCGTAATACAATGTTACGCCCGTATTGAATTAAATATCGCGAACGGAGACACCAATGAACCAATGCGAAATTAAATTAAATTTAAGTTACTTAAGCGCAATTTAGAGCGAGCTATCTGCTTTGCTTCAAGCGCATTAAACGCACCAGCCTCTCTAAGCACCGTCGTTCAATTGTCCACCATGTTGTATCGGTCTATTTCTTTTCTTTCTCCTTTCGCTCCTCTTTCTCTCGTGTTTCTCTTGTTTTTTTCCTTTTTTTCCCCCCACCCCTCGTCTCTCCTGTAAAACATCCATTTTTTTCGACGAATGCTCGGGATTTTTCGAAACGACTGCGTCGGAAAGTGCTCGCACAAACAAATCGATCAATTTGTAATTAAATCAGGGAGCTCGTTGCGCTCTCCGCGAGTGCTTCTGTCAACAGCAGCGCCGTCGATTTATTTAAATTCGATTTAAATCCCGACGAGCTGTGTACTTTTCGCCCAAAAATAATTAAACATCGACTCCTCTGGCGGTTTATTTTTTTTTTTTTTTTTCATCTTTTCTTCGATTTATTCCATTAAATTAAGTCATTCGCGCTGGATAAAATGGAAATCGAAATTCGATGAATGTCGGTTGAAGAAAAAAGTGGCTCGTTCGATAGTTTGTATTCGAACGTTAGGCAATACGTTACGTACGTACGTGGTTGTGGATGCCAGCTTATGCAAATTCCACGAATTTTGGAAAAGTGGATCGCGCGACTTAAGATCAGCCAGTCGTTCTATTAAATTCGTAGCTCGTCGTTTTCATAGATTCGGTTAAACGTAAAATCGATGAAACGACCGCAAAATCGAGGTAAACGTTCTTCGAAGCGCGATAAAGTCTTCTTTCGCTCTAATTTCCGATACGTACGTCTTTCGACGAGTGGCAACACGACACTGCTACTCGACGCTATTAATTAACTCGAGTTCGTATTAATCGTCCGGATACGAAGTTAATCGTTCGTTGCGTTCGAATCGACTGTGATCGCGTTAGTTTCAAGCGTTGCTTACATAATTTGCCGGCAGATTGCTATTTAACCGCGTTACTTTTAATCGACGTCGCCTTCACAGAAGAGGCTTCCGCGGTGCTTTCCCATCGGTTGATCGATAATTGCAATTTGATCCATCGTGTCTTTTTTCTTTTTCGCTTGCTCCGTCCTTTTCCATTAAACGTTTCGTTAAAAATTTAACTTCAACGTCTGATCGAATTTTACGTCGATTCCTTAAGCATACAGCTTTCGCGAATATCCAATTTCTGACTAATTTTTGCTCGGTGATTTCAATCGTTCGCAAAAGATAAAGTAATCGAAGTGATTTTGTTTTTATATCGCGTTAACGTCGCGTAGTGAGCATTTTCGTCGCCGACTTCCGAGCGAACATTCCGCGAATGAAAATTGATGGGAATAATTAATTTATCCGAACATCTGTCCTGCTTGATAGGTGTGAGTTAGCACGAATTTAGATCTATCGTTTTGTTTGCGACTAGTCGAGTTAATGCGATCTTCATTCGCTCGCAGATGTGAACGTACGATATCGTTACGTGAAAAAAGAGAAGTAAAAGGCGAAATTGAAAATGAGTTACCCTGGGAACACTTTTACAAATAAACGTGTGTTGAAAACGACGCTGAAGGAAGTCCACGGTTGCCAATAAAGATCGTTGAAGTATTTTATTGACATTTTATGACGCTTAGTCACCGCCGTTGATTCAACGAAGTAAATTTAAACGATTCTCGAAAACAATATGCAGTGTACAGTGTACAACGAGCAACACAGTGGAAGAATATATCGGTAAAACTGTCGTTCGTTGTCCGTTTGGAAGAACACGGCAACGTTCCGCTAATTATTTCGTGATTATCGATAGAAGCAGGAAAAAGCAGGAGATAGAGTACACGCGTATGTCGAGAAAAGCAAGGTTATCGAATAGAAAGGTGAATCGCACTCGACGAGATTTCACGACCTCGCGAGTGTCCTCATCCTCCGGTTATGTAGGCATACATACGCGTCTAGAGGAAGTCACCACACCGTGCACGGCGTAGAATAAACGGTCAGTGACGCGCGGTAATGGCCGACATCCTAATCCTGGCCCCCTACAGCTTAATGCCATACACTCCGCAATGATAATGCTGCATGTGCTTTTTGTCATTACCAGTAGTCACCGTTCTACCCCGTAATGAGCATCGCCGCGTCAGCTCCTTCGCTAGGATTCGCCGTTACCCGATATCTTGCCATCGACCCTCTCTCCTCGATCGCGTTACGAATTTTCATCCGGTTCTCCAACGAGTCGTTCCGCGTATTTCTCACTTTTGCGTCGGATCGCTTCTTTCTTTCCTATTTCCGTTGCGTTGCTAACGGAGAATCGTTTAAACCGGACAAACCGACAATTTCGCTGAACGACGAAAGAGCTCGATTCGATGATAAAAGATCGAACGAGCTTCTATCCGTCGATCAAAGCCTGTAAACTGTATCCGAACTAGACTCTAAACTGCGTTCGTTTAATCTATAAAACGAATAAGAGGTAGCATCTCGTGTATATACGCCACGTAAGAGAATCGCACGGTTACACGGAATACGTGCTGTAATTTATTCTTCGCTCGTTCATGACTCGGACTTTATTCGGATAATTCGATCTAACCGAGGTACGGATAATTATAATCGAGATGCTACTGTATGTGAAGATGGAAAAACGTGCGGGTAGGTTGGACCGAACACGCGTGATCGTCACAGGCAAAGACATGACGTCACAGGTCTTGACCCCCTACTTGTACGTATAGATATAGTGGCGTTCCGAAGCGTCATCTGCGGGCCCAAGACGTGGAGAGACGAGGAGGAAGCGGAGCGGGAGAGGTGGCCCGCAGCTGCCGCCCTGGCTGCCAACACAATAATATCTAATTAATTTATTAATGAGGTTAAGTTGGCAGGATTGGACGGCAGACAGCGCGAGCCGCCGGTTCGTACGGCGTTGGCCCGTTTTACTGGAACGTCTTTTCTCTCGTTTGCTCTCTTTCTCTCCGCTGCTTCTCTCGTCGCGAGAATGAATTAAGCTTAATCAGAGCAAAAGTGTTGGGCGCGCGTGCGAGCAGGGCCGCAACGGCCCTTCGCGCTTTCCAACGTCTTCTCGAATCTTTGCTTTTCCATCGTGTTTCGTTCTCGGTTACCGCAGCCGCTTGCCCTACGATCTCTTTAACACGTATCGTTTATATCGATGATATTGTACTCGTTCGTTACGACGAGACGAAACTCGGACAAGTTGCTTCTCCATCGAAATGAATCTCGCCACTGGAATACTTTTAAACGATCGCGCGTAGCTTAACGACATTATATTTTGATGCAACCTCTATCCAAGAATCATGCGACAATCTTCAAGATCGTTATCGATCGATTCTAATTCACGGCGCCACGGATTTTAATCCGTTCGACAACGGTGCGATCGTTCGATCGATTCCAACGCCGTGCTTGGCTTTCTCGAATATTCCGTTCAACGAATAGAAGCACAATTTATATTTATACCGATTGTCAGCTTGAGCCTGCGTGTCAATTAAATCCATCAATTACATCGAATCGTTTAACCCGACCTTATCGTAATGTCTTGTTGACAATAGCCTTAATACGTTATATTATAAGATTTCATAAGTTACCTTTTTGCATCCACGCTTTTACGATCCTTCGTTTTAACCGTTCGATCGAATCGAGTGTTCGAGGCATCGACGGTGCGAGTTTATTCTGTTATTGGTACTTGAGTCGTTCGAGTGCACTTCGTCGTGGCTACAAGTCAAATAACATGGCGGAATGACGTTCGTTCTCGAGATCGTCGCGGTGTAAAAAAATGCTCGAAGAACGGAATCATTCGGGAAAAATCATATCGCGTTAAATTCCGACTCGGCTCTCCAGCGGAAGCTTCGGCTGTAGACAGCTCGAGTCCCCGGAGGGATTCACGGTGCCGGTTGACGAGAACGAGCACGGACAGCCGCCCTTATACCCATCATCGTCAACCTCTTTCCAGCGGTTCGTTCAGCTTCTTCTCTCGGCGAAAATCCCCTCAACGGCTATCCTGTTATTACGTGGCCATAAAAAACAGTCGCCTTTCACGGCCACCGTATGGCGTCGCGTCGCATCGCGTCGCAGATATCCACGATGCTTTCTATCCCGAAACTACTGGAATCGCACGGCGAAACGATCGAAACGGAAACTAAAGGTCGGCCAATGGATCGTATTGGAATAATTCGACGCGATCGTCGAACAATCGCGCTGCATTAGTTATTAGACGATAAAATACGAAACGATGGAAAATCGCGAACAGATATCGAAACGATAAAGAGACGATGCACGGAAGACCGAGCCAAATGAATAGTCGAATGTGCATATATTTGCGGTGGTGGTGAATTTAAATACTCTGACGCGTTCACTCTAGGACCGATACGCCTGCAAAATTGAGTTGCATTTGATTCGGCTGTTTGTGGAATGTTGTTTTTGATGGTACTACGGCTTCGAAACAAGTGATTCAAAAGTGAAAAAAGAAGAAATAGCAATCGGGAGAAATACGCGTAATAAATTTGGAAATTTGAGAGAATAACGCGCGGAGTTAAAAATTCCTCGACCGATTAAATTTAATCGCATGATATCGAATCGAAAAGGTACTGTATAAACAATTGTTAAACGATTCACAAATTACTATAGTTTGGTCGAAATGCGTTTAAAGCATTGAATCAATATTCAAAGATTCAAAGTACCGTTTGTGGTCTTGCGTCATTTGCAAATATTCGAGGTAAATATTTTTGATGCGTTGCGTCAGTAATGTCAATGATTTGATACGCGACAAACGACGAACGCCAGCAAAGTGTAAAAATTCGAAAAAGACGAGAAATATTTTATGACGTTGGAAAAGATTCGTGAATCGAACGGTATCATCTTCGAAACAGCGCGCACACTTCCGCCCGATACAAAATTAAACAACGATATCGATTTTTCGAATCGAATACGTTTGGTAACACTATCGATAGCAACTAATAGCTATAAAATATCATTTACTTTAAACGAGATAAAATTATTCGATGTCAAACTCGGTGATTCTGATCCGTCGGATGCCATGATCTGCGACTATAGTTAGTTTACTTTCTACCGTGATTCGTAAATAAGCAAGTACTCCCCGCGAACATCACCTGGCAAGTATTACTTGAAATATACAATTCGGATATATTTATTTTATTTACGGAAATTGAAGGAGATGCAAAAGCAGACGAGTAACGGCAAAGAAGTTATGGGAAATGATACTGTATTTGTCTATCGGAGATTGTAATTTATAAGCACATTAAAGTGCATAGGCATTATACGATATTAACAATTCCTGCCATTACAATTGTACCGAAACGATTGAAACACTTGATTCTTTCGAATATTATCCAATTTTCTCAAGCACCCTATCAAACATAATTGAAAATATAGCCAAATGCTATTATAGCGGGTTCAAACTGGTAAATTAGCTTGGTACGAACCAGTTACACTTAAGGAAATCCCTTGCTGAATTAATTTATTCGCGAAAACTGTTGCGAGGCTGTATACAACTGAAAACTCGTCCATTACATTTTTATCCGTAAACCTTTGATAAATTTGTCGTCGATAAAAATGTCCTGTACTAAAAATTCACGAGTATATTTGAAATTTCTGTTAATACGTGCACGTTGTACTATGATCATCGTTGTGCGACGAACTAAGGCTTCTGCTACTTTTTCTGCTGGTATTTTTTTCCCAATTGTACCGAATTATATAAAAAACGAAATTTTAGAAAATGTTCGTCTTTTACAATTCGAGCACCGAAGATGCTAAAATTGTTCGTCGAATTGCAGTAAGGAAAGAAAAATTTAGATTCCTCTCGGTCGTACAGTCCGGGATTAAGAGTTGAAAAGGAAGATCGTTGGGAACAGTTGGAATATCAATCGCTCACCTTGACCAGGGGTGGACTATGCGTAGGTGGATGATAGTGTCCCGAAGAAGGGCTCGCGGGCGGCCCCGCGCCCCCGGGTGAAATGGTACCGCCTCCGGGGGTGAGAATCCTGGACTCGTGGCTGAACAACACTTTCCCGATTACCTCCGCACCCTCGCGGATCACCGTCGACCTTCCGAACCCCTTTACCGTGCGACGCGCTCGCGAGATCCACGATCTACCCCGAACCTTGTCTTCCCGCCAACCGTTCCCCTACAGTCTTCCCGATCACTGACACAACGATGATTTACTCGTGCCCTCGTTTAACACTGACACCAGTTTCTCGTCGTATGTTATTTATTACTTTCGATAATATATACTTGGACGTGCGGATAATATTCGTCGACGACACTTTGGAAACATCAGACCGGCAACGAGTCTTTGAGGTTTCTGTTCTTGCTTCGGCACTTTGATTCGCAAACACTTGTTGAATTGTATCGTTGTTCGGTTAATAAACGCACTGTTCGAGATGTACGTGGCGGAGTTTGCCTGTTTCCATTGGTATCTGTAGGCTCTCGTGAATTTTGGTGGCGAGTCGTTGAAAGTTCGGTCGACCTGTTCGATCCTTAGATTTGCCCTCGAGGCAGATGCACATACCCGACAGTTTTCGAAGATCGCAGACGTGAATTTCCGATCGGAATTGAGGTATACGAAAGTTTCGTCGAACCAGCTGATCGACGCGCAAGAAACGAGTATCCGTTACGCGTCACTTACTCGAACAACGTCCTCAAACTTTCTTCACGAGCCCTCCTTGTTCACAGCAATTAGTCAGTCTTCTACGAGAAGTCTTCCATCTTTAAACTTCTCCTTCCATCAAGCTCCGATGAAACTTCTACGGGAATTCTCGATCATCCAGCTGACGCGAGATGACATGGATCACCTAACAAATCTTAACACCAACGGTATTCACCTAGTCCTCGATCACCTCGTCCTCTCTCTCTCTCTTTCTCTCTCTTCTCTCTCTCTCTCTCTCTTTCTCTCTTTCTCTCTCTCTCTCTTTCTCTCTGGAGTTCTAACACGGAGTCTTCGAATAAAAAGACGTTTTCCAAGAGAATCTCGTCCTCGACACTGTTAACTCATCGAGTCCTCGGGTCCTTCTCGACAGCATCTGTGATGTTACGAGCGGAGCTTGCACCGATCCGATCGCTGCGTGATGTTCGAACGAGTATGATCCGCGGGCCGTGATCGTGTTGGCCGAAAAACCGGAGGAGTCGCGATTCGAGGCGTCGAAGAGGGTCCCAGAGCTGGATTGTGTGTCGCGATACGGTGTCGCTTCGACGGCCAGGCAGCAAAAGCGTGTTCGATAGGCGGAACCACGCAGGCGTCGAGCGACTCGCGAGGCGTGGTCTACGATTTCTCTTCTCTGTTCGACCATCCGAGTTGATCGCGTCGTTGCAACCGCTTTACGCGGGGGTGGCGGAATCGCCACGTGGTTTTATTGGCCAAATAACGCGTACGACAAACATCCCTACCGTGGGCAACCCGAGTGTCTCCCCGTGTGTTGTAACTCACCCTCGCATCTACGCGTAGGCACTTTGGACGAGAGGAGAGGCAATAGTCGTCATGGTGTAAATCGTGTTTACCCCTCGTCCATAGTGATTCTCTCGTTTGTATCAGCCGCGCTCCACCTCGACCCCCCGCCTCTCTCCCTCTCTCTCTCTCTCTCTCTCTCTCTGTTCTTCGAGTCGCTCTTCGTTTATCCTTGTTTGTCGTGGCTCGCGAACAATCTCCCTCTCCGAGGAAGGACGAACGCGTCGTGCTGTTCATCCTCCTTCAGGCCGTATCTTGGACGACGTTCCTGGCTCTTGCATGCCGGACATTTGGCCAACTCGCAACTAAGCGCAAGAACTCGTGTTTGTATATACGTATACGGACGTGAACGACGTTTGCCTCTTCGCGGTTCACTCTGCACCTACTTGAACGCTTTCTTGTGTTTGAGTTTCGCCGAGAGGCTCTTAAGATACGTATTATAATTTTCGGTAACTGAGTCGAATTAATCCGTTATACGCACGAGTTACGTCGTTCTTGTCCCTTTCTATCTTTATTTTACGTATTTCGACAGTTTAAACGCGTCCGAATATCGTACACTCGGTCGTAAGAGTCTTCGCTATTTCTCTTTACGAAGACATTTTTTTACCTGAAGACTTCAAAAAACTTTGAAAGTGCTATTTGGAAGGACGACGTATCGTACGAGCCGATTCCACGGAAAGAAACGTCGGCTCCGTTCAAATTGAAAGCAACGTTGTATCTCTTTCGATGAACAAAAATTGAAATCAACCTTGGACCGAGCCGGGTCTCAAGGCCAATAAAAGTAACAAAAGAGAAAGAAGAAAAAGAAGTGGATAAAATCTGATACAAGGAATCCGGCGTCTCGATTTTTCCGCAATTTTCCCGAGGCTTGATCGGTTCCAATTTCATCCCCTATCGAATTGCGCTTTGCCGGGAATTCAAGATACTCGTATATTCGCCAAGCAAAAACGTAGAGCCTTCGCCGATGACGTTTTCGAATCAAATACGCACTTATCCGTGTCCATATATTCTCTTTCCATTTGATTCTTCCAACCCTTCGGGGATAGCCCTGATTTGCGATGGCCGGGGAGCGCGCGTACGTAAATCAACGCGATAGGAAAATACCGTGAGGCGATGCCGATCGGAACGTAAGACGCAGAGCGGAACGGAAAGGGACGAGACCTATGGAAATAAAGAAGAGCGAATCGAAGAGAGCGAAGAAGAAAATGTGAAGATAAATTGATATATAGGCAAAGATAAAGAAAGGTTGAACGGATAAAGTGGATAGAATTGAAACGACGTAAATATGTTTGCCGGCAGAAATTAAAGTCCGATGAAAGTAAGACAAGAAAATACGACCAAAATTGTAAAATATACTTAAAGAAGAGGAATAAGGTCATACGTATAATTCTGTTTTATATGAAATCAGGATTGACTACTAAATAGCTACATATAGGCAGAGAACGAAAGTAAATGATTAGGGAAGACAACAGCGAAAACGGACGGAGAAGCAATCGGAGAACACAGAAGTACTAAATTCGAGGAAAGGGAAACAGAGACAGGAAGGAGTTAGGAGAATAATCAAGTTTCCTGATGACTAGATTACATCGGTCTACGCTTGCGAACTACGTACCACGTATAGAGTACCTATACCGCGTATAGCTAGTCCGCCCTCTATCATACCGACTCCATTGGAAATATCCGGTTATCTATTCCCAATTTTTCCCCACCGTTTACAGGCATGATTTTCTTTCCGCGACAGGGGACAGGGAGTAGATTTGCGAATCGTTTCGCTTTGCTGGCTTTTAAAACGATAGAGAACGGTAAAAAATTAGTCGCAAGAAAATATCGCGAAACAACGTTCTACTCTCCCTCTCTCTGTTTACGTTTCCATCGACTATTCTGTGTCCAGCGAAGACGAAAGCTAAACCAATTAATACACAGCAAGCTAAGCCCTCAAAAAACACTGGAAAACGCAGGTGTAACTCTTAGCTGCGCGAGATTCAACCACCGTTTCATCCTCGACTCCGTAACTCCTCCTAAGTTCTCGTCTTTCTGTCCAGTCAGAATTCCAACAGCGTCGGCGAGCGGGTTGCGGAGCTTGTTTAATAAAATAACCTCGTTACGCCGCAGCTAGGAGCCGAGAGGGGTGTTCCGCGGGGGTGCTAGAGGATCTGTCGGAGTGTAAAAGACTGAGTCTGGAACGCGAGGCCGTCGGAGAAGTAGGTGGCGGTTGGAAGGAGGACGAGGATGGTTCGGTAGAGGGCTAATGTAGCAGCGGTGGCTGCTCGCCTTGGCTTGCCAGTAAGAGACGAGAAATGGACGGGGTTTGGGGGCCGCGGGGGGTGGGGTTGGGGGTGCTGCGGATCCCACTGCGGAGGAAGCGAGACGGACGGCCACGAGGCGAAGGGAGGGGGGAGTACTAATACATAAAGTAGCTTAAAGTAGAAAATTGTGGAAGCGTCGTGATGCCTGGTGATTGCGTTACCTCCGGGGCTTTGATTTAAAATGCAACGAGGGGCCAACCAGCCGGTGGGGATGGGGGTGTCGGAGAAAACGGGCCGCGGGAGGAGCGGAGAGAGTCGAGAGGGGTAGGTTGGAAGGATGGATCGTGCCTGGGAGCCATGTTCCTCCTGCGGGAACGTCAGCCAGCCTTCGTTGCTGGATGGAACAGCGGCTGGCGAAGGGGTTGGCGGGGTGAAAGAGAACGAAGAAGGGCAAAAGGCGGCGGTGGTGGTAGTACCGACGCTGTACCTAGTACCGATGGTGGTCGTGGCGATGGCGATGTTGGAAGCTTCTCGGTTGTTGTACGTCGAGAAAGACGCGCGAGGGGGTTGGCGTTCTTTGCCGCAACACGCCGGATCGACTCCCAGATCGGCTGCTTCGTTGCTCGGTACTTTTATTTTTCACCCGCGCTCGATAATCCCTTCTATTGGGTCAACCTTTTTACCATCCACTTCTACGCGGAATCTCTTTGTTTCGCGGTTTATTCGCCACACCGAGATCGCGACAATTTGCTCCGTTCTCCTCTTCTCTTTTTTTTTTCTTTCTCTTGATAGAGGGTGGTCGGTTTTCTTAAGCGACCCTCGTGTTTTGCCTCTTTAGCGGGACTTTGCGACAACGAAACGAACATTTGAGAGATGGATTTGAGAATAAAACGTAGCGAGGATCCTTGGATCCTTGGATCAAGCGTCTGTGTAGTTTCGAACGTAGGTGTAAGTAGCTGTTAAAAAAATCACAAGGCGAAACATCGAAATTCGTCGCAACGTAAAGTAAATTCTCTTTCGATTAAAAAGTTATTCCGGCTAGCAAAATCGCCCGTACCTATCCGAGGAATTATCCTTTATCGCGAAGTAAAATCCACGACGAGCAAATGTCGCGCAGTGTCGTTTCAAACTCAACGACGAAAATTGCCATTAAAGTCAGATTGTCGACGTAGACGGTGTCTTTTTAATAAATTGCCTTGGTGAAATGCGATTAGGCGTAAACGCGATGTTTTAAGGGTGAAAAGCCACATAGGGTCGGCTCGTAACGCTCTTGAGTGACGGCGGATAGACAGGTCGAGACTTAAGGCTTCTGCCGCTGCAGGGGTAAATTCGGAGGGGGGGGGCGACAGATGATTTAGCGCGGTGTTTCTCGTGTCACTGTATCAAACATCCGAGGAACTTGGCAGCTCGGGGGAGAATTCGATATTTCACACATTCCTGCGACCCCTTCTTTTTCGTACGGGGAATGAAAATATTTTCTTTTGCATTAATTTCGCCATTTCGGTCGAACCTTTAAATCTTACAAATGGATCTAGTAGATGCTGCAGTTCTTATCGTCTGTGTCGAAGATATTTTATCAAATAGACGAAACTTACGAGGCAACCTGATAGACATCAGTGTCAGAAAATATTCCACAAGATTAACAATGTAGTACCTACCGCAGTAAGGATTCGGAATTTCGAGTCTCTTTCTCCGGCCTTTCCGCGAAGGGAAATCAAACGACCGCCGTGAATGGACGATCGGTGTCGAATTTGATGAATCTAGTTTGTTAGATCGCGACTCGGATGCACGGCGGATGAGAAAAATGACCGAGCGAAGGGTGGATCCTTTACCGAAGGAATTCGAGTGTCAATCCATATCTCTTTCTCCTCTGATCCCTTCATCCTCCGGGACTTGGACACAGAGGGAACGCAAGACGGGAAGAGGATCAACGACGCCGTCCTGGCGTTCAAAGGGCACAGGAAATGATGGAAGAAGAGGGGTAGAATTAAAGAAAGAGCACGAAGAACTCTGGCATGATATTCTTGACGCAGATTGACGTCTTGAGGAACGTAGAATGTACAGAGAAATTGTTTGTATGAGTGATACTGGAACACGTGTTCCATTTTAGTAGATTCTAACTCTCGATTGCTATCTTCGAATCGTAGATGATCTAAAAGTTTTTGGGTCGTCTTATGTATTTTAGAGTACTTCGATCGTTATCTATCGTTGTACGGTAATGCAAATCGAGAATTCAGGCAGTTTTCTTTGCTGTTTTAATTGCAGATAAACGCGAAGGAACTCGAGCACAACACGATGTAGAAGGATCGATATCGTAAGAAGCAATAAAGAAATTCAAAACAAAAATACACGAAGAACGTAAACTGCCTTTCTCTGACGCGGATTGACGTCTACGAATCGTAAAGTTAAGATAAACTTGCGACATGAGAGGGAGCATTACCTTTAAAATAAAGCCGAGAGGAGTGAAATCTTGAGAGAAATCGAGCGTGAACCAGGATGACGTATTTTCCAAAGTATACTAATATCTCTTCATGCAATTTTATATAATATATTTTAAATAATAACGTAACGAGGCTAGGACCTCTTAAATTCATCGAGAAAGAAAAAGTGGAAACAATAAAATAATAAATATCGAGGCAACGCTGACACAGAGAGAGGAAACAATTTGCGAATATCTTCGCGAAATGAATTGTCGCACAACGAGCTCGACACTAATCTTAGTTATCCTAGTTGAGCTTTCCAAGACGTTCCGGTGGTTCGCGAAGACGAGGCGAGCCAAGATTAAACATAATATGCGATAGCTTCATTCCGAAAATGAAACTGCGCCATTCTCTAACGACGATTGAATTATTTCCAGTATGACGGCGATAGGCCTTAAGAGAGGCAGAGAGCTTTTCTACTATGAAACTAAGTAATTTCGGTACACTCTGCTGTATCGTTAACGACTGTACGGTGAATATAGTGGAATCATTCGATTAAACTCTTTACGAAAAGTTTATAGAAACAAGCAAGTTTTCTGTTTCGTCTATGATCTATCGCCTATCTTTTTCGCTGTGAAAAATTACTAATTTTAGAACTATGTATTTCGTCATATATAAAATCATGCGAACAGAAACTTAGCTGTACGTTCTAACAGCACCTCGTGCAATTACAATTTACAAGTATTTTCTATTCGATCCTCGTACGATATTTGCAAGTTAATCGTTGATTAATATTACATCAGAAGCGTTAAATTTTACACTGGATTTTATGTTCTGTGCAAACAATACGTTTTCGAATATAATTCGTCTCCTTTAAATTCATGCCATTTTAATAGGAAATGTTTTATGTCAATTTATAATATATTACTTGTATCATATATGATTAAGCTTGTCACAGATTATTTTCACCAAAACTTTGTGCACGGGCAAACCGGGCTGATTCTTTGCAATCTCAAAAGATTTGTAAAAGTACACGCGGTATACTTATTAACGCCTTTTTTACGTTATGCGATCGTTAATTAAACCAAATATTTGGAAAATTTTTCAATAAAAGGTAATAATTCTCTTATCGATGAAGTTCGAAAGCGGAACTTCTTTACGGGTTCTTTTTTGTTTAAGTTTTGAAATTCTGTATACGTTTATTTGCTATACATCGTAAATATAGATATACACGTCTTTGTCAGTGACCGTTGGTCAGCAACGATTTACTCGTAGAGAGTTGATATCGATAACCGATTAAATTATTAATAATTAGTCGACTTACAACGATTGACTGATAGATCAGACCTATATCGCATAGAATAGAAAGCGGAAGCTAGAAATTTCATCACGCTCGCGTCGTATTTAATCCCAAAACTAGGCGAAACTTACACAAATTCACCTGCTCTGGTTCTTATCACGTGTCTCGCGTACGCGAAATATCTCATCCTCCCTCGATTTCATCTTACCATCGTGTATCCTGCTCGCGATGCGCCGGCACGCTCGCGAAATTCTTTGAAAAACTACTCTGCAAAATTGGAGCCGCGAGAGGAGCAGCGAACGAGCCGACCGAATGAATAATAAATACGGTTATCGTTTAGTTGATATTTTGAGGGGCGCGGACGGATCCAGGCAACCAGAAGAGTGTCGCGGGGGGGATGAAATGCAGCAATGGAGGCAAGAGGGAGATCAAAGCGTCGTTCCTCCAAGGGGGTGGTTGGTAAAGATGTTGCTTCTGCATTTTTATACTATCTTGATATCTGGCCAATCGAACGAAGTGACCGTAATCACGAAGATAACATCGATGATTATTACAAAGCAAGACGATTCCTAACAGAATTCGTTGAGAAAACGAAAATAATATTGGAGAATTTGTAGACTTCTCGAAAGCGTGTTCTCAAATAAATTCAACAAAGTTCAGCTTTCGATCGAGCGCAAAATCATCGACGAAGCGTATAATCGGATCGAGGCTCGTCAAGATGTCATAAATACACGAGCATCTAATTGCAAAAGGAATTCCTACGCAAATATCTATAAAACTCGATTCTCCGACTGGATACCGATAAGAGTCATCGCCAAGGAACAAATCGCCTTGACCAGAAAAAAAAGAAGAAGAAAAAAGGAAAAGGCAGAAGAGAAAAACAATTAACGTGAAAAGAAGAAACAGGATCGAACCGCAAGAAGTTGGTTTTCCCGTTAGTCTGCCGATGGGGCGACTAATAACGATAACGATGCCAGAAACGATAATCGAGTTAGGGGTTTCCGCGGTTTCCACGGATCTCCCAGGGCGCTGATTGCTGGAACGGCGGCGGTTTAGCCGTCGGGATGGCCGTTGCGCGCGGCGAGGCGACGCCACCGTTGCTGCCGTCGTGTACAACCGAGCGCACAGCACGTAGACGCAGAACACGCGGACCAAGGCGTAACGAATACACGCAATGCGATGCAAATTGGGCCTCTCTCTACGCGAACCAGTCAATCGGCCGGTTACCTACGCCGGTGCAACGCGATGCTATTACTAACATCGCTATTCTATTATGACATTACGGTTCCCCGAGCAGCAGTCTGGCTATTACCGGGCCGGACTCTCCCTCCAGGCGTTCGATTCGGGATAACTCGGTAACTAGTCATCGAGACGCCAGAGACAATGCCCGATCGGCTGCCCGAGGCCGCTCTCTCAATTTATTTTCACGCATTTAATCGTCTCTCCCTTTCTCCCTTTTGTATGCATATGTATCATCGCTCATAAGTATCCAGACGGTTTGGCGGATTTACGTATATCGTAACAATGTATGAACTTTAACGAAATGTAATAAGATTCGCGTAATGGGTTCGTTGTCTGGATTCGCGTAATTAGATGCGAATAATTATTACGCTCCTATACAGTCGAGTAAACTATAAATCTGATCATTCGTTGGAAGATTTGGCGATGCGAAAGGAAGGATGTCTCATAAGCGACGTCGTTTTTCTAAGAGCTGATTTTTCAAGTAGAACTTGTCACGATAAGAAGATTTTGTGAGACGAGGATAGATTAAATTTCATTGGTTGTCAATTCCGTTCGATGAATGAAACAGAAACAGCAACTCTCGAGTTCGATCTATTTTACGAGCTTCTCGCGCTACTCAATAAAACAGGGCTCGCTGTACATTCGCTTGATCAACTGATTTACGAAGTATACATTCTTGCTATTTAAACATTATACTGGTGAAGCCTTAATGTAGGATCGCTGTCATTTTAATCGTTTCAATCGAAATAACTACCATAATGTAATGCAATAAGGTCAGCGGACCACGTGGCGTCATCTCTAGAAATCTGACGCACATAAACTACGGGATCAACTGCTGTGTGCTTTACGAATCTATTCTGAGTATGTGTATATCACTGCAATTACACGGATGTTTCTCGTTTCTTCGTATTCTACTTACGAAAGTTGCCACCGGCTGATATATGTGATATAACTTTCGAACGTAACGACAAAACTTGCTTTTTGCGATAAAGTGGAACGATCGTGAAAAGCAACGCTGTCCTAAAAGATTCGTATTATTCGTATTATTATTGCTAAGGATACATATTTCGTCCCCTTTGTCGTTTGCCTAGTCATATTATAACATATCCCCGATTTATCTTTATTTGTTTTGCAAGGAATTATGTTCATGATATACGATCGAAGCATAAAGTAAAATAAAAACGAAAATAATAAAATGGAAATGTTAAGGAACTTGATATATCGTTTAAGACTTCATTTATATACATATGTGCTTCGTTATCGAACTCGAAATCCGCTATTAGCCTTGACGATGGCTGCACTGAATTACCGACATAGATAAAATCACGGCTTATGAAAATTATTCCATGCAGCCACTGCGTGGCGTGATGTGCAAGAAGTGTGTCGTAAAAATGCAGTCACTCTTATCCAAAGTAAATAAAAAGGCACCATTGTTTCAATGTACAACGATACGTACAACAATGTCGAGGAAATTATGATGCGAATGTACGTTAAAACATTTTGTACCGATATCGCGAACAATTTCAACACTGGAACCTAAGGAAAGAATATTTTTGAACGATGTTATTAGAAAATAAAAGAAAAAATAAGATATTAATTACACAGGTATGTATAAGTTTTACGATAGAAGCAGTAAAAACACTGCATAGATTTAAAGAAAACACTAACTACATAAAGAAGCGAATAGAGGAAGGAATTTGATTTGCCTATAGTTTTTTTTTTTTTTTATGATCTGGTATGAGCAGCCGATAAACAAGTCGCTCGTGTCGGCGGAGCATTTTTGACGGAGAAGAGTAGTACAGATGGCGCGCCAGTCACGTGGCGCAATCCAAGAGTAAATTTGAACTATCGCGAAGAATCGTGTCGAAGCGCAAGGCAGAAATGAAGCTACACGCAATGCTACGCGAGAAAAGGATAGATGCGCACGATGGCAGTCGAGTCGAGTCGAAACACTAGTCAGCCGACTCGGTTCTGTGTCCCCTGCATCGCGCTGCATTTCAAAGGAGAATGGAATAGAATAGCGCATACCGTGGAATAGAGAAACGATCATCGATACCATCCAAGCGAGAAACATCAAACGTTGAAACGAGAAAGTACGAGAGGAAAGAGAAAACGTTGAAAGACTTAACGAAGATAACAAATACGAGGGATAAAGAGCAGTAACGACGTTAAGGAGAGAACGTGCGAGGAAGGTAGACGGTTCGAAGAACGCAGACGATAGATCGAGAAGGAGAAATCGGCTGAGAGTGAGAAAGAGAGAAACGGTGACAAGCAACGTTAGGAAGAGACGACATTATAGAGCGAGAACACGATCGATAGAGTGGGACACAATGAGAAAGAGGTTATGGAGCAACGAGGAAAGCTATCGGTTGTAATAGCAGAGTGGGGATGAGTAGCGAGAGAAAGGGAAAGAACGATGCAGAAAAACAAAAGAGCGAGACAGCGGTAATCGTGGTAGTTCGTGACGGGAGACGGTGGAGAGGAGGTTGGTCCTTCGGCATTGGAGAGCGCGGAATTGTGGAGTAGAGCGAGCCGACGACGCACCGTCCGGGTCGTGCTCCTCGACGAGGCCCTGTTCTCTTCTCGCGGTAGTTTCGTTCGGGTTGAATGGACGAGGGTACCAAGTGCAGAGTGCCGATCGGCGACGCCTGCGTGTCTATGCGCGTGTGCTTCGACTCCCTGTGCTTCTCGTCGACGCAGCAGCGGCTCGCCGACGAGGAGGACGCTTCCCAGCTGCCGACGCACGGCGCCGTGGCCGTGGTCGCCGCGGCCGGCCAGAGGGCCATTTCGAACGTCACCGGAGCGACCACGATCACAGCTATGGGCACCCTTCGCGAGCTGCAAGAATTGCTGCGTGTCAAGGACGAGAAGATCACGGAGCTCGAGGCGCTTCTCTGTCGTCGTGATGCCGAGATACAAGAGTTACGGAGTCACCTCGACAAGTTTCTCAGTGTGCTTCCCTTCAAGTCACCCTTGACACCGACCAAACCAAGACCTAGAAAGCAGAGGGCGCAGGGAATCTCCGCGGAACCACCGCTCCAGGAGCTCGCTACGCTGACGATCGTCGACAAGAGCGACAGGTTGGTGTCATACGATCGTTTCTTACTCTACCGATTAAACTCGTTAACCGGCATGATTTTTTCGATCGCCGTTACATTCCTTTTCGTCGCGACGGAAATAACCTTCGTTTCGACTACCTCTCTATAGGACACGGTGCGTTAAGTTGCAGTAGGTTAGCCACTTAATGCCGCGCATGCGTGTGTCTATGTGCGTGCGTTTTTACTCGATCACACTCGCGCTCGCGTTCGATTTCATGCTGTAATTTAACTGATTTTCGATGTGGTGCGAAGAAACATGGAAATATTATACACGCGATTGTCATCGATGGACGAGATGTTTTCAAAAATATTTAACGTACTCTCTTTCTGATACGCGCGTTGCTATTCAAATATATGGTTTTTGCTATTTGTTTGGGGCGACTGTGACGTGTCGGCGAATAATTTACGTTCGGATGTGTTCGGCGACAGTCGGTTGAATTTTACGTATTTTTACTAACGTCAACCAGCGCTACTACTGTGCTCGCGGACGTGTTTATTATGACGAGAACACGCGTACACGCGTTTTGCACTGGCTGGCCACCATGTGACTACGAACCAATGCTTTTCCATTCCAACGCTTCCTATGCAGCGGACATCGTCGTGTTTCGCGAGGTTTTACATCGATTTCGACCAAATGTTTTTTCGCGCTACGTTTTACCACGTTTTACTTGCATGTTCCATGAAACGATACAAAGAAAACGTAGCTCGAAATATGAAAAATCGATATAGATAAACTTTTTTATTTACATTCATAGTTTTTACGTTTTGCGTACTTTCATCTTATCGGACACTGATATCATACTTATTTTCGGATTCTCCAAACGTAGTTATCTACGAATCAATGACGCTCAATAATTGTAACAGGTTATGTTTTCTCGTCCTCTTGTCCTTCGATTTGACTCGCGATTAGTTTCGATATTTGCATTAACGCGTGTTTGGTTGTCCGTTTCTATATGTTGGTAGGCGACGTTTTTCACAACGCTTCGTGTACGGGATTTTTTTAATTCATATTATCTTCGTCGACGGCTGCTTTCACGCGAACATGACGGAAAACAAGGTGGTAACGAATTCTTGAAATTTTTCAACACACAATGGTGTCTTTTGAACTTCGGAACCGTAGCTTACTTTTTTAGGCCATTCTTTTTATTCGCATACATTTCAGCAGTTCCATGCTATATATATCGTCATTTTGGAAAATTGCATGTAACGTCAAGATACGAACAAAATGTATTTTAAAGAACCGATAACCAATAGAAATTGAATTAGTGACTAATCTTTGACTGATAAGCGTATATATATGATAGATATAATGTTTTGGATTTCACTAAACTATCGACACAGTGTTAAAATAATATTGGTAATAGTCGCTTTTACAATTGACACATTTATTGTAAAACGATGAATCTGCCTTCTGATATCATCACGTTTAGAGCATTTAAAATAGAGCAATATCTATTTAAAGCCTATTCAACGAGTTAATTGGAGTACTTACGTTGATTCCTATTACCATGGATATGATCCTTTATTAGTGCTACGAATCTTTTATTCCGGCAAAGTAAACTTCTCTTTTAACACTATTACGCCACAAAATCATAAACCGAAGCAAAATCTTTCTAATATTATTTGGAATATGTATGTCGATTTTTATTGTTAAATCTTACTTGTATATTCGTTATTACGGTTATCATTGAGAATATTTATTTTACAACTCGTTAATACGCTTCTTTCCTTCGATTAAAATACTCAGGATATTTATTATTGTCATAATTATCGATCTTCGTTATGGGAGAGCAAAACAATCCACTAGAACTTTTATCCTCCTAAATTATATTTTTATTTAAATGTCGGTATATTCTCAAATTCTGTGACATTTTATATCAGTCTTTTAGGGTTGCTCATGCATAATCGTCGTCTTTTTACGACGATATGAAGATTACAGTATCGAAGTGATAAGAAAAATGACTTTACCTCTAAATTCATGTTCTCATCCACAATTATAGGCTATTTATCACTAACCGCTATTAGTATACAATTATTTTCCATTAAACTCCACTTTTTTCTGTGTATGTAGAATCATTTGAATAATTATGTGCCGACAAAGCGATCACTGAAAGACAGGACTTAGCGGACGACAGTATTAAGAAGTGTAGACGCAACAAGAAATGTTTTTTCATTACTTTTTTCTTTTTTTTTTTTTTTTTTCTTGTTTCACTTGATCAACAAGATCGGGAGAGCGAAGCTTTTCTTTCGTTCAATGTTAGTTCAAAGTTAAGCTTCATCCGTTTTTTACTTTGACAAAAAGGCAAGATTCATTTGCGTATACGCAAATCAGGTTGTCTTTGCATTTTATTTACTGGATACGTTGGAAGCTTGTACTTCCGGTAATTACACGCCCTTGAATCGTTCGAAGGTCACCGTACGCGAGTTCACTGAAACCGAGTTTTTTGTTTTAAAGAAAAACGAAACAAAACACGTCGGATCGGCTAACGTTTTCCTCTCGTGGCGTGATTTTATTCAAGTCTAAAAACTTTATGCGAATAATATCGAAGCAATAACGTGAATAAGAATCCGTCCTAATATGACTGGCATCGTCGATTTGTTCGTGAATCAATTTGTTTACACAGTTGTTTAAAATTAAGCGAAAATAACAAGCGTGGACAGCATGAGGAGCGAATAACAGACGTAGATCTATTTTCAAATCGAATTGAAGGCAGATTATTCTATGTTCGATATGCAAATCCCTTTGATATTTAACATTCTAAACGCTGCTCTATCTGAATAATAGAGCGACGTAGTATACGTTGGATAAGAACTCGATCGAAAAAACGTGCTCGCAAATATGTATACGACGATAAAAATAGAGGTACTTCTTTTGTAGCGTATTCCTACTGGTTCGGTTTAATACTTTTTCTCTGGGTGATTCGATTCTGCATTGATCTTGGGATTAAAAAGAGAAATTTGGTTCGTCGATCGTTCAATTCGCGAATAACGGTGCGAATGTTTTTAGAGCAAACGGATTCCTATGACCTTTTTATGACTGTTTTATGTACTCTTGATAAAAATTCTTGTTAAACACGTGTTTGTCCGGATGACAGAAAATTTATCATCCGTATAAAGAGTAAATTATTTCTATATGGTTAAAAATAGCATTGGAACTCGTTATCGGTGGAATTTATTTTGGCAACGGATGATATCAGATGATTCAAAAATAAATATGATAATAAAATTATAAACACATTGAAACGTGTTAGAGCAAGAGGAGCAAGCTACAAAGAATCGCAAAACCGATACTGATAATCGCACGTGTAATCTACGCTTGTTTCGTCTTTTTTTTTTTTTTTTTTTTTTTTTAGAAAAAATTCACGATAATTATTATTCTTCGGTATAAAACGATCTCGCATACGAATCAAGATCGTTGATCATTAACCGCGTGGAAACATGCTGCGAGAAATCTGTTTCTAACTTGAAACATTTTCTATGCCCTGTTGAAATAAATAAAGTACAGGGAGGAGTAGCGATCTTCGTTTAGTCGATCTTTAACGTTACGTTTGGCTATTGCTTTGCTCTTTCCATGTATTTCGTGAAACGTAACAATTTATGTGTATATATGCATATAATTGAGATATGCGCAAGTACATATTAAGGATCGCTTGTACAGCTATTTTCATAAGCCCTCGTGGAAGTGACGTGTTTCGAAATACACCATTAAGGATGTTATCCCGATAGAAATAGAATACACGCTCGTTTTTCCTTTGGCGCGCGTATTTAATAAATTACTGATACGTCATCGTCTCTTTGGGATTAGTTAGAGCAGTAATTTCTCGACGATTAAACATAGAAATAAAAGTAAAACTTTTAGTCGTATTCGAGTCGTTGTTGGTATGTTTATAATTGAAAACAGCGAAGTAACTGCTCTAATAAAATCTCAATATGAATGTTAATTCTGAGAAACGCTCGAATATCGATAGGTTCATAATTATATATATATTTCCATAAAATTATAGAAATCGTGCAGTTTACATACAGTTTCAAGTATCGAATGTACCTGCTTCGGAACGTACGATGGTGTAACTCGTCGATTTTCAATAAATACAGAGTACTTACGTACGTTTCGCTTGTTCACAGTTGCAATTAGATAAGCTATAAGTACGAGTCTAACGAGATGATCGGATGTACTTTTATTTCTTTTCGTTTATTGCATAATTTCGTATTATCGCATGATTGTGGCTAAATGCGACATTTTTGAAATACCCAATATCTCTTGTTCTACGCCCTTAGTTACAGAAAACGTAAATTCTTTGACTGTTACGTTATTCGTATATTCGCAAGGATAACATTCGCGTATATATAAATGTCTAATAGTTGGACAATTATTTAATCGACGAATGATCATTTTCATCGATAAATGAGCTGGCATGATTCCACGGAGGTACAGGTGGCCCAGTTTCTAGAAGCAATCTGTATAGAAAAAAGTGGACAGCGTTCGAGGTATTCGTTGAAATATTCCACGTGAAATCGATGCGTAACAAGACAAATTTACTACGCCGAATAGCCGAGTCTCGTGGAATATTGGAAGTGCTCGTACACTGTAATCGAAACTGCAAGTCGTCGGCAACAAAAAGCCGGGATTTCACCATATTTCTGAAAACGCACTTTCACCGTGCTGAATTCCCATCGATTCTTATAAAACGAGGCAATCGTCCTATCGCCGCCTGTGGGCGTTTCGACATAAGCTCAAGTTTGCGTACCCGACGAGTACTTACTCCTGACATTTTATACGGTGTGTCGAGCTTCCTTGAAACTTCATTAAAATGACGAAACAACGAGTAAAACGGGAAGGCAGCGGGTAGATGTTATACGAAAGAAAAACTTGTTTACAAAGTGCCGCGTAATATTAAATAGACATCAGCATCTTTTCTTTTTTATTTTAATAACATTATGAAAGATATAAATTTACAAGAATCGTCTTTGCCGTCGCGTATCTTACGCTTATCTACGTATTATGTGTGTTGTGTATCTAACATATAAAATTTCTGCGTACCCGACACATTATTTAACGCAAAGTCACGACTGTTGTCGGATCGTAGCGGTCCAATAATTTCGCGTATCGCAACTTCGTTCTCTTCGACGATCTCCTTACGGAACCATAAACCGAAACATTCTCCATGAAAGCGAAGCGAAATCAAGCAATAAACACGTGCACGCGTAGAATCGGAATCGTGACAAAAATAGACGTTTCCTTGATGGTTCGGTCGGTGAATGTTAATACACCGTTTTGTCCAGCAATTTTGATGGCATAAGCAGGACGTGCTGTGATTGCAGAGCCGCGTGGGCGTGCAGATATCGATGCCGCGTGTATCGAAGCCGGCGCTTAGGCGAGACCCTCGCGGATTTACATTCCAAGTTCTAAGGCGGGCGCTTGATGGTAGGCGTTACATTAGTCTCGCTAAACACGAACGTCTTCCACTGTACCTGCATATATCCTCGTAATGTCGAATCGAGTACTATTCGAGATTTAATCGCGAATAAAAGCAACGTTGAATCAATAGGTGCCATTCGACTCGATAGCGGAGAATAAATTCAACGCAATTTCGATTTAATTCGAACCTAATCCGCTCGATTACGCTCAAACGTACATACGTTCTTCCGAGATGGGTTTTTGAAAAATTGGTTTGCCAATGTAGAATTTTTAAGGCATTCGTAGTATAAAATAATAAAGAAATCCGAATTCCGCATCACGCGTTTTGCGATCTAATCTCCACAAACCATTTAACGCGAACGGACACCAATTTGTTTATCTTGAAGCACCGTTTTTGGAAATTGCAGTGTAGCAATGGCGAACGATCAAATATAATCGCGTGGGAGTGGAGCGATCGAAGTAAAAATAACTGTTTGCTTTCGTTCGGCATATTAGTTCGGCATATCGAAAATCTGCTTCTTCTTTGCATAAACATCGGACGGTTTTAGATTAAAGAGACACTTCGAGCGAAATAAATCGATCTTTAGATCTGTGCGACGATCGAAATAGAAATAGCGTACAATTAAGAGGAATAATTGAAAAGTTACGTATTGTAATTCAGAATTGATCAAAGACTAAAGCAAACTGTATTTCTCTGACAATTAATTAACTATTATTTCTTGATGGATAATGAATCACGTTTCACTTCGTTTACGATAATTAATTTCATACGCTCGCTACATCCTTCCTTTGTTGTGTATTAACATTCTCCTAATTATATATATATATATATATGATAAAATTCATAGACTTTTATACAGGGTGGTCCTTAAAAACGCGATACTATCGTTTACTGGGTAATTCTAGGTGAAAAAGTAGGTAGAAAATGTAAAATAAAATTTTTGCGATCGGATATTTTCGCGTTCTACGGACAGACCAGCTCGTACCGTTCTCGATTCTTCGTCAAAGAACCGAACAACACGCTCGTTGATAGCTAAAGCTGGCGTTAGACTTGCACTCTCATCAGACGCTTGCATACCACTTTCTAAGGCTGGCGCCCGTGGTAGGCGTGTAGCATTAGCTTCGCAAACGCGATACGTTTCGTTGCACCTCTGAGTTCACCGCGGTGTATTTTTCTTTTTCATTCTCACTCTCGGCCTCGTGCGCTAAAACTCTTCGTGCGTACTTAACAGACGGATCGTTCCCTCTTGCATTCCTAAACGCTATTGTGTCCAGTGATTCTTCTTTTTTTTACTGAAACGCTACAGCGATAAAAGCGGCCACGTGCTGATAGGAAACGGTCGATCGACGGATCGTGGACTTGACTTTTACGAGACTTTGCGAGAAAAATAGTGGAGAAGAATACGACGACCAAAGGAAACGGACTTGTTTCTTTCGTTCGTAGCCATTTAAATCGTAGTAGCCATTTAAATTTAACCGCTTAACCCGTTCGCGTAATTATTTATTTATCTCCTCTATAGAATTATCATCATTTTTAGACATTTTGAAAGGTACTCGTAAGATCGTCCGTTAAAGTCCTGTCGATATGAACGATAACACGTTCATGTAGCAAGTATTATTATGTATCGTTAGGTATCAAGATCAACTACTCGGAAGGTAATTGAATTAAAATACAAAACCGTGCCACATCCTGCCTTTCTTTCCGGACGATGTTTCCCACCAATTATTACATTTGTAAACGCTCAGACAATCTTGCGAAGCAGGACAACTGTGATAATTAAGGACTTTGAGAAATGTATTAATACAACTCGTTCTCTTCGTGGAAAAAACACAAATGGTTCGATATTTCATCCGTTGCGTTCGCTCTATCTCTGTATGATAAAAGGTAAAAGTTTCAGTTCGCTTGCGCTTCGAACCGAATTCCATCGTTGAACGTCGGATTGAGAAGCGAGATAATCATTAATAACGAAGCTATGCCGTTGGTTTATTAAAATATTTCTTGTTGTTTGTGCGAAAGAGGAATGAACGAGAAACGAGCGGCGGGAAGGAGGTAATCGATCGACGAGGATCACGATCTGCATTAGGGCTCGAGGCACGACCGGTTCGTCGCGAAGAAACGCGGTCGGCCGTTAGAATGGCGCCACGGAAAGCATTCCGTAGGCACGCGTTCGAGATTTGACTCGCATTTTGACACTGTGAGTTATACGCGATCGAAACCCAGGTCAGGAGCAGCCGCTAATTTTAGCCTTTGACTGCTTCGTTATGCGAACTGTGTCTTTTTCTTCTTTACACACACACACTCTCTCTCTCTCTCTCTCTTTCTCTCGAATTTTGGTCGCCGCGATGCCAACGTACCCGATATGACCGTTTCTGTTGCTTTAATTCGCGTTAGGCCGCGATTTTTAATGGACCAACGCGATCGTCTTGGAATGCTCTTCGCGCGCGGCCCGAAGACGGAATTAATCGCCTTCTGGTTACAAATTACCGATCGACCACCGCGCGTTCTTTCGTGCCACGTTACTCATTGTCAGTCGAAGACGCGATACCGCGTTAATACCGATGTTAATCGATCGAATTGTATCGTCGCATTCTCTCACGAGTATTCCTAGATATTTATTATCTTTCTCTTTTTGAAAGCAAAGGTAATAACGTTGCTGGCAAAGTGTTTTACGAAGGAATACCGCCACTGTACGTTCAACGTGCGAAATGATTGGCAAAGTTATCGATCAACGGTATAAAAGGCAAAAATGGAACGAGTTCTCGGAAAGGAACGATGACTAAAACGATTTCGAGGGAGCTCCGATAAAACGATACATATTGGATTGGAAGTTGGTTGGCGAGAACGGATCGCAGACTAGCGTGATCGTTGGTGTGGGAAGTGCCGTGAAAAATAATACGTTTCAGGTTCGTCGAGTGCAGACTGCGTTCATGTCGGACTGACGTCATGGTTACGCGCCGTTGGCGAGCTAACGACCGTTTTCATAAAATCGCGCGTGTGCCCTGCAATAGGAGCGTGTGCATACCCGCAGGAAACCGCCTTCGAAACGTTCGCACCCGAGGCCGAATTCTCAAGGTCGTTGCACCGGGAGCACAGGCCGGGGCTGCACTTGACGCGCACGAGCGCCCTTTGAAGCTTCCACCAGGCGCTCCATTCACGCCCCTTCCTTCTCTTCTTCTTCCCCCTCTTCGTCTCTTTGTCCTCGTCTTTCCTCTTCTTTCGCTCCTTCGCACTTGCCGCTGGATCGTCGTTAAAAATTCCTTCGGCAATTTATCTTCCTTAAGGATTGCGAAGGGTGAAGTAGTAGGTGCTTCGCAGCTGATATGGGAAGTACAGATTAGTTTCCAAATGGTGCGAGTAATACATCCAGCGAAATCGCGTTTCGTACGATGTTGGACGTTGACGTTGAAGAATCTGGATTTACGAAAGACGATAGCGGATACTCCGCTATAACGCATGAGATAGTCATTTTCTAACGGTTAATAGAAGATAGATTTTTCAAAGCGATCTGTGCAAGCGATCTGAGATTCGATGACGTTGCGGAGAAAGGAAAGAAAATAAGAACGAATTGATAGTTTTCATCGCAAGAGTTATCTAATGACCGTTTGGCATCTATTTGCGTAAGCGGGGTTCGTTCCGAGATCAGGTTTTCCCAAAAAGATAAGTGTCGAGTAGAAAAATTCCGTTCTACGTCTTGATCTGCTCTTTTAGACGGGAAACCATTCCACATACCATCGTTACAACGTCGTTTCTAATTCCTCGAATAATCTTTAATCTCTAGTATTATTTATATCGAGAAATTAAACGAACGGTAGCGAGGCATTTATCGAAGAAGACAGATATTCTTTGTTGTATCGTGAGGTCTACGGAAGTTTGATAGCGCGATAAGAGATCACAAAAATAGCAGAAAATACGCAGAAATAATTGTTAGATCACTGGTAGTCGACGATCTACGATAAATGACGATTAAATGACGCTCGGCTGTGATATTTATCGGTTAACTGTCCGACTTTTGCGCTTCTTTTCTTACAAGCAGAAACACGACGAACCTGTGTGACTTTCGAATCTCGATTGCTCGTGAAAAGATACAATTTTTCAACTTAAACCAAGGCTCGTGTGTAAAGTTGAAACTTTATGACGTAAACGGTATCTCTGGGAAGAAATATTTCAACGTTTTATCAGGAACGTTTGATTCCTCGCTTATCTGTAATTAACAAAAAGCTTACAAGCTTAATAAAAAGGAGCGGGAATTTAATTAGGCGGAAGAGCGATAAAATTTCGTGATTCACAGCTATGTGCGTGTAAAGGGAAAACGCACGATAGAAAGGTGCGTGTTTACAATTGATTAACAAAGAGGAAGTAATTACGTGTTATTAGCCGTACCATCGCCGGTTATTATTATTCAAATACCGATACGATTACGTCCACGAGCCTTTGTTTCTCAGAACTTCTGTGGACTGATTAGATAGTAAACTAGAGAGAAGCACGATACACCTTCGAATTCGTTCGACGATAAACGAAAAAGGAAATAGGTAATCGAAAGACTGGTATGTTTACAGAGTTTCTTCTCCGCGAAATAACATCGACGCGAGAAAGAATGGTCGTCGATCCTTCTTCTTTCTTATGGAAGTCTCTTCTTCTTTTCTGTCCACGGTGGAAACGGACTCTTTAAAACGATTTATCGTCGATATCTGCTTTAAAATCGAGCCTGATAGAACATCTAGAACGGTACGTTCGTATAGAAAGCTGATTAATATGCACTTGAATTTTCGCTTCGAATATTCTTCGAAATATGCTTTCTCGGTTTCGTATACATCGAATCTAATTTCATCGTTACGATCTGAGCGTGATAACTTACAACACAGGATGATTTGTCAAAAGCAGGACGTCTCGTATATAAAATTTCTAGGAGAAGACATACGGAGAAAAGGTGATTGGGGCACCTGCTAGGACGCGACGTCCCATGGCGCTCTCGAGAATCTTATAGACCGGTCACACCTAGCTGCTTCTCCATTCTCCGTGCCTTTCTTCTATTTCTTCGGCACGTTCAAAACTCGTTCCTCCGTAACACAAGCGGATCTTTAATAGCCTCATTCAGTGCGCCTGATCATCGACTGTACCTTTTACGGAGGGCCATAAACAAATACTTGTACATACTTACGTGAAAATTCTCTAGTAACTTGGTTTCTTGGTTCTAAGCGATTAAAATGCCTACCATTCGTTTTCACTGTCCGATACATACTAGCGAACGTCGGTTTTAACTTTTAACTAGAAAATATTTCGCGATCGAGAAAGACCATCGGCTTCATCGAGTTGATCTTTTCAATTTACTCTTTTCAATATTCCAACGAAAATATTGTGCGTTGCTTTAAGTAGAAAAGCTTTGCACGCAAGTGGTTAGAAAAATACCGTAATTTTAATTTATCTAAAAAATCGTTAAAAATCATTTTTTGAAACTTTCGTTCGTATCGTATATTTTGTATTATATTGTCACACCTGGTGTAGCTACACCTAGCGAAGACTTGTCTACAACTCGCAATTCTGAAAATACTTTTGAACGAGTAAACGTTGTATAATCGGAATATTTTATAAATATCTCTGCATATTAATGCGACTTTCGCAAGAATAAGGCAGCGAATAAGATTAGGAATAGAATTAAAAACGTGTAAAAAGACCGCTATTAGTGTTGACAGTGTGGAAAGAAATATGTAGAGAAAAGATAAATTTCTGGGTGAAACTTTAAAAAACATTTTTTTAAACAAACAAATCCCTCGATACCCGCGAAATACTCCGATATTTAGAGGTTTCGTATTATTTTATCGTTATTACCATGCTGCTCGAGTTACAGCAGCTTCGATTCATTTATTTTCCTTCGCTACCATTTGCTTTGATATCTCACCGTTTCTTCGATTCCATTAAAATCGGACGGGCTTTCGGAGAAAAACGATTATAAACTGCTCTCATTAAATCGACATAAACCTTCGTACATAGTTTACGATAAACGAATCAATATTGCTCGTGAATCTTTGGATTTTTTATCTATCTGTACCTTTGCCGCGAAAAACGATATTTTGTCGTGGAAATATCAAAATTTGATGATTCTTATCGAAAAATTTACGACTATATCGAATGTTATACGTTCACATACATACGTTACGTGGCTTCTTTTTACTATCTTGTCGAATAGACGCTTCAGAGAAACGAAATATCGTATATCTTATCCTGATATCGGCACAGTTATGGTTGCATTAAACTGTAAGTTCCTTTTCAGTAACACGAAGAAAATAGCTTTCGCGGCAAGTGTTTGGAACGAGCACCTTTGAAACACGCACCGTCATGCTTGTTCTAATAATACAACCGAGAAAGGACCACGTACCGCTACATATTCGCGGAGTAACGCTTGATATTTGCAACGCGTATGAATAAGTCGTGTTGTACGCTACGGCAACATATCATTCTATCGAAATAATTAATGACCGCAAAACAAATAGCGTACACACGATAAAACGCGTTCAGAGCCGATTTAACGAATCAGTTTGATGAAACAGTGTAACGTTTTTTTATTTTTTATTTTTTATTTTTTAATTCTGGTCCATCTTAAACGAGCTACGCTGCAAAATTGTATTTCTTCGTTTCCGCAGACATCTGTAAAGTTGATCAAAGTATCTTATTATGATAATCATAAAATATGTCGAAATATGCAAGTAGCATACGTAAAGTATGAAAATATAACGCAATAACTATAGAAATATATAAAAAAATGTGCCATAAATATACGAGACATGCAATGATAATAGTGAGTTTATTACAATTAAATTGCAATTAAAGTTACAGTGAACTACAATCACTTTTTTTATATCAGCTATAGATAGCTGATAATGTTTATCGTTTCGCTCGACATCATACGGCGTAACTGGATACGACACAATGTAATTGTTAATTACACGTTGTGGAAAAGCGATACGTTACGGTTGGCGAGCGTATGATAGCTTTAGTTCGAGCCGTTTTTAACTTAACGTTATCCTTAAACGGTTCCTTATGAGTCTTAATACCGACTGTATACAAGTCAGTCCACCTTCCCTGGAATCACCCTATACATTATTAATTGTTGCATTGCCGTGGAACTGCGTAGCTATAAATGATCGCGCGATTGGCATATCGAACCGAACCTAACTAATCATCCGCGATCCAAAGTCGAAGAATATTTACGAAGGATCGAATATCGTCACGTTGCTAGTGGATGGCCATACAAGGTGCAAAAAGATTTGTATGCCGCCGTGTGGCTTCCTTCGCGTCCGTCTATTCATCCGGAACATGATTCTCGCGTTGGGACTGAACAGAATTTATATGGAAGTCGCCATCGATGCTTGCAAATAATCGGGGCCCTCTGACGCGCGAGATTAAGCCGCGATAATTGGACTATCGCGTCGTCGACGATCGTGTATGTACAGCTTGCTCGAGATTATTTATTGGAACGTGGTACCAGTTGGTATGAGTCACGTGGCTCTATTATCCTCTTCTCCCCGTCCTGTGGAGACGTCTTCTGGATATGTAAGTGGGCCTGAAAATAGCTGCGTTCGTCATGGCCAGTGACGACATCGCACTAGTGGGCCCAGTGGTTGGTTCAGTTTCGTTGGATTTTCTCGACGATTCGCGAAATCGTTTGCGATTCCGTGCAAAAGTCTTGGGCCATCTACGACGAGGAACCCGTATGGACAACTGTATCTAATTATATTAGGAAATGTTTCCACGTGGTGTCATATCGAAACGAATCTGTACAGGTTTAGATATATAAATTTGTTGTAATGTAAGCAATCAGGATCAGAGGTTAACAGGTTTTTGCATTCGATTTTGCTGTGCAAATATTTACATAACGCTTGATCAGAAAATGAATTTCTTTTTTGTAATGTAAGATAATCTTGGATCTAGAGTCTACGTTTTATCTTACAGAATATATTCTTATATGTCATGTCGTAAATTTTCGTCCTTCGTGTTAGACGTTAATTTGAACGAGAGAAAAGGAAGGAAAGAATTTGTGACTCGATCGTCGTTGGTAAATCATACCTACGGCACTGTCTTTTTATTTATCAGAATAGAACAGAATGGGATCTAGTAATGATTTATTATTATTAATCTTTCTAATCACCAGAAGTTTAAACAAACAACGCGATTTATAATGGTGGATGCTCGTGTCTTTTCGATATTGTTCAACGGCTAAAAATAATCTAGAAAACAGGATCGCTTTGAATTATCTCTTTGTATCCCATTCCATTATCGATTCGTGAGGGGCCACTAGATAAAAGAATCAAGTTCGTAAACGAAGAAATTCGATTAAATAATCTTCGAGCACACGATCTCAAATAACGAATAGTAAGTGTATTTAATGGTAAACTTTGATGTACACTGAAAATTATTTTGTCGACAGCGAATATTGTTTTTGTTCTCCTTAACACTAGCAGTATAATCGCAACATATTTATACTTGTATAATATATTACTTCCATTCATCAATAATTTATTTGTAACAAATTTATGCTGCTAAACGACTAATAGATGAATAGTTCAAAGAATTTAGTGAATCACTGTTTATGTCTACATTTAGACGTCTTTCAGAATACCTCGGGTTTCTTTAAGAAATTATCAATTTATTTTAATATGGAAATCGTATAATTAATCAACGTTCAGGCGTGATGTAACAGCAGCGTGAAGATATTTCTTGGAAACGATACAAGAAAATTATAAATAATGCACTTTCATCAGATCACGAACCGGTATCGTAATATTAGATTATTATATTATCAACAGATTTTTATTAATATTCATGTTTCGATAAGACTTGTACGTTAACCGTAAAAATTGATAAATTTTGTCTAACGTATCATCGCTAATCGACTAATATTTCTAATAAAAAGTCGAATGACCAAAGTAAATATAGAAACATGGTCCTAAATTTGCGAATTTCTCATTTCACTTATACATTAAACATTTTTCTTTTATCTTCCTTTTTTTTTTTTTTTTTTTTTTTTGAAGTCAATGAGCTTTATAAACGGTGCTTCATACGGTCGAAATTTGATACCGGCGATATAAAACTCGTCGAAATGTAGGAAACATAAATAATGATTCGCATTTCGACGTGTCGCTGTCAGAAATCAGTATTTATCTTTTAATATTCCGTATTTGCCCGTTGGACTATTGGATTTATTAACGTCGATTCAACGATAAGCTTTAAAAGCTATTCGATGTAATTTCAAGAATCAGAATTTATTTGTTCGGTGTAAGTGCTTCTGCAGCTCCTTTAATAAAGCGCTCCAAATAGAGTCCTCGTTTTAAAGGCTTCGGAAATTTCCAGCCCACCGTAATTCATGCGGTCCGCGAAAGAGAATATACATTGATCCTGAATCAATAAATTCGTGAAAGCCAACGTACAACAGGTTGAACCTTCGGCAAGTTTCCATTTACGGATCTTTTTTCGCCTGTCAGAAGCTTGCTACGCAGACGTCCAAACTATACGTAGCAGCGTCGGCCCCCTAATAAAAGTAATTTTATGGAGCGGTCGAATTAAAATCGAGTTTAATCTTCTGATGTCCTTTATTGATATATGTGCATATAATTCGAACGTTCCACGAACTGCCTCCCTTCGAGAGAAGACAGGGGCAAAAAGGAAATAGAAAATATAAAATGCTGGGTAAACTCGAGACTTCCTAACGTCGCGCGTATCCTAATGGTTAATTAAGCTTACATTGAATTTCCTATTCGTCACCGTCGTTATATTACGGTTAATGAGTTGGTCAGTCCAGACTGAACAGGCCGAACGGGATGAACGAGACGTTGGGAATGGCAGCGGGCCTAACGTGCCAGTGATTTACCGTCCATAAAGTTTCGGAGTTCTATTTTTACCACCTCCCACCTCATCTGGAGCGAGAAGAAGCCTCCTTTACGCTCCTTCTCTGCTTGTACGCAGCTTCCGCTGTGACTGCAGCTTAGAAAGAGAGAGAGAGAGAGAGAGAGAACGAGCAGAGAAAACGAACAGCGAGATAAAGAGAGAAAGACAGACTTCTCTGGCCCACTTGCTGTGACTTGTCTCGTCGAGTCGACTCGTTGCACTCGACTCTGTGTTGAAACCAGTCGAGTGACGTCACGTATAATTAGTTCTTTGATTCCATCTATCTCTTTCTCTCTTTTTCCCCAACCTCTTTCACCCCCTTTCCTCACCCTCGACTCCCCCTGACTCCAGTGTCGTTTTTATCCAACCCAACGAGCCTCCGCCGTTCCTGCTCACAGTGATGTAATTGAATCACTCTAGAAGATTAGCAGTTTTAGATTTTGATAACGACGGTTGCATAATCGAAGCTGTTTTACAAGTCGATAGTTCTATACGTATCTACGTTTCAGCAATTTACGTCAAAAAGAATCAAAATTACACGATAATCTTAACGTGCAAGCGTTTTATCGTCTAGAGATATACGTATGTATCGTTCGGCAATCTTTCAACTAGGGACAAATTATCATGAATTCCCTAGTGTCAACTAACAGAAGCAGAAACATTTTCTCGACACGCTGTTTAATGGGTTAACGTTTCCATATGTTACTCGCAACTGTCTACGCTTTCAACACGTGTAAGAGATAAATTTGGTTTGTTTTTCGAGACAGAATCGTTAAATAATATCAATTTTCCTTAAAAAGAACAATTTGGTAAATCGATGTGGAACGATGTTGTCATGTTGCTGAAAGAGAAACGGTAGAATCGATACGTTCGGTTCCGTCGATCGTTGCATAGACAGGGAGTTAATTAAACAGGTGTTTTTCCAAGTGCCTACTAAAATGCCATCCGGTTACGCTACTGGCTGTCCCACTCTCGATGTTTCTTCTTGTCTCTGTTTCACCTACAGCGTTCCCTCTTTCCGTCTCGTTCCCGGTTTCGTTCCTCGACTGTTCTCCCCGCCACGCTTATCTCGTCGTGGCTAAAAATAGACCCTGTCACGGCCATCGGCGACATTTTAAAAAGCCGCACAAGCGGCCGGACGACGAGCTTCGAACCAAGCCCACGAACGAACGAATTAGCGCCTCCTCGAGATATCGTCATTGAACAGTGGCGCCTTCTCGCGAGCATATTTCACTTTCTGCTCCTCCACCTGTTGCTCCCTGCAAATTGTGTTTTCGATCGCGCTCCGTCGGTACGTGCGAAATACATCGTGAATTCTCATCGGCCGATCCACTCTACTCTTTCGTTCCTCGCAATTGGAATCTTTTTCTTTTTTAACTTATTTCAGATTTCGAACCATATAATATGAAAAATAAAACGTTGATATCGAAATGATTTTTATTCGTTACCTTTTTTATTATAGGACATTTCGAAAAACAAGGGGACTTATAAATTGTTAGTTTCATTCATAGTTAATTCAGACGAATTCCTTCATGTTATTGATACTAAATTTATACTATACTATACTATCGATACAACAGGCGATATTTACTCGAAGATAACGTTGCACGCGATAAAAGTTTGACACATATTTATCAATTAAAACATTACACGTCACAGTAGCTTTGTTTCGTAAAAACTTGTTGCACAAGAAAGCTTAATTTAACAATTAACGATCCGATCTTCGTTAAGATTAATGGATGTTATTAACGAAATTAATGCACGTGCCTTTTCTTCTTTCCCGTTTTATTCAGTTTCATCCAACAAGTAGTATGTTCGATAACAACGATTTTTGAAAAAGGAAAAAAAAGAAAGATTCAAGTCGTTTGGTCCCATTTTAAACAAAGTTATTCTGTTTTAAGGAGTTGTACGAATACTTTCTACACCCATTGCATATATGTATGTATTTATGTACATCGGTCCAGTAGATCGAGGTCAAATGGACGGACCTATGAGACGAGAAATTACCTGTGTTCTTTGGTAACAGCCCGGAGACCAAACGTTACGTAACGTTTTAGAGGTACACGTGTAGGTGGGAGAAGGGAAGTTGTTCCATTTACCCGTGTCACTTTTGCCAATATTCAAAGGGGGGTCAAACTCTGGGGAGATGCCTTGGGCGATGTATCGCCTCGATTCGGCACACGTTACGAAATTTCCTATGTATTCATAAATATCATAGGGTTTCGTACAGTTACACGTGTAACGAGTATTACGACATTTGTTGCAAATTGAATTAGCTATAAAACTTAGCTTACTAATATCTTTTTATTTCGAAGTTTGATTTGTCATTTCAATGCCAGGAATTAGCCGGATTGTCGTAGAAATTTATCAACAATCTTAAATCGAATGTATTGTAGATTTCTTTTTATTTGCTATTATTTATAGCTTTATTCAATTTTTGAAGCGTGTAAGGTTTGCATATGTCATTGGTTCGTCGTTTGTCAAGGCTCTTTCCCGTCTTCCGATCACACTTTTTCTATGTAGTCGATCAAGGACGTATAACTTGTTCGTGCATATTTTATTTCACGCATCAGAAGTGTCGCTTTCGCTTTCCAACTTGCTCGACGAGGAAACGGGTTCGTATACTGTTACACTTTTCATGACATGAAAACTTCCACCGTTAATTTCACCAATTATTTTCGCTTTTCCATGCAACGATTAACATTAACTTCGATTGGCTTCTTCGTGAACTGCGACTTCGACGTAGATTTAGTATCAGATTTGTCAGTGTCAACGGAAGAACAAAAATTTACAACATATCAGCGAATGTACTACTGTATCGGTAGAGCTACTTGTTAAATAAATAAAGGCAAAGTCTGGCGAACAAAGGCGAACGAAAGCTGGGAAGAAGCGCTTTTATCTGAATATCGTTTCCGAGAGCAACGAACTTGGACGGTAAGCTGATTCCAGCCGCGTTCGTTCGATATTCACACGCATTTATCGCGTGGAATCGCTTCGCGTCGCAATAAAAATAGTCAAAGTTTTCATTAAAACCGTTATCGTATATACGTATCTGTTGGTGCAATTGGCTGATGCACCGGTTAAACCGTTTGAAAACGAATCGATTTGCTACCAGCTTTGGTATAATACGCGTTTCTCGCCGTATTACGGTTTAACCGTCCGTGAAGGTGCAACACGTTTCCCGCTTCATCTACTGTGACAAGAATACGACCTACGGTGGGTGAACTCTTCGCCGTTGATCTTATCGTAAAAAAATACCCTGCTGCTCGCGATGACTCTATATCTTCGTCGGAATCGGCTGGTAACGGTGTCGCAGGGACGTTTATAAAAAGAGAAATAAATCTGTTATCTTTGGTAGAATTAAAATCTTACGAATTTAGTATAATTGTGAAATACGCGGTATGTGCTTCGACCTTTCAGCTATTCTCGCTCTTTCGGTATAAAAAGGTAGCATATACCTTTGTATGTTAGTTGGAGATTAGCATTTGCTTTTGATCGTTGACTCGTACAATAGTCTCATTGATCGAGTGTCCCTTTGTATTTGACTAGACTAAGTTGGCAGTATATCAAGTTCTTTTATCCGATAGAATGAAACGATGAAAGCAAGCGAATTATACGACAGAATTGCATATCTAAATTTACAATACGTTTCATGATTGAACATCCAGTTTGCAAGAGGATCGAATAGTTTGAGCCAACCTTGGCCGTCGATTAACCGTTTTCGTCATCGCGGCGGAACGAGGGCGGCTAACTAAGTTTCTAATTGGCCATTGGAAATTTTTAATACGTGTACCGATATTCTATCGTAGCGCGAAAATATTTTATCGCGTCGTTTCATCGACTACTCGAATCCATCTAATGTCGTTACCGTGACGTTTGTTGCATTAATAATTACGATTTGGTCATGGGTAATGGCAGCTGGCAGATTTTTACTTGTTTCTGCTAAAAGATCCTGTCCGTTTCGGACGTTCAACTTCGAAATTTCCATATTTTTCAAACGAAATTCCATAGGCCTACGCCAATGTCCGATCGCAACGGATACGTCTCGTGCACGAGATTAATTTAACCATTTTATATTAAGGACCACGCCTCCTCGTTTCAACGTTTGACGAAGTAAATCGACGAGCCCCGATACACTGTATCCTCGGTGATTCGACAGCGAGATCCGCAGAAGAAACGATCGGTGAAACGAAATTTCCATCGCTTTCGAAAGAGAAGGAAATTGATACTTTAATAAAATGTAAAAATATGCGAAACCGCAAAGAAGATCACATGGAGCGAATTCCTGGCCGATCAAAGGTGCTTGCAAAATGATGTCGGATTTCAGCTAACATCCCCCGGTGACCATTCGTGCGGCTGCGCAGCCGCGATTACGAAACGGAAATGCGAAGGTTTCGGTGGACGCCGTTTAAATAATTCAAACGGGACGTCCCGCGATGGTTGGACGGTGTATTCGCGAGATCGTGGACTACGTGCAAACAAACAAACGAAACAAACGATCGTCTCGTCGTATTGCGTGGTGGATACGGTTTCGAAAAACGAGGCAAGGTCTCGTTTCGAGACCACGTACATCCTCGTCGGAACAGTGCCAGCGTTTTTCTGCAAAGCACGAGGTTTATGAAACGCAAATTCTACTCTTTATGGACAACCGTGTCCAGAACTCGCGATTAGAAGTCGCGATTATGGCAATTATAAATCATTTTTAGCTCTGTAATTTGGCACGAATGTCGTAGGATACAAATTTCGCTGCTTGATCTTTCGAATGGTCATGGGTCCATGGGTCATAGGTGTTTCAACAGGTATTTTATAGTCGATAGCCGTAGTCGTTAAACGATACTACGCGGCAAACGCTGATATTCTATCGTAATAGTTTAATTTTGGTAATAAACGCAATTTAAGAGAAAGAACGTATCTGGTTCTTGAGCGAATAAACTATCTACTTTGGCAAGATCCCGAGCGTAAAAAGATTGTCTCGCGACGTTAGAAAAGCAATAAAACTTTGCACCTGAATATAAAAAAACAGATACGTATAGATGTATATTTCTAAAAATGGTAACGAGCAATTATGGTCGCCTGGCTGATCGTTCGTGTAGTAGAACCAATAATGACCTAGAAGCAGTAATTTCTTGTCAATGATTTTCCGCGGTGTTTCGTAAGGAAAAAAAACAATGAACAATTGCTCGGCTATTATGGACTTACGAAATCACAATATACAATTCGCTGCTATATGTTAATTGCACATATTATATAAATTGTAAAACCAAAGAACGTTGCCCCTCTGTAAAATCTTAACTCGTTTATTCATAAATTATTTATATTTGACGAATTTGTAGTGAAGAATCCTTAGATGATAATTATAATCGAGTGCGTAAGATAATAATTATAATGTATATTCATAAATTAGCATAAAATCAGGATGATAATTGTGAGATATTTATCTTTATTTCAAATTTGCCCAAACCTAAAATTAAATACCTAAACGTAGTTCTAATCTAAACTGTCGTCCATCTATAACTCAGCGACACTCGCAATTAATCGAGAGTTAATGATAATGCTATAGATACTATTAATAATCTTTTTTATTTATCGTACACGCGATACACTATAAATAGAAATCTCGTGCTTGCGAAGCAGCGGCCGGGAAATGATGTGTTGCGATTGCGGTATTCACGCGAAAATGATAGATCGGTTAATGATTCCTTCGCTCGCTGGTATTAATGGCCTGATATCTTCTTTTTATGAAAATCATTAAAAAGCCTCGTTTTCTTGCCAGCGTTGTTCTAAAAATAAAGGGATATCTTGTATCATTTGTGTCACTGCTCGTACGAGAGAGGCATTCTAATTAAGCCATCGATCTTGTCTCCTGTACAGGTTTTTGAAACAGTCTACTCTGTGTGATGTAACACAGTATAATAGTTTGTTCTTTCCTATTATAATACCACATGGAGTAGATACGTACCATTTCTTAAGTCGTGTATTAACTTATGTCTTTTCCCTGTTATACGACTTAAATACGTGTGTATACGTTCGCGTTTCTCGTATCTTTTTCAAACATGTTTTGATGGAACTGCTATCTCTAGCATCCTTATACGCCTATAATAATTAAACAATTTCTGCAAATTTTTGACAACGGTGTTAATATTTTTTTATAAGGATCGTTACATCTTTGGTATTTTTGGAGTCAGTAACCTTTCAGCCACTCTCTCTCTCTCTCTGCTCCTGTCAGTGTAAAAATAAACGAAAGAAGATGAGGTGCGAAGAAAATCGCGCACATAACTGAAACGTGACAGGCAACGACGTTAAATGAATTTTTTAACGGCTCGGTACGTGATCATAGATATACGTGTAAGGTGTGTTCCTTTCGTGTCACATGGCGCCATAGAGGGTTGACGATGTAGCGACTCGTTGCGACTGCGACGATCCCTTTGCATTCCTCGGCGTAGTTTCGGTCGCGACGATCCATCGGTCGATCGAAATCGGTCGGGAAAATCGGTGAAATTGTCCGAAACGATAGATCGGATCGCCGCGAAGGCTGATCGCGAATGCTAGACGAGCAATAGGCTAGGTGAAAGGGGACCATTTTCGAAATACGTCGCAGCCAGGTCGACGTGCTGACTGGTAGTTTCGCGTGTGTACGCTAGCGCGTTCTGTGTTCGAGGAAGCGCGAGTCGCGATTATATCTCAAAAATAGACCGTGCGCGAACTCGAGTTTCTCGTTAGTCTCTCGCCCTACGCGATCGTAGTCTCTTCGGCTTGGTCCTTTCCGTCCAGTTTCGCGTTCAACGTCTGAGGTGTTGTTCGCACCTTCTCGGTACATACCTCGCATCTGTATCCGTAGTTCATATGTCGTTTTCTTTAGTTAATTTAATAAACAGTGGCGACAGTGTAATGTATTTGATATATGAAATCGCAAAGTATTCGAAATCCTTGTTTCTCGTCCTTACGAGCGACGGTGGTTCGAGTAACGTAACGCGGATTTAAAAATTATAAAAGATACGATATTTGTAGATTCTTGTTGATTTGTCTAACGAATAACGTCGTTGGCGTGGACTTGTGCGGATTTAAACGATCGACATAGTCGATTCGTCGATTCTTCGAATTACCTTTAACGAACAAATGAAATCGTTCGCGTGAAACAAATGGAACATCCCCGTACCTTCGAAATAATCAATGACAAACCGCATTGATTATTTCGTTGCTTAAATTAAATAAATAATCGTGTTTTATATTAAAACATTGGTCGATTTCTACATGAAATACGTTATCAAATATGGTAAACGGAAAGTACCACGAATTAATATCGATTAATCTACATCGATGATCTACTAATTTGCTGTTAATTCGAGTCGCGTATAAGCTTATTGCATTTCATTAAAAGAAATTAAAGACAATTTTGCAACGTAGCACGCTAACTGACTACTTACGATCCAGAAATTTGTTCCTTAGGAAATGCAAGGATCTGACGTTAAGAGTTGAATTAGAAATTTCTCTACCCTTGGCATTCGATCGTTAATCACGGGCACGGAATATCGCATCGATTCTCAGGCCACCATTAAATAGACATTAGCTACGTTTCATTATTAACGTATAATTAAGACAGTCCCTTTTTTACATCCAACCTCGCGCTAATCGACGGTCATCGTTCACGAAGCATCGAGTTCTTTCGATCAAATCTACGGCCTTTCTTGTCAGTTCGACGGAGACTCTTGCAAGTGACGGTTCTACGACCAAGCCACTATCATTCGCGATCGATCGAACAAATCGATATCTGTACACATATATAATTCCGTGTATGTACACAGTTATTAAATTTGATGTTGGTGATATTTATTTGTAAATTCTTCGAACGATCGAGCACTCGGTGGAAGAATGGTACGATTGCGCCATTTTATAATTTTAAGTTCTTGCGTTCAGAAGTGTTCAGTATTTTGCGAATAAAGAAGAGAAGGGCAAAGTGTATCGTATCGAGAGAAAATTGATTTAAAATTTATGTAAATTTCGTGAACGTTGTTGACGATTTGTCAGGATCGTGTTAGAGAGGTGACTACGGTGACCCGTGGGATTTTGTGCGAAAATAGTGATACCTCGTATAAAGATAAAGATAAGGTAGCTGCCTTAAAAACAACGTTAAGTCACGAAATTTTCTTTGTTATAAATTTCAATCGATAAACTTATAATACAAATAATGATATTACACGTTTATGCTAACCGCTACGAAATAAACGTAATGTAAATTTCTATAGACGATTCGTTACCATCGCAATTTTCTTTCGGTGTATATTTATCGATTGTTGGTGTCTGAAATATTTTCTATTGTTTAGCAGATACAACGTTTCGATATAACATACGAAGTGACTGGAAACATTGCCACTTCACGGTGATAAAGATCTTCATTCACGTTATTCTTTCGTCCCTATCTCTGTTGAAAATTATTCCCGCGATAATCTTATTCTACTTGTATCTTTTAGAAAAACAAACAATTTTAGCCATATGGAAATATACCTACGCGTATATGCAAAGACGGAGAACTTAAAACCAATTACTTCGTTGGTATTGGCGATTCGTTGATGAATTAAAATGGACCAGTTGGTTTTTTCTCGGACGATTTCAAAACAAACCGTTCGTTTCTAATTCTAATTGAGAAAGAACGCTTGCTAAACACAGACAGTCGCTGAAGGTGTCGATCATTGCTATTCCATTCTTATTTTCGAAAGTGTTATGCCCACATACCTACCTCGGTACTATCGAGATGCTCGAGAACGCCTCGACGTTTCAAATTGCCATTATATAATCGCGATACCTAGCATCGTGCTTGAACAAATTGATGCAAAAGGTAAAAAATACGCTGTCCAATAAAACAGTCAATTTTTTCGTTACACAATCTTTTTTAAAGACGATTACGTAACACGTCATTATAGTAACTTATAGTTTCTCGTTGTTTAACGTAAACCTGATTTCGTAGAAATATTTGCTTAGGTAAAAATGTTAGTTGCATCTGTTTCGTCTACTGTTTCGTCTACTGTTTCGTCGATTTAAAGGACGACGAGTTTTCTATCGTTCCGCTTTAATAATAATTAGCTGTTTCGCTGTATTTATGAAATAATTGAGAATTATTATATCTTTGATGGAATCGTTGAAAGCAACGGAGGTAGCGTAATTATTAGAACAATATCTAAAATTTACGCTTATCGGTGTTCGATTTTAAGATAATATACAACACGCGTCCACACTCTCTCAGCCGTCGGAGTCAATGCCAGTTTTAAAATAGATCGTTATCTTGTACGGGGATTCTAAGTAGATCAATCGATTTCTAACATTCTACTTCTAATAATCTTGTGTAATTTGCCTTTCCGTCCAATTAAATGTCTATCGTGTGAATCGTACGTTTCTAATTCATCTTCATCGGTAGGAATTTAATCTACTTAGCTTCATTTGCTTTTGATAGCGATAGTATAGAGAGTAGAAGTAACGTTTGAAAAAGATTATGTAGTCGAAAAAAGCTACCGTCTCGCAATCAGCTGTCTAATCAGAGAAGGTGGATAGAATTGTTAGGAGTCGTTTTCAAAGTGTGATACGAGTTAGAAAGTACGAGAGTATATTGCAACCTTATCTTATTGTTAGCGAGTATACGATTTAAATTCGCTTCGTATCGCCGTTCTTTAAACAGATAGCTATCTTCGAAGATATAATATATCGGAGTTTCGATTGTTTGACGATACTTTTGCTTTCTGAAGATCTATATTTAGTTTAAAAGTACCTTTCCATACACTTGAGATGGAATAACTCACCCAACGATCGAACACCTTTGAACGCTCGAATCTTTGCCAATCCGGCAGAGCAAACGTTCGTTCCAACCCTCGGCGATCATAAAGCTCGAACATGTAAAGAACGAACGCTTGAAAAAGAAAAGAGAAAGATTCGATGATAAAACCGTCGTTAAAGGAAACGTTGTCGGATAAAAAATATTTTAATGAAAAGGCAAGGGAAACGTTTTAAAAATTACAACGTGTACTAAGAATGGTCCAATGAGAAACAGAAACCAGCAGTGGAAGTGGAAGTACAAGGACCGTCGAAGATAGGGAATCATCGGAATCTCGGTGCACGACGCGTATACCAACTGCAAGAGGAAAATCTCAAGAACAGACGAATCTCAATTAAAGCGAACGACAGTGGGAAATCTTTCTGATCATGGATTCGATACGAGATCTGAAACGATTACTGTACGAGAGGACGCAAGCTCTTAGACGTCGCGACGATGTAATCGAGATACTGGAGAAAGCATTGGAAGAACGGGATGCCACTATTCGTTACCTCCAAAACGAGATCGACAAGTTCCGGCAAATCGTCGATTTCAGTTTGGCCTCTGGTGCTATCGGGCCGGGTCAGAGATCCAAAAGACAGGCAATTTCAGCCGAACCACTTACCAAAGACAGCCGGGTAATCGTCAAGTTTCAGAAACCGCAAAGGTACAGAATTCGTCACTTTTTGTTTCGTTCTAACGCGATTTTCAGCTACTTATCGCCGTGTATCGAGGAAAAGTTATCGTCTGAAATTTATCTGTATCGAGTGTAGAACAAACAACGACACGGTAGACTCCCTCTTGAACTGATTTTTAACTCCCTGTTTGACCATATTATCGTTCGAAGGAAAAAACATTTTACATTATCGCAAAGGAAACTGGCACGGTTCCTCGTGTTAAAGCGTCGATAGCCGATCTATCTAGTCGAATGTATTCGATTCGAAATTTCGTACTAATAATCCACTAATCTATCATTGTTATCGATTCGAAGGCCATATATAGAGAGATCGATGACTCAACGATCACCGTACAACGTTAACATCGTTAAGAGTGAAATTTTGTCGTTCCTTGCGCAATTTCGAGTCATGGTTTCACCTATACAAATCGCATTCACCGCGCAACTACGTGACAGAGTGTTACATTCAGGATACTTTTAATTCACGACACGTGGCTTCGTTAACTTTACCTGTGTCGTTTCTTAACTAACCTCTTTCGTCGACGACTCTGTTCGATCGGACGTAGGTAACACTCGTGCAACTTTCCAAACGCTGTATTCTTTAAACTTTCCATTGTTCCGTTAGAGCGCTTAAACATTTAGAAAACCACGATTTTGTCGTAAAGTAAGGTTGGAAAATTAGTTTGCTTGGCGATTCGTACGCACTTTTAAGCGAAATAACGAGTAAATTCCAAACACGACTGTTTTATGTACTACGCGATTATTTATTAGACGAGTCGCACGTAGGATAATAAGTTTTGCTCTTGCAACAATTGATATGGAAGAAAAAGAAGTTAGAACAAGTCAGTCAGGAAGAAGTCGTAGAAATCTTCGTAGCAATTTTCGCATTAAATGTCTACGTAAGACGTTTAACGTTAAGGATATGACGTTACGATGGTAATATTCGCGTTTATTTTGCAAGTGCAACATCAAAAGTACCGAACCGTGTTTATCACGGTGCACCTGTTACAGGCCGCAAGTTGTTTACTGAACAAGTATGCAAGAAGATAGCCTGGTATACGTCAAACACTTTTTGCGTTTATTTAGAGTGGCGATAACGCTTTTTATTTTACTTTTTATTTTATCTTAATTTTCAGTTCCATTCTTATCGATTAATCGGATTTAGTACCCCGATCTAACGGATGAATATTCATCGGAATTTGGAAACTTTTTCTTATCATTTTTCTTGTTCTTTTTTTTTTCTCCAAATCAGCCTCGTTCGAAGCGACGTTTCTAATAATCTTCTTACGATTAAAAGGGAAACCTTTGACAAAAAGGTGTCTGACTCTTTTTTCCTTCGTAGGTCTCGTGATCTGATCAAAGCAGCCATTTTGGATAATGACTTCATGAAGAACTTGGAGCTGACGCAAATCCGCGAGATCGTGGACTGCATGTATCCTGTTACCTTCTCGGCAGGTTCAACCATCATTCGCGAAGGAGATGTTGGGTCCATTGTGTATGTTATGGAGGGTGAGTTACACAGACCTTTCCCTTGTCCAGTATTATATTCTTTCGCGAGTATCGTAGTTCCAGAACGTAAGAAATTGATCTGATTTATTTGGATATATATTTAAACAATCGCTGGAAATAAAATTGAAAGAACGTGGAGCCGAAAGGATTTCGTCGTACGGCTCGCGCGAGTAATTCCAGTCGAACGCAACCGACTCGTTAGAGGAAACTGTGCGCGATTACGCTTTTCCATGCGTTCCGGTTATAAATAGTTGGCCATGCTTTAACGAATATAGGCGGAAAATCGTCGTCTCTGACGAAGAGGCTTCGCGAATGACGGAATCACGATGGCTGTTAATCTTCCTCGCGCCGTGCAATTTCAGTTTATTCGCCAAGTCAGGCGAGTCGAGGTCGATCGTTGTTCCCTGCGACCGCACAGTGTACCGTTATGCCCTCTTGCGTCGCCGCACGAAAATTTCTTCGCCGTTTTGCCTACACACTCCCCGTCGTATCGTTTTCCACGTGGAAAATTCATGACAGCAGATGTCGCAGAGACCGTTGTAATCATAAACGAGCGTATAGAGCTCCTTGCGATTTCAAGTTTGGAGGAAATTCTAATTCGACGTTCAACGAACTCGACCGTATTGCGAATATATGTAAGTACGTCGGAACAAGAATATTATCTGCTTTCTTTGTTCGATAGAGTTGCCATTTGACTGGCGAGAAACTTTCAATAAATTCGCTTTAATCCCGCAAACTATGCAACGCGTGATTCATCGTTCTTTGCAGGAACCGAATGATTCAAGCTTCTTTGCCTTTTCTTCCGAAAAACCGGTTCCCATAGCGGTAGTTATAAATAAAATGTTGCTGAAAATACTCGGCATTCTTTCCCAGCGATAAGGATCAATCTGCTATTTAAGCAAATTTCGCTCCATATCCGACGAACTCGGCTTAAAATATGCTAATATTTTCGAAATTTCGAACTAGCGAATACATTTTCTGGAATTGCGATGAAAGTATAATAAAAATACGATGTATTATAAAAATTACTCTCCATCGTTAAGTAGAATGCCTATTAATAATTTTAAACCACCTTTCTCTTCTCTTTCTGCTTTTTTCTTTCGAACAAATTTAAAAAGTTTCGAAAATTAATTCTCCGGTCAGCAAACAATACGCGATTTCACTTTACGCTGAAAGTAAAATGCATATGCACGTAACGAGAGAAATTATCCTGATACGTACGAATATAAATATTTGAAAATAGATCTTTAACATTCGCTAATTCGATCCAATGACTTGTAATAATTTTCGTACGAATTTCGAATATTCGCCGATGTCGACGGCGCGCCGATATAACGTTGTCGGTTGAGATCGCGTTGAAAATTTTCTCCTTCTCTATAAATATTTTACGTCGTACCAAAATCTGTTTCGTACCTACCAAGTTAGCCTCGCGACGAGCGATCGTAGTCGACGAATTTCAATTTCTTCGCATCGAGCAATTTCATACGAGTATTTTATCATAGTCGTACAAAGAAGCTTCGTTCTTGGCGAAATTTGCTTTTACTTCCGGTGCTGGTTGAGCGCATTCAGACACGATTTGCGCAACCAACAACGATACTACAATTAAATTCGAACGCAATGGGTCACGTGCAACGTAATAACGCGAATTTTTACGTGTAATAGCCACGATTAAGCCAACTGTGTAAACGTGTAACGTTTAACGTCAAGTCGCGTAACGATTGCGCAAATAATTACGAACACGAGTCTCTTGAACAGGAAGAGATTCAATGATTATACAGCATAGAACGGTGTATTTATAGCGATAGAATCTCTGGTCAATTTATTAATTAAAATGAGGATTTTCTTTGGAGGAAGAGCCGACCAATTTCGGAGCAATTAATTCCTTCCTCGCTTCTCGTCATTTTCTTTCGTACATTCCTTGCAATAATTATTACGAATTAATCTACAAAATAAATGTAATATATTAAATCGGTCTGTAATAAATTGATCGTAAGAGATTCGTATCTACTAGAAATTATAAGAAGCTATTTGGTAATTTCCTCCCTACTTTGTGGCCGGTTTTTAGATTATTTAAGACGCGATGTTTCGATGGAAACGAAATAGAAAATCGATAGTTTCATCTAACGACGAAGGATGAGAATCACTGGCCTTTCTCTCGGAAGTTGGTGTACCGCGATAGCATAGTAATTAAAAAATACAACGGTTATAATGTATTTATAAAACAAAATTGTTTCGCATCGTTTTGTGACAATTCGAAGGTATCCGTGAAATGAAACGAGCAAAATCCGCCTGACAGAAACGTGTAAACCAAACCCATGTTTCACTCGCATATTATCACCGGCATAACGTCATGCATATAATTTTACGTACCTATGTAACTATACTCTGACACTACTATGATTGTAATCGTAACAATAGTAGCGTCCATTTTAATTGTATTACGGCAAATCCGTGATTCTTTTAGATGGTTTTTGATAATTGAATTTGGATAAAAGTACCTACTAGAAAAGCATGATTGGTACTGTCAGGAGGCTAATTTCAAATTTTCAAACGATGACCAATTTAAATTCTTAAATATACCTAACAAATTGAACGTGGATTTTTAAAATTTAAAATCACATAATAGGCTTATTCTATCTTCGATTCAATTTTAATCGCGATTAATTATATACCGTGTACTTTCTAACGTTAAACTTTCTCTTATAACACTTTTAGCGTAGGTTTAAATTTTGTTCGTGCCATTGGCAGGGAGAACGAAATCTGTAGGTTAATCGCTTTAGAAGGATTCCTCTTAATACAATGGTCTCGTTAAAGAGCGTACATGCCGAATCGATTAAAGTTTATACATAAAGTTAGAAACCTTTGTGCGTATGAATAAAATATATGAAATTACAGCGATAGAAGTGAAACGTGGTCGTAGGAAAATCATAATGATTGGAGTAAATTACGAGGGACGAGCAAATGAAAGTGTGAATTAACCATGTATTAGCGATGGTTTTTAGTATCTGACATAGAGGAAACTCGACCATTTCCACGATAATTTCAGTAAAATCTTAACGGTAAAATTATATTACAAGTTGTTCACTTGGTAATAATTTGCATGAAATTATTTTTTTTATCCGAACCTTAGCAATCGTGCGCGTTGCGGGATAATAAAATCATGAGTCATCGTTATAGCAGTAAGGAGAGTGGATTTAAATGTAATAACGGGACGTGTACTTTTAAATATATGTATGGAAAACATAGAGAACATCGAACGTAATATTAATGTCTGTCATATTTTGCAAGATACGTGTTATCTTAGAAAATTTACTTGTCGCGCGTATTACTCTTGGCTTATAGAGAACCGTTTCATCTTGCAGCAAATTTGCAAATTAAATATTACGTCAACGCGGGGCGTAGAATCGAAGCAAAAAGAAAGAAAGTTAGAATTTCAAGAATCGCTGGAAAAAGAGAAGGAAGATACAAGAAGAAAAAGAATTAATTACATCGGGGTTATTAGAGAAATCTATCCGCGTTAAAAAGCAAAGTGTAAAGCACTCCACAAATGGGAAATAATGACACGATGAGAAAAATAAAGGAAAGGGGAATACGAAGCCGGGGAATCGAGCGCAAAACGCGAGAAACAGTTCCAACCAAGATTGCTCCACTTTTGCTCGTAGTGTTTCCCACTTGTTCTCGCAATTAGGCTATGTTATTTCATTGCGATTTACGAAAGATAAACGAGTCAATTCAGGGGAAACGTAATTGGTGCATCGTTTCTGATCGTTCGTTCGTTGTCGAACTTGCGTGCTAACAATTACAAGACGAACGGACAAAAGGAAACTGCGAGACAGGTATTTCTCGAAGCGTAATCGAAAAAGTTCCAGTCGATTCGCGTATATCTCCGTGGTATATCCGTTTCTTCTCTTTTTATATAATTCGATACAAATCTGCAATGTCACACGCAATATGGTTGCCTCTTAATGGAATTAGTCGTGGAATTTCATGCCTCCAAAAAGAAGAATTTCGACGCGGATGCTCGAAGCGCATCAGCTGATACGACAAATATACGATATCTAGTCTTTCACCATCTCAATTATATCGTACAAGTTGATAAGGGTATCTTGCGGTATTCTCGAGTCACCCGATATACTTGTACGTACTTACGTGGGAGTGGTCGCGCCGAGGGCAATCGCATTCGCCTGAGAACCACTGTCCTTTCTCTCGCTAACAGCGAACTGGTGGGGGGATTGGCAGTCGGAGGGGAAGGGAGTTTCTCGTGCACGCTCTTTGCGGGCGTACTTTTCACCAGTCGCGAACGCTGTCAGTGAGCGTCAGTCTCGAAGGAGTGGTCCTGCCCGTATCCTCGTTCGCGACAGGATCCTTCTTTGTGAAAACATCATTCGTTCTTACTCCTCTTACATTCGCTCGCACTTTTCTTCACGGGATCCAAATCATTTTCTCGTCGTCGAATAACGAGCCATCGAAATTTCTTCGCCGATAAAACCGACCGATCCAAGTGGAAACGCGAGTGAACACGGAACCGTGATTTCATTGTCCATCGGATCTCTTGCGCAAGCAAACGATCTGTCGATCTGGTCGTCGTGTGTCTTCTACGTGACTTCTTGAGAAAACAACATTCCTCGATCTAAAGCGCCGAGGAAACTTGGATTTCCATCGATCAGAGATAACGAGCTTTAGGTACGGGAGCAATGAAAAGTGATAAAGCTGAAAACGATAGGATTTGAGCGGAGAAGTACGCGAGACAGATTCGAGGCGGTGAAAAAGATCGAACAGTTTACCCGTTATTGCAGAATCGAGAGGTCCGATTCGTATCGAAAGGAATCGAGTCGGGACTAAGAATAGCGCGTCATTGTTCTGCTTCGTGACAGACCTGGAATTAGCCGCTCGAAAATCGCGCAACTCGCAGTTTTCCATCGCTGCCGGCTGTCGTTTACGCGCTGTCCCGAAGCATGAACCGGTGGGGAGTCGCTGGAACTTTTCGACGAACGCTGGACTCGTCGATTCGTTCCAAAAGCAATCGAGGTAGTTCTCAGAGACACGTGTTTCCCAGCGTCTTTTATACGGCTCGAAAACGCTCGATCCTTTAAGAGTTCGACAGTTCCGACTCGAAGGGCTGTCGCAAAGCCAAACAAAAAGGACGAAACGATCGGGGGAAACGTTCGTCGATCTTCCCACTGGATGAACGCCAGATCAACGTCGAAGTTGTCGTTCCCACGGTCAAATTTACGGAGGGCTTCCAAACGAACGAGCGGCAGGAACCCTGGTGATTCTTAACAGCCCGTACAATCTACGTTCCTATCCCGAAGCGAAAAATGCGAGCTGGAGGCGTTGGAAAATGTCCAGCGCGGTGAATCATGTCCAAGGTCGCCCACTGGATCAAACGTTTCCAACTATCGTCTCGGAGCAACGTTCCGACGAGTCTCTTGCTATCTGATCTCGTTCAACGACCAAGATTCGTCGCTCTGTCTGTAAAAGTCTCTCGTGCTTGAACAACAAACTACGAGAAAGAATACTCCGTTTCCTCGTTTTTCGTCAATCTCGAAGGAAGCTCTGAAAGAGGTGGGAATTCTGGAAATCCCGAGATTCGTCCGACCATGAAAGTGAGAAGTTATCCTGGCAGAGCGGTGTTGGAGGACCCAGAGTTGCTGTTGGACCCTGACGCGACTCGAGGAAGGGCGATGGAGCTTCTTTACGAGGCCAGCTGGCGCGAGTGTGGCGTCAATTGGGCAAGTAACGCAAGAAGCAAACCTGCGTCGAGGGAGGACGAGTACAGACAACCTTATGCCGAGGTGATCTCCCAGCTGGAGGGTGTTCTGGATGGTAGCCGCGTTGACTCGTCGGCCAGGGAGGATTGCGAGTCGAGGAAATCGAGTAACATCAGCACGACCGACAGTGAATCGAGCGAATTGAATCAAAGAGGGAATAGTCAAGGTGGATTTCTCATACCCAGACCGAGACTGATCGTACCGGTTCACACCTACGCCAGGAGGCGACGAACCGGCGCTCCTCCGCCGGCTAGGAGACGACATATACGCGAAGGTATTTCGACACCGATTTTTTGCCGCTCTTTAAGCAACTATCTTTGCTTGGTGATGTCATTTGTTTCGCTCGAGCCTTCAAACCGTAGGAAAATTCCTCTTTTCCTTAATCGCTATCAAACTAGTTTCTATTACGTAAGAGAAGCTATTGATATTAAGATCTTCTAATCAGCGATTCGTGAAATTTCGCTGGTGATATTAGTTCGGTTATGCAAGAGTAGTAAGCACGTAGGAACATTCCCTAAAGATATTCTTAGCTGGTTATTGTAACACGAGTAATATGAATGGTTTAATCGCAAAACTTTTACACGGGACTGTATATCCTAAGCAGGATTGACTCGATATCGATGACATCGATCCATCGATCGGTATGCGTAACGCTTCTGAACACGCGGTACCGCAAGGTAAGAGCTGACACATTTCTGCGATAATAACGGGTTGTCCAGAATGTTCGTAGCGAAATTTAAGAAAAACGTGCGCACAATGCTTCTCGGGTAGCAACTATGACATAGAAATTCCTTGCCGTGGATTATTTTTATAAACAGCCGTATAAGAGAACGATTCGTGGGTCGATTCGTGTTAGACTCGTTAAAACATTTTAAATGATTCGGTAGTACGAGACCGTACATTTCAGAGTGATCCTGACTGGAATAAATCTCACGCCGAATCGATATCGATCGATTATTCACTGGTGGATACATGGTCGTTCGTTGATCGTAGTAATTGATAGAAACTTTTGAACGATAGTGGTCTGAATGATTAATTTCTGCGTTTCTACGCTTTCGATAAAGTTCAACGATGAAATTTCCTGTTTGTGTAATTTTCTATGTAATTATCGTTAGACATACTGTACCTATCGAAAGTGAATGAAAGTCACGAAGGCTGGTACGTAAAAAAAGTTTATGGAAATGTATTCGACGGTAGAAAATGTCAGCGTTGCTTCAGGTGCTGGAGGAAGGCGATGACGATCTAAAGAAAATGTGAACATCGTGAACTATGCTCGAAGCGTATTTCGAAATCGATCGTCTCTTCCAAGCGAAGCTTTTTAAATCAAATTAACGCAAAATTAAAACATCGAAATAAATCGGATCGGAACAAAATATCAAAGAGGTAGGAATTTGAACGATTACTTCGACGCTCTTTACACGATCAAGCGATTGATCGTAATAACAATAGGAATAGTAATAAAAGAGGAAAATCTGCATATGTTGGGAACACGCGGTAATCGCGTAACAGGATATCACTCAGTCGTTGACATCACTAAAAATAAAAACCCAGCATGCTCGTATTAATTTAGTTGCAAAGTTTTCAGCATTTTTACGCTTTCAAAGATCCTCTATTTAATTGAATGAGTCCGAGATTCACGATTTGAATTAAACATATGATATTATCGTAACGATTACTTTGTGATAAATAGTTTATTTGAATAGTGGCCAAGCCCGATATCTAGATACACGTTAAGAATTGATAATTTCGGTGTGCGGGCTGCACACGAATTGGAAGGAGAAATAAAATGACCGTGAGTCGTTGCATTTTAAAGTTTGTCACGCCTGTCTTCTTAGTTTATTTAAACATTTCTAAGAAGGATACATCAATTTTTCCTAATTCCTCGCAAAGAGACGAGAGGAAGTTGTCTAATCATAAAATTAGATACAATACACACGTAGGCAGAGAACGTCAATTAGACGGTACATATCCGCGAAGACTGGTTTGCACTACCACTCGTAGCGTCTAGATCCGGGTCGAGTCTCGACCGCTCGCGACCAGCTTTTGTAATCTTGTGAAAAATGTATGTCCTTGATTCGATCGGGATCCAACGCGAAATCTCGCGTTGGTCAACGAAAGCGAAGCGAAAATGTTCCGTTCGAGATCGATTCTTGCGTGAAACTCGACTTAACCCTTAGACGCATGATTTTTCTAAACATACCGAAATCTAAATATACCGAAAGATTAAAATCTCGTATTGACGTATCGTAAAGCCATAGTTACGGTACGGCAACACCAATAATATCAAAAAATAGATTGACGTAATAACTTGTGCATATAAATAGAAGACAAATGTGTGTCTCAACCTTCGATCGCAATGTTCTTGTGAAAGCAAATAACGATACAAAAATAAAATTGGATCGAAGTTGGACAAGAAGCGCGATCTTCGATTCTCCACAAATGCGAATACGACAAACGTTTCCGTATTACGCGAATATTAGCCGTTTACATACTTAATTTGACCTAACAGTCGGCTATCGTAAAAACTAGATTTAGGTCGGACGTCTCTATCGCAAGAGCAGCGTTGCTCAAGCCTGTTACTGCTCGTATCTTTCAACGCTAAGGTTGATTACACTGCTTCTAATCACGTTTCAGACGTTTACTTTGATTTTACTTTGTATCTTTATGGAGAACATCTTGCATAAGATAACGCGCATTGCGTTAACCGCGTTCTTTATATCGCGAAGAAGGAACGAATCGTATCTTCGAACATCAAATCGAATTTTTCTCCTTCGATCGATTATTTGTAATCGCGTTTCTGACCACTGCGATGATTTATCGACGACTCGGTTGAAAGTCGAAATTGAGAAACGAATCGGCCGAGATTCGCGATATTTGGAAAGGAAGAAGAAATTTTACTTCGATGGAATTGAAATATCCGAAATTGAAAAAATTTCCACCCGTCTCTCTAAGACGAAAATGATTTTATTGCTGTGTTTTCACCCGCTCTCACTGACTATAAATTTTCCATAATTTCAAGTTGCCTTAAAGATTTCGAACCGAGATACCGCACATAAGAATGTTCGTCATTATCTTGCTAAAGAAACAATTATTTCTCAAGTATCATCCCACTGGTAAGAGATAATCTTAATTGCCACTGGATTCTCACAATTTTACTCTTTATTGCATTACGCAATCATAAGTATTATATTAAGTATTATCTATGAAATATGCGATCGTTGAAATAAGCTCAGCAATCTACTACTACAACACTAGTAGAATTCAAGTTCATAGGGATACAAAAATCGCAATTACTATTCGGAAATATTTTGTTTCACCCTTGGCTGCTCTCTCACGTTCGAACAACATATCGCTTCGTTCTCGTCGTTCTATCACGCGGCTGCTTTAACTTTAATTGACATTCTGATCGACTTTATTAGCGATGCTCCATTAATTCGAATATCGTTTTACGTTATTTCCTATAGAATTTTAATAGATTAGACAGAGGAATAAACTTACACGTTATGACGAGATCTCAAGGTGATCTTTTAGGTGATCGAGATGATTGCTTTTTGAATGAAGCTGCACATCTTGTTATACGATATTCGATGCTGTTTTTCATTCTCTACAAAAAGGTATCAAGATACTCGTATCCGAAAATGCTTTGTTTAAAACATATTTCAATGTTAATTTCATCGAGTTCTATCAAATTGCGTGTTTGAAAAACAAGGAGAACGTGAAGGTAAATCGCTGCGTTCCTCGTCTTTCCTACGATAAGTTCTACGAGATTAAAGTTAAAGTATCATTTGATCTAATTATCATTCGACCCGAGTAGCTTAATACTTTTTTATAGAGAATTAAAAAATGCACCGAATGGTGTATAAAAAATGTATAGTTGCATTTGAAAAGCAAAGATCACCTTGAAATATCAAAGGCACATTCACCTACACGAGATTTATGGCCTTCGCGAGATATCTCAACCGAAACAAAATAAGTTTTGCTTGGCTCGACTTCCATCGTATACAAACGCGAGTAGAGACAAAAATCACGACCAGATTTAATCCCCTAGTTTCTGGAGCACGGAACGCGGTTACTCGTTAGCACGGTTTCCTCGTTGACTGTATTTTATGGGAGAAGCCATCCTATCGTGCAGTTTAGCGCGGCTTGCTGTTTTTATTTCGACTCGAGAGAGTTTCATCTGTTATTCATACGATGCTCATCGTGTTGCAACTTTCACGCTCCTCGGCCGCGTATCGTTTTAGAATTTGTTTTACTTTGGTAGTCTAGGTGTTAAACCGCGTCGTTCGTTAATCAGCTTAACCGATTCAACGATCGTACTACACGGTAATCAACGCACGAGGTATTAATTGCACGACTATTTCGTGTTTCCGTGTTTCCCACGTTCTTGCTACAAACCGCAGTTCTAATTGCAAATATTCGTTGCCGCTGCCTGGATTAATCGCGATGAGTTCGCTCCATGATCAACGATTCTCGTTGTGACTGCTGGTCTTAACGTTTCTTGTCGATCGATCGACAACGAAAGGGAGAAAGTCCCGTGAAACATAGTGCCCTACGTACAGAGAAAAACCAATTAAAAGCTTAACCGCAAGTTTTTCAACTATGAAGGTCCAAATCTGTTTTCAAAATCTCATTCAATCTCGAGTGAGAAATCTCAAGAATTTTCAGTCAATTTAAATGTCTGGGGAATCTTTGATTTCTAGTTGAACAAAGCGAGTGAGATCGTAAAGTGCGATGCGTTACGATACGTTAAACCGACTGTTATAAATTATTATTCGTTTTTAGACCGGTGGATGTTCGAGTTATGTAACTTGTTGATCGAGCAGTTATCGTGCCATATTTTATTCAACTAAATTAGTTAATATTTACCAGCCCATTTGCCATACCTTGTTGCTATTCGCCTTTAATTAGCCTTACGGGATTAGCGAGATTTTCCATACTGTATTCGAAAAGAAACTCAACGAGCTAGAAACTGAACGATTTGTGTTAATGCATTCTAAGTTATTACATTGTAAATGATTTTCCGTCCGAGTGATTTTCGTCGAAATTAACGATGAAGAAAACAAGATTAATCAATTTCGCTGTATACTAATATCCCTACGTAGATACACGTGGATAAAAAGTAGCTTTCAAGAAATTTTTCGAGCATCTCAAATCGCTTCTAATTTAATCTTGGGTAATCAAATTTTCATCGATCTTCTACCATTTTAACACTGTGGCTTTTTGGCCCGATTGCGCGAGACTGTCTATACCTATAGAAAAGAGACTACACAGTGGGTCTTTCGACCCAGATTTTCCGCTGACCTCCATCAATAAAACTACCTGGCAAACTGGTATCTTTCACACAAGAATACCCGGTGTTATATAGCCGCCTATTTAAGGAAACAAGCATCTAACGCGTTTTATAGAGAAGAAGAATCTGGTATTCGATATTTGAGCATAGGTTAATATACCATGTACAGGTTGTCGTAGTTGTCGTAGTTGTCGTAGTTGTCGTAGTTGTCGTAGTAGTATATTGTCAGTACACATTTATAGGTCAAAATAACAACAACAATGTCATTATTAAATAGTTATAGAAGAGAGGTGACAAAATTCTGAACGCATTACACACGCGAGTTATTCTCCCGTTTATGGCAACAGTAGTGCCTAGTCATCAGACGTAAACTTCGCTACATTCTCACTCGCAACAGAATAGTAATCCGCGGTTGACGTTTGTCTGATGTAAAAGTAACGTTTTCTCTGACTTTCTGTGTCGTTTTATGAGATAATGTTATGTACCGACTGTTACACTGTTATATGTCGTTAAAAGCGTCTGTGTTCGATCGAGACGAGAGTATTTAACAGGTAAGCTCGATCGATTATTTTCTTCGTTTTCAGATTATTTTATAATACGCTCGCTTGTAGTCTTGAATCGAACGACTCAACAACTCTCGAATGGAAATATAGGAAGCTTTCTGTTACTATTGGCGAGCTTGTAATATGTATTTATCGAAGGCCAATGAACTTTCTATTTCTGGAACTATGTTTTAAATATCCATTGTGATATTATCGAAAATTCACGCTAAAGGAAGTTATGTCTTTCGTAGCAGCTCTCGGCTATACCAAAAAGAACGATATGAATAGATGAATAGACAAAGTATGAATGAATCAGGAATATTTACACGTAGTAGTAGTCGAAAGGTATCGTGATATTCCTACGACTCCAATTTCAAACGATAATTCTATTCTTTGCTGTTATCGGTCTTGTATTGGCAGGAATATTAAATATTTAGAAACGAAGTCGCGGTTGGAGTCGTATAAGTACGTACAGCTTCTGACTGCTACTAGATGTAAATATCTGTTATTTATTCATACTTCGTCACCGTAGTAACGCACGTTCGTGTCTATCGATAGCGTACATCCCTTTTCTTTCCATAATTCATTAACAATTCTGCCAGTGACATATATTTACTTGACATCTTTTTTTATCTCGACCTATAAAATATACTTACAACACATGGTCGGGGAAAAAGTCCACTGAGGTCAAAAGCGAAGGTGATTTCGAACAGAGGCACAGTGTTTAGTTCTAATCGACGAGTCAAGAATTATTTTTATACCCACCTATGATTCCAATTTTTGCCTTTTGGTTCTAAAATAATCATAAAACCCGTTACAATCGTATCTCCTAACTTTTTTAAATTTCATCTAAGGACGTGTTCCGCTTATTTTCATCTCGTGATTAATCTTTCTCGGCGTCTGCCCTCTTTGTATAAATCCCTTTAGAGTGTTTGTTTCTCCGTTGATATATCGAATGAGTCGACGACAGAATTATATTCAAAAGATCAACTAGAAGATCTCGAGAAGACATAGTGGGAAAAATATAGCGTAATCGCGTAAACCTAAGCGACAGAACCTTGGAACCTACTTGCGCTGTCATCGACGCTGAATTTTCTCAAGGATTGTATTCATAATACAGGCAGTTCAGTGTTACGCGAGTGACACCGTTATTTAAAAGTACAATTTCCATGGACGGCACTTATTCGTACGCGCCTCATAACTCACCTAATTCTTTGTGAATTTTACCTCGTTATTAATTAAAATGGCTCGTGATATTCATAAGGGAAATACTTTACATTCTTGTTCTTCGGTAAAAGTACCACACCGCCAAAAATGCGGGAAACGCGAGACCACCGATCTATAAATCTGAGCAAAGATATTAAGAAATCGAACTGGCTCAAACTGAATCGAGTTAAAGGGAGAAACCGAGCGAGTTTCGAAACAGGTCGTGCACCTATTCGCCCGAAATCGAGCTGAATTTGCTCCCAAACTGGCTGACAACATGTGGGTACTGGACGCTGAAAATTCCGAGGGATTTGGTTTCAAAGTAATCGCAGGAAATTCGTGCTGGATCGGTGAACAGCTGTCGTCCGAGATTCCACGCGATTCGAGTCACTCTGCTTCGCGATCTGGTTAGAGAAGAAGCAAGCCTTCTGTTGCGACGAACGATTAAACGTTTATGATCTTTGAATGTATATGGTAAAACTCAACGCTTTGAACAACTGCTTTTCTGTGCCACTACGATAGATTCTACTTAAAATTGTACGTCTTACGGCGACTGGATAATGTAACGCTTGACTCGAGTTCTTATCTTTTGTTGATAGTTTAGATGTGTTTAAGTAAACTTCCAAGTAATAACGATTTATATAATAGTACTTGCGTATGTTTGCGTTCATCATAATTTTCTTTTACGCGAATGCAGGCGCGTTTGTTAATAAACGCGCTTTAAAAAACGAAGGAAGAATTACTTTCACGCTACGCGCTCTAATCTGGCACTTACGCGAATGAAATAGCCCATCGAATCGCAGTTTCTGAATGACGCGCGGAAATAGACGGGGCTTTTCACCGACGAATCGCGTATTACGGACTTGCCTGAGGAATCTTAATAAATCCAACTGTCATTAATTTGGCAATTCCCTTTTTCTTGCTCGATCTTGCTTAAGTAAAGCTGTGCGAATCTTATAAGGATACAGCACGCGAGAAATAAGTTCTGGTATCTCGCAAAGTCGAAAAATATACCGATGACTCATGGTGAACAATGCAAGGGTTCCTTATACGCGCGCCTGGAGGCGGTACGGTGATAAGGACCATTTCTCCTAACAGCATTCTCTGCTCTACCAGCTCTCTAGTAATATATCCAGCTTCTACGGCAAATATTTTTTAAAGAAACATCCCGGTGTCTTATCAACCATATGCGTACACAAACAGTCTCGTTTCGGTTCTCCTTCTTCTTTGAAATCCCAAATTTCCTATCGTTCTATCCTACGGATAATCCTATAACTCTCGTCTCTTCGACTAAATCCCACGTTAATCTCCGTAACTCTTTCGTCGAAACAATCTTTCTCAAACAATGTGACACCATCGTCCCACAAACCTCTCCTCTAAAAGCAACATACAAGGAACACGTTCAGAGGCAAACCGTAAGAAATCTGCTCCGAAAAAGTGATCTCGCGTCCTTGACGATATATTCGAGCCATCCTCGCTAGCGACGCGTTCGATGTCGCTAGAAGAACGAATCCATTGACCTAGTTCGACGAACAGGCACGAAAAAAGAGAAACATATATACCGATAACGAGGAAAGAAACGTTAGAGACGGCGATCCGCTTTTGCAAACTGGCTAGTCAAGGCTCCTGGCGAGCATTGACGTAAAAGCTGGTGGCTAGTCGACGCTCGAACCATGCATTTTCCCAACGAACCGCTTTGTCGTTATCCGCTACGGGTCGAAGAAACGAGATCGTCGGGTTGGACTGACGATAAGACACCGCTAGACCAAGTAAGCGGGAATTCAGTTACGCGGCTTTCGAATAAAACCTTTCAACGGGGATATCGTATGCGAGGCGTAAACTTTTTGTCCTGTTATATCGTCATGCTAGGTGGCCTGTCGCGGGTTTGTACACACACGGTGTACTCTTTGAAATTCTGCGCTATCCGATGTATACAGCCATTCGCGAAAGTATCGATACACCTTGTGGTATTTTTGTTTCAATGAGACATATGACGGTCTACCAGAAACGGAACCGATCATTTCTTGCACGATGTTCGACTTCGTCGTATCCAAGTACCCGATAGGTAGATGGTTAATTCTTAAAACAAACGACTTACTCTCGTAAATATATTTATGACAAGGAGATGACGGTAGTTTACTATGAAATGATTCGTTCGTGGAATTGACTTTGGCAGAGATTGCGAGAAAGTTTCTCGGTCCAACGAAGCCATTAAGCGTTGCAAAATTTCAAAGGACGAATCGGTACCACCGAGAGTTAAGTGGTAACGTTGTATTTCAAAACAGAGATCGTTCGACACGGTTCGTCGTAAGTCGAAGCGGAAAGTTTAAAGAACCGCAGCTGCGCAGAGTATGAACGAGTCATTTCGAAACTGTGTGCGTATGACGATTGTCGATCTCATAAACCATAAACCGTCTAAGGAACGTCAAACGCAGTCCGTTGTTAATAAAATAATTTTTCTTCCAGTCAATTTTAATTATAACGATCGTATTCTCCGTGGAACATCCGGTAGAAGTCTCCGGTAGAATATGCGAATAGAACATAAACCACGGACAGACCTCGAAGAAGAATTATCCTCTTCTTTCTTCTGTTAGCTTCTCTCGTTCGAGGTCTCTGGCAGGTCAGCTATAGCGGGTGGTCCCTTTTCTTCGTCTCTCGTACCTTCGAAGCATCTGCGAATACCTGAGACGCGTTCGAACAATTCCTTCGCGCTACACCTGGTGGTCGTCGATGTATCCTCGAATTTATCCAAAGTACAGCAAGAAGTATCTTTTTACTAAATTGTCCGTCGTAGAGCGGAGAAAGAATTGCTAATAAATCATTGGCGATAACTTACGTGCACGTTCTATTTCCGCAAGAACGATTCGCTGGTTTGATTCTACTATAGATAGATTCTACTACAAGCGAATACGCGTAGTATAATACGAACGAATAATACGTCTACATACCGTAGAAAGCAGCGATCTAATCGAATTTTACTACTCCGATTAACCGTACGTTCGTCTAGCGAAACAAGAGCGTAACTTTCTATCGAAATTGTGCAAGACGCTTTATAATTTATATTGCGCTTCGCGTTAAAGACTCTATTTAACCGTGTACGCGATCCAAACGGAAATACGTATAACGTTGGCGATGCCGGCGTATCCGTTTAGAAAATTCCGATTCGAATCGAGTTTTTAACGTTGCGAGGCACGAGCTCGCCTCTCTCGGATCCAGAACAAAAAGCTCGATGTCTGATTCATCGCTCGTTTTGCAAACATTATGGCAAAATACACTCGCACTAGATTTCAACACTAAACTATTCAAGTTGGAAGAGAGAGAGAGAGAGAGAATCGTGAAATCAGTGACAGAACGTTGTTTCGGCTTAATGGAGAAAGGAACTTTATCATTTTAGAGACGAGACAAGAAGAGATGCTCGTTCTACGAAAGCAGAATTTAGTTTATTCTTACTTTTCGTAGGAGAAAGGAGACGTCGTATCTGTTTGCACGGTAAGGTTTCTAATAAAACTGACACGTATTAATCACTCGCAATTACAGACTTCCTTTATTTGCGATTCATATTGGATATATAATAGCTCTTTATTTCTAATATTTTGTTTTCTCGTAGTGTTACAAAACTATGTAGCAAGTTGAATGGACTTGCTATTTGAATCGATAAACGTCTGTTATACAAAGCAACAGGACAATGGAAATCGTATCTATAGAAATATATAACAGATCAGCTGCTTAATTTCCTCGTCGATCGTCGTTGAAAACTGTAGAGCGTAATTTCAGGAAGTTTTAGAATATCTTGCAACAACTATCGTTGATCGACGTTTCGGTTAAAAGTATCGCTGCTCAAATTACTTTTCCAGCAAAAGTTTTCGCTTTATACCGTCTGCCATTCGGGGTTTGCGTTCTGTCATTCATCAAGATGATCTATCTACATCGAGATTGCCTCGATATTCTAAATCGATCGCTTCTTGTTTTTCGCGATGGTCGAAGGTTATACAACGTTTCGCGGATAACGCGTGTATATAAATGTCATTACAAATGTCACGTACATGTACCGAGAACCCGACGGAATTTCATTCCTTTTTCCTTTCGTAATCGAGAATTCGTGACCAGGTAACATTATTCCGTTAGTCACGTAATTATGTTCACTTTCCAAACTTTATCCTGTTTCGCAGCGAGCGGGAAAACACTGTCGTCCGTTTCCAGGCTCTACGAATTTTATCGACTCGTTTCGTACTCCAAAGATCTCGAATTCTATCCGATTAACTTCCAACATTTTCCAAATGATCATTCGATAGCCAGATATGTCGTTTCCTCGAATGGATGTTTAAAAGAGCTGTCGGAGACGAGTTACGCGAGGTCAGCGTTAATATCGGACGAGGATTCCTAGGACGGAGGTGAAGACTCGTAAAACCGAGACTCGAAAGAGCGAACCACGGCTCTTAGAGGAACGCAATCGTGTCAGAAAATTACGAAACGCGATAGCAAATGCGTGCAAAACGTACACGCCAGCGATCCTACTTTTAAAACTGTCGCACTCGTTGAGAGTTCTCGCTTACTCGCATCTTTCAAACGTTCAACTCGCAAGGGCCGCGTTGATCTCGTCGAGCCTAACTTTAGTCGCAAGCAACTACGACTTGGCGCTTATTTTCCGCTGCGTTTCCTCCTCGATAATTTACCCAAGTCGCGACGTAATTCATTCAGAGACGGCTTCGACTAATCGGGACGTAGAATCCTTTGCGCTTAATTGAATAACGAAGTCGATGACCCCTGAAAGCAACACTTTGCCAACTATGACGAACAATTTTGAAATTGCCAATTTGTATTAACGTCGCACGATTCCAGGCATTGATACCTGTCTTATTAAAAATTGCTCGAAATTAGGGCCATTGTCGAACCTCGGACAAGGGCTCCGCGATTAATCAAAGTCACCGCCGTGTTTGTCTTCTATGAGCGATATCTCGATTTAAATTCAGATGGTATTTGCGAATAGCATAACGAATTAGAGATAAGGGACAACCTTGATTACAAGATGAAGCAACCTATGCAAATGAGTAAGTTCTTGTTCAGGCATTAGTGTATTGCGTTACCGTATTGCATTACGCACAATAAGTAAGTACCAGGGGCTAGCGCGTTCCTAGATTTTCAATCCCCTTCCCATTTGCGAAACCGTCGTTTTTTTCTTTTTTTTTTATTTTTTATTTTATTTTCTGCCTTCTGAATGGTAATCCGACGCTCCGTCGTGCTGTAACGCGACTCCTATTGAACATCTGGATAAATACCTTATTTACGATCACTTCCTACGATAATATAACGTAATAGGTTAGAAAACGTATAGCGGAACGTAATACGAGGTCAGCGAAGATTTGAAAGAACTGTGGGAAAAATTAAACTTTACGATCGTCCCTCGAGATGTTGAATATTAATGTCAAGTACGAACGTTCTGGTGAAATTCGCGTTGGCACAGCTCCGAAACCTTGTCCTTTGAAACGCTTTTCGCTATCGTTATTTATAGTTTACGAGGAAATAACTTTCTCGAGTATCCGTCACGCGAGGAATTTTTATCGGGACGCGGGCTTTCATCGTGGCTGAACGTTTAACCTTCAGGTGCATGGGGTCTCGTTTTCTCCGTTCGTTTACCGCTTCGCTATGCGAACAGACTTTGAAGCAGAAAATCCTCGTAACGACACCACCGTGTTAATCTATTCAGAGAAAATAAGTAAATCGCGATAACACACCTCGAGAAGCGTTCGCTCGCACGTGTAATCTTGAACGACACATATTTTTAAATGTACGCGGAAATATGAAAAAATAAAAACGATTGATCGAAGCTACGAGGTCATCGTCGCAAATAGCTTGACGCGTTCACCGCGACAGATTCTTTTAAAGACTTTTCTATTTCACGATACGGGACTCTGCCATGCCATACTCGTCTCGGCGTATGTTTTGTATCGCGCTTTCACGTTTGAAAATTTTGTCAAATACGTTACAACGTATTACAATTGTTTTAATCCAATTGATACGTATCCTATAATATAAAGTATAAAGTATCCTTAGCGGCACGGGACAAATAACAGCCGTACAACCAACGAGTCGTTACATTTTTGCCTCTAAGGAGCAAACGAGTCTCATAGAATTTCTCGCTATTATTACGTGTTACGTAACTTTGTCTTGCAAATACTTAATTAGCGTTTATTTCGTTGAGAAATGTGGAAAGATGACGGCGATATAAAAAAAAGAGGCGGCAGCCCAGAGGAAGGTTCGTTACGGGGCCTGTATGTCCCGTATCACGGTGAACGCGTTAACATCGCCGCATAGGATCGTAGGAAACTTCGAATCTCCGTTCGTACGAGTACGTTTCCCAATTTGAAGGTTCGTGTTCTGTTCTCCGGTAGAGTAACCGAAGTGAAACTTTCGAGCGGCAGTCGCGATCGTTCGATGCGAACTGAGCCAAACTGATAGATCGGCAAAGTCCAGAGAAGAGTCGAAGAATGGCCAGTTATCCCGGGGAATCGCATCGGTTGGAAACCGGTTCGCAACGTAAGTCTCTTTGTACCGGCGGGTTCTTGACAGGATACGTTATATGCACGCGAGGAAGTGAAAGCAACGTTCACGGGACAATACGGCCGTGGACTATCCCCTTCTCTCAACCCTCTCTTTGACAAAATATCCACGTATTACCGAATTACAGTATAGATCCTAACGAATCATGGACGCGCTATAGAAGACGCGCCAGAAATAGAAAAGAGGAAGACGCGTGAAACCTGGAGCGAGCCGAATGCGTATCCTTTTCTCTCTCGTTCGTTCGCCGTCTTCGTCTAAAAGGCCGAACATCGCGCCTTCGTTGCTAAAGTGAATCACCTTCGACGGTTTAAATTATGCCGGCGCAACAGTAAATCAAGCATTTCGCGAAAGACGAGACAACGCGAAGAGATGCATGCACTGGAAGAAGCGGCTGGTGGCCTCGTTTAATCGAGAAGAGCACGCCTCCACGACAGATATACGATATACCGAGTGGCGGAACGAGTTACGCGTTGAGAAACACGCTCCAAGCTGTTGTCGAGCTTCGCAAAAACCAAGCTTTCACGTGTCTACCTGACTTTTATGCGACGGATGATCGGAGAAAACGGAGATACCGGCCAATCGCTCTGTTAAGGCATAGAAACTTCGAGCTCGGCGATCTGAAAAGTTCGTTTAATATTAAGAAATCTTTCTGATTGTTCGTATAAAGGTGAATCGTTGTAACGAGTTGATTCGATGACACGCAGCTGCTTCTTCCTTTCTTTCTTTCCTTCTTCGTAAAGGTTTCGATAGAAGCGATATCCTTAGGATACCAGTTTCGCTTCTTTCGACCATTGCCATTTTAGATCGCACGGAAATCAAACTGATTATGAAGTCAAACGCTCGCTTATGGATTCCGCTATTAGATCGATGAAATTTTTAGAAAACGTAATCGATCGGTTTCGCTGCCGAGTGGCTCGCCTAACGAGAAAAAACGATTACTACGAATAGAAAATATAGAAAGTAATAGAGGAAACGAATTAGACGTTTCCCAGCACCTAAAGAAGGCCAAATGTCATTTATCACGGAGGAGTTCACGTTCATAGATCTCTCTCGTCTTTTTCTTCGCGTAGCCATCGGTAATATTTCAACTTGAAGCGTACATCGTGCCAACCGATTATTACCAACTCGTGACGAATATTTATAGCGGCAACGGTCAGCTACGATTGGCTAATCGTTTTCATTTAACAATTACTCTCCCTTCCTCGATCTATTTCTGCGCCGGCTCGCGCTTTTCCTAGAAAAGAAACGCGGATCTAACGAATCCAGATGAAGTCGATCCGTTTACAGAGAGGGTATTGTCGCGAACGAGTACGCGTTTCTCGGAATTCCGATGCAAACCACCGTAGCGTCGGTTCGATCAATTTGCAGATTTCCACCGATCCACGCTATATCGATTCGATGGAACGCCGAAAGGATCGACTTTAGGATTTACGTCGATCAAACGTTCTTCGTTCCTCCCAGCGAATAGTACGAGTTCTTAAACCCCATTTTTCGCAACGTTTTCTTCTCATTACGTTAACGCGAAGAAAATAATCGCAGCTTCGTCGTACGCGATCCGATAGCGACGCCTAAAATCGCCGATTGCACGCCGAGTATCGGTAACAAAAATTTTGAAGTCGACGGTATCTTGCTAATACCTTGAAAAATTACTAAACCGCATAAGGGAACTTCCGCCGGGTAGATAGCAGTTTCCTCCGCTTTACGTTCTCCGAGCGAAGGAGCGAAGAAAGAAACGACGAATTGCGGAATAGCGCTCCGAAGAATTGTTTACGGTCGGTAATAGCGGCACAAACAGTCTAATCGGAGAAGCAAGAACGTGGGCGAAATCGAGTATACAATGCACACGTTAACGGTAAGCGAACAGAAAACTGCACAGGTACCGGATGCTTTTATGAATAGGCCCATTGTGCGCTAAGGGATTGGGTCTGAGATAACTGCGTACGTTCGTTACATCCGGTCCACACTCGCGTCCACGCGCTGAAAAATGTTGATTACTATAGCAGAGAGGGCAATCTTTACACACTGCCGCGTGACGCAATTTGCTCCATTCGGACAACCGCAAAATTACCAGTTTTACAAGATGTTTCTTATTTTTCGTCGCGCTTAAGATTTCTTGCGGGGTTTTTGGTCGTGCGAGATTTTTTAGTGAGGCACGCGGTTTAATGCCGCGCATTTATCACGAAACATTGCTAAAGAAGCTCGGTATAACATTATCTAAAAAGTAATTATTAACGAGATTGGATATTTGAAAACTTTGTTAAACAGTGTAATTTAAGGCCCCGACTGTTACCCTAATTTATCAGTTAGAACCGCTTCTTCGATGATAGCGGCGCGGTTTATCATCGAATAAAAGTACGATCGATGAAAGGAATTTCGAAAAATCCGATTCTGTCGATACGATTGTATCTTTGATGTTTCCACGTATGATAGAAGAATATGATTTGTATGCGTTATATAGCATAAGCTTGACGAGTCGTCTAATGTGTTTTTGATTATCTGCTGCGAAGATTTCAACAGCATGCGTCCGCTGGATTGCAGGATTTTCGAGATAGCGTAATTACATCTATCGAGTTACTTCGGATTGAAATATTAGACGTTCCAAGTTATCTAGAAACGCGAATCAAATTGTTCGCGTGTAACGCTAAATATGTACAGAAATGAAATACGAATTTCAATTACGACGAATACGAGGAATTAAGATTTCATAAAAAGTACATCTGCGTGATCCGCAGCTTATCCTGCCAGGTTCCATCGTGCGTAACAAACCACGCAGGTATTGCTCGAATTTTGTAATAATCGATTTTTGCGCCAACAACTACGTCATCTGGTTCTACCGACTGATGCACAATATTCTCCTTAACGTGCATGATACGGTCGATCGTTTGTTAGCGTGAACCGCGACTAGTGGAAAACTTCGTCGAAACGCGATCGCCTGCGCTGGTTAGTCGAAATTTATCTCTCGACCGCGTTAGGAAAAAGCAACGAGAAATTTTCGTTTGATGTTTACTTTCGTTTAATTTGACAAAAAAAAAAAATTGTGTTCTCAGGAAAAATCACATCCTGCTCGATGATACTGTACGTTGTGCGGCACGAAAATAATGTCCGGACGATGTTTGACAGTTCCAGCAAATACTAATTGTTCGACCTTGTTTGCAGAGGGTAAAGTGGAAGTGTCTCGCGATGGCAAATACTTGAGCACTCTGGCACCGGGCAAGGTGCTCGGTGAGCTGGCAATTCTTTACAATTGTAAGAGGACAGCGACGATAACAGCGGCTACAGATTGCCAGCTATGGGCCATCGATCGGCAATGCTTCCAAACGATTATGATGAGAACCGGCCTCTCGCGGCAGGCCGAATACACGGATTTCTTAAAGAGGTAAAAATCATTTCCACGCGATAACTGTATCAGAGCGGAAGAGCGAAGACACGCTTAACGAACGACGTGATTTTGTTTGTTTCAGCGTTCCTATCTTCAAGAATTTGCCCGAGGAGACTTTAATCAAAATTTCAGACGTATTGGAAGAGGTAAAAGCTTTGGTATCTTCTCGATGATACTCTTCTCGTTTCTCGTTTATTCCATATCGTGTACGTACTTCTACAGACCTTTTACAACAATGGGGATTACATAATCAGGCAAGGAGCAAGAGGAGACACGTTTTTCATAATAAGCAAAGGGCAAGTTCGCGTGACGATAAAGCAGCCCGATACTCCGGAAGAAAAGTACATCAGGACGTTAAGCAAAGGCGATTTCTTCGGCGAGAAGGCGCTTCAAGGGTAATTGTTTCAAATTTCATTAGATTATTATAAAATAGGGGAATTCAATCGGTATAAGGGAACAATTTTGGATATTAAAACGGTAAACAACGACGAAAGAGAAAAATTTAACTTCTAATTTGTATTCTTTGCTTGCCAAATATAGGACGTTACCACAGTATGTACGTAGTCGATATACTATATGTCGCACTTTCGTCTCGTCATAATCCCACGGTATCGTCCTAAATATTAAAGTGCACGAAACGTTTCCACAGAGACGACCTGAGAACGGCCAACATAATCGCTGACGATCCGGAAGGAGTGAGTTGCTTGGTGATAGACCGTGAAACGTTCAATCAGCTAATCTCGTCTCTGGATGAAATTCGTACGCGGTATAAAGACGAGCTCGTGGAACGTAGAAGGTGAGCCTTTATGAACTTACAGTTCGCAATCCGATCGTACGCCGGTAAAACGTGGCTTTATTACTAATAACCGCGTTAACTCTCATGAACGTTAATTATACACGACCATAATCATGATCGTGAATCGTCTGTTAAATCCCTGGTCTATGTGTATCTGTATGTTATGTTTCACGCCTACTACCTAGGATGGGAGAATAGAGCGTGCTATCTCGGAGTAAGTTTCGCGTTACGGTACAACCATGTGTGTGCTAATGATTCAACAATTAAGCTAACGTTTCGCTTTTTTCTTCGAGACGTGCCAGCAATTTGCATTAATGCCGCGTCGCTTAGAATAGAGGCTCGCATAACACGGAAAAAATGAAAAAGATTAGAAACTAACTAGTTGTTAATAAACCCTATTAACGCGGTATTAATGTAATTTAAGAGCATAGCATCTCGATATAGTTACTCTTAAAAATACTCTGATTACGTTAGATCGCTATTAGGTAATATTTCAGGCTAGAAAGACATTTTCGCTTGTTCTTTTATTACTCGTTGGCAATTATTTCAATTTCTGACAAGAGTGTACCAGCGAAAAGTTAGTGTAATTAGCGATCGTGCAAATATAGAACGAACGAATCCATCATCCGAATAACGCTTTGATACAGGTTGAACGAGGAATTCAGAGATTTAAGGCTACAAGATCTTCGACCACTGGCTACTCTAGGTGTAGGCGGTTTCGGAAGAGTCGAGTTGGTTCAAATAGTCGGGGACAGCAGTAGATCCTTCGCTCTAAAACAGATGAAGAAAGCCCAGATCGTTGAAACACGACAACAGCAACACATTATGTCGGAGAAAAGAATTATGGGCGAAGCTGATTGCGACTTTGTCGTGAAGCTGTTCAAAACGTTCAAAGACAGGAAATATCTTTATATGCTGATGGAAGCTTGCCTTGGTGGCGAACTCTGGACTGTTCTAAGGGACAAAGGTCATTTTGACGACGGCACGACACGATTTTACACCGCTTGTGTCGTCGAAGCTTTCGATTATCTTCACTCTAGGAACATTATATACAGAGATCTCAAACCGGAGAATCTTTTGCTTGATAGTCAAGGGTAAGATGATTTTTAACGTAGATCTAACGTACAGGATGAGGTAAAGAAAATTTCCTCCGACACGTATCACTGTACATAGATGTGATACAGCAACGTAACATCGACGGCATTCTTAAACGCTAGTCATACTTTTTAGATACGTAAAACTGGTTGACTTTGGTTTTGCCAAGCGTTTGGATCACGGGAGAAAAACGTGGACTTTCTGTGGTACACCCGAGTATGTTGCACCGGAAGTTATTTTAAACAAGGGACACGATATCAGTGCCGATTACTGGTCCCTTGGTGTACTGATGTTCGAACTTCTCACGGGTACACCGCCATTCACTGGTGGCGATCCAATGAAAACTTATAACATTATTTTAAAAGGAATCGACGCTATAGAATTTCCTAGATCGATCACACGAAATGCAACTGCGTTGATTAAAAAGCTGTGCAGGTAATGATTAAACTATTATCATAATATTAATTAAACTATTATCGGATAGACCGTGAAATTAATTATTTATTTTAAGGGATAATCCTGCAGAGCGTCTTGGATACCAAAAAGGTGGCATTAGCGAAATACAAAAACATAAGTAGGTGTATCAAAATTTGTATTAGTTGCGTAAAAAGAAATTAATTGCGTGAAAAAGAAAAGGGAGAGAAATTGTTTATCAACGATCCTATTTTCTCGTTTAGATGGTTCGACGGGTTTAACTGGGAAGGCCTCAGATCGAGAACTCTTGAACCTCCAATCATGCCACGAGTTCAAAGTGCCACCGATACAACGAACTTTGACGAGTATCCTCCGGATTCAGATCCCCCTCCTCCTGACGACTTATCCGGCTGGGATAATGATTTTTAATCGATATTTAATTTATTTGTTCAAAGAAATCGTTATTTCCGAAAGAGAAAAATGTTGGAAAAAGCTTCGGCTCGTGTCGCAAGAATCGCAAGATAATTGGAAGGTCGGTGGAGAACGTGACCATCAGCATCCGCATTTATTCAACGAGCTGGTACTATGTGATGTTTAGATAATTGTTTAAAATAACATCGATCGCCGAATACTATAATACAAAGAAAACGAAACTGGCCTGTGATACGATAATTAGGCCGTTGAAAATTAGCTTTTCCAAACTTTTCGAGTCTATCGAATGATCCATAGATTCGAACATAGAGAAGATTATCTTTTTACCGTACTATCTAACGAGAAATATGAATTTTCAAGACGTCGGCCAAAATATTATTGGCATGAATTAAACATGCGTCTAATTTAGGAAAATCTTTACACACACGAGCTCGCGTTCGATAAGATTAGAACTCGAACGTGGCATCGTGAGACGCGCACGAATGCGTTAAGTGCCATACCTAACAAAGGTAAGAGTCGAATACGATACGTGTGTACGAAGCGTCCACCTGAACGTGCACGATGTACAGTGAACTTAAATTGTAAGAGACATCTTGCCATCGAAATTGCAAAGTCGTGCACACAGTTTTACAGAATGAAGTATGTCGGATTCTTCTAGCGTCCGATTCATTGTTGTTTGATTTACTCTATAGTTTATTGTAATAATTCTATTTTAATTAATCATGCGAAAACGTGACTCCTGTAAATAATTGACTATAAATAAATATATATATATATAATATAAAAATATATATATATACTTAGCAATTCAATGTATATCGATTATAAATAAAGTTTTATTAATGCTAATGGTGCGTAACTGGTTATTGTTATGGTTATCGTATGTTTGTCTTAGACTCCTTTCAAACAAATTTTGTATTTTATTCAATTATATTTTTATATTTGTAATGTTTTTGAAATTTAATTGCACAAAATTCCTTATTTCTACTAATACTCGTATCCCATACGCCTGCCCATCGACAATCATCTATTATTAACTTTATACATGTACAAAAGGGAGATGGAAACGCGAAAGTAAAATCAAGACAACGTATGTGTCACGTTTCGCGCTCCATACGGGCTGTAGCGTGAAACAGGAAAAGGAATACGTCATAACTCGCGAATAGCGCGAGCCATAACTCTCGGCAAGTGGAATTAGTAACAGAAAGCTTAAGGGAAATAAAAAATAACGTACGAATACTTTAATATCGCAACAAATCCACAAACAAACGCGCAACAATATTATCGAACGAAATTAAAACCTGCCCTAAGAATACCGAAATCGAAACAAGGAACAATGAGACGTCCGCTGAGATGCATCGCCTTGCGCGCGCTCTACCCATCACAATACCCAGTACGATAAGCAGGCAACTGTAGCGCGCCAAAGAATCAAGTATCGGCATCAGCAAAGGTAACTACGTGTCAAGGGGAGTACGACTTATCATCAGCAGAAACTAGCAGTGCAAGAGGAATGCAGCAGCAAGGGCTTCTAAAGAAGAAACCTAATACCTTCGAAAGGACGTCAGCAGAAACGAAGACTGCAGCATCCGTAGAAATAATTACGTGCCAAACTCCGCGTTACCATGGAATAAACCGTCACGTGATAATTATACCATGATAGTTTTAGTATAAATAAGCGTAGCCACTTAGAGCAGAGTTTAGTTGAGTGAAAAATTAGTCGAGAGTTAATATCAAGTTGAGCGAGGAGTTTAATTAAATTTAAGAGTTTAAGAGTTGAGTTGAGTTTCTCAGAAAACTATTTAAGAGTGTAGTATCGTGGGCAAAAGGCCTAAGAGATATCGGGTGAAACATAAACCCGTCCGTCAATGTGTCGTCGGTTTCGTGGAAAAGGCCTACATAACCCTGGCTACGAGCGGTTGTGGAACACGTGCGTGGTGGGGCTAAGACAAAGGACAAAGGGATATTAAGGGAGAAAGATGAATTAACAGGCAGTGTCAGTGGAGAAGCCGCAGAGTGTTAGTTGAGAAATCAGAGAGTGCAAAATGCGTTGTCGAGAGAATGTGAGAGAGAGCGTTGGATCCGTGGTGACGAGAGTTGCAAATTAACTATCTAGTTGTCTTAATTATGGCACGTTGTTGTATTTAGTTTACGTTAAACAACCATCGTCTCCTGTTTAATCAACGTCTGTACAATCCATTTATTGTAAATAAAGTAATTGTAGCATAAGTTCCTAAAAAAGTGAACATCAAGAAGTAAATCTGAACAGCCAGTCGTTCATTGTTCGTTAGTGGTTAATCAGGAGTTAAAAGCGTACAGTACGCGAGTTGAAATCAGTCAGTCTTCAAACAGTTATACTTAAACAGTTTAATCAATATATTACTTAGTGCGATATTTCAATCCAAATAAAGTGCGATCGGTAGTATATATAAACAAGGTAAGAATTGTATACATTGTAACATTCTCTTCTCTAAAATTTTGGACTTGTAATACATTGAACATTTGAATAAAGTAGGCGTTGACTAATAGTATCAACAAACAAGAATTATTATTGTATATTTAATTGGGCCTTCTTTAAGAATATTAAATATTAAAAAGCGACCATTTCCTGTGCTAACTTGTGATCTCGTCGCGACTAAATGATTCGCGCGGATTACGGTGCCTTCAATAATCGAAGACGTCTACGGGTTTTTCGGGTCTTTGGGCAAGATTTGCGAAGCCACATTGGTTGCCATAGAGAGTATTATTGTTACAAACGATCTTTGTTCATGCCAAAAGCACGAAGGAATTACAGAAACGAAGACCATAATACTGAGAAACGTGCAAAACATCGGTTTAAACGTTTGTTAGCTGCCGAAATTAAAGGAGAAGATGAGGGAAGCCGAAAGAATTAGGATTAATCATAGAGCAAATAGAAATTAGTTTTTAACTTTTTTTAAGTAACAGTATGATCAAAGGAAGCAATTACAAAAAATTTCTAAAATGTCTTACGGTGTATTTTAAAGTAATATATTTCATGTCTCAAATTTTCGTGTAACAATATTTACTGCAACAAATAAATTACAATTTTTCCTTAAATTTTTCTTTTGAAATTTATATTCTCTATTTGCTACTATTAGTGCTTCAAATTAGGCTACGTTAGATGTATTGAATAATGTTTTATCTTCATCTATTGTTGAGTATTCTCAATTTCAAATCATTTGAAATAAACGCCGCATAGTGTTAATTTTAAGAATGAATGGTCGCAACCACGGTCATATAAACGATCTAGATCATGATCATATAAATAAGTCTCGACTATGATGTAAAAGACTTGGGAATTGCCATTAAATTAGCCTCTAAAATAGCTTATCAGTTCGGGTATACGAATGACGCCAGCAGATAAATTTTGTCCTCAGGCCTTACTGTGAGGTCAGCAAATCTACACTGGCTAATAAAATGACCTACAAAACTTGACCTCCTATCAAATTATCGATCTCGACCTCGGCCATAGAGGTATCAAGATAGAGTACGTGAGCGAGCTAAAAAAGCGCTATAGAAATAGAAAGAGAACGTTGCATATAGACCTCCTGTGTTCTTGTTTAATAACGCATGCACATTTGCATAATAAATATAAATACGTAAGTATAACGGTCGACTAAGGACGGGATATACGTGACATTAAATGGAACTTTGTGTCTCATGTTATAAAATATCTGTCAAAAAATCAGAATGTCTTACGCCATCTACGATATTCTGCTGCGAACATAGGAATTATTACAAACAACTCCTTAGTGATTTTATCGCCGATGGGACGTGATATTTGTAACATCAGTTTACCGACGCTGTTTTACCGATAGAATCTTTAAGAATTTTTGCCTCTATCGCCCCTCCGTATTTCACACCGGAGGTGTCGCGATCGCGAGCTTGCCATCAATCATGATATCACCAGCCACTAAAAAGTAAGTTGCACCTCCACGTAGGCCAGACGGTTGTATAATTGGTAGTCGGGCTTTTATTTTTTATTACGAAATTTCTCGTGCGTTACTATTTCCATTGACATTAAGCAAGCAGAGACAAGTCGAAGTTATAGATTGCAAAATTCGCACTTTTTTGCATTAAAAAGATTGTTGTTTAAGAATTTTAGACTTTTAGTTCCTTTAATAGTTCCAAAATAAAAAATAGTTTCACTTAATAGTTTCTAAAATGAGTTGTTAATAATAATAAAGTTGTTTATGCAATCGGGACGTGTTAAAATCGGAAAATGTTAAGAATGTAATAGGTTCTGCACGAAATTACCATTCTAATCAGATGCCGAAGTGTAGGATTCTATACACTTCCTTCACAAGCTGGCATATTCTATATCATCCTCTTTGAGAATTTCCTCTCTGACCATACTTATAGTTTCATAGGAAAATTCTGTTTTAATTGAACCCACTACTATGCTGAATCGATAATGTCGCATGTGAGACGGAAGCGATATGGGGAGTCAGGTGACCCCCAAAACGTGGGACACAAAAAAAACATTGAATGTCAAGTGTTTCTCCTGTACTTGCTTCTGTATGTGAGTGTGAGACCTGTTTATATGAAAACAACCGTGACCGTGACCATGTGACCACATTCTAACTGCCAGAGATTTTCTTTCTGTCATTATATGTATACAAAAAGTAGCGGCACATATTGAAAAACATGCGACAAGTACGTACTGTTTTACACTAGTTTTCAAAGCATTTTCATACGTGGATTCTTCTTATATACTCATATTGTTTAGTAAAGGTAAAATTTTTATCTATCTATCTATCCATTTTATATCTTGTTTCCTTTTCCTTTATCATTCTTTCATGCATCTTAATAACACGTTGAAAAAGAATAGATATATTTCAAAACTTTGTCATAAACATAACTTCAAATTAATATGATATGTATATGAAACATGTATGTATAATGCATTCAGCATAATTTTATTGCTTCCTATTAAAAGCTAACCTGTATTCTTTATAAATAATTATTTGAAGTAGCTTAAATGTTGTTTAATAATAAAATAAATAATAAAAAATAAAAATCGATATGGATTAAAAATTTATTTTTGTTATCGTTACATAAACAATATTCGGAATGTTAAACTTATTTTTTAAACAATTTTTGTTCTCACTACACGTGTCTTGCTTTCAGAGTTCGTTCCGTATTTATTTAATTTACGAGTAATTGTATGTGTCTATTTTTTGAGTATTCTTATATAATATATTTAAATTTCCACAAAAATTTCATAAAATATATATTTCTTTTATTCATATCTTGATTAAATTATGAATCGATATATGAGAGTATAAGTTCAATATTTTACTCTGTCATAAAGCTTTATACTCAAAAAAAATTCTCATAAGGAACTTGCGCTGAAATTTTTTTTAACATTTTCAGTTTTCCCATTTTTATGTTTCATTATTGAATTATTGAATTGTTTCCTATTAAAAAACACAATAGTGGAAGTTCTCATGCGAGATTATTATATGTAGTTATCATAATTGTTTTGATATTTTTATTTATGATACCTTCATGTAAAACAAGATTAAATTATATTACAGTATATATATGAAAAATGGAAGATCAGGGAAAGCAAACTGGTAAAGGAAGAGGAGCTATTCTTTTAAGGCTCATGAAAGAAAGGGAAAAATCTAGAGATACAGCTATAAGATCATTATCAGAAAGTCAAAGTCAAACACAATATAATGTTCCTAATCCAACTAAAATACCATCCAGTTCTAAAACAGGACATGGAAGAGGTAATTTAATAAGCACATTAAAAACAATGCTACGTGCTAGCGCATCAAGTTCTAAACCATTAGAAGTAGCTAGACCAGGTAGAGAGTTGTCAATCAACAAACCTAAAGCTGCTGGGTATGTATGCCAAATTGTAGGTATATTATTTTCAATTATATCTTTAAATGTATTTTCATCTTTCCAAAAATAGTATAATATCATACTACCTTCGGGGTAATAATTACAAAAATGTATTTGTTACGTTAAGAATCAATCATTTAATATATTATTTAATAAAATCATTTAAATTTACAAGTCTCTTTCCTCAGTTTAAGGATCATCTAAGAAAAGGGTATACCTCGCCAATTTTAATAATTTTCAAATATGTTGTTGAGATCAACATGCTGAATAACTTTTTCTTATACATACAACTGCCACTTGGGTTTAGTTTTTTGAGATATTCATAAAAATACTTTTGCTACTTTTTATCTTAGATTAGAGTTGATTTGCCATTATGTATGGACATGCTGATGATATTATAGATGTGTTTTTGCTAAGATGCATTCATAATATAAACTTCATACGTATCACATTTTAATTTGTAAATGCAAGAATGTAAGAAATGAACTTAACACATAATTAGTTTAGCTATGTATATAATATCATGAAGTCTGTACATTAAGATAACCGTAAACTACCTTAAGGATAAAGAGATTAATCTAACCCAGACCAAAAATAAAAAGTACCAAAGGTGGTTTTATGAATAATTCAAATTAAAGCCAAGCGGCAATTATATGTTTAAGAAAAAGTTGCTGAGAGTTGTCTTCCCAACAATGTACATATTTAAAAGTGATTGGAATCAGTGACGTATATTCTCTTCTATATAATTACCGAAATATGCTTTAAGAAACATAAAATACATGTTACAAGTATATATATTATTAAAACGAAATAAAAATATATTTTTATAGCTTAGCTGAAAAACAATCAGACATTGCTGTACAATCTTTTGATGATGAAGGAGTATTAGGTAAATTATCCGATATAACAATACAAGAAACAACAAGTATATCTAAACCATATTCAGCATTTAAACCAAAATGTCGACAAGGAACAAGTGGAACTTCGTAAGTATTGATATATGTACAAGATGTCTCTGCAATTATGATATGATCAAAAGATAATTCCTCATTAAAAAATATGCTAAAAATACAGACTGAAGAGTTTGCATATAAGGCTCTGTTTTCAGAACACGACTGTAAATGCCACCAAGTACATGTACATTAATTCCATTTTGAAAATGAGTAATCAGTTTATACTGTCGATTTTGATCATTTTGTATTTAATGATTGCAAAGATACCTGTAATAACCTGTAATAATAAAGTAAATAATAACAACAAAATTAAGTGAAACAAATTAGAAAATAGCAATAAATTTTTAGAGTACAGTTAAGTGGTAATTATATAAGCCTCAAATTAAATTCTGGAAAAGGGTTGTTCAATTATGAAGTCAAGTTTAATCCTGATATTGAGTCAAGACCACTTCGTAGAAAACTTCTTAATCAACATTTACAAGCACTTGGACGAACAAAAGTATTTGATGGAGTAACACTCTATTTACCGCATAAGTTACAGCAGGATGTAAGCAATACATCAGCAATGAGACTTTAAAAGTACACATACATAGATTTATATGGTTTGCAATTTTTAGATAACCATCCTTGAATCTATACATCCTATGGATCAGTCAAAAGTGGAATTAAAAGTAATATATAAGAAACAACAAACCATGTCTGAGAACATTCCATTTTTCAATGTTTTACTTGGCCGTGTTTTACGATCGCTTAGTTTAGTTCGCATTGGCCAACATAATTTTAATCCAAAGGGAATACATCCTATACCACAACATAAATTGGAAGTGTGGCCAGGATTTGCAACAGCAATTACTGCATATGAAGGGGGTTTAAAATTATGCATAGATGCACGGCATCGTGTTATGCGTACAGAAACGATACGTGATATAATGTAAGAATTGCAAATAATTTCATAAAAAATGTAATATTATAGTTAATTTTATTTCATCGTAAAATACAACGATGCAGGATCAACTTCGGAGGTAAACCGAATTTCAAAGATGCTGTTGTAAGAGAAGTAATTGGGTTATCCGTTTTTACAAGATATAATAATAAAACTTATCGTGTTGATGACGTTGCGTGGGATAAAGATCCAACATATGAATTTATTAAAGGAACTGAAAAAGTTTCTTTAGTAAATTATTATAAGTTTCATTGGAATATAGAGATAAAAGACAAAAATCAACCACTTTTAGTTCATTGTGATAAATTTAGATCATCTACTGGTCAGGTAAGTAATGAAGTTCTTCAAGCAATGAAATATAAATGTCATTTAGTCCGTCTCAAATTCCACTGTACAAATTTTATATGTAGACACAAGAAAAAATGATATTGTTGGTTCCTGAGCTATGTTACTTAGCAAGTTTGAGCAATAGTGTTCGTTCAGATTTTAGAATTATGAAGGATCTCATGGCAGTGACTCAAATGACTCCCAATGCCCGACGTGATATAATTAGACATTTTGTGCAAGAAATACAAAATAATGATGTACCACGGGGAATATTAGCTGAGTGGGGTTTATATCTGGAATCTGATGTAATAGAATTTACAGGCAGAGTTCTTAATTCTGAGCGCGTTTCCTTTGGTCAAGGTACAAACTTTACACCTTCATCTGATCGTCCTGTAGATTGGGGTTCAACTGCATCTAGAAATGCTCCTTTTAGAATTGTAGGTACTTTTATATATTACATATTTAATAATTTGATAGTGACACTTAGAATATAATGATATTTTTAGCCTAATCTGAATCATTGGTTCATCTTGTATTGCCAAAAAGATACAAGATGTACACGAGAGTTTGCTGGTATGTTCAAAAATGTTACAAAAGTTATGGGTATGACTGTTAGAGACCCACAGATGGTTTGCTTAAAAGACGATAGAATTGAAACATATGTACAAGCACTAAGAAAGAGTTTCCAAGAAATGGCTAATCTAATGGTTATTGTGTTTCCTACAAACAGAACTGATAGATATTCTGCGGTAAAAAGGTAAAACAGTTTATACGCATGTTTTATAGTTTCCATATTAAAAATATATTCTTCAATATCTAGAGTATGCTGTGTAGAAATGCCTATAGCTTCTCAAGTAATTATGTCTAGAACTATTTCTCGTGGTGACAAATTAAAGAGCATAACAGAAAAAATTGCTTTACAAGTTATGTGTAAGCTGGGTGGAGCACTTTGGGCTTTAACTATACCTATGGTATGAGATTCACATACATATTTATAATTTCAATTTAAAGAAATGAACATAAATGCAAAATTTCAATATGTTAGGACAAATGCATGATATGCGGTATAGATGTATATCATGCAGGTAATGGCCAATTAAAAGGGAGTGTTGCAGGCTTTGTAGCAAGCCTAGATCAGCTATTGACAATTTGGCACAGTAAAATCTGTATACAAGGTAAACGTCAAGAAATAGTAGATATGTTGCAAATATGTTTAATTTCGGCTGTAAAAGCCTACTATAGAGTAAGTAATCTTTAACGTTCACTGTATATATACATACATTAATATTCTGTATACTAGTTATCTGTAATACATTTGTAAATATTATTATTATTTTGTTTTGCAGCGTAATACGTGTTACCCAGATCGTATTATCATATATCGAGATGGAGTTAGCGATGGACAATTAGAAATTGTTGTCAAATATGAGGTAAAACAGCTATTAGCATCATTTAAAGCTATAGAAATAAATTACGAACCAACATTAACTGTAATAATAGTCCAAAAACGCATTAATACCCGGATATTTGAGAAATCTGTAAGTGCCTAAGAAAGAAGGAAATTACATATTAACAACTTATAGTTCTTAATCATATATATATTTCTTTATAGATATATTTATATTTATTTATAGAGCTCGGGATTGAGGAACCCTCCACCAGGAACAATTGTGGATTATTACATAACAAAACCAGATGTCTACGATTTCTTCTTAGTTTCTCAAAACATACGTCAAGGAACAGTATCACCAACTCGCTATATCGTTGTATATGACAGTAGAAATATGAAGCCTGAACATATACAACGACTAACGTATAAGCTTTGTCATTTGTATTATAATTGGCCTGGTACTATAAAAGTTCCAGCTCCTTGTCAATATGCACATAAGCTTGTTTCTCTCATTGGTCAAAATATACAGCTAGAACCACATCAATCGCTTGCCGATAAATTATATTACTTGTAAGTTTTATATATGACTCAACATCCTAGGATGTTGTTAATCAGATCTGGATGCCACATGATTTAGTATAAATCATAAGTACTTATTAGACTGATATTGATATAAGGGATTTAATATGTTCACACAAATATAGTTTCATGTTTCACTGACATATAAACTTGAAAAGTATTATAGAAGAGGTAAAGCTATTTTTTTGTAAGGTACTACTAAGTCATTTTTTCTGTCATATATTAATATATGACAATAATATCAGTATTAAAACCACTGCTGAATAAGCTGTTTTAATCGGTAAGTTGTAATATTTCTTCACTCTATATAAATATAACCAAAACATTGTCAGGGGTAAAGATAGCAATTTTGCAAATTCATAAATATAATGTTATATTTGGATAAGTATAGTTTATATATATACATAAAATGTAATTTAGAAATTTTATATCATGTCCATATAAATACTTCTCAATTACTATGTATAAAATTAAACTGAACTGTTCAACAATAAAAACAAATATTTTATATTTTTGTTACAAATATAATTTGTATACTTAATTATTTAAATTTTGTTTATTAATATCCCTTAGAATATACGAATATTGTGAGGCTAATGCTTTGAATAATTACTGAATCACCATACACGCGATATGAATCACGGACAAAAAATTTCAGACTTGGGCAAGTACGAACTCTGGACCTTGTGTATAAATATCCAGTACTTCGTTTATTTCGTAAAACATGTACTTCATTAATCTACATATTATAATAAAACCACTAAAGTACATGAATAATGTTTACCTTTTGATTTCATGCAAATTTAACCATGTCCGTGTTTACTTTTTCGAGTTGTGCAATATTATGCATTACTTTTTATTAAGAATTATATTTTGTTCTTCAACACTGTATTAAAAATGATTATAGTAGTCCATTAGTATAAAGGAATTTATTTAATTGCTTATGTGTGTTTACAAACGACCCTGCCGATGAGGATCCAATACCCAGAACGATGCGAGCAAAATGCGTGTATCCATAGTCGTCCACCTTGACTTGAAAGTATGCATACATGTTCATGCAAGCGCACGTCTCTATATTATGACGCGGTATATCAGTGTGGGACATTAAAGAAAGCAATGGCGTAACAAAAATGATAATATTTAAAAATTATATCATCATAATATTTTGCATATTTTCCATTACATTGATATTTGTTATAATTGTTTCTTTGTTTATCGTTCATTGTATTCAAATAGACGTAATATCACAGACAATGTATGAAATGTCTTTTTTAAAGGATAAATGTGAAACAAGCATTCAATTGACTAAAAATTCACAAGCAATCGGTATTAATGATAAAAATAGATTGATCGATATAGTCAGAGGTTAACCCAAGTCATCGAGAACTTACATTTGTGAAAAGAATGTAGCGCAACTTAAACGAGCTCCGAAAGGATCCACCGCAATGCGGTGTTTAGTCGACACAATAGTTACGCCACTGCAAAAGAGACAACCGCATGTGTACGTAAATACGTACATACGTATGTGTATTTACGGTCGTGGCGTATCGCGTATCGAGTCGCCGCCGTCGCCGCCATTCGAGCGGTTAGCGCCTGCGTACATCTTGTTTACAACTGCGGAGCTTACCATACACATGACCTTTACAAGATGGACATGAGCGCCTATTTAGCTGTCTAGGCGTGCGACGGAAAAAAGTTGAAGATACGTGCGTGTCATTGAATCGTGAAGATTGACGTGTATGAGAGGAACCGCGGAATCGAGTGATGTTTAATTCGGTTATCAAAGAAAACAGTCAAAGCACGCGTTCGTGATCCCAAGTGACGCGGTATTTGTCGCTTGCACGCGGGCGGAAAGGGGAGAGAGGGATGGTGGGTACGAAAGGAGACCCGAATTTTTCACCTCAAGCAGATGTGATTGTCGTGAACGGATTTTGCGTATGCCTGATCGAGAGTTCGCATTCAGGATACGTCGTGCATGATGATACAGTGTTGTTAACCACATCGTGAATTCCATTCGTGTGTTTCCGCAAAGTGCTCGATATATGTATAAAGGGTGTGGGAAGAGGAGTGCGTTCTCTCGCATCGACCTGGAATGCTGCCGTGTTTTGATGTGCCTACTATTGCGCATGAAAAAATTCACCTGCCCTTGACAATAGCCTATTTATCCGAACCAGGCCGCCTTTAAACCGCGCTTACCAGTGATAACAGGGGTTCAACCACCCACCTACGTGTGCATCGCCTGTCCCACTCTCTTTTTCTCTACCTCTCTACGTATTTCCTCTAAACGTACGAGCAAACAAGCAAGCGACCACAAGCGCGCGCGCGCGCTCGCTTGCTGCTGCTGCGTGTACACGTGAAAACACCCGCGTGTGTCTGTCTCTCATTGTCAGTATCATCGTGTATACAACCCTTTCTTTATATGTGTCCATGCCTGTCTGTGTATACGCGCCAACCATTCTGGTCAACGTTATAAATTGTATTATTCAACGCGATAAACAGGTGTACCTGCGGTTCTATCCCGGATCAATGATACTTCCACTTTTCCGAGTAATTTCCAAATCAACATATTTGCAAATGCGAAATATGTAAATGCTAGCGTATACAGGCCGCTTCAGATTCCATGCAATCTGTCGTCCTGGGATACCACGCGAACCGCGAACCGTGGCGGGCGAAATTAGACGAAGCCGCGTGACAGGTGGAACCCAACGAGAACCGTGATCGCAGAAATCTCGTCAAGAGGTACATAATTTCTATGTTTACCGAGAAATTCACTTTACGAAGAGTTGTTGATTTTTCGTCGTGGATTGGACTGTTTCTTAATTCCGTGACTTTAGTAAACGTGGTTACTCGATAATAAATGCTCGCATGAATCGCATCGAAGAGGCCGACCCGTGCGACGCCCTTAGTACACATTGAGTGCACATGCACTATGGTGGCGTGTTATTGCTTATTTACCCCCGACACGTGCTTTCACCATTGGCTTGCTTCGAGTACAACGATATCGACGACAACCTCTCCACGTTAAAAGCAGAACGGCTACACGTTGTTTAAGAGAAAAACAGCAACACGAGCGTGCGGTTTTACAGAAACGTTCTTTGAATTTTCTTACGCCGATAGAAGCAGCGATATATGATTGTACCGATTGAAATATCTATATGGTGTTATTTCTCCAGTGCAAAAGTTGGAAGTGTGTCTTTCGAGTCGAGCTGCTGCTCTGACAACGTGGGTGGGAACACGCATTCTACCACAATGAACTATTGACATAGTATGTTTGGGTATAGTAAAATATGCGTAACGAATTGATCATCTATACCATTTAAATGGTACAATATTACGCGTCGACAGAGAAGACGCAAAATTTTTGGCGACAACGGGTTTTTCGATCGTCACTGCGCGATGTCTTCGAGCAGAGGTTTAGTCTCCCCTTCAGGAGGTCCCGTTGTTCTCTCCGGTCACGTGAAGAAGCTAAAGACGCAGAAGAAAAAATTCTTTGTACTGCGTGGCGAGGCACCAGGATATCCCGCGTGTCTCGAATATTACGATAGCAAAAAGAAATTTGAAAATAGGCAACCGCCAAAGCGCAGCATCTTGTTGAACAGCTGTTTCAATATTAATAGACGCATGGACACCAAACATAAACATGTTATCGCATTGTATACGAAAGACGAATGCTTTTGCTTGATTCTGGAGAGTGAGAAAGAATTGGATGAATGGCTGAAAGCGATGCTTTTACTTCAGAGCGGAGATGTAGCTGATGGAGAGCAACCTCGGCCTATATTTGGTAATGCGCTATCATGATTTGAATTAGAATTAGGCCGCATATTAAGGACGAAACGCGAGATTCACGCGTTGAAAAACAATTTCAAACAAACATTCGTTATTTACGAATACCAATTTCGTTGAAGTGTCATATTTTGAACTATAAGTCTAGTTGTTTACTTGTTTTTTCAAATGCGTCATTGCCTTTAATAAGTAGGAGAAGAACGTTTTTTCAATATTTTGTTATCTCTTCCGAATATATTTTTAATAATTGCTTAGAAAATTGCTGATTATACTTTGTGAGAAATATAAAACTGTATTGTTCTGTATAAAATAAAAAGACATATGCTGTAATAATTTATAAACAATTGTTATAAAATGTGGAAATCTTGTTATATGTTATATTATGCAGTGTTATAATGAGGTTAAATACAATATCACACATTGTTGATTCTACAATGTTATATATTATTAATTATTAATTATTAATTATTAATTATGATGAGGCATAAATGTAATATTTTATTTCAGAACATGTATGGCAAGTTACAATGCAGAAAAAAGGACTAGGTGAACGAAAGAATATTCATGGCCCCTATAGGCTATGTTTAACTGACCGAACATTAAGCCTAGTGAAAATCGGGGCAAAGGATAATTCAGACACTATAGAATTCCCTGTAAGCATGCTACTTTAACGGATGACATAGTCTAAGATTTAGTGTATTTAAGAAGAAAGACTAATGCGAAACCTTTGCTCCACAGTTAATTTGTATCAGACGATGCGGATATATGGAACGTATCTTCTACATGGAAGTAGGTCGTTCAGCTGTTACTGGTGGCGGTGAATTATGGATGGAAGCTGAAGACAATAATATAGCAAATAATATGCATGCTGCTATTATGAATTCTATGAGCAATTCTAGTAGCAAGAAAGATGATGTGGGGCCACGCGAAAGAATTCGCAGTTCCTCTGCCACCGAAGCCAGCAAGCCAATTGGTGTGCTGCAACGACATGCTGGACAAAGATTTCATAATTCGCCATTAGGTGAGTCTGAATTTTAATAAATCATATTTATACTTTAAGAGAATATCAGTTATGGTTTTTAGCACTCACCTCCAGAGTATATTTTCAATTATGTAAATACTTTAACAATATATTTATAATATTTTGATGTTTCGATTTTTTTTTATAAATACTGAACATTTTACGCAGAAGCTCCTTTGCACAGAAATCATCCTACAAATTCCTTTTGCTTCTATGTGTAAATTGTCCAAGACATTGATTTTCTTTTTTATATCAGACCATAACTATAACTGCACTACATTACATGCCTCGAAATATCGGCTGAATCACGAAATATACAATTGAAAACTCAGCTTAGAATAACACAAATGGGTTGCGGGTATTACAGAGGAACACAGGACGCACGAGGAGCAGGTGGATCAACTTCAAGAACAGGAGCAGTCTAATCAGACTCAGAGTACCTCTTCTTGCAATACGATCACGGGTCTGTTTTCTGTCATTGCAGTTGTATGCTTCTTTTTTTTATAAGATGTGGGCATCAAAGGGTGACAAACACGATTATGATTCAATATACTCAAATTTGTTGTTAAAGTATTCTTATCATATACATACGTACAGCCTATTAAAAGACTTCTATTTTTACACGAATGAATTTTCTGTTTAAAAAGAAGTTCATGTTTATTTAAATGAAATTCAAGAAAAACCTCTAACTTCTTTCTATGATTTTTGTTTCACTACTTTCTATAGTTTTTTAATTAAAAATATTTTGGTCAAATTTTTATAGGATAACCGAATAATTACACGATAATCGTGATAGATTGTTAATCGAAAAATTTGTCGGCGAAACAAACAGGATTTTATTGATTACCGTGTGCGAATGGTAGTTTCTAGTATTGCACAATATGTTTCAATACCATACATATGACGTTGGCGAACATACATATTAACGAGGCCAAGTAGAACAAAAACAAATGTGTATTGCATTCTTTGAAGTAGAAATTTATTCAATTTCTAAAGATTGATCAACGATAATTTTTGCTACATAGGAACTTTTTTACGTTTACGATGTTCTGATACCTATAAACTGTTATTTTCTTCAATAAAAATCTTTCGATCGAATCTCAATCATTATCACGTCGATTAGATTTTGCAAAAAGTATATGGAAAAAGAAAAGTAATTGTACGACAGTGAGAGCTGTATGGTTTGCAGTCGTTGCTGGTACCGGGGCTGGGACTGCTGGGATTGCCTCGACTAATAACAACTGTGCCACTACCACTAGACGTCGTCATTCGGTAGCGAGTCATCCCCATTCCGTCAATAATTCCCAATCCGTTCATGTTACAACAAGTACAACTACAACAACCATCACCACCACTATTACCATCACTACGACCGCTACCGTGACCACCACAACCACAACCGCGACAATATCCCATCAGAGAACCTTGTCGCTGCCCTTAGCTGCCATTATCAATCAAATGCAATCATCTAAAAGATCAGTTTTACGCTGTATGTATTTTTGTTTCGTTGTACGATAAATCAGCAAGAGATGTTCTTTATTTCTTTTTCAGTGTCTCTGCCTTGCTACTTCCCATTTTATTTTCTATTCCCTCTTCTTTCTATACTTTTTCCTTTCTATGGGAATCCAAATACGCAAGCAGATGTGTTCGAAATTGAAACTACTTCCTGTTGCGTCATATATAACTTACTTCTCCATGAGACCATCGCGTTGCCGTGGAAATGCAAGCTTCTACTCGCATGCGATTAGTTGCACGATACTTCATAATGAAGTAACGCTTCCCTTTTCGTTTCTTTCAGCGTGCCAACACAATCGATGGAATATTTCCTACAGCATTCAGTCTCAATGATGTGTTTTCTTGGTGTTTTCATTACCGTCATGCCGGTCCTCCTCACACGTGAAATTATTCTCTTGTCTATTTCTTATATTTTCCGTAACATCTTTCATATTCGAAGTATACATATATTTCGTCTCACTATCCCAATCATTTGGATACATCTTTTTGATCACTGTTTATTGCTTGATCTAAAATATATGTTCTAATAAATAACAACCTGTATACCTGAATATGCATAAATATTATACAGATCTATGGAATCATTTGACTATGCAAATGAACTAACCGCTGCTATGCTGGGAGGATGGATGCTTTTCGAATTTTGTTCCCTAAACTGAATATTTTGCAACAACATGTCTGACTAATATGTTTCTAGGTGCAAACGGGCGTGACAGGTGTGACAGTTTACCATCGAGGGCTCGTACCACCAGCGAGAGCCATCCAGCATCACTGTTAAGTCATCCTAGGAGTACTCTGAGACCGCATTCTATGTACGGAAAAGGCGCATCCTACTCACCACCGATCACTTCGATGCCTATCAGTCCTGCTTCCGGTGCATGCTCCACAGACTCCGCGGGATCATCTCTTTCAATGGACGATGGTGGCGAAAATGTGTTGGAAGAGGGTACCGTTTCGAGATACGGTCATTCTTTAACGCCTGACGAACCTGTTATTCTGGAGGAGAATGGCGACGATTATGCTCCGTGGTCCACGTCGCATTCGCATCATAAATATTCGCCAAATTTCAAGTCGCATTCTCCTTCTCAGGTGGGTCGTTGGTAGAGTTGATAGAATAGGTAAAATACAATAGTTATATAAATTTACGAACTTCAATCATCTTATTTAAGTAAAGGCATTATGTATATTTGTTCGAATACGTTTTCTATATTCACATGTAGCTTATGCAAACCTACAAATATGAGTCACTTTTAAGCGATGAATGATTAACTATTCTTAGCGCCTAAATTTATGTTTTTGGTCATTCTTGGCACAGATTAACAAAGTTCTGTTACTTTATACGTTCTCTTGAAAATTTTTGATTATAAATAATCTTGTTTTAACAAAATCTAAACGTCCGAAACGAAACTGAAAAAAGAATTAGTTTTGTAAATGACGATGAAAAGTACGATTCTCTGATCTTATCACTTATTGTTGTTGCGTTCTCTAGTTGTTTTTAGTATAATTTGAAATAATGAATTAAATAATTCGTAATTTTGTTTACTTACACGAGATTCTACTATTAAGTAAACAAATGATAACGTGTCTAAGAATTGAAGTTCAAATTGCATCATTACTATGACATATATATTGCATCATCTGACGATGATAGCTAAATGACGAAATAATAACGCGCGGAATTTTACTTTGTTTACAGCAAAGTTCCTATATAGAAATGTGCAGCCCTTTTGGATCAAGTCCTGGGCGCAGCGGTGGTTACATGCCAATGAGTTCAGGAACAGGATATTCGCATTCACGAGGGTCTTCCCTTGTAGAAGAGTCAAACACTCTACCAGAAGGTTACGTACCTATGGCACCCGTTGGAAACAACGGATACGTCGACATGGATCCTTCACATAATCACAATGGCCATTTTGCCGATGATTTGTCGCATGGTGGCAGTAGTTGCTCCGTTACATCTGGTACACCCAGTACAGATTTGCGTTTCTCCGAGTATCATTTAGACAAAGTAACGAGTTTTCTTCCACCCGGAGAGGATTTGCAAGCTAGACCAGCAAGAGCCTATTCCATCGGGTCTCGGCCAGAACCTGTAAACAGGCATCGCAAAAATAGGTACGAAACTTCGTATTTGATTCTATTAATCTTACGTAGTGTTAGATATTGGAAAGAAATTGTTTATACGAAGATAGGCGAAATGTATCGATGGAAGACATGATTGTCTGGTTTTTGTTTTGGATAGATTGGACATTACTCAACAAGAAGCTAGCCGAGTACGAGCGTTCTCTGTAGGCAGCAGATCTAAGAGACCTGAAATTGGCAGGTTAGCGAATGTAGTCACTGCAGCGTTACCAGTTGGTTGTGAAAGCTCGAGTTCCAATAAATCAAACTCAGCGCCATTGTTATCGAGTTCTTGGGGACACAATTCCGGTTGCTCTATAACTTCCGAACGAATGGAGGACCTAATGGAATTGGACTTCACGAAACCCAATATTTCTGCAACCTTCAATTCACCACCTTCATCTTATTCGCAGTCGCAATCTCAGTCGCATTCGTATTCTACTGCCACCGACACCAGTTCCTACGTTGATATGTCTCCTGGACAACCTCCGTCGTCGACCACTGCCCCGTACGTCGATATGAGCCGCATAAATAAGGTATTCCTGGACTGAAATTAATTAATTTATATATTTTAATATTGCATGTATTAACATGATATTTTTAAGGTTGATTGTCCTGTGAAATTAATTTGTTTTTCGCCGAATATTTAACATTATCACGTTTATATTAATTCTTGTTTGTTCAATTTCCTATTTCTTCAAATTTTTTCAGATTAATCGTAATAACAATAACAATACAATCACTGCCAATCAGAATCATAGTCACATTCATGTATCGTCCTCTGCTTCCATACACAAACCTGTAATTACTACTTTGAAACCGGTGGAAGAAGCAGAAGGACCATACATGAGAATGGATGGTGTAATGGAGGATTGGTCACAATCCGATACAAGTCCTAAGCAAATTGCATCGCCTATGCAAGAAGAGTGTGTGCAATCGAACGGACCGCCAGGTAAAAGATTGAACAATTTTCAAATGTATATATGTATTAATTAATTAACCATTTCATCATAGCTTCTTAAAAAAATAAAAGTGATTTTTATCTTTTATATTTAATGATTTTCAATAACACCGTGTGTGACTTAATATTTCTTTAAAACATATGTATTCAATAAATAAACTTAATTGTCGTCTAACGTGTAGATATAATTTATGTTTTAGGAGCCACGAGAACAGCACCGGTCGATCTTCCACGGCGCCCACCTGCCGACTATGTTGATATGAGTTTTAAATCAAGAACAAGTTTAGAACAAGACTATATGAATATGAATATGAGCAGTCGAAACAATCGTAAACCAATAGCGACGCGAGCCGGTAGTCGAAAGGAGAAGTCTCGTTCGCAACCAATCGCGATTCAAGCGGGAAATAAACCTATAAAAACGCCTAGTTTCTTACCTCTAAACGGAAGTCCGGAATCAGAAAGTTTAGCAAGTACACCGGCGTCGCCGCCACGGGCAACTCCAACAGGTTCCTCCGCGACTATTTTCCCTTTTTCCTTGAACAGTCCGCAATCACCCGAGAAATCGTTCACTCACCAAAAGGATACTGATAAATCTTCAGAGCTGAATATGACTTCTAAACGCAGTAACGATCGTACAATGGCAGAAACTACAAATAGTAGAGTTAGCACGATCAATTCTATTTCTGTAACGGAGGCGAATAAAACCTTGGCGAAAATAATTAACGATAGACCGTCTAGTCCTACAGGGAAAGATAGTCAAGTTAGTCGCGTGATATCAAACAACTCATTGACCTCGCAAGATAGTACGTTGAACGCTATAACAAAGAAGTTTTCCGATTTGAACGTATCGAAACCACGTTTAATCACTGCGTCTCCAAACACCAGTCCGACGTTACCTGGTTTTAAGCCAACCGTTGAAAAGCGGGCCTCGTCTCCCAAATTGCTAGACGAGACGCCCACACCTACACCTACCGCCATGCCGAGCCCCTTAGAAAAGGAGAATTTCGTGCAAATTGATGCGGAAATTTTGCACTACGCTAGTCTAGATCTTCCTGAGGTTGCTAACGTGGCACCTATTTCGTCAGCATCCCAAGAAGGCTTCAATTACGCTGAAATCGATTTCGCTAAACTTAAATAAAACTAGGCTGTCATTATTTTAAATGTACGAGTGGTGGCATTGATGTAACACGCGTGTGTGGGTCAGGTGTTGTAAAATGCTGTATTGACTTTCTTTTCTGACGAGTATAAACAGGACAATCGATCGTTCTAACATTGGTCGAGCTAAACTAATAAAAAATTAATTGGTTCAGAGTGCTGGATGTAAAGTAATATAGATAGAGAAATTTTATTATTTAGTTCCAAACTTTAAGTTGAAATCGCTTTATTTTTCGTACGTTTCTGACTTTCAAAAAAAAAAAAAAAAAGCGAAAGATTACTGGTTATACTTTATTTTCTTATTTAGCATTATAACGATTATGTTATGTTAAAATATTGTTGTAAATTGATATCACCTTTCGAGTTGGAGAACAGGAGAGTCTAATTGTTTCCTCTGTTTTTCTTTCTCTTTTTTATACTTACCATTTTTTTCGACGAAGTGCATGGATATTAAGTATGAAATTGAAACTACCTTGTTTCAGTTGCTCCGCAAGCAAACGTTGTAAGTAGTATTATCTTACGTCGTAAAAATATATACATGTATAAAACAAGTAATCAATTCAGAAAAAAAGAAAAGGAATACTATTTATCGGTGGTTTTAAATCTATTTCTAGATATTATGGCGACTAACTTAATGTTATTACTAATCACGTTGATTTTTGTGAATTTGATTGGATTCTTCCAACAATGTGCAATGATACACTACCAAAAACATAATTACTACGTGCGAGCTAACAAATATGGCATTGTTCCCTCATCACGAGGAAATCATTTATCGTTCGCCAATGTTGGATCGATGCTAAATTACTGGTAACTTGTACTTCAGGCAAGTGTACGTCGTTTACAATGAACATATATTATACGTATTATCACGCTTTTTCATATGAATTCTGAATTAATGAAATATTGTTTCACACAATATTTTCACATTCTTGTACATTTAAATGTGATGAATGTGCGGGCGCGCGTGCGCACATATATATTACACGTTCATTCAGACATACACACATACACATACGCATTTACAGAGTATTCTGTAAAGGACGATACAAGACGGTATCCACTGGAAAGAGAGATGATTGGTTGTGTAAAAATAAATTAAAAATCAGTCTTAACGAGACGTTGTTGCTGAAAAATAGAAAAGGAAAAATGTTTCTTAATACTACCGATATTTTATGAGTTCGATTTTAATGACATATTTCTCCTCGCATACAATTTAAGTATAGTTCAGATATAAATTATATCATATCGTGTATATATGCATACATATGCATTGTCAAAATAATGTTATAAATATATACATATGTGGAAATATGTATTATATTATATATATAACATAATATACATCAATATATAGAAATATGTTCATATATATGATATATCATACATATATTAATGAATAATACGTATATTAATGATGATTAAAGCAGTGTATATTGCTGTTCTTCATTACGCGATACTTATACGTGTGTATATGTATATATATATAAAATGATTCCTTCGAATGCTCCTCTGAAGGTTCTCGAGATAAAACAAATGACATGTTGATTGTATTATTGTATAATAACGTTGTTGTAACATGTACATTGTTCGATTTAAGATTATTATTTGACTGACATTAGTTGAAAAATAAGTTTTTATTTAGAAAGAAAAAACGAAGCATACGCGAGATCTTTTTTTGTTGCAGATTAACACAATGTCCGTCCAAATGAAATAGATCGCGTTTTAATAGCGTTTTAGTTTCCTGGTAAAAGAAGTTTTGTTTGATTTAATAATTAACATGTAAATATAAACTCTTTTGCAAATTATAAACTTGAGAATTTTATTGTTTTATAATCATAGATTTTTCTTTTCTTTCGTTTTTCTTTACTTTTTGTCTCGCTTAATTTTATTGAAATTTCCAAAATAATCGGCTACTAATATCGAATGTACGAAGGACAGAGAAATCAAAGTAGGAAAGTTGAATTTCTATTCATATATAAACGTATTATTACGAGTTATATTCCTGCGAGAAATTATTATTTTTGTATTAGAAAACAGTATTTATTTTCTGTTAGAGAAAATTACATTTCCTTTTGCTTTTTTTGTCAGGAAAATTAATTTGTCAATTAATAACTTAAGTACCTAATCGCTAATCACGTATGGTTTATAGTATTATATCTTAAGATGGAAACAATAATTTTAGGTGTATTATAAATAATTATCTTAATCGCTATCTCTTATAATAGATCGTTTAATATACTTATTTTATTTATTTCATTTCTTCGAAACTTTTAATATTTACTGTCAATTGGTATGCCGGGATTTATTTTAATAATCGAGTAAGTTCGCTGACAAAATATATGTCATAAATGAAGGAAATATGATCGCATGTAACGTGTACATCCTTAACATTTTTTAAATCTCATTTTTATCTTTAATACTTTAATGTCGATTTAAAAATGAAGCTTGTTAACCAAAAATTACTCTACAATCCATTTGTTTTTCAATCAAAATGAACATTGTGTTATCTAGTGCTGAAATTTGGGGAATGTTGATTCCTTAATATATAGATGTACATTACAAAAAGATGTATAAATATGGGGAAAGTAATGTTGATTTGAATGTACATATAAAATTTAAATATAATATCTAATAATAAGTATTTTACTGATACATCAAATATTTATTTTAATATCAAATAATTTCAGATTATTTGCTTAGAGACTGCCGTTTTTTTTTCTAAGAAACCTGTATTATCGTGTAGAAATTTTAAGTTTTTTTACGATTATAATTTTAGAAATTGTGCTAGTACAATGTCTCTCAGGTTTCAAGTACAATTAACTATTAACGAACATTAACATTTTTATCTTAAATAAGTTATCGTTTGTTTTCAGTGATATCCAAGTTTTTATTTGTCATCGACATACATCTTCTGTATATGAACATTTTATACTTTAACAATAACGTCTTTCATGACAGATTGTAAAAGAACGTATAATAGATTTAAGTAAGTAATAATAAAGGATTCTTTATATTTACACGATGATTAAAGAAACGTTATTGTAAAAGTTCAAGAAAAAGATAAGTAAAATGTGCCAATTATATTCAATTTACTGTCACACTGTGATCGCAGTTTTATGTAATATCTACGGCCCCTAATTTACTTAAAATTCAACTTGTTTCGTATCAGCCAATTAATAAAACGAAAATAATTACGAAAAGTTATCCGAAATTTTCATAATCGGGTAATAACGTGCAGATACGACTGCTTAGCTTTAATCGAATTAAATTATTCGCAGCTAATTCGATCGTTAAATTAAAAACAATGTTTTTAATTTAACGGACAATTTTATTTTTCGTTTATCGTGCGACATCGCTTTAGATGTCTCTTAGTTTATCGTTACGTGTCTCGGTACGAAGCGGAAAGATCGTATAATCCCAATGTCCACAGTAAATACATATAGTATTGGAAATACGTCGGCTAAGTCGAAAAGTTACGATAAACTTTCCCTATTCACGAGAAACAGAGGTTTCTGGTGAATGTAGAGCGAATTACGTGCCAACAGGGCTAGAAGGGGGATAAATGTGCGTGTTTACAGAAATTGTTAGGATTGTATGCGTTTGAAGTAGCCACTCTATATGGTGTTTTTCTTATTTCTACCAAATGACGGCCTGTCCTCGTCGTCACGGACGCGTCGAGGTACTTAACTGCAGGTAAACATACCCTAAATTACGAACCAGGATGAGGAAAGGAAACGAGTCGATTTTACTACTCGTAAAATTGTACCGTATCGCGAGTATTCATTGTTGCGTCCTTGTATAGACTGTTTGCTTCTGTACAAGCACGACGCTCTTGTTATTACGGCGCAGGTATGCTCACCGATGTACCCTGAATGCTCTAGAATTTGCCAAAAGTCAATAGAAATTTGTCTTCCTATTCCGAGTTTCGCTTGATCGTCCCTTTTAGTACTTTAAATAGCTTCTTCGACGGACGAAATTATTTTAACGGCGTTGTTTCTGCTTCTCAAAATTTACGAGATCACTAAGTTACGAATACAGTTTAAAAATTCGATTACTTATTTTACGCTGCAATTTCGAAAGAAGATTAATTTACGTAATATCGAATGAAAGATATTCGCGACCTGATTACATTTTTGTTCGCCTCTTATCATTTGGGGACAGTCGGGCTAGTCGGTGCAACGACGGCTCGTTTATGAGAACATGTTACTGCCCCTAAATGTAGACACACTGATTGCCGTCGGGCTGATTAAGGAGCGGTACGTTTTACGAGCGTTTCGTTGACATGTCAACCGCCGAACTTTCGCTGCGCATGTACGAGGTGCGTGGGTGGAGCTCGAGTAGGCGTCGCGACGCCGGTGGCCGGGCTTCCATAGGTACCTACACAAGGGGAGGAAAGATCGATTCAGATATTTTCAAGGAGAAACGCTACCATTCCTGCCAGCTTCCATCTTTCGCGCGTCATACAAGACGTACGAATTTCTACGTATTCCGTGAGATCGTTATTAAGTATTTTTCAACATTATTATTTTACTGTTTCTGGTCCTGTTCTCCATCCAAACTATATCGTGGCGCGTCATTCGAGCGAACGAGGTGCTAATAATACAGGATACCGAGTTTATTTCCTGATTTAGCAAGTCTCGCGATAGTTTAAAGAAAAGGACGAATAACTGTAGCCGATCTCGTATGAAATAAAGTCAGATGTCTTGGACCTAACGTAAATTACGCGTATAACTGATTCTTTTATCTTTTCTAATCAAATCTTGAGATCAAATAGCTATCGCAGAACTATACACGAGTATCATTACTGTACACGGCTGAAAATTATATCTCTTTGTTATATTGTCAGCATTTCGTTTACCGATAATTGAGAATTTATTAGAATATCTCGCGGAATTTGGATAATAATACTGTGTCAATCGCGAGAAACAGCTCTGACGTTAAAATACCCATATGAAACCCGTAGAAACTGTAGATTATCCCGAAAAGGATCAAATCTACGTTCGTTCGAGTGCAATTACCCCGTACTCGATTTTCGAATATTCTTGTTTTCGTTGCATTCGACGAGTATCCGGAAACATTGGTGTGTTGGAGAGTAAATCAAAGGCAGGACCACCGGGATCGGAATTTTCCTACTGGCTGGAAAGGTCGAGGCTCCGCCAACAGCTTGGACGCGTAGGTAAATCGACTTTGACGAGAGTTGTGCGCGTGTAGGTCGCGTGTTCACCGGTAAACGAGAAGGGGTGTAAGCCTCGGGGGTTGGAGGCCAGGGGTTGAAGCCATTACCGTCACAAAGCTACCACCAGATTGCCGTCGGGGCTTACGTAGTCTCTCCTCTTCTATCCGAAACTCTCTCCTCTTCGCGTTGCTCTCCTACTCGCTCGGTTCGTTCGTATTCATGATTTAAATTCAATTGCCTTTTATCTGCCATCCTAGGCCCCGAGTCGTTGATGATGGAATCGCTGAGATCAGAGAATCCGGTATACCTCTGCCTCTCCTCTCTTTCTTTTCTCTCCTGTCTTTTCTCTTTCCTCTTTCTCTTCTCGTTCTCGTCTCCCAGCTTTGTGCTTTTTCCCTTGTACAGCTACGCGATAGTCTTCTGGAATTTTCACGTGTATATTTCTTATTTGTGTATTTGGCCATGCGCGCACCAGCGACAAAACCGAAGCTTCGGTAATCTATATTCCGGCGTTACGCTCTCGCTCGTGCCAATCAAAAGTTCAATTTCTTCTTCTGATAAAGATTCGCGATAAGCTTTTTGACTTTCGATGACGGGTCTTTTTTTCAAGTTTGATCGCTATTTTGTCTACACTTTGTACGTATTTCTTGCAAATGTTCCTCTCACGGCTGTGAGAGGCTGTAGATTCTCGAGAATAGGATAAAGTTTTGAGTCTGAACGACTTCTTGAATCTTCTTGATTCCCACACGATCTCCTTGTCTTGATTTTCGTGCAACGACAGAATCAATAACGTTCTTAGACCGAATTCTCTCGTGGAATCGATCGGAATCGTTCGATCTCGTCGAACGAATAAAAGAAAAAATGTTCTCAGATCGCAGGATAAACGTCATTTGCCGAAGTGATTTTCAAATCATAAAATATTTGGTAGAGGCACAAGTTTTTGCCTAAGCTGCACGGTAGTTGTTCTCTGGCTTGGAGATGACAGTAGGATCGAATCGGTGAATCTTTAGAAGGACACCGTTGGATAGGTATTACGAAGGCACTAAAGAAATTCGTCAACGCCACGCGACCGTGTCCCTGAATTCAGGGACGGCAGCAATTATTCTCGAGATCCTTGGACGGACGATGTCATCCCTCCGAGTATCTGTGCTGTTCGCGTGCCGTGAATCCTTTACAGAAAACGGCAAGAATGGCCGGATATTCCGTGATCCATTTGTTCCCTGTACCGTGCAATATTTAACGAATCACGAATTGTCCAGATTCTATCGTAATCGACTTTTGCTCGAGTTCTTCCTAAAAGGAAACCATTCGAATCTTTTTCCTCGATAATTGCTAAAAATTCGCTTACTACATATACTATACGATTACTGTACATACAAAAAATTCAAAATTCAAATTCCCAGCTCAAAAAAGCTTTCACGACCTCTACGATTTTCTTTCCGTCATAAAACAAAGAAATATTTGACACGTCTTTTCGAGGCTACTTACATTTCGAGCGCAGCACACGACCTCTCGACAACGAAAGGAGAGGAAAATAAAAGCAGGGAAGTCTGCCACTTCGTCCTTGGAGCCACGCGCCTAGGAAGGTGTTTTATGGGCCCTATAATAGGGCCGGAGATACCCATTTCTGTTTCTTTATGTTCTAGTACCCCCGCCTTTTCCCCTCTGCCGTTTCTCTTCTTTCTCGTCGCGCTCTTGACATCTTGCCTCGTTTCTTCTCGACTTCTTCGGCCAGGGATCGTTGCAGTAAACAGCAACGACCCAAAGAAAGAGTGGCTAATACGACGGAAAAGGGCAAAGAGTAGCTCGGTGCCAGAAACTTTCATATTTACGAGGTCGTTGCAGACCGTTTACGATGGCATAATTCCTGTTTGCGAAATTACTTATATTCATTAAAACGGTTGCCGGCGGGTGGCTTCTTTGACCATTGCAGTAGTTCCTCAAGGTCTTGCAACCTGGGAAGGTAACAGCTGCGTATGCCATGTTCCTTCGTTTCAAATGTTTCAATCGAATCGTTTTGGCCGAATTTCACTGATATTCTTTAACGACGAGGCGTGTCGTGTTTTTCGGGACGAGAATCTGTTGGAATTCAAGGATTTTTTCTTTTTTTTTTATTTGGTAGACTTTTTACCATCGATTCTCATTGAGAATTATAAGTCAATTATTTTGGCGCGGTACTGTAAGAGTTTATAGTATGTTTGATTCTAGTCGAATCTAATGCTTAAATCTAAAGGGTATTGTCTTTTTAGTCCGCGGATCTGATTCGTCGTGTCAAGTAATTGGCTAGGGTTTTAGTGGTTGTTAACTCTTATATTGTATCTGTTACCGAATTTTCAAAGAAGATGCAGGCAACGATCGAGTCTCGCTGTTTAACAATTTAAAAAATACCACGATGCGGCCACCGTGCGTTCGACAGTCTCTTCTTCTTCGTATTTTACCGCACCGTCGAGTGACACGATCCAGATACAACGCGACATGCAGCAACCACACATATGTTTTTAACCTTTTATTTTACTGCGGTAGCTTTCGTTCTATCGTCGAATTCGAGATATGTTCTGTTAAAAAAAAAAAAAGGTCTTTCGAAACCAGCTGCATCGGTGTGTCCATTGTTCGAGCCTCGGTATTCCCGAAGGATCTAGTTAACTCTTCGGTGAAAGTTTAAGTAGCCTTTTGTCGAGATATCTTTGTCATTTACATTAACTTGTTAGGATTTTTTTTCATTATTATTATTATTTAATTTGTACTTTACAATTTACCCAGCTGGCTATTTGGTAAACTTTCTAGCTTAATTGCCATATAACACGTGGATGACTGTTCCCAGCGGGATACCATCTTCGGGTTTTACTATTTTATTTTTTTAGTGAGGTCAGCGGAGTGTTTTCTCTTTGGTCTTCTTTCGACGAGAGCAGTTAGGATATGAAAATAAACTAAATACTGGAACGGTACTGCAACCGTAAATATAGTATTCTGTAAAACCTTTTCGTTAGTTTGAAGAATTTAGCATTATATTTATACAATGATTTCGTTTATTTCTACGTGTACGGATCTACACCGACTCGAATTCATCGTTACGTGTACGACAGTAACATTGAAATTATCTTTCTCGTATCCACAAGCAGCGCGTCATGAGATTCAACAGATTCTACCGATGAGAGGCCTCGATTCAGTCATTAAATTCTCGTCGAAATCGTTGAATAACTGAACGCAGACATTATTCAGAAGCAACATTTCGGTTAATGGCGGACATAAAGCTTTTAACACATCCAAGCGATCGCTGGGCTACTTTTTCTGGAGAAATACTGATAAAAAAACTACTGCGTGCCGTTTCAAACGAACTCGTCCATTTATATCGTCGAATTATGACATTATAAATACTTCAAAATATTACTACCGGTAACGAGATTAAGCTAGTAACAAAGTAAAAGTGTAAAATAGAACTAGCAAAACGACATAAACAGAGATATTGATAATCAAATATATAAAGTAGAGAAATTTTTCGAATTGGTTCTTATTAAAGAAAAATATATTTCTGTACTTAGTACATCTTCGAATAAAAATCATTCTTTTCTAATTCTTTTAGTTTATATACAGGGTGGTTGGTAACTGGTGGTACAAGCGGAAAGGGGATGATTCTACGCGAAAAAAGAGGTCGAAAATATAGAATAAAAATTTTTTTTTTAAATTTTTCCATCGAGACAACGATCTACAGCGAGATCCGTTATAACGTACGGCACGCGTACCGAGCGAAAATTCAAAGTCGATTTTCTCGAAAACAAAGCCTCGAACGAAAAATTTTTATTCTATATTTTCGACTTTTTTTTTCGCGTAGAATCACCCCCTTTCCGCCTGTACCACCGGTTATCAACCACCCTGTATAATATTCGTTACTTTTTAGTCTTTAATTGTCATCCAAAGACGAATACAGCGAACCCGATTGTGGGATGAAAAGTTGTTTCTCGGACCTCACCTCGGCTAATCGGACGACAATTATTCCCAATAAAATTAATGGTCGATTCTTTGAAATTACATCGTATAGCCGACGGAAATGCGCGTATGTTCGAAATCTCAGCTTTTTAAGAAGCTCGGGAAACGAGTGGAGTTTCGTTCGCCAAAAATTCCATCCAAACGGACAAACAAACAAAATATAGTAAGCTAAATAAAGAGAAATTTTTTTTTAATTTTTTTTCTTTATTTCTTAAAATTACAATCAATTCTCGCGTTGAGAATTTTCAGTAATTTTTCTGGCGTGGCGCAGCGACATGGCTGATTATTTATAATAAGTTAATACTTATTATAGATAAGTATAATGTATAAGTAAGTGTTATAAATAAGTGAATATTACTTAATTTAGATAACTACTTGAATCTAGCGACAAAGAGAAATACAGAGAGATTTTTACTGAATTTATAAATCTTTGAGTAGAAGAGTGTAATAAATCGAACGAAAGTAATTTCGAAGATCCTTCAAAATGGTTGTACCTGAAAGAAAGCTCCAAAAGGTGAAAAGATCTCTTATTTATTTGAAGAGGAACAGATGGAAAAGGATGGCGAGTATTTTGGTGAATTCTTTAAGAAGCCGATGGACTATACAAGTAGACGGTATCTAGTCGAAATCGTGGACAAAACGGGAGCTATGACGTCATCGGTGTCGACAGAGCCGATTACCGGTTATCTAAGGAAATAAAGGATCGTCGGACCTCTTTTTCGTTGAAACAGTTCCAGGAATCCGTGTTACCGCAATATCGCGGCGTGTACACCCACATCAAAGTGCCGAACGACGACTCCGCTACATCGTGGTCCTCTTCGCTTTGCACAGCGATAAGATTCCCTCGATACTCGAGGTGACCGGTTTTCTATTTGTGCAGGTCGAACGTGTGTGTGTGCGTGCGCGGATGAACACGTAGATATTTCTACCGAGATATAAATTTCTGCAATAAACTAATAAAAAATTAGTCATCTTAATGCGTCGTCGAACTGTCTGGAAGAAGGAGCGAGGAGGAGACGACGATAACGACGATTGAACGAAGAAGTTGCTTCCGGTCCTTTCTCAAGGTGGATTACCTTGTAATATTTATTTTAGTCTTGTTGTATCTTGCTGCCATGAAGAAATTCGTCCGCAGCGAAAGCATAGATCCTCGTGATGCGACACAAATTGAACGTTGGCTGAGATCTTTGCATTTACGCGTAAAGATCATTCCGTCGCTTTCTCGTATCGGAATTTTATATTCATACGACGAAACGGTCGATGAACGTCGCAAATATACGATACGCTGAACAATAATAAGTTAGTTGTATTAAAAGATAAACGAAAATTAGGAAATCGTTAGTGCAATCGGTAATTGAACAAATTGTAGTTCCAGATGTCTGACAGTTGGTAGATTTTATCGTTTAAAAGCCTTTCGAAATGCCTTTCGTCAAAATGGAAATTTATTACACGAAACATTTATTCACGCGACATTTCGATGGTTTAACGATATTCGATTATCGATCCGATAGGACGATCAATAAAATTCGCACGAAAATTATCGTCCCTTCCGCAAGGAATTATTTCTCGTCGGAAGAAAATATTTTAATTTATACTTTCAGCCTCTCTAAATGTTGCAACAAAGATAAATCATTTTATGTTGTTTCCTTATCACATTCTAGGCCTCTTTTATCTTTCTTTTTTGTTGAACCAACCACGAGCTAATTCGATCAGCGAGATAGTCGATCGGTCTTCGTTGTTTTGTAACTTTGTACTACAGGAAAAACGTGCAAACAGGCACGCCTGTCGTTCTTGCTTTTATCGAACTCCTTGTATATGTCATTGCCTCGTAGTAGAACCTAGATTTATCGTCGCCACGATGCCAATATGTCCTTCGCGTTTAAAAACGGGCGAGAGGTCGGTTAAGAAAATCTTATTCGTCTCGTTGCGAGAAACTTGCGATAAAATTGCCTGAATTAAAACGAATAATACTTAGAAAATTACTTATAAAATCGTACGTCAGGTGAAAGCTAAGAAACCGACGAAGAGTTTCCGCGAGGAATATCTTCGTTAGCACGATTCTTCTCCGTCTTATTTTAGAGGCCGTTACAGTTAACGAAAGTTTCAGGCGAATTATCGAAGAAAGCAACGATTGGACGAAATATCTGATCTTGGTAATTCGCGCGAAGATGATCTTTAAGCGTTTGATAACGATTGGTCGTATAATTGCTTATTTTATTGCCTTTCTGATAATAAAATAACTTGGACGCGTTTTTCGCTGTAATTTTCTTGTCGATATTTTAACACAGTCATCGCGAATAAAGAACGAAAGCGCGCTTTATCGAAAATTTCATTCGAACGGCTCTGGATTTAGGCGATAACGCGTTCGGTTTTTGTAGAGAATTTCCATCACAGGCAATCACATGGACGCCACTTGTTTCGCCCATACTTCTGATTCATTATCTTTTGAAAGCACGCAATTTTCATCTGCTCTTACTGTTTTATGCATTATCTTCAGTTTTATTAACGAGATTCGAGCGAGCGTCTCGAATCACTTTCCTCGAATAAACCAAGTTTCCTCGTATAAAAGGATTTTATCCGATATTTGCGGACGTATTTTCAGAATCGCGCCGTTTTCGGGCCTACTCGCTGCCACAGCACGCTATCGTATCGCTATCTCATATTTGTATTAACATGCGCGAAGAGAAACGGGGATTTCTCGAACGGAAAGAAGGGTTTGGACGTTAGGTTGCAAAGAACCGGCCCATATGCGAACGTATTGCTCGGCCTCGAACTTCTCTCTCCGGTTGCACCCCCGCTGGAAACGCGCTGGAATTTATACGATCCAATATCTGCCGGCACAATATATCACGGACAGTTCGAAGCAGAGGCGGGTCGACCGGTACGCGCGTGTGTCCGTGCACGTGCGTGAGGAAGCGGTACGTATACACAGCGGTGTACACGGCGCACACATAAAGAAATGACACGCGAGCATAAAACGGCTTTGCGCCGATAGCGGCACCTTTGATGTGCCTTCGTTTCAACTACGTCCGGCATAAAATCGTGAAACACACCGGCTAGGTGTCGTACGTCGTGCCACGCCGCCAATGCCTCGCTTACCTTAGACCTCGCCTTCCCCGCCGCAGCTTTCGCGACGATTCTTCCGTCTCGCGATCTTTCCGAAATCGCCGACGACGCGAACGCCTGGCAGGTTGCATAGGACGACGATAGGACGGGATGCCGAAGAGTTTACGTGGATCGTGTTCTCGCGAATCTTTCCAACTCCTTTTCCTAATGTAAATTGACTAAAAGCTTGTCGCAGGAACTCGAAGATCGTGTCACGATGTTTGACGATGATAAGCGAGGCAGCAATGTCGCGGTCGGTAGTTGGCATTTTCTAAGAAGAGAAAAATCGTTCGAGTAAAACTGATATCAACACGGTAGCACGGATGCACGATCGGCGAAAGAGCATGGACGCGATAAGGCGCGATAAACAGAGTCACCCGATATCGATACCGATATCGAATATAATGACGAGGAGCCCGAGGAGGGCGTGGTGCCTGAATCGAATAGAGGCTGCCGTTTAGAATCGTTTATCGGGAAGAGGAAGAATCGGCACGGAGAAAAGAAAGGAAAAAGAACAGGAAAAATCGGAGGACTTTGGAGACGCGCGAGGAGAAGCGTGCAGGGTGTAAGACGTAATTCCGTGGAAATAAACTTTCGCCACTCGACACACAAACGATCCAATTCGTCCACAGTGTCGCAGGCGCGCTATCCTTCCCAAGAAAAACAAACTCCCTTAATTAATCTTGGCGTGAAACGCTCAAGGGGCCTTAATTTATCGCCCGCTCGTGAGTAGACATAGACGTCTTCGTAAATGACAGGCGAAAGCTTCAGCTTCGGTTACTTTCGAAAAGGATGAGAAAGGAGGGACGATTCGTAGTGGAAATCTTGAAGAATTCCTTAATACCTCGACCCTTCTTCTTGTTTGTTCGCTGCGTTCTGTGACCTTTTTCACCACACGGGAGACAAATTACAAATTTAGTAGCGCTATAGCTTACGTCCGCGATAACTTTGCGTTTTTGCGAGCAATTGATCGATTACGCGGGAGAAAGTAAAATGTAGGTGATTCAGGCGCCACTCGTAGGTGCCAAGGTCCTAGATGTCTACGTATAGCCGTATAAAGGATCGGAGTTCAGGTCACGTTACGTATATCGTTCTCTTTTACGTTGGTTTATTCTCTTCTTCGTTACCTAAACAGTAGGCGATTATTTCCTTAACAGTAGGATTAGGTTTTGTGGTTGATACAGTGGCGATAAGAATCGCGAGGATCGGTTTTTATCTCGAAATTGCAAATCTTGATAAATAGGGAGAGAGTAGCATGACATAAGGTTTATCTGGAAATAGTAGAGGGCTTCGAAAAATAAAGTTTATATCGGCGACTGTCGTAAAAAAAAAGATAAATACCGCAACTCGAGAGAATCGCTTCTAGTTCAAAGGAAATAAGGACGATTTTTTTATAAAAAGAATAGAAATTTCCACGAAGTATATGTTGCTTTGAAGAAACGTTAGTGTTCGATAAGCAACGATTATCTTGTGAAAACATCGATTTCTACGATCTTGTAAAAATTTAGCGAAGGTTGGAAGCACTGTCTTGAACGTTTATAGATATCGCGCGATACTATTTTGATTTCAGGTGCTTCGGCCTACCATGTTACAAATATCTTCCTATAACAAGCTTTCTTTATTTATATATCTAAATATAGATTATCTATTTTATTATACCGATAATCCAATTATCGCCCCAGAATTACTACCGAGCAACATCAATCGCATTGTCTGCCTATTTAATCGTTCTTTATTCCTTTGTTTGTTCCTCTTAGTCCCTTTCTTTTTCTTTTCTTCTTTTTTCCTTTAACGTTTTCTCTGCTTTATTCCATGAACTATACCGGTTGTCTCGTTACGTTGACGAAAGTGTTTAAAAAATCGCGCACGCGATTTCGCTGCCAACACCTCGTATTTTCGATCGCTGCAACATCTTAAAATCAACACAAGGGAGAAGAGAAAGAAGAAGAAGAAGAAGAAGAAGAAGAAGAAGGACAGATCGCTCCTCCGGCGAACATCGAAGTCTCATCGAAGGAGAATCCTCGAGCGCGCAGCCCCCACGAAATATAAAAGCTGCCCTCCGAGTAGATACAAAATCTCTCCAGAGCGACACTTGCACGTTGTCACGATCGTGGCTGTTACATTCGTAACATCCAACGATGTGGCCACACAGACATTATCGGAACGAGGCATATCGATATGACACCCTAGCCGAGAAGAGCAGAAGCAGTGGGCGTCTGTTCTGCCATTGAGACTAAGCAGACGATATCGCCAGTAAACGTTTTGAAAGAGAAACGAAGGAGAGAAGGCGCTTGGCGAGAGGAGAATACACTCTGACAGCTTCTTGGGTGTCGTGTGAAATTCCGGAAAAATTATTACCCCGTGTCGTGCGTATCTGCCAACGAGTTCGATGCGTAGCCTCTTTCCGTGTTTGGCATCTTTCGAACAGTTGAAGTGGTGGCTTTTGTCGAAACGATCGGCTGCTCGTTGATTTTATTTTAAAAGTAACGATGCGAACGAAAGATTATATATCTATTGACGCTTTAACGATAGCCAATTAATCGTCAAATATAAGTGTTCGAAATAACATTTAATTTGCATAATGTTATGCTGATAATATATGATAATAATGTCAAGCAAATAATAGAGGGCAATCATAACTACAGAGAATTAAACCGTTCTATTCATATCAACTTTATGAATGAGGCTAAACACTTAAATCGACTAATACGTTTCCCAATCCCAAGTTGCTTTAATTTCCATACGCGTGTTTGTAATTCCCAGATAAAGAAGGGACATTTATGACAAGAATTTGCTGCATTTCTGCGAGGAAGATAATCGCTTTATTCCCTTCTTTATCTTCAAATTGCAAAGTTCAGTGGCCGATAAATATGTGTTAATTCAATTTTAACGGCATATAAGGTACGTAGGTATATAGATCAGAATTACGATAATTATTTCTCTAGAAATGTAGCTACAGTAAGTTAACTTCCGATAACATCACGCGGCACAGAAATTGTTGTATGTATCTTAAATTTTATTTCATTCGCTTATCAGCAGTATCACCTACTCTGCTATTGGATTTCAATTAAAATCGATTACCAAATTTACCAAAATTAAATGGATTAACTAAAGGACGCCTTTCAGTTGCTCGATCCATCGATTAAAAAAAGGAATCCTTCGAACTTGGAAAACAAAATATTTCCAAGGGGAACCATAGGCGATTAACATACAAGGATTTGAAGGTAGAAGAAGATTTCGTGAGATAACTTTTAGGGAAAACGGAAGGTAGTCCATAATCCACAAACAATGGTATACGTACTTATGTGTATTATTTTTATAAGTACCGTACAAAGTAGAAATGGAAGGCTAAGCATCTTAATGAAATTACTCGAACAAGAGGAGTATAATATTAATTACTTTTACATTCCGTTGCTGCCAACTCTTAGTTTATTGCACAGCGCAGTGCAATATTATGCCATGAATGGCTATCTTTAAGTGCATAAAATTTCTCCAAGGAGAAATGCCCTTTAATGACGTTTCCCGTTAAATACGGATGAAGAGGCTAGCTGAAACCTGAGACAGTGTCCTCGCTTCCCGAAGCTACCTGAACAAGAATTTCGACTCGGAAGCCCAGAAGCTTCTTTTCTTGAAAAATGGCAAAAAAAAAGGGTGTCTCTATACTCAATTTTTCACCTCCGCACCTAGCAATAAAATTATACAACGTTCGGTGTCCCGATCCGATTGGGTAGCGACGAGTCCTCATCGATTCGTGTTGCGAATTCGGTTGCTGCCAATCACCTCGAAATCAACGGTAGAGTTTAAAGTATCCAAGAATCTCACCAGATAACATAAGAAAGAAACAGAAAAAAAATGGAAGGGACAAAGGAGGCTATGAAGAGGAAGAGAAAAGATACGAAAGACGGCTACGGGGAAGAGAGGAGGAAACGAAGAAGAAAACATACGACCTGAAAAGAGAAGAGAGAGGAAAATGACTTGGAAGGATTTCCGGGGCGACCTAGACAAATTTGATTTTGCGTGGCGAGCCACGTTGATTTTCATGGAAACTTTGCTGCTAAAACAATATCCAATATTTTACAGGCAAACATTTCTTTCGACTATACTCGTTGGCAGGAATTCCCCGTTTGTGCGAAACGGTGCCAATCTATTCACGACAAGCACTTACTGGTTCCAACAGGGATTTACCAGAGATCAAACGTACAGTCGAAAGCTCCCTGAAGGCGATTAAGAGAGTTTAATAAGGGCTTGAGTTTTATCCTGGCGGAGATTTTCCAGTGACTTTGAAACACAGCTGTGTCGAAGCTGGAATAATATAGAGATGGACTGGTGGGAAAGTTTTGGAATGTCAGTCGAGAAAATTCGAAAGGGATTTCGTCAAGGGCTAAGGTCGCGCGAAAGTTGACAGGTCCTTGGCATCGTACAGCACACGTGTGGTCCAAATAAATTACGAGGCAATCCTCGTTTAATTAGTAAGAGTAGAGCAGGGATCGTCGTCAGCAGAAAGAAATCTGCGGACAAGCAGACTGCATTCAAAGAGAACGCACGGGGACCCTTTTCTTCGTGTTTCACTCGTAACTTGATTCCTACGGTGGGGGACATCTGTGTTGTTGGGAACTTGAAAAATAAGGAACTCAAAAATGCTCCTTGTTCCTGTTACTCGAGACCACTTGAAACTTTCAGTAGATAAGATACTTTTAATTATTACGCAATCTTATAAATTACTGCACATAGTGACAGATAGTAATTGTATAAGTATTATTATATAACGTTCGAGATAATCGCTAACTACGATTGTTCGAAAGCTTTCCTATAGTTTTGAAGCTTCTTTAGAAAAGTCTTTCCTTTTCCTATTGTATCGTTTCTCTTCGTGTTTAACCGCAACATCGCATCGATCGGGGCTACAAACGCGATAAATATATCGATATTTCAGTATACTATAGTTTTCTATGGAAATAACAATCGTTAGATCTTCGTTCGATATCATGCGCTTTTAAAGAATCGTTGATCGCATATGAATCAATCGTCGAGTATTTTCCAAGCTTTGGTGTATATATCGACGACGATCTTCCATTGGTTAGGAGCAAAATTACCGCGCTCTGTTCGTTGAAAAAATCGTGGCACGATAGAAAGCCATCCTGTTGCTTATACGTATCGTTTCCAGATAAACTTTTTCCTCTAGTGGCTGGATGGTGATTAGTTTGGAAAGTTATGTCACAAACAGTCTGTCATCCCTTGGCGTTGATATTGGAGTGGCTCGAGCGTTGTTCAGCCTCGAAAGAAGCTGCGAAGAAGAAGCAGATAAAGTAGAAGAGCCGCGTGCCTGTGGAGTCACGCAGTCTGTTCGATTCCGACGAACGTGTGGCTTGATACTCGTTACGTAGTAGAAGAATATAAGCCGACAATTAAGCGTATTTGATCTTCTTATGCATCGTACTATAAATAAAAATTTGCAACATCGCGTGTCTACCTCCGATTATACGAGCAAACATTGCGATTGCTCGGAACTGTTTATCACTATCGGAACCATTGCTTAACGTTATCTTCCTTCTGAAGAAGGCAGAGGCAGGAATAAAGACTGCGCTCGACCGAGATGGAAAACGAAAGTTTCGATATAATAAATCTAACTTCTAAAATCTGAAAGCAACGACAGGGGGGAGAGCGCGTGAATCGATTCAACAGAGATTATTTAACGATAGGATAGATACAAATATTGGCAACCATGTTAGAGCGAAATTTGTAACGGTATTCGAGATTATCGTACGACTACGATTTAAATTCTATCACGGCCGTAACGTAATAGCGAGCGTCTGTCGTAATTATTAAACAAACGCGAGTGAAACGTCAAATGAAGAGGTTTATATTTACATATCAGTAGACTTAACAACGAGGAACGAGAAGGCGCGTAATAGAAGAGAGAAAGAGTAACGACGGCGACGTACAAAGACGTTCAGGGGATGACGAGAGGTCGGCAACGGGGATGCAGAGGCAGGGAGTGGGATGTGTCTGGCTGATGGAGCTTGAAACTGAATTAACCATCCCCGCCTGAGGCCCGTGATCTCGTCGCAACCTCATCTCGGGGACCATTATATTTGTCTTTGTATGCTAAACATTTTGCGGAATTATACGAGAGGTAAGTTTCCAAGTGTTCTTTGTCCACCTTTCCCCCTCGCCCTCCCCTCTTCACCGCTGTTCCCTTTGGGCGATGCACCGCCTAGATTCTAGATCTTGCGTCCTGCATCCGTGGAAAAACGTTTTGTACGCTAGGCTGCAGGTGGTTGCTTCGCGATACGTGCAGCCTTTTCGAGCCAAGTCGAGGGGTTGAAATGTTAAACGAGGTATCCAAGTGGCAGAGAAATAAAGAAAGACTGAAATTGCAATCTAATTACAAAAAAAAAAAGAAAAAAAAACGTAAAGACAAAGAAACGCGAACTTCTACGTTACACAAGTTACGTACAGATCGAAGCGCGTAAAACGTTTCATCGATAAGATCGACAGAGTCACGATTCGTAGAACGAACGACGAGCTTTCTCCTTCGAGTTAAATAAAAAATTAACTTTGACCGATAAGGACAACTGGATTACGAGAAATTCGCTAACTTTTGAGTCATATCGACGGTTCTGTTGCACGATCGCGTCGGTAGGTACAAAGGGGATGGATCTGAAAGGATTGGTAGATGCGCCAGCACCGTGGATGAGTGTCAAGAGATTCGTTCTAATCCCGTGAATGCGTCGTCAACGTATTTGTACGTCGGTGTCATGCTGTCTGTACCGTCATAAATCGATAAGGCCGATTTACCACGTATTCTTATCGATAATAGCGTACCGCCTACGAGAACTTCAGGCGGTGCTGAATGTCGACTCTCGTTTCTTCTTCGGCCAATATTATATTGGCAAATTTGCAAAGATATTTAGGATTTCGCGACGACGATCGTGCGAACACGCGGTTCAAAATAATTCGGAAAAGTAACGATATAATTCGGAAAGCTGATATACAAGAATATTATCAGTATTAATTATATGTATAAATTTCTCCGAGGAATTGATCGTAGATACCGATGAACGATCGAGGAAGAAAAAAAAAGAAAGGAAGAGACTATGCGTTTGCAAAAGATGATCGTTCACGTTGCATATATACGCTGTAGAATTATTCTCTTGGTAAACCAAAAAAAATTGACACTCTTTTAATTTTGTAAGAAATATATTCCATTTTTATAAAGGTATTATTGCAGATCTGCGATCTTGTTTCGGAAATTTTAGGATAAATCGGTTAAAAAAAATATGCAAAACCAAAGGGAGGGTGTAAACCGTAAAACAAGTAGCTGCATACGAATACATGGAAAATTACAAATGCTTGACAATGGGATTTCGTTTTCAATCACGTGCACAGATTTTTTCGTCGCAAAGCGCATCTCTCGTACGAGTTTTCGCAGAATTTTGACTCCGCGCGTTGTATTCCGTTCCGATGAATTGTTGTAACGAATGAACTGCGCGTTAGCGTTCGCAAAATATTGACCAACGCGTTTAAAAATTTGTAACGGTATTTGGACACATATTGAAACGTGATTTTCTGTAAAATAAATATCCAGTTAGATGCTTTTGAACCGTAAATATATTAGCGAATAAAATGAAATTTAAAACGCGTCAGGCGCGTTCATTTTTAGGATCGTCTATTTAAATTTATAGCGAAATCGGTAATCACCTTCTTCTTATCTTAGCTCTTTTACGGCCGATATTATCCAGATGTCACAACCACACGTGACACATTCCACCGTTAATCCAACCAGAATTTCTCGAATATTCTCGAACGAATCGCAGATCCTTGTTTGTTATTGTTTAAAACTCTTGAACGTGCGAGAAATTGTGTTGGTTGTCGACAGTTGGCAGAAATACTTCCTCTTTTCTAGTATTCGGTTAACATTGGCATGCAAAATATCTGGAATTAATGACGCAATGGCGAATGGAAGACCGATATTGCCAAGAATAGCGAGAGATCGAAGAATGGCACGAGTTGTGGTCGGAAGGGGAATAAACGACACACGCGACGACTAACAGTTAAGATTTGGAAACGCGGCTTGCAGGTTTTCGATTATCTTATTTCGATTATCTTATTTCGATTATGGAGAAAAAGACGGCAAGAGTGCGAGAGACGCGTGATATATTACAAACAGATTGGCCGAAGAATTCTTAGCGAACCGACGACGCTACTTGAATAGCCATTTTGCGAATGTTTCATTTAAATGAAATAACCAGCGCGATCGGCCATCCACGAGGGACAAAAGCGTAAAAAGAACGATCTGTACGCGTATATCTGCGTTCGTTCCGTAGGTTTAACCACGTTAACGATCAATTAAAGTCGCTGTGATTATCGCGGGTGCCGCGGGTGCGCGCATCCCCCTACGGGGAGTGTAAAAGCGGCAGCGCGAACCGGACGCCCGGTGGCGGCGTGATGCCGTGTAGTTGTCTTCGGTGTGTGAGTGACGCGGGACGTTAGGAGTACGACTGGACTGGCGTCGCGACGCCCGGAGGGGTCACCCTGACCCGGAAGCTCCGCCCCTGTGGAAGTCGAGCCGCCAACCGGCGTATCCAACGTTCGGAGTACGGTAGGAGGAGCCACCGTGTCTCCTTGGCGCCAGGTAACCACCGATCCTGAACTGGAACCTCGACGACTGTCTGTTGGCATTTAGTATCGCGTCGACTCTCGAGCTAACGTTGTCTTCCTTTTTTTGTAGCGAAGTAACAGTACGGAACATCGTGAAGAAACGCGTACCGCAGGCCGCACGTTCGTTGGATATGTTACAAGAACTTTCGGGCACCGAAATCGATGTAAAAGACATCGATATCGTACGGAGGAACTAGCGTGATCGACGTTTAACAGACAGTTCGAGGGGGAAGGATTGTTGTTTTCTGTGTATGACCGATCGTTTTCGTGAGTTTCGTTGAACGATGGAGACCAAGATGGAACCGTTGACACCGCCGCATACACCGCCCACGTTGGACAGACCGATGCACCAGCAGCAACAGTTGCAAATCACGTCGCCCAGGTGGATCAGGTCTCAGCAACTGAGCGCACGATTCGGACAACAACATTCGACGGGACAGAGTTACCAGGCAGCGTTTCTCGATAATTGGCTGAGAGGTGCCGCGCTACTGGCTGTCAGGGGTTGTTGCCCGCAGACTACGTCTCCCCATTCTTATCACCAACAAGGTCATCAGGGCGTACATCCAGCGCTTCCGGTACCGCCTCCCGCTTCGTTCCTTGCGAGAAGGTTGCCCGGTCAAAGACCGAAGAAGCAGTTTATCTGCAAATTCTGCAACAGACAGTTTACCAAGAGCTACAATCTGCTGATTCACGAGAGAACTCACACGGACGAGAGACCGTACTCTTGTGACATCTGTGGGAAAGCCTTTCGCAGGCAGGATCATCTGAGAGATCATCGGTGAGTTTGCCGCAAACGCGATTTTTCACAAGTACCGTATTAAGAATAACTTGGTATGGTGGCGTTCGTTGCAAGTGAATCTTTTGTCCCGTTGAATTTGAAAATACGAGGTGGATTTTCAGTGTACGAATTGGATGTACAATGATATTTGTTACGTAAGATTGTACGAAGTATGAAATACATGCACATTTTCAATCAAATTTAGTTGTCGCTGTGTAATTAATACCTCGTACACATTTTTATTCCCAGCTACGTACAGTAGCGTTTCGTTACCTCGCTCGCTACGGCAAATTCGTTTCTGCATCGATGCGTATAGCGACGTTAGCGCGGCATCTTGCAATACGGCAGAGAAACATATACAAATACCGATGACGGTATCGTAGAATTTTTCTACATCACGAACAATTAGCTTCTCCTCGTCTTTTCGCGCTGATCCTCCAATCGGAATAGCACCAAACTTCGAGTATCGTTTTTCTACGGACCTTGACGCAAGAACATCTGCCAAGTATAGCTGTAACACTTATCAGTTCCCGACAGGCTTATCTCGAAGCGGAACGCTTCAAACGAACTCGATCGTAATCGATCAGCGAATCTCAATAACAATCGTAATTAGGGTTTGGTCACTGTGATATTCGACTAAGACTCGGCCCTGTCAATAGCCGCGTCGCTTTTCTCTAAGAGAGAAAGAAAATGGAAGAAAGCGACAGGATAATAGAAAAACGAGTTGTTTTTCTTTTTCAGATATATCCATAGCAAGGAGAAACCCTTCAAGTGCAGCGAATGCGGAAAAGGATTTTGTCAGAGCAGGACTCTGGCTGTTCACAAGATCCTGCACATGGAGGAATCGCCGCACAAATGTCCAGTTTGCGCGAGAAGCTTCAACCAAAGAAGCAACCTGAAAACGCATCTTCTCACGCACACGGACGTGCCGCAAGATTTGAGAGTGGAAGCTCCGGTCGCATCGGAATCGAAGATCGACGCTTCCGCGACCGTTAGACAAATGGCGGAAAGGGTGACCAGCCTGGTCCCGATTCAAAGGACCAGCACCACCGCTCCGAAATTAGGCTTTAGTATAGAAGATATTATGAGGCGTTAAACTATCTGCTTTTTCGATTCCTCTTATGTTTTTTTTTTTTACCGCCGATCTGTTTCTTTCACGAAATGTACAACGTGTTTCGTTCGGACTTCGGCATAAAATTTCTCTATTATTACTGAAACATAATTTCGACTATCGCAAGTATCGCGACACCGAAAATAATTCATTGCAAGAAGACTAAATTACATATTTTCGCCAGGATCGATCGCGATTCCCGGTCGAAACACGTTCGTTACAAATGTATTTGTACGTCACGTTGTAAATATAGTTTCTGCGCTTAAGTTATTCGATTACATTTCGTGTGTGTTGCGAAGGGGAAAGAACGGCTGAAGCTTATCCTTGTCTTTCTTTCTCCTGTTATTTGTAAATAAGGGTGTACCTATATTTAACTGTAAAATAGTAGCTAATTGCTCGAAGGCGTATGTATCGTGATTAGACATAGTTTGTACTTCTTTTACTTATTTATTGTTTACGATGAGGAGTATTTGGAAAACATGTAACTTCTCCTTTGTGGCTTTAACAGCATGTAATTGCGTTAAGAATAGGTAGTATCTCTGGTAGATTCTATCTTTGTTTCTACCTTTCACGATTATACAAATTTTACATTTAACCAAAGATCGATCGAACACTCGACAAATTAAGTGCACGTTTCTATACGTTTTAATACCGATGTTTTCCAGAAGCATCGAAACGATGAAATTATGATTAAACGAGATCGAAAAATAAATCACACGCGACAAGCCAGCTCGGAGAAAGGGAAATCCTAACCGTTGGAACGATCAGTGAAACGTACGTGTGTTTTCAGGTCGTGAATAAGGAGGCGTCGGTGGTATATCTCTCTGGAGGCGTCAAAGTAATTGGTTACTGCAAGGGCAGACAAGAATCTGTCCCAGGAAGCCGCAAGGTGTTCTTCCTCTATCCAGACGTAAATCGAGTTTCCTGATCTGCCTGTATACCCTCTGCGCCACCGCCCGTATTTTTCTCTCCTAAAATTAGGAATTCTCGATCAGATAAACCGAAAGGGACACATCCCGGTAGTTGCCTGCGCGCCACCTTTCTTCTCACCATTGCCCTGTAAATAGTCCCAAAGATTGTTCCCCCCTCTTCACCTGCGTTTCTGCTTCTTCGCCTTTCTCTCGTTTAATCTAGGAAAGAAAAAGACGTCCGTCCCGCTTCTCGCCCTCTGGACCACCCACGTCTTCTACGTACACGTATAGTTTATATACCTGACACGATCGCGACACGGTTGTCGCGATACGTATTCCTTCGGGCCTCTTACCTAATGGCTGGAAAGCTCCCTCGCCGGTGATTCCAACGCGTTACCATTAATTTAAGACCGTTGTAAATAAACTCGCGCGAGGGTTGCAGCAGAGATTTTTGGTTTTTCAAATCTGCCCACGACTTTGTACGGCGCAAGCGAACGAGTTACACTTTGCGCAAGATATACCGGAGATTTTCGTAGGTGTCTTTGAGGTGTTTTTTAAGGAAATTGCGAGAATAGCGGAAGTGTTTGAAGTACTCTTTTAATTAAGGATTCGCGATAAAATACAAGATTATATCTGCGAATGGTGGTACTTGAAGTAACTCCAACGCGAAAAGGTGTAGAGAGAGAGAGAAAGAGAGTCGATTATTATTCTCGTTGAAATTTCTTTCGTAGTTGTATTTTTGCCAATTGGTTTTTTGTGTATCTTCCCTTCTCCTCAATGCGTAACGATACTGTCGGTGTTCCGATTTCGGTAATCGAAACGTTCGGATATTGCGAATGGATGAGCGTGCTAACGCGTAGTTATACCAAAAAATAAATAGGATACTGTCGCCCTAGTCTATTCTAATGTATATTTAAATATTATTGTTATCGATTGAAAATAGAGATCAATTGGAAGAAAATGACAACCTGATATTTTGATTACCCGTTATTCCGTTGCGTTCTGTTTTTTCTTTTATATCTTTTTAAGCGGGTTTTTCAAGCTGTATATCTTACATATTTTATACACTACGATATATTTAATCGATAAATATGGATTTTAATTTGTACAAAAGTCAACTGATACATTCCTTTAATCGAGCGTTGTCGATACGAATCGTTAATTCGCTAAAGTTGTATGTGCCTCGCACGAACGAAGCACGTAATAGCGTATTTGTATGTAAAGAACGAATCGTATCGCTTTATCATTTTCTCGAGTACACGTTCTACAAAATACTATTTTATTCGGAACCCGTACATTATCGATACCGAGCAATTTCTGCAGAAAAAGTTTGATTGTACCGCGTATACTTGAAAAATAATTCGAAGTAATAAAGTTAAGTCACTGTATGCTATATACTATGGCAGAATATAGATGTAGATATAGAATATTACTCTGTCACAAAGAATAAGATAATTCGTTTATCGTCGTATAATTTACATTTAGAGATTAATGTAACAATTTTTGGAAAACGCGAACGTTTTCAAATTCTTTCCATAGTTATAATAAAATGGCAATCGTGTGTGCGCCACCATACGCTTTTTCAATGTTCTGGCCGAGAATTTAGCGAAAGAAGGAGGAACGACACGTCCCCTGTCGCGATCTCTTTTCACCACTCACTGTGTACTTTGTCGACCTTCGCACATTCTCCACTTGTCGAAATATCACGTTTTCCCGACAACTGTCGGCAGTTAACCTGCTTGCTTGGCAGTTAGCCTTGTTTAACTTTAATTAATTCTCGCATCCCTCCGGGACGGTAAAGTATACCTAATGAAAAATCGAGTAAACAGTGCCAACTGACCTACATACATGTTTCTCGATCATCGCGATAACTTTGAGTCATTGTGTGCGATCGGTCTTCTCTTTTCCGACCGGATTAATTAATATTTTCGGTATCAATTTCCTTCTTCCAGGGACGTATAATAGATACAATCGGGAGGGCGCATTTACGGCTTATATAAATCGAGGGACCGCGTTCTTGGGGAATAAAGGTAAAAATAGAAAGAAAATATGCTTGCGTTATAAGAAACTTAATCTCGGTCTTCTCCTTCTCAAGGTAGAGATCTTACGAAAACTGCACCGCCATCGACAAATATCGTTGCTTTTTCCCCGCAATTTCGCAATCATAACGATTTGTCTATCCACGATCATCGAGCAGAGTGTGAAGGATAATTGCAACCTTGTCGAAATCCTCGATAAGGTTCGAATGAAAGAAAGGATACAGAAGAGATACATCAGGATGCAGGTAGCAGAAGCAAAGAGAGAAGAGGCTGGAAGGAAGGAGGACAGAAATACTGTGTATTTGATGGAAGAGAAAGGATGCGAGATAGATGGAAGAGGTTCTTTTCGTACCCTTTACCGATGCCTTCGGGGGCCATTTAATTACAATAATCACAGCATTACGGTTCTCGGTATCGCGGCAAGTCCACCGTCACTTGTCCCACGGAGAAGACTAATCGTTTTTTCTAATCGAGGACAGTCCCCTGATTTGGAAACGCCTCCAAAACTCTCGATTCCTGGGTATTTAGTTTTTGACGAGAGCGATAGAACGAAGCAATTTGTCTGATTGGGCCGAACGTCAGGCGAAATTTCCTAACATTGCGATACGATTTATAGAAAAGTTACAAATTGCTATTCGCGTAGTTCTTATCCCTTAAATGGCAATATTTTACAAGTAACGATATCTAAATTATTTTAACAACAACGAAACTCTTTTAAACGTAAAAAATTTCCACAAAGACTTCGAAGATTTTTGGATCGGTTCGGGGGGCGGGGGTAAATTACCAAATTTGAGAAGCGAAGTTCGAGCCTCTGTTAGTTCCAAATAATTGATAAGTACCAGCGATACGCTCTGGGCGAAGTTGTGACTTTATCATACACGTGTATCGCGCGACAGATTGCGATTCAACTTGAGGAACGCCTACTGATCTGCAACGGTGTTTATCGCTTCCTGCGATCAGTCGATTTAGACACGACTTTGTATGCATAACGATATTAGCGGCAATCGCCGAGGCGACCCGTCCACCGGTATCTGATAAATTCATCGTCGCTGTTATTTATCTGCGAAAAGTTTTTTGAAGTCACTTTTTAACAACACCGTGAATGTCGCGTATCTCGAACGATCTTGCGCGACTTAATTTCTACTCGACATATGTACAATCGATTGCATTTATAACTACGTTATGTACGAAATGTGTATGAAATATTATTAACTAACGTAAAAAGCGTTGCAAAGTTTAGTGAAAGACGTCGATCTGGCTTTCTTCTAATGTTATCAAGACGCGACATACTCGTTTCAAGTGCATAAGAAGAAATCGCGGTATTTCAAGCGATTGAACCGACCGATGCTTCCGAAATTAGAGCAGTTTCGGTGGTTCCCACAATCCTCGAATTCCAGGATAAAAACGCTTGCTACTTCCAAATAGCCCGAAATTTCGATCCCAGTGTCATTTTTCTCTTTCATTAACGGCAACATTGTCTGCCCTCGTTGTCTCCACTGGGAGTTGCTTTCTTCGGAATTGCGCACGCCATGAAACAAGAGTTTCCAGCGACTTCCTAACCGCAACGCTAAAATCACCCTAAAAAGCGAAGAAACGTTTCGTTTCTTCTTAAGTGGAGAAAAGGGACGAACCGGGAGTATTGACCTTGGATCTTCCGCGCAATGATCTACCAACTATGTAACGATATTAGTCTGTCGATAAGCTGTCTCGTAAGTCGTACGTTTATCTTTTGCGGTTTTTTAAGTTAAATAGGCAAATTAAGCGACACTTGGAATTTCGAAATTCTTAGAAAATAGAACGGGTCGATTCGACTTCCGACTATCCACCAAAAAAAAAAAATGTTCTCTGCCAAATCGACGCTACTAGTCGAAAAGAATATTCGATAAAACTAAGAAGATATATACGATTCCCACGGAAATTTCGTTCTTTGTTTAACGAATAACTTATTAAACGAAATATTATATTTTACCGAAATTATCTACGATACCTTGTCGAGGTCGTTATACCTTCCTCCAATAGATGGACTTGCGACTCGAGGGTGAATGGTCGGTCTAGCAACGAAACGTTAGCAAAGGGGGCGGCACTGGACGACGATTTCGGGGTAGCGGTTTTATAGCGAGCTCGCAATTGTGGGAGTTAGCACGGTGGAATGTCGTGAGGGCCCCTGGGGTCCACCCTCGGTGCCTTAAAACGTTAACCACAGATCTCTCGGGTGGATTAGATCTCGCTGGGTCCGGGCGAAGCCCCGAGCTACGATTTGCGGCCAACAGGGAGACGAAGAAGAAGAGAAGCTGGCCACGGTTCCCTCACCGTTTCCTTTCGTGTACCCTCTTATTAGGGCGTGAGCCTTATCTAAGGGTCATAGGGCCCTCGCGACCTCCAAAGTCCCACAGGCGATCTCGCAGAATTCCAGGAGTCACCGGTCACCTCTACGCGTTGTCCGTAAACGCGATTTCGGTTCAACCAGTCGATGCTTCGGCGTTTGAAGAATCGTAATCAGGGATCGAATCTGTCCGACTTTGTCGCTTTCCCGTTACGTTTCGTTTTCTACGAAAAATGTCCGTCGATCCTGGATCTCAAACGAAAAACCGAAGAATCACGAGATAAATCTAAACGCGATCGATCTATCAACGATCGGCCATCCAACGGTCCCTTAAGACGGTGCGTCCGTTGACGAGCACCGTGTGACTGCGCGGCCTTTATTCGCACGAACGATTAAACGCGTAATAATAAATTTCAGGAAAAGGAAGGTGGCCCCGACATTTCGGGAAGACGGAACGCGCGCATTCAGGAAGGCGAGAGGAACTGGTGCCCGCGGGCTCATGGCCTGTGGTTAGGGCGGTGCGCAACCTCTCTTTTTTGCTGGCCGACGATTAGGTAAACTGGCTGGGTAGCGGCGTACAGTGTGCCCACGTTGTAGAAACACACTCTAGGCCTGCTATTAGTTAGTAGTATAGTTTAAACTCGAGACGCCGGCCGATGGGTTGGGGCGCGGAAGAGAATGAATACGCGAAAAAGAAAAAAACAGCAGAAGGAGGAGAAGGAAGCTTTGGGTCCTCCCTTTTAAACGCCGCTAATTCGCGACCTAGCCAGGCGCCAGCTCACCTCATTTCGTTCCTACCCTGCTCTCTTTGTTCTTCTCTCTTCGTTAGCCACATAGGAGATCGAAATAAGACATACGAGACGAAAGAGGGAAGTCTTGTATCCGTTCTTTCCGCACGTTGACATTTCTTCCAGGAAGGAAATACAATGTCGTTGTTTGGATCACTCGTCTCAAATCCTATATCTTATCTCATTTTCTAAGTCTTATATCTCGCATCTTTCATCCTATATCAGGTATCCCAGAGACAATGTTCTATTTTGCAAATGTAACGCTTCGAACGTGGCGTATTAGATCGCACGATGAATACTTATCTCACTTTTCACGCCCTCTGCTCGAATCTTGCTTCTAGTTTTCGATAATTTCGCTCTTAAAAATTGTACCCTTCGATGCAGGCATTTCGCGTATGAAATCCCAAATTTTGAGCCTAAAGTTCCCGGACTAAAGTTGGGCGTTAGTTCCCGAGAAATTCGACAGCCAAAATTATTCGAAAAGTTAGCGAATTGTTAAATTTTTAGTTTTCCCCCTGGGAAAGGACTAGTTTGTTTTCCTAATAAGCTACAGTCGATATCGTTGAGCTCTCGAGTTACCGACGGGGCGCACCGTAACGAGTAGTTGCTTCACGTCGCCTGTGTCACACTCGAATGCAGATTCGCTCTTCTCCGATGCATTCGTGTCCTCGAATACGGGTTCTTCGATGTTTGAGGAAGGTTTTATCCGCCCGATGCTGCCATCTGAAGGTCCGCTTACTAAGAGGAAGATTTCCTTCCAATTTGTGAACATAAATTCTATAGCGATTTTGTAAGATAAAATTGCGGCGAAATTTTAGGCTTTGCTTTCAAAGTATGCAGGCGAAGTACTTGCTAGGTATATATTTTCAAACAATCGTAAGATTTGTAGGTTTCGTGCAAAGATTTTAATGCCTCATCGATCGTGCAGTTACTTACCGTAATTGCGAGTCGTGAAGTATATCGTTAGATTTATTGTTTGCAACGAGTCAACTCTTCCGACCAAGTTTTATATTCTTTAACCTTTAAAAAGTGTCAAAAAGTTTAAAGAAATATTCGTACCATATAAACAAGATACTAATTTTATCGTCACGAATAATTATTAGAACATTGAATAGAGAAAGAGACATCGTTCTTGAACGCTTACTTTCTTTTTTGTATTTAGTTATATATAAAAATAAAAATCTGTATTATACATCTTCGTAACGTACTTCTGTTCGTAGGATGATTCTCACTTTTGCGACTCAGCTTTTCTCACCTGGATCGCGCGGATGCATAGGATGAAAAAACTCCGGTGTAGGATAAACGCGCGTAAATTCCGCGCGGCAACCGTGGATTATCGGCTCATAATTCACCGTGGGCTAAGACAGTGATTGTCAGTTTGCAGTTGAGCATCCGCTCGAACTCGCCTCGAATCCGCGTAATGGATCATTACAGGTCGAGCGATAATCAATTTTCAAAGTACTCTCCGGCGGCGCGAGCCAGAAAGGGACCGTTTTGAACCACTGCATCCGCCGACGCGTAATTTCAATCCTGTCGGCTCGGTACTTTTCGTTCTTGCGGACGATATAACGCGCTGGCTTAGAATCCAACAAGACAGACGATTTACCGGCCAAGCTTTTAATTGAAATGGACGTTGATTTACATTACTTCGTGAAACGTTACTTTTCGATTATATTTACCTAGTATCTCCGAAATATCGTACATTTAATTAAGGTAATTCTCGCAAGTTCTCAACAACGAACTAGTTTTATTATCCCTTTATGAGAGTTTAAGTCGGTTCTAGAATTAAAAATTTCTTGGAACCAAGCCGTTACAATTTCTTTTCCCTTGACGCGTTAAGAGATTGCCTAGGTGAAACGCGAGATGTCCTTAATTTTCCTCAAATTATTCAATTTATCTCTAGCAATTTTCACGGCGCTTCTCCCCAATTGAGACTCGTAAATGCTTTCGGGCATTATACGCATATATCGATATAATTCACGTTGCTATCGGTATCATCTCGTTCAAGTTTTTGCACCGATGGACACAGAAATTTATAAAATATTTCATACTGTATTCCAATCTGAACTATGGATGTTAAAGGGTTAAACGACGAATCGAAGAGATAAATGAAAGAGAGAAGATACCAAGATAACGTTGTAATTAAAACGCGCGCTGTACTTGCTTGTTTGTAACGTTGGGCTGTGCGAATCTTAGAATCGAGTGAATTTCGTAAACGATGGAAATGAGACTGGTCGGAAGGGGCGCGGGGTCGGACAGACGGAGAAATTCCGGTAATGAAAGGGCTGAAAACCGCGAGACCGCGATTCGGTGCCTGGAAGAAAGAAAAGGGGAAGCCGATGGAGGTGGAGGAGGCGGTGGCCGCCACGGAGAGGTGGAAGCGGTCGCTGGAGGATGGACCACGGCGTCGCTGTACACATCGGGTAGGGGAAGCAGACGAGGAAGCGGCGAGATGAGCGCGAGCGAGACAAAGCGGCAAAGACCACGTCGGGAGGTGGAGACGGTGATGGGTGGTATTCGAAAAAGAGGAGGCAAGAAGAGTCGCGAGGATATTGCGAGGAACTAACCTACAGCCGATCTAGGGAAACGGGATCGTTAATGGATCCGAGGATCGCGAAATATCGCGACAGAGATCGCTTAGGGTTAGATCGTCGAGGAATCGAGCAGTCGAAACGTGATAAATAACGTAAACGTCGAAAGAGAGATGATTTTTTTTTAATGGAAAAGCATACGAATTCTCTGCGGGAGGGGACGAGAAAATACGACGAGTTTCAGAATAATTCTTAGTTTAATCGTTGCGGCCACGATCGTAGCAGTGAAATACATTTTTTATTGTTAGTTTACTATGTAAATTGCGCATTTACGAAATTTATGGCTAGCAAAGGAATATGAAGAAGGGGCGAGAGATACTGGCGCATACTGTGGGAGAAGAGACGGATTATGGCGATGAACTAACTGGAGCAACAAAGTAAATAGAAGAGAATAAGAATGCCGAGGATGAAATCTAGCACTAAGAAGTTTAAGAAACGAGGATTGCAAACGGACCGAAGATCACGAAATATCGTGACGGACATTATCTACCGAAGGAAATTTAGAAAGAACTTGAAAACTCGGTGAAAGTAACAGGGTAGAGAGGACGAGAGATGCAACGAGAACAAAGTGTGTTCAACGTAAGCGAAAAATAAAGAAGGATGGGTAATTTGTGAGTGTGGAAAGAGAATAATGTCTAAGGAGAGCGCTAACGTATTTAAGAGGGAAAAGTACAGTGATAAATTATAAGTAAAGTTAAAACAACCGAGGAATTCAGCGAGAGATCGGTGCGTGGAAGTTGAAGAAGAACGCGGATGATAGTTTAATGAGCATAAAACGCGCGAGGGCGTAGGGAAGATGAAATTTTGAAAATTTGAAGAAGAAGAGATTTTGCGAGTTCGGGATAGAAAAGCTAATTTCCAGATGTAACGGGTGTACGAACGAAATTTTGGATACTCATGGTTTCGGCGTAAAGTGGACGACATGGTGGTTCCTGCAAAGTATCCGCTGGATCAACCTGCGAGGCAAAAAGCAAATTAAAAGCAAATTAAGCTGGACGAAACCGGCGGCAATTCGATCCGAAAGCCTAATAATTTCTGGAATCTGGAGTGTGTGCTACATAGAGTGGGAAGAGGACGAGGAATATCCGATGGAGGCAGGGAAGAAAAGTCTCGAACGGAGGCGAGCGAGAGAGCGGAAAGAGGACGAGGGCAAAGTGGAAGATAAGGGAAAAAGAAGAAGGCTGGCCGCGAGTCGTGGCGCAGGCAAAGGGGGTTAGTTAGGCGCGTGGGGCCACGTGCGTTCCCACGGTTTCGAGAGGCATATCGCACCACAGCCCTCGGTTTCGCTTCTCTCATCCCCTCTACTCTGTGGACCGCGGATGGAAGGCCAGCTCTCGATGCTTATACAACATTATATACGGCTTCAAGTGTATGCATACACTTACAGAACCCGGTAGACGCGTACTTATAGGTATACCTATGTACGTATATGCATGGTATAGTATAGTGTATGTATATACGTGGCCCTCGGTAGAATGCCACGCCATCCCCTTCCCCTTAGCGGCGTGGCCAACGAGCCAGAGGTTCTCGGGCCTCCTACACCCCCTCGATCTCTCTTCTCTGCCGTTCCACACAGGTCTCTCCTTCGTCCTTCCTTCCTCCTCGCTAGCGTTGGCGGCGCGCTGACCTCTGACCTCCCATTACCGGCTCGACTGACCGACGACTCGACTCCCTCGCACATGCACACTCGTGCACGGTTAGACACGCTGCCTCGACGCGATATAGACGTACACGTTCCTCGCGGAACGAGCCCGCGTCCCGTTGGGACGAGCCCGCGGGAATTTCGGCGAATTGAATGTTCCACGTCGGAGACCGTCCTCCTCCGTACGGACCTTCGGGGATGTGGATCGAACTTTTCGCTCGATGGCGTATCGGATAGGCAGAGAATTTTACGTTGTTAGGGACGTTAACTCGCTCATTTGCCGAGCGTCGATTCGCACAAGCGATAAGAACTCGCAGGGTATAAAGTTGCTAGTCTCGCATTTAGATCGATCAGACTGCGATCAAGAATCGAGGATGGTTGCGAATTTTAGAAATTATTCCGGTTTCGTCGGTGAATTTCACGGAAATGTCAACGGAACGCGAATCGAAGGAGATTGCCGTGCCGCGTTGCAACCACCTTCCGTTTCGGTGGAAGAAGAAGCCGTGTCGTTAACGCGAAGATACGATCCCTCGACGACGTCGCACCGTTTAACGCCCCTTTCACCTCCGAGAACTTCGCCTAATGGATTCGCCGGCCTACTTCAAATTGCCGCGGGAATTGATGCTCCGGTTGCCGCGAAAGAACTTACTTAATGACGGTGAATCGGAACAAACGAACCTGTTCGCGCAACTTTCCACGCCGACTATCCTCTGGGCGCTTCCACTTTTATCGGTTCCAAGTAACGAGCGAGACTTCAAGACTCAACGTTGAAACTATTAAAACGATCAGAGCGATCGATTCGTAATTTCTCGTAGAAATTTCAGAGACGCACCACGATGAACGTTTTGTAATTTCTAAGTTTTGGTAATTTCAGCGAAATGAATATTCGTATTTGATTAATCGTTCAAGGTTTTGGAGAACTTCGTTTAAACAGAATTTTATCTCTATTTTACGTTTTCGTTTAAGGGAATTAAGAGATAAAACGTTTTGCGAGTATTCGCTCGTGTTTACAAGTAGTACGAGTCAATGGAAATAGTTAATCGCGGAAGTTTAGACCGAAAGGTAAAAAGCGAATGCTACAATGGATTTACGTTATACGTCTGAGAACGAGTTAACTTTATCTTTCGAATATAACTTGACGAGTCTTCGATATAGAACGTTGCATTTAAATCTCAAGCAACGTTGTATCTATTCGATTGATAGTAAAACAGTATTACGCGTGTAATTGAATCTTCACTAATGATAGGTTGATGGTAAAATTTACGAACGTTGCGATTAACAATGCAGAAAGTGGAGCAATTTCGTTGTGTCGAGTGGAAGCGAGCTAGGTTCAGTCGAAGAAACAACCACGTTCGTTCTACAGACGGTTAGAAAGTTTACGAGAGCAAGAATCCGTGGCATTTAGAATTTACTACTTAATAATATACTTCAGGGCGAACTAAATCGTTTCCATAATTTGTATCGCGTTCTCCACGAAACACGTGGTCATTTGAGCAAATGATCTAACTGTTCGGAGCAGCGTATAATATGCACACTACCGTATAAAAATCCCGGATTATTTATCATTAACCTACCCTATGGTGGAATGTAAAGTGGAACGTAGATCATTTAGTCAGCTTATAATTTCAATGCGTTTACCGAAACACTTTACCGTGCGAGTATCATTACCACTTCCGACAGTGGGAAATATGATAGAAACGTGTGTTTGCTCATTCTAGCGCAATGTCCATTTTAATTACACCGGTATAATTTCCAGTTTACCGCGCATCGCCGCCGGCAAATTACGCGAATCCTTTCTGCCCGGTAATCGTCGCTAACTCCTATTTCTCACCCCTATCGTAAGGACCTGCGTTTCATTTTCATAGTCAAACGAAGAGAGCACAGTGGGAAAAGATCTGCAGCTACCGCGTATCGGCTCTCGCGTAATTTATCGCGTCACGCCAAATTTATCTTCCATCTATCTACGCTTTCTTGCTTCCATCCTTCGTATCGTAGGTTGCATAAAATTTGACAACGCGCAAAAGCGCGCAAAAGCGTGCAAAAGCAACGGTGTTATTTTCCTACGAAGCGTAAAAAGCGGCGAAGCAAGCAAGGTAGAGCGAGTGGCGAGCTAAGAGGGCTGTGTGGGGGTCCTGATCGTGGCGAGCGCACCCGCGCCGCCAAAGAAGACGCTCGCAGATATTCCCAAGAGCGAAAGCCTGCAACCGAGGTCACTCCTCCTCGTGGGAGGGCCCCCAGGCGCCGCGTAGCCTCCCCCGTCGGCTCGGCCTGCCACGAAAAACAACAAGACTTTATGGTGCTGCATCGCAGAGTGTACGCGCGAGCCGCGGTTGCTTCGGCCCAGGGCCGGCCGAAGGCCAACCAAACCCGCCGCGGACCGCTCGAAAAATCCGCTTGAATAATTGTCCGGCTTACTTCTCTCTGCGAGACCAATTCCCAGCCGGGATTAATGAGGCAACGCGCGCGGATCCCGCGCCGAGACCTGGCGAGGCGTCCCGCCCCTGGGAAACTTTGCGTTTTTCACTCTTTCTCTGGCGAACGTTCTTAGTTCGAAGGTACGGTTCTCGAAACCTTTTTCCAGTTTCTCTCGCCGTTGGAAATTCAAAGATATGGCTGTTTGAACGACCATAAAATTAAGAAAAATTAGCAAAATAATTCTACCGATAGTCGATATTAGCGTTTATCAGCGCGTCTCGTCCGAGGTATGTAGACCGTTTCGTAAAGCAGTCGTTCGACGAAAATCAACGATCGATCAAACGAGAAGCGTTTCTTGTTAGCGATCTAGAAGGACGTTGTTGTAGATCTGCTCGAGCGAATCGAACGATCGTCTGTAGAACAAGCTGGTAATCGGCTTGCGGGTCGAGTTACTTGTCGATTGCTTCGCCTACTTTTTCCCTGTCTTGTATGAAACTCGTGCACGTAAATCGAGAGTTTCGCCATGCAAACTGCCGCGAGCATCTTGTAATTGATGGCACTTGCGATAACGGCACGTCGTAATATTATCGGATCAATTAAAGCGGTGAAACATCGATCGTCTCGAGTCAAGCGACTCGTGTGACGATATTTTGCACGTTAATAGAATGTCTGTGAAAATAAATTATCATTGGCGAATAAATAATTAGGATCTTTCGACCAAATATTGCTCGAAGAAAAATGTCTGTGATATTGTTTAGGATAGATTGGAAGATAGCTACTTATCTTTGCCACTTGTTGCGTAAATTATTTTCAATTCTACGACTTTTGATCGTTAAACTCGAAATATATAATTCTTGTTAAATAATTCTTCGTAAAATAAAAGTAATTCTATATGAAACGCGCGACAAACGCGAAAAGAGAGTGAAAAAGGAAACGAAAGCAAAGGAAGAAAATATGATTTATCGTCCACTTTGTCTGGTTTTACGCAACAAGACGTCACGATGATTGCTTTTCTTGGTAAATTGCTACTATACCGTGCAGCAGGCAGCTCTCACGCGTATTTTACAGATATATTTTACAATGCTGTTTGTCCTGCAGCTTTCAAGGATGAGCTGCGATTGAGACGTAGATTGAATTATGTGCGAACTTGGGTCTCGGTTCATCGAACACGTTGATACGCGGAGGCCAGAACCGTAGACAAGGTGGTAGACGAAGATGCAGCCAACGTCTGACGATCTTCTCGCGGAATAAAGATACCAGTTCCCTGATAAAACAAAGTAAGTTCGCATCGTTAAACGTTACGTATCTCTTTAAATTATTCAGAATGATCCCGATATAAAATCAAAAAGAATATCTTCGCAGGGGAACAGAAGTTTCAGAAAATTAAAACGACTTCTGATCGAAAGCGCTAGTTGACTTCGTCCTATCCCTTCTCTCTAATGGACGAAATGAAGCGAACGCTTTCGCGACAGAATCTTTTACGGCAGACCTGGGAAAACTGCGAAGCGTCCATCTCGAATTTATAGGACCGTAAATAATTGCGGAGAGCGGTGCTGTGCACCGTAAAACCGGATAAACGAACGATAAAAGCAATTTCGCCGGGATGAGCGCGCGTGCTGGGCACGTAGGAGGCAAGTTACAAGCGAAAGCCTCATTAACCGGACTGTACTCGCAAGAACGAGATAATTAACGCGTTAAACCGGCGCCACGTCAAGTTATCGGGCCTCTCCCCGTTTAATTACGTATACCCACGTGTTGTCGCTACTCTATTCGACCACCGGTGCTACACGCGCGAGCTGTAGATTCAGCGAACGTTGAATCTTTCTAGACAGACGATCGATTAAACGTGTAATTTTCTGTGAGAAAATCGAGCAACGTATATAAAACCCTCCCGTATATCGAGTATTCGTTCGTGTTTAAAGTTTGACGCTAGACGGATGCAATGGTAAAATGGTACCGAGTGTGTCGAAGCGTACTCTAGTGCTTTTTCTGTTACGTTTTTTCTGAACGCTGCCATTTTATCTACGCAATAATACAGTAGAAAGCAACGCTGGCAAAAGCAACCCTTGTCGAGAAGCATAGGGTGTAAGAAACGTCACAAAAGGGGCAACAGGTGGTCAAAGCTACCGCCTCGAGAGTCGCTATCCGTGGTTCTTTGTCAACGAATAACGAAGGGGGCGTTACCGGGGTAGCTCGCGTCCCTTGGGGTGAAAGGGATCCGGTGCAAAGAATGGCACACAGAAGGGTGCTAGAAGGTACCGGATAAAAGGTAGGCGGGCATCAGCTACAGATATTTAAGGAAAACAGATGAAAGGATGAAAAAGATGAAAAGTTCTTTTCCACCTATGATCCGTGTGACGTTACGTTCTCAATTTCTTTCTCTTATTATTTGGAACTCCGAGAATTACGTGATCTAATGTCGTGGCAATTTTTCAGAACCAATCGATCTTCGAATGTTGCTTCGTAATAGCTCTCTTTCGATTCGAGATTTAATGGAGTAGAAAAGCTTCACATTTGTGAAAGCAAGTCGTAGTGTTCGTAGAAAACAGATTTCGCCCGAGTCGATAGAATGTACAATTAGCGATTCTTCATCCCCAAAAGCGATATTCGTCGGTATCGTTGGAAAGTACGGTTGGGAACGCTTCAGCCCCGAAACTATCGAGCGTACGAATCGACTTCTGCCTTCGACACGATCGAACACGGAGGGCCCACGTGGTTCTCGATGACCACTCCGACACGTGATCCGTCATGCGAAATGAAAACTGTCCGATAGAAGGTGGATTCGAAGAAGGAGAAATCGCGAGTGGTCGAGCGAGTCCCACGCAGAGACGATGATTAAAATTGTAAATATCCACGGCCGACCCCCGGTGTTACGACCTTTGCGCGGCCCATGGCGCCCCATCGGCTCACCCCATATATCAACGGATATTAGATTATGGTAAGAGGCGAGCATTAACGAACGTTGGATTCGCGCGCGCCTCATTTGCCACCCTTAGGCTCCGTTCGCGCGCCATTTTTCACGCAACCGTCACGTCTGCGTACCAATCGGCGATTTCACCCCGGGAGCTGCAACGATCCTGACGCTTCTTCTTTCCTCCTTCCTTCCTTCCTTCCTTTTACTTCTCTTTTTCTTCTTTTCTTTCGGCCGGTAGTATCGAACGATTACAGTGAATAATTGATCTAATATGGGAGGGATCCACCAGAGCGATGGATACATTTGTTCTCGTTGCAAGTAGGTGAAGGTTCCGTTGAAAGCCGCCTTCGACGCGGCTAATGGCATGCAATCTTCGTGAAATCGCCTTTGTTGCGCGGCTCCTCTTGTCCGCTAATTGGTAGAGCGTGGGGTAGAAACTAGCGTGCAACAGTGAAAGCGCAATTGGAGGCCGATCGATGAAACGCGTCGATGGTTTAGATTTCGAATTATCGAGTCTTCGTTTGGTACCATTGTTTGGGTAATTAGATGGCTACGTTATTATCGATTGGTTACGGCGTGCTCGTTCTTCGAGCATTCAATTTGTAACGGCAGTGACGCAACGTAACGAGGAATTGTCCAGACCTTTCAACGATCTTGTAATTTTCTACGGCCTTTTTTCAGATAAACACTTTCTTAGCACTTTTATGGATTTTAGTTGTCGCGCTATGTACAAAAATGGAACCGTGCAATTTCCTTGGTTCAGCTAAAAAGGATGCGCTATCTTAACTTACCAAACACAAATTCGCTAAGTTTTCCGAATCCGAAGACTCAAATCGTACGCGTTTTGCGCCACCTCTGCAAATTAATTTAATCGTTTTCGCCCCTCGCGTCCCCCTCTGCATACGAGAATAGAAGATAGACGAGGTAGAGGTAACGGAAAACGTCAACGATCGACGGATTCGCGAAGTCTTGAAGCGAAAACTACAAGTTTTCCCGAGTGACGTTCGAACTCTCATTGGACCACGAGCGAAACGGCGTCACGTTTCGCGAAGTCGATTCTTGCGGAAGAAAGAGAACCTGGCGACCGCGTCACCTCGTTCCTCGCCGGTAGAACGTGGTAAAGGGGTGCGGATACAGGTCGAGCAGGGGGCAATATTTTCACGGCGCTTAGCGGCAGGCCGACTCGGACGGCTCCCATCCGCGCAGCACGACACTATTTCCGAATGTATCGCCGGTCCCAGCACCGCGCCGCGGCGTGCACGCGCGCGTACACGCACACACACGCACGCCGGATACCGTGCGCGGCGATATTTCCCTGAATATATGTAGCGCGTGTACATACATACGTCGAAGATTAATCGAGTCAAAAGGCCGCGGTCGTTACAAAGTGTGCCGCCCGCCGCGACACAAAACCCATGCATTACCGGTCGAACGTTGCCGAACGAGAGGACGTCGCGTTCGTGTTCTAACGTTCATCTTGTCTCCGTCGATACACCCACGCTGCCCTCGCGCCAACGGGCTCGGAATGGGGAAGGCCACGGCGTCGCCACGTAGACCAAAGTCGCGGTTGTATGTGTCTGCGGCTTGGTGAAATGGTCGCGACCACTGGTGCGCCTTGATTTCTTGTTGCTCCTCGAGGTGGTAGGGATCGCACTTTCAAAGTTTCGCTGTTTGCTACTTTCGTGAGTTGTTTTCGCAGAGTTGCCTTTGCCACGCTATTGCATCGACGTAAAAATCGACGAAAATACGGGAAAATGTTTCAGACGTCAGATATCTAAACGGCATCGAATGATATTTATTTGATCTTATTGTAACTTGGAAAACCCTAGGAAGATTACGATTAAACTTTCGAAGAGGAATCTACGCGTTTCATTGCGCAATAGATCAACTAATTCACTGCAGTCGCTCAAACGGTACGATCTTTTCCCAAATCCTACCTATTCGCGCTTATACAACGTACCAAATTTATTTGTACGAGGGAAGATTCTCTATGTATCTACGATTAAAAAATTACGGGCATAACTTTGGGGAAATCGATACAATTGCGCTTGCAATCCGAGAACTGTAAGAGATGGAAAAATAGTTTTCAGACAGAAATTACTTTTTTAAATTAGAACTATCATCTGGTAAGAAAGACGTCGTTACAGTGAATTATAACGCAAAAAGTAATACTCGAAAACTAATCGGATTTTCGGTGACCAATTTCATCTCCTTGGAGCGAATTTAGACGATAAAAAGAAACCCCTGTACATAAATGAATTCTCTACGTATTTGCAGCGTCAGGAATTTTTGGAATTTGCCGGTTTAGGGACGTTCCCTTGTTAGTCATCGATATCTACTCGAGACTGCAACGGTGGTATAATCCGAGGATATTCTTCAGCCTCGTTACGTTAGAAGGCAGCAAAAGGAGCCCGAAAGAACGCGGAGAACGGTTTGGAATGGCGGCAGCGACGCGGCGAAGTGGTTGGTTCGTAAAGGTCAATCACGCGGTGCCGTCGCGTCGCGTCGCTGTAAGTTCTTCGAAATCAAGCGGAATTCCTTGGAACCACATCTCGGGAAGAGCCGTGGCTCGACCGCGTGTTGGTCGATTTCTGTTGTCATCGTGGCCCCTGGAGATGGACGTGAGAATGCGAATTCATAGGCAAGGGGGCGTACGAGGCCCGTCAGAAGGCCTTAGGCTGGCTCATTACCAGCAATTGTGGCCGAACGGCACCCTGCGGCGTGCTACACGGCTGCATCGGCCCCCGCCGACCTCGGGCACACCGGCTGAACCTTCACCGACCGCGAGATCCTGCCCCCGCCTGCCGTACGACAACGGAATTTAATTGCTCGATCAATCATTATTTTCGTGACTCCGCGATCGCCACCGTGAACACCGTCCTCAGCGCCGCCTTCCTCGCCCGTCGCGGTTTCACGCGCTTCCCGCTCCGCTTTACATTGGAAACTTTGATGCCTTTCGTTGGTTGAATCGAACTTGGAAAGTTGACATTGATGTTTTTTCCGTTAGATTCGAGCGTTGAATACACGTCTGAATACGCGACGCGTCTCTAAATTACAGTTTGACCATTTATCCGTAAAACGTCAACTATAGCGTAACGTTTCGAATAACTCTGTAGTTGTATATTTTTCAAATAACCCCATAACTCATAGAACCTTTACAATTTCCATTCGTAGCGTTATCTTTGAAACGGAGCTACGCACCATTCACACTCGAATAACTTTTATTCCATCATTTTCCATTTATCAACCTACTATCTCACAAAGCTCCTTTTATTTCTAAACGTTCGAGCGAATCTGAAACTCGACGAGACCCACGCAGCTCGCGCCGGCATTATTCCAAGGCAAATAGACGACATTCTCTAATCAAACGCAAAGCGATCGCTCGACAAAGAACGTGAGCAGCCTCTCTTTCTCTCTCTCTTTCTCTCTCTGGTCCGACGCGGAAACCAATGCCCTCGATGTCGGCTCTCTATCAAATTAACGGAATACATTAACCACAGCTGTGTGTTATTCCCTATTCCGCCTCGTGGACACGCGCCTGGCGCGTCCATAAAATTCCAGCTAATTCCCCATCATCATGACAATGAGAGGCTAAACACACGCCGTTCAAAAGGATGGCCAGGCGATCGGAATCGTTGGTCGGCTTGGTCTCTTTGATGACTGCGAATAGATCGTCACTGGCGCAGATGGCGCGCGCGGGCCAACATCGATGAAAGAACGGTACATAAAACAAGAAGAGAAAGAGGAGTAGGAGAAGGAAGAGATATATATATATATATATAAAATATAAGGAGAAAAAAGAAAATAGGGGGCGAAGAGGGGAGGGGGAGAAGGGAAGGAAGGAAAAGGAGAAGGAACTGAGACAGCGTGGAGACAAAACGAACCAATTCTCGGCCTTTTACGATCATTCTCCACGCTCTCACCGCGTCATTAGCTGCTTGCTGGATAGATACAGGGCTGTGTTACGAAAGGGGAGCCCCCCGCCCCCGAGTCACCCTTTCCGAGAAACAATCTGTTATAGTGGACCACATGAATGGCGAAACGTAAAAATATCCCCTTGAGTTCCCACGTGGCCGGCTCAATGGACCGGGAAGGAGCGGCCTGGATCCTCGAGGACGGCCACAGATCGAGAGAGAAAGAGAAGAAGATGAACGAAGGCCAAGGAAGGAAGGTATAGTCTCCGTTGCTTGGTTCGCGCGTTGAACGAGGAGAAAGGATAAGAGAGACCACGTAGGAGGAGGGAGGAGGCAAAGGATTCGTCGCGGAGTGCGGTTTTCAACGAAGCCAATTATTAGATGCGTCTCGAGGCAAGGAGACCCAAGAAAGGAGCTCCGGATATCGATGTGAAATACGCGGGAATTTATATTTTTGTCGTGCACGTAATTGGGAATGGGCCGCGTGAAAGAAGAGGAGAAATTTAATTTTCGAACGACCGGCTCTGGTGGGTTTAGAGCCCTGACAACTTGCCTGGGAGAACTGCAGTCGTTGCAAAGTAGGCTGGTTTCTTCTTTTTTTTTTTTTTTTACAAACGTGCTTCCACGTCTATTTCGCAGATTTAAGACGGATTCTTCCGCGCGCTCTTTCGGAAACTCTATGAACGTTATCGTTGCGGTGGAGTTGGTACAAAGGAAAACGTTACCAACGGATGGTCGTTCAAGGATTTCAGAAAAATATACGTATTCGAGGTGTTACGAATAGAGTAAATTTCATAGGAATATCAGCGAACCTAATAACTTTTCGTACGGTTACGAGAAAATCCAAGCACGAAACGGTAACGCGTTATCCTTTGTCCGTCGTTTTCGAGTCACGACCGCGTATGACCGCTCATTTAGGGGGGCCATTCATTCTCGAGACACTTCTCTTGTCCGACGTCTCAGGGTGCACCGGACGATACCTCTCTCCCTGTCTATCATTTTCTCTTTAGGCCCGTGCAGGCATATTCGAAATGGAACGAAACGAATTACTCGCGTTGTCGAGGACACGTGCTCTCTCCTCGACTCGTCGTTGTCGTGGTCTCGTCGTCGTCGTCGTCGTCGTCGTCGTCGTCGTCGTCGTCGTCCTCGTCCTGTCTCTCCCTCGCTTTTTCCTTTTCACTCGGCCCGTTCTTTTTCTTTCTCTGTTTAATTGTGACGGCCGCTTGGGCGGGCATCTCGAGCTGGCTGGGCGGTAGAGAGGGATCAAACATTTATTATTCCGAGGGATAAGTCCCTGTAAATATGTACAACGGAGAAAAGAAATAAAAAGGGGGGAAAGAATGGAATGTTAACCCTTTGAGTACTTTCGGTGCATTAAGCCGTGGCCGTTCTTTGTATTTATAATTGCCCCTTTCCTTCAGACGCGGATGTGCTTGCTTTCAGAATGCTCTTTTAGAGACGGCGGAACGAACGAGCTCCGCCGAGGCTGCAACGGTGTAACGATACTTGTCGATCGAGACGCGCGCGTTATTCGAGGCAAAGTTAAAACACGTACATCGGTAGAAAATGTTCGATACCTTTGGATACTGTTTTACGCGTTTTTAACAACGATTCTTTTAAACTGACAGTCGCAGGTATATCGATGGAGTATATTAACCATAATACAGGTATTTCACCTACCTTGTATTCATCGACTTGTATAAGTCGAAGTCACTCGTCGAATGGTTTCTGGCCAATAGATACGCTGCTTGTTCCTCCTTCTTGCTCGCCCTTGAATCCAAACGGAGCATCTTTGTGCACGTCGGCGAGACCGAAAAGAAAAGACGCTGCAGAGACACTCGTTGCTCGTACGGCCCTGACAATGGGCCATTCATCCGCCATTGTATCCCCGGCACATTAATTGTCTCTTTGAAGCCCGATAACCTCCGTGGATACGAAACCGCTCCTCCCTCTTCCTTTTCTTATCTCGTTCTGCCCTTTCCATTCTGGCACCCTTTTGTATGCCGATTGCCTTATTGGCAGGGGTTGATAAAGGGTGAACAGAAGATGAGTAAGGAGGAAAGAAGATGTCTGAAAGCGAAGACGAACGTACTTAGGAAAATCGTATCGTATCCGTGAAAGATGAAGCATCTTGTACGCAGGATAATACATTTTCAAGATTTTCAAATTCGCAAAATAGATCGATGTAGATCGATGAGAAATCGTCGAGCAATTACGCGCTAGAAGATATTAAAAATAGTAGAGCGTTATCGCGTGGGAGAGGGACAGCCGCGATTAATACGATTCGAATTACCATAAGCATCTGCTGGCGGGCTCGTTTTAAATCCACGGAATTTTGACGAAAAACGAACGAGCCGAGACAAGAAGAAGGAAGGACAGATCGTCCAGCAGGAGATCTCCGTAAATCGCTGAACGATGTTTCGCTGAATTACGAGCGATATCGAGGAAGGGGTCCGCCGATATAATTAAGGAGGCGATCATCCTCCGCGATCCTGCTCGTGTCTCGCGTTGGAATCCAAATTTTATGTCGGTATCATAAAAGCGCGTGACGGCAGAAGAATTAGGACGGCACTCAGTCTCCCTCTCCGTTGTGGGCACCCATAAGGACCGCTACAGATATATAAAGGCTAATTCACGATGGACTTGTTTAACAAACCGATCTGCGCCCAACGCGATTTCTACTCTTCGAGGCTGCTTTCGTTTGCGATTCGTCGTGTAATCGAGCGATTACTTCACCGCGAATGCATTCGCGTCTATGCGAAACCCAAGCATAGAAGAACGCGTATAACGTGTAACGTATTATCCAAAATGTTCGTTTAAAAATCCGCTGCCGCTGTACGATAGTTAGGATTGTATAATAAAAGTTATTCGAAGACAGGTCGAACCCCTATGGAATGAAAAATCGCGCGAGATGAATAATCTCGAGGAAGGAAGGTCGGATGGGTTCGAAAATCGAAACGTCATCAGGATAGCCGCACAATCGGTGTCCATTGGCCTTAAACCAACGAGGCACGAATAAAGGAGGGGACATCGTGGCGGGAGGGAGAGCGAGAGCGAAATATGGATGAGTAATATGGGTTCCTCGCTACCCTCACGAGGCAGAAAGGCAGACGAGGGTGTCGCGATTCCCTGCTGTGCATTGATGGCCTCATCTAGCCTAGAAGAGCTCGGGAATTCAGCGGTAATTACCTTTTCTTCGGGCCGACGCCAGCCAGAGGTGTTTCTGGTGTACCGCTGCTTCAAAGCTCTGGACGTGGAAGTTTTCAGCTGCTTGTGAAGCTCCATCAAGGTGTCCCGTGGCCGAGTAATGGTCCTGAGTGTCCGTTGGCGATTCCTGATGGGCCTGGGAATGCATTAATTCCGGCTCGTTCGAGCTTGAAATTTAAACTGATTTGAATGTGTTGCGTTTTAGCACGTCGTTGCATCCTTTACGACGACAGTCCTGTTTGTGAGTACCGACAGGGAGAAGAGGTTCGAGATCGTTGTCTAAGAATAACGATGCTTTAAGTTTTTTATGCCAAGTGGAAAGTGGTTTTTAAAAGTAATTCTCACTAAATTACTAAATCCTTCGGGTCTAAAATATTTCCGACTATCGAAGGACCACGAGTAATTATTAAATATCAAATCCTCTCTGCTTTCCCCTTGCTACGATAAAAAACGAAGCTCGAGCTATTTCACAGGCTATGTTTTACGAAGACGTAACCTCTAAAAATCTTCGATTATATCGTCTACCAGTCTACCTAAGCTACACTCACAATCTCTTTCTCTGGTTAATATTACGTAATGCCCATTTCTCATCTTCCGTAAAAACCTCGTTAAAAAGAGAAAGAATAAAGGAAGGAACGACCGACAGACGTGTCCACGGTTCAACGAATCATAAACACTGCCTTGTACCATCCAGTTCGCTGCTGGAGACGCGACTAAATTCCAGGGGAATCCATAAATTTCACGAACGAATTAATTTCGACTAACAAGTAGTACCACGATCGATTCGTGGCTCGTCGTAACGCCGTAGAGATTTCCATTTCGTTTCGGTCGTGGAGATTACGCGTCGCGGAAGATTACACGTGGGAAATTCGCGGATTTCTGTATGAAACATCACGGACATTGATACGGACGGTTTCGCCGTAAGGAGAGGCTGTCAACGCCAACGAGAGGTGTTTATGCCTGGTCGGAGGAACGGCGCGTGAAAAGTCCGGCTGAAGCTTCAACAGGCTGTCCCGATCCCTGCGAACCTCGATGAAGGTGTCTTACAAGATCCGTAATGATCTTGCGAATCTGGCGTAGAACGCGCGCCATTCATTCACGATTCTGTAATTATGCCTCGACCGTGGTCCCGCGGACGTAGACTTTTCGTGTCCTGTAAAAATCTCGAGTTTACGACGCGCCGTCTGCAAGTCATTAACCGGTTGAGAATTAACGCGGATAACGTGCATTTTAATTCGCTTTTTCGTGCAATTTTCGTAGGAATGTTCGAGTATCTGATACTTTTATTTCGATTACATGAATTTACATTTGATATACGATGGCTACGAAAGATGTTTGCACATCGTCGTATTTCTTGCAACTGCTAACACGCTACTAATTCATCAAGATCCGAGTGTATTAAATTGCGTGTGATTTGGAAACGAACTGATATAAAATCTGATAAAAGAGCGTTTCGTTCGAAACTAAGGATACGAGCAAATACCGTTCGTAGTTACCGTAAGCGTGTATGAAAAAGCGAACTTGTCAAAGCTCTCGTCTTTCTTTTTTTAATGATCTTAAAACGTTATGCTTTCTTTTCGCCATTCTGCTTGGCTGTAGAAAGGGCAGCGATGGGGGTATCTTGGTCGCAAAGCGGAGGAAACAAAAGAAGAAAATGGAGGGTGGTCGACGCGGCGTGTGAGAGTCAGGTGCTAAATAATTTCTGTCCCAAAGGAAGGAAAGAACGGCGATCCGCTATCTTCGATTTCTCCACGGCTATCTGGCTAGCCGTGTGACATGGATATAAGTTACGAGCGTTCGAATAATTACACGGTTCGGGTTCGAGGCGAGTCGCGGTCAGCGGAAGGCAAAAGACAATTTTACGCAGCGGGGCACCGTCGTCCCTGGCGACCCGGTGGCAACCTTCTTTTCTGCTAACTATTTGCCCCACGAAATCGACAGCCATCGGGTCCGTGTTCCACGGAAACCCGATGTCTGCTATCGAAACGCTTTTAATGTACCTGAAATGAAATATCGTGCCGCGTTCCCTCGCAGCAACGCTGTTGCCGTTCGTTCGGTTCAGTTTTCTTTGAAAGACGCGGGGGTGGACGGGGTTAGACGGTCCATAAATCCAGAGAAATCATAGATCCGTTGAACGTTGCCGGTACTTGCATGGTAAGTGCGTAGAGTAAGCGTCGTGTTGCCGTAGAATTCGTTTTGAGATTTTGCGAAGACCGAGCGGATAAATTTGATTTATATATCAGATACGTAGAATCACGGGGTTAGCTTGTCTAGAAGAATATATCGAAGCCGTTCGATTCGAAATCCCTAATGACCCCTAATGACCACGAGAACGTCATCAAGAGAAGACATCGAGAAGTCTAGTAAATATATAGGTACGCGTGTTCCGTAATAGCGTTGCTTCCGACAACGAGCGCAATGGCAGCGGGGAAAGTTGCCTTCATTAGTCGGCTGGCCTCTGTCGAACAAGCGATAGTCCGACGGATCTGCTTTATGTAAATCAGTCGCTGCGTAATTGGCACTGAACGAAAAAGCTAATTACCGAAATCGTGCACCCGGGACCCCTAGGACCCAGGGCTCCATCAGCGCTCAGCGGGATATCGCGACACCCTCGCCCCTCCGGCTATCCCCTTCCGCCCCTTTGGCCTCCTCTTTCTCTGTATTGCACGCGTCTTTCCACGGACACGATCAGCACGAGGGCCGCGATATTACTCATCCAGGTCCGATATACGACTACCTGCTTCTCGATTATGCTCGCTGCTACTCGGCTGCGCCGGCTCGCGTCCAAAGTGGCGAAAGAGATATATTTCGACCTGTTCTGCCCCCACCACCCTTCGTCTCCCTCGAACCTCCTCCTATTTCTTCTCCATTCTTTCTCGAAATAAGTAATGAATAATATCGTAAATCTTTGTGGCCGTTTGTGCTCGGCCAGAATGAGCGTCACCGTTTGCGTGGCTCCTTTGTGGCGAAAGTGCGCGAGAAAATTTGTTTATGGAGATTTAGAGGCTCTCGCCGTGCGATTTAGTGCCGATACGAGTTTCGAGCGTCGTCCGTAAAAGAAGGGTTGAATGGTAGTTTTCGTGGTGTTTGTTGCTTGCCGAGGTTTGGTTGTTGATGAGGTGATCGACGTCGATGGCAAGGGCACGGGGCAAATGATCAACTTGATTGATCGTGTTTGATTATGAAAATTAACTCTTTCGGTACTCGCTGAAGTAACCCAAGTTAAAAAAAAATATTCGTCTCTCGCTATCCTGCGACTTGAATTGCTAATAATCAGAGGAGCGACGCGACTAGAGAAATCAAACTGTTCGGCGAATTTGATTTCAGCGAAAAAGATTTTAACGATAAACGAAAACAAAATACGATGGTAAATCGTTGCAAGGATGGTAGTAAAATCGGTAGCCATAAGTCATTCCTCCGTGAGTAACGTTTCTACCGGCATTCTGCTTTCGACTGAATTATCTCACGAGCGATATCGTATGACTTAGCAACGATATAACCTTACTAACGAGAATAGTACAGAGCAAAAGAAAAGTGGTCGGCGGGAATACATCAGCCGTACGATATTTACGGGTTTCAGCTTCCTATGACGTCAGCTCGCGAAAATCCATATATCAAACGTTAGAAGGCGCATCCGAGAGACGATGAGTACCAAGTCGAGGGCTTCTTCAAAGGTAATCAGCGGGGGTCCTCGAACGGTCCTCCTCCGCCGTCGTATACGCCGCACGACACATCGAAAGAAAGAACATTCTCTCCGGCTTTGCTGGCGCGAGCGTGTGCAGTAGTATACAGGCACGCCTGGCCTGTAGCCCTGAAATTTGTGGTTTTCCTTAAACGGCAGCTTCCTCGTGTTTCACCCGCTGATTCGGTCGGGTTCACCCCTTTCCAGAAAGGAGAAAAGAAGACGAAGAACAAAGAGAAAAAGCTGGTAGAGGATGGAAGAAAAAGAGGAAAAAACGTTATTAATCGTCGCAGTGGGCCTCTGAAAAGAGGCGCAGACGCAGCCAGAAGGAGAAGAAGCGCGACAGTGTATACTCTCCATCCTTTAGCCGATGCTGCGAGCGGGTACTCAGGTAGCCGGTGGATCCTTTGACCTTTCCACCGGCTGTCCTGCGGGATACGTCTCGTTCCTGTCCACCTTCTGTCTTTTCTCACCGAAAGAATTCCGCCAGCGGCCGATTCCTCCGGGGGGCGGGGTCCTGGGCTTCAGTCAGCTCCCGCTATTCATTTTGCTGCCTCCGAGAGAATGGAAGAATTAATAAGTGACATTTCGTAGGAGAGGAAAGGGAAAAGGTTCTTACGCGCGCCGCGACGCGAGGAAAAGAGGGATCGAGAAAGGAAAAAGGCACGCAGGAGGAAAAAGTGAGAGAGGAACGGAGAGCAAGAAGATTGCCCTTTTTTCTTTTTTCTTTTTTTCTTCTTTTCTTTTCTTCTACGGTCTCGTCGTGATCGTCGCGTTCGTTCACGCGGTCTTCCTCCTCTTCGATCAACCGCGCGTCTCTTTGTTGTACCGGTGCTGCCTTTTGTCAGCCCGGCCAGGAATGGAACACCTTGTCTTAGATCCTGCGTAACACAATACCCCTCGCAGATAAACCGTGTCTAGGAAGTCGAAATGAGAAGACAAGGGAAAGATTGACAGTTGCGCGTAGGGTTAGTGGTTGGTTCTTTTTGGGGTGACGTTGCGTTGAGGCTTAGGTTGGCGGAGGACGCGAGATTCTGGTGATTATGGACAATGATAGGGAATTAATGCCAACGTTTGTATCGGTTAGCGGAAATCGACGTAACCGCTTGTACTAACGTCGATCGAACGTTCCGTAGAAGTTCAATTTTTGTTTCCAGCCACGATCTTTGTAGGAGGACTCTAATCGCATTTTTGCTCCCATCACTGGCTTTGTCAAAAGAAAACTTTTAACGATTACGGCATCCCTTTTATCTGATCGTGGAACGTAACGAACTTACAAAACTGTCTTCTCTTTCCGTGTAAACCATCGTGCGTCGTGTTGCGGAGAAACGGTCGCCTCACCGAAGGAAGACACCGCGACGATCCCAGGGTGTACCGTTCGAAACAGCCAAGGTATACGACTCGAAGAAAGATGCAAAAAAGCTCGGACGATCGAGCAGCACTTCCCACGAAGTGTGCGAGCGATCAACGGGGGAAGCGAGCCGCTGCATGACGAATGGGGGCGCAGCCAATTTAGATGCATAGAGGTCGTGGCGTAGGGTCGTCCGACGACCTGTCGTGTCTCATTCCCGCGGGGACTACGTCCACGGCCTCTTTCATTCGGTGTAACGGGGACGATCGTGAAGCCACGTCTCCCGGCTTTTCTTGCATGCTCATTATCGAACTAGTGAAAGGCAGTGCTTCGACCAGAACCGTTTCGGTGAAATCTGGTCGCTAATGAACTAACTCGAGTCGAAAACTACCGAGTTGCGTGAAGCTCGTCTACGAAGATTCGGTTGCGAGAGAAATTGCGGTGACGTTGAAGACTGATGGGTGAATGAAGAAAGGTTGATTGAAGGCTTGAGTAGGATTCGAGTAAACGAGGCGTGGGTGTGGAGGATGGCGGAAGATTAGAGCGTGGTGGAGAGCGAGCATGGGAGTGGGAAATGGAGAATCGAATGGCTCGAAAGTACAGGTTAGAGGAAGGAATAGGAGTGACGTTATACGTGCAAGTAATGAAAATAGAGGAGATAACATCGAGCATCGTAAACGTAAAATATTATTCGGTAGTAAAAAGCTGATGATTCGTATACGCTGAAACTGCCGAATCGATACCAAGTCGTCGGCTAGTCGTCAAGCGATTCCTGCATAAGAAAATAACGTCCGAAGTAGATGAAAAGGTTAACGAAAAATTATTTGCAAATTAAACGAATAACGTAGAAAATTCCGTGAAATGCACGACACGTGGCAAGCACTTCGCTGTCGCTAAATGGCCAACTGTTATTCTAAACCACCGTAATCAGAGTACAGGGTGGAGGAAGCTGGTTCAAGCGAATTTGTACTCCGCTCTCCTGCTATTCTGCTCATTATCCTCGCATTATCGACATTGTCTTCGCTAAATCTGATATCCCGCATCCTGGGTGGCGAGCCGGTGTAATTACTAACACGAAACCGAAGGTTGGCTGGCCGATTGGCCGATCCGAGCCTCGCGATGACGAGAATCTCTTCGAACCTCCCCTAACGCACGGTGGTCGAAGGGGCAGCGGGACAGGGAAGGATGGACGAGCTGCATTGCGTCTTCATTATAAATCCTGAGAATCACCCAAATTGATAACGGCATCCGAAGGCTGCCGTAAAGATCCTCGTAATACTCTAAAGAGGGTTCACCTCCACCCTCGCGCAGCGGGGTGTCCCTGGTAACGAAATAACAGGAGGCCACATTCACCTCCTCCCCCTTTCTTTGCCTCTCTTCTACTTCGACCGTTCGTGACGGTTTCGATAGGTGTAGTCTAGCGCTCTCTTTGCTTCTTTCGATCGAGTCTCGTCCGAATTATGCTCGTTCTTCTCGCGATGAGGCGAAACGAGCCTCCGGTAGAAAACAACGCACATTTTTTCTCATTCTGCTTCCTTTTTCTTCCGAGAAGGGACAAAGTCGAAGAGAGAGATTCGAACGGTGTTCGATGATCTGAAACGACTATAGTCGAGCGTCCCTACGGGCAATTCTCGCAAGAGCCTGTGCTCGTTCTCTTCGTAAGACGACCGAAACGGATCGACGGAGAAAGATCGTGGACACATTTTCCTGGATTAATTCCTTGCAAGAGATAAGATCGAAGCGAGTGGCTGTGAACGGCGTATCGTTCGATATCGATGATTTGAAATAGCTCGCTATCGTGGCGAAACAGGCCTTGGATGAAACGTAATTAAGTACAGGCGGATCGGTGTTTAGAGGTAAGAGAGAGAGACGTGGCTTTCACAGTTCCGTCACGATCTCCACCAGAGAAGAAGGTTCTCGCACCGGGTTAAAAAGCCTGCCGTTCGTTTCAACGAACATCAGCGACAAGGGGTGGGTGGGTGAAGTAGAGAAGAGGCGGAGGAAGATGAGAAAGAGAGAGACAGAGAACTCGTGATATTTCCTTGACCAAAACGTTCCCCGAACGGTTCCTCGTGGTCGTCGAGTCCCGGAGGAACGAGGGAACCGAGTCTGGAAGCAGCCACAGCCCTCGCTGGCTGACCGGTGGAAGATTCATAAATTATTTCAGGAAAAAAGGAGGAAAAGTATTTCCAATTACAGTTTTTTGTGAAGGGTTGCCGCGGGCCACGCGGCAGGGGGTCCGCTTAATGGCGACCCGCGCTCACCGCTCCTCCTCCACCTCCTCCTCCTCCGCTTCGTCGTCGTCTTCTTCTTCTTCTCCTTCGTCTACTCCTTCATCCACCTCCAGTGCCGTCTCTCTACCGATTCTTCAGGGTCCTCCGACGCCGCCAACGCGGCGTATATTCTTTTTCTTTATCCTCCCACTACGCGCAGTCCGCGTTACTCCACCTCCTTCTTCTTCGTTTTCGTTCCGCTGTCTGACGAGCACCGGTGACACGAAAGAGGATCGATCATCTGCCGGCCCTGGCGGATTCAACCTCGGGGGAGGCTGACTGCGGGGGTGGCTGGAATCGCTTGGAACGGCTTTATGTGCGAGTTTTACTGCGATCGTTCAGTCGATTCGCTATTATTCCGGGTGAGTAGATTGCTGGAATAATTCCTGCTTGTTTCGCTTTTATTACGCAGGAAGTAGGTATTTTACATATACATCCTTTATGTTTTATCGCTTAGGCTTGACATTCAGATTTTGAATTTATTATTTCCAACTAACGTTCCGTTGATATTTATTTATTTGTAAAAATTTCATTTTTCCGTATTATCGCTATTCTTTCTTTCTGTACGCTGAGCTTTTCACGACAGACACAGATATCTTCGAGCTTATAGAATCTTCTACTTATTCGAACGTTGTAATTAACAACGATAATTGAAAAATTCGATTTCTTTTCTAACGTAGTTCGTCATAGTGCTACCACGAGTTGAATCGAAATTCCCTTGAGGACAAATTCCGGCGTGCCGTTTACGATCTTGACGGCCGGTTAAATTACCGACTCGCTGGTACCTGTGACCCCCGAAATAGCCCTTTGCCCTGACCTCTAACCTCCTGCTACCCGTGAGTTGCTCGTCTCCACGCCCTGCCGAAATATCGATAGGTGATCGGAATTTCTTCGAATAGTACGGTAGAACCTCTATTATCCGCATTCCCATGTTCTGAATGATAGTGTTCGGCTATGTTGCAACACTCGTGCTTCTTCTTCTATCACGGTGCTGTTCGTTTTCTCTCGTGTAAGTTTGATTACCGTGAGATATAGTATAATATAAATTCTTATAGTTTTACGATCCATAGCGTACGATCTTCGGATTGAAGTATCGTAGTATTCTGTAGCATTGGTTCGATAGTTAATATTCAAAATACCATCTCGTTTATCGTTTCGTTTATAAAAATAACGATAAATTATTTTAGTTTGGTAAGAAGTACGATAAAGATATTGAAATAATTCCTATTCTTCTTGTCAACGTTGTAATTTACGTATCTTCGTATTCCTAAGTATGTAAGAACCATCGTGCGGTATAAAAAAAAAAGGAACGTCGTTGTTTAAGACTCAATAATTTACCTTTTTTCATAGCTATCATCAGCGGCCACCATTCTTTTTAGCCACACAGATCAAACTAATGCAACGTTACGCTTTAGCAACCACGAAAGCGATAAATCTAAGCACTGCGGTTGTGTTTAACAACTCGCAGGGTTGCGGTTGTCACGATCACCACCCTTAAGGGACAGCGTTAACTTCTCTCTTCCTCCTTTTTCGCCTAAATCTCGAATAATCGTCTTACTATCTTGCATATTCCCCCGAAAGAATATTAATTTTGAATGTCACGTCATAAGAAGCGGAAATTAATCGTCGAACGACTTAGTATTAATTCTTTATTTCTTTCCGTGCACGATTATTTTTCGATAAAAGTATCCTTTTGATAAAAACGAGTACACGTTCGATATTTTGGAACAAATGTGTTTACGTGTATGGGACAGGGATAGCATAAAGGATCCTGTCTTCATATTTCTGGCAGAACACCATGCGGTCGCCAGTCATGTAGCGCCATAGGCAATAATATTCATAATTAATAGTTCGCTGTTCCGTGGGTGACGGAGGATAAATAGAGGAAACTGAAAATTATCAAAATGGGTAGTCAATTTCGTCCACCTTTAAATATTTCTTTCGTTACAACGATTCTGTCGTGATCTTTCTGCCTTTTGCTTAAAGATTACACGATGAAACAATTTAAACGCGTTACCTTCTGCTAATTCCTCCCACCGTCCCTACAAAAGAAGCAATCTCCATCGAAAGAACCGACGAAAGATAAAAGTTCCAATTCGTTCGCTGGGTATTCCCCGTTCTAAATCCTACTTCGTTCTAATCATTGTCCTAAATTACGCGAAAGAAGCGACGTCTACTTACCATCGACTAGCCAGAATTCCATCATCTTTCAATCTCGGACGAATTCGACGTTCCTTGCTCTAAAATCAGCGAGCAGAAACGAACGAACCTTCTTTCGCATCCGTCTATCGGATCGCTGATGGATTCGTTGCCCTTGCTAGACGCATCCTTGGAACACGGGCTCGAGAGTTCGTCTATGGTTTACGTGACATTTCGGAATGAATATGGCCGCGTGCAAAGGGGGAAAGGACGTCCAGTATGCGAGCCTCCGTACATATTTTGGGAGAACACCACGCGGCCGAGCCGGTCATGTACCGCCGTGGGCAACAATATTCATAACTAATAGATCGCCGGCCCGTGGGTGACAGAGCAATACGTCCTGCGTTTCGATGTTCCTGGCTCAGAGAGATCGAGCGAGAGCTGGCCCTCGCGCGCGCGCGCGGGGTCGTGCCCGGATCCGTCGCTTGGTTAGGTCCGCTTTACACGGGCCGAGCATTCCGGGAAGTCCACCACGAACCATCATAAACAAGCCAATAGTTCTCTTTCCAACCTGCTCCGTTCTCTTTCCCAATTCGCGTTGCTCGCGATCTATCCTGTTTCGCTCCTTGTCTTTTTCCTTGGTAGATCGCGAGATTTTCCATTTCTCGAAGTTTCTTTAGCCGTTGTTAGTCGTTTTTCGTTGCTTCTTGACTATGACACGCCGTTCAAAGAGTCCAAATAGAAAAGTATAAGCTTGCTTCTATTTCTCGAGTTTGAGTTTGAACACGAAAGGTGCGTATAAATAAAAATTCGGCGGAATAATTTAATACTTTGTATTTCGCAGTAGTAATTGTCTCTAACTTATTCGAATCGCGACATCTTTGCAAACTATTACGGTCTATGTGTTCGATAAAGGCCATTAATTGGATTTAGTCGTTGGCTATCGAAGTTGCTGCTCCCAGTCCAAGAATAATGGTCCACATTCGGCGACGCATAGACAAGTACGATTTTGGGCTGGAATGCGCGACACTCGCGGCGGGTGTTCAAGTAACACGAGCGACCTTTGACCCCGCAGGCGGTACCCGAAGCAGGGTGCGGCGCTGAAAGTCTCCGAAAGGGTCCACGCTAAAGGCCCGAAAGGAGATGGAGGAGTGGACGCAGAAATACCTCGACAATAGAGCCCAGTCATACGATAATAATGATCAATTATCGATCTGTCATTCAAAGGCTACGCCGACGGAATGCACGACGAATCGAACTCTTTTTCTTCGTCGCCCTCCGCTTCTTCTGTTGCTCTTTCTTCTTCCAGACCGCCTTCGATCCCTTTCTTCTCTTCTCCACTCCCATTCGGCCGATTATCCTGCCATTTTAGCAGCATTTTCTGGAAAATGTTAATAGAACACATATTGCGTTAGATCGCGTCAGACTATGCAGTCCTAGCGTTTTACGACTGACTCTGGTGTTTCGCACGGTGAGTGATTTAAAAAAAAAAAAAATAAAAAGTAAGAATAATGCAAAGCAGGGACGAGAGTCGCGTTGATACAGCACTGACCAATTTTCAGTTCACCGAGTTTTCTCACAGCAGTAAACCGAGGAGTAACTATCGGTTTGCCGCAAAAAGCCCAAAATTAATAATAATAAAGGCAGGTTACGTAGTAAAAGGCGCTGCTAACTGGATCCTCCCAGCGGTCAAATATACCACGTAAAGTGGAAGAGAAGAAAAGAGGTCTTTGTCGAGACCAGCGGTGGCTCGAGATTACAAGATCGTGCTTCTTGCACCGTTACGAGACAACGAGAAAACGCCGAGTGTCAATGGATTATTTAGACGTTCGACGAGGTTTGCCTACTCCATTTTATGAAGTGTCAACGTCTTCCACGGTTGAAGTGTTTCAGAGTGTTTAACAGTGTGTTTGCTTTCTCCTTTAGTAGCTTGTTACGTGTTATCTCATGCGACCGTGCTAATTGGGATGATGATGCTGAATATTCTAGTGGCTCGTTAACCCTCCATAACGTCGTGTAATCTAGGAATCGCCACAAATATTCTAGATATCTTCACATATTACGTGTATTTCGAACATTTTTGTATTTCATCTTACAATGCCATAAGCCTGATACTAGCGTTTTAAACCGTTTAATGTAAACAAAAATGATCTGTTTATTTCAATGGCATCCCTCGTACCACCTACGAAAAATAGTCCACCTACGTCGCTATTTTTCCCATCGCGTGTTTTCCTCGTCGCAACAGAAAGAAGAAGAAGTGTTCTCGGAATCACGAGTCGATCGTGGCGGCAGATCGCAAACGAGCGGCGCAGGGAAATATCTAAGCAGCAATCACGAGTGAAAGTGTAAAGAAAGAAAAAAGAAACAAAGAAAACGAAAGGAAACGCAAAAGGGGACGAAAGAGGGAGAAGGATAGGAGGGTGACCCCCCCGCCGCGAGTCCGTCGCCTAATCATTCTTTAAACGTGCATAAACAAGTCTCCACGGCTGACAGTCGGGGGATGTTATATGACTAATGTCATTCCAGAACCAACGAACCTTCCCTCTGTGTTCGCTGCACCACGCGTCTCACCCCCGTGCACCATCCCTTACAACGTGATCTTTGAGTGACTAGAAACGAGAAATCGAAGGCGATGGGAGTCGGACGAGGAAGGTCGAGCGAAATCGTAGATGCATGGACACGAATGGTGGTGGTGATGGTGAAATGAGCAGGAAGACGAGATGGAAGGTTAAAGAAGGAGAGGCGAAAAATAAAAGGAGGCGGCGAGGGTGAGGGAGAGCAGCAGGCGCGGCAGCCTAAATCTAAAATGCAAATACACTCAACAAATCACTATCGGTGACAGGCATCCTTACTTTTAAAAAAGAGGAAGGAGAAGCCGGTGTACGGACCCCCTGCCAGGGGTTTCGAGGGTAACTCCAGGTCCCCTGAAGGCGAGTTTACACCGCATGCGGTCAACGCCTGTTGATGCGTCCTTCCACCGGCGCGGCTTCCTCGCCACGCTCTCTATGTCGCGATACACCGTTAATCCGTGTGCGCGATTCGGCTTGCCCGTTTAGAAACCAACCTGCTACCTTTTCCCTCCTTCGTTCCCCCTTGTATCCTCCTTGCTTCAGCTTTCTATTTTCTCAGGGAAATATTTTAGGCGATGGCTGAGCGTGTCGCCTACGTTGCGAGACAGGAGCTCGAGTGAGTTACGAGTCGGCAGCATCCGGCGAAATTTTTGGGGAGATAGATACTCGTAGATAAGCTACCAAGTTTCGAATGTTTCTGCGAAGAAGTGGTTTTCACCCATGGAATTGTGGTTTTATCGGAACGACGATTAGGGCTGTTTTGCACGATCGATCACTGCCAGTAATTGCTGTTTCATCCGTTGCGATGTAACGTTAGGATCGAGTTACTATCAAGCGATTCGCTTATCGCAAAGTTACACGGTTACGATCTCGATAGCCTTGGTCGTTCCTTCGTTGTCTTCTTATTCTCGTATTCTTAAACGAAACGTTTCGTTCTTCGTAATTTCGTCCCATCGTTCCAAACTTCATGGAGACGCAGAATTCAAGGAATCTCGCGAGCGCGGTATCAATTTCAAAAGCAGAAAGCAACAGCGAACCGCTACGGATGCAGGTAAAGTAGTCGAGGCGTGTAAACGGTGCTTTAAACCGGTGATCCTCGGTGGTGAGGTCCTGACTAATGGAATCACGCTTTGCCTCCTGGTGATACGTGGCATCCTCCAAGGATTTTTCTGCCTTCGTTTGTCCTTCCCTCGTTCTCCCGTCTCGTTCTATTTAACAAGCGGTTCCGGATAAAAACGCTTCTAGACAGCCACCTTTGGACTAGTCTCTGGTCCGCAGGGGAACGCAGGCTCGAGGGTGGAGTTATGCGTTATTTATATCCAGGGAAGCGAGACGGACTCGAAAGCAAGGCGGCAGTGCTGAAAGTATCACATTTATTTCATTGGCCCGGTTCGAAGGCAAGCGCAACGCAGAGGGCTCGCGACAGGGAGCACTTTAACCAGTCGCCTAGGAAACAGTAGGGGCCGTGTTGCCCTGAAAAACATGGGTGACGCCACCTGGGATCATCGGTACCCTTTTATTATGGCTGCTGTCTTCTATCCGTCTTCCGAGTATTTGTTACGGCGTAGAACTGCGTTGCGCGTTACGTGCATAGTATCCTCTAGGTATTTTCGAATCGAGAGATTTTTCTTTCGATTAGAACGAGATTAGGTGGACGTGTGTCGCGGATGATCGATTTACGAGATGACGCATTGATCTGTTACGAGATGTCTTCTGTTTGTACCTTTCAAGATTATTCGTTGTGTGTCTAGAGAGAAAGAGAGAGAGAGATGTGAAGACGAGGGTGGATCGGTTGGCAGGGTAATGTTAGGAGGAGTGTTTCTCATAATTAGAAAACGCCTCAAACTCGAGAATGTTAAATTTCACAACTAGACCATTGTAACGTCATTTAATCCTACGTTAACGTCTAATGCAAACGAGGTTTCGCAAAACTGTATAGATACTATTCGTTGTACGTATCTGTCGTGACAAAAATAATAGACAGATCTAATTGTAAGTGACAAAATCTTCTATTCGTCTTGAATTCTGCAAGTTTGTACAATGCTCGTCCTGTCAATCACAATTTCTTAATTTTGGCCGCTATCAATGCCAAGAAGCGATACGTTAAACTAATTTTCTTCAACGTTCTGTACAAACGAGCGAAGCTCTACGTAGCCGAGCTTCGGAATAAAAGAAAAGGAGACTACGTAATGAGAAATAATAATGGCAGAAAATGACCGCTATTAGCGAAGCGAATAATTCGCGATGAAGAGATGATTGGTCAACCAGCTATTCTAAGCCGTTAACGTTTAAATATTCGCAGGAGGAGAAGATGAATATACAGAAGTATATGTACTTCTTAAATCATCCTCGAGACTATGTTGCGCTAATATTCTGTCTTAAATGAAAAGTAAGCGTATACTAACTCACGGGGCACGAGTTAGTTTTGCGACGGTAATAAAGTTTCGAGTTGAAGGTGATACTTGCGAGTACTTCGCGATTACAGGGACGAGATTGCCCCATAAATTATTTTAAAGACCGCAAAGACCGTGTGCGTAATTCTTTGAGGTAAAACCATAATTTTTCGTTATGGCACCCTACGATATAGTTCGATACTTAAAACATTAACGCGTGCTTATAAACAGGTGATTTTTCTAACGAAATTGATTTAAACGATAACGCCCTAAATCTTAAACACTGCCCTCGACAATGTCGCGGTAATGCGTTAAATATTTCTCATGTAGATGGTCGAACTTTCCACGATCGCTCGAATAATTATTCTTGCGATAGTAATTAACCAAATAAATAAACAAATACTGTGTTGGGGACACATATAGAGGTTTTAATAGAGTATTTCGAAAACACCCTGTATTACAAGGCATCGAGGGGTTAACGAAAGGCAGTAGACGTACCTGGAGCCCATAGATCCGATTACACGATCCGTATCAGCTGGATCACGCGGTATTCCCGTGGAAGCAGGGTTCGTTGATCTATCAGAGCGATTTTTTCTCTCTGTGCCGTGGTAGTGAACACCAGGGTCCGGCAGGAGGAAAGACGGTGGAATGCCGCGTATAAATCAGCGGGCGAGCCGACGACAAGCGGGGCATTAATTTAAAAAATGGAATAACATCGGTAAGGAGCGCGGTTTAATCGGCGCGTCGGTTTTCACGTCGTCGCGGTAATAGATTTACAAAAGCTGACTCGGCGACACACGCTGGCGCGCGGAACCACGAGGATGCGCGCCGCTCGGTGACGCATTAATCTTATCAAGAGCTGCCTCCATAAAGAGGCGTGGCCAAGTCATTAATCAGACGGCTCACGACTAATGATCCAGTGTCGCGAACACGATAAATTCGTTGTCTCGTTCATCGAGTATACCGATTTCGCGACGTGGCCTGAAATTTACATTCGGAGATTACCGGAACCGTGGCTGCAGCTCAACGATCCAGCGAACCAACGCTCCCAGACCCTGGACCTGCCGATCGAATCGTCCCGAGGATTGTTTAAGGTAATTGGACGAATCGATCTCTTGGTTTCAGACGGGGTACAGTTCGGTAGTTAGCCGGGGTCCAGGTTCTCTTCTGTCTTCATCGTCTTAAGCGCGGCTGATTTTACCTTTGTCGGTTGAGAGAGTTCTAGACTTCGAGGCTGGGTAATCGATCCAGTGTGAGGAAATAGGAGAGAGGTTTTGCAGAGGCGACTGTTGTGCGAGAACGGTGGATTTGTTCTCAGAGAAGAGCAAAGTTACGCTTTTGTCCTTCGCATACCAAGTTCTACGGAATTCGAGTCATTTCGAAATAATGTCGCGGTAAATAGCAAAAATTAGCGACAAATCTCTGATAAAACAAATGCCACTAAATTGAAAATCAGGCACGATGATCCCTTGGATGGATGCCGGCTTCGCGAGGATCTATCGACATCATGCCGCGAAGGAGCGTTCTACTCGCGGCTGGCGAGCTGACGGAAGAGAAAGAAGCCGACGGACGAGAAGGCAGGAACAAGCGGCAGTACACGAACGAACGAAAGAAGAAACGGCGAGCGGTACGCGACCGCGGAGGTGAAGATGCGTGAAAGTGGAGGTGGTGGTTGGTAGCGATCTAATTATCTACGCGGCGGGAAGTCGCGGCCTCCCTCTGCGCTTCACCACATTCAGGAAACAAGAGCAAATTGAAAGGAGCTCGAATGTGTTCTCGTGGCTGGACTCGCGCGCGGCTTCTCGTACCACACATCGAAAACATTTACCACTGGCGAGGTGGAAAGATCGTCCCGAGCGATTTTGATACACGTTGTATCTCGCGGCGTTCGACATCGTTCCGACGATTCTCACGTGCAATGGCCAGTGATCGTTTTACGAGCCTATGTAGACCCCCCTTTTCTTTCGATCGTTCTAACACCGCCGAATTAGCCTCTTCCGCGGCGCGAAGCACGTGTAAACACGGTGAACGGGGATCAAGAATGATAAATGAAACCGGTCGAACGGATTAATCCGCAATCGTTCTTTTTTCATCGTAATGCGTAGACGGTCAGCGTGCGTTTTTCGTGAAATCGGAATTTGCAAAATACGCGTATAGATTACATCAGACTTTTCGCCTAACGATTCGTTTCTTAGTATTTGTACTCGATATATGAATCGACGATTCATTAACTCAATGAGAGTTTCGATGAAAGTTCGCCAATTTTCATCGTCCGCTTAATTTATTTACTCGAAGCAAACAATGTTGCAACTATCGCGTAAAACGTCACGCCAGAAACAAGCAATCGACTCGTAACCGGCTACCCAATAAATCTTCTTTACAGCGGTTCGAATTAGCATACACCCGCTAGACTTAACCCGTGCTTGGCTGTTAAGCGTATGCGGCGAAGATGAAGTAAATTGCAGCGAGAATTAAACTCGATTTTATTCGGACAGGCGACAACGAAAAAGAAGCAGAAAACTCATCGCATCTCCTTCTTATTTCTTAAAAGAAATCTGACTTGCAATCGTCAGAAATTTCAGTTTGCCTCTTATCGTCTTCGCGAGAGCAACGAGTGAGATCGCGTTACAATCTAACACGATATAATATAGGATTTATATGCAAAAGACCTTAAACGTTGCTATCCTTTCTACACGCTACGGTCTGTACAGACAAAGAAAAAAAAGAAACGTTTCATTCACACACTCTCCGGCCGTTTATCCATCTGGTCCGCGACGAAACGGTTTTCTTTCAATCACGCAGACCGCGGTGGGTCGCTCGATTCCATCGTCCAGCAACTTAATTAACAGAGGCTCGGCCGGATGCCCGCGAAAATATCGGAAACACGCGTGTGTACGCCAAAGAAAACGGTGTCTCGGAGAGAAAAGAGGAGAAGATGTAGGAGAGGAGGCGAATCGACGGACAGGAAGAAGAAGCAGAAAGACGAAAGAAGGCAGAAGAACGAACGATGAGGCCCCGAGATGCGAAGGTAGGTTAAGGCGGAGGGAACGTCGGAGAGGAGAGAAGAGGAAAGGAAGAAGACGGGTGTCTCTCTCTCTCTTTCTCTCCTGTGAAAAGAGAAAGAAAAGCGTCCACGGTGACGGTCAGCGAGCGCGAGCTGAACTCTGACCCTTCGTCCGTTGTCGTCCATGCTCGTTGCCGGTCGTTCGGCTTCTCTTTCTCCCATCCATGGGGCCCAACGACTTCGTGGGGCTGCAGCGTGGGCGAAACTCACGCGCGGGGGAGTAAGAGGTAGGGTCCGAGGTGGGCCGTGAGGAGAGGAGAATAAGAAGACGTGGAAGGGGACGGAGGGGGTGACGAGTTGGCCCGCGGGCGTCCCGGGACCGTGAGAACACCACCTATAATATTATTTAGTCTGCCTTGGTTCGCCTCACTTCCTCTCCCTTTCTCTCGAACCCGGTCTTCTCTTTCCTCGAGCTCTCTTCGTCTTTTCTACCGATCCCTTTCCCGCCACTTTCTTCCTCGTCGTCGTCTTCTGCTTCCTTCGCGCTCGTTCTGCTTTTCCTTCTTCCTCTTCTTCGTCTCCTTCTTCTCGGTGTTCGTCGTTGTTGCTGTCTTCTCCGCTTCTATCGAGGTTGGCGCGCTTCTTTGGCACTCTGTTCTTCTCGCCGTGTACAGCGCGTGCAAGGAACGTGTCCGTCTTTCTTGCTCGTTTACCTGGCCGCCGCGCCACGCCGAAGAAGAGGCAGCTAACTATAGGCGCTATACACGGTTTACTCGCGCGCATTAATTGCCGTCGTAAATTGTTGCGGCTTTGCAGCCGAGTCGAAACGCGGCGGCACGCAGTCCCTCCCAACGCCCGTCCACGCTTCCCTCTTTCCATCGTGGAAAATGCCTCGTTCCGTTCGAGACGCGAGATCGTAAAGGGGTAGTAGATCGTAAAGAGTCAATATCTCAAGCTGCTCGACTAGAAGGATCGATATGTATCGTCGATACAACACCTTCGATATTTATCGATAAACTGCGTTCATCATCGTCGATCGTCTCACGGCATCCTTACGTATCCTGTCAAACGATATAAGTAGCAAAATTAACAGAAATTTTGTCTCTATTGGAAATCCTTGTTTCCTAATTAAACGATGCCAGTAGAATTATACGTTAGAAATTAATGCAAAAGTAACTGCGAAGTCTTTGAAAGTTTGTATTCTAGGCAACTGATTATGATTGACTGACTGTTATAGCGATAGTTTGAAGAAAACTCTAGCATGGTTACGAGCAACGTTCACACGACTTCATAAGTAATAAAGTTGAGGAAGATATGGTAGGCATAGATAGTTAAAATTCGCTTGTTACGTTAAGTGAAGTATTGCTATTGGTCTCATCGGTATATAAAATCATATACAAGCTTGCAACTCATCGCATAGTGATCTATAGAACGATAAATCAAGATAACGGTAATCAAGGAACAGGTATGCCGATTCAACTCTTACGTCTTCTAGAATTTTATTCCTAACAAAAATCTATGCTTTGTTTTTCGGATGCGGATTATGCGATAGGCACTTGTTCTAAGACTCTCTACCGTTAATTAACGTGTACTTTTTCATCCAAGATAATATAAAATGCAAACTGTTCGGAGCGTATCGTCGGGCTACCAACGATACGCCGAGAGAAGAGTTTAGACTAAACGAAGAATAATCACAACGCGTACTGCGACAATGTTAAACTTTATTTAAACAAGGCTTAACAAAGAGGACGATAACGTAACTTAGTCTTACGATTGAGGTAAACCGAGAGAGCTGCTATGAGTTGGGATCAAGCACGAACACGTACGTGACGCAGATTGAACCGTGATGAAGCGCACACGAACCGAGCGCGGAACGTCGTACGAACAGCAGCGGTGAGTCGAGCGCGGAGACGGAAGCGACTTGTGCGACGATACGCGCGCTCGATAACGCTTCTTCTAATTTTTGCCTACTATTCGATGCCGATTTGTACCTCTGCGCGTTCTTCTTTCACTTGAATTCTTTGGAACGCGCGGAGGTAAATCGTTTGAACGGCTAAGATACAAAAAGTCAACGGTGGAGGCGGAAACGTAAACAATCGCCGCTCGCCGTTGGTCGCTGTGATAAGCCGATGGCCTGTCGAAGAACAACGGCTGTTCCGAGTTTAGCGATCTGGTCAGAGCATCGGCGCCGGTGGCGCAGCGCTGTTGGAAATTGCTGAACGAGGCCGTCGACTCTCAGATGTTAGAAAAACAAACGATGACGGAAGAAACGAGGCATAAACCGTGTTGCGCGTCTTACTGCCGAAAAATGTTTAAAAGTAGAACGAATAGAAAGATAGAATAGAAAAGGTTGAACGTTTCTTGTTCTCAAGACAAATATTCTTGCACATCCGGTCAAAAGTTCGAACGACAATTTTAAGATAATAATAAACATCGTAAGGTAATATTTAAATAATTCCTACTACTGATATTAACTATTTGTAAGATATATGGAGATGATTAATCCTTGACACTAATGATTCTTCTACAAAATTGAATTATCTCGTATTACGTAATTTTATTTCTTAGATGCGTCAACTTCATCCACAGAGAGTATAAATTTAAAGGAATGTCCAGCCAGAGTTCTCTCAAACCTCTGTCATTTTCACTCAATTATTCAAACGTATGCATCCGATAAAAATAATTACAATAAATTTTAACTTTTCTTGTACTCGTCCAGAAATCTCATTAGCATATCTAATATTACAATATTCAAATCAACGGTGTCGATTCTACGACTCGATTTAATGGTTCTAATCAAGAGAAGACGTGTTACTTCCGATCCTAATTAAGATATTTTCCAATTCGCATTTCCCAGTGGTAAACAAAATGTAAGCAAGACGTGAAAATTTGCGGATAGGAAATAAGCGGCATCGCTTCAAGTACTTTACGAGCAAGTAAATAATTAATTTCTCGGTGTCGTGGAGTATCGTTTAGCGTTTCACCAATTCGCCCTGCGAGCATTTCTATCAACCTGACAGTGTATCCGCGTATTCGGACTGTTGAACGTGCGAATAGCTCGCGAACGAACAAGCAACGTCGTATTTACATTGTTTATTACCAGACGTGTACATATCGTGACTGGTGACACACGCCATGACAGAATTTGCTGTTCGTTACTTTCACGGTTTACGGTATGTTACGTAAGTACCTCGTAATTCTTAATTCGCGACGTTTTAACGATAGCCATGGACACAGAAGCGCAGAGATTTATCGATACATTGCTAGGCAGAAATTAATTTAAACATCGACCTCTAACGGCTCACAAATTGAATAAAATCTGTGGAGGATTAGTCTTTATTTGGTTGAGCGAAATAACGAAAGCGAAATATATTTTCAAATAAATAAATAAATTACAGACGAATTGCGAGTCGCTGGTGCAAAAATAAATTGCGAAATAAATACCCGATAAATACTCAAGGGGAAACTTTGTAGATCACTTCGATAACTGTTTACACGTTATTACTCTTCGACTCTGTTCGATGAACACTCGCTCGTGATTGCGTCTGTTTATTTATACTGGTCGGAGGACAGCCGGAAAATTGGAATTCGACTGCGTTTGACGGTCGTATGTAGCGGCGACATTGTTTTGCACGGAGTTAATTGATCCTTACGATACTTGTAATCTAACGGTGTTGATACTCCGAGGCAAAACAACAACAGGATTTGAATTATCCTGACTCGCGAGCCGCTACAAATCTATGCTCGCGAAAATCTGAAAGAGTAGCGTGTGCGTTAGCGATCAGGCTGACGTTGCAAAATTCCAATGAAAAATCTGCTCTTAATAAAGAAATAATCGCGATGCACGAGCCGAAACACCCGCAAAATCATCGGATTCGCGACAAATTACGCGTACGTTACAATTCCGTGAATTTATTTCGCGTTTTTACGGTTTTAGACCGCTATAAAACCGCGGGGGATTTGCTGGTCGACCGTCGCACAAAAATCTTCCATGTACGAGGGTCTGATGCGCGACTCTTAGTAGCGCATCGTCCTCGTAATTCCCATCGAGACAGAAACGATATCGTAACGACGGCGACAGCGGATAGCTGACGCGCGCGCACGCAGTCGCGCGTGCACGCGAGATTACGAACGACGCCGTTTACGCCGAAACGGCGAGCAATTGCGGGCCAGCTGTGGCTCTCTCTCCTGAATCCAGGGCCCGTTTCTCGCGGACGGTCCCAACTCGCCTCGGATACCTGCCACCAGGTGTCTCCACGAGCAGTGCCCAGCAGCGAGAGGCAGGAGCAGTCGTCGGGGCGCCTTCGCACCGCCAGCATCGCGCGCGTCTTTCCTCTTTACCGTTTCCACGTTCGTCCACCTTGTCGCGTTTCTGGACGATTACTCGCCATCGAGCCGCGAAATTGCCGAGCATGAGGTCCGCGATCCACGCTGGGACCCGTTCGATCGGTCAGTGAACCAACGATCCAATCCGATTCATCGATCTCGTCATCAACGAAAACCGTCGGATCGATAGGTTACTCTCGCCAATGGTGCAGGCAACACGTCGGCAATCCCTCAGCCAGACCCGTGACGATTCTAGCGACGGGGGAGGATGCAACAGCAACAACAACAGCAGGACCAGGAGCAGGACCGGGGAATCGTAATGGTCCCGTCGTCGTCCTCCTCCTCCTCCTCCTCCTCCTCCACGTCGGCGACCACGTCCACCAGCACCGAGCTTCGAGACGTCGCCAGTGTCACAGAGGCTGGATTACCGAATTTCACGTTGCAGAGCGTGGCTCTTGGACTTCAAGGAGCGCTACTCGCTGCCCTCCAGAGAGTCGCTCTGCTTCCACCTGGACATGCCGCCGCCGCGGCGCTCAATCTCCAGGCATTGGAGACCTACTTGACTCTTCATCGTCTTCACGCCAGCAGCACCGCACCGGCTGTTAGTCAGTCGTCCACTTCGGGGCTTGCCAATCAGAGGTGTTCACCGGTCAATACCGGTCTAGAGACGGCGCTGACTTCGACGATACCGTCGAAGAACGATCAGCTAGCTGCCGAGAGGCTGTTGCAATCCCCGGACGACGAGGAAGAGGCACGGTTGGATTTTATCGCAGATCCCGACGACGATTTGGCTCTGTTGGAGGAGCAGCAAGTGTTGTTGAGGGACACTTCCGTGGCGACGTCCTCCGGTAATCACGAGGCGTTGTTGCGACGGATATCGGAAGGAAATCGCGCGAGTTCGAGTTCTACGACGACGATACCGCAGTCGTCGTCCTTGTCGCAGATAGCCGCTTCTTCGTTCACGTCCCCGGCCTCGTCGTCCGCCTGTTCCTCGTCCTCTTCTTCGTCGCTGTCCTCGTCTTTGTCCTCGTCGTCGCCGCTTCAAGCCACGTCCACTTCCGCCGAGTCGAGCATACCGCGGACGTGCAGGGCGTCCAGGCCCAAGAAGCAATTCATCTGCAAGTTTTGCAGCCGACAGTTCACGAAAAGCTACAATCTGCTGATACACGAAAGAACGCACACCGACGAGCGGCCGTACTCGTGCGATATTTGTGGAAAGGCTTTCCGACGGCAGGATCACCTGAGGGATCATAGGTAAGCTGGAGAATGGCACGTCGTGAATCGGTTTATGGATGCACGTTGTGGTTCCGTAGATTATTTTACACGATTCGGATACTGTGAAAGCGTTGCGAATTTACTTAGAATTTATTAAAATCGTGGATCAAGATTTCCTGGAATTCTGAACGTTCTATCGCTTGTTTTTTCAGGTTTTTCCAGTTAGTCGTTGATCGAAAGTTTATAGCTCTCTGTTGGGATATCTTTCTAACAGGAATTTGATTCGTCCTTTGGATTTTTCGAAGCCGAGTTTCTTCCTAATCTAAATGTTTATTAGCGAAATCAAAGATCTTGAAACTTTTAGCCATTGATCGACATTTTATCGATCCTCTTGCGCGTCTTAACGTTTTATACTTTTGATTTTACCAAACTTCTCGTAAAAAAGTACGCAAATTCTTATCGATCGAAAAGCTTCGACACCAAATCATTACGAACTGGAATTGACGATAATTGAACTCGATTTACCTGCGTTCAAAGATGCCGGTTGAAGTTATTAAAAAATTAGCTCGAAGGGGGATCTCTTCGCGGAAGAGACGCGCAAGATAAAGCTGCCATTATATATGCTGATGAGCCGAGGGAAGTGTGCACGGCAAAAGTAGTTATACCAATCATGGCACCTCGTGAAACGGGCTTTCTTCCCCGTGAGGTGTTCGAGCGCACGCGCGAGCGAGCACACGGGCCCGTTCAAATTGATTGCAATGTTCGTGTGCCGTCTAAATACGACGAAATGATACGGTCCAACATGTAATTACGACGGCGATCAGAATACAGCTACGGTGTATTAATTACGTTGATCAATTCGTGACAATTTATCGGGCTTTTTGTATCTTGATCATTAATCACGACGACACGATACATTCGCAATTCCCGTTAATTGGACTCGAGCATTGAGCTTAAAAATAGTCGTGGCGTATGCTCTTCGTGTTATCTGTTTTTTTAACTAACGTATATTGTACGCTGTTCCTTTTATCGCTTTATGGGAGAGACGACGAAACGTTTGGTGATTTATCGAAATGAAAAATTGAAAGCATTTTGACGATTGTCCGAGGAAGATGAAATTAATTTCCGTTCGCTTAGATTAGGGTATATTTTTATTCGCATTGTTATTTATGTGGATACTTTGCCTCAGACACGTATAGTAATATTTAAACATCCTTATTCGTGTCACTAAATGCTTACTGTATACTTATAATCCTAGTTGACACACACCTACACAAACACACACGCACACACACACGTTACCACCCATTTCCTATGTCTCTAACAACTCAAACATCCTCTCACCAGTATATATGCACTCCCAAACTTCAGTCTAACCTAACCTAAGCCAATGATAAACCACTTTCACCCGAACACTCGTTCATCTCGGAAAGCCAAACGAAAATTTTCACGCTCGGCCGCTCCAACAATCATTAATCGCCCTAATCCCTCTAATCCCATTACTGACCATTCCAACCTCTCCATCTGAACATCTGTCATCGGCATCATCGCGCGTGCATTTGAATCAAGAGAAAAAACGATCTTTCACTCGTTCCAGGTACATCCACAGCAAGGAAAAACCGTTCAAATGCGCGGAATGCGGCAAGGGATTCTGCCAAAGCAGAACCCTCGCGGTGCACAAGATTCTACACATGGAGGAATCGCCCCATAAGTGTCCCGTATGCGCCAGAAGTTTCAACCAGAGGAGCAACCTGAAGACCCACCTTCTCACGCACACGGACATCAAACCTTACCATTGTGCATCCTGCGGCAAGGTGTTCCGCAGGAACTGCGACCTCAGGAGGCACTCGTTGACTCACAATTTGGGTGTATCGACGTCACCGCCGCCGCCGGGGATACCTGTGCCCGGCACCGGGGCCGTGGTGCTACAGGAAACGTCCTAGTGTTCCGTCCACCGATCGCGGCAAGTCTGGCATTGTACTAGGAAAATTTATTCACGTACGGACTCGAGAAAAATTTTCAGGCTGGTCATTCGGACGGTTCATACGTACAGTGGAACTCTATTTATTGGAACGAAATTTCAGCTAGTGCTCGACTAAATGATCTCCTGCCGATTAAATTCTTTTAGATTCGATGCGGACGAACCAGTTTTGTCGCGCGAGCGTTCCGATAAAATATCGAACTATACAGCGAAATATACACCGAGCAGGCCTATTTTTTATTTTGTTATCGCTCTCTATAAAGGATCGCTCGCCTACATCGATATTTGTCCCGATGTTCATTTCTATTATATAAACGAAAAATCTTATAAATAGTAGGGAGAATCGGCAAACTCCTATTATGTGAACTACCTGCATTCCGACAGGTTCAGATAAATGGAGTTCTACCGTGACTTGGTACATCGGTGACATTACTTTTTATATATATCGATATATCGATCGTGATCTAATATGGTTCAAGAGTGGATTGGTTAATATTGGGAGTTATTCGAGACGAGAGAATTAGATAACGGAGACTCGTGCGAGTTAAGCGGACCTTCCGTCCTTGATTTTTAGTGTGTTTTTAGCTGCGTATGTATTTCGTAGTTGTTAATACATAGGGTATAATTATAACTGCATATCAGGATGTTATTCACGGATTCATGATCGTTAGATCTGTAATTATGACGTATTATACGTATGTATAGGTAGCCGGAGTAGGACATACAAAAGGATCGCCTCGTATTTCTTTCACACTGTGTACCTACGTGCCCACGTTGTGTTTCGTTTGTACGTGTAAAATAAACTTTTATTATATTATTTTTTAAACTCTCGTTGTCGTTGATGTTTTTGGTCAGTTCCTTTCCCCGCGAAAATGAACATTAATTTCCAAGATTTCTTTAAGATCACTCTCGTTTATCAGTCTGGTTTATCAGAGCGATGAGAAATATCTTAGAAGATATCATCAACTGCGTTTACTTCGTAATATACTGCGTTACTTCGTGCATAATACATTTAAGTAAAAAGCAGCGTCTATCTACAGTAGAATAAGCACAAGGCAACAGCAACGAAGTAGAAGAAGTTAAAGTAGAAGTAGAAGAAGAAAAGGACGAAGAAGAAAGAACAGCAGCAGAGAGAACGACGACGAAGAAGAAGAACAAGAAGAAGAAACGCGTGTATCGTGTTACAAAGAACGAGGCCGCCAGGTGCGCGGGACATGACACCGCGATACGTCTAGGGTTACGTTTCTTTTTCGAAGGTAGGTGCTGGAAAGGCACGAGGTGGGTCCGAATACGCTATTTCGGGCCCGGGAACGGGCCGAACACGGGACAGCTCGCGTCGATAAGGAGAATCTCGTACGACCGGTCGACTTCCACTTCTTCCAACAGGCTGCTCGACTAGGAGTTCGTTCTCGAACCTGGAAACTCGAGGAATTCCGATCCGGATCAGAAATAAAAAAGAAAGAAAGGGCAGAGAGGAGAGGAAAGGAAAGGAAGGGAAGAGTGAAACCTCGTGTCTCAGCCTTGTAAAGCGAATTTACATAATTTCTTGACAGCTAGTGCGGCGAAATTAATTCGCCGGGATATAATCCAGATACCATTCGATATTTACGACACGAGTTGCACTGTTTCCCGATGATTTTGATTTCGCTATTGGTTTGTCGCAGGCTTCGGATTTTAATTAACAATATTTCAGGAGGATACGATTGGCACCCGTCGATTGGCCAACGTTTTCGCTCGTTTTAATTGCTTCGGCTTTTAGCAATTTTGTTTTCTTTGAAATTTGTACGCGGGTTTCGCTGAAGCGTATTTGATGGTTATCGGCGTCGTTAAAAGTTATCGAACGAAAAGAAGAGAGGAAATAAAACCATCGTCGAAAATGCTGATCTCTGGCACGGCGCGAAAAGCGTATCGTCAGGTAGATACGTATTAAATCGCGTATTAAGTCTGTCATTTCCTCGTTTAAAAGCGAAGAGAGGTATAAACCGGTAGGATCCAGGTATAAGGTGAAAAGGGAAAGAGCAAGAGAGACGGCAGAAGAGACTTGAAACGGGCCGGAGAGTTCCCTCGAGCATGGTGGAAGAAACGAAGGTAAGGATGGGAGTTAAAGGGGACATAGAAGGACCACACGCACGCGCCGCCCACAGATACGCTATCACTTGGCTACAACCAACGTGATCTGCATGCGCATGTCCTCTCTTCGTCACGAACTTGGGAGAGAAAAAAAAAAAAAAAGAAAAAGAAAAAGAAAGAACATCGAGGGATCAGAGAAAAGGAAAGGTGGATCTGCCCTCCGCCTCCTCTTCTTCGTCTTCTTTTTCTTCTTCTGTTTCACCCCCTTCGCTCACCTACCTTCGCTGATTTAAGGGGTTGGCAGAGCGTCGATAACACGTCTGGTCGGACCTACACTTCGTCCCTACGGAATTTCTTTTTCCTCCTCATCCTCCTTGTCTTCCTCGTCGTCTTTTTCCTTCTTTACCATCGTTCGCTCCTTCCTTCACTTTCAGCCAAGTTTCCTTCGTTCCTCGCGTATGGATACGTTTACACGCGTGCCTCGAAGAAAAGACGATTGGGTTACTCTTTCTTGGCGATACCGGTGTCACTATCGTTTTGTAACTGCTAGGCCGTTTGACCCGCAACGTGATCCTGCGACGAACCGGATGCGATCCTTCGTTACTCTCGAATTTGCTAATGTGACCGATCTTTGACTTATATTCTTTGTTGCGCTGTTTCAGAATTTTATGAGAAGCAGCGAACATTTTAAAATGAATTTCACAATGACTTCTCACAGAAATTGAGAAATTAGCGGACGAATCGTTAAACTTTACTCGAAACACTTATTCAACTCGATGTAATATGCAAATTTTAACGCAACCGTTAAGACTCGAACAAAATTGCACATTGTATGAAAATTTCTAGTCCGCGTTGTTGGATGGAAATCGCGGCAATTAAAAAAAACGTATATCTATTAATATGTTAATCGCTTCAGCATAATTCTCGTCGATATGTACGAATCTTTCCACTTCTTGATTAAACCTTTCCATCGGATGCCTGCATGAGTAATTTCTATTGAGGCACCGATTTGAACTTTAGATATCAGATTGCGAGAAATGATAGCCGTGTGTCGATGCTGTAATTATTTTCATGTTTCAATGCTTAAAATATGTGCTGCTCATCATATATCAAAGTTCACTCGAACGCTATATCCGAGCTGCTTTGTTTCATCTGGGTGCATAATATTCTTCGCTCTTTCTTGTCTTACCTCCGCCAAGACAATGTCGAATTGGTCGTTGTTTAACAGATATTTGACAGATAATAACGACAAAGTGTTGTAACACACGTGTTATTTAATTATTTCAACCGTTGCATCCTTATGATCGCTCGTTTAGAACTCGCCTGTAAACATATTCTTTCGTAGATCGAATACTGTCGGCGAAAGAATTTATTTCGAAACTTTTACTTTTCACTACTGGAGTGGAAGATGGAATTAAAAAATTAACTTTCCGAAAAAGGAAAGCTCGCGAAATATTTCAACCAACAATTTAGGAGATTAAGCATAAATGAAAAAAGAACAAAGCGATTCTTTGACAAATCACAGTACGCGGTACGTACGTAATGAACGCTCATAATCGAAAAGGAGAGATCAGAAAGGAGAAACCAAGTGAGATACGCATACGCGGTCGTCAAATAATATTTTCACGAGCGCCTTGTTCCCGGACGTCATTCGCATTATTTTCAGTTCGCTACTTCGCCGCGGTCCCACGACACATTCAGCCGGAATCGGTGGCCAATTAAACCGGTGCCGCGAAAGTCTCGTGAATTTATCTTTCCTGGATCGTTTGCGAAATTATCATCGCGCGGACAGGACGCGGTCGTATGCGAATCGAAGGCCGTTTTGCGGATTCTGCGCGTATCCTATAGGGTACACACGATGTTAACGTATTCATAAAATAATTTATCGTATGGCTAGTTTGTACTCGATTATCGTGTTCCGAACGCTCTTAAAGCTGTGTACCGATTTGGGTAACGGCTACCTCAAATCACGCGAGATAAGTACGCGCAATTACACGTATATACAAACACCGAGACGCCTTTAATATTACGCGAACGAATTCATAAAGCCGTCGAACGATTATAACTCGTACCGTTTTCGTTTTACGCGTCATTCTACGGATAAATAAATAAATAACAAGCCGTACATGCTCTTGTGCACGAGGTACCCGGTATAACGTCTTCATAGCCGGCTGAACGAAGTTGTACTTGCCGATATACGATCGGTGGATGCACACGCAGAAGGTGGCCACCCGCAATTTCGCAGGCGCGTATCATTTAACAGCTAAAACGCGCGAGTGGCCCCGGTCGTTCTCAGTTTCGACAGTCTTTGTTTTATTTATATTTCGATGATCAATAAACGGGACCAACTTTGGTATCGGATTGTTCGATTTAATCGCCTTCGCCTTGCAATTTATTTAGTAGCTGAAAATCCGAATCTACTGGCACAGTATCGACTAACAAGTACTTCGCGATAGGAAGCTTGTTAATATCGATGCTATCATTGGTCAATAATCGAAAGAAGCAACTTTCTAAGGAGATGATGACTCTTCAGGATTTTAACAATTTTGCTTAAATTACGCTTAAGTTAAATATATTTCCTTCGTCTCCATTAAACGTGCCCTACGTCCTTTTAAAATCTCAGAAGTGTCGAATCGATAATCGTGAACTTCTCTCGTAACTTGGCGCGAATCTTTCGCGAGCAATTAAAAGGAGTTGGTAATGGGTGGGTGATTTAGCGACAACGAAAAGAACGAGCGAGTAAATTACAATACGCCTTTGCCCTGATGTGACACTTTGAATGAACAAAAATCGCGCGGCTCGGCTCGCGTCCACTCGTGATTGGCGGAACGGCATGGAGCGTGTGCACCGTGCACGCGTGTGCGTACGCTCGTTCGCCAGCGTGCCAGACCACGAAATACGGACGGGCGGACAGGATGACGGACGACGGGACGCCCTGGGCAACCGAGCGGTGACTCGCGCGACACAGCCTCGCACTCGCCCACGTATTCCACGCGAATACGTACCCTCCTCCACCTTATGCCGCTTTTCCTTTTCCTTCGTTCATCCCGCCCTCTCTTAGTCTTTCATCGCTATTTCCCTTTGATCCTCCTGCCGCGAAGCTTCTTTGTCTCTCTTCTCTTTTTTCACACTCGTATCCTAACTTTTTCTATTGTCTCATTCTTTTCGGCGGTGATTTCCTAGGGGTGATTTACGAAACGACCCACCTGTCCGCAGAAAGAATCCTAATCATAAAAAGAACGACTGTCGGTAAATCGACGATCGACGCCTCTCGAATAATCTGCTTTTCGTGCTAAGAAAATTCCATCGCGCTTTACGTCCAGTGCGCGAGAAATCATTTACAGTTCCAAAAAATAATTATCGTTTAATAGCATGGATAATTTTTCGTCCGTGTACAGGGAGAGAACTGACGTGTTTTAAAATGGTTGTCGCGAAACCATAAACGCAAGAGCCGAAGGAAACGAAATCGTGGACTTTATTTACGGCGGATAGGACACGTTCTTCGCGTGGACTTCCTCGTTCCTTTTCTTCGAGAGTCTTCTTCTTGCGGGCAGCCGCAAGTATAGCCAGGAACGCGCGACCATCATCATCATCATTGTCTAAAGGATATTCAGGAACTACGTCGAGGGGCATCATGGTCGGTCGCATAAGCGATCTCTCGCGAAACGTTACAACCTGCGGTCGGTCTCTGCTTCCCTTTGCCCTCCCTTTTCGCCGCACTCGCTGCAAGTGCGACGAATCGAAGCATAAAATTAGACGTCGCGTTACTGCATTTGCGTATGACGTTAGTTGTCAAACCCTTCGGGCGAGAATTATTTTATTTTACCGTGTAAAAGGGTAGGTGAGAAGAGACTGAGGAAAATCGATTCCGTCGAAGGTCCAGCGTACCTTTTCAAGCATCGAAAGAGGAAATCTATAGCGATGACAAAAAGGATGTTGATAATTCTAACGAGTAAGATAATTCTGTCGAAGAAACTGGCGTGGGTGGTCAAGAAGATACGAAAACTAAATGTGGGAAGCTCATCGAACGCGAAAGAATCTCGTTATCTACTTTTTACAAATATAGTTCGTTCTATTTTCACGTTTCTATCGTAAGATTATTTTTGTTCTCCGTCGTATATTGACATCGAGCTACGGACAAGGGAGTAAGGGGCACGCGGTACCATTCCTGGTTTCCACTAGTTGTTTCAGCCTCCTCTTTCTTTCCTTTTCGCCGTTGTTGCCCGTTTCACCTTTTCTTACGCGCTAAATGACCAAGTTAACAACGGGATGGGAGGTAAACGAGAAACGTACGAACTGTGAAGAACAGCGGGATAGTAACTCAAACGAAACACGCGTATTAGTTTCTGTAAGTATGTACTGTGAGGGCAATTTGAAGAGTTATGGCAGTTTGCCATTTAACCTCTCTACAGTCTCGCGGCACGATGGCACTCTGTTTGTCTTCTGCCGCGTAATTCAATGACCGAATACTACAAAGAAACGTCTATTCGATTTTATTCAATTTCAAATTAGAAGTTTCGATTCCAACGAGACTATTTGCTCTATTCGCTAAATTTGTCAAATCTACGAAACAAAGGCCCTTCGTGGCAACTCTGCTACGTCGCAGAAAAGAAGCTTTTAAGGCTAAACGAAGGTAGAAAGCGCCGAGTAGGCGCTTGTACTTCGCGGCACTCGTTGTACTCGCTGCAGTTTCAAATTTCACGAGTAACCACGATTTCAAGTATACCGGACGTAAGGATCCTTGAAAAGGGATGTATTTAAGGAAAATATACTTGCATGTTACTACGATATTACGTCTTTAAGGTAACGAAGACTGGTGTAACATTGATACGGAATGACCGTAGATATCTGGAGAGGCTTCTTCGACCGTTTTCCTCTTTCCTTCCATAGTTGCGCGTACACAATCCGACTACTTATTATATTACCGACGTATACCCTCGGTTAACTATGTTTCGCTATTTTATTATTTCATTTATTCGCGTGTAAACCATTCTACTTCCCTTTAAGCTCGATTCATACAGTTCATTTGTTCGTTTTAGTCGTACGCTGTCAGTCCTTGCACGATTTCTATATTATAGCGTGATATAGGTTTATTCCGTAGGAATCGACGCGTCTTAGCGAACTCTCGAAGCTATTTTTTTTTTATTCCAGTAAATTTCTTCTAAACTCGATCGTTCTTTTATCGCGTTACCGAAGGAAGAAAGTACAAGTACCATAGGTAATCTTAACGAATACTAGTCGTAGAAATTTCATGGTAGAAGGAATTTCTTTTCATAACGCACAAAAGCATTGAAATTACGAGAATACCGGTCGTGTGAGGCGAGCCTTAAAGCCCGTTGCCGACGTACATACGATCCGACTACTTATTACGTTACCAATATATCCCTCCGTCTTTACTCGTTACATTACTTCATTGATTTACACCTTTTACAGTTTATTCTCTCGCTGCCCCCTCGCCAGATTGGGCTGGAACATGATATTTGCTTCGCCTCCTATTGAAATATCGTCGGACATAGTTAACCTCTTAAGTCAGTGCAGTGAATATATTCACCGTGACAAGCGGTTCGTCCTGTGCATAAACTCACTTCAAGAGGTTCGACCGGCAACGAACGATTGTCCATTCAGAAAAGTTATCAACACTGTTCGAAAGGATCGTGTAAGACCTTTGGAAACTTGATACACATTGCTGAAAAGTTGCAAAAATTCGACCGATCAAAAATTTATTGCGTTTTAGTAGACACAGTAGATTTTGTTGCACTTTCATTCAGCGAGATGTGTTTATCACCGAAGCGACATTAAGGATACATTAATCTTGCAATAAATTACAGTTTCCGCGTAGTTTATTAAGTATAGAATGGGAATTTATAATTGTTAAAACTCAGTTGCCTGAAACATTGCCCGTGTTTTTGATGTAGAAGAATCGAAGAAGGTTCGTAAATTTAAGGAATCACGAATCGAAAATCAATTTCTGGTATTGGCAAAGTTGAAAAGAACTTGTTTCTCTCGCTTTAACTTAACGTTGCATTCGTATGACACATTGATGGAGCGATATATCACGATTTCACCATTTTTTTTTTCACGCTTCGAAATGTCGTCACTTTGATGATAATTTATTTCACAATTCGTATTTTATGTATTCTATTAGATTTAGTCACGACATTTGCCTCACCTTTTAGAATATTATTAAAAATAGATAAACGAGCTAAGAGCATTCTCACGGTTAAGACGGTTTCTTCATTTCAAAGACCTCGGGGCCTCTAAATCTTCGATCTCGATCGGATATTACAGCTTGTTTGTTATCTTTAATGCAAGCAATGCAAATAACGTTAATGATAGTTCGAAGCAAACTGCGACTTATCAGATGTATACTTTGACTTTTTCTCGGATAAATTACGAAGTAATAAGCAAAAATTGCGAGAAAACTCTGTCGATCTCGGTCGAGCATCTCATTTCCATTGGAAGATGTTATTTTTCTGACACTATCTTTCATTTTCTATCGTCTACCTTCTATTTTTCCAATACTTCGTATATCTGTAATTATTCATCTTCTACACAGCCTAACACGATACATATAAACGAGTACTCATCGTTTTGAATAAACAGCTAATCGTAAGTTGATACTTTTCGGCGTCTTGAAATTATCCGAAAGTCTTTGCGAATGTTTGTCACCGCAACGTTAAGGTTGTTCCTTATCGAATATTTGACTGTCATAAATCGCGATTCAGGAAAGGTTGGGTAAGGAAACGCAATTTTGTCTCTTCGTCGCACGCAAGCAAGGAAAGCTTGCCAACACCGAAGACTCCCGCTATCGGTTCCATCCCTCTCACCCCATTTACCTGTCAGCGTTCGCGCGCCCGTATCCGCTGCCAATAAAGCAACCCCAGCCAGCCGGAGTAATTGAAATGGTATTTTCGCGATTTCATTTTCAATATCTTCTCGCCTAAAAGCCTTAGGCTCGCGGCGGCCTGACATTTAGCTCACCTTTCCAGTGAAACATTGTTCGGCATAGAACGGCGGAACCGGCGAGGCTAAGAGCGTAGCCATGGTGGTCGGCCTGGAAGATGGTTTCCTCGTCCGGGAGAGGGCCTGAGCCGCTTAAATCTCCACAGTTTATGCGATCCTGCCGGTTCTCTCGATCGTTTTACGCGCGCCTCCTCTACGTAGTCGTACGACGATCTATCTACCTGTATCCGAGTACTGCTCTCCGGGACGTATCTCTCCTCGCCTCCCATGGAAACCAGCAGATAACGTAATTTTACGTGTGAATGCTTCGGGCCAGAACAGGTACCTGAACACCCAATACCAACGTCCAAGATAACGTGTCTCGATAATTTACACTGGCTGATTCATCTCGGAGTCCTCTATCCGCCTGGTCAGGTATACGTACGTATTCGTGGCCTTATTAATTGAAACACGCGCATCCTGCACCGAGGAGGGCCCCTCTGTCGATTTCAGGACACTACTGGATCCCTTTAGACCTGTTCCTGTCGATAAGATTATCGGCGACGCCGTATTACCGAATCCGTGAATGCGTGGAGGAATCCTGTTGGTTTCTAGTCAAATTTCCCAAGATATTCTAGTTGGAGCGCGGTTAGTGGACCCGTGTGCTTCGTTTGGTCTGTCCCTGTTTGTTCGAGGTGTTGGAACACGTATTATAGATAGGTTATGGGAAGGCTTGTTATTTTATCAGGCTTTCGTGAATGGATATTTAAGTTCGGTTAAGATATGTGATTTGAAACGTCGGGATTCTTTGATAATTACGATAGGATCCGACGTAGGAGGCAGTTGATTTCCGTGATTCAGTTTCCATTACTACAATTTCCATTCTTATTATCGGTCTTGATTATACGCTTCGTACTTTGTATGCATCGTGCGTTTATACGGAATAATATGAATTTCTTATACACGCTGTGTTATCAGTGGTATAACCGAGAGCAGGCGAGCTCTTGGCGAAACATTTTCGCAGTCCTACGCTTCTATCTTTGGAAATAATTTGTCTCGTTTAATCTTTTCGTTGAATCTTCGCCTATTTATCTACGTTTTACTACGGGAATAAAAAATGTGGAAAGTTTCGGGTGACACTGTAGTTCGTGCGGTGTGGAGCTGTAACAACAAATCCAACCTTCTAACCTCGAAATCTGAAATTTCTCGTAAACGCCAGAAACGCAGACTCGTCGCGTTCATTTTTCCACGTAGACCGAATCAGGCTCAATAACCGTAAAACCCAGAGCATCCAAGTTCTCCTATCAACGGACGCACGAGCCATCGCGTTCGTCTTTACGAGGACATACCCCTTAATGTCCAACGTCTCCTTTCTTCTTTCTTTCACGCAGCGAGGTGTACACGAGCAGACCATGGTGCATTCTAACGAGTAAGTTCGAGGTTAGAACGACGAAGCGTCACGTTGGAATTTATTCAACAGGTTTACGAAGTGACGACGCGGCGAAACATCCATAATAGTGGCTCGTGGTCTCCTCTCGTAGCTCGATTATAATATAAATAAGAATTTATCGGCGCCGCGACGGCGTTAGCTTAAAAGGTTTACGTTTATTAATTCTGCTAATCCTCCCCTGAATCGAGCTCGAGACAGAGAAAAAAGGCTTCGAGCAAATGCTTGCCGTCTTTTCTTCCTAAAGAGACAACTTCTTCTTCTTCTTCTTCTTCTTCTTTTTCCTCTTTTAGAGCTTCTTCCCTCATCGTCCCTCTGCCGATACGAGTTTCTTCTCCTTCTTCGTCCACCCCCGTTTCCTGTTCGTTGATCGTTCGCTTTTTATGGCACGTTAGCGCCGTTCACGAGTAGCTCGGAGAAAAATAAAATAGGGACATCCGACAGCGTTGGCCATTTCATGCGTCCAGCATCTTCAAGACCAGAAGAAGCACGCGAATCGATGTCGGATGAACGAAGAGGATCGATCGATCGTAGGGGAAGTTTCGCTTTTCGAAAGATCGCACGTTGGAGGAAGTTTGCAGATCGATTAAGACCACTCGAAGTTTCCAACATTTTTCATCTTTTTTTTTTAGCGAAGTCGAGAGCCGCGTGCGAACGTTAAGTACAATAGAAAGATTTAGTCAGCTTTCTAAGATCGATCGCCAATGGTAGTTGCGTTAAAGAAAACTCTGACAGCCGAGTATTACTAAAGTTGTTATCGTTATGCTTTAACCAGCGAATGTAAAACTTCGCTAATAATACTTCAACTGTAGAAGAGAGCCAGGATCGTAAATTTCCGTTCCGTTTGAAGGAAGGCTCGACGATTATGCCATAAAGCGCGACAACAGGTGTTAGTCTCACACGCGTACGAGGTAGAAAAGTCTGAAACGGTGAAGCGACTAATAATTAATAACCGAGTTGCGCCCACCGGCTGTCTCTCCATCGTGTTCACACTTTCCGCTTTTCGACGTAGGTGTCTACTTTAAAATTCCACGGCGGATTTAATCGTGATGCGTTTCGGAATCTGAAGGGAGGACAATGTCGTAGGAAAGAAATGAAGAGAGAAGAGGCATCGGGTTTCAGGAGGTTCTTAAGTCGATCCGTGAGTCGTTCTTGACACCAGTATTTTCGGGGAACGATTACAGCGAGATGTTTCTCTTCTTCTCCCACGATCTTCACACGGGTTCTCTCGACGATATACGGTTTGACACGTTTTGCATATCGAAGCGGCGTAACAACACAATTATATTAATATTTTACCAGTTGCTTCTTTTTCGTACGAGTATTTACGTGTCGTTGCACCGTTTTCGCACAGTATCGTATTCCGAACAAACGCAACTAAAAGACCTTAGAAACTTGAAAAATAAGTTGACACGGATACACGCAGGCTCGCCCTTCTTACGAAGCAATTCCTCGCGTAGTATAAACGGAACAAACAATGGCCAATCATTGGCTTAAATATGCATGTGAAAACAGCGGACGGAACATTCTTGAATTAATCACGATGTTCGTCCGTGTACTCCAGAAAATATCGATCGATGTTTCACCTTTGTCCGCGGTCCGCTAGAAAATCATCGAAACACCGCACCGGGACGAAGAGAAACGACGAACCGATGGGGAACACCACGAAGAAGAGGAAGAGCAAGAAGGAGGAGGAGGAGGGACATGGTACATAGGTATATTGTACGGGCTCGAAGGCAGCTCCTTTGAAGTAACCCGTACGAGCCGGCCGGATGACAGGGAAGAAATCGAAATATGCGATGACTGCGCAGATGAAATATCCGTGTCCCTTAATGGCGAGCTCTTGGTTCGTCTCGTGGGTGTACGAGAGGAGAGAGATCTCGTCGCCTTTCTCGGGCCACCTTGATCTACTGGCTACGAGCCGAGATGTATAGGTGAAATCATGTGCGTGCCAACTGCTGTTTACTCGTTTTGCTTGCTAGAACGGCAAGGAAAAAGAAGAGTAACGCGATGGGAAAGCGGAAGAAGATAGGAAGAAGAGAAGATACTTCTTCTTCTTCCGTCAAGGGACGGTTTTGCTGGCAAATCGTTCAGAGGGGGAAAAAAAAAAAAAGAAAAAAAGAAAGAGAAAGTCGAAACTAATTATAAGAAAATATACTAATTATCGTGAGAGAATAAAATTATTCCGTCCTCTCGAACGATTAAGAAAACTACCAAATTCGATATCAAAAGCGAGACGAGTTAAAAATAAACGTGGAATAGACGATTTCGAATTCCAGACGGCGAGTGTCCACGGGCGTACAAATTCCTCGGCCATAAATTCCTCCGGAACAGACCGCGAGACCGCAAGGATCTCCTATTAACAACAATACCGACAACACGATAAAGAAGCATTCATAATGAAATCAGCTCGATGGACGGTGATTTCGGTGGGCCTGGTGACCGGGACCGAGACTGCAGCAAGAAGATCGAGGAGGAGAATCGGCTCCCGCGGCAAGGTAGAAAAGGACGAGGAGTCCCGATGGAATCCCGTGGAGCAGAGTGGCGTGCATACGGGGGTGTGCCGCGTGCCAGACCCGAGGCCCTCTCCGTATAGGCTTCACAGGGGGCCCGTGGATGGGGGCCCCGTTCACCGTAAGATAAGGCCTCCTGGTGCGAGCCGACGACGCGCGACCGACAACCATGTCACATTATTACCATATAGGTACCGGTCGCGTCGTCACAACACCGCACGACCAACGTACCACCGCCGTTATGCGCCGCTAGCACGGCCGAGAAAAAAGGGAAACCAAGAAGAAATTCATCCTCTATTTTAGTTACGAACCGGTTCGATATCTTCCTTCTTCTGTTCATTCAGCCACCATCCGAACGGACCGTTTTGCGCTGCGTTGGGTGTCCTCGCGTAGAAACCGCGCTCCAGAGTGGTTACCGGTATGATGGAGATCGCTTGTTTGCTGGATTATGGGCTTGCCGGAACGAAGTGTGTTGGTCCGTTTGGCTCGTTGTTTCTCGTGATTCGAGAGGCGAAACGAGAGACCGTGGCGAGGGAGAAAGGTTGTTGTTTGTGAAAGGTTGGTGGCAAATATTGACCGTTCCTTTTGTGGGCCAGGTCTTTGGTTTGGCTTAGGCGAAGTGTGCGAACGCGTGTGACTTGGCCAAGCACGTGCAGATCGTTATCCGTTATCGATAAAGAACTTATTCGGAGCGCTTACTTCCGTTATCGCAAAGCTGACTTTACCGATAAGGCGTGTTTTAAGAAATGACGCGAACACGTGACTCAGAGAAGCACGCGAATGGCGTTCTCCGATTACCTTTTACAATAAATTATCCGAGAAATAAAGCTAACCCACGAACAGACCAGCGTATAAAACTGTTCTACGATTCGGCTTCAAATTCGGTTAAAAAGATCTTGCTGACCTCAAACCCATTCGGCCCACGCCGAGACTGAAAAAACAGTGTCCCTACGTAGAACCTCCAATTCCAAGGAGATACCAATACGATCGTGTTTTGGCAAAATCATTCGGAACTCCCACACCGAAGCCAGTCCAGGCGCAAGGATCGTTACTTTAAAACGATCGCTACGAAAAATCGCGTGGAAACCATCGGATTGTCTCGAATTTCTCGACAGGCGAACGTAACGTACCTCTCGAAGACAGCTACCGGTGCTGATCGATCGTAAAATGACACGGTTTACTAAAGCGGACGATTCGTGGACTAATACCGTTCCGTTCCTTTGAGGAAGACTGCACCAAGCCGTAGTAAAATCGGCTAAATCATTGGTCGCTTGACTCGTGCGAATCGCCAAGAGAAATCAACTGCCCGAAGGTGTGGTACCCTATCTTCGTTTCCGTCTGTCCACTCTCTATTTCTCCCAGTCTTGTTCCAACTGTCCCGGCTGTTAGGCGCGTATAAACACGGCCAGGTATGGAACCGCAGGTAAGAGCCATGGTGGTCGGTGGCGGACACTCGCGAGATAAACTTTACTGCGTACGGGTAACACGTACAGGTAGGTACGAGCAGCTCCACCGACCATTGTAACCGGCAGGACAGCCGTCTTTTATCGGGCCGATGATTCGTAACGTTCGCGCTTTCCGACGGATTTAATCGGCTTGCTGTTGATTATCCGGAAATTGAACGCGATGAGATAGAAGTTTATCGATGTCCGGCATTCGGGCGAGACACTCGAGAGAAATTTCTGTTTAAACGTTCGTCGTTGGTGTGCTGTTCCAGGCACTCGATCTTTTAATTAGTCGATGTAATTCTCCGTGATATCAGGGTGAGAAGGCGATAAGTTACGTTTCCTGTTTTTTTCACAGGAAAGTGATTTCAGCGTGTTCTTCTTCCGTAATCTTCGTACGATAGTAATATCACGAAACCTGTATGGATTTGTCAATTGTCAGTAGTAATTTTTTAATAGGAAACTCGACTACTTCAAAGAACTAAAGGTTAAAAAAATGTCAGCTTATCGATTATCGATGTAAGCGATACTGGCTGGTAGAAAGTGGATTATTTTTTATTTCCAAGAAGCCAACGATGTTTCGTATCATCAAGGAGCGCTGTACACTTGTACGCCGAAAGTGGACATTCGAGAAAGCCAGTTGTTATCGCATCTTATCGATACGACGAGTGGAATACGTGACTCGCCGAGAGAATTATTAGTATTTCTTTTTATTACATTACGAACTTCGAAGTGCATTATTTTTCAGACCGTATTACCTGAGAATTTCGTAATCCGAAGATAAAGATTGAAAAAAGTCGTTTCTTATCGATCACTCCGATACACCGGTCGTAAATTCGTAATTTTAAATGAAATTTATTAATACTTTGGGTCGCCTTGTCAAATAAAACGTTTCTATATAATTTCTGCATTTGATTATTCCTTCGGGTAATTCAGTTCTCATTCGCGACTATGTCAGAAGAGAAAGCCCGCGATATTTTTAAATTACAATCTAGATAACGCTTTTTTTTAAATTTAATTTAACATAACGCTCGACTACCGATCAACCCGAAGATCGATCTACTTTAATTTTAATCATTCTATAATTTTTAGACGCTTATTAAAACCGAAGAAATTACCGCGCGATTGCATTCCCTTAATGTCGTAAACAAGCGGTTCGCGTGGTTAATATTTCTGCCACGTGCGGATAACGAGACGAGTTTTACGCGAAATTTATCATCGTACATAAACTGCGTTCCGCGAACACTTTTTGCCGAGGTGTCGATAGTTACGCGCGTGGATTATTGCGAATGGAACAGGGCTGGGCAGGGCCCTTTAACGAAGTTGTAATTTGTTGGATGTGGTAGAACGGATGGAGCGAAGGGAATATTGATTTCCGCTTATCTCTTCGCTAGCGTTCTTCTAAATCTGTATCAACTATCCGTGTACAAATCGATCGGCAGAATATCGTGCTGCTATCGCCTAATCGGTAGATCCGATCCTTGGTCCGAGTATCTTCGATAGAGCGAAATCGATACATTTCTAAGTGAAAATCGATGCTTTCTCGGTTGCCCCGTTCGATCCATTTGATATCCGTTAGAGAGTAAATTCAACGTACCGAGGCAACCGTGCTGAAAAGAGGAAACAATTTCTAGAGATCTGCGCGTGGAGCGTGAACGTCCTCGGTCGCTTGGGGAGGCTCGTAAATCGAGGGTCGGCTCGGTCGCGTTCAACGTCGGATCGGAGCGCAGAGATGGTGCAAAGGAGAAGAAGAGATCGGTAAGAAGGGAAGACATTTCCAGAGGGACATCGACGCGCGTGCAGGTGGTGGTCAATGCGTGTCTAAGGTACGTAGCATGCATCGGGGCCGGCGAAGACGAATCCATTAGCCGTGAGCGCGGATTGAGCAATAAACCAACTGGGAGGTAAGTCGACTCCAACCTCATCCCCGCGTGGCCAGATAGAGAAAGGGAAAGAGGATCGTTCCTCTTCGTTCCTCTAGCGCGGGTTTCGGTTCGCCTGTTATTCCTGTTGGGCCCGCATTCCCATACAAGATGTCGCGCCGATAAAAGTCCCCGAAGACTCGTGGTAGGGCCCACCCCGAGCAATTCATTTAAACATTCCCGGAGGTGGTCGCACGACAAATTACTCTCACGAAACCTTCGCGCGACAGCCAAAAGCTCCGTCGATCCTCGTGGCTCCTATCTCCATTCAGAGATCTCCCACTTTCCGTCTCCATCGTCTGTCTTCTTCCGTCGTCCCTTTTCCACCATTCGCTATTCGCTTCCTCGTTCGTTCTACGTGACTGTCGCGCCCTTCCCTCTTCTCCCTTTCCTTCTTTTCGCCTCTTTTTTCCACCCATTCGACGTTTTTCCTCCTCTCCGCCGCGCCGCAACCGCGACATAAAACCTGGTGACACTTCTCACCCTTCTTAAGGAGCAGCTTCGAGGCACGAGCTGGCAACAACACCGCCAGGAACCAGCCTGCCTTTCCGGATCTTATCGCCTGCCGCTGAACGTCGAATCGCGCTTGCGGAATGGAAGCTTCGATCATTGGAAGGTCTCACGAGCGAGTGGCAACTTTCACTGCTTGACGGATACGTACGATGTCGTTAAAGATTGGAAATGGTAACGAAGCAAATGCGTGACAAGGGACGAGCTTTCTAGCGAGAGATTTTACAAGTGCTAGAATAATTTATGTTAGCTTTTAAGGCTATTGCGAGTCCGTCGAATTTCTTTCGATCGGAACATCGTTTGCGTTCGCTCGACCGTTATCGACTGAATTAACCTTAAACATCTCCAAACGGACGAGTCGCATGGTTCGTCGAAAGGATCGAACCCATCGGCCGACCTCCAACAAAGTCTCGCTCGATCATTCGTCCCTCGATATATTATCCCCGAGGCTACCATCGCGTACACGACTGAAAACATTTAGTTCTCTGGGAAATTAGCTGGATGCTTGGCCAGGCAGACGTTAAACTGGAGCATGTCGCCTGGTAGATCGATATCTGACGACAATTTGGCACAAAGTCTCGTTCTGGTAGGGATCCTATCACCTTGAGAACACGGATCCTCTCTCAGGCGACTCGCAGGACCGTCCAAGGGTACGCGGTGTCGGTACCCATGGGATACGGACAGCTTCCGGAAGCGTGGAGATCCGCCAGGCGAGATTGCAGGGGTGTCGAGCGTCTTCCTCTCCGTTAGACGGAGGGCATCCCCTCGTAAATAAAGTGTCGAGATGCACGAAAGGCGAACGGGGACCGCAGGGTGGCTAATATATCTCACGACTCGGTTAATTGACCCGGCGAAGGCTCTCGCATGCTTCCACTCGTGTATCCAATTCGTCTTGACACCTCCGATTCTTTTTTGGGATTCTTTCCTATAGTCTAAGGCGGCCAGGAATGCGATCTTCCTTCGCGTTATGTGCGATTTCGAGCGGACGACTGATCGCACGGCGAGTACCGTGAGAAATTGCGCACGGAGATACGTGTAAACGAAATCGAGCTCTTTTAGTGGGTCGGAGATTCGACGCGGTTTCTCAATGAAATAAAATTACTCGATCTTTTAGCTGATGCGTCGATATCGGCACAGCGAGAGTCGAGTGCCGTGATATTCCATTTGCAAAAATTCGCGAGTGAAAGTAACGCGATCGAAACGAGAAGAAGCAAAAATCTTGGGACGCGATTCGGCAGGTTTTCCACGGCGCGCCGACAATGTCGGTAATTTCAGGTGGCGATACGTATTGGCCTCGTGTAGATACCTGAAAGGATACGATTGTATGCGATGTGTTACACAGGCGAATTCACGTAGGTACGTGGGTGCGGCAAGACGTTAATTACGGGGGGACGGCGCGTCCTGTCCCACCTCGAGGAGCACGAAGACGATACCACGAAGACGCCTCCGGCGATGCGAGTTTGTCGCCGGTGTCGCCAGCCAACCGGTGCTGCAACTCCTTCGAGACACCCGTTATTATCTCGCGTATATATCGCCGCGTGTGAGCCGGGAATGGGCAAAATAGTGTTTCTAGATATCAGCTTGTAACGAACCAGTCGGTTGACCCGTTTTCTTACGAATTAGAAATCGCACGCTTCGCCGGATAACGTAACACGCGGATCGCTGTTGTGCCAGAGAACGTGAGATAGAGAACATCTTTTCGAATAATCGTCAAGTGCAAATTTTCAACGGGAATTTTAGATTCTGAGGTTGCGTGAGGTGTGTGCGACGACTTGGGCGTTTCACGCTCGGGCGCTTTGACATCATGCAAAGTTTTTTTTTTTGCACTGGACGATGTTCGCGAAAAAGAATTCAATGAAATTTAAACTAGTGTGGCGAATCCTGATTTTAACGTGATAAATATCGTTTGCAAACGTACGTGTGCGTGGGTATGATATCATTATTTATAGTATTTTTAGCGTATAAGTAAACGAACAGTTCTAGCGTTAAAACAACGATAAAATTTCCGTGCAGCCCACACGGTATCACCCACTTACCCTAGCGTAGCCAGACAAATAAAGCAGCCAACTTAATCATTCAAATTTCCATTTCACGACGCTCGTTACCTCATCCCAAACGTCAGTCTTGCACATACCGCGAACGAGCTAGCCAACCTACATCAAGCATCCCCGTTCGAGCGATGCTGTTGCGGAACAGATTACAGCAGCGTGTTCGCGAGCCACGTATCCTGGCGCGGAACAATTCGCCATTAAGATAAAATCCCGGCAAAATGGCTGGTGGCGCGCGGTCGCTCGAAAGCCTATTCCCGCTATTCGAGCCTAGGCGCCTCGGTCGATCGGTCGGTCGGCCAAAAATCCGCGCCAACTACCGGGGGGAGGAAAGATTCACACACTCGCCCCTGCAACGTTGAAAGCGGGAGGTCGAGGGTCACAGCGTCGAACGGAGAAAAATCTGATTATGCAACGAGTGCTCGTCCGTGCACCGGAACGTTTTCAAGCGGTCAGGCACGAGGAGGATAGCGGAAAATAGAGTGCGAGACGAGGACGAGGATCGAAAGAGAGGCCTAGAAGGTAGACGAAGGGGGCAAAAGGTGATGAAGCTGGCGGGACAGGAGGGGTGGAGGTGGAAAGGGGTCGCCCACGCACGCGTAGGATAATTGCACGCGTGATTCTCCCTCGGTGCGGTGCCTGTCTTCCTCTCTTTTCCTCCTCTTATCCTTTTCTCGTTTCCTCTGTCTCGCTGGCCCGCACTGGATTCCCTGGCCGTGTGTACGCGAGTTAACATCTGCATGCGAGAGAAGCCTCGCATAGGAGAGCCCGAACCAAGCTGTAAGGAGTGGAGGTGCTCGAGCAGGAGGTCAGAGGTCAGCCGCACTCTCGACGAGGCAGACGCGACGCCCACCGAGCGACACCCACGCGAAAATCCTTCTGCTCGAATCTCTCGTCTTTTGCCTACTTCCTCTTCTTCTTCTTCTTCTTCTTCTTCTGCTTCTTCTTCGTCGTCGTCGTCGTCGTCGTTGTCGTCTTTAGTGTCTTCTTCTTGCGCATCGTCTTCTTATTCTTGTTTCCAGCTGGCCCTCGTGTTCGCAGTTCTTGCGCTTTATTTCTGCCGAGGTTTTTCTCTTAATTTTCGGTTTTTTAATCTTTTTCGTACGTCGGCTTGTAGTCTTCAAAGTTAATTTACGCACGATGGGAATTACGAAATTATTTTTGCGTCTTTGGCTTACGCTGGTGGTATTTTCTAATATTAAACGATCCTACTTTCTACGATTTTGATGCATTTATGAGCCGCGCGCAGAGCTTCCGCGATATTAATAAAAGTACCTTTCGAAGGACTCTCGCTTACGAAGGAATAACGGTATAATCGAGATAATGTTTCCGAAGAGGACACTGGGGGCGCGTAACCCGCGATTCAGCCAGCTAGAAACGACGACGGTAAATCAACGAACAGAAATTTATCGCTAATATTTTTCCAGCTGAGCATTTAACTGTCGCCCGGTCGTTAGCGCCGACAAAAGATTTAGAATTTATCGAGTTCCCGGCTTAACCAGCCGGGTCTCGAGCATCTTCCGCCAAACTTTCCATTTACGATCATCATTCACGGATCGTGGAGGCCATTCTTTTGTGCGTGGCGCTTGTGTACACTTCCCGAATTCGATTATCCGCTCGTTTGATCGTGTCCGGCCGCAGCGTTTACAATGCCGTAAGAAAGGCGATTATTAACGATCGAGTGCCACCAGATCGAGAACCCTGCTTCAAAAAAAAAAGAAAAAAAAAGAGGAAAAGCGCCACGCGTTGTCCCGTTAAAACTCGATAAATCCATTGATCGTCTCCTCCTTGTTCGATGACAAAAACTTTTCGCTTTTCATCGGTGAATTTTCCTACTGTCGACATTGTTCTTGTAATTTTTTATTTCGACGTTTGGAATCGGCTGAAGGGAGCCTATCGTAGAGACGAATCATTGGTTTTAATTCTGAGCGTAGTATTACTCTTTAGTGCAAAGAACGTAGCCATAATTCTACATAGGGAGAGAATAAAAGCCGAAATAATTTACACGGTGAACTAATTTACACGGTGTACGATTAATTCCTCCACTTCGCAGAGAGGATGTCTCGATCTAACAGCTGCCTGTTCGTTGACGCGATCTATCACTCGCGACTTCAACAGCCACCACCCCCAACCGCGCGCATAGAAACATTCGTATCCACGGACACGTAACGTCGGCCATTCGAAGGAGGGATGAGAAGAGAGGTTTCCGGCGAGCATTACGACGGATTACACCGTTAAGCCTCGGCTAACTGGCAGCCTGACGTCATAATCTTAGGAAATATTCGGCTGGTCGTTCGACCGACCCCCTTTCACGCTCCTTCCGTTTAATTTTTCCTTTCATCGTCTATCATCTTCCCAATTGAATCTGTACTATATCACCAGGTAGCTTTGTCGTTGGCTCGAAATCAAATCTATCGATATCAACAGCGACATCCGCTAGTTCGATTCAATTTTTTACCAAAACGTGTTCTAAGACGGTAGAATCGATTTTTTAGCAAAATTCCATGCTTCCAATGGGACGCGCAGAGACTTCAAACTGTCGTAACGCGATTTGCGAACATTTCTAAATATAATTAGAAATATACGTGTGAAATCGAGAGACGGAACTTTCGGATTAGCCTAATATTATACTCCTGAGAATTCGGGCGAGGGGTAAAGATCGGCAGGATGAAGATCCGGACACGATCTATGGTAAATGCTCGAGCAGATCCTCCAAGTGATCACCAAGATTTTCGAATCGATCAATTAAGCGGCGTGTGGGAACCGTCCGGTCTGTTCTCGTCCATCCGTCCATCCGATCAGCACCAAAAACTCAGATCTTGATCTCTCCGCAAACCTGTAATCCTCGTGGAAGGAGCGCACCAACGACGATCGTGGCCCTCCCTTTTTTTCCCTGTCCGCTCTTTTTTTTCCCCTCTCTGCCATCGGGTGATCCCAACGCACGGGGAAAGACCGGAGACCATGCACCGTCGAGAGAATCGAAAAGAAAGAGGGCGAGAGGGATAGAACGATGGAAGAAGAGAGAAAGGTCGATACGAGACGCGTATTATGTATACTCGATCGAGCCCGATATTCTCTGGTGTCACCCTCGTCAAACGGTGCTTTTTGCAACCGGTCAAGAAGGGAACTCGCTGACGTTTTGTCAGCTCGATCGAGATAACGGTAAGCAAGTCGAGGAATGTATCCGAAGATCGAGAGTGACGCTCGAGGAAAAACTTTTGCTGTTCGACATGTCGGTGATATTCGGATTGCATGCTTTTCGATAAATGGCTGCATTTGTGAGAGAATGTCTAGTTGGATCTGTTTGGATATTTATGACGATTCGTCTTTTTATACACGCTATTGAAGGGACATGATCTGAAAAGAGATTTGTTTTATCCATTAAATGAGCCGTTTAATGCAAAAGTGGTGTAAACTTCTCGTTTATTTGGTTTAACATCGCATCTCGAAAACGCAATCTTCATCCTGTTTTGTGCAAAATTCGTGTAAGTATGTATATCTTCGTTAATTTGTCGGTGAATGGCAGAACACGCGAGAATCGCCCACTCGACCTCTTACGGAATTTCTAATTTATCCCTCGTTGTCCAGTAAACGATCAACTTCTTCGACTTTTTTACCATTTCGACCATTTTAGCAACAAACGGGTCAAATATTATGCCCACCGGTGTAAGGTTCGATCAATTAAATAAAAATAAATATAAAAGACGAGAGAACGCGATAAAAGGAGAAACCGTTCGATAAACATACACGAAGAAGCAGACGCCAAGAATCAAAAAGCAAAAAGTACATTTTGTTCAAGGAGCTTGTAATCTCGAGTAGCCGTATTAGGAAACAAATTACCATACGCGCCATGTTAATAGGCAAAGATACAAAGACGAAAAGAAGAAAAGAAGGACAACTATCGAAGAACCTTCTCCAACACCTAATAACTTGCTTATCTGCATGGTGACTGGAAACAAGCGAACGATCGAAAGGTTGGCCAGCTTCCTCCCTGAGGATGGTGCGAAAGACGGATTCATGGGAGGCGGAGGATCCAGGCGTGGACGTCTACCATGCCGGTGGAGCGCGAGAGGACGAGATCCGAGAGCCGCTTAATCTCGCGACAACGTGGCGGAGAGGCTAAGCGCAAGAACCTGGATACGACGATCTTAAATTCTCGCGAGGGGCCTACTCGATTACCTGCCCACGCGATTTCTCGAAGCTAACCCGAGCGTCAGGACGAAACACGGGGTAGGAACATCGGAAGAATACGAGATAACACGGTCGGAACAGAGACAGCCGACGACGTACCAGGACGGTGGAACGAAGAGGAACGCGTATCCGTGACAAGAGACTAGATCTACGCCGGTGGGACCACACGTGCGACGACCGGCAGACGAGAGCGGACACGAGACTGTGCTTTCTGGATCTCGCCTGGATTTTCGGCGCTCTCATGGATATCTCGCATCGAGCAACCTCGAGCAACGATTATACGCGGGTACTCGAGATATCAATGGTTGTTTCGGGTTTATTGAGCGTGGAGAGGCTCGTTTTTGTTTTTATTTTTATTTTTATATCGCTTGTTTGCCTTCTTGGATGCTGTAATGGCTGGCGAGAGAAAAGAGGGAAGATAAATTTGGTAGGTGTGTTGGAAGATCGGTTTTGGGTTCTACGCAGAAGGTTTTCGTAGCGAAACGTAGAATAACCAAATAGAATTTCGTTCGATACTACGAGGATTGTCCCTTTTAAAATCTCGATATTTTCTACTTTCGCGTGTTTCTCGTTCGCGGAAAGAAATTACGCGTGGTTGGTGAAGCGTCTGAAAAGAGAACGCGATCCTAAGGACGAGAGGGAGAGACGAGAAGGGAGCAGCCAGAACGGTGGTCCCATGCGTCGTCTTTGACGTTTTATTGTTGTGCACCCGATCGGCACGAAAATTTGACGAACTGGTTCCTCGCTCTCTCTTTTTCTCGCTTCGCTAACGGCGAATGCATCTCGCGAGGAATAAATCCGGATAGATGGCTCGGATGTGATGCTCGTATTACGACGACGAATCGAGATCAGCCGCTTTCGAGAGAATCGTGAGAGAATTTGCCACGAACATGCATTTATTAATCTTTTATAATATTTATCAATTATTTATTACTACGAACATGATAGTTTCGTTCGTCTTCGTATATTATTCCATAAATGCGTAGGTAACGCAACGCAATTCCACGTTTCGACGATTTAAAAACAACTTTGGAAAAATTCACGCTTGGAAGAAATTCCATAGCCCATGAAATGCATTACGTGGGAAGAACCGTCGTTGCGAAATAGTCGAAGGATTAAGAAATATACGGCTACAATTAATCCATAAAAACTAATCATTAACGTAACAAGTAGAACATTGTGGTGGTAAGAATTCGTCGAATGCGTCTGGAAGGTAGTAAACTAGCTGGAACAACGCGGACGAGAAGCCATTCGAGCCCCGTAAAGCCACGCATAGTACACGATAAATTCGAAAAATGTGCGAATGCCTCTGGTACAACGATAAACGCGAAACACGTTCTCAAGCTATCTTCGACCAAAGAATTTCGCGAAAATAAGAAAGAAAGCGGGGTGTACGAAGCGAAGCGAACGAGAGGAGGATTCACATGGTGTAGTACAAGTTTACGAGTCCTCAGGCGCGGCAATTAAGCCTCGCGATAAGGAATTTAAATTGGCCACGCGAAGGGGTTGAAACCACATTTTAAAGATGCACCCCTCCCACGCGGCGTGAAAGGCTACCTCGGTGACCGGTCGCGGAGTCCACCACGGGAAACGGGATAAAAGGCCGCGGTATAAAACAGCTTTATGGCTCTTAACGGCAACTAAGATCGTAATAAAAAATTTAAACACCGAGACGATGATAAATTCTCGACTTTTATCACGATGATAAATTTCCTGCTTTACGATTCGACCAGAGATCACGCTGCCACGATCTAGTTCCCTCCACGGTGAACGTGCACGCCCATTTATAAGTAACGACACCTGCTGATCTTGTGTGAATCGCGATAATCGATCTAGTTCATAAGGAGGCTGATAATTATCGACGAGATCATTTTCGAATATAAATATAAACGGACTAAACGTCCAGGCGAGATAATAATTCTCGAGAGGCTTATTCGTTTTCCAGTGACTATCCAGGTTTGTTCGACGTTGAAATTAATAAATTGGGAAATTTTGAAATTTTTAGAAAAGTAGATCACTTTCGCCTTTGAACGATTCATATGCGTCTGCATAAAATAGATCGCGTAAATGCTGGTGGTACTGTCGCCATTGCCCGGTAGTTTTCTCGAAGGAAAATGTGGTGGAACTACCGCGAACCAGCGTGTAGGATGAGAGTAGACGCATAAAAGAGCCGTTTGCTCGGAAACGAGACCTACCGAAGACGCGAACGGACGTCGTTAAGCCGGTCGATGGTTCGGACGCATTTCTGCTGGACAATGAGGCGCGACAGGGACGAAATCGCGAGGGCGAGGAAAGAACGAGAGGAGAAAGAAGCTTGTCGCCGTTCGAGGACCACGCAAGACTCATTCTGGCCCGGGTGGTCGCCCGTCAATCTGCTGCTCATGCCGCTTTCGGCGCAAATATCCTCCAACGATGTACTGGGTCCTCCCTTCCCGCTTCCCTTTTCTTCCTTTCTTTTTCTTTTTTGTTCCTTTTCTTACGTCTTTTTTTCTTCTTTTTCCTTCTCTTTACTTTCTTCTGCGGAGCACCACGCACGTAACGGACGGTCTCTCTTCTGTTCGTCTCTATACACGCGGGATACCAACGCAACGGAGAGAAGAAAAGGCGATGCACACATCGCGGTGAAGGTGAACGAGAAGAAAGGTGGACGCGTTCGACCCGACGTTTCCCAATCCTTACGCCAGGACCACCTCGAAAATTGCTGCCTTTCTTCTTCGACCGAAATAGTTGCCCCTTTCGGTTCTTGTTCCACGCCGTACCGGCGGTCGTCAGCTTCTCAATCGCAACAAGCGACAGCTTCTCGGTGAAGCTGATCTTCGAGCTCATTTTGGTGGTTACAGGTAGCAAAGACTTACTTAAGACTCTTTAATTTAGACTTTGATAATAAAGACTTTGATTTAACTCATTTCGAACCCACGCTATTACACTGTACCTATATTCTCGGCCACGTTTAGTTCGTACCCTCAGCTCTCTTTTAACGAACAAGTTGTAATTTCATTTTACAATGGATATGTACGTATTTACGTACGTTGAAACTTGTTCGTTAAAAGATAGCTGAGGGTACGAACGAAAGAATAATTCATCGGTCGTAGAGAATGAATTATAGAGATCCGTGAGAATGATATGTAGCAACGACGGCGATAAAACGTTTCGCGCGTTCAATTAGAAATCGTAACTGGTGCAGTAACTCGTGTAACACCATCCGTCCGCTTTCATCTTCTTCTCACTTGTCCTGTTTCTAATTCGCGTAAATTATAAGACAATGGAATCGTGATCAACGACGGGGAGAACGAACAATGAACGCGTTACAAGTTACAACTGCGAAACATCCATAAATCAATTTATCTCTGGCTCTGTCAATTAATTGATACTTAACCGCGTCACTCGCATCTATCAGTGCCTCGCCTACCACCTGTCACCGACTTTAATTACAGCAGAGTAGCGGCGCGACACATTGTACGCGAAACTTGTGAACAAACCTTTTCTCGTACTATCTGATCTCTCGTTTAATTTACTGTGATCTTTATTACATGAAAGTGTAATGCGCTTATGGAACTTTCCATGTATGCACCTACATCTTGTTTTAATACAAAGGAAATAAAAATGATCAGAAAATAAAAAATTATTCGCAACGCGTCATCGCTGCGGAATAAAATTTCTCAAGAGAAGAATGCAATTTTTTTTAGATATTCCAGTGAATTAAAGATGGCATTGAAATTTTAACGCGTTTCTAAGATGGTCATTTTCTCTAACTGCGAGATGAATATTTCTCAGGAATAGTCGGAGAAATTAATTGCAATGTGCAAAGGTTAAACGAGGCGATAGGGGTTGTTCGCGACGAGAATGGAAAAGGAAAGTGAGAGGGTCGCGAGGGATGCATACGTGGTAAGGTCGGCAGAGCGAAGGAAGGAAGGACAAGACCCCGTAAACCAGAAGATTAGGATCTGAGGCGACGGCCACCCACTCTGAAGTTCCTCCACTTTTCTCTCCTTCCCTCGTTCACGTGCATTCTCGTGTCTGTCTGGTCGGTCAGTCACGTGAAACTGTTGGCTCTGCGTGGCGATAATTAACCGTAAAATGTCTACGAACTTATTTATTTCCCCTTTCAAGGTGTACGTGCTCTGTCCGGCCGATCGACCACACGCGGAAGTCGCTGCCGCCAGTGGACTTCCTCTTCAGAGGGTGTTATATTCACCAGTTGTTGATCTACTCAGGTGTTGCGTTTCGATTAGAGTTATGGATAAGCCGATGTTCATATTCGAGTTTCATTAAATTTAGCGACACATTATACGAATGGAGGTGATTACAGTTACGCGTCAAGAAATAGAGAACGTCGCATAAATTAGCGTTCCCTCGGCAAATACCGTCATCTATTATCTATAATTGTATCGTAAAATTGTTAAACATACGTCGAATATTCTATATTTTTACCATATTTTTACAACAAAGTTGTGTTTCTTTCTGTTCGTTATCACGTAATTTTGTCTCATTTTATATTCTGCCCATCTTTTGAATTCTTTTAAACTTTAACGTTATTTCAAGGTTACAAAGTTCGGTAAAAAATACCGGTAATCTTCTAGCCGGAAATAGAGGCTGATGCGGGAAAGTACCGATATCGTTGGACACAATACACTTTCGACACGTGGAACTCGTGCCGGCGAGGAAGTTTAAGCTTACAGAGGAGATGTTACGAGCGTGGCTGAGTGTCGGTTTTCATGCCCGTACATTCGTTTATAAACGACAGAACCAGCGGAATTTAGTGGCTTTCCTTTTTCGATGAACTGTGCATACCAAATAGAAATACGACGAAACGCCGTAGTAACGTATCCACTTTGTGCCACGTCGGTTTCCTGTTATTTCGCCGTGAAAACAGAGATGATGACCAGGAAAAAATATTGTGAAACACGGATGAGACGTTTGCGTAATTAACGTGCCCGACGATTTCACGCAGAGTTTTACCGCTCTTTAAATATCGTTTTGTATTAGGATACTTAATGTCCCGGACTTATATATATTCGTAGAAACTCAACCGTTAAAAGACGATGCCATTGGGCGCAATATTAATATTACAAAATAATAATACTGGTAAAATAATCAAAGTAGTCGTATACCATAAGTCACCGTTAGTCTTTAACGCAATAACGAAAGTATAAGGTATTATCGTGTATCGTGGATCCATTAAGAATCACATTAATGACACGGTTTCAAATACTTTGCTACTATATATAGTGATAATAAAATAGTCATAGTCGAATTTGGGGAAGCAAATTACTTAGATTGACCTGGTTCAAGTAACACCACGTATAAATCTATGGCACTTTACCCTATTTGGCGTAGTCTCTAAAAAGCAACGAAATAGTTCACAGAACGATGTCGATCCATCAACCATTTTCAATTCCAATCAGTCGACCTTTCAATTTCCATGGTTGACTCTCACCTTTCACCTAATCTATTCGCCTCGAACACAAATCGGATCTGCTACGGTATCGGGAACGAAGAATCGTTCGTTATTGGCGATACACCGACGGAAGTCCCGGCGAGTATAAACATTTTAAAAGCCTATTACCGTTATCAGCGGCGATCTACAGCCAACAGACGGCCGGTCCGCAGGTAATACAATATTTTCCAAGCTTTCTCGTGCCCGCGGACTCTCTCTCTCTCTCTCTTTTGAAAGAGCAGAAAGGTGTCAGTGGTTGGATCGGTCGCGAGATAACATTTCCCCAAGATCGATCGATCACCGAGAGAAGCTACGTTCGTTGTCTCAATCGGCTCGAATCCTTAACAGAAATCGTGGTGGAACTGCACCCAGGGGAATCGACCTGGGATGCGCAAGATGGCGAGGTGTACCATGGTAAATCGGGCACGTGTGCCGTGACGGGGATCGGGTTGGGGCGAAGAGAAGGGAAGAGGAAAGGGCTGGATGAAAGGACAATGCCTGGCACGGGTCAACATACGTCGCTCTTAGGGAGGGATAAGGGCTTGAGAAACACGGAGAGACAAAGGGGTGCTAGGTCGTACTGTAAAGAAATATCATTGGAGAACACGTAATGCTCGAAGATGTCTGACAGCTATAGAAATGCGCGTTTATCGCTTATGTTTAACTCAGATGTGTCTTAATTTCTTCCGAGGCCAGTGATTTTCAGAACAATGTTAATAAAGAAAAGTTAATGTCAATGCTAATAAAACAGGATAGACGAAGTGATAAAATACCAAAGAAAAAAGAGAGAAATCGAGACACGGTGTGAGCCGACAGGATGATTTTCGAGCGAAGGACAGAGCGGCGATGTCGGCGGGCGAAAGGAGGAAAGCAAGAGGAATACCGAGCCCTTGTAGTTGTAAATAATGCATTATAAATATAGGCACGCAGGTCGCGCGCGCGGGCGCACGCTCACGCAACACAAGGGACGCGTGCTTGGCATAGCTGCGCGCATTGTGGGCTCAGCACGAGATCCTTGTGGGTCCCTATGCGCCCCCATCTCTGTTGGCTACACCGGTATACGGGACGACAGGGCCCCGCTTAGACAACAATCACATTCATCGAGAGACTCACAATGCTAATCGTAAAGACGCCGCCTATTATGGCGGCGTGTCCACGAGGGGGGTTCACCCGCAGTCTCCCTGGAGGCGGGCTTCCCTTTCCTTTTTCTGCCAACAGGACCGCGAGAGCTGAGTTTTTATTTCTTCGGCCGCCTTTGAAGCGCCGTCGAATCGAGACACTCCATCCACCACCGCCTCGCTCTTCTTCTCCCTCTTTCCAATCTCTTTCTCTCTCTCTTTCTCATCCTCGATTTTCTCGTCCTTTATCTCCTCGCCACTCGTCTCCTCTCTTTATTTCTTCATCCACCGTCCCTTCATTTGTTCCTTTCGACCGGCGCGATCCTTCTACCTCGCTTCCTCCCCGTCCTCCTTCAGCGGCGACTTTAGCCACGCCACCAAGAATACGAGTCGGTTTGACGGGGTGGCGACGCGACGTCGATGCCGCTTTGGAAATTCACGAGGAAGCCCCTATGTCGTCGTTCCAGCGTACGTCCTGGGATTACGTAGCTTAATTTCACATTGTGCGAGAGTAGGGTCCTTGTCACAGCTGAATTCGCGACGCCACACTATTCGTGAGACTTTTTTTCGACAGGGTAATGAGATGCTTGTTAAATAACGATTGGTGTCCAACTGGCCGTGTCTGTGCCTGATCGAGCTTGCAGATGTGCGATGTATCTACTTTAACCGTAGTTGCTTCGACGTAAGAATTCTTCGTCGTTTCGCCGACTGTAAACCGTTTCGCGTAAGATGTTAAACTTTCGCGAATAAATTGGAATTTTTATCGATGTGAAAATTCTTTGTTTCGTTGACTGTACTATCGTATGGAGATCTCTTTCTAATCTCCGCTCTGCGTAGTGCACTTTTGTAAATCAAAGTCACGCCATTACTTGGCATGACAAATCTTACGACGACTTAAAGACAAGTCCCAACCTGTTTGAAAACCCCAGAAACCTTAACCTACACGACCCGCGTAAACCCCGAATCGGCGGCACATTAAATTTCTATTACCATCGGCCTGTTAGAACGTCTATGGTGCGCTCCTTGACCCTATTCACAGACCGAATGCGATTTTAGAAATTTGTCACGGACGCTGGTAGTCAGACACGGCGTATAGCCTTCGAACGTGGTTAATATTAACGACCTTTTGTGCTGGAATTCTTCCGAAAAACTGGCGATCAAAGGTGGCTACGAAACGGGAGGGCGAGACGATGGACCCCCTGTGGATAAACCGCACGGTAGCTGGGCAAAGTGTCGCCTCCTCGAAGACCACCATTCGCGTTGTCCTTTTTACGAGATTTACCTTTGACGCGGCAGAAGCCTCCAGGCAAATAATGGCCGGAGCAAGTGAAGAAAAGGAAAATTTTGTCAATCCAAGGGTGATTCGCCCCCTTAAATAAATTATTTATTTTCAACTGCTAGACCAGTAAGAAAAAAATGGTAATACAAACAGCCACAGGTATACGTTAAAGACTCGTAGCTATCTTATCTCGTAGCAATTTTCGTGGAGAACTACAGGTCATTTTGACGTCTGTCGCGCGACACTCGAGATAAGCTGTAGATCATTATTCATCTCAGAAAATGGAAGACGAAAGGCAGGAGCTGTGATGTTTCCATGTTCTTCGGTGACAAACAGTGTCTGACTTTTATCGATTTGTAGTAGCTTCCTGTTTTACGAGAAGCTTTTCACGGGAAACATCAGAGTGATTTGACCGTGCGACGAATCACTTTATACACAGTATTTTCTACTTATAACAGATAGAATAAGAAGGAGAATAAGTCGATTTTTAAACAAATAAGGGTAAATTCAGAAACAATCGTTCCTTGCTTTGAAAGTATTTCACAAATTACGAATGGATGAAAGATTTTCGAACTATGAACATGGTAACACGTAGCGTTACGCAACAATTTCGGATGACCTAATTGCTGCAAAGTTCCGGTGACGAGCTGTTAATTAATTACATTAATTCTACTCATTAAATCCAACTGACACGCATACCAAAATTTGCACAGCTTCGATCGGGAGGGCTTGGCCAACAGAACGAATCGATTGGCCGACTTACGAAGCCGCCTGACATTTCAAGCCTCTGTTAAGACAAGCGTGACAGAATCTAATTAATGAATCATGCAAATCAAGGGAATTGTGAACCAGGTACATCGAGGCGATTCTTCCCATAGCTGTTTCGTTAGTTCGTCGCTACGAATGGTCCAATAAGTCAACACCGCGGTCAAGTATCCGTGTCCTACCTGAATTATGCTCGCCTATTTACCGCTCTCGAGTCTTCGAATTCTTGAAACGAGGACTGCAGAGATCCTCGAGAGGCTATTGTTGCACCAAGTATCAGCTACCTAGCTATCTACCTGTCTACGAGACTCTCGTGCCGATCTGCGCCTATCCAGCGTGAAAAAGAGACCCTTTTCTTCTTCTTCTTCCCTTTGCTTTTTTTATTCACTAGCCTCTCCTCTTCCTTTCTATTTTGGGAAACGATAATCCTCGACTACCTCGCCTTTTGTCGCTATTGTGCGTTCAAGAGGCTACTAGTCACTTTGTGTCGCTGTTACGGGACAATTTGCGGCTTTCCGTGCCTTCTCTGTATCTACGGTGGTCTTTTCTGTCGCGATCAAAAAGCGGAAAAACACAGGAAGCTTACCACAGCTGCGAAAAACTGTCGCTCGACTACGATTCGTTCGCGTCGTTCCAGCGTACCCTCGATGGGTGGTGTCCTTTAGCGTTGTCGTTTCCCATTGAGGGAGTCGAAAAGGAAAGAAGAAGTTTCATCTCGTTTTAATGGAATGTGTCAAACAGGGAAATTCTAACGGAAAATGATATTTTAAAGCACTGGAGACATAAAGGATCAAAGAGGAAGATTCCACGCGACGTCCATGCGAACATCTGCTAATTTTCGCATCGGTTGTATAATCGTACGAGAAAGACTCGTGATTCGAGATAGAAGCCGGTTCGATTTCAATGAATACCGGCTGGGTCGTGTGAGTGAACTGGATTGTCGACTCGGGGTGAGTTCGAGGCGCGTAGAACTTGTGGGAGAGGTCAGAGCTGTCACTCAAACGACCCGATGTGTCTAGCTACCCTCCCATTAGCCCTCCTCCCCCTCGTTAATTGCTAAATTGAAGGCAATTTCGACGGACAGCTAATCGGAATTCGACGCAATATATCGCGCGAATCGAGGCCCTGAAATCAAGAGAGGATTACGTGGGATTTATGGAGGCATCATGCCGCTCGTTCGTTCTACTGCCTTCTTCTCGAGAAATCCTTCGCGGAGTTTTTTCGTTGAACCAATCGAACGATCAACGTATCGTGAATGATAGGCCTGTCGATCTTTCTGTTCACGATATTTCGCCCGCTACCACGAAAGTGTCGCGGATCCAGTTTCGTATCTAGCAATTTTTCGATTGTCGAGGCAAGATTCGCAAATCTGTTGCTTCGCTTCGGATTAACATCTTTTTTATTTTAATACTTTTCAATATTTTTGTTACTCGTTCCCTCTCGTAACGTTCTGCTACGGATCCTACGTTACAGTATGTAGAAAATATTCAAGTAAGAACAGAAGGATAGAAAATGGAGCAGCGAAAGGGTAAGCTGTCTTCCCATCAAGAATCTTCGGACAGCTTCCGCGGAGCGAGGCGTATCGTTCTCGAAAAATGGGCCGGGGCCCGCTCGTAATCCGGCGCCCTGTGTTTACGACCCGACGGGAGCAACGTCTCTAAAAACCAGGTACTCCCAAACGATTCCACCGGTCTGCAGTAACCACATTTCCACCGTACAGAACTCTCCTCGCCTCGGGCCCTCCACCAACGAAACATTCATTCCGTCGCATAAGTTCGCGAGGTACTTTCACACGTTCCACAGCGTTGCTTGAAACGCTGTTCTCCACCACCGAGAGGAACAAGGTACGCATCCTTGTTCGATCAGTTTCAGATTAATACAATTCTTGTATTTGGAACTGTCTTTGAAATTTGAAGAATACCCGATGAAACAGCCCTATTATCTATTATCTTTTCAAGCAACTCTACAACGATAATAAAAATTCAAATCTGCTACTACATCGGTACGTATGTAAGTGATGCGGCTCTAAAAAATTCACATTATTTGCAGAATAACCCAAGAATTTAAGACAATTCCCAAAATGATACTTTGAATTCCTAAAAAGAATCTAGGCAAATCTAAGTCATCGTCTAGCAAATCGATTCAACACGTTCCTACATGACAACCGCCTTAATTCGTCAACGTCGAAGACAGACGATCTTTTCGAAGATACGTCAATTTTTCATCCTCGTCATCCTCCCCGAAGATACCCAACAGAAGTTGTTGGAAAAGAGAACAGGCTACGAAATAATAGAAGAAGACAAGCAAAACACAGCTTCGCGGTTTTCGGGGGTAGTCGTAACCGGTCGCAATCGTCGGGTAATTGGCCGTTTCGATTTTTAATTGGCTAGCCCGCGGTCCGAGTACGGTCGTTAGGTGTTATATTGTGTTGCGTTGTAAATTGTTCCGCTGGAATAGTTGGATCGAATATTTTTCGGGAACCACGGCAAGAGAGGTCCCGAAATGGGTCTGTGCCGGCACGGTTCTCCAGCTCTCGAAAACGGAGGCTCTCGCGTTTACGACCGGGGGACTGGGCGGGACCGATCAATGGCCAATTATATACGCGTTCGCAGAGACCCGACGATAATTTCGAAAATTGATCCCTGCGTGTTCAGCCCTTCCTCTTTCTGCCCCCTTGAGTTTCCTCGATACAGCGGGTAGCCGAACGACGACAGCGACGAGATAGGTCGCGGAGGTAGCGTGGAAGGATGATGAAGGGTGACAAATGACTTCCTGATGGTTCCAAGCGTATACTTTCGAGGAATTGTCTCGATTGAATTTAAAACGGCTTTTGGATCCTGCTCTTCTGATTAGCGGTTTTGTTGCTGGAAGCATTTCTGGAGGTGTGCGTAGGGGGGCGGCGGTGGAGGGGTTAGGAGAGAGGCGAAGATGAGAACGAGGAGTTCTGCTGGAATTTTTGTTCGATGATGGATTGATACGCTTGGTTTGGTACTTTTCGTGATTGGAGACTTGAATTGGAGAAGTCAGGGGGAATAGAAATGGGCTATTTAATGATACCCATGCGGCCAGTTACTAAATTTATCCTTGTGAGAGACGAAGACTGCATTTCGAAGGTTTTACCTTTAGAATAACGTGGTTTGATACGAAGCTAACGCCAGAACTACCAGAATGCTATGAAATTTGTCATTTTTCATGGCCAGTGGTTTACAACGATGCATTCTTCGGAAGTCTTACAAGCTTGTTTCTCCGTTGCGTTGTATAAGCACCTATTCCTACATTTTTTTATCTTGATCCCCTTGATACAAGTTTTATGCTTTAGTCATCTAAGAGGTGCACAACAAAAAACCAACAACTTAAACGAAAACTGCTTGTCTAGAACCGTCTGAAGTCGAGTAGGAATGGGTTAATCACACTTGGGAGAATCGCCGGAATCGTATAATTACATCCTTCGAAAAGACATAAAATCAAAAACGACACGAGCAGATAAAAGGCGGAAAGCCGCGTGGGACCAACTGTGCACAATGTATCTCTTTGTGCTAGATGGAAGCTCGAACGGGATACTTTTTGGGAGATCCTTGGAACATCATCCTCGTTATACGCCGCCTTCTACGGTCTACGTGTTTATGGCCTTTGATCTAGGATAGAACGATCGACGAGCAATTATATACGTGTCCAAAGATTCCTAAAATTCGATCTTGCGACCCACTTTCTTCTTCTATGTAATGGAACATTTCGTGGCAAGAAACGAGTCTTGTGTAAATGGTGCAACAAAACTCCAACATACGAAGACGACCATACGTCAAATTTGACAGAATGATAGATAAAATGTCTTTTAAATTATACAGTTATTTTTTAAAAGAATATTATAATATTCCACAAAAAAATTGATTATTGAAACAAACAAACAATTATTGTTGTGTTTCTAAACTACTCAACAGCCGCTCGTTCATATGCGACTAAACACACCTCTCTAGAGCTTCGATTTTTCCTCGAATGACTGTGTAGACAGGCGAATAGGTTCCAGGGACGGACGAAGAGAGGCGGAGAAGAAAGTAGAAGGGTGAAGATAGGACCGGCGAGGCCTCGACTGGGCCACGCAGTTTCGAAAGTCTAGTGCCTACCATATAATTGTTACGTTATTAAATACCGCTTAAGTTGGACTGTTTCGGAGGAAATTCCAGTATAACACGGGGTCCTCTTAATTAAGGGGCACCGGTGGCTATGCCGCCCTCGTACCATGTCCAGGAAAACGAACTTTTAATAGGCGCCAGGGCACCCGCGAGAAAGGGAATCGCCGCAGATAATTATCCACGGGGATATATAGAGACTTTTTCGGTATTTATGGCGATCAAAGTCCCTGCCTCCGTTGTGACGTAACGAGCTCGTTCCCGTTGATCGACCTTCTCACAAAATGGAGGGATCACGGATAACCGATGAAGAGGTAATCGAAGGTGCGCAGTCTTCTAGTGTATCTGATTAAAATTTTGCAGAGCACATTCTTTCAGAGACACTTCATCATACATATAACATCTCTACGTACAATAATTTTACGTATAATGATACAAATAGTATTATTGGATAAAATTCTATATCGAAATTGCTAAGTATTGCTATTTTAAAGGAGATAATATACGTAAAAAGTTATATTTTCATTATACGAAACAGTTTTTTGCAAATTTCAATAGATAAAGAAGTTCAATAGAATAAAAAAAATTAATGCATAACCTATAAGCTCGGATGTGTAAAATCTACTAGCTTTCATAATAACAATTCACAAAGTGAATATACGAAGATGATTATCAATTACTTTGAGAAGAGAATGTAATAGCGAGAAATGCAGGGATTGTTTACAAAATAGAAGATTTGTACCGAAATTTGACGATGCAATTAAAATTCTTCAACAAATTTTGGTGTGTGTGCGCGTGCTGATTTAATCGATGCCAGTATGTATTGCTAGCGCAATTTTATTCGATCAAAATTGCCATCAGCAAATACCGGGCGTGGACGTGTATTGTTTTGGTGTTTCGAACGATATTTGCATGCGATGTACGTCAATGGATATGCACCAGGTGTTCAAGGGACGACCGATCAGCGGTCTGCCTTGCTATGCAAATACACGTGCAATAATTTATTCAAATTCAAGGTTGCTGCAGATTTATTGATGTATGCACGTAATAGCTTTAACCTTCCATGTATTAATAATCGATGAAATATGTTTTGCAAATTATAATTGATAGGTGATTTCTTTTTCCACGCGATTACAACTGATTCGCAATTTCTTTCTTTCCTTTTTAAAACGAATCCGATTTCTAAGACACTTACGCTTCAAAGTATCGTAACACTGATAATTCTTCATTGAGTTAGGTAAACATAACCAAACATATTTGACATATTTACGTTACACAATCTTCGTAACTTCATTCACAAAATATCTCTCATTATAAGCAATTGATTCATTATTATAAGATATATTAGAAGGTACAAATATGTAAGATTTTTGTTGTATAAAGTATATACACGTATAAAGTATCAAACGACGCTTCATAATAGTTGCCAGTGATAACCTAATTCTCTCAAAAATTAGAGCAAATATCGAAATTATCTTAAGACTTGTAAGGGAACGTTTACGTCTTAAATTATATTCGAACGATAAATATTAACTCACCAGAGTCGTTTTCCAATTTCCCCAAATGTTCTCCGCTTACTCCAAACGTGCCAGCTTCCACATTTTTCACTTGATAAATATGCACTTCACTTGATAAATTCGCACTAATTAACCTGACAAATTGTGGCACTGCATATGCGCGGGATTGCGCATGCGCATTGAATGTATCTGTTCGAGCAAAATGCACGTTCGACGCGTTTACGCGGATGGGAGTGTTCGCGATTGAAATAACATTGTGAGCTGTGTAAATGGCCCGGAACACGATTATCGCGCTGGTAGGGAGATAGGAGGCGAGCGGAATCCGTCGAAAATTGAATCCTTGTAGGAGCCGCGAGGGGCGCGTCTTTAAAAACACATAAATTAGAGGCAAACGACCACGCGAGAGGGCAGCATCGACGGTAAATTATGAATCGCTGACGCTGCCGTGTGTACGCTGCCTCTATGCCTCGAATGTCCTCGTCTTTCAACTCAAACACGACGATTCCCGGACCGATCGGAGAAAGTGGCTGAAGAAACCGAATAAAATATACATTTGGCTTCCCGCGATCGACCGGCGGAAACCATCGAAAAAAACGTAAACGAATCGTTATTCTCGCGTTGAATACGATGGCGATCGATCTATCGAATGCGAGTGTGTGAATGTGTAGATGCTGCGTTCAACCGGTCTGCTTCGTTCGTTCTTTTCGATCTCTTTAACAAGAAATGGAATTTCAAAACGGAGAGTGCTAATGGAGGTAAATTTTATACATCTATTATATGTATGTACACTACTGTTCAAATGTATCCAGACACTGGTTTACTTTTAACAAGACTTAATTTCATTGAGAGGTTATGAATGAAAAAATATTTGTGGTGCATTTGTTCTTTGTTATTATTACTCCTGTATATAGTAAAACGTACGAAAGAATTCGCCTGCGGAATCAGTTTATTGCTCGAGAAGTTCTCTATCGTCAGGTTGTTTAATTTCCAACCTGTATAAGATTTTCTTAAATTGATTAGAAAACTTCCTTCTGATTATTTTTTATAATTTTATTAACTTGTCAATAGTTCTGGATACCGATGATAGTAGAAAATGTTGAAAAAACCTGATATACAAAGTATTTGTTGATGTGCATATTTTTATTTATATTTTAGTTTAACCAAAATATGTAGATACTTATTTCGTACTTTAAATATTAATATCTGCTCATACATGTTGGCGATGTTTTTAATATCGAAATTAATCTTAATTCATAGTGGAATTCATTTTCATCAGCCATCAATTCCATCGTTCATTTACTCGTTTCATTAATTTTTTTGACATTATTTGAATTTTATTTTAAATCAATGAGAAATTTTTCAAAAAATTTACTTAGCAATGTAACTAAAGAAGAATTATGTGTTTAATGAGAATGTACATATGTAACAAGAATGACAAGAAGTCACGTTAGGATCATCGCGAAAACCAGCGGTTCTCAGTATTCAAATGTGACATCGATAAAAATTGAATAGCTATTGTATTTATCTTGTCAGCTCTTTTCTGAAAACATAGGAGACAATAAATAAGTAAACAGCATAGGTTTACAGGGATTCACTGTGATCCGTAGAAGGAGACGAGTGGCAAAAGTGGGGCCTGATTTATTCGAAATTACGTTAGCCAGCGGCCATCGCGCGTTACCTAATTGAGAAACGCGATGGTCGGTGAGTTATTATCGCGGTGTAGAGCCGCAAATAGTTTTACGACTGTGAGAGAAACCATAAAACTGGGAAACAGGTCGGCAGATTCGAGGAAAACGTGGTAGACGAAACCGTGGTAGTTAGGAAAGGGTTAAGGCCCTGTTCAATTAGCGACAGGATAGCGTCAAGAAAGTTTCGATGCGGAGGGTAATTAATAAGAAACTTGTTTCCTTGCATCTGGACAGACGAAGACAGGGTAATCAGTCGTGATTTATGAAGGTAGAGCATTCTTATGGTATGGAAGGAAGATTTAATACGACGTGAAACAGAGAGTATCATTTTGTAGAGTGATGTAAAGGAGCTCGAGTTCAGTGATTGAATTTTTCGAACATCATGTACATGGAATATAGAGCAAATCGTGCTTTAGGAAATAGTAAAAAATATTTAAAGAAAAGGATTAGCGTTTAATTGGTCCAGGGTCTTCCATAACTGGTGCGTATAATCACGGGAACGAGGAATAACAATTTTTCATAAAAAGTTTCATATTCTAAAAGATTGGCATTAAATATTTTCTTAGCAAATACCTAACTTACGTTGCCTACTTATGTTTACTTATGTCTATTGCATTGGATAATGGAGAACACGCAGTGAAACAGGATATTGCACGATGCGATGAATTTGATTACTTCGCATAGAAATTTAATACGAATGCTAGAATCGTGTATTTCACAGAGTAAGAAGCATTTTCAGCAATTTTTAATGCAATAAAATATACCGTATACGAATATCCTGTTTCATTGTTTGTTCTCTAATGCGACTAGACAACTAAACTCGAAGGTGAGGAATCCATCCAATAAAGAGAAAAGGGAACAACGGAAGAACATTAGTGAACACTGGTCTCCCTCTTTTTCCTCCTTCTTTCACCGTGGCTTGAAACTTGCTTTTCTCGGTGTCTCCGCAAGTTAAGCGAAGAAAATAAGAAGGGAAGAGAAGACAGGGCTGGAAAGAAGGACGCAGAGAGAGGCGGAGGTCCGTTCCGTCTCTTTCCCTTGTTCCAGCTCTTGTTGGCTCTCCTTGTCTACCGCGACATAACGTGCCGTCGGCCACACGCGTCGACAAGTAGATAAACCGATTGATATACGACCTACATCCTACCTACCTTCTCTCTACCTTCGGCCGTGCGCTTACTCGCGCTCACGTGCACGTCGATTCGACGATCCCTCTTCATTGACCATTGCTTCTTACGATTAGAGTCGTCGTGGACATCGTGTAGAATTAACCCTATTATCATGGTCGAATTTATACAACACAATCGCGCGTCGTTAGGTTAACGTAATCGTTGAAGGAATTAGAGCTACATCATTTATTCTATCTACTTTTATACAAATTTTAGAAAGCGCGAAGATATACAATTCCTTCGTGTACGTTTATTCTCTATGGAATTTCAGAGAAGTCTATTTTTTGATTAATCGAGTAATTTTGCCCAGAATTTTATTTTCGGGCGAGATCGGCTCTTGTTCGATAATATTTTATAATTATAGCAATGTCTCGTAACTGAGCTGTTGAAAAAACTGCAAGACTGTTCGCTTTAACGGAAAGGGACGTAAATACGATGAGAAAAGTTACAAGTTGGCTTCTCTAATTCCTAATTCAGTCCACAAAATACACATGCTCTTCCATTCTCGTCAAAATCGCGTCTCAATCAAGCGGAGAGGAGAGGAGTTCCAAGCGAATCAACCGGTCTATTAATTTCCTTCAGCGGCATTTATTACCGACTCACATGCTAATGAGCAGAGTGAGTCAGAAGAGACAGCCAGCCTCTAAACTCTCGAGACGAAGCCAGTAAAACCGATCGTGCTTGCTTAGAAGATCCGCGAGGAGGAATTTCCCCGGATGCGGTTGCTCGGACAGGCCAACCGGCATTTATAGTCGTTCGAAAGCGGTTTCTCGGCAAGGATCTCGCGATACGCGGCACGAAGGCGACGATTTGTCCGAGAAATGGTAATCGGAGTCCCGCTGAGCTCGGTAACGAGATTCGAGCGGGCCCGAGGCCCTCGTTTCCCAGGGGGAGGATCGATTTAAACGTTCGCCAAGAAGGTCGAGATTCCTCGGCCCTGAGGAGTCCCGAGAGCGTTCCCGAATTTAGCGAAAGATTGCGACAGCCAGTCGTATATATCCTAGCATGCGCCAAAACGAACACAAGAGGATGCTTTAAGCTCGATGACAGTGCTGTCAACGCCTCTGAAGGAAGTACGTGGCGACAAAAGGAGTGGTTTTGGGAGTGAGGTATTACAATGGATCGTTTCGATCATTCTTTTGTGAAAGCAATCGCTTCCCGGATAAAACTGAGAGGGCAGGATTATTGGACAACGGAATGGAAATTAATTTGGAGAATTAGAATAATTAAAATTCCTGCTACTTAATCGTCGTACCATCTACTAAATTGTCGCTTTCGTAATTTCTCTCACAAGTATCTTCTTCCTCGTTCATTCATATCTCTAACGAGAAGCGCGCATATCCGAAACGAGTCGCGTTACATCATCCCCGATGAATCAACGCGGCGACCGCGGCAAGGTCCAAAGAAGCTGCGAAGCGCGTTCCTAGTGTCAATTTTACTCTGCAACTTCAGTCCATAATTCGAGACGCTTCAAGGCCGCGTGTCGGTGACAGCAGAGTTAAGAACAACGTTCGAAAAGAATACTGGAGAGGACGCGTTAAAAGACGTAGGCTTGCAACACGTTCGGAATCACGCGGCAAACGGACCGCGATGAAAAGAAAGAATAAAAAGAGTCAAGTGTATGGGGAGGAAAGAAAAGGAAGAAAAAGGAAAGAGAAAAAGAGAAACGTTGCGGGCCCGATGCCGGAGGTCGCGTCCATGTCGCGTTGCAAAAGTGTCGGTTCGCGTGCTACATCCGGCATGCAGTTCCATGCACGGTCCAACGCGTGGTCGTAAAGAAAAAAATATGGATGTGTCTCATCCCGGATTCAAATACACACCCTCGGCTCCCGGTGCCACATAAATTTAGTTCAAGCCGGTGTAAAGACAGCGATGCGCCGCATACCAAAACGTTCCTGTTCCGTGTTCTTCATGGTTAACAAAGTAGATCCCCGGGACGGACTGGCGTTTCTCCATCCTTCGTAATCTAGAAGCGTGCATCAAGGATTCGCATTTGAATCTGGAGAACATTCATGACTGACGGGAATTATATTCGGGACCTATCTTTTCGAACATGTTTCTGTTCTGGTCGGTTCTCGATCGTGTCCGTGTAGTGCAGGTTATTTTTCGGCATTTTTTTCAAATCGTTTTGGATATCTTTAGCGGTGATGTCGAAATTTTTCTTCTTGAGCGAGATGCAGGTATTATTTATTTTGTGGTTGCTGGATTGGTTGGATTTGGATTGATTGTCAAGATACCTCTCGTCACAGCTCTCATCGTGCGTTTGATTTCGGTGTACACGAACTTCTACCGTAGCATTCGATCGATACATTTTCATCATCCGCTTCAAGAATCCAATTCCAGACCACGCAGTCACCAGGTGGTACCCACAGGTACCCAACGTTCGAAAGATCCGGAAGGTTTAATTGGTCATTTCCGTTGGTCGATTATCGCCATTCTCCTGCCAGAGATAATAGTAGCGGCGTGGCCACAGTTACCACGATTTTTCGAGTGTTTCATAAAAGCAGCAACAGCCTCTAAACGGCAATAACAGCGAATGAATACGGTTGTTCGGGGACAGAGAGCCGAAGAGAGGAGAGCGAGAATATAAGGCAGTTATTTACGAGACAGCGCCGCGGCGTAACGAGCGTCCACGAGGCCAACGAACGACTAAGCGGCGCGACACCGATCTGTTCTGGCCACATCGTGAAATTTCACGCAACAAACGCGTTTGCGCTTACCCCTTAACCGCCTTAAACCTTTCCCGGATCGCACTCGATGGTTGATCAAATTTTACGTCTATATTCGAGGCTTACTGCTGTTTTATGATCATTCTCAGCTGGCGATTTCGTAAATGACTCGAGATCACTTCGTTAACGAAACACGTATCTCTGTACCCGATACTCTCGTGGAGAACGTAGGTCAGTAATTGTTGACGTTATTAACCAAGTATAGTCGATCTCTTTGTCGATTAGTGAAATAAACCTGCTACGTTTGAGTCTCGAATTCGTGCAAGTTTCGTATCACTCGTTCAACGAGTAGAGACCTGATCGAAATTGATCTGTCTTTACCAACTACTAATTCGGTGATCGTAGAAGGTTTCTAAAAACCCAATAGACAAATCGACACACTGCCGAATATCTCGAAATATCATTCTGCTTCGACCGATTTCTCCGCATAAGCCAAGGTCAGCGGAGAGGGTACCGACTAAAACCCTCGTCGAGAACTATTAACAACACCGGGAGTAAGCTCGAGGTGGGATCCAGACCCGAAAGGACTTTCGAATGTTACACCACTCTCGCTCTCGGATATTTATTATCAGGCGTCGATCGCATGAATCGCCAATCGATATGCCATTCGTGGCCGTCCAAGGAGCGGGACACCCCGCGGACGTTCTTGCGATGCTTGACACGACCTAACAAATGGCTGTTTTACATCGGCCAGAAAATGAAGCGAGCATGACGAGTTGATTTTCGGTCTCGGCGGGAGTGTACACTCCGCGAGGATGATGCCCACGGGAGGACTCTCTCCTGGCAGAGACAGAGGAACAGGACGAGGAACGGGACAAAGACGGAACTCTGGGAGGAAGAGAGAAGGGAAGATGAGTCGTGAGACAGACGTAGAAACGAGCCGGTCGATCAGATCGGCTAGGAGAAATAGAGACGAAGGGAACGAGTTAAAAAGAGAGGATTCCAGGTGAGGACCAATGACTGGAGGGAAAAAGGTCGAGCTGGAGGGGCAAGCAAGAGAGGAGACACTCCTACGGTCGAGAGGAACACGAGCCAAGAGGTGTTACTTGTCAGTCCTCGCCTCGAGGCAATGACAGCCGTAGCCAGGGAATTAGCATGGGATAATGGGACGCGGTTGGCCCGGTACCCCCACGGGGGCCAATGAGCAGCCACAAAACCGTAGCTGGAGCCGGGACGACGCTCGAAACGAGAACGATCGCGCCGAAACACTCGACTGGAAACTCAAATACCTCTGAGTCATACCTACCAAGTGTTTTTCTTCTACTATTTCTTCCCTTTTGTTTCATGTTCCTGTCGATGACGTTGATGCGCCACGGACTTGATCCGCTAGGATGCAGCGAACCATTTCGGAGGCGTTCGTTTCCCAATTCGAAGGGGTAGCGTGGCGGATTTTACGTTCGGGCAATGTATCTTCTTGGTTGTTTCTGGTACCGAGGCGGTTTGGTAATAAATCGGCTTCCTCGATGAAAAAGGTTGCGAAAATATAGTTTGTTAGAAAAACGACACAAGTACCGAAGAATGAGAATTCCAAAACGAGGAAAATCACACTTTAGAATCTCTTCGGTCTCTGTTTTTCCACGTCGAACAATCGAGAAAATCTTCGACTTTCAGGAACAATTTCTACAACTCAAACTCTTAACGTTTCCACGAAATTTCTAAAATTCGGTCCCCCGATAAATTCCACCTCTTATCGGCATCGTGTCACCGAAGTGCTCGAGCACGATGAACGACGCGTGTCCACCTCTTTCGAGCTAATCTCTCGATATGATAATTGAATTACCTCCCGTGCAGCATCGAATAACGAGAAAAGAGGGGAAGATCGAGTGGAAGCAGAACCAGGGATCGAGCGACAGGCAGCGTGTGACGAACCTCCACGCCCCTTCGTGACACCTCCACGTCGACCGGCTGTCACCGATCTTTTTCTCCGCTCAGAGACGCGGATGATCCCTTTGCGACACTCCCACATTCCCCGATGACGAGGCTAGATCACGTCCCTCGATAACGCTGCATCTGGGCCGCCTCGCCGCTGAATCGTTTGCGTTCTTCGAACCACAAGATGCCTCGTTGAAGACACCTCGTGCCAGGGGTGGAGATCGATTAATCCCTAGAAACTGTGACTCGTAAATCGATTTGGTATTTTTGGTGATCTTTCGCATTTTTGACAGACGCTTTCTATGATCGAAGACCATAGCTTGCACGACGTAAACCAAAATTTTCGTTCTTTACAGGAGTAGTCTTAAATTCCAATAGTTCCATTTTTAACTACGTTTCAAATCTTGGAAAACTTAGTTGCTATTTTATCAATTGGAAAGTTTTATTTTATATAGTTTTAGGCTATTAGTTAGTTATTCGTTTGGGCTATTACGAAGGTTTGCGCACGCTATTTAAAAATAAAGTCTATCAAACCAGAATTCTGAAATGTACGTAGTAAACTATTTCGCGCAGACGTCTGTGTGAAGAAATTTTGAAAAAATATCAATGCATGCAAAAGCTTTTAGAATGTGAATAAATTAGCCAATATCGCGGATACGTTCGCTCCGACATTTGAGAGCGCAACGATCACTCTTGAAGAGACCAGGTTCGATTCGCTTCAAACATTCCCAAGTTATCAGCGTGGGCGGGTTGACAGAGAGAAAGGACGAGAAGGTGAAAGATAGAGAATAGGCTGCGAAAGGACTCGTGTAATATGTTTACGGAGAAACGTGAGTCGAGAAATCTGCTGGCCCGGTTTGGCTCGCGTTTCCGCGGCTATAATTTGCATAAAACATCACGGTCATTCACTGCTTGGTAGCAACAACCATATCTAGACGGAGATTACAACTGCGTCCCGATTGATTTCGTAAATGTAATTAACGGCTATGGCCGACAGGCTGAAGCTACTTTACCTTCTGGCGATTAAATTCTTAAGAAGCAGCGGATGTCGAGGCGATTGCTGCGTTTTCTAACTAATAGGTATCAGGAAAGGTTTACAAGGTACAATAAAATTGCACTGAAAGATAACGTATGAAAGGTCCCATTCGAATATCTTGCATTTTTCAGCTAGATTATATCGATAAATTATTTAAATTGTCTGCAATATGGTTAATATTTTATCCTTCTTTATTTTGCATATCTCTGATTCGAAATAATGTCGCGAGATCTCCGATTATTATTTTCCTCGGTGCGTGAGAGAATAAGGTGTTGTGTCTTTAAATTAATATTCCTCGAAATATTGCAATAAATATTGTTACACGCGGCACATACCTATAATTATCGAACGTTCAATGACAAGAATTAAATGATTGCCACTCCTCGATCTGCCGATATAAAATACCTGCGATTGCGCAATCGGCATATCCTCGTATATCGGTATATCGTTGCATATATTTGTAAGTAGTAATTACCAGCGAAAATAAAATTCACAAAAATCTCGTTAATAGTATAAAATCTCATACTGGTCACTGTTCACCCAGTTTGCGGTATGACATAAAAAACGGTCCGCTCTAAAAGGATTAACACTCTCGCTAATGCGCGATACAGTCGATAGCAAAGTTCCACTTCAAACGAAACAGTCCGTAAAGCAACTACAACGTGAAAACAACGCAACAAGCTGCGTCAACGGCAAACGCGAAGCCCAATCGTTCCATAATTGTAGCTGTTCAAACCGTAGGCATCGTTCCAGCATCTCGCGTGTCTCGTCACCGGATTCCGGTGCAATTTTCCGCGGGACGACGCGTAAATCACCCTCGGCCGGCTCTCGCGCATTAAATGGACGCTGCACCTCCCAGAATTTCAATTACGAGCTCGCAACTATAAAGTCATTGCTGAATTATTGCCAACGAAGCGGAGTCGTAAGAAGGTTCCGATCCAGCACGTAGAATTAATTTCTCTAAAAGCGGCAATAATTCCTCGGTGAACCGTAGGTCGTACCGATCGGACAAGCGTTGCTTTCACGGTAGGAGAGGGACGTTAAACGTCAACGTCAATGTTCCGCGGGCGTAAATAATCGTTATTGTTAAAGCTCGGACCGGCAGCCAGCGTCTTTGCTCCTCTTTCTTCCTCCCTTTCTAGCCTCTTCTCCTCATTCTGCGTCTTTCAACTCTCGATGTCTCTTCCCTCTCTTCGTTCGTCCCTTCGTTCCTCGTCTCGCATTCTCTACGTTCGTCCTTTGGCTTTGTCTCCTTCTTTTCTTCCCTGGCCTCCGTCCGCGGACACAATGTCCGTTCCTCTTCGTAGCTCTTTCACTCTCTCGTCGTCCCGTGCGAGTTGTGACTGGTGAGTCACAACGAGGGCCCGCTCGCGTCGGCGGAGGTGGCTCTTGTCTCGTAATTTATAGATCGTGGCGAATCGTCGAAGGAAGACGGCGGAAGAGCCGCTGGACTCCTCGCGAGACAGTCTTCTCGATGCTCACCTCGCATATGTGTTTCCCGTCCGCTTCGTTCCATTCCGAGGTGACGATGCTTAACGGCGGCGCGTGAGGTTTATGAATTGAGAAGTTGAAACGAGAAACGATGCGAGTGGCAGAATGCAGGCGATTGGACGTGGTTATCGACGAGCTTGTAATTTTTACGAAAGATCTTCTTCCTTAGGGAAAAAGAAGTAAGTGGAACGCAATTACGTATGCGTGCTGCAATACTATACTATGTAATTTTAACTGCATCATAGAGTAACGTTTACAACGCAGCATAGGTACGGATACAGTGATTATAGCGTGTGTTTGAAACAGTATCACGAAACGATGTACCAACAACGCGAAGGTGGAGAAAACCTGGAACGTAGAATCGTACAAATCTCAAATACTGTTCGTTCTTGGCAGCTGGATAAATTGATAGCTCACAATTATTAATTATAGTCAATTTTTTAATCCGTTTAATTCCTTTTTACTCTCTATACCGATTCGGTTTAATTTATTACCGAGTTATACTGTTTGAATAATATAGATTTTTCACGCGTGCACTTTACTATGTAGTTAAAAGATTTTGCAAATTCTCTGTGCCGTTTGCTTCGTTCTGTTCACCGCGTTTGATTGATAGCAGGAAATTACATATCGAGATAATAATTAAATTAACATTAGAGTGCATTCATACTTGAATTCTATCAAGATCTGTACCCTCTGTATCATTAAACGATTTTTAACTCCAACTCTTTTTCTTTGCTTCGTGATTTCATTATTTCGAACGAGAGAGAACGAATTTTTCATAGAAATTTTATAACGCGGTTCAAACTTTTTTCATTTCGATCCCTTTGGCACAAACTTTACGCTTTAGTCGGCGGTATACGTTTCATCCACTCGTTTGTATCAAGAACGCTTCTACGTATCACCGTAAGAGCTGACGAGTCTCGCGCTTTCCAGTCGGATCGTCTATCTTCCCAACAGCTCCCTACGCCTGTCTCCCTTAATTAGCACGATGCTCGTATCAGCCTGAAAAAAATCTTGCGATATCGCCGGTTTTCTATGATCGACCTCTGCGGTATACCTAACCCAGGCGCCACGAGCCGGGGAATCATCTCCAGAAGTCGATGGGAACCGTGGTGGCTCGGTCTTCACATATTGTGCCAACAATTAGGTGAAAGGCGCTCCCACAGATCCTAGAAGCGGCGACTCGCGGTGCACCGAGGGAGAAAGAGAGGCCAGAGATCGAGAAAGAGACTTGCAGAAGGGGGGCAGGCGGGGGGGACTGGATCGTTTAATATACTTACCGAGCGACCAACCGACCTACCTACCTACCAACCTACCGGCTGGCGATGTAGTCAGTTACTACGTCGTGTACCGAGAGCAAGCCTGACAGAGACGGAGACGCGGTCGAGCAAAACATACCTCGTGTTCGCCCAAGGGGGACTAATCTAGCTGGTAGTTTGACGTGGCGATGATGCGGTAGTAACCTTTAGGTTACTTCTCCTTCTGCTACTCTTCGACCTGATATCCGCACCCACGGCTCTTCCATTCCTTCCTTTCTCATTCATCGACCTGGATCTTCTTCGTTTATGGATTTCTAGGTTTATTGGGTAGTTGGGTGGATGCGACAAGAGGAAGGATACTCGGTTCGAGAGAAATTTGCCCGTGGTTGTAATAAGAAAGGAAATAATAAAATTTGATTACGCTTAGGAGGATTTGTTAAATTTCATCTTGGAAAGATAACGCAGCTGGCTCATAGGACATTTTTTAATAATAAATATAAAAAAGAATTTGATATTTCCATAATGCTGACGTACACGTACCTATATTATAATTCTTGTCAACAGCAAGACGTCATAATCGTAAATTAATGAACAAGATTTAATTAAATATCGCATATTTGCCATTTTTACGCGTATGTTTATTCGTGACTTACAGGTTAATTCAACCATTAATTTTGTCTGGTAAAATAGGACTACCGTGTTTCTTCTTAATGGCCTGTTCTCACGCAGATTAGGATTATGGGTACATGCAGTGGATGCTGTTAGTAGGAGGGAATTTTTCGCATTCTTTCAGCACAAGCCATCAAAACTTCGCTTTCACTTTCGCCCACTGGTGTTTACTTTCCAAAATAATAGTTCGTGTCGACTAGTCACATAAATCTGGATTTATTCCTATCTCTTAAATTGCTTTAAAAAGTTATCTGCGTGCAATGTACGTACACAGAATCGTTACATAGGAAAACTTGTACGCAAGCAGAAACAAAATATTTTACTACAAGTCGTTTTCATTTCGAGCGAATGCCGTGCAGTATAATATCGAGGAACGCGATATCTTCATTGAAAGTTCGTGACGAGGCTATTATCTGAGTGACAATTGCCATTGCAACAGTGGACGAAACGTTGCCTAAATTAATTAACTATGCAACCGTAACCTTTACACGTTTCTTCCTGCATGTTGGCGTCCAAAGCGATTCCTACAGCATCCATATCCAGCTAGTTCTGTTTTCAGTTACCTTTCGACCGTTCGGATCGTTTCTTGATTTGCAGGTTGATTTAGCTATTAACTCCACTTAACGAGGCGCAGCTACCAGACTCATTATTAATAGTACGTTCTCACGCGAATTAACTCCGTAGACTTCTAACGAGAAATACTGATATTATGGTCTGTCTAATTGACAAGGAACGCTTTCCGCGATTGCTTAACAGATGCAGAACACCTGCACGAGGAAAAAGAGATATTTTACTGTTGCGTTCACGCTGTCAGGCTCGATTTCTATTGTAATCGGTTCATGCAAATGAAGGATTTAATTAAATAACTTTCACAGCCGCAAACGGATACTGTGGTACACAGCTTGTCCGTGATAATGTTGATTGGTTCTCGGATGCAATAGGTTAAGAAATGTAATATCTAGTTAATTAAGCGTTTGCTTTTTCTGATATTATAGTCGAGGATATAAAGATTTCACTTTTATTTGAAACAGTTGGCGTAAGTAAATCCTATTATTTAGGTTATCCTGATTAATTAGATTCAATTTTCTATCGCCGTAACTAGCCATTTGTTGAGAACAAGAATCAGCGCGCAGAATACATGCGACCGGTAAATAAATAATATTTCATTAATTTCCCCTTAACTCGTTACCTTTCCCATGCTCCTTTAATCACGGATCAGTTTTTTACACTTGGTAGTTGTGGCGATTAATTTCATAGATCGAATAATTAATTCGTTCGTCAAGGTAGAGCTACCAGTTTCTGTATTTGTGTATACAATCACCTGTTTCGTTATTAATAGGTGGCTCAGGCGGGAATTAATCACAAACGCAAACGTTGCTGCAAGAGTTGCGGTCATTTTTACAATTCCACGCGGCGTGGATGGAAAATATTGCCGCTGCTTTCGTAAAAGGGGCTCTGTAATTAGTCACGAAAGCAATTTCGCGAAACGTACGTTTACTTAGATAATTAACAATTATAAATAATACCGTTCTGATGTCAGTAGCGAATTATTACACTTGTAATTTTCTTCTCGTTATTTATCGTAAGGTATCGAGGTAAAAGAAAACGTAAAAACTTGTAAAGTGTTTTACGATCGAACGGATCGAGTTCTAGGATTGAACGGGAAACGGAGAAAAGTCAAAACGTTATGTTTAAAACAATTATATCTAATATGAAAGAAAATCAGTTGATCGCTCGATTTTAATATACAACACAACATTAATATACAATATACGACATAACGTATCGTACTTTTACCCATACGTGTATGAATCCTTCGCTAAGTGACTCTGTCATAAATGGCTTTTATTCAAGAATATTAATTACCCTTCATCGTAATCGATATTATAGAAATCAACCATCGATCAAACAGCTGTATCGAGACGACAACTATTACTTTCCATAATTATATTTCATTCCATTCGTATATACACAAGCGGTCACGTTCGTGTACAACGTTCCGCGATTATATTACATATCGTTTCACGTATAAGGCTAATTTAATCGCGATTAATAAAATTTCAAAGGAAAGTATTCCTGTTGTTGATCACAATAAGGCAGTTTGAATCCGTATAACCATAATTGTAATTGATAATTGATCGCGTGTCATACGTTGCACTATTATCATTGCGATCATTAATAATACGGTTCACATCAATTGTGATTATTAATAACACAGCCGTGGTGTAACGGGCAATGTAACTGGCGTTCAACTATGGGGTATTAATCTCCCTGTTAGTTTGACGTGACGATGATGCGGTAGTAACCTTTAAGTACTCTGCCTTCTGGCACTATTTAAGACGGTATCCACACCCACGGTTGCCTCTCTCTTTCTTCTCCCTTTCTATAATCCTATTTGGATTTTTTTTCCTTGGCCCTCGGTTCGTTCGTTCGTTCGTTCGTTCTCCCCTGAATACCATCACGTTTCAAAAGTTATGTCTTTCTAGAAGTTGAAAATCCGAGTTCGTTGCACCCTCGACTGTGGCATCCGAGCTATCGTTCAATTTGATGGCACATGAAATGCGCACCGGACCAACGATTCTACGCAGAAAACGGTTGTTGGCGTTGTCGTTTATTTCGATTTTCGTTGATTAATATACGCGCTACGTGCTAGCGAGAGCTTACGCGTTGTTACAAATACTCGGAGAAAGGTTCGGTGTAGGTGTTACTAATCGCCGTTTTTGATTAGCCCATTTGGTGAACGTTTAATTTCATTAAAAATATATGCCGTCCATATCGAAATATTCGCTAACGGATCCACAAGGAAACGTGTTAATTAATACATTTATAACGCGTAATACAAATCTCCGACAGAATAAGTCACGATATCCATTCTCTTACCTCTAAGTAATCTATGCAATTCCCACAATCCTGTTTTATCCGCGATAATCTATACTCCTGGCTTAATAAAGTAATTAACGAAGTACATCGCGTAATCGTTGGATACGAGGCAATTATATCGAGCGGCATTGATCGTGTCGGACGATTTTCAAATCGATAGGATCTTGGACACGTAATATGATTAGCCGCAACCCTCGCGTGCGGTCAAGACAAACAGAAACTACAGTGCTGCTTTTCTTTCCGTCCTTCTTCCCTCTCACCGTTTCTTTGACGCGACGATGGTACTGTAGTAATAACCTTTAGAGCAGTTAAGCGTTCACCTTTTGCTACTATAAAACGACGCTCGCTTTCTCACGTAACTCGTCTCTCTTTCTTTTCCTTTCTCTCTCTTTTCCTCTCTTAGCTGATTCCCCTGCAATATTGATGCCCTGCTGTCTTGACGTTTATATTTAATAACCAAGCTTTACACGGGTAGCCCCGATTGCGTGAAACTACGACCTACCGTATTCCATTAATACCTGCTGTTCCGAGTCGGCGTAGACCTGTTCGTTTTTGCTGTTAACGACCTACGATTACCGAGTAAACGCGGTGGTTATGTTCGATGAAGGGATTGACGAGCTATTTCTCGGATTACTCGGATTTCTGGCATCGTAGTTTCGTTCGGTTTCGTTTCTGACAAATCGTGATCGCGGAAGAGATCATTCAGAAACAAATGGGAGATATCGTAGTCCTCGCGTTCTCGATACCGATAAAACTTTGATTATTCGAGCTAGATTCGTGGCACACGCTGTTCCAATGGTCGAATAACTTTGCTTCTGTACGAGAGAAAATCGTTCACTTTCGACTATCTCGCGATAGGGATAAAGACGTAATAATTTCTTTCCATTTCCCCTCAAATTTTCCATTAGAAAGTTCCGCCGTACTAATGCGTTCGTATCTCACTTACCAAAGGTTTCAAATGCAAAACTCGGAATATGTTCGTGTTGGTACAGGTGCATTTCAAAGAGAGTCACGATATTTGCAACTCAAAGAAAGAAGTAACGATCGTTCTCCAAAGTGGACACAGTGAGTCGATAATCAATTTACGAGGCCTGAACGACGAACCTTGCGAACTTCGAGCACGCAAGGTCAGCCGCGTCGCACTAACGTTTCCGCGTTCGAAGAAACTGCGTCTCTGGCAGAGTGAAAGCGGCTCGTGGCATTGGTGCTATTATAGTAGCGATCGTCGAGTCGTTTTTCACCGACCTTTCCCCCCAAAACGGATCGCGGTCACGTCGGCTGCAACGCGAAGTTCACTTTCCGCCCGCGGAGGTGAGAGCTGCATGGGAAGCTTCTGCCCGCTACCTTACCACTTCGCACATGCTCATAACTTGTTCTTAAGTATGTGGAAACGCTCTCGTGCCATGGCAACGGACTTACGCGAGTCGAATTAACGCTGGCCATCGTGTGCCAATCGTTCGAGGTTAAGGGGATGCCGATAAATCTGCCTAATCCGCCGTTCCACGTGTCTAACGTTGTGCGCTTCATTTAGTTTTTGGAATGGAAAATTAGTATTTTCGTTGGTTCTGGTGTCAACGATTTTTGAACGGTCCTTGTATTTTCTAACATTCGGTATCTAGATAACCAACGCCATTTAAACGTTGCTTCCTAACCGGAAACCTAAACGCCTTTAGGGAATCGTTCGACGTTTAATTCAATTTCGTTGGAAGAAACGGTTCGCGTATTTACCTCGGGCAGAGCGTGGATCACCGATCGCGAGGCAAAAGTACAAAGTGGCCGTAAAGTGGTCGTAAAACACGGACTCGGTGCCTCGAAGATGGAAGAGGAGGAGGAAGAGGATACTTAGCAGTAATGTTTCGGCTGATAAATTATTCAGAGGCGCATGTTACGTGGAGGTAAAAGAGGAAACCTGGACAAAAATGGGGCTGTAGACATTGTAAAAATATTCCTAAATCCAGGTAAGACGGGAGACACGGAGATGGACGCGGAGGTGGAGAGGCGTGTAACGCTCGTCTCGGAAAGCGCGCATCAACGGGTCGTATTCAATCACCGTGACATTCAGCTCACGACTTTTGCCCCAGGAGGTGAGAGCAGCTTCCAGCAGAAGCATAAAGCGAACAGGATGCACCGTCTGCAATCTTGTACGCCCGCGCCGTGCGCCTCTCCGATCAGGCTTAAAGCCTGTTGCACAATCGCAAAATTCTGCACGAACCACGGACGTTCTATAGAAAAATCAAAGTCTCGCTGACCAAGTGAAAGCGATACGTTTTACACGTATTTCATACTTTACGACCATCTGATTCGAATTTTATCACGCTGCCTGTTCAATGGATCTCCGATGTGTTTCGTACAAGGTCGCAGGCATTGTGAAAAAATCGAATATTAAATGATACCGTGTACATATCCCGTTGAATGCACCTACCTCTCCTTCTTCCTCGATCGATCGATAACTGCAGGATATACGAGTACATTGTCGTCCTTCCGATAGATCTCCCAGGTGTTGTACGTTTTAATGCGCAAAATTCCATATCGCCGGTATAAAGTATCACGTTGTTCGAGGTAAATTTAACGACTATACGCGTTTAAAACGAGGTAAAACCGAGGTAAAAACGAGGTAAAAACGAGGTAAAAACGAAGCTGTAAAAATGTGCTTAAGAAACTCATCGTGAAACGTGTACCAGGAAGAAATACGTTTAAAAAGGCAGAAACGTATTCGAGCGGAGCATAGCTAATGTTTCAATGTTTGCCGATCCCTCCTGCCCCCTCTAACCGTTCGCCCGCCCAAGAGCCTCTTCCGGTCGCTGATACGTCTCTTTTTCGAATCCGGTAAAGCTAATTGAGTCAAGACGTACTGTTTCTCTACGGACGACGTATTGTGACAGGAATGATAATTTCGTGCAAACACTCGGCTATTTCACGCCTGCGGGAGGCCTGTCTCGATCACGAATACTCTGCTTATCCTTTTCTCCTTTTCTCGCCTCGTTCGTTTCTTCTCGCTTGTTACGATTCGCGTGACGACCATTCCGAAGCGATGCCTGGCTACGACTCATCAGAAACTCGTTTTAAATATACCACGATCTCGAGAACGGGACAATCAGAGACGACTTTAAATGACCCTGCGTTTCCATTTAAATCGCCAGTCCCGACGTGTTGATATTTCACTGTTCGAACATTATCGTCGTTGCCCCGTGATTTCGAACAGCTTCCTTGGCTAAATTGTGCGAGGTTCTGACGTTGAAAGCATCGTCCTGTCTTTCCTGCTTTTCACTTCGCTATTATGGACCTTATTTTTATTTTTTCTTTCTTTTTTTCTTATTACTATCGTACTTTGATTCGGTGTTTTATCAATATAGTTTTATTTATCTCCGACATTGAATTTCGTCGTTACAACGTCGTAGCGCTAGAACTAAACAACCAAAGCACGAAGTTGTAGTCAGCTATAATTTCTCTTCCTTGAAACAAAGAGAAGTTGTAGATAGTCGAGACCTACCTACCTACGATCCGTCAGAGTGTTGTACACCTTCGCAAAATCCTTCCTATTCGACTCGTCCCAGCAAGAAAGAAACGCGACCTGGGCTGCGTAGCGATGCATAGATCACCGTCAAAACCCTCGAACAGATCGAAACGGAAGAGAGAAAGAAAGGAAGCGGAGGTGGAGGCTGCTGGGTCGAAGTCGTCCATCAAAAGACCCTGAGGGGCCCATTAAAATAATTCAATTAAACGGACAACAAATCAGCCTCGGTTCGAGCAGAGATGCGAGGCATCGGGATGAACATGGTCATCCGATAACTTTCATCGGCTGGACTCGTCGGCCATGGAAAAAACGATGGGACGGCGGATTTCGTGAAAATGTGCTCGCTCGCGCTCGCGCGGCCCGCACAGAAGAAGAAGAAGAAGAAGAAGAAGGAGAAGAAGGAAATAAAGGCAAAAAAAAAGAGAGAAAAAAGAAGAAAAAAGTGCGGAACAGCGTTTTACGACTTGGCAAAATTTATTGGTAGGCCGGTAGGGTGGGACGTGCCCACAAGTACAATGCGATTCCCCGAAAGCACACGGAGAGGTGTCACGCATACTCGTGTCGTCTTATCTCTTTTCGAGAGAAAAGCAACAGAATCACCTCTCGCTCTCTCTCTCTAGCTCTCATACGTTTTCTCACACTCTTTCACGCACACATACGTTCTGTCTGTTTTTCACATTGTCACCGGGCTGACCGTGCGCCTCGGTTTACTTGTAAAGCTAGCGATACAGGAATATAGATATAGATACACGTTACAATATATAATTATAATAATTATAATATAATATATAATAATATATAATATAAAATATAATAATAACATTATTATCACTTCTATTAATCGGTAAAAACGTGAATACAGCTTCTACGGGGATCGAGAGGCCTATCGATTGGCTACGATGCGCATTGACTAACGACTATTCATTTTTTTAGTTTTCTTCCATAACGTTCGTCCAATAATTAATAATTATATAATAATAATAATAATAATAATACGCACGTGATAATCGCGTTGTTCGTAATACGATACAATATTAGAAAATATAGCGATAAATTGTCATTTTCAAGGTATATACAAAGCGCGACTTTGCTTTCTTTCCTTTTTTTTCCAACTTCGTTCCTTTTCTTTCCCTAACTTCCGTTCCGTTCCGGAGAAACAGGTCTCCCGAGAGGATGACAGTCGAATTTAATACAATTTCAATATCTCAAGGGATCGAGTCAAATTTTTTATAGCTTTCTGTCGATGTGATCGCCGCAGACTTTCGACGCTGACGAACAATTGACCGATCGATCCATCTCGAGCACCCTCGAGACGTCGCAGCTTACGAAAGTCGGAGTCGTTCAAATAATTATTTTTACTTCTCATCCACGCCGTGTGTAAGTGTTTAATTTACAATGTGGACGCGTTAAAACTAGTCCCGGAAATTTGTCGATCGCGACCGACACGCGACCATGTCAGAATGTATCCCTAAGAAGAAAGAGAAAAAAAAGTAAAAGGCAGCTGTGCAGCTCGAGTCGCGTGTAATACATCATCCTTTCAGGGAAGTATGAAATTTAAATTTTACGCAAAGTAATTATATTTTGATCGAACGTCCGGTGACGGAAAAAAGAAATAGTTGTTTCTTCGTCTATGGCGGTCTGGTTAAATACATTGTAAGATGACTGATGATTGTCCTGAATTTTGTACCTTTGATATTTCTTTTTCGTCCATTCGACAAGCACACGATCTTCGTCGAAAACTAATCTTGAAATTAATAGAAAAATATTCTTGAAGTAGAAAGCCAAGAATAAGACCTTGAGACCAAAAATTACCAATGACATCTTCAATGGATTCGAACGTGCCTGACCGGTTTCCGTTTTCTCCCAACGCTTTTCCCAACGCCGATGTTCAGCAACGAAGCCACGAGAAAGGTTACGAAGACGAAAGAACGATACGGTCGCGCCAACGGCCGTCCAGTCTAGGAAACGCTCGATAGCAATCGATCACGCCGTTCTCGATCGAACGGCCGAGGTTTCGTATCCGCGCGAAATCGAAGAGACACTTGCAGAGTCGACGGTTCATCCACTGGAAACCGATTCCAGCTGACTGCTATCTGCGTCAGCGGACTCGCCTTGTTTCACATTTCCAAGGTCGTCTGGTCGCGTCTCCGGCTAGACGTTGCTTCGCTCGCGATTTCGGTTCGCCTTGGTACGCTATGGGACCACCGAGATATCTTGATTCGATTCTTTCCGTTGGATCGCGTTGAATCACGCGGAACCGAGCCCTCGAGACGACTCGGCTGTGATCCTGATGGCCAGATGTTGATGTCGGGCGAAGAACGCGTCGCTCCAGGCTTGGGCGTGGTCCCACGGTAGCATCCGGTCCTCAGCAGCATCTTTGAAGCGGGTTATTACGCGGCCTAATTTGGAACTCTAGCCCGAGGTCCTCGTGTAACACTGTTGACACGGAGCCTTCCTTTTTTCTCCGCTTGTTGCCACCTGCTCGTGAAACGAGCGGATCTTCCAATTCAAATTAGCCGCTTCCGGGCCAACGTGAATCCCAATCGGCGATTCCGAGACCCCTTTGATATTGAAATTCAAATTTTTCGATGCTTCGTTCGCCGGATTCGTGGCCCTCGACGGGCATTTCTTTCGTGCGATTAATCAATCTGATCTTTTAATTTATTTCTGACCACCTTTCCAAAGATTCTCGTGCGTGTTACAGTTCCTTTAATAGTTTCCGATCGAAAGTTTCGAATTTGGTAAGGCGAGAATGGCAAGCGATGAAATTTCGATCTTACGGACGAAAGCGTGCGATGATTTTCTTCGTACGACCTTGGCCTCGTTGCTCTGTTCCCATGGATGCTCGAACTGAATTACGGCGGCTTTGCTTTCCATGATTAAGATGTTACTTAGCTCGGTCGGGAGAAAGCAGGAACCACGGGCGAGTAGATTTTTCGAGATAACGAAAACTGGTTGGGCATATACTTCGTGTTCTTCGAACGTGTCGCTGATAACGAAGTTAGATTTCCCTGTCTGCCTTTCCACGATCTTATGCAACTCCTGACTATCCTTCACCGGCGGACATTCGTTAAACACGTTCAAGTAGAACGATTTCGTTTGTTATCTCGCACGTTCTTCGAATTGTCGAGAAATTTCGATCGAGGAATGCTTGAAATACTCTCGAAAGATCATAGAGATCCGTTTAACGAATGTGAAACGTGTCGTGATCAGATCTTCGGTATTCTAACCTCCAGCTCTCGTCTTGGTGTGAATTCAACGATTCGATTAATTTGATTTTGCATGGAATCCTCGGGAGCCTCGTGCCGATGAAATTCTAACACGGTTGACACCATTGACGTGATTCTTCTTGTTTTGTTTCTGTCTCTCCATGTCTTTTGTCGCGATGAAAAGTCTCGATGACTTGCTGTGGCTGGCGTCTAGGTGTCTAGGCTCGGAATACGGGAAAGTGGCAGAAGCGAAAAAAATAAAAAAAAATAAAAAAAATAAAAAAAAAAAAGAATAATCGGAGAAGCGGAATGAAGGAGCGAGAAGCGAGGTTCGTAAGACAGGCGAGGAGACGATCAGTAATTACGGAACTGTTTCCCTTGCGACTCAGTAGGCTGACGCGCTGCGTCTTTTCGAGTTGATTAATTAATCGATCGACTCGGAATACCGACAGACGGACAACGAGAAGAATGGACGCGTGATCGGGTCAAAAGATTCTCGGAATTTCGACGTGGATTTTTATTTTCATCGTTGGATCGTTGTCGAGAGCTTTTTTTCTATCGTTTTTCGTGTCACGCTCGTTCTCCTTTCGTTTCTTTCCAACGCATGGTGTCTGAACATTTACCGAGTTCAGATCTCGTTCTTTCTACTGATTTTTCTTTCGTTTCTTAATTTTTGAATAGAACTGGAAGAAGAATAATTCAACATAATTCACGATCGACTCGATGTAAAGCAAGATTTCCAATTGAAGAGACGTTCCTGTGTTCGATCGTCATTTAAAATTACTATCTAGAAACTAATTCTTTCTGAACAGAACGGCCGACACGTTATTCCGTTTCTACATTTCATTTGCACGCTCGTATGTAGAAAATTCCATCGTCGTACGTTTATGTACATACGTACAGGCTTCGTCGAAATTCCAAAAAATATTTGTTGAACCACGACCAGGCGGCATGAAACTAGCCTAATCAGAAACAGAGAGAAACGCGTCTCTACGGGAGAAGATTTAGGATATTAGTTGGCCGGATGGCTTCTAGTACCTAGAGTAGCCATTCGAATAGCCATTTGAGTAGCCGTTGGAGCCCTTGTAGGGAACAGAGTGTATGCTCCTGGAACAAAGATGGTCGAAATCGGAAGATGAGGAAAATTCTCTTCAAGAAGTTGTCTGCTTCCTCTCCCTCTCCCTCACTTTTTTTTCTTCTCCTAATTAGCAAATCAAATTCCACCGCTTCGCGATTAGCGAGGGGGGCTGTTGTGCGCGCTCGTGTTAGTATCAGTAGAAATTAGAAGGCGATAAATGCGATCGTGGATCGTCGATCGTAGCGGAAACAGCGGAAGAATATCGAAAAAGGTGGATAGCGTTGATAGAAGTGTAGATCTTTTATAGCATGCTGGGTGTGTTATATCCTTCCTTGTTCTTTTTTCTTTATCTCGTGGTGGCGGTAGCAATGCACGGAATGGATGATCGTGCGTTGTTCTCGCGATTGCGACAGGGACATAACGCGGCAAATTTTGAGTGACGAGTACGATAAAAAAGAAATAAAAAGATAATAGAAACAAGAGGGGAAGACTATTTAAGTATATATAAATGTCAAACGATAGAGAAGAACGTGGATTGCAACTTTTTGTTGTTATGGGCTGTTGTTGAGTTGTTAGAATTTCTTTTTGTTGATCATGTTGATATTGTTGTTGTTGCGTGTACATTGTGTGTGTGTCAAGGTGCAGGAGGTTCAGAGCTCCCGCTCACCGCCACCCACATCTACAACAGAACAGAAAACAAGACCACCGCCGTTACATACAAGGTATCCATTAGTATCCACCAGTATCGAAGATTTATTTTATCGCTCGCTCGTTCGAACGTGCGTGCGCACGCTCGCTGGCTCGCACGTTCCATGCGGAGGCAGCATTATTTCAGACTGATTTATGGGTCAGACTGATCTTCAAAGTGCCAAGACGGCGTCATGGGAGGAAGGACGTGAACTTCGCGGATCTACGCGGATTCCCTCTCTACCTTCTTCGTTTTCCTACGCGAAATTACCACGGTGAAGGTGACACGTTACCACTACGCAAGGCCAATATGCCGCGAAAAGGTCACGCGTGAAAATGACCCGGTTCGCTCGATCGTCGACGAAATTCAGATCCAAAGACAATTAGCCGAATTATCAAAAAAGTATTCTCTTCTCGTTGTGTTCAAAATCAATCGAGCAATCAATGATTTTCTAATACAAACTGATTTTCTAAAAAGTTGATTTCTCTGCTCTTCGTCCTTTCACTATTTCGTGCACGAATGCCAAATATCTCTTCTTAAATATTTTAGAACAATATTTTATGTATCCTTTTCTTCATATACCTTTATATACATTGTGTTCCTTCTCCAGCTATTAATTTTTAGAGTTTTGCATTATGTTAGAGCGGAGGTTGCTACTAATTGTTAAGTGATTTACGAAGTTGCGAGACCGGTACACGATACGCCAAATCATTCTCGTTCCTGATAAGTAAATTTCGTTTTTAATGAAGCGATGTCAACCGCCGGAGATATCGACGTTTTTATTAACTCCATGGTATTTCCGTAAAAGCAGTAACTTTTTCGTTTAAATTATACCTTTATATATCATGCATTTTATGCTAGCTCGAGCATTCGAATTACTACGTTTAATATCGAACAAGAAGAATAACAGACGTTTCGTCTCTCAGAATTGCTTGAAATACTGGTAATTTCAGTCAAATTAAAGTTGTACGTAAATCATGTAATTTTGGAGGCTTGATTAAAAATTCCCAGCGATTTTAAATTTCAAATTCTTTTCTTCTTCGTATTAACAAAATCGTTTATTTTCTTTGCAATTAGCGAAATTGCAAGAAATATAATTGTTTATTGTTTATAGGATGGAACTAAAATGAAAAATGTTATCTAACAACACGCGAAGTATATATTTCTTGAAATGGAAAGTGCGATTTCATAAACGAAGAAGTTTCCGCTTTTCGTATCAACGATACAAAACTTTATGGAAATTTGCATTGGCGGAAATATTTGGCTGTCAGTGTGCAAAAAATTACGATTATTAGGGGTGTATTTTATATTCGTTTGACGTTTCATAGCCAATTCATATTTGATTGCCGATTGTCGACGACCGACGGGTCGCGAAGTTACGTCCGGCTGGAGCGAGCGAACTTTCGCTTTTCAATTCTCGCGTTTTATCGTAAAAAGCTAGCTATTTTCGCGAATATTTGCTAAAACAATGAAATTCGTTGTGCCAGAACACGTAAATCTAATTGACGAACAAAATTTATCACGAAATATCTCGTCACTCGTCGAAACACGTTATAATACGTCTTGAAATAGAAAAAACTTCGTTATTTCACAGGATATTGCATAAAATTATCCATCTTCGATATTTTACCGTACTTTTAAAAATTCGCATAGAACGGGATTACGAAATTTCACGAGGTAAACCTTTTCGCATGGAAAGTGCGGCGAAAGTTTCAAACGTCAAATTCTTAACCATATTTCTCGTTTTATCGAATACGAAAAATGTATTTTTATTTTGGACGAACGTGTCTGTGCTTCGTTCGACGACGATTATTCTCAACCGAGTTTCTCGACGCGATTTCGCATTGAAACGACGATGGTTCCGTCATGATGGGAAAGGAAAAGGATTGACGAATCGTCGATGGGAAATCATCCAGCAGGATGAATCACTAAATGAAGTACTGTCTTCGTTGGATTATACTTTTTCGTCTTACAAAAGGTCCTACTGGTGACCCGACCGGTTTTCGAAGTGGTCCCTATGTTCTTGCTCGCTTGGGTCAATACACAATATGCGCGGCTAGTTCGTTTTAAATCGATAGGTTTCGAACGAATGCACTTTCGTCGTATTTTACCAACTAAACGGGACTGAGAATCGAATGGAACGGAACTACCATCGAAATTTCGGGAAACGACTCGCTTCGAAACGTTATAACGTTGAATTTATTCGTTATTTCTTTGTGGAAATGCAATTTATGTTTCGTTTAAAAAGTTCCTTCGGTAATATTGCCTTGCTTTTATTACCGAAACGTGATTTTTGTTTTACATTTTGAAACAAATGTACGAGAAGAATTTAACGACTGTATTTAAAGAAAATATTCGACGAATAACAATGTTTGACTATGCTAAGAGTATTCGGCAGAAACGTCAACTTCTGTAGCTGAGTTTTTTTTCGCGAGTTTTAACTTTTCCTTCAGATCACAATTTTATCACCGAACCTACGTTTATAGTTGTCGGAAACGCGAAGATTCTTCTGATAAATTTTCGAAAAACGATTATGCCTGTTAATTTTTCTTTCACATGACACTTGAATTTTGCAACGTATCGAGGTTAATACTTTAGCGTTAGAAACCACCGAAACGACGAACAGTTTAACGAAAGGAATCGGAAAAAATTTGTTAAATCACTCCGCTCATCTCTTTGTCATATTTCCACAAAAATTTTTTAACGCGAACACTGCCATACGGCTATCGGCGCAAACATCGCGAAAAAGATATCGATTTTTCATGTTAAAACACAAATTTCAACATTTTCTGACCGGAATTTTATCAAGGTATTCGAGAACATCGATTCGAGTACGCCCGACACGAAAGATATCGATTTATCACTGTTCGAACTTTACGTTACCGCACTTCACGTTCAAGAACATTCGCGACGGAACACGAATCGAGCACAGACACGTCTTTCAGCTACTGTCAATCTTCGAACGAGCCGTAGCGATCGGTTTTTCGGGACCAGCTCCGAGAAAGTGACCGCGCGATCGACACCAGACGTCGAGAAACACGTCAACGAAATTCGTCTTCAGACACCAGGATCACGTCGAACTTCACCACAATCTCTCCTCGAAATGGCCACGAGCTCGTCGAGTCTGTCAGTGTCACGGGCACGGTGCGCGACCTTTTCAGCTCGCACTAGTTCATTCATAATCATCACTCGATGCAACTTGCTATCGCGACACGGCAATCCACGATCAACCACATCACCACGGGACCGAACGAACAAAAAAAAAAAAAAAGACATAAGAAAAAGAAGAAAAAGAGCAGAAAACAAAGTATAAGAAAGACTACTGCACTGTTAACCCGTACAGAGACGAAAAATAGCGATCCTGGGTCTGATGGACGTCTGGTCAGCGCGAAAATCAACCACGGAATTAGTCCCGTCGCCGAGCGGCGAATTAGAACAGACTCGATAAAAAAAATGTTCATATGTACGTATATACGTGTCTCTATATATGTATCTACATATACACGGATATATAATAGAGGCATATAACAGACGTATGCACGTACATAGATATTTAAAAGAATATTCCGGGCGAAATGTACCTGTGTTGCTTGAGGTTATCCTGTCGCTTGAAGGACTTTCCGCAGACCTCACAGGTGAAGGTCACGTCGTCCTTATGGCTGCGCTCGTGGATCATGAGGTTGTAGGGCTTCGTGAAGCGCCGCTGGCAGTACTTGCAGACGAACTCTACCGTGCACTTGGCGCGCATCTTCTGCCGGCGGCCGAACTCCCTGCCGTGCCCCTCTGTCTCCATCGGCATTATCGCGAACATCCTTATAAATTCCCACCGCTCCTTCTCTTGGTCGACTCTCTGTCTCCTTTCCCTCTACCTCCTCTCTCGCGGTCCTGCTAACGCCTCGAGTCACTCCCTCCACCAGGTTACAAGCCTATAACGGCGTCTCTGTCCCTCTTGTCCCGACAAGGGGCACGTTTTCTCTCTTTCACCGAGCTTCCTCTCTCCTTTTGGTCCCTCTCTCACGATGCTCTCTCGGTGTCGCTCTTCTCCTCCTGCGCAAACCTAGTCCCGACCGGCTAACTCCTGCGAGTGAGATCACTCGGCCTGTACCTCCTCGCGGGAACACGCTCTCTCTCTCTCTCTTCTTTTTTTCGTTCTCCTTCTTTTTCTCTCCTAGCTCTCTCTACCTGCGGGAAATAAAGGAGCAATGATTTTCGGATCGATTCCCGGAGACGCGACCGCTCGATCCGCGCTGCATGGCAACGATTAGGTACCGGAATGGTACCTAAAACCCGGCGGGGACAAGCGACGCGACGTCGTTGCGATTTTAAAACGGTGACGCTTTGCGGCTCGGAAAGATCGTATTTTTAATAGTACCACGCAGACGAGCGTGCGATCCCACCGTTGGCAATGCGCAGACGCACGTCGTCACCGCTGCGAAATCGCAATCGCATCGCTCTTTTGTATCGAGGTTTGAGGATTTCTCATAGAAATGCGAAATAGTCGTAACGATTGCGTAGCAGATTCTTCTATGCAACCGATGATTCCTAACGGACGTATACTCGAACGAGAGATATTCCCAATGAAGATTTCGCATTTTTACGTGATTCCAATTTACGGAATTTTGATGTTGCTGATCGTGCAACACAATGGCAGCGAAAGATCGACGGAAGTAAAAAATTCGTAAGATGGAGATTGGTCCACCGAATGCGTTGGTGGTATTGCATCATTAGATATACGAACACGCCAAATTATATCGGTGATGTGGTGCGATTCGACGAGTTTAGCTGTGATGCAAGCGATCGACGCGCCGTCGATTTCGCAGTAGTAACGCTGTATGATTCGACAGGCACATGGGTATTTTCCACGAAGAACGTTAAGAAGAGGTTGCTCGAAGGTACTCGAAGGTGCATCTTGAAAGAATCGCGCTTTACCGAGATACGCAGTTTTGCTTGGAATCGTGCTTAGAAAGTTACCTCGAACAAGTAGTGATAGTAAATAATTACTTGTACAGTCTCCGAGATGAGGCTCGAAGCAATCGAGAAACTTACGAGTATGGGATTAATGGAGCACACGGTGCTATCTCCTTGGACAAGATTCGATCTCGTTGATCCATGAAAATCGTAATTTTGCCTGTGGACTGAATACGAAGATGGTCGAAGAATTGAGCGAAGGGAAATGTACGTAAAGATGTGTCGACTTTCGAACGAACAAGACAGAAACACCACTATCCTCGACGTGCTATTCTTAGAATGCTAACAGCTTTTTGCACGAAAGATTGACACGTAGAAACGCGAATCCTTTTGCGTGAAAACTTGAGAAAGAAGTACTATGTTTCTGAACGTTTCATCCCGTAGAAACTGGTCTTAAAACTTACGAATCGTATAATCAAATCAATCCTGTTGTACAAACTACGGTTTCCAAATAGCTTTATCGCTAGAAACGGCGAGACTGTCAGCGATGCGGGCTGTCCATCGGGTCCTCCGCTCTTCGACGTCTGCTGTCCGACTAGTTACAGAGGAGTGGAAGAAGGGGTGTTCGGAAGTAACGAAGCAAGTTAAAAACGAACGCAACGCCGGAGGAAGCTTATTGCTCGGCGAGTCGTCGAAAAGAGAGGTCCCGCGGAGTGGAGAGGCAGCAATAAAAAAGGCCCCCGGGGTCTGATCGCGGGGTCCGCCGCGGCCATTGTGCAGGAGCCACGTCCGGTGCTACTGGTAGCACAAGGTAAGCACACGGCGCACGCTCGAATAAAGTGGCGTGTCCGAATGAGTAATAAGCGTGGCTGGGCGTATCCCGGTTGGTTAGGCTGCCTAACGGCGGTGGGGCCTAATCGGAGCTGCGTGTTACGCACGAATCTGCTCTACCCGCTTTTTGCTTTCCGCCTCTCCGTTTCGTTTCAGGCGAACCGCCAGATCGGAGCACGCATCCGTGATTCGTCTATTCGAGATTGCGTGTAGGCGAAGAATTCCAATTATTCTCACAAAAATGTCGCCCTTAGCTCAGATATGCTTCGACGTTTCTCTCTTACGATATCTCTGAATATATCTCTGCCATTTGGAGTTTGAATCAAACGTATTTTACGTCCGGCTTATCGCCAATTCGTAACATCGCTGATTCATGGGTATAACGTGAAATTTACGCGATTCTGAATCGAAAAGGGGAAAGTTTATTCTTGGAATTTACTATTATTTACGCCACCTATTTTTGGTTTGACATCGGTGTTATATAGCAAGGGGTTGATCGTCGGTTCACCGGCTATAAATGCAATTGCGTTATACTTTAGTATATTTTAAACGAATTTTGAAGTTCGATTGAAAATAATGGAGTAGAATGGCAGTCTCGATCGAAGAGGATCTCGTTAAGTAGAATAGTCCGATCGATAGTTCGTTCTCGATTTTTCTGTATAGTCTACCTCGTTCGTCCTTTTCTATCGTCGCTGCTAGATTATCATTCTGAAATTCTACGGTATTCACCTTAACTTTTAACATTCGGAGCAACAGAAATTTTTCTTGCACTTGCGGGTTCTTTTAACGTTGATCTTCCGAATTGAAACAATTATACCGATTTTCTTTTTTCTACCTTCCTTCCGAATTCTTCCAATATCTATCGGAAAACGAAGATTCTTATTTTGAAATCTCTAGAAATTTCTATCACGTTACTCGATATTAATTTTACCAGAAGCAATCATCAGGCACAATGTCGAATCTCGTGTCAATAGTCAAGTTCGTCCATACGCCTGTCGTAATCAAGAGGTCAAAGCTAATGTATGATAATGTATGATAATAGGATGTATATGGAAGCCCGCAGTTATGATCGCGTAGTACGTCGGAGGTATCTGCGAATGAACATACCCACGCAAATTATGTAGCCATATAGAGGTGAATTTTACGTTATCGACAGACGATCTTCGTTTACCTTGAGAAATACGTAAGAAAAGTGAGCGAAATGCCATTTATTCTTATTCCGTCCGATCTTGCACGTTTTTTCCACTGACTGTTTCTCTAAATTGGAAAATATCAAGCGTGTACGCTCGAAGGTTAAGAATACCGGTATAGCTTTTATGGACGGGGTCCTTCGCGCGGTCACGACACTGTCATCGTAAAATACGATTTCGATTCATCGTAAGGAATAATGGAGTTGTTTAGGGGGCTGTGAGGAGAATAAAATCATAGCGTTAAACCGGGCAACTGAGATTTCTTAATCCTGTTAGACACGCGTGCTGCAATTCGATCAGGCTGTCGCGTTCTAAGAACACCGATGCTAACGCGTGTTTCACTCGTGAACACGGGCACGTCCCACGAAAGTTAAAGCGTACTTGTCATCCGCCGAAAGTTATCGTTTCGGATCGGTCGTGGAAACGTGGTCGTGATTCGCATGGATATGCGACTGCTTCTTTTCGGCGGGAAAATTACGCTTCTTAGGTAGCCACGAGTCTATCGCGGAGATTTCAAAGTATTCAATGTTAGATCGTATGGAATGGCCGACTTTTCCACTAAATACTACGCTGTTTAGAAACAATGCCACCGTTTAACCATGCTCTCTCACGATCCAATCTCTCGCCATCGTCTCACAGTCAGAGACTATTCTGAGAACTCGTTCAAATCCTATTCGTCCTACATCTATCTCGGAAGACAGTCGTTTCAATCGACTCTGATAACCATAATCGCTGCTTAACCCCTCTTAATACCGGCACAAACCCTGCAAGTATTTCCCATTGACCGTCAGAAGCACCTAATCCGCTTAAAACTCCAATTAGGTCAAGCTGCGCTAATGGCGCGGAATTTTCCACGTCGCTTTCGTAATGAGTCATTGACCTTACAAGAGCAACTGGATTGTCAATCGCAGCTGCGATATTCCAGTTACGAAGATTCATACCGATTAACCCCTCGTCCAAGGGTCAACGTTAAATATTCCACCCCCAAGGAACTGGCAACGTGCTGGAGGGTTGTCCTCGGCTCTGGTGATCTCGTTCCTCCGACAGAAGCGTTCTTTCGGAAGGGAAAGGGATTGCCTCGCGACTGTCGACGAAGACAAGAGGTTCCCGCGTTTACGCTCGGTCCCTCGCGAGCAAAAGGACGGAGGGCACGGATGAAGAGGCAGCCAATCAAAGAGAGGACGGAGTGGAGCCAACCAAGAAGCTCGCCTCGACGTGCGTGCACCCGTTCTCGTATGTATAGAGGAATAAAGAAGGGAGCAGTAGCCTTCGTTCGTTCGTCGGTAGCCAACCAAAGAGAAGCTGCTACTGTGCACCGCCCTACCGCCGACTACCGGTTTTCGGCCAGTCGCTACCGAACCTCCAGAGAAATCCACCAAGCGGAACCACACCCTCCTCCTCTGGATCGACGTGGTACCCTGGTACTGGAAAGTAGCGCGGGCTCAACGTGCAAGGGCTTGTTCGTCTTGGAAGGGCGATTCCTTATTACAATTCTTCCCTGGCATCCAATAGGAAGGGAAATGCCGAGACGATCGATGGCGAAGCTTTTGGGACGTTGGATCGATCGAAGGGTCGACCCTTTTGCGGTCAACCGGATCGTACTCAGCGACTTAGCTTTGAAAGTTGTTGGCTCGTTATCGAGTTAGTTGGATATAGTTTGATCAAGGGGGTTGAGAATGTTTGCGAGGGTGAACGATCGAAAGAATGCGAGATGTGAATGTCGAGATTCTTACCGTTGATAGAAATTTTCGATAAAAACTTTGAGAGAAAGGGTTGATTACGAGATTTGCATCGATGAAGGATCGAGAAATTAAGTATTTGGAAAATGTCAAGGGTATATACTGGATTAAGACTATCGTCCGGATATTATAATTCGTTCAATCAGAGTACGCGGGACAACGAATTCGAACCTGAGCCACTAGTGGTTACGTTTCGAATCAATCACGTTTCTCCAAACATAAAAAAAAGCTATTACACCAATGGCACTGGTTTGAGAGCGTTCGACGAATAAAAGATTCGGTACCGCGTAGCCTGGTAGCCAATCAAAATGAACCAGCTACCGTGTACCGCCCTGTGGCACGCTACCGGTTTTGGGCCAGTCACCACGAAGACTCGAGAGACATCAACGAATGTGGACCACACCTTTTCCCGCCCGCGCGTTTCCAAGTGCAATGAAGCGCGAACCAACAGTCACGAATATTAATTCGATAAGAATGAAAATCGAAACAAATTATACGAGAAAGGGAATTACGGATAGTTAAAAATATTCCAATTTTAGGGCCTGTAGGATAAAAGATATTCTGTAAAAAGACCAAACAGTATCAAACTATTACGGTAAATAATGTAAACAACGAAGATGGAAAGGTGTCATCGGTGAATTTTCATCGTATCGCGCGAGAGCAAACTGTCACGAGCAAGAGGAGGCCGTGACTAAGAAAAAAAGTGACGAAAGACGCACTTACCGGTCAAAGTAGAAAGCACACGCTTCGTAGTTCCCTCTGAGGACGCGATGTTTGCCGGACTTCTGGTCAAATAAACGTCCCTTTGAAATTTCTTTGGAACTGGTCAGCGAATATGCGTGCGTTTGTTATCCGCGTAGGGGAACGAGGGAGTGTGAGAAAGAAAGGGAAGAGAATCCTTGAAAACTGGTTGGAGACGTTGAGATTCTCTATTGGATTCTCTATCGAACGTGTGTCGGGATGCTGTCTTCCGGGCTGACAGGTCTGGACCGTTTGGGTGCGCGGCGTCGACTGAAGCTCCGTTTGCCCGCTCGGTTCGCTGGTAGCCCGAATAGGTAGGCACACCAGAAGACGGTAGGATGCCGTGTGTAACCGCCAAAGGTCTCCTTCGTCGTCGTCGTCTCGCTTCTTCTGGTTGGAGGACCGGGAGACACCTCCCTACCGAACCAACTCACCGATGCCCACCAGTTGTGTCGTTTCGTTCGTGTGAGCCTCTCTTGATTCTACCAGAAACGCTTCAGGATCTTCCTTCCTTGAACAACGTTGCCACTACTAGTAGTAGTAGGACTATAAAAGTAGTAGTAGTAGTAGTAGTAGTAGTAGTAGTAGTAGTAGTAGTAGTAGTAGTAGTAATAGTAGTGGTGGTAGTGAAGAGAAACGTAGAAGAGGAGGTAAGGATCGAAGGATCGCGGAGGAGGAACGGGAGCAGAAGAAGGAAAAGGAAGAGAGGGCTAAACGAAGAGGAAGACGCGTTTCTTATCCTCGGAACTTGTCTCTCTTTCCTTTTGGTGTCCTTGTCTGACCAGTCGCCGAATAGCAGCGTGGTTATTCACAAATCCTTCGATGACGCGGCTTCCTGAGCTCCTGGGATAGTGGTCATCCGCCCTCCCCTTGCTCCAACTGTTCCTCAAGTTGCTCCCTCTCTTCCACGATCCCTTCCACCGGGGTCCGATAGGACCGCCCTCGTAACCGTTGAATCAGAGAGCATCCCTCTTCGCCCACGCGATAGACCCTTTTCGAAACGGTCTTCCCACTCTTCGAAGAATACCGGCCAAGAGTTCTTTCGTTTTCGCCCTCTCTCTGCATGCCTGCCCCCCGCGGGGGCGGTAGCTAGGCCAAAGTACAAAGGAGGTAGCGGTGCTGGCCGAGCCACCGCGACTATTACTCATTTACCGATCTCTCCGATTTTCGTCTCCAACCGCGAAAATTTGTTTGCCGTTTCGGCAAAAAGAATCTAGCCTTAGAAGCTAAGCAAATTCGCCTGGAACGCGGCGTGAAACGTCAAAAGGCAGTACGCCGGTGTACGTGTCACAGCTTTGGACCTGTCGCCTTTGTCGTCGAACAGCGGCCAAAACGAGTTCGCGTCGTGTGTCAATCTGCTCGCCCACGCGAAAAAGCGGATCAGCTGGAATCGGTTCCTGGAAGAGGATCCGCGGCAGCGGTGATCTCTTTGTCTCTATCGAGGCCTCTCTCGAGGCCAGAAAGAGTGACGCTGACGAAGGTGTGGGAGGAAGCGGAGGTGGAAGGAGCGTGCAAGAACGAAGAGCGGGGGCTGACGCGATGCCGCGGGGGTTCCCAGGGCACGTGGGAAATGCACAGTAGTCGATGTCAATCCCCCCACCAGCCGGCGGCCAGCGTGGGTCCTGTCGGTCCCCGTCGGACCCCACTACGGCCCACTGCGGACCCGGAGAGCCATCGCCAGCGTACAGGGTACCGCCCAGCGAGATCTCGCGGTATCGCTTCATTGGACGATTCAATGGGCTATCGCCTCCTTCGCGAGCCACCAGGATGATCGAGTGGTGGAAAAATTCCACGGGAAAGGCTGGCGGATCGCGTGGAAGAAGGAGCGACCGAAGAAGACCAGTGAGCGATCGGCAACAAAGAGAACGCCGACGTACCGCTTGGAATCCGATTGTAGCCACCGGGCAGCGTCTCCACGCCGGTCCGGACCGATCTAGCCGAAGATGAAGACGACAACGATGACGGGGAAAAGACGTTTCCAAGGGCTCTGTCCGACCCAACTTCTTCGCCGCGTCTGATCTCTTCGATAGGAATATTTAGGGAAGCAAAATGAAAACCGGCATCCGCGAGCAAAGGATTAGGTTTCTTCGAGATTTCCCTCGCAGATACGCGTGGAAATCGATGACAGCAATTCCGATGCTGACACAGCTAGAAATTTATGGGAATTTATGACAGCCACTGGGCTACAGCCTTAATGAAAAACGGTGACGAAGGCGATCGCTTCGGCCACTGTTGTTCGCGCGATGGTCATTAATTCCGTCGAGATGGATCCCTCGAGAAATTTGAGACATTCGAATCCTATACCGAATTCCTTTGAAGATCGAGCAGGGTATGTTAGAAAATAGATAAAGCGCGGGTGAATTGATTTTTGCCCGTTATCGCCTGTCATTCCAATTGCCAATCCGCTGGACGTCTCTTTTCATTTCTCTCATTTGAGAATTTCCATAAATTTGCAAGTATTAAATCGCAAATTGCATCGTACGAGTTCTAGGATCGATACGTATCGTCGACATTATATCGTCGATATTGTACAAAGATGCCGAGAACCATGAAATATTGAAAATGTTATCGATTGTCGGAGGGCACTCTTAGGTAACAAATTCTGCAATTGTAATCGTTCTCACACAGACTGCTAATTTACGTGGGTCTTTGTAAAATTTGTTGTCGAGCAAAATGCCCGATATTGCGAGTCAAGCTGTAGATATATCGGAGGAATATTTCAGCAACAAAATTGAAAAATTCGACTCAAGATAGACTAAGAGCAGTCGCAGACAGCTTTCCCGAATAGATCTGTTTCCTTTGCAATTGATCTAACGATTAAATGAATGGTGCTTAAATCGAAAAATTCTCTTCCCAAGCGTACACTTACGAGGAGATGGCGAACGAAGTTGACCGAAATATATCTTGCCATTGCTTGTTAATTAACGACCGTATGAGTTACGAAAAGTTAGCAGAACCGAGATAGAACCGGTCGATAAAACTTTAACAGACCGAAGGGTAAAACGGAACTTGTTAATAAAATCCTGGTCGTAACGAAGGGAAGTAATAAATCTTTTAAATCCCATAGAACGAAAACACGTTCAGATAAAAGAATGAAACGAGGAGAATGCGTTGGTCGACAAGATTGACAGGCGACAAACCTGTGATAAGGATGTTTACGGAGGACGTATTGCCGAAAACTATGCAAACATCGATCACGAAGATAACGTCTTGGGTTTTTGGTTTCCTGTGCCGAGTTCAAAGAAGTATCCGGAGAAACTGAAAAATTGACCCTATATGTAAAATCGATATATATCAAGTAATCTGATTTTTATTTGACCTCTAACCTTTTATTTAACCTGAACTGTCCTGCGATTAATCGCAATCCGGTAAAGAGTTTTAAAAGCTTCGTAAGCTTGATAAGTATCTAAGCGATCTAACCTCAATATCAGTAACAAAACTTGGCGAAGCTATCGTCTACCTTTAAGATCTTACATTTTTCGACTTAATAAGTTTCTCTCCTTTCGAATCGTGTCGTATCGTATATTCTTCCGCAACAACCGCGAACTAACGTAAAATGGGTTTAATAACACGTTGCAATAAATTAGCCTAGAAACACAGATGTAGTTAGAGAAAGTAAAACATATATTAACAACAAGGAATTTGAAGCAACGCGTTAATGATTTCTGCCAGAGGAAAGCGATACGAATAACGAATAATTTCCATGATCGTCGGACGCTGTTTGTTCGAATCTTTTCGCTTGTTTGCGCAACGGTGATCCCTTGTACATTACGTAATGAGAAATTTAGAAAGACGGCGTACGACTTGTGTGTCATTAGCGGCGGGATGACGCGCATTACGTAAAGTTAAAATCAACTAGACGACTTAGGCTGGGTTATACATGAACTTTACCTGGTTTCAATGGACAGTGGAATAGGCCGCTGATCGGACCAAGCGTAAGTAGAACGAGCATTCGCGATGTACGGCGTAAAGATATAAGAGGAGACAAATATTTTATCGTATCAGGACCTTCGTATTATCGCTTTCGAAGGAATATTTCTCCTGTTACTAGACTTTTGCGCTTAATTTATGTACATGGTAATCCTCGGTACGATAGACCGAGTAAATCTACTTGCTGCTGCCAAACTAAATGAATCCCGCTTAGTGGTTCGATTTGAACGTCTCTATCTGATTATTCGTGCCATTTATTAACTCCGCCAAAGGCTAATAGAATCGTCGAATGAATAACAATAAATATATTTCATAAATAATTCCAGCTGGAGGTAAATATAAACTTTCTTCGTGTATTACTTGAATTGCACGATGGTAGACGCATGTCGTAACGATAGTATGGAAGAAAGATACTGAAAACTGACGGTATCTAACACGTAGCGTAGTAAGAAAGTAAGACAGCAGCTAATGTTACCTCTGGAAGCATATTGTCTCGTATTGCATCGCGTTGTCGTAACAATTGTCGACTTGGGACAAAAAGGAACGGAATATCGAGCTCGATGAACGTTTCGGAGTAACGCGTATTCGGTAAGCGGGGATAGATCACAGAGAGACCGCCGTGTTGGCGCAGGAAACGGAAACTGGCGGAAACAAAGGCCGGGCAAACAGACGGCATCCCATGGGGAATGTTACCAGGGCAAATAGCGCGCGTCCTCGCTATCGGCCCGGTCCGCGACAAATATTGTCACGTTCTTCTGGCACCAAGGGAAAAAGGTACTACGTGGTACATACCACGGCTCGTTTTCGACCTACGGGTCCCGTAGGCCGATAGATTAGGTCCTAGCCACACGATACCGTGAACGCCATCACCTTCGCCCGTGGGCAGAGATAACGAGGAACGATCGAGACAGGTCCACGTCGAATTAGCAGGTAGGTCCCGAGCTTCAGCATCGACGAGGGTCTGGGGCTGGCTGCTACGCGCCCCAAACCTTTTTTTTTTTCGGCCCTCCACGGATGTAGATGTTAGTGATAATATATAATCAGAGCGTGCACTTCAGTTTAGCGTATGATTACAGACTAAGCCCAATTAATCTTCCCCGATATTACTCGCTATTGCTTAATGATATCGCTCGCGTCCAAAGTCGAATCGTTCGACAGCCACGTGTGAATTTCTATGCAAAGAGACGAGATCTCGATAGGACTTTCTCCGAGAAGAAGTTTTCGATGCTTTCGAAATCGCTTCGCCCCTGTGAATTTCTTCGAGACTTAAATTGGATCGTATCGAGTCGATGTCCACCCGATGAAACGTCGCTTCTCTTCAGTTTCGATTTCACAGTTCGATATCGCTCGTTAAGTTTCCATCTATTCCAGAGAGTCTTCGTTGGCTTCGATCTTTCTATATCCGCCTATTCGAAGATCGAACAGTCGAAAGATGATTAAGCAAGGAATTGATATTACGTATCCTAGCAACTGCCTGGCAATGTACTAACAGTGGTCGGACGAGTAATTTTTTTAAGTAAAATCCTTCGAAAAGCATCGATCTCGATCGTCGTGAACGAAGAAGGGATCGACCAGCGGAGGATTTTTTAGGCCACCCAGTCCGCGAAGCAGCCCGATATGTCTGAAAACGTTGTCAGACACAACGATAATAAGTGTCTCTCAGAATGGCGGCTACATCAAAGCTCCAGTCGCGTTGTTGGGTCGGCGCGAAGTCGCGAGTCGCAGATACGCAGACGCACCCAATGGCAACGCGTCTGTATGCATACGTCTCTGCTTCGTCTGCCTAATGGTTCTTTCACAATTGGTCGTTTCGCAATCGCGTGAATCCTTTTTACCGCCATGCGATTTCTCGGTGGAAAACTCGCGCGATCCATTCGTACGCGCGTACGCGCCACTCTGCTCGCGATTGATAACGAACAGTGGATGGATTAGGCTCATGGTCGATGCTTTCGTATTCGTATTCTTATTATTTTTTCAAAAGAAACGAGAGAGCTTGTGATTATTTATACGAGGCATTCGGAACTATCCGGATGGTGGTACCGGATTTTGGTTCGAAGCAAGCGACATTTTAGTCGTTTTCGAGTTAAAGAGAGAAATTGTTAGTTGAGTCGTAACACTGAAAATTATCATGTTCTTCGGACTCTCGACCACTTTGCGTATCGTACTCGATCTTCGTCTAAGCGATTCGCCATTTTCTTCGCAACAGTACATGCACATCACGTAAACTTATTATAAAAGTATAAATTTATGCGTTTGTCAATTTTTGTTATTCGACTATTTTGCGTAAAATCAAATAGCAATTTACGCGAGACGCAACGAGATTCAGAATACGATCTTTTACATGCCAATTTGTACTTTAACTTGCTGCGTAAAAACGAAGACGCGTGGTCTTGCAAAGTGTCGAAAATTGAAAATTTCAAATAGTTCAGAGTAAGAAATATAAATCGTCGAAACCTTTACGAGTTCCAGCGCACGCAAAGTGGAAATTTCATCCTAAATCTATTTAGAAATAGATCGGCGAAATAAAGAAGCTCTGTTCATAGAATTCTGTGTTTTACCAATATCAGTAACGTCGTTCTTCCACACATACGCGCGCGCACACACACACACTCACAGATTATGTACTTTGTATTTTTACTCCACCGTCGGACGTTAACAAAGTACAATTCCATAATTGCGGCACTTTATTGTCCATCGTTATCAGTTGCACTCGTTAACAACTTAGATAAAGAGATTAGTTTCAAAATGCTCGCTGATAATCAAAATAGAACGCAACAGTTGAATCGTGTTGCGTGTTTTATCGAGACTCTATTAAAAGTTCTCAAAAGTAATTTTTACCTCTGCCGTACACACGTTTTCAATTAAACTATATTACTAACGCTAGATAAATGTTAGTTTCTTTATCTTTCGGTTGTAATATCCGCGTAACTCGGACTCGTTGCTTTACTATTTTTCCAGGCTCGAGCTTCTTCGTTCGTATTTTGCGCACGATCTCTATCGATCCTTTAGCCGTTATGCAGAAATCGTCGAATTAAATTATTCCCGAATATCGAAATATCCATCCCAAGACATCGTACGCTGATACGTCTCGCAAACGATAGGGAAATATTTCCGGGGCGTAAAATTTCTCGATCGGTCGCGAAGAACTCGATTTACATCGCTGTGAACGACGCTTAATCGAGAGCCTACGGAAAGGTACCACGAACAGTTCGCTCGCATAATGGGCATAGGGCGAACCCAAGAAGAATCGTGGACCAAAGCCGCACCTTGTGCTGGCCACGTAAGTATGCGACGTGCACACGTTATAATGCTACGGCCGCGAACGTACGAGGGAACTAAGGTTATTGCGACCACCGTGGCGCTCCATAGAGCACCGCTTTCACCTACGATTCTCCTCCACCCTCGTCTCGTTCACCGATTTTATTCCGCAATTCGATCGTTCCGCGAGCCTGTCATCCTTCGTTCGAATTTCGATAACGATAAAGGGGACGCGATGCAGCGATTATTCTTCGCGTTCCATACGTCGTCTCTCTATCGTACGAATAATTCGAATCGATGCTATTCAACGTTTAATTTGTCCATGCCAGTCACATTGTAATACCTATGACCGTAATTGACTGTGAATTGGAACGCGTAGGAGCGTAAAGGCAAGCGTGCGCGTCTTGTGACTTTTCCAACGGAGATTTCACCATGCAAATTTCCCCGAAGCGCTTCGAAGACAGATAAGAAGCCCAGGTGTGTCTTTTGTTTGCCGATCGAAGGAATACTTTTGTCAGGTCGCCAAGATATCGTCCAAGTTTATAACTCGGCTACGCGTCTCTCGACTTTTATTTTCGCTGACCGAAATATTCGTCGAAACACGATGTATGTCGCATAAATTCTAATTCTTCTTATTAGAAACTAAAATCGATTTACCAAACGACTCGCATCGTTCCAGAGACGATGGCTGTCGTGCGAGAAAAACCAAAGGTTTGACAATGTTGTTTACCTTCGGCGTCCGGCGATGTTTCCCGTTGGCGTGTCACTTTCCCGCAGACGCTAGACGCTGCGTTTGCGTTTCGATATTTGAGCGCGCATCGATCTCTCGGCAAACGCGGTTTCTTCGTGACTTGCTCCGCGAGGTAAATCTGGTTTCCGCGAGAACACGACCGCGCGTTCGATGATTCGCCGACCAGCCACGGTACGCGAGTCCTACGTGACATAATGAAACTTGTCGCGTGAGATTCTTCCGCACGCTCTGCGACAGAGCGTTTATTGGATGCTGGAATGCCAGATACTGCGACTTTTACGTTCTTTACGACGCGCAGCGTGAATACCAGCGAATCGCGTGGACATTATGCGCTAGTTCTAGCATCGTTCGTTACGTAAAAGCAATTTTACGATTCGTCGTATCGCCGATCAATCTGATATTTGCAAAATTATCCTTACGTTTGCAGCTAAATACGCGTTTCTTCGTCCCCTTCGCAGTTTCAAAAGTATCGCTCGTCGTAATATCGCGGCAACGAGAACGTTAAACGTCGGTTGCCGCGATGACTGCTTTTTTGCTTTTCTCAAAACTTAAAAAACGTCTTGGTTCTCGGAAACGGAGGACGTAGAAAAATTTCTTTCGCGTCAACGAAAGTCACTTTGATCTACGTCTGTAAGCGAAACTTGCCGTTCGATGGAAAAATTGCGTTACGCAAGGCCCGAGAACAAAGATACACATTGAGAGAGGCGATCGAGTACTCGCACCCCGTGTAATCTCCATCCCCAGGTTTCAGATGTGGGTTTACGGCGTTTCGGGAACGAGCCGTTCAATCTTCGCCGCGAACCATAAAACGCGCGGCGCGAGACGTGCGGACGGTAGTGTATATTGCCGTGCATTTAGCTCGTCGCGCGCGCCGCTGACAGAAGAGGGATTTGCCTTCGCCGCTTTACCGGATTTACCGAGACACCTCGTGAAACACGCCCATGTTTGACTTCAGCTTTTGAGCGATGCCGAAATTTTCACAGGAACTCACCGCCATGTGTCACGGGGCAAGAAAAAGAAAGCGAGAGAGAGAGAGAGAGAGAGAGAGAAAGGAAGAGAGAGAGAGAAAGAGGGGAATCTACAGACCCGGCCAACGATGCAAGACTTATCACGCGCCGTAGAACGACGTGCCGACGCACAGAATAGATTGTTTGTCGATTTTTAGTGACCTCGCGCGCTATAAAGCCGACCGCTCGTAAAACCGAGTTGCGTTTGCCAAGCTTCGTCTCGACGTATGCTTTTTGCTACGCGCGCACGGTCATCGCTATCGAGCGCGGTTTTAACCATTTCTTAATCGAGCTGCATTATTTTTTCCAGCCATTGGTGCTAGAATTATCAGAGTGGTTAGACAGTCTCGTAGAAGTTACGTAGATTTACAACGACGCAACTTTCGCGATCCAACATGATTTCTCGTGAAACGCACGGATGAAAGTTTCGTTTCCTTCTCGTATACTCTTCGGTTTTTCCTTCGTTTCGAATTTTCACGGTATATTTCTATGCTTTGTTCGTCGTTGATTCTTGCGTCGTCGAGCGACGCGTACGAGTAACGCGAAGACGTAGATATTCCCGTTTCCGCTGCGTACAGCTGTATTTGCTTCTCCGAGAGAATTTAAGTCCTTCTTTCGAAAGAGTTCAGATAGAATTTCTTAGAAGCGTGACACGTATGCATCTTGTATCGTACTTTGGGTTGGAGTTGGGAGATCATACCTTTATGGCTTACCGCATTTATGTTAGACGCACGAATTTTTAGACGTACGGTACACCGAAGGTAAGAGAAACAAATGAGGTATATCAAGATGGACTACGGTCGGTAAGGCGAGCGTACGTTGCATAACCTACATTCGATAAAAGGAGCTTTCCTTGTATTACCTACGCGCAAGATGTTAGGGATTAAAGAAGAGACGAGGAACAGGGTAGACTTACTTATCGTCTTCTAGTGAAATACCGATCGCGCGAAAGATCAAAGGTTTCGATATATTTTCTGTAATCACTCAAGTTGCTAAAGTATAGCAACTTATCTGTTATATCTTTTCTATGGTAGGCCTGTGTAGTTAATGTTTCTTTTTTAATAAAGGATCGCATAAGGTGTACCAGCAGTCGGTCGAGTAGCTTCGGTTGATCAAAAACTGATCGATGGTAATAAAGTTTTTGAATTAGGTCCAGTTTATTCTCCTCGATAAAATTTACTAACAGTCGGTAAAATATCTTCAGTCGGTCATGGATGGATCAACGGTAATAGTTGTTGTTATTCCATTATTTTCAAAATACGCATTTAATCTTTACAAGCGCGTGTATAATCGGCAACGTCGATAAAAATTACAGTATAGAATACCGTTTTTCCGTGGAATATTTACTCGGTCACCTATCTATCAATCGTCTTTCTTACGTCGTTTAAATTCAGAAGATTCTGAAATACCGCGAAGAAGGATACGCGAGCGAATGTTTTTAATATCTTTTATTTCGTTTTTTCTTAATATAATTTACAAACTTACTTAACTCTCGTATAAATCTAAAAATATAGATGCTCGTGCATGGCGTAAATTAATAACATAGAAAATAACAAGAGACTTAAACCATCCGCGAATTTCTAGTTCATTCGGCGGAACAGAGCTCGTTGTACATAGTACATTGTACATTTCCATATATCACTATACAGTAGGTATATTAAAAAATAGTACAAAATATTTTAATTCTTTTGTTTCGCATTTTCTCCCTCTCGCTTTCTCTCGCACACTCATACACAAACGCATTCTTTCCTTTCCCATCACTTTCGCGCTTATACACATAGGCCTAGGAATTTCATTCCTACTTTAACGTGTACTTCGAGATAAGAATTACAACGTTGTATAATGGCTTTCATTTCGTTCTCGTAAAGATATTTCGTTTCGTACGGTTTATATAATTGTCTTCCACTTCTCGACGAGCTGCTTCTTCAGATTTTCAACGATTCTCAACGATCGTACAATACGGCGAAAGTATCGTCAAGTAAATGTCGAAACATTTTCAGGCTTTTTCGTAGGATAAATAATCCGAATCTTTTCAAAGAAATATTTTTAACGCCATCTTCTTTCAAATTCGTCCACCTAATAATTAAAACGAACAACTTCTTAAAAAAAAAAAAAAAAAGGTACACTATCCATTGCAAAGTTCAAATCAGTGTCGTTCCCGTTCTATCGCACAATTTTCATCCGCTCGATAAACAAGTGGCAAGTTAAAAACTGCAAAGATGGCATCGTTCTCGGTGAAATACGGTTCGACTCGAAGACTTGAACAACGGACAGCGTTAAACGCCGAAGGAAGAAGCGAGCTCGACGAATAAATTCCACAGACGTTTCTTCTAGAAGAGAAACGCGTTTCGACCAGTAGTAAAACCGAAGGGGAGATCATCGTTGCGGTTAGACGGTGCATCCTCGGTCACAAAAGGACCCTTAATGATGCTCTCCGCCGGTAGAATAGGAGAAAAAAAGGGGGGGGGGAACGGTCTAGGGTCAGGAATATTTTTAGAAGAGAGCAGGTACCACCTAAACCAAGTAGCTTCGACACCCTATTGCACCTGTCACCTGTGGCAACGGTGGCACAGGTTCTTCCTGTGGCCGAAAAATTTGCATTATCCCCTCCTTGAGTCGTTGCAGACAATGAAGGCGTTTTACAATCCTCCCGTTTCGATCTTCGTTTACGGCATCTCCTTTATCGAGAATCTTTCAAGTTCTTTTTCTTTTTCTTCTTTTCTGTTCTTCGCGGAGTCGGCGAGTATCATGGAAGTCATGAGAACGTCGCTTCTTTTTTCTGAACGGGTGTACTCGAAGGCTCGCACTATCGTCGATTTTGAATTTTTCTTCTTCTAGAAAATTTCCCAACGTTACCGAAATATGGATAAATATGCGGATGGAACGTCGATGGAAAAAGTTGTAGAGATTTTTCGAAAAACGTACCGAGGAAGACCGAAAGAATTCTCGACTACTCCGTCGCATTTCATCGTCCTTTGTACGATACAAAATAAGGCACATTTTTTTGTCGTTGAAAATTCGATATCGTAATCGTAAGAAACGTCGATATCGGCTGAATAAATTTTTCTACGACTCGGCGAATAGTCGGCAGAATATTCATCCGTAATGACCGATAGAAAAAGTACGAAATTTACATTCGCAGCGTATAAAATACGATTAGTCGTTGCAAGATTAACTAGACTTCGTAATTGTATGTACAAACGTCCTCTCAATGCACCAATATGATAAAATTTTGTCAATGTTAACGCTTCCAACCTCTCCACGTTGTACTTTTCTTAAGGTTTCTTTGTTTCTTCCTTTTCTTCTCCCTTATCGAATATAAAAATACAGCCATATACGTATATAACTACGGATAAAAACTTCTTTCAATTGCCAACGCGACATAAAATCGTATCGAAGAACGGTAAAAATATTGCCACGATTCGTTATAGTCGCTTTTCGATCATGTATCGAAAAACAGATATTGCCATTTTTCTACAGCGATTGAAGATTCGTATAAAACAGTTTCTTTGCAATTTCTTTATAGTTCATCGTTGAATTAAAGATCAATCACTCGATAAATTTCCAATCTTTTTCTAATATTTTCACATGTACAACAATTATAAATGCTCTTTTTATAAACGCTCTTCGTAACAGTAATATATAATTAACGTTGCGTCTAATTATTATTATATTATCTACGAACTAATCTTTCTCCTAAGAAAAAGATATCGAATACTTAACATTTAACGTTTAACAATTAAAGTAATACAATGTTCATTTAATTTTGTAATAGAAAAAGATTATACAATTTATACATTGTTCGTTTAATGAACTAAAAAATACCACAGTCTGTAGCAATGGTTTTGCAATTGTCGATCAAATCGAAAAAACAATACCATTCGATCGTCGTGACGATATTTCCACCGTTGTAAAACGATCTTCGTCATTTGGCATCTTTCATTCTTTTATACTACACAAAGGCTGGGAATTCAAATCGACGTAAGCTCGCTCGTAAGGAAAGTCTCGTAGCATTTTTTCAAGGACGACGTTTTTCCGTCTTTCTAGAAAAAAAAAAAAACGCCTATTCCCGTCTAGTTTCCGTATCAAGCAGCATCGGTGGAAATCCACGCGTAAGAAACGTTAAAATAGTAACCTGATATCTGTCGGAACATTCCACGGAATATACTCGCTCCATGTATCGTGATAAAATCACCGCGATCACCCGAAACGAAATTAAATTATCGACGTACGAGCCTACGCCACTTGGACCACCCGTGTAAAAGTCCTAACACGCAACATCCTCTTCCCCCGTACTCTCTACCATCCAGATACAAATGTATCGCTTACAAAATACCCCATCACTCGGATCATATCCGAACGACGTCCACGACGATTCCATTCGTTTGCACCAATTAGTCCCCTTCTTCGAAATCCAATTTCACAGCAGACGATCATTTGGTATTCTCCGTTGCGACATTGTCCCTTCTACCGACGCATTATATCCGCTATAGTGAACCCCTGCCTGGCTGGGGCGGGTCTGGGTGGAGGTGGCGGCTGAGGGGTTGGTGCCCTGGGTGGTCGTGACACCTCTTCCTCTCGTTCTCTGTCGCGTTCTCTTTCTCTACTCTGTTCCATCTCTCGTTCTCGTTCCCTCTCGCGTTCCTGCAGCTCCAGCAGCACCCTCGACGGTCCGGGTGATCCGATTCTTCGTCTGTACGAGGTCAGAATCAATGGCGGTGGGGGTGGGAGCGCACCAGGAGGATTCTGTGTGACAGAGTGTCCGCCAGTTGCGCTGCTGGTTACCGTGGAGGACGGCTTTACGGCCGGAAGCAGGTCTCTTCTGATCTGGAGATGAGGTCTCTGTGGAAGGGTGGACGAGGAAGCTGGCGCTGGAGGCGGTTGCGGCGGTCCGGACGAGCTCTGAGAGGGATAGGAAGCGTTCGTCGCGGAAGCTGGCAAGGAGGAGTTGGTCGTGGACGCGGACGACGACGAGCCGGCATCCTGGCAGTCCTCTTCCGGGCTGTCGTCGTCCCTGAGAGCCTCCTCCAACGCTTCGGGAGGCACGTCGCCTACCGCGTGCGTCAACGCGTGCCTCCTCAGGTCGCAGTTTCTGCGAAACACCTTGCCGCACGAGGTACACTCGTAAGGTTTGTGATCCGTGTGAGTGAGGAGGTGGGTTTTCAGGTTGCTGCGTTGGTTGAAGCTTCGAGCGCAGACCGGGCATTTGTGAGGAGATTCTTCCATGTGAAGGATTTTGTGCACGGCTAGGGTACGGCTTTGGCAGAAACCTTTGCCGCACTCGCCGCACTTGAACGGCTTCTCCTTGCTGTGAATATACCTGCAATGTACATAGGGCCGGGTTTAGTTTGATCTGATAACGACGCATTCGTGCAACAGCGAGATAGCAGAGGCGTTGCAGTTCCCAGCGTAGCCTGGCTCGTGACGTCGAATCGAATTCTCGCCTCCGCGCAATTTCACAGATTTGATAATAAAAAACGAAATTACCTATGATCTCGAAGGTGATCCTGCCTCCTGAACGCTTTGCCGCAGATATCGCACGAGTACGGCCGCTCGTCCGTGTGCGTCCGTTCGTGAATCAACAAATTGTACGACTTTGTAAACTGTCGATTACAGAATTTACAGATAAACTGTTTCTTAGGCCTGGACGCCCTTCCCGGCGCCCTTAGGAGCCTCCTATCCAAATGTTGATGCGCCAAGGGTCCACCAGGCGGATAGAGCGCCGCCGAACCACCCGGGAAGGGACCTGCGAATACCGGGTAACCGGGCGGTGGTTCGAGAAGAGGCGGCGGAGGAAGCAGAAGAGCCCTCGCGGCTAATTCCTTCCTCTTGTCCGCCATCATAGCCATAATCTCGTAACTGGACGAGGATTTTCTCGCGACGGACGACTCCGCGCCGACCTCGTGATCCGGATTCGACGCGTTCGACGAGGAAGGTGGTGGCCCGGTTAAGTGAGGGTGCAGGTCGGCCGGATAGGGCGCCAAGTGCAGCCTCGAAGGCACCACGGGCACGAACGCGGACGATTCGCGGTGATGATGGTGACCCAAGCCGGCTACCAAGCCGTGTCGATGATGATGATAGGCAGCCAGGGCGCTAGACGGGTCGAAGCCCCTGGAAGTCGACTGTGCCGCTGATCCTGAGGACGATGCGCCCGCTGAAGTCGGTGCCGTCCTTGGTGACGGCCCAAGGCCCAGGTCCCGACCTCTGCTCGTCTCCTCCGAGACCGTAGCCGAGGCCGAGGCCGACGACGCCACGATGTCCGTCGGCATACCGATGACACCTGCAATTTCAATCAACCTCGCTGCTGATCGATGCCCCTCTTGTTGTCGGTAATCGTACAAAAGATATCGTATGGTATAGGTTTCCTCGGAGGGTACAAGGGGAATTTACACGCGAATTGGGCTGAATTTCAGCTCCGCGTGAAAAAGATACCCGACGACTGGAAATATAGGATGTGTGGAAGTAGTGGAAATAGAAAACGTAATTTACAAATGCGAGTTCCACCGTTCGGATAAGTTCTTCATCGCGTGATTTTTCTTACGTTAAAGTTATTGTTCGAGTTTTGGGTAAAATATTCTTTCCGATGTAAATCGTTACGACGCGTATATTTTTCGTACCGCGGCGGTGTTGTTATAAATCGACAGACTGGATAGATGCAAGCGAGAAACGATACGTTTGTTCGGATAACTTTCGTTTAGAGGGAAGATTTAATCGACGATCGACGCGTAAACGTTCCATTGGTATTAAATTACTGGATACTTGTTCCCAAAGACGACACTTCTCAGCTATTATTTATTTTTATTCGTTGGAAAAGCCGAACCGAATTAAAATAATAAAATCGAGGAATATATGTAACGCTACCTTTCACGATAACCGATAAAATCATATATTTTCGCTTCCGCTCTACCTTCGTGATAAGATAAAACTTTTACCATGTACGGCATTTACCCCGAAACAAATGATTTAGACTTCTGAGAAAGGAAAAAAATTCTAGATAAACAATACTACTACTTGGAGGCAAGAAGTTGTAAAGCGACTTTCACACCGTTGCAAAATGGTAACGTATACTCCGATTACGAAATGCCATGGAAATGCGATTCAAGGACTTTGGCTACGTTCGTAACGTTTGTTTCTCCGAACTTCCTATGATTTGTAGTTTATCGCGCGATAAAAAAAAAAAAAAAAAAAAAATAAAAGAAGGAAGAGCGGATCGACGAGAACGAATCTACGAACGCCGAATACATTAGCGACTTGTGCGAAAATCATCATGGATAATCGATCTTTTGAAATTAAGCCGAGGAATCCACGTGACAAGGTTAAGTGTAAACCACGTTAAACATATCCGCCATCTTGCTATTCGTCTGTGACTTCCATTAAACATCGATACGAATCGAATTCACAGTCCGAGAGATATCGTTTCCTCGTGATATTTTGCTCCATTATCGTAATCGATCGTTAATTAACAAGATCCTTTATACGATACGTTCCGTACGGCGAAGAAATTCTCTTACTATCGTCCTACGAGCTAAACTCTATTTAAACATCTCTGTTCGAAAAGCGTTCTTCCATCGGACCTTACTCACGATTCTACGCGAATAAAGCGATCGAGCGATAAGAAAAGCGGAATCCCCCGAGCAACGCGGGTCTCGTTCGCGATAAATTCAACGAACAACGCTATTTAACAGCGTGAAACGAAGCGCGGTTTCGACCTAAAGCCATGACTAATTGCTCGTCTAATGAATCAAAAGAACACGACTTTATCGCGTATCGCGTTTCCCAGACAATTGTGCGATAATGCGTGGAACCCGCTCCCGTTTTGTCAGCCGCGTGCGTTCCACGAACGTGAACTGGTTATCTCGAGCCGAGCACACCTGCCAACATGGCTTCCGCGGACCCAGCGGTCACGGCTAGTCCTAGCGGCCATGTTGGAATCGCCAATGCCCAGAAGAACGCAACGAGCGCGGACCACCTTGTTCCCTCTTTACCTCCGTATCGATCTAAATGTTCGACGCCTGTACGATCCTAGAAAGGGGCTCACCAGGGAAACGTCGGCCGTCGAGAACGCTTCTCGATCTCGCGTTTACTCTCCGCCGATATCGGTCCACCGTCGCATCTCCGCCCGAGACGTATGATCCTGTACAGCGATCGCTGGCGGGAGCATTCGTCGCGATACCAGGATCGGCTACATCGAGTCGCTGCCACCAACGATTCTGCTGTTCGTTCCTCGGCTGCTTTATCGTGAAACCATCCGCGAGCACCCACGTAAGCACACATACACGGATCCGCACTAGCGACACACTGTGAATCGTACAATCAAGTTGGTAGGGGCACACGATTTCGGCCACGAAACTCGCACACTCGCCGCGCACCTCCTCCAACCTCCTCGATACCGCTCGATCGTGGATCGCTTCTCCTCTTCCGGAAGCTTGGATCACCGCGAAGTCGCGATCGGAGAGGGAGATAGATAGATGGACAAAGAGAGAGAGAAGGAGAGAGAAAGAGAGAGAGAGAGAGGAAAAAAAAGGAACGTAAGGAAAAGGAAGAAAACCGCGTAATCGTCGCGGACGTAGCACCGTACCTACGTTTCTCGATCGTAGACACGAAGGAGCGCGCGGTTTACTGCGTGTTGGACGCCGCCAGGTAGGCTACCTCGGCGCACACCCACGCAGCCGAGGCACACGCATGGTCCACACGCACGCGGACACACAGGTAACAGACCACGACTTGCCTGGGAGTCTTTCCGTTCGGCTGCCGCTAGTAGCGCTGCTGCTGGATGCTGTGCTCCGACTGCCTCGCTTCTGGCCGACGACGGTGCGACAGAGTCCGATGGAACCGGCCAATGGGAGTCCAACCGAGACGTAGCAGAACCTGGAGCAGGCCCTAGCAATGGGACCGAGACCCTTCCGCGTTCAGCATCCTGCTCGAACAATTGCCCAGCTGCCGCGTAGGGAACGAGCGCCGAGAACTTTGTTTATTCGAAGAAAATTTTTGTCCACCTGTACGTACACGATAATGGGTCAAACAGGTTAATCGTCTCGTGGAATTGAGCGTAATTTTAATTCGATATGGAAGTCAGAAAATTTCGGCAATCGTAGCGTGTTCGGGGTGACGTTAACGTTCGGATTAATTCAAACGAGAAGGAAGCGCGGCGGCAGAAATACGGGAGTAATTTTACTGCAACGTGCATGGACACGCGAGAATCTATTTGCATAGTCTATGTACGGATCGAATTTAATTTGCATGAAAATTTAAATTATACATGCAAATAAGAGTCGGAGAGACGTAGAAGTTTAACGGGAGATCGAAGAAACGAGACAACAGTGGTCGTATTAACGCTTACGGCTCGCTGCAACGAGACATCGTTAATGCGTTACGATAAAATCACATAACCAAAGGGAACATCGAAGATAACGATTGACTAAATTGTCGAATATGTAATCGCCCGTAAGGTTTGCGCTATTTCGAAGCTATAATGCGAGATAGATAATATCTATTTGAAGCGCGATGCAAAATTCATGAAATGACTTTCAGATTAGATTGCTGGCTATTCAACGATAGAGGAAACGTATTTAAAGGTAATTTTTCACGCGAACGTTCTTCCGTGTTACTCGTTCAGTTGCTCCATAGACATTCGACGGATTGACGGAGGCACGTCTCCGTTTGATAAACGATTTGAGGCTTCCCTTAAACTATACCGATATATACCGTCAGTATTTCAAGATTCTCGACTAGAAGGGTCGGTATATATCGTCGATACGATATTGCGAATATTTATCGATAAGCCGCACCTCCGTCCAGACCCTTGAAACATCGACGATATTATTGATCGTCCGAGGACACCCTATGAAATAATTCTTCTTGCAGCGCTGGAAATCCCACGGACGATCGTTCATACATAGCTATACGTACCGATACGATGTTCCAAACTATCGAACTATACAGCTTTATTTATTTGTATGTATTCATGACCTGGAACTACTATTACTACTACCGTATTTACTTGCTACTACTACGTTATGTTTTGGGTTACAAGGTCTAGGAACGAGAGAATTAATAAACAGATTTCTATTTACGTTCCCTGTAGCCTCTAGCCAAAGCTACAACTCGACTTATTTTGGTAATGTCCTTTTGCTATAAATATACGAACGTACCCCCTATCGTTCCATTGTCTAGTAACACTAGACACAAGAGAGTAAGGATCTGAATCGGCGTAAACTTATGCGTTATACTCGTACTTATACCATTAATTATTTCAATATACTTTTCTATTACAAATTCATTCACTCGTTCTTCGATCAGTCAACCTCGACGTCGACGCAAACATTTCTCCGGTCGTTGTAAGATCAACCCTTATTTTCATACCCCGTATGGGTACGATCGACGTTCCAGCAACGTTTGCTCCAACTGAAAAACTCCATTCCGCGTCAAAGCCATCGCTAACGGAGACGCAGAGCAAAGGGGACCAGGAACGAGGGAGGGAGATCCACGGGTATCCTATCTACCAGTGCCTACGACGCGGTGCCGCGCAGGTTGAACGCAGGAGGTTTAGGTAGAGACATGGTATGAGGAACAGGTGCGTAATACCAAGGTTCGGTGCCCCCCTGATCGATAAACATATCCATCTCCTTCGAATCTTATATTCTCTATCTACAGAGCCGGTATAAACATCCATCTCGAATCCTCCTTCGAAATGCAGCGCGCAAACGCGTCGCATCTTCGCCACCGGACTATTACCAATTTGCCAAAAGAACCCGTTCATTTACGTTCATTTACATACCTGATCGATCCTTCCGAAAGTCAATGGACCGTGCAGCAACTCGAAGACTCCTTGTTCGTCTTAGATCTCAAGCACCTGTACATAAGAGGAAAGTCGAATTCCAGGAGGAGGTAACAGCCGGTCGAAGCATTATTTACTAGAAACAAAGATGAAGGTAGATCGCGTCACGTTCGAAAGGCGAAGTTCGGGCGAACGGGTAACGGAAGGTAAAAAATCGTGGGGCAGGTTGTAAGTCCACCTGTAGGAAACTCGTACGGCGCCGGCACTGAAGAAGGAGATCGGTCGATGGTGGGCGGGAAGGGGAGAGACCAGCGGCCAGAGGCACTCAGAGAGATCGAGCCTCGATCTTTCTCCTTACTTCTTCTCTTCTCTTGCTTCTTCTTCCCGGGCCAGTCGACATCCAGTCCATCCCTCTCCCTCGTGGGCAGAGCACGCGGTTCTTTTTCTTTCTTTCCGTCTCTTTTCTGCTGGCAGCAGCCGCCGCCGCCGACGCCCAGCCGGTTTTACACCGGCGAACCGATCCAATCGAGTGTCTCGGAAGAACGAGGCTGGTTCTAGTTCATGGATCGTGGATTTCGCTCCACTTGCCTAGAACAACCGGCGTAATTGTTCGTCCGTGCGATCCAGAGGGATTTGCTCGCGCCACGATCGCCACGCCACGCTTCCTCGCGGAGCAACGTCGAACTCGCAGCAATCCAGCTATTGGAATTACGAAAAACTGCGGAGATTCGCGCGTTCGTCAGACCGAGCCGAGACCCGTTTCTCCGTTTCGGTTTGGCTTACCTTCGTCTCCTCGCGGTGGCCACGAGCAACTGCTCCGGATTCCTTCCGAGTCCAGTCGCTTCGCAACCGAACGCTTCCTGGCTGTGTCCTTCCGCCAGAGACGATTTTTACGGCAACAGGAGGTGGAATATAGTTTACGCGTTCGCTGCTACCGATTCCATTGTTTACGTATGTAGCACTGCCGACGTAGCTGCTACATTTTACTTTCTGTACGTTTCGACGAAATAATCTGGAAAGAGAAACGAAGCGGTATATCGGAACGAGTAGTATCGCTTAAAATAAGACGTTTCTAGCGAAAAAGCGGAGGTACTGGTCGATATATTCATCGAATAGCGACACAGCTACTGCAATCTCGCTAAATGTCCGTAATGTCCAAGATTATCCGGTTAAAATATTCATTTTACTCGTTACGCAAGGAGAATTTCCAATCGGACACGGTTTCAGCGTTATTTATGCAGCGGTCAACTCGATACGGTTCGTATTCTGGCTATTATTGGGGTTCCCTATTCACCTTGCTTTCTACTCTTTGGTAAAAATCGGTCACGAAATCGGCTGGCGAACGCGAGCATTCGCCGGTGGCTGATAGACGAGGTTCGAACGGTCGATCGATAGATCGGCGATCGAGACGACCTCCTGGCACGAATATTAAGACGAATTTCTCGAATATCGGCCTTCTCAGATCGTTTTCTCCGCAGCAACGCCGGAACAAACCTCCCATTGATGATCCATCGACGTTCATCGACTATTTTAATGTCCTGTGAATTTCTGTTCCGCGTCACGAGAAAACGTACTGTCGTCCATAAAAACCGATTTCTCATCGCCGCTGCTATCGTTCGATCGATGTTCTTTCCAGTCGGAATAGAAGGAACGACTCGTTCGAATTCGCTTTTTATTAAATACGAAAGAATTTCCAATAATAAAAATCAACGCAGAAAAAATTTGCTCGTATTTCTTTAGACAGAGATAAACCTCCTGAGTAAAAAGGAATCGTTGATGCGGTAGTTCGGGAAAATCAAAGTCGACGTTTGGGAGCTTAACCTCGCGCGTAACGAATAAGCATCGAGTATCGGATCCAAGCTCGTCGAAAAAGACGATCGAGGCAGAAGCTGTCGTCGATCATCGATCGTGGCTACTTTTCACCGTAAGCGGCTATGAATTTTTCCGTCTTTCGTGCGCTATTGTGCGTAGGTCAACGTCTACCTGCAGGTGCATTTGTATTCACGAGCCGGCGACACGCGGTCGGGTGTAGCGTCGTGTAAACGCTGCAGGTACCTGCCAATGTGGACGAATCAGCTGCGGAGGAACGTTTTTATGCAGCATCTCGGAGAGATAATGTAGTCGATCTTTTTACTGGCCTTCTATATCGCTCAATGTACCGACAAAGAACCTCCATGGACGCTTTTGACAAGTTTTTTCTTCGCATATTCCATTGCTTTTGTACTCGCGAGGTAGCCCGAGATCGAATTAAAATCTGATTAAGCAAGCATGGCAGGATATATGGTAATTAACGGCGTAAATTGTCTCTGATCTTTTTACAGTAATCTTTAGAAGACCAGTTTCTTGCTAAAAGAATCGTTCGAATAATTTAAGTCGATGAAATTTATTTAAAAAATGATCTATCGATATATTCTTTCTAAAAATACGTTAGAGATCATTGTTATTAGATTTCTTACAAATTTAAACGATTTACGCGAAGAGTAATGAGTTGTAAATGCAAAACGCTAAAGGGTTCGGTGACGAAACATTGACGAATTACTGGAGGAGGCTACGGTAACGGTATGCGGTGACGAGCCTTTTCCCTAAAAGGCTCAGATGCTAGGGAGAAGGTCAACATGGTTCCTTTACGTGAGAAAAAAAATGGGTCTCCGACGACAGGTATTTTACATTTAAATATCGGAGTGGCTCGCGGTACTCAGATGCAAAATACAACGTTGTACGTGATCTCACGTGTGAGAACGAGGATCGACGCTAACGATAAAGTTACAGAACAGTTTCGTATTAGAATTTAAATTTGCATTTAAACGTTTAACAGCTCAATGGTTTCAGTGGCGATATATTCGTTTGTACTTTACGCGCTAAATCCCTGTCTCCTCGATTCTAGACCGAAGTATAACAGTTGGAAGAGTTTTATAATAATTTTTAAACCAATAGTCTAAACCTCGATACTCTCTTCCCGAGGAACGAAACGATCTACTGTTACCGCGTGCAAAATCATAGAACGCGGTGTAAAAGACAGGACGAAGTTGCACCAAATTCTCGTTAAAATCGTACGAGAAGAATTTTTGGCTCCGCTTCGCACATCGTAAGTCATCGGAGAGTGCGAGAAAGCCACGCACCGATTAAAACGCGAATGGTAGGTTTCGGGGGGTCAGAGGACTCGATCCGTACAAGCTTTTAGGCAAGGCGACAGCACGCGAGGCGTTGCTACAGCGTGCAACTGCCTCTCCCGTCGTTTTGTTCACTGAACTAGTTCCCTCTCCTCTTTCCGCCCCCGACCACATGCAGCCACTACCACCGACGCTATCTCACCACCACCACCACCAACCACCATCGCCACCACCACCATCACATCCACGCCGGGAAGTTATCAAGATCACCACCGTGCTGGAAGTTGGAAGAAGACTGGGCGAGCGACTCCTTGCTTCCAAGAGGAAGAGAAACGACGAGCAGTCCAACTCTGTTGGCTGAATTTCCACCAAGATTTCATCGAATTTGATCTAATTGAAGAATTTAAGGGAAACATGGAGAGGAAATCCGCGTCGAGTCGATCCTGTCAAAGCTTTCGTCGAAGTTATGGACGAATTTCCTTTGTTCACGGTTTATTAAACCGTTACCTGTTACGGATCTCGTTCAGTAACTCTAGAAAAGATTCGTTTCAATTTGGAGGTCTTATAGCGTCGATAAAAGTTAGAAAGTGCTACATCTGCGAATAATTAACAAAATTGTACTCCTAAGAAACGTTGACGATCTGAAAACTAAATGTAACTTCTGTATCTCTGTTCATCGAGTGGTGTTAAAAAATACGTATACAGGGTGTTCAGTGATCTCTGGTACCCAGCGTTTTTCTCGTAAATGGCGAATACCGGCGAAAGATGCTAGAGAGAAAAGTTTTTCCATTAAAGCCAAAGATCAGCCTGGTACGAGTGTGTGACGAATTTTCAAGTTTATTTTCCTCGGAGGCAAAGCGTTCTCCGAACAAATTTTATTCCACATTTTCGACTTTTTCTCGCACGTAGAACAACGTTCTGCCGTTTATTTTTGCTGGCGTCCACTCCAGAATTATACACGTTCGAGTATGCTTGAAAACAGATTTTCAAACTCGATTTTCTCAAAAATGAAACATTATACGAACGTTATTCTTCCTCTTATTTTTCCATAAAGAATCGCCCTGTATCCACTTGTTCGTATCGTTCGGTCGCATTCTGTACAGTGCCGATATCGAAACGAAGCTTAAACACTTTTGCACGGTATCGTATTCGGAGGGAGGTAACAATGTCGCGTGTGGATCTACCTTAAAACACGGAATACCATGCGTCGAATTTTGATGCATCGAACGCGAACAAAAGTCGGTGGTTACAGGCGAGGGCGTTCACATTGCACGCGGTGCGTGTGTTGCCGGCGAGCGTCTGCTTACGGTACCGCTTCATTTGCGACTAGCGCGCTCGATGTGCACGCGCCCCATGCGTAACGCGTGCTTGTTCGCAAATTTTCAAATGCGAATCGATTCTAGTCGAGTAACTGCCCCTATTTCCGCCCCAGTTGCGTAGAAATTGCATCCGCTCGATGAATAAATGGAAATACGAGCGTGAAACGATAATCGCGAGTCATTATGTATGAAACTGCAGGTACGGTGTTATCGTTAATGTATGGAGTTTTGATGCGCGATCAGATAGAGTTATGTTACTCGTAGACAGCTTTAATTACGGTGTCTGTGATCGATGCGCCATGGTACGTGGTACGGAATAAACGGCTTATTACGTTCTTGCGAATAATCGGACAGCAGCGAGTTTAATTAAAAAAAATGATGGAAAATGGTTTTGCGTCGCCTGATGCTTCTTCTTTCGTCGAGAGAGTTAATATCCGATATTGCGAGAAATATATTATGAACGAAGCTTTAGTCGTATCGCGCAGAAATGATAGAAAAACACGACAGCTAAGAAGGAATTGCCAGGAGAAGAAGGATAGAGAAACGGAGCAGGAAGAAACTGTACAAAGAGTAAAAACGCATCCCTGCCAAACGAAGTCTCCCTAAAGTATATGCATACTTTTTGCCTTGGTATTTCCATTCGAGGAGCGTTCAAGAAGATGACGAAGATTGGGGAACAAGATGAAGATTAAAGACGCACTGTAGGCAACAAAAAGATGACGGCGACGTAATTAAGGAAGTAATATCGTAAAATTTAAGCAGTATAGTAATGATTGGTTTGCGAACGTACTTATATTTTAGTCCAAATAAACTTCAAGGGAAACGAAAAACCGTGGTGAAGTGTATACCCAGCAGAGTGGAAATTAATATTCCTTTGACCATGATTAAGGCGTGTGTTGTTGCTGGATGTATATTCGTTTCGGGTTATAAAATAGGAAGAAAAATACTGAAAAGCAACGGATAGGGATAATTAAGATTCAATGTATAAAATGGGAAGCAAACAGTGTAGCAATAATAATCATTGTTCTTCTTAACGATACCCTAACGATGCACAATTCGAAAGAACGATATAACGTAACAGCGATAATTCACCGAACGAAAAGATCGCAAATGCCACTATAACGTACATTAATCGAGAGAACGCTGAAACGAACAAGGTAAAGGAAAATAGGAGATATAAAACGGTGTAACTAAGAGGAAGAGTAGAATTCTGGGGCGGTCATAGAATGGTAAAATAACGCTATAAGCGTTCTGCGGATCTGCAGTTTCTCTCAATGGAACCCGAGAGAAAAGAAAAGAACGCGACACGGGAACCGGAGGAAGAAACGGATGGCCTCGCAAAACTAAAAGGAAGCGGGAAGATTAAAAAGAGGAGCGAGAGACTTCTCGCGAAACTTTAAGATAAATACGTGCCTGTTAAAGGAATCTCAAAAGGACAAACTCGACCGGGAACGAATTAAAAATAAGCCGGCAGAAATGCCAGGGTCGAGGACCTCCGTAGTCGCATCTTTCCAAAAATTCGGACGTCACGGTTGCTTTTCGCTCCCGTCTTCTCTTTATCGTTCCGAAGAAGCTTCAAATGAGACGAAGAAAACCGGCGAATAACTTATGCAAAAGGAACAAACTCGTCGAGAGAAGGGGGGGGGGCGGGAAGGGACGAACAGAAGAAAGAAATCGAATGAGATTTCCACACTGGTCGGGGACAAACGAATGTTCGAACGAATGACAGAAAAATGGTTCCACCGGGAGCATAAGCTACTAGGAATATCTCGAGTTTCGTGAAAAACGAAAGCGTGGATCAAGGATAGGGAAAAATGTAACGCTGGAAGATCGAATCTGTAACTCATACCCGACCAACCACGTGGTCAGTGTGAACGAAGCCTGAATCCTGATCCAAGGAGCACCGTAGAAAAGGATAAAGAGGGCAAGAAGGAGACGATGAAGAAAGACCGCGCGTCAGCAGAAGGAGAGGAAACGTGGTCTCGCACCGCGCACGGATCTCGAAGCATGGAGAACACGAACTGGTCGCCGCATACCTACACGACGCGTAATGAGAACATACCAGCGTCGTTCGGCCTGCTATCTGCTATCAAACGGATACCACCGGTTCAACCGCGGATAAACCGTGTACCGGGCCCTCGGCAAACTCAAATTCGTTTTACATCCAGTCTATATGCCGATAAATTTATCGAAACAACGTCGTATCGGAAGAGCCGTTTCACCAAAGGATCTCGCATGCCACTACCTTACACGTTACATTCTCCCCATACAAATCCCTGATTTTGAACGAAAAATTCCCGCCGGTTGCCGAGAAATTCGTGCTAAACGTTTCTCGAGAATGTGTCGTAACAGGGGAACTGTTTCACGCAGGATTTTCCTGCGTCACCTATTTGCCGGTTATATTTTCCTGATCCGAAGCCTGAAATTTTTCCCGAGAACTTTATTTGTTCTTGTTCTTAACTTACCTTAACTTACCTGTAAACTTACCTTATCTACCGATCCTTTGTACGACCTATATATTGATTTGGATCACCGTGTTGCAAACATTGCGAATAATTTTTAGAAATTCTTTTAAGTCTATAATGTCATACAGATACCTTTGAACCATTTTATTTCATTAGTTTAGAGCGTGGGATTATTGAACTAGGACGTGGAAGTGACGAGATGCGAGACACAGGATAAAGGGTGCTGATTGCGAGGAATGGAGCAATGATAAGGGGTAGGGAATATTGGGTGTGAAATATCAGTATCGAATTGTAGGTATTAGATACGAGGCAGGGAACGTAAGATTTAGAAAATAAAACGAGGAATAGAAAGTGCGAGACACGGAAATATGTGTAAATTCTTCAACGTAAAGTTCTAAAGTCAACGCAGTCTTAACGGTCAAACGACGATTTACTAAAAAGAGCAAACAGCGTACAAAATTATTGACAAACTACTCGAATACTTCGTTTTCAATTGCACATGCATCAAATTAACATTCTATTCTCCATGTGGCGATGCTCTTTGTATCACTGGTCGCTTAAAAAGTTGTACAAAAATTATAGCGCGTATAGTGCCTCGGTATCCTTAGGACTTTTCCGGCGGTTACTTATCTGCGTAGAAGACTAGCACATTGCAATTACCCTTTGATAGTCGTGGCATAGACATTATTAGGCATTCCCTCGTTCTAAAGCGATAAACGCGGCGAAAGTCTCAAATCTAAAATTAATGTAAATTATACGGCGTGAACGTCAATAATTTAACAATAATTACCATTTATAGGAATTAATAGGTAATATCATGGGTATAGCGTAACGTATCGGTATAGGATTACGCTTGGAGTTCGAAAACCAACTAATAATCTTTGAAGCCTTTCGAATTCTATTGCGAAATTATACGTCTCGATATTGGGAGTTAGTTTCACGAATACTTGGAAATAGCGGCTACGTAATTATTATCAATTCGAAACCATGGGAACATAGCTGCGAAAAACTACCATTGACATTGCAGAATCGCATTGAATTAGAATGAAATTTATCCTATACCTCTTTAACGTTTATTTGTTATTTTACTGGTAGAGCTTTTTGTTGTATTCTATATTCGAGGGAAAATATACTTTTTGTTCCGTTTCCAATTTAAGCTATCGTTCCTTCGTTTGTACTACCGATAAAATTGATAGAAAGGTGAACGATAGGGTCTTATAGTATGTGTAATATACGATGACACGTAGTTCATTTAGAAACGCATTTTATAGAAAATAGGACAAGTCATTTAAATTAAAAGGAAAAATATGTAATACATAATGGGTGAATATTCCAGCCAGACTGTGTTAATCAATTAAGATATAATCGAGGTATTTGTACAGGTGATTTATATCTACCGACAGATAGTTAGCGAGTGGACAGGAAAATAAAGCTGATACTACACGTACTACTTTGTATTAAAAAAAATTCCGCCGTCGATTATCGGTTTTTAAATATTTCACTGTTTGAAAAATTTCTTTGCCACTTGCCGAGCGCCTTTTTCCATTGAAACAAAGATTAATTTTCTCTTCGTTAATGACTGCATAAAAATTATAGAAATACATGTTACTTTCGTGATTATTATTTTTATATAGCATCTTTATCAAACATAATATCGTAAAAGAAAAAGATATGGGTATGTTTGTACAAAGCTATTTTGAAATACACGAAGACAGAACGTTAATAGATAAAACATTATCGACGAGAAGGAGCGCGTGTTTTAAACATTTTGCTTAAAGGAAATCTACTTTGCGTTTTCGTAACATCAATTGACCAATCTTAGCGACCGTCCAGGTAGAAAGTTCTTACAGCTTTCGAATCTCGCCACGACATGGCGTCTGAAAGCAATTTATCGGATAATATGCGTATGATTGATTTTATTTCTACGAAGTATTTACGTATTTATTTTATCTGAAAACCTAATGCCGAAGTATCTTTGACATTTGAGTCGAAACTGTTTTATTTTTATTGAAGGATAAAAGCAATTTAATTTATCAGAGAACGTATGCAAAAAAGATGTTGAAAATATTCCTTTAGATTCTGATCTTTTTTATAATGAAAATTTTGAAAAATGTCTAATTGGAATTGTTAATAAATATAGAGATAGAAACGTGGCGTGATTATTAAACGCTATTGTATTATAAATGTAATGAAGAAATGCGTATATATAATTTTCTCTCAACGACATTTATTACAATCTCGGTTGGTTCAATTAATTAATTTTAGTTTTGGCACTAGAAAGACGGACACGGTTACATTTGACCCTTTGTACTTTTACAATCACACTGATTCTACTTTATTACAATAATATTACGCAATCTTTTCTTTCGTCACACGCTTTATAAAAATTCTTATTCTTAAAGCTTAAAAAATGTCGACAAACGAATCAGTTAACTTAGAATCAAAAAATGTTGTGATTTGATTTTGATAGAAACGAAGAAATGCTATCTTTTACGCAAGATATATTATCACGTAATCGCTAATATCTTTATTTTTTTTTTCACGTATTTGCGAATTTTCTAGACCTTAACCGATATCGTATGTTTCTTCGATAAATTGACAAATTTGAATTTGTGCGCTTTTTCTTTTTACTTTGCACAGAGTTCTCTAATATACAGAGTGAATCATATATTTGGATATATTCGTACTATACGGATCAAGCAACTTTGTAAAATTACTCACTGTTCGAATACGCCGAAGTAACAAAATCCCGAAGCTTCCATCCGCTAAAAAAAATCTGTCAAGTTTAATAAATCGAAAGTTCTAAGCCTTGTTTCTTCTTCTTCTTCTTTCACAACCAGTTCCAATTACATGACTCATTCTCTAATATCATTCAACATTTAATCAAATCACGTACGGAATATACTCTACAATTACTTCGTCAACGATGAAGACATCGTAATTGTCGTCATATTTATTCATACTCCAATCAATTATAGACACATACATCTACTAACAACCCAAACAGTACACCTCTACCGACGGAATATACCTAAAGTCAACCATTCTTTCAGTAGACCAGAAAAAACGTAAAAATTCTACACGAATAACTTACCAACTCATTGTCAAGTACGAACGTAATTGAAACGTGAATCCAAAAGTGAAACAACAAACGTGGTACGGTAGCGAATGTTTCTGGAAATTATTTGGCCATACACCAACGAAAGATTGTCCACTGGTCAAGCAAAGCGACCGCTGTCCGGCTTTCTCGGCGGTAAGAGGATTCTCCTACCATGAAAAAAACACTGCATCATCTAAACAGCGATAAAACCAACGTCCTTCAAACCAGCTCGAAGGGTGACAGGTAAATAATTGACGCACTTCATTCTACAATTGTATTAAACCTCCTATTTTATTATCTGTGCATTTTTTGAGCGGTCTGTCGTTCAATTTTTGCTGGCTTCTCTCGCCTTACGAATCACGACTCTTCGACTTGTCCTTCGTTCCTCCTTGTTCCTCTTCCGTTCTCCAGCCCTCGGAGCCCACTATTATCGATTTCTGTCGCGATCAACTCGATCGTTCTTCGTTTCTTCGTTCGAAATACTCTTCGTTCTCGTTGCTCGAAATTATTTTTCGCTCTTCGCTGTTTCGAAAGAAATCATTCTTTGCTCCTCCGTTTGTGTTCACGATTCGCGTGGTTTCTCGATATCGATAAAAATATTAGCGGTAAGAATAGCGATGCGATGGCGGCAATTCCATGTACGCACGAGGGCGTGCGATGTTAGTTGTCGAATCGTTCGTATGCTCACGCAACAAGCACGCGCAAGAAAGCATTCACTCGGCCAACAAGTTTTCCTCGCTTATGGAAAACTTTTGCGACGTCACACTTTTGATTTTTTCCTTGCCATTTTTTTCTTTTTTTTTTTTTTGACCTCTTGGTACGTTTGAAGATCAGTCGGATAAGTAAGCCTTTGATATTACTCTCGCAACTTTATGATTCTTATAATGCCGATAATTATTCGAGTGACTCTTTTCGACCAGTCACGCGAGCAAACGATTATCGCTCGAACGAAGGTTTTATCCATTGCGAATAAAAATTTCATTCGTTCAACTGCATCTTATTTATCTGACTGTGATCGACGAATGCTGCTAACATTTCACAATTCTTACGCGTTAAACGATATTTTTCGCTCGAGTCTGTAGACATAAATATGCTTACTTAAATTTATAAAACAAGTACAGCTCGAACGACAGAACAAACTGATTCTGTACATATTTCCAGCTGTCTTTCGTTATCGTTCGTCGTGGTAGCGTATGTTGCGTTTAATAAACGTTACAACAACGTCCAAGTGTTTGCTGGTCAATGCTGGACATTGGGTATATTTTCTCGCGAGGATGTTTCGATTCTATGTTGTTCGAGCTTTCGTGAGCAGTTCTCAATGGAAATTCGTGTGTAACGCGGTGGACGACAGTTTAAACCCTCTTAAAAGCTAAAAATCGAATTCTAATTCTGTAAGAGAAAAATCGGTTGGAATCGTTCTAATTAATACAAGACACAATCGGTGAATAAACGATTCTTTCGTTCCTTTGCATGTCCTGTTCTTTTTCTGCAAGTGTTCCATGCTTATCGTGTGTGATTTCAATTCCTGTGTATCGGTAAAGTATGCAACGTTTGTATATATAAAAACGGAATCCAAAAGCTGATTTTAACAATACAAAAATCTGCTAAATCACGAGCACGAGTCCTGAATCACGAAGATTACGAGTACTTACGGCAGAACTCCATTTATCGGAACACATCGATGATAGTAAATTCCGTATCACTACCATATTCCGAAATGGAAAATTAATTCTTTTAAGCGTTTTTAATAAATACGACCGACCTTTCATATTCTGTATTACAAAATCCATTGTTATATGTTTCATTCAATATTTGTTCACAACTGTGTAACGAAGCGTTTACTCTAAATTTCATATAATATTTTTTGCTCCCTTTCATTCGTATATTATGCTTCCGCAGTTTGTCCAAATAGCAATTTCAACGAATCGACTTGAATATCCACTAGCGATTCGAATAAATGGAGTTTCACTGCGTGAAAATTTGTCTGACTCGATACTGGGACTATTTACTTGAAACAGTATTTCTCAAGCCTTATTCACCATTTTTGCACGATAAGAGCTACTGTTCTCTAACTTTCTTGCGATATTTTTCAAGTCTTTGATATATTCTTAGTGAGTTATTATTGAAAAAGTAACGATTATACAAACGGTAAAAATTGTGCGTCGTATATTGTAGGAAAATGAAAGGGATTCCGAAACAGATTTGTTTTATTCGTTTCATGATCGTTCGTGATACTAGTTGCAGGAACTACGCTAGATCATCTTAATTATCTTAATGACATTGAAAGTGAGTTGTTGCTTCTTTTTTTCTTTTAAATAAACATCTATCAGAAATATAATATAAATGTCTAAAGAAATGAAATCTAATTGTATCTTATAGCTTACATATGTTACTTAAAGAGAAACTTCGTGTTTATATACATTTAACATGACTCTAGAAATATACTGTTCAATTAATTAACAATTTACGATTCTTTTTCAGGAACGAAAAAAATCTATTCGATCGAGATTCTTTTGTTACTGAGCACTTTAACGATTAATCAAACTCGTTTGAACTGACGATTCTTTCGATCACTTTGAACGGTATACGGATCGTACAACGCAAACATCCTTTACAGCTCGAATAAAACGACTAGCGTAATATTAATTATTTTAATTGTAACACCTTGAGAAACAGTGTTTCAAGTATCGATTGCGCTATGTTAACTTTCGATAAATACACTGCCACTGACAATCAGCAATTATTACAAAATGGTGTTTATGACACTAAGAAACTGGCGAAGTGAATCGAGCATCGGTATCGGTTGGAAACAACGAGATCGACGAAATTCGTGAGAATCAGAAATAGCACAAACAGCTAGAAGAGTGTGGCAAAACTCGGAGTAGTATCACTGAAATTTATAAGATAACGGATAACTTACAGAACGTTTGTAGAAAATTGAAATCGTCAAGAGGCGCCTGACAATGAATTCTTGACAAAGTTTCGCGTAATCTGATATTGTTCGACAGTTAGCGATTAAACAGCAATTAGACATTGGCTTACGTTTGAAAAAATTTGCAATTAGACGGTAATATCTCTAATAGCAAAAAATATGGCAGATTTCAAAGAATATTATCGTTAATCCTAGTTAATTAATCGACTGAACTAGTGAAAACAAATCGATGGATCTTCATCGATGATTTCGAAAAATGGAGCGAGCGAGAGAGAGAGAGAGAGAGAGAGAGAGATACGAAGCCTTTTAAGCGATAGTAAATAACGCTAATGAAATTTCTGGAGAATCGCGAATTTGAAGAGTATTTGCGACATGATCCACGCGATGAATTTGCGAACGAGAATCGAGACGATAATGGCGACGGTGATAGATGAATTTGTGATTTTCGACAATGTTCGTTAGGAACCGGAAACAGGAAGAGGCGAAGGACATCTCAGAGGATCTTCGCTGCTTCGACTTCTTTGCTTCTTTGTACGGTAGGTCGGCCTTTGTCAACCAATCTTTATCCATCGATCGATCGAATATTCGAGCGCCGCGAGCCACCTGCAAATAAACGTAGTTGCCTCTTTGACATAAAATTCGTTCTAACTCCAAATCGATTCTCATTGATTACGAAGGAGATTAGATAATTATTTTCAAATGTTAATAAATACGCGACCTTGACACCATAATTCAAGACCATCGACATCGATGTGGCACGTCTCCTTGTAAATAATTTACCACAAACGTGCCGGTGATTATAAAAGTGAAGCGGATAAAAGTGGAAAGAATTTCAGCCGCCTGTTCACGTTACAATAATCCAAAACCATGTTTGCAAAGTAACAGAGATCGAACCATTGGATCGAGTCGGTTGATGCGCCGTTAAACAGAATTCAGTTCATGCGTCAAACGCCAATGATATCTCGAAACGAAAATATATGACGCAGGCCACTTTCATAATCGCCGGCATAAATTGCGTACAGCAAATTCTTCGACTTAACGAAACAATCGTTCGAAAGAATATGATAGAATCGATAAAGGGGACTAAACAGGTTACCGTTTCTTGTCCATTTCTGATTCGGTGGCGAAGATGTAACTTCTCTGCGTGGGGTCCGGTGGTTGCAGCTCGAACGCGTGTTTCCTGCCACCGGAAGTGGGCGCGCTGCTATGCACCCTGAACCCATGCAGGCAGGCGACACCGAACGCCTTCTCCGCATTAGCGTCGTCGTAGAAATACAATGCAGCGTCCTTTAGTACGCAATATCGCCTGGACCAACCGGTTGGTGACGACGTTTTTCTGGCGTGTTCTTGCTGCTTGCTCAGGTATCCGAAGCAATCTGGTCTGTGAATGGCGCATGCTGCTATTTCACGCATTCTCAGCGACGATTCCAACCAGGTGTCAACCTGTAAAAACGTCAACGGGAATCTATAGGATATACAGGAAAAACGGAGAATTTCCGTCTTTAGCGATTTTCTATTATCTTCTCAGGGCTTCCATTTCTCTTCTATCGCCTCGAGTAACTTCTCACGAAAAAATTTAGTTACTTTTGCGACGCGTTTTCCAAGTTGAACTAATTACTTCGTACATTCGCGTTTCACGATAAATCTCGTACAAGTGCAAAGACTATTAAGGTAGGTGCGCAATAAGGCATATTAGTAGAACTGTACGATTCTCCAGAGCGCTGCCAGACACTTGCAGCGTCTAATCCAACTATTCAAGAAACTCCAGCAGGCGTATAGCCGAACTTGCAGAATTTAAAGCGAATCTCATTTTCTTCAACTTACAAGAACGCGGACTTCCATCGTTTCGCAAAGTTTTTGAAGCTTCTTTTGCCTAGATAACGATGCAAGAGTATCTCCAAAGATACATACATACAGCATATGCTGTTAATTGTTCAACTTGTAGCATCCATCTTTCTTTCTGTTGGACGAATGTAACGAAAATATTCTTTTCGAAATTTTTGATTTAATTTTCTTTTATTTCCGAATATACCATCGCAAGCGAAAGACCGCGTAGAAGGAAATACATTATATACGCGTGTCGGTTACCGCACCAATTAAAGATTAAATCGCATTCTGACCAAGAAGATCCGAATGCTCGCGTGAGGTACTCGTACACAATGTAAACTTCGTTTACTCTTCGAGCATGATCCGGAAATAGACGTCGAGAGTAACTTGGCGAGCGACTCGTAACATTTACCTGGTCGTTTCTTTCGATCGCTTCCTTGATGACCGTCGTCCATCGAGCGGCAGCTTCCTCGGTGTCCGCCGCGAGCCGAAGCGTCGGTGCGCCCTGTTTTTTGATCGCGAAGCTGTGTAACCTCAGCTCGGGCGTTTGCTCCACGTCGTACTTTATCAGCATCACCGCCCCCACTGGCTGTGAATCCTACGGGAAACGAAATGGTCCACTGGTGTACCATTTTTCCAACAAAACGATCCCGTGCAAACACTCGTCGCGTCGATGGCCTCGATTAACCGAAAGGAATGCCGGTTAAATAGGTTTCGAGGGGACGCCAGGCGTGGCTGGATGACATCTCTTTAAACTAACGACGAGCATGCAAAGTTCGGAACCTTTGTGCATAGCTTGGATGACTGAACTTTCTAACTTTGTTTATTTTACAGCAGCGTTACTTGCTCTGCCAATTTTCTCCGAATACAAAGTACCCGATCGTGTTAGATATTCTCTATATTTTGTGTCAAATTACGCGAGTTGTATTAGGCGAGTAAAACCAACTTCGTACACCAAACGATTAGGACCGACGCTGTAAAATAAGCTTCGACATTTGAGAATAGAGAATACGCTGATATTAATTTTATCTTTGCGTATTAATCGTATCTTATCGCGTCTAAGTATTTGAAAATACAATTTCATGTCTTTTTTTCTTCGAAACTACATCCTATAGATTTGCGCGCGCTAATCGACAGTTTTCCATTCTACGAAGAATGGACATTGAGAAGGGAAAGAGAAGAGGGGATATTCGTACTAACCGCGTCAGTCTTGTAATAATAGAGGCAGTTGTCGCGGCGCAGGGCGAACCATCTTCGCACCCACTTGTCCGTGTTGGTCGAGGTCGCGGATTTCCTCCATAGGTATCCGGTGCAGAGCGGCGCCTCGTCGCTTCCTTCCTTGGTACCAGGTCTGGCCACCCGCGGTGCCAGTACGTTGCACGTTCTCGCCACTTCGAGTTCAAGGACGTCGGTGCCAGAATGCGCGAGCCTCACGACTTCCGAATGCGTCGCGTCCATCACGTTCTTCCCGTTCACCGCCATTATAATGTCGCCAACTTCCAGGCCAGAGCTCTCCGCGGGCGTGTCCGGCTCGATAGCTGAGACGACCACGGGTTTCGAGCCGTGAATACGGAAACCGAACTCACCTCCGGCTTCTCGTTTCACCACCACCCTTTTGTCGCTTTCTGTAACCATCACCACCGCCTTCGTTATTTGGCGTCTGCGGCAGTCCTATTCGAGCCTCATCGAGCGGCAAACGCAAAGTCGTTCGCGCGAAATCCCACGATCCAAGATCCGAAATCCGAGATTTCAGGAGCCGCGATCACAGCGGATTTGCCGCGTGATAATGCAGTACGAGCAGGAATTGATATGGATCCTGCGGATGATGGATAGCGAATATCGGTAGGAGCGGAATTGAGCGTATTAGGAGGATAGAATTCCGGGTATTACAGTCGGTTCGGATCTATTTTAGCGAGCAAGGATTCGATAGAGGCGTTGAGCAGATTCGAACGTTTTTGGATAGTTTGTATCCTGTCAGGGGAATGGCTGAAAGGAATGCGTGGTAGAAATCGCGAGCGGATAAATCCTATGGAGATTACGTTAATCACTGCTGCGAGGGAAATGTGATTCGAGACTTTACAACCCTGGAAAATGAAGCTCTGCACGAAAAAAAAAAAAAAAAAAAGAAAAAAACGTCAGTCTACGTTTTCGACCTATTTTTCCGCGCAGATTCACCTCCTTTCGGCTTTTACCGTCAGTTGAACGGCAGCCGGTATAAGTCTTGCATGGCTATTAATTTAAGTGATTAATGTGTTTCGGAGGCAAATATTTTTCTCATTGATCGACGTTAACGTTATTATACCGTTGAAAGGAGCTATCATCGGTTCAAATACTATCAATCTACCGGCGTTTTCCTATGTAAACAGGTTTAGCAAACAGCAAAACCGACGAATAGTAATGATACTCGAAGTTCGGTTGCCGTTTGCTCTTTCACGCTTCGAAACCGTGAACAAACAGCACATACGAATACAGAGAAAGTCATAGAATTGTACGCAAATCGTCGTTTCATATTCCGGTTGCATAGATTACACAGTATTTTATTTTTAGCTTAAATCGACGACACGGTTCGGTGGAATGGTTAGTTCCGTATTTATCACGAACTTGCACCGCGCGATACACGATACGTTTCTAGTTTGGTATCATCCATCTTATTTATCAAGCATCGAAGCACGCAATATCGATCGCGCGTGATCGATTATGGGCGGAAATCCGAGAGTACAACAGACGGTTCCGAATAAATTATCCTGCAAGTGTTACTACTGCCAAAATGACGAAGCTGTTCGTCTTTCGCAATAACGGGAAATATAACGCCGTTGTTAATGATAAATCGTGCAATCTCTAGAATTTATTGCGACTCGGGTTACGAGAAGGAAATATTTACTTGGGTAATATTAGGCTGTTTTATAATAAATAATAATTGTTCGGAAGTTTGAGTGGCCGTCCGTTTATGGCACGGGCAGGCACATTCCCTTCTTTGGGAAAATCCGAATTACATGTCCTCCCCGAGCTGTAAACCTAATGACTCCAAGGTCAGGTAAAAACCCTCGGGAAAAGTCCAGCCGGAAGGGCACGATGGACACGGGAAACCCAACGGCTGGTAGGGAGAATCAGCAGCGTAGGAGGATAGTTCATCGACGGACATCGTACCGTGCGGATGAAATACTTCACTGCCAACGAGATCTTACCACCGCTGTGTTCATAACATCGCACTTTACGTTTATACAAGTGGAAATACAGTGCTCCATTACTCTAACACTCGATCTATTAAACCTCCTCCACCTTGAACGTTAATTCATTCGAGGTACGCGATATCGACCGATCGGTTTGATCTGACCGGTTGCTCTTTAGTCGAGAATTCGCAACAATGATAAATATCGAGGAGACGAGGAAATTCCTCTTTCTAATTGCGTCGTTTTTTCTAGTTGCAGTTTTTATTAACCGGAAAATCGCCGATGATCCTAAACGCATTAGAAAGAATTACAGAACCGTTTTTGTTCCTCTTAAACATCGTCGTGAATTAGGAAGCACGCGACGAAGAAACCTGGAATCGGCCCGTAGGAAGAAAGAGCATTGTCATCGTCGATAAGCTTCTCTTCTCACTGCCTCGTTTTCGATGCTTTCTTAGCCGGATATTTTTATTTGCGATTACGCTTCGAGCGAGATAACCAACGATTTACTTCGTTCGAACTGTCAACTACAATTTCATGGATACTTTGGGAACGCGCAGTCACGCAATAAATCATCCCCCGCGGTGGAAATTTATACGAGGAGATTTCAGTGAGGATTAAGGGTTGCTCCAATTCCTCAACCTTGTTTCCATAGCTATGCGAGTATCGTTTCCTATTCCGTACTGTTACGTATTCATCAAACGGGATGGCTTTTGTACATTATCTCGAATCGTGCGATACGCATTAACCCTGGAAACCCGAGAATTCTACTTTACGATGCTTCTTGTATTAGGCGAATATAAAATGTCTCTATAAATAAAATTCTAACTACACGTACATTAAAGATGTAAACGTATCCGCACATTTGCTTATTTTTAGCTTAGCGAGTCTTTCTGCAGGCCCTTTAATCTTTAAATTATGAATAAGACAGTAATTATATTCAGATGGTTGAAAAAAGAGAGAAAGAGAGAGAGAGAGAGATAGAGAGATAATTTTAGCAAGATTCTGAATATGAATCGTGCTTTTTGAAAAAGAACTTTAATTTTCTGCTGGCACTGCAGCCTCATTAAGTATCCAAGTATTCTCTGATAATTACGCACGGCTGATTCCGATGTTGGTCGATTCTTTAAAATTTGGAATAAAAGTTACGGCGCCATGGATAATATTAATTTTTAGTGCGGATAGCGGAAAAAATATATTTCTATTTATAGCTACTTCGCCAATTGGTTATTTCGCGAACTGCAGCTTTTTCGTTATAAACACATTGATAACGCGTATATCCAGAGCTGAAATAACGTTTCTTTAATTATAAAATTGATGGAACATAAACGTGGTATTTTTAAGATTTAAAAGCGTCACTGTTAATTATACATTTCATGAAAATATTCAGCGATTATACGTTATTCGTCTCTTAAAATCGAATTTATGGTTCTAACGAACAGGAGTCTCGAAATATCCATGCTCATTTATTATTTGCATTTCGCGATTATTTATCGAAGAATATTTCAGAATCTTATATCTATTTAGGTTATCGTTTGCGTCGGATTATTCATTTATTCAATCGCTCTTCCATTTCTACCGATCCTGCGGCTCATTTCTAGGCATTTCATATAATTGAGAAATCTCATCGGTATATTTGAAATTGCTAATTAGTCGTATTAAATTAATGTCGGTCTCGCTGCCCAATTAATTGTTTCCAATTTCCTGCGAAAAAGTGACATGAAATTCGAATTTACACGCGTACACGATTCCATTTGTTCATGAATTTACATGTTGACGTGACTGTTCTGTGAACACGCATCGCTACATTTTCCCTATATCTGCGAGAAATTCCGATTCGCTTTCCGTATGAACGATCTTTGAATAGCACAACGATATTTTTCGCATTAACATTAATTATAATAGTATATTTTACAGGATTTGTATTCTTGCCAAGGAACGCGTGCGACGAATATTGAAAAAATTTTCCTAACAAAAACACGACGGATACTTTTGTGAAAAAGCAACGAATGAGCATAGAATCGCAAACGTTTCAATCGTTTTCGTTCTCATAGATAAAAAATTTCCGCAACTCGCGACGTTTATCTTGCAGATTTGAAGAGAGAGAGAGAGAGAGAGAGGGAGGAGAGCACTATGCACGTCCCAAAGCAGGCGCATAAATAGAAAGGAATACTGGGTAAAAATAAAATGAAAGCGGGACGGTCCACGTCGTCGTAGCTACATAAATAAATGCATTTTTAGTTCAGTATTTGTTTTGTACGTTTTTTCTCGGCATTAATATTTGCAAAGTTATATCTAAAAATTGTAAAACAAGAAATGACGTAACGCGAAGCGAAGTTAAAAATACGTAACTGAAACTCTTACATTATATATTACATTTCTGAAAGAAAATTCCGTTTCTTTTCCTTTCGTATGAAACGATATTCGCTTATAAATATCGGAAAACACACGCTTAATATGCCTCGTTCGAATAGTCGCACGAACGCCATAGCATCGTAAAGAGTCGTGGTAGAATTCAGTTTGCGAACCGTTCCATTCAGAGATACGAATTGGATAAATGGTACCGAACGTAGGAGATGTCTATATAAATCAACAGAAATTTCTTTCGTTTCTACGTGAAACGATATATATTCGGTTACAAATATTGAAAGCAGCCATACGAGATATCTTGTTTGAAGGGACGAAATAAAAATTAATTCACGCGACGTAAAATGTTTAATAGTATCAAATGTAGAACGTTACGTTCTAAAAGCAACAAAGTTTCGTCTTTTTTTTGATAAGTTTACTACGCGAGAATTAAATTGCTTTGTAAAGCTCGGAATTTTGAAGAAGTAGAACGCTCGTATGCACTGTACGATGCTCTTTTTCGTAAAGATACAATGTCAATGTTTTCTGAAGTTTACGTCGCTCGATGTTCGTGTGACGGAGCAAGAGGGAAGTGCACGTGACTTGGTTAATACGAAAATGAAAGTTGTTAGTGATACGTAGTACGATAGAAGCTATAGTCTCTTCGAACGTTCGCCACGTCGGTGATACGATGACGCAAGCAATTATTTTTGTAGGACGTTGCACTCGTGGGCGACGCACAGATTCTGTCTTATTTTAATTTCGTCTACCGTTCGATCTCAATTCAGTTCACGATTACGCGAACGCTTAACAAGTAGCGTGCGTGTAAACAGAAACGCGTGCGACACGCTGTTGCTATACCGTTGTTTTGTTCTAACTGGAAATGCGAATCAACCCTTTTAAAAGAAACTCGTTCGCGGCACAATTAAATCAGAGAAGTTGAGATAGAGTGCGAAAAATATGATTTTTCGCTTGGAAATCGCCACGTTTGAACGGTCATCTTACTAAAAAGGAAGTCAAAAAATGGAATATTTCAAAAAATGTTCACAGTTCCTAATCTTTTATCTTTCCGTGTTATAGCAATCGTTGTTGATATTATTTCGCAATAGTTGGATTAGCTTGGCGTAGAGCGCATTCGAATTCTCCAATAATTAAACTTGCCCTTAAACTGCAAGAGCTCGTCTTACGCGAAATCGATTATCGAGTACCCATCACGGCTTCGTCAGACAATATCTTCATCAAATGTTCCATGGATGTAAGTAATTGCTTACAAACACTTACGAAGAGACGCGATCAATTAAATTAGTGAAGCAAAGGGAACTCGATACGCATTCGTTTTAATTAGCATGTTGTTCATTAACGTTTGCACATTTCGATTTTCATATTACTTCTAACAACGACAGAGGCAATTTTACGAACGAAACGATTTAATTCCACGATAATTTCCACCTATTTTTCGTCGCGGTTTAATTTTAAAATGCACGATACACGCAGACACGAACTTCCTCGTAAACAGAAATGTAATATGGTAATTCCGGCACGCGTTACATTCCATCGTGAGCTTTAGAAATTAATATTTCTTGCTCTACTTAATTCTAAAATGCAGTTACTAAATTCTCCCCTTTGTGTTACGATGAAACAACAACCAGCGGTGCTTCGTTGTTATTTTTACTTTGGTGCAATTAATTAACGTTGAGATTGCGTTTAGCGTTAATTGCATATTTCGAACGACGATTCGTATTGTCGCGATATAATGCTCGTAAATGAAATATAGCGGGATAGGAATGGCGGAATAGAAGTGGTACAAAAATTCGCGTTCGAAAGAGTTAAGGTACTTGTGTATATGTACAGCTGTGTAAATCAAGAGAAAGCGAGAGGGAAAGATAACGCAACAACAGGTAAACGATCGAAACGCGTCGAAGCATGGTCGAAAATGTCGAAATCCAGGTCGAAGGAAAACAGGTCGAGACGAGATTATCAAGAAACACATCATGCCATAAAAATAATCAAGTCCTTGCGTCATCAGGCGTCGAACGTAATCGATAGTGCTCGAGCTTATAGCCTTTTTGTCTCATCATCGTTGCACCGTCGATGAGAGACGGTGAGACGGAGGGCTTCCTTTTATTTCTGCGATAAAGATGGCACACGCAACTCCCGCCCAACCCCTTTCGCAGCTGGTGTGTCAGAAATAGCGAAGATCGCTTTGTCGTCTTTTTCCTGATGGCGGAAATTCTCGCACGTGCGACATGCACAAGCATTCCAAGGTTGTTGCGTCTCACAGGGGGGAGAGCCGACGTTGTTATGGATTTTAATAGGGAGCGTGAACGACACGCTCAGGGGTAGGTAAATATCTCGCTTGTCTCGCTTTCGCTCGCTTCGACTAAAGTGAAAATACGAATTCGTAGGATGCCATTTACTAAGGGCGCTATTGTATTCGAGAGGTACGAATTGGAAATTGGTGGTGAGTTTGTTGGTGGATTGCTGAAGCGATTCAATGGAACCACGATGGCTTCGAGGCAGCGCGAAATTCATTTCTTTTATGATAGGTTGTCGCCAGCAGACGCAATATTACCGTATTACAGTTACAGTCACAGACGATATTCGCCAAGTATTATACATGACGTGGCGTGAAAAGATTTAGGCTTCCTTTCGAAACCTCAAGTTACACCTACTTTGATTAATTTCTTCTGTAGAAATATACATCTGTGTGTATAATCGACAAATTCGTTAACTGACGCTGCTAGCGAAAACGATGTACAAACGATGTTGTTTTAAGCAGAAGCGAACGTAATTACAAACTAATCGAAATATCCCTCTACGTAAAGATGTATCAATTTTCTTTGGAAATTTCTAACGTAGAAAATGAGTACGTAAAGAATCCAAAAAATCGATTTTTTTTTTAGAGATAAAGCCATTCTGCAAGCACGTCTTTAGTTTCATGACCCTGATCGCGATAAAGGCACGATTGACAGTGGCACGTATTGTTCGATTAATGACAACCAAACCATGCCGTGCCATCGACTTGGCACACTTCCGATTTTATTGTCCCTACGACAATCGCGTTTCTCTATAAATTTCTGAATATCGGAATTGGCATTGTTCCGGTACCTGGTAGTTGCTACTTTGTACTACTCGCCGCATGGCGTTACTATATTTTCGATGTTTCATCAGCTCTCGCGTTATACCGAATTCTTCAAAATTATCTTCGTAGTGTCATTTCTAATGTCATTTTGTGAAACTAGAAGGACACCCATTATCGGTGTAAATCTCCTTTCAGAATAAGAACGTGAAGATTCCGTACAACACACATCGTTCAAAACACATCGTTCCGATGCACTTGAGGAAATTAGCTGCTACTATCAATAATTAATTATGCGGGTCGTGTTCGTAAGATCGTACACAGTAAACTAACTACAGGTAAGCCGTAATCATCTTTGATGTGGAAATTTAATTTTATTGTCATTAGATTAGTACACGCCACGGACGAATTTGGACGAAACAAGCAAACTAATGGCCACCTTGTTCGATGTCGTAGCGGCTTCGATAAATCGGTTACAAGACGAAAATCGTATCTTGATTTTCAATGTGGATATTTTCGAGCCGTTGCATCAGGGTCAAGCAGAGAATAATTATCGGTGATGACCGTGACTTCTTTCGACCAAAGATTCGAGGATCGAATTTTACGAAAATGATGGCGAAGGGGATAGAAATTTTTATTGCCTGAAAAGAATATTGGTTTTCATATTTTTTTACATTCTCCTTACAAACGAATCGTATTCGATCAATTATTTAATCGAATTATTCAATCGTTATGAAAACAAATTATTTCGTAAGTTCGAACAAATGACTAAAGAATATTGCGGATGAATATGAAGTGATCACTTAAATTTTCTAGAGGAGAAGTGTAGTAAAACGAGTTCTGTGGAAAAATGTTCATTCGATAATTTTAATCAGGCGGAATAATCGTATTTACGTATTAACAACTCGATAAAACAGCGATTAATGGTCGTTGCATAATCGCTGTTCACGTTTTCATTACACGTGTTATCGAAAACCTCTGTGCCGCTGTGTGAGTCGCGTTAACTAGCTATGTTAACTAGCGCATTGAAACAACATTAAAATAAAAAGCTCTAACGAACGAAGAAGAAAATTATGTTCAAAGATCGTTGAAAAATAATTTCAGTTGGATATCAATCTCGTGCGACAGAATATTGAAAACGATCTCCATTTCTAATCTCGGATTACACGATAAAGAACGACGCCACATTTAAATTCGGATACGATTAGTTTAGTTCTTTTCTTACGGTAAAAGAATTTATTAGAAAACTTTGGAAAACAATTTTGAAAGAAGGAAACCCGGTTTTAAAGAAAATTTATGGTTCTCCGTAAAAGTCTTTGCGAAAACGGCTTCACCAGGGAATTTGGAAGGCGAACCAGTAGCGTTATACGTACAAGTTTCGAAGCCAAAGAGTAGAAAAGTGAATCGCTTTGGGATACGTTTCATAACATAAACTTTGACGCCACGGAGGATTTCCTTTTGACCTGGCAAACATTCGGGAGGGTACCAATTTAATTATTCACTTAGGAAACTTCTCCGGTTTTTGATTCAGCCTGCCTCGGTCCGTGAAAGCGAGCCGTTCAATATTTACAAGCACATATCACGCACAATGCAGAATCGATCGCCGATAAAGAAATTAATGAAATTTCACTTTGCAAACTACGATAGCCAATTCGCCGTTCTTTCCAGAGTTAAAAGCTTTTTTGTATTTTTCTATTTGTATGAGATCGAATCTTTGTTTACGATACTTACGAGCATCGATCTCGAATTTCTCTATTGCGATGAAATAGAATATGATTTTTGAAAAAACGTTGTACACGAGTAAATTATTGCGTGTAAAATGGAAAAATATTTACCTTTTGTAATGTCTCTTTTTCCAATGTATCTTTTTTCTCCATTCTTTTTTTTTTTTTTTTTTAGTGGATGGACGAAAAGGAACAAAAATTTGCACGTTATTTGGAACTTGTTAAACTGTAAATGTTTCTTCCCGTTTAATTAAAACCACTGGCAACGTTATCTGTTATTCCATTCAACCGGTTCAATTTTTCGCTGAATAAATATTAAATATTGGAAAATGTCATGTAACTGGGAATACAATGGGGAAAGGGCGAACAGAAATCAAATTCCTCTAGATACAGGCAAGTGGGACGAAATAATTCACGGAGGAATCGATAACTTTCTGTATCGGAAGAAACGTGATCTTTGTGCGAGATTTTGTCTCTTAAAAAGCGTCGAATAGAATAATTAATTTACCATGGACGTCCGCGCCGAGCCTCGTAAGGGCTCGACCCTCCGTGCACCAAACTCTGAGCATGCACTTCAGCAGCTCCTCCAAGGCCCTCTTCAAGGACGCGTCCTCTCCAAGCTCCGTGGAACATTCGGAGGCCGCGCAATCGCACACCATCTCGCGTGTTGATGCGTGTCCGGCCACGTGACGCGTTCCAAGTGCTACGCGACTTTCTCGTAGCCTATTCGAACTTCCGGCGTACTCTTCGGTGAACAACGTGTCCACCGGGTTGCCCGGCGATCGAAAAATCACCGCGCTATCGTCTATTCGCCTCCTCGTTCCCTATCACTCTCGAATGCTTCAACGATACGGTTTCGATCATGGATTGTGACACGACGAAGAAGCGGAGGACTTCCGGTGTACACCGTACACCGTCTTTTCCACGCGGTCGCCGTCCTTTCTTTTTCTACCGTAAAATGTCGCGTTAAGTCCACGCCTCGATTTGTCCACGAACGAGATACGAAAGCAGGATGCACACGCGTCGCGGAACGCGTCAGACGCAGAGGAAAGCTCTGTTCTTCCGAAGAGGATGCCTTCGGCCAGCTCGTGGAATGCGACTCGCCGCCCTGACCCACTGACTGCCAGCCAAAAGCTTCTTCCACGCCACCCTCCCTGCCTTCCTCTCTCTCTCTTTCTTCCTCTCTCCTTCGCGCCTCACTCCACTTCGGTTTAACTTCGGCGGGAATATTCAGACGGCCGCGAATCAAGCTTCCACGTATAGAATCAACTCCTCCCTCTCCCTCTTTCTTTCTCTTCCTCTCAGCGCGCTCGAAATTGTATCTCGATGATACCCGATCGATGCTTCCGGTGTGTTCTAGCGAGACGAGGACCGGGGAAAGGGATCTCGATGCGGTTTTCGATTGTTGTCTCGAAATGGAACTATAGAAGAATGGAGGAGTGAGATCGACGAGGGGAGTCGTTCTTTCGACCGACTGGAGGAAGCGTGTAGCAACCACACTTGGATGTTTTCGGAATATCTGGAATAACGCTACTTTACTAGGATAAAATTATTTTTCAAGTTTGTTCGACAACTAATTTTGCTTTCAGGTATACGAGACATTCGCGTATTTTTTTGGTATCGATTTTCTTTGATTTGTGATATCGTCTTTGATGATAACCTACTACCTAATGTGACAGAGTTTCTTCTGTGCAACTCCTTTACTGGTATTTCCTTCGCGAGAATCATCTAAGAGAATATTTAACAACGTCCTATTATGGAAGCGGAGAGTATAACGTCTGGAATATTTGCCATTACTGGCACTTGTAGTACATACCGGCGTGTATACATAATTACTCGTGAAAATCGCTTGCAAGAGCACTCTAAAAACTTCAGAACGAAACAAGCCTAAGGTATGCTTAAATAATGTAATTCTTCGACCTTGCATCGTGTAATCGGACAAAGAAACGAATCGGCAATTATCCGAAAGTCGTTAGTTATTCCAAATATTTGCAGAGTAAACAACGATGCTGACCTACGAATAAACGTTCAGAATGCATTACTAACTTCAAACATGGATATACGTACTGTCAACAATCTGCTGTTTTCATTCATACTCTTGCCAACTAATATATCCTGTATAGTTATATTTCCACGTAATTGTTAGAATATTGCGACAAAGACGCAGTTTAACGCGTTCGCTTTACGCGTATACGACTTTTCTTATGAAACCACTTACGAAGAGAAAGGGACGATGAGAAATAAAGCATCGACACTCTGTATATCAAAATTTACAGCTTGAAATCCTAGTTAACCGTGCAATCGTAACACCGAACAATATTTATCCGTTCTCGAAATACTGCGAATGCCTAAATATAGTACAGCCTGATACGATTTATCCGCAACTCTATAATCGTAAATTATCAAATGAAATTCATTTTCCACTAAGTTTAATAGAGGTCGTTATAATATTCTGACAATGGCTAGAACCAGGGAAGCGGTTGTATTCGAGGATTCGCCTATTCTAATCAAGTAACGACCTATTCGTCACATGTGCCTAGCTGACGCACAAGCATCGTGGAAGCGTCGTAGCAGCCGACGACGCTCGGCGTCCTTCTCTCAAGCTACGCCGTTTCGATTATATTTAGCCAGAGTATTACGCGGTGCTTATTTAAAGAAACGGGAAGAACGATTCCCTCTTTTTTCTCCTCTATCTTCCCTCTCGCTCTCTCTCGGTCGTCTCTTTTCCGCCCTCCATTTTCAGCACATTTTCCACTCTTCCACATCCACGAAAGCCATCTGCTACCGTTCACTTTCTCTCTTCCACCCACGTCCCGGCGTTCGATATGGCAACGATTTCTTTGTCTGATCTCCTTCTGTACCAGGGCATTCTTCAGCGATGCGTTGCCTCATAGCGAAGTAAATTTTAGTTACAGTAACCTCTCCCTCTTTTGCTCGCACTCTATCTCTGTCGTCAATGGAATTTCTACATTTCGACGTATACATTTTGTACGCTTTGGATAGATCTAAGCGACGTCTACTTTGCCGTGTTAATTCAAATAGGCCTATTTGATTCTACGTCAGGAGGTGTTTCCGAGAAAAATGGCTTTTAGTATTTAACATCCAGGCATCGACTTCGCATACGTCCGAAATATACACCGTTACATCCTCCAGTCTCGATGGAAATACGGCTTTCTTATTCAATAGACAAATTATTTTTGTGCTACCCGGCTACAATGACTCGATTTTAAGCGAAATTTGGCGAATACGCTCTTTTCATTTAAGAGTACTTGCTAGTTTCATACGAGTTTACTGCTAATCTAATTTTTATTCTAATATCAGATCGATGGATCTAATGGGACAATTTTATTTATAAAATTTTCAGTATCGATCTTTTTAGAAATTGTAAAATGCTAAAATGTCAATTATTTCGATGTTACACGAAGCTTGCTTCGGTGTCCATTTTCACCATCTGTTTCCCATCAGACGTTCGATCTCATTTCCATTAACTTGCGTAAAAATTTTAATTTCAACTGCCTGCATGCTTGGTCTCTGTCAAGTGTCTAGATTTAAATATAACGTTCGAAGATGTAATTTAAATTGCTTTCCAACAGAAATAATACACTCGAATACAAATTTGCCGTGTTATGTCAAGAGGGTGCATCTGCAACTTTTGCTTAAACCGAGACATTGCTGCCAGGTAAGACGAAAATAGTTTATCTGTAGGTACATTAAGTAAGAAGGCTGTGTCTGCATTGAAACTGAAGATTATCATTGACATCGAACGTGCGTATGTGAAATCGATGTCTGCTCGTTAAATACTAAAACCAAAGGTCATTTTTCTCAAAACCAATCTTTCCACGCCGGTATCGGTTACTCGTTGCAAACTAGGAAAATAGGAATACTTGAAATTTCAATTGCATTCCTTCCAATCGCAAAAATTACCCTATATCCGTACCTGACGCTTCTATATTAGTTCCCCCTTCGAACATCCCACTTTACCTTCGTCTCTCTTCGTATTTCGCATACTTATACATAGTTTACCTTATGAATTTCGAAAGTATGCAGCAATTGTTTTTGCCGTGCGTTACATACTTAATTCTTTATAGGTCTGTCACATTGTCTAAATTCCCTGTATCATACCAAAATAGTTGAAGGAAACTCTTCCGTACGAAAGAATGTTTCTTCGTGGATGAAAGAGATAATTTACTTGTAACACTTTAAATATATATTACATGCATTGTGTCATAGAACGATGCAAACACGAGCACAAAGTTCACCGTAAATCTACCTCCGGTATATTCGTGTACCCATGCATCGTCTCCAGTCTCCTATTACGCGAAAAATTTCGATTTATTCGTGTGACGTATCGTGTATAATTTCTCTTTTCTGTCATAACTATCTCGAGGAGCGTGTCTACACTCGGCATATAACGTATGTATAACATGTAACATCTTTGGAGGATGGTAAATGATCCTCGGAATGTCCACGGCCGAGGGCATAAATTTAGTGACAGCGTTAAGGTGTTGTGCATTGTAAGATGAATTTGGCAAATATTTACGCAAACATAACGTTAGATCTATCATAGGTGTCGCGGGGAATTTTGAACTCGCCAACGATTATTCGCTCGTTTCATTAGAAACTTCGTGTCTCTTTATCGATATTCCATACAAACCATAGGTTACCAATGACGAGCGGTGGCAAATATTTTCCTATCAAAATGTAACAGCCATCGTTTTAATCGTCGTTGAGGAACAAGCACAATTCCGAGTAAAGAGCAATCAGTTTTGTGTAAACTACTCTCGAGACCAATTGCGAACGTCACCGTTAAATATAGTGCGTTAAGTGGAATTTATTTAAAACGATGATTCTTATTTTGGAGTAATCGACATATCGCTGAACCAGCATCAGATTTATTTTAAAAACCAAGTCTTTAGCGCTTTTAACGCTCGTCAGGATTAAAATTGATTATGGAAAGGCTGCTCGTCGTTCGTAAGTAGCTTCGACGAGTAGTTATAAACGGCTGTCAAAACTAATCTCCATATTATTATCTTTCTGACAATTTATTTCCTCTCCGTATTGTATTCCTACCGTTGAAATATTTGGATCGCAGGTAAAATAACAGAACCTAAAGTTTGATATTTACTTTTATAATCTATGTATATGTATATATATCGTTGAAATTACACTGCAGATCTCTATAAACAAGCAGCAACGAGCAAGCTGCGTTATAAATCGATCGATTTTAGCCTTGATTAAAACCTTCATTTTAAATATTCCTGTATATTTAGAAGAATAACCTTTATGTTGAAATTTATCCACATAGTCCGAGGAGTCAGATTCCGTGCAAATCGAGGGCATTCTATTCAGCAGATTGATTACAGATTGATATTAATAAATACAGGAAATTTATAGACACGAAGACACCACATGATGTAACTTAACTTCATTGTGACCGAGTAAACATTTGCCAATAATTCCCATGCATTTGCTACTATGTGCTGCAAAGTACGAAACCAGAAGCAGGGAATTTCTTCGCAACACTTAATAAAAGAAGTTCGGCTATTCCGTTGAAGGCGAAATAATAAGAAAACGCAGTCCAACAACTCACCGAAACACTTGGTCTGTATCCTTTTATACATTTCCCCGCTTATCTTTCGGTGTACTATCCTCTGCGTCGTCGCCTGGTACTTTTTCCTAAAGTTTCTTTCGCTCTCCGTCGATTCCTGAGAGCCCCTTCTCTCTTTAGCGACACTTTCCGCAACTTCGTCGTCGCCGTCTCTGCTGTCTGGCCTTTTCCACACGTGACTCTCCTCGAGATCGCCGATGTAAATCCATTCGCTGCTCGTGTACGGTTCCACGTACGTGTCTTCGTCCTCCCGACCTGATATTAGACGCAAGAACAACAACTTTTAGACAGAAAACTGCGGACACAATAAATTTCGAACGAGAACATCGTCCTTTCTTTTTTACCAGAGATGATACTTTCCTCGATGGATATGGAATAGAATTACTCTTTCTGGCAAATATTCGAGGGACGAAGGGGAAAAAGGACGATAAGATCGTCGTAAAACAACTTCTTCCAGAAGATCTAACTCGAATATTTCAAGTGTAACGATAAAGAAATTATGAATTCAATTATGTTGTTCATAATACGAAGCTTATACTTTTATTAAGCGTTGGAGAATCTAATTTTTCTTGTCGTTATCTTTAATACTGTATTTAGAATAGCCTGGAATTTTCTATAATCGTATGAAATTTAACAATCGCGCAGCTACGTGCGACTATCCTTCGTAATTTTAAATTCAATTTTGTTAATCTCCTGTTTTTGAATTCTACCTTATAAAATGTACTATATTCCATTATTACGTAATGGTAAAATTAGGCGAATAAAACAGACCTATTAAGAAAATGAACACTTTATTCCTTCGGATCTTGGTGAAATTTATTGGATCTTGACAAACAGCGGAACAACTAATCACCTTCAAGGAAGATATACGGTACGAGAGAATCGGGGCGAACTTTTTTAATTAATGAGCGCTGTGTTCGCTAAATTTTTGTTTTAAATCGCGTTTCATTACGTAACTTTTTACAAGCGCGTTACCTGTCTGCTTTTATTATGCTCGTTTCGCAAATACTCGCTACGTCCATTTACCCGTATAACGCGTTCCCCAGTAGATGTGGGAGCAGTTAATAGAGTTCTCACATCGGAACTTTTTCACACGCTTTTTTACGACACCGTCAAGGGAATATCTTAATAAAACATACGTAAATACGTAATAATCAGAGTCAACGTAGCAATTTTTGCCGATTGTTACAATCTAAATATGGATGTTTATGTATTTATGGGAAATTTAGTTGTACGAAAATGTAAACTGCTCGTTATCACATTTGGTTTTACAATTTAAAAAACTTTTTCGTCTTATTCGAATCAAAGATATTTTTACAAATAGAAATAATCGAAATGTAACAACCAACCAGAGTACAAGTCGTAAAATCTTTCTCAGAGGTGGTAAGTTTTGAAATCGTTGACTCGCCTTCGACTTCTTTCCCATTACTCTCATAGCGCGATATATTGGCGAAACCCTAAACTTCATACAATCCTAGATCCAGGCTATCTTTTCTTAGAATCTACCCCTTTATCTCCTACACCACCAATGCTTTACGATACTTCGAGAGTATACTCCAAAAGATAAGCCAGATACGCACAGGATGCTCTAGAAGCCACGACAAAACAAAGAAAAAGAGGATTGCTTGTGCAAGATAAATATTACGAAGTATCATTTACGAGAAAATTCATTCCTCTTATAAATTTTAACACACAAAGATAGGTGTTCAAGCTAGCCTAGATATCTCGCAAACGAAACACCGTGCAATTGCTATGTAAAGTATCTTTTGGTAGACCACATGTCGGCATGAATGGAAAGTTCGTTCCATTTTTACGGCTAAACCAAAGGATGCGTTTTCTCCTTTACGTGCGTCCTTTTGGATCACAATGTGACCATTCCTTTCGACGTCCTTCCGCCATTCGTGTCAGGCCAATAAATATCAAGTACTTGTTACGTAAAAATGCTTGTTTTGCGCTCTACAGTCGATCGTTAACTAATCGATAATGGTCGGTTAGTCGGAGAAGAGCTAGATCCATCTCGTTACGAAAAATGAAACGAACTTTCTGTTCACCGAATAATTTAGAAGCGATTCAAGACGGACAGGTTACGCGACTCATGCTGTACGATAGACATTCTTTGCAATCGTCAATTCTGTACATCGTACTAACCGGTAAGTATCTCCAAACTGACGTCGGTGCTCCTCGCGTGAAGCCTTTTTCTGCCAGCGGCGGTATCGTCGATAGATCCTCTGCTTCCTCGTCTCGAGGCCACCCTTTCCTCCGATTTCGCCCGGACGTCCGATCTACCAGCGCTGCTGCGACGGTGCCTTCTGTCTCCTCGATCCTCCGATCGATACCTTTTGTCGAACTTCTTGTACAGCCGATGGCCGGGTACGTGCTTCGGCGTGGAGGACCTGTGTCCTTCCGGGGAGTCCGCGAAACCTGCCGGCGGTCGAACGATCTCTTCCGAGACCTCGAGGTGGAGCAACACGACGGCACGCACGATAGAGAAAAGAGGTAGATAGACCGACAGATAGAGAGACAGATCGATTCGAGATTGTGTTTTTTTTTTTTTGATAGTTTGCTGGAGGTTAATTTTTAATCGAACTAAGTCGAATTTAAGCTAAAGCTGATATTTCAGCGAATTTTTGATTCTCTGACCTGTTAACTCGGAGTGCGAAAATCAAAGATTCTTTGTCTTTCAACGCCAGAACCGCCAATCCAAATTCAAAGTTTGGTCATTTTAGCGTTACTGTATTATTATGTTTCGTGAAAATTAAAACAGATCTGCATAGAGATGATTAATTTTCGTATATGTTTAATTACGCCTGAGAGAGCAAGTTAACAGGTTAAGGGCTGGTTCGTTAGAAACGAGTAGGAAGAAAGGAAGAAATTCAAGACTCAAGCAACGACTAAACTACGCTATACACTACAGGCTTCGTCTATTTATAGTTAAATATACTAAAAAAAGTACCTTCAAATCCACCATCAACTAACAAAAGAAGGAAGAATATCGTTTGAAACCTCCTACAAATGTTCTATCGCCCCTATCGTATCATGCCTTCGAACTTCCTTCCTTTCATAGGAGGAACTTTACTAAACACGGTGAATAATTTACCTCTCTTCCACAATGGTGACAATGGGGAGCGTCGAGGGCGCTGGCGGTCAAGCACTGATCCGCGCCCTCGCTGTAGAAGACGCTGTCGCTCCCTGGGCTCACGGATCTCAACGATTCCGCTGAAAGAGCCCTTAATCTAGCCTCTGGGCTCTGCGACTCAACGATCATCGCCCGTTGTCCGTTGTGTCCTGGACTGCGTTGATAACGACCCGGACTCAGCCTCGAACACATTATGTCGTCCGCTGCGCGCGATCTTCTTCGTGGAAGGCTGCCTGTTATGGCAGCGTTCTTGTCCTAAATGGAAACGATGGAAATGGGGTAGAAAGTTGTTTCACTATGCCAATATTACAGGTTGGTTTCGCGGTGTTTTCAGTTACGAGACTTGTCAAAACACGTGTGCATGGAATATTAAAACTTGCGTTTGGATTGGAGGTTTCGGTTTTAACTCTCGAGCGAGTGCTGCTCGACGTTATCTCAATTTCTGAAATTATTTTTCTATGGGATACATCTCGTAAAACTTTACGAGATATAAGGATTAGCATTTTTTAAACGTTTTATCGTGCAACTTAGGAAGGGACACGAAGGACGAAACTTCCAGTATCCAATACCCGTAGAAGGGAACTTTTTTTACAAGGATTATTTTACGTTTTATATGCGAGTTACGTACGATAATAAAGAACCAAAAGGTAACACTGTGCAGGAACTTGGATAACGTGGAAAGTGATTATATCAAAGTTCACATATAACATTCAGCACTAATTTTTTAATGCGTAAAAGAGTGAAATGTCTTACGCTAAAAATCCACTGGTAGCCAAAAGATAATTTTTAGCAGATAATTTCAACACGAATCAAACTAAGTTTATGTAAAATAAGTAGAAATAGAATTATTCTCTCTCGCAGAATTATATTCGTAGTAATGTCCTCGAAATTTCCCACTGCGCATATATGAATTTGAAAATACACATATCCGACGTAATCTAATATTTTTCACATGCAAATTAGAATTTTCCGATAGTATATTTTTCGTATTCAGTCGAGAAAAATCGGTCAACGTGACGTCTGATTGCTGCTTTAAAAATAATAGAATATGCGTCTCTCAAATTTTTTCCTTCTCTTCGACTAACGTTTCTTCAACAATGGCTTACCTCGTTGCTCCTTCTCCTAACAGAAACGTAGCCAGCGGTCTTCCTCCTGGGACTCTCCCTCGTCCTCCTGTGCCTTCCATCAGCGCTCTCGCGATGCATATGATGATGATGATGATGATGCATATGATAGTGATGACTGCAGCTAGAATCGTCCGAAGTAGGAACATGGCCGCCATCCTCAGCTTGTTCCACGCGCCAATCCTCCTTCTGAGGGCTCCTGGTAATCTGTTGTTGCTGCGACTGCTGCACCTGAACCGTTTGCTGCACAGTTTCGCGCTTTCTGTTGTTCTTGTGTGGACTTCTGGCGCTCGTTGATTTTCCTCTCGGCCTATGACGATGACTCGGCGTCGGGCTAACGTCGACGTTGTCTCCGTACAATTCTGCGCTGCGTTCAATGCCCGATGAGCTTGCAAGGAAGTCGAGGGTGAAGGTTTTCCTTCGTCTGCGACGCTCTTCTTCGGTCCAGCCGCGTAAATCTGGCGGAGACTCGGCGTAGCCACCGGAAGAGGAGCGGTGACCTTCCTGGAAGCGAGTGGTAATGAAAGGAGCGTAATCGATGTTGTAATCCCTAATTGGGTATCTTAGATGAATGGTAATTATTGATCTTACCAGCGACTTATTCGTTTAACCATTGAAGCAAGCAATGTGACGTACGAAACGTGTAAAATATAACGGAGCAACGTATGGATTCGATTATTTGTAACCAAATAGGAAGAAAGAAATTCAGTGCGTAAAATATGTTCGAACGATCGATTACGTTATCACCAGGTACGGAACCAAGACCGTGTAAAATCGAAATGGTATACGATACGATCCCAGCTGAGATTCGCATTTAATCTTCCAGAGATCGTACCTTAACTGGAGCGAGACTAATTCGACGCCATTAACGAAGTTCGGAATTACTAAATCCTTGACGACTCTCTAATACTCCCTTCGACAAAAGGAAATAGCAAAAATTCTCATTACTTACATAGAATTTATAAGACGCCCCTGTATCTAGTTATTTTAGGCAAGAATATCCAGGAATATCAGGTTTTCTCTTGTAGAACTATCACGTTCTCCGGTCGGACGAGAATAAAAATTTGCGAGTCGTAAGGCGAGACACGATCGACAGATCGATAGGAATTAGCTTGATTATGTTCTTACGTCACGATCCAGTTCCGTCTCCGAGGTGTGTCCGCTCGGCGGTGCCGTCTGCTGCTCGAGTTCCTGACCTGGATCTGTCATCGCATCTTTCAGGTCGTAACTGCCCGAACTACTGCTGCTCGTGGACCTAGCTGGTGACGGGGGTACCTCCAATCCGAATGGACTTTCCGTCTCCTCCAATATCGGTGGTGGGCTGCATGGCTCTTCAACGACGGCCTGACGCGACACACCACGGAATTTCAATTTCGCATTCCGCGGTACTTAATACCTCGTCCTACGATTTCTTCGCTAGGTACCTACTCAAACACTTATTTCGTAGATAAAAACAAAAAAAAAAAAAAAAAAGAAAATTATACGAATTCGAATTTCCCTAACGAGCTTCTGGCCATTGAAACGAATGTTCTATTTCCATGTAGAAATGCAAACAACGCAGATGGATATAAATGCAAAGAAATTAATACAAAAGTTGTGGAGAGATTGTCGAAAACTGACTGTTCTCGGTGCAATCAAATCGGGCATGGAAATAGCAGCAATAAGTCGTGACAGCGATTGAGAAGAAATAGGGTACGAAGCAGACTTCCGGCTAGTCGTCTGTTCAACTTCTTCTCGAACTTCTCAACAAAAGGTCGTCGAGAGAAAGAATGGCGAAGCTTACCTCGCTGCGGGCTAGGCTATAAATCGAGCTGGCGCTCTCGAAAGAGCTTCCTTCCGCGGCAGTGGCTGTCGCCGAGGCCGAGGCCGCGGCGCTCGATGTTTGCGGGGGCTTCGACCAGGAACTGGTCGTTGCGGAAGTGCCTGTAGTGGTCCCAGTCTCGGTGGAGGTGTTGGCAGTGACATAGTCCTCGGTGGTCGAGGTTTCGGACAGGTCTGTGTTGGTTCGACCGCCCGAGTCCGTTCTGGTGAGGCTCAGGCCGAATTCGCTCGACGATTGCGATTGTGGCTGCGACAACGGCGGACCGGGACTCGGACGACGGAATCCGCTTCTCGGTCTGCCGTTCAACGGCAACGTCACGGATGATTCGACGCTGAGAAGTAATTGCCTTTAAAAATCGCTTCAAATTTTACACGAGGTGTCTCTAGCACGGGCCGACGTTCGATGGGTGAAGAGATCGAACGATGAGGTGCTGCGGGTGATCTCGTGCTTTTACTTGGCGCCGGGATAGAATGCTCTTTGTGGCTTGTTTCGATGTTTTGTATTATAGTTGAAACGAAAATTATGCCTTTGATTTCTATGAAATTCAATGATTCGAAATACGTTGAAAAATAAGATCTACGATACGTTACCTTGGTGTCAAGGGTTGAATAGGTGTCGTCGGTTCCAGGCGTATCCTCGGACTCGATGGACGTGACTCCATCGTCTCTTCGATATCCAACGCTTCGGTATCCATCGAGGAACGTTGCTGGTGCTGGAGAAGCAGAAGGTGCCTTCTCCTCGAGGACGGTGTCAAAAGAGCCAACGAGTCAGCCTGCAGAACCGTCGCCTGTGACTCGTTCCAAATTCCGTCGCTGTGGTCCCTCGTGACGTCGTTCGTTAACGAATCGCTCGATGCGAACGGAGATGTGAGCATGCCGGTGATACTAGTTCCAGGGCCGAAGAGTAGCGGGCAAAAGCTGCTTTGACGTAGTGGCCGTGTCGGCGACACGTAGTCCTTGGGACTCTGTATAGTCCTTCGTGGCGCTGCAATTTTAAGCGTAATCAAGTGTCAATCGTGAGTGCAAGAAGATACAAGTTTCGATTGAAAATGTTACTTAGTCCGAGTTTATTAACGTAAAGTGTGTAATAAATTTTCATTACTTCGATCGTTTTAAAATTCATCGAATACGACCATTTAATAAGATTTCGAAGAAATCGGGTCTGAATATTTTAAGAAGAAATAAAATCGATCAAAGGCACTGTTGCATCAGGATTTGTATCCTTTATTTGCTGCACGATTTGTTCTGCCAGCCAACTCGCTGACCCATACTTTCATCTTAAACCCGATATTCCAACTGGCTACCTCTCACACTGCAAATTGCTTGAAAAATTCGACGGCTTTCGAACGTAGGTACGTAAAACTCATAGCTTGAAATTGGTCGAAGGTAACACGAGTGTAAAGGCAGAAAGAGCGACTTAATTTTTGGAAAATCTCCCCAAACAACGAACAGACGAAGAGAATAAACTACGCAGGAGTAGGTAGATATGGGGTTGAAGTCGATCTATCCGTACATCTGATCAAAAATTTGCATTTTCGCATTCCTGATCCTTCGCACATTTTTATAAGTCAGTCTATTACGCTCGGTCTATTACGATATTGTTCTGGTTCGTTCCTTTCATACAGATTTTACTTCAACAGTCATAGAATTTTCAAAATATGTTACATAATTCAAAGAATTTTCGTTTGCAAACGTCACACGGTGCAATTTCTTCGAAACTCCTCGCGAGTGCATACATAATAAAAACATAGATCACATTTCGTACCTGATACTGCAGTCGGCGAAGTGGGAGACGTGGGAAGCGACCTCGGTAGCATAAAATCATCCGACGCCAAGCCTTGCACGCCATCCTCCAATGACACGCTTCTCTTACGGAACAGCCCTCGCCGGATAAGATTTTCATGAAATTCCTAAAATAATATGCGTCGTACATTTGTACGTGCGATGTACATATCGAGAAAGAACATCGCGGTGACGCTACGTGAAGTGGTTTTTCCACTGAACCCCGACATTCCCATCTTTTTATTCTTTTCCACTATTCCGACTCTGGCAAACAGGAGAAAAATACAAGTTCGTTCGACGACTATCGATTTCTAGTCTCTTCGAGTTTCCAAGCTTTAAAGTCTTTGAGTAAGGTCGATGATGGGAGCCTGAGTAGCCCTCCGGCGTCCAAACTGGGAAATTTGCTAGAATTTTTGACGTCAGGATGATCGAAACTGTCGAGGACCGAATAAATATGATATTTTTCAAGAGCTTTACATGCCGCGTTGACAGAAAGTGTTTCGTTATTTTTTGAAGGAAATTGAAGCGTTTTTTTTTTTTTTTTTAATATGTAGATATTTTTGGAAAAATTAATACCGATCTTCGTTAAGACGAATATCATCGGTGTCACGCGCGATAACGTATACTCAATCGTAAGACTGTGGGTGTTAAAATGGACAAGATCGTCGAGAAGTAATCGAGATCTTGCTATTATTTCTAAGGAGGCGATCAGACTTTTTATCTTCGCTTTAAAAAGTCGCTGTATATGTTCGAATGGGAAAAAAGTTACCGTTTCGTTCAATTAAAATAACTTTTCTCCGGGCTTGTTGAACCGTGATCGATTAGAATTCAAGCACCTTGCACAAAGCAGCGAATTCTTAAAGAACTTTTAATTAGTTCTACGATCTTTCAACGAAGGAAAAAGATACATTCAGTGGAAATATTACGAAAATTTACCCTTAGAAATATAACCGAGGATTAAAGAGTGTTACGTGAAGTTAGCGAGTAAAATATTCCTCGAGAAGAAGTACGTTTACCTCGATAGCAAAGAACAAAAACGACAGTCTCGTTTCATAGACTGCAATTGCAGTTGGATAAATTTTAAGAGCTTCGGTTTAGTTTTAGATAATCGGCAAAGTTTTTTTAATGGTTTCGAAAATTTACGCCCGACCGACGTTTGTTGATAGAAAAAAAAGGGAACTAATTAATTAGGATAACAAAGGAACAACGATCTCAATTTTCTAATAAAAAGCTTTTTTAATAAAGTGGATCAAGGGTGGCTAAAAAAAAAAAAAAAATCGAGAAGCAAATGAATTATTCAAACGAAGAGGTAGAGCCGAGTAGACGATCATTATCCAGGCGAAAATTTTTTTTAAATTCAAGCAATTAAGGCGGAGAAAAGTTTCGAAAGTGCTTAAATTCAGGATGCACTGCACACGTTATTAACTTTAAAGTTCGATTTAGCTCCGAGGAAAGGGATCAGAAAAATTCAAGCTTTCGGTATTGAAATTTAGTTGGACTTGGAGTTCGTCGAACTTTTCGCCTCCTCGTTGACTTCGCTAATGTCTTCCTATCGAGAATCGAATATTTGTCCTCTTGACTCGAGTTTCAGTATCCTGCTTCGAAATTAGACGTGGGTAATATAAAATTACAATTTTTACGTTTGGAGGACTAATTTTTGAAACAAAAATAGCCCGAGCAAATTGATAGTAGGATAATGTGGTATTACGCGTCGGTTTCAAGGAGGAAAGGGTCATGCGAAAAATTCGATAAATAGAGAGATTGGAAGATTTCGACGTAGCAGGAATAGAAATTGCACTGGCTCGGAGATTCAAAATGCTTCTGTAGCAGTTATCTCGGTGTTCCATACTGCGTTGTGCTTCCATGCAACGGTAGACGAAAGAATATTGAAAGAATTGCGTTCGATACGTGATCGTTGATAACAATTCTTTAACGTGGCTCTATCCAGCTTTCTCAAACTACTATCGGAGACATTGCATTTCGATAGCGATAGTACTTGGAATACCGTGCGACGTAAATTTATCTGCATGAGAAGCAAAACCATATTTATTTCAACCGAGACCATCGGGAATTCCGTGCATTACGACTTAATGTCAACCGAATATAAGAAATAGAAGAATCGAAAGGATACTTACCTCTTCGGGATGATCCTCTTGGGGCGAAGCGACCCTGAGCAGGGACAGATCCTCGGGCGTCGAGGAGAATTGGACGGTTGCTCTGACGGTCCTGCCCCACGAGTCCTGATGATTCCTCCTGCACGTATGAGGGTAACTTGGCTCGCCGGCTTCGCCGATCAGCTCGCGTCTCTCCACGCGAATTTCACCGTCTGAAAGAGTCTTCTGTAAGGGCAGGAACCTTCGTGTCGTCTGGGACATACGATTGAGAAGGGCGCGAGCGTCCGGCGAGACAGGCGCCGGCTTAAAGTCTATTAGGATCTCCTGGTCGTCCAAATCGACGGATCTTCGATGACTCAAGGACTGTAAAACGAAAGAGAGAACATGACATTTTACCAAGAGAGTGATTAACGTGGATTCTATTCGGTCGTCCTGGAACTTTTTTTTTTTTTTATCAAACTCGAGCCAGTAAAACGTTCATAAACGTATTGTCAGCCTTATGACGCACGACACGTCGAAAATAATTAGATCGTGTACCTTCTTCCGGCGAGTCTGTCCATGCCAGTATATTAATTAAAATCATATCGTCAAAGAGCGACGAAACACGAAATAACGAACAAACTGGAGGACGCGCACGCATTGGTGGTGAAACGGTTCGAAACGTATAATGTCATAAAACGATGAAACATCGATCAATAAGTTAATATCCGTAACGACGTTGTGTGTTCTTTAATTACACTCCACTGACAAGCTTTCGCTCTTTCACAACGTTTATTTTATTAATCAGACGGTAATTCGATCACACTACCATTATAATTCATTATAATCTACTATAAATAGCGTTAAAATTTGATCCTTGTCCGACCTTCTGATTAATATAGCGTAAACGCCTGTCCACAGAAACTATTCGGATGATTTATGCGGGAAAAGCCTCGAAAATAAATTAGTTAATCCCGTGCTACTTTATCCAACGCGTTAATTGCAATTTTTATTCGTTCGCATGCGTGAACGGGATGGCCCGTTAATCAGCGATTTTTATCCGAATAGCAAATTGAAAAAAATTGCAGTGCAAATTAAACGTTACGCAAAATTTGGTCCAACTACGAAGGCAATGATTGCATAGACGTTAAACATTTATCTTGTATATGTTGCACGAAAATTCCACATGAAAAATGGAAAATTTGTACAGAATCAAATTTTACTATGATAATCGTAAAATAACGTAAAACTCTATCGAAGTACGTGATTATACGTTTTGCTGTGGCACGTTGTGGGATACATAATTCTCTCGTAATTGAAGAATTTATGGTGCACACGCACACTGCAGGTTCTCGTGCATAAATTCGTCATTGATTGCAGTCGATAAATCGTTGATAGTTAGATATAATTTCGTTGAATTCGCAACGAAGGATGTATAATAACGTGTGGCAAAATTGCTAACGTTATTTTATTAATTGTTTTTATTCGCTTGCAGTTTCCATGTTATTCTCGAATATTACGATAAAATCGAACGGGTTTCTCTCTTTTTCAATCGTCACGGCTTTCGAACGGCTCGGGTAACTTTAGTGTAGCCTCGCACGCGAATCCTATACGATTTACACTGTTCGAAATGTGAGCTTAAACTCGGTGAAAAAGCTGGATACACGTAAATCGGTATACTCGAGGATGGTCGGGTTACGTAGGAGACCGGCCGGAAAACCGAATCGTTGGCCGCCTAATCGATATCTAGTCTCGCTACTATCACAGCGGTGAGATTTCATACGTGAAATTGAATCGGATGGAACGTCGCCGAGAGAGACGTTTGATGCTACACAGAAGCAAGCAGGATCGGCGAATAATTCGGCAGATTTTCGAACCGGTTGCTTAACCACCGTTCGAAATTGGAATCTGTAATATCTTCGCTCTCTCTGAATCGAGAGTGGCGTCAAGTAGTACCCTACAGCGATTCGAGCATCACGAGCCGAGGCCGAGTCCTTTCAACCGATTCTGCTGCTCTCCAAGTAGCAGAATCAATGCGATTCGAGTCGAATAGCGCACACAGAGTGTACCAGCAATATTCCAACGCGAATCTAGTCAACAGCTGCCTGTATGATTGCTTCGCTATCAAAGGAATTTCCTGTCGGGCACTTTGCCTGTCGAGCATCGATCAATCCACGAGGACAAGTGGCGCAACACAGGACGAAAGTCGTTGCTCGAGAAAAATTCAATTTGCCACAGAGGCGGATCGAGGATCCCGTGTCCTCTTTGTCGTGGTTATATCTGTAAAGAAAAGATCGTAGGACGCCTTGCGAGTGTACTTTTCCCGGGCTGTTGGTTTAGACGTCACGTTTAAGGGAAAGTTTTCCTTTTTTTCTATGTAACTCGAAGCGATTTTCAAGCAAACTTCTCATGTATTTTGATACGTCGAGAAAAGCGTCCGCTAGCTTTTATAAAGACGCGCGAAGAAAATATCTAAACGAGTTATTTTTATCGTCGAAGTTAGGAAATACGTATTGCGAAAATAAAATGCTTCGAATGTTGCGATGATTATCTCTCGAAGTACCATTTTTTTTTCTTCTCTCTTTTCTCGTCTCTCTTGCTACATCAATTAACTTTTACGAGACATCGCACGAGCTTATAAAAGCTTCGTATCTCTTCCGTTAAATCGCGAGTTCTGTTTAAAAAACCGTACCGTGGCACGACCTAATATTTCGCACGTTATTCGTTTGTGAAATATTCACGAGGCAGGCTGCAAAGAGCTGCGCAAAGTACCGTAACGCAGTAAGTGCAACCATAAAAAAGATCTTTGAAAGAAAATAGTTACTTGTAAACGAACATGGAGTATAGCTTGTAATGCGTTTAATCTAAGAATTGTAGAGAAATATCAGATCGTTATCCGAGTTTAAAACGCAACGCTATAAATCAGATTGCAAAGTTCTGCGAGCAAAGTTTCGACTAACGAACAAAGAAATAGTCGAGAGAAATTAAGTTATACAGTAGGCGGAGGAAATAACCAGGACGATCGAGTTATACAGTACATCCTGCGTTACAAGTCCGCGTCACATCTGTTTCTCGCCGAAGCTTAGGACACATTGTGCTGACGCGCTGCGAGCATTTAACTAGTTTATCGAATCATGATGACCTATCCAATCAATAGAATTCAAAGCGGGATTAACCGTGACACCGATTAATCGCCAAAATTTCACGTTACTAATTTTTGAAAATTTCCAAAAAACAATACCTCGACTAACTCTTTTACCAGTTTTTCATTTAGGTCCCTGCAAAAAAAGGAAAAATGAAATTACACTGAAAAATATTCCAGAATTAACAAAGAACAAAGAGAATGTATAACCGTGACGACAAACAAAGTGACAAGCGGAAATAATACAACGAATTGCATCAATAGAAAGAACAATTTGAAGGGTGATAATTATATTTTAGTCGATAGCGATATTTCACTCAATTTTTCTTTTTTTTTTTTTATCGCGATCAATGTCTGTCGTATATCGCGGACAAATTCGATGTACTTAAGGCACCCTTTAACGTTCCACATTTTTCCACGACCCTTTAAATCCTCTTTCTCCCTTCCGCCTCGAGAATTACCAGAATTCACGTATGACGAAATCTCCTGTGGGATTCGCCGGTTTAAAAGACCAAGCAAATTCCATGGTAACCATTAAAACTTATAATGTATCGGGCTGTCACTCCATTTCTCATTTAGAAGAAGGTCGATATTAGATTCACGGTTCGATACACGTACTAAATTATCAAGTTAAAACTAATAATTCATTTCGCGAATGAATAATTTCCATTTCCTGACTATAATTATACTACTATTAAATTCTGCGGTGCGTTGGTTAAGCTACGTGATAAATAAATAATTTGTGCGATGAATAATACAAATAATAATGAACAGTTAAACCTAGTTATATCTAATATTTCTCTAGTTCTACTCGTGTTACGTGAATTATAAACTTGTTCTCTATTTAAAATTTTCAAATTGGCCTCAAAGACAACATGAAAATCATCGTGATATTCTTGAAAGTCCGCAAGCGTATAAATATAGAAGCAATAAAAATTTATCGTCGAAGGTACATAGTAAAAATTCTCCTTAGAAATCTCTGCAGTTGATGTGCAGTAATAAACGCAAATGAGTTGACGTGTACGTCAACGTTCGTATGCCATTCGTAAAGTGGCTGACCACGAGTGTATCGCCCTCTTCGAACATTCCCACTCTCAAAGTTTATTTATTAAAATCAGGAGTACCTTGGTTACAAATTCTAGCGAATCGTTTAAAGTCGGGAACTGCAGTTTGGACACTGCTCGCTTTTATGAAGTTGTGATACAGGAAAAGAAAATTTGTAGATTCCTTTATGAGATTGGATAGAAAAGTAGTTAATTTTCCTAGAACTGATAACGTAAGTCTTAGGTTTAGAGTCGATCGAGCAACGAACCCTTATATTTCACAAATTCAATTGCATCGTTGTGACTACAATAGGATCTCTATTATTCCACGTCTATTATCCAAATGTGCTACTATTCGAATCTTCCATTATCCGAATGCTGCATTATTCCAACTGCATATTTCCTTCACTGCTATGATATGAAATTACTATTGCGCGCTTCTCCCTAAAGAGAAACGTATCGTATTAGCTGTTGATACAAAACGAGGGACAAAGCTAGAGTAGAGAGCGAGTTTCGGCTCTTAACTTACTTATTTGCAATTAATCGCGTCGTGAATTATAAAAATTTAAGATTGACGTTGTACTTTCTGAAACACTATCAGGCCGTGAAGATACAGAATATGGTAAGCTACAAGTGACAAAACTCGCATTTGGAATGGATAATGGCATTACCATCGCTTGTTTTTCCGCTCACCGTTTACAAATGTTGGACAAAATTTTATTTACCTATTAGATAATAAATTACAAATTAAAATAGTATTTCAATTGCTAATAAGAATTAAATTTCTTATTTAAATTAAACTCGTCTAAACGACGCCAGAAATATTATTGAATAATCATCGCCAAACATTGCCGCTTACCGTTTTATATAGATAATCTTTGTATCTTCGCGGCTTTAAACTATCTTTTTCCGTTCTCAAAATTCAATCTGAACAATTTCTCAAACGAAACCACATCGCAACAACGTTGCCAAAGACTCACATGGCTCATGATAGGTTCGGAGATATCCCCGTTGGTCAATGGCTCTTCTCCGAGTCCCTGAGGGGGTGGCGTATCGACGAGAAAGGGTGACCTCGGCGGTTCCTCGCTCTGCGTTCTGTGAAGAGGCTCGTGGTGCTCCGTTTCATCCTTTCCGTTTGCACCAGCCTGACCTCCGCCCAACGGTGTACCCAGTTGACCAGCCTCCGAGTAGCTCTTTGTCAGCTTCCTACCGTTGAACAGACCGTTCGTTTGCGCCCCTTGCGAGACCATCTTCACCCGGTGTATCGTCCTGGGGCTGAGGGTAACGGGGACTCGACCCCGGAACACGGCTGGAATTTCCGTCTGGGTCGCCTGGGTTTTCATCGTACCGCGCTTCGGTGGCTTCTCTGAAGCGAAATTCAAACTTAAGGTCATTTGTATTATCCGCACAGACACGTATATAGATATACACAGTGAAAGGTCGATTATCCGACGTGATGTAGTCCGGACCTCTCTCGGATAATACGGAAATCGTACGATCAAATCATAGAAAACATTTTCATGGTATAATATTCCGCAATATTCTATCGTATTTAGATTTAATTCGTCATGCGATCGATTGAAACTTTGATTAACTGCTTTTTTAACACCTCGTTACTTACACTTTCGTAGTCTTCGTATTAAAAATTGGGAAAAGATAAAGCTATGGTAAAGTTCAAAGCACGGATAATTCAGATAATGCGGAACGTTGGTTAAACAGGACTCGAAAAAACGAGACTGCACAGTACTTAAATGAGAAAACATTTTCATTCGATATTACATGCTTTTACGAATTGCCTTCTCTTGATTGACTGATCGAATGCCGATGTATATGTAACATGGATACTAGCGTCTGTGTCGGAATAATGCTACTGTGAGCAGCGATACCGAAGCGTTCCATGTCGGGTACGATGAATATAAATCAACCTTAAATCGGCGAAATCGAAGGCTAACGAGTGCTCCAGTCCACGGAAAAGACGGTTCGGTCTTGACGGTCTGTGGAGGAGCGAAGGGAGAAAGAAAAGTGGAAGAGGGTGGAAGGAATAACGAGAAGCAAGGGACGTGAACGGGAGGTGGTAGACGCGACAGAAAGAAAGGTGGCGTTGCTGGAAAAGAGCTTTGGCACAGAAGGTAAATTTCTTTAGCTCCGTTCGACTTTGCTGCTACTACGTTTTTGTCAGCCCGAAGAGAGACTGGTCTGGAGATGTTGTTCGAAAGATATGGTCTGCTTGTTGTTTCAGATGTGGTTTGGGGAATTGTAAATGTTTTTGGTAGAGTTTAGTTTCAATGCACCTTTGTTATGGAGGACGAGAAACTCGTGCTACATCCGAAATAGGTGTAATAATTCATCTATTAAGCGTAGAAGAGGATTACGTGCTTTCGATAATTATGTCTATTACTTATTTCGTTATTTTAAATTCGAGCATAAAATGCAAGAAGCGATATCATTTAATTAATTGGAATGGGAGATCGTATAGTGGCGGATATTAACGAGAAGTTGAATGGAAATCACAAAATTATTTTGCCAGTAACACGTAACGGAATTTTCATGGAATATTTCATTTTCCATGTTTATTAAATGTTCAAACATTATTTAATTAAACTAGACGATTTTTTAATCGGTCGGTGGAGAATAAATAGAGATAATCGAGCAAAAATACCCTGCGTATTTTTAATATCGTCCTTTTTTCCTTCGAGAGTCAGTAAGTAAATTAACATAATATAAGGACACTGGGTCGCGTCGTTCAGATTACAAATCAAGCAATTTCAACGTGCTTCGCGTATCTCGTTCCCAGACGTAACATATTCTTGCGAAAGTCGTCACGCGGAGACGAATAAGAAACGGATATCCTTCGTCGTGGAAATTACCCTAGTAATATAATTTACATGAACGCTGTAATTGGACGTTCATTAGGAATTAATCGAGGAAGCGAAATTAACGCTTTCACCTATCTTGGCTCCGTGTAGCTCACGAATCGAATCTAATGTCAATGCGACGAGACTACTCGAAGCCGTTATCATTTCCTACGAGAGTTCAATATCGAGTCTCATTCGACCGACTATATTGGCAATTTGTTGGCTAATATTGGACTAACAGCCGGATCGAGGGCAACAAGTTAATACCTCATAAGAGTTTCAAGGTCCTCCAGTTTACCCTGTTATTCGAATATTTTGATTGAGGATAAGGGATTGATTGCGAAGTAGGTTTGGCTATTATCGCAACAAAATATTTTCAAAACGGTTGCCTAATTTATCCGGTTAAATGTTATATTAAAATAATTATAAACTGTTTCATTTGAATAAATAAATGATTTTTTTCTTAATTATTCTACCATCGAACTATCAACTTTTACTATTTAATTATCAAATAATTTAAATCTCTATCGTTAAATAACTAAGAATTTGCTTGTTTAATCTTGATCCAAATTTCGCACGATCTCTCTTATGCGTATGTTCCGAAGTAGATATTTATTACGGATATCAAATCTTAGAAATTTTATCGGAACATCTTCACGGTAATATCGAATAAAGCTTCCCCTTCAAAAATTCAATTCCCGATCATTAGAGTACACGATGGAAATATATAACAGTCGGCTGAGAAATAAACTCAATCTATTTCCCGTAATACAGGCTAAAATATGGATGATCGCCTATTTGTAGATACCCCGTTCACGTCCATCTTTTTTTATTCGTCGTTTTATAGGAGAAAAATTGAATTTACGGTATTCTCTCGTACCTCTCGTAGTTCCGATCATGTCCTCAACATGCAGTATGTGTGTAACTATATTGCATTACTGTAGGAAAGAGAGCAACACCTCCCTGTTAACTTCTTCCATCGCAGAATTTCCATATCGTTTTACGATTTTTTGTTCCGAGAGGATAAAAACGTAGCATTGTCTCTTCGTTGTTAATGACGATGTATGCGAAATATTATTTTTCTCTCCGCGACATTATTACGTAGAGAATATAATTTTACGACACCTATTTTCCACGGCTTTCACTGCTTTATATCGCAGTTCGTGCTAGAACAATAGAACTATTTCACTTTGATAAGCTGTTTCTTAATCACGAATGATTGGTGAAGTGTCATCAAGGTGTCCGACTTTCTCAAGATTTCCGTTCCAACACGAGAATTTCCGTTCGTTCGAGAACAAAACTTGTGCTCACGTTATCGTACATTGGGTTTCTCATAATCATTAATAAACGAAAGGCAAGCTCCTCCATTCTTAAAAACCTTTACAATATTGAAGACTCAAAGTTCTACGTGTCAGTTTTATTCTGAATTATGGCGAAGCCAGAGAATAAACGAGAAGAAGAGTTTCGTGCTGCTACTTGCGAAACGGAGAAGCGATATAGAATGAAATTTCATCGTTTAATTAATTTCATAATTAATTTAGATTCAAAATTAACGAATGATGGGAAAATATATATATGTATATAAAGCTTCAACACGAGTTAATAACGTTATTCAATAACAGAAAATTAGTTTGTTAAACTATCCTTGTGCATTTATGCTAGCACGCTACGCAATACATCAATATTTTCATAAAGTGCATTTATTAGCAATGAAATAATAGACATATATTGTCTCGTACATGGACATATTAACTAAATATTACATTTTACTGGGAATTGGACACTTTAGTTGTACTCAAATATGATATTAATATCGGTAATAATATATAAATATGCGTATAATATAATAAGTATCGAATATAAAATGGAGATTTTTGATCCAGATGCAGAGGCGTTAATTAATAATTAAATTTCATATCAAAGAGAAGGAGGAAGAGCTTTATTAAACTCTTCCTCGAAAATTTCAGCTACGGACAACTATTATTATTAATTCTGCTTCCTTAATTATACGAGTTCTAAATTTCATAGAACTTTTCGCTCGATGGTCCAGATGCGCTTGATTTCAGGGTAGAAAGATTTCAAACAAGCCGCATCCTATGGAAACGTTTTCTCTAAAGGGTGCTATTGTTCCAATCTACAGCCTTAGCTTTAAGTTACATCGTAGTGCCTATTTCGTTACATGGGGTAAACGTGTATGTGCTTCTGAAGGACCATCAAGCTTGCACAGTTCGCGAGAAAAGCGAGATGCGAGTAAGCCGTAAAAAAGTATGAAAGCGTGAAAATTGACCTCCAAGGTGCTGTGCCGAGACTTGTAAAAAGTACGAGAATTTTCAATGAGACATTTTTATAGCACCGAATGCTACGTATTATACGATAAATCATCTTTTATACCATCCCATGACAAGCCACTCGATCCTAGTTTTGGTTTATTTCAATCACAATTACCAAACGCTCGAATTATTTCAATTAAAAGTTCGAAATGGAATAAACGAAAGTTTATAACGAGTGTTTGGGCATGGAAGCGCTCTTCCGAAAATTTCAACTACCATCAAATTTTCCAATCTAAAATTGTTCTATCGCATAAAAAATAGCGCATCCTGATCTTGTACTATTGGACAAATTATATTACTTTGATTAATTAACTTTACGTACGGTAAATACGCGCATAGCGAGTTACGTTACGCGCAATTACTGCAGGCCACAGCGTTAATTGCTGTATTTGCACGAGGGAAAAGGGACTCACCAAGGACGATAACTCGGGTCTCGTTGGCGGCATACGGGTGCATCAAGGGTAAGGCCGAAGGAAGCATTGCGTTCTGTATCGTTGGCTGCGAATCTATAAGGCGTTCCTGGTTTTGCGGCCTCGGAGGGCTTCTGCTCCTTGGAACGTCAAACGACGTAAGAGTGTGCGATCTCGCGAAACTCACGTGCTTCGTTTTTGGTACTTGCGTGGTGGGTGGCGGGGGTGCTGGGGGCAATACAGGTCGAGGACCCTCCAATTTCGTCGATTCTTCGTCCTCTGGAAGCCATGTGTACCTATAACGGAGAACAGTTTCAGAAGTTCGCTTCTCTAACGAAATAAAATTATTCGCGTATTATAAATATTCCCATATTTTTGTATCGTCTCTTTTCTTCCTTTTTTTGTTTTTTTTTTTTTTTTTTTTTTTTGATAATTGTTCCGATTCCGAATATTCAAAAGTTTCATATTCGTAAAAGCGCGCGTTGTTTATTTATTGCCCGAATCTACGTAAAACCGCATTCACGTAGAAATTTTATTCACATTATTGCAAATGTATACTACGATGTATACGATTCTCGTCTACAATCGAACGGATTGTTCGATTCATTTGAATAAAATGATAGGATACATAAAAGAATACAGAAAATCAGAAATTTCGTAATTAAACGATAAAGGGAAGAGCGAAATGTATCCGATTATTCGAAATGACAGAAAAGTATATTACGTAATAGTTTGGTTAGTGTATAGAACGCTGTTGCAATGGAACACAGAAATACCATTCGAGGTTTGCATTGTAATAACGAAACCGAATTTACGTCGGGGTGTGAGCAAAGTAAAGCGCGAGTCCGTGATAAAACGAACGAATCCATAACCAAAACATAATCAGATTAGTTTCGTGTTATTTGTTCGCGATCTTTACAAAGAGTCGTCGTCAAACACAACGCGATATTTTTTCCCAATTATACGAATTAGGGGGATGCCTCGTCTTGTAACAAAACTAAAAGCAGCAGCAAATGACATTACACACGCGCGTACGATGATCCAACAGGTGTCGCGGAAGAACGTTTCATAATCGCGAGACAAAGGATGGGGCGCTAACGATCTAAAGAAAGCACGTCGCGCTTTTTCCACCGGATGACATTAGGATAAAAGCACGCCGTTAGCACGGGCAGAACTTCCTTGCCGTGGATACAAGGCTTAATTAACCGGTTAGTCGATAGACATTTATTTCTGCCCGGGGACATCAAGCTTTTTATTTAACACGCGAGGGAGAACGCCATGCCACGGAGATATTGCCACGCACGCTGGTTACATTCTCATTTCCATTGTGTCGGCCAGAAGCCGATCCTCGCGTGTGACAGGTATTATCTTGGGGGAAAAGTGGGTGACGCCAACGTTGCTTCTGCGACACTGCAACAACGACCTAAATAAATTGCATTTAGACTGCAGCATGATGATCTCAAGGATGCGTGGTAATCTTGCTCCGCTCTTCTTTTCGCTCGGATTTTAATAAAATAAATCTCGTTTCCACTTATTCCCTGTTCTTCTGAGAACCGTGTAATTTTATCTGACATGTTATATATCGCTTTCACGGTGTCGAGTGATATTCAAATTTACTGGCAACTTTCTTCGATACGCTGTCACAGTATTTCAACGCTATCTATCATTTGTTGCGAACCAAAGGTATTTGCGAGCACGCTTCGTGTATCGAAGTTGGAGGATTTTAAGTCCAGCGATCGAGTTGTCAATCAAAATGAGATGGAGCACCATCGTGCACGAGCCATACACGATCCACGATTTCGAGTGGCACGCGTTCTAACGATAGCTCCAATTATCGAAGAAAAAACAGGCGTGCACTTTCTGCGAATGCTAACTATAACGCGTCGATACGTTTCCCTGCCATTAAGTTCCGTAATAATTTCTAAAATCGATCGGAGTCACGTGTCCACATTTATTTCCGCTTATCTTCGCATCGACGCGTAACTAAAGTCTAAATACGGTAGCGTGTACATCAGGGAACATAATTTTTCATCGATCGGTGACGGCCTTGAAGCAACGCCGGCGAAGGCTGCTCTCTGTACGCGGCAGCAATCAGAAATAAACCAAACCCCTTGAACACGCCATCAAACCGGTAATCACTTGCCTTTCCCTTGCAACAATAACCTCGTTGGTAACGAGGTTTCGTGAAAGTGTCGCGTTAGAAGGCTCGTTACGAACTTCCAAACATCTTCTTAAGATTCTATCGGAGTCTCCGTGTATTTTATGCGCAGATTCCGAGTGGTTAATTTCTCTCGGTGCCACTTTCGAATATTTACGCCGACGAATCACGGCACCGTGAACGATAAGATATTTCATCGGTGTGGTAAACCTCTTTTACGCCCTGAGAATATCATCGATGTTAAATTTCGTCGTACGACTCGATATCAACGAGTTACGACACGACGGACACGTTCTTTCTCCTCCTCTTGCTTTTGTCGGAATTTATCACAAGTACACGAGTAGATGCTCCGAAGATTTTGTACGAACAACGGTTTACGATTGCCACGCAAGAGATATCTATTTTTTTATATTTTTATTTATATTTTCCTGGTTTGCATTCCGGATGGCTCGTGTCGGATTTCGTTCTTTTTATAAAATGTCCAGCGCAAATGAAAATTAACGAAGGTATTCCGACAAAAAGCGATACAGATAAACCGAAGCGTGTAACTTGCATTTAGACATCGTTTCGTTATCGAATCAGAGATGTATCAAGATCGATATTCGCGATAATTCAAGCTCTGACGCGCATAGTGCTTACGAGAATCGAAAAACATGTAAGTGACAAATTCATTATTCTTGTAAAACACGATTATGCTAAAATCTCTCCAGATCTCATTTTCCACCGGTTCTTGATTTTCAATTTTCTTCTGTTCGACACCATCGTCTCATCCGTATAAAACGTAATATGAACGACATCGTACCACGATGTATCTCAGCCGTAATATCGCGCGAACCGAAATTGCATCCTGAAATATCTCGTCCGCGAATATCAAATGTTTAGAAACTCACCTTTTTGGATCGGGGACGGTGCAGAAGGACCTGGGTCTGCGCCGGAAGTAGGAACTCTCGATCCAGTCGGCCTCGTCCTCGAAATCGTAACGAGACAAACCCCTCGAGTAGGTCGGATAAGGTTGACGGTACATAATCTGCAGGGATCGTCGGGGGTAAGGGGCGTCGCAGAGGTTCTCATCGCTGGGCACGCTTCTCACGCAGGCGGAGAGAATCGAGGTCCTCGCGGAGGCGCAAGGTGACGGGCCCCTGGTCGACAGGCATCCGAAGAACCCACCACCCGATTTCTCCACCGCGTCCAATTGCCGGCTGGTTATGCAATACTGCTCTTTAATGTCCTCGCGTGAATAAAGCGGGGTCGCCCTGCGATCCCAGTCGATGCTGATGCTGCCAGCAGGCGCCCCGAAACCACCGTGTAGATCCACCTGGGTCGAGACGTCCACCTGTCACCCACACAACGTTCGCTCTGATTAGTGGAAAATCGATGGAGGATACCGGCTTCGATTCAAAGTGTCGGACCACGATTCGAACTAAGGTTAATTCGATACTGTAGCGCTAGTTTAACGCGTTTGACGCTGTCGACGCATATGGTGCGTCTGTTCAATTACAATGGCTACAAAGAGTATTTGCACGTGGCCTTATTTTTCAACGAAACGTTCCTTTGTCGAATCGTACGTTTCACGATAAACGTAACGTTACGTAAATATGTACTCTTTATAGTCGCTGTATTTAAATATCGATCCTTACGTACTCGTCCACGCGTTTATATTTTTTTGGTAGATAAGAAACTAGCCATCGACGAGTAAAATAGCTACATCTTGCGACTGTCGTAGACGAACGTTAAAGGATTAGCGGTCGTGCTGCATATCTCTACGTAGGATGCCGACGCGAACGTGATATCCTTCGAATAACAAGCTTCGATAAAAGCAATTTCAAGAAGTGATCGAAAAAGAACACAAACAAAAAAACGTTAAACGTCCCTCTTTCCATTTCATTGGGATCCGATTTCAGTCATTAAAACAGAGATCAATTAACAACTGACAATATCGATATTCAACTGACACCTCGGCAGTATTGCTCGTCCAGATTTATGAGCCCCATTTACGCCATCGCGAATTGCGAATCCTGTTAATTTGTCAAATCGATAAAACATCCCAGTTAACCACCAATTACGGTTCTTCTCTTCGTGTAAAAAGAGAGATATTTTTTTGGCAGGAGAAATTTCGTTTCTCATTCGGAATGCGTTCTACCTGTTTGCGCTTCTCATCTCTCGATGAAATTCACGATATCGCGTCGAGCTTCCGGAAGCCTGCACATGCCGATATTCGATAGATCACCGATACTCGTCAATTTATAATTGGCTTCGCAAAATTCCGCCTTGCAGTTGCGTCGTGATTTTATTTCAATTCGAATCGACAGCGTTGCAAATAACATAGAGATTGATTTCTACATGAAAGTTTGTTTGCCGCTCTATATCGTACGTCGATTTCATTTTGATTTCCTTAAATCAAACTGTATGCTCTGTATGGCCGCTGGTGCTTTCAGTGTTGCACTCGTAGGTTTCACGCTCTTACGCCTTTACCGTACGCCGATATCTTTTTTCACGTTCTAACGTCATTATCGAATTCCAAGCTAATCGCTATCATCCCACGTATCTCGAGCGAGCGCCGATACTCGTTAATTTTTAATCGTTCTCGTGGAAAATGGAAAGGAGCAAAAACGGAAAAGAAGAGGAGAACGTTCTTCTATTGCGCGCGTTAACGCGTCTGTCCCGATTCGTCTCATCTGAGCGTTCTATCGATTTTCCGGATAGATCGATACCATGCGTGGAACAGAAACTGTAACGCTATTAGCGTCACATGGAATATTGATACAGAGAGCGTACGACTTAAAAGGACCGAGCGCGTGTTTCAAACGACCGATGCGTCGACGTACCAGTGGCCATTCGAATAGGACATTTATATCGTTAGCGTGTCGACCCGAACGCACCATGTAACCTCACTCACTCTCTCTCTCTCTCTCTCGATCTCTCTGTATTTTCAACGGCTGATTAAATTGCGAAACGGGCACGATGCGGGTCGGCTAATAGAGTACCTACACCACTGCAAACGTTGAAGGTGGCCCGAGTGAAACTCGGTATGGAAATTGTATGGAAAAGTTTGATAAAAGAGTTATAGAGATTTTGCATAGTTCTCATTCCGTTGTTTTATCTTATTATTGTATTATTGCTATATTATTTTACCTCGAACTTTCTATTTCACGCCAATATCCTTTGAAATTTAAACCGATCGTACTTTACGTACTACTTTGAGAAACATTCTACGTAATAAAAATACCTATTCTTCGACATTTTCTTGTTTCTGTGTATAAGCAAATGTATTTGCAAAATGTTTCAAGCATAATTTTACCAAGTACAAAGATTGAAACAAATACGGTGTTGGAAACTCGTTCAGAACGTAGCCAATACCTCCGAAGCTTGCGTTTAATAATACAAAACGCGAAGCGATCTAAACTGCGCTGAAAGAGTTGCTAGCTCGAAGCTTACCCGTAACTCAGTGAAATGACGGGAGAAAAAGTAATAACGGTTAGGAAAGTTTAAACAAGTAGACGGTTGCTATCGTTCCTTTTACGAATTTATTATTTTAATAAAAATACGAGAAGAATTAGCCGCGACTTAAGCTAATTATAGCAGCAAATTATAAACACAAAAATTGAAGTCTCGTGTTCACCGATATTACGAATATCTAAAAACGTAGCGAGTTTAAAGTTAAATAAAATAAATTGCAGATACAATTATACGAGTAAAATTAGCTCTACTTTTGTTTTAAAACAAACACCCTGTATATCGTAAATCAGTAACACACACGTAACATTTTACCTTTAACGAACTTCACGGGAAGCCGAGCGTCGTGCAAACTTACAAACCAACCAATTCTCCATCACTAAAGATCAATTTCCCATACCATTGGCCAGATTCCGCAAGATTAACGCAAATTGCAAACACGGAACGAGATTAACAGTAGCGTTTACCAGGGACCGATTGATCAAAGGTTAACAAGTTGATTGCCACTCGAACGACGAAATTCGATGCAATGGATTCCATTTTGCTCGAACGTTGCCACGCTAAACGGCCGGGACAAAATCACCAAACAGAAATAGCGAGCGTTGGCGTACCACGAAAATGGCTACGTAGGGCGATAAAATGGATTTTCTCAGCGGTTTTCCAGTATCCGCTTATGGTCGATCGAAGGAAATTCGCTTCGCCGCGAGCGTCTTCAAAGTCTCTTTGTTCAAATGTCACAAAGGTCCCATTATTGCGGGCCGAAAGAACGTTGCTTATCACGTTCAATGTCGGTGCATGTACGAACACGGCTACACACAGGATACCTCGGGGCAGATGGTCATTTTATTAGGTCGTTTTGTAAGTTTCGTCATCTTTGTTTTGATACTAAATTGTAAAGAAGAATTATAAGCTCGATATTCTTTCTCGTTTTCTATCGCACACCTTTCATTTAGAAAATATTTTTTTTTTTTGTAACCCAACTTAAGAAATCTTCGCGATTTTACTTTGATCGGATAGATCTTAGACAAAATTCTTCCGAACTTCGACAATCGATCTTTGACATTTTCTCACGTCTAAACTTCGCGTATAAATTGAACTGGCATTTTCCAAATTTCTTTAATTTGCAACTAGCAACGATTCGCGCTCATCGAATGGCATTAGGATTGTTTGAGAGTTCGGAAGGTTGCGGGGGAATAGGGCAGTTCGGAAAGTGCATTTAAGAAGCTCGGGATGAGAATGCGCGAAAAAAGAGCGAATGAGAAACGGGAGAAGGCAGAAGTGGAGAAACCGAGGAGGACGGTGACCGATAAGAAACTTCTATATCGAATGAAGAAGTTAGAGTTTCTGGAAACAATAAAATTTTGAGCAAAGTTTATGAAAATTAAGGAATCGCAAGGGAGAGGCGAATCGACAAGTTTTATGTTATAACGTGGATACAAATTTTTGTAAAGTCGAATGGTAACCGATAAGAGTCCAAAAGTACATTCAATGCATTTCGAGATAAAACGGTTTTTCAGCTACGCTGTTCTATAAGATTCAAGCGTCTAACGCGTTTCTTGCGTTTAACATTAAGTCGCCTCTCTACGAAATATCTACAACTTGTATATACTAAAATGATGTACAGCGTCCGTAGAACGATACTTTACCGTTGACTCAACTTTGACCAAAACTCCCGGTTCCCGCATTCCCCGGTTCCCCAGCAAACGTAAATTTAGAACGTTTTGTTGTAAGAAACACGACATTATGCAGCTCGTATGTACCGAACATTCCGTGCAAGAAAGGGTACAAAAGCGACGACAGTAAGGCAAGAGAAATTACGCAAGTCTAATGCCATCTGTTGTCGATTTCCGATAGGGCAACTGATCATAATGAGCTAAATACGACAGCAGACTGTTTTGCATTTACGAACTTTGCACGTATTAACTGGTTGGTACTAATAATGGCGAACAAATTTTCGAAAAAAGAAATTATCGAGGCAAGGTGGCATTTGTACTTGGGATATGTGTTACTTGAACGATTTGCGAGTAATTAATTCAGGGGAAAAGATTATACGTAATTCGTAAAAATTGCATTTCAATGCCTTTGAAAATGTGTAATGAAATTGCTTCGAGCGAAATTGGCGTTGAACGTCATCTCTGATGGTAGTTTAGGTGCACGACTTTTAACAGAATCGGAACGAGAGATCTAGAAGTTCGTTTTCAGTCAATGACGTTCGCCGTGTCGGGATTCAATTTTCTCGAAAATGCACAGAGAAAAGAGGCAACGAAGATGAGGACGGCGCGGCCCCTTAGCTGAAGATGTTACGAGTATACGATGCAAAATTGAAGCTTCGCGTTAATTCTTAATCCGCGCTCCTTTACTATCTCGTGCGCCCGTCAGATGAAGAGAAACGAGATTGTTGGAAAGGATATACGACGAATTAATACGCAGCTAAAGGCTGTCGAACTTTCTCACGGATTAATTCGTTCGATTTAACGAAAGATATCGAGCTGTGAAATAATCATTGGAAATAAACGATAAATATTTTTCCTGAACAAACGATATCGGCTATTTATCATAAATTTCAGTTTTCAGATACCGTGTAGCTACTCTAAAACCAGAGACAACGTTATCCGCTTGCGTCAACGAACATCGAGGAACGACAACTAAATGACACAAACGGCCACACAGCCAGGGCACGATGCAGGAAATTAAAATCGAGATACTGTATATGTCGATGTGTATTTCACAGCTGCAATACGATGCCATTGCGTACGCACGGACAGCCACGTTCCGCAGGACATTTTCATTTCGCGCGAGACGCGTCGAAAAAACGATAATTGATCGTTAGGGACTAATTAAGAGTTTCTGCTTTGGTGGGTGGGACATACGAGTGGTCATGTTCGTTCCAATTACACCAACGCCTCGATCTTTCATTTTCGACACCCGTGAAAACTGCGCACCGATATCGCGCGAAATAACGATCGCGATATTCCGGGCAAACGACCATGCGATGATAATGGTCCCGCGTTGCAGAAACCTGGCCTGTTTTTAGGTGCTTGAAAAATTCACACCTTCCGGTGACGTACGCTGATAATGCATCCAGCTGGAGATTCCGCGCGATTAATACGCGAATTATCGAGCGATTATCGAATGAAATTAACGTTCAAAGAGAATTTGGTTTTCGAAAATAGCGGAGTATAAGGAGGGAAAAATGATGGCGCGAAAATGGACCTACTGGTCTGCTGGTAAATACATTCGGATTTAACACTGTTGCGGTTCTTTGACTTATTTTCAATTTTGTAGTCCTCTTTTTATACGTAAAGATTTGGCAAGTTCGTGGAAAATACAAAAGCATGGCACGTTATATCTTCGCTTGAAAATCGTGTTTTGATCGACTCTTTAACTAATTGCAACAATATAATTTACAATACATCTTAAATGGTTGAAATTAGCTGAGACAAGATTATGCAAGAATAAATTATTAAGCTTCTATTCTCTGCATAATAATTGGCACGGTTCCACGGTAATTATCCTAAATGCTGTTGTCTCAAGTAAATGAATTGTTAATCGATTTTAGGTGCGTTTGTTACCAGCGCGTCATAATATCTCTAGTATCTCTCGAAATACAACGAAACAAATTTCGTGGTGCGGGTGTAAAATGTTTTCCGGTGAAAAAGTTACTATCGTTTCGACTGTAAAATCATGTACAGTTAATTACTTTCTGGGAAAAACCGTCCTTATTTCGCCTTGAAGGGAAGGATATGATACTGGTTTAAGAATCGAAAATGGCAAAATCGCTTTTGTCGTTTCCATTCGTTGGAAACAGCGTACGGACTTATTATTCTCTTTAAAATCGTTCCTTTGCTTTTGTTTCACAAAGACCAGACGCCGTGCTTCTACTCCAATAATTCTCTTTGTTGTTATACCACAAAAAGGTGAACAAAAATGTTCCCTAACGAAGATCGATAATGCGATGTGAGGTTCTTACGTGCACACCAAAGAAATTCTTTATCGACAAACGCGCCGCATTTTGCAATAGATAATATATGGCACGCGTGATTTCTAAATCACGGGACCCATTTTTTCGTCGAAAAGTTCAGAATGAAATAAAACAATATCGCGGTGAACGCTACTTTCGCATATCTCCCAGACGAATTTTTCATTCAGAATTTTTTAAATCTTTGGAAATCTTATTTTTAATATATTTCACTCGCTTATACGCTTCCATGCGATACACAGCGTGTTAAAATTTCACTGCCTTTAATTAAATAACGAAATATAAATAGGGTTGTGCTTGAAGATTGTTCGAGAGAAACGTGATAAGTTCGTTTAAATGTATTCCCCGAGTTTGATGCTCTTTTCGTAGCTGAGACGGAAAACTTCGTTAAAGAAGCATTTAAGAATTAGACTAATGCAGCCGATTATGATTTTACGCTGTGCTGCATCTGTCTGTCTATACATATAATATCAGATTTTCACAAGACCGAAGACAGTGCGATAAAAATGTCTACATTTCTCTTCGTACGTTTCCCCGATCTTTTAACTGTCCAGAAGAAAAATACACGCAAAACTCTAGATTTGCAGTTACGCGACGAAGGTTGTCAAGCGAGGAAAACTGTTTATATAAATGGACATTTTAAAAGTTACGAGTGCCCGTCGCATATGGTCCTCGAGAACACGCGACATCTTGCGAACATATACTTCCCCTCGTGACAGTAAAGCAACGTGCTGTTATGTGACGCAGTAAATCTTTGCCTTTTATAAAATATTTCACCTGTGAGAAAGGACATGACAATTTCAATCTGCATAAATATTTTCCCAGCTAGAGAAATTACGCTGGACAACGTTGTTATGCAAAATTTACGAATAAACAGAATCGACCGCTTGCATGTATGCTCGGTCGTTTTAAAAGCATCGATAAATAAATCGCAGAAATCTTCGACTCTTCTAATTCCAACTACATAGAATGATGGCGGGAATCGACGCAAAGTCATTGCTGATGTTTCATTAGTGAATCGATGATAAATTCTGTTCCCGGATAGCGACACCGTTTTATTGAAATCCGGCCGCTGAAGATATCATCGATAAACGATGTTCTCTATAACCATACCGAGCATAATCTCGCGGCGGAGAAATTTTCTAATCCGCGGAAGATGCTAAAAATTCCTCGCCGCGTAATTCCATTTATTGGAATTCGAGCGTGAAAAGATCAACAAAAAGGAACCCTCGATGAGAAAATGGAACAGACCTCTCTCTCTCTCTCTCTCTCTCTCTCACACACACACACACAAACACATACACTTTATCGTACGTTCGTCTGCCGCTCGCTCTCGATAAAACTGACCCACATTCGATCGGCGGGAAACGAGTCTTCGAGTGCATCATTGAGGCGTACCGTGCACTTATTCGAAAGACGAGAGGATGACACGAGGATGAGTTGCGAGTTTCGATTTGAGGTCATGCACTTTCCTATTCGTTGGGGGGTGAGTGGGCAAAGAGAAAGGAAGGGGGAAAAAAGAGAAAGAAGGAAGAGGAGGAGAAAAGAGAGAGAGAGAGTAGGTGGGCGAAGGCAGATGGCAGGGGTGAAAAGAAGAAACGAGAACTCCTCGAGCAGTAATCACGATTAATTAAAGGCTTTAAGCTAACTCGAGTTCTTACGCTTTCTAGGCCTTTTATGACACTTTCAATGGTTGGCTCGCCTTAAGGCTGCCTTTCCAGAGATTCCTTGTGAATTACGCGGTATCATTGTTTATCGAATTTCCGGCGATAATTATCGATCGAGGTCGCACAGACCTTATTAACGAACAATCCTCTACCGGGTTTGACTCGTCTCTACTGCGAGATTCCTGCTTGCAATTAATACTTACCGGAGGTTTTTAACGCGTTTGAATCTGTTGGGAAGTCGCTCGAAGGACTCATTACGACCAGGATATATCTTAATTAAATGGTAATAGATGATTTTCTCTATGCCCCAAGCGCGATTCAAACTGAAGAACAATTTTTCGCGAAATTTTCGATTTTATCCTTTTGTATTTTCCAATAGTTTTAGAAGCTACGTATATTCCGTCACTTTCTTCCGAATTCGAAAAATCTCCTAAAACGTTACACCAAATTTATCGTTGATAAACACGTAGAATTGATAGTTTTATGTGTTGTACATATAGAAAGAAAAAAGAATAAATTCAACTGCTGTCGAATGAAATCCGAATTCGTTTATACGCACACACACATCGGTTTTCATTAAGCTGCTTCCACAATTTCAGCACGCTGAACGAAATTTCACATTTTTTTCCACAATTGAACGTCGAAATGGTTTCGAGAAACAGCCTGCGGATATCAAAAATCCAATATTATTGGATTTTCTTGGAAATAATCGAAGTAAGCTTCGTTGTTTATCGAAAATGTTAAATGCATAAAAGGATACACGACTATAGCAATCGAAGTAATTTAACGACGAATTGGAATTGGTTGAGCATTTCGACCAGGTAAATTTAACGTTTAACAAATGTAAAACGTTCTATTGATAATTATGGACAAAGAAAACTGTTCGAAAAAGAAGAAGAATAAAGTTAAGTATCGTGAGAAATTAATTAGGAAAATTAATCGGACAGAGCAAAACCGTTTACGCTCTCGATAGCTAATATCGCGTATGTAGTTACAGTAACTGAGACAAATTAATCGTTTCTCACACTCTCCAGCCTCTGTGTATATATTGTAGTATAGCAGAACTCTGGTTATCGAGATAGCTTGCAGCTGAAAATGTCTGGACAGCGTTATGAACTTTCTGGATAAATATTTCCACTCTTGATCTTGAGAATGCACGGTTTAATGTATAGACCACTTGCAAGTGATACAGACAGAAAACAGGTCGTTCCTCGTGAACGTAAAAGCCAGGTACATAAAGCATCTTGTTTGTGATTCATTATCTTTAATGAAATTTATCTTCGAAGATTCCTTTGCTATAAGTAAGATGTACTATGACGGTCTCTATAGATGATTATTTATTCGTTCAAAGTCTAAATAACATTTATCAAGAGTTTGAGGTCATTAACAATATTATCGATGAGAATCAAGAACGCGTATCGAGTACGCTATTATCGTAATTTGAATTTCCAACTCTTTGTGCGCGCTTGGATAATACTTCCCCTAATTATAAGGGGCTCTCGGTATTTTTACCAAGGGGAACAATATTTTTAGTGACACGTAGCTACATCTACATGCGTACGGTATTAGGTCGAAACATAATAGATATTTCCAGTGATATTCATTGAACCGAATTTTAGTCAAGCACATGTATTTCACGTATTCGGAAAATCGATCTTCTCGAGAATAAAAGGCTAATAAATATACGTACGATCTTATTCTATTTTTCCTTTCCGTCTAATTGCTACAGAAACGAGTTAGTAATAGTAAATAGTAATAGTAATAGTAATAGTAAATAGTAAATAGTAAATAGTAAATAGTAGTAGTAGTAGTAATAGTAATAGTAAATAGTAAATAGTAGTAGTAGTAGTAGTAAATAATAGTAATAGTAATAGTAATAGTAAATGGTTAGTAATTAGAAATAACCGCACAGTTCTGTACTAATATTTATATAACTGTTGCATAAATGCATACATTTATCGTAATATGATAACGATAAGCTATCGTAAGCTTGTTGTTCCGTAGTCCTCGAAATTACTTTTATCTATGGTGTACGAAAGATTTATAAATAAAATAACAGCGTAAACAGTGTAACTTGAAAGAATAAATTACCTGATCTACGTGTAATTGACCTGATTACACGTGGATGGATATTTAAATGACGCGATTAATTCGCAATTTAAAATTTGCCTAAAGTTACACTGTTACACCGTACTATCTTTCGATCTTATCATGGACAAGAAAATGTATCATAGCGAAAGTTTAGTTTCTTTAAAAACTTATTCGTTTAGTTGTGGGACGAGTCGAAAGCTATTCAACTTGTCTTGCATTTTCACTAAAGATTTTATAATGAAATCCACGCGTTGAATATTTAAAGCATGATTTAATTAATTCCCTGGTATTTTATTATCTTCGACGCTGTATTCTATTTGACAGAGAACATAATGGAATTAAATTTCCTAAAATTCTATTACGACGATAATTTAAATATCTTAAATGGCTAACCCTGTTTTACCGTAATTCTCTCGAACGTTTAATTTATTTTGCACAAATTACATTTGCATACCGTCAAGTTCAATTCTTCTCGTAATAAAGATCATTGTTGCATTCTCGTTTCGTGGCAATCTAACAGAATTTTTTATCTTTCTCGCTCATTTCGAATTCCGCTCAACGTTCGTTCGCATTTTCAACATCGATCGAAAGAAGGAAATACAAGGAATTAATCAGATTAATAGTCATCGATGAGTGAATTGCGAAGCGGAAATTGCAACATCGAGAGAAGCGCAAACTGGCTCGTTTATGATCCGCTTGATGGCGATAATATTGAATTACATCGATGAAAAGAAGAAGAAAAAATGAAATAAGAGTATGAAACGAGAGGTCGAATAAATCAATGGATTTAAAAGATTACGAGTTTCTTAGAAAGGATCGCGGCATCCATTCATTCATGAATCCGCCCGCACGTTTTTCGAACAGCCCGCCGGCCCGACCTAATATCTCTTCGCTGAATTTAACAATAATTTATTTGCGACATCGAAAGCCTCTGGCGATCATTGAATTGCAAACGTTACGACGACAAAGGTGTGAAATGAAGAGCGACGAGGTAGGAGTTGTCGCTGTAAAGATCAAACGAGATTCTGCAAGAAATAAAGGAATAGGGTCGGCGGAGGCAATGCTCCGGAGAAATTCAGATCGAGCAATTTCGAAATCGCGCTACAACGCTCGACACCGAGCAAGAAATTGAATGGACGTTTGAAAGATTCAGCCGGATGAAAAAATATCGAAGATGCGTTAAATAGGACTCGAAGTAGCACAGAAAGTTTAAAAAATCGAATCGGGCAATACAAAAGGAAAAAAAAAAGAAGGAAAGGGATTTTCGATACGAAAAATGGGGTTTGATCGCAACGAAGAGATAAATTTTTAGCAGTTTGAATTTTTATCGGTAGGTACGTAAATTTCGGTCAAAACGCATAGCGTGACAGTTTTTTGAAAAAGGATATTTTCCTGTAATTTTCAAAAATTATTGTGTATGTAATCAGAGTAATTCATCGATAGGAAAGCTAATACAATTATTAGAATTAAATATTAAATTAATAAAAAAATAATTAATTCCACTTTTATCTTTTTTATATCAATATAAGTATATATAAAATTATTATTATTATACGTATAAATCAAATAAAGGAAAGTCAAATTCCGCAAATTTTGATAATTAGAAAACAGTTAAAAATGTTATCCGGAAAAGCACCAGATATATGAAAGTTGGCTGAGTTCTAGAGGGAAATTTTGAAGATTCAAACAACATCTGGCAGCTGTTACTCTGTTTGAAAGACGCTCGCTACTTAATAGGCTTCGACTGATCTAATTATCTCCGCAATAAAGCATCGTAGTTAATGACGACGTAACCAGAGTCGACACTGATTAAACACGTAAACATGAAAAATTGAACGAGACAAACACGAAAAAAGTTCTGATACTGCCCTAATAATCGCAGAATTATGACAAATATTTGTCAAAAATAACTCTCCTGGTTCATTAACCGCAGTGAGAGAAAGGACAAAGCAAAAAAGAGGGTGACAATCGATCGACTGTTAACCATCATTACGCGTGTAATTTAAATATTCATCGTTCAATAAATTGAAACTCACAATTACTGATCGAATAATCTAAAACAGAGAGATGGGAGTACAGCTGATAATAACAAAGGAAATAAAAGATTATACAGAGAGACCGATTCTATACGGCAAAAGATAAGAATGAAAGTAATAGAAATAAAAGGTAAAGAAAGTAAATGAATAAATGGAGTAAAAGCATCGTTCTTTAAAATCTTTACTTTCGTAAACTTGGCAATCATTAAGTCGCGGAATTCACCAATCAACGATAAAAGTAAATCTACGGAAATAGATCTTAAAGGATTATATCGTACAATCTTCTATAGATCGAAACGTGACAGTAATTAAACCCGAGAAAAGGGAGACAAACATTCGACACGATCGACTCTCCTTTGAAACTCAATTTGTTCTTAATCAACGACCACGAAAAACAGCGTTCAAGCTCAGCTGGAAACGCGATTGAAAAAAGCCGAAAATTTGAGTCGACAAAAAGGAAGATTCGCATTAGACGCATTGGCGGGGATACGATTCTCAGCGCGAAGGGAAATTGCCGTCGCAATCCCGACCCATTCACCACACTCGGTCAAATTGTCTTCCTGTCGCGATACAGCAGAAAACGATCGAAACAAGCTTCGATCAAAGAAACTAACTTACATCGATATCGAAACAAGAATCAAATAAACCAAACGAATCGAGCAGCACATCGTTCAGCTCAACAGTTCGCGGAACATTATCAAAAGCATCCTGTCAGAAAAAAAAAAAAAAAAAAGAAAAAACAAGGAAAGGAATCGCAAAACGTTAATATACCTGAGAATGATATATTGAGGTGGTCTTGCCATCTGTTCGGATGCTGGGAGGTGTAGTGATGTTCGCGGTCGGCAGATTCCTCGGATTCATCGCGATTTCGGGGCCAGGGTGAATCTTCCTGATCCCCTGGGGACCGGCGGAGGGACCCATGGTCGGGGCTTTCACCATCGTTGGCCGCACCCCGTGTGCTTGGTCCTCGCTGGCCCACGGAACGAAATCCACGCAAGGAAAAGGAAAGCAGGCAGGCAAGCACGCACGCACCGAGGGCTAAGCAGAGGCGAGCAAGCAAAAGCACACTGGCCGCCGCTACCGCCGGTTCTATCGATCTGTCCTTTCTCTCTTGTTGTTTTCCCCGTTTCACGGTGGCAAAACGCGTGTCAAACAGAAGGAGAACCGAGAAATTGTCCCTGGTCCTGACGGTTGGACCCGAGGAGGACCCGTAACGGTGGCACTCACCACCCAGCGTCCTCGTCGACTATCACCACGGTCCGTTCCCTCCCTCGAACGTACATCGTCTCGTTTTGCCGACCTACCCCGGCCTCCTTGCCCGACGCTAGCGCCAACATGGTACGTTCACGAAACTAGGCTAGATTCTCCGTCGACGAGAGAGGTCTCACCGCGAGCGGTGGCGAGTTCGGGGGCGGGCTGTAACGTCGGCCGGAGACAATTTCATTCCCTCGTTTAATGAATGATGCGTGAATGTTATCAATAATTCCGTTGTGTGACGAAAGATGGCCATCCCCGTATAGACGTGTCTAATCTTTTGTTTACGCTTTTACACCGCTTGTTTCGGCCTGCTGAATATCGTGAAGATTTAACTACTTTAGCGGCAGAATCTTTTAATCTCTGTACGTAAACGTTTGTAATTTTTACGGCCCGACACGAAGCTTTCTTCTCTGTTGCAGATGGACTTCTTGAACTTCTTCTTTCCTAACTTCTTCCGTTCCAACTTACGTTAACTGGAAGGTGAAGTTCTCAAGCCTGCCGCAGCTCCTATATCTTCAAATTTCTTAAGTTTAAGAAACATACGAAAGAATCGCAACTAGCTGTCGTTCGTTTTCCTTATTGGCTTCTTCGTAGAGTGTACTTTTGCACTGCTCATTTTTGCAATTTGTGGAGATGAAGAGAGCGTAGGAGTTTGCTGGTTAAACGGATGTCAGAATTTATAGGTTTTCGAATATGGGTGCGAAGAATTGATTGAGAAGGAAATTGTACAATTACACGTGACGGCATGTGCGGAGTTACGCGAGACTCACGATCAGTTTGGAAATTGTTTCCCTTGCTTAAAATTTTATCCACCTTCACATCCAGTTTCAACCAAATTATTATTACTTTATCGGAATTATAGTATAGATATCGAAAAAGTCGATAAAAACGTGCTGAAAAATAGAACAAAAATATACAAAGCGTTGAAGTACGTATAAGAAAGAATTGATCAAGTACATATTTACCTTTGCTTCAAACAAATGAATAAAACATTAACCTATGAAGTTGCTATATTTTTATTCATCATTCACTATCGCCCCCTTGCTATTGCCACTTTTTTTCAATATTACTTGCTTTTATACGCGTTCTTTTATATAATATACATATTAGGTTTTCAGATATTTCCTTATCTAACTTCCGCGTATCCCTTCACCTGTATCAATTTTTCCTAATCAAAATATTTTCAGAAGATGTGAAATTTAATACGCTCGAACGTTAAACAGCGTAAATATTAAAACGGACGAGCGATTCCAACAACAAATATGTGAAGTATAATAAACGCGAAGGAAATATCTGAAAATTCATTTCTAAACGACGTCACGCGGAGATATTTCCCAAAAGTATGATTGGTAATCATTGTGAGATCACTATCGCGGATGCGCTAGAACTTTTGTATAACTATATGTACGGACAGGTCGATTCTCTCAAATATTCCACTGTATAACGATGAATTTTACCCCGTGGCGACTCGCTGCTTCTTCCTTCTCGACGAAGGTCGTGAGATGAAAAGGAAACGGAAAAGACCGAAAGAGAGAGAGAGAGAGAGATAAAAGCTTGAAGACTGATCGTCGCGGCGAGGGTGAACGCCACGTTCGTCCAGGGGAGAGTATCAGAATTAGGGAAGGGATGAATGGATGACGGAGATGGCAGTGGTTGCATGGAAGAAATTGAGACAGGGTATCGCGATGGCCGTTACCCGCCGACGGATTCACAGGGGTAGAAGTCGAGCACGGGCTTCTCCGATTGCCTGTTTGCCTTTCTTTCGCGCTCACACACCCCGAATCGTTTACGCTGCTAACATTTTCGTAGTCTTCAGTTAGTGATAGAAGCTCGGGGGAAAAGTCTAAGGTTCGCAAGTTCCGAGCGTATTTAAGCCTCATCTAGCATCTTGATCTAACAGAGGGTGCAAATGGAGCGCGAGTCGATATCATGCTTCGAGTACACGCTGCAATTATCGTGAACGCGAACTTTCTCGGAATAAGCATTCGCGAGATCAACTATACTGTGCATAGATTTCAACCCGATTGAAAAGTTTTAAACGCATCGCGAGCAAAGAGGATAAGGTAGAAACAATATTTTTAAATAATTTCGGAGTTAGACGAGACAGGTTCGAACGCTTTCTAGATATTCTGAGACATGGGACAACTACAACCAAAGTGACCAGGATGCAAGTGACATTTTTCTGATATCAAGGAAATCGAGTATTAAATTTCAACGTGTTTTAAACATTTCAGGTAATATTTTCATAAGAATTGAGCTACATTCTATAGAAAATAGATATAAAGAATACAGAAAATAGAACGAAGAATTGTGATACGAAGTAATGAAGCGAAACTTCTATATCCGAATTGATTTCGATTCCAGAGTACAAATATTACAATTAATTCCATCCTTATTTCCTAGTTGACTGTTTCCAATGTGTAATAGGGTAATTAGGGAATATTGGAACGGGTACTTTCTTGGGGAATGTGAAATTAACGAGAATCCGATTGATGAAGGAATTATACGAGATATTGATTGCCCCAACAAGTATAGTATGCTTCTTAACACGTTCGCGCTGTTTTGCATTCAAGATAACACATACACTTTCATGGTATGCATATTATATAGACTCAAATATGCGGGACAAATTAACAATCTCAAAATTTTGAAGGCGGAACAGAAGATCCATAATATCATGATTTAATTGGATACAGTATTATTATAGATAACATTCACAGTGATAATAAATGAAATCTATGGAATAAAAATTGTCTGGAAGAAAATGATAAATCTTTCGATTCATCTAATGTCTATATTGACAAATTGCGCATATCAAAGTAGAGAAAAAGTAGAGAAAAGATGCGCTATCGTGGACTATACGCGACAATAATATCTGATAGACCCAACAAACACGAGCCAGAAGTGCAAAAACCATTTGACTAGCGAACATCCGCCGTCCCATAAAAATCTATACAATAATTCTCTTCTACTACTATTCTCCAAACGAAACCTTTCCAAATATCCGACGAACGACAAAGAAAGAGTAAAGGCAACTTGTGTCAAAACCTACATATACCTACACAACGATCGTTCGTCGCGATTGATTCGGCTTGCATCAAAGAAAGGAAAGTTTCTCGCTAACGACAACGTATCAACGTCATCGTTTCCCCACAAAAAGTACAGTAGGTACATATCACGGGCCGCCTACGAGCTGACGGATTGCCAATCTGGAAAAAAAACCGTATCAGTCGAAAGATATTACGAGGGAAGAGAGAGAAAAAAGATAAAAGAGGAAAAAACGAAGAAGAAGAAAGGATCGCGTTTTACGTCATCCAGCATCCGGAGGCAACGACGCCCACGCGAAAAACGACTGCGTACTAAGCCTATCAAAAAAAGAAACTATTTTACTATTTTTACAAAATAACTATAATCAAAATCCTGATAAATTAAATTCAATACGAACCGTTAGATTAGACGATCTAAAATTTGGCATCTAAATGCTCTTGATAGCTCTTCGATGCTCTTCGATGCTCTTTACTGACAGTAAAAACTCATCGCGTGTGCCCGATTCTAATTATCAAGCCTTCGTGAATTTATTAATCAAATGGAGATTTCCAAACTTACCGAAAAGATCGTGGAGCAACGAGTTAGTCATTGATATTGACATCGTCGCAAAGACCATAACTTTTAATCGTGTAATGGCTGTATTTCTCTCAACAATCCGTTTTTCCGAATCGCGCTTTCGCTTGCGTGATACATAGCGTTCAACGAACCGACAGGCCATATTCTATCCTAGTTTTTGTGCGCCTGCGAGTAAACAACCCGGTCGCGTGTGTTCACAATTGTTCTTGACATCGGAAGATGCATCGTTTCGTTTCGTTGTTTTGGTCCAGTTGTTAGTAGCGATCTCACGATCTCCGATAATCTTTTTGTAGTGCAGGGTCTTCTGCATAGAGGTCAGACGTTTCGTGATTTAAAACTACGGTTGATAACAGATGTCGCTCAACGTATGTATCTCCTAATGTTAACGATAGAATAAACGTGATACATCAGTGGTGACATTAAATAACGCTTTGTGTGTCACGTTCTGAAATACCGACTTGGAAAAAATTCGACGTGCTTCTTACGCCCTCTGCGATTTGCTATGGACAACATAGGAATCATATTCAACCGCAGAGGGAGTGTAGTGATTTGAATTACAGACGAGTTTGAATTAGAACCATTGCAATAAAGCATTGTTATAATACAGCATTAGTAGTAGTTAAAACTAAAACTAAATTTTCCTTTAAAATATGAGTAAAGTACAAAAAAAAAAGATACTTCGATATTACAAGCAAAAATTTAAGAATCTATTAAGAATCTGTTTCGCTGAACTACTCGATCTATATGTCAAATCAATTATTTAATACGAATTACTGATCTCCGTGACATATAACAATTGTACATCAAATGCTTATTACGTATGGTTCAACAAAGAAACAATATAAACGTATACATACTTCTTCTGCATTTACTACAGCGAATCGAACACCAAATCCGCTTGACAGCCATCGAATTATCCATTAATTATCATGGCGTCCATAAATTTCTGTTCTTTCGAATTCGTTTTAGTGATCAAACAGCTATCTGTGCAAGAGAGAACCAAATATTTGACATAAATCTGTAAAATTAAAACCGGTTACATTAAAATGAGACAATAAGCGAATCGAACGGTCGATCGACAAAAAGTGAACCAACAAAAGTTCGAAAAACTAATGAGTTTCGGTACAATAATGTCGAATAAATCGTTAAACAAATGCGTATTAATTAAACTAACCTAATAGTAGCGTATAATAGGAACAGGATAGCGGTGGAAATACGACGTAGTTAAGGTGACGCGGTTGGAGCGGAGAGATACATATCGACGCCACAATTTTCGACTGTAGAATGAAGTCCCGCGACGTAGCATCGCTTAGTTGATTCCTGATTGGTCGGCGCGCAACAGCGCCGCTTCCAATCAAATTCTCGCGCGAAATTCGAAATACTTATGCAGTGGTATATGGTAAAAATTGTAAAACCAGTGATAACTGGAAGATAAAATCTAGAGTATATATTTACTATTACTAAAACTACTAATAAATTACTAAAATTAGTTATATAATAATATATATATATATGTGTGTGTATGATATGATATTTATACAATATATATGTTATATTAGAGTTTCGTAAATCCTTAAACTCAGTTACATAAGATGTGTCTCACGAAAAATAAATTACGGAGACAGCACTGAAATACTAGTAGACTACTGTATACCACAGAACACTTTGATCTTTCATTAGTTTATATTACACCTTTCATGGTTTCTATCTTGCTCTTTCATCTCCTTCTTGTAAAACTCTGCTTATCGTCACTCCATAAAAGCGTACACCCTTATGAATACAATTTACACATTAATCGTATAATATATCGAACTAGATCGAATACGTTTACATTCGACATACCGAAGAATTTAATGGTTATCACTTAGTTGATTTTCACACGAATGAACGACATTTTGAAAATAAATATTTTTCAGTTCGTTTCTAAAATGGAACAGTCTCGTCGGTTCACGTGTCGATGGAACTTGAAGGTTCGCGACTGGCCACGCAAATAAACAGTGTCGAATTTATAGAACGAGAAATCGCGTTTGCTTCGTGGGTTATTCTTCTGCGTGAAACTCGAGTTCTTCGATCGACTGCGGTGAAACGATCGACGTTTTCTCCGCCAGTGGATCGTTCTGATCCTATGTGACTTTCAGTTGTAAAAAAACTTCAAGTGTGAATAATTTTTTGATCTCTCTTATAGACTGTAGATTGATATAGGATATTAGATTGTTCGTATTATTTAAATCGTTATAAAAATATGATTAACGGATACGTAGTATATAATTGGTGAGGATTATTATTTTATCTTTTATTAAAATAAATTCAGTGGGAGCATTGTATATTTGCCATAATGCTTGTGTGTTTGTGCTTAATGCGTGGAAACGATAATTTTACTAGATACCTATTATCGAAAGATCTGATCGAGTATAAAGTGCGGTGATCGTGTGTGTTTAAGTCCCGATATATTTTTGACACCGCATGGAAAGCGCATCGAATTTCCTAAAAGCTAACTAACGCTATACTGTAACACAGCATACTATAAACTCGCATCATTAACATACAATTACAAAATTCAGTGACAAAATACTGAAAAGAAAAGTCAAAATTAAAATTCCTTCGAGTCTACAGAAAAACCATTAAGAAGATGTACGGATTTTACGTTTGACTGAACGTGGCTTCGTTCAAATTGCACAGTTGACGGGCGGCTCGTATTTCCCCCTGGAACGGTTCTTATTTCCAACCTATTTTCCAATCAGTTTTTCCCGACGGCCAATCCTTCCCAAGGGTGTTGTAATACTCACTTCGGTCTTCTTTCGCGTAGATTATATATAATAGAAAACTAGATGTCGAGTAATCAGTGGTCACGGCGAGCGTAATTGCGCGACGCTGCATTTGAAAACCTACCCCTTCTCATCGTCGTAAATTTAATAACGCAAAGTACATATTGATTGCCTTGCCAACATCCTCGACTTCTATAGGAATATGAAAATATTGATCCTACGTCTGCTAACAAGCAATAAAATACGAAAATATGCATACGTCTATGCCATCTTCTTCGATGTACAGGTAGATGCGTACATTGCGTTTTGTATATGTGTCCGGTGTGTGTTTGCACAGTGTGCAAAGCAAAGAATGAAGTATTTGCAAAATTTATCGATTGTTTGCAAAGTATCAGCTTCATATGGTTAATAGTATTGGTAGACGAAATAACCACGTTTCTTACGTCGTAATATTATGTACCATAAACTGAGGGAATATCGGCAAATTTTGTTAACATTTTAGCGAGACTTTGTAAGAGAAAGCATCTTTGAAATTTATTACGTACACTTGCGTCAAATTGAATTTTACGTTGGATCATTTTTACGGACGAACCTATTTGTGCCGATATCCCAAAAGTCATACCTTAAAAAATTGCATTGGAAGTCTATTCCATCGCTATTTCTTATCCTATATCAGCTACCTTAATTTAATTTTTCCGTAAACAAGCTTCTTTCACAATTTCCTTGACAAAAGAACCACTACGTAACAGTAGTGAAACAGTATTACATTACATCACATCGAAAAAGGAAGATAAAACCTCATCTTGTATCTCAGACAAAATATACATTATCAAGATTATGTAAAATTCACTTCCTTTTAGGAAAGTATCTTATTACGTAAAATTCGTTTCTATTCAATTTGTATTACATAACGTCTCTTTGCGTCCACAAATTCCACCGCAACTGTATACATAGCAGTGAGAAAATAGAGACAAAAAGAAAGAACAAAAAGATAGAAAAGAGGAAAGAAAAACGAAAATTGTCCAGCTATTTCCTTTACCAATACGATAAATTTTTATTTGATAGCTCTTACCATTTCGGCGTCTGATATCAATGCCGTCCGGAAGCCTGAGTTATCATTCGAGCTTTTCCTTCTACCATGCGAACCGTGGAAATCCAGAAGGATGAGAAAGCTAGATGACGGCAGATGGAACGACCGGGTGATCCTGAACGTCGGCGGTGTACGACACGAAACCTACAAGTCTACTCTGAAGAAAATACCAGCTACTAGGTTGTCACGTTTAACGGAAGCCCTGGTCAATTACGATCCTATTTTGAACGAATACTTTTACGATCGCCATCCGGGCGTTTTTGCCCAGGTGTTGAATTACTATCGTACCGGAAAGCTTCATTACCCGACAGACGTTTGTGGTCCGCTTTTCGAGGAGGAACTCGACTTCTGGGGACTGGACTCTAATCAGGTTTGCAATTACCTTTTATTTCAACCGCGAAACGACTTCGTTTTATGTAAAATCCTACGTGATTACTCTGGTTACGCTGAATCAGGAAAAAGAAGTCAGCAGATAACAGAAACAAGAATAGATGACTCGCTATATTTGTTTGAACATTTACTCTAAAACTAAAATTCTAACGAAACACGAATACCACGATCAAAAGATTTGAACGTTTACTCGGTCGTTTATTCCGACCGTTTATTCGATTCGAAACGCAACTGCATTATTTCATAACGTTTAACGATTCTGCATAATTAACATTGGTTGCCTGTTCATTTTCCAGACTAGCAGCGCGGACACAAATATGCTTTGATATCGCAGGAAATGTCTCTTTCAAAACGCAGAAATCACGGGCCTGCTATCGAGTCACCGGGTTAGAAACGTTTGTCCGACGACAGTTTCTATTGCACAAACATCCAGCGTTTGATTTTGGGTTCTGATCGATTATACGCTTAAGTTGCGGCCAATTGCCAGACACACGACAAATTTGTTTCCAAATTATCGATTATTTGTCTAACGTGCTCTAGCGAGTATTTTTATTTCTTGAAAAACGAAATACACAGCTCTTCTACGCTGTTTGTATCGTCTAATTTACCATTCGTAAAATATAATTGTGTAGCAAACGTGAAACACAGATAACGGTAGAAACTGGGTCTTCTATTCGTTCGTTGCGCTTTCTTGGTTAATTAATGACGTAATCAATATCAATTAACCTTTTCGTCTTCGTCTGATCCTTTTTTCTCCTGGAGGATCTCGCGAAAATCCGCTCACGCTAATTAAGGCAGCGTTATATTATAATTGATAATCTCTCAGCGATAACACAAAAATTTATCACGACCAAGAAATTATTCGATATGTAGCTGGAATACGATCTCTATCTATTATAGTTACGTGATCTGCAATTAGCCAAGTTCTAATCATCGCCGACGCGTATAATTTCCAATTACGCATACATTTCAGGTGGAACCGTGTTGTTGGAGCACCTACAGCGTGCACAGGGACACCCAAGCAACTCTGGCAATTCTCGACAAGCTGGACATAGAGGGTGAGAAATTAAGCGACGAGGAGATCGCGCGACTTTTCGGTTACGAGGAGGAATACAACAGAGGGACCTTGACAAAATGGCAAAAACTACGGCCAAGGATCTGGGCTCTGTTCGACGAGCCGTATTCCTCTACCGCGGCCAAGTGCATAGCCTGTATGTCGATACTTTTCATCTGCCTCTCGGTTCTCTGCTTCTGCCTCAAGAGTCACACGATGACGAAACAATCGAGAAACAATCAACGGAACGATGAATCGCTGCATTTCGAATCCAGCGGATACGTGGATCACGTCGATTCTTATCCGGTGCTCTTTTACCTTGAACATACGTGCAACGCTTGGTTTACTTTGGAGATTACTCTTCGCTGCTTGGTACGTAGAAAATTGTCCTATCGTTGTTACGATAGCTGGGTAATTATGGTATTCGACAGCTCGAAGCTACACCTCTTTCCTCCAGTTAAACCCTTGGAATTTCATTTCATCGACAATCAATAGATAACGTTTTCTCTCTTATTTTATGCAGTTCTTTTTTAAATAAATATTTATCGAATGATTAAATGTGCCGCAGGAGGCGAAAAGGTAAAGATCGAGCAATCAATCATTCCATACACGATCATACACACGTATGTGTATAACGTATAACGTAGAGGATTATTTCCAACTAAACTGCAACGTAATCTACAAGTGAAAAGCGAGAAAAAATGTTGTAATTATAAAGGTGTGCTGTGGGCATTTTATTACATTTATCAGCAAATATCGAACGCTTTACAGAGAACCATTTGGTTAATTATATTACATATCTTGCTACGACACCATATACATTAAATGACATAAAATTATCATTAATGCAGTATTTTGCACGTGAAGCTCTACGCCTCGTTAAAATCAATTAATTGCCCTAGTTTCATGCATGTTTATATCATATGAGATACAATTACACAAAACCGTACTTGAAACGAGGAAATTGGAATTAAAATATTTCCGTTAAAAATTTTGATAGACAGTTTTTAACAGTTTCGAGTTGTGTTTAAAGGACGTAGAATATCCAAATAAAACGTGGTTGTTTAGTGTAATTATCGTACAACCTTTCATTGTTATTGCATTTTATATAAGCTAAGAAGGAGTGAATAACGAAGTAACCCCGCGATGTAATTACGTCCCTTTCAAGTGCACGTGAGTGACAGGAGCAAAAGTGGTTCACCAGTGAAACACAATGGTACAACATTAGAACAAAGCACGTTTTTGCGCGTGCTACGTGCGGTAAACAAATTCAATTCGGTGCAAGCTAGTTCGGGTTAGCTTGCTAACACAGATAAATTAACGTACCAGACGACCTCGACTATTTCTTGATAAACCGCCTTAAATGTGAATTGCCGCAAATAACGAATTAACGGCGAAAGAAAACACTTGCGAGAAAAGAATTATTGTTAGAAACAACACAAGGCATGATATTACGGTCGAAGAACGTGTAATCGATCGCGAAAACTTGTAATCGATATTTGAGAAGTTTTAGGTCGACGTTCAATTAACTTAACGACTGTCTCGAATACGTGTTATGTTAAGCTTACAATTGTACTTTTTTTTTTTCAAGATATATCAATACCGGAAAAACCAGTTGGATCTCTGACTTCCTGATTTTGTTTCTCCGTGTCTTAATAGATACAACGATGTTTCAGATTTTTATGGAAGTAAATCAGCAAAAATCCCAGACTAGAAATGATTTACTGCTTCCAACTAAACAACGTAACAAATCATTCGTTAATTATCCCTTTATCCAGGACTCGTTTTTGCTCGTATATAAAACATTATAAAAGTACTATTTGATTTATTGGGTATCTGTATTTACTACTGTACTTTCCAACACGTTGAAACACGTATAAATTCAAGGAAATTATAACCTGCCCGGTTTCACCGTACGCCGAATAACATCCACTGCCACGAAATTTAAAAACCATTTATTTCTACCAAGAACTAAAATGAAATGTCACGTTTGCTTTTAAACTGTCACATCATAATTTCATCTAGACCTTGATTAGTCGCAGAGTAATAGCTTCCAGCGGAGCAAGTCGTTGCTTTTAAAAATCAAAACGAATATTAGAAGGAGATTTAATGACGTTGCACGCGACTCGCGAAAGATCATTCCGTGTAATTTATATTTCGCGTGATGTTTGAAAGCCGGAATACGGATTTCGTGTATTGATTTTTTTCGGCGAGGAACGGTTGGGAACGTGCGAAAAATACCAACGATGTGGACAAAGTACCGAGGATTTTTCACTTCTACGCGAAATCCTGCATAAACCATACGCTCCGCAGTGATCAATAGCGCAATTATTGAATTCTCATTTACAATCTACAGTGGAGCCCTCGGAATCTATCTGATCGTTGGAAGAAGCAAATTTTCGAATAGAAGGAAACTCGTGTCTATTTATTTGATTGGCATCGAGATAGAAATTAACAAAATTTTCAATGTTGTAGCACGATCTGACATATAAGGTCTGATTCATTGATCGACTTAATTACAGGTAAGCCCAAGCTTCAAGAGATTCGCCGTGTCACCAGTGAACGCGATAGACTTAACCGCTACGTTGAGCTTTTACACGGAGTTCCTTACCAAGTCCAGCCTGTATCTCGAAATTCTGTCGATAGCTCGAGTCCTGCGGCTCTTCAAGCTGACGAGACACTCCCCAGGACTTAGGATTCTGATCCATACGTTCAAGGCGTCAGCCAAGGAATTGGCGTTGCTGGTATTCTTCCTCGTTCTAGGCATCGTCGTCTTCGCCAGTCTCATCTTCTACGCAGAACGTCTTCAAGTAAGTTGATTGGACAAAAAGGAAAATTGGCATCTCGAAAGTGCACTTCTCGAAAAGTGCTTACACTTGCTTTCCCAGAGTATACCAGGTGCAAGATTTCCAGGTTGTGTAAGTTGGACGATCGGAACGTAATAATTGGAAAAGGAGTTAAAATATTAAAGTACTACGAACAAGTTTCGCTCGGGAGAAGCTTTGATCTCCGAGCACGATCGATATTGAAACTTTCACTACGTGCAAACGTTTCAGTTCGAATTCCTTGATTACTTCTTTGAACAAGTTAATTTGAGAAGAGGATTAAGACCGCGTGTAAATCTTTGTTCGTGGGATATAGTTTTGTAGGAATTCGAGCGAATATAGAACAAGTTCTCGTTGGGTTCTCCATACAGGCATTATTTTTCATTTATCTTTGACAGTAACAGCAACATACCGATGTATATTGTACTTGTAGTAACTCGTTACTTTACTGTCAAATGCCAAATACGATGCATTATCGTTTCGCGAATATACGGAACAATATCTTCATGTTTAGAAGCGGTGCTTTCTTCCTTTTGAAACCTAAATGTTCCTATTCGAAAGCACAAACCTTAAAACGATCGTTCATACATCTCGTTTGACTGATAGGAAAACCCGCATAACGACTTCGACAGCATACCGCACGGTCTCTGGTGGGCCTTGGTGACCATGACGACAGTTGGTTACGGCGATATGACACCAAAAACCTTTCCCGGAATGTTCATCGGGGGATTGTGCGCTATTGCGGGCGTTCTAGCTATCGCTCTTCCAGTTCCTGTTATCGTCAGCAACTTCTCCATGTTTTATTCCCATACGCAGGTTCGTAGCACATTTTCAAAAGCTTAGATCTCTTCTTTCTCCTTTGGAATACGTTATACATATATATGCACGAATTTATACTGCGCTATTTCAGGACAGATAGAAAAATGGAATGGGAAAATAAAATAAATATATGGAAGGCTCACCAGTACTCACTGACACAACGCGAGACATCGCTCTTCCTAAACTTTTCCTCTTTTAATATTCTCACGTTGAAGATTACTCAAATTAAGCTACTTAAAACCTGAAGCTACGAATCAAATTTCATTAAATTAATGTTAATTAAATCCCTTATTTTGTACAAATTCGTGCCCCAAGCATAAAATTCTTTTGCTTTAAGCCTGAGTAACTTTTGCCCAAGTCATATATAATATTTAATAAACCTCGTGTCAGACACAGTTTCTTTCAACGAGACAGGAAGTTGACGCGAAGGTAACGCGCGAAGATTTTCCTTTTTTCATCGGATTAACTTGCCTTGGCTCGGGGACCAGTTCCTGAATAACGCGTTCACCGAGAACACGGAAGCGGGAGTCCATTCAGCCTAGCAACATGCAAACTTTTGCACTTTTCGCTAGCCAATTTGAAACTTTCTATCCGGCGAAGAAGTTTCGCCCCGGTGTCAATTTTTTATGCCGCCATTAGAGCAACGCGGATACGCGCACTCGATATACACCGCATTGACGCCGCCATTCAATTAATCGACAACGGAATATTTTAAGTTCGATGTTGGCGAACTCGCGAGTCTATACATCGTACCGTTACCTGTCTAAGAAGTTCCGTATTAAACGTTTTATCTCTGTCAAGATTAGGCCAGCATTCGCTACTTGAAAACCCGCGAGTTTAAGGAAACTCGAAAGTTTCGTCCGTGAGGGCGAGCATTCGGAAAGTTCTGCGGAAAACATCGTGAAAATTAAACGTTTCGAGATTGCACGACCTTTATTTCGGCCGCTTCGTACATCTTTTCATTTCGACGAAGCATATTCGAGGATACTGGCGGGAGAGTAATGAAAACACGAAGGAGGAAGAACGTATCGACGAAACGAACATGAGTCTCATTGAAATAATTTGCAAAGTAATTCTAACAAGAAGAGATCACAGTCGTGTTGGGTCGTCGATCTTGATGGAATCTCTTTTGACGAATTTAGAGCAAAAATAAAGCAAAAATTGCAAAAATTAATGAAATAACGTAAAAATTGTTACAGGCTCGAAGCAAGTTACCGAAACAAAGGCGAAGAGTGCTACCAGCGGAAGTGCCAAGACGATCGAGATGTTTGAGTTACCAAGATGCCAACGATATTCAATCTCAACTTATTTCCAATACCTCGTCCAGGTCACTGAGACGGAGACCAGCAACCATAGGGTTGGAAAATGTTTTCAATCTGCAGGTAATGTGCTATGCGTTGATAATTTGAGGTGTGCAGTGATGTCATTCTGTCAGTAACCAGTAAATCGATAAATTTTATAAACGATAGACCAATTAAAAGAATACCGGCTGCCTTAATTACTGTATAAAATTGAATTACATAATCCTCGATGCACCGGAGAACTGTCGTTAATGAATAACGAGACACTCTACGTTCGCGTCCATTTGATTTGCATATTGAGGAACCTGAATGCTCGTAAAGGTGCAACGAGGTAATACAAACCCCGTTCCGACACGATTCATATGCCGTGCAGTTAATAAATAAAGCTGCAACAAGATTTTAACGCATTAGACGTTCCGGTGAGGGAAAAGGAGGTTTCCTTTTACAATTTATGAGAAACCAGCCAGATGCTGAAAGCAGCCCTCGCTAGGAACTGTCTGAGCGTGTTTCGCAAAGGAAACAAAATGCAAAATGCAAGAGTACCGTGTAAAGACCGCCTACATTGAACACAAATATATTAATAACAATGTGTGTACTAATTACACTTTCAAAGCAACTTGTTCATGCTTTTTTGTTGGTATTTCCTCTTACACAGCCTAATATCGTGATAAATTTGCCGCAAGAATCCACCGTCACGGGAACCATAAATTCTGACAGAGTGGATTCTCCTCACCTTGCCACCACCAATCCCGTGAAAAATGGCACAGCAGTTGATGGGGCTACGTATGATACGTATCAAAGGGAGGAGGGCAAAAAGGCAAGCTGGTTTACAGGAACCTCCAAAGATATACCTCATACTTACATCATTGTGCCAGACACGTTGGAAACGATGTAACAGTTAATGCGCATAAATAAATTCGATTTAATTGCTCTCCTCTATTTATTTTCCTATTAAATACGAGTGACACGCTGTCTCGTAAATCAGATTATTCGCGTAGAATCAATGATCTCATCAGAAAACCTCGTCAGAATTAGAACCGTTTGACTAAAGTGACAGATTCGCAAATCTAAAGATGGCACAGTCACATCTTCGAATAACCGACCTATTTACCGAATTGGTGATTGATCAATCGCGTTGGAATAAAAATGAAAATAGGTGAGAAAAGGCGCGTAATGAATAAGCAGTGAACGTCGGCGCGAAATCCTCGAGGTAAAATTCATTTAGTTCGACGCGACGACGCGACGCCTGGCTACGCGTCACTGTTTATGCGACAATGCTGGAAATCTTAATCCATTTCGCCTGAAATTATCTTCCCTTCGGAATAAAAGTTTCTTTCTCTTCTCCACAATGATACTCGATTCAATAGCGCGACTCGTATTTTACTCGGATTACAGCGGTGCACGTGTAAAACTTGATTCTCTGGATTCGTTTCTTTCTTACTGGGAAATCTTCTCGACGGTGTATACGCCCTTGTACGAGTGTCTATGCGATCTTTAAAATTTATGGAAAATACTTCTACTTTTCCGTCGTAGTTTTTATCGTTGAATCGTAAATTTTATTAAATCGTCTGATTGAGACTGTGATGCAATAGGGGATGGAATCCGCGTAGAAAGTTTTCGTTTTATAAGGTCCTTGGCTCGAACATGGAATTTATTTGACGAATCTTGATTAAAACTCCGATTAAGCCTCGTTTGAGTATACAGATGTGGCCAATTTATCGCAGAACGAATTTGGGCAATGATAACAGAAAATATCTTGAGACTAGAAATCTATCGATCATTTTGATCGTGCGTAGTATAAAAAATTCACATTGATTAATACACATGTAAATCACTGTACACGGCGTAACAAGTTAAAGCAATGCATCTATGTATGATGTTTCGTGCAAAACTATTACGCAAAGTAAATTTGTACAAAGTAAATTGACGTCCGAATACGCGAGCTCTCGTGCCACTTTGTTTCTGGTCCTCCAAATTACTTGTTTATCATTTTATAATTCTAGATCAAAGTAAAAAACTGTAAACATTACACATTGTATCGTATATAAATTTTATAGAGATTATAAATAAACTTCTTCGGACATTTCGTTTTATTGGTCGTAAACTCTTGGAATAAAAACAATAAATCTGGCAACTAATCGTTCCTCTTAAGCCTCCATCTTCTGGCACATTGCAATTAAACGGAATTAATTAAACCGAGTCTCTAAAATTCTACATTAAATTGTATAATCAACTGTGTGATTAAAGAAGAACTTCGTGCGTATAGAACAGAATATTTATAATTTTTCTCGTTTCGTTGGCTTAACGTGCATCACGTCTGGTACAACTTTGTTGATGTGGCGAGTTAATTCTCGTTCGGCGGACGATATGGACGTACGTAAATACCTATGTATATGCGTATATTTAATCCGTGAGATGCTTTATTTATGCCTGGAGAGGCGCGGTTGTGGAGTTTTTGCGAACGTGTCGCTGTTTCTTCCTTCTGAATATTTAAACGACAAAGTCAGTGAGTGCTGAAAGGATATGAAGACTTTAAAAAAGGGTAACTTGATTATACTAGAAAAGGAAAGGATTAGTAGGGAGCAGGTAGAAACATCTTTTGAATATTTATGCTATCTCTTCTTTTAAAAGTTGCTTTGCAAATAAAAATACTTCTAGAAATTGTATCTCTTTTATAAATTAAATTAAACGATATGTGAAACCACTTCCTCGTGAACACATCCTTTTCCAAGCTGATCTTGCGTGTAAATATTAATAAAGTATTCCGTTGGCCACATGCTAGAACCTGCTCATTGATTATAAAGCAAAAGAAATCTTCGCCGTTTGTGAGATGAATGCAAATGACGGAATAAAGGAAAAAAAGGAAGCAAAAACGTAGGGTCAAGGAATTTTTTCTATGAAGAAGTAAGAAAACGGCGAGTAACGCTAGCGATAAGCACGCAACGTAGCATGAAACCGAGAATGTTCTAAATCCTGGAAACTCCACCTATTATAAATAAAAAGTGTTTCAACGTTCAACGAAAGACTAATTATAAATTTGTCGAAAAGGAGCGATTCAAATACGTTGAAAACTAGGGATCGCCGAAAATAAGAAAATGATATGCCTGATTCGTATGGAAATGTACTCGTATGTATTCTATAACGTAATTCGTATAAAACAGAGCGAAGAAAGTACAGGAACGTCCCCTGCAGCAACGTAAAAAGTAAAATTATCTCGAAACAAAGAATGTTTGAACAACGAAATGTTTACGAAATTAAAGAAGGGGCGTTGTATCTTAATTACAAACGCTGAAAGTTCTTTGTGAGAAAAGCGAACATTTGTAGCTGAAGCAAGCCCGATAGCGCGAATCGAGTACGGTTCACGGTGCCCTTTCCGTCAATGAGAGGCACTTCCTGTGTGGCGGCAGAGTTTCCCTATCATCTGGCCGCAAAGGAAAACAGGGACGGCGGAAGGAACAAAAACGACGAAAGAAAGGAAAAAAGGGCTGAAAAGAAGTACATAGAAGAAAAGAGAAAAATGAGGAAAAAGGGAAAAGGGCAGAAAACGAAGAACGGAAGCGAGGTGAAACTTTAATCACCGATTCAAACGCGGGGAGATTCACAGAGGGCGAAGGAAGGTTGACGCGAAGAGGGGGCGGCGGCGGGTATCAAGGCGCAAGCGTAAGGCATCGACCGGGTAGGGCAGTTTGCTCGGGGGTAGAGGAGGCAGAGAGAACGCCATCCCTCTCTTCGCCCTTTAGCCACCGTCATAGGCCCCCCGGGTATACCTTTGAACCTCTTCTAACGTGATGCGCGAGTAAACGTAGCTTTCTCTACCCCCGACGTGCACACGTATCGCTTCTAGCCTCGCTCCTTATGTCTCGGTTATTTTCTTCTTTTCCGCTCTCCATTCGCCGGTTCCGCGTCCCATCACGGACCCTGCGGCTGACCAGAACTTCCCCCGTAGACGTCTGGCTTTTTCTAAGACCGGCTTACCTTTTCGTCGCGTGTCTGTCACCGTGTCCAGATGAATTACGAGAACAAGGGAGCAGAGTGGAGGGCCAAAGACGGAATCGTGGTGATCTACCCTCCGTTTCGATTTTTCTTTCAGAAGCACGACGTTAGATCTGCCGTAACCATCCTTCTCTATTCTCCATATCGTCGTTTTGTTTTCTTGATCCTTTACCCTTCGAGATTCATACGTTATGAGCACCTGGGAAACTCGATCGCTCTGTCCTTTTTTAATGCTGCTAAGAATAGTCCGGGGATCGAGGGCTTCCACGCCACGGTGAATCTGGCAGGAGGATTGCCGGAGGTTAATTCGTAGCTGATTGTTGTGTAAAGAACGCGGACGATAATGGATTGTTGACGTTCGCTGATTTATTATACTCTATTACGATACGCCGCGCTTTCTCATAGGCTGATTAAGTTTCTTTTGAAATCAGAAGACGCAGAGTGCTTTTTATTAATTTTTAAGGTGATAGGGAAATTTATTCTTACGACATACAACGATACGATTCTTTAAGAATTCATCATTGATATTACAAATTATTTTGAGTCATTCAAATTGCAATGTATGGAAGCTATCTCGGTCTCTCGCTACTTAGAAAGCACGAAATAATGGATTCTTCCGCGATATTTTTCTCATCTGTCAGCCTCTTCTCCCTTCTCTTGTCATCTTCCAAATTACTAAGTTAGTCTCGCAGAGAAGATTCCACCGACCTCTTTTCCCAAAATGCATTCGCTTTCTCGCGAAAGCAAACTACAGGACGTAGAATACTTCGCATCTGTCTCTCGAAGTTCAAAAAGTATAATTTTCACTTTTGGTTTTAATTTTAACTTAGTGAGATTACAAGAATGGAAAGATAGATTTTGTGGCGAGGATGATATACAAGATAAGATAAAATATGGTAAATGGAGATGTAACCGGAAGCTGTTCAAAGCGCAAATAAATAGAAGTAGAAGAAGATGTAAGATCTAAAGATATGTCTAGAAATTTTATAATTCAAGGGCTATTTTCTGAACGTTTATCTTGACACTTTTTCTTTAACCGTCTTTAATTGATTAAACTTTTTTTTAAATTTTCTCCCAATTTTCGTTTTCACGCCATATTATCCTCTGTTATTTTCTTGCTGCTTAGCGTCATAATTCTCAAACTTTCGATTGTTCCTTTTGCACCTTTTGTCGTTCACAGGGAGACACTGTATGGACGCAAGGATAAGAGAAGAGTAAGGAGCTAAAAGTGCATTATTCATTGAAATTCACCTTCTTTTCTTCCTTTCTCTCCTGGCCACACAAAGGAAACGACAGCTTCACTGCTTAAGATTTTGTTTCGTGCATACCTCGAAAACTTCGTCTCCTAACAAATCGTCTTCTGTACGCGACACAATCGTGTTTTTATAAAATCATAATTTACAAAATCGTGTCAAGGCAAGATAATTTAATAATTCGGAATATGTTTTAATTTATTAGTACAGGTAAATTATTATTGTCTTGTCGTTGTTATGCCATCAGAAACCACACGTTATTAATGTTTACCTGTAGCTAATAATTATATTCGTTGTATACTCTTCTGTATATTTTGTTTGTATTCGTTTCATGGAAATGTGTTGCTTATTAAATGTTTATTAAGTGTTGATTATTAAATGCTGTTCCTTGGAAAAGTTCAGATTAATGGATCTGTAAAATAACAGATAGGAACTTCATGAAATTACGTTTTACGATCATCGATAACTTATATTTTACGATAATAAAGTAACACACTAATGACCAGCAGGTTACTTGTCTCAAATGAATAACGATCTGTCTTAAACGAGTAACGTGTCATCGTTCTATCATTTTTATGAATATTATTTCTCTCTACAGTGATTTTTCACTGCTTCAATTTGCGGATGTCATCGATTAAACTTATTTATTTAACTACAAATTGAAAACAGATGAAAAATGTACTTCTCCATACTTCTCCTTTCGCTTCAAATTTTTACTTCGCACTTCATAGAATGGACAGTGCATTAAACTGTTCCGTGCAACATATATGAAGCTCTAAATAATTGTAGATACATGTATTTTAATTTAAAATAAACCAGCTACCAGAAAGACTACTGTATGTATTTTAAATTTTAATTTATTTGATAAAAAGAATGGCGTTAAATACGCGGTACGTTAATAATACTCCTCCCTTCTCCGAATATATCTTTTATACATTTTTCCTCGCGATATTCCAAGATAATTTCAGTTATGGATTAAGAAAGAAAATTTATTTCTTCGTCTTCTTTCGCAACATTAATTAAATTCGAAGGGGAAAATGGAGGCGAAAGGTTTGAATACTTTAAGTAGACGATTCCTCGTAGCCGAGAAACATGTTCTTCCCTGAATGTCAATTATTCAACACCGAACGAACGAGAATCCATTTTCTCGTCGCCGTGAGTGACAATTTGTATGTTTAAAAGGCTTGGAGGAAGCCCATTGTGAAACATGCGAAATGAAACATACCTGTTCGAATAAATGATGAATTTTTAATTAACTTTCCAGGCAAGATATTACTTGCAGAGATAAAAATTGCAGGAGCTGCGTTTTTTTTCGTTCAAGGGGTTCTCTAAGTGGGTCGGATGAAATTTTATGTGACATTCACGAGTCTGATCATCGTTCTATCACGATGGGGACGTCGCATGTGTACAGAGACGGGGGCAAACTAACTGTCGCTCGTTTCCGTCAGAAAATATCGATTTAACAAGAGCTGCAATTTCAAAGTATCTATGAACAGACACGAGAAACGATTGTAATTACTCGTTTCCTATAAATCATCGTGCATATTTGTAGGCAATAAGTAATACTGAATCACGTACAACCATTAAACGAATTGTTAAAACGCAACGAGGTCGACGAATAAAAAGAGAAAGAATATTGCAGAACCTTAAATATAGTTTTGGAGATATTTATTGTTTTTAAAGAATGCGTGTGCATTTGCCACGTATTTTGTAGCGTTTATTTGGTATCGTCGTTCGTAAAGAAAGGTTCATAAATGGACAAATACTCGACTAGAGCAATAGACGTTTATAACGTTAGCAGTTCCATTCGCTCTATTCGTCATTAGAAAATACAGGTACAATTGCGATAGAAGAGAAATTTTTCACATAGGAGGATCGATGGTCGACGTTCCGTTTCGGCTTGTAATCGATTAAACGTTGCACCCCGCGTCGTAGATTGTCGGCTGGTTACTCGTAATCGTCTATAACCGCGGCACAGATCCGACGGTTGACTTATCGACGAGTTCAGACGATTTCCATACATATTCTGGCCAACTCGTCAGAGCACATGAATCGCTGATACACCGGGCAGTTGCTATGGATTCGGTATTGCTCGCGAGCTGATTCGAGGGTACCAGGAATAAAGCGTAACTTCGAATTGGGGATGAAATTCTAACAATCGGACGTAATTTACGGACAAGTTGCGTTCTTCGAGATATACTTTCATACGGTGGACATTTTACGTGTATTTAAATACTATGTTCGTTTAACGTATATATTTTTTAATTTGTCTCGTTGGTTTGTTATTAGCGTGACAGGATCGAGGTAGGGAAACTTCGGAAAAAATTGATTTGAAATCCGAACGTTGCTTCGACAGAATATCGATGTTCCGCTAGATTGTTACGTACAAGCCCGTATCCACGAGGTTTCGAATCGAATCATAGTAAACCAAGTAGAACGTCGACGTATTCGATCAGCCAAGTTGCGAATTTTTATGCGCTTGCTTGCTCGGTATTCAGCGACTTCGGGTTAGTTCATCGCAGTTCAGTGACTTCAATATAGCATGGTAATGTTTGTTTGGAAATACGCGACCGAACAAAAGTTCGAGACCGGTCGACTTATCGCTGTTCCTTTATGGCGTCTCACGACTAACACTATCGAACAAAATTGGTTTCTCTGGAGAACATGGAACGGTGCTGTGATACGACTTTACCGCAACTAGAATTCGTAATGAATCAAGTGGAAGAAGATATCTACTATACTAATAATAGGAAAAATTAACTTAGATATCGATATGTGCTTACGTAAAGCAAAATTCTAAAATACAGAGGCAATAATTGCCTGTATAGCAGAAATTGTCACATAAAGAAAAATATGGCAAATTTTCTGAATAAATCTTTTCTTTGAATACGTCCATTAGGGCCGATGGCTGATTCGTTAGCTTTTATGTTACGAACGTAAGACTAACGAAGTATAAAAATCGATGTAACAAAGTCTAGAAAATAATTTATGAGATTGCGTTGTGCAAACGCGTATGTCGCTCTAAATAATATAATTGTTCATTGATATCGATTCTATCTTACGATACGGTAACACCCGCGGGCAATATCCTCCCTGAAGTAGAACAGAAGCATATTGCTTGTCACGATACCCTAACGTAATGTGTGTATGTATATGTACTGCTTCAGAATTGTGGTTTGGCAATTTGGCGCCATATGTGAAGCCAAAAGTGGCTCTTCTACAGTAACAGGACACTCTAAATTAATTCAATATTTGTGACGTTTAACCACTGTTTTCCAATCGTAGCATTATGATCGAGTAATAATTTTATTCAATAAAATTCAATAATGGCGATAATTGACATTCTTTCGAGTTGAATCTTTCTCTTAAACGATGTACGCTCGTTATTACGTCTGTCAACTACTAGGAAATTTTGTAAACAAAGAGAGATAATTTAATTTATGGCTTGTATAATTGTCTTTTTCTCCTTTCCATCTACTTTCGCTGAATAACAGCATTTCATTTGCCATTGGAACATTGAACAGTTTACATAAACAAAATGAAATATCCAGAGCGATGAATGAAGTTCTGAATTTAGCACGTATCACGTAATGCTAGCATGAATCTGTCATTACAATGCGTTAACACGCATCGAGTATGTCAATACACATGCGATGGTTAGCAACGGAATGCAAACATATTCAATTTAACCGTATGAGATACAGCTTTTAAGTATACTCATAATTTTCGTAATGCGTAATCATTTTCAAGTCTTACTATCGTCTCTTCGTCGCAATTTCCAAATTATTTGAGCAACGAGTATTTATTTGTAATTTTCCTGCACAGTGCTGACTGTGCTAACTAACCCCTTTGAGGGGAGGATCCTCTCTTTTTGCCCAACAAACTTTCGATTCCCATAAGCCTGTTACAACATATTTATTCCTCTACGTAGAAACTAAATTAAATTTGACGACGTACGAAGGGACTACGGTTAATTTTTTTTTTGCAAGGATTTTACTTGGAAGTACCATAACAGTGCTAAAAGCACAGCTTCCAGAACTCCGGCGGTAACATCAAATTAAGGAAAGTAACCTGACGTGGGCGTAATAAGACGGTAGACTGAACCGCATTCGAACTCAACTGGAGACTGAGAAAAGGATTCGTTTGCTTTTCCTATCCTACAGCGCTTGTATGATGTAAATTGTCTAGGCTGTATAAATATACTTTTAAACTACTATAATTGTACGAATAATTATTCGAATTGCCGGAGCTAAATTTGCAGAACGATTAATACGAGAATCTCGCGTAAAATGAGTTCGATTATATCGTCTAAACCGTTATTGTATTTGGAGTATAAGGTAATCTCCTTTCCCAGAACATAATCGAAGCTATTTGAATACGACTCAAGTTCTCTGTGCACTACCATAGAAACCGTATGAAGCGCCAAATCCTCGTAGAAGAAACTTAAAACCTAGTTTACGGAGATCGTTCCCGTATGAAATTAACTATTGAAACTACTTTCCGTCTTATGAAACAATTAACCACATTTGTGGTTCTATCTCATGGGCTTTGGTTGAATTAAAGAAAAATCTACAGACGTTCTTTTTCGCGATTTAATAAATTCAATTCGATAATTGCATAAAGTCTTAGAGTTTGGTAAGAATTTCCTTCCCATAGACGCAGGAACATCCTTAATAAAATTATACCACTTTTATCGGATTCTTACTGTCGTAAATGTATTAGCTGCAATAGGGATTCATTCCATGTCTTCCATGCCAAATCACTTTTGGGATGTCCTAAATTCAATCTGAACCTTCTTGGGTTCCGAACCCCTGCTGGCCTCAAGCCATAAGGCACAGCACGCCTATTCTATCACTGATCAATTCGAAAGAGCGCAATAAATTTTCATGAAATCATTCACCTTATTCTCTTAGTCCGTTTCATAATATATAGAGACAAGTGTTACGCGAATCTACGTAATCAAAACGTGTTTTGCAATTCGTTGAAAACTTTAGCTTTAAGATAAATTGCAAGGAAAATTATCGATATATATTAAATAGAAATTATCGATCAAGTTAGAATAATATGAATTATCAATTTCTTTTCTTAAACGCAAAATCGAAGATTCTCTAATTAATTTCATCGGACAACGATAAAATAATCCGTTGCATCCGTAAGATGTCATTATTTCCTTTGCATTCTTAGTGGCAGAAACGTGGCCAGCAATAAGTACAGAAGCTTTATTTCGCAAGCACGTTTCCCGTCTTTCTGGACCTGATACGAAAAGAGCCTCGTGAATCGATCGTTGTCGCCCTCGTCATCGAGCAAGCGTTACTGGTAGCAGCCCCTTTAAGACGTTGACGCCTCGTTGAAAGAGAGAAGGGTTGGGATGGGAAAAAGCGAGAAAAAATGAAGGAAAGGTGAGACAAGTCAGATAGGGATGAAATAACGACCCAAATAATGGGAGAAAATATGGAAACACACGCGTATTGTCGACTGATTTTAGGTTTGGAAGGGTAGACAAAAGATTTTAATAGCTTATTAGAAGAAACATTATAGGTATAAGTGGTACAAGAAGAATACTATCACAGAGGTAATGCAAGACATAAATATCGTTAATTATGCATTAATGCACACATTAATTATGTAATTGACGCACAGAAATGAATGAATGAATGAATAAAGGGAAGCAAACGAAGTACGTGTTAATTAGTTTAATTAGAATTTTTAAGAATATAATTGAATATTGAAATAGAACTGGAAAAAATAACAAAGACAGTTATGAAAAGAATTTCAAAAATACACGTCCGCAGCGCAAAAATAATATCGGTCTTTTCATTCGTATGGTCTTTCCACACATTTACTTGCTGATGTTGGCGTCCTGTTATTATGAAATTCCCATATTTCCTTACGAACCTTCATACTCTTCGTAGAAACGATCGAAACATGGAAAAGGATCAACAACAAAACGGAGATCTCATAAGAAGCGTATCGTAAAGGTCAAGTTAATGAAAGATATCAATACAGTGGACGTGTTTCCAACTGTTCCATCTTCTTTAGAAAATTGGACCTTTTTAGCAAAATTTAAAAAATCGTAAATTAATAAAAATATGTAAAAAATCGAATACGATATATATTAACTGTGGAAACGAGCCCTTTCCATTTTCCAGAAAAATCGGAGAGAATTCATTTCTACACCTAATAAACCACGTTCGCCATTCATATTTTACTCCTCGGTATTTTATAATTTTGAGAAAGAATGCGAGAAAAATGTTCGTAAGCATTTCTATAAAAATGTTATTGCTGAAATATAAAGCATAAAGCGTTACAAGAAGTTTCAAGCGAATAACTCGATTTGTTCTTTTGTTTTTACTTTTTAATTTCAGAAAACAATACTATTATCCATTTTCTGCTGTAGGTAGATACCACGATAGAACTACAAAGGACGCAATTAAAATACTGAACTCCTTTGTTTCTTAAAGGGTTCAAGCAAACAGTTGTCTGTTGATCCTTAACTCATCGACGACTGCACGAATTTACGAAAGATCGATGTCGATGGATATATCGACAAACGTTAGTCTCTCAGTAACTGCTTCGAACCGCTTTTACATTTAGACAACGATTCAGACTAAATATGAAAGGGTAAATAGTAAAAGAAATAGTAAAAGAGTAAAATCCGTAACAAAGAAGCTCGCGTTTCTCCACGCAACAACCGCCCGGTTTCTAGAACCGAAGCATCCCTTGAAATCGTTGAAACCCTAATTCCCTCGAAACAAACGAAACATTCACGCGTATACATATACGTGTATGTACACACGTAGGTACGCCGATGGAAAAGCTAGGCGGAGAAGCAAGTTGGGCAGAAGCAGGTTCGCGTAACCACGGCTGAAAAAGATCTCACGGAACCCGGACGAATGCCCCGCAGCCTGTATCGTTCCGCGGCATCCACGGCTATAGATATACCGTATAGAGCGAGAAAGGCAGAAACAAAGGGACATCACGAACGTAAACTCCCAAAAAATCGGTGCTCTCGCAGAACCCGAAACATCCACGTCCCCGTTCGTGTTTAACATGCAGTTTTTTATCGTGGTCGTGGTCGTGGTCATGCCCATCGTCTTTAGTCGTAGTCATGACGAAGATAGTGGCGGTTGTAGTGACTACCCCAACGCATACGCACTCGGGGCTTTGCGCGCGCCACTCGTCCCACCACTGCGCCCTGTCTACACCCCCACCCGCCCGCTTCGCAGTATCCGTTGGAAGACAGAAACGGCGGCTCGGTTCGAGGTTAGTTCTGTCCGCGCACGAGTCGAGATAACCGGAGAATTCGTCCTGATATCGTCACGGGACAAGTCGCGACACGAACGAGTAACGATGACCTTTCGCTCGTGTCGGGTGGTGGCACGGTGAGAATCAACCGGTAACCGAGTTTCCACTGGAAAGTCCAGATAAAAGGAACGACGACTCGGTGGTGAAGAAGCGTATGCTGTATCTGTGAGTAGAGGAGTTAGACGAAGGAAGAGAGAGAGAGAGAAAGAGAGAAAGAGAGCAAGGGAGAAAGCGACGGTGGACCCGGCTTCGTCGAGTGATAGGTCGAAGCGAAAGAGCTAGTGTCCATTGTGCGAGTCAACGGTGTACTTCGACCAGCGCCATCGTCACTCGCTACCATCGACATGGAAGATACAGAAGCGGAATAGTGTCGTTGAGATGCTGTGAAGTAGTCCCGAGACATGAAGAGAGCGCGACCGTGGGTAAGTAGATTTCCCTTTACCTTTCACCCTTGGTGGCTGGATCGCTCGCGGAGTTATCCTAAGTGGATCCTCGCCTCGAGGGACTCTCTAGGCCAGCGTAACCTCAACCACCGGAGCGAACGTAGTTCGCCACAGCGACTAATTATATTGCCCGTGTTTTGTCGGCCGATTACTTTGCCAAGCAATCGCGGCCGACAGTTTCTCGAGTGCTTCAGCTACACCACCCGTAATGTACGCATTTCATCCGTGTTTCGAGTATGTGTCTTGGTCGCGTTCTCGTTTTCGTTCTCCTCTGATTTCGTTCGCTATTATCTATATGAGGCGGCAGACTCTGCGAAGGAAATTTAACGAGAATTTTCTCGTATCGCGAGACCATTGTATCTCGCGTTACTCCGTACCATTGTTGCGTCTCGTTCTCGCGCGTGCATATTTCCCTATTTCCTAGCGTCTACTCGATCTACATTCCTACAATAAACGTACTGAAAAGTAGGTGGTAGGATTGTTCGATCAGGGACGGACTATTTTTAATATCACCTCTTTTCGTTGCTTTCTTTTGCTTCATCAAGCGGAAAATCCGTTGAAACGTGCCTTTAAGACTCTCCAAGAGTAGGAAGAGAGGATAGAGGGACAGAAAGGGAGCGGAATTCCGCGAGTCGATCATTCTCTCGGTCTTAATCGCTTCTACCCTTATCAATCTTCGCGCAAAGCGCTGGTTCGATGCACCCGCCTCGACTAGTGCCCCTAACTTTCCTCGCCACCGGCGTCGTCGTATCCACCTTCTTCCGGTGCTCGTGTACGAGTATTTTCGTTCATTGATTTATCGGATTCGCTAGTTTCTCGTTTTCTCGCTCGATCGCCGTCGGCTGACCCGCACCACCCTCTCCGCTGGTTGCGTTGGTTCGATTTCGTTGCAGCTTCGACAGGTTAAGCCTAGCTCGAATTAGTTAGTCGAGTTACCTGAATTCGATCGACTTGAATTGTGATAAATTGCAAGCTATGATTTACCTAGCACGTAAAGGTTCACCTTATATCTTTTTACTAGCGCGGATCTGTTACTTACGCGATTTGAAATATCGTAACCCTAATCCAATTCACGCCTCTTTGCTGACGTTATTTACTCGACTTAAACTGTTCTAACTTAAATCTCACCTAAACTTCCTCGCTAATAAAAATCTGTTATTTACTTGGCACACGTTTTCATTAAGCTTCGAGCAGTTCACGTTCAAGAAATCTGAAACGCTTTACCAATGCGAATTTATCGTTTTTCTTCGCTCGAGATATTCTTTCGACTTTCGAGCTAGGTCGAAGTTCTTTCAACTATGTGTATTCCTTGATTCGAACGAAACAACAGATGTTAGGTAAGAAGTTATTTCCACTTTCGTGCTTGTTGATATCGGTTACCTAAACCGAGCCGACTGTTTTTCTGAACTTCGTGTTCGACCCTCCCTGTACACAAAATCTTTCTTATGTTTACAACCGATACAGGTAGTGGCGTAATATGAGACGTAAAATCTGTAAGACGATACGCTTCCAAATAGCAAAACACATAATACGTAGTCGAAAAAATAAAAACATTTGTATACATACCGAACTCGTATCTCGTTTCTGGCAGGAATACATTTACGCCACTTTTCAATAGCGTCCCGCAATCATAATACAACAAACGTGCGTACAAATATAATCGCTTTCTTAGATTTTATATATACATTTTCCTTTAAGTATCCACTTGAATCCACCCGACTCGCATTCAGGTAAGTTGATTGATCCGAACGAAACTTTACTCTTCGCTTGTTTTTCTTCGTCTGCCCCTCTCACCGCAGGATAACCTCCTTTCTTTTTCCACCTTCGATCTTCTCCTCGACCAAGTTCCAAGCCTTTTCCTGATGCTTCAACATGGACGATCGAAAGAAGGAATCGCGATGGCAATGTCGTTGGGCGTACCGAGCGCTTATCGGCGTTTCGTGCACGCAGACTATCGATTCCACGCGACAAGAGGCCGCCCGCTACTGCCGCCGCTCAGGCTGACTTGTAAACCAGCTAGTACGAGCTCGTAGAACCGCCTCGTTCCGCTCGTGACAGCACGCGCCTTGTCTTTGCATACGCGCCTCCTCTGACTATCATGTTGCGTGGTCAATAACCTCTTCCCGAACCATGTCAAATGTATACACCCCCGCCTTTGGATCGTTGCGACGAAGAGTGGTTGATTTGCGCGCTGGTTAACGACGAAGAGTAATACGGATATAACGAGGAGTCGACGCGTCGTGATTTTGGTGATCGATGCTACGTACGTAGTTGGCAGCGTGATTTCGGCGATCGTTATGGGATGAGGGGTGGGAATTCTCGGCGGCTGCGGTCACGGATATATCGTAAGTTCCGGAATCTCGCGGTCACCTCGGCTGGATAGTTCCGCTAACCTGCAATTTCTGATTCGGGACTATTAATAACGCGGTCACCGATCATTGTTGTGTCGCTGGCTTTCCATTTTCTGAATTGATGATCGTTCCGTTGTGGCTCGAGATAGGTTTTATTTTATGATTGATGTTTTATGTCGTTGATCTCGTGACTTTGTCGAGTTTGCCGCGCTCGTTGTTTCGAAATTCGATATTTACAATTTATATCGTGTTCTGAATTTTTTCTTCCATGATGTACTGTACGTACTAAGGGCTTCGTAAATCAAATTTATCAACGCTGTAACAACGTTGCAGGGATGATTTACATTAACAACAATAGTTTCCCTAATTTCCATCGGGGATCAGGTAATGGTAATTACGTGCGTTAATCAGATTTTCAATTAATCTCCATATACGATATCGGTACGATAGATTTCCAAGTATAATAACGCGTGCTATTTACTATCGCATAACCTAATTTTCTAACCAATATATCGTATACTTTGTTCTTTAAAAATTTAATTTAAACATGGTTTTCATACAATGGGTTTCATACATGGTTTCATTCATGGGTTTCATACAAATTACAGTAAGAAGAAAAAACGTATTCAGAAATCGTGATATTACGAGTCCAATATAGCAACGAATATTCTGCTCTGCGAAAAATGTTCTTATACCACCTATTTTTTAATTCTATGCGCTAAGTACTTGCATAATCCTACAATTTCCGTTTATCCTCTAAAACGTTTATTCGCCCTATTCTAATAGCCAGAATTTTTCAGTTTCCGAAGAGCCGTACGTCTTTCGTTTATCTACCTATGTTCGCGACCCTCGGAATTTTTTATCGGCTAACACGAGACAGAATTTTCAGAAAAATTATTTTTCACGGGTCGAACGCGTTTAGGGCCGAATTAACATGTAATTATTCAACGGTTCAACGTGGTCGCGTCACTCTTCCTCGGCATTAAACGTTTCCCTTTTTGTTAATTTATTCGTATGTGATGTTATTCTAGCCTTGGCCCGGCGCCATGCGAATTTCGCAGGTAATATATCATCGCTTAGAGCCATTTATTGCGCTAATTACACAGATGCGCGCGCGCTTTCCAACCTTCGTACCATACACATTCGTCGTGGCAATATTTTTGCCAGCGATTTCTCAGGCTCGGATTTTTCATCGACCACCGACTTCGCATATGTGTCCGACGTTTAAAAAAAAAGACGCGATACGAGTTAAATTGCTGAAAGCAGAATGATAAAGAGTATCTCACTCGACCCCCAATTTTATCGTTAGTTCTCTTCCATCTAAGTGCGTCATCTTTTATTTTCGTCTCTTTTCGCTATTTTAAAAATACAAAAAGGCACCTGATGAAATATACATGAGTGTACGTTGGGATTCTAATGGACACATGCGTAGTCCTTCGCCGCGTCGCTCGTCCTTTCGAGCGTTAATTCAGTCAATAGTCGTTAATAACCTTCGACGTCGATGCGATTCTAAAGCCGTCAATATAAAAGAAGAAAATATCAAATGACTTTATTAGGGAAATTATTCGGTAGGTAAAATTATTGGAAATTATTTGGTAAAAGTATCTCTACTTTAGGAGAACGCTGGATTTTTCTGTGTAGATTCGAAGATATTTCTTATTTAAGGGCAATCGGCCATTCTACGAATCAATTAAAATGTAATTGAGATTTATATCCCCTTTAAAGTAAATTTATCGAAGAAATCTGGCTTAAGAGAAGGAAATTGTCCGAAGAAATACTATAAACACGAAATTAGTAGAATAATTGACTCGTTTAGCAAATTACTACCTCGAGCTTCTTTTAAGGGTTATAAAGAGTTTACTTAATTGAGATGGCAAGATGTCTTTTAATTCAAAGCTGGTTAAAACGAAGTTTGATTTAAATGAACTTGATAAAGATTTGCTAAGTTTGTATTTGTGCCGACCATACTCTCTGGTTTTAAAGCTACGCAGCATTGAATACGAAATAATCATGTTCTTCATAGATAATTTATATAATGAGACGACAAACAAATATTTCGATGAAATGTATAGAAAATTAGGGTAAATTGCCATAAGAAATACTATCGTGGTCAAATATTCCAGTTTCAATTCAATTATTATATAGAAAATTCACTATCTGCCATTCCGTTCGAATGCCCTGCAGCAGTCGACAGAAAAATGTTTTTGCGCGAGAAGTGGAAACAACACTCAGCGAATTAAACAAGTCGACCAAATTGAAGTGCAATACGAAATCAACTTTAACTTATTTAGCAATTACTTTCCACTGAAAATGTCAGTTATCGAGGAACATGCATCAATATTTTTGGTCAAATATGCAAATTTACAGTTCGTTGTTCATTTCCACTGAGCTGCGATCAGTAAAAATCGTCATGAACCCGTCGTTATAACAGGAAACATGTTAATTCGTTAAAAAGTGCGGTATTGTACGTTGGATCGCAAGCGGAAAGCAAACTGATTACAAATCCTATGACCATGGTCACTTCTCGTTATTTCGCGCTTACACAATAGAATCCGTTATCGTGCGTTTCTTTTATCGCAAACACGCGATTCGTCACAATACGCTGTGACATAGGTAACTGCTATCATCATCAATCTGTTCGCTTCTTCACAGTTTGCGGTCGCCTGTAATCCTTGTGGCGGATCGCTATTATAATTCCTTTCCTCGTCGCCATTATCGATCATCATTTTTCAAGCTGCCGCGCGAACTATCGTGCAGCGTGATGCAATCGAAGATTTACGTTTTCGTCCAAAAAAGCCAATCGATGCTCGTGATATCTAAGAAAATATGGCTGTAGCGTGATCTCGTTTCTCATAAACATTACGATCTTTTCTCGATGCTTCCTTGAGAAATATTACTACAATAACTATGAAAGACAATTTTTATGAAAATCACTTTTTCAATTTCCTCACTTTTTTTCCCGCTAAACGAAACAGCATTTAGAGGGGAATCACTTTTTCCTAAAAAATTATATTTAGACACGGTAAAGATAAGACGAAAGGAATGTATTTGTACGAACAGAATGATTAGAAAGGATTTATCCTGCTGTTAGCGAGTATAAAAGGATCGTCACAGTTGCATTACCACAACCAATCGTGTAAACGATAATCGGCGTGTGAGCTACGTTTTGTTAGGTTTTCGACACTTGGATTTATGACAGGATTTCGCGTGAATCGCTGTTGCGTCTCTAATCCGATGACAACGAGAAGCGACGTCTATAAACCATTCTAGCCTAAAATTTTTAACCGTTTGAAAACTCGATAATGGTTCAACTATCACGAGTCCATGGTAGACTGTGTGTCAGGTGATATACGTGTACACATCTCTGATACAAATCCGTAAGTCAGCAGAATATAGGAGGATTTTTCAAAACTGCGTATCAGAGCGTAGGAATCTTTATTTAAAAAGCAGCTTGTTAAATGAAAGAGCACAAAGAATCAATTCGAGATTGGCATCGGTAGAAGATCGAGTTCTGTTCAACGGTTAGGAGATACAGTCGGTCGCTCGATTTATCACGATCGTCCGATTCGTACAACAAATGGAGGGTCTCGGTCGATCGGCTAATAAAGATCAATTTCAGTAGTCTCGATCAGGGGACGCATTAGTCAGTCTGACTCAGAACATTCCAACAACCGATCTCATTCAGGAAACTCCCAGTCAATTAGGACTGGGTGGTCCTTCGGGTCCTAGACGGCACGTTGCCTCGCGTGCAATAGCCAAGGTCAGTAGGTAACAGGGTGGCGACCATGCCGTGTCTCCCTAGTAATAATTTTGGGAAGTCTTGTGTACAACTCTAGGTCACTGGTATCTCCCATTACGTTGTATCCATTTCGAGGAAATACGACCCGGTTGACAAATACTGTCCTACATACAATCCACGCTATATGCGCAGTCGGTCGCGTGTGTGTTCGTGTACGCACACGTGAAAATCTGGCACGATGATGACACAAATAGAGAACCGACCTAGAATTCGATCGCGCCACCGCCGTCGAGCCGGCCGCGTTTTCCGGCCACCTCGTCGATCGAACCTCGGCCAAAGCGGACCAGCTTTGGCGATCGTACATGACACGTGCACGCCATCGTCTAGATTTCCCTCGTCTATCTTCTATCGAACACGCTCGATCGTCATTCGCGATAGGTTGCAGTACGTTTCAACGAGTTTCGATCTAGGAAGTTCGAGCTCTGTTTTATGAACACGGTAGGGTAGCAGGTTGGACATCTCGTGAACAGGAATTTTAGATTAATCGGAGATCGCTGCGTTAGCGTTTTGAGGGGCGATCGATACGAAAATTCTAATGTTAATTATCTAGTTAGTTACTCGTTGCTGTATATTTGTCAAATACGAAATATTTGTGGCGGCACTCGATCACGGAAATTTCCAACGGCTTCGCGACACAAAGCGCTGTACCTTCAAAGCGTAAGTCCGACAGGCCTAATGTACCATCGATATCCCTACGGTTCTTTCGCCGAATATTCGGTAGAATGCATACGCGGCAACAATCCCGGACTTCTGATAAACGCGCGCGTAGTGGGGGTATCGAGGGGCAACAAAGGAAAGAATTTGTTTGGTTTTGAACCAAAAGATTCATTCTGTCCCGAGCTGCGAAGTGCGAAAGGTTAAGCGAAGTCAACACAGTTAGAGAAACGAGTTGTCGTCTGTTGAGAGTTCAGTGTTAATCGTTACTTGTTATTAATCGTTATTAACCGTTAATCGTGGTTAATCGTTATTTGTTGTTAATTGTTAAGAGTTTAATAAACGTTATTGTTGAAAATCAAGAGTATTTCTTGTGGGCACCTTCATCGATGATCGCCTCATATTAAAATACGCGATCTGCTTGGATCTATTTAAATCTCAGGTATTAAAGTTGATCTTTGTCGAGTTATTTGTGAAAATAAACCTTCGTACGATGTTACGATATTGCACTTTCAGCGCAGGATTTCCATTGGCATCTTTTATATGTCACATTATGAAAAGGAGAATATCGAGATGATAACCTATCGTTATAGATATCCGCTGTATATTTCCTTCGCTTGTCGAGGAGCAAGGAATTTCCCTTCGCCTTTATTTTTATCGAGGGAAAGGGTCGAGGCAGCTTTCCGGGAATCCGGTATTTCACTCTAAAAGTAAAACTCGATCGTCGACTTTACGATTCTGCGGAAGGCAGGCACGAAGTCACGTTGGCAGGTGGTTCGTGGCGAACGTTGACCGGGAACAAAGTAGTCTGCGACCCACTCGAGCAGCACATTGGCTGAGGTTAGAACCACTTGTAGATTATTTTTTATCATCATTTCGACCACTGTTATATTTGTTATATACCACTGTCATATGCCAGTCTTTTAAAATTTGAATATTAATTCTTTCTTCGTAAGGACATTAGATAAATCGAATACCGAAGGTCTAGAAAATTTACGTCTCTTTACGTTATTACCTTTATTTCGTAGAAACATTCGGGAGACTAGAACTTTAGATTTATACCGCTCTTAAATTTTCTTCGCATCTTTGTGTTTTTCGAATTGCCAGAAACCACCCTTTCCCGTTGGTTTTTCTATTTTCTTCTTTCGCGTTAATTCAAAGCGAACGCGTGATAAAAATTGTTTCTCACTAACCATGAAAGCAACATCTGCGATGTACAGACTAATTGTATCTTGTCAACGAGTTAAAAAGAGAAACGATGGAAGGATTGAGTAGAATTCGGTGAAAAGTATTATCACGCTTTATAAAACGCAGGAGACATATTTCGACAAAGAATTTAAAAACAAAAAACACGACCACTCCGCAACGGATAAAAAGAATTTGTATTTGTTCTTACGGCTGTATGATATATTCGGATCCAGCACAGTCATATTTGTACGCGATTTCGATGTAGCGAAGTTGCTTTCCATGGGAGGGAAGAATAAAAGAAGATATCGTTTGCGTAGTTTGGATAAATCCAGAGAAGACGCCACAATGGTCCCTCCGCGGAGGGACGAGAGTTTTTAAATTTACATTTAAAAAGTCGGTGTCCCAGATTCGAAGGGATAATTTAAATACCTTTAAAATTTGCGGCTTTCCATTTGTCAATAGGTTCAACCATTACGTTCCAAAGTGACGGTCGTTTTTCAGGATCATTAATATTCCGTTATCGATCCGCGTAATTGAAGGAAATTTTGTGTACAGTTTGGATTAACGCCGGCACTCTTCTTACGGCAGGAAGGCGGTTTGAAGTTGTAAAGAAGGTGCGGAAATTTGATGCTCCATTTCAGGAGTTGAAAGTTTTAACGAGTACAGGAATAAGATTTCCTAGTGTCATTTTGTAGAAATTGACGAAGTTAAGAGCATTGGGTCTCTGGGATATTCTATTTATGATAATTCCACTCGTTTGATACTTCGTAAATATGAAATTCTAATATAACTCGTCTTACAGCGTGGTTGGTCAGCGTAAGTGAAACAGGTCAATCATTAGTCAGACATCGATTTCGCTTTCTTCTATTCTAGAAACATTAATCAAGTGGTACGTACATATTTTGAAAATATACGGGTTTTGTTTCACGATCAATGATGTATAAACATACTGCAAGTTACGTGCATCGTTCACTTACTTGACATTTTCATATTCTGTTTTACTCGTATACACCGACCTAATATTAACTGTCTGCCCTCGTAGTTTGGTTCTTCGAGTTTCGTCGCTATACAGAGGCTCATCAAGAAGTCAGCGTTACACTTAGGGATCGCTGCTTGTTAAATCCACCCTGAAAATGTGAGCCACCAGGCAGTTAATTTACAATGCGAGTTTTGCGGCAATTAACGGTATCTCAGCAGTCTGTAACCACTTCCGAGCGCTGTGACTCACGTGTTCAGGTCGATGATTCTACAAGCTAGATTATAACAAGGCAATTGCTATTGAACAGGCGACGACCAAAGCCTAGTTAATTATTAGCCCTTCGCGGTCCGAGTCGCATTCGATATTTCATTTCAATCGATTCGTATTCAGTAATTTACCCTCAATGACTATTTATAATTTGGCTGTAGTTTTATCATTTTTATAATCGATGACGTATCAATGTTTAATATATAGGGGGAAATTGGGGCGGATTAATATTTCTCGAATTCGTATTTTAAATAACGCTAATATTTCTTTCGTTCATTCGATATTTATTCTAGAAGCTTGCGAGAATATTACGCAACATATTTATTTCAAAAATATTGCTCGACGAATAAAGTTTTAATCGTAATTAATGACTCGACGGATACTTTGTACGATCAATTTATTTCATACGGGAATGCGAAGAAGTTAGAATTCCTTGGTATTTATGGGATAGGAACCGAGTAGTAATTTTCACATTTTCATATTATTGCGTTAATTGGACTACGCTATGTATCAGAGTTGCCCAATGGTACAAACTAGAAACAGCGAAAACCTTCTACTAATATTTGCTTATCATTTGTGGGTTATCGTAATGGACAGCACAGCCTTTGAGTCTAGTTTTCCCTTATCTGGAATTTAACGACCATCCACGGAGCAGTATTTCTCCCGTTCTCTATTTATACCTCGTTCGATCATTATCCGTCGTTGTCTCTCTCTCTCTCTCTCTCCCTCTCTCTCTCTCTCTCTCTCTCTCTCTCTCCCCGTATTTCGTGTACTCTTTACTTTACACGTAGATGTACACAGGCACGGAAGAAAAACAAACAGAGAAAGAAAAGAATGTAAAAATTCTAGCGGCTTCCTTTAAAGTTGAGAGCCGCACGTTAACCTATAAATCCGCAGTTGCTTCAAAGTGGGCACTGCGCCCGGGAAAGGGGGCCGTGATTAAAGCGCGGCAAGAGCTACTGGAATCTCGAATTGTAAATCTACTAGGTAATCTGATAATTGCGGATTACGGTAATGAGATAGATAAGCGTTTAAGCAGAAAATAGGTTCAATGTACGGGTTAAACGTGTTGGAGTTCAGATCGCGTACATCGAGTTTCATGCTCGAGGAAGCGGTGAATATTTCAAGAGAGACTCGACCAGCCCACGAAAATTTCTGGATAGACTCGCGAATTGACTTTCAACCGTGTTAGCTACGGCTGCGCGGCGACATTTGAAATTGTAATATTTTAAGAATATTTGATACCCAGTACAACGCGGGCGCGCCCTACGAGTTTCCCAGGGCTGGACGAATAAAACGATCGAATAAATAACAAACCCGTTGAATGGCTTCTCGTTCAAGAGGAAAGTATCAAGCGCTCGAGGTAAACCGCTCGTTAGACGTTTATAAGCAATTTGCTCTTTTCTTCTCGTCAACGTTTACAACGATTGCGAAGAGTGGATTTCGAAAGAAGAAAATATTCAGACGTTTATTATTACATTATGGAGATTAAAAGTTTGGACTGTACCTTTGTCGATGTTTCATTCGATAAGAAGTTCCTAATGTTTCCTGCGAGCTTTTGTTTGCGAATGAGGGCAATTTATATTATGTTATCTCGTTCGATCGGTTTCGAAGGAACGTAAGTGTTATATATTTAGTATCATGGAATATTTGAAGCAACGATTAACCTCTATCAGCGATTAAGGTATTTCAATTGCAATAGTTAAATTTCAGAATTACGTCCGCCATTAGAACATTTGGATTTTACGTGTTGTGCCTTTTATATCTGCAACGTTGCTTTTAAACTGTTAACTATTTTGCACGATACGAGCACGAAATTCCATTACAGCCAGCTAATTCTGTATGCCCACGATATCTAAAGTTTCTTACGATTTAAACTACGCGCTGAACTGAGAACCGCAGAAGCCGGTGGTCATATTGATTTACGAGGTCGTTTACATGTGGCAGAGAACCGCAGAAGATAATGAAAAATATAAACGAAAGGTAGAAGTTTGGATCGAATCCAAGATAATTTTTCGACCTACCCATTTACCGTCGTTTATACTGTTTACGATGTGACGTCAATGAAAATGGCGAGGTGTAATAATTGGGCTGCTTTTGTACTAAATTCGACTTTTACGAACAACGTAACAAAGATTTTCAATGCCGTAAAAAAATTCCATGTAAACAGGATTATCGTTTGCAATGCACGAAACAGTTTGTAAAAAATTCTCGTTGTTCCACCACTGATGGTAGCGACATAAAACGTTGGCAATAACCACGAATTCCGTCTCTGACGAATCGCGGGCAAAGGTTAATTAAAAACGCACACATCGCTGTGCCGTTCTATTGAAAGTTTAAAATGTCCGGGAATATAGCATTAACAGCGTTTAAACCAAGTTTATCCGAACCGGAAGATTTTTTAACAATCTTACGGTGTACGAGAAAAATAGCCTCAGGGTGCTTTTCTGTTGGTTACGATGTATGTGCGACTCCTTTAAGAGGAGACATGAAAGCCCTCTCAAAGTTGCTGCCTGAAGAACACGTCGTGTCGTGAGCTGCTTTTCAGGCATTTTCCAAGCCAGTTGGAAAATACGGAAATTCCGTCTGCATTAAGGTACAAACTCGCAGTGATTACTTTCATATAGTTAGAGCACGAAAGCCGACTAGATGTTTGCTGGTAATAAAAAATATTTATCGCTACGTTAATTTAATTATATTGTTACTATTATTACTAAAAGACAGGGAAAATAATAGCCTTTATGCGAAGGTTGTCGATTCAACATAAATGAAGACCGCCGCAGCATTAATTAGAATTTCATTCAAAATGCATTTTCGCTCGATCCATCCACCTTTTATTCATCCTTCGATCGTTTTATCCCATATAATATGTTCTTGGAGACTCCAATTACGTGTAACTGTACGACACATGCTCACCGAGACGATACAAGATGCTTAATCAATTCCTAGTTAGTTGTTCAAATAAAGGATCGATTCGAGGCTCGAAAGCTCGGAACTGCGAATACCTGGTTCCGTAATTGCTTCTCTCGAGCGAGCACGACGTGGTACGAACCGCACGAATGTCGTTATTCGCGCTATTTACAAAATCAGAGGTCCTTTTACAACGAGAAGAAAGAAATACTCGTAGAACGGAATTGATTTCGCATTACTGGAGCAACGTTTCTTAAACCTTCTCCATTGGTGACCCCAGTTATATACGTAGATCGGTAATTAATCGAAGAAGTTTGATTTCAAACAATTCTTTGTTATATTTACTATTCTATCGCTTATTTACCACTTACTAGAACAAAGCGTATCGACGAGATAAATATGATCGTTTAGTTTGCAAAAGAATTCAATCTCGACTGAATATTTGATGTAACGCGTATCTCAGAATTAATATTGTATCATGATTATACAATCTTGAATGATAAAGACGTCGTTTTGCGATAAATACGTAGTACAATACGTTACAAGTGTGTCTAGGACCATTGTAGAAATTACTGGAAATTTTGTACTAATTCGGAGTAAAAATCCATTTAACCGATCTTTTAAAAAGCTCTTATTTCATATCTATCTCGACTGATAACTCGCTGAATTCTTCATGATCCTTTAGTAACAGATGATTGACATTTTTCATTTCGCTGGTGTAGTTCGTTGCGGCAGATGCACAAATTTTCACGATCCGGTAATTCTGTTACGCAAGCCAGAGTTTAAGAAGCTCCGTACTGGAGGATCAAAGTCGAACTTTTACCACGGCCGTAGGTTGTATCGTTTGCGCCCAACAGTACTTCAATTAACTTTAATTCGATGAAACGACGGAATCGAATTGAGATAAAAATGAACGCCGACGCGACAACTTTCGATGTGAAATATTTCAAACGAATCAACGTACAGACGTCGCGTCACTTCGTTTCGCACGGAATTGGATTAAAGCGAGGCCTTTCCTTTTTCCCTAACGAAAGTTCAGAGGAGAAAAAGTAAAGATCATTTAACGAATTTGAGTTACGCGATTCGCTTTTTGGCTGCTATCGGAAATTGCTTTTGATGCGACCTAGACATGGCCGAAGGATGAAAAACTGCGAACTAAAGTAACGCGCGGTGCTTTTCGAATTGCTTTTTGCGAAAGAAGAAAAATATGCAACTTGGAGAGTTTAATAATTTGATCTATGTATTTATTAGAATACGTTCCAATGACATTTCATTTTCTTATCGTATTCTTTACAAAAATTTTTCTACAGGTGTACGTATTTAAGAAATCGTATATCGGATCGGTCGACAGTTAATACATTAATCACGGTTGAACGGAATTGGAATGTCACTTCAATAGCTCCTTTGATACGGTTTCATGGAAACCTCCCAGAGATCCTGTCACGTATTATCAAGTCTGTGACAGTAATTCGCTATCGGCGGAGATTCCAGCAACCTTGATACTCCCTCGGAGATCTCTTCCTACCACGAAACATTAGTAGCAATGGAATTCGCTGGATTGGGGAAAAAATGGGGGCTCTTAAGATCGGAAAATTCAATTCGTATATTAATTTATTGTAAAATCGCCGAAATACGATGTAATTTCTTGTACGGTATATTTCACGTTCAACAATTTATTCGTCAACGTTCGTGTCAAACGTAAGAGCGAAAGATAAAAATTGGGGAAATCCAAAACACCGAACCAAATACAGAATTGGTTATATCGAAGCTTCATCACGTCGTTGGTAAACGTCACGAGCTCTGAAGCACATTCTCTCCTTCATCATCGATCAATCCATTTGTCATGCGTTAGAATTAACAAACCAAATAATGTCACAATAGTTCGAAGGTTTCACAGTCCGTGCGAAACATCAATACTTCGATAATTTCGGAAAGCATTTGATTTTCCATCGTGACGTTTGTCAGTAATACGTTCGATGATCGTTTAAAATCATCGAAGAAAAGAACGATCGTATCGTTTTCTTTAACGAGTTTTGATAATTTTACCTCTCGCGTTAACGTTGAAAATTGTACATAAAATATTTAAATTGATTACGTAGCTTAGTTTCAGCTTCTACCCATTTATTCCCGTTGTTGCTTTTCCTATGCAAGTTTCGGCGATACCTATCGAACATAGCCATTTCGCTTTTGCTATGGCTATCAGCCAAGTTGCACTCATTTTTGTGCTAAATTAGACAGAGAGGTAACGTGCATTTGAAGATGAGGATTTGGACACGATGCAGGAATAAAAAGTTTGTATTTTTAGCTTGTCCCAGTTAAGCGCAATTGTTAAATATGCACACGTCAATGACGAAGTCACGAAAGCGTATAATTAGAAAATATTCGCCAGCCGTAAAACTTCCGGGAAATTCGACGTGTCACGGAGGAATATAAGAACACGTTACACGAGTCGTAAAACTATGAAATTAAAAGAATCGAAACGGCCAACTTGCAGAGAGATTTTATTGGATTTTGTCTTTCGATAAAGCGATAACTTGGAATAAATACGATTCTAAAAATATTATATTAGGTAAATATAAATATTAGACGAATTCGATTCATTTAAGTATACTTTAACGCTGAACGCTGCATCACAGATATTTCTCCAAACACCAACATGTTTTGTAATCCTCCTCTTCTTTCTCAACCGAAACCAGAAACTCAACTAAGAAAGTTTTACCTTTGGATGAATTTCCCATTGAAATACGATGAAGTATACTATGTACTTTGAAATAGATACTCTTCACCGCTTCTATCTGCGGCAAACTATCAATAAGACTTAAAAAATATGTATACACCAGGTGGTTCGTAACCGATGGCACAATTGGGTACAGATTGATTCTGTGAGAAAAGATTAGGCGAAAATACAGAGTAAAATGTTTGAGAAGATTTTATTCCATATTTTCGGCTTATTTTCTCTCGTAGAATCACTCCATATTCGATTGTACCACCAATTACGGACCACCCTGTATATCCGTTTACCTACAATCTATGGTCTATTGGAATAAAAAAAGAATAAAAGGCGTTAGATACAAATAAAATATAGAAAATCTGGAGCATTCGTAAAGAATCGAGTATTACTAAAATGAAACTCACAGCTTGGAGAATGTCCGCAATTTTGCCATATTGCTGGCTTTTCGACGGAATCATCTACCTTCGCGACGTTCCATTCGAGGAGAAATATCGATATTCCGGTTGAAGTGTAGCCAGACAGTGAAAGAAAAAAGGGACAGACGGAATCTTCATTTTCCACGCATTAAACACCTTTAGAATCGACAAGGCACGGCGTAACGTCGCGAAAAATGATCAGAAATTCATAGCAATCGCGTCGTACAAGACGACTATACTCCGTGTGAAAAGACTTGCCTCTCGTTCATCGTGAGAAGAGGAGTACTTTCTGTCAAAGAGAAAATATCTTTGGCTTTTCGCAAGTAACGAAAAATGGTGACAAATTCGTTGGAATCTCGTCGCGATCGTCGATCGTGGCCCGTTACGATTCACTTCCTATGGAAAAAAGTTTGACCCTCGTCGGCTCTGTGAAACAACGAAGAGTTTTCGACAAAGGGTCGAAGATTAAATTGCGCGTAATCGATGACCGATATCCCTATAAATCAAATCAACTGACAAAAAGTACGCACTTGCCGTTGATTCTCTGGTGGTGTCGTAAAGTTTTCATTTAACAGAGAAACGCTGCTGTTCGATATCGTAACGGTACGAATCGAGCATGGGACAAATGCAAAGTTCCGTTTGTCGGAATACCGCGGTACTCGATAGAGAGTTTTGCTGGTTCTACCCATTTGTGACGATCGTAGATTTGCCGAACGCGTACGATTTTCTTATTTCCTTTTTCAAGCGTTTTGGCGAGAAGCGTTTCGAGAAACGTGGTTCGCGTGGGAAAATTGAAAATCAAAAGAGAAATTTGCTCGCCTTCGTTCTTTTTAAAGGGCCGTCGAAAAGGCTGAGCTTGTGTATCTTGACATAACGAAGTGGCGTGTGTCTATAGGCAATTCTTGTAATAGCGCTTTTCATAGCAGGTTGAACTTCTCTTGAAACGCATGAATGAAAAATGATAGTTATTTTCGTGGAAATACCACGGCTATCTCGGAGGAAAGGTCGTATAGAAGATTGCAGCTACAAATTATTTCATCTTGTGCGTACAGTAGATAAAATCTTGTATATTAAGTTGATGCGTATGAAATATCGTTCCTCCTAAATACAATTTAGAAATTAGATATTTATATTAAAATGCTAATGCATCCTGTATACGTCTCAAATTACCCAACAGTTGCATTTAGAACTTGTCTTTTACACAGTTGCCTTTTAGAAGCTCTTGGAAGTTTGTCATACGTCGTTCATTATTGACAAGTAGTAAGTAGCAGTCGAAGGAAGTAATTTTCGAAATTCTAATTAAAATACTTAATTAACAAAAGAATACCAACGTGAAAATACACATTCTTATCTTCAAAAACGTCTACGAGCTTCTAATCGAATAAAAGATATTGTTCAAACTTTTAACCAGTTTGGGATGACTCTACAACAATTAGTAACTTAAATATTTTGAAACGAATTACGTGAGAATATCTACTCTACGTGTAAAAATACTTGTAAAAATGTAGAAGAAGATTTGTTCCGTTTAAGACTTCGTTTTCGAAAAAATCGAGACATAAACGCGTTCCATGGGAAGAGCGTTAATTGCAGATTTTTCAAACTCGATTTTTTCGAGTACGAAGGCTCCAGGAAGAAAGATCCTTCCTCTTTTCACGACTTATTTTTGCATATAGCATACGCTCTTACCGTGTATTACCGATTATAAGCTTTTTCCGATAGTGAAAAATATGCAGTAAAATTTAGAATTTTTTAAAACTAAAGTTTACGCAATAACATCGGAAATAAGGTAAAACGATAACCTAGGACGTTTAAATTCAACAAAATTCCCTAGCTCACCAGCTTCTTGCGATAGAATCACGATTCCAATCTCTTGGATTAGGCATCGTCATCGCAAGTGGCATTCGATTGTGCCATTTCGATGACTCTTGGCAACGATTCACGCGGAAATCGGCTTACACGGAGAATGGGGACATCGAACCTTACACAAGTGCCTTCTGGATTCGTTTCCAGTGAAAATGGGGAATGTCAGCAACGTTTCTATCATTTTAGTATTTGATCGAGTGCATCGAAAACAGATAGTTCTTTCATTGAATTCCTTTCGACTCTTGTAATCAGAGTGAAATGACGTTCGCCGTTTGACAGCGGGTCGTTTCTAGTGTCAAAATAGATGGAACGAAATGCGAAGTAGAAGATCTTTTCATTTGTCTAAGAAATAATAATACTCAATCTTATGAAATATCATAGTAAGCGGTACTTGAACTATTTTAGTTCTCCGCTATGGTATCACGTTAAAACAAACAACGGTACACGAAATATGAAATTCCTTCTATTGTCAATATGTTAAAAATGCAAACAAAGATCCATCAAGTTGTCGGACATCGAACAGTATCAAAGATCTGAATAACTGACTGTAAGGTAGCAGATAGACGCAAGCCTATATAAACGAAAGGGGAATGGAATTGAAAGAAACGCTGAAGGGCTCTCGAGAGACAAGATATATATGTTCAAGGATGTACATAACTCGATAGGTAAAAGATTTTGAGGCTACCGGCAAACAGTCTTAGATTGGAGAGATCTTGCTTGTCCTCTTGCGTTAGTCAACGACGGATGCTTATCTTGTAAGTCTGCTTCAGTGATTGAACAACTTAATGAAGGGAATTCTTTCAAAGACTATTTTCTTTTTTTCTTATTACGGTAGTTTAACGATATAGATAATTACGTTCCTGTACAACTTACGATCGGAATTGAACTAGTTTATACGGTTCGGTGAAAGGCGAAGGAAAGCAAAGACGACTATGAGGGATGGACTTTGCCAGGCTGTCACAGACTTATGGTCTCTTGACAGACGTGAATCGATAAGCCATGGGAACCCGCAAACTGGCGCCCTATTGCGTGACGCGAGGAATTCCAGGCTCGTGGCTGAATATTCCACCCTCTTAGCACCGACAACAGTTCCATCAACGTCAACGTGTCGCCATCATCGTGTTTTCATTTCTCATTGCAGGCCGTGTGGGTTTCTCTGAGTCGGAACCGGCGATAGCAGAGCCGCGATCAAAATGAGTATCCTGAACACGGATTCGGAAAACCGCGTGATCCTGAACGTGGGCGGTATCCGGCACGAGACGTACAAGGCGACCCTGAAGAAGATCCCCGCGACCAGGCTGTCAAAGTTGACCGAGGCTCTCGGTAACTACGACCCGATCCTCAACGAATACTTCTTCGACAGGCATCCGGGGGTCTTCGCCCAAGTGCTCAATTACTATCGCACAGGGAAGCTCCACTATCCGACCGATGTGTGCGGACCGTTGTTCGAGGAGGAACTCGACTTCTGGGGACTCGACTCCAATCAGGTGGAACCATGTTGTTGGATGACATATACCCAGGTATATAAGCATCGGCGCACATCTATCCAGCTTTCAGTTTTCTTTGTCGTGTTCACTTAGCTATTCGTAGATGCGGTTTTATCGATCGCGGGTGCAAGATTAAGGGACGAGAGATCGCGATTTTTCAAATACGCGTTCGAGTTTAAGACGTATCGTCGTCGTTGACGAAGAGTCAGCGTATCTACGGAGTTAATATTGGGAATTGTTAGATTACGTTAGATACAGTTCTACTCGTCGATTAGAAGTTTTTTGAGTTTACGTAAATTTGACTCTACGTTGATATCGAGTGACTTGATTTGTTGTGGTTAGATTATTCTCGATAGAATTAAGTAATTTAAAAGCACATGTAATTATCGTTTGACTATAAATATTATTCCTTGTCCACGTGCTTAAACATAGGAGATAGTATAGAAATATGATCGTATCGCTTAATCTGCATCCGCAATCACACTAGTAAATACTGATTTTTTTACGACATAATGGGAATGTGTTTGTTACGTCTGTTTATAATATCGTTTTATATTCAATCTAGATCTATAATCGCAAATACGAAGCATTGCACTACGCAAACGATGTGACACAAGTGTCATCGATTTTATTTAATCATCAATAATACTATCGTTCGTTAATTAATAGTGTACATACACCAGTACATAGAAAATCACCGCTCGTATAATGCAATTTGTATAATATAATCGACGTGTATCCTATTCGTTTTATCGTATTATCGCTCGTTTAATCGAGAATTAGACACAGAACCACGATCGTGTAAATTTTCGTTTACACGATTCTAAATATTCGCCATTTGTCGGATGAATTTAATTTAATACCCTTAACAATTTTGAAGGAGGCGACAAATCGCGTACACAGATAAAATAATGAATTATTCCTCTCTGTGGTCGTTATTTCGGTCAACTGATTCAGCAAAACAACGAGACAGTCGAATCGAACAATTCCTACTTTTATAATGAAAAAAGAATCATTTCCATCGATGAAATCGCGACGTCCCATTTGTAAATTTTTTCACCATTCGTTGTTCCACAATTTCACCAGTGTATATCTATCGATTTTACGAATATCAGTGACAATCGTATTAATTTGCTGATGAAATTCGTTCGCTTTAACATTCCGACAATTTTACGAGCCAGACAAAATACCAAATAATATTATTTTAAAATCATCCTTGGAAATTATTCAGAAATTAATCTACTCAGAAACGTTGTAATATGTTACCAAACGATAGATTTAACATGGATTCGACCCGCTTACATGTTTTTTACATTCTTCTCGTTCCTTTCTCCGTTTTAAATTCTATGGTACACGCACAATTATCGATTCGCGGAAACTAGCACACCGTGTACGAGGCGAGCGAATTGATGCATCCATTGTCGTGCACATTCGTAAGATGCAAGTACGAAAGAAAATCGAAAGCTAGGAAAAATCTGTTGAAATTTCGTTCTTCCGGTCTACGAAATACCGATGCGTACCGATCGTTGTATGGAAATGAAACGAACCGATCGAATAAATTGCATTTTGTTTCCTTCGTCTCGCTATTAACGTGTGACACCGATATCAGATTCATGGCAAAACGTAATTAATTGTATTATACGATGCGACTGTGAAACAAAATTGAATTTATCGTATCGCTTTACTTTTTCGTAAGTCGTACTATTTTTTCCTCCCTCCCTCTCTCTCTCTCTCTTCTTTCATTCTTTTTTTTTTTTTTTGCGAAAAAAGTAGGAGAAACATAAAAGTAAGCAGTCGGGCAAGTTTCCAAAGAATAGTAACTCGATTATCATAATTGCAGCAAATCTGAAATATTCTTTTTCGTTTTCATACCATTGAACTTCGCGAATCTTACTTCTTCACCGATGGACCGAAGTATTACAAATTTATTCTCTTCCTCTCTGAATGAAACCGTTTCGTCGTCGTTCCTCTTTTTCTTGCCTCTCACCCTTCGTTTCACTTTCGATTTATACTATGAAGTAACTTACTTTCTCCTCGACTTCGTTCATTGAGTGTCTCCAAACCTTATCCCGTGAGATTATCCATCTTGACCCATTTACGACGTCTGGACCAAACGGTGACCATTTGCAGCTTTGACCATATTCGACCCGTGTTGGTCGTTGGGTATCGGGAGAAAAAGATGAGGGGAAACGAGAGATTTATGTGGAGGCGCCTATAGAACGCAGGGCAAAGGACATCTTTGGGGTTTGATTAAACGCCATTGATTTGTGACGGTGGATATAAATAAAGTAACAAGGTGCGGTTTTTCCGAGGCACTGAATATTTCACTGGAATTTATATGGCTATTTGTTTCACGGGCAGTAGATCTTTTTTTCGAAATAATGGAGTGGAAGGTTTCTCGAAGGTATCAGGGCAACGAGGCAAATAAATGTTAACAAAGGGAGAAAGAATCGGACGTTAGGAGTTGATATTACACTATCGATAGAAAAATTGGAAGCAGTAATTTATATGTGGAATAATTGCTACAAATAAGTGTAAACCTTTGGCTGTTAGCGTATGTATTTCATTTCTGGGAAAAGATGCACATGTATCCTTTTTTTGTTTTTATAGAGTCTTCCAATTATTGAAATATTGAAAAAGCTACTGATTCGAACAGGTATCTGTGAATAAAATTCTCACGTTCAGATAGTGTCTTAAAATAGTGGTTTTTTTAAATAAAGTAGTTAAAACAACAGTAGTAAACATAATTCGTATAATATGCACATTATTATTTTCATCACACATGGCCATAAATCATGGCGACCACATTATAGTACGAGTGTGCACATGCAGCTGTCGTGACAATAGAAGATTAAGATATTATCTGTGAGTCGCTACGAATACGATAAAATCTCATCATTCGTAATACGACACGTACGTAAACAGTGTTACCTTTATGTGTGCGCCGGATAAATTTATTATTTAATTAGAGTAATGGAATTCATTTGTAAATGGTTGTCGAAACGTAAGCGTCGTTAATGTTCGTACAATATTGACAATCCTCGGGAACAGTTTCCATTATTTCGCGATTTCTGATGAAAGTACAAGTACAAATATCAAGTTTTGGAGAGATATTAGAACCGTGACCCGATCTAAAACTTACTAACAATGTCTAAATTTCAAATATCAGTTAGGGTACTCTGAAAGAGCGAAACATTAGCTTTGCCAAGAATTGTTTTTAAATTTTACAGTAGAAAACTTGCAAATTCGTCGTTCGTAAGCAAGCTGATCGTATAACGGAAACGTGTAGCCATATTTGTATTGTTACCTATTAAATTATCGCGCAGAAGAGACCAAGAGAAAGGATTTTTATGGGAAACGGAAGAATATCGCGGGAGTCTCTGTGAAAATTTGAAACGCGTTCCGTAGATCTATTGCGCTGCGGGGGCAAGATTCGGCGAATCTCGAGATTAGATCCGAGAAGATAATTTAGCGAAGAATGCTGTGTAACTCTGGCGAATTACTCGTAGTTTTCCATTGTTTCGTAAATATTTAAAAACCTAACTGATCTTCTTAGCTGGCTGTTGCGACGTTTCAAAGACACGCGTGCAAAATGCCTGATATCAGTGGACGTGTAGCAGCCTATGAGTTGATAATAATTCTAGAAATTAATCAAAAATACGATAAATGTTAGATTATTAATCAACGTTAAAATCAATCGTTAACGAACACCACAATCCAGCGAGGCTGTACTACCATGTAATCGCTGACACGTTTTCTTTAACATATTTGCGCTTAAAGAGTTGTATTCTTCGGAGGCATAGAGAAAAGAAAGTTTTGATAAAAAAAAATTTGTTTAATTAATTTTTTTAATTTTTTTAATTTTTTTAATTTTTTTAATTTTTTTAATTTTTTTAATTTTTTTAATTTTTTTAATTTAATTATTTTTTTAACATGAAATACAAAAATACGTAACTACATAAGTAGACCAATAAGGTCCTTTTCTGCGACGTGAAAATTCGCGACTATCGCGAGTATAAAAGCGATAGAACAGAGTTCGAAAATTTACGAACAAGTCGTGGGCAATTTTAATGATCGTCTAAAGGGATTTTCGATGTCGACAGGGGCGTTTCTAGTCGATTAACTGCACGATCGCGTACCCTATATCGTCTTCTAATCGGGGTCGTGTATATACGTCCTTCACGGTTTCCGGTTCTGATATATCGCATTCGCCAAAATCCAGTAACGACAAGCCTGCAGTAATATTCAAATGCTGCTCGCCACAATCGTAGCATACCATTCCACGAGTCTCTCGTACATTGTACATTATCCAAATTGTCAATCAGCGTCCAATTAGCTTCAAAGTAGTAATGGTACCTCAGAAATATTCCTGGAATTGCACGTCCGTGTTTGCCAATTCGATTATTCCGTTATCCGGTGTTTTCTCCCTACTTGCCTCGGGTTGCTCTGCATGTACGAAAAGCTGTCGTAGAGTTTGCATCTTACGAGCTGTTATCATCCATTGAATCTGTTCTTATCATAATTTATGATATCAATATTTGAGAAACGATTGAACGTTTAACCATTCCATGGTTAGAATATGAAATCTTCTTGACCGATTGATTTCAGTTTTGCGGTGTAAACATCCGGTGCCCGTGAGATTTCCCAATTAATTCAGAAATTTCTAGTGATCCGCGAAAGAGGCGCGTAAATACCGATGAAGACCGAATAATATCCGTTCAGACGATAATTTCTTTGTTGCCAAGCAGTAATCCGATACGGTCGTAACTCGTAAAGCCGAGAACAGAAATGAAACGTGAATTATGGAAAATTTAATGGGAAACTGTGAAACGAATTTATCGATCTTCGTGCTCGATTAAGGCCATAGAACGAATCTACGGAGCTATTGTAAATAAGAAGCTTTTGCGTTGCGTCTTCTGTTTCCACGAAGAAATTCCTGCTACAGTTTTTTAGATTACTTTTACATTAAAACGTTTCGAATTTTAAACGAGTATCAGAATATCGGAAGAAGTTGTTAGAATTAATGAATTTAATCCAGAAGTTTAATCCTTTCGTTACGATGGAATTAGCCGCCAACGCGCTTCCGCTGCAGGGAACGGTTCAAATTCGCGAAGCCGCAAAGCCGTTTTGACGCAAAAACAAGTATAACAACCGGCAAATTATTGGCTTTTTCGTGCACGGTGTTTCAAATTAATATATAAAGAATTATACAAACAGACGTACGTGTCAGATTAACCAAAGTTTAATTGAAATTGTTTAGTACAGTATCGTAGGGTAAATCTCAAAGCAAAAATTAGGATCGGTAAAAGCTACAATCTCTGAACTTTTAAACGAGTAAAATTTCCAATGTCGTCGATCCTCGAAACTATGAAATCGAATAAAGATAGCCAAGAAATCTACGTTCGTAAAGCAAGCAATTTAATTCATATTCAAAGAGTAGACCGTTAGTTTCGAATGCTCGCAAATATAACTAACATAAATAACACAAGATCACTCGAATCTATCGCCAAAGTCGTTGACTGGACGATTCGAAAAAAAGACAGGCGAGGTCGGTTCCGATTAGAACGTCGATCGGTTCCGCTCAATTAACGTAAACAATCTCGTCGATAACCGCGGCGTGCAAACGAGCAGCGATTATAATCGAATTCCCGTTGGAACCCGACGAAACGAGGCCGGCCGAAAAAAGCGGCATCGAATTTCCCGGTGATTAGGATTAATCATGAGACGAAGGTGCGAATCCCAATGGGCGAGTTCATTGAACGATGCGGTGAAACATGGATCGTGCAACTCTATTTGCTTGGTCCAAGTTAATCTCGTCCCTTGATTTATCGAATTGCGAAGGATTCCCATAATCAACGCGAAATACTCGTAATAAAATGACGAAAAGCTTCTTCGTGACGGTGTAACAAACGATAGCAGCTTCCGAGTTTGCTCGCACAGGAAATTTTTGCTAATACGACGCCTGTATGCTAAACGATGGATGAGCGTGAAAGTTCGAGCTTCGATGAGATCACACGCGTAAACTTGGCAGCTTCGAGTATTTTGCGTCGATCCGGGCAATCCTTAACACGTTGACCGAGGTCGGATCGTCGATCTTTCGAGCGTAATTCTTTACTTGTCCCTTATCTTCGTTTCTGTTTAAATTAAGAATCGGTAGCATTCACATTTGCAAGAGTTAAAAGCAGCCTGACTGGAATTCATTCGTCTCTGTTAATTTCGAATTTCGTAATTAAAAAAGATTCTGATTAGGGGACGACCCGTTTTGACAGTTTGTTTATCAGCCGGTAATAGGAGCGTGGACCGATGATCCGCCAGGTGAAAGAGGAAACTGATGAAATCATGTGTCCCCTTGGGAAATCCTCCCCCTATCATTCAAATGTGCTGCTAGTTGTGAGCTACAATGAATGTTTGCGTATGGAAATTCGAAGCAAGGGAATTGGACGACTTTAATTCTCGTGCTTCGATCGCGCATTGTTACTTGCATTTGTTATACGTTCAATTTCTGGAAGAATTTACTATAGTCGCAGGTTAGTTGCTCTATTAAGGTTGAATCGTCATCGTCATCGCATCAAATGAGAATCGAATTAAGAAGAAATACCGGAACAAAAGAGCAGTTTATAGATTGACGTATTCATCCTTTATAGAGCAAAGAGATATTTCATTTTATCAGCAATAAAATACGGTATCGTGAATTTCTAGGAATTAGACGAAACGCAAGTGACTTCGATGTGAGAGCGAATGCTGTATAACGCCTGTAAAGACGATGCTGGTTTCGAAGCGATCTTGTTTCATTAGGGTCTTGTCGAGGAGAAAGCATCGTTGGTCCGAAAGAGGGTAAAACGCGTATGAATTCGCAGAAACATCCACAGTCTTATCCTGTATCAACGATCGTAACGAATATCGTCGTTGATAGGATCGTGCCTAGAGTACCCAGCACCGAAAAGGTCAATGATAAATCTAATAAAAGCCTCGTATATTCATTCAAACACAATCTCGGTCATAATTCCCTCGTTTTCTTTCGGCAAAATCCTGCACGTTATATACAACCAATTCCGCGAAACGATCTGTACTCCCCCAATCTGTTGGCGAACAAAAGCGGGGCATCAAATTAGCAATAAGAAAGCGAAAGCTCGAACAAACGATACTTTATAAGAATCATCTCTCCATTGTCTCCGAGTGTCGAGTTCGTCCCTCGAGTCGTCGCCGCCCAATAAAGAAACACACGGCCGTATAATAACACGATGATTCAGAGCTACGCGAAATCGTCCAGGGACTCCTTCGCACAAAGGAATCCAGGAAACCGGTGGGTTGGTTGGAAGCGTGCCGAAGAATACTCGGAGAGCCGCGAGAAGTCAGAGCGCAGTGTCATTTACCCTATGAAACCGGCAATTTCACGTGGCAGCCAGAACAAATGCGCCACGTGGGGTAACTCGAGACCACGATGCTTTCGTCGGTCCTTTTCACCGCCATGAGATACATGCATATTCCGTGGCTGGAAACTTCGCTAGCGAAAGGAACGTCGGCCTGATTGGTTTCCACTGGAATGGGACTACCGTCCGTGACGTGACGTGACGTGACGTGAAAAATAGGGCACACGTATTTTCGCCATTGGCCAAACTTGTCGTATATCTACAAATAGATTGTTTGGATGTATTGTTTGGGACAGTCGAGACACGTCTATGCCAGATAGAACAATAATGCCGTAGTCGATTTAAGTTCTGGGCTGCAAACCTTATTTCTGACTGTGCGGCATTCTTTCTCCTGTCGCTTCCTCTCCGATAACCGTTTACCTATTAGTATTTCCAATTACACGTTTCGGTATTCGAAACGTGTAGCAGCAACTTTCCAGCCACGCATAATACGAATTACGGACGAGAACGTAATAGCAACAGGAATAACGTAAAATAGAAATAACGAGATGTAACATACGGTGTGATCGTGAGTTTCGAAACCAGCTAGAATTTAGTCGTAGCTGAAATTTGGAATGACTTTCTTCTTTCGATATGTGGACATTCACGTACGCTTTGCACGCGCTTTTTTATGTGTGTCCCGAGGAAAAGCACGAACAAAAAAAAAAAAAAAAAAATACGCACCTTCGAGAGAACGAGAGAGTTTCGCAGGTACGAATAACGATCGTTGTTGCATCCTTCCTCTCTTCCACCCCGACCCGCTCTTCTAGCATCGGGACACGCAGGAAACGCTGACAGTCCTCGACAGGTTGGACCTCGATACCGAGAAGCCGACCGACGAGGAACTGGCAAGGAAGTTCGGTTTCGAGGAGGCATATTACGAGGGCACTCTCACGTGGTGGCAAAAGCTCAAGCCCCAGATGTGGTCGCTGTTCGACGAACCCTACTCCTCGCTGGCAGCCAAGGTTCGTATACTTGTATTTTGTATATTTTGTATATTTTGTATATTTTTCATGTGTATACATTTGTTTTCTCTAGACAAGATGGACAATACGATAGAACTACACCGATTGGAACAGAATTTTAGTTAGCGCTGGAATTAAACTTTAACGACTTTAATCGTATTAGATAAACATGTTGCAATGTGTAAACGTACGGTATATCGATATTTCGAATAATACGTAATTTTAATAACATCGATACATAACGTAGAGATAGTAATCAATGCGTTTTCAATGTAGCTTTAAATTTCCAAGTGAAAGCAATTAATTGATTAAATGTTACATTAAAAGCGTTCGGTGCCATCGAAAAAGGTGTTAAAGCTTGCAGTTAAGGGCTAACCGTGTTACGGTGTTCTAGTTTATACACCCGTTTCGATCTTGTTCTCGTTTCAACGAACAAATAGGATTTAAATATTTTATTTGTTATCGAATTTCAGATTGAAACGAAGATTTGTTATTAAGCGCGAGTTTTAGTATATAAATACACGAAGAAAAGGAAAAAGGAACTGGTTTTGTCAGGTCCTGTTATTATGTTAGGTAGCTGTCAAAAGTTTGACGGCAACTTGTTTGACAGAAACTTCGGGGTAAGAAGTTTAAACATACTTCGCTCGTGGTTAACCAAGAAACGTAGTTCGTAAAATATACACAACAACGAACTATAAATAAGGTTAAAATTTATAGCAGAAGCTAGCCATTATCTTCTATCATGTATTAAACAGTCGACTCCGTTATATTTTGTATAAAAATTGTTGCTTTATTATAATGAAACGTCTTTTTGCACAAATGTCTACGCTATATGTCATTCGTGTTAAATAAAAATCGTAATAAAATCTGTTTAAATATTCACAGGCGATTTATAAAACTAGGAATAAGAGAACTACTACGAAGAAACACGTATCTTAATTCTCGTGAAACGCTCAAGTAGCTAAACGTGGTTAATAAAGCAGTGGCACATTGTTACGTCTTCTGAAAGTTCCATCGTAAAAACAGCTTTTCATTTATTTTCCCCCTGTTGCTGTTTATGACAAAGAGCGAGAAAACGAAGAAGTGGATCAAACTGAAAACTTTCAACTGTCGTACGCTGCTGTCAAAACGACAGAACTCCGCTGTAAACAGGTTTACGTTCAATGAAAAAGTTGTACACGATAATAAACTTCTATCGGGTTTCCAATACGCGATTCATGATCCAAAAGGAATAAAATTTCTGTACAGGTTGGATTCCGGCTTCGCAATTGTAAGACCAGATAGTATTCACGGAATGGAAAAGAAAGATCTCAATAAACGTTTTCCGTTTCGGCTAAAGGCATCCTTGATCTTTGTTCGTTCGTTGTTAATAAAGACAAGTAATTAAATCGAGCGGCGAAATGACAATTGGCTGTAGAAAAATTGTGAATTTGTACGTTGTGCTGAAATTCTATAACCGTAAAACTTTTAATCAAAGTTAATAATAATTCACGATCTTTCTAGTGCGCGTCATCGTCGCAGGATATTCTCAAGGATATCTCTCGCTCCGTCGGTTATCGAAATTATTTATGATAAAAAGAGGATCTAACTCAACGGCAAAGAAGCGATTAAAGTACATCCAGGAATTGGTAGTTGGAATTTACTTTTCATATTACTTTTCTCCCGGCTTTATTTTCGTTTCATCTCGTCTTACCTGTGTTCTCTGTACGATCCCTTTCAACTATTATCGTCTTTCGCCTCCAATTCTATTATCCTGTCCACGTGAAGTTGACGTGAAATTATTACAATACCTTTCTCAGTTCGTTTCTCAGGAACACGGTGATTATTTTAGATCACAATACGTAGCATTACGTCGTACAAAGAAACACAAAGGTAGCATAAAATGAATCGTGCGATAATTTATCCAGCTTGTTATTATCTCCGATAGGAATTTTATTTAACACGAGTATAGATTGTCTTTTTTTTTCGTTTAATTATGATTAACCAGTCAAATTTTCAGACATTTTGTAGAGTAACTCTAATGTTCGTGTAACACCAACGCGTTAAATCGCTGCGTGACAGAATGGATCGTCTATAGCCTCCGTTAATATCGGCCACATTCAAAAAAGAGTCATCGACGTAAATTCTCGTTCGTATCGAAGGTTAGCGTAACTACTTGTTTCGTAGCGACGTTAAAAGCTGTTGCCGAAGAAAATCGATCGTAGAGGTAAGAACGTACTGATCACGCAACAGCGCGTAACTTTTAACGTCGTTACAAAGAACAAAACACAGTGGAACCACGATAACAGGATTTTCTATAAAAGTTAGTCGTGCGTTAGTACTCCTCTAGGCGATCCCCGCGATAATCTCAGTTTCATGATTCGACGTGATCCCTCCAGACATTTTATGGCCTATTCAGATTTTCGTCTAACATTGTCCACGTTCTGACGCTCATAATGAAAAGCAATTCTGAAACTTTAGTCATGCGTTGATATCTTCTTCGCGAGTGATAGCAGGGATTCGAATCACGTCCTCGACTCTTCGTTTCTTTATCCTTTTATCGCCGATCAATTTGTTGGAAGTGTTTGCGTTTAGTTTTAGGGTTCTGTTTGGAATACCCTAGAGAAGTGGGTATTTTCAATTATATCTTTGATCGTAGTATGATATGGATGATGCGTTTGTTACGACCGTCTACGAGAAGAAATTTTGATACGATGATAAATGTCTCGAGCAATTCTCTAACACAATGCAAACTCGAACCTGACGATCAATCCACCTCTAATCAAATTATTCGAAATGCTCCACAGGTGATCAGCATAGTCTCGGTCCTGTTCATCTGCATCTCGATCTTGTCGTTCTGCCTGAAGACGCATCCGGACATGCGCGTGCCGGTGATCGTGAACCGATCGGTGAACACGGGGAACGGCAGCTCCTGGGCGGTGGATAAAACGCATACGAACGCTCACGACTTCTTTTTCTACATCGAGTGCGTGTGCAACGCCTGGTTTACTCTCGAGTTTCTAATACGGATTACCGCGAGCCCGAACCGGTGCGTGTTCATCAAGAGCTCGGTCAACGTGATCGACATGGTAGCTACCGTCAGTTTCTACATCGACCTGGGGCTACAGCGTTTCGCCTCGCATCTGGAGAACGCCGATATACTCGAGTTCTTGAGCATCATACGTATCATGAGACTGTTCAAGCTAACCCGTCATTCGTCCGGCCTGAAGATCCTCATCCAGACGTTCCGCGCATCCGCCAAAGAATTGACCTTGTTGGTCTTCTTCTTGGTCCTTGGCATCGTGATCTTCGCCAGTCTGGTCTATTACGCGGAACGTACCCAGTACAATCCGAAGAATGATTTCAAGAGCATACCATTGGGATTGTGGTGGGCTCTGGTCACGATGACCACCGTCGGTTACGGGGACATGGTGCCGAAAACCTACATAGGGATGTTCGTCGGCGCGCTGTGCGCCCTTGCCGGTGTCCTCACGATCGCCCTGCCGGTGCCCGTGATCGTCAGCAACTTTGCGATGTATTACAGTCACACGCAGGCGCGAGCCAAGCTACCGAAGAAGAGACGCCGTGTAATTCCGGTCGAACAGCCGAGAGTACGGACTCTGGGTGCGCCGTTGGGAGCGGCCGGGGTTGCAGGCACTATGGGGCCACCGGGATGCACCCAACAGCACATGCAGTCGGGTGGACCTACATCGGGATCCGGTGCTCTAGCCCCTGGCCTTGGACAGACGCCCGGGGTAGGCTGCACTGGCGGCATGGGACCTCAGAACAGACGGATGAACGCTATCAAGACCAATCATCCAAAGGATGTTTCGTTCGCCACGAAAACAGGTAAGTTCTCCATGCTTGATCGCGACACGTGTTTCTGGAGGATTAGGTTTGTCGTTTTCGCGTAAGTCCGCGTAGAAACGTATTTTACTCCGTTTCCACTGTCCACTATATTTCGTTGTCAAGATAAAATGTACGGATTTCTTATCGTATTATTAGGAGTACTGGTTAGTTACTAATACAAATCTATGGAAACGTAGTAATGGCATAAAAGGCGACAAGTGCTTGCCAGCGTAGAGTAAGATATCCTATCTTCGTAAAAACAGAATCCCCGCGACAATCCAATACGACGAATGCAACAACGCTATTGTACTAGTCGACTATTGACGGATTTCAAAGGCACTATCGTAACGTTTTCCATCGCCCACTCGCGTTTTTATGGGAGGAAAATGACATCGTAGGTTCGAGCGACGAGTAGCATTCCGATATAGATGCAAGTTTACCTACTCTTCGTTGATCAACAATTTTTCTATCCTTTCTTTTGCATATATACCGTTTCGCGTTTAGAACGAAGAATACTACGGAACACAGAGCGTAGAAAGATACTACGATAGTGGTTTCTTGTCAGTGGTTTGACAAAATATATAGGTACAGACAAAGTCGTTAAAAGTTTTAACAGTTCCTTTCCACAGACACGTTTATTTCTATACGTACATATATTTAGCTTATCTGCACGCAATCCTATACGTATCTACGTACATGAAAACAACGTTCTCCTTCGTACGGCCCGCAAAACCTCCAGTAAAAGCCACCGACACACCTCCTCCAAACTACCTACGATCTTTCCCAAGCACCTGAAACGAGTCTTAAACCGCATCACAGGTGCACTCGCAGCGTTCGCCAAACCTACATTTCTTACTCCGTTGAGCCGAGTGTTTCTAGGAAGAAGCCGCGTGTATGTCCAGCAATTATCATGCACAAAGGCTGCTGCTGGTGTACAAAGGGAACGCGAAAAGAAGGAAAGAAAGAATAAAGGTAGAAAAAGAGGAAAAAAGCGAAGGGTTAAACAGTGGTCTTGGCCAAGACGCAAGACAATTTTAGCTGTAATTGTCGCCCGAGCGGGAAGGTCTGTAGTGTCTTTGTTTTCCTGTTCTTCTTGTACGGTGGGTTCCAGAGGAGGACCGGAGGAACTCTAACCTGCGGACCAACGGGACCAAGACAGCCGGAGGTTTGGGTTAAAGCTGAAACCAACGCCACTCTCCACCACTGCCGAGGCGCACTCAACCGGGGCGTCGGGACGACCTACCGAGCCGAACGGGAAAAACGGTGAGGGAGAGAAAGAGAGCCGGGGACGGAGGGGAAAGATTGCCGGAGGAACGAGCTCAAGACGGGTATCAAGATTGCATGGTCTATAAGGGAATATTAGATCGCTGCGGGTGAAACGTCGGATTTTTACCGCAACCACTTGCGACGCCTTTCACTGCGACCATGCGTGGATTATTACAGCTGTCCTGGCTTCTTTTCGTTTCTGTTCGTTCCAGCACACGTATACGTACGTATGTACGAGCATACGTGTGTAGCAGGAGTTGGGAGAAATTTTGGCTGTGAAATTCTGGCTTGTTGGTGGCTTACAGGCGATCATTGGGATCTTAGTGGATGATAAATCTCTCGAAATTCGGTGAACGAGGGTTGCGCTCGAAAGGTTAGCAGGAGAATGTAAAACTGGAAGTGTCCTGTTCTTCTTTATTCGAGTTTTATTAGAGCTTGAGGTCTGGTGAATTTTTTGCTGATGTTTATGATAGGAGATGTATTTGACGTAATTTATCTTTATAACTTTTCAACTTTATAAATTTATAGACATATTCGTGTAAAACAAGTATATTTATCGCGTTATATTTATAGTATGTAATTTATAATTTATTACGATATATTTAAATACATATTTTATTTATATATTTTTATACTACTTTATCTTTAATTATATATATAATATATATATATATAAAACTTAAAACGTGTACAGCACGAGAGAATGTGTTTGACTAATGCGTTGGAAAGAGGAATTTTTGAAATTTCCAGAGATATTTTCTTGAGGTACGAACAGTCGTCGGCTAGAAGAGAATATTTCTGGCAAATATACCAAGCTGCTTGTTTTCTTCTTCTTCAGAAGCTTTGTAAGTTCGTACGAAGCTCGAAACGACTAGATAAGTAAATAATCTCTGTGTTTTTATAAACGTAGACGCGCATTATATAATACACGATGGAAGAGAAGAAAACGAGAACTTTGTCGATATAATTCAACCGAATTAGAAGATGGTAAATTTCATTTCGCCCTATTTTATTTCTACTAAGTGAAATTTATGAAACGTTAACGATCTATTTAGTATGCGTAATACGTATCGTGGTTAAAACACAAACGCGGGGATGTTACATGAAATTATACAAACATTATACGTTTCAATTTTGTAACAAATATTTCACGAACTATATCGCATTAACGTAGCACGGATATCACTAACAAATGAGCCACCCTGAAGAGTAAACTGACTAACTATACTATCTGAAAATAACTTAATTGTACCCCGAGAATATATAATTATTGCTTGACTTTTCAAACGAAAATTGACCGCGACAAAATTGACTAATTTGGCTTCTATGCATCTCCGATAAGGAACGTATCAGCCGAATTAACGTTTTACCTACAGCATGTGCAATCTTACGTTTCAATTACGAATCGTTTCTAATTACGTTTGACGTAAAAACAAGCAGCGTACGGTTTTCGAATCGTAAGATCGAAATGCTCGTGAAATTGCCAAGAACGAAGTACTTGCGTGGAAAGTGATAATGAAGGGCGTTCCAAAGCCTTAAAGCCGAACGCGAAAAACAGTGAGCAGCTTGGCCACAGGAAGTGGAGTCACGTTTTAAATCAAAAGCTGCTGGAGGCAGCAATTAATTGGAGCTTTTAATTAAATCACGTCCGCACCAACCTGCTAACCTTTCAGAAAGCAACAAAAACGAGGAAAAGAAGCGAGGGAGGCGGGAAAAGAAGAGGAGAAAAACTTCACGACCAAATAAGAAGACAGCGGAGCGCCTTAATAAACGAGGCTGGAGCGCGTGCGCGCACCAAACATCCGACATTTTACCCGCACCGATCTAACGTTATTCAGGGACTTCTCGCGATACATCAATTCAGCTAATGTATCTTTTTCACTTTCTTCGATCGTTTGCTCGAGCGACCGATCTCTCCTCTCCTCTCCAATTTCTCCTGTCCGTTCTTTATTCTCGCCACAACGTCTTCACCTCCCTCCATTCTAGTAAACACGGATCATTCGCTCGTATCATTCGGAAAACACCGAGAACGCGCCTGGATCAGCAAAGATCGCGCGTTGATTCTGCTAAATGTTTGAATGAGATTGAGATGAAAGAAAGATAGAAAGGAGAGTGGGGAGAAGCAAGGAAAAGGAAGCGGAGAAAGCGAATGAGGTAAAAAATAAGAGAAAGGAGGGTAGAAGGTGTACACGGGATGAATGCGCAGGGCAGTGTTGGGTGAACCAATGTTCGTTACTAGAATGAAAAGGAAAAGAAAACCCGCTACTTGTATATTATTCGCTTTGTTCCAAGTTATCGAAGCTATCCAAGCGTTTTCGGTCATTTCGCAAAGAAGTTTTGTTTGTATTCGTCTTTACGCGCTATAAATATTCTTTTCGACGGAGCAACGTTATTTCTTTTATTCGAAGATTTAGAACGACGAATGCAAAAGACGTTGTCTAAATTCATTTTATATGTTATCCGAAATAATCGAAGCCCAACACTGGCGCAAGAACTCGTTTGAAACGACGAGGAATATTCGTCGATTGTCAAGTGGAAGCCGAGTGAAAGCCTCGTGTTGGTCAAAGTCGAATAATTTATAAACCGGAGAGCACAGCTTCGCTGCCAAAAATTCCTGAAAGTATCTGGTAAATGCTGTAGGAACCGCGTAATGAGACTGGCGGCGTCTCGAGGAGTTTAAATATTTGCGTACGGAACGTTCGTAGGAATTTTTGTCAGGATTCGACGTCGTACCAAGAAGATCCCTCCTCCCCTTAAACGGATTCGACTTTCCATCTATGAACCGTCGTCGAAAGCGAATAAAAGGCCGCTCTTAATTTCTCGAGATTGCCGCTTTAAATATCGATGAGTGAACAATTTGCGTTTCTCATTTCCACCTTTCATCTGGAAACTTTCCTTTCCAAACGATATAAGGAACGAAACGAGATAGCGAACAAAACCTCAATGTGGAAAATCCTTGGAGAAATTTCGGTGTTCTTCTGCCTTTCGCTGCACGAAAAGCACAACATATTTATTTCCCGTCATCCTAATAACATCACCGTTAACAATCATCGATCGATAATTAATCGAAAGAAAATACTCATCTTACAATACTTATTGTTAGTAGCTGGTAAAATCCGAGCGTCAAAGTGGATATTAGTTGATGCCCTAATTGAGAGGACCAAATGTACACACGTGTCGTATAAAACGTTGATTGTTAACAAATTTTGATATACCATAATTTTACCCCTAGTAAAGTGTAACGTAGCGAGTAAAATATTTAATGGGCTGCCATTTGCCTCGATTGCCATCTGATCCTCTCAATTGGTTTGAAGATTAATCGGATAATCGCGAATATTTGCTTGTAACTCTTGTAATAATTTAACAAGGCTGCGTTAACTAGCGATGCATAATTTTCCAAACTAAATGCGTAAAACGTTCGAGCGCTGAGAAAGCTAATAAAAGTCTGGTGGTACTCGCTTGACGCTAAGTGTATAGCACCGATCGGAAACGAAGCAAGTAAAGGCCGAGCGTCGATTAAAGTCAATTGCAATAAAATTCGCTACGCTTGTTCGCGGTCTCGGCGGATAAGTGGCGAACCGAACAGGTTAAACGAATAAAATTTATTTCCTATCGAGACTTCGATGGCCAAGCTTTTTTGTATATACGCTTCGTGCATATACTGCGTGCCGTTAATGTTGAAGTAAGTTCGTTAATAACGAGAAAACGACGATGCAACGAAAAGTTGAACGTTTCTCCGGATTTTCCTTAAAACGTAAGATTAACAAGAAACGATTATAAAACTACTACGGTATTAATATAGCGTATGTAATAATATAAAAGTATCTTTTCGGAGATGAAATGCTGATAAAATTCGAGCAACTCGAGGACGAGGGATCTTTGATGTACAAGCCTCGAAACTGAACACTCATATACGTCCAAGTACGTGTAAATATTCGGATCAATCGCGATCCAAATACGAAAACCACACAGGCTGTTCTATACTCCTTTGTTTCTATTTTCGGCTGTTTTCTGCGTAAACGATTCTTCGTTTCTTCTCTGTTCTTTGACGATACGTATATACTTGCTCGCTACGACAGATAAAATTTAAATTCAGATTTTTACAAAATATGGGATCAATGCCAGTTCGAAGTATCTTTTCTTCTAGTTATATATATTTCGGGTATATTCTTACGCGTTTACTTTGGATCGAATAGAGAGAAAGCAGCCTTCGTCGTTTAACGCTTAAGAAGCTGTAAAGTTGCGAATCGTCATATCGACACGATATTATTATCTTTAGGAGCAGTGTTCTTTCTGAAACCAGTGATGTCGTTTCCGCGTTACGTACGACAAACCTTCCCTCGAACTTCGTGTCTACTTCTGACACGTTAAAAAAAAAAAAAAAAAAAAAGAGCTGACTATTTTATAAAAGAAAAAGAGAAAAAATTGTGAGCAAAGAAGTTGGACGAGTCGTATGCACTTTAAATTAATCGAAGGAAACTAAAACTCTAAAGAATCGTCGAGATAAAATAAATTATATTCTTTACAATGTTTTCATAACGTAACGTTCTAATCGTAAAACTGTTACTTTAAGGTTTTGGAATATTTACAGTACTTCGAATGAATATTTGAACGTTGATAAATAAAATGGAACTGAACAATGTAACATGCTCAAAAATTGACTTAAGTACGATATACAATGTAACGGTATACTAATTTCTATAAGAACATTCGAAATTAACTTCTCTCTTGGACACGGAATATCGTTGATTTCTCAAAATTATCGGTCTACAGCGTAGACTTTATTTCGTCGTTAATACAGAGAAATTTGTACAATCGACTCAGTGCCGTCCATCAAGCTACTGTATTCACGTATATACGTTACGTGTGTCTTTTATATAAAAAAAAAAAATCGTCGTAACAGGTAAAAAGATAAAAAGCTAAGAAATGTAAAAAGAAATTCTGATGTTTCACGATAACGTTGTCATTCTTGATGGACGTTTAGCTCTCATAATTTTAGGATTAATAAAAGGCTTTGGATGGAAACGTTGCTCAAATGATAATAATTCGATACCGTTTTTTAATTACTTTCGATAATTCTACATGTGTTTTATGATATTTTCACGTCTTTCTTTCATTTACTGTGATATCGTATACCACGATCGAATACAAAAATAATATATATATAAAATTCCTACCTTTAACGCGCCTATCGACTCAACTTTTAACGTAACGATTCTCCGTTCCGTACTTTGACCAAATAATATGAATTTTTATAATAATTTCATTTTCGACAAACACACGATCCTAGATACGAAAAACCAGAAAAGAAAGAAACGTTAACAAACATTACGCACCAAGCTAACAAGAAAACAAGAAGAAAGTATACACGAAATCCAATGGAAATACGTCAACATGTAAAGAAGCGACTTAGGGATACGATAATCTGGTCGCGATGTTGTTAAAAATAATTTTCTAAGCAATATATGTATACATGTGACAATAATTTACTCGTAAAAACGGTTATTAAATCAACGGTTTTCTAAAAACGTAATCGATAGAAACGAAATAAGAACGTTAAATGAACGTAAAGTTAATTAGAATAATTCGTAAAGAACGATTGTCGAACTCTCAAGGGAGAACGAAAGGGTATGCCGGTTGCACCGATGAATAAAACTAAGCCATCCGACGTGTATTAACGCGAGACGATATCACTGGCGACAGAGGTTCCCTGGAAGAACGACGAAAACATCGTGTTGCAGCGTTCGAGGCGCGTTCGAGGAACGATAAAGTCGAATTGCAGTCGAGACTCGACAATTTCGACGCACTTATCGCACAAGTACACCCCCACACATGCATAGACACACGCTCGTCCACCTGTGACACATAGCTGTACACGTACAAAACGCAAATATTCACCGACAGTTCGTAAATACTTAACCATGCTGAAAAAATTGCAGCGAGACAATACAAACCGTATTGTATGATACACGTAATACAGGGTGATTCTAAACGAAAATGAAGGGACGAATCGAAAGGCAAAGGGGATGAAAATAGACGACGAATGTCCGCTTCTTGTCTACATATGGATCAATGTCGACGAACAGAAAGGAGAACTAAGATCTTGGCCCCTTAGCTGTTATCGGTTTCCAATCGAAATTAATAAACGTATAATGCGATTGTCAGGCAATACGATTATATATTTTTAGAATTATATTTTCTGTTTTCTCGAACAAATACAGTTTCTTCGATTTTGCCGAATTTTTCCTTTCTAACGTTTTCTATTCCTACGTCGATATTGGTTTGTAGACACTGCAAGAGATGGGCATTTCTCATCCATTTTTGTAGCCCGTGCCCGTAATATTTATTACATTTTTAATATAAAAGCAGTTTAAGACGGTACTTGATCAACGTATGCTTTGTTAAAATATAGTGGATAATCGTGTCATTTCATTATCATGCGCACATCGCTATAATATGTATGCTTGGCAAAAGACATTTTTTTACTTGCTAGAATGATATCGCTCGTTGTACATTCTTTCCACGATAACGTGCCCGTTTACTCATTTAGATATAACGTTTAAACGAAAGAGAAAAAAGAAAAAAAATGCAAAAAATACCAGTCTCGAAAGCCACCAAAGAAACGTAGAAAATGTTGAATCCAGCAGAGCAAAAGTGATTTACAAGCCACCTATTCAAAATTGAAAACGAGAAGAAAGAGTTTTCTAGTTTTCAATGCTTCGAACGAACATTGTATACGAAACTTCCGTCGCTAAATTTCAAAGCATTGTTATCTTCAGAACGACACATTCAATTACTACGAAAAAAGAAAAGAAAAAAAAAGGAAGAAGGAAGGGAATAAAAGAAGCAAGGGATAAAACACAGAACACCTAAAGCAGCATTGATCCAAGTATCCTCGCGTCGCGTTTCTCATCTTCCTCGAAGAAAACCTTCCGCACGCCTGCGACGCGTACGTCGCGGTGCAAGTGTTTGGACAAATAGTTGTGAACTTGCCCGAGTAAAGATGCAGAAGCAAAACGACTGAAAGAACGAAAAAGGATAAAGAAATACAATCAGGGAAAAATAGGGGGAGAAAAAATAAACGAGAAAACAAACACGAACAAAAAATACAACACGACAAGAACACATGACCAGGTTCACTTAGAGAAAACAGAAGTTGGACACGGGAGATCGAACACTCGTTTTTCCAGAGACACCAGCAGCATGTATATTCACGTACATGACCGTACGCATATATGAAACGTATCCGTACGTGACACGCACACGATACGCACCCTGAATACCGCCGGGACCAATCGAACCACCCCCTGTACAACCCCACGCTGTACGATCCGTCTGATCCTCAAATTGCGTTTAAAGAAAAATTACACTGTCGTCTAAACTACGGAAGACGAAAGTGTAGGAAAACACCATTCGTATTTACGATTGTGTGTACACGTGTTTGCACGCGAGAGAGAAAGGAGAGAGAGAGAGAGAGGAAAAGAGTTGAAACGGCGATATAAGCGGGGGATGGGGGACTGACAGGGCCAAGTGGAGAACGTGGCAAGCATATCAAGCGACCAATAATAAGGCGCACTTTGACTCCTTCGTGGACAGGACCAGGTGTTTCCAGGATTTATACGAGACTCGTAGGTCATCGACGAACCAGACGAACAGAAAATCGCGAATCAGAAAAACGTATTTGGAAAAACATGTTTGCGAACGTCGGGGAGCGACTTTCATGCGCAAAGACGCGTGAAAGATCAAAGGAAGTCGAATATTTGCCCGCTAGCGAATCGTTCGAGCTGATTCTGATGCGATCAGCGAGGTTTGGTTGGAGAAACTGAATGTGAATCGAGTTTCGGGTGAATCGGAGGTGAAGTTGTCGGGGAGGAGAAATCGAGCAGAGAGTTGGGAGTTTTGTTTTTGTTGGCACTCCTGGACAGTTTTATGGTAGTGCCGTAATTTAGAAGGGGGTTGAAAATGGTTGGCGAAAAGCCAGAAAAGGGAGGAAAGTGGAAGATGAAGAATAACTGCGATATCTGCGAGTATTGAGAAATTGAAAATCTAGGTAATAGAATATGGACGTGATTTTATGAATAATGACTTTTTAAACAATAACGAATTTTAATAAATAACGGGTTTATCGTTCAGAGGAGATACTATAGTGGTCGATATATACGCGTTAATGGTTGAAGTTAAATGCAGCGTGACAAGAACGAAACGGGAAACGAAACTTTCGAGTGAATTTCTGCTTCGATTTATTCGACATTCGTAAGAATGAGTAGAACGAAACGAAATAATTATTTATCAAATATCCAACAAAGAAAATATTGTACGATATCTCAAAGTTATATGCGAATACCTAATCGAGAAAATAATATCACTTTGCTACTAGGTACTACTGCCAGAACCAAATATTAATCTCAAATACAAAATATTAAAATGTTCAAATAAAATTAATATTAAAAATATTAAAATACTAATCTCGTAAACAGGAAGGAACATTTATTAAATGGTATGGAACACAAAAAGAAAGTAATCCTACGGTACTACTAACTTTAGAAAGAAAGAAATAAATTATAATTTTTAATACGAAACGATGAAAATTCGATTATCGAGCTCCCACTGTGATACGAATCGGTGACGCTAAAAATTTCGCGGATATTCAATCGTACATCATCGGCAACTGCATAATCAACAACGTGTCTAGAAACGGGCAGAATTCCATCGTACGAGTAACAATTTTTTAAATCTGCCCCATGAACCGAAAACGTGATTAAATTCAGGCTCGATTCACTTCAGGAACCGTTTCTACGCGATTTGTCCGGAATTTTCCACTCGTTGATCCGACGTTAATTAATTAGTGGCGAAAATTAAATGCCAGAGGAGTAAGAAGATACCGTGACCTACCCGGATGCAACGTTTTTTGAAGTTGAGGTAAAATAGAGGATATAGTGCAGTGGAAAAATGAAAAGTCACCTAAGGGTAAAATTAATTATATTTTACTTTTACGTAAATTTACGTAAATTTACGCTTGAACCGTACGCTAAATATTTAGTAATACATTAATAAATATCGTTTAACATAACAGAACAGTTATCGCGAAATATCATGCGAAATTATTGATTAAATTTGTATTTTTATGAGTACGACGGTTCGATCTTCTTTAAAGCACGTCGCCATTGAACGTCTGCTTTTCAGTAGATACTTTTAATTCTAGATACCGCGAACTGGTTTAATCGAATATCGATAATTTAGCAGTGGGTTGTTAGCAATGCTGGGAGTGTTCTTAAATCAGCAGGTGAAAACACGATTCGAATTAGTCGAACCGTAAGTCACTCGAATAGAATTTTCTTCGTTAGTTCAATGCACATGAAACGACGATTTCAAGTTTCGAGGTGAGTTTAAGTTACCGCGGAAGACAAGGTGTGTGATAAATTTCTTACACCTTCCTTTTAATCGTTGCAAACTGTCTGCTGCAAAATACGGTGTATAAGTACAAGGCCTATAAATTAAAAAGCTATCGTTCGTCGTAAAAATGATACGCTTCGTTCGATGAACGACGCAATTTTTGTTCAAAAAATGATACCTCGATCGAAGAACGTGAAATTCATATAATTTCTTTCTAAATCTGATCGTCAACTTAAATATACGTATAAAAATTTGCAAGCAAGGCCTACTACCATTAACACTAAGTATAGCGTGTAACTGTCGATATTTTTGACGGAACAAAATTGTTCTCTAAAGACTAACTAAACTAAAAGGTTAGTAGGAACTGTTCTAGTCACAGCCGAGCCACGAATCTAACAAGTGGAACAACAGAGAATCTGCAACGGTAAATTACTGCTGCTCGAACGTGATACACGAACCGCAAAAGAAATCTTTCAGCCGTGTGACACGAATCACCGGTGATCAATCTTATCTGAAACCTCTATCTATCCGATCCCTTTACGAGTCCTACGTGCGTGGATTACGCGTTGGCCACTCGATTCGCCGCGAACAGATATAAAACGATACGTGACCTGTCGCCCGGACAACGTGTACGACAATCCGCAAAGTATTCCCGATCTTATCTCTCTCCTTACACGCCCCTCGAGGAACACAAAAGCCATAGAATATAGGCTGACGTTCTCTTCGCGCAAACGAGTCTTCGCGAATCCGATACATTGTTCCGTTGACAGCGAATAAATCCGATCGAAGATCGGAAAGCAGGTTCGACGCCGCGACAGGATTTCAATCGGTTGCTATCGAGTCGGGTGTAATTGATAGATTTCTGAACGAGGAAATCGGAGAAACAAAGCGTACGGTGACGGCACGAGAGAGAGAGTCTTAACCCTTGTGCTATTAGCCGAGGATATGGGGTTGGTTAGGGAGAAATGGAAGGCAGGAGTTTAAGAAACAGGTTTCGAGAGAAATGGAAATTATGAGCCTCGGCTGGGTTAAGGAGAAGAGAAAGATAGAAGTTTGGGCTTCGTTAAAGAGGAATGGGAAGTTGGAGTTTGGATTAAAGAGAAGTGGAAAATGGAAGTTTTGGTTGGATTAAAGAGCAGTGGAAAATGGAAGTTTTGGTTGGATTAAAGAGCAGTGGAAAATAGAAGTTTGAACTGGATTAACAGAAAGTTGGAGGTGAAACTATAGATTGTTTTAATGGGAAGTGGAACATAAAAATTTGAGTTACGTTGAGTTACGCAAGTGGAAAACTAGAGTTTGGGCTGTGTTAACGAGAAACGGGAACATCGGAGTTTGGAGCAAACAAAAGTAGACAATGGAAGTTGGAGCTGCGCGACAGGATCATGGAAAAATAATTTTAGATTGTTAATTTTATCTTGTTAGTAGATGAAGCTCCCATTGAAGCGAACGATAAAACCGATCTTTAATAATTGCAATTAAACGGTAAATTTCCTACAGTTCCAAAAACGCTGATCTCTATTCGGTCTTGATAAAGGTAATGATATGATAAAGAGATGGCACGCATCGAAACGATTCTAAAAGTGAAACAAAAAAGTTATAACGAGATCCTGTTCACCGTGAAATGTCCAGTCATCGCTACATTGACGGAAAAGAAACCGGTTCGCGTTGTCATCCGTTCCAGTATTTAACCTGGTACGCGTTTATTCAAGCCCGTTAAAAGGAAACGCAACTTGAGTTAAACTTTTTTTCGATAGTCGACTAGTGTCCAGGTATTATCCAAAGAAAAAGTGCTTCAAAATGTGCCGCGTGCAAACGAAGAACAGAATGACGGAAGCAATGGAAGAGCGTGAAAGAAAATACGTAGAAAAGGAGGGAAAAGGTCGACGAAAAAAAAAAAAAGAAGAACAAAATGAAAGGAATTGTACGCGTTTGCGGATGTGCAGAAAGAAAATAAAAGGTATCTCTGCGAACGTATATATGTATCCGTGCAAACCGCTGTTGCCTGATATTAATAGTGAATCACAGCGACGGTACGCGTTGGCGAGGAAGATTTTCCAGGCGAATTGACGTTTTTCTCTTTAACACCGTTACTAATTGTCAGAGCAAAATTGTTCAAAGAATATTGAAAAGCGAGAAAATGTATCGAAGAAGAAACTACAGATGGAAAGAAAAAAATGATCGTCCAGCGACAGAATTTCACGCAGAGACGAGTATCAATTTGCCGCTAGCGTGGTACTACTTTTGTATAAAAGTTTATGAATTTGAAATTACCTCTCGACTTCTCGTCCAACGCAAATTAAATATTTGAAAGCCATATAATAAGTATCTCGATTTAACTGATATTTAATGGTACGAAATTGTTACAAAGTGAACCATTATTTGAGTTTGCAATTAAAACGCGTTACCAGCATGAAATACCGAGCCGGTTGATTTATCACGGTATATATGTATATATACTGGCATATTTAATCAATTCAGTCTTAGAAACAGCTCTTATTATTTCATTTTCTAACGCGATAAGTACCAACTGTTAACAAAACATTTGTATTGTAATATATGCATTGTGTAAAAAGCAGAATTCAGGACACAGAAATAAATTATTTCTGTAATACGCTACAGTTACGGTTATTATTCAAATTTATTTAACGTTGAATGTTGAACAGAAATACTCGTAAAGAATGAAAATTTAAGATGTTAAAGATAAAGTTTTAAGAGAATAGTTATAGTTTTTATGGAATTTTAAGAAATATCATGATATCGATGATAAAAGAAAATTCGAGTAGAATAACGGCGTTACATTTAGAATAAAACCTGGTTTTGTTACATTCTCGCGCATAGTGTTTTCTTTTTAGATTATTTATTTTAAATCAAGCGTAATACGTAATACATAACATGGCTGAAAGGGCATAAAAGTTCTGAATATCAGATCGATCGATGTGTCGTAAATAAAAAGTTAATATCGAAACATTTTCGCTCGTCGATGTGTACTTGATCACGATTCGCGTATAATAATGTAAGCAAAGGTTTGTCGTGAAAAAATGTCGAATGCTTTCGAATTTATGTCATAAATTTAAAAATCATCTTGAAACTTGCAAATTCTTCTAATTAAATTACTAACTTCTCATGCATTAATCGTCTTAACGAATTTGGTTTGTTCTTCACTTTTCATATTTTCTTTGGAAAGATTCAAACCAAACGATAATAATCTCAAGATTTCATGCATAATCTGTCTACACAGTACTCCGAAGAGTAATGTTCGCCGGATAAAATATCTCGTTGCGCGAAAGAGGAAGATCATGCTATTTTCGTAGTTAAACGTAAAAGACGATATCTGAAATGTCCTCAAAAAGTTATATTTTTCTGTTACCTAATGTTCGTTCTCTTATTCGCAGTCTCGACATTAAAAAGTCGCTGTAGCCATAAAACAACAGAACATTGTGTCAAATGAGTAATAAGCACATAAATATCGGACGCTTAAATCTACTACATCTATTTCTCAAAAAGGTTACACTTTATTAAAATCACTGAACGAATAAACAGAAATGTATGATATAAACACTGAACACGCATACGTGCATCCAGTCGTACAACTAAATATGGATAGTAAACAAATTCAAGCGAAGCCTATTCGATAAATATAACAGAGACCAAAGAACTAGAAAACAAATACGATTACAAGGCAAACGTTCGTTTAATAAACATACCAAACGGCGAACATTTATTGAACAAACACATCACACTTCGAGTAGCTATTCAACGAATCAATCGCAGTATCGAACGTATACGATGTTTAAACAAATTTAATGGAAGATAAACATCCATCGAACGAGCCTGTAATGTAACTTCGAAAGATTACGAATCAGTATACCGAAGAGTTGGTCGTTCAAAGCGCAAAACGATTCAATTATCATCGTATTAAATCGATATCTCGAAGGATAATTTGAAAAACGGAAACAAAAAAAAAAAAAAAGACACGAAACATCCATTGAACGAAGCAAAATTAAAAAATCAGCTCACTGATCAAAGTTTATAGTTGCAACTACGACAAAGCGATTCAATCCCTCTATCTCCATGAATCGATATCAGAAAGGATAATCCACGAAATGGAAGTACAGAAAGCACGAAATATCACGACGGATAAACTAGAATAAAACGAAGATAAAGATAGCACATCGTAACAAGAAACAATTCGCCGATTCTTCTAAATAGTATACATATCATGACGCTTTAAAATAACTCAAGTACTTACTCTCTCAAAGAAAAACTAAATAAATAAATAAATAAAATAAATAAGAAACAAGTAGAAAGTGACGGGAGAGCTTTTTTTCTTTTTGTTTCATTAAGCCAGACTTCGAAGGATCGATCCAAGTTCCCGATAAGAGTAACCCATGATATAATAAAGGAAAGGGAAAAAAGAAAGGATGGAAGAAAAAAAGGGGAGAGGGGAAAAAGGAGAAAGAAATGTACAGGAAAACCTTACTACGAGTTAGCACAGTACGGTATCAGGGGAGCGACATGTGCTGTATCCAAGGACTCTGTACAAAGAAGCATACACAAACACACACGCATACACACACATATCTAAATCATACTTACACGCACAGACCTACATATGCACACACGTTCGTTGACCACCGCCCTTTTACACGTTTTATCGGTCTTTTTGACTTTGTAGATAGTGGTACGACTTTTCTTACACACGCCAGACGACGTCGACGACCTCCGGCCTCCGGAATACAGTTTTTGTCTACCGGACACCGGAAGTCATCGTCGTTCGATCACGATTATTGCTAATCTCGTTATTATTATTACTTATCATTACGGTTATATACATTTAAAGAAAAAGAACAAAAAAAAAAGAAGAAGAAAAGGAAAGAACGGAGACGATGAAAAAAGGTGATAGAGGACTAAATCGAGTAATCGAGGAACATACATAGATACACGACGATGATGAGGAGCTCGTAACGTCACGCCGTGTTCTGGTCGGAGCATCGTTTCTTTCGAAATTCCGGCGTGACGTCACCTTCATTATTGTATTTAATAGCATTATAATTTATTCTTGTAATATCATTATCGTTATCGCTGCGATTCCCGTGATCATCGTCGGCCACTTCCAACTTCCCAGTTCCAAGAGGGTGGAAACGCATTTCTCTGCCGGCGTTTAGAAACACGAGGATCGATGAAATAATAAATTACTTGAGAACGACGTAATACAAATGGGGGTATTTCCGCGAAGAAACGGACTCGAGGGAGGGTAGACTCAAGTTGCGTTTGCGATTTGGACCGTGGCGTGATGTGGCCGACGATCGTGACGCGTGATCGAGAGAGTGAAAGAGAGAGCGAAAGAGAAAAAGAGCGAGAGCGAGAGAGAGAGAGAGAGAGAATAGAGGCGAAAATGAAAACAAATTGAAAAAATGAAAAAGCGAATTATATATCTATTATTGTATCGAGAGTTGTGCGCTGCGTTTGCGATTTAAGCTAGTTCGTTTGTAAATAAAGACTATTTAACTCTTTGATATCAGTGTCTCTCGATCATTCTGAAACGATGTACATTTCTGTCTATGGTTCTCTTTAATCCTCTATAACTGGATGAAATATTATAATCAGAGCTTGACATGCTTGCGATAGACGAAGGTTGCAGCGGACGAAATAACATTTTCAAAACACGGTCCGATGAATATAGATATCCCAAGTTACCTACGGCGTTATAGAGGGTTAAAACGACCGCTGTCCCCGTAGGATATCTTCGTCGAAAAGCGAGGAAACCAGGATGACGGTGGATGAAGAACGCTGGATGGAGTCTCAGAATCTTAATTGGCCATTTCTGCGACAAGCTGCTAGATATTTGGGTTTATAATTGGAGTAGTCGGCCCACGAATCTTTTGATCCTCTTATATTTTTGCTCACAGCGGAAGGTATCTACTTTAATTTCAGCGGCTTGCGACGTTTTCTTTTCGCGATGCGTATAAACGTACGAATTATGAGACACGTTTCTCCCTTTCTAAATTAAAAAATTTAATTTCGTAGGAAATTCTGACCGGCTTAGCTAGATATAGCAAACATCAAATCGTCCTCTTCAAATATTAACCTTTGGATACCACGTGAATTCTCAACTTGTGTCACACCCCATACGTCTCCACTCGTTTCTCGGTCCAAGGCCATTCAGACAACGCAGGGTAGTTGCTCGTACACGAGACACATGCCAATATTGTCCTCGAGAGTGGTTCCCGTGTCCTGTCCAGGACCGAAAGCCACCCTAATACGAAAGGGCGTTGCCCAGGTCTCCACGCGGCAGTTACCTTCTTCGTCCAGCTCGTTTCGATCGCACAGAGAGTTGCCGCAGTGTTCAAGGTTGCAAATTCCGGCCTCGTTGTTGCCAGGCTGCAATAGGGAAATTCGTTGAAACGCGTGAGCAAGAGTCTGGCGTACGACGACGTGGATGTCTACTTGGTCGAAGAAGAAAAGGTTAGTCGAAACTCTATGAAAATTTCATTTTTAACTACCAGCGTATTTTGTTCATTTTCTTTCCTTTCATCCTTTGTTAGTATGTTCAACGTATTCTATGCGGAATATAATAGAGGAGAAAATTTGTTACACTCTGAATCTCTATGTATGTGCTGTTAATTTTTAATTACTTAAAATTATGATTTTTTTCAAGCATCTTTTTAGAGGCTCTTGCGTTATAAGCACGCGTGAATAATATTTACGACGACGAAACGACGTTTCCCATTTTTCACACGCATTTTTAGACACGTGAAGCGTAATTTTTCGCATTGCAGTGTTTGCACGAGCTCGCATTGTGCCCGTCAGGGCTTTGCTCGTGTTTGTGAAAAATGAACGAAATTAAGAAAGAAAAACAGTATTTCCTATTTCTCTTGCCCTCATCGTGAAAAATTCTCTTCGTAATCTAGATTCTAATGCGAATAATTAAAATAATTGGTATAATTGTAAATAGCAAAGTAGTTAATTTGCAGTCGTACCAGTTACAGTCACGTAATTAAAAACATCGTAAATCTTTCACTTTCAAACATTTTTTACCACAGTTTTTTTTTTCATGAGGTTTAACTAGGTAACTGATCCATAATTCGTGACTAAAATAAATTTCTCCGAGCAACATTTTGCAGCGTTCATTGTTGCATAGTAACAGTTTAAAACTACAAGACCAGCTGAACATGGAATTCGTTAAAAAAACGCGCTTCTCTTATTAACAAGGTAGTTGCATGCTCGTGTTTGCAACATGTTGGAAACTTTTTAATCGTCCAATGATTTTCCTTACAACTACCTGCAAAAATTTGTTACGTTCATTCAAGCAAAAGTATCACGCGCATCACAAAATCAATTAAACGTAGGATATCTTGTAGTATCAGTTCGTATTCGTATCTAGTAAACTTGAGATTGTTAAGACAAGTTCCAGTTAGAACAATCGATGTCGTTCATTCCAAAGAACAAAGACCACGGAACTTTCGGTCAATTTAATACTTCTCCAGTGAATTATTCATGTCATAAATTCGAGTAACTTTCAAATAGCAAGAAACAGTAACAAATCGCCCGTAAAGGCAAACGATAATTCGCAACACCGAGCAAAACAAGTTTAACAAGTACCGTTTCAGACCCTCATTACCATAATCGTTAAACTGCAAAATTCGATAGTACAATCCACCGTAGTATCCGAGTCCTTTGGATACTATACACGTTATGCTATATGTATATATATACGATTTGCCAAACCAAAGAAACAATCGAGCCACGATAAAAGTCAGCAAGACGATCTACCGAAGGTGTCGATCTACCAAAACCTAGAACCGACCTACAAGATGTCTCGAGCTAATCAAATCCAACATCCTATCGACAGTCGCCCTTCGCAAGCAAACTAAAAAACATTACCGTGATAAATTCCTCGAAGTCGCAGGGGATGAGCACCCTGTCTCGGCAACGTTCCTGTCCATAAACCGCTCCATTCGACGAACCGACTTCCTGTTCCATGGTATTGCTCATGTTCATAGAGGTTCCACCTTCTTCCATCGGATTCGATCCAGATCCCTCGATATCCGTCCCATTCGTAGATCCTGCGACGGTCGTATTACGAGTAGTCGAATTCGCATTAGGACCCTCGTCGATCGACGACCCGTTCAAATTCGTATTGTTCGTCAATAGCATCCTAGGAGGACCGATTCGAAAGGAATCGGGCGAACAGGGTGTATAAGAGATTCCGCACATCTCTCTCTCTTGACGAATACACATTAGATAGTCTTGATCGGCCAGAAATCTTCCGTTCGACAAGAAGTTGAAAGTTTTTAAGGTGCCGTTAGAACCTTGGAAGTATTGGAGGCAGCCGGTAGGTGCACGCTGCTCGAAATCTAACTGGACAACCCTCATTTCCCACATTCTCGATCGGAGATTGCTAGGTAATCGGAAGTCCAGTGTCAGGGACTGATCGTCCTCGTCCAAGTCTATGTATACTGGACAAAAAGGAAGAAGAATGAGTCTACAAACGATTGTCTGGCTTCCAAAGAGCTTTGTATCGGAGAAGATGGATCGATTCCTTAACGAAACTTAGTCAGGTCTTTCTAACGATATCGAGGGAAACTCATCGGATGGAAAGTATCGTCTTCCAGCGTACGATATCTATTCTTTTTTCGTACGTACAGCTACAGTTTTGCAGACGAGATTGATTGTCCGGCGTAGTTCGGTGGAAATGCGATATCCGCGAGATTTTAATCGTAGTGAATTCCCCGCAATGATTAATTACACGAATTTAATTTATCAATTTGAAAGCGTTTGATACAAACTGCCGTTAAGCAATTAAGATTTTTCATTCGACCGATCGATCAGTCTCCGATACAAATGCGTAAAGATGGAAGAGAATCTAAAGACGTTGATCGCCTGACGATATTTAATTTTCCCAGTGAAATTCTTTTTCTATCGCCGACTTAGTGATACGAAAGTTATAGCTCCGCCTAGTTGCGTGAAACGTCCTGTATATCGCGTAACGTATCCAACGAATGGTATAAATTCTTCTCGCATAAAATAATTAATTAAAATTGACCTTAATAAAACAGACCGTACAACTTATTTGAATATTTCTGAAACTCTTTTCACCGAGAAAACGAGGAAAGGAATAAATAAATGCGAAGATCGAAGCGCGAGATTGGAGCGCGAAATGAAAAGTTTTAACACAAAGCACAAAGGAACTCTTACTTACGATGCTGACCGCTGTTCCAACCGCACATTTGAAACACGCTCCTGCCATTTCTGATTTCCATGATATCTTCGTCACATACGCCAGTCCTGGGGTTGGGTTGACCCTACAACGATCGATAAGTCTCTTGAATGAACAAGTCGTGCAGTAAATTGCGGTCGATTTTTATCGGACGATCAACATACACGCGTATAGCATGCTATTCGAATACTCGAATCAACCAGTACATCGTGGCCGTCTTTGGTCCGCCATCTTCATCGGTGGATCGAAGAATTCGAAACAAATTAATCGTCCTCGATCAATTTTTCCATCCGAGTATTTCCAATCTTGTTAAATAATTCGTTTCGTTTTATACAGTTTCTCGCAGGCATCTCGTTTGTCGTAATAATTATACGCGAAATATTCCAATGAGACTTTTACTACTTCCGTTAATCGATCACGGTAAAGTAATGGTGGAATACTACGCATTTATCTTCTTCAAAATACAAAAAATGTTAATAATTTCATCGCTTCTTCTATGATTTTCTGTTAACAAGTTTTTATACGAACGAGGAAATGCTGCGATGCACTCGCTTCAACTGATTACTACAACACTATGTCGAAAAGAATGTAAAGTTTAAATCGCAAGCCGCTACGCTAGTACACGGTGAAGCTACGATGGTGTCATTAACCCTCGGGGAACATAGCGCGACCACCACGTACTACCAACCTACAATTATACTCTTTGCAATCTTAATTTTAATCTTCCGTATCGTACATTTTGTCAGGGAGCTTCCGTAAAATAACATCCCCTCATGCTATAAATCTAAATTACAAAGTAAAATTCTTCTGTACAATACTCGTTGTTTCCCTTAAATGTGCATTATAATTTTATCGCGTGATCGTGACACCTCTATCCTAATAAATATAGTTGGCGTTTCGATATTTCAAAATTATTCAAACGAGCCATTGCCTTGCTAAATCATTTAACAATCGACGTAAAAACTCATCCCATTTCGGCTACACGAGAATGTTTCCATCGTCGAGATTACCACGGGAAACACATACTACAGCCGTAATCAGCATCAGCATAAAACATACCGCATCTCGACTGGTAAAGCATAAAAGAAGCGACGGTCTCTCGAAACGATAGCTTCACCCTTAAATAACGCGAGGTTTTAAAAAATTCATCCCCCTCTCTCTCTCTCTCTTCCTCTCTCTCCGTCGACCTCCATCCTGTCTCGCCGTCGACGGTTGCCCGGTTAATTTAAAACGTGGTAATCTTACACGTCAACGTAGATGAATTTTACAAGCGTGTCTAGATCCCCTGGAGACACTCATAAATGTCAACGGAGGGACACTAGCTGGAACAGGGGAAACGTAGATATATATTCGGGTTACTGAACTTTTGCTTGCGTTCTCAATTATGGGTCAATAGTAGCACGCGCCACCGTTCCTGTGGAAGTCGTGCTGCGTGTCCTGGCACTCCAGTAGGTTAGCTTTTTGACACGAACCAACAACGATATCCAAGGGTGCGCGAGGCGTAGCGGAGAGAGACAGAGGTTGTCGCGTACACTAGGAAACCGCGCATGGTGGGGTGAGATCGTAAATGCGTAGTATTCCAGGGGTTAATATGCCGTTAGTGGAGCAAAGAATGACAAAGAGCTGCGTGGCTTACTATGTTGAAATGGACGAAATCGATCCTGAGCTGGCTGACCTGCCTATCGATCTTCTGCACGACTACTGAACAGTTCATGGGCCAGTCAATGAGGTTGGGGAAACCAGGGCTGATCACGTAGGTCAGATTATTCTGCACCTTCTGCTCGCAAGTTGTCGTGACTTGTGACAGGGGAAAAAAGAAAGAAACGAATAAATCGCAAATGGGGAAAGACAAACAGGGGAACGAAGGAAGCAAGGGTTGGAGAAAGAGAGCGAATCGCACGAAGGTGGAATCGGCCAAATAGCGGATATACACCGACAGTCAAGCTCTATTTCTACGCGCACGATAGAACTTGGTGCAGCATAAAGTATCTGTTGTACATTGTGTATATCGATTTGAAAATATTGATCGGGTTTTCGGTGTGTTACATAGCCGGAAAACAACGAATTCGAGTGCGTTCGTGCGGTCAGAAAGCTCGTGTTCTCGTACGATGCGTCGATAACGATTCTTTCGTTCTCTCCTTCTGCCGTGCCATTTTTAAATCTCTTTGGTGCCAGGTGAATCGTCGAATTCGCCGGTGACAGCAATTGGCAGAGAGTCGGAGGCAACGACGATGAGCAAATAAATTTGTCGATTTGAACCGCTTACTTAGAATTCGTTCTCTCTTTATTTGAAAAAAATAATACGGTATGAACCAAAGGAAATAAAAACGGGCACGCGAATGATATTTTTTGGGATAATGTACTATTCTTAACGATTTAATTAGGTGTGTTTTTTATTCTTTGATATTATAAATAATTTTCCTGAAAAAGAAACAAGTAAAAGATTGATACTGCCGTAACTAGTTATCGATAATTATTCGTGGTGTTTTTTTACGTGGTGTTTTTTTACGGCGAACAGATACGCTGGTATTTTTATTGCCATTAGGATTCTGCTTGATAACGGGAAAAAGCAGTTACTATACTCCCACAACAGGGAAACTGTGATAACGGTACACGAATGAATTACGACGCGTGGTACGATACGCGGTACCTGTTTACGTGCGAAACAGGATATAAATTAATGCCAAGCAAGTAGCCGAAACTCGTATGTGGATCAATGGCTGTAGCGGGAAATCGAATAACAGGTATCGGGTATTTTTCCAATCTCTTCGTACTCGAGTACATCGAGAACGACACGTACAAGATATGCGATGTTCAAATCTTGCTCAGCCTGCAACGCGAAATATCTTGACCCTACTGCCTGACTACTGAAAAAAGTAAAAATGGTTAATCAACCTTGGTCAAATGGTAGATTATACTGTCGTAAATAATTCGCGAAGCAGTGAAATTTCGAGTTAAACAAATATGGAATTTAACATTTATCCAGTTTACTAATTTCTTATTAATACAAATACGATTTACTAATTTATTATTAATTTAATTAAATATCTTGTCAAACGTTGTACATTTAGGAACATTTAAGAAAAGCATTCGTTTAAAATCTTGTAAAATGTAATTTATTACGTTGCACAGTACTTCGAATTTGTAAATTGAACATTCAATAGGCTTACAAAATGAGCATATACAGTAAAATAGTAAATTTCATTCGCGTGAGAAAAAAAGCTTTATGCGATAGACTTTTAATGTTACTGAATGTGCTTGCACCGTGAAAATATTCGAGCTGCATCGATTTAAGCACCGTTAAATTGAAATAAATGAAAATCCAGAATCCAACATGGGAAAATTATTGTAGCGTGGAACAAATACGATACAGATTATAAAAATAAGTAATAAACTGAGAAAACGAATATTTATTAAATAGAACGGGAAAATTAAGAGACGTGAAAATAAAAATTATTCGTTTCTCGCGACTTCCATATCAAACAAATTAATATTTTTCATTAACCTTTTACTCGCGCGTTTCATCATTTTTCAGGAAGTTATCTAAAAACCGATCGTTGAAAAATTGAAAACAAGCATTTACGAAAAATATCGACAAGAAAGAAAAAAGTGTAGGAAAGAAATTCTTTATTCTCAAAGAGGAAAATATTTCTCGATATAAATATCTCTAAAAAATATTTCTGGATAGATGGAGCAGTCGCGTAATTAAGATTTAACCCGTACGACGAATATGATATTCATCGGAAGAGTTTCGCGGTTCGAAAACCACTCGGCGAGAATTACAGCGGGTCATTCCAAGAAACTTCGAAATTCCAGCAAACTATTTTTGAGGAGGAGGATTATTAATCGCGGTGTGACGGTCTCGTAAGCGGTCCCAAGCCCCGATAATGAGTTCTCATTCAGCCATTCAGCGGTCGTTTTGGAGTCACGGTGGTTCTATTCAGCTGGCTGCAACCCCGAGGAAATGGTTACCAGTTTCACGTAGACGTTTCTCGCCCTTCTTCTCTCTTGGAAAACAACCAGTGGACGATCTTGAAAAATTTACGGAGCGGTGTCTCTGTCGCCGAACGATGTCTCGTTAAACTCTTAAGAACCTGAACCTGTTTTATTATTTGTATTCTTTCATTTCATTAGTTGCCTCATTTTTTGCTTCTTCTTTGGTCGTTCTATTCTTATATATTTTATATATACGTTACGTATATAAGAGAACAATGGAATTATTACTAACGATAAAATTAAGAAGTGGAATCGGTGGAACTTGTAAGAGAGGTGATAAAGTTAAGAGCGTAATTGAATTGTACAGAGACGTTTGTAAGAAATACTTTGTTGGGATGAAAGGAGAGCTTGGATGTAGAGATTTCTCGCAATTATAATGGTACTAATTCTCGTTGAAAGTCAGTAATTAGATTAAAAATTCATATACCATAAACTATATAACTACGAAGTTTATTTCGTTGCAACGCACAGCAAAGTTTCTTCGAAGCGTTCGATTTTCTAAAACAAGACGTTATATTAAAATAACGCAGCGACAGTCTTTTATTTTCAATTTATGATATTCTAATCTAAAACCGCTTCTGGCGGATACGTTCTGAAACACATCAGATCAAGAACGGCCTATCTGGTAATCAAGGCCACGGCATTCGGAAACTGATCGAGGGTACGTACTCGTTCCTAAGCAATATATTCCATATGCATCGCTCGATGTAAAACAGTTACTCCGATGGTCAGGATGTTAGTGACCGAACTGGTTGAAAAGCAACGATTCCCGAACCAACTGTTCTCCGACCGGTAGGATGATTTCTTTCTCGCGTTAGGTCGATTTACAAAGACATAAAATCGAAGAACATCGAGATCTAATGGAAAGATCGTATCGTCGCGCTATGTTTCTTACGTAGAATCGTTAATGAACGGCATAGTGTCGGAGCTACAGGATTTCCAAAGTGTTTCAAAATATTCAGGCTGTTTCGTTGTACCTTGACCGTTATAAGATGATAAGGAAAGCTTTTGAAATATTTACTTTACTGTTGGCTGCAATTTTATCTTTACGCGATCAATCTGAACGTACTTTCGATAAATATAAATACCATATGTAATACAGCAGAGAAATATTCAAATTGCGAGAGAATTTCATGGACCGAAATTGATGTAAGTACGTTAATATATTCGATGACCGAAAATAAATTTCATAGACCGAGCACGGAGGATTTGGAATGCGCTGGAATCTTATGAATATTTATACAAGCTTGAGAAATTCGGGGTCGGCGTGTCATTTGGGCGACAGCCTTCCTGACTCGACTACAGTATTTCTATAATATTCTGTTTTTCTCAAAATTTCTGTTTTTTTGCAACGATCGTATCATATTAGATGGATATATCGTTAAATATTGTAATATCGTGAAAATATTTATATATAGTTTCGTAATATCGAAACCGTGGAAAGTAATTATACCCTTCAACGTACCATTCCGCTATTTAAAACTGAAAATAAACCACGAACAGACTTACATTATCGAATGTCCGAGCCATATTATTCGATATCACAATACAGCGATCTTCGAAAACATTCAAATTTTCAGGTCACCGAAGTTTCCTCGTCGAGCTCGATTTAAAATCAATATATCACGGTCTACAAGACGATATGAACTACCACTCGCGAGCATTTAATGCGCTTCGAAGACGTCGGTTATATCGATATAAAAACAAGAACGATTCTTAATAAAAGAACGATCTAATAATTTATCACGGTATCGTAGAAAAAAAAAGATAATTCTCTTTTCGAAATCGAGTGACCGAGTCGCATGATCGAACGAAAAAAAAAAAAAAAAATTTACAAAGTGTTTTGACCTAACCCCAACCTAACCCGAATCACGAGCGTGTAACGAAGTTTGCATAGGATGCGGCGCGAGGTATCCAAAAGGTTTTCCTTCCGTATCCAACACAATATCGTCAACGAAACACATCATGTACGCAACAAGAAGAGTCTATGCAGTTATCAAGTTATCCTGAAAGTAAGCACGTGCACACAATAAAAGAAGTACCGGCGTTTGTTTCACGAGTTTGCTCACGTATCACGTTCTCCTCTAAACGAGCAGCCGCTCTTCCGTAAAACGCTATACACATTTGATACGCGAGTCGCCGAGCAATCGATCTGAATTCTATCAAAATGATACCGAATAATATATGCGATATATGTATAGCGTAAATACGAAGACACGCCTGCACGTTTCTAGTAATTGCAAACACGAAACCTCACTGTACAACGACTATTGCGTTATTCGAGAATTCCCTCGTCTTACCGATCGTGTCTGTCTTGATTAATTCAGGTACCGTCGTGGTTCAATTTAAAATCCGATTCCTCGCCGGGATAAAACTCGCAAGGTTCCGAGCGAACAGCTCGAGCGAGAACTACTTGTTTGTAGCTCTGGTAATCTCTATGAAAGTACGAGAAAAAGAGAGAAAGAGAGAAGAACGCGAGTTTCCTTCTCGCAACAGGATCTTAACGGGTAATCGCCCGACGCCTTCGAAGGCCATCGTCGAAAAAGAAATTGGCGGAAAGATCGGACGAAACGCGACTTGTTATCTGGGACGCGCGACCGAGATGGCAACCAATTAAATAACTGTATAACTTGTGCCGTACGTTCTTCCTTGGCACGCGAACTCGTAGCAAGTGTTCCTCTCGTTCCTCCAGTTTCTCTCGCGTACTCTTTCACCTGTTTCTTTCCTCTGCACGCTCGGAAACGGAGGCGCACGTTCCTCGAGATCATTCCTTCGGACGTGCACGCTGTCTCCGTGATACCGTTAGTTAAAACCGCCGCACGATCTAACCGAATCGTCGACGACGACCTTGGAAACCCGAGAGCAACCCGATTAATCCGAGGAATAGGACCTTTACAGAGGTACTTGTTGAGGGAATCTAGAGATAAACAGCGAGTAATCCGTTGACGTCGATGTAATTAATTGGATGTCGCTTTAGTTACATGGCTCGCATTATACCGAGTGATAGATAGGAATATTTAACCTTTCGTTGGAACACGCGACTTACAAGTACCTAGACGATCGGTATCATTTCTGCGATATTGTTTAAGAATGTCGCTCTCTATGCGAAACTTGAATTGAACGCGTTCGAAGGTCGTAGAGTTATTTATGCAGAAAACGAACGAATTTCTTCCAAATCGGCAACACAATTTTTCCGCTCCAGTTTTTTTAACGCTTGACGTGAAACAACGATCATTCAAACGATTTAGTGAAAATTATCAGATCCTTTTTATCAACAGCGGTATTAAATAATAGGATTAAAATCATATATCTCGTCAAACGACGTGCAAAAACATCGCGTCGCATTTATCAATTTCGTTCCCCTCGAGGAAACCATCTTTTCCCTGTCCTTTTTTATCGCAAATTACGCTACATTTCGTGTTTATATATCATGAGGAAAGTTTCCAACCTGAAAGTGGTTAAAATCTTTGAGCAAGTTCGGTCTATCAATGTTAATAGAAGAGCGCATCGCGTGGTAAAGTTTCGTGCACGATATCCGTGAAATGTTCATGCGAAACGAGTATGCGGAACGCGTAAGTGCTTTCATACCGAAGACTGAGCAATTTACGATTGACAGAACACGACGTGGATGGAAACAGACGGCGTAAATCGGATATATATCATTTTTGTACAGAGTCAAGTCCACGTAACCGTATTGCGAAATCTGTACCGAGAATTACGTCGCGTGTTGCTCAGTCGCTCGTGTAACGGGACTTATGAATGTTAAAACGTAGCCAAGATTAAAATTCAGTCGCCACGGTTTACACATGGCAAATGTACCAAAGCAATATCGAACTAGATACGTTTAGAGAAAAAGCTTGTTTCAATGGTGTCGCTTTTCTAGTAAATCCACGATACGGTGCCGTTATTAACATTTTTTTATCGGATTAACGTAAGAATCTGAGAGCTGTCGCGATGAACATTGTCCGTAGAAAACCTTAGAGAAAAATCTTAGAAAATCTTAACCTAGAGAATTTTTTCATTGAACGCAGATTTAATTACTCTCGTCCGAATACCCAACTTCGTATATTCTCACGAACGGGACGGGCCTTTCGTCCTTTGAAACTCTTAAAAAGAAAGACACGTACAAATATCTCCACTTTAAAATTTAACGATGTACCCTGGACGCGTATCAACGGTGCGCTGAAAAATGACGTCGTGTATAAAAAAGAAAGAAGAAGATAATATACAAAAAAGCAACGAATCGTGGGGGATGAAGAGAAAAAGAAATTAATTGCACGGGGGAGCAACGATCGTATCAACAAATTAGCAGTCACGGGGAACGGGCGCAAATCCCCGGAAATTTAAACGCGTTCACGCACCGATCCTGTATTTCCCGGCTATAAAACTTCCACCACGCTGAATTTATGAAACGTTCGCACACTGGGTGAACCGGGAATAACAGGTTATAGCTTGGAGGTACTTACATATGCAGCATACGCCGAAACCGAGCGCGCACCGTCCATTCGACTTTCCTCCTTGAATGCGACACTCATACGTGTTCATGCATATGCCCCGTCGTCGTTTGTCCTGCGATAGGCACTCCTCTTGCACCGGGGTGGGAAAGAAGTTCAGAACTACAAGGAGGTTACAAACGAAAAGTCGAGCAAGATAACGAAACCGAGATAGCAAACCGCAAACTGGAGCAACACTGTCGATAACGGGATAATAACACGGTCAGCTACCACACCTTCAGCGAGATTTTCGTATTTTTGACAAGAGGGTAGAAGAAAAATGAATGCTAGTGAACGAAGTAATTACGAACATATGATTAGTCCTTTCGGCGGTATGGCTGTGTATGTACAATCATGCAGCCATCTTTTTCTCCTCTCTTTTTTTTTTTTATTTTTTGTTACGACTATACTATTTAATATTATTTTTGACATTAGGTTAGTTGTATTTAAGAATTTGGTCAAGTTCCTTATTTCGACTATACGAAAGACATATCCTTTAATGCCGGTTCTATCTAGGCCAAATGGATATCGGTTTGTTATCTAGTGAGTAAAGTGTGATCGATTTTTGGTCTAGAAAATCTGTTACTTGTCGAAATTGTATAGTTGATTTGGTAATATGGAAGAGCTGTGAAATACGAAGGGACTAAGTTATTCCACCGTGCCTCCCGCTTCATCATCAGGATCTTTAGTATGCGATTGGTTAAATCTTCGTAGTGATGATTACTCGTGGAAAAACGTTACGAAGATCTACCAATGTTACCCCAGTTTACGGTACGTACAAAAGAAACTGGTTCGCCAGTGTTGAAACGTGTTTCTTTCGTCCTTGCAATCTGAAGAAAGTATAGCGATGATAGGGAAAGAATGGAAAGAAGAAGAAAATAGAACGCTGGAAAGAAAGATCTGCTTTTTTAACCCATTCGCTACAGCTGTCTCTGTGGAAAAGTAGTCGCGCGATACGTCTGTACGAAGTTTATACGTAGAATGCGACCAAAGTTACTTTTATTTCCTGAAATTTTAAGCGATGCAACGCAATTCCAAAAATTTTCCTTCGATATCTTTATCCGTTTTCTCGCGCACTAACAGAGTTTGAACAACCCCTTCGAACCAGCGTTCGAGTATTACGTTAAGTATTTCATCACGAACAGTGGTGATTTAACGCGAACAAGAAACGTTTCCTCCGCGGTACATTTGTAATTCATGAATATTGTAATTAACGTTATACAGGTATCACACCTACGCGTGGATTGTGTGACTCGACATTCGAGTAGAGACGCATTTTGTTCCGAGTCAGAGCAATCAACACACGATGATGAACACGCAATTACCGCAGTAATTAATTCGTCGGTCTTTGGTTTCTCCGCGGTGGAAGGACTATCGAGTTACTCTTACTTATCGTTACTGATTGCCAATTAACGCTTTGCGGGATACACTCATAGGAATTTGCATAAGTAGTGGGATTTGCCAACTAGAATTTGACGAAATGTACGGGATAATCGGTAATGGCTAGTATCGTCGAATTGATTTGTTCGATAAGAAATTTAATTCTGCTAAATATTCCGTGTATTAAAGATTAAAGATCCCTGTGAATATTTAACTAGTGTGGGCACCGAGATAATATTTCAATTCAAATATTAAATTTACACGTTGTATTTCACGTTTATTTGTTCTCTTCCCATTTAATAACCCTGAATATTTTAGCTATGATTATAATCGTTACAGAGCAAGTGATAACTAATTTACTTATAAATATCAAAGCTGATTTTAATGATAATATTATACGCTGTATGTATGTATTTTAATTGTCGTTGGATTAATTTTCGAGCGACCAGCCAATACATATTTAATCTCTATAAATAGAAAGTAGAATAAAAGCTACATCTATTTCGATAATCAAATTTTTAATGCTATTATTGTAATTTAAATGTGACGAATAAGGGCTTATATCGAAGATAATATAGAGAATCCGTAAAGAAAAAAGGAGAAAAAGAGAGAAAGAGGGAAATTCGAGTGACGCGATCGTTAACCGGTTCATTCGTTTTATTCGTGATTTTGAGAAAACTATGCGCCGTCACCGTGCACCACGATAGAATGCCATCTCTTCCCCCCCAAAAAAAAGAAAAAAAAAACCAGCTCCGTAGGCGGCGTAGGATTGGAGGAAACACAAATTCCGGTGCAGACACGGGATGTAGCGTTGGTCCGAGAACGTCTTAGCGGACACAAAAGAAACACGAAACGGCACTCCGAGAACTTACCCCTGGAGATTGGGTTTCCGCTCAAATCGAATCCATCGGAAGGTTTCTCGATGGTTTGGCCCGGCCAGAGATTCAAGCCGAGCAACGACCATTGTTGCGTGTTCGATGGAAAAACGATCAGAGTGCAAACACTGGATGACAACCACGACAAAACACTCCACTGTGGTTGCGACGCGAACGCAACGTTTGCGAGTAAAATCAGTCGAAGAGAATAGATCGCGAAGCATCTGAGGATCATGTTGGACATCGGGGAGCGCGCATTCGCGCGCCTCGCAACAAGGATACCTTCAAAAGTACATCAGCGGAAGACGATGACCGACTGACTGGCCTTATAACAAGCTACTCAGGTACGGCAACACGTGTTGGACCCCTTCTGCTACGGTTACTATTGCCGCGTTTACCGCTACCGATCCCTTTGATCGCGAACATCCTCTACAACACGCCGGATCTCATCGATTTAACTCGATTAGATCGATGTAATTACTCACCTACCTTCGAATATAATATCAGCCTGATATTAACTTAACCTATTTTTCTGTCATACTTAGCATGAATTTAATCGGGATTTTTTTAATTAATTCCAACTTGCAAAGCAAATGACGAAGCGCCATTTTTCCAAACTTTTCTAATTTTAATCAGGAAAGATACTCTCCAGCCGGCCCGGTAAATCATAAAACTTATTACCAACGTCTTTCCAGAAACTGGATATTCTTCCAATTTGTTTTACCATTTCCTTTCAATTTATTTTTAATTCCCTCCATTAACTAAGGCATCCTAATTAGGATGTTTCCTCAAAGTTTTTCAATCTCCTTCGGATTTTGTTGGAGAAACTCGGTTTCGATGCTTGGAAAATCCTTTTAATGCGCGCAAATCGAAATATCGTATTTAATGGCAAATAAATTCTAATAATTCTGTATCGATAAATATCGTGCAGAGATTTATTTATTGACACCCTTAACACGACGGAAAAAGGTTACAAAGAGCATTCGAGCGTGTTTCGGATTAAAAACAATTCCAACTTTGAAATTGAAAACTGAAAGAGTATAAAAGATTCAAATTTCACAAAGTTGTGACATAGTTTCTCAGTACCCGTTTACAAAGGCAAACATACCAAATAGCTTTTCGATATTTTTGATCTACCGATATATCTCAACTAAAATATTGGAAAACTTTGTCGCGAGCATAGTAGCTCGGTAAATAATGTAGAGCTTTCGAATACGATTTTTCGCATCTTTTCTAGAATTTTATGAAAAATTGAATAACGAATGTATTATACTATCATACATTCATATTTATATCTGTCTAATGAACGTATATACAAATTTGTTGCTACGACGTAATCGATACTACGAAATACAATATTTTAACGGCATTATAAAAATTTACATCGCTTCTATCGATAAGAAATTCAAATTGAAAACAAATGTAAGGAAGAAATGAAAGGGAACAGAAGAAACCTCTTTGATGTTACTTTTTTCTATATGTATTAACATCTAGAAATAGAATTTATTATTTATTTTATTTTCGTTTCAGATGTATAATTTATTTAAATATATACATATTTAACAGTACTTTGTAGCATGATTCAACAGCGGTTTTCATTCAAATTGATTTAAAAATGGAAGCGTACATCATTGACTTTGTCGGTATACATACGCATAAATGTATATATTTATCGGGTGTTGTAAAAACAGGAAAAAAATTCACGTTGGTAATAAAGTTTTCTACCAGCAATTAATTACCGAACACGACCTCTATATGCAGGCCAGTCATGCGCAGATCTTTGCTCGTTGAATATTTCTTTTTCGATATGGCTACCGAAAGGTTTTGTCGAAAACAAAATTAAAGAAGCAAAAATCTACACGGACAGAATTACTGAATATGATCATCGTGCATTGGTAATTCGGTAAGTCAAGCTTATTCTTTTTATTTCGATGTTATGGGAGGTTATAATTTAAGGGTAAAGTCGTCGAAAGAAATGAAAAAAAAAATAGCAGTGTAAAAGGGAGAATTAATTAAAAATCAAGGGTTCGCCATTTGGCTATGATCGCTTGATTGCCAAAAATTAGCGACGCGAGTGAAAATACCACTGTATTATATTTTTATGGATTAAATCGATCGAACAGCCTTTTGGTTACCTGTATTACAGGTTGTTCCGAAATTTTCATCATGATTTTGTTATTCCTATTATGTTATTAGCAGCATAATTTGTTTAAGCAAGCACCGCTTAATAAAAAGACACACATTGTTTATATAAGTCTCGTTTATTCTCCTATTAACAACAAAACTCACAGCTTTATTCGTATTAGCTGTGTTCATTCTATATATAACATGATTTTATTTCAACCTGAATGGCTATGTTTTTCTCTTTTTATTATCAGTCGCAAAGTAATTTTAAATATTAACTTTGTGTGATGTTAGTGTCTTTACATGGTGCACTTTGTTTAATGTTTTGTGGTACTTGTGTATCCTGGAAACATTATTGGAAATATGAGGTTTCCTTTCTATCGGTAAGTAGCTAGGGATTGATTCCTATATTCCAAAAAAATTATAAGTAGTAGTAATAGTAATAATAATAACATAAATTACTTCTTATTTAAAAAAAACAAATCTCTTTTAATATGAATTCCTTTAGGAGCCCAATTACTTTTTAGAGTTGTTAGCCTAAATATGTAAGTACATATATAAAAATTGATTATATTATGAAGTGTGTTATAAGAACTTGTTTAAAATATATTTAAGTATTTGTGTTGTATTTTCTGTTGCTGAAATTATCTATTCAGCAATATTTTACAGCACTTATAAGCAGTTAGCATTAAGCTATTTGCTTTCAAATATAAAGTTATAATAAACCTATTTAACATAAAATTTACTCGATGGAAACTTCACATTTAAATAATATTATATGTGTATATAAATTGTTTAAGTATTATAGTATATACAACATTAAATGGGTAAGTATAGTTTTTTTACATCTGTAGCTTTATTATAAAAAACTTTGAAAAAAAATAAATCACAAATGATTAAATGAAATTGCTGCTGCAGGGTTGGCTTATAAAATAACATTATTATTCTGTGAATATATCGTTTCTACAGATATTAGCGAGCATTGACTATATGTATATTACTTTTATAATTTCAAGTTTTCTTTAGAGTAACTATATATTTGTTTCCAATTTATTATTTATAATTAATCAAGAATGTATTTTTCTATACTATTAACTTTATGTACTTTATAGTAATTGTAGTGCAATTAACTAATTCTTATACTTTTATGCCAGCCCTAATGCTGCATTGTTATCGTTCTCAAACATGATAGCACTTTTATATTTTCAGAAAACTCGGCAACAATTTTTCATAGACGTGGTTAACCATGCAAAACTTTGATGATCTGGATATAGAGGGACGCAATCCCTCTCATTTATCTGAAGCAGATAAAGAAAAGGTAATGCGTAATAGGAATTGTTTGTAAAAGATATTGTTATTTATTAGAACCTTAGATATATTGTAATACACATTTGCTAAAGTTAGATACATACAACATATCTAATCCAAAGCGGAATTCGCAAAGGAAATCTGTGTTTCTATAATAAAAAATCTTCTACTACTTTCATATCCAAATTAATGTTATATATTTATATTCTGTGATATGTTATTTGCCCATTCTATAAAGTGTTTATATTTCACAGGAAGAATATGATCGAAAACGTTTAATGAGGAGCAGTGTCACTGCCGAAGATGGCACTCTCAGACCTGTATATTCTGAGACAGAAGATGGTGATATATGGTGTCATATCTGTAATATTGCTCTATTTGGAGCTCATAAATTACTAAATCATAATATGTGTAGTCGTCACAAAATGAAATTAAACGAATGGCCATACCCAGTATTGTTATGGTCCAAACGGTCAGATATTGTGAAAACAGCCCCACCTGTTCAATCGACGGCTATTGGTGATGGCTTGGCACCTGGTGAACCAATACCGCCTGGCATGGAAGATCAAATAACTAGAACAACTACGATTCAGATGAGTCTGGATCGACATAGAAGTTCACCGCTTGTTGGTCTTGAATATCTGCTTGAACTGGTTGACAATGACTCTTGTGAACCCAGTTATACATGTGTTTTGTGTGATAAACGAGGTGATCCTCGCACTGTTATGGCTCACATTACCAGCTATAATCACAGAATAACTTATCTAAATAGACATTTTCCAACAATATCGCGAGCAATTACGGAATTACCGCGTACTCCTAATTATAAGCGTGGAGCTAATGAAATATCTGTGTTAGTGGCAAAGAAGATCGAAGAACGATTTGGAAGATTACAACCGCAGTTGGTCGACAAGAATCAATTCGAAAAGAGTAAAATGCAATACATCAAGAGGGTCTATCAGGACTATCATTTTAGGTAAGTCATGATATTTATCTTTCCACATTTTCGGCTTTCTATACGGTCGAACATTATACGAACATCGGTTCGCGTGATTTTACGAATGTTTATGAACGTGATTCAACAAGGTGCGCGTTAATGATCTTCGTAATTTAATTTACTTTTCCTTTAAATCAATGGCTGTTTCCTACGTGCAGGGAAACGCCAGAATTAACATTTATGGATGTTTACGATGTGCGATGGGTAACGAACTTTGAAGAGAAGATGGCAGAAATGACTGGTAATAGTAGTTCAAAGAAAGGTGAGTATATGACAATCTATATCTTCAATGTACATCGTTTGCGTATTTACAAGTATTGAATCGTTCAATAATCTTGTATTAAGATTCTCAACCTGCCAATGAGAAGCAAGACAATAAACATAAAAGTGAAGATAAGAAAAATGAAAAATCATCGCCGAAGAAAACAGACTCGAAGTCAGATACTACTAAATCGTAAGTTAATGCTTACCTTTGATTACAAATTGTGTATATAATATTTTGATTTAACAGGATTCGTTTAATGTTTTTGTCAATATTTAATTTTTGACATTTTCTTCGTTTAAATAAATTTGACGAGTAATATGATAATCCAGAAACAATATAAATATATGGAATATGATCATATGCCTTCCTTCGTTAATAAAGCCACTCAAAATCAAGTGTTGAATTAATGTTTTGTCTTTTTTTAGGGGTTTCAAGATCCGTATTCTCACAAGGGATAAATTAAGTATTCGTAAACCCCTAGATAAAGACGAAGAGAACGTGAAAAAGTCCCCCAAACGCCCCTCCGACGAGACGAAATCTCTCTCGTCGCTTTCGAGCATATCAAGTAGCCCATCGCCATCGCGTTCGAGATCACGAACACCTATTCGTAATCGTAAAGCCAGTTCAGTAGATAAAAGTGGGAAATATCGTAGTAAATCGCGATATTCGCGAGATCGTACGCGTTCTCACACTCGTTCACGTTCGCGTTCCCCAGAACCTCTTAGGGAGCGAGATAAGTGGGACAAATATCGAGAACAAATCAGACGTGCCGAAGAAACTCTTGATCGCGCGTTGAAGTTCCACGAGAAAAACCCAGAAAAGCATCCATCTTATCCCGACGAATGGAAAAAGTTTTGGAATAGGCGATATAAAGAATTACAAGCCGAAGGTAAAGATCCAAGCAAGCATGACTTTAAACCGGAGTGGATCGAGTTTTGGAATAAACGAATGCGGGAAATTCATAATGAACAGCTGCAACAGCGGAAGGAAGAGATCAGGAAACGATTGGAATTGCCGGAAGATAAGCCACCGGAAAAATGGATTCCATCGAGCAGGCGCGACAGATCGCCTAAAAGAAGTCGCCATCGTGTGGAGAGCGATGACGAAGTGGAGTATGTCGGTACGAAAACGATAAAGACGGATTATTATGATCGTCATGACATTAGAGAACGTGATTACGCTTACTCTTCATACATACGTGGAAGAGGAAGCATGTATAGAAGCACTTATTATCCTCGGGGAATTCCACCACGTACCAGACCGATACATTACGCGACACCATATCCGGTAACAGACAAGTCTCCGAGCCCTATACCAGACGAGGTATTGACCGAGGATTTAGAAGTTGTCGGTTTATTGCGATTACTTACTGCACTAGAGGGTCAGTTAGGTTCTCTTGGACCAAAGATAGTATCCCTTCTTTCGAAAGCGTTAGCAGCGGAAAAAGCGAAACCTAATTCTGCCGAGGAATTACTGTATGACGAAGAAGTGTGTGTATTGTTTGAAACAGTTAAAGAAAAATTAAAAGGCCAATTATTTGCGGGAATGATAGAAAAAATGGCCATAACGCCAACAAAAACCGCGATACAAAATATTGCTCAATTGCTGCATAAGGCAACAGAAAGCAAAAAGAAAATGGAGGAGGAGAAAAAGAAGAAACACGAACTAGAAGCTGCCAGATCGACGAGCTATATGCCTAGAACAGCTATCTACCAAAGGCCGGTTGAGATAATTACACCCGCCATTAAGTCCGAACCCGTTAGCGTACCTGGTGTCGGAACTGTAGATAAGGTAGCTATAGCTCAACAGATAGCAGCTGCTTTGGTAGCTCAAGGTAGATCTAACGTATCGCAAGAAGAATTAGAAACTCTCATTAACGCAGTTGTAGGAATGGCTGAGGCATCTAAAAATTCTGATAAACCAGTAACTACCGCAGATTTCGTTAAAGGACTATCAAGTGGAAATAATACTCTACCTGAGACTACAACGCATGCTGCACCTACTGTTTCAACAACGGTGGATACAGTTGAACGCCAAACTTCCAGAATGGAGAGTTTATCGGATTCGGACTTGAAATCGCTTTTACAGAATTTTAAAGACCTAACCACTCAGGAACAACACGGACTTATTAATTTTTTAAAGAAGTTAGAAGTAACCGACCCAGTTCGAGTAGAAAAGTTAAGAGCGTTTGTTAATTTGGGCATGACGTCGGTAGCGTCAGCAGTACCAAAAATAAAATCTCCAACGCCAGAAAAAGTGGAGATTACGTCTAAGTTGAATAGGAGTATTTCTCCATTCTCCGGACGTAAGGCAAATCAAAATCTCGTAGAGGAGGAAGATAAATGGAAACCTAAGATAGATATGTTCGCGAACGATGACGAGGAAGAACAACAGATTAAAAATGACAATGACGATAAACAAAAGACGAAGTTAGATTTGTCAGATGATGATGATGATTACACGTTTGAAGATATATATAAAGCAGCGGATAAAAATGTTAGTGAGAATGAAAAAGCAAAGAAAAAGTCACGAGCGTTTTCGAAATCATTGTCGAATTCGCCGCGATCATGGACACGCTCTCACTCACGTTCGAGGTCACGTTCTCCCGTAAGATCAAAGGAATTAACGAAAACTAACGACCCAAATGCGATTTTAAACGAGACGAAGCGACTGATAGCTAACATAATGGGTGATCTTCCAAACAAATACGTGCCAAAATCGCATCTACCACTCGGAAACGATAATTCTGAGAAAAATATGGCGAAACCGGTAGATTCAATGTCTAACACATCAACAGCTGCAATGCCGAGTTTTTATAATCAAGAATATGTTCAAAATAATCAACAATCTTGCTCCCGTCCACAAGGACCTTCTTTAAGTTATCCAAACATGTCCAATCAACAATTCCAAAATTATCCTCAACAAGTTTATAGTGGTAATCAAGGTTACATGGACAATAGTTATAATTATCAAGGATACGGTGGTCTAGGGAATCAGGGTCAATACAGTGGACCGTCCATGACATCGAATCAATATCCGACTCAACAAAATTACGATACATCAGCTTACGTTGGATCGGCCACGGCTCATTCTTCCAGTTATTCACAGCAACAACAACAACCATACGGAAATTACGTGCAACAACAGCGTTTCTATTAACGTGACATTCGATTTACAGGCTAATCGAGAATATACAGAAATTTTACATAATTGTAAAGCTATTTACAATTGTTAAGGGATTTTTACCTTAGACACTATTACAGTGTCTAATGTGAATGTTTAAATGTTACTAGTTCAAGAACCCTAATCAAGATTTAGAGATGATCAGGATCCTGTTGAGTTTATAATTTAACAGAATTGATGTAAATACGTTTTAATGTAGCGCTCTTTTTCACTACTACGTTAGTAGAGTAACTTTTTCACTACTATGCCAATCAGAAGTACCCTGATCATTTCTACAAGAAAGAAAAAAGGTTAATAATACGCTTATTTCATTGTCACAGGACTTCCCGATATATTTCACATTTACATTTGTCGTTTCTCTTCGTGCAGAAAAATTTATTTCCCCGTCATTTTTTATACGTTTATAATCGCGCATCTCGCCCTCGTCGGTAACGAGAAAATTAAATACAAAAGAAAAAAAAATACAATGAAATCTTTCTTAAAGTGTATCGCGTACAGGCGTGGAGTGAGTGTTTCTAAAGATGGAGTGTTTTTAAAAAAACGATCGATGTCAACGGGACGAAAGTAAGTAAAGAAAAAAAGAACTTGAAACGAAAAAACGACTACTTTATACTACAATTTTGTTATGCTAATTTTAATTCGATCAATTGTTCATCGTTTTATAATTTAGCAGTTTCAGATACGTGTGATAAAATATCAAAGGAGTCGAAAGTAATGATGTTATTTTTACAAGCACTTTTAATGTTTAAAAAAAAAATATATATATATATATAATATCAAGGGTAACTATATGTAATTTTACAGTAAAAAAGAAGAATTGTAAAAAGCATTAGATTAAATGAGTAAACTATAATCTTCATTTGTAAATACTTTTAAGCGTGTAAGTTCTCCATGTATCCGCAAAACTACAAAGATACAAAAAATCCTTAAACTCGGTAGTGGTACTAGTGAGATTAAAGCACATAAGTTTAATTGTATAAAGAAGGAAAAAAACACATAAACGAGTTATATTTCTTCTTATGTTTCGCATTTCTATTCTAACAAATACTACAAAAAAGGCAAACAAAAATTACGCATTCCAGTCTTCATAAACGAATAGGAATCTGACTTGGACACAGAAATAATCGATATATTAATACCATGTGGCTGCACAGTGCACACTGACTAGAGAGTTACAAAGATTTCGGCTATTTCGTGCCTATCGATGCACACAGAGTACCATGTGTCGTATCACAACGAATCGTATAATTATATATATATATGTATATATATAATTATATTAACACATATAATTATATACATACATATATATATATATATATATATTAATCAAAGCTCACAATGCGGTTCGTACAATATTTACACGTTTCTTTACAGACTTTATCGGAACGTATTAAAAAATTGTCTACTTCGGTACGAGACCTCTCATCTTTGGATAAACCGGCGCTGGGATTTGAGGGATCTTTCCAACGCTTTTAGGTCGTATTTTCGCGGATTGTAAACGTGGTTTCGATCTAAGTTTCGCACTAGACGCATCGACGTCAATGTCTCCTTCGTCTCGCAACGCTTCTTCGAGAACAGCTTGAATCGTAGGTGCGATAGCGGGTCCTTGATAGTCTAGCGTTGTTCTAGCTGGCATATCTAGGTCTAGATTCAATATATTTTCACCCGCATAACGACTACCTCCTCCCATGGCTAGAGCAATTCGGGCATATTCGGAGACTGGCCTACGGGCACCAGGAATCGACGTGGGTCTCCTTATCAAGTCTACGCTGGATGGTTCTGTTTCCTTTACTACCCAACCGTCTTCTTCTTCGTCGAGGTGAATTCTCGATAGGATCTTATTCTTCTCTTCGTCGGGAATGAAATTCTCGATTATAAGATACTTTAGTTTTAGTTCCTTCATTAGCTCGTGTTGAGTTTGTTCTAAGTCTCTTCTGTCTCTGTTGAAGTCGTTAGTGACGTCTTCGAGTTCCTGCTTGAGAACTTGTAACTTATTGAAACATTTCCTGAGCTTCCTCGACTTCACATCCACTTCTTGTTGCAAGTTCGAATAAGTTTCTTTCACGCCTAGCATAGTTAGCTCTTCGTCCTCCAGTTTCTGTTGCATTTCGACCTCTCGTTTCTTTCTCTCGGCAATTTCCGCGGCTTTCTGTTCCAGTGTTCTCTGTTGTTCGTTAGTATGGTCAATGATATTCTTACCACCGCAAAGCATCTTACTTTCCAAATCCTTTATTCTCATTATGAGTGCCTCCGTCTCTTGCTTCTCGGCTTTCAATTGTTCCGCAATTAATTTCTTATCCGTCTCTATTTTATTATCCTCTCCCCGACTGTCTTCCGCTTCCGACTCTGAGTCCATGGCTTCGTCTCCCTTCTTTCTCTTCGATTTCTTCTTTCGTCTCTGCACAGTGCCCTTTTGCGCCAGCTTCTCCTTCAATCGGCCGATCTCTTCCTGATACTGTCTCAATAGCGCGTCCTTCGGATCTTCGTTTATTTTTGGTTTGTTCTTAATGTTCTTCGCTCGATTCGCGTACCGTAACGTTGTCAAAGACTCGTCGTAATTGTAACTAGCGGGCCCAATGTTTGCAACCATGATGGTCTTCGAGTTACCACCTAAAGAGTCCTGCAGCAGCCGCGTTAACTTGGAATCTCTATACGGCACGTGCGTTGTCTTCCCGTCTACCAGAGCCGAAATTACATTTCCTAGTGCCGATAAGCTCAAATTGATTTTACTGGCTTCCTTGAGTCTCTCGCCAGAGGCTCCAGTCTTGCTTTGCCTTTCACTGCCCGCGAGATCTACCAGGTTCAAACGACCGACCCTAATCCCACTGCTATCATCAATCGATCCCATTTCAATAGTGATCAAAAATATCGCGTGCGACCTGGAACTATGTTCGTTCATATTCGTCGCGCCAATGGTTCTATTCTGATTTCCGGTGTTCATCAACTGCTGAATTTCAACGGCGCTCTTGCACACCGACGTGGATAGGTCTTTAACGAATACACCAGTGTCTGGTTTCTCCTTCAACTCGAATCGAAGACTCTGATCGGGCTGCAAAAGGTCGCGAATCTCTTCCTGATATATTTCAAGGTAACTAGCTCTCACCAGATATTGCATGTTCTCTGATCTGCCTATGTGATTAAAAATATGCTCGAACGATCGTGGAATTACACCGCGTCTCTCGTGATCGCTCTTCAGGCCCTCCATGGTGTACGTTTTGCCTGTTCCGGTTTGACCGTAAGCGAAGATGGTACCGTTGAAACCGTCAAGAACCGAGGATACCAGTGGCCTGACCGTTTCCTCGTAGAGGTCTTGTTGGCTGGAATTCCAGTCATAGACCGCATCGAACGTGAAAACTTTCACATTGTCGGTGGAAGGATCGTCCCGCGGATGACGAATCTCGACCACTCCCCTCGAAGGGAATACGTCGACCACACGCGTATAACCACGGGCTAACTCCTTCTCGTCCATCGGTCTGCAACGCACGACCACCTGGACGCGCTGGGTCACGACGTCCGCCGAGCCGCTCGTCTTCATGCTCTTCTTTTTCCAGGTTTTCAGCTGGTTGTCCGACTTATCCATGTTGACGGCTGATACGACTTCACCTGAGAAAAACGCAACGGTGAGACTCTGGACTCGAGCACGCATGCAACTACTTTGCAAAATCAATACTTAATCACATTCGACCCATTGCAAAATCGGTGGAATTGTGAAATAACCGTATCGTAAAAAGTGATAGTTGATCTTGTAAAGAAAACGGATAATATCGTGTTTTATGAATTAATAAAGGTTTTATGGAAGCAACGTGACGTCTCGTTTGTTTAATTTTACGATTGTACGTGTACTTCTTAGCAATTGTTGCCGTTAATGGAAAAGTGACGAACAAGGCGCCGGTTGACGTAACTGTTTGTACTTGCGTGATCTTTAGTGTGTAGGAGTAGTGTGTAGGATCCGCTGCATGGTCGTTGATTAATCGAAACACAATTGTTTTATTCCGCCGACGAAAATTAAGTATCCGTTTCTTCGTTAACGACAAGGAGCGAGAATACTCGTAAGCATCTCGTAATTCACGCATATTCCGATTTCTTTTTAATTACGAATTAGAATTAAGCAGAGAAATCGTAAAAATTGCGTTGGAATGCGGCCGCGACTTTGTTAACGTTTAGCGAGAAACTTTCTTGATTTTTCGAAGCATTCTTTGACTAGATGCTCTGTTATTTTTAACGGGGAAAAAAGAAACGAAAGTACGTACACGTAGTACACCTTAACCAAACATCGCGTGACACGTTCTACATAAATGTCGGGACTGTATATTTTTCCAACAATACACACTTACCTTCTGAAGTTTCTCAAGCAACAAGCGTACGCACGTACAAGACACGTTACTATAAAGGTACGACGATTTTTCGTCGTATCCGCATGTTACCCTTATCCGCAAAGTATTGATCCATTATTTGCTTTCTAGGATTTACACTAACGCGCGCTCTTTTTATTTCCACTTGTTCGAACACTTCTAATTCGTGGGTTGGTCTGAGTTCCTCCTTTAATCAGAGCACGATGCTCGAACGAATCATTAGAACGGTTGACGATGCATTGCGATAAAACGCAGAAACAACCGCATCGTATTTTGACAGGAAAAACGTATTACAATCAAGCGTGCGCACTCAACTTCCCTCACTCGTTTCCACGGACTTACTGAATCGATCTCTCGTTTAATCACTGGATATATTTCTCAAGATAGTCGTGTCGATGTTGGTATACGAAAGTTTGTAGAAAGAAATTTACTTTATCGACGAATCGCATTTTCATTTTTTTAAAACCTTGAAGGAAACAATAATGTTGGTATAAGTTATTTAATGACGTTGGAAAAGTTAATCGATATAATATTATCTGCAGAATACTATGATAGTAAAATAATAACTATTTTTATATAATTTTGTGTTTTTTTAATTAAAATATGTGAATGTGGTCGCATATATATGCACATGTATACATATATATATATATATATATAACTGTTGTATTCGAGAATTATTACGTTATGTATAACAAATATTTCACGTTTGGGAAATATTAAGTAAATTTCCCAAACGTAAATATTTCATAAATTAAAAGGCAATTAAAATATTATTCTTATCTATAACTACGATCTTTTAATCAAGGAAATGACGTTTTAGTTTGTAGTTAGCTTCGTGGCGTGCAAGTCACCTCGAAAGGGTGCTGTGACAGTGTTATTACAAACATTATTACATTTAATTAGTAACTGGAATCAATGTTGAAAAGTTAGAAGAGTTTTATATAAATTTACAGTGAAGTTAGTGTAATACATTAAATTGATAGGAGTAAACATTCTTGTTACATAAAATCATTCCACTAAAAGCTTTTTCAAGCACTTCGTATTTTAGCCTGAAAATATCATTTTTGGGAATTACTTTTATATAATTATTTTAATAGCAGATTACTCGAAGTTACCCGTTTCAAGCAGAATAATTATAGGATTATATGCATAATTTTTTTTTTTTAGTTTATTGTTTTAATGTCCTAACTCTTTGCTGCTTTCTCTGTTTCAGACAAAATGAAATTGTGGTTAGTTGTAGTTCACATCATCTTGGTTGCAACCAACATATGGGTCACAGCACATTTTCATGAAGAGCTTCCCGAAGACAATGAATTTGCAGAGTTTGAAGATTTCGAAGAAGAGAAACCAGCTCAAACAATCAATGATCATAATATAGAACACCTTAAAGAATCAAATAATAATCAAGATTTCGACGAGGAAGATGTTTTAATTGTGGATGGTGATAGCGAATTTGATCACTTCCAAGATGAAGAAGAATTTGAGGGATTAGATGCAGCTGGAGGAAGTGCAGGGCCAAAAAGTGATGAACCTTCTACTTTAACGATCACAAAAATACCACTTCATCTGCGTGCAAGATGGGATAGCTTTTACTTAGAGATACTAATGATTATTGGGCTATTAGTATATTTTATCAATTATGTAGCAGGACGTTTTAAAAATGCCCATATAGCAGAGGTGTGGCTCATGGAGCATAAGCAGCTTTTGTTGGATAATTTCTCTCTTGTTGGAGATACAGGAAAATCAAGCAAAGATATATCTGAAAGTGGTTTGGTAAAAGAAAGTCAGTCTCATTATAGCTTGTATTGTTCAGGGAGAGTAGGGTGCGATTCCATGTTAATTGAATTGAAATTAATTAAGAGGCAAGATTTGGTTGCGGTACTAGCACAGCTTGTGAGGCCTCAAAATGATCAGGCCCATATACGTGTAGAATTAGCAAAAGATGAAACAGATAGTTTTGTATTAGCAATAGCTACAAAAAGGACTGCAATGCATTTAGTACGTGATATGGCTGATATTAGTGTTTATTGTCCAGAAAAGAGACCAGGGGAAAAATTTGGTCTTCCATCAGGTTTTTATGTAATGTCTGAAATTGCTGAAGCAGCATCAGCTATTTTAGATACAAGAGTTTTACAAGCATTTTCAAAGTTTGCACCATATATAGATTACATACATATTAGTGATCAATTTAGTGGTCCAAAACAACAAGAGTAAGTATTAAATACGTTTTGTTTTAAGAATAATGTTTTTCTTGCTTCATGTTGCCATACCTTTAATTTCACTTTAGAGATACAACTCAGCTAACAATGCCTGAAGTAAAAAGAGTTTTACTTGTTGGATTAAATATAAGTATTAAAGGACGTACCACTAATGCAGAAGGTCAAGAAAAATTAAAACTCCTTTTACAATTAACCTTCTATTTATTAGATAAATTACGTCGTTTTAAATTATCCAAAGAGGTTTGAATATATATATATATATGTATTCTTTTAAAATTATATTACTATTCTAATTTGTACTGTTGTTTTATTCATTGAAATTTCATCCTATTTTTAGGGTAAAAGCAAAGCGGATAAAAATAGATTAAGAGTAGAGGAAGCATTTTTAAAAACAACTCATGCAGCAAGAGCTGAAGCAGCTGCACAGCGAAGAGAAGAACGTCGTAGAGCTGAAAAGGAACGTATATTACAAGAAGAAGATCCTGATAAACAAAGAAAGTGGGAAGAGAAAGAACAACGAAGACTGGCTAAAAAACGAGCACCTAAAATGAAGCAGCTTAAGGTGAAAGCATTATGACCAAATAAAACTAATTATAGAGAATTTGTTAAAACTTTTGAAGAGCTATAAGTTGCTCAATTGAACTGCCTACTTAATTTAGCTCATATAGCAAAGCTGTATCATTTCAACCATATTTACGTATTTCTTACAACTATCAAAATTTCATTAAATAGCTTTAAATTGTCACAGAGGTATAGTAAGTACATATCACATACTTAAAATCGACCTCTGTGAGATAAAAATACTTTTATATTTTTTATTTGTGATATATACCTCCATCTTGTTTTCCTGTTGAAAATATATCTCATTACTGTTACATATTTATTTTGCGCATAATTATTATAACTTATCAAATAAGCCATAAACTCAACATAATATGTTATAAAGATCTTTGACTTGATAAAAGTGCAGCAACATATTATGGAGACAATATATATAATTGTTGTTTTGAACTGATATTAATATTACTTATTGCACAATTTTTGTTGAAATCCACCCTTTTATGTTATAAATATTCTTACTAAATATTTATATCATAATAGTAGACCATAACTATAAAAAATTCTTCACGCATGTATCCTTTCAATCATATTGATATATGCTGCTCGTAAATCATATTGAAATACTTAAAGCATATTCTTTTGATTACTTAAATGATGATATATATATATATATTAATCAAAGTAGTTAAAATTAAATAGAGTAAAATATAAGTGAAAAATGGAACAAAAATATTAAGAATATAGGATATAAGAATAAAATATTAGTATGAAATTTATATTGATTTATAGAAAGTAAATATTTAATAATAATGATATGATGTTAAATACTATTTCAGTGTGCATGAACTGAACATTTAATCGTGAAACTTTATTCAATATTTTTTAATCAATTAGCTAAATGTCATAAATGTTATTCTTAAAACATTTTTTCATCAACACTTTTCAAGCAAATCATTGTTATTTCATAGTATTATATTTATATAGATTAAAAATTATAAGTAAGGAACGTACTGCAGCCATTGATATTATGATGTTATTAAACTTTAGAAGTTATGCCAGGGTTTAGAATAAAAATGAAATATTTAAATTTTTAATAAAGTAACATAAACATGAATCTATTATATTATTTATTATATATACAGATACTTCTTTAGAAGTAAAATAAATTTTCCATTGAAAATGTATGATAGAAAAATATCTTTACAATAATTTTTCACAAACAGATTGCATTGAAACCGTAAATTTCATATTCAATTTGTATATACATATGTGCATTCGAGTACAAAATATTTCACACGGAATATTGTACATTGAAATACAATTTTTTATTAGTATTGATGACTGTCTTACAAAATAAAAAATTGTGATCAGATATAAAATCGGCAATAACGATATTTAAACCACCACGGCCAGGTCGTTTTTTATTTATCCACGGAAGAATTGCTTTTTGACACGATGGTACTAAATCTCTCTGCAATGTACCGCATAGATGTTTCAATACATAAGGAATATCAGGTGTTAAGAGGCATTGTGATACGAAACCGATTTGTAATGGTCGCGTCTTCAATTCGATATCTAAGAAGTTTATAAGCTCGTTAACGTTAACGGTGTTAGGCCATGGAGTGCGCCACAGTCCACTTGGCCATAAATTTGTATAATTTTGTGCATATTCGTTTCTGTAAATAACGATGACTTGGTACTTTTCCAGATTAAGCCAATGTAATGTGATGTGATTAAACGTAGATGCTATGGGGCATAATTTTGTTTGAAATATTCGGAAAATCGTTTCAACGAGATGGTGATGATCCATTTCTGAGAATGAATAAAAATGTTGAAAATCTAGGATTACGATCTCGTTATTGTGATAAGACAGCCATTCTGCTATTTCATGGAGTGGTTGATATATTTTCGATCCGTACAAGCCATGAACAAAATAGATATTCCCATCCGTTGGCTTCGTCGCCACGCGTAAGTCTAAATATCGAATTCCACCATCGAGCTGATCCTTGATGCTTTCATGTTGTGTAATGGACCAATTAAAAATAACAGGTTTTGAAACAAACGAACAATAACGACCAAGAGCTCTGATGTATCTTGGTTCGTCGGGTCCCACGTCACTGTGCCGATTTATGGTATAAGTCATCGTATCATGAGAACCTATTAGAAGTTATCAATTTATATTACATGTACTAATTTTATAATTTTGAGGTCAATATAATTGTATGAAACGGCATCATTAGTTTTTAAATATATCGAAATATATAACTGACAATGTGATTTAAAAATTTTCATTTTATGTAAAATTTTGTGTACGTCGAAAGAAATTCTAAATTTAATATTAATTAATTCTTCTGGATCTAATAAAATTAAATGATCTCTTTAAAACTTCGAAATATAAATATTAGTTTTCTAGCTTCTAATATAGATTTTCATAAGACGAGAAAATATTTTGAAACTTACCGGGTATCGCCAAACGTATTATGGGAAGGCTTTTCAAAGCTTCTGGTAGCCGAGTCATCCAGTATTCTAGTTCCTCGTTTACGGCGGAGTTCTTTCGTTTTGATCTGTGTGAAAAATTACTGACACCTCTAATTTCATATTCCATTTTATTATATATTTAGTATCGATGTTGTAGAAAATTTCCTGATGAATTATTATAACGAAAGAACGGAATGATGTAGGTGACGTACACCTACTCGTCAAATGACTCGTCAGTAGATGTTCTCCATGCTTTATATCGCTTTTTCAAATTAACGTTCCCACGGTGATGGTGCATTAATCACCTCGCACCTTCTTCCGACACACAACTGGACGGTACAGATTCATAGAACCTAACCTCATGGTCATTCGGTTATTTAGCGTCCCTCTTTTCTACAACCGAGAAGTTAACTGCGGGAATGAGTTCATTAGAAAAAAAGATACTGTTAACGATACGCTGTCATGATATTTATTTATATAAAAAAATCTGAATGTTCTTTTTTATGAATTATTGTAATATTTTCAATATGTACGATTTAGAAAGAGGTGTTTGACACAAATAGTACGATTATATTAAATAATTTTGAAGATAAAATTTAGAGAATTAATTCAAAAGTCTAAATAGTGCATGTGAAATTTTATTTTTCATTGAAATTTAACGAGAACAGTATTTTATTTTACGGAACTACAAACGATTATTAATTATTGGCCTAGGAGCATGGTATCATGTCACGTGTTCTGAAATACAGAATGGTAGAAATATGGAATTCTATATATCCTCTACAAGAGTAATTTACAATTGCATAATAACATCACGGACGTGGTACTAGGCAATGGTATACAATATTAATGTAATTTTGTGATATATTGAGTCGATAAAGTCGCATATGACATAAAAATGGTAAGACAGTCAGTTTATACATACTATATTCAATATTCATTGATAAATTTCATTCGACAAATGAAATTAGAGAATGGATACGTTATTTTCTAAGACATCTATGTTTCAAACTCAATATTAACTTTATGCAATGTAATATGATATGTGCAACTGGCTTTTCTAAGGATTTGTCGATTCGAATTTGGCGGATCGATTTTCTATGTTTCCCGCTTGCTAAGTTAAATATCTCCACCAATAGGAAATCTCAATCAATAGAAATTTCCACCAATGGGATATTCGCTAGATGACGCCATGCCACGAAACGTTAGTCAAATGTTGAAAGTTGTAGCGGTTAAATGTATCACTTTTGCTTTCTATACGGTGTAACAGGTAATATGCACAATTTAATCTATTAATTAAACAATATTCCATTGCTATTTTATTACCGTTTTTACATTATTATTAGTTTCGTTAATTGATGCGTGTTTGTTTAAGAATTTATTGAAAATTCGAGTATCTCGAATTTTTTTTTTTGTTCTTTTTTTTTTATTTATTTAAAATTTCACATTCACAATTTGTGACTACCCACAATTATTTGACAATTATTTGAATTCTTTCGCTCATTTGATAATTAGATGTGCCGGTATCTTACATTATGAACTTTTAAGACAGAATTTTAATTCGGTTATTGTTTCATTTTAATATATGTAATTGATATGGAAATACTGATACAATATTTCGTATTTTGATAAAGGTCAATCACAATTTCTACTTTTCCCTAACTTCTGGAAAGGATATACCGATGCTTCAAAAGCCAGAAATGTAAGTATTATTACACGTTATATTCCCACTAATTTTATTTTAAAAATAAATTATAGTATTTTACGTTTTGCAAGCGCACCATAAAAGGCCTACTTACTTGTAAATTGATATTTCAGATGATAGATCTTGAATGTACATGCGTAAAAGGAGGGTGAAGGAATCTCCACGTACAACAACTTTCACCTAGCCAATTAGTATTATTTGATATACAAATACTAATTACATCACTGCGAGATACAATTATGAATTTTATAGCGAATAATATATGACTTGATCGGCTGCAATCGTTATTACGTTTTTGTGTAATTAGAAAATTTACTCGGTACTTAATTAACGTCTGTTTATATTTTTATTAATTACATATAATTATTACAAAAATATAATATCATTTACAAATAATTAAGTTGGGCTCTTTTAAGTTCGGTGTACTGTCCAGTTTAATAATTTGTAATAAATAACGGAACTATGATACATGGAAGATATTAATTTTTGTGTTAGTAATTAATAGTTTGATACCGACTCATACAGAGTACTTTCGATTTAACAATGGGATATATATATGTACTTATTTATTTAGATATGTATGTATTTCACGATTTTGAACTTTTGTTTGTTACATTAGTTTTACTTCCTTAAATTATTATACATGTAATATTTTATTTTTGTAATCTTTGATAATTTATAATTAAATTTATATATATAATAATTTAAGAAAGTAAAACTAATCAAAGGTTCAAGTCCTAGTTCAAAATCGTGAAATTACGTATCGAAAATATTATAAGATTTGGTACTAACTTTCTACTTTAATTAATTTTAGATATATTCCTCCTTTCGGCGCTAATAAGAAAGCAGCTGGATCAATTACATACGGAATCATAGTTTTCTCGCAAACTTCAACTTTATGATTGCGAAGTATTGTTATCAAACCAACTTTGGATTGATAAACTGCAAATCGAGCGCCTGAAATATATTGAGTATGTCGTTGAATATATCGCAGTACTTCTTAAAATTAATGTAGTATCTTTGCAGCATTAAAAAAAGATAACTATAAGATAAAATAGTTAAACACGTACCAATACAATTTCTTGGCCCGTCACCAAAAGGCAAATAGTGCATGGAATCTCGTGATGCAACGGCGTCATCGTTAAATCTTTCAGGAATAAAAGCATCAGGATTTGGATAAATATCAGGGTTATGATGAATCGCGTACAATGGTATCCATACGAATGTCTTTTCCGGTATGGAAACTTTAGTGTTGTTAAAAGTATAACTGCTCACTGACTTTCTTAGTATAAGCGGTCCAGCAGGGTACTTTCTTAACGTTTCTGCAATAAATTTAAGCAATAAAAATTAGTTTATGGTTATTAAACGAATGTGAGTCAAAGTTATGGTAAAAAACGGATAACGCAAGTTACGCACCTCGAAATACTAGATCCAGGTATGTCAAATCTTTTATTTGGTCATATTTCAATTCACCGTCGTTTTTCTCAAAGTGTTCTTTAATTTCTTGCCGCAATTTATCTTGTATCTCGGGGTTTAAAGCTAATTCATAAAGGGCATTGCTTATAGCTGACGAAGAAGTCTCAAATCCAGCAACGAAGAAAACGAACGCTTGAGCCGTTAATAGAGTGTCCGTAAGCTCTGTACAAGACGATTAAAGGATAACGTGAACTGCTTATCAGAGATAGCTATCGTGGGAATTGCTTAAAAATTGCTAATAAGAAAAATTTAAGGTACTTACTAATATTTTCCAATTTATCTGGATGTTTCTTAAGTTCCATAAGCATATTCACAAAGTCAGGTCTCACGATGTTGTTGTCATCCCTGTATTTCATCGTATCAACGATTATCTTCGTGAGGAACGTAGTAATTTCCAGTGGTGCCATTATGGAACCGAGTAAATTGTAAAGGTGAGGAAATATTTGTCTAAGTCTAAATCTCAAAATTTGCCTAAAGGAAGTGGCAAACACTTGTTTGCCCATTCGACGAAATTCACTATCTTCGTCGGATAACGCGTTCATTTCTATACCAAAGGCACAGCTACCTATTACATCCGTCGTATATTTGGCTGTTAATTCGCGACATTCTATGGGCTCGCCTTTCGCTACTAGGTTATCGAGGTATTGTTCCAAGTGTTTCGAACATTCTAATATCAGAGGAAACATCTCTTTGAGCTTGCCAGATGTAAATACTGGCGAGAGCCTTGTTCTTAATGGACGCCATCTCTGTGACTCCAAATTGAAGAGATGTGGAGATAGTGGTTCCGCCTATGATCATTTTTGAAACTGGTTCGATATTCGACAAAAGTAAAAAGATCGCGGTGTGTCATTAAATAGTTTAAAGAAGCAGTGTGCCATGGCATGCTTAAGATTCGCGGCTTACCAGTTAGCTCATTTACCTTTTCGTGAACAGGAATCCCTCGATCAGCAAATATAGAGAAATCTCTTATTAGGACATCTTTTATGAGCTCCGGATCTTGAAGAATTAGTATAGGCGTTTTTCTTGTAAATATTCCAACCATTGGCTCGTCTTTGTACTCATCCCAGAGTTTCTTCAAATACGCGCACATCGATGTCCTTAGCAACATTACATCTTTGATGTTACCGAACACTGGTACAGGCTTTGGTCCAGGTACTCCTCGGACTTTCCAAAAATCGAAAGTCGAAGTAAAGTAGAAATAGAACGCGAAAAGTAGCGCGATAATTCCGCAAATAATTTCGAAGTAGGTTGCCATTGCGCTACTCGTTGCTTCTAATCTGATGGACAAACGATGATTCATAAAAGTAAATTTTCTGCAAGATATCGTTACTACTTATATTTCCATAGTTAATTCAAAATCGTAAAAATTATATGTTAGCAATGTATTTGCCAGTATTTTGGGATGAAAATCAATTCTCAATTAAATTTAGACATAATTGAATGAAAAGAGTAAGATTAAATTATTTTTAGTTTCGTAATGAGTTTAAGTATTAAATAATTATCGTTTTTAATCTGTTCGGATGTAGAACAAGTCTATGTCTGTCGTGACATGTATCGGTAGAATCAAAACTTATTTGAAACGAGGAAAATAATATCACGAATTTTTTAATTGATATTCCTTGTTTAAAGTTGTCGTTTGTTTTTCGTACGTTAATTAACAAAATTGATATGTGATGTATTTATTATACTGTAAAAATTAAGTACACAATTTTAACGAACCATTAAATTATCTTTTTTTGAAATATCTTTAGTACACGATATTGGAGTTATATCGATTTATCAAATAAAAACTCGTGCAAAATTAAAAAACAACGATAGACATATATATATCATTATTATATCATGCGTGCGAATGCGTTTGTAGACAAACTCGTACTACTCGATCATTAGCAACTTGAAGCTGTGCTTCAAGGTCGACAAGAAGCACAGCAGAAGCACGGAAGAGTTAATAATAGTGATTCATTGTATATATTATACTATTACTTTGCATATATTGTATAACAAAATGGTTGTATGTAACGTGCGATAAACAAAATGCTTACGACGCTTGACACGACGTAGAAATTCACTGTTTGACACTATTTCGGAGGCACTACCGCAGCGGAATCTTCTCAGTGGAATGGAGTGTGCATGATTCGATGAAATAACGGAATGCGCAATCAAAATGAGTTGCATAAACGCAACGTTAATGACTAATAAAACAGTCACACAGGTCACATATAGCTAGCAGATCGGCATTTTATTTGAATAGTATTTAATACGGGAAAGATAAGTCGATTAATGAAACGTAATATGTATCTATTTTGTCTGCGGCTATGCTCGCTTGCACGGTTCTACCGACTAACTGTCTAGGAAGAATATTATCCCCAGAGTACTGGATTTAACTGAGGGATCTGATCGATGCAGAGTGATGCGCAGCTCTGTAGGTGTCGCCGTCAGTATTGGATACTTACTGATTAAATAAAACATTATTGCAAGGCAATTAAAAATGACTAGAATACGTAGTAACAAACAACTACAAAGCAAAGAATGGTAATTCAGATATTTATTTTGAATAATAGCTAAACTGCGGCCTACAGTAGCGTTACAAAATCCGTTAGTAGATCAGACTCCAGGATGTCGACATTTTTCCTAGTAAACCCAAATTCCATAGCGTTTATCTAAGTGCATATCGTGCAAAAAGAAAATGTCATTCTCTCGGGGAAAAAACATTTCCATAGTTGGAAATGCCCAGTCTTTCTATTCCCATTAATTTCTCTAGTACTATAATGTGATTTTTGGAGAAAACATTTTTTTAATATTTCATTACATTGTGGAAATAGATCTGTTATAGATAATAAGTTTGTAGAAGCACATTTACTACAAATTATAGTAATTATTTGAATTTATTAAAAAATATTATTTCGTATTTACAAATATGATAGCAATAATTAGAATAATAATAAACAGTGCTTTATCAATTTCTTCGCAGATGAATGATTAGAAGAGGTCGAAAGCTTAATACGCTTTTATAATTCTTTTTATTATAGGATAGTCAAAAAGTGCAAAATACAAAATCTTGAAGCAACAAATAAAAAATATGTTACGTTATGTTTGAAGTTGAAATCTATGAATAGTTCAAGTAATAAATTCAACTTTCTACTTTGCTTATTTTCAAGTGAATTCCACCCTTGGGAGACAATGTAAGGGAATTCGGGTTATGTACATAAGTAGTTATTGTCTTTTCGCAAACATCAACTTTGAACTTGTGTAATATTTTTATCAGTCCCATTTTAGTTTGATAAATCGCAAAACGTGCTCCTGAAACAATAATTAAATTCGTTACGTGGATACAAAACAAATTAAGAACAATTATTCAATTCAATATCTGTCCTTGCTTTACCAATGCAATTTCTTGGTCCATCGCCAAACGGTAGATAGGACATCGGATGTCTGGCAGCTACTGCGTCTTCGTTAAATCTTTCCGGATCGAATTTCTCAGGATCCGGATAGATATTGGAATCCCTTTGAATCGCATACACGGGAATAAATACTCCGGTACCCTTAGGAATCGTTACCTTTGTACCACTAAAGGTATAATTAGCGTTGCTTTGTCGCCTTAGAAGCGTTCCTGCTGAATACTTTCTAAGTGTTTCTGTTTAACAAAGGCAGATACGCGTAATTTTAATACGTGGATAGATATTTTTATTTCTACAATTTTTATGGCGTAATTTTAATATTTAGTAATTGATTTCACGCGCTAATTTGGGATTAAATGCATTCGCAGTTAAATTATTAGTAAAACGTTTAACAACAACGTACCCTTGAATATTTTGTCCAAGTATTTCATTTCTTTGACTTGTTCGTATTTCAGGTTTCCATTAGTTTTGACATGGAATTCTATTATTTCTCTCCGAAGTTTATCTTGTATATCAGGATTCAGGGCCATTTCGTAAAGTGCGTGCGATATTGTCGTCGAAGACGTTTCGAATCCAGCCGCGAAGAAGACAAAAGCTTGCGCAGCGAGAATTGTGTCCGTTAACTCTATAAAATTTCATAAAATTACGATAGAACATGAAATATATATTATAATGAATGAATTATATTGTACTACTCTAATTAATAATTTATCAGTATTCTGCGCTACAGTGTTATCTATATCAAACGTAGTAGTTTGCGTAATTAAGCAATTGTCTAATTTCAATTTATCATTAATTGATGCATAACGATGGCTGAGTAATTAAAAACCTATTTAAAGATACAATTAATTGGCTTACCAATATCTGCTAATTTTTCCGGGTGCTTCTTCAGTTCCATCAGCATGTTTATAAAATCCGGCCTAACGATGTTATTTTCTTCTCTATATTTCATCGTATCCGCGACCAGTTTTGTAATAAATGTACTTACTTCCGATTGTGGTATCAAGAACCAAAGAAAGTTATACAACCGTGGAAAAGTATCTCGAAAGGTTATCCTGAGGATCTTTTTCAAATTTCGATCAAAGATTTTTCTTCCTATTCTTCGAAATTCACTCTCTTCGTCTGACAGTGCGTTCATGTTGATACCAAAAACACAGCTTCCAATAACGTCAGTAGAGAATCTCGCTGTTATTTCGCGGCAATCCATGAAGCCTCCTTTTTCTATAATCTTCTCCAAGCATTGTTCCAAATTTTCCGCACACTCTAATATCAGGGGAAACATTTCCCTTAGTTTGCCGGAAGTAAATACTGGCGAGAGTTTCGTTCGCAAAGGTCTCCATCTTCTCGCTTCTACGTTAAAGAGATTCGTAGCCAATGCATCAGCCTGCGATTAAGATTAAGTTGAAACGATTAATCTCGTAGAATCTTGATAAAAGAGTATCGGAATTTTGCAATTAAATTATACTATGTTAAAAAATATATTAATGTCCATATACCTTTGAACGATAGTATACATTGTACATACCCGTTCAAGAACATTCAGTCCTCGATTGTCGAACGTAGAGAAGTCTTTGATTAAAACGTCCTTGATGAGATCTAAATCGCACAGAATAAGCGAAGGCGATCCTCTCACGAATATTCCAATCATTGGTTCGTTTTTGTATTTCTCGTACAGGCGTGCTATATAGTCACCTATACTGATTTTTCTCAGCATAACATCTTTGATATTTCCAAAACCTGGTATAGGTCGAGGACCAACAACGCCACGATCTTTCCAAAAATCGAACGTAGATGTTAAGTAATAATACACAGCAAGAAAAACTGCGACGATCACACTTAGTATTTGAAAATAGTCGGCCATATCGGTCGATGTGCCGTCCACTTCTGTTCGGACGAAGGTTCGTCGTAGACTGACGTCGTTAAACGAACTGCTGTGTAATTCCCTTCCGAGAACACATCATTGTTGGAATTTATAATGCTGGCACACGAACATTCGTATCAAATGTGTACAGACTAGATTTTTAACTCTTAATGCTTACAGTCCACATATCTGTCACTAAAAAAGCATGAACTTGCGTTTTCTTGCTGTTGAGTATGTTAAGTAAATAGAGTTAATCAGGCTGAATCATTTCACGCAACATATTTTGATATGACTTGTATCTACATAAAGTTCTACGAACATGACGATAGTTTTATTTATTCATTACTCAAGGAAATGGAACTCAATATGGAAAGTTAATTTTATAAACAATCACGTATCTCTCCGCTCGTTATCTTGTTAGTTAATATAGAAGCTATCTTTCTACGAGTTTTAACAAATGTTTGTCTCTCGTGTGTTTATAGTGACAATTCTATTCTCCAGAGACGGTCGTTAAACGAATTGTAATGACTTGCGTTTACGATGTCAATGCTCCGTTGTGTGATTTTCCTTCTAAATATACAGGGTGTTATAGAAAAAAATCAATATAATTAATGTAAGCCTTAAAGTTAATTCTTTCCATGAAAAATATGGAAATTTTGCACGCTTACAAATGATATTCGATGCTCTTCCTCTCCACTTTAAAACAAGGCTGTGTAACGAATTTGTTCAAGTGTTTCTTCTGTATCTTGCTTTTCGTCATATACAATCTTGTATTTATCGTCATGTTATCTTCTATTCATTATACATATTCATATGTAATAATTGAAGTAAAACCGCCGAAATACATTGAAACATGTTGTGATACATAGAACAGTATCAGTTACATTAATGCAGAAATGCATCGTGGTCATAAAATAGTATCTGTATGACTTCGCTCATTAATTACGCATGGTAACTATATAATGATGTGTAATCGGTACTGATGTTATTTCAATGTACGTAGGTAGCTCAATACCACAAACGAAGTCCCGCAAAGGATGCAAGACAAATGTAAATATTATTTCACGAAAATATTGATTGTATGAATGAAGAATACAGAATATTATAAACTACGAAATCTTGGATGCTTTTTTTTGTGATTATTTCTTACTATAGACTTTATACTCTTTCTATCTCCCTACTTTTGAATTAGATTCATGCAAGGCCACGTTCTTTTATCAGAAATTTCGCGAAATTTTCGTCAGACCGATTTTCTTTTAATACATTGCACATCATCTCCTTGAAAACAGAAATTAAAGCTATTACAAGTAATGATAACAAATATTCGTGGAATTGTATCGTTTACGTGTAAAATACAAATACACACGTTTAATAATCTGTTTTTCATAATTACGTAGGTACCGTTGAAATTGAAATTCTCTTTGTATTTGGCATCGGTTTGTTTTGTAATTAAAAGCAGTATTTATAATGCATTCAGGATGTCATTTCTTTTAAAGCCTGTTGTTACTTCGCGTAACACTCTACCTAGCCGAGGCCACACACCGCAGGCAATATATTTTTTTTATTTATTTGTTGAAATTATAATCAATTCTCGCGTTGAGAATTTTCAGTAATTTTTCTGGCGTGGCGCAGTGACATGGCTGTTTATTTACAATAAGTTAATACTTATTATAGATAGGTATAATTTATGAGTATTATAAGTAAGTGCATATGCTTAATTTGGATAATTAAATGAATCTAACGTTTAGGTCTAGCGGGTAGTGCCTCTTCAGCCTGCGAATCTGGTCCGTCGTATCGAGTAGTCTAGTGATTAGGGGGTTTCGGTGTTTGTTGATTCTTTTGCTATATCTGTCGCTATATTTTACTATTTCCTCTTTGACGGTGGGTATCTTGAGATCGCGGTGTATTATTTCATTGGTTACATACCAAGGTGCGTCAATTAGGGATCTTAGCGTTTTCGATTGAAAGCGTTGGAGTATTTCAATGTTGGAGTTACTTGCTGTTCCCCATAGTTGGATTCCGTAGGTCCAGACAGGTTTTATTACGGTCTTGTAGAGGGTAATTTTATTCTGTATATTTAGTTTGGAGCGTCGGCCCGTGAGCCAATAGAGTTTTGTTTAGTTTGTCCTTTAGTTGCTTCGTTTTATCTGAGATGGGTGTCTTCCACGTTAATCTCCTGTCCAGGGTCATGCCCAGGTATCGGACTGTGTCCCTGCTAGGAACTGTTGCATTGTTGATGGTGACCTGGGGGCAGGTTTGTGGTAGACAATAGCCTTTAGAAATTCTTCCGAACCAAATGTTTGTTTTGTTTGAAGGACCTTTTCTAGGAAATCTATGAAATTTATGGAAGGTCCTTAAAACTATTGAGGATACGCTGGGAGTATCCGAAGACATCTGGTTGCCATATTGCCTGCGGTACATTCCCAATAGAAGCCGGCATACCCCAAGGTAGTGTCCTCGGACCCCTACTGTACTCCATCTACACTGCCGACCTACCTATATCAAACGATATAACAATAGCGACATTTGCAGACGACACAGCGCTATTAGCTACCCACGCAGACCCGGTAATAGCCTTATCCACTCTCCAGCGAAGTCTCAACTCCATGGAAAAGTGGTTTCACAAATGGGGCTTCAAAGTCAACGAAAAGAAATCCTCACATGTAACCTTCACGCTCCGAAAACAAACCTGCCCCCAGGTCACCATCAACAATGCAACAGTTCCTAGCAGGGACACAGTCCGATACCTAGGCATGACCCTGGACAGGAGATTAACGTGGAAGACACACATCTCAGATAAAAGGAAGCAACTAAAGGACAAACTAAAAAAACTCTATTGGCTCACGGGCCGACGCTCCAAACTAAATATACAGAATAAAATTACCCTCTACAAGACCGTAATAAAACCTGTCTGGACCTACGGAATCCAACTATGGGGAACAGCAAGTAACTCCAACATTGAAATACTCCAACGCTTTCAATCGAAAACGCTAAGATCCCTAATTGACGCACCTTGGTATGTAACCAATGAAACAATACACCGCGATCTCAAGATACCCACCGTCAAAGAGGAAATAGCAAAATATAGCGACAGATATAGCAAAAGAATCAACAAACACCGAAACCCCCTAATCACTGGACTACTCGATACGACGGACCAGATTCGCAGGCTGAAGAGGCACTACCCGCTAGACCTAAACATTAGATTCATTTAATTATCCAAATTAAGCATATGCACTTACTTATAATACTCATAAATTATACCTATCTATAATAAGTATTAACTTATTGTAAATAAACAGCCATGTCACTGCGCCACGCCAGAAAAATTACTGAAAATTCTCAACGCGAGAATTGATTGTAATTTCAACAAATAAATAAAAAAAAAAATTGTCTACCACGGCGAAAAAGAGAAAGTTAGTTTTTGTCACGTACGCTGCAACTTTCCTCCCACTAACCACTTTCTCTCGAGGGCGGTTAAGACCCTTCGTCTAACCAATTAACGACGAAGCCTACTCCCTCACTCTCCTAACTCAAATCGTCACGAACAAATCCGATGGTCCCGTGCGCTAGACACACCCATCCTTAGCTCTCCTCCGAGACAGCATCGTCTCCCAAGAGTACTGATTTTACATCCTTCGAACGGTCAACATCCTTCCACCGGGTATACACACCCGTAGATCAGTCACTCACTCATCTCGTACATACGCACCAGCGTAAGTATCCTCGTTATAAGTTGTGGAATAAACGGTGAAATATAACTTGCTACTGTGTCATATTCATACCATCACCTCTGTTATCTTAACCGAAACAGAGGAACGATTACTTCGCGGCGTCGATTCACCGAATCGTAGCGAGAATTTACGCCTCTCGCTGACGCGTTTTCCTCGCGACCGCGTCTCTCCGCGAACGGTCGTAACACCTGTAGTATGTACATAAATCAGGAAACAATGTTATATAAACGCATAGATTTGAATATTTATTAACAAACTTTGAGAAAAAAGTTGAATATTAATGGAACGATATCGAGGCTCTGCAATTGAGTTCATGCCACTGATCTTATCTATAGAAAATTTTTGACGGGAAAGTGTGCGTATCGAATTAACACATCTTGAGAGTTGATAAGAAGAAGCGAGTCATTCAATAAAGGGAATTGATGATTCGTTGTGGTAGGACATTGGACTGAATTTCATAGAACAAGAAGTTCATTTTTACTACAATCATTAACAATTTTGTTATCGGCGTTATTTACGTCAACCTAATCTTCGCTTAAATAATATGTAATAAGTAAATATAATTCTCTTAAATAATGATAATAACGATAGCAGCTATGAGTCAGTTTTCCACCTTCTCGTATTTTATATTTTTGATTCTCAACTTTTTAATAAATTGCCACGGATGCACAATTATCGGTATGTTTCAGATGTTGATTTCTTCAACACGCTCAAAGATCATCGAAATAGCTGAGATGGATGAGATATCGATATTTATCAAATAATTTGCAAGATCAATTATTGATTTACATGTTTCAAATTTGTAGGAATTCTCTAAAATAGGCAAAACACTTATTTTGTTTATTGAAGGCACTTGCAAATCTTTCGCATTACAATTTTCATTTACATTAATAACGATATAAGTTATTTAATCCTAATCCTACTTTATAATTAAGTGCGAAACAATGGATAATTAAGTGGAAAAAATATAGATATATAAATAGATGTTTAAATTTACAATAAAGAAATGAAAATTTATACGTTACTCGAATAAACAGATTATTAGAACGATGATTGTAATCTAAATAACAAGAGTACCCATATTTATTATTTTTGACTAGAAACGACCATTTACATGTCCGTAATACGAACTAGATTTTTGCGAAATTTACATAAATATATGTTGCTTGAGCAGATTTAAAAATTATCCAACAGAATTTTTCAGCACTCGCTTTGTATTTTCGTTATCTTCAGGTATATTCCTCCTTTTGGTGCTGTCACAAATGCACCTGGCTCAAATTCGTAGGGAATTATCGTCTTATCGCAGACTTCTACCTTGTAGTTACGAAGAATCGTAATTAGTCCAACTTTGGTTACATAATTTGCGAAACGTGCACCTAGAGATAATACAGTACGAAAAATTGATTAATAGTTGTGAATATTTGTAATTCATTGAGGAGTGAATTTAACAAGTTACAGATGGAAGTAGAAAGGAACGATAGATTCTTAATATTAAATATTTTTCATTTTCTTTTCCTAATCAATTCTAAACTTTCTAAATCATGCAAAAATAAAAATGGTCATGTAATTTACATACCAATGCAATTCCTTGGACCATCGCCAAATGGTAAATAATGCATGGGGTGTCGGGCAGCCACGGCGTCTTCGTTGAACTTTTCGGGATCAAATGAATCAGGGTTCGGATAAATATCCGGGTCACGATGAATCGCAAACACTGGTATCCATACCAGTGTTCCCTGTGGTATCGTAACTTTAGTATTGTTGAAGGTGTAGCTCGATTTCGTTCTCCGCGGTATGAATGCTCCTGGCGGATACATTCTCAACGTTTCTGTAAAAAAAGGATAAATCATTAGAATTCGTACGTTTGTTAAAAACTGTCGAAAGTATGTCAAAGCTGTCGATCGAATTAAAAATATAGTTTAAGTCGAAAGAATTACAGATTAGATTAGAAATGTATGGTATTAATAGCAACGATATAATTAATAAAATCAAAAGTAATATTCGATTAATAGACGAAAACGCGTCATATTTGTATGCGTTTGTGTTGTGTACCCAAATTATGGTCATCTAATAATATCAATGTTGCTTGTATAAATATAAAAGTTCATTAGTGTTACGTCGCGTAACACTCTACCTAGCCCAGGCCACACACTGCGGGCAATATGGCAATCAGATGTCTTCGGATATTCGCAGCGTATCCTCCATAGTTTCAAGTACCTTCCATAAATCTAATAGATTTCCTAGAAAAGGTCCTTCAAACAAAACAAACATCTGGTTCGGAAGAATTTCTAAAGACTATTGTCTACCACGGCGAAAAAGGGAAAGTTAGTTTTTCTCACGTACGCTGCAACTTTCCTCCCACTAACCACTTTCTCTCGAGGGCGGTTAAGACCCTTCGTCTATCCAATTAACGACGAAGCCTACTCCCTCACTCTCCTAACTCAAATCGTCACGAACAAATCCGATGGTCCCGTGCGCTAGACACACCCATCCTTAGCTTTCCTCCGACACATCATCGTCTCCCAAGACAGTACTGATTTTACATCCTTCGAACGGTTAACATCCTTCCACCGGGTATACACACCCGTAGATCAGTCACTCACTCATCTCGTACATACGCACCAGTGTAACTATCCTCGTTATAAGTTGTGGAATAAACGGTGAAATATAACTTACTACTGTGTCATATTCATATCAACCACCTCTGTTATCCTAACCGAAACAGGGGAACGACTACTTCGCGGCGTCGATTCACCGAATCGTAGCGAGAATTTACGCCTCTCGCTGACGCGTTTTCCTCGCGACCGCGTCTCTCCGCGAACGGTCGTAACAATTAGACATATCAAGTTCATTAGATATATCGTATTAATTGGAAATAGATTCGATTAGATAAAGTGAGAATTAAAGGAGAATTAAAGATACCTTTGAATATTTTCTCTAAATATTGCATTCCTTTGATATCTTCGAATCTTAACCCTTCACTACTCTTGCAACAATGCTCTCTGATTTCCTCGCGAAGCTTGTCTTGTATGTCTTGATTCAAAGCTAATTCGTAAAGAGCGTTGCTCATAGTCGTAGAGGAAGTTTCAAAACCGGCTGCGAAGAATATGAATGCTTGCGCGGTGAGTAGCGAATCTGTCAGTTCTGGAAAGAATTGCGATCACGCGATCAATTTACATCGATTAACAAATTTTCATCCGTTTTAAATCTATTTGGCAAATGAATCATTGTTATAGAATTAAAGACGTGTGAGACGTACCGATGTTTTCAAACTTCTCCGGATGTTTCTTTACCTCCATCAGCATGTTTATGAAGTCTGGCCTAACGATGTTGTTCTCCTTCCTGTACTTTATAGTATCAGTCACAATTTTTGTAAAGAATGGTGCTAACTTTCGATCGGGTACTACATAACCGAGCAAATGGTACAACTTTGGCATGAATAATTTCATCTTCTGTCGTACGACGTTTTCCAGATTCACAGCGAATACTTCCCTGCCCATTTTACGGAATTCGCTGTCTTCGTTCGCCATTGCGCTCATTTCGATACCAAAGGCGCAAGTGCCAATTACGTCAGTGGTGAATTTTGCCATTACTTCGCAACATTCGATGGGCTCTCCTTTCTCCACACACTTGTCCAAATACTTCTCCAAGTGCTGCGAGCACTCGATTATAAGGTAAAACATTTCTCGCAACTTGCCGGATGTGAATATCGGCGTGAACATAGTTCTCAATGGTCGCCATCTCTCAGATTCCAAATTGAGGATACTTTGAGATAGCGGTTCCGTCTATGGATTAATTAATTTGAAAAATTAAGTTATACAGTATATCGAGCTAAAATTGGACCTGTTTATTGCACGAAGGATTACATTGATTTATTTCTGAAAATCGAACTTATAATTTCGCTTACCCTTTCATAAACATGGAATCCTCGATCCGCAAATTTGGGAAAGTCTCTGATTAAAATGTCCTTGATAAATTCTGCATCTTGCACAACAAGCAGAGGCGATCTTCTCATGTACAAACCAACCATTGGTTCGTTTTTATAGGTATTGTAAATTTCCTTGAGATAGTGAGGCATTGATTTCCTCGCGAACATAAGTTCATTGGTGTTACCAAGGAATGGTAGAGGTTGTGGTCCAACTACTCCGCGATTTTTCCAGAAATTAAAAGTCAATGTGGCATAGTAGTAGAGAGCAAGAAGCAATGCTGCCATGCCGCATAAAATCTCGAAATAGTTCGTCATTTTGCTCGATGATCTGAAATCAGTAGTTGCAAACTATTTTAACGATGTTACGTTGAAGATTTCTAACGATTATTATATTATTTTATATAGAATATGTATGGTACGGTGTATTAACTTTTGTAAAGTAGATAACTGTTATTAGACTTAATATAATAAGTAACATTTACTTGTATGAAAAATTATTTTTTCTTTTTCGTAGTCAAGTAGATAAATAGCTCTTTAAGATAAGCGCGAAGTGAAGAGTATTTACGTTTGAGAAAATGAGATCAGACAGATAGTAGAATAAGTAAAACATCGACAGGCGCGAAAAATGTTTGAATAATTGAGGTATTACCCATATCATATCGGGCAAATTAAATCATTTTAACTCTTTAGTTTATAGAGAATAAAAGAAAATGTTTTAAGCAAATGATGCTAAATTTGACGATAACAATTTACAAATAACAAAAAATTACTACGAGTCATGAATTTTGAAAATAATGTAATAAATATTTCTGCGTGAGATCGAGTAATGTACATAGTAATTAAAATGCAGTAAAATTATTCTAAAAATAGGCAGATAGATATCACATTATTCTAAAAATATCTTGTGCTGTTACAGCCGTCTAGAAAGAAAACTTGACAAGTTAGGGTGATAAGTACTTTTATAGTTAGAGTACTTAGTTTTTAGGAGATAATGTTTGTGTGATAATAATGGTAATCGTTTGAAGTACTGCGTGTAGAATTTAGATTGCGATAAAGACTTATGATTAAACTTGATGAATATCGATTTTATGACGATGATGGTATCGATGAACCTTTACTTACTTTACCGTCGTGGATGTAGCTAATATTTATCGGTACAAATGTGGGCACTACAAGAGGCTATGAGTAATGGCGAGAGGATGGTCGAGATGATGGTGACAACGAATTCAGGTTCGATAACGAATCCACGGTCCACGGGAGGATAAGTATCAACGTAATACTCGATTCGGGTAACTTCTCGATAACTCAATCAGCAATTCGTTCAACGATTAACTAACAAACTAACTTTTAATGCAAAAGAAACTGTCCTTATATACTCCTGTCCCCACTTCTCGTGTCAATCTTTGTTTTTAAGGAGAGCCATATAATCATTTCATACCTCTGTCAGGTACACGTCCCTTCCGTGACGCGTTGTCACTTCGAGCCCGAACCCATCGTCATAAAGTCAGATTGGAACATTAAAACTATTCCTTATTGTTATTACTTAAATGCAGTTATAGCAAAGTCTGGACGGGAACCCCCGCTGTTCTTCCATCTCCGACAAATATATATTTATTAGCAAATTTTTTGGCAAACGAAAGCGAAACAGAAGCAAGTTGATAAATGAATTCCTCGTTGATATGTTAGTCGTTATATGTCGTTAATTTAAGTTTTATATTATATCTCTTACATTTTATATTCTTAGAGTTTCTTATTTTATATTTCTATTTGAATTTGTATGTTATTGATGTTTAAGAGGAATACAAGAGAGAGTGAGTAAGTTTTAAGCCTAAATGTTAAATATGAGAGATGTTAAGCTTGATGATTCGAAAAGTAAGCCATAAATGTAAACCAAAGAGAAATGTAACTGGAAATTTAACAAATTACTTGAGAATGAGGGAAATCTTATGTTGTTTGCCAGACATATCGCATAATAAATTTACAACTAAGCAGAAATATAAGTCAACTTACGATAAATACACGGTCTTGCTATTTGTGTTATTCGGTAGTAAAGGAGAAAGTTACGAAGGTGCTTCTTGAACACGTTTTTACATGTAACTGGCTTCTACAGTAGAAAGTCTCGTAGTCTTAAACCTACACCGTCCTTGCAGTTATCGTTCATGGTGACTTGGAGCTGTCCGCCGTAATTTGTTTCCCTCCCGGTAGTTTCTGGAAATGATCGCGGCTAACGGTACGTTAGCACGCTAAATCTCTTATTGTTGCTTATATCCTCATTACTGTGATATGTATTAAGGAAAACGTATTTTTTTGTCGATTGTGTTCATATGTGATTACGTTGCAATTATAAGAAACGTAAAAGTCAGATCTGTGTATTTTACGACACTTGGAAATATGAATTATATTATATAATTAAAAAAATTCTACTTTTTCGTGTAGAATGTTTATGAATAATATTTCGAATATTTATATTATGAATAATATTTCGAATATTTATATTACGAATAATATTTCGAATATTTATATCATGAATAATATGAATATTTTATCTGTATAAGGCGGAGAGAGAGAGAGGGAAATTCGTTACTTATGAGATAGCTTCGAAAATTCCTTTTTTTGAAATCTGTCAGATTCGAACCTCTTCACTGATTCTAATTATGATGATATGGTAAATTATAGTCAGTTATACCTTATACTGTTGGAAGGCACGTAAGTGTGCAGAGATGGAAAAAGATCCTGTGGAAGGAACAAGGGCTCGATTGGTTGTTTTTAACAGACTCGACGCAATTGTAGAGTTAAGCACATGTATCGGTGGAAACATCATCGTGTAACTATGAGCGATAAAGAGCATTATCATTCTTGTCCCTGTGCCATATCGCGATGCATGCAAAACGTGATAGGTTTAAGGATTACTATACTACGGATATATGTATCGCCTATTTATTGTTCAAAAATATAAATAAGTGAAATAAATAAAATGTAACAAAATATAAATATAAATATAAAATATAAATATAAAGTATAAATTAATATATAATGTATTATAAACTGCTTTGTTAGAAAAAACACTGGATACCGATTTTAATTAGACTAATTAATTAATTTTAATTAGATTAATTTAAAAAGCCATCGTAATTTTGAATTACGTTTATATTTTTGTTATCTTCAAACAGATCCCTCCTTTTGGAGCTAGCAGAAATGCATTTGGGTCAAATTGATAAGGGATCATAGTTTTCTCGCAAACGTCCACTTTATACTTGCGAAGAATTGTGATTATACCCACTTTGGTTTGATAAACAGCAAAACGTGCACCTAAAAGAAAAGTTTTATGTGCGTGTTTGAAATTTGTACAAAGTCGACATTCTTTTCTCTTAATAATTCTGGTAGTCATCGAGTAAATATCATCGATCTAACGTACCAATACAATTTCTTGGTCCAGTGCCGAATGGTAAATAATGCATCGGATGTCGAGCATCAATGGCATCTCGAGTGAAATTTTCGGGATTAAAAACATCAGGATTCGGATAAATTTCGGGATCACGATGAATTGCGTATACGGGAATCCAAATCATCACACCCTTCGGTATACTGATTTGTGAATCTCGGAAGATATATTCAGAATTTGATTTTCTTGGTATCAGAGTTCCTGGTGGATACATCCTTAATGTTTCTATAGGAATAAATTGAAAAAAATGCCACTTTATTCATTTTTCATTTTTCTTCTCAAAGCAAAGTTATACGCATACCTTTAAATACTTTGTCCAAGTATTCCATATCTTTAATATGGTCGTAATTTAACTCCCCGTTGTGTTTCTTATAGTGTTCGTTGATTTCTTCGCGTAACTTCTCTTGAATTTTGGGATTCAGCGCGAGTTCGTAAAGTGCATTGCTCATTGTCGTCGAGCCAGTTTCAAAACCAGCAGCAAAGAAAACGTAAGCTTGTGCGGTTATGAAAGAGTCTGTTAATTCTGTAAAATACGATTTAACATTGTTTCGTAATTTTACCTATCTAACAAATATCCAATGGATGTATTTTAGCAAATTTTTTGTATACTACGCTATTAAACGTACCAAGATCGTGTAACTTTTTTGAGTCTTCCTTAAGTTGCATTAGCGTATGTATAAAGTCAGGTCTATACACGTTGTTCTCTTTTCTGCATTTCATAGTATCTGTGACGACCTTGGTTAGAAACGGAGCAAGTCTTCTGTCCGGCACAATGTAACCCAACAAATCGTACAGTTTCGGCATCATCAGTTTGAATTTCATTCGTATTATCGCCTCCAAAGATGGTTCAAAAATTTGTTTACCGATTTTACGAAATTCGCTCTCTTCGTCTGACAGTGCACCCATGTTGATCCCAAAGGCACATGATCCTATCACGTCCGTTGTAAATTTTGCTGTTATCTCACGAAAATCGACAGGTTCTCCCTGCGCAACCATTTTATCCAGATATTCTTCGAAATAGTTTGCGCATTCGATGATCAGATCGAACATATTTTTCAATTTGCCAGATGTGTACACAGTGAGCTTCGATCTCAATAGACGCCATCGTTTTGCTTCCAAGTTGAACAGATGCTGCGATAATGGTTCGACCTAAAAACAGTTTATAACGCAATTTGAAAATTTTGACTATTCGACTAGCTATAATCTTATGTAACAATATAAAGTATAATGATGATAATATATGATAATATATTACAATGGATAGTGATTTGTAAATAAATATAAATATAGATAAATATTGTATAAAGATTAAAAGGTAATTGTGTATATTACTTTGCTCGCCGTAATGACTCGAAACGTATCCAAAAGTTCTAAAAACAAGTTGCATAAGTTATACGTATGTATACGTACTCTTTCATGGACATTAAATCCGCGATCAGCGAATTTCGAAAAGTCTCTGATGAGAACATCCTTGATTAACTCCGGATCTTTTAAAACTAGTACGGGCGTCGATCTCATGTATAACCCAATCATTCTACCTGTATAGGTTTCGTAAAGGTTTTTAATATATTGTGGCAAAGCTATTCCTGAAAACATGATGTCTATAAAGTTTCCAAAGAAGAATACTGGTTTTGGTCCCGAGATGTTGCGCTTCCTCCAGAAATTAAATACTAATATATAATAATAATAAACTAGAAGTACTGCAACGACAGCGCATATTATTATCAAATAATATACCATGGTTCTCTGTTTCAGTTACTGATTCAGACGAAAAGAATGATTTTCTGAAAAAAGAAACGTGCAATGTTAATTTGGTACAGTCGATATTCTCCTTTCGCTCAACACTTTCCAAACTGGAGTCGATTCGATTATGAATATCATAGAAACTTGCCTCAATAAAAATTGGAAAAATAGAATTATACAATTTTTATTTATCTATTTTGTTAGAATTTAATCTTGGGATTAAGATTAATAATCTGTGGAAAACACAATGTTTGTGTTTGAAATAATATAATGTGATATTTATTAAACAATTGTTCCACGAATTATAAATGTGCGTTCTGGAATGTAGACAGTTGGCTAGTTATTCACAGAATAGCTGGCTTAGTGACCCATGGCCCTTGAAAAGGTTTAGAGAGTAATGAGTGTGACCTGTGTCGGTGTCTGTGTGGCGTTACATGTGGCACAGAACCTTCTAGTAGCTTCTCGACGTGCCCATCTAGAATGTTCCATTCATATCCTCACGTTTCTTCCGGCGTTTTTTGAAAAAGCATGAACGTGCTAACTGCCGTGGTGCATCTCACGAACGCACGCTAGTGGGGATGGCGCTGGGCAACGAACGGAAGAGTCCGTACGATCAATCACCTTATCTGCATGCAATTGATATCGTTGTATTCCAACATATTTATTTACTTATTTGTTCACTTAAGCACTGAATAATTCTACTTTCTATGCATCCACTTTATAAGTATGTTGATATTCATAGATACATGAATTTATATTTATTAATTCAAATACTTTGATCTCTTTTGTACTCCTCCTTTATTGATGTGATTCCGCTTAACTTTGTAATGATTCTCTCGCGACGACTGAATTTGTACTTCAGCGAAACCTTAATTACGGCATCTTATATATGCCCTAGATGACGCAAAAAACTTGTCTTCGTAAAATTCATTAAGCATCATGCGTCAATTTCCTCGAAATATTATCATATTTATTAATATTATTATCATTATTGGCGCATTAAGTTACGAACGTTCGGAACGCGGGATCGAATCCCGGCGACCGAAGTCCGATTTTTCTTCCACGATCCTAAAGTAGGAAGTAAATATTAGCAGTATCCCCAGCAGCGATATCTACACAGTCACCAGCCACAATCATCACGGACGCACATATTCATCTCATGTGTATATGCGTATACTAAAACTTGTAAACGCACAAAAATATTTACAGCATATTTATATTTAGGCATAGTCCGTATGTGGTGGATATTTTTAAGGAGGGGATGTATCACGTAAAATTTCCGTGATGCCCTATTTTATCGAAGAGGAACTTTGGGGAATTCCAGGGGAATTCCCGAGTGAAGTGCACGAAGATATGCTATCGCAGAACAATAATATTTTGACGGAAACCGAATATCATGTTGCATATGGACCGTTTATGCGTGTGCGATTATTTATGGGAAAATGAAAATATATGAGTTAACACTCCATTATATTTGCATGGCAGAGAACGAAAATTGTCATGTCACAACTACAAAATTTACTCTACAACACAAGCATAAAAAAATTTGTTATTCGGCGTTAATACGATTAAAATTAGTCATTTTAAAGGACGTCTCGCTTTGAAATTATGTTTCTAGTTTCGTTAACTTCAAATATATGCCCCCCTTCGGCGTCAGTAGAAACGACGTCTTAGTAAACTCGTATGGAATCATGGTTTTGTCACAAACGTCCACTTTATAATTACGAAGAATCGTGATTAGACCCACTTTGGTTTGATAAATAGCGAAACGTGCACCTAAGAGTAAAAACGAAGCAAGTTAATAAATTGGTAATTTAAACAGAAACGAGCAACTTCAACAGAAACGCTCGTATAATTGAACGTACCAATGCAATTTCTTGGTCCATCGCCAAATGGTAAATAGGTCATCGGATGACGAGCCTCAATGGCGTCTTCGTTGAAGTTCTCTGGATTGAACACGTCAGGATTTGGATAAATGTCAGCATCATGATGCAACGAGTATGTCGGAATCCATATCATTAAACCCTTCGGTATACTGACTTTTGTGTTCTTGAAAGTATAGGCGGAAGTAGATCTTCTTGGCAATAGAGATCCTGGTGGATACTTCCTTAATGTCTCTGTGAAGATAAATTAAGAAAGATCTTTTATTATATTTCTTTGTAAAGCTTTAACCTTCTATTCGAAGTAAAGCTACGCATACCTTTAAACACTTTCTCCAAGTATTCCATGTCTTTAACATTTTCGTATTGCAACTCTCCGTTATGTTTCGCAAGGTGTTCCCTGATCTCTTGACGTAATTTGTCTTGAATTTCTTGATTTAGGGCGAGTTCGTAAAGAGCGTTGCTCATTGCCGACGACGAAGTTTCAAAGCCGGCAGCAAAGAAAACGAAAGCTTGCGCAGTTAATAAGCTGTCCGTTAATTCTGCAAAATACCGTTCACTTGTGTTAGTTAAATTGTTATATTGTACTAAGAAGTGAGTCGTGTTATTTTCTTTCTTATTATTCGCCGACACGATACAATGTGATTGTATTTTCTTAGCATAAATTGCGATGCGACGTTAAAATTAAGTTGTTACTATAAACTTACTAATGTCGCCCAATTTCTCTGGATGTTCTTTCAATTCCATAAGCATATGTATAAAGTCAGGCCTGTATATGTTATGCTCTTTCCTGTACTTCATAGTGTCTGTCACGAGCTTGGTAAAGAACGGAGCATGTCTTTTGTCGGGTACGATGTAACCCAACAAATCGTACAGTTTCGGCATGTACAGTCTGAGTTTTAACCGTATTACGTTCTCGAAGTTCAAGGCGAAGATTTGTCTGCCGATTTCACGAAACTCACTGTCTTCGTCCGATAACGAGCTCATCTCGATTCCAAAGGCGCAGGAACCAATCACGTCGGTCGTGAATTTCGCTGTAACCTCGCGAAAATCTATGGGCTCTTCCTTCGCGGTCAGTTTATCCAAGTATTTTTCGAAATGGTCTGCACATTCGAGGATGAGACCAAACATGTCTTTCAGTTTGCCGGATGTGAACATTGGAGTGAGCTTCGATCTTAACGGACGCCATCTTTTTGGTTCCAAATTGAAGAGATGCATAGACAATGGTTCTGTCTGTGAACAGTTCGCGATATTAGTTTAAAAGCCGACAAAATATTTTCTTTTAAGCAAACAGGACAAATACAACGTTATCGCTGAAGAATAGTAGATTAGAAATTTCTTCGTTGGAAGATCTATTTTTATGTCTCTGTTTACGATAAAAATATTTGTTTACTTCGTGATAGCACCATTAATAAATCATAAGTACGAATAAGAAATATGGATATGGAACACGGAGTGGCTATTAATACTTTATCGCTCATTTTTTCACTTACAAATGTCACTTACAACATACCCTTTCATGAACAGCAAATCCTCGATCGGCGAATTTCGAGAAATCTCTAATCATGACATCTTTTATCAGTTCCGGATCTTTTAGAATAAGAACCGGTGATCTTCTCATGTACAACCCAACCATCGGCTCGTTTTTGTATACTTTATAAAGATTCTGCTGGTAAGCCACCATTGATATTCTTGCAAGCATCAGGTCTATGGTGTTTCCAAATAAGAATACAGGCTTTGGTCCTTGAACTCCACGACTCTTCCAAAAATCGAAGGTTGACGTGGAATAATAATAGAAAGCCAGAAGTAATGCGGCTAACCCGCACAAAATTTCAAAGCCACTCATTATAATTTCTCTTCTGAAAAAGAATTTATAATGTTGTGCTATAAAAATTCTGCAGGACATTTCTTTTCGCCGTAGAATAAAAGAAGAGGGGTTAAATTATATCGTTAAAGCGGTGTTGGTAGATACACGCGAACACGGTGATATTTTTGATGATCTTTATTCTGAATAAACGCGGGTACAAATCTGCTTAGCCTCTCCGCGAGTTTAGGGGCATGTCCTTGTTGAGCAACGTACGTCGAATTATGAATGAAATATATTGTCTTATTTGCGTTGTTAATATAACGCATACATAATATATGAACAGTATCTGACTTGTTTGTTAATGCTAATTGCAGCGTTATTGAATATATTCGATGATTACATAGAAAACTTTGAAACTATAAATTCTTATATACATCTGTTATCATTACATGCATATTGTATGAAAGTGTTCTATTTTTGTATTTTAAAACATTGTTGTTTTAAAAAGTATTTAAATGCGACGTGAATCGAGCAATATTCATATCAACCAGATTATCAGACGCGTAAAGCTATCTGCTGCATTACTCTACTTTGGCGATATCGATATAATCGATATAATATTCGTTGCGCGTAAAAAATGAGAAATATATGCATATCAACGCTATTCGTGTTATTATTAACGAGCTGTGCTATTCAAAATTAGTAAAATTACGTATATGTACTTATGTAGTAGATTTCTGTTGTTAGATTAGTGTTATCTGTGTATAATTACGTTGAAATCGTTATCAGTGTTGTGTTGCATAATTTTCGACGTTTTATGTTTGCAAAACGAGTAGCATGGCATCGAATATTAAAACTAACATTCACAACTTGAATGAAACTGTTTGAAGTATTATCCTGAAATATGTATATACATACACAATATAAGGCAATAGAATTACAAGTAGGTTTATTCAGATAAAAGCAGGTTTATAACGTAGTTAAAAGCGTTATATAAGGTTCGATATAGTACTTACGAATCAACTGATATCGCTTTTCATTATTTTCCAGACGCACATAAGTACGTATGTATATAGATATCTTATTAGTGCTAGACGATATATTCCTGAGTCGCGAAAAATGATGTTGTCCCTAACATGATGTAGAATAGACTAATGTTAATCTACTGGCGCTTTCGATCTTTAAACGCATACTCTGACGATTATCGGAGACATACTCATGATGACTTGCAGATAACGAAAATGTTACGTCCGATGATTTTATACAAATCAGGCCCCACGTTGCAGGCAAGATGACAACCAGATGTCACACACCTTTACTGTGTACCCTCAATAGGCTTAAGGATCCAGCATAAATCTTGGCATTTTCATAGTTAAGGTCCTTTAGACTAAACAAATATCTTTTAGTTCGAGTGTTCATTAAATTTATTCTCTACTACGGGAAGATACGGAAATTTGGTTTTTCCCACGTTCGGTATCTCCCGCTGGCAACTTTCTCTCGGGGGTGGCTGGGACCTTTCTTTGCTCATCAACTTTCTTCTTATTCAATCAGAAGCAACGACTATTGGTCTCACTTTCCTAGCCAAAATTGTCATTAACAAATCCAATGGTCAAATGGAGGGGCGTGTGCGCTAGACACACCCCTCACTGGCTTTCCTCCGCACGGCATCGTCACCGAACTTCATTGACTTTCCATCCTTTGATCAGTCAACAACTCTCTACTAGTCGCCTAGTCGCCAAATCGCTGAACCCATCTCTCTGTTCAGGTTTTCCTTACTAACTTTCCATCCTTTGATCAGTCAACATCTCTCTACTAGTCGCCTAGTCGCTAAATCGCTGAACCCATTTCTCGATTCATATTTTATTTACGATTTATACCTCTCGCGACACCATAACTCACTATTTGCAAGTCACTCCTATTACGACTAACATCGTGATCCTGCAAATAACTATAAGAGTCGAACACTTCTAACTTTATTGTAAACGATATTACAATATGTATCTCTGTTCATTTATACTCTCCGTGAAATAAGTTAAACTCAGTGTTATACTAATTCAACCACCTCTATTACCCTAACCGAAATAAGGGATCGATCAGTTCGTGGCGTCGATAATCCAATCGTAACGAGAATTTGCGACTCCCGTTGACGCGCCTTCTCCGCGATCGCGTCTCTCCGAGAACGGTCAAACAGAAAGTGATTTCATAACTGTCATTTTGAAAGATACTTATAGGATGGGCTTAAAAGTACAGTCAACGAGACAAATATGGAACGCGTATAAAATAACGAAGATTCTAGTAATGGGGGATTCTAGTCATGTACAATTTATTAAAGCAATTTATTCAACCCTTATTCGACTCTGACTTTTCTTAATTTACGTTATTCGATGGTAACAAATTGACAACAATGACAAACGATCAGCGTAATAAAAAGTACGGATATATATTAATTCTCTCATTGAAAATTCGATACATCCGGTGTTCATTCATAAAAGCTCAGAAGAGTATGTCAATACCAGGTGAAAGTAGTTAGATTTTCTCAGTTCTGGCGGAAATTCCACACTGTAATCGTCGCATCCTTTCCAAGAAGGAATGTACTAAGAGAGCTGAGAGAGAATGCCAGCAATGCAACCAATTGGTCAAAGTTAAAGATCTCCATAAAGGATTCAACTAGTGCAAGTTTTTATGTCAGTTCAAGTAGTAGAGATGTACCGATTAGGGTTTTGGTTAGCCATCTAACCTTTTAATCGATCTCGATTAGTCGTCTGTGCCGATCACTTTCAAATACCGCAACAAAATGTATCAAATTTCTGTCATATTTATTTTATTAACGTCTTGTTTCTGTGTCTTAAAATTCTTTTTAGTATAATATAATAATATAAAATAAAATAATATATTATAACATAATGACTTATTATAACAATATAAGTATAAGAATAATTTTTTTTATGCCTTAGCTATTTTCAAATACACTCCTCCTTTCAGCGTCGATATAAAGGCATGAATGTCATTTTCAAAAGGAATCTTGGTTTTCTCGCAGACATCGACTCTGTAGTTACGGAGAATCGTTGCAAGTCCAACTTTGCTTTGATATTGCGCGAAACGGGCACCTACAAATAATTATAAAAAATTATATATTTATTTGGCTTGAAGGTTTGGGAAGGAAACTTTTCACAGAAAATTTTTAACAAATTCCAACTCATGAAGATTTTATATGTTAAAGATAGAAGAAATGCTTTCTAAATGGGAGAAGATGATAGAAGGTAAGAAAAAGATGTTGACGATTTATCTTTTCCATAATGTCATGCTGATTGAAACCGACGATCTAAGCACATGCCAAAGATTTGATATTTTCTTATCCTATTATTTTATTAGCATACCAATGCAGTTTCTTGGTCCATCGCCAAAAGACAGATAACTCATAGGATGCCTAGCGGCGACAGCATCCTCGTTAAATCTTTCAGGGTCGAATTTCTCAGGATCGGGATATACATTTGAATCATTTTGAATGGCATATATTGGTATAAATATATCTGTTCCTTTTGGTATGGAAATGTTCGTGTCTCTAAACGTATAATTTTCCATCGCTTGCCTGTTTAGCATAGGTAATGGCGGGTACTTTCTTAGTGTTTCTGCGGAGAAAAGGCATAGAAAATATTACCATTCGTATTAATAAAATTATTTTTTGCATATTTCAATAATTTTGCGAGTTTACCCTCTACTACGCACCTTTAAGTACTTTGTCCAAGTATTTCATTCTTTTGATATCTGCGTATGTCAAAACTCCATTACTTTTATCATAGACGTCTCTAATTTCTTCTCTTAGTTTGTCTTGTATTTCGAGATTTTGTGCTAACTCGTAAAGAGCATGTGACATCGTTGAGGAAGATGTTTCGAATCCACCGACGAAAAATGCGAAAGTTTGCGAGGCAAGCAACGCGTCTGTGAGTTCTGCAAAATACAACAAGATTCGTTACTATGCATTATTATGTTATTGCAATAATAATTTTATTATGATAATTTATAATATGATATATTTATAATGATAATTTTATTCGAAGCATAATATTAAACTGTATTCTCATCCTCACCAATATTGTTAACTCTATCCGGGTGTTTCTTCAGTTCCATCAGCAAGTGCACAAAATCTGGTCTGACTATGTTATTATCCATCCTGTACTTCACCGTATCGATAAATAAATTTACAAAAAAGTCATTGACTTCTTTTGGTTGCAGGTAAGAACCAATTATTTTATACAGGAATGGTGTAAATTCTCTACAAAAATCTCGAATTATCTGTTTCGCGTTAACTGCAAAAATTTGTTTGCTCATTCGAAGAAATTCAGAGTTCTTATCCTCGAGAGCATTCATGTTTAGTCCAAAAACACAGCTACCGATCGAATCGATCCCGAATTTTGCAGTAAACTCACGGCACTCCACCGGTTCATCCTTCTGTGCTAATTTTTCCAAGTGTTTCTCCAACTTTTCCGCGCATTCTGTTATAAGTGGGAACATTTCTTTGAGCTTGCCGGATGTGAATACCGGCGAAAGTTTAGCTCTCAACGGCCTCCATCTTTCAGCTTCTAACATGATGAGATTTTGCTGTATTGGTTCTATCTACGCAAGAAATAGCAATAATAATTAGTTACTTGAAAAGTGTATGTAACGCAGAAACAATGAAGTTGTTAATTACTTTTTCATCATATATTTTAAATCCTCGGTCAGCGAATAAAGAGAAGTCCTTGATGAGAATATCTTTAATCATATCTAGGTTGTTGAGCATCAGAAGTGGTGATGTTCCTACGTATATTCCAAAAGCTGGTTCATTCTTATATTGGTCGTACAATCTCTTCATCCAATCGGCCATCGATTCTCTTTTAAGAAGAACGCCCAGAAAGTTGCCAAAGAAGATTATCGGTTTTGATCCAGGTATATTGCGACTTTTCCAGAAGTTGTAGCATGAAGAGTAATGATAGTAGATCGCAAGAAGTAGTATGGAAATGCCACACAGTAGTTGAAAATAGTCCATGTCGAACGAGATTTCTTTAATTTCAACGAATAAATATCAGTGTTTGTAGGATAGTTTTTAAATATAGAGTGTGCAATTAAAAACGTATTCTTAACTATTAATGATCGAAAATTTTGTATCTATATGATATTGTAACAGGATGAACATTCAGAAGGATAAAAACATAAATAAATCGTTAACGGGCAAGCTGAATACGACTAATGAATTTTGTTTGATTTTTAAAAACTTACCTCACTTTGGGCTCAGGATGAGATATTATTATGGTGTAACATGTTGTCTCTATACAATTGTGATAAATGAACCGCAACAGCGTGGAGTTCACATAATAATACTATCAATAGGAAAATGAAAGACAGGCGCTTACAATTAGTGACGACACGACGCGTCACGATGGCAACGACTACTTCGAAGTAGATAAAGATGATCGCGCTCGGATGATCATTAGTACTAGCGATGAATCGTGGAACGTACTTCCTTGATGTTGTTTTTTCTACTTATACTCTATAAAACTTTTAATGAAATAAAAATATTTATGGTATAAATTTTCAAAAATTTGTCAAATGTATAGCATAACTTTAGAATGTTCGTGGCATTTAGTCGAGTTTCGGACAAGTAATTTGCTATTAACCCCTTCCCGTGCCATTTAATTCGACGAAACAGATCACACTGATGCTCGTAAACAGGAACTTACATTCAGTCACGATCGTAACGGGGAAAAAAACAGTCCGCGAGCTCGGTTTGTTATGTTTACGTTTGGTCCAAGTATCTGGTCGCGAATCAGACTCGCGATATTCATGTTTGGGCCAAAATCTTCATCGCGAGTCTGACTCGCTAAAGTACAGGAAGGGGTTAAACTAAGAGCACTATCCGCACGTTTTAAAATTAATTGTACGGATTAGAAAATGGCACATACAGTGAGATTCTGTTTATATAAACCCCATTGAGGGACGATTTGGTTCATACGACCAGGTCGTTTATATAATAGAAGTCCATCTATATACAGGGTGGCTGGTAACTGGTGGTACAAGCGGAAAGGAGGTGATTCTACGCGAAAAAATAAGTCGAAAATATAGAATAAAAATTTTTCGTTCGAGACTTTGTTTTCGAGAAAATCGACTTTGAATTTTCGCTCGGTACGCGTGCACTTTATCGCGTCTCGTTATAACGGATCTCACTGTAGATCGTTGTCTCGATAGAAAAATTAAAAAAAAAATTTTTTTAATTTTTTATTCTATATTTTCGACTTCTTTCTCCGTGTAGAATCACCCCCTTTCCGCTTGTACCACCAGTTACCAATCACCCTGTATATTTCTCTCTATCGCTAACGATTTTTGGTTCAGTTAATAAGAATACATTTGCTTTTAAATACGCAATAACGTTGCAAGCCTTTATTAATTGCGACGCATGAGAGCGTATCACACAAGGAGCGCACCTATTATTTACATATTATAATTAGACATTGTATACATAACTGAATTAACGCGCAGCGATGGTTCGGATTATAGGAGCTTACCTAAAGTTCATTTAATCAGACACTATTAAAATGGCGCACGTAAACAGAGGTATCATAGAAACATAAACTAAGAAACTCTTTCTGGTGTCTTCAGTCAAGTGACTATAGTGACTTGTCACCAAACTGATACCGTTATGACAGATATCTTGCAGCAGATAAACCAAAGCAGAAAAGAAAAGTTTAGGAACACCGATACCGACTGATAAAGATTTAATAACAATCTATAAGTAGCTAATATCTGAAAGGACAAATTAATCATTTTGCGTCTTTTTGCATTATATTCAGTTATAGATGACACGTAAATCAGATTTTGCCATAAAACTACGCTCCATTAAATTCTAACTCATCGTTTGATAATAATTGTCATCACGTAGAGTATAAAATAAAGTAAATGATGCTTGTGTGATTATATACAGATATTTTCTGATAATTAATCTCGTTTGCTGATAATTCAGCGCGACAGATAACACCGTTGCTTGTAATAAACAAAATTATTACTACGTTCATTTGAAACAAAATAACTATCGCATAAGTCTGTGTATGGTTTGATGATAAAAGCAAGAAGGATGATGTTAACCTATAGAGAATATAACCTATAATATATGTTATCTAACATTTTAACTTTTCGACGTATTTTTGCTGCTACGCAATTGCACCATGTGTACTGATAATCAACTACACGCTATATAGTCAACGTATTGCAGTAATGTGACCGTAAGATATTGTACACTTACTTGTTGAGATGGGTAATTATATGAAGATGAAAGCTTCCTGCAAGAAAGAAACTGTTTGAATTGTATCTACGATCAATGCCAAACTGTACTGACTGAAGTCGTTTCAGCCAGAAATAGTATGACTGTAAATTTGCTTCTACCCACTCTCCATATGGCGCAGTTGATGAGTAGCAATTGGTTAACGCCTTCTTCGTACGCCGTTTACACGGCTTATTTTTTCTTACACTTTCTTATCTTCGAGCAGTCGAAAATTGTGTGGAAAATTGTCGATTGTATCAAATTTATTCGGAGTAATTTTTTAATTACAATAACGATTCGTTTTTATGTGCTAACAAAGTTGGTCCGTTTGTCGTTATCTTTATAATACTGTGTGAATGAAAATTCACGATAACCGAATTCAATAATGATACTTCCACCGAAATTTTGTTACATCTACGTCTCAAAAGTTTCAAGCGTTATCAATAAAATATTTTCGTTCTCTGATACGATCGTTTCTAAAGAATTTGTACACAATAATACAACTTAATTTACGGTTATTGCAAGGTACACGATGTAATAGTATAATTAGATAAAAAATACATTTAAATAATTATTTACATTAACATTGTGCTTTAGTTATCTTTAAATTTACCCCGCCGGCGAGCGTTAACAAAAATGCCTCTTTGTCCGGTTCGTATGGAATTTTGGTTTTCTCGCAAACATCGACTTTGTGATTGTGCAGAATCGTTGCAAGACCGACCTTGCTTTGATAATTGGCGAATCGGGCACCTGAAAGCAATTTTTAAAAATTACATCGATCCGATATCGTATAATTAATCGTATAATTATCATAGTATTAACTAATAGCATTATGTAAGAATAAGGGTACAAGATACTATGTTGCGAGTATATTTTATTTATTTTATTTAAATACCAATGCAGTTTCGCGGGCCATCGCCAAAGGATAGATAGCTCATAGGATGTCTGGCAGCAACAGCATCCTCGTTAAATCTTTCCGGATCGAATTTCTCAGGATCTGAATAAATATTTGAATCGTGTTGGATACCATATACTGGTACCCATACTATTGTTCCTTTTGGTATGGTGATTTTTGTGCCTTTAAACGTATAATTCTCCATTGCTTGCCTGTTTAATACCGTCAGTATTGGATACTTCCTTAGTGTCTCTATGGAGTAACAAAAAATATTTCTTCCGTAAAAATAAAGCACAGGTTTTATTCGCGAGAATCGGATCTATTCTCTCATTTATAAGTAAATGATCATTTTACTATCTTTTGAATAATCAAGTGTTTCTTTCTTTTTGTTATAAATTGTCATTACAGATTTCATTAGGTAGACGTGTTTTAATATTCTTTGGCACACACCTTTAAACACTTTGTCCAAATATTTCATTCCTTTGATACCTTCGTACGTCAGAGTTCCACCATCTTTGTCGTACTCATCTCTAATTTCTTGCCGTAATTTATCTTGTATTTCCTGATTTTGTGCTAATTCATAGAGAGCATGCGCTATCGTGGACGAAGACGTTTCGAATCCAGCAATGAAAAAGACAAACGCTTGCGCGGCAATTAGGGAGTCGGTTAGTTCTGTAAAACACACAATTTTTTGTTATAACTCTGTTAGTGACATATGTATTTTTCGCGATTTCATTTGAGATATACTTTCAAATTCCCTACTCACCAACATTTTCCATCTTTTCCGGATGTTCTTTCAGTTGCATCAGCTGGTAAATAAAATCTGGTCTTGCTATATTATTCGTCTTCCTATATTCCATTGTGTCACGAACCAGATTTATGAAAAAGTTGTTTATCTCCGTCATCCGTAAAAAGTAACCAACTACACTAAACAGAAATGGTGCAAGTCGTCTGCAAGATTCTCGAATAGTCTGTTTTAAATTGGGAGTGAAAATTTGTTTGCCCATTCTTCGGAATTCGCTGTTCTCATCTTCAAGAGCATTCGTGCTGATTCCGAATGCACAGCTCCCGATCACGTCGGTCGTGAATTTTGCAGCCAAATCACGACACTCTACTACTGGCACACCTTTTGCTACTATGTTGTCTAAATATTTTTCTAAATTTCCCGCGCACTCTGTTATAAGTGGGAACATCTCTTTCAGTTTACCGGAGGTGAATATTGGTGATAACTTCGCTCTCAGTGGTCGCCACCTCTTGGCTTCCAAAAGGAAGAGATGCTGCGACAATGGCTCTATCTACGCATGAAATGATATATCGATAAATTTACAAACACTTTGATTTCGGGAAGTCTTGCAATTGTTGCGAATAATAATTTCCGAAAAATGTTTGTACGATTATTTTATTATTTCCAAAACACCTCGTTTATCCTTGAACTCAAGATGCTTTTTGCATCAAATCAACTAAATAAATCTGTTTTCAATAATGTTGTTGCGCGGAGCAATCAATGAAGGAAATACCTTTTCAAGTACTTTGAATCCTCTGTCCACGAATAAAGAGAAGTCTCTGATGAGGACATCCTTGATCAAGTCTAAGTCGTTAATAACAAGAATCGGTGATGTTCCTTCGTATATACCAAAGACCGGTTCACTTTTGTACTCGTTGTACAAATTTTTCACAATTGTGGCTACGGCCTGTCTTTTAAGGAGAATATCCACAAAATTGCCAACAAATATTGACGGTTTTGGTCCAGGTACGCCACGATTCTTCCAGGTGTCATAAACCGAGTTATAGTAAAAATAGATCGCGAGAAATATTGCAGCAATGCCGAGGAGAAGTTGAAAGTAGTCCATGTTGTAAGGTACTAAATTCCAATAATTAAAAATCACAATCAATGACTGCTGTCGTTTCTCTATTTTACTTATTTCTAAATGGTTTTACGCTTCGTTTCAAAATTATCAATCTTCAGTTTATTACGACGGATTGGAGTTTCAGAAATATTTTCTCGAATAATCGTATTCCATACGATCGTATTAATAACAAATAACTGGAATTCCTAATAACAAATAACTGGAGTCCTTCGGTCGATTTTTTTTTAATTGCTCTCTGTCAAGCGGAAGCAAGTGTTTACATACCTTTGAACGATAGTCTATGGATATGCGAGGAAAATGTACTTCCGATGTAATAACGTTAGTAAAGTAATAATTTCCCGTGATATACCTAAATTACAAAATATACTTCGTGTTGCTTTTATCATCTACGTGCACTGTGACGAACTCCTAATGTAGTGTAAAAATCGTAATTATTCTTATCACGTTACCAATATCAGAAAGCCGCTAAAAAATCAATAAGTTTTGCTTGATCGATAAGAACATTTAAATTTTACTTTTAAATTGTAAATGAACACTTAAGGTAATTAGTCGGTTGAATAAAAAATACGTGACATTTAAATGTACAAATTAAATTTCAAATTGTTGTCATACTTACATGGTTGTTCTTTAAATAAAGCTTCTACTAAGTAGGAAGAAACGTGTCTGTCCGTATCTCATACAGAATGTTGAATGATATTAACGATGATGCTTCAACTTGAGCCAGCTGAGCGATAGCAACAGAGTCATTTTAGCTACTGTCGGTATTTTGCTGCTTGGCGTCATGCAACGCACACTATTTATACGAAGGCAGGGATCAAAAGGCAGACTAACGGAAACTAATTTAGATTTTGAAACGAATCAAGTTTTCGATATTGTTTCCACGAAAAGTTTCAACTTTGTTTCATCGCAGTGAATATTCTCCTTCGCTTATCTAGAGAATACGTATATATATATATATATGGCCATAAGTAGTTTGGATATCGTATTATTTCATCAGTTTTTTCTTGAGAGGAATTTGATAACAAACAGTGACACAGCGTTAGTCCATTTCATTATATAATATTTATTTGATTTATAGAAATATGACCCGTATGACCATTAAATATATTTATAAAACATATAAAAAATATGAAATATCACGGGTGACAAAATCAGTTTAAAGATATAATAGAAATAATGTGTATATATATATATATATATATATATATTTGTCGAGTAAACAGTATTTGTCGAGAGTCATTCTGATAGATTGCAACGAAGTCCTTGACAAAGATTTACTCGTATCGTTTACGTAAACCATTCGTCATTGTGTAACGTCACCGTATGGCTTGCGAATATAATCACGAATTTACTGATACATATTGGATCAATATATAAATCATCAACATCTTTGATTCAATCTTTTGCTAACTCATTCTGACAATGTAACGTGTCATGAATATAAAAAACAACGTTTATCTGATTTATGAATTAATTTATATGAATGAATATATTTACTTGTGAATTAAGTAACAGTAGTAAAAAATTACTGTAAATAGAACAGTCTTCTTTTGCTGCTGATCTAATGATAGAAACTATTTCGCTCTAAGAAAACTGTTCAAGAATTTTGACGTGTTAAAGGCATGAAAAATGTTCAAACCGACCAGGCACAGAAAACGAGAAGAGTAAGTAACAAGTTACCATTGGTAGTAACCAATAGTAAGTATTTTGATTAACGCAAACTTGTAATCGATGCTGCAATTTTATTATCAATTTCAAGAGTCACCATAAATGGTCGGATTAAAATTAGCTAGATATGTACATTATTGCGTATAACAATACAATTCTTTAGTATATTAATTCTCTACTTTGGTTATTTTCAAATGCACACCTCCTTTTAACGTCAGCATAAATGAAAGGGGATCAGTTTCGTAGGGAATCCTAGTTTTCTCACAAACGTCGACTTTGTGATTGCGAATGACCGCTATAATGCCAACCCTGCTTTGATACTGTGCAAAACGAGATCCTGAAAATAACGATTAAGAAGCTACGTCATTCATGCTTTTTTTTTTTTAGAGGTAAAAGATACTTTACTAGTACCGCGTAGATTTTCTTTTCTTTTGCTTATTTTTATTAACTTACCAATGCAATTTCTTGGACCATCGCCAAAAGGCAAATAAGCCATAGGGTGTCTAGCAGCAACAGCATCGTCGTTGAATCTTTCAGGATCGAATTTCTCAGGTTCCGGGTAGACATCTGCGTCTCTTTGGATTCCATAAGCTGGCACCCACACTTTCGTGCCCTTTTCTATGCTGACCTTGGTGCCTTTGAACGTGTAATTTTCCGATACCTCTCTCATTATAAACGGTATTAGCGGGTACATTCTCAGCACCTCTACATAGAGGAGAGTAAATAATTTATGTAAATCATCGTTTCGAATGTTGGAACAACTGCTCGAATAATTTTCTTCAGAAATCAAAGTTTCGTTTTAACATTGTAACGCACCTTTGAAAAACTTGTCCAGATATTTCATCTCTTTAACTGCATCGTACGTTAAAACTCCTTGATGTTTGTCGTAAACCTCTCTGATTTCCTTACGTAATCTATCCTGTATATGTTGGTTTAGCGCTAGTTCGTAAAGAGCGTGAGATATCGTCGTTGAGGAAGTCTCGAACCCAGCCGCGAAAAAGACAAAGGCTTGCGAGGTGAGCAACGAATCTGTTAGTTCTGTAAAAGACAATATCACCGACCTTTATTACCAACTAAATTATTATCAACTAAATTATTATCAACTAAAATTGGAAAATTTCTTCTAAGAGGAAGTTTTTCGATAACGGAATTCAAATTTCGAAGCAAAAATTCATGGCTCTCCTCTTTTTACTCTTCGGCACGTTAAGATTTATCAGAAATGGACAAATATTTGTAATCCACCTAAAGAAAGTCACAGACGGTTTATTTTAAGCTGTATACCTATATTTTCTAATTTCTCTGGATGGTCTCGAAGTTCCATCAGCGTGTTGATGAAATCTGGTCTGACTATCTTATTCTCTCTTCTGTATTTTATCGTGTCTCTGACCACGTCTATTAAGAATTGGTCGACTCCTGGAATTTGCAGTAGATGGCCAAATATTTCGTAGATGTTTGGCAGGAATTGCCGACAGATATCTCTGATTTGCATTCGCGTGGTCTGCGTGAATATTTTTTTGCCTACTTCGCGAAATTCGCTGTTCTCATCCGACAGAGCGTTCATGTTGATTCCAAAAGCGCAACTACCGATTACGTCGGTTGTGAATTTCCCAGCCAAATCGCGACATTCCACTGGTTTACCCGTTTCGACCACGCTGTCTAAGTATTCCTCCAGATTCTTCGAGCATTCTATTACGAGAGGGAACATTTCTCTCAGCTTGCCTGACGTGAATACTGGGGAGAGTTTTGCTCTCATTGGTCGCCATCTTTCCTCCTCCAGAGCGAACAGATGTTCTCCCAGTGGTTCTGCCTGAATAAAATCTTTTTTTGAATTTTTCTTTCTTTCAAGAAGTGGATATTAATATATTTCCTTTTACGCGCCAAATGGCGTAAAAGTATCGGGCAATCAACGAACATAGAAACAGAAATTCGTAAATTAATTATAATTTTCAAGTACCTTTGGAAACAAGCGGAAACCTCGGTTAACGAATAGAGGAAAGTCCTTGATGAGAACGTCTTTGATTAATTCCAGATCTTTAATAACGAGGACAGGCGTCGTTCCCTCGAATATTCCAAACATTGGCTCTTTCTTATATTCATCGTAAAATTCTCTCAGCTTATCGGCTAGCGACACTCTTCTAAGTAAAATATCTTTGAAATTACCAATGAAGACAGTAGGTTGCGGTCCGGGTATGCCACGAATCTTCCAGTAGTCAAATGTCGAGGTATAATAATAGTAGATCGCTAAAAGCACCACGCCAATGGCGCAGACAAGTTGAAAATAATCCATGTTGTATCACGCTTTCTGTAAAAATCAAATTTCACTGATCAGAATTGACTGGTTACAGTAACTTCTGCTTCTTATGAAGTGGATGACTAAAGCCACACGCTAAACGCAGGAAAACAAGCTAACAATTAATAACTAGCAGATTGATATCTGCGATATGTCGACTCCTCGATTAATTATCGACTCTAACGATTAATTTTCTTTTATCGCAAGCGTTAATCAAATAAATTTAAACTTTTTATCGATTATTCATTTTTATTCCATATCGAAGAACAATTGGATATCCACTCGAAAAGATCTTAAAAACTGAAACTTAATCCTAGTCTTCTTTGTCGATATTTCTTTCTTTGTAATAAGGATTTGCGCTGTTTAACAAAATAATAGCCTCTTATCATCTTATCGAGTTTTCGTCAATTTGCTTGTCAAGTTGCTCGAATATGTAGCTCAATAATTTCTATGACGACACTGCCGTGTTCCTTCTGTCGTTCGTACCGATGCTTACTTTTGTCGTCGCCCTAGAACAATCTCCATGCATACTTTTCTTGTTACAGTCGTCATCCAATTTAAGTAGCTATACATTCAACTGATACGATCGTTTCTTCTCCACATGTGTCACACTTATTTGTTTTCTCGGTCATTCTAAGGTCGACATACACCATCGAGGAATTGTTTTAATCAATTTATAGATATCATTTATCTAATGCGAACCTCTTTATTGAGTTGACTGAAATTGTCCTTCTAAATTTCGACTTAAATACAAGATACAAGTATTTCGGGGCATACGCCATAATGTTAAACAATTGTGATATAGAAATAATAATCAGAGCCACTTTAACGTATTCTTAAATCTCTATATCGATATTGTCATTCATTTGAAAAATACGTATCTTTTATTCCATATTACGCGAGATTAAAATTTAATACAAACAAGCAGTGCAGCAAGTATACAATACTTTACGGTATTCACCTTCGCTTCCTCGTCTATCTTTATTTTATTTATTATATAAACATGACCCCACAAGGAAGTACATTTTAATTTCATCCGTAAGATAAAAATAAATCATTCGTTTTGGTAAAACTTTGATAGCTAGTTCTCAGCAACAAGCAGTGCAACAAGTATACAATACTTTACGATATTCACCTTCGCTTCCTCGTCTATCTTTATTTTGTTTATTATATAAACATGACCACACAAGGAAATACATTTTAATTTCATCCGTAAGACAGCCAAGATCGAAACGATCGCGAAAAGAAAAACTAAGGTAATCAAATTGTCAAAACGAATGATGAAGCTAATCTCCAATGACTTTGAACAGCCGTGAACTTTAATGTAACGTAATAGCTTTGCTTTATTGAACGTAACGATTCTAACAACTATACAGTAAAGTCACAACTGACTATTAATTAAGAAAAGGCTGCTCTCTGCTTCTTTTGGTTCGCGCCAGTTTCTGATATTTTTGATAATTTGTATTTGTTCCATTGGTCGAATTCAACAGACGCAAAAAAATTTCCTCGATGAATAGTTGTTTTGCTCAACCAACTTCATCAATCGATAAAGCACGTAAAATTGTTATCTCATTATACACAATGTGAATTGATTATTTTGTCTGCTACGTTGAATACAACATTAATGAAGATGGCCGTTCTTTCCCGCATTTTAAATAAATAAGTACATAGACTGGTGTGGGTATTGTAGAAATGTAGAAATAATTATGCACATTGTTTTGAAGCCCAGGGAAACGCGTTGCAACCAAAAGTTATTTCTGTTCATTTTGGTAAAATTTTGATACGTAGCTCTCTCAAAAAACGTAAAATGTTTTTGCAGCAGACAAATGTTACAACATTTATTTTCCATTTCTTTGTCTATCTTTATTTTAGTTATAAATAATTTTAAATAGATAGATTTGATAGATTTTTTATGATTACATGCGTATCTTTTAGATGCACTTTAAATGTATTTACAAAGCTCATGGAATGTCTCATTTGTAAACAGATAAAATTGCAGAGATAGCAATATTTGTGTAACGATTCAAAACAATAGCCTGGTTGTAAACAACTATTGTTTTCCCAGCTGTAAGTGCGCTACTTTTTTCACAAATGTATCTTTACAAGGTATACAAATAATAGTAATTTCACTACATTTTGCAATGACATTGTACCGTGGTATAACACAAAAATGTTGAGATTACATTGAACAGAATGTTTACGTTCGTTCCCTTAGACAATGAGCTCAAACAATCGATACGAGACAATCTTGAATGAATGTAACAGTGAAATTGAATTGTGTAATATTAGAAATAAAAAATAATCAACATGATTATCGTCATAGAAAGTCTAAATTTACTAATTATATACATTGTAAACGGATTCCATATTATAAACTTTAAAAAAAAATTAGGTTGTTTCTAAAAATAAATAAAATAAAAAGTAAGAATTTTCTCCGAACTTTTTGATGAATCACGTAGGATTAATTGACTTGTATGTTGAAAAGTAATTGTTGAATTAGAACAGTTCTTCACATTTACGCGATGAAGTTTCCTTGATACGAAATCTTTACATATTGCTATTACTTACGTAGTAATCACGATCCTACGAATGTTTGTTCCGGGTCTACGTTTGTTGTGTATCGTGGAAAGATGTCAACTGATACTGCCAGCGATCATTACTTACGTCTCCTTTTAAATCGTGACGCAATTGAAATAAAATCATACATGAATGTATAGTAACAGAGATTATACGTAAGTTCTTCCAATTATTACACTGCTGATATCAAACAAAATATTTACTTATCTTTACTGTGTATCGTATGTCGTACATTACTGTGTATTACATAACTTACAAGTAATTACTGAAATTATTATTATTCTTGTAAAAGCAATTACTTCAGTTTAACTCGTGCAATTAACTTGCTCTAGAGAGAAAGAGAGAGAGAAGATAGGGTAGAAATTAGAAGTCACGAAACCCCATAGTGAACCATTAAATAAGGCTAATTAACTTGCTCCTTCCGTAGACACAGACTGTGAATATAAAATTTTTCGCTTTATCTCTTCTGCTATTTGACAAGAATTTCATGTCAGGATCATAAGAATACGGTTCCTTTGACTCTACAAGCAACGATTGTACGATAAAGCTTTTACCGAAGAAATTAAAATGAAAGGTATATAAAAAGCTATATGTACAAGCTAGGTATTTCATTTATTCTTCAAGAATTCTAAACAATGCTAAACACTGCGAAAAATGCTGAAGCTGCTGTGGAAGTAAACACACATGTAACATTGTTGTGCAACACTTGCTGATGTAGCCAGTGAATAAGAATACTAATAGCAGATGGATATCGAAGAATTAGTAAATTAGTATTAGTAGATATTAATATTCGCTGTTTATATATGCTTATTATATACGTATATACTTCTATGACATTACATAAACGAACTGCTGGAAAGAATATCATATACATATTTCTGTACCAGGTACATGCAACACATGAACATTCTGTATTGCTCTCTTATACAGATAGAAAATTATTTCGAGGATTAGTAAATTAATTTTTACTTTTAATTATGTTTAAATATAATCCTCCTTTCGGGCATATTATAAACGCATATGGATTTAACTCGTATGGAATCGGTGTCTTCTCACAAACGTGCACCTCATAATTCTGCAGAATCTTAATTAATCCAATCTTCGTTTGGTAAATTGCGAAACGTGCGCCTGAAATCAAATAAATGAAAGAAGACAATGTCAATGCCATTTGATAAAATAATAATTCTATGGAAATAAAGTATAATCGTGTTATAAACGTACCAATACAATTCCTTGGACCATGACCAAAGGGCAAATAGTGCATAGGATGCCTTGCATCTACTGCTTCCTTGGAAAATCTCTCGGGATCAAACTTATCTGGGTCTGAATAGATATTTGGATCCCTGTGAATAGAAAATACCGGTATCCAGACTCTCATGCCTTTTTGTAGTGATACTTTCGTGTTCGAGAAAGTATAATTGTCCGTCGTTTCTCTGGATACGAATGCCAAAGGTGGATATTTCCTTAATGTCTCTATAAACGGAATAAAAGGAGAAGATAAAAGTATTGATAGAATGAATAAATTACGAAAGCAGATTGGTGAGTCTCCGGAATCGCCGCTAGTACAATAGTTGGTATTTGTGATTGTTGTTGTCATTCCGGAAACTTTTCGCTCTGCCCTCGTATCGTAGTAAACCTCCCGCGTATTAAAGGAATCGATCCTGTTACGTCTCAACCTTTAAATACTTTGTCCAAATATGACATCTGCTTTATAGTCTCGTATTTCCAATCCCCGGCATTTTTCGCATCGAATTCTTTTATTTCTTCTCGTAGCTTCTTCTGTATCTCTTGATTCAGAGCCAACTCGTACAGAGCGTTGCTGATCGTCATCGATGAAGTTTCAAAACCTGCCGCGAAAAATACGAATGCTTGTGCAGCAAGCAAAGTGTCCGTTAATTCTGAAAGAAATGATCCTGGTACAATAATGGAAACTATGGATAGATTCGTATATAAGGATATTTTACAAAGCCACGTGTTGCCATTTGCAAACGAGAAAATGCCAACAAAATGATAATTTCGACGCGATAATGACCCGAAACATTCCTCTAAATTAGTTAAGACTTTCCTTTCTTTCGAGAGAAAATGTTAATATAATTAAACGACCAAATCAATCTGCTGATTCGAACCCAATTGAACATTCGTGGGATTACGTTACACGTCAATTGGGAAGTTGGATACTTTACATATGAAGGGGAGCTAATGCAAAAAATTACACATACATGGCGTGAAATATCAATTGCGTGTTGTATTCGATTAATTGAATCAATGACACACAGAGAGTATACAGTTATCAAACCAAAGAATTATCCAACATCCCAAGAATTATCTCAAGTAATTATGTAATTGAAGCAAAGTATATCTCAACTTTTGTTACAAAGTTTCGATTTGTTCATCCGATTCGTTATTAATCGTAGATCTTACACGGGCATAATTGGAAAAAAATAACATGTTGCAACTTCATACGTGGTCTGTTGTCTCTTTACGCTATTTTTAATTTCATCCGATGCATTTCGGAAGATAAAAGATATACAGCACTTTCCAAGCGCTCGTAATGTTTCTTAATTTTTGTCAGTAGGCGTACGTACAATAATTTATAGGACGAATAATAGTCTTTGCTAAAAACTTACTAATATCCTTTACTTTTTCGGGGTTATTCCGAAGTTCCAACAACGTATTCATGAAATCGTGCCTAACGATGTTGTGCTCTTTCCTGTAGTTCAACGTTTCGATGGTGATCCTCTCAATGAATACGTTCACCTTGTCTGGCGGAAGGATATAACCAAGTAAATCGTACAACTCTCCCATGCACTCCTTCATCCTGAATTTTATAATCGCCTTCCAGTGTGTAGCAAAGATTTCTTTGCCCATTCGGCGAAATTCGTTTTCCTCGTCCGACAACGAATTCACCTCAATCCCAAAGGCACAGCTGCCTATTACGTCGGTAGTATACCTGGCCGCAAGTTCTCGCACCTCGATGGGCTCTCCTTTCGCTATCAATATATCTAAATAGCTCTCGATACGTTTGGCACATTCGAAAATCAGGGAGAAGATTCCTTTGAGTTTGCCAGATGTAAATACCGGGGAAAGTTGCATTCTTAATGGCCTCCATCTTTCTACTTCTAAAGAGAAGAGGTGCTGAGAGAGTGGTTCCGCCTATAGCCATTGAACGAATTCATTATATTCGGAATGTTATATATTTGAAATATTTGGAACTTATTATATTATTTATCGTTATTTGTTATATCTTTTATCGCTTACCAAAAGAATAACTATCTAAGAAAGAGATATTAAATAAAAGAACATGAAGATACATAAACTTTCATTCGCTGGATGTATCAACTTATTTTTTATTTTGTTTGTTAGCCTGTTCTAATAATTTCTTGCTGTGTATAATAATTCCTATTGTTAGTAGAGACTTCAATTTAACACGTTGAAATATAAACATGCGTTTCCATGCGTTCACTTACTATTTCTTGCTTCAAGAATCCGCGATTCGCGAATTTGGAAAAGTCTTTAATAAGAACATCTTTAATAATCTCAGGGTCCTGTATAACAAGATGAGGCGTTCTTCGTACGAATAATCCGATCATAGGTTCGTCTTTATATTCGTTATGTAGCTTCTGCAAGTATTCTGCAATCGATATCTTGCCAATCATCGGCCAGAAGACATTGCCAAACACTGGTATAGGTTTTGGACCTCGAACTGAACGATCCTTCCAAAAGTTGAATTTTGCCGTAAAATAATAATACAGCGCAATGAACACCACTGTCACGTAGCATAAAAATTCAAATGCCATTTTGACTTATTCAATCTCTCGACGATAGAGGTCAAAGTTCCGCAATCTGCAAAACATACAAATGTATGTATTATATATGTCGGAGAAGGGTCAGGAATAAGATTGTGGGCGTTCGATAAATCTTCATTGGAATTGGCCATCGTCGTGTTATAACGAAGGTACGGTCTGTTAATACGGGTATGGATACTCGACAATCAACCACAGCGGTTGGACACTCGCGATACTAGTAATGTTGGTCTTAGGTTCAATAACGAATCCGCGGTCAACGGGATGATAGATGTACGTGTTCACAAAAATCTAAGTCGAACTCTTTGCGAAAACGTGGAATATCCACCGAGCGTACAGGCACTAAGTAACTCGCTAATACGACCTCACGAGAGAATGACTCTCCGTCGCGATGATGCTGCGGAGGAAAGCTACGATGGGGTGTGTCTGAGGACACGAGATCATCGGATTCGTCGAGGATAGCCTTCGTTCAGAAGGTGAGGGAATTTGGCGTTGATGCTACTTGGTCAATCTCCATATCGATGGTTAGAAAAAATGCTAGCCGCTCTCGAGGGAAAGTTGCTAGTGGGAGACGCCGTTCGTTAAAAAATAGGTCTCTCCTATCTTCCCGTAGCTGGGACAAAGACTGTTTGAAGGACTTTAGTCAACTAATAGTCTGACTAATAGTCTAATAACTGAAATTACTGTTACTCAACTAATCCTACGATTTATGACGGGCCCTCAGGCTAGCTGAACATGTACTGCGGAGACGCATCGACATCTGGCAATTATCTTGCTCGAAGAATAAGGTCTGCGTGCGACGAGCCACGGGAAACATTCCAAACCGTTGGAATGTTTACTGTCGCGTGCCGCCACAAATATTTCTTTTAAGGAGAGCTATAGAATTACTCCATTACTTTTGTTAGATAAAGCGTTGATCCCGTGACCACGGCTACGTTCGGCGACTGGCTGTCGCCTCGAGCCCAAGCTCATTATCACAACTCGCGAACAATTACAATTAGATTAAATAACTACAATTCTTTAATTACAGCTATAGTAGACTCTAGATTACAATGTTACATATATATATATATATATTATTCAGAAGTACTAGAAATTAGGATTTCCAATGATTTCTATCCTATATGATAAATTTATTGATAGATGGATCTATTTACAGTGGATTAAACAGGTAACGATGGTCATATAACGTGAACTAAATACGGTAATGTGATATAACTAAGACAAATAAATTGACAACTCAGAGCCCACAACTAATAGTTTACAACTCATAACAATTCGGTAACTTTCTTTCGGCTCGCAAGTAATTAACTCCTCGCAACTCGACTCTCAATTAACGATTCCTCGCAACTTCGACTCTCAGTTAACGACTGCCGCATAATTCGTCTTTCTCCCTTAAGCATCCCTTTGTCTCTTCTCGTATATCCAATACGTATGATGTTGATGAGTCATTGAAGTTCGCAGATATTAACTTGATACTCCGGACGAGAATTATGCTCATCTTGCGAATATGCCCACAGAGCTTCAAGTTGCTCTGTCAAATAGTTTCCAACATACAGCGGGGTTCTCCTTGTCGCGGCTAATACGGAAACGAAACTGTTCGAATAGTGGTATTTCCAGATAATAAAATAATTTTTCTGACATGAAATTTCACTTATTCAAATACCAATTAATCGACAATTTCTTGAAATATTTATGGATGCCGTATCTTTTCGACTGTTAAGTTATAATTCTTTTAATAAAAATAACTGCACGGAGTTACATTCTTTTTGTATATCAAACCATCGAAGCTGCCACGAATGTTGTTACAATTTGTTACAAGTTACAATTTTCCTTTGCAGTTTCCATTTTTGTAAAAACGCCATTATCATCGTATCTTTGTCGCGATAGAAGCATTTTATAACGTTAATGTGATAAGTGCTTTTCTATCATCGCTATTCTCAGAATAATCTACGCGATTTACATAATTCTCATCATGCTTTTTACTTACTATGTTTACGTACAATGTCTGCGATTGTCATTTTTCTAATAGCACGTCTTTTTTTGCGGTAATTAGACAAATTTCTTGAACGAGTTTGAAATATGTTATCATGGTTAACATTCTGAACAAATCTTTCCAATACACGTAATCGTCGCTCGGCTTTCTTTTACGAGATATTCGTAAAAATCATCAATTAAATTTAGTTTCTATTACACTTCACTCTGGTACATAGATGATATAAATCGAAGTGAACTCTGAAAATATCTGGGAAACTATGGCCGAGCGGCGATAACACGTTTAAGAAAAGATCATACAACATACTGACAATTGAGATTTTTCAAGTTCATCAAAATCGATATCACCTTCGACTTCTCTAATCATGTCGTATTTTCTTTTGATAGTTGGAACGCTATTAGGTTCATATTAAGCTCTTACGATCATTATTCGCTCGATCGATTAAAGGAAATAACAAATAAAAGAAAAGGGTATCTGTTATTGGAAAAAAACTATGTTCCGATAATAGAACATTCGGATATTAAGATTTGCGTATTAAGATACGGATAATGAGTATTCGGGCCTAAAATACAGAAAACGGATAAATAAAACTCTACTATATGGCGACTGTCAATTACAAAAATATCATTTTGAGGGAATTTAGAGTTTAGAGTTTAGAGAGGGGATTTGGAGTTTAGTCTATTGAATAAGAGGTAAGTAAAATATGAAAAATCATACTTACATTTAATTAGTTATTCCTCTTTCTCTTCCTTAACACCTTCCTCTTTTTCGTACAGTCGCAAATTAATTCTAGTCTCTTTGAATGTTACACTAATGTATGCGAAACATTACTTTTACTCTGCGATACAGCAATTTCCATTAAATCTGTTTCTCTTCACTGATTTTGTTAGCATCTATTTGTCGCGAAGATTAGAAACGTACTTGCATGCTATTCGCGAGGCACTGCAGTTCTACTATAAGCTTATAGGCTTATTTAATGGCCTTGACAAGTTCTAAACTATAAAAAGAAATATTGGGATGCTTGGATTTTTATCAGCGCGTCGCTTCGTACCAAAGCTGATAACTCCATTGATATTACAAATTAGGGCTTTAAAACGTTAAAACTCTACAAAAAATGCGACAAAAAGATATCGTCACGCTATACAGGCCACTTAAACTGTAACTGTTTCCTTATTCATCTAGAGAAGAAGCAGTAATACGGTAACTGCAATCTCGCGAGAATCTAGCTTCCGTCATCTTTTATCTTAAAAACTAGAAACAAAGACACTTGAGAGTAAATTAAGCTCTCTGCCGCGTATACTGAGTCGTGCGTTAGCGGATGCAACAATTTTGCAACTGGAACGTCTAGTCCAGTGCAATTTCAACGCCAGTCGGTACAGTTTCAGACGGGCAAAAAATTCTGGTGATACGAGGGAACAAAGTTGAAATCCGAAGACGCGTGCTATTCAAGAAACATATTAATTAAAATGAAGCGGGGAAAGGACGCTTGTAATAGGAGTTTAGCCTCCTCGTAAACTACAGAATCATACATGTTATTTAGTGCTTATAGTTAATTGTTCAGTTCCGAAACTTCTCCTTCCTTAAGATGCGCAATTATTACTTCATAAACGCACCGTTGCACACCGATTTCTTTATGTCCAGAAAGCCTAATATCTTTCCATATGGGCAATGATTGAACGGCGCTGAGCTAGGATATTCCATCTGAATCAGTCACACAAGCCTCGAAAAAGAACAAATTCAACATTAGATATCTATTATCTACCATGTATTATTTATTAATAAAATAACAAACCCATTTTTCTTAATGTTATATTCTTAACTACTTAACATTTTGTACAATTTTTTCCTATATATAAGGGGTGGACTACCAATACTACCGATAACAAGGATTACATGAGATTACAAACCCCGTGCGTGTATACGCGAAGATACAAGAACTATCTATTTGATATAGGTAGTCCTTTTAATTCGGCAGTCAGGAGACAACCGGCAACGCTACGATAACAAGTTATATAAACATCAACAATGTTTTAATTTGACTATATTGATATATGTAATGAAAACATGAACTACTTGTTTCTATGAGTAAAATATTTGAACTACTAGTAAAATACACAAAAACAATATTCAACAGAACGTGTACCGCACCTCGATATTATATTGAATTTCATTTGTCACACTCCGACAAACGTTCGTCGCATTAAATAATACGTCTATAAATTAAACAATTTTACGAAGTATACGTTAATAAAAAATTTTATTTGTGTCAAATGAATGTTAAAATTGTGCTAGTCCTCTACCCTGGTTATCGTCAAATACAAACCGGTTGTAGGTGTCAGAACGAATGAAAGTGGATTATATTCATAAGGAATTGGAGTTTTGGGACAAACGCCAACCTTGTTTTTATGCAGGATTTTTATTAATCCAATTTTCGTTTGGTAGATTGCAAAACGTGCACCTGAAATAAATTATCGAATGTCAGATGTAAGTAAGTTCATTAGTTGTATTTTTTAATATATGTATTATGATACTATATATACTACACGCAACTTTACTAATCGTAATTCTATCAATTCTAAGTCTAATTTCCGATGGCAGATTTCTTGCGTTATGTTCGTCTAAAGTCACGCCTACTTTTTTTTCTACATCTCGATCTTAATCGCACGATCTTTCCGCTTGCATACTCGACGTTTAAAACTCCGCAATTCGTAATAATTCTTAGAATTTTCATTTCCAGAAATATATGTTTTTACCCATCCTCGTTCGAAGGATAAAATTATTTAAAGATATATTTCGTTTCATATCGCCAATGTCGATCAATTATTTGAATTATTTATCAAGAAAGAACCGATCGATATTTTGCTAAATACGTACCGACACAATTTCTCGGTCCATGTCCAAAAGGTAAATAATACATAGGATTCCTTTCTTTCATCTTATCCTCGGAAAATCTTTCGGGGTCAAATTTTTCTGGATCTGGATAGATCTCCGGGTCCCTGTGAATGGGAAAAACTGGCACCCATATCAACGTTTCTTTGGGAATTGTTACTTTCGTATTTTCGAACGTATAGTCTTCGACTGACTCTCTGCTTAAAAATGGCAAAGCTGGATACTTCCTTAGTGTCTCTGTATATGAAATAAGAATGATAATTACTGGTATAAATGTAGGAAGTAGAAGATAAACAGGTAACAGCAATAATGAGAATTAATAATATGATCATGCTATATAATAACCCTGAACTAATGCATCTAATCTACACGTATGAATAAACGATCAAGTTAGATCTTAGATGCAAGCGATTATAATATTTACCTTGAAACACTTTGTCCAAGTATTGCATTTGCTTTATAGTTTCGTACTTCCACTCTCCGTTATTTTTCGCCGCGAACTGTTTGATTTCTTCGCGCAATTTGTCCTGAATGTCATGATTCAAAGCCAATTCGTAGAGAGCATTGCTGATCGTAGTCGATGAGGTCTCGAAACCAGCCGCGAAGAAAATAAATGTTTGTGCGGCTAACAAATCGTCCGTCAATTCTACAAGCGAAAAGATATACATATTACGATATTTGAAGCGTGTATTTCACTCAGCAGCGATATAAGGATAAATTCTTAGAGATATCCTTATCGCACCGAAGCTTTCTTGCAAATTATTTACGCTAGTGTACTAACTAATATCGGCGACTCTTTCAGGATGCCTTTTCAGTTCCATGAGTATATTCATAAAATCAGGCCTGACGATTTTATTCTTCTCTCTGTATTCGATCGTCTCTCTAGTGATTCCCATAATCATTTTCGTTTCCTCGTCATACGGCAGTACACGAGCGAGAAAAACGTGCAACGGTGGCAGGATCTGCCGTATTCTTATACGCAATATTTTCCAGAAATCGGTAGAAAAAATTTGTTTACCGATTCGACGGAAGTCGCTCTCGTTTTCCGAAAGCGAATTCATCTCGATGCCAAAGGCGCAGCTGCCGATTACGTCAGTGGTGAATCTGGCGGCAAGTTCTCGCACATCGATAGGATCTCCTTTCTCTATCATCGTGTTCAAATAACTTTCAAGGTGATTAGAACATTCTAAAATTAAGGAGAAAGTCCCTCTAAGCTTGCCAGAGGTAAACACCGGAGAGAGTTGAGTCCTTAAAGGTCGCCATCTCTTGGCTTCCAGGGAAAATAGGTGATTAGATAATGGAACTGCCTGTGTTCGTTAAAAACATGATACGATACGTCACGGTTACTTAAAAGTGATTTATAGATTACACAAGACTAAAATTCATTTGTTTCTCTCTCTATGATTCTATTTCTTTCGATTTAAATTACTCGCATTCTTTTATATTTACGCATACTTACCGGTTCGCTTTTTATGAATCCTCGATTCGCGAATTTGGAAAAGTCTTTAATCAGGATGTCTTTGATGAGATCAGGATCTTTGACCATTAAGACGGGCACTGTTCTTAAAAATATTCCAACCATTGGTTCGTTCTTAAAATCATTGTAGTTTCTCGTTAGCAAATGTGGAAGCGATTCCTTTCCAAACATTGACTTCATAGTATTGCCGAAGAGGAGCGTGGGCTTTGGTCCGGGTACTCCACGGCTCGTCCAAAAATTGTAACGTATCGTTAAATAGCAGTAGAGCACAATGAGCGCTAATGCGAGCCCGCACAGTATTTCCAAGGTGATAAACATTGTATATTATACGTTGATAAGAAGTTATTTGCTACAGAATATAAATAACTTTTAATGAGGCGCGAAATAGGAATCAAACTTCATAAAATATACAGAAAATAGAATTTATACATACTGAAATTTTTGACTTCAGATAAACCGGGCAGCTGATATACCAGCCGGATTTCGCGGGGCGTTCTAGTTCACGAACAGCTCAAATATTTTTCAAACTGAAATGGAATCGAACTTGATAGAACTGAAAAAATCTATAAAAAGTTCAATACAAACATTTAAAAAGTCCCAGATTAATTAATATCGTAATTCCTCTAATTAAAAAATTCCAAAAAGGCGATATTATTTATGTAAAAAAAAAAGAAGATAAATTCTCCCCTTAACTTTAATTAAAAAATAAAATCTGGCTGAAGAACAACGAACATTCACAGTTTAAAGTTTAAAGTTGAAAATTCACCTGTATCACTATCAGCGGTCTAGTACGTACTGTTCCAGTCTTTTGTTTAACACAAGATATACATTTAATCGCAGTGCGCATGATCTACTGAGTCATCTACTGGCAAATAATGATTCCTTAGATTTACATGATATCATTTCTGCGAGCTCACCACAGTCTTAGTTTCTCTCTTTTCTTTTTTCGTGTAAATATGCATGGCCCGAACGAATAGCATGTAATTTAATATTTGATATGATAAATTTAATAGCGTGTAATAGCATGAAATTTATCATACACACGTACTAGACCGATTCTTAACTAAATTGTGTTCAAATCCTATTTTCTTGAAAATAGAGTCTTAAATAGAAAAATTTGCACGTTTTCAGCTTATTTTCATGCGTAGAATGATACCCACCCTGTCGATCGATTATTTAGTCTTGTCCAGTCTGAAATTAGCCACGTTTAAGTATACTCAAGATACAGATCATAACGTGCTAAAATTGAACTTCGCGTGGATTAAAAACTTCACCTTCGTCCGTAAACTGTAAACGATTCATATAGCAACGATAAATGATGTGAACGCTTTATAACATTTCATCATTCCTTCAGATTTTCCAAAGTTTCAACTTTTCTTCGACTGTTTAGTCTGTTATAAAGTATTATTCTTTAGTGATGTGATATATCGAGAAAAGACGTTCGCGCAATAAACAATCGTAATTGTTTCCCGAAAATATTCGTTGACAAATTTTGAATAAGAAAGGAAAACAGATGAAAATCTCTAACTATTCGATACGTGTGAAACTATAAAGCTGTTTATATACAAGTTAGTAGATTCAAATTCCTTTCCCCTCCTTTTCCTATACCTCTCAAACCGGTCTTACAGTTAAAATTCGTTAAAAAGAACGTAGTGAGATATTACTTGCCAACGCCCTGGCCACGCTGAGTACACTCGTTCCCGTCAGATCACGACGAAAGTTAAACAACGCCGAGCACAGATAATACTTAGATGGGTGATCGCCTGGGACTCCGTGTGGCGTTGGCGAAGCGCGCTGGGCCCGCGCGCCCCCGTGGTGGGGTTCGGGCTTTGGGCGCTTGGCGGCTCAGCTCCTCGGGGCCGCCAAGCAGTCCGGTAGGGGAACCGGGCACGACCCTGGTGTATGACAATGATGACACACCGCTCCATCAGCGGTGGTATTAGGCGCGCGGGGGAGACCCCGTTGCGACGCTCACAGCGGTTCCCGGGCCTCTCTCGATCGCAGCCGGGACGGTTATCGTGGATGTTTTAGTCGGTTGGAGTCCGACACTATCTCGCCGCTTTCCCCAGAAGCGGCCTGGCGTCCGCGCGGATTTCCTCCACGTAAAATATAAAAAAAAAAGTGAGATGTTACTTTTAATATTTCATTGATATTACTTTACTTTACTTTATGGCCTTCGTTAGACTACAAATAAATTAATAATTAATTTAATTCGATTAATGCATTAAACATACGTATAAAAAATTATTTATTTCATAAAATAATCTTATAACAAAAATACATTCCTCTTTTCCCCTAGTACATCATCAGAAAATATTTACAATAAGTTTACCTAGCCTGGTAATAATTTCCAAAGGAAACAAAATGATATATTACGTTGAATGTGATAATAATTACAAATAAATTATGAGAATATCATTAAATATCTTCTTTTGGCTTTTCGCTATTTTACTGCCATTAACAACTGATTCTTCATAATTGATTTCTTTAAAAATCAATCATAAAAATGAAGCTTTAAGCGAAAGAAAATTGCTATTGCGTACAGATTGCGTGATTTTCGTGGATTTTATCGGAGAGATATAGTCTTATGTTTACAACAGCTAACTTGAATATCGAAAGGGTTATAAAGTATTTTATTAACTTTCAACTTTCGTAATTTTTAGATCGAGTCCGTGTTTGGGTGCTAGCGTGAACGTACGTGGTTCATTTATATACGGAATTTGTGTTCGTTCACAAACGTCAACCTTATAAGTACGGAGGATTTTTATCAGTCCAATTTTAGTCTGGAAAATTGCAAAACGTGCACCTACGAAAAAAACATGATACAATATTAATATATCGTAGTATCTTACAATTGATAACCAATTTCAATAATATGCCTTATATAGTAGGTTTATCGATTTGTAAATAATTTGCTTTCGCACGAACAACTGCTTAACAAGGTGATACTACATACCAACACAATTCCTTGGGCCATCGCCAAAAGGTAGATAATGCATCGGATGCCTTGCAGCTACTGCATCCTCCTTAAACCGATCGATGTCGAACACGTCAGGATTCGGATAAATCTCTGGATCGCGGTGGATACCGTATGCAGAAATAAAGATCCTAGTGTCCTTTGGAATTGTGAGCTTTATATCTTCAAAGGTATACTTCTCCGTATTTTTTCTCATTATGACGGTCACCGGTGGGTATTTTCTTAACGTTTCTAAAGATAAAGAACCTCTGTTAAAACTTGCAATTTTCTGCAATTCTATTAGCTTATTTTATTATTAACGCATCATTTTAGTCTACGAGCATTTATAAGAAATGTAAACATTCATATATAAAATATCCAACAAACCTTTAAACACGGCATCCAAGATTGGCATTTTCTTAATATTTTCATATTGCCATTTCCCATCGTTCAACTCGTGATGTTCCTTGATCTCGGCTCGTAATTTATCCTGTACATCTTGATTTTGCGCCAATTCGTAAAGGGCATTGGCTATCGTTGACGAAGAAGTTTCAAAACCAGCCACGAAGAAAAGGAATGCTTGTGCAACTAGCAAAGGCTCGGTTAATTCTAAAACGAGAGAAACGACATTTTCATTATATCACCACCTTAAAGTAGAGAAAATCGTTCTTAAGACATTCTGAACAGTAACGTTTTGTCACCGGTCTCGATTCGCGTAGGGACGAACCATTCTAATTGCGCGCAACTGTTCCCTAATTTTCCTCGACTTTTCTTACCAATTACTCACGACAAACGATCACACCAAATTTCTACAACGTCGAAAAGCATACACACGTACTTATGCTCAACTTCTCAGGGTGATCCTGCAGATCCATAAGAGTGTTAATGAAGTCCGGTCTAACGATCTTGTTCTTCCTTCTGTGCTTTATCATATCCAAAACAGCGTTTGTGAAGAAAATAGTGGTTTCGTCTTGTGGCAGTATATAACCCAGAAGAGTGTACAATGTTGGCAAATTCTCACGAAGTCTGTTTTTTAATACCTGCTTTAAACCAGGACCGAAGAATTCCCTTCCTATATCGCGGAATTTACATTGCATGTCTGACATGGCATTCATGTCGACTCCGAAGGCGCAACTGCCAATTACGTCGGTGGTGAATCTGGCAGCCAGTTCTCGTACTTCGATGTAGCTTTTTGTCGATATCAATGATTCCAAATATTTCTCCAGAGTATTAGAACATTCATCGATCAGAGAAAACATGTCTTTTAGCTTGCCCGATGTGAAGGTTGGCGATAGTCTTGTTCTTAGTGGTCGCCATCTTTCTGGTTCCAAGGAAAACAAATGTTGAGAAAGTGGTTCTGCCTATATTGAAAAATTCGAATAATCGAAAATAAATAATATAGAACTTAAAAAAAATATATATATAATATATAATTAATATATATTTGAATATATTATTGTGTTATATTACATATTGTAACATATATTATTGAATTTCTAGAATTCCATATCCATATCTACATTCGATATCTATTCTTAATGATCAAACGTATCTGTTAAGTGCATTTCTAATTTTATGATATGAAACAAATTGATCAAAACATTATATTATGATTAATATCGAAGCTTATCGTTTAATATCAGTATATAACACTATCTATGAACTTGAAATTACACATTAGCGATTATACGAATTATAGATAGAGTGCACAGTGCAATAGTAACTTTCACTGAATTAACTAACTTTCACGCTAATTTTATTCGTGCAACCTTACTTCGAACTTATTTAATTCTTACATAAAATTACTCCTTCGCGTACTTACCACTTCGTTCACAGCAAGGCCACGATTAGAGAATTTGGAAAAATCCTTGATAAGAACAGTCTTGATTAAATCAGGATCATTTATAGCAAGAATACGTTGCGTTCGTACGAACAATCCAAACACAGGCTCATGTTTGTATTGTTTGTAAAAAGACATCAGTCGATCACCTATGGATATCCTCCCAAATATTACGGGAAAAAAATTTCCAAACAGTAGTTGTGGCTTGGGTCCAGGTATTCCGCGCTTCTCCCAATACTCATAGGGCTTTACTAGGTAATAGTAAAAAGCAAGGAAAAGCACGATAAATCCGCAAAGGATTTCGAAGGCAGCCATTTTCTCTAAATATTCGCCAAATTCTCGCAGCAATCAAAAATCCACTGACGAGAAACTGTAAAAGATACAAAATGTGATCTACGACCATCGTTATTACAACTTTCATTTTTACTAACCAAAAAGTGTGAAAAACGTTCTCTGATCTTTAAAATCACTCACTTTGGAAAATTACAAAGAATATAAAACACTAACAATCTAACTAATAGTGTGACAAAAATATGGACGATTCGTAGCAATGACAGATTTGTAGAGCTGGCATTCTATCCCTCTAGATCGTTAGATTCATCCACGTATTATGAATAATTTCACCAAATTTTTCGCGAACAATTATACCTTGTATAAAGGAAATAAACGTGACACTTAAAATGTGGATGAAAAAGAGCAATATTGAATTACGCAGCAAACACGTAAATGATGAACAGAAAGTTAGGAGAGAGCGACAATTTCTTTCAAAAGCTCAAAGAGTGAAGTTCTAAAAGTATGTACATACATGGAACACTGTAAAATTGGGTTCTTGGATTGCCGAATGGAATCACTACGACGATTCGAACAGAACTAATCTCCTACCATTGTCTACATGAAATTATATATTTCCCCATATATAATAAAACTATCAGATACAATTGCGTCACAACACACCGACGATGTCTATCGTTCTTCCTTCGATAAAGATAATATACAAATCAATCAATATGATTGTTGAAACCGTACGATAAGATAAAAAAATGCTATTTGATAGAAATTATATACGTGATTTGAACGGTTTTTATTGTGTGTCTATCTCTAATTTATTTAAAAATGTAATCGAACGAGTTAGAAACAGTCGCGTTTACGGTATGTTCTGTACATTTGGAAATGTTGAATTCGGGTAGTTTCATTTTGACGTTTGTTGACGATTGTATAAAGAATAACCGAGTACATTCGACGTCGCAGTCGCGAAACCGTTGAAGCTTGCTAACCTGTACGCTAGCAAGGGAGAAGGCATAATATACGGTACCCTTAAATGACTGCTATCTTTTTCTAGAACCAGAGATGATGGAACTCAGGCAATCGCTATGTGCGTTTGCAGGTCGCAATCAATCCCAATGGTATCCTTAAGCGTTGACGCTTTCTCTTTCTACAGTCCCCGTTCGAACTTCCCATTTTCTCATACCTGCACGATAAATTAATAATTCCCTAAAGCCGCATTTACATTTAGCAAGTACAGCTTAAATAACTTGTTCGTTTAATCAAAAATAAAAGAATGGGTTATTTCTAATTCTCGTCTTTGTCAGGAGCGATTGGATTGGCCATCGGGAGTTTGGGAAAAGTCCCACTAGGGACTTGGGCTCGTAGAATTTAATTTTCCTACGAAAACAGATATGAATAAAATTACAGTTGTAAATTATTTCTAACTGTCGCAGAAATAACGAAAAAACATGTATACTAGATATTTCCGTATTGGGGCTACTCGATGTAAAGTTTAATCAATGAACTGAAAATGGATGGCCAGTCAAAATTTATGACCCAAACCGTTCCTGATCGTAGTTCATTAACAAAGCATATGAACAATCCTCATCAATATTTCCATATCATCTTTTTATTATCTCATGTAAGTTGTAGTTTTCACGTATGACTGACTTGTTTCTTATTTATGTATATAGAGTCTGTGATATCGACGTGCTTTTTGTGCATAAAATGCATAATATTGATAATATTAGATTAGAGTTATATGATATAAAATATAATCTATAAATTGTTTGATTATGAGGTCTATCTACGCACGTTCGAGCGAATATGACATTTTAACATTTGCTCATGATATGCAAGATTCTGCACAAGAATAATAAAATCACGTTAATTCTCATTAAAATTATACTTAATTGAAGAAGATGTTAGTAAATAATATTAAATTAATCGTAATTTGCTTCACGCAAATTTTAATGTTCCTTTTATTATTGAGTGATTAAAAGTTCAGGACGTCCCAACGTTTTTAAAAATTAATGTATAGAAACTTAAGCGTTAAATGCATAAAATGGATGGTAGAAATGTAAAACTAACTTTTCTCTTAAAGTTATTACATGTATTTAATAAAATATATTATCTAATCAACACTGTCTCCCTTTATTATCAACATATGCATTCTTTCAAAGTGTATAGTTTTTCACCTTGATATATCATATGAAAAAACAACAACGTATTAGCGACCAGTACTTAACAATTTAATTTTATTAATAAACAATGTACTTGACTAGCTTTACTTTGATTGAAATTTAGATTACGATTTAACTTATTCCGCCAATATTACGACATTTTCAGATAAAATTGACTTAAAAGTAACTTCTTAGGTTAACTTATCTTTTTTCTCTTCTTATTGATATAATCAATTCAGTTATTAATGGTTCCTTCAAAATTATTGCGATCTAAACATCATTAATAGTTATTAACAAAGTGTGAATTATTGAAGTATTATAATTAAGTTTGAAAGGGAAAGAGTAATCGAGAGTAGCTAGTTTCATTATAAATATTTATTCAAAAGAATAGTCTTTTTTCGAATAAACTTATTATCCTACTATTGCTCGAACCTTTAAAAATACGAATAACGATTTGAACAGAGTCATTCATTGACAGTGCAAAATCATGAATGGACGGAGACCATGTGAATTTTAGAATACACTACTCGTATAGTGACTACTACTATTTGGTGACGTATTAATTGTGTGTTCCAAGGTTACTATCGTACAGTATGAATTCAAATGTTTCATTAATATGATTCCTTATATACATACATATATATATATATATTTTGCATAACACAATTTATGTTTGTAGTATGAAAATAGAGGTTATGTGTATTTTTCGTTCTTTCTGTAGATAAAATTAACTAAAATTTCATAATATTGTAAATATTAGGAACTATATCTTGTTAGCTTATAAAATATTTATTATTTGTATGTATATCATAAATAAACACATTTTTGTATTTTACAAAAGGGGCTGCGCTAACAAATTGATGGTATATTCAAGGAATTGTATATTAAAATCTATTATAAAATAAAAGTTGCCGAAGTATGATTTAGGCATTTGAATGTTTAAAGGAAAACGAGTGACGAATAGACAATATACTTAAAATATTCGTATGGAATAATAATTTTCGGCAAACATCTAATATAGCTACATATATACATATGTATGTGTATTATTTTATATATAGACGTAATTTATCAATTTTATTCATTCTCGAAATCTTTGATCCCTATTTATAAATGAACGTACGAATCTTCATAATGTTTCAAATAGTTAATGGCCGATATCGAAGTGACAATTGTTTTTTAAAGTTTTCAATCGTACACTTGTTAATACTTTCGTACTGTCTTGTTTAAAAATTTTCAGTTTTCGTTATCCTGCTTTTTCTATGTAACAAAACAAACTCAAAAGGTGTTTAGGTAAATTATTAAATCAGTATTTTAGGCATAAAAACATAAAAAACATGCGCAGTTTCATACGAATAAAGTAGAACAATCTACTTTTTTAGGTTATCGTTACTTTTTATCATATCTTGTGTTTCTGTATTATTGCTTGATTTCTAATCAATTAATAATTGCTACAAAAAAACAGTATATATTGTCAATTAGATATTAAGAACATCGCAGGTATTATTGTATTTTAGTACTTATCTCTTTTATCTTAATGTATTTATTTATGTACACCATTGTTATCATATATATATTGTATTTATTATATATATAAATGTTGCTGAAAAATATGTATTTTACAACAAATAATAAGATATATATATGTTAGGAAAGGTTCGCATCAATCATTATATATATCATCTGTAAGAGGAAAGTAACTATTAAGATTAACCTCCTAAATTGAGGAATGGCTCTTGGTATTTTGCAGTTTGCCTACAGGAATTTAGTCAAGTGCCCATTAGTTTCCACTATGGCAACATCCGTGTCAGTTGATGAGCGTATGTTAAAAGGAATAAGAAAAATAATTCCAAATTTGAATAATACCAAATATAAAGGACAAGATGGTAGAATTGGAATATTTGGTGGTAGTATCGAATACACTGGTGCTCCGTATTATGCAGCAATGAGTGCACTTCGCACTGGATGTGACTTAGTGCACATATTTTGTGCGAAAGACGCAAGCATTCCTTTGAAATCATTTAGCCCAGAACCTATTGTTCATCCAGTTTTAGATCAATATGATGCGATTAAACAAGTAAGACCATGGCTTGATCGTTTGCATGTAATCGTTATCGGACCAGGTCTTGGTAGAGATGATAAAATATTTAAAACAATTGTTGAATTAATTTCAATTTGTCGTGATATGAAAAAGCCACTAGTAATTGACGCGGATGGATTATTTCTAATTAGCCAAAAGCCTGATATTATAAAAGAGTATCCAGGTGTAGTTCTTACTCCTAATGCAATGGAATTCAGTCGTCTTGTTAAAGGAGTACTGGATAAAAATGTTCAACCTACACCAATGATTAAAGCTAACGATGTTAAACATTTGGCAGATGCATTTGGCAAAAATGTAGTAATTTTGCACAAAGGAGCGAAGGATGTAATTGCAGATGGACATAAAGGTACAGAAGCTGTGTCATGTGGATTAGCAGGTTCTGGAAGAAGATGCGGAGGTCAAGGAGACTTACTATCTGGCGCGTTGGCTGTATTTTGGTGGTGGGCTATTTGCGCTGGAAGTAGTGAAAGTGCTTTGTCACCTCCAATAGCTGCAAGTTACGCTGCATCTAGATTAGTAAGAGAATGTAATGCATCTGCATATAAGATAAAGCAAAGGGGAATGCTAACATGTGATATATTGGAACAAATACAGCCAGTTTTTGCTAGAATTTTTGAAACTCATTGTAACAAGTGAGCTACTTAGCTAAAATGACTATAATTCTGATGTAAAATATTTTTGTATGAAACAAAATTGTTTTTTCTATAAAAGTTTTAAATATAAAATCTTTATGTATATGTTGTACAGATCGGTTAATAATAATTGATAATAATATTGATATTGATTATAGAACATCTTCATTCAATGGGAGAAGTCGAACACGAAGCACCGATTCCTGAATTATATCTATAATTCCTTAATTTTTTATAGTACATAAAAATTTAGTATATTTTTGGATCATTAAATCATGAAGTGATATCGTTAGAAAGGAAAATTATATAAATTCAGGAATGTAAAAATCACAATGAATTTATTATAACTAATGATAGATCTTTTTAATGTCATTAAATGCATTACAAAATAAATAAAACATTTTATAAGCTTTCATAGACTTACTTCTACTAATTGTTCTTTTTTTAGTTATCTTCATATTTACAAATGGTGCATTTCAGTAATATCTTACTGTGAAAAAATTTTCATTTACAAGTTTATACAGAAAGATTATCGAATTTATGTTTACAAAATGAATCGTTGATTTAATTTAGAAATTAATTAATTTAGAAATTAAAGAATGAAGTATAATAATAACTTGTTCAGTACTGAAAATTGTTTACGTTATTTTAGTGTTAATTAAATAATCTATGAGGCGTGATTTAAAACAATTCACAATTAAGCTTTGTTCTGTACTTTGTTTATACGTAACTAAAAGTTATATGAAAACAAAAAGAATATTTCCTATTCGAGCATCAGTAATAACGATAATAATTAATGATCAATAATAGTTAAGTACTGTATTATTAAGTATCGTATTATTTAAAATAGAAAATACTTTTGTAAAAATAAGTGAATCATATCTTTAAGCATTTATATAAGTTTTTTATGCAATCGGAATTTCAGTAACAAGAATTATCTTAAGTAGGTACACAGCTCTATAATGAAAAAATATATTACTGATGGGAAGTAAGAAATATCTCGTCCTTCGTTGCTTAAGTATAATACTATACATTTAGATCAGTTAAAAAGACGTTAACATATGAAGTACGTCATACTATTATTAAATTATTTAGTTATACGTCATTAACTTCAATGCGTATTTAAGAAGTCCATCGTATTTAATGAAAATTTAAATTCTACTTTATCTGTCTACTGTACTATATGTCGTATTAATAGTATATGTTAAAGATAATCGTGTGTATTATCATATAAAAGTCATTGATCGCTAACTAAATAAAACATCTCCACGCTTCAAAGTACAATACATTCTAAGAATAGTCGTAGTGTATATTTCATCATTAACGCGTCCTAGAGTCCTATAAGTATCAAAGTTATGAGGCTATTATTTATTGATAGTCCCATATATTGTTGTCTTTCATTTCTACGTTAAAATAATCTCGTCAGCAAGTACCACCGGGCTTGACGTTTAATGAATACTGTATAAAAACGAAAACAAATCATAGTATCTATATAACTTTTGGCATGAATATACCGAATACTGTCTGTCCACATCAGAAGATGTCTTTGCTAATTGCGTAGACGTTTTCATGATGTTATTCAACGTAAATTCATCTAGATACTAAAATTATATTATTGTTTAAGAATAATGTCGGTGAACTACGAGTAAAACGTTAAGACAGAAGTATGATTTCCGCGTATCAAGAGTGTTGGTGGCATATCTTTAGTTAAAGCTTCCAGCCATGCCATGTACAGTGGGGCTGAAACCGCTCCTTTCCTTGGCATTGGCAACGACCTGCAATTTAACAAAATCATTTGTAAATAACTGCTTGTTTGTTCGTTTATTAATTTCGTAAGTCGCCTAGTAAAATATGCACTTACATTACAACCAACGTGGATTGACTGGAATTCTCCAATAATAATTCTCGCAGTCTGAGTTGCCGGTACGTCTTATCTTTTAAAGACTGAAGTTCAATTTCTGTTACACAACATTCTGCAACGAGATATTGAAATTATCATTTCAAGTAGCCTGATAATTATTGACGTTTGAAATGATCATACTGATATATTTCCTTTGTAATAAATAAACGATCTTTTTTCAAATAGGATAGATATGTATTTGTAATCTGGTAAAATACCTGTGTTGTCAGGCTCGTTTTTTCGGAAGTCAGATATAAGTTTATCGAAGAAATCTAGCGTTTCTTGCTTTGGTTGAACGCTTATGTCGTCTACCATTTTCAAACTGGTATATCTTATCCTGAATTTTGCCATTATCTCGGCCATTCTGTAAATTATTAATATACATGATCGATGATCACGTGGATTATTTCCAATTAAAGCTATTTTTAATTAAGGAATTCTTTTGTCGAAGATACGAACAAAAAATCACTTGTATTTAATCTACTCGATTATACGATTATTTATAAGTATATAAAATCTAGTATAAAGTATAAATCGAATCATACTTTTTTTGGACATTTAACTTACTCCTTCTCCTGGGCCACTATATCTTGTTTGTGATTGGCCAAAGCGAAAATTCGCATTTTACAATGCTCCCAATTCGAGCGTGTGCTGATTATATAAGGAAGAAGAATCGTCAAACCTGTTGAATAAAAATGTCTACCGCTTAAAAATGAGTACACCTAATTGAGAAATTAAGTAAATATTTTAGAATAAGTAACGTGGTTCATTGAAGATTTTTGTTAAATGCATCGGATACAAAAGCGACGCGTTTTTAATACGAAACTATTGAAATCATTGAAAGATTATTCTTCGAAAATTAATATTAATCTCATTCGGTTATCTGCTGGAATACGTCAAAGGTACATTGTTGATTAAATCATTTAGATGAAATAGAAAGACATCTATATCATATAGATTAATTAAATATAGATTAATTGAATACGACCAGATAAATATATCGATTAGTGATATTGATTGTAGACACCTGTAAACATTTTATGAATTACCTCCATCGTCGTACAACCACCACACGTCGATTGTACCATTCTTGTGCTTTCTTTGGAAAATCGCTAAGCGTTCAGGAACCGGTGTCATCGCATGCCGTTTCTCCCTGTAGAGATAATTTAAAATATAAAATAACATTTTCTGATTAACACAATTACCAAAAATACAGATGTAACGCTTAACGTCTGTAGATGCTCATTGAAATTAATCTTCACCTACATTAATTTTTCTATCGCGTGTTTTCGTTTGTTCTTCAAATGGTCACGAGCACTTCCGTGAGTAGGCGAATCTCTAACAATTTGTGGAGCGTCTACCGGCACGAATTGCGTTCCTGAAACAAAATTATATCGATCGGTATAATGAATTTCAAATGAAGAATTCCAGGTGGAGTTCGAACGCTGCTAAACATCACGATAAAAGTAGCTAAGGTAAAGGAAAAGTGATTTTTTAACGAATCTAATCATAACCTGATCGATCGAACTCATAGATACCTATTGTTGGCACGCTTTGCACCCTTGGAATTTGGCTGGACATTGACAAATTGCTATCCACGTGCATCAAAGTGCTTCCAGTCAAATCGTAGCTACTTTGCGCTAAAACACCATGTTCGTCATCCCCATTGGCGGTTGCAACTTCCGAACAATCTAAGCCCTCCGCGATTCGTAACATCGCCACCGCTAACTTCTGATCGAATGCGTTACTAGAAACGGTACAAAGTTTCGTTATATTCTCATTATCGCGGACACCGTGATAAACGCTAATTGACTTACTGAAGAACATTGAAATATTCTTGCAGATCCTTGTGGTTACACGTTGACCAGTGTGTTTTGTAACCCATTAAAACAACGTTCGGTGCCAACTTGCCGACACCTGTTGCTTGCATCAAAGCTGATGCACCACGTTCGAAGCTTAAATCCTCCACTACATGGTAGAACGACTTTATACGTTGTTGATGTAACCATGCATAACCGTTTCTCAGTCGCATCGATCGTAAACGGTACGACAAACGAGTCTGGAAAGAGACGAAAGTCGTTTTTGTTGATCTTGGGTGTTTGAAAATCCAATTTAGATTCTCGATACGAGAGGATTCACGACACTAGTATGACAGTGGAAGATAAAAATATCATCAGAAAATAACTGGTTGAAAAAATGTGGTTACAGCGACTAATCGGAAACGCAGTATTTTAGGAATGTTTAAAAGTTAAAGTGTCTAAATCCACTTATCTAAACCACGTACTGGGTGTATTTCACCGGAAATCAGTAGCGAATGGTTTTTCGTGATGAGATTTGCCAGATGCAGTAACGCTGGTCTGGCGCCAGGAGCTCCGCTCAGTGCCAAAATTTGTGGAGCATAATTTTTGACATGTTCGTCGATAGAATTCAATCTGCAACGTTTAATTTGAACATACATTTGAGAATTATGTTATATCGCGAGGCAGTTGAAAATAGAAAGTACGACGTCAGATAAAATAAATTGGTAAATAGCGCGCTTTAAACGTGTCTATACGAAATGGTAACATCGCGTACATGGTACATATTTGAATTTGACCAACTTAAGAAAAATAATGGAATTATAATAATATTCTTACCGATAAACGATAGAAAGTGCTGTCTTGTAGGTTTGTGCTTGCGTGCTGCTACCCCAATTCACGTCTGGTTTCCGATACACCACTATCAGATACAATGCGAAGATGATGACGAACGTGACCAGCGAAGTCACCCAATCAATGAGGAACATTATGGACACGCACGTAATAAAACCGAACAAAGACAACCAGGTGTTGTAATACTGTAAAAAAGAAGCTTCACTGAATTTCCCTCCTTGTTTGATAGCCACTGATTATTCAAGATGTGCTCTTAAAATATCTTTTTACTTTGGTTACTCACTCTGAATGTGGGTCGCCATCCAAGCGGCCGAATAAGCGCCGCGTGAAAGGTGCAAAAATTAATTAACGCGTACGATGCCAGATAAAAGTTTGAGATTAGAGGCGCGACCACGTTCAAGTTTGCTGAAAAGTGAGATGATTTGTATTACTTCGCTATTTTAATTTAAAAGCTAGAAGTCTAATATCGGTAGTTGCAAATTTCTCGATACCTATCAAGAGGAACAACGCTGCTACGAAGAACGTGAGCACGTAACCACGATAAGGTTCACCGTGTTTCCCGTAACTTTTGCTGAAGTAAATCAAACCGGGATAAATTCTGTCTTGTCCCAGCGCCTGTATCAATCGTGGTACCGATAGCAAGTTTGTCAACGCTGTAGAGAGGGTTGCCGCGAAACAGCCGGCGTAGATCAACGGACCCCATACCGACATAAGTTGCATCACCTACGAGCAAAGAATATAAAACCACACTGTAAATCTATTCGCTGGAAGTTTTTAGAAAAATAATAATCGGCTCGCTCTGCGATCTATTTAAAAAATACGAAACTTGAAACTAAAGTCAGCCGAGTGATAAGTTCGCAACTTAAATAGATAGACGATAGCAATTTTTCCAACTTTCGCTTTAATTTCATTTTATTTTCTTCATTTTAATTTCTTTCTCCGTATAGTTTTGATTTTAATATTCGATAACGTTTTAATGTTAATGTGTTTTAAATAGTGTCCCAGGAATTCCGTACCGAGTAACTGTTGTGTAATCCGTAAGTGCAGTTGACGTTCGGAATGCAGCTTACGATCGTATCATTTGCACCGACAAGCCCACTGGCATCCCTTAGGGCCGCTCCACCAGCGAAGAAGACAAAGGTGACATAACTCAGCATCGAGATTAGCAACGCAAGAAGTGTTCCGATCGGTATGCTGCTCGCTGGATCCTTTAAATCGCCGGAGATATTGGCGCCAGCTTGAATTCCCGTTACAGATGGAAAGAAAATGGCGAACACGGAGAAAAACGTTTGGTTGCTGTTCTCGGAAAAACGATAATCCGGGCCCAGGTTGTTCATGAATACTTCAGCTGAGAATTTAAGAAACGATTCGTTCAGAGATAATTGCGTATAAATAGGTTTTTGTGTAATACACTCCTATAAAGTAATCGTATTTGACGTACAGGAAAATCCAAGAAATCCATATGCTTCTTGCGTCGTATTCTTAGGTCCTATGATAGTACCAATCAGAAAATCGAAAATAGCTGCGACGATGATGGCTATAAGGAAGTTTTGAGCCTGAAAGAACTCGTTTTATCAAACATCTTAAAAAAAAAAAAAAAAAAGAAAATATTTGGAAGTTAGAAGCATTAAATTATTTACATATACAGCAGAGCAAAACACGGACTTGTACGACACACGAAAACGATTAATTTTTCTATCGAAATACATAAAATAAATACCTTTGACTCCCATTCCATTCCAATCGCGCAAATCATGATCATAACGATCAACGCGATTATTCCGACGATTCGAACGTCGTTTACCCCATTGTCAATGATTTGCATGTTATGCTCTCGTAACAAATCGTTCAGGGAGTCGCAGAAACCAATGGTATTCATCGATGCCGAAACTGCATTTGCAAATGCAAAAACGATCCCTACCGAGGCTCCAAATTCCGCTCCCAGAGTCCGTGATATGATGAAATATATACCACCTATAGAAATTTCAACTTATACGTCATTGGACTTAACGATTTATTTAGAAATATAGTAATACGATTTTCTTTCGTTTCTATGGAAGTAAATAGGGGGGGAAATGAAATTCGTGAGGAGGAAAGAAGTTTCTCCCGAGAGCTTTTACGCGAAGATCATCGAATTAAGATTTACAGCGTGTTACATACGAAAAATTTCGACATTAATTGAAATATTCAAAATCCAGTGTCTTTGAACATATAGTTTGAAAATGATGGCTCGTATTAGAATTCTGTCAGTTTTAATAAGATCGAAACGGTATTCCATAAAAGTGGATAAGACAAATATTAGAACAGAAAGAGATCTATCAGTGGGAAATTTCTCATAATGTACATATTTGCATTTTTTTTTTATAGGCAAATCGTTGCAACTGGGATATCGCGCGGTTATTTTTCAAGGACGGCTTTCCACTTCGTGGAAAAACCAATTGTCAATGTTCGACTCTGGCGAGGCGAATGTAACGACTACAAAGTACATGGCACCACTCCTTGGAAAAAGGAAAAAAGAGGACGAGAAAGAACGGGGGACCCGTAACACACCTCCCTTTACTTCCCCATTAGTACTAATTGCGCTCAGGCTAAGCGTTGTGATGACGCAGACAGCTGCCGATATTCCGATTATGATGATGCTCTGCAGTATGCCCGCCTGTGCTACTACCCATGACAGCCGCAGGAAAAGCATTACACCCCATATATTGAGCAGACATGGTATGAGGACACCCTGGATCCATCCTAGTTTTATTCCCGTGTGTCCTTGCTGAGTTACTCCGATCTGACCAGCCTCTATATTTGGGTCCTGAAATTTCCAAATTTATCTCTCTATTGCCCTCTGTTAAATCGGTGTATACGAGGTGTCGTTCTTTTCTATAAAATTCTAATCGCGCATAGTTTCATCGAGATTTCGTATTCAACGAAATTCGATGAATTTTTCCAAATATTAACTAATTAACTAATTTATAATTGGAACATTTTAGGACTTCCATGTTACTTCTCTCAAATTTAATATCTTTCACAGAAGCTTCAGTTAAAGAGGGATTCTCGTGCAACAAGACTGAAAAATCGATTTTTTTTTTGATAAATCAATGATACAACACTTGGAAAATGTTCCTAAAATGTTGCAGTCGAATTCGAAGAATTACGAATAAATAAACGTAGTTGACACCTTGTTTACACAAGTCGAATTTACGTCGTTTCACTTTGGAGGAACGGTGTAAATTCGGCTTTAGTAACACAATAATATGCCCGCGATGTTCGTGCAATGCAATATTGAGATGGACGGACAATGTGATAATCCGTACGTATGCGATCGTTGTTTATCTTTGAAGATTGCAACGTATGCGATAGTTTTCGCCAGAGGATTTGGAAATACAGAGTCCGATCTTCGTATTGTTTCGAGAGTTCAGAGAGTTCAGAGAATTGAGAGTAGTTTTACATGGACGAAGAGGATACCAACAATTGCGTACAATTCGATATAACATTTAAAAGAGATAAATAAGACAAATTTTGTTAGTCTGTGAATGTATCTTTGTACCCGAAAAATGATAATCTCTTAACGTGAATAATTTACCGAAGAAAAATATGGATAAATAATAATCGGATAAACGCATTATGTCGCGTTTCATTATCAAACCTATTACAATGACCTTCGAGAACGACGGGGATTTCAAAATTGATATCTTTTCTAATTTCTCTCGCAGCTGGTATTTACTGCTGTGTAAACTTAATATACTGTCTCCCTCACGTCTCTCGTTATAAGTTCGATCGTCCTTGCCGAGGGAGGCAGCTCCTCCGGGTGTTATTTGACTCTACGACGAGACGAGTCGAGATTAGCTTTATCACTTCTAATGTACGCGTTATGCAACGTTCACTTCGTTTCCTCGAAAACAGTACGTCAATCAAAGAATTTGGAGTATCTCGTATAATATTTGGCAATTAATTCTCTTCGTGTTGAAAATACCTTTATCCTGCTCGTTAGAGAGCACTCGACAGGAATTTTATCTTAAATGTACAATGGAAATGCAAATGAGAAGCGGAGAAAATAGTTCACCTGTTCGAGTCTTTTAAGGAACGCGACGATTCTTTAAACCGATTGTGAGTCATCGATGAAAAATACTCGGTTTCTACGAACAATTGCACGTATATATATATATATATCTAATGAATGTTGTTGCATTTGCACTTCTAATCCCTTCTCTGTCGCGCGTTTCATTCGCACATTTGCAAATGGGATACGTGACCTATATTCCTACACGCGTTGTTAACACTTCACCGACGTGTATAAATTTACGTATTTCCGATTATGTCGAAACACGAAGCCGACCATACTATTTCATCCCCTTTATTCACATTGCGCTAAAGCGTTTTCTGTTATAATATTTGAAGCAACCGTCGTTAATAACTATGACGTGTACGCGATTTAATAATGTAGCGTTTTACGTTACTTGGAGACAAACACGATGGAAATATATCACAAAGGATAATTATGACGTAAAAGAGAAAGGGAGAAATTGGCGAATCTGTCGCGAGATCAAATTTATAGAATTTTATGTTCACGTTTAACGGTGACCCCGTCTACCCGTTATAGTACTTTGGAAACTGCAGATTTTTTTTGCCACGGAATTCTCGCGCGATCGATGAGACACATTATCATCGAACGTATTCTATTCAACGAATGAAAAATAATTAACGCACGGATGCGAGAACCTCGACGATTACGAGATATTTTTCGATGCATTCGATGATATTAGAAACAAGGGGTAGTACGACAAATGTCTACAGGGTGTGGCAATCTTACCTTTATAAGATTTCCTTCGTGCAGGGTGCTCAGCGATGGCCTCTTAGCACGACGACTCAATCTACAAACAGAAACGTGCCTGTGAATTTCGGTAATGGTATTAGTGAGCCTACAGCGGCTAATTAAGTTAGGATAAACTGTCGAACGATTTGAGGAATGGACAATTAGATAATGTTCGGCAGGAGAATTTTTCACGAAATTGGGAACAGTATCCCTAAAATCATGGAATAATTAACAAGATCTTCCATGTAACGTTGGATGTGAAATGAAACTTTTATCTCTTGCGTTTTATTATAATACCAATGGTTCAAGTAATAGTTCAAACGAGATGATTTATTTCCAGAAGCATATCCATTGCTTTATCGCAAGCGTTTAAGATTTAATTTAATAAGAGTTACAAATTGTAGTTCTAGTGACAAGACTGTAGTTACATAGTCGCAGTTACATAGAAAGAAATTACAGAACATCCGAGATATCCACTACTCGGTGGTCGTATACTTTCTGTCAACTTTCAAAGACATTAAGGACAAATGCTACGCGAGAAAATCGATCTCAGGGAAAAAATTTGTCGCAGCTGAGAAGGAAAGCACGTAGGAGGCAAGTACGTAGTAAGTGATACTGAAATAGACGTCGAGAGTTTCAACCTTGTTGAAAGCATATTATTGTTTAATTTTTGAAGATGAACATTTGATAGGAAGAACGACATACTTTAATTTGTTACAGAAATAATCTCAATTATAGAATCTTTGTTCGAACGAGATTTTACTCCGTAGAAAATAACGGCGAAACCTTTGAGAACTGTGAATTAAATATGTCTAATGATTTTTATTAACTGTGAAAGAAACAATTTAACGATCGATGGATAACCAAGTAATTTTATTGCGTCGCTAAAAGAAAAAAAAAGGCAAATTATTTGCTCGTTTAGAGGAAACGGGTTTTTAAATAACGTTGCAAAAAATAGCTAATTAGGTAGGAGATTCGTCCCTCCGACCGATATTGAGAAATTAACTGTTTCGTTTCGTCAACAAAGTATCGGAAAATCATTAATCTCTTAAACGTAAAATAGAAAAAATACGTACACGTTATTGTGAAACATAAAAATAGCTTTTCTCGCTGGGACAATAATAATGGTAAAATTACAATAAATCGTCGTCTGTCGGGCAAAGAACGCTCGCGCTGTATCCTTTAATTTAAAGTCGATTCTAAACGCGTAGCGTTATTTTCAACGAGTCACTGTGCATCTTTTCGGAATTTTTGAGGATTTATTTTTATATTCGATGTTATAACCTGTTTCTTCGAATAAACGCATACAGGTATTATTTTTACGGTATAGTTTCGCACGCCCCCACACACACAAATACACATACACATACCTATAATGATCTAATCGTGGCACCACGTCCCACAAGCCGCTAACGTTTAGGGTCATTGGTGATCTCTTGTTATTTTGGCCTCCACTAATCACCTCATCATCCATAGTTTTAAGTACAAATCAACAGCGTCTCGTTGAATCTGCAATGATAAGGAAAAAGCGCTTTTAGTTTCAATTATAAGCCTTTACAACGAGATACTTGTATCACACAATAGACGCGGATAAAGGCGAGAAAGATGTTTGACAAATTGACCGAGATCGTGATCATTTTACGTTACGTAATTTACGCCGTTGATGTACATTCTGTAGAAATCTAATAAAAGATTTGTCAGATTGCTGGGACAACGCCAGTAGAATTGTAACCGAGTGCGTGTCGTTCGAGTGACGAAAATACGATCACCTGTGAAATCTAAAATATTTGGCAAACTGTCGCGATAAATGTGCCAAAGTGTGAGCGTGCGACGATAAGTTTATTATCATTCCCGGAAATAGGAAATTAGTAAAATCGAAATGTTCCTGTAATGCCGCGTAGCGCGTGCACTTAGCGAATCGACTTAATCGTTTGAAAGGAATTCGCGTTTCGTCGAATCGCCAAATTTAACCCTTACTCGCCGCCGTGAACGTATCAATCGAGTATCCAGGACGCGTGAAAAATCAAAAGAGTCTTTTATTCTACGGCGTAGACTCGCTACGTGCAAATTCATGTAATACGAATACCGTGAAAAATATTCTCTAATTAGCATCACTCTTTGAGAAAATCCTCGCATTATCGTACTTCCTGTTTAACATTCGACGAGTATTAACGCGAAAATTTGCTAGATTATAGCTCTGTGAAAATCTACGTATCTATATCAAACGAAGAACAATCGTTTCAACGTTATATACCACGGTCATTTTTATCTTTCTGAAGGAGAAAAATGTGAAAGGGTCGAAGAACAGCGTTCCGCGCGTTCCAGGCGTCGCCATCGATCAACCAGAAAAACGTATCAGTCAGAGTCGAAGAACTCATGATTCACCGTCCTTCCTCGTTCGATTATTCAAATCTGCCAGCTGACTTCTCTCCTAAGATAATGAGAGAGACGAAAAAACAGAAACAGGACGGTGCGCGCATACTCGAGCTGATTCCACCGCCTGTTTACCCGCTCATCCTTGTAGCCTTCGCGTATTTTTGAAGATCGTCAAGTCAGAGAGGCAGAAAGTGGAGTCGCGTGTGCGCGGAGGTCGACGGAAAAATAGATTTTCGAAGAAAGCCGCATCCGTTGCCTGCAAGTTCGAGCGAAAGCGTTCGAGCCCTCGCGAAATACTTCGCCTCTTCCGTTCGTCGTTGCGTCGTCGCGAGAAATTCTCTCGAAACTATTTGGCCATGATCCCGGAATTCGTAACGCCTGGCGAATGGCTAAACTCGAGTTTCATTCATCCTGACCCTACCGAGAATATTGACACTACGTTTTCAGAAAACTGTCCTGAGAACAGAAGGCTGGCGCCAATAAACGCCAGCACGCGTTTCTAAGTCCTCTTTAGACGAGGTGTGGTCGAATCGTTAAAATCTAATCTGATAATCTTTTATAATAATTTATTGACGCGTACAAAGATTATTATAAATAGGACAATGTTCCTTTATTTCAATATTTCCAATGTTCCTAGCTTCATTCACAGTTCTAAGCGATTTTCGATATAGAAGCAAGGGGATGAAAATCGATTACCACGTTCGAATGCAAGTTAGTCGCGCGAACTGAAGGATCGAGGTAAAATCGACATTGGAAAATAATTAACCGCTATCAAACGACACGGTACTCGAGTTTTTGAAAAGTTAATGCTCAAAGAACGTCCGTAATTAGTTCAGTTATTTGAAACGGCATGCAGCCTGTTGTATATATTGTAAACGCAAGTGTCGCAGGCGAATAATTAAGCAACATTATCGCTACTTTTAACGCATATCTTTGCGCGTCATTTGCACATTTTTATTCATTACGATAGCGAACTCAAAATATGATGACGCATACGGTGAGTCATTTGAAATTACCATGGATAATTTTTGAATTGGATAATACTGGAAGAATTACCGTATCGAGTGCCAGTTACTCGTCTCGATACGAGATATTTATCACGCAGGTTTCGTCCGTGAGAAATTTTTAAGAACGCTATATCCTTAATATCGAGTTGATCTTCCATTTAAAAACATCTATTAATTTTGTTACTTCGCTTAGTTATAACTGCACGATATCATATGGTTTCTGTATCTCCGTATATTCGGTAAGCTTCTTTTACATCTACCTTGAATCGTGTGATGCGTTGCGGTGCGATGCCAAAGCAAATAAATTTTCGACACATTTTTCCTACCGGTTTCTAGCTTGGTATCTAGAATTTTGCCAAACAGCTCATGCCCATGACCGTGATCGTGAACGCGAACGTCAAATATAAATAGAGAAATAGAACATATTTCAAAATAAGGATAATTTGTATGTATCTTTGGCCAGTTGCGTTAAATTTATATTTGAGTGCCGTTGTTCCTTTATGTTCCATAAAATATATCTCTATACTACTCCAACGTAATTAAAGTTCAATTCAATGTTTATGAAATGCAACAGATAATAGCGAATTATCTTCAAACCTAATCTCTAAGGATTATTATTTGATTAATCTTCCAACACACTGTTACGCTATTGTTTTTGTACTTTAGAAAATTTTTTCGATCGACAACTCGACGTTGCTTATCGTTTCAACTTTTCAATTGTACTGCTTCTCTTTGTACTGCAAATGAAACACGGGAACAATCGGTATCGTCGCGTCGTAATTCACTTTCTTTGTACGATCTTCCCTTCGTACATCTTCTGTACCATAAATATTAATAATTGTTACAAGTTTGATGGAACGATAGCATCGACTGATCGATTCAAATTCATTCGCAGCAGTCGAACTGAATAATCGAATAAAATCAGTAAGCGTGAACGAAAATAACGTAACGTTAAATGATGTTGACCGAAGAGACTTTATCATCCCTTTCTATGATGTTTTCACAATCCTTATCAAAACAATGGAATGCTGAGCTCGAACGTCTGGAAAGGAATGCGATCTAATCAATCGGAATAATAGTGCAATGATTAGGATTTTTAATAAGTGTGTCATTTATAGGAAATTTCTAATGGACGACATTGATGCGATCAATTCGAACTTAGAAGAAACAAGTTTTCTTATGCGCCAGTCTAATGATTCGATCGGCTCCTTAATGAAATTTGAAAAAGAACGAAAAAGAGAAAAGCTCGGCGACGTAACATCGATAATTAATCATCGATATGATCGATCATACGTGAAAATAATATTGGAAAAAGAGTGCAAGGTCTTCTCGAAGAAATTGTAATTTACCATATCGTTTTGTCTCGTAAACTGTTGGTGATTACTAGCACGACGGATAAAAATAGCGTTGTACTGTTCAAAAGCATTATTTAACAAGTCAGAAATTCAAGGCAAACTTCGGCTGTAGCAACGATATCATTTACGGTTTGCTGCATATTTCTACGTGAAAATGCCGGGAAGTTTCTCACTGAAAAATATCTAAACTCGATCTTCTATCCGCGTTATTATTTTCGTCGATATTCTAATCTATCAAAATTTTCAAGTTTCAAATTTACGTACGAAGACGTTTGTTTCGATGAATACAAATGCTGGAGTTTCTTGGCTTCCGAATGTCAAGCATCGAGTCGAATAGAAATAAGCGAGTCTGAACCAAAACCGATCGGAAATTTGGCTGATTCTGGTAGATGGAACTGATAGAAAATCGTGGTATTCTTAAAATTTGTCTGGTCTTCTTCGAATTTCATCGGAATATAGTTACAGAGATAAGAATTTAAAAGTATAGAAGAAATCGAAGAGAACGTGGGAACAGTAATAATATAAAAGGGATATAATTACGGTAACATAAAGACACGAACGACTGGAATTAAAATTTGAAGAAGCTGGAGTTAAAATGTGGGTTAAAATTCACGGATACCGTGGCAAGGAAAAAGTTCGCGAGATTTCTTATTCGAAAGCATAACTCTGCGTTTAGCAACACGCAGATAACAGTTTACGCTAAAAAATTCTTGATTACGTTACGTTCTCTATGTATGTACGACCTTGTATACATTGTATACAGACACGTTGGAGGGTTTATAGTGGACTCAACTAGTTTCGAGTCTCGGTTTAAGTGCGTACGCCTGCAACTCAACTTCAAAGTTGTATACGAAACGTCGTGAAATAAGAATTAACACTGTAACATGGACTTATTTTTCTTTGGTAAATCGTTCTATTTTCGTTTCCGCCATAATTTTCGTTCGACTTCGGTATCGTTGATCGCGTGGGCGTATAAGGATTCTGTTCGAACTAACCCCGTGTAAATTCGCATGAACTAGTATATTCGTTTTAGCAGCGTTGTTCATTTTATTACATTTTCATTGTTATTACTAGAATATTAATTATAAATTGCTATTATCAATTTTATAGAATAATAATTAGAATATAAGATAAGTAGAGTTACGATTTGATAATGAAGAATTGTATTCCAACGAACGTGACGATTCTTCTCGCTATAATGTTTCAAATGAAATCAAATATAATAACGTGTGATAGCGAGTTTAAAAATATTCGCGACAAACAGAGGCAAGACTTTCATTTAGAACATATTCACGTTGTTACAGTGTACAGTTATTGAGAATCAATCCGCGTACATAAATGGCTCAAATTAGCATCACAAAGTTACCTTGTCCCACAGTATGAACATCTAATATGTAAACCTCTTCGTTGTGAAAGTAATCCAAAATTACACTTTACGCAATGTGTAGCATCGTTTGATCGTAACAAGAGATAAGATTTAGGCTGAGTTGATAAATCAATCAACGTAAAAAAGATTTCAATATTTATTAGGAATCGCAAACTAACTTGTAAAATGGCATTAACCCAAATATCGTGCGTAAGTTTCTTTTCTATGTTTTTCAAAATAACGTAACTTTTCTCTAACGATCCTCTTATCTCTTACGATCCTAAGAAGACATTACGCACGTTTGGATTAATTCTAAAAGTCTAATTACGTAGACGATTCTTGTTTCAAACGTAAACCTCGAGACACGCTCTCAGACGAACAACGCCATTTTACTTATCGATAAATTACGTCAAACTGTCGCGATAGAAAAGCACCATACACCTGTCCACGTAGCCATAAGAGATTTGCACGTGTACAAAAAACGAATAAAGAACAACGCGTATCTCTTACATGCTTTCCACCCAATTTTCACCCTGTTGCGAGGCACTATATCGGGTATCTCTCAAATATCTTAATAACGTTAGATCTACGATGGATTATGTCAAAATTAGAAAAAAAACTGCGATATCCTTTTCACTCGACGATGTTCTATCGAGCCGCAATTCGCGAGAGAGAAAAAAACGAAGCATTTCGGCGTTCGAACTTCCACCATTCCTCCATGCACTATGAAAAAATTGAACGTACACGTTCCAAACGGTTTACGAAACGAACAAAAGAACACAGCACACTCGTCGATCTATCCGATCATGCAAAAGCACAGTGCACAAGATCTATGGCAGAAACGCGTGGAAAAAGAAGAAAAAAGAGAGCAGAACGCGAGAAGAAAAAAAAAAAAAAGAGAGAAAGGACATCCTTTCGAAAACGGATCGCAAAACGGAATTGTCACTCACGGGATGCCGAGGCTGGCAATCGAAACGGGAGCCTGGGAACACGATCGACCGATTCACGGATCGCACGCGATCCACTCGGCGACGGTATGACCGATCAGCGGAGATCCAACGCGAGCCACTGAACACACCGTGCAACACTCGAATCCCTCGAGCCGGCCGACATTAAGGAAGGAAGCATGCGTCGTGCTTCCCTTTCCCCATAAAACTCTTTTAAACACACGCGTGCACATCTACTTAAATACACACGCGGTTGTATGCGCGCGCGCGTATATCACCGCCACCACAACGCTGTGTAACACACGTCATACGCGTGTCCGCACGCGGGGGCTTCGGCTTCGCAAACGCGCGAAAGAATAACGCGCCCGCAGAAAGAAGAAGGAGAAACTTGGTTTATTGGCGAACGAGTCAAAGACCCGATACCTGGAAATCGATTCCGTATCAATTAGTAACGTTGTATCGGCGTCGCCCAACTTTCCTAGGATCTCGAGATGAAGACAGGAAGGACGAGGCTCGTGTCACATCCGATCAAGGATAAAGCAGAAGGGGATGGAAGTGGAGAGTCGGGATTCGATTTACCGCGTAGAGGGTTCTTTTTTTCCCTGGCAGCTTAGGGTTGTTTGGGCATTGCGGAGTGATTGACATTTTTCGAGGGTGCTACTGAAGTACTTCTTCGTGAGCCGAATGTCTTCGTCGATCCGAATGTCTTCGTCGATCCGACCCTTTCACCCCGCTCCTTTTTTCTAGGGTTGTTCCTTATATACGGGTACTATCGTAGGGTCGGATTTATTAAGGTCAGAGAAAGATCGTCAGTTTTATATTTGAAGTTCGTTTTAGGACGCAGGAGACCAGTTATCGGTGAGGTGCGGATTTTTATGCGTTTAAGCTTAATTAAAACATATACAGAGTTACATACAGAGATATAAAGAAAATATTCAAGGCAAAGTACCTGTTTCAACATTTTATTGGGCGAAATAAATCTTTTATTTATGCTAATAAAGATATTAAATTACATAAAAGTATAGTTGTCGAATATGTTTTTGTTTGCTTCGAATGTTGTCGTATTCGCGGAACGTTATCCATTTTATTTTATTATCATGCTAGAGAAATTATTAGCTAGCTAGTAAACTGTGTTTCGCAAACCTCCACTGGCAATATAAAATATATCGATTGGACTGCGTAAACAAATTTTGGATATTAATTGGATATCAACGGAGAAGCAGGAGACGAAAGTTCGATAAACACGTTGTTGTCGGCGCGTTGTTTAAAATACGTGCATCGTTTCGTGATACGTGTTTCGAACGTAGGTGAGATACGCGATGAAAGTAATATTGTTTGTGAAATTTATGGAGGTTCATTTTCAAATATCGTACGATGTTATTTGAACGTAAAAACGACATTTCAAACTTTCGAGGTTATCGCGTGTTGGCGTTGATAGTGGCATAACTTAAAACAGAGTAAACGTCTTAAACATTTTCGAATAAACCTTTTATAGTTTACATCTATCGGTTTTCTACGTGTACCGTGAATGATATTCGAGGCGCGAACGATGGAAAGGATGACGTATCTAAAACGCGTATCTTTCATCCCCTGTTCGTTTTGAACAATATTTTGATACAAAGCAGCAGGACACGGAATTTATTTGTCGAATAAAGATGTTTACCCATAAAACACCTGGTTCTACTTTCGATCGATAAATTTCTACACATCCTAGACGGAGGATGGAGCATTATGAACGCAAATTGTGACGTAGCGCCTTAACAGGAGACACACCCACGCTTCTAAGCAGACCTTGAAGCGATACGTTATCGAACCATAGTAGAAACACGAACGTAATAGAATTATTTATCATGGGAGAAGACCGATCGTTGATCATCTTTCCACGAGTTTTTTAGTTTATCCTGGCGCACAGTTTCCCTGGTTTAGATTTCTAAATTGTTCGGGCTACTCGAACGGAAACCGTTGTTTGGGCAACACATCCGGCCTAGCGGAGGGCGATCTCGCGAATTTCGGGAGCGTTAAACGTCTACTAAACTAGACTTATCGCAATGTGTTTCGTGATATGTCTGACTGATAGCGATGCAATTCGTTTTCGTTCGATAACGCCTTATTTTGTTTTCATATGCTAATCGTTTGATAGCGTCGATTTACTTTCTTCTATGACAATACATAGTCTCGTATGTCACGCTTTGTTATCGTTTATTCCAATGTATGTTTACAAATGAAAGAATTTTTTATTAAGTGGTCTGTATGAAATGTAATTCTGTATATCTGGTGTCTCTTTAAATCTCAGGTTCCTATAGGTTCCGTCTGCGAAATTTTCAGGAACGTCGAACGATTCTTGACAAAATCGCCCTCCACGAGAATGAATTTTCCGCGGGCAATGTTTCAAGTATAGAAGCTAGTGTTTAATATTTTACGACCGTTTAACCGTTTCGAACATGGCCATAACGTTGGAATGTTACTCTTCCAATCAATTACGCAACGTCTCGGTTTTCTTTGAAACTGATAGACAGAAAGTCTGTCAAAACTAACCAATCGTGTAGTGTTCGATCGATGATTTTCTTAATAAGCTGTTTTTTTCATCTTTGATTCTACGTAACGACTACTTTTATATAACCGTTTCATTGCTTTCATTTCCCAACGATGGGAATCCCAATTGTCTATCGTCTTAGGAAATTCATTGACTAATAAAACGCAAATTGATTGCCTGACGCAGAATTTGCGAAGTCTTCGGCGGCCATCATCTTCCCCGTACTCCGATATTCTTACACAAAAGAAACGAATAAAGAATCGAATGATTTTTTACTATAAAAGTGGTGATCTTCCAGCAACGGTTGCTAATAGAATTAAAGAATTCTTTATGGAAATTGCATGCGCGTCGATCTTACCACGTGACTATAAAATAATCAAAATTAACCGCACATCGACCACTTAGCTGATTAAATTTCTGTCTTCTTCCGATTTTTAGTTGCACAGCCTGTCGGTCCTTCAAATTGCAGTTATTTGTCATCTACGTTTGTTATACTCGTGTTACAAAGTTTTCGCTTATAAACGAATTAAGTTCGAATCGATAAAAATCGACGGTAAGAAATCAACGGTCTATCGATCGTTGCAGTTAAACATAGAATTTTATTTCAACGATCGTTGCGTTTCACGACGATCCTCGCCTCTTGCAAGTATCGCACAGTTACTTCAGAGGATACGATTAACTGCGTACGGAGAACGAATGCCACTAATTGGCATATTTTTGATACTTTTGGCCACGTTCCCTTTTTCCTGAAAACGTAACGTACCGTCGTAAAGGATGTTTTAGCTACAGAGATCAAGTAAAATTTTTGCAAGCATCGATATAGACGCGTTCGCACGATACGTTTCAAGTACGTACAGCCGTACAACTAACACGATGGAAGATGGACGAGAACGTTAGAGCGTGGCTCGAAGCAGAAAGAAAATAACCGAATATTTCCGGTCAGAACCGATTTCTGCACAAAGATGCACATGCCAGTAACTTTTTTTTTTATTAGCAAAGCGATTCGCATATACTAGCCGTGACTTCATCACTTAAGTCGTTAACGACGATATTTATGACGTCTCCATTCGTTGCCTTGCTTAAAACTATTGCCAGAAATGAGAATAAATTGCGAGAATGCTAGACCGTTGCTTCGAGTGATTAAACATAGTCGCGTACGAAGAATTATTCGCGCGACGACGAAGCGACGATAGAATCGCGGTAAAGCAAAACACTCGTTGAGATGAAATTTTACTCGGCGCCGCGATTTATTGAACTTTTGCCGACCCCTTGTCATCCGAGCTAATGCGGTTATACAAACGTACACGAGTCATTTCGATAAACATAGACGTTTACGATCTTTTTTGAAAGAACGGAATAATTCCATTAAAAAATTACGGATAGAGAGACGAACAGACGGCCATGGAAACGTGGCTGTGAGGAATATTATGGTTTACGACAGGTCACTGCTATTTTTGTATAAAATAATGTAAAAATAACGTCGTTACAAAAAATGCTAGTCCGCCATACGTAATGTCGTTCTTTGAACAAATCTTCCTTCCGTGATTATTTAATTCGTACGTCATAAATGAGATAGGACAGATTATCCTAAATCGATAAAGAGATTATCGTTGTTAGATGCGAGAAACGATAAGAACATCGGGTATACGAAAGACAGTCTAAGCCTTTTAGTAAACAATTGAGATTTATAGTCTATCGTCTGCGCAAGAAAGTGACAAGTGTTGCGTTTGGTCGCTAATTTATTCCGTCGTTCATTCATAAACTTTTAATAACATCCGTGCGCCGTCGCTATAGTTCAACGAATTTGAATATTTACAAATTGCTACTTGCGCGTTACTACGCGCTGCGTTCGAATTTAATTAGCCGAGTGCAAAGTGAAAGGAAAATCCGATGAAATTCTATTGCTATAAACGATACGATAATTCAAACTGTTTCGTCTTTATCTCTTTACTCGTCATTTTACACATCTATGGAAAAGAACGTTGCATTTAGAAAATTAACAAAAATCGTTTCGAAGCAACATCTGTTCGCACAGAAATTAAGTGGAAAATTCACCTGAAACGAACACCGATCCGTTGATAATCACCGTCGATTCAATTGCTGCCAAATAGTCAGCCGTAAATTATCGTATTTGTCAATGGGTAGACTCATTTCAAACCTCGTAGAGTTCAATCGTCGCTACGCGCGTCACCAATTAAAAACCAGTTGTCTGATTCCATCGGTCGCCACGAATACATTTACCGGACAACGAGAGATGTCGTAAGTTAGAACGGTCGATTGTTTTACCGGTTAAAACTGATACGTACTAGTCCATTATCGTTTGAAAGTCAAAAGTATTGTCCTCGATCGTACTCGACGATAACTGTTCTTTTTTTTTTTTTTTTTTTTAACACAAGTTCTCCGGTCAATTCCTCTTTGTCTTTGTCATACGATCCTCGTTAATCCTTTATGTTCGTTTCTCACGAGTTGACGATACGTATCTTTGGTGGCGTGTCTCCGGTCGGTTGCGATCTCGCTCATTAAACTTATTCATCGTTGCAATTGCACGTAATTAATCCGCGGTAACGTAATTCAGAGTATCATTATTTAACGCTAACATCGCGCATGCAAGTTGCCGCCCAGGCCGATGGATTCGTTCGGTAACTATTACGTTACTTACAACGAACAGACTCGATCGTGGGTTGCGTAATGGAAAATTATTTGATCATTGCACTGTTTACTTGGAAACATGAACGGCAATTAGGTTACAGCGTAAGATCTCGCACCTTCTTTTCGTCCGAGATAATAATTACTGGCTTGTTATGCGGTAAATAACGCGAAAGAGTATGTATATCGTACGACCAAAGAGGCTAACGTTACGCAAGTCGACTTCGATATAGGAAATTCCGCGTTACAGGCAAGATTTCAATGCAACGATCGGATGAAACGAATATCGACGATCGACTGTTCCTTTCTCGATAAAGTAGAATCGTCGTTTCTATCTAACGATTCGTTATCCTTTAAATCGATGTTAATAAAACACAGCGTTGTTTCTCTCTGCTTCTTCGTACAGGTTATTCGATAAAGTAACTCTGACATAATAATAACAGCGTGCAAAAATAACCGCGTCTATTACGAGTGACATTCTCGTTCTCGTGTCGTCGGTTAATCTGGACATTAGAGTCCAAGTTTTGTTCGATGACGCGATTTAATCGAGATTAAATTTCCTAGAAGCCTCCAACCCTGGTCATATAATGGAGATCATGAGCACACGTTTGTAGACAAGCCAGAAATACTCGTTCGATCAGGCCGAGTGGTAATATCCGGAAAATGTTAAGCGCGCGGAGGGTAGGTACCGCGAAGGCCGGATATGCGGAAGTTTGACGCGTTGCCAGTAACGCGAAATTGCCCGCTGGAGGAATCCTTAGGATATGCGAGTGCTCATTAAAATTAGCTGCTCCGGAAATAGGAAGTCCACTGGTCGCGTTCTTTGTCACCGAGTAGTTTCGTCAATGATTCATAACGCACGCGAGGTCACTATGTCAAAAATTTGCCTCTCTGGCGCTCGTGCCTTAGGAAACGATAGATAGACAGATAGATGTCCGTTTCCCTTCGACGCGCTCCATATTTGCCTCGGTTCTTCGCATTCGAGATGTTTCAGGTGGGGCGATATCGAGAGGAGGAGATTTTCGAGTTCGAACAATCCTCTCGTCGAAGCTGACACATTTTCGAAAATCGTTCGAATAGGGTCTTTTCTGCGTGGTAATTTTATCGGACGAACGGTAATCGACAGCTTTGACGAATATACAGAAAAAGATAGACGCATACGTAAAGCGAGACGACTGGTTATTTTTTGTGATGTCAGAGAATGTTAATAAGGCAAAGTTGAAATTCGTATTTCGATGGAACAACTTTCTCGTTAATCTAATCTTTTACACATTTACAGAGGAAAATATTGCAGTATTTTGAAATCGTTAACGTCTTTCGTAAATGGGATTCGTGAATGTAAATGCGAGTCCATAAATTTAATTGACTACGAATTTAATATTTATGGTTGTAAGAGGCCAACGAAGGTGCTGGTTGATGGGAACACAGTTCTATCGGTTCAATAGCCGAGAAAACGATTCGGATCTCGTCCTTCGTTTCACGTACGTTTCGCAATTAGCCTTTTTTCTTCGCTATGTCCTTCTTACGTTTTAAATGGTAGCTAGAGTTTCTTCTATTATCTTTTCTTTGCCTCTTTCAACGATCTTGCATAGTTACAGTCGTTGAATCCGTCGGAATGCGAAGGTTCGATTAGAAGGCAAAGACCTGTTCGCGTAGAAAAAACAAACCGAATAAAAGAGATGGTTCACTTAAACGCTTCGAGATCGCCGGTTAACGTTTGTTCAACGTCGAAGAAGTGTTAATCGCGTGGATGGAAGAACTCGTTGCGGATACGTATTCCAGATTAATTAATAATAATCGGACGAGAAATTTCTGTCGCAAATATTTTCGTTCGGAGGGACGCGCTCGACGAGCGATTGCAACGCGACAAGCTTGCAGATAAATGTTTAAGCCTCTTCAACTTTATGCTTGGTTACGCGTTTAAAGTTTCTATGTACACATGGCCAAGCGCTATGCTCGTTTTATGCGTTTTCGAGGGGATTCTAAATAAAGCAGAAGGAATTTGGTATAGCGAGTTTAGGTTGTTCTTTCATAAAAGACGGACACGCGGCGTTCGTCGTGTTTACCAGCGCGCGTCTTGATCCGCTTGAAAGTATTGCTACATCACAGTCAGGCATTTGTCATATCCGGGAAAAACCTCTCGATGGAAAATTTTTCCGTGCAAACGTCGATCATTTTTACGATATCTCGTTACGCTTGTTGCTTTAATTAACGTATTAATTTCGTAAACGTGTGCATTTAGTCACTGTACGTACATACTAATTTCATAGGCGAATATATTCGCGAACAAAAGATGATAATTTCTTTATAATGCTAATCCTGATTACGTGAAAACACGCGCTTTTGCAAAAAGAAAGAAAGTTAGAAAGTTTATAAAATATATACTTTACGTGAACGTATATAATTCCAGACTGGACAGGACAAAGTAGACGGCAGGAGGTCACACTACGCGTGAAAATAAGTCGAGAACGTGGAATAACGTATTTCGCAAGACGCTTTGTTTCCGAGAGAGACAATTTGGAAATTTATCATACGCGTATACTAGACTCGACTAAACGTCTTCAACCGGGATTTTCTCGAAGACGAAGCCTTAAACGTAACATTACGTTGCTCTATATTTTCGATTCGGAATTTGTTACTCGATCGGACCTTTTATCATATAGAACAAACATATGTACATATGTGTGCGTGTGCGTGTTTACGAGAAGGTAGGAAAATCTGTTTTGAAAATTTCAGGAAAGCAACGTTGAAAACAGAGAACGGTCGTGTGAATCGACAGGCTCGAATTTGTTCAAGCGTTTGTAAAACGATAATTTATAGAGATAAGAAAGCGGCTGTTGTAACCTAAGAACGTATTTGCTCGTACGCGTGACAATACGATCGATTTAACAAACGGTTTCACAAATAGATGAGATAATGGCACGCATTTTGAGCATCTTAACGCGCGTTTAAATTAAACTCAATTTGGAACTGGCAGAAACCTACTCGATCTAGAACTGATTCGAGTTTCATCTGGAACTTGATGCTCCGTAATGAAACCGTATTTAACTGCGTCGTGGATGCCAGTAAAATATAATAAAACGCGTTTTCTCGCCTCGGCTCGACACATTTTGTACGATAAAACTGTTTCAACGATATTGTTAGAAGGTTTAATAGATTCGTGTTTTCATATTACGGATAGTTTAAATTCGTATCGCAACGAGCGTTGCATCGACACAGTCCTCGGCTACGTTTATAAATAATGTTTAGTGTAGCGGTCGCTTGAGAAACGGTTCGATATTAAATCTCACCTGTCGGGACTGGTTTCAGAATTATTAGTCGAAACTGGCCCATATTGGCAACGATAGTTCTCGAGAAACGATCACTTTGAGCAAAACTGAAGAAAACTGAGTTACAACGTGACGTCCCGTAGCACATAAGACGCGTTATAGCGTTGCGAAGATCCGTGGAGGAAGAAAGGATTAAAGTTTGAGTTTGCCTTGCTATAAAAGCGTCAGTATAAAATAACACGTGTCGCGAGGATCGACCGTCTTTGCTTTCGTAGCAGATGTCAATCACGATTGCCAGTTTTCTTATTTATTTTACAAAATATCGTGCGAAATATTTCGAAACGTTGGAAATCTACTTGAATCAAGCAACGTTCTCAATACGTAGGTGGCATATGCTTAAAGTTACCATATTCCTCTTCGTTTCTATCGATAATTAATCAGTTTTTTCAATACTACGAGAAATGGAATTACGTATTTGGTTCATGGAAAAGTGAACAGTTAGCGTAAAGATGTTAATTAATCGACCGATTTTGAGTAACGCGTTACGTTATCCGCTCGGTATTCGTAAAGTAACGTTTCAGTTTCGATAGAATTTCCGCAGAATTTTCACGCTACGTAGCACGAAGGGTTGTGATCCGAATGGATAAGTATCGAATCTCGATCTATTTAAAGAATGCTGAAAAAAGATTTGCATCGCGTAACGTACAAGCAGATACCGCTTGGGTCATGGTTGCGCGTATAAACGATACTAATAATTGCAGAAACACAGGCATCGGTTGGCATAAAAATGCGTCAGAAGTTTAACATTTACAATTTGATGAAAAGAATTGGCAGCAACCGACGTCCGAACCGTAGCTTCTGCGTAAACGATTATTTCGCGAATACGCGCGGATCAATTTGCGAGTATATATTTCCTTCTACGACCGAGCAAAGTAACCCGGACATCTCGAGATCCAACAGCCCCAATCCAGTTCGAGCCAGTCCGATCCAGCAAACGATCTTGTAGACCACCTGGATAAGAGAGGGCTCCGGCTACGATAAAACTTCGATGGACTCTTCTCTGATAAATCAAACGCGTGACTATAACAAGCGGAACTAGTGGAGCACTACGACGATGCGACACGATGCCAACAATACGATATCGTACATCGTTGATCGTTGTACGATAGGCAGTCGATATAGCACGATGGAAAGAGCGAGAAAGATGGCGAAAGAAATGAAAGGAGAGAGACACGCACTTGGGATACTTTCGTCGTAGGCGAGACGAGAAATAAATATAGAGGAGAATTAAGAAATTTCTTTAGCGTACTTGTATTCACGGTACACGCGGGAAAATTAGAATTTTGGTTGATCGTTCGAACGATAGATTTAAATCGGTTCATTTATTTTCGGTCGTATTATTCAACCATGATATACCGTATGCGTGGACGTGTTACAATGGGAACGGTTATACGAATGATATTGCGTTATTTTACATATTACGTTACATGTGGCGGTAGGAGGAAAATTTCAAGCGGAAAAGCTTTGTTACAGACAACGTATTGGCTTAGAGATTTAGATTATTGCTCCGCGTTTATGACAGATTTTCAGCCAGTTCACATTACGAAGTCGATTTTATTTCTTTGAAAATGACACGCGTGTTATAATTTCGCGATACAAGATATCGCAAGGTCGAATGTGCAAGTAGCGTGTAATTTAAGAATTTCGTAACGCTTTTTACTGGATATTGTTCAGAGAAGATGAAATTGCGCGAAGCGCGTTCGATAGTTCGTTTGACGTTACTCGCTAACTTTGTAGCGTATTATACAAATCGTAAGTAATTTTTTTCAACGTTTGTCGCATCGTATCTGTTGCTTTACTCGCGACTTATTCGATTCGTACGATCTAAGAGATAACTTACTAATCTCTCTAATCAAACTTTGCATACGATTATTAGAAAATTATATCTGGCAATATTAAACATATATTTCCTCGTTTCTTAAACTTGTATCTCGCGAGATTTTTATTCGCAGATAGTTCTCTATCGAAAGGTGGAAGTCCTACGTACTTTCAAATAAGCTATTTGGCATTCAAAGGTCAACGAATGCTTAAATAAACTAACACGTAAAACGATGGAAGAACCATAAATTCTCTTAACTTTTTATCGTATTTCCTTTTACGCATTCGTTAAGAATAATTGTCGTCGTATCGGTGCGGGTAGCGGAGACGGATGAGCGATGAAAGTTAAATTAAAAAAAAAAAAAACTGTTACAAGTTAAAGAACACAGCCGATGTTTACATGGTCAAATGTAAACCCAACATTTAAGATATCTAATTTGAATATTATGTAACTACAAGAAAATTGTGTCACGGCGAGAATAATGTCTCGACGAGAACGAAGGTTGCAGATTCAAAGACTTCCACGAGTTTCGTAAGAAGTATTTACAATCGCTTATTCTAAACAATTTCACGTATATTTTATACCTTTGTGTTAATTTATGTCTACAGGGTCATCCTTTTAGCTGCAAGTGTTTACGAATAGCGTATTATATAATTAATGCTTACGTACCAGCGACTTTTATCGTACCAACATCTTCAAACGATATTTGCATAGTAAATCCGCTACAACGAAAGCTTCGACCGGTCAATTAACCGACAAAGCACTTACCCAAACTCTGCTCTATCTTCGTGTTCTTCCATTTCAACGTAGCATTCATTTACTACAATCTCTTTCATCCTACGATAAAGCTTTGGATCGGATCGAGAAGAACGATAACGACTATGAAAAAATAGATTGCAAATGTATTTCAGGCATAATCGTTAACTTTTTCATGTTGTGGATACTTTTCGGTGTCTGATAAACGTCGTATTTGGGGCATAGTCTGTTTTGGTTAAAAATAACGCGTAAAAAAGCGCAGCTTTCAACGTACTGTAAACAGTACTTCTAGTTACAGCCCCGAACTTTCCTGTATCGATTAACGGATTTTCGGTATATTTACTGCTCGACTTTTTGTTAGTTTTGCGAGTCTTCTTGGAAAGAACAACTGCACCGAGATTTTTGCAAACATTCGCCTGTTTTTCCAGTTCAGTTGATACGCGAAAGAACGTTTCTGCTGTTTCCGAGATTTGAGACATCATCTAGATTTCTACGTTACCTAGGACAAGATAGAACTATACAAGAGCGTCTCTAGTAGCCGGGACAAGTTATGAATTCGTTCCAAGCGAAGTTGGAGAAAAACCATTTGTACTGTTTCTTCTACAGCTTCCTTCGCGGATGCAGCGGTTCGGCTACAAAGCGCAAACGCGCTCTTTCTTTTTTTTTTTTTTTTACTGTAACTCTATATTTTTTTTCATAAACCGCCTGATGCATTTTTTCGTTCTCTGCAAAAATGTCTCGAGATAGTCGAGTCGAGAAATGATTGATTTAAAAGACGTTTCGTACGTCGCAGTTTTGCAAAATTTGACAAAGAAGGAAAAGTTTGCCTGTCTTTCGTGCGCTAAACTTAGGGAAATTAAAATTGAAATATCTTTTAAACTAAGCGCTTTCTGACCCCAGTATCTTACCGTTTCTCCCGCGGAGGATTAAAACATCCATTTGAAAGGAAACAGTGCGATCGAGCTTTGCAACCGCACCGATGAACTTGCGAGGAAACTAGTACGATGACGCGATAGAGCGTGCGAAACAACGCAGAATTTATCTCTGCGCTTTTTCGCTGCTTTCGCTGTAGCCTGACCCATTTACTAGAAACACACTGTGTACGAAATCGACGTAATTTACACATTTTTGCTGACTATTTGTGCTTTTAACGTCTTTCTTCTCGCCCTCGACAACGATTGATGTACCATAAATTCGTGAAATCTTGTACTCAGCAATCTCGATAGACACGTAACCCTTCGAAGTCCCTTACATGGTTGTTCGTTCCGCATAGCAAACTCGGAGGGTGTGTGTACTGCGAGAAGGGAAAAAGTTACAACACGAGGATCTTTCTTCTTGCGTTAAACATTCTATATTTTCCGCTTTAACCCGGCGAGGCCAACGATTTTTCACCAAATTGCGGATAAAATATGAAAGGTTTATCTTATCTGTGGAATTTATATGTATACGAATTGATTTTCATTATAGATCTGCTTTTATCGTATAGAAAAACGAAATTATTTATCAGTTTCTCCTTAGAATGTGATTGGCACACGAAGCTTACAATGTATTTTCTGGCTAGAAATTGTATATACACGAAGCTCGCCGGAAGTTTGTATATTTGTAGCGTAAACGAGAAAGGAGATTGTATACAGATTAATTTTCATTAGAGGTCTATTTTTATCGTATAGAAAAAAGAAAATAGTACGCGTATTCCCCATTAGAGTTAGGCGTTTCGTTCGAACGTGAAAAAGAACGTGAGATTTATTTTATTTCCTTAAAAGTCGTACACGAACGAAGTTTCGTAAGTTCATGTACGCGTATCAGCGATGAAAAGAATCTGTCGTACACGAATATTGTACGCTGATTCTTCGTTTCTACGTGAAATAAGGCAGTTGAAAGAACAAAACGAGCGTCGAACAATTACATTTATTTTGTTGGTCCAGCTATGCAGGTGCAATCGACACAGCTGTCGCGATAACTACGCGACCGAACACCATTATTTATCGTGTTTCGTTCATCAGCTTTCGATCTCTGTGATATTATTACACGTATAGTTTTATATCGACACATGCACGTTCGGTTTTCATTGGTTTTCCTATTAATTCTACACGCTCATTCGTCATTCTCGAAGGTATCGTTACGCGGCCACATTTTTCTCTAACTTCCTCTAAACGGTCTAAACATACATATTCCTCTTATAGCATCGATACTGAACATTTATATTATAATCGAACATTTAAATTCTTTTTTATTTTTTTATTTTTTTTTTTTGGTACGTTGGTTTCACGCATTGCATTGTGCTGTAAATCTTGTCCACTTAGTTTCTTAAATAACTGTATTAACTTATTCGAGATATTATCTCTCTCTAATACTTTTCTATTATATTATATTAATTGAAGTAACGATTAAACTTTGGCAAAGAGATATTCGTAATAGAGTTAGCTTAAAATATTTCTGGACGAAATCCCCTTATAACGCGTAAGGTAAGTGTGTTGGGGATATGTACGTCATTCGTAACCGATAAGATATACGATATTGAGGGAAAAAGAAAATATTTTAACCGTGATCGACTACGTTTTAAACGTTATAAAATCCTTCCATCTTCCGTAAACTTTGCAAACTTTAAAAAGCAGTTCTTTGAATTTCAGGAATCGAAACTTCCAACGAGGTTGTCGTCGTTAAATCGAAAGAAGAAGTGGACGATATGCTTGTAAAGAAGAATTCGATACGAAACCTTGATATATCCAACCATTGATATAATTAAATAAGATGTATATTTGGCGCGTTAACTGGTTTTGTGTAAGTCGGATATATCTTAATCTGTTGGAATTTTCAAGTGGACACTTCCTTCGGCTTTCACAATTCGATATTACATAAAACGATATCACACACAGAGTCTTCTATACGATTACGACGAATGCGAGTTATTAGTTAGCGGTTATAACATTAAGTATGACAGAAATCCTAACGTATATCGATTACGTGATATATATTTTGCTCCATTATATAATACTATTCAGGAAACAGGGACCCACGTCTTTCCAACGCTCGAATACAATCGCATCGTTCACGCGGGAAATAACTTTGATAAGAACCATTCTCGTAATTAATAATGGCGTGGCGCATGAAATTTCTCCTTCGCTCGCATCGAAGAACTATCAATCGAGAATTCACTTCGTTCCAAGCATCGGCAAATGAGATCATTGCGCTTAATATTCCTACTTTCTCTTCGACTATGTCGAATTTTTAATCTCTAGACGCCTAACCGTCTTAATCCTTTGTAAAGGTCCTCTAAATGTAATTAATCCGAACGTTTCTAATCTTTTATCCTATGGCAAATGTTTATGCATTGTTACACCGACGTACAGTATCGTGCGAGAGGCTCAGGCTGTTTCTGTGAAAAAATTGTATTTCGCTTTTCATTTCGCAGAGACGACAACTAAAATTGATTAAGCGGCGTTGCTTCGAAATTTCCAGAGGAGGAGGCGAATGCTTCGGAGACAGTCGACTAAAAATCAAAGGTGGCACGAATCTTTCGCACGAAACTGTACGAAATTTTTCTTTTTATTTTTTTTTTGTTTTTTTATATCGACGGGCATCTCTGTGCTCTTAGACGTGTAAATTGTCATTGTCGTTTAATTCCATAAATGTGTATGTTCGATGTTCGTCGCGTTCCTCGCTGAAGCGTATTAGATTTACAATTTGAAAAATTTCTATCGTCTCTGTTCGATGATATTCTGGAAAGATGATGTACCATGAGTTACGTACTCTGTAGCCTCGACTATACGTCGACTCGTTTACCATATTACAGTACTATTACAAAGTTAGTTATTATGGATGTACTATACGTATGTGCTTAAATAGCGGGCTCGATAGAAGCTACGAAATAACCCTGTATTCCTGGTTTTGTTTTCTCACACGCAGCTTAATTTCAGCTCTTCGTTCCAGTTCTTTACGTGACGTTTCATACAAGTTGGCGAAATCGCTCAAACTCGACTGTCGGTTGGGGGAGTAGGGGGGCAATTTTCGTATAAAATATTCTTTCATACGGTTCATGACACTGGATAGTATTATACCAAAAATTTTGTCGATTTAACACTCATCTCGCGATGATTTCTAACGAATAAAAAGCCAGTATAGACGTCTGGTTTTGATTCTCTTTGATTTGATCTTGAAATTATTTGATCATTTTACAAGTTTATTAGCCTTTACGTTTAGAGAGATGGTAAACATAACAAACGGTACATCGCGTACATTTACATAATATTAATACGAAAAATTGGAAAAGTAGAATAGAAATAAATAATTATTTTGGTTAACAATTCGCTGACGTTAGAGGATATTCTATACAAATAAAAGACGAAACATTTAATTTCAACAAAAGCCGCAGTTACTCCTGTACATGTATAATTGCCATACAAATTGGTTTAAAAGATACACGGGATGACGGAAAATGTATAATTCGCGTGTTTCGCAAAAGTAAATTAATCCTTGACGAAAGAACCTATTTCTTAAGGCACACTCAGAGAAAGATCGTCGGTCAAAAATAACCGGTCGAAATGAATCATTAATACGATTGTTTACGTTCGTCGCATCATCTGATTGTTTTCAAATGCTGAAACGAAAATGCCTGATGGTTCACAGAAGCTAACTTTAACAGGGTTTAACGAAACCGACAAAATTTATGGGACAATTCGATGCGCTCCTGAAACGTGTTCGAAGTCTCTGAGAAAAATGGCGTGCGACTACGAACACGCTCGTGTAATTCCACGAGAATTCACGACACTTCCGCGTACGAAACGAACGAAAAATCTAACGAAATCTAACGATACAATTAATTTCTCCGTGTATTATTCGGGTTGGTTTCTATGTACAATTATAGAGAGCAACCTGCTACGAATCAAAGTATCTGTACAATGACAACAACAACAATAACAATAACAACAATAATACGGTAATATATATGTATATATATATATATATTATGTATACACATATCTATAGCTGGGAAAAGAAGAGAGAAAAAAGAAGAAGTCGATCGTGCGATCTCTCTGAATTCTTACAAATGTAACGTCGTAAACGATTGCAATACTAAATAATAATTAACATATTTTGTATACATACATATATTTCTTTTTACATCGTTAAGACGACACTAAATACACACACAGAATTCTCCGAGAAAGGTATCTCTCGCTTGTTTTCCTTTTTTACTCTCGTTTGGCCATACAATGCCGGTTGCGGAATATTTTATCGTAAGAAATAATTCTTCCGCGATTGCCATATTCCGGGATAACGCTATTGACTACGAAGTATGACGCATCAACATTAAATATTCAACTATACCTAATCGTCATCTTATTTATAAATATATGTACGCAATACGTGTAATATATATACATATGTATATTAAAATATTGACAAAAAGAGACGAAATCCACGGTAAAAAAAGCATTACGAAATTGAATAGGCCTAAGAAATACGAAGTTGAATACCGTTGACGGATGGTCCGGATATCACAAATTAATTTTCGCCTCTTCGTCCTTCGCTTGAACACGTTACCATCCAATTTGTCTCCTCTTCTCAGTCAAGACGTATTTAGAATAAAATATTTATTTTAATAATACTCGACTGGTAGCGTTGGATCATCGGTGATTGCTTCGCGTCTCATTCCGATTGAGTTACTCGAATTAAGAATTTCCTACTTGTAATTAAGTTCTATCATCATTGTTTGCACACTTTGAAAAATTCTGCTTTCATACGTGGACGAAATACCACGCAAAATTTCGTTACAAATTGACGTAGATCTGTTTGATAACTTAGTATTTGATGGCAACGTTCTCTTAAGAAATACCGAAACGTCGATCGAGAGGGGTAGACGAACGGATGGTAAGAAATGCTTTGAATTTTCTTGGCGAGATTGTCGGACGTCGAGAGGACGAAACAAAGGTCTCGAGCGAGATACAACCGTCGCTATGGTCCACGTATCACAAGTTAACTTCCTCCGTTCGATTTTCATTAGCTTCCTGTCCAGATAAAACTGGCATATCGTACGTCGTACAATCTCGCGGTTTCTTATCGTCTTCGGTGATGTTTATCGTTCACAGATAAAGCAGTTTTCTGCTACGACTTAGACTCGACGTCTGAACAGACGTTTCTTCGAAATCTCGAGCGGTTCACGTAGATTCCAGCACACCGCCGGCAAGTTTGGTCGCGTACAAATTTAATGCCTGAAAAAATAAGATTCGCATTTATCTGACAAAATACCTCCTCCCACCTATCTCCGAACAGTACAGAATAATCATCTTGATAGATGATTCGTTTTTAAATATATCTCATTAAACAAACGAATCGTACGTAAATATCTTTCGCGCGCGGTTGTCACAGGGTTTCTTAATGAAAAATCGAGTATCCTTATGATCCCTTACGCGCGATCAAATACACGAAACGACACATTTTCTCGGAGTAAGCAAACTCGAAGGCAAAGTACAGGCAAGGGAGTTTAAAAAGCAAATTACCTTGTAAATGAAAGCGTATTGTTCTTTCGTCTTGACAGCTCCAGCACGGTCCCGTCTGATAGTGTAAACGACCCTTGGCACGTCCACAGTCCTCGTAATCTCATATTGTCTAATTCCTAGGTCAAGAGCTATTAACGTTCCCGTACGTCCAGTGCCAGGACTACAGTGGACCACAATGGGTCCAGGGCCACCTCTTTGGAGTGCCCTCGCCTCGAGAAGCACAGCTATTAACCCGGCACCGTCCGACTGCACCCCGTTCACCGGCCACAGATACCAAATATGATACACTTCTCGGAACGTGTTCTTCTCCAAATTCTGTAAAAGTCACGTTTCGTATTAGCTTCGCCTCTAATTTTTACTTGTAGCAGTTGCATCTTTAAATGGTCGACTTGGCGACAACGATGGATCCACCGATTGACGAGTGCATACACTACGTTAGAATAGTTGAGCGAAAAAGTGCTACAAAGCGTTACATTCGAGAACTGTCAACGACCAAAGCATAAATCTTGTAAGAAGAAAATCAAAAGGAGAAGAACGTGGGAAAGCATAATTTTTATAAGTTCGTAACGGTCCTTGATGTTCCTTACGTTTAAATGAAGCGTGGAAATGGCATATTTCTCTTTGGTTTCTCTCTTTTTCAGAGTAACTTGGAAGTCACCGTATAGCCGGCGACAGTCGGTAACTTCGGAGGGTGGGACGTACTCGGTGCATTTTTCCACCCCGTTCTCCACGAGATCGGTCAGCATGATGATCACTTTGCACTGTTGCTCCCAGATCATTCTCCAGAAGTCGGTAACGGTCGACTCCATCGGTGCTTGGCAAGCGACGTAATATTTCGTTGCGTTCTTCGGTCCCTGAAAATCATTTTCGTGACTTGGTTACAACGAACAGTTATGCTCTGCTGGCTGACAAAGAAATTACAATATTTATATCCGTTTCGATCTTTATCGTTTCGTGTCTAGTTTAGCGTCGTTCGTCTGAAAAGGAAACTCGTAACTGTAACGCAGAATAATTACATAGGATTGGGATTAATTAGCGAGATGTTGATCAACGTTAGTTTGAAATTAGTTCTGGGATAGAATTCGCTTATTTCGAGCCGAATCGATCGCAGTTAGAATCAATTAACGGGCGCAATAATTGCGTTGCGCCTAGGATACGATATCGATCGATATTATCGATGGAGAAGGAACAGTCCGGCGCTAATTGCAAGTCCGAGAACGTTGCCCTCGGTACGTTCGATGTTCGTCAATGGCAGCATGCTGTGTAATTGCAACACGCGCAAAGTGGAAACGTTGAAAACGTCGGATCGTCTGCATCCGTTGGTTAAAGCAATTCTAATCAACTGCTTGTTATTTCTCGAAGGACCGTAAACGGTCTTTGAACGGGACGTTATGGGGTAGGATGACGAGACGACGATGAGATTTTAAGTTGCTTATAAATGGAAATCGGCTGTTTAAACGTGAAACGTTGGAATAGCCGATGAACACAGTGTCTGTACTGTTACGTAACAGTACTAACTTCTGGAAAATGATAAATAAGCAACACAATGAGCAATAGGTGAAATAATCATAGGCAAGAGCGCGGACAACATACGTATGCGAGTACATGTGTCTGGCAATATGAAATCTCATTGTGTTTTCATTCCATCTTTCGAGAACCAGTGGACTAATTGATTTAATTAGCAATATTACATTTAGAAAAATCGCCTGCTTATTCTCAGAGCAACGATTAACCATCGCTTTTGTCGGTACAGTGCATTTATTTAAATGCTCTGGTAGTTCGATGGAAACAGGTGTTGACGTTCGTCCTGCTTCCGCGTATTGCCGTGCTTCCAGCTTACGCAATAGTCATTCGTGTTCTTTGTAATGCATTATGCAACATCCTTTTTCTCACGCAGACAAAACGCTGCTTTAACCCTTACTCACGTACGATCAGATCGCTCGAGATACGCAACCAAGTGTTTTTATTAAGCTGATTTTCCGAGATCGCGCGGATGATTTGTTCGCTGGAACGAGAATGAATGAACCGGGCGCGTCGAGTACTCGCTCGAATGAAACGTAAGAGTAGAATGAAAAGAAACGTTTCGTTGCAACGAGATTACATTATTTCCTTCTCACCTTTACTCGATATACCATAGAGTCTCGTGGGCAATCGGTCCCTTTCGATCGTAAGCATTAAAATCTACTTGGGAATCGGAGTAATATCGGAACTTGTGTTAAGGCAGCTTACCCGAACGTAACTGGCGTTGATGTACTCCGTAAGAGGATCGTTGTTGATTTTTTGTAGGAGCACTCTGGTCTCCGGAAGCGGTATCACGTTCGCGTATCTGTTCTTCACTTCCGCCCCAGCAGGCAATTCGTCAATCTTCGCTGAAACTTGTGGAATACCGGAGAATTCCTCGTTGATTGCGTTAACGTCGTTACAGAAGGATGAAAGGGCCGCGAAGTTCAACGGGTGAGACGGAATGGCGCTCTGCAACGAGGACACGCGTTTTGTAGAAACATGATTTTCCTGTATTTCAGTGCAACGTTAACCGAGTTCAGCGGAGTTTCGTCCGAGCTTTCGGATCTTCTAACTACCATTCGTTTTCATGCCCCATCTCCTCGTCAATTCCAGCGAAATTAATTCCCTTCGTTGGTTTAATCGTTTCGTCCCATTAAAAGACGAATATGCGGAAGAAAATTTAGTAATCGGAAACTAACGATTTAAGAGACACTCTCCCTTCAACTCGATTAACGTTAAATGCTTGACCAGACTTATTTTATCTCTCACAACGCTACTACACAGACTTTTATCCTTCGAAAGGTTTAAACGTTTGTCAAAGATTACCTGGGATAACGTACAGTGCATTACTTTTCCCTTACAGTTTTCTAATTGCAACGTCTAAAATAATGCCACGTTATTTTATGATAATTCGGTGGGAAAGTACTACGGGGAGACAATTTTCTACGTGGTACCTGAAGAGTTAATTTCTATTTACAAGAACGTGTTAAACGTATGCTACGAAGAAAGGAAGACACGTTTGGCCAGGACACGTTAGAAAGCAAAATGCTTTTGTGCGTAAAACGATACAAGATTAGATAATCAATTTATTTTGCTTGGATAAAAATGACTAAATTGTTTCGTTTTGACGATTTTGAACGATGAAATTCCATTTATCCGGAAGTTTTCTAAGGAAAAAAATTGCGGAAAAAGCACGCGCGAGTAAAATATTCTCAATTTGTTCCTGTCCTACATTTCGAGTTACGACACGAGCATAAGTCTGTCTTCGTTCTGGTTGATCTACCTAATAGAAAGTTGAGTTGTAAGAAAACAAACCAGTTCGTTTTTTACCACTTTAGCGTGGGTAAGTAATTGTACCATTGGTTTCCTGTATTTGCTCTTTTATGAAAGGAAAACAAAACGTTTTAAACGGAACCATTCGCATCGATATTTTTATCCGTTTGCCGTTTCGTGCGATATGTACTCTATTTCTTAGGAAACACGTTCCACTCTTTAGCAAAATGTCGTAAAAAAAAAAAAAAGAAAAAAAAATGAAACTTACCGAATCCTCGAAAGTTGGATTCCCATAGCTTCTTTTCGAAGATCTCGTCACGCCTTTGCGTCTGACGCTGTTGTAAGCGGAAACACTGTCAAGGCTGTAAGCGTCTAAAGACACGGGACGACATCGTTCGCCATAGTTAAACCTCGTTTGCCTCTTCCTCATGATAAACTGCAAATAATTTTCCACCGAATTAGCACATCTGCTCTCTAAGCTTTCCTGAGAAACATGATTCTATCATTTTGCAAACTAACCACTCGTGGAACAAAGCGTTCGAAAGAAGGTGATTTTAGCGGCAGTATGAAATGCACTCGAAATTTCTCGCAAGTTTCTAGCGTTAGAATATGAAAATTTGTATTCTCCGATTGTAAGCTCGCGGTCACGGAGTTTACAGTAGCCGTTGTTCTCTACCAACGAATATTACGTACACTTCGAACGAATATCATCGAAACAGTTTCCAGGGAAATTCATAGAAAGTGCAACAAAGAAATATCTCCGTTTATTAACGAGTCTTGTTTTCGTTGCAGTGGCGAGTGCCGCTAGTCTCGTAATTTCAACGTTCATCAAGGATATCGGCAAGGATCGTGCTTCGTCTTAACATTAGACACAATCCTGTCATATCTCAAAAACAATCATCGAGAAGAACAATCTGTTGTTTTAAATTGTCCTTATTTTGAACGAGACATAGAAAACTGAGGAATAATATCTGCCGATTCCTCGATGGACCTTTCTAATGTTAATTCGCATTGTTCTTCGCGTGAGAAGCAAACAATCTTGAAACATCGTGCAGCAAGCTGTGTGTTTCTTCTGTCGAAACACGTTCCGACGATCAGTTTCGACATGGAAACACGCGTGAATGAAATACACGAGGCGAAAACCAATGAAGCGTTGATGGTTGCTCGGTCTAATAGCCGATTCAAGGACGAGCATCGTGTCTTTTGTAGCGAACAAACGACGAGGTGCATCGTGTTTTTCTCGCGGTTGGAACCGCAAATGATTTTGTCCATTTTTTTCTTTTTTTTTTTTTTTTTTAAGAAAGAATTTCACGACCGACCGGAAACGAGTCTTTTAAATAGGAAATTGAAACGCGTTTTCGCGATTTCTTTCCCCTTCCTTTGATCTTGAGCGATCGTTACATCGTAACCGATCAGTGGCAGAGTTAGATTGATATGCAATTTTCTTGTACTATTAACGAAAGTAGCACAGTTAGCCTTATTTGCCAAGACAAGATAAATTATCCTCGTCTTCGTTACGCTCTCATTGCTTTTTGTATTTTTACTTTCCCGATAATTTCATTGTGAAAAATGATTTATTGCAATTTATCTCAAAATCGTGATTCCATCTTTCGTACACATAATTCTAATACTAATGACGATGCTACTAACTGACAGACGATGCACAAATGTAATTCGCTGTAGAAAGGAGTATATCTCTGTCTTCGATGGCAAAGATTTCTAGCAAACTTCACGTATCTGTAGTCATCCAGTTCGGTCTACACGTTCAAACTTGAAATGCGTTGCAGTGGATGCATCGACGTGTAAGATTCGCGAAATTTGCATCGATACCAACGTCGAAACGCGTGTTTCAAAATGTCCGATGTTTCCAACTCCGCTATTATTATCGTTATCAGAGGAATTATAAAGAGCAAAAGATCAAAGACTAGAGAGAAATGGGCGAAAAGGTGATTAATGGAGAGAGACTGATTTATCGAGGAAATTTATTTCCCAACAAATTCTGTTCGATATTCTGACGTCTGCATCGATGCAAATTAATTTTGATGCCGATTCGCCGATACGGATCTACGTACATTGCCACATGACCTTTTTAAACAATTAAAAAAACGCTGTATCTTTGCGTGAAAAAACGGGACGAACACGGACGTAAAAGTGCAAACACTCACACGCACACGCACATGTATTTATCATTAGATGTTACGTACACTGGAAGTAAATCACAAGTATGGACGGATGAATACGTAACACGATGCGAAATGAGCTTAATGCAAGCAGGAGGAGGCCTTTTTCAGAGAGTATAGATCTTTGCTGACCTGCGTAACTGGGAATCTCGTTTCATTAGTCTTGAATGATACTTTTTCGTGCGAGTGGTGCCAGCTGATAAGCGTGCGACGAATGATAACATAGTTTCGCGTTCTTTGACTCGCGAACGTATCGACGAGATAATCATCGATTCGACGTGAATGTAAAGGAATGAGTTGATTTTGGGTGAACAGGATATTCATCCGTCCGAAAGTGACGGCAGATCGTACGGTACGAACGAGAGTGTTTAACAAGCAAAATGAAAAAAGCCACTTGTTCGTTAATTATCGTTAATTATCTCGAGTTAGAAAAAATTTAAGAAACAAATGTGATTTGACCGTATCGTGATCGACAAGGCGTGAATATCTCCATAGGATTCGAATATATAATATTATCGAATGTTCAAATGAAAAGCAGAGTGCGTTTTATTTATCTTGGACGAAAGTAAAAAGTATTGATTGATAAAAAAGAAATCGTTACCAGAAGACCGGTGAGAAGAACCAGGCAAATCAAGGCAACCGAGGAGACCACGACGACCGCTATCGCGTTTCCGGAATCTGGACCCTTTTCCTGTACCAGAAGAAATCTGTGTATCTGAAAAGAGTGGGTCAATCGGCGGAACACGTTAACTAAATTGTATTATGGACATCGGTTAATTATCTGCAATGTGATGCTCGACACTGAACTCAAGTTTTGTTCGCTTTCGACCAAGAAGACAAGTAGAAATAAAGTTACGGCGTTCAAATATAGCATCACAAAGCTCAGAATCGTTTTTGTGAGAAAATATTAAGATTTTGACTCTGTATAAATTATCAACGACAGATATATATGCAAATACACGTTGTAAAATTTCGTCGACAGATCTCTTATGGCTATAAATTACGATAAACTTACGGTAATCGGGAACTTGACGTGGTCCCGCGAATCCTCGTACAAACTGGGCAACATTTTCGTCATAGTGCTGTCGAACTTGCCAACTTCGTCGACGACGTAAATCAAGATGGTCATCGTGGGCATGTCGGACGACGATGGCGTAGTATTCGATGGCTCCTGACACGGATTTTGATGGAAAATAATTTGTTTGTCGGATACCGGCCTGTAACGGGAGACGACGAAGATACTATCTGTTAAACGTTAAACATATACCAGCGACGTCGAGAGGAAATTATAACGTGTATTAACCTCAAAGCAACGCACGGTTCCGGAAACTCTCGGCTACGTGCCGCTGGTTATCGCGAGATTTGCTTTAGACCCACGATACTGCCAGTTTCTTTATAAATAAATTTATTCTATATCGAGATGAAAATCGACTAGGTCAGGTACTTTCTAAGCTCCGAGTCTCCCTATTCCACAAATTTATTTACTCCGCGTGCACTCGATTCGTTGCTTCGTGACAGTTTCGTGCGTAATTTTTCCTTGCGATAATAAAAAATTGACAAATTTATTCGACAGTGGGAGAGTTCTTTACTTATGGAAATAACTAAGGAGGAAGAAATTGCGACACTCACTTGTCCATCCCGGACGTCAAAATGTTCGCCAGGGTGTGCCTCAATTTGTCCATTTGTGGGCACACGTCGAGCGAGGTGCCTTCCACGTCGATTCGAACTAGCGACGTAATCTCCTCCTGGTCGGGTAACACCGTCGCGTCGTGCGCCGTGACCGACGGTATGACGGAAACGGGCATTGCCGGGCTCGTGCTACTCGAAACCGGGGTCCTTGGCTCGAGACCGATCGGGACAAAGGGGCTGGAAGTAGCCACTCGCGTGGCATCTGTCGTGTAAACGTTCGGTATCGACGTGAATTCCACGGGGGACTCGGTAACGTTCGCCATGAAATAGGAATCCTTGGAATCCTTTGAAATCGTCTGTTCCGTTCTAATCGTGGTCGTCGCGACATTCTCTTCGCTCGTGGTGCTCCAAGAATCCGTCACGTCTATCGTTTTCTCAACTTCATCCAGGCTGGTCGAGCTGCTGTCGGTTTCCTCGTCGACGAAACTCGGCCGAGTCGTAAACTCGTCCTTGGACTGTATCGTTTGGCTCGGTATCGACGTAGGAACGATCGTCCGGTCCGTCATTGGATTACTCGTGGCAGGAATTTCGGTCTCGCTGATCGACGACGTATTCTCCGTGGTCGATTCGTTGCTCGCTGTCGTGGTGCCTTCGTTGGGCGTATTTTTTGCGAGTAAATCCTTAACCGTAGGCACGACGGAAGTTTCGTTTGGTAAATCGCGTCCCTTGGGTGGTTCCTCGGTAGCGTTCCGCCAGGGAAAAGTGGTCGAATCGGACAGGCCAACGAACTCGAACTCGACGTTGGTAGTGGTAGGTACGAAAGTTTCCTCGGGGCTGAGAGTGCCACTTACACCGGAAGGGATTTCGTTGGTTCCGTTAGCGTCCGAGACAGTTGGTGGTTCGGTGACGTTCCCTACGGAAGTTTCTTCGATGGTGGTCGTGGGCAAGACGGTGGCACTGTCCGTTGCTACTTTGACGGTGCTCGTGTCCGTGGGTGTAGTGGGGAATATCGACAACTTCTCGTCGGAAAAATTCCCTTTGATCAGTGGATACTCGGTGGAGAGCTCGGTGGCGTTGAGCGTTGATCGTATCAGCAGAGACCCAGCTACGTTCGTCTGCACGTCCGCGTTCGAGAGCATTCCGAGGTCCGTTTGCGGTTCGACGGGTTCCGTTGTTAAAGGTGTGGGCGTTGTCCGAACCGTAATCTCCTGCAAGGAGGCCTCGTAGGTTCGTTTATCGCCACTCTCGGGCTTCGCGTTGACTTCCGTTATCCCGTTTCCAGTCACATCGACGTTCCCCATCCCAGAGGTCTCGCGGCTCTCAGCCCACCGAGAAACGTCATTTCCCGCGCTCGTCGATTTTTCTCCGCTCTCGTCGATGCCCTTCTGTTCGCTTGATTTCTCGACCACGGTCTGATTCGTCGGTCTAGTTTCCTCTAATCTAAGCAAAGGCGCGGTCGTTATTTGAACGGACGGGCGTACCTCGGTGCTCGAGATGGTCGATGATTCGTTGCTTACTTTCTCGTAATAGGTCGGCTTAAACTGCTGGATGCTATTCTCCAACACGTCCGAACCTTCGGTTACGACGAACTTTTCTTCCGACTGTCCCTTGCCGATCGTGTTCTCCAAAGCAGAAGCTTCTTCCGTGGTGACGTCCAGCTGGTTACTGGCGTTACGAACTGGCGACTCTTTAGGCAATTTCGTGTAAGGATAGGGTTTCTGGTCCGCGAATCTGTCTGTGGCGTTCTTCTTCGCGACGATCGTTCTCTTCGAGCTTGCAGACTCGAACGCTATAGTTCTTCCTCTGGGAACCGGACTGGAAATTCCTTGAATCGTGGAAGATTCTTCGCTCGTCCTTTCGGTGGTAAGCCACGCCAATTTCTCCTGATTTTTTCCCTCTATTTCCTGCTGTTTCTCGTGACTGGTCTCGTTAGCGTTCGCAGAATCGCGCAAAAAGTCCTTGTCCCAATTCGACGTGCGATTTAATTCGTTGGCAAGGCCAGCGTCCTTTGACGTCGAGTTTTGGGATTGTCGATCGATAAACCGCTGGATCACGGGCTGAGTCACGTTCCCGACGACCTCCACCTCCTCCTTCGGATGGCGCGACTCGTGAGTCACCGGAATCTCCTCGGTGATAAAATTTGTCGCGTTTTCGAGAGGCGTCCATTTGTCAGCCGAGTCGGTCTCCACGCTCTTCTCCGTCGAGATTTTCGAACGGTGGCTGTAGTTGACGTACGTGTCATTGATCAACGAGACGGACACGTCCTCCTCTTTTCTCTCGTCGGCCTCCTTTAAGTCCGGAACTTCCGAGTTCTTCACCGGACCCTCCGCCTTTTTCTTCCTTTGCTGAAACTCTCCGAGGAAACGAACTTTTTCCGGAGCTGACTCGTTCTCAGGGTTAAACGTTTCTGATTTTAGCCCGGAATCCGTGCTCGCCTCTTTCGAGGAACTCGCCGCTTCTTCCTTCGTGTCTGTCGCGCGTTCCTCTTTCACCTCCAAGCCATCTTCCGACGATTTCTTAGCTTCTCTTGGTTCCTGCCTCGAGGTATCGTTGGAGCGTTCGACGAACCCGGTTTTGTTCTTCGTCTCGTCGACTTTTGATTCCTCCAGCGCCGGTTTCGCGGTTACCGTGGTCAAACCGTTGGTTCCGGATAGCCTGTAAGCGTCCGCGGATATCGTTTTCGTGCTAGAACTCTTCCCAGAAGTTCCATAGACGATTTCCTCGAGCTTGGATCCGCTGTTGGCTGAATCTACGGTCGATAATCTGTCGACTTGATCGCGCGACCTGATTCCTTGCAACTCGGTATCCTCGTCGATCGGCATTGGCACTTTCTCCTTGTCCACCGTTTTGGCATCTTTTACGAGCTTATCGTCTACCGTTTCGAAACCTCTTTTAGTCGAGTTGTACGGTCCGACGGCTTCGTTTTTCGACTCTGCTAAGGGAAACTCTGACTCGTCTCTCGATGGTATTTTGTTTAAGATCGTCTTGTTCTGTTCGAATATCGATGTTTCCGATACGTCGGGGGTGAGCAGCTTCTCCGAACTCGACGATGGGTCTTTCGTCGCGTCCACGGCGACCGTGCTGAAGAGCAGCACGAAAACACCTGAAACATATCGGTTAATACCGGACGATCAGTTTTAAATTGTTCGGAAATTGTCGAGAATGTTTGTAACTTTAAAATATGTAAATCGCGCTTTAAAATTGAAGCCATCGATTTAGACAGCGTTAGGTATCGAGGTTACAGACGAAATAATACCAAAATAAAAAAAGAATTACACCAGATCAAATATTCTGCCACTGCATCGTCTATCGAGATTTCCAAATATTCGCGTAAACCGGACTATTTTGTTATTAAACAACGCCAGTGGTATTTGATTTTCATATTTGTGTTATCTACAGCAATTAGGTAAATCAAACTAGTAGCGTGCTGCAGTGTATATGTACGCACATGTGTGACTGTGATTACAATCACGCTTATGGTTACTGTAGTTGAATTAGACGGGATAAACAGGAATTACAGTAAAATAATAACAAACTGAATGGAACTGGAAGATAAGAGCTTGCGCGTATATTTCGTGTAAACCTTTACTTAAACTGTCTTAAATGTTCGCAGCAGACATATTTAAGCGATTAGTAACGTCGCTAAGTATTCTTCAACAAAACGTGTTTCTCTGTTAAGTGGTTCGAACGTGTCTGCAAGGTATATCGAAATTTACGCCAACATTGTACGTAGATTATATTATCTTCTTTCTTAAACGAAATACCGTTTGTTACGATAAAGACCAGATGTTTCAATAACAATATCAGGAACAGAATGAGAATGCGTATTTTTAGCTCCCTCGGAGTTATTCATGATGTTGCTATTACCTTATTTTTAGATTTACGAACATTTGGAAAATTGCTGGAAAAAACATAAACTCTACGTTCCACGCAGTCAGACGTTTAACGGATAAATTATTTTTTAAAGAGAAGAGAATTTTATAAACGAAGGCATTGCCACGAGTCTGTTTCAAAAGCGACTGGATTCTACAACCGATAATTCTAGTTAAGTATACGTCGAGTTAATTGCTATGAAATTATCGACCGTTAAGGGTTAATCGCTACTTTATCTTGAATCCAGTAAACGAGGGGCTGATCGTTGAATCGGTGAACCGTGAACAGTGTCGCGGACGATCGACGTATCAGCGATGAACACGTGCAAACGCCGAGCCAGGCGATGGATATTGACAACGGTGACTGGTTCTCACAGTGAGTTGAAATAAAAATGACCGTGGAGAGCGTGGACGAAGCTCTTAATGGATCTAAAAACCGGTTGGCCGGGAATTGCTCAGCCAGCCATCGAGAAACGATTCATGAACCTCTATGATGTAGTTTGCCGCGCATTCTACGCTACGACGGATGGAAAAATGTGTATGCAACGCGGTGTGTATGTTCGCGTGCCTCTGAATGTTAAACAGACCACGGGATTATGCAGAAGATTTAAGTATGCGCACCTGATCTCTACCGATGTGGACAGGTTACGTGAAAATGTGTACATGGGCGGGTACGATTACGAGGTTTCTGTCGCGGGTTTCGATCGCGTTCGACGACGTTCTTTCAGCATCCCTTTCAGCAAGACGATCGAGTGTTGCGCAGTTACAGTCGTAGAAGTAATTCTATCGCTTCTGCGAATTCCGGCTTGAAACTTGCTTCTAACAGAGGAGCGAATAACGAATGAAGTGTGAAATAGCAATGAAACTAGAAAATGTTGACGCATATTCTACGGTAGTTGGCTGGTTCGATGCTTTGGAAACTGGTGATTAACAAGCAATGAGACGGAATAAAGTAAAGTAAATTAGAGATTACTCGCACAGAGATAATTGTATTCCAATTATACGTACAACACTGGTGAATTAGTTATCTCGCGATTGGATTAAATCGCTTTTGGCAATTAGAAACTAGAATATTTGGGAATTAGAAATGTTGCCTTTGTCGGTGAACGTTCTTTGAAACGGTCCAAAAATCGTTCTAACGTAAGCATCGAACCACGCGCTTTCTAATTCTTTAACCGATTCGATTCTCGTTTTGCATTCTTCGCAGAGTCATCAGTTCGGAACGGATCATCCGGTAATAATACGGATTCGGCTGGAAACGCCGAAAGGAAACTTTCGATTTCGATTTGTACACAATGAACGGATATAGGAGACTTTCGATTTCGACGCCATTATTTCTTTTTCACATCGATCCCGCGGTCAACTTATTAATCGGTGATTACGTTCCTGTAACGTTCCTGTAACTGATAGCCAGCCACGTTTCCAAAAATTGTTCGTTTCGATCTTTGAGAACGCGAAATGAACTCACCGGAGACCCGGAGGAAAGTTGAACGACGTGGCTTGGTTCGAGCGCAACGGTAAATTCGTATTGTCAAGGCAAGTGTTACGGTTTCAGCCTGCAGTCCGGCACGGCATGGCGATTCTAACAGTACTTGATGGCCGAGCAGCGTGGTTCGTGTAGTCGCCCTCGATTGCCAGCCTTTACGCGATGCAACAGGATGCATTCGAGCGATTCGATTCTCGGTCCAACGGAAACGCGGATCGTGCAGTTACGCGCGCGTGAAAGTTATGACGAAACGACCATTTATTTCTCAATCGTGACAGATACGCTCTCGCGGAGCTCCGTAGAAAGCGCTAGATTAAGAAAAATCACCGAGGTTAATGAAATCTTGATATTGCAGGAGAATCGTTTCGGATAGAACGCGTGCGTGCTTAGCTGTGGTTCGATCGCATAGAAATAGTAATCTCAAATCGATAATACAGATAAATTACCTGTGTAGTCCGTGTACGTTTCTGTTCGCTTATATTCTATCGCACTCCACGCGAATTAGATTTCGTACAGCGTGTCGATGATTTTTAGTATCAGAACTATCGACAACTGTAGCGTAAAGCTTAAAATAAAAGATATTAAAATGGCAGGTAATGGGAAAAGTACGTAATGCAAGTACACGTTATGCGTTTACCGGTTAATGAATTGCGCAAATCGACCGATCGATTCAGCTTTGTTACGTATCCTTACCTGTGCATACTCTTAACACGAGCGGCACTCTTCTTCTTCCAGTCATCTCCACCGTTCGTTAGACCTCCTCGCGGAATCTGCAACGAAAATTACAATTCGATTTACACCTACTCGCAAACGACGTTTTACCTTCTGTATTATTTATTCTAGCAATTAGAGGATAGCGTGCTACCCGTTACATACTCATTTTCGATAACGCGTCGAGTAAGAAGCTGAGAAGCGTTTAAAATCCTACATCGAAATTTTACTGAATGTTACTTAATGATAGTAAACGATCCAAGTGGAAACATTATATCGCGAAGAACGATTAAATTCTTCGTTCGCTTCTGCTCAAAATGCCTCGCAGTTTATAGTTTAGTCGATAGCTATCCAATCAATGGTAACGAAGATGAACGCTTTGTGGTTTCTCGTATCGGTAGCTCCGTGGTTTCCGGCAAAAGTGGCGCGATTTCAATCTCGCAGAATGCTTACTGCAACAAATTGAATTCCGAACGTTCTACAGAAATAAAAAGATTCGTGTGAATGACTAGCGAATGCGTGCTCTAGAGGTAACGATCGATAAGAGCGATTCGCGAGATAAAGCGTGAAATAAAATATTCGACAGACCCAAAATCAGCAGCGATGCAAATTTTCCTCACGATTTCCATGAAAATCGTCGGGGGAAAAAAGAGAATAGTCGCAGTGGAATGCAATGTCGGAAGTAAAATTCGAGCGGAACTTTTATCTCGTGTTTCGCATCGATCGTGTCTCGTTCATTGAAGTTCCAAAGCTTCTATGGTCGAACCTTCTCTAATTTGACGTCGGAATTAGAATAACCAGACGTCGTTGTATTCGTTACATAAATCCGATGTCCCTCCGACTATCGATTTATAAATCGTCGTGTCCGTGTCACTGCCACTTATTGTCATTGACCAAATGATTGCCAGACCCTCCTACCGACGGCGCGTGCGGCCGCTCCGAGCTGATCACGCCGTCACTTTCTACTTGCACGCTATCGTTTCTGACGCTCGTACTGCATTTTCGTTTGCAAAGATTCATTTTTAAGCGCTGCACATGGTTAGGCGGTAATCGTAATACAACCGGGCAGCGACTGATTTCACCTAAAAAAATAAGTCGGAAATATGGAATACAATTTTTCAACGACGCTTCGTTTCTGAAAAAGTCCGGCTTGAAAATTTGTCAAGTATACTTCAACTTGGCTAGATGCCGATTACGTGAGAAAAGACGATAATGAAGCATTTTACGAAAAAATGTTACTCTACGTTTTCGATTTATTCTCAAACGTAGTTTAAAACTGGATTGACAAAATCTCAGTATACTTGTCAAATATCCAAAGTCGATTTCCTCGAAAACGAAATCCCTGCCTGATCGTGCTACGATAACCGCCTCGCTTTGCGTGCAAAGAAATCTGCGCTGTTCCTTTGCCTCGGTATCTTTTCTACGAAACAAGATAAGTTAAATGACAGTTATAGTTATAGCTTAGGGACATACCTCAGAGACGAGAATGTTCGTACGACTTCGGCGATCTATTGTCTCTTTGAAGATAAAGCTCGAGCGAAATGTGGGAGGAAAAAGAGAAGGAACGCGGATACGTGTGACCTGGTTCGCGACACGATTCACCTCGCTGGCTTTAATCTATATACAGTTGAAGAACCAGCTGGAATGTTTTATAGAAGCATCTGGCGATCGTGCGACGAGTTTCCGCCCGATTTCGACTTTACATTCCGGCGCATAAACCTTGCTAAAAGAAATTTTAGTTAAAGGCTTATACTTGGCAATGTTAGTGGATTAGAGATTGAACTCGAACAGATCTGAGAGTATTTCGTGGTAGCTCGAACGGAGGTAAAGTTTCGAAGCGACGCTGATTAGGCAGGAAATGCGGAATCATGCGGAGAAACGTCGTGAAAATTGTCCGCTTCCTACGTTTGATTTTATTTATTCGCCGTATGTTTCGAAGGCAGCAAGACCGTTCGCGTCATAAGCCTTGACTTTCTTTTTCTTCCTAGTTCGTTCTAGCACTTGACACTAGGTACTCGTCTCAACACCGGAGCTTGTTTTAATTCTGAACGCGGACATTTTGACTTTCCTTCGTTTTTTCCCCTCATTATTTTCCTACTTTTAGTCCTAAGACTTTTATGCTCGATGACTTTCTCGTATTTTCGTTGGGATGCAGTATACGCTGCTCTGTTTACTGTAAATATTAAGCAAAATTTTTCGATCACAAGCGAACGATATATGCGATAAAACTACGTAAACGTAAATTTCCAGCTTCATTTTTGTAACGTCGTATGAAAAACGCCTGCCTGAAGTACGGTTAATTGACATTACAAGACACATGCATACTACCGTACGTGAATGAAGCGGCACACACGTGGACGTGTACTATACACGAACAATCCAGTTTCTTTGCCCTCGCCGACCCGTATCTGTCCTCCCACGCACGAGATTGTTACTAATTAAGAATTCGTGAATTCAGCCATGCCACGACGACCGACAATAAGGACACTGTGAATTTAAAAGAAAAAATGATGTCAGTCCAAAAAGCTAATTACATTCGATGGTCGTCAGCTACTTAAGGCTATGGACGATTTTATCGCAAATAAATATCCCATCAAATACGACTACGCATACACATATGCAATTGCAAAATGTCGTTTCTTGAAATATAGGTATAGTACTTTAATCTCGATATTTTACACCTATAGTTTGCACCTGACACGACATTCCGCTGAATTGTGATAGATAAGGTTGGCTATCGAGATCATAGGGTTTATTACACGGACGCCAAACTAGGCTATTTTCTAGGAAAACGTTAATCGATACTTTACAGAAGACTGTTCGAGCCAGATGTCAGGGCCTAGAAACGGCTTTATGGTCGCAGAGTGTCAGCATTTCTGGGTACTATACGAACGACTGGGCTGGTCTTGGCGTTTGAACCCTCGGTAACGATGCACGTGTCATAAACCCTTGAAACCGCGCACCAGTTCGCAAATACTAAAGTCGTTTCTCCTTCGACCTAGTCACTCCATTCATTTGTGCTACCATCTTACTAAATTTTCAGTCGTTCCGTAAGAACCTAGTCAAACGCGAATCGTTCATTTCTGGTAGATTTGTTGTTTAGCGTGGATAGCGATTGGTTGGTAATAGAAAATTTAGCAAATAGTATCGGCCCGTCGAGTTCGGACATGGAAGAAACGACGTTTCATACGCAGATCTTTCCTCGAGACGAACAACGATCGTCTAAAATATGAATTATTTTCAAACTAAACGATTTTGAACATTTCCTGGGGCAATGAATGATTCTCGATGCAAATATTTAAACAGCGAGTACACGATGGAATGCAATTAAGAGTCGGTTAATTATAGAGTACATTTACAGACAGTGAACGCAATGGGAGCACGTGTATACGTCGATACGGTGTATGTGTTGAAAGCTTTCGCACCGTCGTTCGTATCGTTTATACTTGATGACACGATACTAAATGGAATGTGAACCATTCGACGTTTCGTCATTCCACATTTGTCACGCTCTTCTTTTTCTTTTCCCTTTTCCTTATTTCGTTGGATTCTGCGTTTCTTTTGTCGCTCTGTGGGGACAATCGAGTTTTACCAAGTGTCAGGAATGCTACGAATTCCTGATATTTGAACGTTTTCACTGAGAGGTTCTTATAAGATTTAACTTCGTAAGATTTCCATCTTTTCAATGTGTCTAGATACATAGCGTTAATTCTTGGATCCTTTCGTTTCCAAAATTACAGCAAAATAAAAGTTGCTGGTGTTTTCTACCATATTTTGTAGCAGGGAATGATTCATACGCACACAAGCTACATCCTCAATGTACCTCGTAGGAATCATTTAGACGGTCGTTCAAAGGAGGTCGACCTCGAGATATGTCAATTAAATTAATACAAGTTAGACCGGCCGGGGAACGAGCTCTCATTTCGTGCGACGTTCTCTCGTACGAAGAATTTTATTTGCCTTCTTGATCTGACAAACAAGATCACTTTTCATTTGGACACATTTCTTCATTACGCTACGCGACGTATATTTCACAATTTGTGACCCGTGTATCTCGGCGCTCGTTCCACTCTTAAATTGGTTGATTATGCTACGCCTAAGTAACGCAGACGCCAAATTTATTTGTTATTTTATGCTCATCTCATTTCATTTCATTCGAAGAACATACGAAAGCCAGGCCCGAGTAATTTATGATACGGTTATAAAACGAAATGAAAGCAGCAGGACTGCTAATAAAGCACGATTATCTTTTATTCCTTTTCTTTCGATGCATTGAAAATACTCGCTACCTGCTACGGTATATCTTTTTATCGTTTTCGTTTGAAATTCAAACTCTCGTTACGTTATTACGTTATTATATTATATCTTCATAATTAAATTTTTATTATACATTGGTTGCACACTTGCTACGTTAACAGATAAAATCTTCTCGCTATATGGAACACTTCATTATGTAAATTAAAAACGCTCTTCGTATTTTATGTCTCAGCAAGTATCCTCTGATTCGGTATCTTTTAATTTTCCTCTTAACGGTGTTTTCCTTCGTAGATGGATGTTACAAGCCCTTCGAGAATAGTTATTAATAAAGATATATCGATAAGCATCATCGTTAATGAAAATATTGCTCGCATTATGGAAATGTAGAAACAAAAGCTAGAGAGAAAATAATGTTCTCGTATCGTCTCTTATTTTAGTCGAACGACTGCGTTTTTCGTGGAAGTTTAGAAAGTGCATTTGTTTGTAACACGACTCATATTTTTGACGAAGATATAGCATTCGGTGTTTCTGGCCAACTTTTTTCATTTCGGCCAGCTGTAGTTGCACAACAGTCGTCGTTGTATCGGATAACTGTTCAATCGGCGTGCTTGTGAGAACTCTCGACTTAGAAGCAGCGCATTAAAAGCTGCCTTTTCCGCCTCCACCCTTTCACTTTCGCGCTCTTTGTCCTCGCCGATTGGATTGCTCTTCTCACGATGATAGAAAAAACCATTGCATTCTGAGCGTGCCATTCGCTGCCGGAGAATTGGGCCATAGTGCCATTTATTTCGCAGCATCTTTACGAGAAACGCGAGCCTAGTTTCGTGTGTCTCTTGCTCTCGAATTTTAAATCTAACGAAACTTATTTCTCTTATTTTACAACTCGTTTTATTTACGAGGAAGCTTGGTAATTATATACGAAACGTCATATCTGTTATTAATAAATTCTATATGTTATTTATTCTGGAATACCAGTGACCGTATTGAATTAAGATACAGCGACGTTGAAAATGTTTTGCAAGGAATTGCAATGTCTGTTTAACATTCATTTTTCTCTTTCAATTATTTTTCCCAATTTGTTCGCAGCCATTCGTTTTCCATTTATACAAAACGTTTCTATTTATATCCGTGAAACTGCAACGCAGCAGATACGAAGCAAGTGGTTCGCGTGATTAAAAGAGAGAAATATATCGGTTTTCAATTAGCTCGAAAAATATTGTTCGTAATACGCACAGCGTGTCTGTTTTTCTTCATTCTGCATCGAACGGGATATCCACGCGGCGAATAGAATTTTTCCACGGTCGGACTGAATTTCATCGCCAGATCACAAAATTCAGCAGCTCGAACCGATAAATTAACCGAATGCATTTTGAGTAGACATCGAATAATAAACAAATGGAGAATTTCCGATCGATATGAATTCGACTCTGACGAGTGTATCGTGTCGCATCACGCAGAAATGGAATTCGATGGAACTGAAACAGGGCGCCGTTCCCTCGAATGAATTCGACGATGATAATTAAATCGCGATGTGATCAAGGGGGCTTATTAACCGAGATACTGATCACGATCCACAGAAATTAATAGCGAACGAACAAAAGAATTCTCTACGCGAAACGTATGGTCTATCGAAGGAAATAAGGAATAGCATGCACGAACCATATGAATATATCAACAACAATATTATTATCATTATTAGGTATACTTCGTCTAACGATCAGGTCGCGGTATAATTGTTGCACACGGGTATAAAAATCAGTATAGTTATTCGAAACAACGAATCACAACGTGTACAACGAGGTCTCGTGAAACGCGTGTCACCGTGGTCGCATCTCGTCCCTCTTTTATCTCTACTTAATTATACGCCTCTCTTACTGTCGCGATACAAGATAATACTGTAACGTTGAGCCACTATTTTCTAATCATTCTTCCACGAGAATTTATCGAATAAGCAAATTTCAGCTGCCATGTTTTACAAATAATGGTGTTCGTTGTTCGAAACGCGCAGAAGAAACTCATAATGGTCTGCGTGTGAAACTTTGATAGCGCGATTAAATAATTTTTATGAAATCCAATCAATTCAAAATGAATCTTATAGTTTTACTTTTAATTCCGAATATTTCCATAAACAAAGCAATCTAGGTACAAGATAATGTTAATTAATTTCAGTTACACGTTTCAAGAATATCGCAACGCTTGGCGAATCTGAAACGGTGTACGATAACATAGAAGGCAATTAAATAACAAACGACGGACGATGACCACGCTAGCACGAATAAGGATGAACAACAGTTACGAGTTCGTTCTCTACAGGTTTACGAGAAAGAAGTGCACGGTAGAACGGAGTGCAATTCAATTCGTTACAAAGCGACGCGAGCTTTATTTGCCGTGAAACGTTTCCAATTTGTCGCTGATAAATTTGTTTTTTAGTACTTATGGTAAAGTGCGTGGCCATTTTATCGCGCTTTATTCTCCCTGCGGAACACGTTCCCGCGTTTTCACTTAATTAAATTTATCCATCGCTGCCGCCTTAAAAAAAAGGAAAATAACGTGCCAATTGCATTTTCGTTGCCTCGACAAACCATACGAACGCGTCAGAGATATCTGTTTTATTCGCCGTTCTATTTCATATCATCGATTCGATGTGCGGAAATTTCGGAACGCGGAGCCAGACGATCGCCAAGACCATTGTAAAAAAAATTGTTATAAAATCAGAACGAAATTAGTAGCTCGCGTGATTCTAGCACCAGCCAGCGAATTAATGGCCGTGATGCTATTTTTTTGATCCGTACTTTTCCGCAGAAAGTTTCTCGTTCTAATAAACCGGTTTACTTCGATCTCCTTTGAATATGCAGAACTCTCTCCGATACACTCTGTTCATTCAGTTTTAATAGACAATAAACTTAGTCATAGACTATAGGAAGCAAGAGAGAAACAAATTCGAATATTCTCAGCCATTTCAGCTCTTTTCAAACCCGTGACGAATCCCTTGAAAAGCCTGAACCACGGTTTCAACGTAACACGTACAACACGTATTTCTTTCATTCCGTGTATCGACAGGTATGGAATAGCCTGAAACGATCGCATTTTGTCACGGATATTCCGAGGCGAGAGAAACGCGGTACTCTCTCTCTCTGAAATGCATCCATGATGCACGAGGCAAAGCACATTCATAGCCAAGATGGCGTGTCGATATGTACGACACGTCGATCGATGGTTTCTCGTCGAAAACATTGTATACCTTACATTTTTCCTTATCTCATTCAACTTTTACACGCCTGTATCGCTAATCTTTTTCCCTTCGACTCGAGTTTCGCCATTCTTTCCGTTCTGTTTACGATCTTCCTTCTTCGCTCTCTGCACCTTCGTTTTTATCTTTCCCCGTTCTATTTATTTCGCTGTTTTTCATTATTTTCTCGCGATTTTTATGATTCCACTTTCTTGTCGAATTCTACTTTCTTGCCGGTGTCGATATCGCTCGCAGTATCCACTTCGCATGATAATTACTTTACACGCGTTTCTCCTCCTTCTTTTTCTACTTTTTCTTGGCAAATCTCATTCACGGTTAGACGTATTTCGTTATATTTTTAATTCAATGTATTCAAGTTTCGTTGTATAACATCTTCGCGACATCTTTTTTTTACGTGTATTATTATTCGTCTCGTTTTTCAATGTTTTTCACAAGTACTCGCGTCGTTTAATTATTCATTCGCGTCTGTTGCTTCAGCTTCCTGTATGACCGCTCACTCATCTTTGTAAGCAACTTTTATATCTTCCAAAAGTTCAGCTTTTTCAAAGAAACGCGGCCCTCCTTTGCCTTTTGCGCGGTAAATATTTTCTGTCCCATTCTATCCACCTTTAGCCCTATCTTTTGTTCCCCTCCGTTCCTTCTTTTCCACCTTCCAGCTTCATGCCCTGTTTCTTTTTTATCGTTTATTGTAACAGTGTTTCATGTACGTACGAATCATTAATATTTATGTCTCCGATATTTAAACTCTTCTTTCTCCCGTTTTCTTTGTTACGTGATCGACGAGATACGATAGCTACACTATAGACATTAGTCATGCAGACTTGTGCAGGTATTTTCCAACCATTGTAACGCAGGTCGCCCCTTTTCTAGCGCGATAAATCGTCTACGAAGCAGACGCGTCGCTCGAAAATGCACGAAATCTCGGGAATCCGACTCTCGACCATTTTTTGGCGTCCAAATGTCGCGCCTAGCTTACGTTTCCGATGCCGACGTCACTGGGAAGGCGATTCTAGAGGTCTAGATTTGGTCAGGCACGCGATAACGTATGCAAAATGTCCTGGAGACGGCCGGCATCTTCGTCGGTTTCTCTTTTCCACATTTCCATGAATCCGAGTACGAGGGAGGAAAATTTGCTTCGAAAGGAACGCGCTCTCGAATCTATACGCTCCAGCGTAAATCTAATTGCGATCCGAGTCTGACTCTAAGTCGAACTTTAAACCTAACTATGTAAAATCTAAAGTTAGTTACGTGAGTAGCTAATAAGCACCTTTAGGAATAAACTTTAGCTCCGGCACGGACACTCGGACCGACCTTTTAAACTTTCTTCTTCAACGCTGTCGTTTCTTGTCGAAGTTACTATATTCCAGGATAAATTGCTCGAATGGATCGCGCCGAAATAAGAGACAATTTTACTACGGTACGTAACACTCCGATTACGTTTACACGACGTTCTTTAGATAATAAATCGATTTTATTATAATTTCATGATACAATTTCATTTTCTATTTTAAATCAGAGATAGTCGACGAACGTCGATATGCAATAGACGTATGCATATTTAATTTTCCAGGTAGCTTTGTCTAGCCAACGACTGAAATTCTCGGTATACATAGTTGGAAGGGTTGGTTTGTGAAGTGACCCGTAACGTCACAGCTCGGTGAATGTGAAATTCTTAGCCGCGGAGTCACGGTGTGCTAAGGGCGTGGTATCACATTCTCCCCGAATCTCTAAAATTTCACTTCCATTCTTCTGCCTTCACTTTCGCTATCTTCTCTTCTCACCACGATTCTCCCTTCCCCGTTGTTACTCCTCCACTTCCTCATGTTCCTCGTTATTCCACTCTACTTCCTCCTTCTTCTTCGTACTCTCCTTCTTCGTTTTCTTCTCTTTCGAGTTGCAGCTTGCTCTGTTCGTCCTGTCGTGCTCCGTCATCTTCCTACTCTCTCTCTCTGTGTCTGTCTCTCTCTTATATTTGCTTGCACGCGGTATAGAGTCGCGTTACTCGACTTCCTCAATTTGCATGCTAATAGAGGCGCAGGCGAATCGCGGATAATTAAAGGCCCATTGTTGCATGTCGCGGAGCAAGCTCGCGCAACCGTGTAAATTTTCCTGCATTCCGTCAGCACACTTTCGCCCTAATCCCTCGCCATCGCCAAACCATCCGACGTTCGTAGATATTCCATGATTCTTTCGATCGACGTCGAATCACTCGCGCGCGTCTCATTAACGATTTGATTGTTAATAACAATACGAAATACGTGGGAGAAGACGACCGATGTATCTTTCGTATATCGCGTAGCTGGCTCGGTCAAATACAACGTGCGTGTTACATAAAAAAATCAGCTTGTAGAAATCGGCATCGTTGTATCACGCTATGCCTACTGAAGCTACCTGCAATGCTGATAAAACGTCGAGATAAAATTCTTAATGGCCATGGCTTTAACACTCCGGAAGCCTGGAGCAGCAGTACGTACTTGCACGGACCCAGGACGTAAAAACCAACGACTCTTTATCCTCTATAAAATGGAAAAATGTGGAGAAAAAGGGAAGAAATTTTACTGTTTGCTCCGACGAAGTTATCTCGTTGTGTCCAATACCGCGTATCCAGTTACGTAAAACACTACATGCACAGCTTGCTAATACGAACTTTTCCTCCCTAGCACATAAAGAGTAAAAAGGAAGAAAACTTTCTTTCTTTTCTCTCATCCAGCCGAGTTATTTTCCCTCCTTCCTATGTACCCAGTCCGTGTCATAAAAGCATTGATCGTCGGTTAGTTTATTCTTTTACAACTTTTTACAACTTTGTCGCGGTAATAGCCGAGTACTCGAACGAGACGATAAAAAATATCGGAGATCGTAAATTCGGAAGGCACCTTGCGCTACCTTAGCCTAGTCGCTAAAGGTGCCTGATGGAAGATCAACGGCTCGTGACCACCTGTTCCACAATGGTGTTCCATTGCTGTGTTCGTGGCAGGCCAGAAGTCGCAGTTGTTGGCTGGTATGGTGTTTCGCCGGATACGGGATGCGGCTACATGCTCCACTAACTTTTCCGACGTCTTTTACCATCGCGGCCTTTTCAAATACCGATACTGACCCAAGGGCTACTTACACGGAGATAAAAACCATAAGCGTTGTTTTGGATATTCCCATGACTTACCGTGGTATACGATTATTGTAACATGGCGTTACATTTTATGGCCATATAGATAATTCGATTTCGTCGTATAATTTCGTTAAGGATCTTTGTACGTCTTCCCAGTTTCCTTTAACTTTTTCTAACAGTGTATATATATCGTATAAACGAAGGATACGGCGATGATAGTTTTTTAACCGAATAAATATAATCGCGTTATCAACGTGATTCACGTGTCGGAGTTCGTAACAAAAGTTGAATAAACCGATCTTGCGCGAGTAAAACCTTGATTCGATATTAATTATAACAGACCGGATGAAAGCGGTAATGGAATCTTTATGAAAATTTAATTAATTGATTTTGTGCGAGATGGGTATTAAATTCGATGAATATTAATTAGATAGCTAGTCAACTGGAAAGCGTTACGTGCTAATCGAAAGCAATTAAAGAGAAGAAGAATAGATCGACGTTAATTATTTTGAAAAATAATAATACCGATAGATCGACATTGGAATATTTGATCGGTCGTGTAAATCCGACAGAGATGGATCGCTAAGAGAAGCGAGCCTACGTATATCGTTTCGAAAATATCTGCTAGACGCGCGATGTGTCGACGTTACTCTGTTACAATGAACGCGAACAAGCGTTTTATCAAGCTTTGCTGAAAGTTGCTGTTTTAATATCTGCTAAGCTAACAAAAATTCTTTTTACGTAATTTATAAGAAACAGACTAAATTTCCTTATTGTAAATATTAGCTATTCCCATAAGGACTCTAATAACACATAATTATGCCATATATTAAAATATAGCGGTATATAATTACGTTATATAACCTGCTGAAAGATGAATTTCTACCAGTTGTTATCCCAGCCGTCTTCCAGATCTGTTCGCTTCCGCACTATCGGTAGCAGCTACCATTTTTCTCATACGAAAGTCCGCTTTCTCGAGATAATGATATTCGAAGAGGAAAAGGCAATCCTGCCGCGACACAATTCTAGCCGAACGCCGACAAAAAGGGTTGCTCGAGCCTCGAGACGCGATCCAATTACGACGCGAAACAATAGGCTAAGAAATTGGTCTGAAATTTTGATGCGTTCCTGTACCCTTCTCGTCCTGTGAGACAGACCGGAAGAATCGACAAAGGCTACCGTTTAAAAATTGCAAGAGCTGCGGGTCTACTGGCTGGCACAATACGTTATTGTGAAGGGCGATCCGCGAAGAAGCCGAACAGCGGTAAAGTTCAGGGAAACCATAGCTACTGGGCCAGCGAAACGAAGGCAATCGAGTGCACAGCCCTACCAGCTCCGACTTCCGACTTCCACTTCCTATGTAAATTATCGTGAGAGCGCTTCTAAAGGCCCTCGCTTTCAACGGAATCTCTGAGCTCGAGATCGCCTTACTTTGATTCCGTTTTCAGGTTTACAATTCGCCGTACACGTGAATTTTCGTCCGGTGTATAGATCGAACGATTTTGGCAAAGTTCAGGTCTACGATCGAACTGCAAATAGCATGCAAATGCAGTGGGTGTGGAAAATATTTGTACGGTCTTTAGGACGGAATAAATTCTCTTTTTTAATTCGGCCGAAAGACGCGAATGATTTTGAGAAATTAGGAAGATTAGTTTACTATGTGATGCGGGTGAAAAGAATTTTGGAAAAGTTGCGGGTGATCGAAATCGCGAAGAAAAAAGCAATTAAATCATCGTCGTAAGTACATTAACGATGAAAACGAAAATGAATCAGCTTGAAAAAATCAAGGACGATGAATGGGAAATCCGTAACGTGAAAAAAATGCTTGTTCGTCTATGATTGTACAATTAGGGAATAAAAGATTTGATCGATCGCAGCTTAAGTCGCGTGTAATCGATTGTCCTTGTTACTACAAGAGCAGGCTTCACAATGCTTCGAAATAAAAGCCGAACTAGGCGACCGACAAAAATAGTTGATTAATGGATTCTTGTTACATGGATTCGTTGTGATGTAATTGGTCGCGTCATCGCGATGGAAAACCGACTATACACATCATTTGGGCATGGATTTTCTTCCTCGCGCATCTATTATGTAACTTGTTATAATAACGTGTACTCGCGATGTAAGAGAAAGCGTTTATTATAATTTGATTAAATCGAATTGTCTTAATACGATTAGTGCGGCTTTATCGACCATACATCGACTCTCTATGGCAGCTCAAATGTTAAAGCTTCTTTGCTCACACTCGTCTAAAATTAACTGAAATACGTCGCGTTAAAGAGTAAGACAGAATCGTAAGATTGCAAAAGAATTTATCGATTGCGGGACATAAAGGAACGTTTGAAGAATTTTAGAAATTTTGTACAATCTGTAATAAAATTCTTAAATAAAATTCTTTTAAGTACCGGAATTTAAATAACTAATTTTTGAAGTTTGAATATATACAATTACCTATTATAATATTATAAATGTGATTCAAGTATCACAGTATCGTCGATAAAATTGTTTTCATTTATTGAGAATTCCCCCAGAGATTGAAACTTGCATCTACAGATTTATCGTTAATGTAGCCTATAAATTACTCTAACTCGTCAGTGAATGGATGTGTGTTAGCAGTGCGTGTAATTATTATATTGAAATGTACACTCATCTACTACTAAGTAGTAACTATACATCAATGAAAGATTAAAACCCGATACGAAAGCTTATCCATCTAACATTCCTATATAATACTTGTACGTTCCATCTTCCTTTTCGCAGAATTATTATATAAAATTAAATCTTCTTTACGGAAAATATCACCGGACAGATGAAAGCTTGCTGGTTTAATCTTTTTATCTAAAAGGTTAATAAGAACAAACATCGTTAACATCATATGGATTTAAGGGAGCTTCCAATATTTGCAGAAAAACGTCAATGAAGAAATCACTCAAACCTCCTTTTTCACGAGATGACGTAGATATTTCGTGGAAAAAGGATATTTCACCTCCCTTATTCCGGTCTGGAACGCGAAGGGGAAGTTCTCCTCGACAAGTTCTCTTTTCGAACGCGTGTAATTGACGCTGTTTCATGGAAGAAGTTCGAAAAGTGGCTGGAAAAGCAACGATCGTTCGACCAAAGGAATACCCATCGATTTTCCATTATGTTTGCTCCTTTCACTGGAAACACGTTCTCCGATGGTGGAAAACTACGCGCTATTTTCTCGATAGTTTGGCCCGGCGATCCTGCAGTTAGTTACATCACCGAAGAACCGATGTAGCGGCGGCTTTATTCGCTGAAACGTCCAATTTGATCTCTTTCTATTTACCCATCAGTGGGCTCTTCCAATTGCACGAAAAATTCCATACTTTTTCTCTATCGATTCTCGGTATCAATTGCAATCAAAGGTATCGACCGAAACGGCAAGAACTGGTTAGGGTTATCGATGTATTAAACGATTGGTCCATTTGACTTGGTGAATGCAGCCATTTAATGCTCGAGCATTTGCCCTTTTTTGCTTGGAAAGTGGACCGGTCTTTCGAAAAAAAGGCTTTGATGGAGAGCACTTATTAAATTATATTTGAAATTGTTTTAATTCTTTCCAATTAAAATTAAAAATCTTTTTTTTTTGGAAGGAATAATTTCTAAAAGCGAACGAAAAAAAGTTGTTCGATAGGAACATGTAGATGCTGCGATGAACGGAGAAGGCAATAGATATTGGGAAGAGAGTAACAAAAAGATATGTAAAATTTGTGAAGAAAATGAAGAAACATGGCACATTTGACGAAAGAATGCAAAGTAACGGGAAGACTAGGTAAAGACGAAGAAGTAATATGAGGAAGAGTAGATGGATCAAACTGGACGTTAAAAACAAAGATAATGAGGGGAAGGAGAAAATAAACGAACAAAAGAATAGAATAATAAGAAGAAATATCCCGCGAAGGAAATCATTATCTTAAATAATAAAAAACAAAAAGCTGTAATTATAAATTGTAATTATACGTTCGATTTCAGATAATATCCAATAATTTACGGGGCAAAGTGTAATTAACTGTTTAATTTATGTGCTTTGGTAGATTCGCGTGTGAGCAAATAACGATACCGGGCGATCATTATACGAAATTCAATTCCCCGTGTTTAAAACGCGCCACAGCAATTAACCATTAAACATGTTATCACGAAACGGCAAAAGCAAATTAATTATTAAAAATGCAGAAAGATGACACGCGTCAAGCTCTTAATTAAATGAAGCGGCATTTTCCCAGATACTCGATGCCCTACATTTAGCGAGGACATCGACTTCCATCAAATTCTCATCAAACTGATCAAATTTTCCTCAGAAGCATCGAAGCTTCCCTACTGCATGATAATAATAACAACAATATTAATAAATCGACTTTATCGTGCGCAAAGAGAATCGTTGACAAACGAGCAGGTGAAATTAAAACGAAATAGGGCGCGAGGACGAAATTCGCTTCTAAAACCTGCCCTAAATACATTGCTTGACATTTTCATTGGCCGATAGCTTTTGTTACGATATTTATGTTACGATATATTTTGTTAATATTTTGTTACGATATATATATATATATGTACAATGTAGTAAGATAATAAATAACGAAGAACGAATATGGCAAGATGTCGTCGTTGATAATCCCTGTATACATTTTTATCCGCCTAACAACGCAGACTTTGGACTTACAGAAGCTACAGAAGCTTAAGAAGAAAAATAAATTTCGTATACGTATATTCGTGTATTCACGTATATTACTATCACATATATTGCCCAGGATTATTACGATATTATAAAACAACGTCTAAGAAACAGTACACTTCTTCGTACGAAATGAAATCCGAACATTTTATTTCAGCAGAGTCTTTAGAAAGTGCGGTTGCAAAAAGAAGAAAGGTACTAACGCAGGGCATGTAAACTGGCTGAGTATATGCTGCATGAGATTATGTAGAAATGCTCCATATACAATTTCGTATAAAACGTCGACGGAGGAGAGGGAATATAAAATTCTATATTTATCGTCAACCGGTCGAGCGAGACGAAAAATTTGTTCCCAATATTTGAAAACATCGCGTTAACTTTTTTCTATACGAATTTTAGATCAATTACAGGCGAAAAATATAAGTAGACACCCACGTCAGGATGTTTCAATCGATGGAAACGCAAACGTTTCAACAAACGGTCCATTTTTCACTCGCTTTCAGATGCCCCGAATATTTGCATCAATTAAGACGGCTATCGTGATCACGTTGATAAAATTTGAAGCCAATCTGTGAATGTATATCGGATCAGAATCGACGTTGCCGCGAACAAATCCGTGCTCATCTTCGAATTGTCCCGTTATTTAAAGCTAAGCAGTGCGTTGTTGTGAGTGTTGCGCTGGTGGCTCCAGTTCGAAATCGTTTCGAGCCATTATTCCATGAAGAGCGTTGCATCAGAGAAACATGCGTGGCTATGAATACGAATATCTGCCGCGGGTGCAACTGTCACTGTCCAATTATCCAATGACGAACCACGGCCTTGTCGCGCCTTTTCGAACAATGACGCCTATTACGCTGTTTTAGTTTGTTTGTCGTCGAACGACGACGTTTCGTTTTGCCCCGCCCGTTTGCTCACTCCCTGTCAAAGTCGCCAACGATCGAAAACCGCGAGTCCCTGGTACGAAAATTCGCAAGAAATTCACATTGGACTAATACCTGTAAACGATGTAAGCGATAGGAGCAAAGATTTCCAATTGAACCAAAAGACGTACTTTTGTTAAGAGACGACTTACTCGGGACTTGCCACTTTCATAAATTCAGAAGGGGAATAAAATACAGATTGATCTATCTCATCTGCTAGATACTATAACGAATTATATATCCCAGTTTCGACAATTTTGTACTTACAAACTTCTCGCGGCATAAAATTCCGCAGTCTGTTCATCGACTTACTATAAAACGCGAACCGTGCCATCTGCTATACCTTGGAAACCAACTTCTCTTACGTTTCGATCGATCCCAACGTTCCCAACGTACGAAAATCATTCACGGCCGTTTTGCTAAGGCTTCTTCCCTCGCGATTCGTAATCTCGTCACTTTCGCTCCTTCTTGAACGCACGTACACTCGCAAACGTTACGTTATACCGTTCGAGGGACCGGGAACGCATTGTGTCAGAAGAAGCCTGTGAGATTACGTCGCGCGGGGCCAATTGCAAAACGGCGCGATCCGCTCGCCGAGAATTATTCATACGGTGGTCGTGTGGTTATTGTTGTCTGGGAGCGGGCCAGGTAACGAGGCGCGAGTCCGTGGAAATCGTTCCGCGAATATTTCCACGGCTACCAGAATCGTCTGATTAATCGCAACGCGTAATCGTCCCGCAGATTTGTCACGGCTGATAAATCTTGCTAATTACAGGCCGGCGCGTTTCGCGCCAGCTAACCTCTGGCAAGAAACTGTTCCGACTGTTTTCGACCGGTGCGCTAATTAGCGGAACGAGCTAATTACGTGGAAATTATAATCGATCGGACCGCTAGTGTAACCTGCCGATTCAGCTTGCAACGATTTGGTTGGGTCACGAAAGGGTTGATGCAAGTGATTTAGTGACGCTCGCGTCCATCCGTAATTACGTCGGATAGAGAATTAATGACATTATGTTAAGAGAAGAACTCACAAGTTGATATCACTATACTCTATACAATCGATATATAGTATACATTATACGATCAAGAGTTTATAACTCGCATTTATATCCCCGGTGACTATTGTATCGACAAACGTGTCTCAGAACGTGGATAGTACTTCTGGGGTTTTGAACGTCTTTGCCACTTAAAGTTGACAAAGTAGCGGTGTAGGTCAACGTAGAGACTAGACCCAGAGGGGAAATGAACCCCGTATGAACACAGCGTGCGGATACTGCAGCTCTCTTGCTCAATAACTTTCCAACTAATATTTTATATTTGATATTTTTCATGCGCCAAAAGATGCTGATAAATACAACGAATGAAAAAATGACATTTGAATATTATTAGGACGTGATTGGTTAATTTTCTTCTTTACACAGTCACTGACACAAGATTGAAAGGCATGAATCATGCATTATGTGAAGCAGCACATCCATTATGTAGACAATGCGAAGTGTCTGCTTTAACTTGCTGCCGGATTTTAATTTTATTTATCAGTTACGGCCTACACGGAACCTAACATTTTTACATTTATTTTTTTTTTTTTTACAAACGCGTTAATTTAAAGTAAAAGCGCAAAGGCAAGGTATCTGCCCACGATTCGTATCTTTCGTTCAATTTTTTGTCCTAGTGGCAGAGTAGTTTTATCCGAACTCGGTAACTGATTGCGTCACGTGTTTATCACGTAATCAGAGTTTGATCGTGAATGATTTATGCTTTACATAACGAGCGTTTAACAAAACGAGCCAAAGGAGAATAATGCAAGCATTGGAGATGTTGACACGTTCGAAAACACGGAAGCTGCAATTCAATTGTTACAATATGTAAAAATCTCTGCGCAGATTAAAAGCTAACGCGAAGAATCGCGTTATACGGCAACTTGTCAAGCAGCTGCAAGAACAGCGTCAAACAAATGTGTACATTAGTCGTTCGTAACACATTAACAATGCGGAATAAGATTTCCACATTGTTGGTGATAAAAAAAGACAAGCGTGTTGTTATAGTCAAACATGGATCGACGTCGTACGTATTGTGTCGCAATAAATTTTCAAATGGTTTTAAACGATCTTCCTTCTTTTGTGAGCAAACAACTTCTTTACCATTGAAATTTACATCCTTCTATAAAAATCTATTCACACAGTAACTTGTTTGATAATGCGAAATAATATCTTCATGAAGACACAAATTACTTGAATAATAAAGAAAGTATCTGATCGCAGAATAAGAAAATACGATCGATAGATAAGCAAATCGCTTTATATCGTCGTACCATTGATATTATATGACGAAATAAATAATTTATAAATATTGGATTATAAAATAATAAGACGCGATAGAGCAATGGAAAGGTGATAAAATATAATTTATATCATATTTTGCGTTACTGTCTTGCTAGTAAATACTCGAAAACTCGAATAGGAGATATATTACGCAAACTAAATACCACGGGACACCATAAGAAGGATCGAAAAAATCAACCCCTTTTATGCAAACTTGAGTCAGTCATCGTACTTGAGAGCGTAGTTCTCGGCTCTGGATGATCCACAGTATCTAGTTGATGTGTCGATCAACCGTTCAACAACCAAGTTGCTATTTACATTAATCTTCAGAATTTAAAAACTGGAAATTTACAAAGTTGCGAAATGTAAAGCGTAACGTCGTAGAACTTGAAAAAAGTCACGTTTATGTAATTAAACAGAGGATCTTAGCGAAATAGAAAAGCCTTTAACATTTCGTACTGCAATAACGATTTCGCGATGACTCTGTTATATCTGAAGAAAGAAAGACTGATAAGAAGATCGATTAGACGCGAACATCAACACATTATCGTAACAATTGCATCACGAGTATCGTTATTATTTGTTATTACGATTATCTGGTTTAATCGTGGTAAGAAGTAACAGAATGACGATTGGCAATTCGATATCCAGTCACGGAGTTGTCGCGATAAAGTCTGCATGATGCGGCCAATCTGCGTGACTTTGGAAAATTAATCCCAATGTTGAACGAATCGATCGAAATGAACGCGTAGACGAGTGTAGAGCGTGTATTTTATTGCAAAGTATAGACATATCGTCGATCTGAAACCACGTGTATTCTGTTCGAAAATTTACACGCGGTAAACGAGTCGATTCGCAGAATTATATAAATATAGTAATTTCTCTTAACGCTGGTAGCTACTATTGTTATTACATCCAGAGCTAGAACTATGAAAGTTACTAGCAAAGCCTTATTCGAAACGTTTCGTTTAATAATTTATCTGCGAATAGAAATCTGCAAATGACTGATAGTCAAAGTTTTTATAATATTCTTCATAAACTTTCGTATTAGCGTCTCATTTTTGTACTTCGAAATTGCAAGTTTCCCGGATGAATAACCGTGATATCAGGTGGTCTAGGAATTGTAGAAAGCAATCAGGTTTCAAAAGTTAGTCACGAAGAGTATAATTCTTCCAGCCAAAATAGGTTAATTGTGCAAAGTAATAGCGTGAGCTAGCTACGAAGTGAAAGGTCCGGGTTCGAATCACAGTAGAACACACTGAACTGTTATTTTGGATTTACCATTATCCCGAGTTCTAAAATATAGAATGAAATAACTAGACGAAATAGAAAGAAACTATAGTTCCATTTCATTCAGCTTATTATCCGTCGCACGCAGTAGAGAGAAGCTTTTAACGGATCGTCCCACTTCATTCTGGTCATTTACATATTTGCATTTATCGTCGCTCAATTTATCATGCAGAGTTGAAATTGTTAATCTTCCTATTTACATGCATGCGATTAATTTTCACCATTTTATCGTTGAACACTCCGCTTCGTTTTACATAATCTTTTTCCTTCAATTTTTCCTCTTTTCGAAAACTAGCGAAGTTGCGGTATAGCGAGTTACGCAATGGTCATTTTTATGATGCATTGGGAAAACCTGGATAACGCGATATCATGTTCCTACTGAATAAATGATGGAATACGATACGTTATGGTTTCGTTGATACGAAATCCGAATTACGTTTTATATGCGAAACACGATAGTAATAATATCGATAGTGCATTAACTTTATCGCGAATATCAAAAATATTTTGCTCGGAGATACGCTTACAAATTTTCTTCGAGAAATTACTCAAGTGTAATTACTTCCGTAACGAAATAGAAATATGCCTCTATACAATTTCGATGAGTATTTTAGCAGTTGTGTATTTTGCGGTTGTTTCTGCATAAATATTCGGATCTCACTCGCAGTTAATCTTTGCCAGTGCTAGTCGATAGAGTTTATGCCGTTTAAAAGTAGCGGATATTGAGAAACGGACGAAGCAAGAAGAAAAGTAGGTAATTCGACGCTTGATAGAAATTGCTTGTCGGGTAAAAAAAGGGGGAATGAAAAAAAGTTTATGTCATGACTCATAAAATATCGACTAAACGGCGAAGAAAACTTGCAGAAAATCGTTTACGGCGGTTTACCATAAATTACAAAGTTGCTTAAACTATCTACCCACTTGTCTTTTCCTCATAAAACGTAACATTATTTTCTCCACGGTGCTTCTAAAATAAAAATAAGGAACTAATCGAAGTAATTCGTTATTTCAATAAATAAATCGTCGAAAATGTATTCCTTTTATTCTAGAAGCAACATAGGAAAATTTTCATAAAAATGTCAATCCTCCAAAGATAATTTTAAACAAGATCCTAATATATAAGAAACAGTCAAACCTGATCTTTATCACGACCTACTATGTAGACATCAAAATAGATCGATGGATCCGATAAGCAAGGAGATACGATCGACCTGGTTACGCTATCTCGATGATTTAAGGTGTAGCAGTCGTTCGAGTCACTCGATGAATTGAGAACAAGTGATCGCGTTAAAGGCTGATAGATATTCACACGGTAAATCGACGATGGAGTCTGTTTTCGAATTGTGCGCCTCTGGTACAGCGAATTGCCGGACGTGGTTGACGCGCGCGATTGAAAATAGACGCTTCCGGTTTCTCCTGGACACGTGCACGGGATTCAAGGCACGTAATGTGTGCCACGGAACTTGACCGAACCTCACAAAGCGAGAGTTCAATTGAACAGCCGTTGGCGTTCTTCGCGCGATTTGCAGCTGCGAGTAACCGGCACCGATTACGAATTCGTTTTCAACGCCTCTCGTCTCTCGACTCTATTGTTAATAAGTGACGTTCATTTCCTCTATTAGGATTGGAAAGCGAAACGAAGCGATCTTGGAATTGTTCCCGAGCTCGATGCAGTTTCGCAATTACCTTTCTGAAAGATTCTACAGAGAGAGGCAGAGAGAGAGAGAGAGTGAAATACTCGAATAAACTTTTTACCCAGATTCTTGGCATAATGAGCCATTTCCATTCGTATTGCTGCGTTGTTTGTATAATAATCGTGTTGCTGTTTGTGGGAATAATTATATGTAATTAGATATAATTATCGTATACAATTGTTTCAATTTCTTTTATGGATTTATCATGTCGTTCCACGATCTCGATGCTGTTTTTTGACGATATCGACCTCAAGATATTTACTATCAAATAATATCGATAAAATTATCACAAAGATAGACGCGAGAGAAAAAATACATATAGGAATGATACGAATAAAAGTTTCAATTAATTTTATCTCCCGTCTGTTTTTGCAAAGTTTGAACACATACGTGTGAAAGATGTCTTATATCAGTTAAAAAACAATCCTTGTCATTCTAAATCTGTATCGTCATTACATTTACCTATGGTTTTACCTGCCATTAAGATGAAAATGAAACAGTCCTTGAAATAACATGGATATAGTACAGCGGACTGTTCGAACGAAAGTCACGTTGAGCAAACTTGCTAATTCCATTTGTCGTATCAAGGTAAGCAGAGATTGGTGCAAATGAAAAATCGGATACGCGTATCGACGAGTTGACAATTGGAAAATTGCGAATGCAAAATGCTTTCATATTAGCATTGAGAAAATTTGAAAGAATTACTTGTTAACATACGATAAAAATCCTATCAGCTGCGAACGTGTTGAACAGCTTTGTGACGCGGTTGGTCTTATCTTATCATCATGGCCGTTGTGACGTTTGCACCTCAGTTCGTTGTTGAATCTCGTAAGCTTCAAGACACCGATGAATCGAGCATCCGGGCATTAAGTATCGAGAAATCGCGACTCGCTTCTCGGAAGTGAATCCAGTGCAAGAAGGGTGAAATCAACTTCGTTGATTGCTTTTGATATAACAATGACTATACTATATATGGAACATAGACTCTTAAATATAAAGAGGATAATGGTTCTCTTAATTCTTAATTCTCTGTCGTATAAACTGTGAACGTTACGTAACGCGAAAGACACTGATTTAAACAATATGAAAAAATGATTCGTATGGTCTGTAAACTCGAAATTCTGATATTGTCATGGTAATCTAAATGCTGTGTAAAAAATTAATAAAACTTACCTAATATCTAAGAGAGAAAATCTCTGTTTAGAAAATATCTGTGTCATTTTATCCAATGAAGCGGTAACTGTACTTATTATACTTATTACGCATATATTTTTACCATTTGCTAGATATTTATTGATATTTCCACGACAGGAATAGATATCGCGTTTTTCTTTTTTTTTTGAACGTTATTCCGGAGACTTGCAAACTTTATTTGTTAAAATTTCGTTACCAAACTACGTACTACGATAGTTTTGATACAGTTAAGCGCTATACAAATATTTTTCACACCGATCGTATCTTTTTTCTCATTGAAACAGCGAAAAATAGAACGATGAAGCGGATACCAATGAAAATCGCAATGGTAGTACACGTTCATTCACTGGAGTCGCGAGATTATAACTTTATTTCGCTGCTATTTGCGCAACTGTGTTCGCCGGTCGTAAAATCGCACGGATAACATTTAATGGATGAAAATGTTAAGCAACGGAACCTACGATCCTGAGAAACAGTAAGGAATACACGCGCGAGATTACACGGCGGGTGTTCGATGGAAAATGTCAGAGCTGGGTGCGCCGTGGTTTGTTATGTGTTTGTTTGCGCGCTATTGTAACGCCGTGCAATGTTAAATGCGAACCAAAGAGACAATCCCCGGGCGATTGTTTGTTCTAGAACCTTGGTAATCACGAGATTTCGCGAATAAGCGCTCCCCTGGGAATAATTAGAAGCACAGCGAATCCGTGAAAACGGAGAAATATTTTAGCGAATCTCGGAACACTGGCAAAGTTGGTCTTCTACTCTGCTATTATCTACCACTAATTATACTGCAGATCTTCCACGAGATCTTCGGAGATTGAGAGAGATCTCGCAGAGGCTGTCAAGACATCTCGTCTAAAGCAATCGACGACACAGCGTATCGATGTGTATGGAGATTTTCGAATGCAACAAAGGAAACAATAATCGACTCTTCGATTGTTTCAACGTCTCTTCAAACTTGCCGTTCGTATAGTTGCTAAACGCTAAAGGCAAATTCGATGGTTGGAAACTCGCGTTTCAATCCGAGTTGACAAACTCTACGGAGAAGTTGAAACCATTTCGAAGCTGGATTGTACGAAAATACCGACGTGTATCAGTCTACGGCTACAGAATTCAATTAAATGGGAGACAGTACGGAATTGTTGGGCGCAAGCAACGGCACTACGGCAGAGAATGGCAAAGATCTAGGTGCGCTAAAGCGTCTGCGGTGAAATAAAGTATACGTAGAAGGACTGAAACCGTAATCCGGCCAAGCGAGCCAGTCTCTTGACCTGACATTTAATGCTCTTACACAAGTCGCAACTACCCGTTGCTCTTTGTCCGCCAAGATGGTGCTATTCATCGAAACGATACGAGTAGGCCAAAGGGAGGGACGGGCCAATGATTTTATCGTGTCGCGTTTGAATGTACTCGACGCACCGCAATTTGCTATTTTCCACGGTATATGTACCATATCAGTTGCGAAATCGACGTTGGTATTGTCTTGTCGGCGGAGATTTGTTGGAACAGACTTTTGCGAATACGACTAGTGATCGTTATTATCATTATTAGCATAGTCCTGAATCGGATATGAGAATTCATCGAATACGCGTGCAATAAACACCCTGTATAATCAGACACGTGCGAGTTCCACCGTGAAATTGAGATTTCCACGGTTCTAGAGGCACGGCGAGCAGATATGGGAAACCTCGCCGGTTACAACGATGGATTGTTCGCACTAGCAAGTCGTGTTCGTCGGGGATTCCAATTCTGAAATTGATTAAATCATTTGACTTGCGGTGGCACACGTCCGGTGCTTACTACCAAGTACAAATCCGAAACACTCGCTAACTTTGATAGATTCGAAATCGAGTTTGACCGGAACAGAATGTGCGCGACGATATCTTGTAGACGTATCTATACGTTGTACAAGGTTTAATTGGAGTTAAGTGAAACGAATTACTATGTAGTAAACAAATTAAGTATAGCGGTGCCGATGTCACGGCACTGGCTGATAAAGGAAATCGAATAACTGGAGAATGAAAAGAGACAATTTTAACCTGTGTTTCTTCGCGATACGGAAGAAAAACATGAGAATTAATGGTACGATGATTCAGAGTGCGTCGACTATCTTTAACTGCCGCTCAGCAGCGAGACCGTTCTCAAAATATTTAATTATACGACCAGTAGGTGAGGCTTGTTTCAACCGTGGAATCTTTTCCAAGTTCTGGCAAATAATCTTTCTTTAAAAATAAGAAATAAAGTGGATTCCTATGTAAAGAAGCTTTTCAAAAAATTATCTTCCAGAGATAAGTAATCTAAGCGACTGGTTAACTGGTGCGTGTTGCACGGTTTAATGGGTTAACGGGTTTCGTTCGATGCGACGACTTTCGACTATCGTGGCGAATCAACGATCAGGAGAGAACCGAGTAACTTACAGGATCAGAAATGAAACATTATGATAGTACGGGCCTCGTGCGTTGCGTGGGTCATTGAGAGTGTCACGCGTGACGTGGGAGCGTGTGTACGCAGAGGTATGTCAGAGAAAATACGGCGGAAACACGCACCAGCCGGCGGCACCAGCGAGGGAAAAGAATGAAAGAGAAGGGACATCGTCGAGGAGAAAAGAAGACCACGGTACAAGCCAGACGGTAATTTTTCTAATTTGTTGTTATCCCCAGACAAGTTGAATTATGGCATGGGAGAGTCTGCTACTAGAAACCCACTGAGAATATACTACGTTTATATCACATTAGAACAGGAAAATATTATTTTATTGTATGATGTTGATACTTGGATTTATATGCTGTTTGCTATTAAAAGAGTCGTTATTATTGGAATAACGATCAAGCGATATTAACTAATAAATGGAATAGAGACAAGGTAATCGGTAAAACGAACGATTCGTGGAATGTATATACTTTTTTCAAATCTACAAAATACTTTGTACGTTTATCGCTAGTTTTCTGAATTGTCTTTTTATTTACTACAAGGTGCAATGTGCAGTGGTAGTTATGTTCGTTATAGAATAATTTTATGGCTAGGATATACTAGAGAAATTGAACAAAAGGATCGCGAAGGACGACGAAGAATGCATTCCATACATTGCTTCGAAATGACGCGTCCCTGCTTCTTTTATAACCACAGGATTTTCTCAAACACATCGACTTAATGAATCTTTAATCGGTCATTGCGCCTACGCTAAGAAGTATTTCTAAAAATAACGTAAAAGCTTGATGTTACTTGAAGATTATGGTTTTCAAAAAATAGAAAATACGTTGCACTATGTTTGCCCGAATAAAAATTTTAAATTTCCGATAAATGAGTAAACATCCGCGCTATGACAAACACAGTTGCTCGAAAACTACGAATTATAGGAATCCAATATTCCAACTACCAACTGCATTTTTCATGCACTTCCTACAAATACCATTTTGCTTTTAGATCCATACGCTGGAATATATGCACACACACACTGAAGGATCGCAGAGGACCAAGCAGGAGAAAGAAGTAAACGTTGCTGGCGAGTCAAAATCTTGTATTCGCTGGACTAAGCCGAAGATATTTATCAGCAGAGATTAAAACGGGACTTTCCGTGTGTAACTGCATAAATTTAACTTTCCTGCTATGTATATGCACCAACACATATCCAGATACCGTAACTTTTCGGTCCGGTCGACGAATACCACGAGCAGCATCCGAGACAAGAATTAATATGACAATCTCTACGACTTAAATCTCGAATGGTCCTCGAACGAACAATATTCGAGTATATTGCAAGCAATACAAAATATTATACTACGCTATTTATAACAGAAAAAATATTAAATTATATTACTGCATTATTATCTGTATTCTATAATACATATTCGTATCCTCATAGTTATAGAATTAAAACGATTAATACCTTTGATGATACACGTTCAAAAATGTTTATAAACGAGAGAGAGAGAGAGAGTAATTTAGGATTGTAATTTACAGTTCGCAATCTATATTTTATAGTGCAATAATTTATCTTAACTCGATATGTCGTTTATTATCGAGCAAGTTATATGCTACCACGTGCGTATGAATCAGAATCGAACAGAGCTTATCAAGCAGGTATTCCTTTTCTTCCTTGTCGTTATCGCGATTGATTGTTTGTACAGGCAATACCAGTTAATAAAACATTCCGACAAATGCTTAGCTGCTAATATCACTCGTAAAGGCGTTACAAGTAAACATAAAGATTCGATTTTACGATGCTATTAGGTTTAGAATTAAGGAAGTAAGTAACAGGAATTATAACGAGGATAATAAAAGGCGTAAAAACAGTTTTTGCCTATCAGATACGATTCATATAATATAATAAACAGAAGCGTAAATTATTCGAGTTCGATTTTCGCGACATTTGTGCAAAAAGCGAGGAGAGAATAATTTCATGGATTAAACAGCTGACACTTTTGTATCAGTGATAAAACCATTCTATCTGATAACGATAAACGAAGGTTAGAAGAAGGATTTCGACGATGACGAAGATACAGAACTTCAAAAGCTTGGAAATATTCAACAAATATTAAGAAAAAATCGGAAAGATAAATACAAATCTATTGGATTATATTAAAATTTCTGCTGGAAATTCTTTGGTTTAAATATGCAAATCTACGTTTAACTACTTAATAGTTACAACATTCGCATAATGCTACTTTTCGAAAATATTATCGTTGTAAATGCAGATTTTGGAGAAGGATATTTTATATTATTATATAATATTTACATTATTCGCGAGGTGCAAGTCCAATTATTTATGATTTAACAATAAATATAGTCCGACAAAATCTCCATTAGTATAATATCGAAACCTCGAAGGAATATTCCTAGAAATTTCAGGAAACTCCGCAATTTATAATATTTTAATTCCATTAAAATTCCATTAAAATTCCATTAAAATATTATAAATTCATTCTTCGCTCGTAATACGCTCACACGTAAGCTCGCACCTTTTTGCAAGTATTTCTACTCAATCCATCACGAAACAACACCCTGCATAAAGCTTCTAGCTGAAACAACCCACCCACGATAAGATCATCACATGTTAACGACGTTTAATCGCCGTACTATTAATCTCCGCGTTTACGACGATCGCTAAGAGTTTAAAACACGGTCGAAACTTTTGACCACGCTATCGCTTTCGATGCAGTTGCTAACACGATAAACTTCCCCTATATTTTCTCATTGAGTGTTGCATATATAATGTATACATACGTGTACGGCCACGGAATCGTTCCGCAACGATGAGAAAAAGCGGATGAGTCAGCTGCTTCTTTCGCAACTTTCTAACGTCATTTACACGCTCGCCAATCCATGTCCGATCGTTCACATGCAACTCCACGATGAACACAGACTATCTATGCAAAACGAACGCGATCCTTCGATAATTCCATGTATTCCATGTTTTCGTTGCACGAGAATTGAAGTTCAGGTACACGTGATTGGAATCGAAACAAATATTCCAAATCCATTTGGTCCATTCCTCCGAATATCGGCGTAATATTCGAATAAAGTTCGACACAAATGTAAAGTCATCTTGTTGCAATGTTTTATAAAACTAAGAATTTTACGCGCGCGTTGCGACAATTTTTCGAAAATAGATGGAATGAGACAAAGGTCTCTCGAATAAAATATCGTGACAAAGTGTCGGAAACTTGTGGCTCGCTATCCGTAGAATGCTACTGGCTTAATTAAGCCAACTCGCCTTCAGATTAACGTTTCATAATGAAATTTGTGACTCTAAAATTTCAATTATATCCTAAGGATTCGCGGGAGTTTCATTTCTTGAAAAATTAAAAGGTCGCTAAAGTCCTGGATCGCCTTAATCACATTACCCTTGAATGCGAACTGAGAGAAAACGCTACAAAACGTTTCACGAAATGCCCGTGGCAGAACCAGTAACGATCGCTTTAATTCCGAGTTTCGAAGTATCTCGAAGTAATTTTTAGAATGTAAATTAATTTAAAAAAAAATCGTACGATTAAAATAAACACGCTCGTCGTAATACAGACGTTACAAGTAATTTAAACGTTTCTTTCTATATTTTGTGCCCCTATATTAATTAAATAAACGAGACGTTTAGAGACGAAGTAATTTAGAATCAAAATTCTTCTTTAGAAGTAGCAACTCTATAAAAGACTTTTTATATTTTCTTTTCCTCTCGTACGTGGCACTCGAGCGGAGCAGGTCGAGTTTCATCAAAGAAAATTGCTGCTTTGATAAAGCCTCGTTTTTCACGTTTTCCTAACGCGCCATTCAAGGCATGAACTTGAAATAATCCAATTACGTTAATTTGACGACTCTCTTCATACAGAATTTCAATAAAGAGGATTCTTCGCCTTTTAGCTGCCTTTTCACAGTCCTTTAAATCTGAAAATTGGACATTATTCCGTGACAACGCCACAGATTCACTTTAAATTCCGTCGGAATACCCAGACTAACAAAAATAATGCATCGAGAATTGTGTATAAAATAAAAAAAAATATAGGGGAACTTTGATCTCTTTCGTTGCTCACATAAATTCACTACTCAGGCTAAGACGCTAGAAATTATGCAGAGAATATTATCGTACCTTCGTACTATTCTCGATTAAAGTACTGCTACAAGTTGAACACCTCGCATATTTCAACGCTACAACTACCAACAACTAAAGTATAAACTTGTACCAAAGAAATAAAAAATGAAATGCGAAAAGACACTCTAGAGACACTATGGAGTTCTACGAGCTCTAGCATTAATACGACCTATCGATCACAAACAAGATATGCAGATAGAAAGACTCGTGTCGTAACGGTTTATAGCAAATTGTCACGGCCTGTATTGTACTTTCTATTGACCGACTAGAACCAACTGGAAACATCCTTGAATATATCGGGATCATTTACATGCATCCAGTTCTCTTTTCACCACAGATACTCGCGGTTAACTTTGTGGTTAATTGCTCTCGTGGTTCGCACCTTTATTTTTTAGCTTTTATTTCGTCCAAGGAAGCATTTTGACTCGATATATACAGAGACCAAGTCGAACGGTTTCTTAGATACCTGGTCGGAACTCGGCGAAGCGAGTCTAACGAGACCCTTAAACTTAAATCACTCTGTTTACCGATACTGTATTCACGTTGTTTGCATGCGTATAATAAACTGTGAATCGAGTATTCGAGAGGAATTTGCAATGTCGTTGAAATTTACTTTTCAACAATTTTCTCTTTAGTAGATTTGGATCGAAGAGCAGTTAGAAGAAATAAAATTTCATTTTTCGTCATTCCGACCAATTGCAACGTTTCCAAAGTTTCTTTACGCGTCATCTGATAGATTAATTCTCCTAATTTCTCAAAAAAAGACTCGTTGTTCGATCCAATTCTAGAAAACGTTATTCTATAGTTTAAGAAAGCGTCCGAGTATTAGTGAGACTGACTGTATGAAAATATTACAGTAAGTACAATGGTGTGCGAGTGTTAGGTTGTCCGAAAAGTGTCGTCCTTTCACTGACCCTTCTTTCACAACGACGCATCTGTATACAAACATGAAACCTAATCCGTCGAACGTTGTGATCTTTATTTTGATAGAGCGAAATGAATCATAAGTGATTCGATAAAATAATATAAAACGGAAAATGTTGTGCATCCATCATTACCTTACAAAACGAAAGAAACTTTCCGGACGACCTAATACTTTTTGTAGCCATTGTAAAATAGCCATCTACAGTCTGGTCGTGTCATTTGTTTGATCGTGGTCATAAAAATTTGAATTTGCATAAAGATCGGTAGCCTCAAGGACGCATTGTCAGATACGCGAAGGATACTGATTTTTCTGTACTTACTACGAGCAGATCTGAACGTGCTGCTGATGAAGGCGGAAGCAACGAGTCCGCATTATTCTCCCTCTTTCTCTGCCCGGCTCTCGCTGCCCTCTCCTCGACGTGACGGCCACGAGAGAGTAGCCTTTCGAAGTCTTGGCCGGTCACGCTTGTCCACGCGTTCTATATCTTCCTTCTTTTTCTCCCGTGCCTTTCACTCTTTCGCCTTTCTTCCTCTATCACGTGATCTCTGTCCCTCAGTTTTGTCTCTTCCCTTCGATTACGGGGTTCGCACTACACCCGCGAGCCACAACACACGGTACCCATGGCGACGCGTTCTCTCGCCATTTACGTTGTCTCTCCTCCTAATGTTCTTCCGCTCCCGATCTACGAAATCGTCCCGTCTCTTTAATTCATTTGCATTCAACGGTATGGCACACAACCGACGACCAACGTAGTTACAGAAGACAAAGAAGGTATAATACTGGCAAGGTTAAGCGTGAACCGATGCGGAATATGAAAATTATGGAGAAAATAAATATAGCGAGGAAAATCGTGGAAGAGAACATTCATATTTTTTAACGAACTATGTTAATAAAAAGACGATATATCCGTTTTACTGACACGTAATTACACCTAACCGCGAACTTTTTCAATTACAATGAGATACAGGAAAGTTTACAGAAAAATATTTCTTTGCATCGTTACGAACCATAACAAACGTTACTTATTTACCGAAAAATTCTGCTTCCAAGAAACATTTAGAGCTATTTGGTAATTAGCTGAAGCAGTTTATTACGTATACTGATATTGGTCAAGGTTGCTTATCGGTTTACCGAATCCTTTCTAATGTACCAAACAACCTCAACCATTAATCGGTCGAAATTTTCAATCCGATCGATCGATTATTTCTTACGACTGGCGAGAATCGATCGTGATCGATATCGAATACTTAACCGATAGTATATATATCCTTCGCACGCCATTGTCATAGCAGTTTCTTTCTTTGTTCAACATTATTAGTCAGCGATTACCGAGTGAACGCTTGTCGAGGAGGAAAGTTTTCTGTCGAGGGAACTTGTTGCTCGATCATTTAAATCTGTGAATTTCTTACTTCGATAACTACAGCATGGTATCGAGGCAAGCGTTTCTTTCCTCGATACGCGTGTTCATCGAACGAGATCATATAGAAATCGATACTCTTACGCCTAGATTCACAAGCAGGGAAACGTCGATAACAGATCGACGGACAAGCGGTTTAAATATCGAAATTCATCGTAATTATCGACTGAATGAAACAGAATTGCACGGCTGATTGTTAATCATACACTTGTTCGAGTACATAGCCAAACGTTGGATTTCAGACTAACAAGTACAGATATAAGTAGCTAAAAAAGAGAAAAAGTCTCGTTGATGAGAAAATAGCGACTAACAGCGCGAAGAATTTTTTTCATTAGGAAGAGAAAATTGAAAAGAATTGTTAAAAATTTGCTATGTAAACTTCGATATCGATACGACGCTTAAAATGTTCTAAAAAGGCTATTATATCATTGTAATATTACTTTATTTTCGTGCACAAGAATTATATGTAACCAGTAGATATTTATGTATATATATAATAATTACTACTATTACAACATGATACACAGAATATGACTTGTTACTACAATATTGTGATACACTATCGCATACATCGGTACGGCAATATTATTATTGACATATAGTGGTAATTACGCTATGGCAATCATAACATCACTACCTTCGTTACTTCTGTAAACATAATAGTAAGTTTCTGAACTAGCCGATATACTGTGGCAATATACTTGTGGCAACCACCAAACTATTCTCAAACAAGTGCAATAGATGAAAATTAAAGAAAGTACATCTTTAAAATGTTTCTACGATTCTATGAACCGAATAAAAGTCGTCATCGGTAAAGAATTCGGAAATAATCGAAAGAAACACTTTTCGAAAATTCTCGGTATATCAGAGAGAGAGAAAGAGAGAGAGAGAGAAAGATCATAGTAAACATTCCTGAAATAATAAGAAACAATCGTGACGCATACCCGAAATCCATAGACAGAGGTCGACGCAACGTGAAAACCGAGAGACATCGATAATCAACACGCTGCTGACCGAAAAAAAAACAATGCCCGCGATTTGGGTTAGGTTGCACAATGAGGCTTTTGTCACAATTCCTTCGTAAAAACAGATAATAAGCTAACCTTCGAAACGTCTGTGCTTGTTGGATGCAAACGAATTAACGATCTGTTGACTTTCGTCTGCTCCACGCAAGAACCGTCACTGGTCGTCTGTCATGTGCACACGTTAGTATCGTAGTTGGTTTCGTAGTTGGCGGAAGTTTTCAAATTCACTGGTTCGAAGCGCGGACGATATTAAAGTTCAACAATGCGCACTATAAGACGCTCGGCGCGAGACTGACTACGCGAGTCGTGCACGTACCCTTGCTGTTTCGGAGTGTCGCGCCGTCTACCAATCAGTGCCACGGATTCCTGCGTAGGTATGCGTTCGCGCATGCGCAACGACGCGTCGAGCGGTCGCTTGCCGATCGCGAGCCCGTGATGCCACTGTTAAGGATAATAGTACTTTCTGAATTATGTATACATATTGCGATTAATAGATCGTAATTTAATAGGCCGTGTAAGATCCAATATACTAAATAGAAACTTCCATATCGATTATTATCAAAGTTTTTCTTTCTTGTTTATCTCTTTTGTTAAATGTTCCTAATTCTCGAATACAATCGATTACAGCGGTGTCTCAATTATCGAACGATTGATATGGGCCGAACATATCTCGAATAATCGAAAACTCGAATAGTACGGAAGGATCCATGGCTGTTAATAAATCGTGCAATAAAATTGTAAAAAACATTCTGGTCGTTTGTATATGTATTTAAGTTTGATTAACTATTTGATTGATTGAACGTTTGATTGCCTTGACAATACCTCGCTACATAAACTTTCGTATTCCTTATATTAATTTATGTTACTTTCGGAAAAAATGGAGTCATGGTAAAGTTCAAAGCGACTCGAATAATACGGAACTTCGATTAAACAGTGCTCGGATAACCAAAACTCCACAGTGCATTCTTTTCTAAAAGTTTACAGTGAACCGTATGGATTCCGATATAATTATCGGCAATCACTGGAATGTTCTATTGCTGCTGTATGTGTGATGTGTAGTGCCTTGGTGTGCGAGCATGAGTAAATCTCTGGAGAGTGTTCTCTTAAGCCTTCTTGGTAAGTTTAATCACCAAACTTATAATATACACAATATACATGTATGCTATATTAATTATTATGAAATATATTATATATATACATTTTATAATACATTCTTTCTGCTTGACTTTTGAAAAATTCAAATAATCGCGGAAATTAGTTTTTAGAAGTAACAAAAGATAAAGGGAGGTGCAACAAAAAATTAATGAGTCCCACCTTCTGCTAGGGACAGCTACTTAAATAAAGTAAAAGCATATTTTTATGCGTCCCGTTTATTAATTACGTGCCACGTCACGGACGTAATTTAATCACTCTCTGTCGTGCAATTTTCATTATAAGGAAATAAATTTTCACACACTAAATGTATTCTTTCATGACCAAACTTTCTTTTGCTCGCGGTACTCTTAACGTGTAATTTTGAAACACGCGTACGATTCACCGTGTTATCATCGCGTCGTTCTTTGATGATTGATGACAAAGGTGACAGAGAGAGAAAAAAAGAAATTATTTTACATCCTTGAAAAATGTAAATAATCGACGAAGAAAGAATTATCGACGAACATATTTCACGTGCGCTTGACATACAGGTTTTTGAAACGAGTATAGAGGACGGGCGCAGGTACAGATTATAGCGCAAACAAAGTTATAAAAATAGTGGAACCAGAAACTCTCTGGAACAGCGTGGAAAAAAACACTGTAACCGTTCCAAAAGTTATATCGTGACAAATTTATCAGATACAAATGCAAAGGTATTCCTAGAAAATCGAGGAGCGATCATCAAAATCATTCGTTGAAATATTGCAAGTGGCGACAAAAATATAAACGTACGTTTGATTTGTCCGTAAATCGAATTGGAGCAAATCGGATAGATTGTATTTGATTAAAGGGATTGCAATCCTCTGCCAGTGAGAAATTGATTCTGACCCGCAAGCTATAAAGGAATAGCAATTCGAGTAATTTGCAAAACAAATTAAACATTTTCGTTGACTATACTTGCCGTGATTTATTATTAACAGGGAAAAATTAGAATTACAACGATGACTTTTTACCTCTCTTAACCTGTTAAAGGTATTGAAAGTACTACTATCCTTTAATGATATTTAATCTTTTTTTTTATTATCAGTCACGAGTACTCGGAGGATATTTATAACTAGGAGCTAAAAATCGTTTCGATAATTACAGTGATTAAAGGCAAACTGTTTGACTGAAATTACTTCTTTCTTTGTACAAATGCTATAGTCGATTTTCTTAAAATAGAAACAACGTAACAGCTCTAGATTTTCCGAAGGATACTTTCCGAAGGATTTTTTAAAGATATTGGTTACTACTCATTATAGATACGTTCTGTCCTACTTACGATTAGCGTTCTCACCACGGTCGCTAATAACCTTACAAGGTGCATATGACCTTAAAAACACATAATGAGAATAACAACGAAATAGGTGAAAGAACATCGTCGCTGTATTTTAATAGTTACGCGATCATCCGTATTTGGATAAATCACGAATTAAGGGTTAATGAACGAAACAAATTACCGATGCGAATCGACGTTATGCCACGGTTTGGTGCTTCGACGCGAAAGTACGTAGGAGGATGCGCTTTTCCGGATGTGCACGCACGTGTATCTAACGAAACAGGAAAATCTCTGCACCACGGTTCACTACGGTATACACGATTCGCCTCGTTACGAAGGATGAGCCCGAAAATTGTGTTTCCGTAGCAATGAACTAATTACCGTAATAATCAGCGCTTATTAACTTACATAAAATCCTTTCTCTGCAAGCTCGAGCAGCATGGATCGCGCACTCTTCGCCTCGATTTGATTTGATTACGATAAACAGTCGGTTGTTTGCTTTTCGCCATTTTTCTGTATTTTATAAGAAAAAATTGGCTCAGACATCGTACAATTTTTCGTTGCTGTTAGACGAAGAGTGGCCAACATCAGAGAAATTAGAACGACAGCCATGTTTTGGCTGTTAACGCGTTGCTTCGTGCTTCTAATAATTCTTTTATTCCGTTTGCTAGATTATTTCATATCTTTAGACCCAACTTCTAGAGACAACAATTATTGCGAGTTTTTATTTGCTCCAAATAGCTGAAAAATTGAGGAAACGAAACGGAATTGCGTTAACTTGCCTCGTCCTCGTGGAATTTCTTAAAAAACGCGTGGCTGAGTTTAAGAAAAATTACGAGGTTCTATATTCTTATGGAATTACAGCCTCCTGAAATAACATTCGTCGATAATATTGATTTATTTGTGCAAGAGACCCTTAGTTCGCTATGGCTTTCATAATGCCGTAGCTGTTGCACAACAAACGACATCGTCATACGTGCAAACCGAACTTATACGTACAGATCGATGGTACGTTCTCATAAAGAAATGTTGCCATCGCGATGCATATTTCATGCCTCGACTCTGCTTTTCCGCAGCGGAAAATTGACGTGAACGAAAGTTCACGACACAATGTCGCTCGCGTAAAATTACAGGCGTGGAACTAGGATCTAGAAATATGTATACGGAACGGAGCGTATCGTCACAGGGGAAAACATTGCTGGGCGAGTGTCGCGGTGTATTTTACCTAATTTAGATACGATGTTTTTCCTTTCTTTCTTTAGTATTTTCTACTTTTTTTTTCATGTTTTAAGGTCTCTACCTTGTTTTCTCTTAATTGGCCGTCCAGACGTATTTATCGTTCCATCCATAACGTAACAACTACTATAACGATATACTAGCAACTCGACCGGAATCATCGGTTGGATTCCACAATTTTCCGGTTTTTTTTTTAAAACCTTGCGTTTATTAGAAAAACAAACTTTATCCAACTCTTCTGCTAAAAGTAGATTAATCTGTTGTTAAATTCCGCCTTTCATTAAAAGCTAGAAATGAATTCGAAAGCACAATGTTTGTTTAAAATATCCTTAAAAAATGGTTTCACGCGAAGCCACCGTGTTTAACGACGGTGAAACGGCTGTGGCCATTGTGACGCTTAAAAAACGATTCCGCGTTGATTCACATAAAGTGGCTTGAAGTCGTTTTCAAACCTGAGACCCCTGTGAATGCACGAGAAAAAGGCTTCCATACGTGTAAGGGTTCCATGAAACGAGATCTAGCCGGCTGTATTATAACTTATAATGTAGGCTGTTCTCTGGCCATGATACACCACGTAAATTTCGAACGATGGAAACAAAAGCCACGTTGCTTTGTACTGTGCCCCTTGTTTCGTATTCCACGGTGCTCTCTATGTACCGGTGCATTTTATTGTTGCTGAAAACGTGAATTACTTGCATAAATGCCGTCCCTATGCGTGCAACTTTAATGACAATTAAAGAATAAGAATAAGAATGACCGGTGTAAAAGATCATTTTTTGTTTTCCGTTTCGTGTGTGCCGTAACAATATGCGCTTCTGTACCAAAGCATAATACGTATAATATTCTTGTGCTACCAACGATATCTTTTTAAAAAAGCATATTTTTTCGTTTCTTTTTAATATTTGCGAAATGTCTGGTCTGCCGTGAACTTTACCATTATCGTAATAAATTATTGTCGTGGATATAAGATACTGCTGTTCTTGAATATGAAAGGAAAATAATGGAAAGCAGTTCTGTTATCCAATTTTGCATGAAAGTCGCTGTCAGATAAAGCAATATAATGAACAGAAAATTGTATCTGGTAATGCTCTTTGACAGTACCCAGTATCTTTCAACGCGATCGCATGTTTTTGTAATAAAAATTATTTAAAAAAAAACAAATTCTACACGAGCAAATATTTTCGATCTTTCCAATGTAAACGATGCATACTCGAGAAGCGTTATATTTATATAGAGAATATTTTTAATCGAAAACTAATAAGGATATGTTTAAAAGTGAATGGTGAATTGAAATCTACGAATTTCCAATTTATAAATCCAATACTCTGAACATTCCGTCGATTGCCAATAGAAGATAAAGTTCGTCGTTTTGAATAATCAATCCTCGTCTTCGTCTTTCAAAACTTACAACGAGTCTTCGAAGAAATAACGAACGCTCAAATAGCTATCTATTTTGTTATTTTGAGATTGATGGAATCTCGAGTTTTATTCTCGTTTCCTTTTACCATTATTAAAACTTAACTGATAAATAATCTACGTTATCTTACTTTCAATGTCATTTGAAATTTCTATTTATGCATTTCAAGATTTTATTCAATACCCGTTTATGTAACCACTCTATTGCCACACTGTACTCCGCAATCTGAAGTAGATTTCACGCTTTCACGGTGTCATATTGGCGTTATTAAATACGAAATATCAGTGTCGATTGTAACCGCGCTGCGATGATATTTTTGTTTTGTATTTTTTCTTTTTTTTTTTTTCTTTTTTTTACACAGACGGGTTGCAATACACGTACCAGAGAAGTTTCTTTGATACATATCGAATCAATGTAGCGAAAAAACGGATTTCTATTCGTATCGAAACGGGTTTTGTGGTTTTATTCGATATAGAAGTAGATATTACACATAGTTTGTGGTAAAGTGAAGTTTGATAGCAGTTAATTCTGCATAATACAAGATACGATGTTAAGAACGATAGAGTCGTAATCCTCGTTAGGATTTTCAAATTATTCCACAGTATGTTACGACACGCACCACCGATTTCATAAATATCTTTGTTTCTCGAATAACACAAAATTCGCTTAATTTATTAACTCCGGTTAAACCAAGAGTGATGGATAAAATAAACTTGTAGAAATTTATAAAATGCTGTTTTCATACACAATTATCGTGGAACATTATGGTTTTTTACACGCTTGGATATTACACTTTTAATGTAATTCATCGAGTAATTATGTGTACATGAAGGCAATCTCTCTTTAAATTGACTCTTTGTTACCCCATTATCATAATTCATTCATTAACTTTACTTTAATAGAATAATCAAATAATTTGCACGTTGATAATTAAATTTGATTTAAAAGTGCTACGAAATATATTCTCGTACATGCTAATAGATAATAAACTGGAATATTTTAATAAATACGTATGTAGGAATTACACAGGAATTACATGGAAATATTTTTCAAATTCCTTTGACATTTTCTTGAGATTGTTCGATTGAATTATATAAACCTTCTTAAAAGCACTGGTCGAGCAAATGAGTCATAAACCTTGAAACTTGTTGACAAAATTAGTCTTTTAAAACAATGATAAATTATTCGCTCATTTACAGAAAATGAATAAACAATAATTTAGCACCATGATAAATATTTGTTGAACATTGAAAACGACATTCCAAGAAGTCGTTGGAACTGGAATATTTTCCATAATCCATCGACAATAACGTTCTTTATCGCATGTTTTCTCATTTTTGCGGCACTTTTATATACATATTTTTATTTCGATATTTATTTCAACTGCTTGAATCAAGAGGATAAAATAAAATATTATTTCAGCCGAATAATATTGAAAGGCCATTAAATCGTCCGCACATGCTATCTGCTTGTTGTTTTAATTAATAAAAGATCGTCATAAATACATCAGCTATAATAATTTTATTCGAAAGCCGCTTAAATTTCCATTTCTTCGTCTCCCTAACTATCCTCGTTCGTCCAACTTGCTAGTAAATTTTAATTCTTTTTCTTCCTATTCTTGAAGTAGGATTATTAAATTTGTAAGAAGAATCTGCAGGAAAAAGCTTTATCCACGATAAAGCTAGAATTCTACTGCAAGTTATTATAACGCAGATTTGCTCAGCTACGCTCGCTCCTCGTATTTCCTTTATCCTTTACAATCATCGTATTCACGCAAGCAAAACGACACGCAAGCTTATATTTGCCGCATCACTCTCGATTACTGCATTCGTGTAAATCAAACCTAATTATTCTAAACGAACGATCATTAACATACTACTGACCGATTTATTGAAGTAGGGTTTCGTTGCCGGTTTAGTTTGCCACTAATATTTACAGAAGAATGGCTTTCGATGTATAAAGTCTCGATGTAAGACCAGAAAAACCTGTTTGTACATGTATGCGTAAGCCTCTAGACGATAAATTAGTAATCTGTCGAAGGTTAATTAAATACACAAATATATAGATTAATAACCGATAGTACAATGATACGGAAGGATTGACGTTCATTGTTAGCGTTGCTATGTTATCGGGATTACGATAGAGACGCGTACTTTACTGTACAACTTTCTCGCGAAGGATGTTCGACGAAGAGAACGTGTTGATAAATCTTGTAAATCCAATCTTCCACAGTCAGACAGTGCAACCACCGTTACGTTGGAAAACGAATCCGTTCGATCGATTTCGCTGCAAACTTGGACGGATTTCCTATCGGATGAATACATTTCGAGCCCCGTGGGATTTTTGTTGGCAGCCTCGACAATACCTTGCAGCCGTTTATCGCGCCACTCGTTTCGCTCCATTAATTATTTCGCTCAGCTATTTAACGGTTTCACTTCGTTATTTAATCGTAATCTTCGAAGACCTGTACAGCGTATTGAAAGGGAGATTATGCGAGAAGTTCTTGTCGCGTTAATATTGATATAAAGTACCGAAGTACCACCTGCCTTCCCTTTCCCTTTGAGCAAAACTTTAATCATGTAGACACTTTAAACCAGCATCTACTCGATTAAAATAATTTCCACGTAGTTCTGCTTTTAGAGTTTCCAAGGGCAATCTAATATTTTATTATTCTAGAACTAGAGTTCTATTCCAGAACTTTAGCAATTAAGGGTCGAGAGAGGGTTGCGTCTATTTAAGGAATCTTGAAAAATCGAACGGATCGCTAAACTTCTTCTCATAGTGTTAAAAATAGCGTTTGCATTCGCTGATAACTTGCGCTTAATAATTCTCTCCTAAGTTGTCTGAAAGGTAAATGAATCATCCGAGAAGATGAAGCGACCGAGAAGAAATTCCATTAGTTAGAAGGATGAATTTCTGGCTTTATCGTTTGCTGTAGATACGCTCTCTTTTTATCGACGTGTTAACCAACAAAAGAAGGATATTCGTTACTGCTTGACGCGTTAACAATTGTTAAAACATTTAAGCAAACCCTATTTACACTTTGAAAAATACATCAAATTCTTCTGATAATTCTCCGCCGTTTACGGAAATATTTATCACGAGGCGATGTTTTTCCTTGTATTTAGCGGAACTACGATAAAATCGTAATGGATCGACGCTATTACTATGAATGAGATAAGAAGAAGATAATTAATTACCTGTATTTACAAATAGAGGATTATCTCTAACAACGTTACTCCTAACCTAATAAATAGGAAGATTATAATACCGGTTTGATGCCACAATTTTTAATCAGGTTAAAATACGAACATGTACGTAGTTCCACGGTTTCCCCACGAAACTAGAATTTATCGAATTTCGTCGACAGTTGACCAATCTCGAGTGATTTCACACAATGATCCGTATATTTTTACTCTTAATAAAATTGCAAATGGAATATTAATATCTCGTAGGGAATTTAATATGTTTGTTGAGTACCTTTTTAAATACCTTATGGAATATCATAATTTATTCCGAAACGAGTTGGACCAACCGGTTCAATTTGTCGGAGTAAGAATTCCCAGTAAATGTAATCAGCTGCACGCCCCTCGTAAGTTATCAACACACGCGATAGATAAGCGTTTTTCTGATAATGTGAAATTAACGCTTGCACGTTGAATTTTGCATGATTCACTGGCATTGGTATGCACGAGCATGGATGAAAATTTATTGATCCACGCGAAGTATAAATATTATTCATATTCGCTTCTTTTATGACTATCGTATATCTCGTTCTATAAATTGAACGAGTCATTGATTATTCGTGTAAATACGAATATAAACGTTAAAATTGACCAAAGATCAAGATCGCTGCTGTTCCATAACTTTTTTATTACGAGTTTCGCGAAAGACGTGAAATTTATTTCGATTCCGAGAAACGTAAAGCACAAAGCGCATATACTCTACGTTTCAGCTATTTTCATTGCACCTCGTAAAATAAATTTCACATCGATCGCCAATAATTCTTCGTAGCAATCGACGCATTGGTCTCTTTTCGCAAATTAACTAGACAGGTAATCGCGTTGAAGAAAGATTCGCGTGCCGCTTAACGCTGTCAAAGATCGGAACGAACGAGATCAAGGTGTCAGCTTCGAGCATACGACGCTAAGCAGCGAGATTAGAGAGAAGGTTGAAAAGCAACAGGATATCCTTGACACAATCGGTGGCGAGAAACGCGAGGGGACGTTGTTTTGCGCGTCGAGCAACGCGGAGTCGCGAGCACGTAAATTACTTTCCTGTTTCGGTGCTGAACTGACCCTTAAGATCCGAGCAACATCGTCGTCGATGGTCCCGATTAATTCCGGACCGAGGGCACCGCCGCTTCCAATCGAGTTACAGTCGATAGGATTATGGAATTACAAGGTTAAAGCCGAACGGCGAGTTCGACGCCGATAAGGTTAATGGATGTAAGACTCGAGACCAACGTCGAATGCCGTTGGCAAAAATGGACTAGAGTGGAAAAGGTAACGTGGAATTACATGGGCTACCCTTAAACGATTTTTCAAAAATTATTGAATCGATTAGGCGAGATACCGCATTCGCCGAACAGGAGTCGTTCGAGCAAAATACGAATTTTAATTGGGAAGGGAGGATGATAGAAAATGATCGATTTTTGTGGTGGATCGGACACTGAAAATATTCGAAAAAATTGTTCGAGGAAATTATAAAAGCGCGATCTTTTTACCGGTCGTATAAGGAGAAAGTTGAAAACGAAAAAGTTTGTAAAAAAAGCGGCCAAAGTATGAAGCGAACAGAGCGAAAAACTGATAGTCTTGAACTTCAAATGATAAGATAGCTTCGTAACGAATGGATAAAGTTGAAAAGTTCAAGCGCTATTTTGTAGATAAAAGGGGATATTTGTATTATACGTGAGAAATAGTTGAGAAAAATACCTGAGAATTTCAGTATAATTTTAAATCGGTTTAATATATAAGTATCCTTTTCTGGTAAAATTAAAAAATTCCCCTCGTAAAATTAAAAAATTGAAAAATGACATCGTAACTGACAACGAGCTGTCTATAATAGTTGGGATAGCGTTTCGCGTTTGGTTATCAAGTTCGATCATAAATCACAAACGCTGGAAATTGTCACGATCGAACGTACACGTGGTTTTCCCTCGCACGAAGTCCATAATTTATGACGGTGGGCGTATCATCTGGTTTTTCATTCTGACCGAAATAAAATCGTCTACGGCTGGTCGTACGGCCGGAGTGCTTTTAAAGTTCCACGTGGGTTCACGATAAAAGAAAATATCGCAGAGACGTCGATCACGTACATATTAATTAATTGTTTTATGATCGAGATACGGCCGTCAGTAAATAGGAAAACTGAAATTTAACAAACGCGATAATCGATCGGTGTTCTGCGAATGACACGCCGAAATTACAATGTTTGCGAACAACGTGCTCGAGAGAGCGACGTCGACATTCTGCGGTAACATCGATCGGTCAGTACACATGCACTTTCCAGACGGTTTTGCTACGAATAAAATATTTAATCGGATAGTCTACGCTACACAATAGCGTAACTTACGGAAAGGGTCAACAACCTTCATCGATTTGCATCTCTAGCTTAATCCCTCGATCGTGGAAATACGAGATGGTTTAACACGAACCGCAAATGTCTCTGTCGATTTTAATTTCGATTATCATTGGAACGAAAGCACGATTATACGTGATCGTGACAACTTTGCGAGTTAAAAAATCTGTTACACGATCATTTTGTTAGTTCTGTAATTTCTAGAGTATTTGCGCGTGTTAAATCACAAACGGTGTGATTATTACGTGTGAATAACTGCGGCGACATACCTGCACCGATGAAAGGAAAAGTTCCGCACGGCAGCATGACGCGTTTTAATGAATCGTGTGCTCCAACTGCAATTTACGCCATAGAGAACGAATCTGTGTGTTCGCCGTTAATTTGGAGCGGCACGATAATAAGACGAAATCAAACGGTGATTGCAATGAATTACTGCGAACATTTCATTAGCGTTATTAATTACAATCCATTGTATTCGCTAATGAAGTCGTTAAACACAGATTATTAGCTACGGCTTCGGCTCGTTGTATCGTTACCTCTATTACGTGCTGTATTCTATTATATTATCTTAATTCCGTGTAAAGGGAACACGCTGTTACCAGCGAACAGCGCAAGCAGATACGTCGTATGCACGTAACTTTCATTCGCGTGATCTGTCGAAACAGTAGCACCGAGAAAATTACCTATTTATTTATTTCGCGTGAATTCATAAATGAAACGAAGAACGTAACGTTGAATAAATTTTGAAACAACGCCGCCGATTCACTTGGTTGATGTTTAACTTCTTTCGTAAAAATAAGATGGAGATAAATTATACCGTTTCGTAATATTGGTAGATGAATCAGCCTGAATCTAAGTAATTTTCTACAACAAACACGCGTACGATATTATGGAAATGCGTGTACTGGATGGTAGCGCAATTTACAGACAATTTTCCTTTAACGCCCCGTTCTCGATTTCTTCTTCCGCCCCGTTTTCTCCCAATCTGCTCTGATTTCCTCTGTTTTTCTTCTTTCCGTCCAATCTCCCAACGCTCTCACTTTCCAGCCATGTCTTTTTCCTTCCCCTTCGTTTATTTCTGTTACCCGAGGCCGTAATAAGAGAACCGATTGCAGACTAGAAGAAAATTGTCTACAATTTATGATAACCTTCCGGCACAGCGTACTTACTTGGCACGGAACAAATAGGCTTTCTTTGTGGTAAAAGTCAGCTTCTTGCGTTTAAAGGATCAGACGCTGCGAAGGGAACGCTTGCCGCGCCCTTTATATTATACTTCCAAACCCGTGCACGTCTTTTTAGAACCGAAAGTCTGTGACCCAAAAGTTACCTTCTCCCGTTGAAGCTTTCTTAGGAAAATTCTTTCGAAAATTATTTAATTATAATAATTTACAATTAGGAAAATTGTTCGACCTTTTATACGTTATAATTTTCACGTTTCTCAACGTTTTTGTTCCAACGTTTTCCTTCCGCTATCCGTGTGACATTTATGAAATAAATTAACACAAAGCCGCAGCACGTTGTAGGCGCGACAATATGCAAATTGGACAAAATGCAGATAGGATGGTTCCAACGCGCGTTTCGCTTGCCCAAGCCTCTGACATTAATCAGATTGCAAGATAAAGCGGCGGTGGTTCGCGGTCGATTTTCACAATTTCGTTTTTCACGGCAAAAGGAGACCGGAATGCAGCAAAATATTGCACACGCGTTGCAACGCGAAGAGAAAGCGTCTTGTTATAGGACAATACGTAATTCTATTTCCTGTAAGAGGTGCCTGGCTGATTATATTAGATCGTAACATACGAAACAGTCGCTTGAACGCTTCGTATTCTTTCGATCTGCGTTACGTTACTCATTTCTCCAACGTATTTCGTAATAATCTAATAAATTGTAATTTTCTTCTGTATGGATCCTTTCAACGTCATTCCGCAATATTTCTACGAAAAACGCGTCAACATATTTTCAGATTCGCGAAACGAACGAAAATGAGAATTCTCGTAGGAACAGAACGCTATAATTTCTCGCTTTTGTTTCACCAATGACGCGTACAACGGTGCCAGAAACAGGAGAAAAAAATATCTGTAACAAAGCAGATTCGTGTTTGCAAACGTTTTCAGAAGTTTCGTTCTTTTTTCTCTCCTTTTTTTTTTTAGGGGGCTTTTTTATTCTTCCTTTTTTTTTTTTTTTTTTTACCAACATTCCGTACGGTTCGAGTTTATTGGAGCGAGTCAGTTTCTCTGGATTCTATCTGGTATCTAGCCGAAAAATAAATAATGCATGGGGAGTGACTGCGATTTTCGACGAGAACGAATAGAAAGCGATGAAAATCGCCACGTAACCCAATCAGATACGTTACTTAACACTTTCTAATATTTCCTAGAATTTCGTATTAAACGATTCTATGAAATTAGACTAAACTTTTAAGCTACGGTACACCCGAAGAGAGAGAGAAAAGAGTTTGCAAACGTGAAAACAGATTTTATTTGGCAAAGCTGGCAAATTCCATCTTACGATATTTGGACGAATAACAGAAACACGCTGAATATCAAAATTTCATTGTTCGCAACATTGTTTCGTGCACACTGGCTACCGCTGGATAGATTTATTTGAGAATTTGTGGTATATCATAGATTTGCCAGAATTTATAGTATCGCAGGTATTATAGAATTTATGGTATTATGGGAAGAAGGAGGAAACGAGTGGAGCTTTCGGGAAGCATCGATCGATACCGTGCATTCTATAGCACGTTTGCTTTCAACCATTAAAAAAATCGATGGATAATAATTCGTAAAATCCATAAATCGTAAATTTCGTTGAAAGGAACTTTTTTCTCGACCATCGTAAATTTTCAGTGGCATCATAGATAGTGATCGATACGCGGAGGAAAAGCACCAAAGTCGGACGCAGATTTATGACAGTACGTATCGAAAAGAAACGAAAGAAATTATGAGACAAAGTAAAAACTGCCGCAGACAGGGAGAATGTGAAACTTACCCGCTGTATGGTGACTTGGACGAAACTGTTCGAATAACGTTCGAATTAATTTTTATGGATGTGGAGGAAATTTCTAATAGTTGGACGCAAATGAAAATATCTGTGCAATTTACGACGAGAGAATGTTCGTGAACACATGTTGAACGTTGCAACACGATAAGATAAACACGAATATTGTGTAATCTTTAATAGATTCTAATGATCTGAATGTGATAGCACTTGAGATAAACTAGGTAGCCGTGACGAATTATTCAGTTACAGAGATATACTACTTCGAAAATTGGAGTGCAATTGAATTAACGTTAGATCGAGATTTATCTACTTTACGAATAACGTGAAATTAAATTATCTGGACTAAGGTACGATTTAATACTTGTTTAGCGATCAAAGCGGAACTAATTCGTAAGACGATCTTTCGTAAGAGTTTCGTAAGTGAGCCACGAAAGAAAATTCTGTTAAGACGGAAAACACAGATACAATAAAATCCTCGGAGTCCTTTGTGAAAGATTCAACGCAGCTCCGTTTACAAGAGACAGATAGAGGGAACAGCAAGAAAGAATTCACTCGTTTAATCGTAAAAGATTGTGTTGCATTTGCCGGTTTACTTCGTACAAATACAATTACATTCGTTAAAATTTAATATCTACACAAATACACTGCGTACATTTCGTAGACGCACATTGACAAGGAGATTCCAATGATTCAATCCCTTTTTCTTTTTCTATATCAAACGCAATTGTACAACCCTATGAAGTATAAGTCAAAGGAGAAACATTGTCATCCCTTACACATTTACGCATACTGTATAAAGATAATAATATATACAACCATTTTTTGAATTCAGCCTGACCAGGATTCACGGTGACATCCGTCGTGACAACGTAAAATAAAATAAAAATCGATATCACATCTTTGATTCTTTGCAGTGGATTGTTAGTTGCATTCGATGTCTGAAAACGATGCATCAAGCTGAACTAGGAAAAAAGATCTCGATTGTGTATCGATCGACTTATTGTTACCGATTAACGTATGTACAATATTTAATTCTTTGTCTCCCTTTTGAAGCACTATTGCAACTTTTTACACAAAGAAATATGGAGTTATGCTATTCCATTCTTGAAGAATAGTATTTTCACAAGTGATTCATAGTTATTTAGCTATGATCCGCGTCGACATGACAGAAATTCTAACATTCAGCTAATCTATAGCACAAGAGATTCGTCAAATTCCCTTTCTCGGAACTTTTCCCGACTTAAATCTACAGGAATAGCGTTTCCCAAACCACCTTCGCTCACAAATTAATCACTTTGTACAATCTGGATTCTAGTTCCATCCTGCAAACATTCAATAGATCCCAACACGAATGACTGTTTCCAAGAAACAATTAATTACAGTTCCATCATCGATTTATTTACAATTAGCCTGAAAACCAACATTCTATGAAACATAGTTTGGGAAACGCTGATGTACTGGCACTTGACATCTTAAGAAATAAACAAAGTGCAGTTGGTTCAATTTCGACGAGTCCTACTGTATCTTTTTCTCGTCGATGGCAAGAAATAAAGTTATTGAACTTTAACCTTCGATGACGTTTGTTGGCTATTTAAAAATTATTCATAGGCCTTTAATATACGTTTCGTCTTCCGCTTAACATCAAATATGAACACGAAGGAATCGATATTTCAGGCAGCATAGATCAATTCTTGTTGCGCATCCAGTGGCATGGTTGCGTTTAATTAATTGCTTAAAAAATCGATAGACGAGATTCGTAGCTTACGGATTACAAGTTTCGTTGCGAGAACAACTATTTGTGCATTAAACGTTACATTAAATACTAGAAGATGACCGTCTTGAACAGATGAGCTCGACGAATAATTATACAAACTGCCTCGGCTAACGCGGCTCATCGACAAATCTTCCGCGCCTAATGCATTTATATCAAAGCACGAAGATAATTTTGCAACAAAACTGTCCCCTGCGGCTTATTTGTTCTTACGTATGATCGAAGCTAAATATTTATCAAGTTACCTGTTTGAGACGAGGCACTCTGTATAATAATCGAAAGAAATAAAAAAGATATTCGAGGATGACCATAGACGATGAAAATACATCAATGGGACATTCGTTGCTCTTGTTCTTTAGCAAGAGCAAATGTTCATATACAATTATTTTCTTCGTCAACGAAGAAGAAATGCACCTTTATTTAATTAAACTAACGACCTCGTGCTTTTTTTCCTGTTATTCATCGAGGTAGTCGTAGAAATCTGATATCGATCTTCGCAAAGCGATTTTCTTCCTATCTTCTTCGTTCGTATTTTTAAAGCTTCAAAATATTTGTTCGTGAATCTTACGCTATATCGATATTTTCTGCTACTTACAACGATTAAAACGAAGAGAAATTACCCAAGAAATATACATATAAAAAAGAAGGTACTTTCAAGTTTCAATTATCGATCAAAGATCATCGATCAGAGAATTTACACGAATGATCGTTACCTATGCTTTTGGCGACAACGACGTCCGACTTCGATTAATCGAGCAAAATACACTCTTGTTAGAAAGAAAGTATACAACGACACGAATTCAGAGACGTCTCAGTCTCGAACGATTAAGAGTTCTATTCCAAGGTCAGGACTAAATCGTCTCCTTCTAATCTCATTCCCTGAGTGACGTCCAGCGTCTTGATCTTTCCAGCTTTCGGAGCTTGGACAACCATTTCCATTTTCATAGCTGATAACACGACCAAGGCTGCACCCTTCTCGACCGAATCGCCTACTTTCACCCTGATGTCGATCACGGTGCCAGGCATGGGTGCTCCGACTTGGTTCTTGTCTCCTTTCGCAGCTTTAGGGTGTACGTGAAGCTCCTGTTTAGAAGGAGAATGGTTTAGTTGAAATTTTCGATCCTGACCACGCTTTTTGGTAGTAAGAGAGTACAACGATAACATAATTCAGGACTTAAAGTGTCGAAACGCGATTAAATTCTGAAAAATGTGACGTGAAATTCACCTTAACAGCCTCCTTGTCCTTGATGAACACAGATCTGAGTTGACCGTTCATTTCGAAAAACACCTCGCGTTCTCCATTCGGCGTGAGGTCTTCGGCAATTGCCAGGGTCTTAATGGCCAAGGTTTTACCCCTCTCGATCGTCACGTCGAACTCTTCTCCGACTTTTGCTCCTGTCAAGAAGATCCTCGTCTCTAATCTGTCCACTGGCCCAAATTGCTCCCGGAAGCTTAAGTAATCGTTCGTAACTTGAGGATAGAGAGCAGCTGACATGATGTCTTTGTTCGATACGTGCGGGTATGTTTCCTTTAGTTCAGATTTCAAGGCCTCGAAATCCAATGGCGGTAAACTTGCACCAGGTCTTCCTTTTACGCGTGGCATGTCTTTTAACACCTTTGACCTGTAAATTACAGTTATAGAATACGTTCGTTAACAAGAAAAAGACAATTTCTCTAACGCGTTTGTAAAGAAGACACAGTGCAGCAAACTTTAAGTTGAACCAATCTTTCAGATTAGAAAATTAAATTAGATAAAATCATTTATAGTTTAGTCGGATAATAACTTGTTGATTTACGAAGCGAAAGGGGCGGTATATTAATTTCACGTACCTGAAAGGTTCGGGGAATCCTCCGTGAGGTTCACCAATAGCACCTTGCAGGAATTCTACAACCGATTTGGGGAAAGACAGTTCCTCAGCTTTGTTCAGCACATCGTCAGCCGAAAGTTTATTCTGAACCATAAACTGCGCCAGATCGCCAACTACTTTCGAACTGGGAGTAACTTTGATAATATCTCCGAGCAACAAATTTGCTTCTCTGTAAGCTTTCTTCACATCCTCGAAAAATTCTCCCAAACCGAGGGAATAGGCTTGGAACTGCAAGTTCGTATATTGACCGCCAGGAATCTCGTTCAGGTAGACGTCCGCGTTTCCAGACTTCATAGTGGTCGTGCACTCGAACGGAGCGTATAACGTTCTAGTCTGTTCCCAATAGGCGGAGTATTCCGAAATATCCTTGAGATCGAGCCGCGTATCCTTCGGGGTTCCTGAAATTTTTCGAATTTTTCTTCTTCGTGGCACTTGGTTTTATTCCGAACAAGAGTCACCATAGTACACTCGTATCTTACTCACCGATAAGAGAGGCGACCACGGCACCCATGGACGGTTGACTCGTCATTCCGGACATACTGTCAACGGCAACGTCAACCACGTCAGCGCCGCTTTCTGCACATGCTAACATCGACGCCACTCCAGCCCCCGCGGTGTCGTGCGTATGAACATGAATAGGAACATCGGGGTGTTTCTGTCTGATCGCGTCGATCAACATGACAGCGGCTTTCGGTTTCAGAAGGCCAGCCATATCCTTAACCGCCAACACGTGAGTACCAGCCTTTACCAACTCGTCCGCTAAGTCCGTGTAGTATTTCAGATCATACTTTTTCCTGTTTGGATCGCTTACGTCACCCGTGTACGAAATCGCTGCCTCCACGATGCCTCCCGCTTTACCAGCTGCCTCCATACCTGAAATTTCGTTTCGTTACGTACATTTCCATCAGTTTCGTTTAGCGTTTATTTCTATCGAAACACTCCTGCTATTTTATTCAGCGACAGTATACGTTAATCTCTCGAGATTCATCTTACCAAAGAAAGACGTCAATGGTTCCCTCGCTACGTGGCCAGATCCTTTTTCTCAGAATCTTCTCAAAATCTCTACCTCTACACCCGATCTAATTAAACTATCTCACGCGCCTTTTAATTATTATTGTAAACAGTCGTGCAATGACTACGAATGACTATGAATTTTCTAAACATTTGTTCGAGCACCTTGTCAAGGTCCTTATCGAACCCTCGGTCCAGTTATAGACTACGATAAAGCTACAAAGCTATCTGCCATGATATCGTTAAGAAAACGCGTTGTCGTTGACGTATAAACGGATAAATTTCCGAGATTTGTTTCCCTCGACTTACCAAGAATTAGATTCGGCAGATAATTCAATGAATCGAACACCCTGAACACATCCATTCCAGTCTGTACAGCAAGTTCGCAGAATTTATAAACAACGTTATCGGGATAATTGGTGTAACCGACAGCGTTGGCGCCTCTCAGAAGCATCTGGAAAGGAATGTTCGGTATTGCCTTCCTCATGTCTTCTAATCGTTCCCAGGGACACTCGTGGAGGAACCTAAGAGCAACGTCGAACGTGGCGCCGCCCCAATTCTCCAGGGAATAAAGATTGTTGAACTTATGGGCGACGAATGGAGAGATCGTGAGAAGATCGTGCGACCTGACACGAGTCGCCAGAAGAGACTGATGAGCATCGCGGAACGTGGTGTCCATAAGAAGTAGCCCTTTGTGCTGTCTGACTGCTTTGGCGAACGCTTCTGGGCCTTGCTCCTTGTAAATGTGACGGAAGCCTTTCGGTGGTTCCAATATGTCTGAAAATTTCAGAGAAGTTAGTCGAAGATCGAAAAATTCGGAGGAACTGTAGGAAGCTTTCACATGCGGGTTAGTAAGCTTGCGCGTGCAGTGTCCAAAAAAAAGCGTTAGAATGAGATAAAGGAGAGATTGATCGAAGAGTAAACAAAGGAAAATGTCTCTTGTAAGATTACATAATACAGGATAGACGATGTATAATTGACTCATCTCAAAGTCCCCCCTTATTTTCGAACGATGCATCATCTTTTCTTTCGCTTTAGCAATCGTTTTATGGACGCTCAAGTATGAATGCTCTTAAAAGTAAAGTTCAACAAACTAAATATAATTGAGCAGCTGGAAGGTGCTGTTTGAGAAGCGATAGCGATAGGAATATATCGAATATATGGATAGAAAAAAAATGCGATTGAGGGGAGTTCGACTTTGTATAGTGTCCATAAATGACTTGTATCCAAAAGACTGTCCTTTCTTATCTTGTTTAAAAATTGTTGACAACGAAAATCATTGAGTTTATATACTGTCCACCCTGTATAATAGTTCATGTGTGTGTGCGTATAATGACACTCTTAATTAAAGTATCTCTGACGTAAGTAATAATGTCTTCTGATGTAGATAACCCGTCTAAATGGACGAGTACACTCTTCAAATCTCTCTCATTGATTGCTCTACCTTTGTTCATAACTAAAAACCGATCTACCTCCCTTCTGCACAATTTTAAAATCCATAAAATTATTTTCGATTTAAAGCATCGCTTTAATCTGTATTTTCAGGATTTCTTTTTAAAATATATTACAAAATTCCACTACTATCCCAAATTATATTGCCAATGCTGCTTCCATTTAAATCGCAACACGTAATTGTTGCCCATAAACAGATAATTAAATAAAACGTTGAAACTAAGTAACAGGTGAATTATTAAAATGTATATTTTCGAATGATCTTATTCCAATATTTTGCAAATTATTGCAAATATATAATATGAGACATTTTGCGTTTTCCATTTTCAATTGTACTGTTGGAAAATATACATTTATAGTCACCTTAATTTTTAGATCTACATGAGCAGTTTGAAATTGAAATCATATCTGAGAAACTAAGACACGTGCAAGCTTGACGTTCAATTTCGTTTTCTTTTTTCTTATTTTTTCTTTTTTTTTTTTTTTGTGAAATATTGACCGGAAACAATATTGATGGCTTCATTTGCAAACCACTCACGTAACGAACAGCTATTTAATTTAGACAAACGTTTTTCCTCTTAACCCAACGAAACCTCTTCCAATCGTACAAACCAAATTCCAATTCCAATTCCAATATTTGTAAATTACGGATTCCAATCGTTTCTGTAATACAATCAACGCAATAAAATAAATAAAATAAGAAGCAACGAAAATGTTTCAATTTTGACAAGCAAATATCCAATTTGTCGTATCTGCCCATTCTTTAGCTCCGTTCGAAAATATCATCTCTGCCCTTCCTTAACCAACTAACCATCTAATTACCAGTTACTTAAAATACGAAACTTAAGAAGATACGATGATACATCTTAAGGCGTACCTGGTGCGTCTGGATCATTGCTCTCTTCTGCAGCTGCAAACTTAGCAAAGTCTAAAAAAAATGGTCAAACAAAAAGATAAAAGCATGCGATAAACAATTAGAAGTAATTACGAGAAATGATTAATCTCTAAAAGTAAAAGTGACGAAGAAAGTTACTGAACGATTTCCTTGAATTGCTGCAAATTAGTGCACACCAAGAAGGAAGTTTTAAATCACAAATGTTTCTGTCACATCGATCTGTCTGTCAAAAGAAAACTCTAAAGCTACGTTATATAAAAATGGAAACACCATGCCAACAAAGTATGTTATAGAAACAAGAGTTTTTCCGTGGTTTCGTGTGTTGTAAGTATATCCGTGTGAGTATATAGCCCCAATTTTGAGATACACGATAGTATAGTGCGCAACATAAACTATTTGATAGTGTAGATCACCGATCGGTCTTTAATCCAGCAGACAAGCATGAAAAAATATCGAAACAAGAAGGTTGCTTAATTGCGAATACTACGATCACTCTTAGCGACCTAATAAAAATAATAAAAATACGCTTATGTTCTTTTCACGAAATTTACCAATCGTGCAATTTTTCCATTCTATCTTCGTTTACCGCGCGTGGATTTTAACATTAAAAATTATACACTAAATGCTATTGATATTAATTAAAAGAATATATACATATATATTAGGCTGTCTTCAGACTATCAGGATCCCAACTAAAAGGATCAATATGTATCGTCAATACGATATCGTCAATATTTACTGATAAATCGCATTTTCGTTGAGAATCTTGATACAATATCAATGACGATACCATTGATCGTCCAAGGGCATCCTAATAAACAGTACTGGAGTACTCGGTTGCCTATAGTGGCAAAAGGTCAAAGAAACAACCCACATACGAAACAAACGACAAACACCCAATTATCCCCTCACACACAAAAAAGAAATAGAAAAGATTTGCTCCCTTGATTCGCCGTCCCACACCATTGAAAGCGAACTTCTTTGCGCTTTTGCTACTTTAATCGTATCCAATTACGAAATCGAAGTAAGAAGTGATCCTAACAAGGAAAACCCAAGGTGACTGATACACGTCGATTTTGATGAATGTTCGCGCGAATGTTCGTTAGATCTACCTAAGAATTTACCCGTGATTCGTCCGTTTGTTATTTATTTAGGTGTTTATAAATCGCAAACGACAAAGGAGGATCTCAAAATATGGTTGAAATAAAAGTTATACCCTGTCTTGAGACTTACAAATATTTCGTGCAAATTTATAGATCTCAAGACACTAACACAGTACTCGTTTCGACCATCTTTCGTATATTTTTCGACGTTCACGATTTACAAGCACTTACATGGAAGGACTGGCTCGGATAAAAAGGTCGACAGCACCCTTAAAGTAAGAAACGGGCGCGGTCGAATTACGGCTAAATTGTCCGATGTGGAATTATGGCTAAAAGACAGGTCTTTTAGACTTTGTTCGTCAAAATACAAAGTTTCGTTAAAATCGACGCGTATCAGTCACCGAGGTTTCCCGTGAGTGTCGCGGAAACACGTGATCGGACATCTTGTTGCCAATCAGAGCTTCGATACAATACCTAGAGCGACTTGTGGGATGTGGGGCTTTATCTCGGCTGGTTTCAGCGGCGTCGCCAACGGGGTACTTGGTCCGTTCACCAGAACAGTACCAAGATAATTTAACAGCTTTTGAGCTCGATTCTGGCTCGGTTGGAACTGGAACAACTGCGGATTCTCGTCGATGAAGTACGTGTCAACGTTTCCATTGAGGAACTTTTGGTTTTCCAGCACGTTCAGAAGGAACGGGATGTTCGTTTTCACTCCACGAACTCGGAACTCACGGAGAGCGCGATTCATCTTCGCGCAAGACGATTGCAAGTCTCCTGCGTGAGCTATTACCTGAGAACATGAACGAGATTTCAACGAGTATTTATTGTGTAGCTCCGTGCGATACGATAGAGTTTTCTGACTGCGAAAAGAGCAACAGACAGAGCAACAGGTCTGCTTTCGAATCTATCTGTTCTCGATTATAATTTGTATAGATCTTTACCTTGACGAGAAGCGAATCGTAGTAAGGCGAGATAATTGCACCAGCGAATGCGGACGCGCCATCCAACCGGATACCCATACCTTCTCCAGAACGGAATACTTCGATTCTTCCGGTATCCGGCTGGAAGTTCTTCGCGGGATCTTCCGTCGTGACACGACACTGTATCGCGAAACCTTGTGGAGCGATCTTGTCCTGAGTCATACCTAACTCGGGTAACGTGATACCCTCGGCAATACGGATTTGTGATTGCACCAAATCGATTCTAAGAGAAATAAATTCGTCTTGCTTAAATCTATGTGCGAAATTCCCGTGAAAAATTACGAATTGATCGTTAGAACTACTTTGGTAATTCTAGTCTTCTGAATGACAAATTTACCATATTTACGTAAATGCTGCAACCATATGCAAAAATATAATAGATGCTTATGCAAATGTTTTTTCCACGTGTCTTTTGCATCGATATACGTACCCGGTGATCTCTTCGGTAACGGTATGCTCAACTTGCAACCTAGCGTTGACCTCGATGAAGTAGAAATTGCCGGACTCGTCGGCCAAAAATTCCACGGTACCAGCGTTCGAGTAACCAACGTGCTTTGCCAATCTTACAGCGTGTTCTGTCATCTTAGCCCTAACCTTGGGATCTAACATTGGTGCAGGGGCGATCTCAACGACCTGAAATTTTTATCTTAATTAACAGAACGACTCGTTAGAACGCACCGGCCTTCCGACACAACAAAAACTCGCGTTTCGAACGATTTCGCGATACCGTTCCGTTCGCACGATGTTTCGCGACGTTAACGAACACGTTGATCTAGAATCGTTCGATTCTTCTCATTTCCCTTTGCATTTTTCTTTCTGTTTTGTCCTTTGAATGCCTATTCCCCGTTTTTCTCTACGTCGTCCTCGTTCTTCGTGCAATACATGGAAACTGTCGAGTACGTAAATGCCATTTAAACGTCTAACAAATCCTTGACACGAAGAAGTAGGAGAATGATTTTTATTCAATCGCCTATTGCGAAATAGTACTCGATTTATCTTCGCGTATAATTAATAATTTAACCGACGTTAACAAACACAAACAAACGTCGATAGTTGCAGAAATACAATTTTGCAACATGTAGTACTGTATCGTTCGAGTGTTCAGAAATTGTATATAGTAATTTATGTAACGTTAGAATGTAACGTAATTTTTGCTTTAACTACGTAACGACAGCTTATACAACAGTACAAACGTAATATTGCAAATCATTTTCCTTTCTCGTAACGAAATTCTATCGATACGCATTTCACGATGAACGGAACGATCGTTCGATCAATTTCTCGAAATGAAATATTTTAACAATTTATACGCCATGTTTCTGTAATTTTTAATCATTCGAAAAGTTTTTCACGAAATTCTTCAAAATTTCAATTCGATCGTTGCTACAAATAACGTGAATAAATTAGCGTGTCTAAAAATACGTGTAATATGGATCAAAGCGAATAAACGATTTTATTAGATGAATGGCCACTGTCTAGAAACGGTTAAATCTTCTTCTACTGACCTTTTGATGGCGACGTTGAACGGAACAATCACGTTCATAAAGATGAACGACATTGCCAGCTTTGTCTCCCAACAATTGCACTTCGATGTGCCTTGGCCTCTCGATGAATTTCTCAATGAACATCGCACCGTTCCCGAAAGCGGCTGCCGCCTCGGAAGAAGCTCGCTCGAACATTTCTCGAACCTCTTCCATGTGTCTCACGACTCTCATCCCTGACCAAGTACAGAAAATAGACTTTATTTCGGAGTTTAGAACTCCGACAACTGAGAGAAATTTTACACAGAATATCACCGATATTCTCGTGAAACGAAAGTATATCTCTTCTGTAGAAGTTTATGCAATTTAATGAAATCGAAAGGATATCTTTACACATTGACAGAAATTACAGGCGTTTTTATCGAATATTTGAAACTTGCAATGGAATTTAATGAAAATTGAAAGCTTTCGAATCAGAATTTCATGGAAATTAATTATCTGCGAAAAGGTATTTGCGTCGAAAACTTGAAATATTTATACCGTTTAAAAGGTTTTTGCTCTACTGTATACTTGAACTAAATTCATATAAGTATATAGTTAACGTTAAATACATTCTTACCAAAAAGGTATAATTTTCCTCGCAGATAAGAATAATGCACTTGCGTTTATACAGATAAGGTAAAAGAGTTACGTACATGTATAATACCTAATCCGTTCTACATTCGTTTCAAGTTGCACGAAATGACTCAATCTTAATTGTACTACGAACATAAATCTTCTCTCGAGGTGACGCTTTTATTGAGCGTTCGTTGTGAATGCTGCTTCGTTCATCTCCGATTCTCATTAAGTAAATAGCATTTGGAATAAAAGTACAATGAATATTCTGTTTTGACTGCTTCCAAGTTATAAAACGATTCGGGTACTTTAACGAATCGAGATTATCGTACGAGCAATTATTTTCAGAACATGTGCAATATCGCGACCATCGAAAATTTTCCAAATATTTTTTCATGTTTTCACATCAACAATTGCTCGATTCTCGTGAAAAGGGACATTATGGGAACCAGTAGTAGTCAACGAAGTGTAATTAAGTTTGCTCATAAATCATACAGAGGAGAGAAACTGATAAACTTGTTCCACCGAGTGGATTTCACAATGAGTAGTTTTCGTGACGAGTAGACGTCCGCGGGAAAGAAGATGAGAACAAAAAAAAAAGCACCGGAAACACCAGATACGAATGCATTGGACGTTGCGCGTCCAGAGCATCAGCCTACTTTATCGAAACGTCGTTTTTATTTCACGACAGAAAATAACCACGAAACAAGACGCTGTTTTCTAGCCAGGGAAAATTTCATTTGTACGTAGAAATAGCTTAAACGAACGTTTCTATCCGATAAAGCGAAGTCCGTTCGATAAAATCCTACCTCTTCCACCTCCTCCGTAAGCAGCTTTGAATATCACCGGCAGTCCATGTTTCACACAAAATTCCATTGCCTCGTCAGATGTTGTTACTGGTCCGTCTGTTCCCGGAACGATCGGCACTCCAGCCTCTATCGCAGCCTGCCTCGCAGCTACCTAATCATTTTCAAATTTTTATGATTTATGCATAACTGGATAGTGGAATCTAGGAAAGTAGAAAGCCTGGAGAGGCGGTCTGGAAAATTTCCTTGCTAACGAAACATACTGCGAAGAAGCAGTAAATCGTCCGAGGAATTTCGAAAAGGAAAAGAATGACAAACAAGACCGAAGATAGGGATACGTGGTAATAAAACAGAAACAGAGAGAAATAGATTAAATAAATAGGCAATTAGTTAACTCAGAGACGATAGTAAGGCAGATGTTGGGTCCCGCGTGCTTCTCTCGGTTTGAAATGATCACGAAGGTTAGGACGAAGCGAATGAGAGTAAGGCGTATGGTAGTTCAGTGAAGTAATAGTATAATTGTTCCTGAATTCTACAGCGGTGAGTCGATGTTTCCAGTTAGCGTAGGTTTGCAGGTGAATAAATATTCTTTGCTACGCTCTTCTGATACCATTAGACCAGGGTAGGCGTGCGCAAATCGCCAACGATTAGGGGAGAAATGATTTTAAGATGACAGAGATTCTGGGAAAGGGTCATCGCGACGTTTGCATCGCTTAAACTTAATCTGTAAATTCGTGAGTCGATGCACAACAGTAGATATGATAGGAATTGTAAACAAACTTTTCATTTCTAGGCTGATGAGGCGTAGATTAAATAAATAATAAAACTAATATAAGTACAATCGACACTGAACTAACGAATGAGTAGAAATGGCAGAGAAAAACGAGTAATAAATTAAAATACCGGGTTACCAAGGATCGTTGCAATTTTATTAATATTCCAGAGTTTGATTTTTTTAAGAAATCGTACCTTGTCACCCATTTGTTGAACGACTTTGGGGCTAGGACCGATAAATCTTATTCCAGCGTTGATCACCTCCTGCGCGAAATCCGATCGCTCCGACAGGAAACCATAACCAGGATGAATAGCGTCGACATCGTTCTCTTTCGCGATTTTCAGGATCTCCGGAATATTTAGGTAAGCTTGAACAGGTGGAAGCCCTTTTCCGATCACGTAACCCTCGTCGGCTTTTTGTCTGTGCATTTGCATTTTGTCCTGCTCCGAATAGATGGCCACGGAACGGATGCCCAGTTCGGTACATGCTCGAAACACGCGAATGGCAATTTCTCCTGCAAGAACAATAAATTTATTTTGTTACAGCGGTATTACTCCTCTCTGAAATCTTTATTTCGAATTCTCATTTCGTTCGATCTTCATTAACCCCGCTGAGGACGCACGTGCGATTAAATAGCGTGCACGTGCATCATATTCAAAATTACGAGAATACCGTCGTTTTCGTACACCGATTTATCGCACGGCCTTGTTCCGTAAAATGATGCAGCCATCGATGCAGACATTTCATCAAATGTAAGTTCTCATGGAATTTATGAACGTGCTACGAGCATAAAGGTAAAACATTTGACGTTCGAGTCGTAATTCGTAACGTATGAAACACAGTTTTCTATCGAGCCACATAGTTTAATAGGATACTTAAATATCCATAGAAGCGTATGTTAATAATTTCTCTAATACGTGTTGCCAGTAAAACAATTTGCACAAACATGAACCTAACGTTGGAATATTTATAACTTGTTAGCGCGTTTCGCATGGCCTGAAAGATGGCGAAGAAATTATTATCTAAGGAATAACGCGTACTATTTTCTTACATTTGTATGCACGTTTGCGGTAATTCTTCATTTCAAATGCGCATAAATACGTTCATCGTAAAAAACAACGATAAAACCTGATTTTGATAAGATTAGCGCAATATTGCCTGAATCGTGCAACTAGTAAGCGAATTAAATTTCCAGATATAATTATCTTTGAATACACATCGTTTTCTAATCTCGAAACTTGAATCTTTCCTACGACAAACAAAGAGTGTGATACTACGAAGAGAAATATCTCGTTTTTCAAAATATTCATTTTTCATCGCCACAAAGATACGTCATCCTATTGATTGGATATTAACGACGTTCGTTATCAAACGTAGACACAATAATGCTCGCACAGCAATCTCAGTCTCGTGATTTATATAAATACCTCTTTAGGACTCTTCTGCCAAAGAACGCGAACTAAATAGGTACACTCTCTATGTTTAAGACGAATACATGGCGACACCGGTGTCCGCTTCTCGCTCTACATCGCTTCTACAAAATTTCCTAGCATCGTTAGTTTATCGCTTACTAGAAATAATCGAAACCGATAATTGCACTGGCAGTGGAACGATATAATAAATGCGAATTGCGATAGAAGAAGAATTAAAGCAGATTGTTTAAACGGCGTCCAATATGTTAATCATTGTTAATCTCGAATTATATAAAGATAAAACGATCTTATTAATAATCCCTGTTTTGCGTTGAATTATGACATCTTTAAATGATTTATCATTAGTGGGTCAATTACGACTCGAGCTAAAGATAGACACGTGAATGGCTTGACTTCGACATTGACGTTGACAATATTTAGACGAATAGATCGGTTCTAGATATTGCGATAGCGATTTATAAAAATTCGATTATATACAAAGGAAAGGTAGCATCGTTTATTTAGTCCAAATATTTTGTATGCGTTCGATCGAATAACCGGAGAAACTTTAATAACGAGCATTGTAATCTTTAATTAGTAATAATATCTCTATTGCCTTGCAGAGTTACATAAATTTATTGAAATAACGTGGTTAAATCTTTGTTTATCCATCGCTTTCTCGCAATCAGTAGTTTCACACCCCTGAACTCTGACATCAATTTTTTAAATGTATTCGTCCCGATCTGAATCATGCTTGGAGACTCCGATTATTACGAGCTGACGCTACAAAATAAATTACAAAACTAACACCGTGTTATGAACCGCGTTATACGGCTTGAAGCTGGAACAGATGAAACTGTTAGAAACGAAAGAAGGCGAAACTCACCTCGATTGGCGACGAGGACGCTCCGGATTGGTTTGTACTTGATATCGCTAGCGAAACATCTTTTTGCAATTTTATACACTTGCAACACGTTCCTGTGTTTGGTCAGTGCGTATCTAGCGCGTGAGGACTGCATTTTTACGATGTAGAGTCGCGTGGGACACTTTCACCAAACGTAGATCAATTTACACTGTTCGATTAGAATCTCCTCTTAATCTTAAGTACCGCGTTAACTTCGTTAAATATCTCGCCTCGATATATCCTTCCAAAGGAACTTTTAACCGCAACAACGCCACTATAGCCTTTGCTGCTCTTGAATAATAAAAGAAATATTTCTCTTTCTCTCTCTTTCTCTCTCTTGCTCCACGCGGAATTTATCACTCTTTGTTATCTCTTAATCGAAACACACTGTTTCGTATATGTCGCTCCACGCGTCTCGATGTATCGTAAAAGTTCGATTGCAACGGCTGGAAGCTGCACCGGCTGGAAGCTTATCGAGAGTCCGGCGTGGAGTGATTGCCAGCTTTCTGAAACAATAGATATTAAAGTTCGCGCGTGATCAAACAAATCCTTGATATAGCGAGCGGCAGAGTTCAAAACAGTGGTTACTGACGTCATTTCGAGGTACAGTAAGTAAAATTATTATTAAATATTTCGTCGTAAATTGTTACCGATGACAGGGACACCTGGACAGTGTTTGCTTTTAACGTTAAATCATCGAGTGCTATCCCTTAATTGTTAGTCGTTCACTGTTAATCATGCGAGATTGGTTTTTTACGAACAGACTTTTCTCTGCTAGGTGTTTACTTGTCAAGGAACGATTTCATACAAGTGCAATCGATACAAAAAATAGAAAATTGATAAGAATGGTGGGGGATAAGATTAATCGGAAAGGATCAAACGTAAGAAAAGCTTGAAATTATTTTACAAACTTCACCGCACGATGTTCTGATGCACTTTGCGCGTCGATCATAACGAAACATCGTGAGTCAGACAGTTTCTTAAACCATAGGTCGATGCCAAGCAAAACGTATACAGAAAATATTTTCTACTGGAAACGATCGCTTGACTTTCGGATCGAGTACGATAATGGAACAAATGAGTTTATTATTAGAATAACATTAGACGCGTACTTTGAATCGGCGATTCTCAGCCTCGGTCGTCAACGCCGTTACACGATACTCTCCTCTCATAAATAAAGCCCGGTTAAAGTCTCCTTCTGAATGTGTGGCCTTGTTGTATGTAAACCGCCACGAGTATAACGATGAATAAATTAAAACGACGAATTCGTTCTAACCATCGAAACGACGAAACGAACACAGATTTACGATCTAGTATGTATACATTTTCAATGTTTTGCTTTTGACGAATCAATTAAGGCCGAACAACTTGGGATTTTGTTTTGGACTATTTTTAAAATCGTTACAGTGACTCTTTGATCATTCCGATGCTAAATATATTCCGTAGTAGAAGATATTTTAAAAATAGCCTAACTACGTGAATGTTTCGTGTCGAGTTAATGTTTATGAAAGAACATTATATTCTGCCTAAACCACTTGTTTCCAATCAATCAGAAAATATCGCCGTGTAATCGAACAGCGATTGAGAATTGTGTAATCGATTGTGCAATCCCTTCGACGACCTTGTCTGGATTTCCATAAATGGCAACCAGTCCCCGAGATCCGATTTCAAAGTCAGAGATCACCGATCACGACACGTCCATATTTTTTAATACCTTGACATTGTAAATGCTCCACTTATTTTGACCCAGATACTCTTGTTACGTTCGTTTAACCAAAAGTCAACGCAAAAGCTCTTAATAGGGAGACCCGACGAACGAATTAAAACACAATTTGTATGAAGATTAGAGATGCGATTGAGTCGTTTTGTTCGACGAAACAGAATGATATTTCTGCCGTAAATCTGAAACGCAAATTTTCCAGACGAGTCGGATATTCTCCGTTTCGTCTGAATTCACACACGTCAGAGAACATTTAAATTTAATACACACGTGCGAAGAAACTACGAAGCAGCATTGATTCGTTCAATTGCACGGTGAATCGTGTGCGTGAAAAGATCGCTGCATCTCTTCCTCTCGACTTTCTTCATGCTCCACCGAAATGGGGTTGTTCGCGTGATAAATGAAAAAAATATTTAAGAAGCTAAGAAGATAAACGTGAACGATGAAACGATAAAAGAAAAAATGAATCGCGTCTTACGATCCTCCCGAGAAAGAATCGATGCCAGTTGATTCTAATGCCAATTTTTATCGTTCTTTGACATCGTGCGTTTTCCAGAACGCATTTCTTGCGTAACGCGTAGACTATGAACCTCAGACGAGACAGTAATTTGCAAACGTAACGCACTCGATACATACGCATAAATTCATGCGTTCTCTGGCTAAAAAAATAATCACGAACCTATCAGTCTTAATTGGAAATAGCAAATGTAAAACGTTTCAAACTTTTTATCTGATTAATCCTTCTGCTCAGCTTTGTAAACATTTGCACAACTATTATTTACATCGAATGACTGACAACTATAATTACTTACGTTTCACGAACGATGTATAAATACTTCGAAGATATCACTTTATTTTCTATCGAATCATGGAACAACATCGAATAAAATATCAACAGATAAATTGGACATTGTCGAACATTAAAGCTAAAGCGAGTGCGTCAAATGCTGTATGTCGCTGGGCAGGACATTGTACGGACTTCAAACGCGATTCTACAAAGTTCTACGCAAATTGGTCCGGATAGACTTTATCGCGAAAAGAAATGGTTCTCTACTCAACATTTGACTCAGGTAAAAGGGTGCGTGCGCATTCAATTTTAGAAAGGATCGTCACCAACGTGTGTCGATATATGTGTGCGTGTGCGTGTGCGTAGAACATATCGTATTAGACGTAAAAACGTACCATGGTCCCTTCAGCCTTTTGCGCAGAGGGGATGCTATTGAATGTTATCCCTCATTCTCGATACTATATATGGAAGAGTGGACGAAGGAAGAAGATGGATGCTTTTGATCGTGTTTACTTTATATCGTACTTATGGAATTATATTCTACATATTCATAAGAACGTAACTGGATCGCTGATTCTATAAAAGAATGTTGACATATCGTTGATTGAGTAGGTAGGTAACATTAAAGTATAATTTTAAGCACGTATATAAGAGCCACTTCACGACAGGGAGGGAACACAGCAAAAGGAAGCAAAAGCCAAAGAAGGATAAGCGTTAGATATAAGTAAGAGATGTAAACCGAAAGTCGTCCAAAGCCAAAAGACACGGACTAAAAATAAATAAATAAAATAAATAAAATAAGAGCCGCTTCGTTCGTTGAAACAGAAAGTCTTATCTTTGAATGATATTATAATTCTTGAATTATTATGAATCATAGTTGACAATGCAGAAATAAAGTCACAAACTTCTGCCAGAATTCAACAGCGTTCTAAATAGAACAGTCTTGTAACATAATGTCTCCCCCCCCGTTCGCCAGGAAAATTAAAATAATGATTCGTGTCATTGACATGTATAAAGATGCCATATTGCCAGTGTTCAGTTTGAGGGGTTACATAAACGATCAATAAAATATTCTATACAAATAATTAATATCAAAATTTTGCCCATTTCGTAGCTATTTCGTACCTTTCTCGGCATTCTCGTTCCTATTTAGACATATATTACTTATAAATGTATGTACGTCTGTTGGTTGTATAGAAGCTGTTTAAAAAACACATTAACGTTCGATCTCTATGAATGTGCGGATCGATGAGTCGGACACGTCGTATTGCCAAGATTTACATATGCATATAGGAGATACTAAACGACAATATAAGAGCTCTTCGACCTTGCGCAAAATCAGAAGGAAATACTCAAAATAAGTCTCTTATGTAACTACCGCGGCAGCGATTTAAATTTCATTCGACAGAAACTCGTTGTCTCCGGTTTTTATGCTTTTCGCGTTCCTCTTGCTCCCCGATAGAGGCAAAGGCAGAAATGCGCCGCTTGATTTATTTAAAAGTTGGAAACCGAGAATTAGAAACAGAGATGATCGTTACCTCTTCTATTTCCCATTCGACTTAGCTTCTTCTGTCGCTATTAATGCGATGACGGAGACGTAATAAAGTAGCACAATGATGCACGTTACTAAAAGAATCCTGGGAAACTATATTTCATGCTGTACAACCGTAAGACGATTTGCGAGTCGCGTTAGATAATCTCTCGCAACGATATCTGTTTCTATTATTTTTTCTTACAATTCACGTACATCGCTATATCAATTTACTACGACGATTAAGAAATATCGAACATGTAATTTTCATAGTAATCTCTGATGATTGTAGTTTTTTTTTTTGTAGTAACAAATACGTCAAGATACAAAGAGAAAGTTGTATTATTGTACGAACGAAGCCATTCAAGCGCGTTGTTAATCGACCTTGAACGTAATATTCTGTCCAACACATTAAATTGACGCGTGTCGTAGAATAGGCTCTATCATTATTGGTTTCTCCCTTTCGAAACAGCTTCAAATTTCGCTTCAATGTCTATCCAATACTTGTACAGTAACGTATTTGCATTTTAATTTTTATCTTACGATAATCGAAGTAAAAATAAATTTCCTTCGTCGTTCGAACGAACTTTCCGTAGATAATGTAATACTATTACGTTGCTGATACCCTTACGCTATTCGTATTTACTAAATAATTCTTTGAATTGTTACAAAAACCATTGATCTGTGAACATATTTAAGAAAAAATGAAATTTATCTGGTGTTTTAAAATCTAAAGTTACTCGCGTGCACCCGTTGCCGCGATGGCTGTACACAATCTCCGTCTATGTGTTTATTGGTCAATGACCATTCAATAAGTCGTCAATTTAATATTCGTTGAACACGTCACACTGAAACTTAAGAGCCGTTTTCGTTTTACATATGGTATCTATCGCGAGAAACAGCGTTTTAAATGTTTATTTTTTAAATTCTATCAATTTTCTTCGCTACTTTATTTTTGTGTTACACATTGTGTTATTAATAACTTCCTTGAGAAGTTGTTTACGAAATATATACTTCATTTATCAAGCTTTCTAGCTCTAGGAATTTCACTCCGCTTCAGAATTTGTCGAATATGCCTCTAACGTACATCAGTGTGACTGCTTTTTTTGGAACGATCGATTAGATAACAGCGAGTAAAATCCATTCTTGAAATACCTCGAGATTAGTGTACCGCGTGCCTTCTGGAAAACAACTTCAATAAAGTTGCGCGAACAACTTCAATAAACCTACAAACTATAAAACTACTTTGTGCGTTTGTCACGCAGTTGCAAAACATCCGCTGGATAATCTACCGAACTACTGACCTTTCAACCTCGTTGCACACACGGGCTTTTTTTATTCCCAACTCTGTCAATATAGGTACTAATGTCATATGGCATATAATTAAAATAATATTTATAATTTCAAACGATCTATAGATTTTCTATTCACGTCCATTCACGTCACTCGTAATAATTTTGTTTCGCACGGTTGATCGAAATAGAATCTTTGATCAATTTTTAAATGAAAACAATTGAAACGTTCATTCGTTGATTACCGTCCGCGTCTTATAAAGCAGCAAAATTTCGAAATATTTCCATTTAATTCCCATCGTTTCCACATATTTTGATAGCGATATATGTTGTTTGCGTTACTACAGCGTTGCTATTTTTGAAACAATCTGTCGTTTATCGGTATTCGTAATATGGAAAATGTAGAGATTACAATGCGTACTTGTTTCCTTTAGATTAAAGGAGTAATTTTCCGTAAGACCGAATGAATGGTAAAAATTGTATAATTTTATCAGATATATCAAATGTATTAGCATTAAAAGTTAGGTCGAATACATGCAGGAAAGGTGTCATGTTCTAAAGAAATAGACCATAATTGACACTAATCGTGTCGCTCAGAGTATCTGGTAATCTTTGTTGTGCTGGCTAATCAAGTCAAATATACGTCCTTGTGGTTTAATCGGAAGTGAAATTTAAATGGATATCTATGCGATACACGTCGCTGTCCAAAACATTATGTCGTCAAAGTCGTTATTTGCTCAACCATATCAAATTCACTGGAAAGATCGAACGATACAAATTATTGGCAAAATATACAACTAGGATAAATTAAATATAAGTGCAAATGCTGGCAAACATCAAAGTACGAAAGTGAAAACCACATGTCGCGATTTTTTTCAAAATGAACAAAAAACAATTATCTGTTTGGTCTTCTATTCCCATACGTTGGTCTCCCTTATCTACATCGAAGACTTCTGCGTCATTGATATGACTTCTTAATTAGTCTATCCCTATTTTCCATGTTATAGGACTTCATCAAATTAAACTCGTTAAACGTTGCTAAGATTGTATTTCAACTAAACTAGTTGCGGTACGTCATTGTGTTGCGATGTGAATATCTATATATATATATATATATACTAGCGAGAAATAATGAAATAATTGCAAATATCGATCCTACAACAGCGTAATGTCAGAAACAGTTGAGCCGCGAGTCATATACAGGGTGGTTGATAACTGGTGGTACAAGCGGAAAGGGGGTGATTCTACGCGAAAAAAGAAGACGAAAATATAAAATAAAAATTTAAAAAAATTTTTTTTTAATTTTTTTAAAAATCTACAGTGAGATCCGTTATAACGGGTCGTGATAAAGTGCACGCGTACCGAGCGAAAATTCAAAGTCGATTTTCTCGAAAACAAAGCCTCGAACGAAAAATTTTGTTCTATATTTTCGACTTCTTTTTTCGCGTAGAATCACTCCCTTTCCGCTTGTACCACCAGTTACCAATCACCCTGTAGATTTACCAGACATTATTGAACAATGTTTATTATTCTGTTCCGTGCCATTTCAGAAGAAATTTTATTCTTCGATGAAGCAACGAATAGTAATAATAATAATATTATTATTAAAACACGGTGTACGATTGTTTTACAACTGGGAGATGAAACACATTGCAATATACAACACAGTACAATAGGAAGTACGATGAACTTTGCGATTGCACGAAGTGGCACACAATGTAAAACAAAGTTTAATTTCACCTATTACTGAAACTAATTCTACTGCACAAAGTGGAAATTTGCATCAGCACAGTGATTCCTTTACGAAGCGAAGGAAAATATAATGGCGAAAAGTATTACAAATTAAAAATCTGTTTGCATCGGAGAATAGCTACGTCTTTCGCATAAAAAACATTTCATAAGTAATCGAAATAAGGAGAGAAGCATGTAAATGTCCTGCGATAATGATATTACGCACATATAATATATTATAATTAAACTCAAGGTTTAACTCCAGTAATTTGAATTAATGTACTTAATTAAGGTGTTAAAGCTGAGCTACTATTTCGCAACAAAACACGTTGGTGCGTGTAACATCCAAAGTTCGTTATTTATCTTTTCCCTCCTTACAACATAAGCCGGGGCAAGATCGTGCGAGATCTCATGTATTAAAAATATAGATATACAGAATTTGGAAAAATACTGATATCGTTTGATATAATCGTACGATTAAATTTAAACTGAGTTAATTAAGACTTTGTTAAGACTGAGTTAAATTTAGACTTTGTTAGAAAACAAACAACGATTCGTACGAATCTATTCAACGAACGTTGTACACTACGATCCTTTCGTAATCGTTAGACCATAAATGTCTATGCGAATTCATAATTTATAATCATGGCTAAAAAGGTGGAAGCTAAATTCATCCTTTTCATTCGATTTTTTCACTCGTTAAATATTATGACGAATCTTATGGTTCACATTGTAACGCTTATCGTTTTTATCGCCTCGCGACTGCGTTTGTGAGTCCAACGGCGATTCGATGCTGCAAAATGATATCGATTTTTAAGATTAAAAACACTGATCCGTCAGTATTAAAAGTGGCCAGATGAAAACTAAGCAGACCGACTATACGAAAGAGTTATATTAAAGAGCGGGGTGATCGTAGCTAACGATTTCAACGTTGGTCCGAAAAAGGGGCGTCAACTGAATCGATATTTCTAGCAGGCAAGTAGGGAGGTAGGAACGTTAACCGACTGTTGAGGGAGCACGTAAACGTTCCTCCTTGAGGACTGTCTCGTTCGTTTTGGCACAGTTTGAACATCCTATACGATATATCGTCAGGATTATCTAGTTCACAGCGATATAGTGCATCATATCGGAGAAGGTAACCGTCAAATTGGACCCAGTGAAAACTTGTTTCTTCGAGAAAGAGAACGATGACTCGTGTATTGGAATTGTCGTGGATTATTCTTTGGACGTTGCTACGCAACCTTCGTGTGTATTCGGCCAGTGAATACGCGTTAATGTACGTGTGTGTTAATGTGTATATATGTTTAAAAGTACCAGAATCGTTGTTAGCTTCTTGTTGACTGAAGCTGACAGATTGTGTTGGTCAGTTATTTCGTAAAGACGACCCAAGAAGTAACGCGACTTTTACCAAACTCATAGACCTGTACATTTAAATCATCCACTAGAAGGCTCGTCGTTACCAATAACAGATTTTTTTACGATAAAGCACACAATTCGTCGACGTAATATTCGTGAAACGGTTATGGAAGATTGTACGAAAAAAAGAAAGAAAAAACGCGCTGGTCACAAGAGAATAAATAGAACGACGGACAATGCGCAAAGCGGGGAGAAGAGGAAGACTGCGGAAAATGATGCGTCTCGTTTGATTGGCGCCTGCACACGCGCTCTGTAATTACACGTGCTCTAGTCGTCGTATTCATACGCATACTGCGTCAATTAACACACTTGTGCGTATTTGTCGCACGAATTGCAGGTGTATCAGAGATGCAGCCGCGATACATCAATGTTTAACCAACGCGATTAAACGTCAGTGAATGTAATTAACGATCTTACGTTGCCAAATATACGATATAAACGTAATAAGACATGTACCGAGGGAAAATTTCAGTAAAAACGTCTCGAAGGCTACTGGGAAAAATTTTGACTCGAAAAGGAACAAACGCGTAAACTAATGAAACGCCAGGCGAAGCGTGTGTTTGTACACGCGTTATTAATCTTCTTGTATTCGCGTTGTTGGTACGTAATTGTCATTCACCGATCGATATTTGTCATTGGTCTCATTGAGAAAACAAGCAATTTGTTATCGGAGGAATGATACGTCTGATTATCTAACCGTAGTTACGCATAGGGTGAATTAACTTCTACGTAGAGACTTGAAAAATCTAAATCTTCAGCATCGATCAACGAACTGTGTGTTACGATTATCTTAAGAATTACCAAATTATCAAATTACGACTCTCGTTAAAGTGAAGTAATACAATTTGTAGTACATACCATAGGTTTTTTTCTCTAATCAAGCAACAACTATATTGCAGCCATTGATTCATTAAATAATTGCTTTCATTCATCGGCATACTTGAATGCAGAAATTCCACGGATAGATGCGATACAAGTATAAGATAAGGAAAATTGAAGATATAAAAAGATAGAAAGAGCTAGCAGTTTCTATTATTCGCTTTCATCTTCGTTGGTATGAATCAAAAACAGTTGACCTAATCATCGTGCAATATTGTTTACGTTTCAAGCGCCACTAGATATGTAACGTTACATTTTCGCTAGCTATTCACTAGCGCTTCTAATATATCAGTCGAATTCTGTAACCGATACGGGAAAAATATATGGACGGAGTGGAAAAAGGACTGCATACATGAACACATTTAAACAACATGCATTGCAAATTCTGCGCACATTGGCGTCGATATATAAATATTTATGAATTGATACTTCCGAATAGAAATTTAAAAACGTAATTTAAGGAATGATATTCGTGTGTGGACGTCAATTACAACGTCAACTCTAGTGTGGTATACCGAAGTTAACCTTATAATTGCTCTCTTTAATGTTGCAAAGAAAATATATAAAAGAATTAGAATAAATAAAACGACGTGAATGATATGTATCACAAAAAAGCACCGAGAATTTCAATTCCCGGGAAAACCCTGTAATAAATTTCGAATGACTGTATTAATTAAACTTATATTGTCATAAAAAGTTAGTTTCTCGTCTGTACAGATTAATTGCAAGATTAAAGCATTTCGATAAGCGTACGAAAACCAAATCTCTCTTCTTTAAAGGGGAGATCGTATCGCTGAAGAGTTATTCTGTACATAATATTTTCCTATATGAAGGCAAGAAATGAAGTTACGTAATAAAAAATTATTTTATCAGATCAAAGAATTGTACGCTCCCATTCACTCACGAGCAGCTTCGATCGCTTTAATTCCGTTAACTCGTAACGATACTAGTTGCCAAATTTACGATTAAAGTAGAGATAATCGCTTGCAATATTAATCTTTCAGCTCGTTGACATCGGAATTCTAATTATAAAGAGATTTTAGTTGTTCGAAGTTGTTCGTAATAATAAAAATATCTAACTATAGAAACAGAAAGGCAAGAAAAAATTGATTTTCCAAATCTGAAAGAGCATGTCCACGCTCGAGCAATCAACGCGGAATCTCGTGATCTTCGACCCTGCATCGAGACCTCGTTGATCGACCATGACGATTCACCGAATTATTACATAAACGTCCTAAACCGTCATTCGGGGTAGATCATATGGCCAGAACGTTCGTAAATGTTCGTTTCGACGACTCTTTGACGTTCGATTCTAACGAGTTTGTCACCGACGCAAGAATTACACAACACGTTATCCCTTCTTATTCTCACTGTGCATTAAAGAAAAAAAAAGAAACGCACGAAACAGAGACCCCTCGATGGTGCATTCGACGTTGGTCGATTTCGAATTGTTGCCAGGATTTGTGCATCTATGTTTACCCGAGACGGGCGTGTTGTAATCGCGGATGCGCCAATTTGAATTCGGTCGAAAGTGGTGTACGAATAAAAATGCCAAAAATGTTGGTACACGCGCGGCCAATCGGCGCATCTCGAACCACAGACTCTCGAATCGAGAGCAGCGAACCGCGGCACGATAACTCGCGTGGGTCAATTTCGTTGTTGGCGCAGACCGCGAAACTCAGCACGCACGCAAATCTCAAGCAAAGCACACACACGCGTTGTTTCGGCACTGCAATCGTGACAGCCAAGGGATTTCAGGTTTCTGGGCCAGCTTCACTCGATCATTTGCCGGCGACCATGAATTGTCAATAATTCATTGCCGCGCCGGGAAATACTGTGCACGGAAAGATCGAACGCGACGCAAACGATTGGAAGACGTAACACGGTGAAAGAGACGAAAACACGTCGAATCTCATTCAATAATTCGGTGTACTTACGGTGTTGCACGCCGGGGACAAGGTAGGCCAGACCCCGTCCGGCTGAAGTCTAAGCCGCAGTGAAATCTTGAAGCACGTCGAACTGTTCTCGCTGGTACACGCGTTCGACCTCTATGGAAATAGACAGGCGCGATTGGTATACCAACCTGCGCCTGCTCGTACCGTGATGCGCGTTTCTACGGACGACCGACGGTGTCGCCAGCTAGCGGTTACGCCGACCGAGGAATAACCTTATCACAAGTTGGACATATTGTCTGATAGTGTATCGTGCGAGTTTACTGGCTACAGAATAATATTTTTGTTTGGTGATGTGTTCTGAAACGATTCGAGTCGTTTTGAACATGTACACACAGTGAAACGAAGAGTTCGGACATGATTTGAAGCTTCTGAAAGTCTCGATGAGTGTTGAATCTTGAGGCCTCGCCGGGGCTTCGGTCTCTAAAGTTTCGATGAGTTTCGAAAGTCGCGATAGATTTTGTAAATTTTAAAAATCATGAAAGTCTTGGCGAATTTTTAAATCTCTCGAATCGTATCGAAGTTGAGATTCAAACTCTCGCCGCTACTCTTACCGAGATACTCACATTGTATCGTCGAGTGTCTGGTCTAGAAGAAACGAATAGAGTTTAGTTAGCAGCGTAGCGTATTAACAACGGCACGGCCAACCGAGTTTGATAGTATTATTAAATAGATTAATAGAAAGTTATATTTTTCGAATGTATCCTTTTTAGGGGAAAAGATCCATCTATATAGAATATAATCATACCTATTTATATATGCAATGTCTTTTTATGTTTTAATTATCCATGTGATTAATCGAAGTTATTACATTTACGTTCACATTTCGTTTCTTATTAACTTATGCTAATATAATTACATGTGTGCATATTAATTAGAGTTCACAGTCCGTTAGAACGAGTTCGTAAGAATAAGCCAGATCACGTGCCTTTCTGAACTATGTTCCACACAATTAATAAATTAAATAGTCATACCACCTGTAACCAAAATATTACCAAATCTTTCAAAATGTTGGTGAAAATATTATATTTCCGATAAATACATATAAATAATTCTCAACAGCTTCGGTTACATAATATGCGTCGCTATCTACCAAGTAAGAATTACGTCAATTACAATTTACAACGGAAGAAAAAAAATTATACCTAATTCAGCTACTTGCTTTGATAATCATTTCTCGAATACGCGTGTCATTTTGCTCACTAAAAGGTATTGCAAGTTTCTTTAGAAAACGGCATACAATATAGTACCATTTGGCAGTTTCTTATCAAGCATTCAAAAATGACACTAGTAGGTACTAATAATAATGTATCGCGTGAGTTTACGTCAAAATCGGATCTGCCAATCGCGTCACTTTTGACGAAGTCTCTTCATAGTAGTTTCCGAGTTCTTCTTACCATTAATTCTACTTCAAGTTACAAAAATTTGTGACACATTAATTTTTATATATCGTTATAACATTCAATCTTGGTGCAAACATTTATCGCGTTGCGATAAATCGTCTATCATATATCGAGATCACATGTTTAAAGTAATTCTATACTGAGACTGTAATCTCCTGTTTAGAGGAATATTACTGAAAGTATATTTGTTTACATTTAGAAATCGTTTTTTCACTCACTAAAAGATAAGCCTGTATTTACGTGTGCCAGGAATATCGTCAGAGTCCGATTGATAACGAATGATGTAGAGACACCGAAAATGTTATCAATAGGTAACCTGCATATATCTGCATATATCTAATACTGTATATATCTAGCAGAAAATTTAAGAAGGTGGGTTACCAGAGTTTTGTTGCGCAACTCAAATATTTACTGATAAACTGATATAGAGCAACGCAATTTCAAAGCTAAAGTTATCATTTAAAGTGCCACTACTTACTGACTGTAAAGAAAGATTGATATATAAAAATATTAACGTTAATATCATCGTTTGGAGAAACGTATTCGTTGTCTTCGTATGGACGCAAAATAATCTTCAAATTTTCGTTTAATTTTTATTACAATATAATTTTAACGATCACTAGTGCTGGTTTATGCAAAAATATATGCGCAATTCAATAAAATATTGATTCTTTATAGGTTATTTATGAGATAAAATCCACATATACTACGTAGTCCGGTTTGGAGATCAGTAGAATAAGGCAGGGATAGTATACCATCAGCCGGTAGGCATCTGCCTGACCTAACGTGTCTATTTCTCCTTAACATATCATACGATGCAACTGTTCAATATTCGATTTCTACGAATGATGTTGCATATCATTATGCATGTTTCTAAAAAAAAAAAAAAAAAAAAAAAACGAAGTAACGTAAGAAATAACGAATTTAAATATTCCTTCAAAATTATTACATTACAAAATTGTAAATTCTTCGTAAAACGAGAAATAAATGATTATTAACGGATAATTTAGGCTAGATAGAAAACATGAAATATAAAAGATAAGAAACAAAAATAAAAAGTCATATGATATGGAGATATCAAATTGTATAACTGCTTTAAATTCACATCGAGTCGCTGCGAAGATATTTTTTATTTTGTACATGACGTAAAAAAGAAAATATTTTCGAAAGAATAGAAAAACTGATTATCTCTTGTTTACGAGATTATATTTATACTCTAATAGTACATCCGACATTTTCGTCAGCAACAACTAATTGATTACGAAACTGAAGGAAAGAAATATCGCATGCATCGTGCACTTTATGTTTTCTGTATTATTCTTCTTCAATTATGCAGATCATTTGTTGGATTAATTAAGGAAGCATTAATCATCTGCACTCGCAAATTCCATAGAGCGAGCTTTGATATTCTTTTATACATTGTTGTTGTGAGTAGACTGGTTTGAAGTCTATAACTTTTTTTATAAAGTGTCAAAGAATTTTCATAATCTTCTGCTCTTTTATTTTTTATATAAAATAAGTTGTTGGACATGCATCATTGGATTAACGGTTAGAGGATCTTACACTTGCATACGTCCGCGTGAACAAGTTTGCTGATTTCTAGGGAACATTGAATAATTTTTAATCTTATTTTTTTACATTTTAGTCTTTAACTGTCATCCGACAATATACATTGAACCTGTGATAATAAATTTTAGTATGTTGAGTCAAATCGTTATCATTCTTTCGCAATATACGTATATCTAACATACTCATCGTGTGAATGACGTGCTGCATCGTTACATAAGCGTATCAATGGGACGGTAATTTTAATTTTATCTGTGTCGAGTCATTGACTTAATCATTGACTAAATACAGAATAGACCTGACACTATATGGGATTTATTATGGAATTTATTTATTCATTTGTATCTCACATTCTGAAATACCGATCACGAGAAAAATCAGTGTGTCTCTTACGTTTTCTAGGATTTGCTACAACAAATATGAGAATTATATTCAATTCAATCGTCGCGTCGCAAGCGATAACGAATTTGTCATCTTATGGGATATCGTCACACGTAATACTGTAATAGTACATTGGACGAGGTACAGGATGTATTGTCCTCACGGCAGCAGGAAAGTAAAGGATAACTCAAAACTGATCCGATACTCACGATTCAAAATCCCGCGCAAAATGGCCGTTACCAACGTGTTTTATTTCATATTTATTTACTGTCAGCGACTCTCCTCATTGGATGAATCGTGAATAGAAACCAATATGGCATCAAAAAGCCGCGTAAAATACACTAAAATAAACGTTACATGTTAGACAAATCTATGTGTTAATCTATGATTTTACGTATGCATAATTTTTGAAGTGATAAATTCATAACATCCATAGTATCTTAATCTACCGGGGTGGAGCCAAAGAAATGGATTTTGGATGTGCACATTCACTGCAAAGAAACGTCAATTCCTGATTCTTTCATTTAGTATTTGAAGAGTTTGCGCGTTTAAAAGGACACTTTAATCCAATTAACTCCCTAACATTTCACCCTAACGATCGTAGTTTCTCAACGGGTGAAGAAGATGGTTTATGTTCGTATTAATATATTTGATCAATCTTATTTTAAGTACTAATTTTATGAAATAAAGATAAATATAGATGTATCAATTAAATGAATGGCATAAATTATTTTTTCTATTCATTTTCTTGGTATAAACATTAGAGTAGAGGCCTGGTACAATATGTCAGAAATAAAGATTTACTATGTTATTTAAATTTATTGTTCATATAATACATCATTTTTGTAGCAAAAACATGGAATAGTCCTAAATATTTAAGGCACGTAGGTGAATTATATTGAATATAAACTTATTTCTTATTTTAATAATTTAACACTAACACCTTACACTCTCATTTCCTTTCTAGTAGAAACTGGTACAAAATTGTTAGAAATAAACTCTAAATAGTGAAATATTTGCACAGTTGGTAAGAAAAAGTCCGACATTTTGTGTGAATCAATTATCCAGGGTTTCTACTATATATTAAAGTATATATTTATTCCAAACGTAATCTGAAACCAAAAAATTTTCTCTCTGCCAAAAGTTAATTTTTACAAATAAAATTCGATAGTAGAATAAATTAAGAAATATTTCTGTTTATTAAGAAATTAATTAATTTTATGATTGGACATGATCGCTTTGTAGCGCTGTTATTTATATAATTCATCAACATATACAAAGTGAAATATAATGAACCGTCAGTTTTCTACGACGTCATATTTATAAAACAGTGATTCTGGTAAGCCTGGATTTTATCAAAATCTGTAATAAAAAATATTTTATCTTAACTGTCACTTATTCGTCGTTATGGAAAAAATATATCTAAATTCTAATATTAATTATTGCCAATAGATTTTATATTGCTCTAAATAATGAAGTAACTTTGAAAACTGTTGTTATTATTATCTTAAATTTAAATTATAGTTTATCGTAATTTAATGAAAATATACATATAAAACTATAGTTACTGGACATTTTGTAATATCAACAAGTACTTAGATTATCAAAGTAAATCATCAAAATATCAAATTATTGCTACAGATGATTTTTTAACCATGGAGCCTAGTGAAGAACAAAAATCTACATCAGAAGAGCAGAACTCAACCAAACTATTGAATATTAATCCAAGACTATATGCCGAGCCAGAAAGCCATTTGCAGAATCTTGGGTTTACTGTAAATAATGGAAAGGCTAGATTCAAATTGGATGAGGATGCACCTTTGTACTGTAAAACAGCAGTTAAAGATGTTTGTGCTGTTGATGAAGATGACACATCATTATCTTTTGTGGTGCTAGGTAAAGATTCATTGGATACTATCCAACAGTCATCGCTTGCATCTTATGTTGATATTCAACAAAAGTGTATGTCTATTGTACGTATCTGTTAATTGACTAAAATTTAATGTTCTAAATTAACTCCAGTAGACTTGTTTAAATTTTATTTTATATGTAGGATTATAATTCTATGATAGCGTCATGGGATTCAGCAGAAGTACATCAAAAGTTAAATGAGGTGTTACAAGAAAACACAAAATTAAAGGAAACATTAAAACAGAATAATATAGCTATGAAACAACAATTTAACACACTAGTGACGTGGCAAGAAGATATTATGAGAATACATCAAAATCATAAGAAAAAATTTGCAGAAACTAGAGAATTAATAAACTACCTTAAAAAAGAAAATACGGACCTAAAAATGAGACTTAGCTCTGAATTAACTAGTCATTCGGAAATGGGATACGAGGTACGTTATATCTTTTTTCTTTATACATTTGTTAATATTGCTATTCTATTGTAGTTTCTTGATGCAAGTGACAAACAAGATACAGCAAGAGAGGAAAGAGTGTCTATTCCTGAAAATCAACTTAGTGAACAAGTTTGTTGTGAATTAGACTCGATATTGAATGAAAATACAGACAAAGTAAAGATACTAAAGGAAGGTGAGACTTCAGAATCCATTGAAAAAACTGTAGAATCAGAAAAAGAAAACGCTGATAATAAACGATTTTTCGAAGAAGAAAAAATCGCACTTCAGAAAGAGAGAGAAAATCTTGAAGAAGAAAAGAAGATGCTTGACAGTCAAAAAAAGACCTTGGAATTAGAATACAAAAATTTAAACAGTGCTAAAGAACTTCTACAGCAAGAAAAAATTAGTTTACAAGAAGAACAAACATCTTTGGACCAACAAAGTCAATTATATGAAATTTATTATAAAAAGTCTTTAGAATCAGAAAAGGAAAAATTTCAAACAAAATATAACCAGCTAATTGCTGAAATTGGTGTGATGCATGAAAGTGTACAGAAAAAAAAAGCATGTATAAAAGAGCTGCAGAAAGAATTAGCACAATATGTAAGTATGATTTATTCAATAAAAATTAGAATCAAATACTTTTTTCTAACAATAAATGCAATAATAATCTTTCATTATTAATGTAGGTGGAAGATAACAGTTTGCTGCGAACACAGTTAAGACTTCATGAAGAAGATTTTGGACAGGAGAGAAAACTCAGGGAGATATTATTACAAGAGAAAAATGCGCTAAATGCAGATTTACAAAAACAAATAGAATTTAACGAGAAACTACAACAACAAATTAAATCTCTAAGTACGTGTGGAAGACCTGTAAGTTGCCAAATGTTTCTATGCTTTATAGATATATAATTTGACTTCTTGTGATATATCAGAAATTATGTTATATCTATTCAATTTCAGACAGACATTATTGAACAATTACAGCCCCCACTGTTATCATTGTCATGTCCAAACTGTAATTGTACATTCCCAAATGTACATTTACTGGAAACTCATGTTAATGATTGTTTAAGTTTAGACTAGTGCAAAATCTTAAAATACATATTTTGTTAAATATGTGTATAATTATAAAAATAGAAATATTGATAGATATAAAAATGTTTCCATTAATGTTATATTAGACAACATACATTTTATTGTAATAGAAGTTGTAAATAAGATGAAATAAAATTATTTAAATTTTAGTATTAAATATAAAGTGCATGATTTATTCCCTCCAAATTCTGACACGCTTAAATAAAAGAAAAGGATTTCCCTTATGATTTAATAACGAATTCAAGTATTTAACTATGTTAATATCGAGAATCCGTTAAAATAACATTTAGAAATATGTGTGAAAAGATATATGTACTTATTACAAAATGATACATATAGACTGAAAGCTTTTCTTTAGTGAAAAATAGAAAGTTTTTCATTTTCCTAACTAATTATTGAGATGCATAATTTGAAGAACAAATAAAACTCGCATGTGAGATTGGAATAATAAAGAGAATATATGTTTATGTATGAGTGTAAAGATTCTTGAAAACGAAAGTCACTGTTATATAAAAGTTTAAACTAACATTGGCGCACTGGAAAATTATTTCGAACTTGTATATATCATATCAGAAAAAAATACAAAAATGATTTCGTCGCTGGTATTATGAACACTGTAAGTAGCTTGTAAGCATTTTTAATAGCTCCAAATTTTAATGCAAATTATTTAAACTACATTGTATGAATATAATGATATTGTTTGGTTTCTATATTGTATCATAATTAATCTCGAATTATCAATGAGTGTATATTATAGAAGATTATATTAGACAATTTTATAGGTTTCGTTCATAAAAAAAATTCTTATGTTGGTATTAAATATTCTTTTAGTCTTCTTTTCTTAGTTTATAATGAGTTATTAACGAAGAAATTTTTACAGTAAAGTTAGAGGAAGAGTCGTAAATGGAATTATATTTTCATTTCGCATAAATTAATATCAGCGAAGATTAAAATTTGAAAGGAATTGGTAAGAACATAGCTTTCATTGCTGTTGGTAGCACTTCTATAGCGTAGTATGTTTAAACTGTTTTCCGTTGAATCACAAACGGTTAAACGAAAGATACGTTTTAATCTCGTCGGCAGCCTAAAATAAGTATAAAATAAAATAGCGATGTTGCAGAAATACAAAGCATGTAATGCTGGAAATACAGAAAAAAATCGTATTATCCGCGCTGCAAGACATAAAGAGTCGCGTAAAAGTTACAGAGCAAAGGCTTTTAATGAAAATCGCAATATATCAAACACTGCGATAAATATTCAAGATGAAAGTTTGTATTAAACTCTATTAAAATTTTATGAATAATTATTAAAAATTGTTACTATTGGTTAATTAAAATTTAATTTCAGAAGCTCAGACTGATCCTGCTGTAGAAAACCGTCTACTTAGACTTGAAAAATGGAAAGCCGAACGTGAAAAACGTAAGAAGGTTGAACAACGTACAAAAAAACGACCGTTTATAGTTGGAGTTGTTCATCATAAAATATATTCGCCAATTACAACAACTACACCAGTTAATACACTTACCACTACTTCTAAGTCTGTTCCTAAACGAGTAACAAGGGCGACAGAGAAGCGATTAATGAATAAAGCAAACGAGAAGAAAAATGCAGAAAATTCAAGTAAGAATTTAAATGTACCAAATAAAGATCAGAGAAATCAGAAAAAGGCAGTGAAATCTTTCGCCCCTGAGGGACATAAATTTAAAGCTCCATCAGGGTTGCCTAAAATGCCATTATTTGGGAAAGTAGTCGTACAAAGTATGTCACCTGCCAGACTAAGTCAACTTTTAAATTCTCCTACAAAAATGACAAGGGCTAGTATTAAAAACCATAGTACAGAGTTTATTGAAGAAAAGGATAATTTATCAGTAACTGATACAGAAGATAGTTCTGTGGAATCTATATCATTAAAATTATCAGTTAGTGATAAGGAAACATCAAGTGATAGTGAAATACATAATAATAACAGCATCACAGCAGCCTCTTCTTTAGACAATAATATGTCTACATTTATATGGTCAAGTTCTCCATGTGAACCAGCTTTTTTTTCACCTCATATAGTTTCTAGTCGTGGAAAAAGCAATGCCAGAAAAGAACAACAGTTAAGACGAGGTTTTAGTCTTACTCGTTCCTCGGACAACGATATTCCTACAAAAGATACAGTTATGAAAAATTTAAATATTTCGATTGAAGAAGAAGAACGTACTGCACAATATTTTCATTTTCTTTTGAATAAAGAAATAAATAGATTAAATGAATTATGTGAAAAATGGACAGAAATCAAAACAAAGCCTGACACTACAGATGATGGTCAGTATGAAATAAATCAAGCTATTGGGCAAACAAAATTGTTAATAAGCAAAAAGTTTGAAAGATTTCGAAGATTAGTTAATGATTGTGAAACAGGAAAGGGTGAAATGTTAGTTACATGTAAGGATTTGCAAGGATTTTGGGATATGATGTACATAGAAGTGAGAAACTGTGATGTACGATTTGAAAAATTAGAAAATCTTCGTGCGCATGCTTGGAAAGAGGAGGAATTGTTTGCTCAGAGACCAGTTGCTAAAAAAAAAGTTGTCAAAAAGAAAGTTGTATCAACGAAGCCCAGTTCTGTTAGAGCTTTCTTAGCAAAAAAGAAAATGAAGTTAAGAAATAGTGGTGATGCAAAAGAACTTAAATCTAAGTCTATTAATTCCAGCGAAAATGAAATTATATCTGTTAGAGATGATAAAAGATTAAGTTTATTGCAAAAGGTACAATCATCTGAAACACCAAAGATAGCAAAGAGTCCATTAACAATAATAAAGATAAGTCAGATGTGTAAAACTCCAAAGATTCAGTTAGATGATTCAATATCCTACATTAATTCTAATCGAACACCAGGAAAGAGTATATTGAAACAACAAAAAAATTTTAATGAAATAGAATCAACAGTAAAATCTGCAAATAAAATTAATTTTAATGATCATATAATTTTAAATGAAGTATCAATTGACGAAGAAACACAAACAAAGATGGATTTAGCTGCAGTATTATCAAAGATAGATAGCTTTGATAGTACAGAAATGAAAATTAACGCAGAAAAAAAGCTTTATTTTGATGACAGTAATTCTGACGAGGATGATTTTGATAATGAAGACAAAATTAAAAAATCTCTGGGAAGTAGAAATTCGGCAGACAGGAACATTCATAAAATACCGATTATAAGGGTAGAAAAAGCTACACCATTACAAGAAGTAAATAAACGTTTTAATACACCATTCAGGAAGATCACCAGACAAAATGCAGTGGATGAGGATGAGTCAGTGTTAGATGGAACCTTCACATTAGATAAAACTAACAAAGAAACTTCAGACGATATAGATTTAAGTACATTGAATGACAAATTAAAAAAATATTCTATAAGTAGCAACGAGGAAACAAATGACCAAACTGACAATGTAAGAATATTGAGAAATAGAATTGTTACTTCAACAGGAACACCTATGCCTAGGCGAAGATCTTCTAGAAGAGTATCTGGCAATATACAAGAAACAGAATATAAAAAAAATGAAACTCCTATGGATAGGAGAAGAAGAAAAAGTCGTTTTAAATTAAATGCTAGTAATAATGAAAAGACAAATATAGAGTTGTTGTGTTATAGTTGTAATGACATATGTCTGGATAAAAGTAGTGACAAGAGAAGATCCACAAGAAGTGTAAAATTTTCTGGTATAGGTAATTTTATACAAAGTACATAATATTTTGTCTTTAAATGCAATGTTTAAATGAACATGTTTTATTTCAGAAAAAGAGTGCAGTAATAGGACAAATAAACCAACCCAACCTTTGACTCCTCACGTTAAAAAAAGTAAACGTAAAAGTAGGAGTATGTCAATGGAAACCTCTAGTTTGGGAATAGAAGAGAAATGTAATTAAATAATTTTATTTTAGCTTTTGTTAATTTGATATTATGTATATATTTTCTTTTATAGATATATATTTGTATGTAATTATAATTCGATTTTAGCGTCCCAACGTATCAGCAGGAGATCGCAAAACAAGAAATTATAATATTCGGTATTATGAAATTTGTGTAACTGGCTCATAAAGGTACAATAAGTTTTTACGATTTCTAATTGATATTTGATATGGATTATTTTTATTGCAACTATTGCTGTTGTCCAACCTTAATGTTTTATTTTAGATATATAATAGGGGCTAAATGCATTTTAATTGCATAACATATTCTTTACAAAGAATTAAAATAATACTTGCACATGATTTAGATTGAAAATTTATGTGTATTGTATAATTTATGTACGTTAATAAAACGGAATTATCGTTAAGGTGATGTTCATGTGGATATATGCATATTTACAAAGTTGATGAAATAGATAGGCGCTATAATTGAATATCAGTGAATAATATATATATCCAATAAATATTTCTAATCACGCGTTTCGTATTTGTTCAAGTTAAATTAGATTCATGTTAATTTAGGTAATTCTGTTTAGAAAATATTCAAAAATATTTTTTATTGACCTTATCGTGATAGATTATGGTTATTTCCTTGCATGACAATATGACTTCTTGATTTATCAAAAACCACCGTCAATTTTAATCGGATCGCCAATGAAGTCATCCTGAGAGATTTTCCCTTGACTGACTATCCATTTAGGAATAAAGATTAGCCAAACGCAGATTAATTGCTTTAAGGTCATATTTTCGCTCCTCTATATCGCGCATCAGTCAGTCAAGTAACTCTTCTCGCTCTGGATTGTTAACATCACGGACGTTTTCAAGCTTTTCGTAATACCCCCAAAGTCCACCTGAATCTTCAGACGGACACATCTTTTTCCTCTTGATGCATATCGGAACATGCGACAATACCTGATCGGATAATGAATCACATGATCCCAATTAGCCCCAAGTCATATACATAATTTACTTTATCCCCTTCCGTACTAAGAAGCATTTTTAAAAAAATCCTCTGTTGATACATCGCCGTATTACAAATTCCCCTTTGCAAAAATGTGCAGATGGTAGTTTTCCCAATCCATAGCCAATTATATGACTACATGAAACTTGTCAAGAGATATTGTCTTCGGAACAATCAGCCACCGTCAAATAGGTGGTTTGCTGCCAACCAGTGTGATTTGTTAGCTAAACTCGCCGGTCTTGGTCTCATATGCCGATAAATTGTTTAAGCCGTTGTTTCTGGTCTTTGTTTAATTCAAAGACGAACTCTTCAGTCTGCCATGTGCCAGAAGTCACCAGGAACCTGAAACTGGAAAGCAATAGAATATACAATTGAATAATTTTCATCTAAAAATTTAACGTTTTATATTTTATAATTTCCATAGTTTCAATACGTTCAACGATATTTATATTTATAATTTTTAAAAGAATTTTTTAAAATGACAATCTTAATGGAGACGTGGTTTAGATTTCAATCCTCTTGCCACTAAGATGGCAAACTACTGAGGATAGGTCCTTCGGTCTCTTTATTCATTCATTTAAATCGACAGATTTTAACGATTTAAAAATGACACATTTTACAATTTTTTAATTGCAAAAATAATACGAATTTCTATGCACGAAATTTGTAAATTCATGTGCGCTACACCCCAAAGTAAAGATTTTATCGATTGTCTTCATTAAAATCTTCATTAGGTATGTTACGCTCGAACCTCGTCAAGTGTTTCTGAGAGTTATGTGCTTTGAGAACTTTTGAGAGATATTCAGTATCTTTTCCCTCATTCAGTAGCTTGAACAGCTATTGATATACTAGGCTCTGTATCAATTGAATAGCTTGGGAGGTTGTTGGTTGTTGATTTCCTAAAAATCATAAATTTTATGTACAATTAATATTTACCTATTATTACAATAATATTTATTTTATAGAATAAAACGAAGGCGGACTGGAAAATTTTTATCAGCAGATTACCGGCCCTCTATTTTTATTTCATTAATTAAATTATACGTAGAACCTGAAATCTTTACAAGTCCACTGAAATTTTATAATTATATACTTTATAATTTTCTTCTGTAAAGTGTAACGAGCATACTCTCATAAACGACGATATAGCGCCCACTTTTAGAACTTTCACCCATGCATTCACCGAAGCATTCGATGATATCTTCTTGATATAATTTATTTTCCAATTCCTAAGAAAATGACAAAAGCGGACAATGTTATGTTTACACGCACGATTGTAACAAACATAGAGATGTAAGGATAGCGTACGTGAGCAAGCTGAAAAAGCGATATAGCATTAGAAAGAGAATGCCGCACAGAGGCGCCTTGTATCTTCGTCTAATAACGCGTGCATAATCGTACGATAAATATGTTAATGTAACACCGATCAGCGAGTGGCGTCAGTGCGCATTTCCAGTTAAACAAGGACAGAAGAGTTTTCTATGCAACGTTCTCTTTTTCTATTCTCACGTAATTTCGTTATTTCTTTAATTTTACTATTTCTTTTATATTTATCCGATTCAAAATAATTTCAATTCTCCTGCTAGTTATAAAAGCATAAAACGTTTGTAAAAGTTCTGGAATTTTCCGTAAAAATCCTTGCAAGAAAGCTATCGCTTCATTTACGTAACTAATATACCTACCAAACTAGCGTTATCGTTGCAATTCACATTTTCCTAACGAATACGTCCTAATAAATAAAAAGTTAAACACACGATCATATTTTGGACATTCTCTCGTTCAGCTTGTAAAAAGTATACGAAAAGATCATTACGGAACGTTCTGTCGTATCGTCCTTATCATTATCTCTGTATCGTCTCGTTTCAAAATCTTACCTTTTCTCTATTCGTATTGTTTCGCGATTCCGATTGATGCGTTGGTCGATAGGCTGGCAAGTTCAATACCGTTTCGATTCGCGAAAACAGCGTCGAGCGATTAGAACCACAGCGGCGAGTAGAAACGCAGAAAAAAGACGGCGGGAACGAGACGAGAGCAGAGAGCAGAGGCCGATTGGGTCGTGGCGAGCTTAGTTGCGGTACGCAAGCACGCCGAAGCGGAGCGCAACTTCGGAACCGCGTACGGTGGGTGGGAGTTGCAGCCCTCGTGAGTCAAGAGAGCGAAGAGTAACCGAAAGAACAGACTTCTACTCAGTCTGTCCGCGGCCGTCCGTCAAGCAGACGTCCCCGACTCTCTTGTGCCCCTACTTCTATCGTTTCCGTCCGTCGTCTCATATCGAGTGTCTGTTTCACAGTGCCTCGAAGACCTCGTGAATGTCACATGTCGTCGATGATACGATCGTTATCACCACCGACACCCTGATCGACCATCACCGTTGCTCCATCGATCGCGAGGATCGATCTTGATCGTTGTGCACGCGCTTATGACAGTTTATCGAGTCGAACCTATCCATCGTGCATGAGAACGACTGAACGTGTGGTCAAGTGGCAAAACGTGCAAGCATGTGGTACACGAATTTTATCACGGGTCTAATAGGCCTGATTTTCATCGTCGGCTTGCCACCCTGGTGTTCAGACGCGTTTAACGTGGAGACGAAACATTATGCGGTTTATCGAAACGAGACCAGATCCATGTTTGGATTCGCTGTTTCCGTGTACCGGGATAGATATGGTCGAGGATGGTGAGTCTTTATCTTCCCTTGATTTTTGCTTATTTATGGCTTCTCTTGCACTGCAATGTGTTAAAGTTGTTGTGCAAAAATGTTATCGAGACGAAAGGTTTCTGCGTGTCTATAATTCTTATAATGCAATTTTGTTTGTTTTTTTTTTTTTTTTTTGGTACTTAAAGTTACGATAAAACACTTTCTGATGCTGCTGGCTCGAAATTCGTGCAATTCTACAAATAACTTTACTTCGATCGTGCAAGAAGGAACAGCCTACTTTGTTTACGATTGATTTTGAAGGGTATACGAGTCGTTTGCGATTGTTGAAATTTATTGTTTCCTGGATATTTGTCCAAACATAACTTAGTATGTCGAAGAATATCTTTGAAGATATTTTGAAAGTATTACGATTGTTCATTTCGAACTCGTTCAATTCCGCTGTTTCATTACGATAAATGAATAGGGGAAACTAAAATAATTATTTTTTGAATGCTAATTATCTACACTAAATAATGAAATTGCGATATAAACATCGGGATTGGTAAATGCCAAATAAGAAAGAACTAAGAAATTAGAAATAAGAACCCAACAATCTGCCTGTAAGAGACTAAAATATAAAACAATATTATTATTATTATTATCATCGTCATCATCATATAATGAAATTGTGAATTAATCATGGAATTGATCGATCTTGTGTAAAGGTGAAGTAAAATCACGAACGACTCGACACGCTACAAATCACCGACAGGTTGGATCATAGTTTTAAGTGGGCGATGTGTAATTCGATGACACATAATTCTTGGTAAAGATATGATTACACGCCGAATTTTCCTCGCATTTCGATTAAAGTTACGGAAGGTAAATAAAAATATTTATCGTATAACAAGCGTTTCACTTTCGCTATCTTTTATTACTTGCACGTCGAATCAGATTTTAAATATTTCGCTTAAAAACAAAACTCGATTAACATTTTTACCAATTATGGGCCGTTCGCCGTTTAAGACTTCTCGGTATTGTGTCAGAGTCCGAGAATTTTTTCGTCGGTAACCCGTGACCCACATAATTTCAGAAATCCGTGTATCGAACAATTCGTGGCTCTGAATCATGGTTATTAAATGTCTGCTGCATATTTTAGTTCATACGCGTCCTCAGTTTACGAAGAAGCGCAATTCCGCTGACGGAAGGAACATTAACTCGCTACGTAAGTGGTATTAACGCACCTTCTGAGTTACACTTATCGCGTAAACGTATTCGAGAAAAACGAGGCATTAAAATACGAGAAACGAGAAATTACTTTAAGTAGATGAAATATTTTTCTCGTGTTCGAACGACTTTCCGACTAACAACTTTGATAGGTATACGGGAAGATGATGGAGGATAATTTATTGGATGTATCGGCGATATTTATCGTCGCGTAAATGGAAGACACTCCCACGAATTTAGGATGATCACGCTATCCTTTTAAATCCTCGTGCCAGAATCTAAATAGCAAAGCGACTTCTGCTGTTTCGCCGCGTTCGTCGGATAATGAACCCCGCTAATGAAATATCGACTCTCGTTTGCCTACGACGTCTCTGAAAGCGTGTAATTTCTTCTGTTGCAAACACGCGACAACCATTCAGACCGTAGGATCGATCTCTTTAATCATAGGCGAATTCAGCGTATCGAATGCGCTCGTGTTTCTCCAAACGATGCGAAATAATAGCGTTGTCGTGGTTAATTTTGTATCGCAGTGTTGAATTTAAAAGCGCCATGGAATTAATTACGAAGCTTGTGTAATGCGATAGCTAGTAGAGTTGCAAAGATAGCAGTGATATTTGAGTCTTTTTAAGAAGGCAGACTTTACATTAAAGAATGTAGAATCGTTAACATATTAGTAACACAATTTCGATTCTATACTTGAAGCTTAATCTTATCTCGAGACAATAATCGCCTCTAAACGATCTGAATCTTAATATCATTAGTAATAGTACACCAAGGTATTACTCGCAACAACTGCTAATTGCTATCATTTACAGTCGATGACTCGTTGGCAAACAGATCTGCTTCATCGATTATCCCCGCGACACGACGTTCGAGGGCAGACCCTTGGATAACAGGTGCTTCTCGGTGAGCTTAGAATCGTTTCTCCTTTTATGTCCCCTTTCGAGAACAAGGCGAGTCAGTTCTCCCGTTTCATCCGGACGCTCGTAACTGTTCTCCATCTTTCGATGACGATAAACACCCATCGGTGATAAGCGTTAGGTCGTAACGTATAAAACGTTCGTTTTCTTCGATCAAAATAAATATTCATTTTCGCTTCTCATCTGTTGCCGAAATCCATACGAAAAATATCGTTCTCCTGCATTTTATAAGAACGCCAACTCGAAGAAAGTTACTATTACGATTTATAACGAAATTAGCAGGTAATTCGGTATAGGTACAATTATGAAAATAATTTCAAATTTTATTTTGAAGGATTTTCCAGAGGTACACCTGTTTCGGTAAGTAGCCAGATGAAATCGACCCATGACCACTTAACGAAGTATGCGCTTATCGCTATACGTTGTAACGTAACGTTTCATCGAAGAAGATCACGGTTTACGCTATCGTCTATACTAATATCGTATACATATTCGTTGTCGTTTCGAGTACGAGCAGTGTCTCTCGTGAGTCACGCGGCCCACGAATAAACGTTTCTGCTCCAGCTCCTCCGGCGACGATGGATATAAATAATGCCGACAGAACGAGGAAACGCGAGTAATAGCATAGGTTACGTCGGCTCTGTGCGGAAAAATGCGCGCGAAAGGTCGGCTAAGGTCCAGGCCACGTAATGTATTCGAATTCTAAAGGATGTCGAAGCTACCACGCTATCGAAGTCGATAGAGACGCCATCGACTGACTACCGGCTCGAATCTTTGCTGCGCGTGCAAATCCAATCCTCCAGCTTTCGTAAACGTGCCCATCTTCTTCGCGATCGTGTTTTCAACCTGGATGAGTTTTAAGAATGGTACCGCACGACCGTTCATTCCGATAATTGGATTGGACCGCATAATTTGACAGGTTCGAGGGATTTGCGAAAGCGAGCTGGCTTTTCCGTTCGTTGGTGTCGATCGTCGGGACAGTTTATCCGACAGACAGGTAGAATCGATGGGACCAGGGTCATCATGAGAGTCATAAATAAATTTTATTCGACGACACGATTTTTTTTTATTTTATTTATTTTATTTTTTATTTATTTTTATTTATTTTTTATTTATTTTATTTTTTATTTATTTTATTTTTTTATTTATTAGAAACGCAGATGTTTTCTACTTCTATTTTCGATAGTTTACTCGATCTAACGTTATATGTAATGGATCTATCGACATGACAGCTACGGTAAATTGGCGTTACAGATAGTTCTCTCAATCCGTCCTGTTTTCTCTCGTCAGCTACTTACACGGTTTCCCGTACATTGTTGTCTCGGAAGACAATAGACGTCGTAATATCAGAGAGGAAATAAAAGGACGGACCTGTGGACTGGCGTTCAGGATATCCAAAGCCACAGGAAGCCCGGATTACATCGTTCGTTACGAGGAACTTCGTAGGCGCTTATATTTAGGCCAGCTCGTGGAAACTTTACGAGCGTTCATCCTCGTTAATCCGGCGCGAGGCGGACGTACCAGGTTGCTACCGTACTGTCGTCGATCTGCCCTCGCGTTAATTCCCGAAATAGGATCTATATCGGAAAGCCGGCGATTTAGCCGTAATAGAGGAACGCACTCCTTCCTACATAAGCATTGCCATACTCGAGGAAAAACAAGCTGAATCATTGGCAACTTTACAATTAGTGCAGAATCTTCTGAAATTCTAGATATACGTGCGTTTGTACGCTGCTAGGTGTAGCGGTGAGGAGTACCCGACACAGGATTACATCATCATTGACATGATTCATAAAAAGAAACGCGTATTTACTAATTTGCATGAGCGCCACAACCATTTAGGAGACGAGGCGTTAAAAATTGAATTAAAAAATCGTACAGGATAGAATAGTGTAGAATAATCTGTACGAACTTGTTGGGATGCAAGTAATTACGCGTCAATCGTCATCTTCCTTTGTGCAAAATATTTTACAATTCGGTTCTAGAACTTCTATTTATCGATCGCGACGAAAAATCATCACGACACCATCGAAGTAAAGCTACCGACCCGATTCTCGATTATCAGCGCTTTCGTTCGAAGTTTCGCCTTCGAAAAAGAAAAAAAAAACAGAATTCCGTAGCAGAGATTCGAATGGCGTAGAAGATGATCGTCGCTTTCGCTCTCGATCGTTTCTCGATAGGCGAAACAGGTCTGTCACTAAACGCGGTAGCGAGCAACACGTTCGTCGGATTCAGAGCACGAGGTTGGCTGTGATACAGGATGTTAGGTCATCCGTTACGTGGGCGGCTGGTAGCTCTCGCTTTGCTCTGATTAATACAGCGTTAATCTGCTCGTTCGATCTACCGTTTCACCCAAGTCTCGCCGTTTTCTCAATGAACCTGCCATCCTCCCGTCCTCCGTCAATTGGACGGCCCTTGGTGGAATTTGGAACTGCGTTTGCCGCCCTCCCGTCGCGTTTTCATGCACGCGAGCGCGCGCTTCGAGAAGGTGCCAGCTAATCTGCGGTCGTATCGGTCCTCACGAACGGTCTACGATGTCGATCTCTAGCGTAATCTTCGTTTTATCTGTACCGAACCGAAGTATCCTTGCGGCTCTTCGAGTCGTTTCTTCGCGTACGCGTAATAGGATTATCGTAGAAGCTCAACGAAGCCATTGAATATGAAATTGTACTATACGGCTTGTTCTATATTTCGTACAGACAATCGAGAAGGGCAAGTTTGTTCACAATTTGTATGGAGGAATCTTATAAAACTTTTTACTTTTAGTTGCGATCCAGACTAGACGAACGTACTAAAAGACAGTACAGACAGTATAGAGATGTCTCGTGGATCTCTTAAGGATATCTTTTGGATGTTTTGTAGTACGTGTAGCGATCTAATTCAAGAGTAGTCTCGAAGTAAGCAAAAAATGGACGATTTCGCAACTCGTTGCGAAAGTACTATCGTTCGCGATTATGCTTTCAGCTGTTTTATTTTGTGATCGAGTTTTTGTAATTATTTTGTAATCGTATGGAAACTGAAATATTTATCAATACCGTATGAGAAATATTTAGGTTGTACGCGACGAAGGAAAGGAAGAAAAAGCGCGGTGTACGTTGAACCATTTGGAAAGCCAGGAATACGCGTTTCCCAATCTCGAGATGGTATTCGAAAACAAGCTACAACCACGCGAATCGTTGTCACACGAAACTGTTACAGCAACGGCCTAGAGGCAAACATAATGGTAATTTTAAACGTGACGAACAGGTTGTAGGTTCAGACGTAGCTCATGTATATTTTTCAACGCGATGATCCTACGAAATGCTTCCTCCGAACCAAATTATGAGTCAGCCTATCGTTGTCCGCGACTCGGTCTTGACTCACGATCTCCTTATTTACTAAAAAAAGAAGAAGGTAAGGGAGAATAAGGAAAGAAAGGGGCCAAGGCAAAAGAAAAAGGAAGAAGCAAAGTAGGAAGATAAAAGGGAGATAGAAATAAAAGATTTAAGGGAAAGGAAAACAAGAGAACGAGGAAAAAGAGGAAGACGATGAGAAAGGATTAAGGAAGAGAAAAAAAATGGAGGAAGATAGAAAAAAAAGGAAAGGAAAAGTTTCGTCGTAGCTTCGCGATTTTTCTCCTTTTTCACCCAGATTCGATTACTCGTATCGAAACCGGCGGTTCGAGCCGTGCGCTAAATATAAAAATTACATATTTCACGAACGGAGGCACGCTTCGTATTCGAACAGATGATAAAAGTTTCTGCCACAGCGTCGAGACGAGAGACTGATAAGGCTTCGCTCTCCTTCCTTTTTCTTCGTCTTCGCTGATCGAATTAATTATCCAACTCGCGGAGATACGTTATACCGACGGATGATTTCTTCGAAGCGAAACTAGTTTCCCCCTTTGTTGAATTTCTATTATACGCCGGTCAGATTTTTCGCCGAGAATTCCGGGAAGCATGTGCTCCTTATCACAGCCCGCCTCCACGTGATAAGACCTTGCCACGATTTGCAACGTGCCGGTCGTTCGAGATTCTGCCAGCGTAGAAAATTTCGTGGTATCTACGTATTTTCTCTTCCTGTTTATTTCGCTGTCGATTCTTAATATGCTCCTAATGGCTGACGTTTCCACAACGACGTTGGTAACGCGCCGTCTATAGAAATATTCTTTGACAACGAGCTGTTTGTTAACCCATTATAAAGCAAACGGTGAAATAACTTGCAAAACAAGATTACATAATGCGTAGGATGAAATAAGCAGAAGGAAGATTACAGAAAATCTGTTGCGCTTATTTTTCATCGACTTTGACCATTCTCTCGTGACGTTGCTCCGATACATTGTACGCGATCGTTTTACACGTTTTCCACGATTAAGCTCTTCGTGAAATCTTTCGTCCCGCTAACGTCCGCTGTATCTCGGTCACGTTCGTTCGAATTTGGTGCTTACGAAGCGTGTCGATGGTGGAGGAAACGAGGATTCAATTTTCCTGTTTCCGGTCGGCCAAACGAAACAAAACGAGAGTCAGAATAGATCGGCGCGCTTTCCGCTTTTGATTAATTACCGTGCAAACTATAGAATCTTTCTTTTTTCCTTCGTCCCTTGCCTTCATCTTTCTTCTCGTGGTCTTTTTAAACTGCCATTTTAACGCCAAAAGAAAGAGTTTTTCTAATACAAAAGTACAGGGGGACTGTGGACTTTGGTCTGAATTTTTCGACGCATCCGGCGCGAAACGCGCGCTCGTGCCTCGTAGCGCAATAAAAGGATGATGTACGATGATCGTGTGCGGATGAACGATCCCCGGAGTGCAATGTAAACGAAGATTTAAACGGTAGCCGCGAACGATCGTGAGCACCGTGATCTTTCAGTCGAGTTAAGTACAAGGATCCACCTAAGACAGCGCGTTATTCGTCGCTTTTTATTCTCCCATCGGTCTTCAGACTTCGTGCTGACCGCCCACCTCTGCATACCTGGCACACCTTCCAATCGATTATCGATTCGCGTCGAGCCGGCGTTGATATTGATGGATCTTGACGATCCCGACTTTTCTTTCTCTTCCTCCTTCCCTTCTCCGCTTCCATTTCTCTATTTGCTTTCTGCTTCGTGGATTTTATGGTCGTATCTCGTTGGCGTTCGAGTTTTTATTACGTCGAAAAGAAAGATTGTACGCTGTTTTTGTGTCGATGATATCGCGAAATCGACAAGGTACGATTGGTGCGAACGATCGATCGGATTACGAGACTGTTCTGCGCTGTGTAAACGAGTAGAACAGATTCTCGTAAATCGAACGCTGCAGGTACCGAAAGTCGCGAGTAATTGGTAGATCGCGAGCCATCGTTTCGCGAATTACAGGATTGTAAAAAAGTGTGAAATCACTGTAAAAGAGAACGATACTCGATAGCGCTTAATTTCTTGAAGAGTACTTCGCCAAAAGAGTGAACGTTTTAATTACTCTTAAACACACGTATTCATCGCTGTAATTAATCACGAGATGCCAACTGCGCGTGCCAACGATGCAACAATCGTTTGCAGCCAACGAACGATTCGATATCGTCGAACAGCCGTAACCGATGCGGTGAATCGACAAAATACAGAGAAAGGAAGGTGTACAAACTTCCCCGAGGAAAGGGAAGAAAAAGAGCAAAGAGCGAGAAAGAGGGGAAGAAGAGGGGAATGGAGATAATGAGGATCGCGTGAGGCACGTGCCCGAAGCTCTTGCCGTGTCATTATCCAGAAGAGAACCGACAGCCGCGGGCCTATTACCTTTACCTGGACGCATGCAAACACGTGTGCAAATGCTCTTACACACGTGAGCGACACGTTTGCACGCGGCTGCAGGGCCAGGTGGAGAAGCTGCTAGGAATAAAGGAAAAAAGAAACCTTCTTCAAATGAGTTACTGCTTTGCCTCTGGTTTCTTCTCGTCGTGCGCCATGTGCAGTCTTCAGAGCGCAACATGGAATACGAAATTTTTAACGATACGACGTATTTTCGTTATTCGTTCGTTCCGATTGCTAGCTTTTAACGTCTCGTTTAATACGAATGCGTACGGACGAGCAATTTGTTTTATTTCACATTCTCTGGCTATATCGGCGATGTTCGTGCGAACATTTAAAAATACAGAGATTGCGTATCATCTGCAGAAATATATAAAACATACGAAATAAAGTACTCGCAAGTGTAAATCGACGTGTTCGAACGACGATACGGCAAGTAATTCCGGTCACGTAAATTTGTATTTTCTTCTTTTTATTTTTGAGTTTTGAATTTTTGATAATGATTGGCGTGTGGAAGAAAAGTTTGGTGAAAGTTTGGTGGCTTTTTGTACGTAGGGCGGTACCCCGAATCATTGTTCAAGGATTGTAATAAATCTTATATCACGGAGATGGCCTTAATCTTTTTTAACGAACATCTATAATTCTTTTTTGCCGCGTATGAAAGTCCGCAAGATGAGGTTGACAATTAGAAAACACTGCTTCGCTCGTTGATTATTTCCTTCGTATTTTCGCTTCGTATAATTTTACAAGAGTAAAATTTCTACGGTACGGTAAAAAATAAAACTTGAATTAAGACTCGTTGTAGGCAAAAATTTGATACACCTGAAATTAATTACTCCTTCGCAAGTGTTTTTTCCATTACACGAATTAATCCACGAAGAAGCTACACTCGGTTTCCGTAATTAATCGTTGCCAGCTGATGTTCCGTAATTATTCTCGAAGCTACTCTGCTAAACGTGACTTAACAGATGACCGCCAGTGTGTGTTTACGCGATTTTTACGTCACGTGCGTAGCGCAGCTCGTTTCCTAGTGACGTGAGTGACGTAATGACTCGTACGTGAAAGTCATTAAGCATCGGCAACGTGAGAGTGCAATTGAAACGGCTCGTTAAGTGATTTAGAAGCGCATTTCCGACCACCTAAGAGTCGAATGGCTGTTATTAAGTCCCTCCGTTATTTATTATTGCCTTTTTTCGTAGTTCCTTATAACGAATGAATCGATCAGACCTAATCGATTAGCCAACGTGTAATTGGTAGCGTGTAAAAGTAAACACGGTTCGATTAATTTTCAGAGGTGCAATTTTTATTCGAAACAAGTTTTAACGTGGTAACGATGAAATCTGCATATACAGGCTGTTGTAAAAAAGCGAGTCTGAGACTTTGTGGCAATAATTAAAACTCGTGTTTATCACGCGACCATCGCGATCCGATCGTCGAAGGTAAATCACCAAAAGACAGGCGAACGTTGTAATTACAGCGTGGCGATTCGTCTCGAAGCACCCACGTGGATCGATGCCGCACGTGCAGACGTACGTCGCACACAGGATGCTTCGTCGCGGTTTTTATAGCAATTCGTGGATCACCGACACACGGGGTCGTCGACGTAACACGAATTGACAGCGAGTATCGCGTGTCGGTATCACGTACGGTGCTACCGAGTGATTCACGATACGGTTGAAATCACCATTGCGGCCTGTGACTGTCGACACGGGAATATCCAAGCCGTACGTGTTATGTGCTGTAAACACAGCGAATAGAATCACCGCGTAGGTGTGTCCAGAACTATTTCTATCGTCCTGCATGCCATACCGCCGTTCGAAACCTAAAACAACGAGATTATCGTCTGAATAGCTGTAATGATATATCGTTTAGCTGCATGCCGTGGGATCGATGCTGTTTCTACGAACAATAAGGAATTTTCAAACTTTCAGCGGATTAGAAGGAACGTTAGACAGCTAAATAATCTCACGCGTTAAATACGATGGATTTTGAAATGGTAGACAGGCTCTGAATGTTAGGTCCATGGCGATTAGTTTTGCACTCGGAAGGTTCGATCATATGTTTCAAAAATTTGTACGGTATATCCGATGTTCGTGGAAATTCTGGTTTTCCCGGACTTCCGTCAGTCTGTTCGAGGCCACAGCTTGTCATTGGAAATCTGCAGCATGTCGTTTCGGTCTCGTGTCTTCCGACCGTTCCGTGTCTATTCCACGAATACTACCAGTTGTTCTGTTCACCATATGGCAACGAAATGCTCGCACCTATGCGCCTTCCCGTCCAAATTGCATTGTTATTCGGCAGACTTGGCGCAACACATGTTTCCTCAGAGTGCTGCCGAGTTCCGTCAATAAGAAGAACGTGGCTCGAAGACCGGGAAAACCATTTTATGGGCGTCCGTACGATGATTTACAGTTCCTCTCTCCAACTATCCTCGTTATAATCGATTGAACGCTGCTGGATCGAGTAACTCGTTTCTGTGTTTACGCAGCTGAATTCGAAAATTTGTGTAGTCTTCCGAAACAACGTGTACGATTGCGAGGCGGACACTGGAAAGCAGGGAAATTCGAAAATTTAAAAAAATAGAAATACGAGAGAAGAGAAGTAATCAAAAGGGAGAAATGGAATTTATGAACAGTAAGGAGTAATTGGGGTGAGAAATAAATTTGAAGAACGAAATGGAAAGAGACAAAGATCAAACAAGTAAAATAAGACCATTCATATAACTATGATAGAATGTTTGAAGAGTAGGTGTTTGGATAACAAAGACCACACTGTACTGTGTAAGTCTACTAGGATTTCGTTTCCAGTTATTTTTAGACGCTCGTCCAATTTCCCGATTAACAATACGGAAGGAACGAACGAACGCTTTCTCGAGACAGACGAAGAAGCTTCTTCGAAATCAGCGATAAAATTCCATAGCAGGATTCGTTCGAATCTGATAAGCCAGATAGATAATACCATAAGAGATGTCACGTACGTACGCAATTGCTGTTGCATTGTTCATATACCGCGTATGGAAGTGGGTCGTTGCATCGTAACTGCAGATGAGACGATTCTGATTAATTCGTTCTTTTATTAATGCGATTAAGATCGACCAATTAATCTGCTCGTCCAGACCCAGTTCCCTTCGTGATTGATCTCGTTGCGTACGAGCTGCGAATGCGACTCTCTGTTCTCGATCATGTGCATTGCAGCTACTTATTTATTGCGCGACAATGCAACGCTGCAATTGTACAATTTATCGCATTCCTTCCGTCTCGCCGCCATTCCGTTCTCTTCTATTTTCGTTCTCTTTTATTTTAGCGAATTATCGTGACGATAAAATGAAAATATTCAAATAATAAATAAAATAAATTGCAATTAAAATAACATATTTTCGTTCTACCAGAATTAGAAAAGACTGCAGTACTAAAGGTACTAAAAAAACAAAAGAGGAAAATATTGTTTAGAGAATGGTACAGATCGGGCAGATTTTTCACGAAACGATAAACAATTTTTAAAGCTCGAGTAACAAAAATCTTTTCTGTTCCCAGACGAGGCTGGCTTGTTTAAAGTCTGGTTCGGAGGAACTGCGAGCGTTTACCATGCAGATATCTTTTATTAGCAACGAGGCTGATGTAATCGAGTAAACAGTTGTCTGATAAGAACAATAACAGAGGAACGTACGAATTCGCAAGACGTCTCGAACGTGACCAATGCGAACGTCGAGATTTCACGAGTTTTGCCAAGTCTGGTGTCCACGTGCACGTCTTTTGACCAGTCTTGGCTATCCGTGTCGGCTTATCTGGAAGAGTCGCTTGAACACGTACAGATTGCTGGAAACGAAAGTCGCTAAATTCCTGTTCGCTTCTCTTGGATTTTTTTAACGCTCGTTATGAAACTTTTGATCGTAAATTCATCAATATCGTACGGCGTGCACTTACAGTAAAAAACGCGATCGAAGGTCGTGAAATTCAAAGATTTCCAAGACGAAACAAATTATTTCATCCGGCTCTTTTATGTAACTTTCTCGGAATTAAATACTCACTTAATTCGCCATTGAAGGATGTTAACGTTCAACGACGTTGAAGGCTTAATTTTTGCTCGCGATAAATCTTAAGCTGTACTCGAAACTACCCGACTGAAGGGAATTTTACAAGACGAGTGCGAGTGATCGCGCTTTTATTTGTACGGATGATACGAGTGAATTGTAAATTCACGCAAGAACGACACACGGTTAATCTTGATCGCTAATCGAAGCCGCTGAATGGCCTTGAATTCATTCAAAGACAGTCATACGTTCCGCCTCGCATGCTTATACTACCGCCAGATGTAAATTACGCTCGAGGAATGTTCAATTGGATCTATAATTGCTCGTGACCGAGATAGAGTCGAAGACTTTGCTATCCTAGAAAGGAAAGCCATATTTTTTTCCTCCGTGAAATTCGATACGCGGCTAATTTCGTAAGAATTCATGATCATTGGTCGCGGGATCGGTATGGTTTGATATTTACTTTGGAATAAACGTATGGTAATTATTTATGAAAATTGTATGGTAATTAAATTTTAATCGAATCGCGAAGATTTCTCGGATTATACGGCGATTAGAAAGTTTCCAAGCAACTTTTTGCGATAAATGTGTAGTCGCGTTGGCACAATTTTACTCGAAAAAGTTTTATCGAGAATTGGACACAAAGAAGTTCGGGGTTGCAGGCTTTCGACTGTCACGTATGAAATTGTTTTTCTTGTCGTATGTCTAAAAGAACATTAAAATTCCAATTTGGCGCTGATATTTCCTGTCGAGGAATTACCACGCACCCGGAAATTTTCTCTTTGTCGGCGCTTAATTAGAATACAATCCGCGCGTGGCGATGCGTTCTGATAACTGTGCGTATTATGTATGCGCGATTAACAGGTGAATATGTAATTAGTCACCTGCCGAAATTTATTCTCTGTCGACTTTTAGGTGTTGCGTTAAATCGCACTTTTAGTAGCGTAAATTACGCAATAAATAATCAACCAATCCAACTTTAAAATTCTTAGCATTTTTCAGAAACTTCATTCGTAGTTTGGTGCAAATAAAATAATTGAAGCTTCGCCGTCGGTCCCAAGAGGCGACGTCACATGTTACTCACAGAATAACGTTCCAAACGAATTTTGAAACAGAATGAAATTCTTTTTCCTCGCGAGGATTCACCCTCTGTGGCGAACAGAAAGAGCCACCCTTCGCGTCAGCTGTTTCATAAATCAACGCTCGTACATCGACTGACCTGGTACGCTCGTGTACGTGCGATTTCGCTTCGGATGATCGAAGCTTCGCTCACAGTGAAAGTCGCGAGCGTCGGTGAGGTGGTGCTCCTTATAAAGTAGCAGAGAGCCTCGACGTCGATACGCCTTCGTTCCACTTGCGTCATCGATTGATCGCGCGTCAAGACGCGCGCGTTGCGTGTCCCTAAATTCCGGTTGCACAATGGAACTTTAGAACGATCCATGTCCGTTTGAAATCGAGCGAGAAGACTTGCGAAATCTCTCGTTGAGTTGGCATGTTTGGAAAAGTAGGCCATGGGGGTGTTCAACCCCCTCGTACTTTGCGATTCTCTTCACTGCGTTAAGTATCAGAGAAAGTATCGATCATGAACTTTCTAATAGGAATATTTTTTTCCAATTATCACAAGCATATATTTTATATCAGGTAATAATTTGTACAAGTTTCTATAGATTGTTGTTTGCCTTTTAATCCATCGAAAATATCGATTCGTACTGACGCTTTACGAGATCTCAATTAATAAGATCAATTCGTGGAATTGTCAGTGTTATAAATATCCAATACGTAGCGCGAATGACATTATAATTAATTCCATCGTTGAGCGTGTCGTGTTTCATTGCACGACCGTTTTATTCGAGTTCATTAGAATCTCGACGAGATATTCGTACTAGCCTGCGGAAGAAATTTCGCAACAATTCGACACAGCTGTTTTAACGGAATTTCGTTCTGTTCAGCGATAATGCAGCCGAGTTGCATGTACATATCGTGCGGAAGGCGTCTTCTACCTGGTTTTAAATTTCCTAGCACGCACATGCTCATTACCATATGTACGTTCCACGGGAACATCTCGAGTTCGCTGAACTCTACACCTTAATCGAGCATTCATTCCAAAAATCGGGTATGTTCTCACTTCCAGCTGTCTTCTATCTCTTCAGCGATAAATACCGCGGTCACTACGCTACACTACACTCGCTTAGTACGATAGACGGTTCTTCGCGAACAACTTTTAGCGGATGATCTATAATTTCTGCTTGATCTACGTATATCTAAAACTTTCTATCACGTTTCCCAAAATAACGATAAGAATTGTTATCGGAGATATAGGTTGAAATTTCTATGTAACAAATTATTCGTTGGTAGTTAATTTTTAAAGAAGGATCATCCAGTCCGAAAAATATTGAAAGAAACCGAGATAAAGGAAATTACCTTTCAATTATCCTTTTAAAAAAATGACAAGCCTAACTGATTGTGAGTGAAATTCATCATAAGAGAGGATATCAGATTTTACGTGACGTGTCGGATGCTTTTCATGGGCGTATAGAAGGCACTTCCCTTTGTAGGGACTTAAAGTGTTACGTGATTTCCGGCTTGAAATACTAAGGTTGCATTACAATCGTCATTCTTTATGCGCATACAGGGATTTCTGTTTGATTATGACAGTTGTGACGGAAGGAAGTCGGTGAATTAAATGTTCCTTTCTCTACGATTTAACGTATATTCGGATGCAGATATTCAACATTGCTGCAGCTGAAGGCTAGATCGAACGAAGTTTTTCCGTTGGAAAAAGACATAATTACTCGAACCATTGTCAAAATTCAGATCTTTCTCCTACAGATTTCTTGTACCACTCAATTTATTTTAATCCAGAGATATCGCTATCGTCGGATCGAACTTTGGCGGACATGCGATTAAACGAAACAAGTATCGATTATCTATCGTGCTTGTTCTGCAACCTTGAGTCTATGCGGAGGCTGTAAAACTTCCATTGTTTCACGCGACACCCACGCATAGCGTTGAAATGCAGTAGAATCTTTGTTATTCGAATTGTCATCGTTCGGATGCTTTGCTCTTTCAGACTAGATCTTCTTCAACCTCGGCATACCGACCGTGTGCTGTCTATGACGATCGAAACTCGACATTCCCTTAAATTAAAGACCATAAAATTCGAATTAAGCATCTTAGAGAGCTACCAATCGCATTCACCTCGTTGTCGTCCCTAAATCACGAATAAGACCATCCGTCTCAGCCCCATAAATCAGCAGCAAGCGTATTTTATACACAGGGGAGGTCTTTTTTTCGCGCATGGGCGCAATGAGCGTGCACGAACGCTTCAATGGGCCAATAAATAAATCCATCGTTGCTGGACGAAGAGGTATCGCCGGGACAGGTTGTGGCCTTTTGCGCCAACGGACAACGACGGTGGCGTAAAAATAGCGGCGCGTATCGCACGGAAAAATCGCGGCCGTGCATGAATTAGAGAGCCGGGCGAACATCGGCGTCCCTTTGGCGTCGCGGCACGCGAGGCCGTCGTATTGACTTATATCGCGACGCGACAGACGCGCATTTGTAATCGCCGTATTTGGCAAAATCGGACGGCTCCATTCGCGGCAACGAGACCCATCTGTCCCGCGCAATCTCCGGCTTTGATCGCTGAAAACGCGGCGAATCGGCGACAAATTTATACGCGCCGCGAGATGCGTGAGAAACATCGCCGGGGAAAGCGGGAGGATCATGAGAGAAATACGGAACCGTGTTCTTGCGAAATCTCGCTTAGACAGACTTCAGTTACTTTCGCGATTTCAGAGATTAGGAAACTGTCGGATATAAACGTCGAATTGGCTGAAAAGTTCGCAGTATTTATGGTGAAAATGGAACTACGTGCCTCCACCAATTGAATTCGCATTTTACGCTAAATCCACTCCATTCGCAAATTTCCAAATTTCCAGATTTCTACATCGACGCTTTTGAAGTTTCTTACATAATCTACTTGTAGCCGTTCTACGAGGAATTTCGTCACGAATCACGGATAGATACGACTGGAATAAATAATCGGAAAGCACGATTACGCTGGCTTTTAAACAAGATCGACACCGGGGACTAGTTTTCTCGTAATTTGTTAGAAGTTTCTTGCCAGATCGTTGCCTCGATCTCTTGATTGATTTATTTATCGATTCGTTGATGTAGTCATAGATGTTGATTGCCAGCAGGCATCGAGTGTTTTCATAGGGTACGCGTTCACTGTTGATTTATTCAACCAGTCGACTTCACGGAGAAAAGACCGCCGTGTGCCCCCGTTCCTTTTTGCTGGTCGTAATTGAAATTCCGATCGAATTAAGTGCTCTGTGGCGATATGATGTTATTGAGTCGTTTGCAGCTTCACGCTCGTTAGGATCGGTATGTCAGCAGCTACTGTGTTATTTTAGCGTCGTCCGTGCGTTTGGATCTTCGTACTGTCCTCTCTATTCTTTTCTCGTAGACAAGGTAACGTTGCTACGACGATATCTTCACGATATATTTTCTACACGGAATCTCATAGGAGTTTTCCGATCGTTACAGATATACAGGAAAATAAAACTGAAGATTAAAGCGTATTTCGAACAACAAAATTCTACTTAAATTAAATTCACGAGCCAAGTGCACTCGCGAATCGTTTTTCGAGCTAATTTAGAAGATGCTAAATCACTGCACCTGCGCGTTTGTCGGTGCAGCTGCAGGCTTTCATTAGCACGTAGTGAGGCCTCAGCATCCAATAAATCCGAGACGATCGAACATATTGCACACGCATCCGCACGTGTTTTTCAATCACCAGAAATTTGAGAAATGGGTTTGCAATCTTCCTTGAAACTGTACCGTAAAAATCGTTGAAAATCGTCCAGTTTGAAACATGGAGCGCAGCTGTCTGTATCAGCGCGTCCATCCATGTACATGGACATATGGCAAATTATACCGATTGCCGAACTAAGATCGTACAAGGTGTTCGTGCAACAGAAGTCTATAACTCGCAACTTGTAACTTGTCAATTATACCGTTGTCCACTTATGCGATACTTTCAGCCGCACCCTGTATAAAATCTTTAGGAAACAAGAAGCTGTATCCAGACGTGAAACCTGTACCGAACGATCTGAAATAGCGATCCGAGGTTTGTAACCTGTCATTTTTATCGTCAGCCGTATAAAGACTGGATCCAGCGGGGATCGAATAAAAAAGAATCTAAATTGTTCTCCAAACTGGATCGACATTGTATAAATCAACGCGTTTCAACTTTCCCTCGATGTCAGGTTGCTTGTCCTCGCTTAACCTGTCGCTTGCTACGAACCATCTTTACCGCCTACTGTCACGACTATCCGCGAGATTGACACACCTGAATGTTCTATCGTCGAATCCTGTTCGTGACGACTGATAACGGTACTAGCATTTAACGGGCAAAGGGGAAATAAATATTGCAGAGGCAAGCGAATATTAAATTAAGAGAAGCGAGCAAGCCAAGCGAGACACTATGGTAATAAAAATAAAACATACAAACTTCAAAAATCAGGAAAAGTGGTGGACAAATATGCTAAAAAGAAGAAAATAATTTTCTTAATCAGGTATTATTAAGTAATTGAACGTAATATACCGGGGAACCTGTATATGTTAAGTACACTCGGCAATCACGTAGGGTATCGATCGACAAATGAACTCGTATTTGCTAAAAATAAAAACCTTCGGATAGGCCGACGAACAGAAAAGTAAGCTGAATAATAGCCGTTAATACGGACGAGAGGGAATTATACAATTTCTTGGTGATCGATAGATTTTCTGACGAGCAATTCTAGCTGTGAATTTGAAAACTTTGTGCGAGAAGTTGCGCGGTTGTGATCGAATCATTGCTAGAATCGCTAGAAGCTACACGGATAAATGTAAATTATTAAATTATCTTTGCAGAGAAAAAAGGCGAAAAGGTCGACGATAGCGAGAGAAAAGAAGGATTTCTAAACGTTTGTATTCGCGGTATCCTGTGCGACCGGTTCGCCCCTGCATTCCTGTTCTGGTGCATGCGTCACATATTGGTGACTGCAGTTCCTCACGATTGCAGAAAAAAATAGAGTGGGCGAGCTTAAGTCCTCGTCAGGTTCGACCCACGGTTGCTATTAACGCGGCGTGTCCGCGAATCCATTGGACATCGAGGTCGTAAATGGATCGAATTTCGTCGGATAACAACTCGGATGCAACAACCCTCCGCGATGAAAATGATTTTCCATTTGCTCATCGCAGCGGATCAAACGCATCAAATTTCACGATTACGTCGTAGAATAATTTCGTTTGCTGGGAAGTAGAACGATTGGTTCGGATAAGAGGAACCGTGAAAGCTGGAAATCTTCGTCAGAGGATTCAACGCGTTAATTGATTCGTCCCTGTTCATTGCTGGTCACCGTTTGTTCTTATCAAAACGACACATGGCAATTCCGGCTGCGAGTTGCGTAGACTTGCGAATCACTTGCATAACTCGCATAATCGTCGCTCCAGCCGTTGTTAACGCGCCTCTGCACGCGTATGCGAGTTTTACCTACACTCTGACTGCAGCCTAGGAGCTGGAGTATGCCAAGGTTGCCCTGTAAACGGTGGCATTTTTACGCCTCGAACGGAGACGACGATGATCTTCCCGACAAAAGAGTCTCAGTTCCTTTTAAAAGCGCCTCTTCGGAAGTTCGAACGCAGCTTCTTTTCATCCATAGAAACGGAACAAATGTTTCTAGGTCGGTGTTTAACGATAAAATACTTTGCACTTTTGTGGACTCGAAAGGATTCCGTTTCATTGTTCGCATGCAAGATAATAATTTATTCGAGGAAGCTTTCTAGATCGCGTTATTTTTACACAGAGATAATTATTAACGTGGCGAGAGAGAAATTTACGATATTGCTTTTGCTCATAGTAAAGAACCGAGTCTTTATCCTAAAGTGAAATTCAACGAAACGAACGATTTCTCCGTCAGTTTCATCCATTGTTCGACGATAAAACGCTACGCATCATTTATCAGCCTGCGGCAATAAGACTACATATTCGAAAGTCATTTTTCTTTATCAGAAGTGCTTTATGCTTGGTGAGTTGAGACGATTCTCTTCAAATTTAATATCAAATACGTAACTTCTATTTAATTGCTGCTTCGTATTTTCGACTTCACAGATTATCGTTAAATTTTATCGAACGAGAAACTAAACACGCGAATATTATCTGATATCCTGCCTTTTGTTAATTTTATTTCTTCCTATAATAATCTTCATCGCGATAAAATTTAATTGTTGCACAATTACGCGCAGAGTAAAGAAATTTTTATTCGGAAAAGTTCAAGGCAAGCCAGGATGTAAGAGCAAGGCTGCTTTAGAAATCGCGTTGTTTGTTCACTCAGCAATTTGCTTCTCTTACGTGTATCTCAACGATATCGATTATTTATAGAAGATAAGTTTTCGAAGAAGATAAGTATTTGACGTTGTAAAATTCATCTGTATGCAGGTGATATTAATCACGTGGTATTATAGGTCATGGTAATTTTAAGTACAACCCCAAGACCGACACACCCTTTCAGGGTAATTATACGATCTATTACCTCGGCTAGCAATCTTCATATTGTGTGCACACGCCTACGTCCAGACGTAAAGATTCGATGATAACGCGCGATGATTGTACTCTGCCACGAAGCGCCGGAAATTACGTGTTTTTGATAATGTTTTTAACGAGGTAACGTGGAATGTTTAAATTAAAAATATACTTATTAGAAGAGAGGAAAATATTTAATAAAGCACTACGTGTGATTAAATAAAAATCAGGAATTATTCGCATTGCCGTATTTCATTAATTTTTAAAAAAATTTTCCGATATCGTGAATGAAAAATGTCGAACGAGTTAACAAGAGAAGATATTTCGTGCAATGTTTAAACGGTAAATTCCTCGAGTACAAGGAACGATGATAACCATCATTGTATGATTTCTCGAGATTATCGTGCTACTGTTAACGAGACAGTGAAATGATTACGATGCTCTTCGATTTACGAATTACAAATTCGTAAGACAGAAGTTCTCGAAATATTAAAAGCTTGTCAAATATTTCACGATGATTTACGTTTATCGTATTTTAATTTTTTGCTCCGATAATTTCAATGATAATCTAGAACCGGAGAGCCATTCATTAGAAAAGTGGAGTAGTCGTTAAATTCTAAGCCAACAAATACAATGGGTAGTTTAGAGCACAAGATGATGATCGTTAAAATAATTGAACATCTATAGACGATAATTGTCCTCGTTAATTTTAGAACCAAACGGTTACCTACTCAAGAGGAGAATAGCGCGATCATTCGTTAACGTTAACTTTTGACGTTATATTCCAATGAATATTTATTGTCAGAAATATTTCATATGTATCGGTTCCAAACGCTATCGTTTAAATATCGATACGCCACTATTGAAGATTAAAGAAAATAACAAATTACGATTTAATCGTCGTTCGACAATTACTATTTCATCAACTCTGACTCGATAAAGAGCTAATTGATTTCGATAAACATTTTACCTACGTGTTCACTTCGACATTCTACGATAGAACTAGCACTCAGCAACAATGTGTTCCGCGAAACCGATAAAAATTGCGGTGGCAAGTGTGTTACCTGGTTTAATAACTCGTCTGTTGGTCGGATCAGTTACTGACTTCTTGCGCCACTGTTCAAAATAGCTCGTGACCACTGACCTCGATCTCGGAAATACGTTCGCATCATCGTCTTTCCTCGACGATAATGAATATCGAACGATGACCAGCTAACATTAACCATCGCACTAATGACGCAACGCCTTCGTTTCGGCTGCGTTTTATTAACAACGTACGATTTTCATTCTCTCGAGTCCGAGTTTAAGGATTTCACGGCTGATTCGATACGTTTCCTTTTTCGCAGGGCGATCGTGGGTGCACCGGAGGCCGAAACTCCTCAAGTTGGCGTTCACAGAGGCGGCGCCGTTTACAAATGCGACATCGCTGCCGATGACCGATGCACGCTGATCCATTTCGACAGCAAAGGTAAGAAGAATTAATTTATTATTTTTTACTTTGACTTGCTTTCTTTTTTGAAAAATATACCCGATATTTCGTATAACCGTAAAAACGACGATACATTTAGGTTTATGGGTTTACAAAGTGTCGTACGTGATTAGAAATCTTATCATACTGGCATTATTTTGCGCAGCATGAGCAATTTAATGTTTGACTTGGTGATAACGCGTTGCGTTCTTCCATGTCGATTCTCATGCAAATGTGATATTAATAACACGTTGTATTTTTTATCGCGAAACCGTTCAATTAAATAAATTATTCGAGCTATTCAAACTACTCCGTTCATTTCGAAATTTGGCGCTGTCGTGATACCTAGTACGTTCTAATTACCTAGTACGTTCTAATTACCAAATATTACCATGCTATCACACTCCTAACGAGATTTGATTTATAGCGGTGTTTAAGGAAAATGATCCTGTAAAGTATACTTGCGGTTTGCGAAGGATCAAAGAGAGATACCTAAACAAAGAACTTTGTACGGATCTCGAAAAGACTATCGCACGTACCATCGCTTATCGCAGGGTAGCATCTTAGCTGGAAGCACGATCGATTAACCAATTTTCAGATTAGCATAGTCCGGAGAAGAATGTTCGAACGGTTGAATTTCAGAAGGATCTTGGAAAAATGCAATCGTCTATCGTAGGATGGTTTATCGCGTGCCGGAAGCATGGTCGGATTAACTCTCGTAGTTTGTTTCGCAGCTCAATCCGATATCTGTTTTCCGGTTCTTTCTTCCACTTGCACTCTCGTACCCGCCGTGAGGCATTGAAAGGTAACCTCAACGGGAACATTGTTGCTAACGAGGGCTCGTATCTCGTGTTCCACTAGCTGTTCACAGTCGCTGACCCACATTCTGGCTTTCCACCCGCTTACAAAGCCCTCGAGGAGCTTCGTAATCTCGGCAACCGGCAAGTAACCGGCTGACTGGTTGTAGAGCAGCGTTCTATTCTCGGCGACTTTCCACCCACCCTGTCGTTGACCCTTCCACCGCTTCGACTGTTTATCGCTTCTAACCGTATCGATTTCGAACGTTTCCTCGATCCTTTTTCTCAAAGCAACTACGAGCCGACGAAATCGCATCGCGACTAGACCGTTGTACAGAGAGGATTTTGTCAGTCGAACGACAAATCCTATTGCCGAGGAAACGACAGGTGATTCCACGATCTTTTGATTTGTTCAGAATTTTTGTTGCGAGACTTTCGTAATAACGCAAGGTACTAAAGAGTCGGATTTCGTTGTACGATATAAGCGAACATCCGTTAGAAAGTACATCTAAGACGAAAAATTGGTCGTGCAGAGACGAAAGGAAATCCAAGTGAATTCTATCCCTTCGCCTGGTATCGTCTTTCTCTCGCAAATCAGCGGACCAACTACAAGAACCATGTCTGCGCAAATATCTACATACCGCACGTAGCTACACTCTGCCTATCGAAACTCAAATTTACCGAATGCATCTTATCGCCGTGTCTTATCTGACAAAGAAAGAAAATCTCGAACTAGAAGAGCGGACCGTTTCATTAAATATTTTCACACCAGAGTCGTATCTTGTCCCTTAATCAAGGAAGCGATCGTCCATCATCGTCGTCGTCGTCGTCGTCGTTATCTCTACGATCGAAAAAAGGATTTCATAACGGAAGAAAAAAAGAAGAAGAGCGTCGTAATGACTCAATTGCGAGTCGAACAAGTTGCAACGTAAAAATAAAACGAGTGAAAACCGAAGGAAGCCACGAGCGTGCATAAATTTCCATCTCTCAGCCTCAGCCAGCCATTCGAATTAATAATGACGAAGCGCGCGCGCGTTCTCCCGCGATACGATCTTCCGTTTCAGCGGAGAATGTCGGAGCGAGAGTCGACGTTAATGCCCGCGATGCAAATTAGCGGAATATCATGCTGCCGCGAATTAGACGTGCTTACACACCTCGTAACGATCGTATCTCGTGAATCGTGCACGATTCCGGACCCGTAATTTGCCGGCGCGAAAGTAATTGACTGTTCGAAAGCAATCGGCAGGAAATCACCGGTGCCGATTCTCTCTTATCTCGACGAGGTTCGGTTGAATCGATCGCGTACGAACAAGATCGAGATAAAATAGCGATTCAGGCGCGTTGCATTTTCTTTCGGATTTATTTTTATGGATTTTTCGTTACGATGCGATTATATGGGTATTTTTGCGAGAGAAGATTGCTGGAATATTGTCTGTCGTTTGTTCGACGCCTTGGTAATAGATTCTCTGAGATTACTCGTTGCATTAGCAAGAGACCTCTTTTATTTATATCGAGTGTTTCCGTTCTTTATTTTTCGGAAGCTGTGAAAATAGTCTAGTTTTATCGAGATCCAGTGGTTTTCCACGAGTGTTTTATTTCGTTTTATCGAATCTCCGAAAAAGTATTGGAACTTTTTTTTATTAACGTTTGTTTTTCTTATTAACGTTAACGAGAGAACCACAATTTACGTTAAAACGTTTATTTTAAACTTTATTTTATAGTTCCTGAAAATTCACTTTTCTTTCATGCTGGATTTCATGGAATACTGTGAAAAATAAACGAATATCATACCGACTTTTAGTCTTTGGCCAATAATATTGTCTTCTTCGTTGCGAGATACTAACCGTGGCTATTTTCGAAATGTAACGTTTGCTCGCCTCGAACGACATGTAAATCCGGCCATACGCTCACTCATCACTATTTTAAAATGCCCGTGAGAAAAATAACCGCTCGTGAGGACTCGTTTTTGCCTGAAAATTTATCAAGCGAAAATGAAAAAAAAAATACTGAAAAAACTATCCGCAATCTGAGTGAAAGAATCGCATAAGACATTGCGCTTGATTTATTATCAAAATCACTGCCAACGCGCCAATCGTCGAACTCGTCGCATCAAAAACCACCCCCCATTTAATTCCGCTGTTCTTACCTTTCGTTCCACTCGATCTCCTCCAACTTCGAATCCAATCGCGTATCACTGCGCTGGATGGTATCGATGCCTGCAAGGTCGTGTCTATTCGGTTCGATCGGATCTCTCGATCTCTAGATCTCTGGTAACCAATAGTATTCGAATCGTTGGAGTATCTGCTATTCCGCGTGCGTACGAGGAAGCAAGTCGTATCTCGCGCGGGTCTGTCCGGAGGTCAGTCACTTCTTCGGGTGCTGGAGCGAACATCTCGTCGCGGAGGAACTCCTCGAGGTGTACACCCTGCGGAGTGGCGTGGCGAGCCGCCTCGGGATACCGGGAACCATCATCCACGCAAGAAGCCGACTCTGCCTAATACAGAAAACCGTAAGGTCGTTCTACCTACGGGCGTGCGCGGACGTAGGTTCGGCGTTTCTTGCCGGATACCATCTGAAGATCTTCAAGGAAGGTCGCGTTGCTCCCGTCCCTCGGCTCGCGAACGCGTGCTTAATTGACGTACCCTTAATGAGCGCGGCGAAATAATTGGGCCGCGATAATCGCGACGTCGTTCGTTCCTCCGCCGTCGATAATTCATAATTGCCTCTATTAAGGACTGTGTTCGGTCGATCGTTTGTTTTAATTAGACGAACGACCGTGTTTGACAGATGCAGGATTTAAACGAGTCGATCGAACGCGTTAAAAAGTCACGAATAAAGATTCAACGATCTTTCGTTAATAAAAATAGCTTTATCGTAATGGATGGACGTTCGAATCGTAATTGGCATTGACCTGTTTCTCGGAATATTTATCGAATATTATTCGACGTGTTTGTAATTTTGCGATTAATTGCGAATAACATTGCGATTGAATTGTACTTGAGAGATCTGTCTCGGTTCGCCAGTATCGACGTAACCATACGCCTTCGGCAACGATCGCGAGTTAAGGGATAGGAAGCGAAGGACAACTTCCGTTTAAGGGTTACGACTCACCGATACGGCTAACGGGTTCATTCCATTCGTAAAATCGACAAAGAAAAATCCAAGGTGTACTCGCTGAGAATTCTCTGCAGTGACACCTGTCCGTGCCTTGTTTTTTCGAAGAATATCCGTATGATGCATCGGAAACTTTCGTTTCTTGGACATCGTTTAACTTTTCTTCGGTACGCGAGTCGGGAAACTGTCCGATCTTGCGCAGCGTTACTCGTATTTACATTGCCAAAACTCTGAATATTTTATATCCCATTCGCTCGGCAAAACGACGTTTAATCGAGCGTACAGGAAACTGATATTTAATTTTAATCGAACAGTCGTTAATCGTACATAGAGAATGTAGTTTTACTTTATGGTGAAACGAGCTTCTCGAGATGTACTTGTTCTTTTAAAAGCTGTAAAAATGGTTAAATCGATAACCCTATCGTGTGAAACGTTTCAAATCGCCGGCGAATATTCCAATTAACAAGAGATAGATAAATAACTGGCGAAGAAATAATTGATTCCATCTTGCGGTAACGCGAAAGTGCGGAATTTAAATTGTAACAAATAGGCAGAGCCGCGATTATCGTGATAAATATTGTCGCGGTTGTACTCGTTGGTGAATTAATCTTGTAGTAAATGCAAACGGCGCTAAAACTGGTCGTTTCTGTTTCGTTTCATTCCGTTGCAGCAAGTACCCGCGGCGACATATTAGGTTACCTGGAGCTAAGTGACTGCTAGCTACGGGATATCTGGGCGTTGATTCGTTCTTAGGAAGCTTCTCCTTTAGATTTACAAGAATCTAGTTCCGATATTAAGTGACCGATCCTTCGCGTTGACGGCATTCGTTATTCTTCGAAATAGTTAGCCTGGTCCAAGAAGAAACGCGCATTCCTCTCGATAATCGATCGCGAGTATGCGCTGTGATATTCAAACGGCGATTTGTTTCCCCGCTTTTTCCTTTTCCAACGTGCGTCCGCCGCTTTTTCTTCGTATAGCTGATTTGTTATCAGCGCCACGGTAGCCACAGCATCGAAGCTAAGTTCATTTATTCGTTCGAGAATGGGAATGTTAATACGAAATATTTCTCGTTGAAGATGGAGAAGCGTGAATCGAGAATTAATTCTTACGTGAAATTTCTTAACGAGTATAGGCTGCGCTAAATATTATTAAAATCAGTATTTAATACTTTTATCGACTCGTTAGTCATTACAGGATGAAGTAATCGTTAACAATGGCGAGGAGCAATAGCCGGCAACGACTAATGAGAAATGGTTTCCGGTTGCAGGGAATAACCATATCAGAAATCCAAACGTACCGGGTGGTTTGAGTCAAATCGACAATAAAACTCTTCAATGGTTCGGTGCGACGGTTTCGGCATCGTTAAAAGATGGAGGACCCATACTGGTGAGTAAATCTATCAAATTTTTATCATCTATCTTGGTAATGTTTTTCGACTCGACTAAAGAAGCCTACGTAGATATAACGTGTATAGATACGTTTGAATTCTTCGTAAACCTACGAGCATTCGAAATCTGGTTATTAAAATCCTTAGATTATTTGACTAGTAAATACATATCGCTATATAAGATGCTTTCAAAGTTCTCCTTTTTATGTTGGAAAGAAGTTTACAAAGGTATAAAAGCGGTAGTTACGAATAGGCGAGGGGGTCTTGTGAGAAATTACAGGCGTGCACGTTCTTAGAACACCGTACCTTCTATTTCAGGAATCGAAAACAAACGAATCCTGGTTTCGTTCTATGTTTCCGTCGCTGTGTCTAAACGCTTTGCCATTATATCGCACCATATATAGTTACTTTGCTAGATAACGCGAGTGTAAAAGAAGCGATACAAGCAAAAAATATTGGGTCAGTGTTAAAGTTCGTGCCCGATTTCAACGGACCTAACTAAATTATTTGTTCGCCAAGTCGCACCTGTTGTTGTATGTACAACCGAGCATCGCTCTTTTTATCCGCTGTGAAGTTTGCGCGTGCTACAACACACGTGACTTGCAGCCAAACGATTTCAGACCACCAACTTTTCCACCGATCCGATAATTCGTAGAAAACATTCGCCTCGTTCTGCGTTCCTCTGTCGCAATTTTTTCATCCTACCTAGCAATCCTCCGCGTGCATCATCGCTCGACCGTTTCACGCGCGTCCTATTAGAGCGCTCCGTTCGCATAGATGCGCGTTGCAATCAGACGTGCGATGGAATTGTTGTTCGGATATGAATCTAAGCGCGAAGATCTCTGACTTCGCAAGACGGCCGGACGGTTCCTTCTTTCCCTTCGGGACGCGGTCCCTATGATGTACTGCCGCCCTTATCTTTACGTGCGTTGCACTTGGCCGGGTCTATCCTGTACGCATGTGCGGATGCACATCACGCACGGCTGCGGTGTGCCGGTCGGGATGATTGAAGAAAGGGAAAAAGGAGGAAGCCGCAGGACTGGGATTTTTCGGCCGGTGGATTTGCCGAGTTTGTTTAGCGGTTTATACGTAATTGGATCCAGAACGCTGCTTATTTTATTCGGCGCCTTACTTGGCTGTAGCGGGTGCTTTTAAGCCTTTGGTCGTCTTTCACACGGCGATACACGTATGCGAATACGCGTACGATGGATATCGATTATGCGTCGTTCATTACGGAATCATCGTGTGAACGCTTCCATAATGAACAATGTATTCGTCGTGCATCTATCGCGATACGTGTATCGCCGCGCCGTGTGAAAGGGCGCTTCAGGGCCGCTTTATTCGCAACCGATGTACCTATTTTCTTTTGGCTGGGTTGGTTATCCTTCGAAATCACTTTATACTCGCGAGTACCAACTTTGAACTTCGTTTTGTCTGTCATTTTACAGTGATCAAAAAGAGCGTACACGTATACCTTTACCGCTCCCCTTAACAGGTTTATAATGTTCCACTTCCATGTAGATATCACGCGGAATAACACGGTGTAACGAAAGGTAGTAAAATACAGACTAGAAAAAGTATTTGCATAAAAACTGACCACTTTACGTCGTTGTCTTTTTTCTTTTAACACGATACTCCGTGACACACTTTTACCTGACGACACAATCGTTGAAACGGCACGATACCGTATCCGAGATGACTAAATGCAGCTCGCAGTCCGTTCCTCGAATTCGGATTCCTCGTAGAGAAATCGGCGGTGTCAAGTGGCGAAGAACCCGGGCTCCCATAAATAAGGAGCTGCTCTCCTACGTGAGAGACGTATTAGCAACGATTATCGTTCCCATGCTCGCGTAATTTTCGCATAGCGAAACGTCGCCGCGACATTCTCATCCCCCCTGGCCTCCGGCATTATGCGGGAATTATCTACTTACTGCAGAATGCGAGTGCACGTTCCACCGTAAATGCCACTATGCTTTTTCTTTTTCGTCGCTTTCTCCACCCGAACGCTCGTCATACGCGAATTAAAAGTAACCCATATTATTCCCGCCGGTCTAACCAACTTTTTCGTTTGTTCTCTGTGCTCGCTCGTCTATACGCGTTCGTAGAAAATTTGCCATGTTTCTGCAGCCGCTCATCGATCGCTAGTCGATCGAAGACAAAGTCAGATAGATCGAAATTTTGTAGGTAGCTAACTTTGGACGTTATTGTACGATAACGTTCTTTCTAGTTATTTGGACATTTTTAACTTGGACATTTAAAACGCGGACACCTGTTGTCATACTCTCTTCTTATTTTCCGTACCTACTACTTGGATCGTTAATTCCTCTCGACGCGATACATCCGCTGTATCGATCGAATCCATTATTCTCAAAGAGCAGATCGTTTGTACACGCTGTAAGGCGAATTACGTAATTCCCATCTCGTACGATCAGCGATATTATCGAACGGTTATGCCTGTCAAACAGAAGCGTGTATTCACGCTGCAGCGTTAATACGAGCTGGTCGATGTTCTTGCTGGCGACTCGATGAATCAGAGTGAATTACTTCCATCGAGAAAACCTGGCATCCTGCAGAGATCGTCAGTGGCACGGCCCGACGATCGACAGGCCATGGATGAAACGGCTTCCACTTTCAGCTTCCCCTCCGCGATACTTTTCATCCGTTATCCACGCGTGTATGTACTCGTCGATGCTTTCAACGACGCATATCGAGCCGATTTGTTCGCGATATTCTGTAAGAAGTACCGCAATCTGTCCGGTCGACAGGCGTTCGACGTTTTTCGTTTCGTTCGGTGCTCGCCAGGCGATCATTATCAATCATCGTTCGCGTACAACTTGCGGGATATTGAAATGAAATGAGTTTCGATGTTGCGTGTATTGCCAGGTAATTCTAGCTCTGGATTGGTAATTCGAGGAGATCGTTATCGATGATTTTATAGGGGGTGTTGTCCTAGCGACGTGTTGCATCGGTGTTTTTGTCCAAGTACCGTCGAGCAAAGGAAAATCAACGAGGTACACCGGCTAGCGAAATTAGCCGATCAATTGGAAATTATAGCAAAATGAAGACGGAAACCTGTCGCGTCCGCGTTAATTTCATTAACATCGTGAAACTTGAAACCAAGACTCTGAAAATCGACACAGAAGTTGGACTAATGTAAATAATAAATTTAGACTAGACAAGCATCGTGGAAATGTTTTGTCGCAAATTGATCTCGAACGAATATCGACGAGTTGTGATGAAATGGAAAGATCGCCAAACAAGGAGGATAATACGCGTATTTTTCAAGCTCCAGCTACGGAAGAAACTTGTAATTTTAGAATTTAAGCAATTAATAAAGAAATTAAAGGAGAATACCGAAAGAGGAATCGATGGGAGCTTAAATCGTACAATTTTCGGTTAATTAACGAGCCCGACGACAGCCGTAGGGTTGATCCTTGTCTTTCGGCACACATCAAACTCGCAGGTAGACGTCACCGGTACGTGACGCGAATAATTCTTTGTCCGACCATATCGTTTTAGCGCCATAGTCGACGTGTCGAAGCATTCGGCAGGATTACACATGAACCTCACGTATCCAGCTCCGGTCGTAAAAGGAGACAGACCGGAGCTTCTACTCAGTCACACTATTAATTAACAAAAACTTGTATCTCTATATAAATACCGTTCCCGAAATTCTTGGCGTGGTAACTTTATACTGGCCCCCTGAAACTTGTCGAGTCCGATTCGTTGCGTCGCGGAGAGAAAAATTATTGTCGTCAATCTGGAAATTCGTGATAGTAATCTTCCGTGATAGGAGAGAATAAAATAGGATAGAATTTTAATTAATCGATGAATTTTAATTTAGTTTTTATCAGATGCGATTAAATTTCACGTAGCAGCCCAGGGTTGGTCTTCTTGTATTCTTTCATAAATAAACTGCTCTCGCGTTTTCATCTACCGTTTCACTGTCGTCGTTGCTTGGTTTTTTGTAACTATCCAATTCAGAGATGCTTCTTCGTTCTTTTCTTCTGCTTCGTACTTCTCATCTCTTTCACGATCCGCCGACATTTCAAAGATACAGCTTCTTGATTGCTGCCAGATGTTTCGCGCTTCTGACCTTTCTCTCTTTTCTCCTTTCTCCAAATAAGAGGATCGTGTCTTTTTTTCCCCTTGGCCAGACAAATCTTCGTTCGATCGTGCTGTACGCCGATGAAATAAACGACTCGCGTACGTAAGAAGCGAACTATCAGAGAAAAATAGAATTTTGTTCTCAAGATAACTACTCTTCGTAAGAATTCGTTCAAATTATTTCATTAGACCGTAAAACGTAAAAAGTTCTTCGAATTGAAGGAGTCTACGTCGTAAAGGCAATCACAGAATCTAACTTCAACGGCTGTAAGAAAAGAAAAACTCTCGTATTTCATTCCCGCCATCAAAACTGACCCAGAAATCACCCGCGTCCTCCTCAAAGAAATCTCGCGCACAATTTAAAACACATAAATTACCAGTGCAATAACAAGCTCAACAACGAGTCTGAAAAACAACCGAAAGAGCCGATCTTTATTAATACGTTACCGGGCAAAACCTCAGTACGGACGGTATTCGTAGTTCGGATTCCAGGAAGAAAGAAAAACTACTCGTCGTTAGAATTCCGTTTCCATAGAAACGATGCTTTAGTCGAAAATCTCTCGAAGCGAAGAAAGACGAATATTGATATAAATCTCTTCTACTCGCTTTACCAGTGTATGCTCTTTCAACAATAATTTTTCATCACATTTTCACCTGTTTCTCGTCTTATTCTTTGAGGTTCCTCGCGAACGTTGTTCTTCAACTGCTCGATCGTGGTCGATTTGTTTGCACATTCTTTATGGACCGTGAAAAGAAAAAGGCGTCAAACGATTCATAATAGAATCGTACGATCCACACCACACGACCGCTAACTAACGATCGATATATGACGGTAATGGAAAAAGGTGTCGCTTCTTCCATGACACCCTGTATATGAAATTCTCTATGTCAATCGAGTGGAATAGCGGCACGCTTCACCTACTTTCCTCGCGGGGCAGCAGCTTGCGACTCTCGAAAAACGAACGAGACGAAAGCGGCGGAGACAATGAGAGCGGAGCAAAAAACCGAAGGCGGAGGAAAGAAAGCCCGAAGAAGGCAAAAACCGTGCACGTACACGGCCCGCCAGGGACCGAGGGAACAATCGGCAACAATAAAATACGACGAAGCCGTCGCGATAAAGCCACGTCGCGTCGTCTCGCGAGTCCTCGCGGAGAATCCGCTGGCAAAAACGCATCGATTAAAAGACGAACAGGACGCTGTCCGCTCGAAACCCACCACCGACCCCGACGACCCACCTTGAGAGCAGAATCTTGTACCGAAATTCGTGTTCCCTCGCCGGTTTAATGGAAGTTTCTCTGGAATAGCGTGTGGTTGAATTTAGTGGTGGCCCGTTTCGAAAGATAGAAATTAGGTTTTCTCATCTTGGGTAGTTTTAGATTTACGATAGTTGGTAAGTTTCGGGTGTTGTTACCGTTCGTCTGATCTTTTTACCAAAGTTACCACTCTGTCAAGATATCGACCAACCACCGTTCGCACTTTCCCACGCAAACTCTCGGAGGTGGAGTCGAGTTAGCCAAAGTTCTTACCTACTTTCTCTTCCTTAAAAAGAACGTAACATCGAAACGAAAACACAGATCGATAGCCATCGTAGGTACACGAATCTGCATAGATATCCGCCGATCTATCAATTTTTCCTCGTTGGACGATCCATCTCGAGCGCGTAATCTCGTAGGAAAAATTCGCGTATCCTTCCCCTTTGACCTTCTGCCCGTACACGGTACACCGTTCGGGAAGAACGTCCTTTTTGGGGATTAGAACGATACTGTGGTCCCTGGAGCAGTGGCCGGGATCGATGGGACCAAGGGAGATCGAACGTTTGTCGGCTGGCAGAATGGAAATACCATTGTCAGAGGGAATGGACGGGACAATGTTTGAGAAATTCCCATGGCCTCGTGAGAGATACTGTGAGAAGCGGTTGATCATTCTGTCTCTGGATCTTCGAGAGGGTGTGTGGACGTTGTTCCTCTTCTTCTTCTTCTTTTCCTTCGGTTTTGTCTCGTGGTAGGTACGCGTTGCTTGCCGATTGCTGCGATCGTCTGTTCCTTTTCTTGTTGGAATTTCGTTGCGGTTTCGCTTGGAATCATATGGCTGTGCGGTTGCGTCGGAATTAAGTGGATGTTGGTGACGATTTATGACGAACGCTTCGATGGAGGCACTGTTGCAAGCGTTTCTGTGCCTGGTTAGAAACGTATATGGGTTTTTTTTTCTGAGAAATACGTTGCTCGAAGATATATCAAGTTCGCGTTTCCTAGAGAGCAATATCGTAGAGAAATTATCGGTACGTAGATTAGAAAATCCGTATGGATAGGTTTCAATGGAGCGCAGATACCGTCGTTTCAATCCGTACACGCAGCCATCCTTTTTCGTAAGTTTGCACGCAGAAGGAAGAGCCGAAGTAGAATAATGCAAGAAACGGAGACAATGCACATTCCGGGCGTATGTTTTGCCGACGGGACAAATTGCTACGTCCGCTAAACGATCGTTTTTTGCCGTAAGGGCCTGCTTTTGGTACCTTTAAGATCGTTTTCGCGAATCAGCTTCCTGGCCGATTCTAATTACAATTAGTAGCCGTTGGACAAAAGCGCGTGAGTGGAACGATCGCATCGATCTCGTGTCCGATTTTTTCCTCCTCCGAAGAAGAAAAGGAAGATAAAAAGAAGACACGATGGAGACTTCTTTGCGAACATTTACACGTTTAATTAGACCGAATTACTGTACTCTGCGTCGGCCAACAAATTTAATCTCGAGCTTAACGACTCCACCTAATAAGAATCCAACCCGTACAAGCTCCCAGACCACAGAGATGCCCCTTGTCCACGTTTCACGCCATTAAAACAGCTTCTCCGTTAAAAGAACCAAAAGGAAAGTGAAACGAGCTCCTGTAGGTACAAGCAGCGTCGCTTTGTCCCGGATATTGGCCAGCGGCTCTTACAAGCGTGCCCATAATGTAACTCGTTGCTCAGCCATCAAACGTAACACGCCGCTGCCAGACGGTGTACGATAACTCACACCTTTCTTCTCGCGAATCTGAAATATCGCGGCCGGTATTCGCGACATCGAAACGCATTCGCAGAATCTTCCAACTTGCTCCGAGGCAGAGTCACACGCGGCCTTGTTTGTTCGTTCGTTCGACGAATCTTCGCTTTTCTACCGCGTTGGGACGCGAATTCTGAGTTAGCCAGCCCCGTTGACCGTGTACGCGCGATGTATAAATAAGGCAGTGACTCATTGTCAGCCGCGAGGTGAGTCAACGACGAAACCAAAGCGAACCAAAGTCTTCCGTGCGTGCACCTCCGCTGTCTTGTCCGCTTCCTCCGGCAGCCACCGCGCGTAAATATCCGTCCGTGGCTCGTCGCTCTGTTATCCTGTCACGGGACAGAGCTCCTGGTTCCAAGGAGGACTCAGGTGAAAAATATGGCCGTGCAACGGAGGGACAAATTTAGCGGGGATATTTCATTCGTGCGGCTGCCTCTTACCTTCTTTGTGTTCTTATTTTCGAGGCTTTTTGTGCGGGGATGTTTTACTTATTTTATAACTCGACTGGTTTGCGTGATCAGGCTAACTTTCTAGAATTTATACTGTTCAACTAGCGGACTGCTAACGAGTAATTTTCATTCGTTACCTACTTTAATAATAGTCTAAAAATAATCGCTATTTTATTTGAAGCAGAGAACGAGGGAAGACGGTGTTTTTCCTTTAAGTGCCAAGAACTCGCGGAGATAATGATCTTTGTTAATTCGTTAATGAATGGAAATAAGTCGACCGGGCCTTCCGGTATTAAAATCGAGCAGAGATTTCTTCGTCATTTTCACCGAGAACATCGAGTCTCCGTAATCCGCGCGATACTGCCGCGTTTCTTCGCTCGACTCCAAGCGTACCGGAGAGAATTACGCGTTAAATCGTGCGTTATCCTGCGGTATGACAAATCGGATTAAGATCCAACGCGTACGGTGGGCTCATTTGGAGCTGTAATTTGCCATGAAATCGCCGCGTTACGCCTTCCAGGGGACTGCTCGTTGGATTAATATATCGAAGGGAGGGTGTCGTTTTTAGCCCACAGTCTCGTCCACTTACTAAACGGGGAAAATATTATCGTTTTTTTTTTTTTACAAGTAGTCGGTCAAGGTTCATTTCGTTCGGCTTTGTACGCGGCAAAACGATTATAAGGTATAAGCGAAAAGAATTATTTTATCGCTGTTAGTTTCGTGGCTATAATCTGGACGATTTATCAGCGGTGGAAATTTGTTGAAAAGGAGAATAATACTTCGATGTATTGTGTAGTTATCGGAGAAAAGAATTTCGTGAATATACATATATTTTTTTTATTATTTAATTTGTACTTTACAATTTGTCCAGTTGGACATTTGATAAATTTGATGAATACATGGACTTGAAATGGACGAAACCATCTTTTATTCCATAAAGGACGAAGTAATCGGACGATTGTAGATTTACTGAACCAATCGCCAATTACATTTTGTCAAGCGTGTTTTGTGCGAGACGTACGTGCGAAAGATAGAGACGCTGACTGTCATTCTTCAAATTAGTAACGATAATTATTAACGTCACCGATAATACACACCACGGAAAATGAAACACGCAATACAGTTGCGAAACGTCTCTTGTCGCGATGTAACATGCGTGTGCATAATTCTATATAGATCAAGCTTTTTCGATAACGCATTGTAATTTAGCGTTATCAGCATACAATATTTTCTTCGGATTGGCAAACGATTAATTAACATTCAACAAATTCCATTCGACAAAGATACGTGCATCTCCCTGATTCAAAATTTCATTTCGCTTCGTTTTCGACACATTTAGTCCACGCTGTACTCATATGCAATGCTCGAACATCGTGCAAAAATGAGGTTGTACAGGTTCGGCGAAAAACATGGTCTGTTCTACGGAAGCCATTCCTGTATCGACTACTCGAAAATACGACCGATCTATCCTCGTTGGTTAGGTCTGGGCGCAGCCGACCCGAGATGACCTCATTCACGGCTCAAAAATAACTTACCGCCCGCCTGGTCGTTTTCTCGTCGGCGATACGTCCAGTCAGTTAGCTTTTTTTTGAAAAAATTTATTGACTATCAAAAAAAAAAAAAAAGGAGAACGAAAGGAAAGGAAAGAGGAAAAGGAAAAGAGTTGAAACAAAAAGGAAGAAGGAAACGAGGGACGTTAGAAAGCGGCGACGTGTAAACAAAACCGCATTTTGCACACAGTATTACTATTATTCCTATGTTATATATTTAAATAATCGTAATATGGTTATTTTTCGTAGAACGTATATTTTTCGTAGAATGATCAACGTGTTTCTTCGATAAAATATTAATTTTATTATCGATTGAAAATTAATGCTGCAGATACGAATAGATTTTCGATTAACGAATTTTCAAAAAAAAAAAAAAAAAAAAGAAGAGAAAAGAAAAATATTAACGTGATTCTTTTTCAAGTCGTGGATTCTACGAGACAGGTAGCGATTTCAAACGTTCGGTAGACAGTGTATATTTGCAAGCTCGATGAACTTTACAGTTAGCATTAGCGTGTTCCTTTTAGCCGGTTTACAGTGGAAACGCATTAAGAATTGCAGATAATATTGCAGCCGAGAAAATAGTGGCACATTGTTTTAGTTTGTAGAGGCGTGGAAGATACGCTGACACCGGCACTGTAGCGGTATTTGTCAACTATCGGCCTCGGGAATTTCCAGCGTGCACACGTGCGTTACACGTTTCGTACAATAAAGGCCAAACGCTAAAAGAGTTTACGGTAGGCCGGCCGGTCTGTCGTTGGCCTGCAACGAATCGGTCGCCTCGTAAACTTTGACGTAAGAAGACCTCGGCATTTATTGTACTTTACGCGCGAATCCTCGAGTTTCGCTGAAAAACGGTTGGCAATGATCTAATTTCCAATGATGCGACGCGAATCCTTCGAACGATGTAGGTCGACGATAAGAATAGTTATCGAATGGAGAGAACAAAAAATTAAGAGAAATTTCAATCAAAGGTAACGATTCGTTTTAACGAAGAGAGAGAAAGGAAAGTTTGTAACCTATTTATCGATAGAAAAATCGCCAGCTTCCCGCTTTCGAAAGAGTAATCTCGAACTTACTGCAGGAAGTGGACGTGGCTCACGATAATGAGAGAAATAATAGAACTCCTGTTGGCTGTTAGGATATTTCACGTTCCTTTAGATAAGTCCGTTTGACTGCTCCGATTGCTTTACGCTTGAAAAGATAAGTATTATCGTCTCGTGAGAGAAATACGATTGCAATGATTCGTGAGCGAGATATTTCCGAGTTCCTAAAGGAAAGAGAATTCAAGATTTTCAATCTATTTTGATCGAACGCCATGATTTATCGGTCGTTCCAAAAAAATTGTTGTAAATTCAAAACGTCTGATAATGCGAGTTTAGCTTTCCTTTATCTTCTACTACTTTTATCTTTCGTCTTTCGTTGTTCCAAGAAACGTGGGATATTTTCATAGAGTTTTCCCGTGTTGTAAGCGAACGTACAGGTAAGCAGATTCGACGGTAGAACAATTCCTTGAGTGAAAATAATTGCTACAAGAATAGAACGAACTTTAGAAAAAAATCAAATTGTATAATATTTTATAATCGCGGAGTATCTATCGTGTGAGTACGCTCTTCATCTTTTCTCGATATTCATTTATTTGCTTTTTCTCTTTTCAAACTTTTCGATCATCCCAATTATCGCATCATTCGCCGATTATTACACAATCGTTCGAACTGAAAATCGAAAAGTCGAACGACGCTGAAAAGAAGAAAGGAAAGAAAAAGAAAGGGTGTATCGTTCTCGTGCTATAGGAGCGCGTTGAAAGGCCACGAAGTGGTCGACTGAAGACATTAAAGGAACCATGCCATCAGTGAAGCCTTAAGCTCTTTCTCTCTCGAGTGGTCCTTTTAATGAAGAGTGAACGCAGATACAGCGAAGGTGCAATCACTGCTGAAGAATGTTCGAGTAATTACTTCAAGAAAAATTCTACATCTTTACTTTTGTATATTCGTGACCTGGAGACCGCTGTTACGCAGAGAATAGAATTTAATGTAAAAAAAAAAAAAAAATAGAATTTAATTTAAAAAAAAAATTCTAAATAAAGAAAGATTTATATTATTGTGCCCTTGAATATAAATTATGTTTTGGATTAAAAGATCTAGAAAAGAAAAAACTATTAGTAGATTTCTATTGCTGCTTCTTATAGGCTTTAGCTAGAGCTACAAGATTAATTTTTTTGGTAATGTCCTTTGTAAGGCTTTAAAAGTGTAACACTATAAAAAATATCAGCAAACATTATACTTATACCTTTATTTATTTCAATATATCTTTCTATTACAAATTCATCCACTCGTTCTTCTATCAGTCAACCTTAACAAAGGATACAACCATCGTTCGAATTATCATTCTCTTCCTTTCTCTCGTTTCATCCTCTTTCCTTTTTCTTCCCTCCTTCTTTCTCCTTATAATTAGAGATGCGCGAGTTTTCGTTGCCCGAACATGCTGTTATTCCGTTACTTACGGTCGTGAAAACGCTCTGAAAACGTGTCATTATTCGAGTTTAAACTCTTCCGGGCTCTGCAACGACGAGTAAATTGCATTGCTGCATGCCGCTCGCGAAATTCACGTCTTTCCGCCTTCAAATTCGTGCAAGATAAGCGAACGAGGTTGAAATTACACAGTGGTGGATGATTAGCGTCGCGTTAGACAACCGAGCAACACGGTGCATCCTTGAATGATGATTTGGTGGCTGCGTTTAGAGCAAAGACATCGTTAGGCAAGGAAACTGTTGATTTTCGTAAATGCGATGATTTTAATAATTTACGATATAATCTTTAGGAAGTTGGAAAGTTAGACGATTCTTCAGCTTCCAGAAAATCTGAAAAATTGTGAGCCTAAAAATTTTGAGTATCGTCGTCTCTACTGCATGGTACAATTAAAAATAAAATTATCCTCGTAGAAGTCCAAGGTTGTTAACCGTTCGGTCTGTCTACGGAGGGTACAATAGAATAAATTAAACACGAAGAAGTTAATTTTGTAAGTATAATTTGTTTGAAAAAAGGAACGTATCGCGTCTCGAGAACGAGTTACAGTTGCCGCAAAGATCTCGATCTCGAAAAACTGTCCGTCCGCAACTTTTTCACTGCCTGTTGGTCATCGCAACATTGTAACACATACGTAATCCGGACAAAAGGAAGAGAGAACGTGTCGAAACGTTTCTCCTCATCTGCTTTTTCAGCGTGCACGCGTCGATCAGCTGTCGATTCCTTAATACGTATCTCGATCAAGATACATCCGAACCCGATTGTCAAACGTATAAGATCGATTTACTCGTAGAGGCTCGATCACGATCGATCCGCGAGACCAGCTGTAACCGTGATAATCCCAGGCTTGCCTCTTCGTCTGCTCCTCCTTCGACTCTCCCTCCTTTTCTACCACTCGACGAGATGCATTCAAAGGGCTGACCGAGGACTGCCTTTATTCGGAACGCGTCCGATGACCAAACCCATTCTTGTATTTCGACGCGGCTGTCCGCTTCTATTATACCTCTTGATTCCACCGTATTTTTTAACCGCCTCTTTTTCGTTTGTTCTAACAGCTGTTTCGTTGCTCCAGTCATTTCTTTTTTCCTCTGAAGGGAGTAAGCTCGGAGGTAGTTTTCGAGAGGTAGGAAGTAGGAAGTGGTCGAGAGTTGCTCGTGAATTCGACTTTACTCGACGCAGTTGGAAATTAATCGTGTTTCTAAATTTGTGATTTAGTTTGGTAATTGATAGAGATAGAAGACGATGGGAAATTCTTTGGCAACTTTGTGTCATTAGATTTTTTTTATTTGCAAGAATTTTACCATCGATTCTCATTGAGAATTATAAGTAAATTATTCTGGCGCGGTACTGTAACGTGAATAATAAGTGTTTATCGTTTGTTCGATTCTGAGTCATTAGATCGTAACAGCAGTTACGCTCCAATGGTCGAAACGCATTCTAATAAAATTCTCAAAAATCAATTCAGCTACTTTTATTGCTCGCAACAGAACGAGAGATAGGAAGCAATACAAAAATGACTCATCTTTTACGTTGCAAACGCGTTTGCTACGTAAGTGGATATTTTTGTATTTGAAAAGGGTCGTACGTATCTGAGCCGGTGATCCTTGGGCGATTGAGCTAAACTGGCGCAATGGATAAATTGCGGTACACATCGACGCAGGCTCTTCTTTTTTCACGTTCCTCGTTCCTGTCGGCTGTTCCCTGCCTCTCGATCGGCGAAAGAACACAACTGGTCGTTACGTTCAATTAAGTCACGACTCGGCGACACTTCGTTCTACCCTGCTACGCTTTTCTGCATCGAACCGTTCGATTCCGATCCCCGCGATCACGCGTCAAGCGTAGTCGTCGGTATTCTCAACGCAACAACGATAAATCGATTCCAGCGGGCGTACAGTCGATTACTCGTCGATACGGTCGCAGCCGAGGATGTTAGAATCGGTTTGTCCATGGAAATTTGTCCATTCGCTCCGCGACGGTTTCCCGAGTTGTTCGCGGAGATATTTCCTTCGCGGTCTATCAAGGTGTGAAACAAAAATTACGTCGCAAAACGAGCTACACGCCAGTCCGTATAAAAACGCGTATGTAGTTTCATTACGAACAAACAAAGGTTCCTGAGATTTGGAAAGCTCGTCCGTCTAAATAAGATGTTTTGATCATCGGGAAACGTCTCCTGCCAAGTACAGCAAGTTCTACTTGAAACATTTCTTTGCATAACGAATAGTTTAGAAGATAACTGCGTGTGTCGCTTCAAATGGGTCACCGCGTATAAAACTTAGCACACCTAACTGCATACTAAGCGCAGATTAACATTCATTTCCACTTCCTAAATCGCTCGAATCGTCTTAAACCGTTCAGCCTTTCACTCTGGATGTCTCAATCCCTGATGATCTCCTTTAATCTTCAATGAACGTTGGATGATCGTGCGATTCAGAGAGCCTGCGATACGACGTAACATTGTAACGCGCCTTAATTGGCTCGCAATTAATAATGCAGTGTTGCGTGTACTGGTCGTGGCAACAACATACGATCCTCCTGCACGCGGAATCAGCATATACGGCTCGTTAGGGCTCGTTTACACACAGAGTTAGCCTTGGAAGCCGATTAAAATGTTACTGGACCGCGTCCGAGACGATACCACGCGTTTGTTCTCTCCCTTAAATCTGCGTGTAGACACGTTTAAACGCAGCGAAGCCTCCTTTCAAGGTGTTTGATTTACGGCGAGCCGTTCGAATTGAACGCACGAGCTGGCTACGTGCACGAAGAGAATCCCAGCCTTGCGGTGAATGAAATCTTGCATGCGAGGGAATTAATTAATAACGCAGCACAGATTGATTTATCGTGGGATTTTGTTTCGTCTTTCTTTCTTTTTGTATTTATTCGTTCGTACCGTTTATTTATTTCTCGGGCTCGGTTGCAGTGAAAGTATTATTTTCTTAATATTCGTTTCGCATTGATATTAATCGTCGAATAGATGCTAAAAAATGAACGATAAAAGATAACGACGTTAAATTGAGTAAAGAATTCGTTTAACCAAATTTAACGTACGGTAGAATTATTACGTTAAAATGTCAGGTACGTGTGTTCGACGTCTCTGCTATTAATTCCTTTCCAAAGACCATAGAAACGAAATCCTGCGTCGCTTCCCTAAGCATTGCATTTCTGATACCGATACGCGTCTTAACTGCATTATTTATAATTCCGTATCGCTGTGTGCCACCCTTCTCGCGAGAATGCAAATGGAATATAGAGAGACTTCAAAGACCGATACATTATCTGTGACTTTACGACTATTACAAATCGTAGCCAACTAAATCTGTCAAATCAGTGCAATCAAGAAACAAGAATTAGGAGTCAAAGATCACGCAGGGTAAATAACCGGGCGATATTTCCACGGGGCGAAATTAGCACAGATCCTCGACGCGATCGAGCGGTAAAGGATGCCATAATATTTCACTGGAAATGCAAAAGATATAGAAATGATTAATGGAAGCATAACGATCGCGATGTGCTACATCACGAGGAGGTACGATCGTTACATTTAACCCTAACGAGATTGACGCGTCGTGAGTCATTAATCTCGGCATCGTCCTAAAATTCCCGTGAATTCTACGATTAATTTAATTTGCCAGCCGTCGTGGTTTTCTCTTAAGCGACAAGTCCCGTAACGAGGTGGCGCGTGACGAATTTCACGGGAATTCTCTTAGACGCGATCCCCGTTCGATGAAACGCGAAGCGTGTCGTTACGTTTTATTATGAACGTATATTTATACGCCGGTTATTAAGGCCATCAGCTGCCACGGTTAGTTCTCTGGTCAAGTACAGACGATTGACGTAACACGATGATGATCGTTGCGCGTGAACCGAGCCTTGTCCCAGGATTCGAGCGGACAACTGCGAAGTCAATTGTGACACCCGCTGCCGAAAATACGAATTAGTCAACGCTTGTAACGCTTGATTGGATGACACAATGCGGAGTAACGTTGCGAAGTGAGAACTCCAATTTGCTTGTACCTCCTTTTGAGAAAATGCACAGATTTAACAGATTTCGAAAAAAAAAAATGGTCTTCATCGAGAAATGAACTAAGAGGAAGAAGATAATTTTCTTAATAATTGTCATTAAGTAATCGAATGTGATATTAATATACAGGGAAACCTGTTTATTAATTCAAATACGATTTTACTTCAAGACGATTGAAACGAGAATTTGGAATTAATTGCGTAAAGCTCGATCCACGTGTATTTACGTGGAATTTCAATCGGCACGGAAGTCCTTGCCTGTTGTATGTTGGAACAAAATGTGCTTAACGAGTGGACAGGCTGGTCGTTACGTCTAATTGCGATGGAACGGCCATTAACAATACGAGAGCGCGATGCGTGGCGAGAGGTGAACGACGTTAAACGTTCCTGTTTGATATGCTTGCAGGCGTGCGCCCCGAGGTACATCTGGTTCTCCGTGTCCCAACAGAAGTACGATCCGGAAGACAATCGATGGAACAAGGACTCGCCCGTTGGAAGTAGAAGGGAACCCGTTGGCACCTGCTGGGCCGTCAGCAACAACTTCAACGAGTCACAGGAATATTCACCCTGTCGCACCAGTGAGTTTATTTTTATACGTCCGACCTTTTTGCTCGTGAATTTCAGTATTTTGTTTGAGATAATATAAACATCGTGGGAAAAGATACTTATTATTAGAAAGCAGATTTTCTTCTCGAGATATTTGCAAAAATCTTTCGTTGAATTTAAATTTATAATTGGCAATATATATGTGTATTTCTATGCTAACGTTGCCGGCCGTCACTCGACGATCGGATATAAATTTAGCACAACTTATAACCCATTAATTTTTTCCTTTAATCCGTAGGTTTATTTATAAGACTGTGTTATAGGAATGTGGCCGCCATTAGGCGACCGCCTATGCCAGAATTCACGCTGCAATGAATATTCATGAATATTCATGAGGTAAATTTAACAAAAGCTTTTTGCCAATATCTTGAATATAAAACCGAACAGCGGTCACGTGTGTGAGAAAGAACTGTTCAGTATGTATATTTTAAGGTCACTGAAGTCGGTGAGGAGGCCGCGCTTTTAAATAATCACCGCAGTGGTTCTACAGAATTTTTAGCCATTCTCGCTCTTTCCAAGAATAGTTCGATCCAAGAAACAGGTGTCTTGCTTTTAACGGTGGACCAAACTACAACCTCTCCGGTCTGTCTCGGTCTTTTCCAAGATAAATTCGAAAAAGTCACGGCTTATATGTACACGGAATCGCCGATTTTGATAAACGTAGTTAGACTGAAATAAAGAAAGCCTCGAGTCTCTGAATAGCGGATGGTTGGTAAACATTTTCTCTGAAAAAGTTATTTTCGGCACTGAGACCCTTGTCGCAGCCAACGATACATATGTAAATGGATTACGTGCATTCACGATGCTATAAACAGTTGTAAACAGCGTCTGAAGAGTTCTCTCCTCTTTCCGTTTCGAATGCTTGTTCGAGGGGTAGCACGAGCTTCGTTTTCTCAAGTGGTAAATCGTTTGTCCTTTGAGAAATCCCACGGGACGAACTTTCTCTCCGACAAAGACGAGGATACTCCGCGACATGTGGCCGTGTCCTCGAGGCATGGCGACCATAAATACGCCCGGTAACAGGATATTTCCTGTCGTCCATGCAGGTCTGCCATGGTGTTTTAATGACAAAAGACGTATCGATTTTCTCGGAGCCGGTGAATCGGCTGCTTGTTTTACGATAATTTTAAAAACACCGTCGACTTCTTCTTTCTTAATTCGTTTCGCGTTAATAGCCGAATCACTCGATTCCGTCGGTTCTTTCATTCATTTTTCTGAAATTATTTACTCTTCTGCATTTTTACGGTACGGTTCGTTAAATGGTACGAAAAAATGCTTCTTAACAGAGCTGGAACGCCTCTTAGTTTCTATTCTTTTTTTTTACACAAAGAAAGATAGCTTGTTGGTATAGGGAACTCGAGCACGAGACCGGTAGATAAGCGGCAGATACGAACAAAGTGCTATTTTAAAATCTATTCGAATGCAAACAGGAGCTGAATGGTTAAGCGTTAAGTCCATCACGGAAAGTGCACTTTCTTCTGTTCTTCGCGATAACGTTCGTGCCATTGTTCGAAGATAAGCTCCTTTGGAATGTCCTGCATTTTTCTGTTATCTACTGGTTATCACTGGTCCACCAGACTTTCAGCGCAGATTCTAAAAGTTACTTATCCGTGGCACTGTCACGTTGTTGGGATATTTCGGAAGCCTTTCCGGTCGATCATCTTCCGCGGTTCCAAGACTCGAAAATGAATCGACATAAAATTATTTCATAACGAAGAATACGACTAGGAGCGTGTAATTAACTCGCAATACAAAGCGCGATAAAACAGCATACAGTTCAAAGAATACTCTAAGAGACTTCGAATCGAACTTGGTTCGAAAAATTTCATTTCCTTCTTCTAATTTTATCGTATTCGTTTCACTGTGTGTTTCGAAATTGGAAAAATCGAAAAATGGGAAAGAGAAGAGTCTAAGAGATTTATCTTGCTTCTCGTTTAGGAATGACCATTGGCGTGAGAAAACGGTATAGTTAGTTCGCCTTATCTGTTTTGACGCGATAAAGAAGAAAAACAAGTAAAGAAACGTTCAACGAGAGAAACGATTTTAAGACTTGCTCCTGTGCTCGGTGCACGTTCGCGTACCAAGGGCAGATACTTTTCAGGGGCAGAAATATGCCGCGTGGGTTGTTTTAGCGTCACACTTTCCCGCAATTAAAGTCAAGCGTTCGCGAAGCAAATCTTGCACGCGCTCGCGTGTTTTACGCGCTGCGGACTGATGCGCTTCCTGTCACGCGTGTGCTCTACATTTTCTTGCTAAGCTTCTCGAGTCCAAGACGAACTTAGCAGAATCTGACGCGTTTAAGTGGCTTCTGACTCACTCGCGTCTGACGTTTTGTTCGATCACCGACGATCCAGCGTTTCGCCGTAGAAGATCGATATCGCGTTTACGTCGACGTTACTTTCGCAAGACGAAACTGATAAAAACGGTCGCAGTTCGTCAGAAAACGTCGATATCCTCGCGGAAGTGGCGCGCATCGCAGGCGTGTGAGCTCATCGTCGAGAAATTCTGCGGCGAGACTCGAGCAATTAAACAATTTGTAGCGGCCAAACGGACGAACGTTTGCTGTCGCTTTTCCCGAGAATCGTAAGGCGCGTTCTTAACGGCTAGATCGTTTATGAAGCCGTGCGCTGGTCGTTCTATCTGGATATTTGCTCATTCTTGCCTTTTCTGGACGCGAATCGCCATGTTCGCTTCTCGTCTGTCGACCGGCTACCATTTGTCGTTACCGCGTAGATATAATTCGCATTGGAACGTTTGGTTTTCCAGCTGTGCATTATACGAGCGTTTCATTAACATTCGCGTCCTTCGACGACATAAATCGCATCGTGCAACGGTTGATTTTCTATCAGGCGAGTTCTGTTCTTTGTCAATTTTCAATCGCTCGTAGAAGATGACGTTGGTGTTGCAAAACAGCACGTGAGATCATCGATGCGTCGTGAATCGGCGAGAACGACCTTCGGGGAAACTGACTCACTTTTAGGTTTGAAGAAGGTGCCGTCATCGGGAAGGAAGTTTTGCAAATTTTTAGTAGAAATTGTAGTTTTGCGAAATTTCGCAGAAGCCGTTTTGGTCTCTTCGATCGTACCATTCCTATTAATATCTTTCGTTCCGTCCTTCTGTTTCATTGTCTACTTCGTGGTTTAATACGCAAGACGAACATCCGCAAACATCTGCCACCACGTAATTTTTATTCCTGTAGATTTGCTCACGTGCGCGTTTCCGTTTGTCGTAAAGAACTGCCGGTAACACCTATATCAGCATGCAAATACATATGCGTGTTTACACCGATATGCATAAACGTGCGAAGCACCTTAACGCATCGATTAATACTCCTTTATTATTTATTATTTTTAGAGCTTAGAATGTTCTTGTCAATCGCGCTGCTGACGATCGTCAGAATCTTCAGACACAGGTTTTTGCCACGATTGTGTTCTTGCGTCGGAATAATCTGAAAAAAAGTTCGTCGACGTACTTGTCGACATCTTTCGATCGTTTGTAAATTTTTCTTAATAAACATAGAAATTATTTCCAAATGAATTAAAGGACGAAGAATCATTCAGGCGATGGAACGCTGTTTTTCCAATTCCGTTGAAGCCGATGTATTGTTTACATAAAGTTTCTTCGATGCGATCGTATACCTTTCACCCTCGTTTACTTCTATCTGTTTAATCACAAACACACGTCTATCGTATCACGCGATATGTTTCACAAGTACGCTACTTCCACCTCATTTTCAACCAGATTAAACGGGGACAATATGCTTTTCAAATAAAGATTACACGATGTTTTCCCTTCTATGGTAGTGCAAATAGGAACGATCGGGCGGTTTCCCGTTGGTTCATCAACGTGGCTCGCTGAAAAATCGACCGGTCGACTAATGGCCTCGCGATGTGCTAAACGTGCCACAAGGAGAAGAAAAGGGTGTACGGTTAAGCGCTACTAAAAAGAGCTTTTAGAGCCAGGATGGAGGTCTTCGAAGAGAAGCGTAGACAAGGTTTATGATTCACACTCTATCTATTACCTTCGATGCGTTCAGCCAGTGATTACAGAGCAGAACGACTCCGATCCATCCTTCACGATGAAACGCCACAGTGAATGTTTCCATAGAAATCGGCCTGTTATTACGGCGTGTAGTTTCCAACGCTTCCCCTTAAACGTGCAGCGATTTTATCTAAGTTTGGTATCGAGTCGGAATCGTTGCTTCTTACGTCGACTAGGAAATAGAAACTCTTTTTTTTTCGCTCGAATATTTTTCCTCGATTTGGACTACGTACTCGATGGTTAGTTTCATTAGATCGCACGATGTCGATGTCGGTGTCATAGGTAATTGGATGTCCTCGAGTCATTTACATTCTTCTGTATTTTTCTCAAAATTAAGAGTATCTTTGATAAGAGGAAAGGCTCGCTTCGATTACGAAAATTGATGAAATTAACTTAGAGACATTTAATTCTCGTAGGAATATTGTTTAAAACCAGAGCTCGCTTGCTGCAAGAAGAAGTTTCTCGTATGCAACGGTAGCAAGACAATTATCAAAATAGTCGAAGGAAGCAATCACATCGAGAGAACTAACCATCACGGTTAATAAAACAGTACGCACGTTTGTTAAGCTCGCGAGACGAGAGAACATTCCCTCGTTGTTCGGTGGCGCGATATCGTCGCCACTTAGACAATAAAACGGCACATTCGAGAAACGCGAGCAGCGGCAGTAGCATCCAGTGAAAGTGGCGATGAATTGCCATTAGCAAGCCGCGTTCTAACGATGAAAGCCGCCCACTCGTTGAAGCGTGGTTCGAGAAGGAAGCTCGTATAGGAAAAACACCGAGAAGAAAAACAAAAGATGGAAAAACGGAAAATTGTAATTAGAAGGCGCCGTTGCCTCGGGCCGCTAGCTCAGCATCGTTCTAACAAGGCCAATTAACACTTGATCCTGCTTGAATTACGATCGTGTTGCCGATCTCTCTACCGGCTTCGCCGTGGATATTCGTTTCTTGCCCGAGGATTTGTCAAAACGAATGGCCGTCGTCGCTACTTTATTCGCGGCTACCAATAAAAATCACGGCCACTTTGTCCTGGCTTGACGAACTATTAACAACAAGAATGCTGGTGACAAGATCTTGAATTCTTCGCGTTGCAATAAGAACGATCCGACTCTTATTGCGATTTTATTGCGGCTCGCGCTCGCGTCCAACAGGCGCTTGGAATTGCTGTTCAGAGATAAACCTCTGCGGTGTTTCGTTTGTTTCGCGCCGATTGTCTTCTTGCTTGCTTCTCCAGGATGGAAATGCAATTTCGTTCTTACTTTTTTCTTCGGCTATTCTTTTTGGACAGTTTTGCCACGATTGATCTGTCAGGGGAAAATGACGTTGTTTGCGGCCGTGGTACGTTTTCATGACGAGGTTTCGAACAGCTCGAGGGAACAATGGAATACTCGATAGTCTGACCAAAAGGTGGAATGCGCTTGCTTTGATTTACGTCACTTTTCCTCTTATTTTCTTCGTACCGATGGAGATATAATTTCACTCGTCATCGATTCTCGTTATGGCGTTCGAAGCTATCTAAGAACTGAACCGATTTAAAAAAAGAAAGGTAGAAAAAAAGGAGTAATCTGATAATAGAAAAGCGTACTTTCCAAGCGATTGTAATCTATCTTACCGTTGTACGATAATTGCTTCTGATGTTAAACCGATTCCACAAACTGACTCCCTCTTATTTCCAATGTAATTTAATAATTTCAACGTGGTATTTAATGTTTTCAATTGTTCAGATTATTTACCACGACCATCGAGTTTCGTTTTCTTCTTATTAAAAAATATACGCTTGATAGGGGATACTTAATCGCCCGTCGACACACTCACACATTTACGCGGAATCAGAATCACAGTAGCTCCATTCATTCTGTGCAACTCGATTAAGCGTCACGTGTACGAACGTACGAACACTTTCACCGTACCGTTTTAACTTCATTCTTTAAAATTACGAATTAATACTTGCAGCGAAAATTATTATTTTCATCGGACGATCTTTAATTTACTCGAATATGTGTTTCGTTTGACTCACGCGTCTTATCACTGCGTTATTTATTTATATCTAGGTAATTTCATTTGCTACTTTCAATGTATATTTCCACGTGACAAGGATGTCGTTGTTTTCGAAGGACCGTGCGGGTCCTCCGTGTCGTTGGACTTACGCTTCGTTTGCTTACTTGCAGTAACTTTCTTCGTATTTCTATAGCGCTCGTCGTGGGCCCAAGTTCGAGTGCAAAGCACTCTGTTACCGACGAGAATAGCACCCTCGCAAAGCATCGAGACACGAAAGAGTATAAATAGAGCGACTGGCGACGATATCCTCCAATCGAACCTGTCTTTCGTTACCTCGCACATTGAGGCAACTTTTTCGCAAAAAAAAAAAAAAAAAAAAAGAAAAAAAGAAACTCTGTCGAACGTAAAAATAACTTTCCATTCTACCTATACCGAAATCTGCACTGAAAAGTCACTTTTCGTCGGACCAGACTACTAGAACTTTGCGTATTATACGATACAGGACAGAAGGTAAATTTGGAATTTTTCAACAGTACAGGATTTCGTTTCAATTATATCGCAACACGTTTCTAATGAATGATTCGGTACACCTCCTAGTTGGAATCATTCTTCAAACCATTGATTTCTCACGTATCGATTTTAAACACGCCATTACCGGCTATACATCGAGATCGAAGGCCCATTGGGACGCGATGTTAAAGGGCAGCTGTCTCTCTCTTTAGAGCTTCTTTGCATGCGCACGAAGAAACGGCGGCGCCGATCGACCACGTTGTTTTTTCTCTGGCCGACACGGCTGGATCGGTCGTCGACGACCGATTGATGTAATTGCGTGACTGGCAGCTCGTCTAAAGTGACCGATCGGCCGTCAGGGCCCCTTCTCGTCGTTCTCATAACGTATGTACGTAGTCACGCTCGTGTAGACCAACACTGCGCGCTCCTGGATCCCACCGGATATTCTCCCATACAGCCGTCGTTTTCTTACACTGACAGTCTCTGTCGGGCCGTGAGCTCGATTAAAACAACCACGACTCTTCGTTCATCGAATGCAACTTTCGTTTCAAGCATTGGGACGATGCGAGCGAACGAACAGCTTGGAAGTACGCACAGGTGTATTAGAACGATGTGCGAGAAGTCGAGGGAAATCGAGTCGGTTCGGCTGTAAAATTTCACGCTTCGTGTCATTGAATTTTTCAATTATTAATTTCGATGGTATCTGGTATTGCGTATACGATACGAGACTTGTCATTTCTTTCTGGAAATAATTTCTTTTTTGGATCGCGAGTGGAAATGACGTGTCAGGTTGTAAAGATGTATGATCGAACGATTCTTATTAAGAGTTTATTAGGAATTATTAAGAGCGGTTAAGTTAGTTGAACGTAATAGTTTGATAGTCGGATAACGCAAGCTAAACGAGCAAGGAGACACGGATATGTAATTTCATAAAAGGCTGTACATGGTAAAAGAAGTCAGGAGCCAGCGACTAAAGCAAAAGTTCATTGACTCGCGATCAATCTCTTAGCAACTGCCAAGAGTCAATATTTAATTCATGGAATGCGTTATTTATTCATACAGTGAACTAAATTCAAATGGAATAGGTGAAAAAACCTATTGAGAAGTCGAGAGAGTAAATCATCGTGTCCTGAACATTTCTAATCGCGCCACGTGTAATTCGTTAATTAATATTCACCACCGTTAGAATTACTGCAAAACCTACGCGATAAAATTCCTTCCTGCGAGAGCAACAAACTCGTGGCTCTGGAATCTGCCATGAAAATTAGAAAATCCGCGTGAGACAGAAAAATTTGTAAACGACACGGTATCGTTACGCGAGTCGACGTTTCCCTTCGTCCATCGATTCGTAAATTGCGCTTAATGGTAGCAACGTTAGAAACGCGGACGTAACCTTGACTAGTTGAAACGAAGGATGTTCGATGCAATAGCAAAATGCTGAGTTTCGTTGCTTCTTTTCAGCTGATAATGGCCGATTGTCGGTTAATGGCAGCGACTCGTCACGATTACGTTGGCGCAGGCTTTGACGAGTGTGGCCAGCTTATTGACGCTAATGCCAAGTGTCAGGTCGAGATTAATCTTTCCGGCGGCAGTCACATTCGCGCGATCAATCTTACGCGAGGGTGTTCCAAACGGATCGTGAATGCGCGGTTCGTTTCCTCTATGAATCGACGTATATGTTTGAAATTTTATTCTTCTCGTTTCTTCGCGAGATTGTAACACGAAGCGGGATAGCTTTGATTGATGGGCAAGGCGCTACACTTTGTGTTTGTTGAAACAGCGAATAATCGGTTTTCTTATCGTGCTACTTGTAGAGATAAAGGCTCTCTGTTCGTGGAATTATTTAGAAAATATGAATAAATAAATTTTAGAACGACTTTGTTGTCTTATCGTGACTAGCCTTTTTGGGACTAGTGTTATAGAATATGCGTCGAAATTTAATATTTCTCTAGTCGGTTGAATTATTCGTTACGTCTTCGATAGGATACGCGGTGAACTATTAACTTGTTTCTGTCACGCAACACGAAGCTGCAGAAACGACGCAAACAGTTTTTGTCACAGATATTTGCAATTCTTTGGAAAATGAACGCTTTTACCGATGATTTCATACGTATGATAAACAGAAGATAAAGGTATTGACTGTCCTTGAGAACACCGCGCACAGCTGGAATGCGAAACAGCATGAAAATGTATTCCTTTATTTTTGAGAACATGATACTTCAACTCATCGAAAGACGCGTTGAACGGAAAATGTCTAACGATCGATCATATCGTTTGGAAAGATCGGAAAGCGAGAAGACGTAGCGTACGATCCACGTGGAAATCATGGCGAGTCACGGTCGTGCGAGAAACGTCGCGTATTTCGCGTAACTTCGCGTAAACATACGGGCGAACGTTTCAACCGGAAGTTTCCAAAAAGACCGACGCAAAGATAATACACATCGTAAGTGCACCTCCGAGCTGCATTTCTGCATTCTCATCGTGCGCACCGATGTACGGTGTACAACGATGGACGTTAAAAGAACTTCCATACGGAGTCGGACTACGCGATAGACTGGCTTGCACGTGAAACGAAACCAAAACCTCCTCTCTCGCTCGTGGTGACGTCTTTTACTTCCTGCGTTTCGTCGCGTTTCTACAGCTACGTAATTCCCTTTAAACGTCCCTCGCCGTAATCGCGTTTGACGTATCTGAAAATAGAACGTTCTATGTAACCGAGCCTGGGCTTCGTTCCTCCTAATTGGATAATAAATTTGACGCTTTGCGTATGGTGTGAATTATCAAATAAATCATCCACCAGGTTATGTTATAACGTTATAACATAACCATGCTATGCTCGACTACATAAATCGCAGTGGGCTACGCGATCATTCAAAAACTTGTATAATTTAGTCGATAAATTATATCGTTCAAGAGATTTTAGACACTGGATGAGAACGCATCAAACCATCGATCGTCCTCGTTTGGGAAATTAAACGCTGTGAAAACTCGTTCGCTTAAATAAAAAGTAGAAAAAGAAGAAGGAAAGAAAAGATGTAAGAAGAAAAGGACTTTTCACGCACGGTACGCGTTGCTCGCGGGTAATGCAATTTTATCGGCCACTTTTCCGCTTCTTTCGCCGCGAAGCGACATGGTCTTCCACTGAAATATCATTGCGAGCCAGAGGCGGCGAAGAAACGTGGATATTTGTGCGATTGCAAAAGGGCATTCGCTGCAGGCGAGATCTCGGAGCGGAAAGAGCGAATTACCAGAAGAACACGGCTGTAATAACCGCTCCTTTTTCTCGATGACACGTAATTGCCCGAGAGGAGCACGTGAAATAGCGTATCAGAAGCGGATAAAACGGTCTATCAAACTCGTACACGTACGCGGACGTGTGTACACACTCGAACTGGTTCGTGATCGAGGTGAAAAACGGGAAATTATAGGAAATCGCGAACTACCGGCCGCGGGGAACGATCGTGGTACACGAGCGGAGACACGATCGAGAATTGTAGAAATTGATAACCGTGAAGAAGTGACTCGCGCCGAATGAATTATGTATTTAGCGGAAACAATGGAGCACGGTGACGTGCTCTGGTTACCGTCGCTGTTTTCTGGCTTTGGAACATGTTCGAACGTGGTGACTGTGGATTAATTTGCTTGTAATTCGTACGGACAGACCTTTGGAGAAGCTTCGTGATGTTTAGCGATGGGGTATTCTTTGCTCGGAAAAATGTCACGCGACAAGCGAATACGATCGATCGACGTGTAGGATATGAAAGTTCTTAATCTTAACGCATCGCTTACAGGCTGTCGATTATATCGACGTCTGTGTGATTATTGCTTTCCGAGTCGGTATATTGCAGAGATAATTTTAGGTAATCATCTTCGAACACCAATGTCACTTACATCGTCAGGTTCCATTTTCGAGGCAGGCTTCGAACAGTTAACAACTTTTTAACAACTTTGAAAAACAGATAGAACGCTGTTATTGCCGGCTGTACAAGCGCGAATTTGTTCAACAAGTTTTCTACCACCGCCTTAAACAGATTCAGGAAAAAACCGATTAATAGTCGATAGCCGAAGTCAATAAAACGTCAATTTACAGGCTACCGGTCGATAAACGCCATTGATATGCTGTCGGTAAGAAACGCGTTAAGATCGATGGAATAAAATTATGACGTAGGTAGAATTCGATGCAAAAGTGCACAGCATAGAATTCGTAGAAAATATACGACAATCCGACTAATTGAATTTCCATTGACATCCGAGAGGCGATGATTCATCGGTTGGAAACGAAGCGCGATTCATCTGGACCGAGTCTGAATCGGCAATCTAATTTTAATCGTATTCAATCTCGTTGGCGTTGCGAAGGTCGGGAGGATTTCCTGGAAGCGACGTTGGACATTGTCGGGAACGAGATACTAGTCCGAATCGATCAAGGCGATCCGCGACCGAAGAAAACGACCCGCGAACACGTCACGCGTCCAAGATCGATCCAGGATTAATGATGCGTGCAACGTATTCTATGGACGTGTGCGGGAGTGCGTGGCGATAGTCCTTTAAGACGATTTCTAAGTCGACTTCCTAGTCGATAGGTGGACGAACGACCTCCGTGACACGGTACAAGACGTTTAGCAAATGCGCGCGCCAAGTCTTTCACCTTTCCTGACACGAGTTCCCCTCGAGGAATTCCTGTCTCTTTTTTCGTCGTAGAATACAGTCGAGGGACTTTCCTGCGGCTTGCATTGTTGTTGAGATATCAAACCTTTCGAGAATTCGTCGATGTTTTTAGATAATTCGAGTTCTCCGTTTCTTCTTCATCTTTCTGTTGATAAAGGAAAGTGCAACTTTTTCTTTTTGGTTTTAAGAGAAGTAGAAATATCGAGGAATGTCCATTTTGCGATACGTCTTGTCTTTATGAGAACTAGGACCGAAAGACTGTGTCGAATCAAAGAGTGTCGCCGTAACACGCCATTAAAGATTTCGTGTATCGATTGCGAAACAGGGATAAAAATGATGAATATTTTATTAACCATACCTTGTTCTAGCAACTACATACGGTATAAACTTGGTTTTGTGAACAATACGGTTAAATTTATCGAACGTTTTTCCTTTTCTTCGCTAAGATATTAAAACTTAATTTTCTCGATAGACCTATTTTCTGACCGCTGTACATTTTTCTACGCTGTACGTTGTGTTATAAGAATGAAAAAATAACTTATCGAGAACCTTTGAGCGGGAAAGAGCGAGACATCGAAGCAACAGGTTAAACGATCTCGAAGTAATCTTTCATTTGTCGGCCGTAATTATGCGTGGAATTATCGTTACGAAGGATCGATTCGGGGAACGTTCTCAATTATCGAGGGCTGCCGGTACGTGGGCAGAAGTCCGTTCAAACGAAACGACCGAGATATGACGTCTCTGTTTAGAACAGCGAAGAACGACGCTATATAATTGCGTGTTTCCGTTTCAGGGTACTGGGGATACCACAGGCAGGGTTCGTGTCAAGCTGGATTGGGCGCTGCCATGTCCAAGGTAAGTCCACGAAAGAAAAAATACTAGACACATAATATTTCACTCGTAAAAAATATATCTTTGAAACGTCACCAACGATTTACACGTAACGTAGATTCCATACACGTGTCGTGGATGCATCGATGAAAGTTCAATTGCAACGTATTTTCATATTCGTTCAAATATATTTGAGTTTCTCGGATAGCAAAACCGTCGACGAGAACCACAACCCCCTGTCATCGCGTCACAGACTCTTCTCGCGAGCCTCGAGATCCCACTCGTCGTCTGCTGCTGCTGCTGCTGCTGCTGCTGCTGCTCCGCCAGAAGCAAGCGTATGCAACTCGAAAAACATTCCCCCGAGAATATCACACAACGGTTTCACAAATCACCGTGCACCGAGTCAGAGCCAAGCCAGAGATACCAAAGCGAAAGGGTGGAACACGATTGAAGGGGGATTAAAATTCAGTCTTTGAAACTATTGAAGTCAACGAGCGAGCCCAAATACGAGTCTTTCCCTTGGCACGCTCTTTCTCTCTACGATCTCTAACTGTTTAAGTCGCTGGCGTAAACACAGAGGCCCGTTGGATATAAATACGGTAACCCCACGTGTCCTGACGGTTGCCACGTCCCGAAAGAGTTAAGAGGCGACACGAGGGGTCGGCGAGGAGGAACCGAATATGGCCAGGAATGTGAATTCCTGCCTTACGCACCTCCGATCGTGGCCATTCGTATTCGTGGTGCATGGCGAGGGTATAGAAAGCCGGCCTCCGTCTATCTTTTTTTCCTCTTTCTTTCTCTTCCTTCCTATATACGATTGTCTTGTCGAAAGCTCGATTTTCTGGCTCTGGTCGCCAGATCCCCGGAGCCGATCTGCCCAGGACACCACGTAGGCGTCGACCTGTGCCTTTTGTCTCCCCTTACTTCTTTTTTTATCTTTTCTTTTCGTTTCTTCTCACTGGATTTCGCCGGCAGATCGGCGCATCGACTCGTGCGCTCGACACGTTCGTTCGTAGCACCTGCGTCCACGGTGATACCTTGTTCGTGGCCGGTGTCGCGATAAGTATCGCGGGGCCAATAGGTACGAATTCGAAATTGGTATGTCAGCGGTTTATCTCTCGGGGATCCTCGGCCACGAAAAGGGATGAGTCCATGCTGGTGCGGACGTGAAACGTATGAAGAATAAGAAGGCTGCGGGCAACGGAGCAACTCGAATCGCTTTCGGGGATGAGTTAATCCTGCCGCTTGGAAACTCTGCTTTCGGGGAAAACGTGCTTTGGTTTGGTTTTCAGTGTAGGATTACCACATCCGTCGGAATGATGGATTACAGACTTCTTCGTTTTAAACTTACACATTTTTCTTTGTATAGATATATCTATCTTTTCCTCTATAGATATATTACTTTCATCGATCTGACAATTTTTTTGTTACCACGACATCCCCTTGATCGCAGTCGACTAACCAAACGTCTCGAACTAAAAATATCGTCGTAGCTTCGAATTTAAAGATCATCGAAAAACTCTGTATATCGAAAATAGTGATTCACTGCCTTTCACTAACGTCAACCGAGAAACCAACCCCTTCTCGCGTCGTATAATCTCGATCCAAGCCCGATACGTTTCTCCTAACGCGCTTTCTTGTCCCGGGGCCGCGTGACCCAGACTCTGTCGATCTAATCTGCGAAGATGGGAGAGAAGAAAGGCAGGATTTCCGGCGACGGGGTTGGAATCGACGCTGGGAGCGGCGTTATCGGCGCAGCGGGACAGCTTCGATTGCCGGCAAAGAAATAGTGGCACAATTCCCTGGCCACTCAGCCGGCTATCTCACCGTGGATGTATAATTCAGAATTGTTCGGCTATATAGCAGATGTTTAATGCATGCCGCGGTCCGTGCCCGGCTCTAACTTCGCCTCGGCATTCAATGTTAATACCCCACCCCCGCGGTACGAACGGTCAATCGTGCCTCTTACCCACAGTCCGCCAGTCGTGAAACGACGCTGCCGCAATGATTTTAGGCAAATTCGATCCTCTTCCTCGATCCTCCGACCCCTCGTCTCTGCCTCGCTCCGTCTTTATTCGCCGGTTTCGGAGTCGAGCCGCGAATCCAGCAGCTGGTCGCCGCCGACGAATTCTAATGGCGCGTTTAACTTCGAAATCATGACGCGGATTCCTCGTCTTCCCTCCTGCAGCCAAGTTTTAGGCAGCTTCGGAGTGTTTCGCAGGATATTCCAGGTGAATTTTAGAGGATGGCAACGTCGACCTTTCTCCGCTCGAGAGATCGCGATATTCGAGGATCTGGATATTTGCCGATCGAAAGATCAATCTCAGCTTTTGTGCGCGAATTTTACATCGAACTTTTCACGGTTCATTCTCAAACAAGGGATCGTCGAATCGGAAACTTTGGATCAAAAAACGAAAAGTCTACGCAATTTGTTTTACGGCTAAATTATCCTCGAAAGAAAGGGACTGTGGTAGAGTCACCGAAATATTAGGCAAATTTTGTTTCTATTTAAAGCAGAAGCTCGTCCATTTTCAATAACGTTTTCCTCTCGAGCTGTTCGGCGTTTGTTCGGTGGTCGTAGTGATCGCTAGAAGGATCCTCGTGCGCACTAAATCTCGAGACCGGTGATTTAGAAGGCTCCCGAACGCCATTCAGTATGCAATCGGCCATCGATCTTCGCGTTAAACCGCCGCTCCTGGTATCTACCTCTGTTGTATCTGGTTCCGCGCGTTATCCCCCGATCTACAGAGGATCTAGTCAAGATCGATCGATATCCGCCCGATACCGATCTATACGACGCGGAACGCGATCATCGATCCTCTTGTTCCACGGACAAACGTGTACCCCCCTCGTTCACTCGCCACGAAAATAACTTCGAGGAGGTCTTTTCGTGAAATCTCAATGTTGCAGTGGTATTCCCAGCTCGAGGAAATTATTTTAGATCCAACTCGATAGAGATTTATCTTTTATACGGTCGATCGTGCTCGATCTTCCGATTCGGGCGGTAGAAAGTATTGTTTGATCGTCGCTGGCGATCGGCGCGTCGAAATGGTATTTCTAAGCACGTAGAGAGAAAATCGAGAGTAGAATCTTACGTCGGGTGAATTTTTAATTTTACGACTCGTGGGGAAAGGTCTGTTTCGATCTGTTGCACGGAATTCGATCTGTTGTATAAAAATTGGTTGAAGAATAACAGAAATTTATCGGGCGCCCGAATTTAAGTTACAAATTTCTAATTCGAAGTTTCCTTTGAACTTTGTTTAAATAAAACTCAAAAGCATTTCCGTTCCATCGATGGTCCTAAGTAGAATTTAAAATCCATTCGACTCCATCGCCCACGATACTCTCTCCAAAACGTGATGCAACAAAGCTAGTGGAAGCTAAGCTACCCTCTTGTACGTCTTCAACCTCTCGAGCTATTCATTCGCAATATAAACCGAAACGCAACACGTGTCCACTTCAGTTTCACGTTATCGCGCTCGAAAGGGGCTGCTTCCACTTTTGCAATTCAGAAAAACTGCTTTCGACCATACAAACGGTATTTTCGTTTCCTGTATTCGTATTCGATGGCTGGTCGCTTCGTTATTTGTCGTTCTCGTCGAGCATCTAACCGGAGATCTGCAGTTCTTTCCTGGAAATGAATTCGACGAATCAAGAGAAAAATTAAATACTCGTTACGCAAGACATCGCGACGATCCTCCTTCCCCTAACCCTAACAGACACCAAGAACCCTTGTTCGATGGTCGTTTAAAAAATCGAAACTCAACCCTGTCGTGTATAGCAGCAAGCTATCATAAACGTCTCTCGATTTCTTCAAAAGTCGTTGGAACAACTTATCGACCGCCCCACTACGGTTGCAGAGGCGCACATAAATACGTGGAAACGGTGGCATAAATTTCAGCATGCTCCCATACATATTTGAGCGACCGGTTATATTTCAATCTCGGATGGTCAGTTTCCTCCCCCTCGCGATCGGCGCCAGAATACAACTCGTGCCGGTCATGTTTCGTGTAGAGAGAGGCAAAGAATACGGCCGCCATTGTCTCGGTTGCAAATTTTTCGCGTGTACAAGCATCGAGGCAACGCTACTCCGTAGGGGGTACATCGTGTCGGTCTCATTCCCCCTTTCAGCTTCGAGCGTCTGTGCGCCATCGAGCCGCTTCTGTGTTCAGCCGTGTCGTACGAGTTCCCTCGACAAATGCACGTATTTGCTTGGCTACCGGTTCGCTAATACCTTCGCTGTAAAAGCAGCGCACAGGACACGGGGGTTGGAAATTTCGTTCGGGACGGCAATTTTTCTCCGAAGCGTTTGAATTTTTGAAACGCCGGCTACCGCCGTATCTTGTTGTGCCACTGACTCGTACGGATTACTTGGTATTTGCTCGTTGAATTAACGCGTGGTAAAAATTAACGCAACCGTTTGTCCGATGAGACGTTTAGATTAAAAAGGCAGATACTGTATCTCGTGAAACTTCGTAGGGCTTCTGTGTCTCGATTCTTATTGTTCGTACCGCCTGAGACTTCCGGGTGCGAGACTAATCAGGCTATGATTAGTCTTGATCGAGTCGCATAGCTGCGAGGCTACCAGCGCGTCGAGACGAAGCTTCGACTCGATGCTCGTTGGATACGCCAGCTTCGTCTGTTAGCTACGATTCTCATAGCCCGGCGGATGGCGCCGGAACATAAAAGTCACGGTTATTGCACCCGTGCGCGGTGTTGGGCGTGCACGTGACTCGGTGGCACGGTTTGACATTGTTGGTCGACGAGGAGGGCCCATTGTTCGCGTAGCGTGCGAATCGGCCGTACGGGCCGGCTCACAAATAATAACATTTCTGCGGGACGATAAATAAAAGCGGCCCCTAAAGTGCAGCAGCAGGCTGGCGCCACTAGAATGCATACGGTAAGAGAAGAGACCGGCTGTATGCACTCGATGCACTGACGCAACCGAGATGCCTCTCCGATAGCGTCGAGGAGTTTATGTCACAGCTGTGTTTTTTGCTCCGACTGGAAATTAATGGGCCACGATTCTCCCTGGATGATTCGAAGCGTGTTTAGCTGGGAGAAATTTTACTTTCTATAGATTTGATATTAGCCTTGGTTCGGGTCGAGCCAAAGCAAGGCACATCTAGATTTCTCGGAGAAACAGCAGCGACCGTAGAAACGCGCGTTATAGACCATAAGAAAGAAGCACCTAATGCAAATGCGGTAAGTCGACTGCATAAACTCGGCGATCCGGCAGAATTACAGCGCGAAGCTTGTCGTTTGTAACGCGACTGTGCTTACGAGTATCGTCCGCGCGGTTTCTAATGGAGCAAAGATTACGTATCGGAAGGCAGTGAAAATGCATTCCTATTATTCTTCCTGGCCTTTACGTTACCTTCTTACTCTACCTATGCGGTACATTCTACCTGTATTTCACCTATTACTATTTTGCGTACAAGCAACCGATTGTAATTCTTATTATTCCAACGTAACCGTTTTGAATTGATACGCTTCTGTATCAGCTTTGTACAAATTTGTTCGTCTCGTTATCGATAAAAATTGTTTAATCCATCCTAGACAGATATAGATCTGTTCCACTGTTCTTCGAATTCGAAAGAAATACAGAAATGAAATTGATTCGTCAACGATCCGAACGATCCACGTGGCATTAAAAATCTTTTCGACAAATCTGTCGACCCTGCTCCATCATCGCTTTATATCGAATTTAAAAATCCGAAAGCGCTCGATTCGCACTTGGACAGGACGACTCGCGTGCACGCTGCACGCGGTTTGTTCGAATCGCGTAACACACGGCGCTCTGGCAAGAGAGAGCCGGATGGGAGGAAAAAGGGCAGACGGCGACACGGCTGCGGCGAGCAGCAATAGAAACGACAGGGGAGTCTCAGGTGGCCATTTAAGGCACGGACATTTCGTTCTGTCACCGTGTTCCGTGTTCACCGTCGACCAGCGTTCGCAAGGAGGCCACCTACGCGCCGCTGCTCGTCCTCCCTTAGCGGCCGCATTGTTTTACAAACGGCCGCCATTTCTCATGATAAGCAGAGTAAAACGAAACTAGACACGGCCCTTTCGCTGCGACTGAGCCGGGCGATCCGCTCGCGGTGCCGTCACATTTTCGCGTTTTAACTTCGTGCCAGAGCTATCGACTGCGTTCCGCGTCGCTAGCGAAACTTTTTGCTCCGTCCTCTTCTTTTGTCGGATTTTCGTCCACCGCCTGGCTTTTTAGTTCCTTCCGGGAGAAGCTCTGACGCTGGAATTCTGGGAAACGAAGATGAATTATGTTCTACCTTGTAATTTATACCGTTGCGTTCCGAAGTTAGATTTTTACGTTGCTAGAAACAACGGAGCTGAAACGTCGATAGTTTGGCAGTAAAGGGGTATCGGTGTTTTCTAGGAACATTAAAAAATAGTTTTGTCAGCTATCTTTGACGTACAATATAAATATTAACTTTTATCCGCAAAATGGCCTTTCAGTTTTTCAATTTCATCCATTTGTTACAAAGCTACGATCGTTCGAAGTTAGCGATTACCAATTTCTCGCTCTCTTCGCTCGATACTTCTTTTTTTTTTACAACTTTCTCGTCATATTGCCGATAAGAAAGCATGCTTTTGTAATTTCGTGGAACCTACAGAACGATGTCCCGTAGATATTTCTGGTGCCTGCGGTTCGCAAAAATCGGCCATCTTCTACCATTCTACTTCGACGCAACGAAAACGAACTGTAGATCTGATAAAGAAAGCTAGAAACGCAGGAACAGGTTTCGATAATTCGTATATAATTCACAGAGCTTAAAAACAGGCATATTCTCTTAAGTTTTCCAATGCCAATTTCCACCACTCGAGCGTCTCGGAAATATTCAACGGCTGCCCAATCTATCTATCGCACGTGGTCTAACAAATGTCGCCGTCGCGTTCAACAACCGCTCGCTTGAACTCTGACACCGTCTTTCCCCCTCGCTCGTTCGCGTCTTCGCCTAATCTTCTTCTCTCTGGTATTTCCGTACTTCTCGTTCTTCGTTCGATCTTCTTACGATCCTCGCGTTTCCTTCACCGTGAAACGTTCCGTGCGCGCGTGGGCGTACGACTGCATCGGCGCGTAGGTGCATCCCAAGAGAGTACACCGACATTGTCCCGCGATTAACACTTTGATCCCGGCGATACTTAAGCGGAATCGTGGGTTTGCTTTTCGCGCGAAGGTCAGTGCAGGGGGACGCTATTTATGAAAACTAGCAGCCAGAAGACACGTAGAATTTGTGATGGGAAAAAGTCCAGGAAGCATATGTTCGTAGTTTTAAGAGTCGCGTAATCGCACGGCTATGAGCATTTACTATAGTCACGTTCCGAGAATTCATGGTTACATTATGCTCATGATCATCCGCAAATCGTTCCTGGCTGTTTCGTAATAATTGTAGTCGTTTCGTGCGTTCAATTTGCAGCAATTATAGCGACTCCTAGGGGGTCACCCTATTATAGTCATTGTACGATCTTTATAGTCACTTTGTAACCATTACACTCGTAGTATACCATTTGCATTCCTCGATACAAGCCTAACGTAATTTATATTCGATTCCGCTTTGACTCGAACCTAATCCAAGAACTCAAACTCAATGCAAAGTACGATCCGGAGAAAAAGAAGTCCGTTGTCATCTCCGATGCTATTCGTATCGTTCGATATCACCGTCAACCGTGAATTTGCATTTAGTCTCTATCGATCATTCTGTTACGGAACGTTGATTAATATGTATGCGGGACATAATCTCTACTACTGTTGCATCGCCGTTAGATAAGGCCGTGCAACACGTACCGTTACGTCGTGTAAAACGTAAAGGCATCGCGTGGCAGGAAGTCGACTTTGCTGGCTTTCGACTTCGGTAAATACGCCGCTGACGAGACCTTCTTCCATCGTTAGCCATCGTAATGGAATATTAAGTTCTAATAACGCGGACGATCGTCCGATCATACGCGATAAATGGAATTAATTGGAACGATTGCATTTCATCTCTCTATTAATGCTACTAAACGGGCAATTAGCGAATTAACGGCGGTGCTTTGTGCGTTGAGAAAAATTGCGTTTATAAAAATTAGCGGAACTATTCGCCACGGTATATCGACGATTCCTAATTTTTCTCTAAAATTTCATACATTTAGAACGACGGAGCATCGATTTGTTAGGAGTTTTGTCGGCTCGTTTTTCCTTAGCTGGCTATATACCTTCTTCCTTCGTTTCTTCGATACGAATTGAAGGAGCTGTTGTAATAAGAAGACGGTTCTGTTTCTTCGATCATTTGAGCCCATCAAAATGAAATTATTTCTTTAAACAAATTCATAGTCGACCGATACTCGTAACGACAAAGCTGTGCGCTTTTAGATATAAAACCTATACCTTTCTTGCTCTTCCAGATGGATACGATTTAAATATCGCAACTGTCTGCTTGGTGTTGCAAGCCGTTCGATCTCAACTTTGACATTCTTTCTATACTGTACGAACCTCTTGTGAATTCCATATTTTTTTTCACGGCCTGGCAGTCGCGTCGCAGCAAGTAGTATAACTTCGTACGCGTCAGACGAGTAAAAGCGTGAAAGTTTGTCTGCGGCCGCTGCATGGGAACGACCGATAGGAAGGTTCGGCCGCGATACAGAGGTATGTCGATGATTTCGAGTGGCACTCGAGTAATTCATGCGCCGATTAAGTGCACGGTCGAGCATCGAAGGAGAGAAGCGTGTGTGAACGTGGCCGAAGAGCGTTGTTTTATCACCGGCTGCCAAATGTTGCGACACGTTCTCCAGTTACGTTACATGCTTCGCAATTTATTGACTTTTAATCGAACCGCTCATCTCGTCTATATTTGTCTTCGGCTTTCCGCGGAGTCCGAGCTACTGTAACGAGTACGGGGTCGTACGTAAATATCGGTAGGCTTGCGTAACGTATCACGCGTTCCAAAGATGCTACATTTAGATCGAAAAACACGTACGCGTAGAATGCCGAGTAATCGACTTTTAATCGTAATCGATTAAAAGTTGGCGGATGATACGATCGGTTCAATCGATCGTCGAGTTTCTGTCGGAAATCTTCGAAGCTCGTGTTGAAAAAGTTGATTGGCGATAACGTGGAATATCGCCAGCTTTGTGTAAAACGAAGTACGACAAAATTTCGTTCTACATTTTCGACTTGGTTTAGCAGCTTAACGCTGGTCCCTAAACGTTCGAACCTAAACGTTCTCGATCCTCGCTTCGTAAATTGTAAGCACGTTCTTGCGATTTCTTCAACGACCGAAGAAACGGTTCTCGCTGCTCTTGCCAGTTACCAGGGATTTCACAGTGGCTGTTGCTTGATTTTTCCGCAAACGGGCGTCGCGATGGTCGCGAACGCTGGATCGCGAAGGCCACGATCCGCGAAACCGATTTAACATGCGTGACGCGCAACGCGCCGCATAGACACGCGACTAGCATAGGTACGAGTCGCTGATTTATCGCGTCTCGGGCTCGTGCGCGCGAGCCACGTCTCTTATCTACACCATTATCTTCTTGATTGAAGAAAAGTTGAACTTTCGTGGGTGCGTCCGTTTCCTGGTTACAGCGCCCGTGGCTGGGAAAAATCGCGAGCCGGTGATCGCGCTCGTTGTTGCTCGTGAGTGTTCCACGCGCGTCTTGTATACGGAAATTATACGAACATCGTCGTCTCGATCGCACGTGCAATCCACTAAAAAAGGAGAAGAATTTATCAACTTACTCTGTTAGCGACTGTGATCACGTCACAGCACAAGCCCTCAAGTGAAAATGAAATACCTCGATGCAGACTTCGTTCCTTTCCATTACCATCCTACTGCGTTGCCATTAAATTAAAAACAAGATCGAAATCTCGAACGAGCGTAACTTTTGAATGCAATGTGACGTTTAAATAAAAAATCTATCGGACGCACGATGCTTCTGATACGTAAAGAGGTATCGTCTAACACACTGGTGAAAGTAATCCCAAGAATTCTATTAAGTATTCGGGAAAAGAAGGAATGAGTTTGTCCGATAAAAAATAAGTACATCGTAAAACGTTTCCCGTGGTTAGTTATTCGACGTCGATTAATTTCTCTAATGGAGTGCCTTTCTATTCGTTTCAGAACGGTGAGAGGCTGTTCATCGGAGCGCCAGGAAGTTGGTACTGGCAAGGTAAGGTTCTTTCGTGGTACACCGCTTCCACGGCTCGATTTAGGTCGACAATTTCACAATCGATACCACCTTGAGACACCGACATCTTGTTCGACTTGTACATACGCGTATCGATCCTATTTTCATTTTCATTTAATTGGGATATTCGAAGAAGCTGGAAACACAGGACGATTCGCGATAGAAATTGTTACCGTTTCTTCGAATATCTAATTTCAGACCGTTTGAAAGTCTCGATTTCTTTCAGTACGAGACAATTCGAGCAACTCGAGTCGTTTGTTACGAATTTTCATAAAAAATAAAATTACAAAGATTCGTTGAATCTGGACTTTCGAAAGTTTCCAAGGCTTACGGAGAATCTCAACGATCGATGGAATTTAAATTGCACGTATTGTAAAAATGGAAACATTATTCGAATCAAGGAATTCCCCGGACCTCCCTAAACCAATTGGGCTTCTAAAAAATACTCGGCAGAATTGCGGTCGGCAAAATTAAATCCCCATTTACACCCACTAATTGGACGGTGAACGGTCACTGGGCCGCTAATAAAAAAGAGAAACAAGTCGGAGCTCGAGCTTTCATAACGCCTGGGCGACGGAACTGCAACACGTAATACATCGCGACCACACGTGCTCAGTGGGTCTTTGAAGTGATTTAGAAGGCTTTCGTTGAACGATTCCAGGTCAGATATACTCGATCAGCACCGCATTGAGATTGGAGTTCTTAGCGACGATGTTTGTCATCCCCGAAGCAGATGCATCAGGTATCGCGTACTTGCAGGCGCCCCTAATCAAACGAAAGATAAACAAATGTGTCATTTAAAACCAGCCCCCTGTTTTCAACACCTCTAATCTGCCGCCATGTTTTCTTAACGACGGCGTTCATTAACAAACGTTGCTTCATGCTCCGCGAAACGTGATCTTTTCGTATTGAGTTTTTTCGAAACTTCACAGCGTGCAGCGTTCAAGGAAGTACGGTATTCCGATCGAATATCTCTGTTGTTTCCAAAAGATACGACGTTATTTCGAGAGCGGAGCTGTTTTCCTTTTATCTTCGTCTCGACGTAACGTCGTAGCGTGGTAACGTTGCTAATTATATCGAGTTCTGAGAATTTACGCAGGGGAATATTTCGTTTAACGATAAATAATTACCGTTTCGCTTAATCGTAAATTCAACTTTTATTTCCTACTTCTCGATACTCGCGGACATATTCTTCTCTTGAAAAGCAAACCAGAGATATTTATCGGCACTCCCCTGGACGTTTCATTCTGCGTATCACGAATATCGATCCCCGCATCGATGGTGTTCGCGATAAATTCGAAACGATGAGATTATTTGCCACGCGATCGCGGCATTCGTTTGCTTGGCCCCCAAATAATCAATTTCCAATAATTCCATATTCATCTGGCTTCCACTCATGCGGATTTACCGCGATTAACCCGACGCCTGTGATTAATAACGATTCGAACGAACTCGTGTTGAACTGTCACGCTCAAGAATATCGTAAATGCAAAAAATAAAGAGAAAAGAAAAAAAAAAGAAAATAAAAAAGGGAAAGAAAAGAAAGAGAGGGAGCAAAGAGCATCCTTTGTTCCGTACATTAGTTTGCAATTAACGTAGAGTACAATCTTGTATGCTTGACAGTTTGAGGCTTGTGACGCCTCTGACGCTCCTCCCCCTCAGTGATTAATATCCGATTGATGATTAATGCACCGTATGCTATGATTACTTATTAATTACTGCCAGGTGAGACGAGGGTGGCAGTGTTTAACTGGTGCAGGCCCGCTTCCTTCGCAGCTTCGCGTTGCAGCCAGAGAATAATAATACGAAGCCAGTCTGTAGTAACAATAATAATTTCTAATTAGACTCGAAAGAGTCTCCTTGGTTGTTGACGTTTAGTCGCAGTTGCATAGTAGTGGCGACCATCGGAAAATAATATCAGCGTCGTCGATAGAGCTGCGCTTAGAAGCTGGATTAATCACAAAAGCGCCGCTTTACGAGCGTGTATCGTTACCAACGTTTTTTGACTACGATTTTCCGACTTTATTCCGATTTCAAGTGGCTATCCAAATGGAATAGGACGTAGCTTTAAATCGCGCAGCTTAGTATCGTAAACAACGAACGTAGAATATATCGTAAGATGCGAAATATCTGTATTTTAAATTGAAACGCGTACAAAGTCGAGAAGTAACGTTCCTATCGGTTCGCTAAATTTTCTTCGTCGTTTAAATTTGGTCTAGTCGGATCAATTATACGACCGAGTAATCGATACTTTGTATTATAGCCGTACTTGCGATCAGATATTTCTTCTGACATCGCACGTTGCTAGTTTCTTGTTAATATTCTCGCGGATATTTCCCATGTTACGATCGACCATTCTATATCGATCCAAGTTTCTCACAGATATTAAATTCCTATTTCGTGTGAGTGCGCGTTCCGCTGGATCGTAGTCAGAAAGCAAATACGTTTGGGAAAGTATGTGTCTGAAATCGTAGGTACAACTTGGTGATTGACTGCATCGATTGCTTTACAGGCCAAGCGTTTTCACAGCCGTTGAACAGCCGCGCGAGAATAATGTTCACGAAGGAAGGGCCAGCCACCGAGGACGATAGCTACATGGGTTACTCTGTCACGACCGGCGATTTTATTGGAAACGGTGACAGCGGCACCGCCGTCGGCGTACCTCGTGGCTCCGATCTCCTCGGCAAAGTATGCTCATGAAATATTAACGCGGTAATTCGAAAGAAAAGAAGTCGCGGCATCGGAAATTAATTCTCTCTCGTAGAGAAAGTAACCTACCGAGAGAGATCGTTCGTTCGCCTGTTTCTTCGCGGAAACCGTACGAATTCGGACGATTGAGATTTGTTAGAAACGATTCTTTATCAAATCGTCGCATCGAGAAACAAGTTAACGAGGAAATTCGATCGGTCAAGATAGAAGCGAGATATCGTTCGACCATCGTAAAACACCAGGCTTCGTATGAAATTAACGAAAAATTTTCGATCATAGGTCATTATCTTTACCTCGAACATGACGAATCATCGCAACATCACCGGAGAGCAAATGGGAGCTTACTTCGGTTACGCCGTTGCTTCTGGCGACATCGATGGCGATGGACTAGACGATCTTATAGTTGGTGCGCCTATGTACACGGTGCCAGATAACCCGGAAATGACCATCGAGACCGGAAGGGTGTACGTGATCTATCAAGGCGTTGGAGCTGAAAAATTCCGCAAAGTTGACTCTAGGTACCGTCTCGTCTCGTTCTTGTTACACGCGCGTTATCAGTCAAAAGTTCGACGATATTCCAGAAGCGTCGATCACGATTTTCAATTTTTACGCGTGATATTCCTTTCGTTTATAATTCCATTAGCGGATACTTTACTTACCAGGTGACCGACCCAAGCCATACTGATAAACAGTTCTTCCCAAAGAACGTAGGCAATTGTCCGATTTAAAGTTACTATCGTAGAAAAGAGAACACTCGTGTCTGTCGCGATTGAATTTCGTTGCCACACGAACGAATCGTCGTTATGCGTGGCTGAAACTAGTTGCAAGGAAGATCCTGAGGATCAGCCAGAACTCGAGAACACGCGGATCGTTGAACTCCCGCGATAATTGCTTATCGTTATCCAGGGACGGAGAGAGCAACCGCGGACGATTCGGCTTGTCACTGGCCTCTCTGGGGGACATCGACCGTGACGGTTATGGTGACTTCGTGGTGGGTGCTCCTTACGGTGGTTTACGTGGTCACGGTGCCGTGTACATCTATCACGGTTCGTCAACCGGCGTTCTCGAAAAGTATTCCCAGGTGATCTACGCTGAAAACCTCGATGTACCCGTGAGCACGTTTGGATTTTCCGTATCTGGTGGCCTCGATCTCGATGGAAATCGTTATCCAGATTTGGTGGTCGGTGCTTACGAATCTGCCACCGCTGTATTCTTCAGATCCAGGCCAGTCATCAAGATGGATTCGTACGTGTCCTTCGATCTGGAGTCGAAGTTGATCTCTCTGGACGATAGAAATTGTACTCTATCGGACGGCAGCAGAGTCACTTGCCTTCCTCTGAGAGCTTGTTTCAAATATAGCGGAGAAGGTGTTTTCTCGAGGCATAATTTCAATATTCAGTACGCCCTGGACGTGAAGAAGACAAAGAGTCCGAGATTGTTCTTCTTGGAGCTGGAGGGAAGGAACACGATGAATCGAACGATCATGGTCGATCGCGAACGACAGTTCTGTCGCACCGTTCAGGTTCGTCTAAATCATTTCACTTGCTTTTCGGCGAACAACTTTTATCGATTAATCGGAGAACTTGATTGGAAATTTTCAAGTTCCGCTACCAAAAACTCTCAAGTATCATTTGATCAAAAAGAAGTAAACGTAGAGACAAAATTCTATTTGTTGCATTTTTAGTCATGATTGTCCGAAACTTTGACTCGTCAGATCTAATTAACCAGAATCCCTTGCACCATCTATAGGTATACGTGACACCGAACATCCGCGACAAGCTTACATCCCTGGACGCCGAGATGCGGATGAGTCTCGACGAGGAACGCTACGAAGACACTCGACCGAGAGACCCTAGACTCTCGTTGCGTCCCGTTCTGGGCTCCACGACATCCAGGAAGGACTCTCTGTCTATCAGAAAGAACTGCGGCCCCGACAACGTGTGTATCCCAGATCTGCAGATGAACGTGACATCGAACGTGCAGAAGTACCTGCTAGGCTCCGGCAAACGGCTGCAGCTAGACGTGTTGGTGCAGAACATGGGAGAGGACGCTTTCGAGTCGACGTACAACTTGAAACTACCCGCTGGTATCGATTACATCAAAGTGGAGAAGATCGAGACTATGGGGGTGCCTGTTCAATGTTCGGCGCCCAAACAATCGAATAACAATACTCTTCGTTGCGATATTGGCAATCCATTGCAGAAGAACGGATTAGTTAAATTCAGAGTGTTGTTGCAACCTGTCACGTCGCATGGAATGAAGCCGATTTACGAGTTCGAAATGGACGTGAACACCACCAATCCTGAGAATCCGTACACGACCGACGATAATACGTATACCTTGAGATTGCCAATTTGGATCGAGACCGATCTACGAATAGACGGTGAAAGTAAACCGAAAGATCTGTATTACAATCCGGATAATTATACCAGCGAGATAAATGTTACTACGGAGGCAGAGTTTGGACCAGCTATGACGCACAATTATACTATTCGGAACCAGGGTCCGTCGGACGTTATCGAAGCAGAGGCTTTTCTTATTTGGCCTGCTCAAACCTTGGCCGGAGACACGTTGCTGTATTTGTTGGAGCAGCCGGAAACTTCTGGACCCGTCGCCTGTGAACCTGCCAATGCAAATTATCTTAGTCTGAAGGTATGTTTCGAGACTTATTATATTTTTATTACAATGCTTTGACAGCCTTACTGCCAATCGCCGACACTTTCACTCAGTCCGTTATCGTATAATTATGATACATTTTTTAAGAAAATCGCATTCAATCCATTGTATCGTACACTTGAGCTTTGTACAAATATGTGTATTCATTTCTTGATCGTCCCATACACTTACACAAGTCGAGATTACAATTCTTTTCTGACCAATCGCTTTCACCGAGTCGTTAGACTCACAAATTGCCGGCCTTTTCGATGCATTTGTAAATCGTTTCGCTTCGATGGAACGCTATCGGATACAGGAATCGTTTGGCTCGCGCGTAAGTGTCGATTAAATTAAAAAGAAAAGGCCGAAGGCAGGTTAAGCGATGAAAGAAGCGATCTTTGCGAAAATAACTTCTCGTCTCGAAATAGAGAAAGTTCCCTTAAATCGACCGAACGAATGATAACATTCAGATGAAAAATAATACATTCGTATGCTAATTACAGCTGGACCAACGCAGAAGTATGTACTGGCATCATCCAGATCCATCGGGAGTGATCCTGGACGAGTCGCAATCAGGCAGAACGATTAACGTGCAACGAGGCTTCGACGTGGACAAAAGTAAACTGTCCCAGAAAGAAGAGTCCGAGATCAACACCGGAGACAGTTCCAACATCCAGAAATCTCGTCATTCCTCCTCGTCTTCGTCTAAAGCGATCACCAGCGAAACAAGAAGGTTCCAATTATCCGACACTGGGAGCAAGCCGGACGTCCTGATCACCACCTACACTCAAAACAATTCAGGGACCAGCTCTATAAATACGGCAGACTTAGGCGCTGGCAACAGAGGCGTGATTTTTCACACGGAGTCTGGCGGTTACGGAGAGACGGCTACGTTGGGCGGTGGTTTCCGGCCCAGTGACGGTAACAGTCTAGGTGCAAGAGTACCAGACTTCGAAGGAGGCCATGGATCGTACGCGAACCATTCCGAAACCTTCGTAAACCGCTGGGGCGAGACCAGCGTTTCTGGAGGTCGCTCGTCTTCGTCGGATAGATACGGCTCTAACGTAAACGAGAACGATGAAAGCTACCAGGAGCTATTAAGACAACGACAGGCGCAACGCGAACGCGAGGAGGAGGCTCGATTGGAACGTCAGAGAAAAAAGGAACAACAGATGGCTGCGCAAAGACAACGAGAGGAGCAAGAACGTTTGTATTATCAGAGAAGACAGGAAGAAGAACGCAGAAGGGCGGACGAGGAGATGAGGAAGAGACAGGAGGAGGAACGAAGACAACAGCAAGAAGAAGAGATACGAAGGCAACAAGAGGAACAACGAAGAAGAATAGAGGAAGAGGAATATAGGCTGGAGCAGGAGAAACGTTACGGCAGTTCCTCTGAACATCGTGGAGTTCAGAGTGGTTTCATCAGCGGTGATCGAGAAGAAACTGTACGAGGAGGTGAATTCGGATTCCAACTACGTAACGTCAGCTCCGCGCAGGACCTGGCACGACTCTTTGGATCCTTATCGAAGTCAGCGACTGGTTACGAATTGTTCAACAGACAGGGCAAACAATATGTTCAGTTTATGGGAAGATTCCGAAATTCTGCCGACAGAAGGGAGTATATAGAGTTCCAAGATGGATCTACGTTCCCTCTTCAGGACCGTTACGGAGGAGAGAGTTACGTTTCTGGATCTACGGAGACCAGAGACGGTAGATTCTTGAAGATAGAGGGTGAACTTCTGGTCGATTCGAGCGGAAAAGGGTTCATCGTGCTCAAAGATGGTCGCAGATTCCCTCTGCAGGGCTCGTTTACCTACACCGAGGAAAGAACCTATACGTTGGATCCATATAGTTACCAGGGAGGTAGAACCGGCAGCGAATACGAAACGAAGGGTTACAGTAAATCCTGGAACGAGGAATCTAGCCAAGCTGCTGGCATAGGAAGCGACTACGAGTCCAAGTATACCAGCACGCACGAGGAAAGAAGAATAGAAGACAGAAGAGTAACTAGCAGAGTCTACGGAAGAGAGAACCGCGATACTCCCGAGGAACGTTTATCGACTAAGATTCCAAATTCCAACGATGGTTCTAGATTCAGGCGAGAAAGCGATATGGTTAATGTGAGGGAATTTAAAAAATTCGAGAAGCTCCATAGAATACCTAGGGATCTTGAAAACGACCCTTTAATGCCAGAAGCAGAATTCGACGAGGAAGATTACGAGAGCGATCTAAGAAAGCAGGAACCGGTTAGTCTTTGCAAGACAGCCAAATGCGTGATGCTGAGATGCGTTTTGGGTCCACTGAAGAAGGACCAGGAAGTTTGGATCGGAGCTAGGTACAGAGTGGACGCAAGGACGCTGAAGAAGGTCGCTCTGCAGGAAAAAGTCAGGGTTTCGACTCGATTGGAGGCACAAGTCACCAAGCAACCGTTCATAGGCGCACCTGCCGAACAGGTGATCAAGAGCCACGAAATTAAGACGAACGTCGAGCCAAGCATAACACCATCTGCGCCGGATGTTATTCCGCTCTGGGTCGTGGTACTCTCTGCCTGCGCTGGAACGATCATCCTATTGCTGCTTATTTTCCTGCTGCACAAGGTTTGTTTATGCAAATTAAGCGGTACGAGTTTGCGTAAGACGATGTACGATGATATCAAGGCTTGTTTGTTGAAAGTATCTATCGAGTGTTGTAATATCTCTAAACTTTTCTTATCCTTCTAGAAACATTTACATTCTGTTCTCGTTTTTGCTAAAAATCTTTCGTTAGAAAAATCGAGGAATCTCGAGGAATATTCGTTGAGAATGTTGTTGATATTACACAAGTACATCTTCCGTAAAGCCTTAAAACCGAATAAGGTAAAGAACTGAAACGATTTTACAAAATACCTTTTTATTTCTTCGACAGTGCGGGTTCTTCAAGAGGAATAGACCGTCAGATGCACCAGAGAGGCAACCATTGAACAGGAACGGCCACTTCCAGCAGGGTGACGACCACTGAGAAAAAGGGCCAAGTATCCATCGATGGAATTCATTTCAAATCTCGAAAGTCGAACTGAACGAACGAGCCATGAAGGGCCTTTTAATCCTCGAATCTCGCGAACGAACAAATTTACGCACTGCCTGGATCACGGCTCGTCCTAACTGTAATACAGTCCCGTGTCAAGCAGCACTGTGACTAATATTACGATTATTGTAATTAACAAAATCGCGAGTGCCTTTATCTCCAGCCCCCGAACGAGGAAACTGCTCGAGCATTTTTACTTACATCGAATTACGAACGAATAAGCGATGTAGAAAAGGTTCTGGGGTTAATCTGCGATTATTTTCTACTGCCACTGAATACTCCTTCCAGCTCCTGCAGCTCGATCATGCAAGTTTCTAGTCAGGAGACGTTTTTCTTTTTCTTTTAATTATTATTATTATTATTATGTCATTTTTTAATTACCTGTAATTTACTTAAGCCACATGCTCGTCGATGATTACGAGCGAATACGAAGATCGATCGAACTGCCTCGATGACGTGGAGGTCGAAGTGGCCTGCAGATACACCTTGCAATTTATGGAAAATAGATTGCACTTTTTCACTCCGTGTAGAATTTATCGTAATCTTTCCTTTTTTTTTTTTTTTTTAAAGGAAACGTCCGCTATGGAGAATTCTGAAAAAATAAGATCAAAGGGTGAACGAGTTTTTTATTTTATCGGTCTTGTACAAACGCTGATTATATTCCAGGGCTTGAGCAATTGCAAAATAGTTGAGATTACCAAGAGAAGAATGTCTAGTTCTGTGTTGTAAATATACTATAGTATATCTATTCTGGCTTACCTGGTGGAATATTCAGAATAATAATTTATTAATTCTATTTTCCATTAGAAGAACGTTTAATCGGCTCGAATGCTTCGATTCACGTCGATAGAGATCTCATTCGTCGCCGACATCGGCAGTCGATTTTATATTTGTTCTCCTTTTTAAAACAAGCTCGAGAACGGGAGTTTTCGATTATTTATTATAATTTCTACATTATTATATGTATATGTAACGTATGATAGAGCGTCGTAACGTGAAACCGGGGCTTGCCCTGACTGTATGTGTGTACAATCTTGTAAATTATTAACTGTATTACTAAAAACCGTTCAGAAAGTAACTAGCTAACACAAATTAATAATTGTGTAGAGAGCGAACGAATTCCTGAATAAGCGGGAAAGTAGAAACTGACTTGTACATACAGAGTTAAGGTGTAATATTAAAAGAAAAAAAAAATATATATATATTAATTAATAATATTATTAATATTAAAGATGGTATTTTATTTTTAAATGTGGATGAAAAATCACCTCTGACAAAATTACTTTATCAATTCTAAGAAATCTAGAATTTTTTAAGGAGAATAATTTTGAAAATATATGTCATGAAAATGGAGAATTAATTAATTTTTCATTGAAACCAACTAGTAATCTCGATGGCATGATCCCCCTTTATTTCAGACCTATTCCCTTTTAAATAAATACATAAATTCGTACCCTTGTATCAGGAGATTCGTCAGAATATGATCGGAAACAATTAATTTTTCATATAATCATTTATTAGAAAAATCACAATGACGTAACAGCAGTAGACATAAAACAAATGCATGATTAGCATGAATATCATACTCTCACTGTTGTTTCTACGATAGTTGTATGGATCGTTTTTTGTTAGACCTGCATTAATTTGTAAAGTTACGTCGCGCATAAATGATAAGAAAATTGTTCCAGATATAAAAAAATATATCTTTCGATAATCTTGATTTATTTGATAGATTTTGACAATGTTTCTACTCTCTCACTCTCTCACACATACACACACTCTTTCTCTTATTTTCACTTTTCATTGTCTTTGATAAAATTTATACAAAAATAATCTTATGAGTACAATCATTTTGTAAAATATATTACCGTATTTCGTTTAATATTTTAATTCTTGCGTTTTAAGAACCTCGAAGTAGAAAAAGTGTTTAGAAAAATTTCTGGTTCTTTCAATGATTGATTTAATTTTCGATCGAGCGAAAATGGTCTGCGTATATTCGTGAGACAAAATGAAATCTGCCACCGGGACGAAGTAAATCTTGTAAAAAAGCGTCTTCGTATTTTTTTTCCCCCGGTTTCTGCCTTCTCTAATGAGTTGTCGTTGGGAAAAACGGTACAAAAGTCAATATTTTAAAAAACATACATATAAAAAAAGGAAATCATGAAACGTTTCGTACAGACATACTCATCCACCTCTAGGATTATTGCTAAAAATATTAATCTTTCGTTATATACACGTATTGTTAGCCCTTCAACGCCCTATTTTTTCGTTATTTTTATCAAAATTTGTTGATAATTTAGTAAAATATTTTTGTATACCAATTTAACTTATCTCGTTTAAACGTTCAGTCTTCGAAACTTCAATATCGAAAGATCGAAATAATTTTCGAACTTTGATAAATTTTTTGAATTTCTCAAATTCAGTGATCAAAGTAGTGTGTCGTTGAAGAGAAAACAATTTACCAAGCAGAATGGTTTACGTGTATGTGTTATCTTCCATTTAAGATACATCGAGAAAACAAAATAAATATATTCACCATCTTCGGCAGTGTGAGGTCGATACTTTTCAAAAACTAATGTGCTATCGAATAATATGTATGTACAATATTATGTATATACGATGGCCACTGAATGCGTACCAGATATTTCGTTTCGATCCTTGTCGAAAAATTACAATCAACGCGAAATTTTGTTTTCTCTAACGTCTTGCTTGATAATTTACAATAATCTCGATCAGGCGGAGGCTAACTAAAAGATTTACAATTTACGGTCGATAATTGAGTTATGTTTATACGAGCCGATGTCGTGAGATAAGAAAATACTAAATACGATTAACAATGTAGTTGTACCCGTAATCATTAACACCCGCGACATCATCAAGACATAATCTTGAAATTTCCCTAGTTTCTATGTACGAATAATTGAACTTCTTTTCGAACAGGATAAACGCATGGACCAAAATAATAAACAACGTTTTTTCAAAATTCAATCCTCGATTTGTTTATGACTATACTTCAAAATTCAATCCTCGATTTGTTTATGACTATACTTCAAAATTCAATCCTCGATTTGTTTATGACTACACTTCAAAATTGTCGTCTAAACTTCATTGTCTTTGCACGTAACTAAATCATACACTTCTTCCTGAGGGTCATCCTCGTATCAGCTATCCGGAACCTGAAGACAAACAAATTAATTAATAAACATTAATTAAAAATATTTATATATATTTGGCTATGGGTATTTTAAGTAATCGATCATCCTTACTTTCCATTGTAGTTGGTTGCCAACGTTGTAAAGCTCCTTTAACGATTCCGCCAGCTTTCCAGAATTCTCTAACTCCTTATATTTACGATACAACTCGAGAGCAGCCCTGGCATCTTCAGTAGAGTCGTGTGTTTCCGACTGAATCTTCTTACCCAAAAAGTGCCACGTAAGAAAACGCAGCGATACCATACGATGACGAGGTAAATGAAACAGCAATACTGTGTCTACGACCTGCTCCGGTGGAACGACTAAATTTATCACTCTGTGAACAACGAGAAAAAAACATATGTAAAATCAATATGATTAAGGTGATATTAGACGTGTTAGTATATTAAAGAGACGAGTGGTAAAAATGTAATAGTCAATGTATATTAAAATCACTTTAAATATAAGTACAGAGATAGAGTATGTTGATCGTAACCGTCGCTCACTCAATTTTACCGTATGTCTCGCTATAATAATTCGCTATGCTGATCGCTATACTGACTCGCTATGTTACTCGAATCAGCGTAAGTTAATCGAAACAGCGTCAACACTAAGGCACAACAATATGAGTTACTCCCGATTCGAATTGTCCTATGACTCATATGCCGCTACATAATAAAAGCAAAAAGTAATTACCTAAAATCATTCTTCAGGCCATGACCAACGAACATGATCCCATTATCAACGAGAAATCGTAGTTTTTGGTACGTTGATTTTAGAGTTGTTAAGTGCTTGCTACTAAAGTTTGCGTCCAAATCACCTGGTTGAATCCCACTGAATTTTGTCAGGTAATCTACTACCTGTTCTTGAGTGCTTATGTAATCGTCTATAAAGGGAGTTCCTTCTAGGGGACCTTGGCTGTTTAAAGGATTAAAAAAATATTAAGCAAGAAACATAGTGATCCAAAAAATGGCTATACTAATGTAAGAATGATAAGAAAATAGTTAAAAATTGTACATACCCACGTATACAAGTTATACGTGCAACAGACATGTGACTTGGTTTTATAGTGGACATTTTTCCATCGCTACGAAGTTCAGATTCTTCCTGATTCAACGTTACAAATTCAGCGTCAATTCCAACTAGTTCACCTATAGAAATAATTTTATCAGTTAATACCATTTTACGTATGTAATTTAATGTCTTTTATTTCTATATTTGAGAGAAACCTGTTTTAGGCATTTCGTCGGACGTCAATGGGGTAAACGTGATACCCCTTGTCCCTCCACTGCGAGCGATACATTTATCTTCACCAAATACATCATAGGTAAGCGGACTGACAAATGGTGCTGGTTCAGGTGCAGGTACAGCAGTATAATGAAGGACACATGGAACCTTCCAATCAAGATTGAACCATACCGCTTCTTGCGGTGTCACTGCGGATATACTAAACAAAATAGACAAATTTTCATTGCAACTTAAAACAAAACTCTATAAAACTGACGAAGAAAGTAAGATTCCAATTTAGAACATTTGTATGCATAGAAAACTTTTCGAAGTTTTCCACCATTCATGCCATCCATACGATTTATTGTCGATTATTCTAATATCATTGAGTACAGAAAATGAATTACATTTACGTACCAAAAATCGTTAAAAATGTACCACTGCGACACCGCACTGCCAGCCGATCGTTCATGATAATTTGGTCCGACTCGCAATAGCGCAACAATATTCCTCTTATCTTCATTACTCTTATCATCGATGTAGCAAACCACAGCACTAAGACTATACCGAATTTTGCTTATCTTATCCAAATTTTCATCAGATTTGTTTCCTTTCTCCTCATCGTCATTTCGTACTGCGTTAACATGATTTTTAACCACTTTCTCTTCTTCTCCGGAGATCTCAGATTCTTGTATCCTATTATCCCCTTGACCATTTTCTACTATGACCTCATTGACCGTTTTACTACTTTCGTTAGAGTCGCTCTTTGGAGTGCTGATTTTTTCTACGAATAATTCACAATTGCTATCCAAAGAGATCTCTATATCGTGTGGAATCCACGAATGAGAATAGTATAAATGACTAGGCGGTGTTGTGACCGATTGCGGTGTTAAAGTTGTTATGGGTGGAGTAACTGGTGGCGTTTGTATATTTTCTAATAAAAAATTTAAATAAAACAGATCGAAAATGTTAGTTATGTAAGATATAATGAAAATTCTGAAAAATTGTAAAATGGATTGTAACTGTACCTGGATCTCTGCCAATGTGTCTGAACCTACAGCCAATACGAGTACAATTGTTGCCATATCGACATGGTTTCGCAGTAATGGGGACAGGACTCGAAGATGGACTACTTTCTTTGCCATTTAATACTTTTTGAACGACTATATCCATTTGCGCTTGCCAGAATGCTTTATCCTACAATAGTGGTAATTTTAGAATGTTAAAAGCCATCATGGAAATTAGTATATGCTTGCAGTCTATGAGATGCAGTCATGAAAGAACTCTGATGATTAGTTATTAAATTATTCAATGTGCAGGACATGATTAGGAATAATGAGTAACGAAGTATTTCATATCGAATATTATAAATAGTGACATTGCGGAATTGGTAAAATAATATTGGATATTGGTAAAATAATAGTAATTGTAAAACTTTTTCATATTACTCAAGAATATTTTTATATTTATGACTGTTCCCTGTTATAACTGCTAGATTTTTATATGAAACACTTATAAGATTGTGTTTGATGTACCTGCTGTGTATCTAAACCACAATTCAGAGCTAATATTTGAGGTAGTTTAGTCAGTTGTCGAGACTGGAGTGTGGGTGTAAACTTCTGACAATTGTCACACCATGCAGGTGTAATTTTCTCGGGTCTTAAACTACGGATAAGAACATTCGTAAATGGAACTTCTTCGGCTGCAAAGGATAAAAATTCATTCATTTTGTATAATGATAATTGATGTGTATATCCAACATACATATAGCGTAAATAGTGGCTTACAAGGATGCGTTAATTCCGGATAAACTAAGTTACATAGCAACATGATGGAATGTTTCGTAGCTTCTTGGCCACATTTGAGACAGCGGTGTATATGCATTTGTTCGGATCCAAACAGACGACTGATCTCTGTCTCTTCATCTCGTACTTCGTTTTCCTCGATAGATTTTTTGCTGTTTTTGTCTATTCGAAATAAATATTTGTATAAGTTTTTTCGAATATCATTATTTTTTTTGTAGTTGTAAGATAGTATACGTTAGTAATGGAAATTTATAAAAAAATACATAAAAAAATTCAATAGCCTTTCATGAGGATCTATTTACTACTATGCTAATTTCAGGAGAATAGTATTTGTATTGGCAATGCATTATTGCTATCTTTTTTTTTTTTTACAAATAATATCGCTATTTAAAATATTCTGATTTTCTTCTTAAAAATATAAAATGAAAAGTTTAATGAATTTATTGAAAATCACAGCAATGCAGACGCAAAACAAATTTTTGCAAATAGGCTATGCATTCCCAGAAAACAATGTCATCTTTCCTATAAAAAAGAAGAGGAAATATAGGTAAAAACAAAATTAAAAAAAACGTGCTTAAACAAGAGACTAAAAAACTTTCTGCATAAACCTAGTACAATAAAAAAGAGGATTAACTGGCAACCTCTGTATATCCCAAGAATACAGGTATGAAAATACACATAATTTTTATCACTAAAAAAAAAAAGAAAATTTTTTAAAACTTAAAACTTAAAAACCTTAAAATTTCTTTGTATTCTTTGGATATGTCGCCACAACGGTCAAATAAGTGTAACAAATAATCATATACAAAATGAAAAATAAACACAAAAAGTGCCCAATAAAAAGGTTACACATGAATTGTGTTTACCTTTCGATGTGATCCACATATATTTACCATCCTCCTCCTGTTTTTTCCTTTTCTTCCTTTCTTCTGCGTGGCTTCTATATCGGGAGCCAATGTCCTGCAAAATGCTAGGGAAATCCTGTTCGTTATAAACGAATGGAGGACATTTTGGTCCTGATTTAAGCCGAGCAGCTTCCTCTTCCTCCAGTTGCCGTTTCTTTGTTTCCAGAACTTCGTAATGGATCTGATGTAATATAAACCTGTTCCAACTCTGAAATTCAACAGTAGTATTAACATATTAATATTTAACACAGACACGGACGTTCTGTATTTAGAGACATACCTGTATCAATCGCATCAAATTCGTTTTCCTTTTGGCTTCCGGGTGGAGATCGCTGAGTATAAGTCCCAAAGCTGCTGCTTCGGGAACCGTTCTGAAAGCTCGTAGGAAATTGGCTGCCTGACAAGGCAGTCCTCGGGACGTGTCTAACATGTGAAACAAGAATCCTAGCTCACAGGATAGGCAGAATTCTCTTTGGCACGAGTGAGAGAGCAGGGCTATTCTTACAGGTTCGCAATAATAAAGTAACTGGAAAATACGTGATAGATATGAGTATCTGAGCTTGTTTCCCTGCAAGAAGAATAAGCTTTCTGGATATTCATTGTGCTGATTGAACTAAGCTTACCTGCAACATAGCGTTACAATAGCTGTTAGGAAGAGTTGCTTCGAGACCGCAGAAGTTGGTGTGATTATACTGATCAAAATCGAATTCATCGTAACCGAGACGTGAATATTTCAACTCGATTTTGCGATAACGTTTAGGTATGGCCACAAAGGTACCGTCATCTGTTTTTGATCGTGAATCGCCACCGAAAAGCTTTGCGACTACTCCCCGACGTTTTTCCAAATTGTAAGGTATCTGCAAAAGAGGTATTATTTATTTTTCTTCAATCAGTCAAACGACTTTCGCTTTTTCTCTTAAATAAATTTAATAAGATTAAAATTACGATGTACTATATGAACGTGATTTACACCATAAAAAAATAAATAATACCTATTGAATACGCGTGGGACCGAGCCAATAAGTTAGGTTTACGTGTATGTCTTACAACCTTTATTTCACTCAAATACAACTTCCATTATTACATTCTTGAAGGAATATATTCTATATAGGCATTAGATATACTATCGATTATTAGCCACAAAATCATTAAACTAGAACAACCATTCGAACGAAATGCATCGATTACAAACGCTCCAACGCGAAATCAAAGGCAGTAAATAGCGTTCTTCTTGAGATTCAAGACTTCAAAATTTGAAACACAATATGACTTGTTGGAAAGTAGATCAAAACTAAAATTACACCACATACGGAGTTAAAGAGCATAACATAAGCCTATAGAGAGCATATTTTAAATAATTCGTGAAACTATATCGCGAATTATGCAATGCAATATATATGTACATCATTTTAGAACACGTTCATTGTAATTCCTAGATTGGCACATTATTCATATTTGTCTTGATAAAAAGTTAGTAAAAAAGTTATTGCTTTTTTGAAGAAATTAAGGCAGATGCAACCATTGCTCTTCAATAACTGCAATTCTACACAGCCATTAAGGTGCTACTGGTATGCAGACCTTAAAATAAATGTCAATATTTCTCAACCTTTCAAAGATATTTAGATAAAATTTAGTAAGATTCTTAAAAATTTGAAATTCGGCTCGAGACAAATTTACTAATGTTTATATTTTATAATAAAAATCTACAGTAACGGACTTTTATCGGTGAAAATAATAGAATTCAGTAACTATATTTATTATATATAAAAAAAATTTTTATTCTATATTTTCGACTTCTTTTTTCGCGTAGAATCACCCCCTTTCCGCTTGTACCACCAGTTACCAGCCACCATGTATAATTGGAAAATATATTGACTAAAATTAAGAAAAAGATTTGAATATTATGTAATACACGTGTTCAATGTCCTACTTAGATCTTTTTCTCTCATACATATTATCATACAGGAAATTATTAGAATGTTGTAGACTAGCTTATGAAAATATATCACGATCTTTTAAGGTTGTTCATCGACTACAATATTTATCACGAAATGTTATCAGTCTTAAGTCACATCATATTATTCTGGCTTCTCTAAAAAATTGAAAGTATGGAGCTCGAATTCCTTTTCCTTACAATATATCGTTCCGATTGACTGTATCAATTTATACCACTGAAGCTATAATAAAGTCGTCAATTAGATTATACTTCTTAGTTATGTTATGCAACTAATATTGTCTGATAACTGATTCAATTAATAACAATTAATAACTATATGTGTCAATGCATACAAAAACAACTATTCAGTCACAAGTATATAACTCCCTAAAGACAAACTTTGTTCTTTCTAAGGACTGATTTAAAACTATATAAAGTTAAAGATAAATGAGGACTGTCCACGTTTGGCAGCGATAATTTGTTCTGTTTTACTCCCATTGGTGTAACTGGCAACAAAAAAGTCAAACATCAAGACTAATATGATAGTATAATCTTAAATGGGAGTCATGGAAAACACTCTGAGAATGAAAGACTGGAAATTCGGATTTTAGGAGAGATTTAGAAGAGTCGGAGAAGAATATTGTACAAGAGTGGGAGAATATTTTTTTCTCACTTGATTTCTGCGGAACGTCTGGGGATTTGGAGCATAACCTATAGTTCCTTGCATTTTCATTGTACGCAATATTTCAGGATCAATCGGTGGTGTTCTTCTGTAAAGATATAGAAAACAAGTTTGGAATTAGTTTTTTTTATTAACACTACTTGTTCAATTTAATTGTCAGTTATCATTACCTACCTATAAACATTTCTCAAAAATTCCTCTGGCCAATCGCTCAATAATGGCTGTCCAGTATAATACATTGGTATTGAACTTAGTGGTGTAATATCATCATTGAATGATATATGTGGAAGTGGCTCAACTGGATCAGCAAATTCAGTTGGTCTGGATAAATGAAAACAGAATCATTGTTCTATGCTTTCTAACTTCAGCTGGAATTTTTTTATTTAAAAGATTTAATATATTTACTAACCGAGAAAATGTATTAAACTGGGGCTCGGATGTATTTGTAGACATAAGATGTATAGAACCTGCCGAATCTCCAAAGCACAGACACTGAGATGTAGAAGATACATCAAAGGATAATATTGCTCCACTATTTGCAACCTATCAATACAAGAAAACTTGTACATTATGTAATTATAGATCACCCTTTTGCACATATGACATATAACATTTACCTGATACAAGCATGTCACAGATGGCTGTACATTAGCATAGATAGTGTCAAGAAGTTGCATTTGTCCCGATGGTGCTACAACAGCTAAACGACTGGAATAGCTGGGTAGGAACTTCAATAGAAGAGGGCACACCAAAGTTGCAACTGGGCTTAATGCTCTCATTTGTCTCAAGTCATATGCCATTAAGAATCTATCTACTGTCAAACCCTGACGACTAAATCAAGAAATTAAATGAGTTAAAAACTTTAACAATTACAATAGTGTTCTCAATGATATATTAATTATGGTGTTCTAAATCTTACCAGTTACTGAAACCACAAGTAACAAGGTAATTTCCTTGAACATCAAAGTCACTGAGAGAACCACTGTGAGTATCAAAAGTATGTTCTATTGATAATGTATTTGGATCCCTGAGATCGATTCGTCCAGCAGGATTGCCACAGCATATAAGTCTGCTATGCTGCCTTAAAATTGCACAACCATTTTCTCCTACATGTACCTATAAATACAATATGTTACAAATACATATCCACATAATCATGTTATTCTATCAATAGGGTGAAACTCACTAATCCAGTCTCTTTCCCTCTTGTTAGATCAAAATTGATAATTTTTTCCTGATGACCCCCCATAAGTAATCCTGTTGGTGAAATTTGAAGCATGCATTGCATGTCTATCATATTTGGTGACCTACAAATTGTTTATTTCTATACAAAAAGTTCATAAGTTCATAAATGTCATACAAATACTACAAAATTAACATACATGTGCGAAAATATTGGTATGCCACGTCTCAACTGACATCGTAGTAAACTCTGTGTCAGAATTAAAATTCCTTCATCTAATGGATGAATATGCCGAATTTCTTGAGTGGCATGAACTTGAAACGAGGTGTACTTTTGTAAACCAGGCCCATAATAAGACGTCACATGACCCTATGAAGCATTGTTCTTAGTCAATGTAATTTTAATAATTATTTAATAAATATTACAGTGTAACATGAATTAGATGTTATTTTAATCATACGAATTACATAAAGTAAATGATAAAAGTAACAAAATGTATAATTTGTTAACTAGACAATAAATGTTATAATACCCCTTGATTTCCCATCCACATGAGCTCTTCGACATTGTCAAAGGTGACAGTGGAAACTCCAAATCTATCCCCCCCATCAGCAAGTACAGTACGAGTTTCATGGAATTCAGCCCCGGCAAATTCTTCTCCAAATTGCTCTGTTGCAGGTACATACTCATCACCAGTTAAAACATAATTTGGTTCTTCCCCTGTAATAAAAGATGAGAAAAGATGTTGACAATGGAAATTCTTGATGTTGTTTCAATATCAGTCAATATCATTAAACATAACTTGTGACAACATTTCAACATTGAATGTAGGTTACAGATTATTAACGTCGATTAATCTTTGTTATCATTGTTTCCGAATTGTAATATTTCTGCCTGAACGAGCGCCTCTAAATTTCACAGTTGAAAACAACAACATCACAGCTGATTTGAATCGCGTATCTAACCTTTGAATTTTGCAAGATTGTTTTGGGTCGAACAGCTGATCGGAACTAAGCATCATGTACCGAAAACAGCGGAAAGAGTGGGAGTAACCAATAACGGTTTATTGAATTGGTGGACAAGAATTAATGAGACAAAAGATATTACGCGATACTAACGGCTAATGGGACGCCAGATCGCGCACCATGATTCGAGCAACGAGTGTCATAGAACAAAGAGGTTTCGCGCCTTTTCGAGTCTTCCGAATCTTGGGACGTAAAGATCACATTTTGATGTAATCGAATTCATTTTGCCGCCTTCGGAAGAGAGAAAGAGTGTTAAAATGATATATATAAAATACTTACAAAGGAGTTGTTGTTCGTTAACACCGCTATCGGCCGTGGCCTGTATGGACGGGTTGTAGTGACCCAAAACTGAGTATTCCATAATATTCCCGTCTTCAGGTCGTTCGATTTTGAAACATGAAATTACCGTTAGTACGAAGATAGCCGTAAAATCGTTGCTCCAATGATCATTCTCTTTTCATAGCACAATTTTGGACACGCACACGCACGTACCGTAGTCGCCTTGGCAACTGTGCAACAAGCGAAACACTTCGTCACGAATATTCACACTTTTCTCGATACCAGCCGATTTGAACTAATGAAAATTATAGTTAGCACGACACTTTCTACACTTGTTTATCATAAGACATGAGCCGACCTACTCATCGAACAACCTTTAATTCATGTTTGCCCTTTTCTACGCGTTCACCCTTATATAGCTTTATTATGGCTGAAAGATGTCGCCACTTGCTGCTTCGCGCGTCAATCAATACTGCCAATAGCAACGACGCAAAAATCCCTAGATTTCATTATTCGGTTAGTTGTCGCCCTAAATATTGTGGAAGAAAGGCGCGAAGCTGAAGAGAAAATTTAAGAAAAATTACGTTTAAAGGAGTTAGAAATTGATGGAACTGATGGAGAAAAGTATATAATTCAAATACTTTTACTATTTCATGAAATTCTTATGTTAAAGAAATAATTGAAAGTATCAGAGCAATTTTATGAATGAATTTTCAGGCCAGACGGTGTCTACGATTGAAAAACGTTCGATTCTGCTCATATATCAGTCATGCTACGCGAAAGAGTAAGTAAAATAAAAAAATAATATTCATAATTATATCGTGGATATGTTTGAAATGCACTATAAATTCAAATCACTAAGATATATGTATGTGTACTTCTGAGAAATATTTTGATAATTATTGTTCTAAATTCATAACGACACTTGTATAACGCCATCTTGATATGTTGATTTGCCTTTTGTAATAAGATTCGAATTTATTTAGCATTATATTAAAAAATTTAAACTATTGTTTCTTAATATATCCATCGACAATATTAAAGTTAATGTAATGCATTTTGTTTTTTTTTAAATATCGTGAAAAGATATAATCCTATAAGATATTACTATAACGACATTTATAATTAGGTTAATTATAAAATTCGTTATTTTCATTTGTAAATTATACAATTTTCGCTTAATTATCTGAATATGCTATTCTTTGCTTCTTGAAACGCATTTTCGTATAAAATGATTCGAGTAAAGAATGGAAGAATTTATTTGTCAGACATCGATATACATATGTACATATATATATATATATTTCACAATTTTTGATTAACGTTTTACATATTACGTGAGAAACGATGAAAATCACAGAAGTGTCGAAATATTCGCTGTTTAAAGTGAGGTACGGTTATTTATATGAAAATATGTATCGAAGAGAATCTCTAACTTTTTTCCAAAATACATTCATATTATATTTTGATTAGTTTCACACGGTCGTCGCTTTGTATAACAATATCGTATACTACAGAGTACGAGTAGATTAGATGTACTAGCCGTGTTTATTCATTTTGCACTTTGATTTCAATTTTGCGATTACCTATTCTCAAAGACGCTTTCTACGGGTGTATTACCTAAAAAGAAAGAAATGATATCATTGTATTAATTAATTTTCATGGAAAATATGTAGATTTAGATCATCGATAAAAAAAAAGAAACAAAAAAATGAGCATGGGCCATTTTCAATACTACGACATAGCGTTTTATTCCATTATACGTTTTTAAATATATTTACTGTATGTAATATTCATTTATACGATTTTTTAATATTTATTTGGGAAAGAAAAAAATATTAAAATAGAAGCAATATGTAAAAGTTACCTTATAGAGAACAAAAACGATTAAAATTATGGTTGGTGGAACGGTAGCAGATTTGTTGTTGATTTTAACAGCGGGGGTGGGGGAGGGGGAGATTTAGAAGATTGTTTGCTACTGTAAAATTTCTGTTAAGTAGACAGAATTGTAAAATATGAAGAGGAAGAAACAACGATTTCATTGGAAGTCCTTTTGGGTTGTTTCACGAAGTAGTAAGAAGTCTCAAAAAATTCGTGAACATAATCGTTGTGCGATATGTAAGACCTAACAAAACAATTTGAAATCATGTTATTCATTAAAAATCTTTTTAGTCTCATTTACAATGTTGTTGAAAACGTACCATTCAGTCTAAGACGTGTACCCTGTTAGTGTTAACGCGAATGAATTTTCAAAGAATTCAATTGATCGACCTTACTGAAACGGAAGTAAAATATAATTTAAGTTGTTAATATACGAGTTTAAGTTTGTGAAAGTTACTTCTGCATAAACGCAATTTATTATCGATGATATATAGATTCAATTGAATCAGCAACACTTGAGAAAGAATTCCGATTCTACTTTTCCAATGGATCTTCGTATTGCCTTGAATCATTACCTTTAATGCCGTCGAATCAGGCGTGTGCGATGATGAAGAGCGCTCATGAGGATTCCGACCTCTTCGTCGGATTCGGCCGATTGGCGTCTCGATTTCCGATTATTCGGTGTTCCACTGACCGATCCAGAGTTTTGTTTAGATGGTTGCGTTGGGAATGACGAGCGACGGATAAGAGGCGGCGGTCTCGCACCTACGGTTCGATTTAGTGCCATTTATGTTAAACGATACGTTTATGTAGGCTAATCGAGCTGGTCTAATTATACGGCTACCTAATAGGCGTAAAGCAGATCGATGCATTTCGAAAGATCTCGCACTCTTCATTGGGTACCTCGGTAGGAATCTCCTCTGAACGGGTAACTCGACCATGGACGTTTTTCTTGAGCTGATACTATCTGCCTTAGACGAGTCCTTATGCGTTTTTTAAACATATATATATACATGTTTGTATACTCGTGTCGTATTGTTTTTCATATATATATATTTATATATACTTTATGCAACATAGAATAGGAAAATGCATTTCGGTGCGCGTGAAATCAATCAGTGTAACGTTTCGTTGCATCCACTTTTACAAAAATATGGTTCTACTTGTTAACGTGATATGACATTACACGTCCATACTGTATGTGATTAACTAGTATCGTATGCTATAGTATCTGTTTGCGGTAGTGTCTAATCTGTGATACTAAGAATTTATTTAATGACACTTCTACTTCTAGAAATTCTCTATTCTATAACATTTCGTTCTTTAAATACCTTAGTCAATCAAGATTCTCTGTGTACTATGAATCTACACAGACCATAGTCGCAACCAAGAAATTCTAGTTTGCATATTACTATTACTTTCATCGATGTCTTTTTTTTTTTTATTCTTTAAATCGATATTCTACTATTATAGCTTTCAAGGAACATTCATGTCGAATGTTTCGTTAAACGAGCATCTCTATCTCTGCCTCTTAAATGTACCTGTAACGTATCTACACTGATTGGATTTGCAACGACGAGAAATATAATCGTTAAAAATGGTGCGTTATAAAGATCACGGAATGGATATATATCACTATCTGGATCAAAGTTACAAGATAAACTAGTGCGGTTTCCGCTGTAATACCTTATCTCTAGCGAAACGTATTCGCAATACTTCAACGAGAGCAGCGATTGCTGAAATGAGAAGCATCGTCACGAGAATGTGTCCGGCGACCAGAACCGATTTCGTTCGACGATCTTTCCCACTTTCTTCAACTTTTTCCGTCGAATTCTCACCGACGATCTCCTTCAATACCTTGGACGTTTCATTATTCCCTTTGTTAACAGGTTCGCTCTCGACATCTCCGTTATTTTCCTCCTTCGTGTCGTTAATCGGACAGATTCGCGTGTAAGTACAATTTCCATCGTAATCACTTTGAAAAACCGATATCAATCTGTCTTCGTACTCGAACCTTGGACAGCGTCTCAACTTTCGATGATCCACCGGGATTATTATCGCTTCGACTGTTACGTTCTCCGTCGTTTGTATCGTAGTATTTTCGCCGATCGTTTCGTTTCGACTGTAATAATTCGTGTTCAAGAGCAATCGCAATGGCAAGGAAAGCAACACCCCGAAGATGGTTAGTATAACGAGAATGCTGACGTTAATGCCCATCGAAATCCGCTTCTCGGACATCTTGACAGAAGCTTGTAACCGAATCGCGTTTACAGCTCGTTCCTCGTACGTTCCTGCATCTTGCATGATTGCACCGCGTTGCATTCGAAGGCCAGGGTTTTCGCGCTCATGTCGAGTCGTTTCGTTCGCTCGACACGTTCCACCATCCACCGCGGCTTTTGCTCCAGTTCACATGGTCGGCACTCGAGACGAGGGTGTAAGAACTTTCGAATTGTTATCGGATGAACGACAATGGGATCGGCCACGATATATATCTCTTTCGTTCAGACGCAACTGTTGCGCATTCTGTTGTGACTGCAGTTTCAAGTGAACCTGGATGTCGGTTGATATTGATTTCCAAGCAGAAGCGGCCGCGTACGCGCAAGTCTCGTGGTACCTCGCCTCCGTTCGAGGAAACTACGAGTTGGCGGTAATTAGATGACGTTTAAATTGACCCCTGTATTAAACAATCAACGCTTACGCAGGAATTGCCCTTGTTCGAGTTTGCATTAACGTACGTAATCGATCATACGGTCGATTATTTCTTGTACTGTGCTTACGTAGCTTGCAGTAAATTAATATGTGAATTATTTGACGTCTGGTAGTTGCACAGTTATCAGTAAATGTGGTATAATTGTATGGGTTTTATCGAATTCTTAATTCATTAAGTGGCTTGCATTTTGCATCCTAGGAACATTTTTAGAAACACGGAATGTATTCTAGGGATATAGAAATTGTTTGAGCTCTTTAGAATACGAAATTGTTCGGTATTTAAAGTGACCCGTATATGACTCACACAACACATTTACCTGTTTTGGGAAAGTTCGAATTTTCTATGTCCTAGATAGTAAACCTTACGATGCTGACCTTAGTAACAAGTAAATAAACACCCCAATTGTCCGACGAGTCAGGTCTAAAGTAAACATCCGTAAAGTACCGTAGGGTATGCATTCATGAGAGTACGGGATCGTAAAATTTGAATAGATTCCCATCCCATAAAATCCATGGAAAGTCCGGGGTAGAAAATTAATATATAAGGAACAAATAAAACTTCTTGAAAGAGTATTGAGACAAAGTCTAATTGCGATTTTCATTACGATGTCATATTCTTTGTGTTATACTATACCGTATTCTGAATCTTAACTTGCAAATACATAACATAAACATACTATTACTCGACATCTTTCATTTACCCCCACCTTGAACGTTAATTTCGTTCAAGGTTCGCGATAATAACCGATCAGTTGCAACCTGACTGATCGTCATTTAGTTGAGAATTCGCAACAGAAAGGTCTTGTAAAAAAAAAATGCAATCTGCTGGTAGGAATGGGACGATTGATTTGAAAATTTTATTACGCATGGAATAAAGATAAAAATGTATTACGTCTATTGAAATTATTCGTCGATGCAAATTGTGTTTCTGCCTATAAATAGCAACGTGTAATAGCAACGTGGTTTGTTAACTTTTCCAAAATTGCCAGTGGACCTTGATTAGCTATCGGAAGATAAGAATTAACGCGTGTATATCTATCGATAATCTATAACATTGACGCATACTTAGGTACAACATAGGAAATGTGTTTCAATCTCGGTACAATCTGCAAACCAGCGAGGAAATCTAGTTGCAATGCTAACAGTATGTCGGAACTTTTCTTCCTTTCCTCGCGTTAACCAGGATTAACTACCGCGATCATTAACTGCAGGCCTAGTTTCAGATGAACTTCGAATCACCGATGCAAACAGCGCATTAACTACCTAGATAGCCATCAATCATTAATTAAGTTCAACAGAGCTCAACTTTGACGATCAGATTGAAGTTGGCACTCGTTCCCTGTTTTTACAGTTATTTACCGCTCATTGCATCGTATTTTATACTCTTCTGTCATTGCACAAGCTGCTAAAATTTTACCCAAATTTTCAGATATTTAGAGACAGGGTACTAATTTGCCTCACACTACTGTTCAAGTTCTTGTTCCTTGTAAGAAAATCTTAATCACGGTTTTGGAAGGTACATAAGAAATATTTATTGGCGATAATACGGTATTTGCTAAAAAAAAAAGTATTAAACATAAAAGATATCAAACGTATTCCCTTCGTAGTATTTTGGCATCTCTTCGTCTTCTGTTTCATCTTTTTTCCATCTTTTTCTCTTCCTTCACCAATGGTGTACTCGCGTACTAATTACGTTTCGCACTTCTTTATCTCCTTCTGATTAATCAGAAAACTCGTATAAGACGTGGCAACCGCGGACATCCTACGCCACAGATATTTTCGCGATAGTTTCTATCCTCCGTAAAAGCGAAAAATCTGCATGAAATATAAGGCACGAAGGAATCGTGCCCGCGGTGATAGCGGAGTGGAAGCCCGAAGGCGGCACAACAGTCGATTCATCGCACGATACATAGGCGATTCGGTTTCGCGTGGAGAGGAAGGAAGCGGTAGCAAGCGGCGGCAAGGGTGCAAGGGAACGCTTTGAAATGGGCAGGTTCTCTAGCGCGTGCATACATAAATAATATTAGACAATATCGAATTAAAATTCGCATCTTTCTGGCGAGCAACAATGGACCGTGGCGCGGCCAACAAAGGAAATGCCCGCCGCAACGGCGGCGGCGGAGGTGGTGGTGAGTGGTGGTGATGCTGCGGTGCTCATGGCCGGTGGTGGTGGTAGTATGGTGGCGGCGGCATTTATAAAAGTAATAAAACAGTCGAACAACAACTCGATGGAGTGAGTTGGCAATCAGAAAGAAAGAGAGGTAGCGAGGAAGGTAGAAAGGGCGAGCGAGCGAGATATTCCGCGAAGGTGAAAAGAGGAGAGCGAAAGGAGATACAGAAAAACAGAGCAAAAGAGAGAGACGGAGCACAGGAGAACAGCGACCCGACCCGACCGACCGGTAGCCCAGCCAGCGCACGTATATCTTGCTCTGCTACACCGCACGCCGATTCTTCGAGGTTCTCATTGATGGATTGGTTCGCCACCGAAACCGAAATGCTCCACCTATCATCCCTAAGCAAGAGCTTATCGTCCACTTAAATATTCCATTTCCCTCTAAAAGATTATAATAACGTATTATCGGGATTAATAATAATTAATATATACGAGCCGCATGATCCGTAAAGGAGATCTCGAGAACATCGAAAAGGCGTATGATCAACTGAGAAAACGTAAGAAATTAACTTCTTTAGCGAGCTAACTTGCTCGGCACTTTAACCAACTCGATTATTAATCCATCACTCGGTAAGGTTTATGTACTCGGTGAATCCCATTCGTATCTTTTCTCGGCCATTCGTATCGTTTGAACATCCGTTTCGCGGATAGCGCAAACATTAATTCAATCTTAATACTAGTTCCGTTCGTAGAGTCGTAGAGTATTCACGGCCGATGCGGGAACCAGTTCTCTAGACGAAAGAAGCATAATGAGATTAGCTTACGGGCAAACATCGAAAAACGATGTTGGTGCAGGATACCGGCGTTGTATCGTTGGCGAACGAGCCGCAGGTGCGTCCAACCGATTATCGGGAGGCGAGTCGGTGCGCGAAAGACGAGAGGTGAGCGCTCCCTCCCTGGAGGTTGAGAGCCAGGGTATGTAGAGCAGATGCTCTGGCCATGGCAGTGGTGGCGGGGTGCGTGATTTTTCACCGCCGACAGCTCCTCCTTCGAGAACCGCGCATTCCACCTCCTTCCTTCTGCTTCTTCGACCGCTCTCGCTTCTTCGCCAGTCGGTCTCCTTCATCCTTCACTCTTCGTTTCGCAACCGTTGCTTCTGCCGTTGCTGCCGTTGCCGTTCCTCGTCTTTCTCTCTTCCTCTCTTTTCCTCGCGCCCTACCAGGCGTAGCTTCCCTCTCTTTCTCTCCTTCGGTGGCGAACATTCGCAACGTATGCCGCGGACACGCCACTGGACACCAGTTGCACGATCTTAGATTTGCTGATCTCGCGTCCAGAGTGCACCGACACATAGGGATGCGCTCTGGTGCAGCACACGAGGGGCACGCCTGTGTCCGCTCGCGTGTGCACATGTACGCACGCGATACACAAACGGTCCGTGACTGTTCCCAGAAATGATTTTCAATAATCGACCGACAGGGAAACGCGAAAAGGTACCGATGCGCCTTCCTCTTGACACGTCGACGTTAATTTTGCGCCGTTGTGATTTTTATCGATTATCCGTTCACTAGCGCCTCGTATCCTTCGCATAGAACACGCTTACAGGTAATTGCAAAATGTCCGTATTATTCATGGACAGAAGAAATCGTTGCAGATAGTCGAAGAAACGAAACTGAACCACCCAAAATGGAGACCACCTGAAACACCTCATTAACTTCACCACCTCCATCAATGTCTCTGCTTTCCTCTACCCACCTGGTGGATTACGATTTACAAGCAGCCGTCGTACCAGGCATCGTTCGTTACGTTCGTAATTTACATTTGCCAGTCGGCCACGTACAACATACTTGAGTCAGCGTTGAATAGAATCAACACCGGCCGTTTTGCCAGGGTACCATGTTGAAACGAGTGATTTACGTAAGCTTGTCGATGTGTAGCGCGGCTCGGCTTCGATAGAAAGCGAGATCGACTTGTAAATCGGCGTGTCATTATGCAGATAGCCGGGATGCACGAGCGGTACGTCGAGCGAAAAACGCGGTATCGCGCGGTATCGAGACACGCTGGTGTATCGGGGGGTCCTGGGGATTTACAATCGACTGAGAGATCGGAAATCACCGGCCATGCCAGGCATTAGCCGTCAGGAGGTATCGAAGGCGCGAATACGGCTAATTGGCGTAGCACGAGCCGCGTATAGGTAGCTTAGGGGAGTCGCATAGCTGCGAAATTTTCAGAGAAGGCGTTTATAAAGCGCGTACGGTCAGCGAGCCGGAGGGCCGCGAGGGTTTTAACAGAGTCGCGTCTCGCTCGAAAGAAGAAGCCGGAGAAGAGAAGGGTAGGCATCGCAATTACGCAAATTGCGGCTCTGTTCTCGCCTGCTCCGGGCTGACTGCCTGCGGGAGGGCATCATGACGACCAGTACAGGCTGAAGGGTGGCGTTACGTGGAATACTCGTGGTTCATGCTCGCGTTCATGGACGCTAACTACTTGCTCTACGATTGTTTGCTTACAAAAGATGGACCACGTTTGTAGGGAGAGTTCGATAACTAGGATATCTGGTTAAGGTTTCGCTGTCCAATTTTTTCCCGTGAAACGTCGACGGATCTTTGACCAAATTTATAGCTGGACGACCACCGGCGTAAGCTCGATTTAAAAAATGTATCCTGCAGTAATACGCGGTATACGCTTTTTCGGAGTCCGTATGCGAACTCGTAGCGTCGAAAAGGTTAAACGAACGATCCAAAGATGGAGTTTGTTATCGTAGATACGCCGTGGCTTTCTCTAGTCTGGCGGATCGTCGGCGATGGCTCGCCTACCGCGAACATTCACTCCGGAACGAGAGGGATCGGTCTAAGAGCGATGAAAAATGCTGTTTATATCGGGGAAACTGGTTGAACGGCGGTCCGTTTCGACGGGCAGGCAACGGAGCGCGTGCCTGCCGCGGTCTTATTAGCGCTGATCAGCCTTGCGATAAATTTATGTGCCGTGCAAGATATATATGCCGCGAGGCATCGCCACGTGGAAAAAACGACGCCGTTACACACGCGGGATCCCCGTAGTTTCTGGTTCGATTCCGTGGCCGTGTCGCGGCCGTTTTTGCTCTGGCGACGCGCCGTACGCACACGGCGCTGACACTGCGTCTAACAGAGAGCGACAGAAAATCTATCAGGCTTTCAATGAAAGCGCTGGATACACCGCGGCTGGAATTTCTAATGCCAAGGCGCGCGCCAGCTATGTCGGGCACGACGATTGGCGAGAAATCGTTTCACCACTTTGTTACGTTGTTTTTGTCGCCAACACGAATATCTATCCTATCATGTCGTATCGCCGTCTCTTCATCCTCTTCCCGTTCTTCTTGTATTTTCTTCGTGGGATAATCCCGGGCAAGATAGATCTCGCGTTCAAAAAAAAAAAAAAAAAAGAAGAAAAAAGAAAAACGTATCCATGTTGAATATTTTTGAAATATCGAGTGTTATACTTTTTGGCTCGCATAGCGAGCTATGTTTCATGGAACGCACGAGTTCCACCGATTCTACCGATGATCGGTACAGTGTACTGATTCTACCGATGATCGGTATAGTCTACTGATTCTACCGATTAGTAGGATCGTTCCACTTTTTCCCCTTATCTTCTGTGTTCGACCGTTCCCCTGGGACGGTCGAAACGGGTGGGTCTCACGATTCCAGAACAGGTAGATATAAAAAGCAAAATGAAGAAATAAGAGTAAAATCCATAATCTGGATTGATATAAACGCTTAGGCCGACAGGAAGGGTCGCCGTTTTAAGCGTCACGAGTCGGAGTCGCGTAAAGAAGAGAGCGATGCAAGCGTGAAGCCGCTCACCAGGGGCGTATTAACGGCGATGCCATAACGTGGGCATTTATTTCTCTATCGGCGGCATCCGTTGGAAGCTGGAAGCCACGACCACGGCAGGCAACGATGGAAATTTATACGGAGCCGATAATTAGCGAGCCGAATCGGCTCCTGGGAGGAGTAGCTCAGTGGCCGCGGTAATCGCCGTAATTTATGCCCGCTTCTCGGGATATAAGCTCGTTGAGATAGGCCAGGAGCGTAAAAAGGCGCACGGCGAAAATGTCGCCCAATTAACGGCGAATTGGAGCGGCCGAGGTCGCGCGCGTACACACCGTGCCATTCCACTGCGATGTGTGGACACGCGTGTACACGCGTGTCTGCTGCACGTGTGCGTGTATACAGGGTGACCCGGCGAGATCGCATTTCCATAAAAGAACCGAGGATGGAACGACGTTCACCGTTGTTTATTGGTCGCTTCTTTGGGGGCTGAAGTTTTATCGAGGCAGTCTTTGCTTAAATTTCTTCCATCGTACGATCGTATTGGAACCAGTTGATTTGCGAGTATACCTGTCGAACGTGCTTGAGAACCCGAGAAATATCGTGATTTTTGAAAAGACAATGGAGGTTGCAGGCTAATTTATAGCGAAGTTTTCTGAATCAAAGAAATATGTACGTTCTTTTCTGATAATCGTTTATTTGAGATACAGAATTTACGCCATTCCGAGATCGACTTTGTTTCAGTAAAACTAGAATAATTGCGTTCGCTTCTAAAAACGTAACTTACCTACCTACCTATTCTTTCGAAAATTTAACGTTTCGTGTCACCGGCGTTATATTCTTCTGTCTTTTATCTCAGACCATTCTTATTTTCCGTACTACGAATCTACACTATACTAATTTTATTACAATGCATTTTGTGTTAAGTAGAGCGCAAAACCTCTATTGATTCCTCGCAACGTGAAAGCTAAAGTTTTTCTAATTTTGGAATCCGATAGATCCTGATCCATAGTGCATGAATTCAAAGAGGATCAAAGCCGTCTCAACTTTGATATTCACTGATACACGCAAGCCTAATATGACGCCCCTCCTTAAAATATCCAATTTTAGAATAACAAAGTTATCGTTTCTATGCCATCACTGTTTGATCGTTGCGTGAAAACGCTCGAATATCAAAAAAACAACCGACAAATATACTATAAGATCCCTGTACGTTAAAGATTCTACGTAGAACCGTCCAAACTGTCAATTATGATTACTCGATTACGAGCAAAGGGCAGTGAAAATAAAAACGATATCCGTATAAAAATATCGAACCATCGAATCTGGATTGACGGCAATCTCGCAAACGACACACGTTATTGAAGCTTCCTTATTAAATCGTTAAACTCGTTCGTTGTTTTCGCTATATTTCGATCGGCAGAAGCTCGAAGCGCGGCTACGAAATTCGCAAACGAATTCGAACGTATTAACTATTATCAACTTAACTCGATACTTTGTTTTAAATCTATATTTGTTCATATTTGGCGGCGCGTTGCAGAACTGTGAATGTATTTAAATAACTAATCCTCGCCGCTTGTGAAAGAAATTAACGTTAACAAAGGCAAATCAACCTTAATTAGATCGGTTTTAGCTTCCGCAAATGTAAATGCGACACGATTTATTTTTACCAGGAACGTAAACGACGCGTTAAGAGATACGAGCTCTCTAAATAAAGAAATTATTACGTACGAGGGATTGGTACTTCGGTTGACGAGCTAACTCATCTACCCAGGTTAAACGGGTTAAAATCGAGCACCTTGTATATAAATACATACAGATATTCTTAAAGATTCTTACGTGCGGTCAGGTACATAGAGGTGGCGGCAGAGGAGCGTACGCTTAACGAGTCGCTGGCGCAAAAGCCGCCGCTTCGCCATTAGCGAGAGCGGACTGCGCGAGTGAAACCCACCAGGTTTAAATAGCGCGAGCGTTCAACCGGACCAGGAGGCCCGGCCTCGCGTTACCGCGTCTCCCTTTTGAACTTCGAGCCACTTTTACGATTTTATTATTGGCTCTTACGCTCGCGATATTTATGCGACGTCGCGCGATATTTTCCACGGCGCAACGCGTCGACTTTAATGGTATCCACCCTTCCCCTGTGCGCGCGATCCACGACCCTCTTAGGATCGGCGCATCGCGCGATGCACTAATAACGCTTCGACCGAGCGGAACTTAATTAGGAGGCCGCGGACAACGAGCGGCGAACGAGCATCCACTCGTTGCACACCGCGCCGTTCAAACGGCCTCGAATACTGCAAATTTCCAATTCCATCGGGATTCCGGCCACGCATTCGTTCGATAATTTACCTGTTTGCTCTTCCCCGTTGATTACGCCGCGCGCTGTTTCGCAAGAGAAAAACCCACACTTTTTTCGATGGCTGAAGCGAACAGATACGATTCATTACATTTCTGCCGTAATCAAATCGCACAGTAGCTTGCCATTGCTCTTCCACGATAGCCTAATCTAGATCGAAATTCGTAGAAATTTCAGGCGAATGTCTTTAACTTGTAAACTGTGATGCACGATTTAGAGTAGGTGAATAATTTCTGTGAAACGAATCCCGTATCGTCGAGTCGCCGGAGAAATTATCCCAATCTGTGATTTCCTGATTATGAAATTGGTATTTGAGAACTGATTGTTGGTGGAAAAGGGATAAGATCGACGCAAGAAATTGTACTTTTCAAATTCTTTTGCGTTCAACCAGTAAGTTAAGCTTCTCATCTTTGTACTCGAGAACATTAAAGACTCGTTCTTTCGTAATTTGTACCATTCCTTCATTCTTCTAAACATTATTCGAAACGAAAACAACACGATGTAATGTCAAAGGAGAGAACTGTCCAATATTTTATATCTTATTCGCTTTTGATTATCCTATAAAAATCGTTCTCTAATCGCTCGCAGTATGGGAGAGAACTGTCCAATATTTTATATCTTATTCGCTTTTGATTATCCTATAAAAATCGTTCTCTAATCGCTCGCAGTATGGGAGTTATGTAAATTACGCGTCATTTTGCTGACCGTTGCCAACAAGCGTTTTTCCTTAGGCTTTTTATCGTGTTCGATAATAACGTTCGATGAAGATACGAAGTGCTGTCAAAAACCTATCCATTGATCGCATGACAAACCGTACGGAGGTTCGATAATCTACCACGTCTATCGCATGTTAATGATCCTAATAAATGTTACCGAAGCAAGCAGAAGAGCATTGACATTGAGATAAATCGATATATCTACGCATCTCCGACGGCCACTCCGGTTAATATTTATTTATGCATCTTTACCAGCCAGTTTCAAACTCGTTTGGCGACGTAGGACCTTCTTCTCTCACCTTCGTTCACGAAAGCCTCTCAGGGCGAGCCTACGACTCCTCTTGAACCAGCCATTTTCCATTAGTTTCAAAATTTCAGTCCTCTATCGCCAAAGTATGAAAAGATTACAAGCGTGTTTGGATTATTCGAGGAATATATGGAGATTTTCCGAGATTTCTTAAGATTGCCAAGTAACTCGCAAAATTGCGAATGTTTCTAACTCGAACTCTTCCTCCTTTCCAATGGCAAACTTTCCCATAATGCCTTTCCACGAAATCGCGAATGGAGAGAAGGGTGGACTGAGATCGTCCGCGTGAACTTAACGTACACCTTGATGTAGCTGTTGAGATACTTTGGTCGCGGAGATGTTATCGAGAGCGTGTTGCCTATGGTTTCCACGAGCAGCGTCCATATATGCAAAAGAACGAATCGCACGTTCTATTTGTTCGGCGATCGGTGCACGTGTGTGCGTTCGATTCTCTGTTCTGGCTCGGGCTCGAAAGCGGTTGCAGAAGGGACCGTTAGAAGTGGATAACGATATTCAAGTAGTTTAAAGGAGGTCTGTTCGCGTTGCGTGCCGATCGTGTCTATTTTACGAGGCGCGAACGACAGTCTTTCCTTGCGATCGGCCATCACCAATGGACAACGCCTCGCATGTTCCCGACAGCGAGGCCAAGCAGCGCTAAAGTACCCGTGATTTTCAAATTCTCCGTTCGGTGACCGTGTACACAGCAGGACATACTTGTCTCGAAGCGCATTGACGACTCCGAACATGCTTGTTCAGCTTCGTGACTTTTAGTATGTGACCAAGTTCCAGTCATAAATTGCTTAATATTTCCGTTTAATGCGCATTATCCTTGCGCTCGTTGCTGTTTAGATTTCTCTATTTGCCAATCGTTAAACCGAAGTACTACCTTCCGTGGATGAATGCGAAGCATGAGATGCGTGATTTTATGTAATTAGAAACCTGCACCGTGTACATACTTAAGAATAGTCGTAAAATATAGAGGAAGTACCGGAAACTTGGGATGGAAGGGATTGTGTTATCTCGATATCCGATATTTCCAAAAGTCTCAAATTGTGATGCAATTAAAAAAACAGAAAAATCGGGATATTCAAATTTAATAGAAAATTCTACGTGGATACACACGTACCTTTTATCCACGTTTGGAACAACTAAACCAGCGCTCGATACATCTCGCTAGATTTTTGCAATTTCACGAATAATTTGCACAGTCAGTAACCGACGGACGAGCGCTACGTAATCCCGCGGTACAATTGAGATATCGTAAAGAAGTGAACATTTTTTCACGAGCTCCGATCTGCGATCATTGGCGGGCAATTAGCCAGCTCTTTAAAACGAGCAATTATTTGTCACGGCGGTTGTCGAGCGATCGAGATTGGTTTCACGATATTGTAAATAACAACCGGGTACCGACAAATCGTTATCTTCGTCGCGAGCTTTTAGCCCGTGGTCCACGGGCACGAACTTTCGATTAAAATTATCTACGTCGTTTCGATGTAGCCGGCAGCGAGATTGTAAAAGGGACGCGTGATGGCGGGGTGGGACGTATGCAGTGCATACAATAGTAGCGCCTTACGATTCGATCTATTGCTACCATCGTACGGAACGTGAAAACCTGGAAGTCATTTCTGCCACCATTCCGCATGGCTGCTCATAGCTATGCCACCACTACTAATACCCGTTTCAGCATTTCTTTCGTGATTTTAGCGATAGATGCGAGAAGACTCGAGCTGATTTCAATCCAACCTTAAAATCCTCGAGGAAACTAGAATCGATTTTACAGAAACAGATTTCATCTTTTTTCCCGACCCCTGAAATTCCTTGAGCTAATAACGATCGCGAGTGACTCGATGTTTCTTTCGATTCTTGACTCGATCGAATATTTCAGCGGCAATTCATCGAACGACTATCGACGGCAGTCGTGGCTCGGTACATCTAACTACCGTGGTACGGCAACCTTTTTTCTATCTCGTGCATCGCGTTCCTGACACGACAATCGATGTTTACCGGCAATTCAGATCTCGGTTAACTGCTGGCAATTTAGAGTCACGCGTCTACTCACGCGACGCCGTGTGGTATTCTAAATATTTGGTGATTTATGCCTGTGTTTCTTACGTTAGTTTCTTTCGCTCTGTGGTGGAAGTGAAAAAGAAAAAAAGAAAAGAAAAAGGAGAACGTTTGGTCGATCACGAGCTCCTAAGCGAAGCTGCTGATGGTGCCACGTGGTTTACTCGCGATGAAGATTTCTAACAAGTCATGTCGATGATTAATCGATCCTGGCCGGCATTCTTGTAACGAGCAGCCGCGTACGACAGGAAAAGTACGAATGAAAAATGCCTGAATCGAGCGTAATTTATTACCGCTATTATGGATTCTTACGAGTTACAGCCTCGTGAACTGAATTTCACGGGATCGCTTTGCCTAGTCTTCCGGATAGGTGTAAGGTTTTTTTACGAAGTTCAATGCTAATCCGGTATGCTTGAATTTTACTTTTCTTCTGTCTTTTTCTTTTCTCTTGATCGTCTGTAATTTCATGCTGAAGATTCGTCGGTATGTCGAACGTTAACGTGTAATTTAGTAAATGTGCGAAATAATCTAGGTGGGAAAAAAATTTGCAAATAGAGACGTCATGCATCGAAGTGTATGATTATTGGAATTATTCTACTCGAGATATAATTGTTCCACTATTTTTCAATTGCTGTCGAGAGGAAAATGAAACGTTTGTAAAATTGTTCCGTATCCTTGATCGATTGTTGTGCAATTTAAGAGAAGAAATAGAAGAGCGATGACGTTGTAGACTAAAATTCTATTCTATTCTACTCGTAGAATTGTTCTACTTTCCAACTGCTGTTGAGATCGAAGCGTTTGTGAAATGATTGCGCATTCTGATTAATTATCGTGATCGTTTGACCGATCAATTAAATTTGTGTAAGGCGTTGTCAACGTTCGATGGTATATTCAAGAATTTCCGTGTTCACCTATTGGAATTGCGTTACGCGTTAGGTATCAGGAAATGGTATCGAATTGTGCAGTATCTTTATTTGTGTAGGTCCGATAAATCAATTACTCGTATCGCCGTGTCGATAATTTACAATGTGTTTCTTACTCTCTTGTTCACTTTCATTGCTCGAGCTTTATATTGTAAATCGCGTACAGTCTACATTTTACTATTTCCACGCTATCACTGGTGGCGTCAAAGATGTTTTACGACTTTAATCAGTACCGTGGTGCAGTCGACATATATCTTATGTCGTGTCATTGTATAAATATATATGCCTTACCTTTTAATCTCCGCTGGATATAAAATCGTAATGTACTCTATCTTTTATCCGTTTTCCCAAACTATTTTCTTAGCAAAAGTAAGGGAATATTTTACGGTTTCCCTTTAGAATGAACATTTTCTATTTTGTCTTATCTTTCTTCAGAATCTTCGCTTTAAATTCAACGATAGCTCGAAAGTATTAAAAATAGTTTTAATCCGAAAGTTTCATTTCTACTGGTCCCTACTTTTTTAAACTTACTTCTTTAAAGTAGGTAACAGTTCTCGACGTTATATATCTGAAAGATGGAAATCAAAATGTTTGTTATCACTTCTTAAAATTCACTTTCATTACATTATCGTTTATCAGCTTGTAGAATGAGATTTTAATACTCATTTTATGGCACCATCAATCCATTAGCTTTATCTTTCATGCAGCGTTAGTGATGAGAATGAACATAGATAGGAACACGGGTTGTTCAGAAAATTCGAAATTTTATAATAATCCTAAAATAACTATAAATTCGATGACTGCAATTATAAAAAAGATCATGATGGACAAAATTTGATTGCAGATTGAAGTTCGGCATACAAAGGTGCATAAGGAGCGGTACAGCAATCGTCTCGTCGCAGCACTGTGATAGAAGCCGTACTTTTAATCCGATTACAATCAACGGTGGACGAAACGACAAGGGAATCGGCGGGACAAAGGTCGGCGGATCCATGAATCACAGCTATTTTGACATTAGTTTAAATAATCTGGCTCGCGCCAAAATAATTTCGCCTCGCTTCGATCACGTTCGTGCGGTTCCGGTTCCGCGAGCATCATCGTCGCGGTTAATCTTCGTTTCTTGGATCGTTTCGCGCACACGCGTCATATCACCGGCTCTCACGTTCTATAATTAAAACGGTAGAGACCCGATCAAACAAACCCTCCGCCGACACGGTTCCATTTACTCTCTATTACAAGCTCGCGCGCGCGTTTACCAAACGATTCCATTAACTCGCCTAATCGAATCGTACCTAATTGCCACCCGGCAATGTTGAAACAACCGTGTGCTCGGGCGGAATCAAATCGAGCGTCGGTTGCTCGGAAGAGTTCGTCAAGTTTCGTATGAGCGGCACATCGTGTGCTCGTTTGACCTGTGTAGCTGTACGTCGAATACGCTCGCCGCGGCAGTTCGCGGGACAGAATCGTTTTGTTTACACGCGCTACGCGACAGTCGCTCGATAAATCTATTCGCCACGCTTTTGCATATTTTCCGAATCGACGCGTCTCCAAGTCGCACAGCTATCGTCGAATACCCACGAAGACGACCTTCGATGATTTTAAGTGGAATGCGTCGGTCATCGTCTGATCGCTCAAGTACAATCAGGTGTAACATTGGAGTCGCTCCTCCTTTTGTCAACCTATCGAGTCGTACTCGATGCGTGTTTGTACATCGAAGAGGAGAAAAACGTTGGATCGGTTATACCGACGACAATGCACGACGTACACGTGGATGGGAAAGTAGATTAGGAGGAAGTCAGACACGTGGGCGATATCTCAATGCCCGGTCCTATACCGCTTCAATACCGTGCTGGATATTTTCCAGTTGTTATCAAACTGTCTTACAATAGAAGCTCTTTATACGTCGGATAGATGAACATAGATCGTCGGATGTAGTCAATGGATAATTGAACCAAATATACCTATACAGCAGTGTCAATGCGCAAAGAATATTACACGACAGCGAAGGAGCATCTCGGGAAGAACCGAGACACGTGGACAGAGTCAGAATCTCGTCGGACCACGTACAAGGTGCTCCAATCGACTACATTAAGCTTCAAAGAATCCGAGCTCTTTTGCACGTGCAGCTAACGTGGTGGTGCAAACATCAGATCCGGAAGCGGGAGTGCGGCATGTGTGGACGATCGAAGGAAACGTTGAACGTATTCGCGGCACTCCGGATCCGTCGTTCGGTTGTGTTCGTACAGCTTCGTCCGCGAACAAGAGCGTAACCTGCGCCCGAGGTGCACGCTGGGTATCGTATACGATAGCATACGTGTTAAACGACTTGTTTCGTCGCTTTGTTTACGCGCGTATCAGCGACAACAACAACAACAACAAAGAGAGAGAGAGAGAGAGAGAGAGACTCAACAGAGATCGGTGAGACTCATGCATCGAGCGAGTCGGCCGCGTTATCCGACTTGGAAATCGCGTGTCGCGTGACGGCGGCTCTCAGTTGGTTTTCGCGCGTGCAACGGTGTGATCGTCGTCAGACGTGTGTCGACGTGCGTCGTCGTCGCTTCCTAGCTTGATCTTCCGACGGGAAACGCGGGTCCCCGAGCGCGTCACGTGCGAATCGTGTGTGCATCGTGCGTCGTACGTCGTGGCAACGACGGTCACATGCTCGAACCTCGTCGTCGTTGGGTTCGTGCTCGCGAATCGCTCCGATTGTGCGCGTTCCACTGTCGTGAGAGTTCCCGCGTGTGACCTCCTCCGGGTGACTGGGAAAATGAGACGATCCATCGGCAGTAACACGTTCTGAGGATCATCCAGGAGGACCAACAACGACAACAGTCTCGCATCGATCCGGTGAGTCTTATTTTTTAAACGATCCCGTAATATTCTCATCGTTTCTTTCAGCTTGTTATATACGCGTTTCTTCTACGAGATTGCGTCTTTGATTTTGCGTTTCCTGGAATTAACGTCGACCTGGCTCGATTGTTTTGGAGCGTGAAAGGTACGCAGCGGCCTTCGGCCGTTCGTTGGATATCTGTGTCAGGTCGGCGGAAATTCTTATTTGCGTTGTTGGTCGTGGAATGTTGTACTTTCCCGGGCTTTCGATCTTTTTTTCTTGCTTTTTTTTTGTTTGTCAAACGTCGTCTTTGTCCGACGGAGACGCGAAAGGCGCAGCACGTGTCTGCGGTTTCCTCGATGATCTCTCGCTCCGCGTTTAGAAACGCGAGTCTCGAATTAGATCGACGATTGCTACGAGAGGGATTGATCGACTTTGTCGTTGAAACGTATGTATGTACGTTTGCGGTCGCCGCGTTGGCGTTCACAGAAAATCCATGCGTCGTTATTTTATGTAACGTGTGCTATAAGGTTATAGCGAGATAGAGTTGGCTGGCAGCGGAAGTACAGGCTGCTGATAGCGGAACCCGTGGTGAATATGGAGTCGCACAGTTCGTGTACATTCCGTTGGAAAAGTTATTTCGGTGTCGCGCTCCTCGCATATTTTTCGCGCATTTACCGCTCTCGTTTTCGATGTTTCCCAAAGTAACGGAACATACCGTAATTGGAAATTTATGCGTTAGAATATTATTGAAGATGCAATTTTAAAGATTCGTTTCGTTCTACTTGTAAAACATTTTAGTCCGGTTATTGCGGAATACAGTGGGACTATCGTGGTTGCATAGAATAACTTTTAGAACGCTGTAACGAAATAACATTCTAAATATAACACGAGGCGATAGTTGCGAATAACACTTGCGTTAGACATTCGTGTTACAGCTCTCGAAGATAATAAAATAAAAAATAGTTTATTTGCTAACAGAAGCTCCACGTAATCGCTGATACTTCATACCGAGCGGTAACTTGTATATCTGCTGCACTCGAAAAGATCGAGTAACACGCGAATTTAGAAATAAACTTCTAAACAACGTAATACACTAGAACGATCGTCGACGACAATAACCTTATACTTCGTCGGACACATCCGTATCTTTATAAGACGTTTAAGCTCGAGACGCTCGACGATTTCATAAAATCACCAAAGATTCGTAGAACCATTAGACAGAGTACCACTAGGGACACCTTGTTTCTCATAAAAATAGCAATGGAAAGTAGACATAGCAAGATCGTTTGCTATCAGTCGCATCGTTTCGACGCGACGGAACGATCGATGGTTCGATTACGTCGGTTAGCTTTACGATCGTTAACGAGTCGGGGAAAAGGCCGTTCGTGTCGTTGATCGCTGGCGAACGACGAGCGTTCGAAAAGAAGATTTTCCAAACGAGTAATCGTTATTGCTGGAGGAACACGACCGTATAGAGGCGTTGAATCTAGACCGATTCTCTATCGTTGAAGCACGGTGTATCGTGGCGAAGCGTGGAAGATAAGATAGCGCGGGCCGGTTATCGACTCGCTTACACTTGGTTCACCTGCGTCCTAGGTGGTGTTATCTTGGCCTTTTATCGGTGACCTCTGCTCCGTGTACGCGCGGCTCACGGCTGATATCGCGCAACACACGAAACGTCTGGGGCCCTGCGTATGCACGACGATACCGTCGCTATAATGTCTACATCGGAATGGTGAACACACTGGCGGCGACCCACCTACCTTCGCGTTCGCTCGTTCCAATTTCCAGGATTGGCTCTGTCCTCGTCCGTCCCTCTTTTCACCGGCTTCTTGGCTCTCGGTCTTATTCGCATTCCCCGCCATGCAGATCTTACCTTTCCCCCGGACGGTGTTCCTCTCGGTTTGCCACCCTGCGTCACGTCTCTCTCTCTTTCGTCCTTCTTTTTCTCTCTCCTCGTTCCACGAAGATGCGATCTTGTCCACCGACGACCACGCCTTCACGGTGTACGGAGAGCAGAGCGTGCGTCGATCTCGTTTCGAGGAGACCCGGCGTGTGTCCTTCCTTCTTATTTCACCAAAGAGACGAGACAAGCAAAACTCAGAGGGGGGAGAGACAGGAAAGAAGGAGAGGAAAAAATAAAAACAAGGGGAAGGAAGAAGAAGGAGAAACGTATGGAGCACGCCACGGTTATAGGCCGGAGAAGCCGCGTGGCGTGAGTTTGACGACGTCGATGATGGTCGTGGTGTTTCGTTTCTCTCGCGAAGCTATCCGTCGCGTCCGGTCGCAACACTTTTCCAAGGTAAATCTCGTTTCGTGTACGCGCGTCGTCCTTTTCTATTAGATGGACGGACTTCCGTCATCGTGCACGTTCCTCGTCGTGGTTCGATGCGTCGCAAAAAATCGGCTGCGCTCGGCTGGAACGTCATAACCATAGCGCATAGGCTTATACGCCTCTTATACGACCTCTGACGATGATTTCTCATTCTCCTTCGTCCACTGTACGACACGTCGTATCTAAGTACGTCGCGACGCGTCGTCGTCCACGCGATTCTTCTTATAACCTTCTTATAGCCGAGTAAATTCTCGCTCTACCGATCGACCAGCTTTTTTGCCCTCGTAGAACTAGAAAAGAAAGAAAGAGAGACGAATATCGAACGTTATTCGCTCGATAACGTGATATTCTGATTTCACGTCGCGGCAACAGGTCAGCGACAGGTGTATGCCCTCTCGGAGGCATTTCTTGCCGGATGAGAGACTGACTAGTGGGGGTCTGGATACATTCGCGGCAGGCTTCGATAGATTTTATGGTAACATCGATAATTTACGATCACATTGGAAAAGCCGCGGGACCGTGAAGCAATCTCTTTGGTTTTCGTTGCCGTGAGCCAGGAAAGCTTTATCGGCCGTTGCGTCGCTTATCCCGGTGCGTCATTACCTTGATAGCAGTGCACGTACACTTTGAAAAAGAAAGCTTATCGGACCTCTTCCAGGAAATACGAAGAACACGCGATACTGGCGGGAAATCCAATCGTATCTCGAACGTAGCACGAATGTGGCGCTAAGCTCGATTCTTACGTTGTTTTTCTTTTCTTTTTCTACCTGCCTTTTTTATTTTGCTCGATCTTTTTTTTATGTCAGGCAAGTCGGTATCGCCAGCGTGACGTACGGGAAATCAGAATTCAAAGAAAAAGTCGTGGTGTTTGTATTGCTCTCGAGTCAAAGGCGCGGAATCGACCGCGTGGTTTTTCGCGGGATTGATTAAAGAAACGACCTTTCGTCTCCGATAAGGCGATCAGTCATCGGGGCGTTGTAGATCGTAGATGGAACTTCAATGTAATCGAGTTTATGATAATTGGAGATTGATACCGAACTCGATCGTCCAAAAATCTTGTACGCGTCTTCAATTTCTTTTTCAATTTTCCTTCTTGCTCTTCCTTCCAGTCGAAACCCGACTTTAAGTTAAAGAGTATTTCTACGAGACAATACGTATTAATTAATCGATAACAAAGCTACGAGCCTCGTTTCAATAGTAAATTACTACTAGCCACGAGGAGTTATTCCACAATCGTTAACTTCTCGAACTTCTATAAAATCCCTGAAACAAGCCGTTGCAAACAAGACCAAAGAAACTGGAAACCTGCTGCATTAGCCAAAATAGCTGGTCCTTACATCGAAACCCGCGAATTAAAAAATTCAATGAATAAGTTACTCCTCTTGGTGCGCCCTATCCGTGCCAAGGCTCCATTACGCGAGGCCTAATAGAAACGCTTAACATTCTTGTCGGATATTAAGATATCCGGGCAATGAAGTCTCCCATTATCCGTCATACGATGGCGCCTAATATTACGGTACGCGGTTCATCGAAGCTTCGTTTCTCTTTCCTTTTCTTCTTTCGACCAACGTGTCGAACATTTTTCGTACACCGCGCTAACCGATAGTGAATGTGCGTCGTCTCTCTGGTAGTCACCGTGCCGATCTCGTTCGGTTCAGTTCAACAAAAGGAGAGCCAGGGGTGGCGGTGTGTTGTATATGTATGGTGGCCAGTGAACAAGAGGGGCAGGTGGAAGGTTGTGCAACCTGTTGCTTCGTTGCTGGGACGAGAGAAACGAACGGTAGGATGAGAGTCGTTCAGGTTTGGTTGCGGATCGGCATGAGACGGCACACACCGGAGAAACATTCTGCCCTTGGGTATAGCAATCACAATGGGGCGAGTCTCCTTCTACTCGTGCTCTTTCTCTCGGTGATGTACGCTCTCGTTGCTCCTTCGTTGTTTGGTTCTTCTCCTGGTCTCTTCTTCTTCTTCTTCTTCTTCTTCTTCTTCGTTCACTTCTCTTCTTCTTCTTCTTCCTCCTCTTCCTTTGGTTCGTTGTCGTCTTCTTCTTCTTCGTCTTGTTCTTCCTGCTGGCCTGATGCGGTTCTTTTTCTCCGGCCACCTCTCCACCTCCTCTTCTTCTTGGACGTCGCGCCCTCGGGACACGATCCCGATCTGACGCGATTTGCATAATTCCAGTATCCCCGCCCAGCCGTTCAGCTGCTCAATTATTAGCTGGAATTTAAGACGTGTTTAAGAAAATAGCTGGACCCGGCTGCTTTTTGCTTCTGCCGATTCGAGTGGCTTCTTTGCTCGCGGTCCCTCCTCCTCCTCCTCCTCCTCCTCCTCCTCCACCGGTAGAAAGTTTGTTCACGCTGAAAAGTGAATCCGCTCGTTTCTTTCCTATATATTCATATTCACCCGTTCGTATTCTTTCTACTTTCAGACACGGTAAATAAAGAAGTCTTTATCTTTGGGACGACACGAGTAGTAAAAAGGGATACGTACGAGTGTACTTTTATCCAAAAACGATACGAAACATCCGTATTTAACTATTTTTCGTGAATTTTCACATCTTTCGTAGTATAGTATCGCGATTCGAACTCTAAGTCGCTCTGATCCATAAAACTGTTTGAAAAAACTATAAGTTATACGTTTATTCCTCGCATTGTTATATTCCAATTGTCGTACGATTCGTTGCATATGAGCCGAGGGAGAAAGAGTCGGCGCAGGAGTTCGACATTCCTCGAGTTTTACGAGTTCTGGCTAGATCGAACGATACGTGGTTAGCCAGAAGGATAAGTGCTTGTCAGGGCGTTGAATCATTATTAGGTTGAAACAACACTAGCCGTCAGCAGTGAAACGAGCGATACTCGTACACTGTTATCACAGAACACGGTTTTATCAGTGCTGCGATATGGTAACGAGGTCTGTACCTACGGATGTCTGTTGCGGTTTTTGCGCTCCACATCTCGAGGTTTCTTGCTAGTTCTTGATTAAAATGTTTACGCTCTGTTGCCTCGCGACAATTGTACTTTCCACGAGCAATCGACTACGTCGAAAAATTCACAAATACATAATATGTAACTGAAATATTTAATTCGGTATAGCGGACTCAAGAATGTTTTCAATTTACACAGGTAATAATCGTTCCTTGTTTTCTCGATGCTCGACGTTTTCTCGGCGCTACTTCTTACATGTATCTTTTACTTTTAAAGAACGTTTATCGACACTAACGACTAATGTCTTATGAAATTTCGCCGATAACATCGATTCGGTTGTGCGCAAGAGCAGAGCATATATAATAAATGGTTTTACGAGTAACTATAGCGGCCTATCGTAACCAGAAACGTAACGTCCCTGGACACCCTTTCCTCCCAGTACGGATGTACAACGTCAGTCTCGCGTGCTCACCAATTTCGTTGATTAAAGCGCACCTTCATCGGTGATATCCTCCATTAATCTCGCATCGGGTCGAGCGCATCGCGGATCGCATTCCCCGATGCGCGATGTGTGTCTCTGGCGACCAAGAAGAATCGGATGCAACGTGTTAGGGCGCATTCTCACTGGTCAGTCAACCACGAAGCGTAGACGCGCACTTTGCTAATATCCTGATCCATCCTGCCATCGTTACAATTTATTTCATCGACGCCCATTTGTACCAAAGCATGCTTTTCAAGTTTGCGCGTGGAGGCCCCATCGCATCTTCGTCTGAATCTCATTATCAAACTTGAGATGGTCCCACCGATAACGTGTCCACGTAACGTGTAGCAACGCGACTCGGCGTTATCCTTCTTTGCACGGCCACCACACGTCCTTACGTGTTGGATTCGTAAACGTGCAGAAATTGTCGAAAGGTTAAGGATAGAAGTGTAAGTCGAATACGTGAAATTGGAATTTAGCAATTATTCTAGTGATTTAAGAGGACGTAGTTTCTTCGGGCATTTGTACGGACAAGTAAAGATAGTTCGGATCGAATAAGAATGTTTGAACTGTTAGAGGTATCGTTTTAAAAGTTTTTTGAAATTTATCGAGATATTTCGAGCGTGTTAGGGAGGGTTCGGAACATTCGATAGTTTGAGTCGATGAAGTAAAAATCCTTTGAATAATCAAAGTCACTTCAGTTTTACTAAAGACAAAAGTCATATCTTTTCGTTTGAAAATATTTATCTGTTCGCGTAGCTCGTTCAGTAATCGAAAACAGAAAAGACACCTATAACTTTTATCAATTACTTTTTTACCATTGCTCTTTTTGGAGGCTGAAATTCGGCTGCCTTATTCTCGATGTCCTTAGATCAAAAAAACAGATCGGACCACCTGTGATTAGCTCTGCAGTTTGCAGCTTCGTCGAATATTCTCTGCGACGAGTGACCAGCGTTTTAAAGCCAACTATCGAGGATAGAAAAGGTTAATTACCACTATTCTTAGTTTCAATCGAAAGCGAAAGAAGAATTGCATTACTTTGAAAAATATCACGAAGAAATCCCATCGTATTTAGGTTAAAATCGTTCATTTCACGGAAAAAGTATCGGAAGCAATCGGTGGAAGAGTCGGACGATAGTAAAAAGTAGGATACCGGTGGAAACGCACCCTTATGTCGGAGACGATGCAAGAAGCAGGGCGAGGCGCACCGTATCGCATTTGCGTGCTCTCTTTAAAGGCGTTGGGCGTTCACCCCGACCTCGCCAGCCCGGTGCAACTGGTTCAAATGCATATTGCCTAGCGCAGAGGTGCACTACTGGTAGCGTCCTCTCCTCCTCTCTCCCTCTCTCTCTTTCTCTCTTTCTCTCTCACTCGGCTTAATGGAGCTTGCAATTCTGGACTACGCTCTGGCAAGCTGCTCGCGTATTTTGACATTTACTACTGGCTCGTCGTTGGTGATTTTGCATAGACGACTAGCCAACTGCAAATCGAATCACGGGGCTGGCAGAGCGTGGCGAGAGCTTCCACGCGCGCCGCTCGATCGCCGATCGATAATTGGTTCGCGCGCAACACGTGCCGCGTTATAAATCCAACCAACCATCCTTTATGACGAAACTTTAATTGACAGTAGACGCTTTGTGGTTTAATTAGAGATTGGTGTAACGGTGACAAATGAGAGGAATCGATGATAAAATGGAGGAAATGTAATGGTTGTTTAAAAGCTTGATCAAATGATGACGACGTAAAGGGATAATTAGGCATCGCGGCGTAGTTTAACTTTATGAAGATTTTAGTTCTGGTAATTCTGATTGAAAGATTAACGGAGGAATTACTTAACGAAGCGTTTCTAGATACATCGCACTGGTATATTTCTTTTGGAAGAAGGTATCTATCACAGATGTGTCCCTTATTCTCTATTTTACATTTTTCAACGAACCACTATCACGAAACAATCAACGAAATCTCTCGCTTCTCTCGAATTGCACATTTACGTAGTAATCGAAGATTTTCGAACAAAGGGCTTTGTCTTTGGTTGGCATAAATTTCTTTCCTAACGTAGATACTAGACCGGCACAGACCGCGCAACGAACATATGGTACTTTTCTGATTGCACCGCCGCTATAATTTCTTAGTTTACCCCCTCACGCTAATGGATGCAAAAGGATAATGCTCGGGTAGCACCGCTTCTGTAGATTATCGCATAACAGAAGCAAGAAAGGGACGGATGACCATTAATGGTACAGTACCTTCGATAGGATGCTTTTGTTTTATCGATACAATTGCACGGCGCGACCGCGGTAAAACAACTACGATCTGTAATGGATACCCTCGAACACATGTGCTGGTCATTGATGAGGACGATAAAGTCGATACCGATTCTGGAACGAGCGTGGGCGATCTTTCAAACACGATAAATGCGTTGCTCCGTTTCAATGCCGACGATACTCGCCACAATGAAGTTTTTCAAGGCGGAATGAATTGCTCTCCACGAAGAATATCATTATGAATAAGTTAGGCGATCGGTTATAGCTTGATTTTGTAGAGGGAGCTCGACGCAAACTAATGTCAGCTTTTCAGTTTTCGATTTTTTTTTTATTTTTAGTCGACTCGATTATTCTGGTCCCTTTACTTTGCAAATTTTATCAGATTCGCCAGTTTTCTGAACTTTTCAATTTTCTATAGTTCTTAGATAAGAAAGATAAGCAGAGATGGGCGTCAGAATCTAAACTTCGACACGATTCGTGGTTTCGCAAGACTGTGGGATTCGAATACGATTCGGAATTTAGAATTCTCGAATGTCTTGATAACGTTGGAAATCTTGAAACTCTGATCACGAGTTGTGAAAGTTTCGACGGATACTGAAAGCGCGGCGAGTATTTGATATCTGACAAGCTTTTTAATGGTTTCTGTTCAAACAGTATCACAGGTATCTTTCTCGAAAGAGATACGGAAACTATACAAAAATTTCGACGATTCTAATCGTTTACGTTACGTTTTGAGATAAAAATGTCGTATAAATGTGCCGCGCGTTGTTCGACGAGCTTGCTAATCAACGAAAAATCGGTTGTTACATCGGATCGAACCTGTGTTCGCGATTCGCCATTAAAGTGGTCGACCGAATCGAGGTACTGGTCGCGCGAGCACTCGCGTGTAGCAGCGCACAGAGGCATAAGCGGCGGCGCATGCCTGGAGCAACGTCGTTGGTCGGTTTTTCTGGTTCGCGAGGGCCAGAAAGAAGTTGGCCGCAATTAACGGCTCCGTAAATTTACATACGTCGGCGATCGGCGGGGATAAATGGCCAGAAGTCGTCCTACGCCGCGGAACCAGCCGAAGCCGCGGATAAGTAATCGCGTAAATCTCCGACAAGCAAAAAAAGATGTTCGTTCCCAGAAGAAGCGATTTCGTAATTTTCATTCGGAAATTGATTTCGCGATCTATCTTCGGGCCTCCAGAAAATTATCGTTAGTCTTTCCACAGAAACAATTTCTTAAGAAGCGAGTACTTTTCTGGATCGAGCGTGTCTTTTTGGAGTCTCTGGAACCTTTCAACACGTTCACAAACAGCTTGCTGAACGTAGAATGATTACAGAGTTTCGTTCAATTCGAAGAAGTTAGACAATACGTTGATATTTCATTATGTCAGTGATATTACGTTATCGAGTAACGTCTTTGAAGACGTTTTGTAAGATTCGATAAGGAAGTTTCCTTATTGCGAAGCTACTGGTACTTTTTTATCAGACGTTACAACGAGCTGTTATCGAGAAAACAGTGATTCAACGATACAACTATTACAAATTGTTACGATAGCTGCTAGTTATGTACAAATAGTATTACGTGAATTTAATAGTTGATCGCGAATTATTCCGTTCATCTTGGTCTTTCTAACTTTTACATACAAAAAATCGAGTTTGCGAAACAAAATTTAAAGATTTCCCATGGACGGTGCGCAGATCGACTTCGATTCCAAACGTTCCATTGATCGTCTCTCCATTAACAAGTTGTTCAAATAAATTCCTGGATGGTAATTAAAGCTGGAACCGGTGGATTTCTTGCAGGGAAGCGGATGGCCGCGTCGCGTCGCCACCGAAAGCAGATCAATCACACGCGCCGCACGAATCGATCTTTTTTTTTCCTCTGTCCGTAAAGACGCATCGTCCAGGTCCAAGAGAACGGTTGAACGGATGCAAACGAGGATTCGTCTCGCCTCGACTTGCCAATTGGATTCACCGATTCCTTTTCGCTAATGAAGGAATCGTCGGTTCGACTTTGTAATTAACCCGCCACGGGCACAACGACCACGTCAATGAAAGTCTCGTTACAGATATATACATATATATATGTATATATACAGAGCCGGAGAGAGGTTGTTCGAGGTTAGTGCATCTTCCTCGTTCTCCGTGTCTCTGTCTCCTTCTCATTCTCATTCTCCCGTTTCCTTCCTCGTCCCCTGCTCCTCGTCGCGGATCGTGGCTCTCGGCACAGCCACGTCGCAGAAAGTAATTACAATAATGAATGTTTATTTTCGCAATCAGCTGAACCGCGGTAGGTAGACTTCTACCATTCCGTAAGCGAACCTCTTGACTCTCTTTCTCAACCCCTGCGGCAAGGTGGTCCCTTACTCTTCGTCGGAGGCATCGACGTGACTACTTCGAGACGCTGATCGGACTCTGCATCAGCCTCTACTTCGCCCGATTCTGTTTCGCCCGATCGACCACGTTGACAGATATTCGAGAAGCGTCGCTCTGACAAAGAAATCGTAGGATGGTTCAAATTGGCTGTCACGAATGAACAAGTTTCGAGCGTTTCTTTGCCGATTTGTTTCTCGAGTTCGTTTGAATCGCGACCTTAAATCAATCGGTAAATGAGACGGGAGTACGGCGAACATTAAAGAAACTGACTGTTCCTCTTGCGGATTAGGCTTTTGAAGTTGCTTGGTGCAGTTTCCTTCCACTCGTTTCTTCCTTTTGATTAAACGTAGTCGGAAGTAGAACGTTTACAACAATTTATATTTTAACAAATATTCTCGGAAAGTAAATCTTTCACGGTGTAGCGTTTCCAACATCTCGCAGGCTTAGCTTTGATCAGGTACCATTGCACTCGAGCAGAAACGTAAATGTCCGATCGTAGAAGGTCGAAAGCAACGAGTTTATTATTAGTTTTTACTTATGTAAAACGGGATCCTTGGTTTTTGTACGCGATTCTGTTTTATTGTGGTATTACCCATCTGGTAGAGATGCAACGGAGAGCAGAACAAATTGAATATGTATTCACGTGATTCATGGTCTGGAACGTTGCGATAACGTATCACAGCTTGCCCGTCGTAGTAGGTCATTAATAACTTATTGCATTCGGCGAAATAAGCGAGGGATCATGTTTCTGGCCAGTTTTGAAAAATGAAAATGATACATCAGAAACGAAAGAGTTACAGTGAACGAAAAAAAAAAAATTATATTCATGGACTGTCTAATTTATGAATTATTCAATTCGAATTGATTATTAAGAACGTGAATGTTGCAAATTTCTCTGGCCTTCGAAAAATCGGTTTAGCATTCATCATGCTATCGCCTCTGCTACTTTATACGTTTCTAGCGAATAATTTTACACGGTTTGGATGTGAAAGTTTTCTATTCTTTTATGTAACTCGTAATATTTTTCTGTCGTCCTTAAAATCTTCTCATACCTTTTTACGTCACACTTTTAGTGGTATTTTGTAAAAGGTTAATGTTCACATTGATATTCAATTTCCATATTAAACTACAACTTCGATTCGCATTTACTACTCACACTTACATATTCATATTTACGACATGAGAAGCTATTTCGTTCCTCGATTTATCGCAGTTCACCTTAAGTGAATTGTTCGTAATACGAATTCGGTTTATGATACGGCGCCGGTTCTTCGCTATTTTTACGATGCAGAGTTCCTACGCTTTTTTTATCTCAGTACGTTCCAAATTCCAAAGATTCTATATGCTAATTGAGAACTAAAAGTCTTGGGATCGTTCGAAGGGAGCGGCGATTTTCCAAGTAAATTTTCTTTCCTCGGTAGTTCCTGGATTCTAGATAATTCACGACAGTTTCACGAATCCTAGCGATAGATTCGACGATTCCGCGAGTGCTACGAATCGACCGATTACACCTCCGAATCCATCAAAATATCGTTTATCACTCGATCGACGTCAAAATCTCCATACCGAAAAGTCAGATCGTAAAATTTTCAAACGTCCATTCTCATATTCTCACGCAAATTCTCATACCCGCTGTTCTACGCTATCTCCCATTCACCCTTGTCAGTGTACTCACGATACGGCATATCGTACTCGTCATCGCAGCCCAAATCACGCATGAAGACGGGAGGATCCTCGAGAGGTCCTTAGCGCGAGTACGTCGACCTGCTTCTCGACGTTCTTCTCCGCGAGTATAATCAAGATCGACGGTCTCTGCAATTAAAAAGAGAGGCATCGACGGCTCGGTGAACCGTACTCTTAAATCGTTGTTTAGCGGAGCGACACGAAGACGAAAAGGAGAAGAAGAGCTGGCAGAGTGTGTCCCGCGAGAGGGAAAGAAAAAGAGCGAGCTGTCCGGATCGCACGGATAAACCGTCTGGCGTGCACAGTGCCGTGAATTAATTATCACCCGTGGGCCTCGTGTTCGTACTTTTAATCGGTCTGCCGGGGCCCCGACCTCTCGGCCCACCTCGTGCCTCGTTTCCACCTATAAAATGTTCTCCGTGCGGCAGTATTTCACGCCAGCCCACGCGCGCCCTTACGCCACGAGAAGAAGTCGAGGACAGGGGCCCCTCTCGGACGGATCTCCGAGCAAGAGGACTTCTTCTCTCTTCTCGTCTCGTCTCTCGACTGTCTCCGTGGCTCTCGCGTCTTCTTAGCGTTGCAGGTGCACACCAAGGGCTCACCTTTGCGCCGAATGTTCGCAATATTGTACGGTTATGCGCGGCCTTAACGCGCCAACGTGCTTGTCCGTGGCTCGTGTCGCGTTTATATGCCAGTCAGCATATAGTTGCTCGTTCAGGCTGAACGAGCCTGCTCGAGATAATCGACGATGTTTCTGGGGAAACACGCGTGTACCGGGTGGCTGTGCAGCGGTGGTTGGTAATCGTTGGGGAGGGTTGCGTTTGATGATGTATACTCGTGCGAAAGTTGAGAAAATTTAAGAATTGCTTCTTCTTCTTTTTATATATATTTATCGATTAATATGTTTCCCTGCTTCCTATGTTCTTTCCCATCATACGGGATGCGCTATGATATAAGGTCGGAACGATATCAGCTGTATGGAAGTTCACGCACGAATATTTATTCGAACGATGGGCAATCATTAATTTCTGCGTGTTATTTTCCGTTGTGTTAGGCTTGCGCGTGCATTTCAGAGTGATCGTATTATAGAAAATCGCGTTCATATTTCATGTCACCACTTCGGTTTCGTTGGAAACGTCGCTGATAAATGGAAGTCATTTGTCATTTGAGATCGATCCCTTAATTGATGAGCCACTCTTGGTCACGAGGTCTGCTACTCGTAAATATACGATGACGGTTAATTAGGTACTGTGAATACGCGCTGATTACCGTCCACAAGTTACCTAGTCGTTTTATTTCGCAAAGTGTCCACTGATGGATGGAAAGAATTCCTCGGGTATTTTACTTCGTCACGGCGCGCGTATACTTGGATTTGTTTCCAAAGTCCAGTTTCAACAAGAACGTAATTCTTACATTTATATTTATCAAAAGTTAAAAGACTAAAGTTAAAGACATCGCTCGTAAGATAAACAACAACTTGTGCAAATAACGGGTAATTTACCATGATTAAAAGTAAAGATACTGTTGGAATTGAGCTTTTAAAACTACGTTATCTATGTAATAATCTACAATTGGAAAATCGAAAGTTTATTTGCAACGGTTCGTTCAAAGTTTTTACCACGGGCATCAGGTCGTTCTGGTAAAACGGATTTCTTTCTAATAGCCAGTTACTGCCACCACGGGATAAACGGGAACAACATTAGCCCTGATCGCTTCGACATGACTGAGAAAATCGAGCGCGATTACGTGCAATCCGTTGCTGATCTACTTGAAACCGAATGCGGTAACAAATTGATAGGAAATTCCCTTTATGGCTAATGGTGGTACAAGGTAAAAGCTCGCTCTCTCTTTTTTACCCCGGCAAATGGGTATGATCGAGTATCATGTTCCTTTCTATCGATGTAGTTGCAAGCAAACGGATATAGATGCCTTTTTAGGCAACGATTCCATGAGAATTGTAAAGAAGAAGAGCCGATCGAATCGTCGAACTGCATTCTAGAAATTCTGATCTCAATTTTTTTCTTTTTATTTCACGGAAATGGGAACCTTATGAAAATCGCTTCTAATTTAACACTCTGTATATATTCTAGCGAATAACAACGCGTGTAATAATTTTTTCCAGTAATTTCACAGCGAATTCTCTGCATAGAATCCCTTTCGAATCAGCTTCTTTGAAAGTGGCTGAATTCTCGTTTCCTATAGCATTGCCGCCCACGATCTCTCCGCGTTGCCAATTGGCATTCCCCGTTGATATTCGATCGAAAGTGTGTCGAACCAAAAGTGACACTTGGAGAGTCACGCGAGAAAAATCGGCCGGTGGAGGCTCTCATCTAGCACGTGCGTTCTTTCGACGCGAGGGATCGTCGAGAATGCAGTTGTACCGGTCTGTACTCGTGATCTACGTTGATTTCTGTGGTTCGGTATGAACAACACGCGCCGATATCATTGCTCATAGCAGCCGAGTAATCGTGGAGTCGGTGGTATCGAAAAATCCCCTATTTTATTGATAATATTCTTCCGTACAGAGGAGAGCTTGTCAGTAAATACGATGGTTTTTACCACGAACCGGACCGTTTACGCGATTTACGCGCCGCCGACCGCACTTTGTATTCCGCTATTAGTTTTTACGCACCTTGATAAGATTATCGGTTGGGCTACGGCGCAACTACCCGCTCGAACGAATATCCTGTTTCCTTGGCACGGCCGATGCTAAATATTTGCGATGCAGTTTCTTCGATGCTTTGTACAGATATCGGTTAGTGCCGTTGTGCCGTGTCATTCGTCTTCCGCTGCTAACGATTATTTTCAATGGAGATTTTTTTGCGACCGTTTTATCGGACTTGACGCTCGTAAAGGATCGCGATTTGCGATTTGAAACTGCAACGTATTTCCACCTCGAGTTGTTCTTTCAGTGTGCTTTAACGTTGATATCGTGTTTGATCATCCGCTGGTTTAGACATCGTTACGTGCCACACGTTTAATTGTTAAATTAAAGTATTACGTGTACGTTACACGTTCTTAATTTATATCGGTGTAACGATCGAACAAAGTTTAACGTTTTGAATAAAAATGAAACTTGCGATACTTTGGTATCCAAGCGATCGAAAAATCCTTCGACCAGAAAAATATTCACCGCTCGAAACAATAAACCTAGAACAAGATCTACATACTCGCGTGCAATTCAACTAAATCCCACACCAACGCAACACCGGTTATACGCTGGCTACGCAATCGTTCGATTGCACCAGGCAGACACTCGAAATATCGTAGAGCACGTTATATAGTCCTCGACTAATCGTGCTCTCGGTAAATCAACGCGAGTCGAAGATAAACGTATGTCCGCATTGTCTCCCAGCCACACGTTCGCGTCTCCGTTAGTGCTACCAACCGATCGAGCATATTATTCTCTTAGTTCGTACACCTGCGGGCATTCGAAACGCGTACACGTACGAGAGCTGTCCGTGGATTCACGCGATACCGATTTCATGTACGCCGGCAATCGTATAGATCGTGGCAATTAATCTAGCCCGCGAACGAGCCGCTCGAGTTTCACGAGGGGAAATTTACATTGGCCTGCTCGCGTGAACCTCTCTCCTCTTAACCGATCCGCGCCGCTTTCGACCGCCCAAGATTGGAAAAAATCGATAAGCGGATCGGCTATTGTAATTAGCCGGAATGATACGTTGCTCCCAGGATTTATATTGGATTTTACGGGATCGCCAATTAGTCCTATATAGGATGATACGTCGGCTCTCCCACGGTTCGAGAGATTGCGCGAGGAAACACGCGCTATCGCGCTTCGTAATTCCGCATCGAGCGTTTGGAAATACGCCGAGTCTGTATCGATGTTGGACGAAAAGAATAGGTTTTGGTAGCTTACAGTAAAGATCGTTATTTTCATATTTATGAGGTTTAAAACGATGTATATCGTAGATTGCCATTTTAGAAGTTGGAATCCCCAGTCGAATATTCCAACATCGTCCGTCTAATAGCCGAGTGGATTACATTTGCGTCGACTCGTAAACCGTATATAATCCCCGAAGCACCGAAGTCACATCGGATCAGCCCACGTCTGAATCCGTCAGATGGCCGCGCATTGAGCTTAATTAATCGAAACGGTTAGAATTAAATTGGCTCGTGATACCATTAAATTGGCGAAATATTGCCAGTTAGTCGTATTAGCTGAATATCTGATGCTAGGCCGGCAGCATAATTTGTCTAGACGATACGTATAAACTCTCGGACATTAATTCTCTCTCTATGCAACTTCTCCCCTGTTCGTGACCTTTGATTTTAAAGCTGGCTACGTGCACATGTGCTTTTAAGACCGAGATTCAGATCGCCGCTAGATACGCCGGTGGGTGGTCACGTTTGCTATCTAATTAATTGAAATGTTCGGTAGCCAGAGTCGTTACGCTGTGATCGAACGCAACTCGCAGCGCATAGAACGAGAGGAAACGTTTCTCCCTTCTGGTATATTAATTAGGCAGCTACCCGTATGCGGATCCTGCCAGCAATTTGTCTTCGAATGCTCGGCAAAATATACTAATTTCGTTGGCGATCCGTTTCGAGAAATCCCCAATGGATCGGTTAATTCAGTGGTGGAGCTCGCATCAGGCAGATATCGTGTACGTTGATCAACTGTCGTCGCGTTGCTGGTATTGGTGAGGAGACGTATATAGATCCTAGAGAAGTCGAGAGTGGATCTTGTTTAATTAATCGAATCAATGGCGAATAGCGTGGTAGCCAGATCTTTAATGTTACATTGATCGAGTCGCGTGTTACTCGCTCGTAACGCTTGCTCCATGTTGCTTAATTCGAGGTGATATATTGATCGAACAATGCTAATTAGGAGCCTCGTTCGATGCGCAATCATGCGTTTCTTCTTGTTATTTGTCCGTCTAGTTTGTCTAGTTTAACGATTGCATCGGTCAGCAGCGTTAATTTGTTCGCTGGAAAATATTTTCATCGAGTTTGGAGAAGCTTCTTCGACAAAGCAGTCATTAAAAAGAATACGGTAGACTCTTGTTCGTTTGAGATACTGAAACGGTTCAAATTTCTTCCTATATTTCTCTTCTTTGTTTCTCTCGAATTCCGAATAATAATACGCTATAAAATGAAATCTTTAACCGTTTGAACGCGTTTTATCGTTTATCGCGGCGCAAAAACTCGACGATTGTACCAAAAAATGAGCGACGAGCGTAAAAAAAGCAAATCACGCGATTTATCGCAAAAAGAAGAGAGAAGCGCCCTGCTGCGCGCTGTCGTTTCCACTTAAAAATTGGCGCGCCAGTAGATTGTGCCGTTCGACGTCAGACTTCCGCGTCATGTATCAAACGGCTTATAAAAGAGCGTGCCTTTTTATCAGTTTTTCAGACCGTGGATCGACTTTATCCGCTCGTACGTGGTCCAGATCACGCTCAGATATGCCGCTGGCCGGTAATGAAGGTACGTTTTAGTGACGTTCGCGATATACGTCGCAAACCGCCTCGTTAATTAACCGGCCGGAACTCGAGCGCCATCACCGCGTGCTAGTAAAGCAATTATTTATTGGCATGTATGCCGACCCTTTCTGTAAGCACTTAGCTGACCATACGTTTCTAGTCGTTGAGCTACAAGTCTAGCGTTGGGACGTGTTGAACCGTCCCGTTCTCTAACGCTTTCTCAGCCCTTTTTCCGGAAATTACGTTCTCGCCGCCGAAGGTAATGCGCGCAATCGCCCCCTTCCCAGTTCGCGTAATTGTTCTGGATTTTCTATGTCTCTATCGTTGGAATAGTTCCGCTTTTTGTTACCATCCACGGTAAGCAGAGCAATTTATTACTCTGGAAGCATTAACGCCGCGGTCAGTTGTACGCGTTACTGCGTATGATGCGTCCGGTCTTTCAACGATCGGGAGTCGGCAAATTCTTCCACCTGTTTCTTGCTTGTTCGTTCCATAAGCTGTTTCTGCTACGAAGTAGAAATATCTTTGAATCTCACAGAGTAGCGAAAAGTTGTTCTTGGCGAATACGATTGGCGAATGATTGGCCAAAATGTATCGCACCGCGCTCACTTATCCACGGATAACTTGTAAGTTTGGTATGTGGAAGAGTGCCGGAAAATACGTCCAAGAATTGTTGTTGGTCGATCGAGTGCCATAGATTACACGTGTTACGTTATACGTGGTTTTGTGACTCCTTTACGAAGATGCTGGCAATACCTGTGGTCTATAAAGATGCGGACACTTTCCAATAAATCAATTTCAAGGTTCCCGCTTTGTCACTTGCGTCAAAGAAAAGTAGGTTCTATGAAACTTCCTTTGAACGTTACTTAGTTGCTTGGTCGAAGCAAAATTAATTTACAAAGCATTAAAAAATATCTAGTGGTCGTTGCTGAACGACCCGATAAAACGAAACGTACGACACAGACAGTTTTTCTAATAATCCGATAAGAACTGTTTGCCGTGTCGAAAAATACGTCAGAGACTTTTCTCGTCTCTTTTCGTCCAACGTAGCAAAGAGAAAGAAACTTCTATTTCGCGCGAATGGCCAGTACTTTTTTCTCGCTAATCTTTATACGATATCTTACTTCGATATTTTATATTTGGACTTTTGCTTCTAAACGCTTTCACGCGTTGAATCAAGATTTAGAAACCTTTTAACACTCTCTAGCATCGGTCTATCTGTTTTCCCGTGGCCTCCGTGTCTCCTGATCCGGCAAGAGCACCGTCACGTATCTCGTGCCATCTTTCCCTCGGCAAATCGCTATCGATCGCGATCGCGGTCGTGTAGGAACATTACGTTGAAATTGCACTATCCGTTTGACCCCACCGCGGGATCGATCGTCGTGTCGATCTCGTTCCTCTATCTCTTTCTTCCTTTTCGTCGAGTGGTTACACGTTTGTTGGTTCGCCTGTGTCCAGACTAGGTTCGATCCTTCCGCTCATGGCCCATTTTCCTACTGAAATTGTACTGGCTATCTCTTCCGGGATAAACTCGACTCGATGACAGGGCTCGATCGACCTGAAAATGTTTCCTGATGACTCGATTATAGCGGAGTTGTTTGATCGAGAAGACGGTTAATATAATTAAATTCGAATGCTGGAAATGGTTCCAGATTTTTGGCTGATCATATTACGATGATAGTGCCTCCGCGTTCTACATGCGTATGATCCAGCTTTCTTCAAGAACATTCATTTCTACAGCTTGCATACCGTAGAGTAGATTTCCCGATCTATTCGAGGAACGAACGACATCGAATTGAAGTCTTAAAATAAATTTGTCAGCGTTGTCAGCAAGCCGTTTAATCGTAGCGGACGAGCATTCTCGGCAACCGTTGTAAATACGCGAATACCGTGTCGTGGCTTCGGATCTGCGAGAATGCACCAAGATAATTGTGCTTTCGTCGTAAAATCGTCGAATAAAAAGCTTGCAGCGAAGGGGCGGTGGACAGTGGTTGATTTGGATGGTCGATGACGTCAAACGAGGCAACGTGGTTATTTTCAGAGGAGGCAGAGATCACCGGTATGAGAGGAGAGAAGCGAGGTCGAATCTCATGCGACTCGAGTTCGGGTCAGCTCGATCTGCTCACGCGAGTCACCCACGCCACCCTCTTTTTCTTGGCGACGATCCAGCGAACGGCGTCGCTGTCGCGTTCAAGACCTGCTAGAATCGCGTTTGATAATACCTCGCGGGAAAATTGTTGTCTTCATAGTCGTGTCACGATTTCATTTCGATCGTACGCCGTTCTTACTTTTCCTCTTTTTAATTTCATTGAAATTGACGTGATTTTATTTTCCTTTAAATCGATTAATTACGTATGCCAAGTAACAGCAAGTTTCAATTATATTTTTCTCTTTAAATATTTCAATCAATTGCTATTAACTACCATAAAAATGCAAAAAATAAAAAGAAGTTGGTATCCACTTCTGCCAAACTGCCATCGATTTCTCGGAGGCTCGGTTCCCGTAACAGCGAATCTGTGGATGATCCTCGTATCTGTTCTGTTAGAAGGCTTACGTTCGATGCTCCGAAGGTGGAACAAATTTCTACGGCCATTATCGCTGACTTATTCCGGTGTATCGAGCGTTTCGCATTTCGTAACGGCGAAATATCGTCATTATTCACGTCTTGTTATAGTGGCCCGAAGAAGGCGATAGAAATTTCTATACATCGGGCTGGGACCAGTGGCGCAAGTGGTAATCGTTGCTAATATCTGCCATGTTACGGCTATTATCATATTTCACTGGGACGTAGCAGTAAATTCTTTCCGTGGCCAAGTGGGAGCGCATTACAGGGCGTTTCAATCGGCCTCTTTTCAGGCCTCTGTCGTGTCCTGAACCGGAGAACCGGTGTGCCTTACCTTTTGCACTCTTTCACGTGCCTCTGATAGACACGCAAGCGTTATTCGCCTTGTTACCGATCATTCTGTGCCTCTACTTGTGGAACGTGATCCACGAAACGCTTCTTCTTCTTATCGATCCCCGTCGAATCGTAGAAAGATACTATCAATTTTTGATATTTGTCGGATAATCCAGTTTTACTCGTCCTTCGCGCGCAAATGAATCTAGATCTCGAAATAGGTTTAAACGAAAAAGGCATAAAACGATAGCGTATACCGTCTTTGAACATGGAACGACGCGTGAAAGTCGATAGAAATCATCTAGAAACCGTTCGAACTTAATGATCCGTATAACAAAACAGCAGAGAATAAGAGAAAATAGTGTGCCATTGGTTGGCACGCGTATCGAGTTTCAATTGCATCGCGATTACATTCACTTTCCCCGCTAATTCGTAATCGTTAGGACAGCCGGTACGAGATGGTCTGTGCGTGCAGCATCCACGGGGGCCAAGATTATTTTCTAACGAGAGATGTGCGTGGCGGGTATTATTTATAGAATAGCGTGGAGACGTTCCGACAAATTGCATAGGTGAGCACGGTAAGCAAGCTGTAGCAAGATGAATTCTCGTTGCGCGGATCTCGTAGATCATGATCCACGAAACGCAGGCTGCTCGAGTTCCCGCAGGTTTCTGTTCCCTCTGCGCTGCGTGGGTGTCGTGCTTGGCAGGGTTCCAGGACTCGTGGGAGGCTGACCAGGCCTTATAGACTGACCTCAGCCTCTGACCTCACCCGAAATAGTCTCTCGTTCCCTGGCTCGTCTCTTCTGCATTTCTATTTCGGAATTTTCCCCTCTTGCACAACGGGAGACTGAGAAAGAGCCACGGCAGACCACTCGGCAGTTTCTGGAGTACGTATGTTTCCTCGTTCGTTATATCGAAATACCGTAATCGCATCGGTCGATATTTTCCTTCTAGGAAAACGTGTCCTCGGTAAATAGGCGAGATACGTTCTTGGTATTGCGAAACTGATTTTCGAGTCACGTCAAGACTCTACCACGTTTTACTCGCCACTAATTCACTTTCACGTACCGAATGTCGTTCATTGGTTATCCGCAAGAAATTATCCTTAACCAATGGCCTACCTCGATGTAAAGTAGCAAAGTGTACAAAATTTATGATCTTCGGAAATCTATCGTCCGATCAAAGGAAACCACTCGATCATCGAATTCCGCAAATCCAAACGATCCAACAAGATCGACGACTAATCGACTCCGGATCGAACGTCGTCCATCGACTATCTCCGCAAAGCCTATCTTTAACCAGGCGTCAACCTTCGCGGTGTGCGTCCTTCCTGCTCGAGACCGTCTATTTTCTGCGTAACCCGCATCCGAACCTGACATCCGTGAAACAATGTCTCGCGAACGATTCGCATCAAGCGGATCGTCCGCCGTGGAAATGTCGGATATCGCGTAAACGGCCTGACGTGTTCTGTCAGATCTCTCGGCGCAGCTATTTTCAGAGGCGTCGTTTTTCTCTTTGGCGTGGACGGTAGCGAGCAGCGGCGAGGAATTATGACGTGGGCCGCATGCTACGGGTAGGTAGGTAGTTCCATTAAGATGCAAATTTGCCAATAATTTCGCCGCTCGGCCGCTTGTCGCCCTGCTCGCGTACCGGCTCGTAATCGTTCATGCCTCCGCTGGATCGGCCGGAGAGAAGGGGAGGAGGAAGAAGAAGATGAAGAAGAAGAGAAGGAAGAAGAAGTGGAAGAGATAAAAAGAGAGAGAGAGAGAAAGAGAGAGAAGGGAGAGGCAGAGACCGTTTTCCAATTCCCCGTGCATCACGGGCGCCTACGACGCCGAGAGTTAATTATTGTCTTGGGGATTTAATTGCCCGCGTATCGCGATACCCCGTTCCTTTTACGGGGGGAGAGGTTCGATGTAGGAACGGACCGTAAACACAGCGCTGCTTGGTTGCTTGCGTGTGGCGTGGAAAGCTGGATCGCCACGCTGTTCTCTAGTATGTAGTACCAGTATCTGTTACAAGTTGATGTAGCAGATATTTCGTTTGTTTGGCTGATTGTCGGCGCTGCAACGTATATCGAGTATCTGTTGGAGAGACACACCCCGTGAACTTCGGGTCAGACGCAGGTCTTTCGCCTGGTTGTTCGAAGGAAGTTCTCTGGTGGAGATGTTAGAGCTAATGGTTGGAGAGATCGATCGGAAATGTAGATGCGGTGATTCTGTCCAGGTGTTTCTATTTGGTTTAATACGTTAGGGAGTTTGCGAAGAAAATATTATTAGGAAAATATACGGCGGATAGAGATATTTCGTTTATTCATAGATACCCATAAAATATCTGCGATATATGTTATTGATGTTTATCAATAACGTTATAGTTGGCAGTCTCTCTATTTCTCTGGTGGATAGAGCTAGGAATCTATATTCTTCTAAAAAAAAAAACTCCGCTACAAATATTTACAGAGTATAGAGAAGGTCAGCTTGAGATATTTTCGTTAGTCTATGTTTATTTCGTTTATTAGACTGTCCGGGATTTTTTACAAGTAACAAAGAAAATTTCTAAATTCATTGCATCGGACCAATTCTGCTGTTTCTCAGCCACTTTTTAAACGGAACAATTCTTTAAGATACTGCTCGCCCTTCAATCTCGATAATCATCGTAATTTCTTCTTAGATCTCCGGAAGAATCTCGTCGAAAACTTAGAAAAACAGATTAAACAAACAAGCTTGCAAAGTTATGGTTATCGAAGGTGTCTCTGGTAAAACGCAAAGATGTTACTAAAACGAATCGTACAATGCCGACGTGAAATAGAACTCGCAAGAAGCTCGAACAGCGACAGATTCGTAGATTAACGAAACGATCGTGTATAAATGACGTTAGCGTCCATAGTCGAAGCTATTGCACTTTTTCCATAGATCACAGGCGGAGCTATAAAAAGAACCGTGCCTAGAAGTTCTTCGATTATCGTTTTCCAACATAGAACTCTATAAATTCTCTGAAAATTGCGCTTTAACTCGAACGGTCATCTCCTTTTTTGCATCTTAATCAACCTGCCTCAAGTATCATTTATTATGCAAATCAAATAACAACTTTGTCGACAAATTCTCGTATGCGCAAGATATACCATGTACTTTTCCAGCAACTCGAGTACCAACCAGTAAATACGTTGATAATTCTTAACTCATGCTTGTCTGGAATTTTATGCAGTTGCCAGGAACACCGATAGATTATAGTTTAAATGTATTATGTATGCGTGACCAGAGATCGTATTTCATACCTTCATAGTCAAACATCATTGAGATATTAATGCTGTACGCAGCGCGTGCTTCTAATATCGAACTAGTCGGCCGATAGTCTTTCCAGGCAGTGACCTGACCGGGCAATGCTGGCGCGTACACTTGGAACAAGCGCCCACGAATTCGATCGTTGTAAAAAAAATGACTACGCGGTTTCACCTGCGATCGTTAGTTTGTGATAATAGGCGATTTTTGGTGTAAAGGGAATTTTTTCGCAGCGATGCGAAATAGTTGCTGGACAACGAAATTTGTACGCGTGTTCACGTCAAAGTGGACATTCCGCTTCGCGAACGCTATAAATATTCCACTAGGAACATTCGACTGTGAATATTCTACTGTGAATATTTTACTGCGAATGTTCCACTGCGAATGTCACTAAGTGGCAACGAAGTGTTTACTTGCGGCAAATTTGTAGCGACAGCGAACTGAACGCGTTGAAGAGTTAAATAAAACTGTCGCAGGTAAAAGCACCATAAATTCACAATCTTGGCGAAAATTTTTCACCTCGACGTGAACAGACGCATAAACTACGTTTATTTTACATTGACTCGCCATGAAAATTGTCTGTCGTATCTCTTCTAGATTCAATTTTATACTTGGCATTCTGCAGACTGATCGTTCTATCTAAATGAAAAAATCACAATTTCTCTTGTCTACGAAAAGTACATTTTTCGTTTATGGGATTCTCGAGCGAATTTTTGCGACGCAGGCAGAACAGTTGAACTCTCGTAGGCATTGCTATCGCTTTTCCAATCTCGTAAGCCAATATCGCTGATTCCCCAATGGTACGAGAGTACTTAGGCTAGAAACCCTCGCCTCCCGCTCGTAGTCTAACGTATTTCCAGGGATATCTAATTACTTGAACGATCTAAGACCGAACACCTTCACGCGCACGACAACAGCTTTGCATGGCGTTTCCTATTTTCAACGCGATTAACACGCCCGTTGTATATACCTAAGTGAAACACGGACTACGAGCTTGTACACGTGTAAAACGAGAGAATACAACTGGTCAGGATTTTCGAAACTTTTATCGAGTTAGTCTATGATGTGGAAAGTGGACGAGAGTAGCGTGGAATTTTATTATTGCCTCATCGAAGATTTAAGCGAGTATTCCACCGCAAAACGCGTATTTCAAGTAGATTTTTACGGAACATCTGTGCACATCGTGTTTCGGCAAGACTCGCCGATCGTTTGGGAAGAACGAATTGAAATTGACGGGGAAAGATACGAGCGTAGAGGAGAGGAGAAAGATCAGAAGGGAAGAGAAGAAGTAAGGAAGAAAAGGATAGGAAAGGAGTAAGGATCGCGCAGTTAACGTTAACGTTTCGTGACACCAAACGACCAAATACCTAATACTTCACAGTTGCAGTTCAAAATTCCACGACGTTTTTTAAAACGACAGCTGCTCGAAAAACGACGTTTGTTCGCTGAAAAGAAATCCATTATGCGAACGAACGATGAAAACTGGATCAGTCGTGTAACAGAGATCCTGTTCTGGGAACGATCGTCGCCAGGTTGATCACCGACGAGGATGAGTTGCCGCTGGTATGAAAAGTCGAGGACCTGAACACTCTGCGATCCGTGGAACGAATGTTAAGTCGCAGATGTTATCGTTCCAGATATTTACTGGCTTGCGAGCCATCAGACCGTTCCAGATTAATGGCGCGATCGGTAATGAACGTGGCAGCAAGGGCCACGGCAATCACGGCTTCTTGGTACCACAAATCCCGACTTCCTTGTACCCTCGGGCTCTCCGCGTCGGTTTATCGTATATGCACGTGTGCATACGCCGCGTCCATACGCATTATTATCAATACGGCCTCGTCGTATATGAAACTTACATGAGCGCGTATTCTTCTCCATGTTTCTTTGATGTCGACGAGTAAAAGGGTCTCGCTCCGATAGAAAGCTTCCTGTAGTGGTCGTATTATTAACGTGAAAGTTGCTGCTCGTTAGTGGTCGCTAGCATAAATATTGATTCAGTTATTAATATTCCTATGTTAGTTATTGACGTTTATTCCTGAGAATGAATAATTACCGTATGCAGTAGATCTCTAGATGTCGAAGGAAATGAAATTTTTTGATATCTGGGACGCAGGGGTAGAGTGACAGCGAGATTAGCGAATTCTGTGTCGTATTTTGATTGAAATATTCTTCTTGGAGAATCTGTGCTACGAAGATAAAACAAATGATAGATACTTCATCGCCACGATCTCCGAGCAATCTATTACAACGCTACAACTATGATATCCAGTGCTACGAGTGAAAAGATAGTATACGTATCGCGTCATAACACTTTAGAAAACTTTTTCCTTGCGATGCGCACGATCGATCGACGAATGGCCATAAAAAGTACGCTATATAGCGTTCGAAAAATCCTGATCGAACATACTTACGTAGCGAAGCTGTGTAAAAAGCCGCGTACGGGAATGGAGAACCGTGTATCACCGGTTGATGGGAACACCGGCTACATCGAATAATACAAAATTCAGCGACTTATCTGCGTGCTCGTACGGATGGGTCTGGTGCAACGCAGCATTTGTTCCAATCTAGGCGGCCTGGGGTAATAAATATGCCTCTCTGGCTGATATAATGCGAGCGTGGGTTGGTACCACTGGAATCAGTCGTCGCAGCTGCTTGATTTACGCCATATGCCGCGATGCATCACGGGACTATCGTTCTGCTTGCATTTTGCCGACCGAAAATAGGTTCGACTCTCGTAACTCGATGCTGTCTCCTTCCGTTTCGCTCTTTTCGTTCTTCCTCTCCTGCTACGGTGCAACAGGAACGCGGGCGGGTCAAGCAGTCGATCCATTTCTTCCTAAATCCTTTTCTCCGCTCTTATCCTACCCTCGAGACTGCCTTATCGAGTGTCGTTTGTTTTCACACGTAGAGAACCGCGTTCTCCGTGTCTACCGCTTCTTCGGAGGACCGTTGGTTCGCTATCTTCCGCTATTGGTGCTACGATTTAGAGCTTGAGCTGAGTTCCTTTCCATTTAGCCTTTTATTTAGCTTCGTTTTTCGTTTATTTTTTGGCCTTTTCTTCGTTTTCCTCGACTTGTTTTCTTCAATTCTTCCCTATATACTCGATCTCTTCGTAAAACAAACGAAATAACTGTGCTCCGTATTCGGACTTCGTCGTGTAAAATAAAACAACTTAACAAGTCAAAAATAATACTCGCCTGCTTGGACTGATCCCCTGAATCTGCCATTCGAAGCAGCATAACCCCTGGAATAACGCTGGAAGAAACATGCGGCGTCAAAAATGACGTTTCCACGAACCAGTTCTCGACGGCGCGAATCGCAAGTCGTGCACACGGACGCGATCCGAACCAGGGACTTATCGACGGGCTTGGTCCCGTGAGCTGATACTCTGCGCCAAAGCGAAAAAACAGGAAAAAAGAAAACACAGAGTACATCCCGTGGCGTGGAGGACGGAATATCGCGTGTCGTTCTACCCCGAGCATTTCAGCATTTTATGGACGCGGTCAGCGAAGAGCGAGAAAGAGAGAAAGGAAGAGTTGGCCTGGCGTACGAGGTCGTGGTTGCCGTGCAACAACGTGCACTCTTCTCTCCGTCTGCCATTCCTTTCGTCGTCGTCTTCTTCTTCTTCTTCTTCTTCATCTTCTTCTTCTTCTTCTTCTTCATCTTCTTCTTCTTCTTCTTCTTCTTCTTCTCCTATTTCTGTGGCCTCTGTCGTTGCTCGGTCTTCGGCGATTCGACCTCCATGGACCGGTTTCGACCCGTGGCTACCGGCGTCAATGAAAAACTCGACTTATGATAACACTATGGGTCTGGATCTCGAATCGAGGCTTCTGCAAACCGAGACGGTCCCCTCTGATTGGAACACCGAACCGTGCTCCACTCGAGGCTACCGTAATTACTAATTGCCACCGTGGCTTAATTAGCGATTCACGTCATCGCGGTCGGTTCATCAGCGCTTTCTGACCCTCAGCCACTTTCTTCTTCTTCTTCTTCCTGCTACCACGGACCACGATCGTTTTTCATCGCGGAATCGTGAAAGTCACCGACTCTGTCGACGTTCGTTCCGTTCAGATCTAAAGGAAACGAAGAGAGAATTCCTCGTACGGTGGATGCAATCCCGGTTCTTCAGGATTGCTTCATTAGACGGCTGCACCTGCGCCACGTTCGCTCGCTTCCCGTCTCCTTCGTGATTTCGACTGCCTTGTTATTCGCCCGTGTTCCTTTTTACGCTTTGGAATAGCTCGCGCCCAGGTAACGGTCGCCCAATACTCGAGGTTTACTCTGCATTTTGATACGGGGAATTACGTAGCAAAGGTGTAGAAGAAGATTTGGTGTTTCAGTGTTATTAGAAGGATTCGAATATCGATTTTGACGCTCGAAGGATCAGATTCTAGATAGTCGTACGACTGCATTTGGAAGTACCAAGTAAACCGTTATTTTCATCAGAAGCGTAACTGTAGTTACGATTTTTTCAACAGATGTATCCCCGTTTCTTGAAACGGAGAACTCGGAGCAGGCAGGAATAATTTATTCTCAACACCAGAATTCCGAATGAGAACCAATTTTAACGAAATGCCGCGTCTATCGAGGATCTAGCCAAAGACAGTGGACACGTACCCGTTGCCTGTTCGTGATCGTACGAGCGGATCGGCGTGAACGAGCTACCGGGGGCGAGGAAAGCTCGGTTCGTTAGCACCAGTCGTGAATCATGCCAAAAACACGATCGCGATCCGAAACGGGATAAATATCCTCGGTTTGGCCGGATCGACGGATAGGAATGCAGGCTTGGTCGTATGTAGATTACCGAAGGCCCTCCGGAATCGATATATACACACTGTGGCGCGTATGTACATCGAGAATGGTAAAGAGAAAAAGAGAGAGAGAGAGAGCGCACAGTAGAGATCGGATAATAGCCCTCTATGCGGTGCAGCAGCCAGGGCAAGCCAGCCATCGACAAATGGCCGTGGCCATGCAATAAACAAGCGGCGCAATTAAGAGAGCAGGTTAATTAATGTGGACCAACTAGGAGGAGAAGGGTCTCCGCTCCCTTTCCAATCTTTCTTTCTCTTTTCGTCAGCCAGTTTCGCTCCTCTTTATCCCGTTCTCTTCTCTTCTCCTTCTGTGTTTCCAATAGTCTGCCTCCTTGTTTCGCGACTCGATCTTTCTCTTTCTCTTTGCCTTTGCCCTCTCCTCGGGTTCGTCCTCCCTTTCTGTCGGCGTAACCACCGGCGTGCACGGTAGTTATCGAGAACCGAACCGACCTTTTTTTGCGGTACAGGGGCGCACACACGGCAGTCAGGACGTCACGGGATTTTCTTCTGTCCTGGCTGACGTGCGGCCAAGAAGAAGAAGAAGAAGAAGAAGAGGAAGAGGAAAAGGAAGAGGGAGAGGAGAAAGAGGGAACAGCAGAGAGGAGTAGAATAGAGAGAGGGGTGGCACAGGGAGATGGAGACGGTGGCAGGATATTCTGGCTATTCGTGAAATCGGTGAAATCGATTCGACACAGGGACCATGCCACTCGTAAATCCTGCTTTACGGGTTTCTCTCCGCACCATTCTTCCGATGTGATTTCGCTCGAGGGCCAACTGAATGAAGCTTGCGATCTTTGTGAGTCGACTGTCGACGACTGTATGAAATTGGGAGAATTGATTCTGGTTAAATGTTGCTTCGTTTTGCTAAAGGTTTCAGAGCAGGGGGGTAAATTAAAGGGGATATAACGAGTTGTTAGATACCGTAGGAATCTTTTACGTACCTTTTGTACTCATCTCTATCTACCTTTTTTTTTTATTTAAATTTATACATTTGACTGTACGATTTTCAGTCAAAATTCCAATATAAATATATATTTCTTCTAAATAGTTATTAAAAGCTCACGTTAAAGCATTAGTTATTTAGGTAAATGATTTTAGAGCTACGATCTTACAGGAAAATCGAAGATATTAATTAATTATTGAACCAACTACCAGAAGAAGCTTGTTATTCGATAATACACACATTTTTCAGATCAATACGGATATCAAGCATGAAAATTGAAATCGATACGAGATCACGGTTGAATAGAAGCTGTATCGTTTGCATCGATGTTGCAAATCAGATCATCGACAAGGAATTCTTAATGGTAAACACGTAACGTTCAGCCGGGGCATATGTTGCAACGATAATCTTATTCGTAAGCGCAAAGGAAATTGCGCGTGAAACTTGTCGACTGTATGTGTTCATGACTGTATTAGATATCGATTATGGAGAACGTATCGCGCATAGACGTATGCTAGTGATCATGATAATTATCAGGCATTTTGCGTGGGCATTCAGCCGTGTTCACTGACATTTTGACGTTAACGCGGGAATTGGAAAACAGAAATCAGATACGCTTGGATCGCTCTGCTTCAGCTCGTCCAGGCAGGTGTTAATGAAATCCTCGTGTTCGCGAAGAAACAATGACTCAATCCTCTCGTGGAAATATTCATTGGCGCGTTATTGCAAATTTTTATTAACAAACATACTGTTCGAAGCTTAGATGGAAATATTCACTTGTATTTTTTGTGAAATTCCTATCGATACAACAGGTTTGATTAGCAAGGGAGATCGTTATTTTCCTATCCATCATGGACAAACTATAATTCCAGCATTAAATTATCGCATATCTGTTAAAAGAGGCAGATAGCATATTTCTGAATTAATTTATTCCAATGGATCCCTAAAATATGTGTTTTACATAGCTGACTGAGAGATTAATAAATAAGATGGATAACAGATATTACAAATTGTAACGAGTTATCGCACCCTGTTATTCTAACTGGTGTAAATTCGATCGGGTACCTATCAGCGTAACGAAACCAAAAATTTACTACTATATCGTATATTCGATTCGAATAAAAATATTCGTTGCTCGTATCCCAAAGCCTCTATTATTGACATCTGTAGCGGTACACGTGTCAACAGAAGATTTGAATCGGGAGAGGCTCGTATTATTGTCCTTTGGAATACCAACGTTGTTTTGGTTTGCTAGGATCAAAGGTAAACGAACTCCGGACAAAATATTATCGCCGTCATTTGTAATCGTCAACCGGAGTTACATTCGAACTTTTCATAATAACACCGACCGATATAAATAAACGAACTTGTTCTCTAGGACAATCAGTATAGCGAGTCACAGTGTCGAATAGCGAGCGTACAGTTGAGCAGTAGCATTGAGCGAGCGACGATTACGACCGGCATACGCTACATCTGTACTTGTACTTAAAGTGATTTTAATATAAGTAATTACAATTTTATCACTCGTCTCTTTAATAAACCAACACGCATAATAAACCACCTCGCATCAAACAGTCTGACAAAAATGCTATCGTTATTACACGAGTAATTAACTTCGGGCGGGAAATAAAGATGCGAAGAAGAAATGGCTGAAAAACCGTGGACTTTCGAGAGAAACCCCTCGTCTCGTTAGACGAACGATTGCTCCAAGAAGGAATGAAAGTAAACGAACATTTCCTCCCGAGACCACATTCTAGATTTCACGTAGTTCCGCCTATTGTCGGCCTCAAATACGATTTCTACGTTTATGGAAAAGTCGGCGCGCGAAAAGCCATCCGATTTGGCGTTCGCGGAAGAGAACCGCGATATCCAACGAGGAAATTGCGGAGAACGTGTTGCGGAGCGTACGATCCTCTCTTCAAGGCCGTGTTAGACCTTCACCTCTTGACACGACAGTGTATTCGAAGGCTCGGCTGGATATAGCATGGAATACCATGGGACTTATGAACCATACACACCCCGGTACTTAAAACATACTTGACCCTAGCCACGCTATTCAATCACCTACACAAGCTCGTTAGAAATACCGCTTTGCTCCATTTTATGTCGTTTTTTCCTCCGAGTCTATCATTACGACTTCTTCTAATTTTCTTCTTTGCAATCCATTTGAATTAATCTTCGTAATGGTCTTCGGCGAGTCTGCTCCTTTTCGAATGCTTCGAAACCTTTCTACGGATAGCAAAGTTGTTAAAATATTATATATTTTCAAACGTGGACGATAAAAAGCTGTAAGAATTGAATTATTCGCTTTTAATTGCAAACAGTCAGAAGTACAAACACGCGGTAGTATCTGAATTAATGGGAGTTAATGGAACACATTAATTATTAGAGAATCTTACGACGTTGTAATGATAGGTCGTACGAATTATGCAAAGACATTTCAAGAAGTAATTTGAATTAGCAATTCGCGGTGACTTAACGATTCAAGGAATTGTATTATGATAATCTCGCTCGGATTGTCTTGTATCGATGCTAGCGTGCAATATTGTTTTATTGCCTTCAGAAATCTTCCGCTTCTATGAACTCGTCTTCGAAGAAATAGAGTCGTTATCATGAATCTAATTACGATCGGTTATCTGTATAAAATTGTACGTTTTATGCTATGATTAAAAATAATTTTAGATTCTAATGTACACAGGAGATTAGCAACGCTCGTTGTTACTTTTACGTAAATCGTTTACAGCGAATAGTACGAGCGATAGCGTATTGTTCTCTTGATACGAAATCTCAATAATTAAGTAATTAATATTTTTCCCCCTTTAACGTGTTCTCGATATTTGAAAGTTTATATTCCATCGACTCTCTCTTTCTCTCTTTCTCTTTTAAAATTAGCGGTCATGACAAACTCACAGACTCTCTTTCTACTAATTTTCTGCATTTACTCGTCCGTTATGTTCGATAATTTGTAGACTTAATCGCAAACCAATTTAAACGAACGAGCCCTAAATGACGGACGCAGAACTCCTAGATTGGCATCTGTACAAGCACGAATTGCGAACTGTACTGCGTAACTTCGTTAATCAGATAAGAATCGACGCTTTCTCCGCGACACAATCGTTGACAGGAATTTCAACTTAGACACCGAGAAATAATGCTTACCATTGCTGAACGTTCGAAGCAAATGTCAGAATGGGAATATGTTGTGTCGTAATTTACCGGCAATTAATATATCCGCGGCTAATGCTTCGACTCAACATTCAAGGATCAATCTTTTCCATTCGTGGATCGTATGCTTGTTCGAAATAGATCTTTATCACGATATCTATTCTTGGAAGATAAAAGTTTATGATTTATCCTGAGACCATAGGTAGACAATTTCAAAGAAACAAGAAATAGCCAAGATTGTATTACTTTTTTGTCAAAATATCTCGAAATTTATTGAACTCGGCCACAACTTAATCAACACTGTCTCGAAGCAATTGAAACACTAAATTGCAGGGCACGCTTCAAAGAATGTTACCCGCTATCTCCGGATCGGACTTAATTAAGCCCCTATCACCCCTATTATTACTACAGACACGATAGGACATCTTATCTAATAACTTAATCGGATATTAAATCACCGTTTGCCTACTCGTGCTTCCGAAGATGAAAAAATTCCAGGTCAATTATTAAGCAGCATAATCTGACGATCTACGAAATTATACCGAAGATGAACGATCCTCGTTAATTTATTGTAAAATCGTGACAGAAATCGTTAATTGTCAACGCGTTTAAAGATCTAGACCACCTCTTCATCTTTTTAAACGAGTTCTCCATCCCAAAATATTTTTCTAACGCTTTTCTTGTCTCTCTCTTAACGAACGTATCCTTTAATACCCGTATCGTTCTTTTCTTTTTTTTTTTTTTTGGATTATCGAGATACTAAAATTACTCAGAGTCGATACAATTTCAACACACGATTCGTTCCCATAATTTACGATTCCCGGACTAGCCGCATCAAGCGCTTAATAACCATGAAGCAGTACTTAGAGTGACAAATGTGCACGCGTAAATAGAAGACACGTGCAAAGGGGACAAAAGGGAATTCGCGAATGGTTTAAACGTTGCCAACAACGCTAATCGCCTGGGACCACCTACCAGCTTGTGATTTCATAATCGACGCTCGCGGCACGAGGATACACGGCGCGGCCTGCGTGTGTCATTATCTTCGACGTTCGAGTTTCAATTAGCTCGGCAATGCGCCTCGCGAGTATCGACCTCGAACGCAAGAATCCAAATGAAATACCGTTGATTAATGTTTAAACGAACTTGGTACGCGATTCGGCCATCCGCTGATCTCCTTTTCCAGGAAATCATTTCTGTGATTGCAGATTACATACCGATGCTTCTTTAGAATGTTAAGTAAAGAGAAATCGTTTGCCTTGTGTGGTTTATTAAATGCAGCAGTGGTTAATCTTTCTTGCTTTCCTTGACTTCTAATTATTTTTGGCCATTTTTCTCAATCGGACAGTGCTAATCGAAAAAGTGTAGTTTTTTAGCTTATGTTATTGTTTGTATAATAATATAAGAACGCGTATCCGTTTTTTATTATTGCTACGAAAAGGATGCTTCGTTCTTGCTAAAATGTAATCAATCATATTCAAATTAATTTTCAACCGTTTATCTGGAAACCGTTTTAATTATATTCTTTGTCCGATGGAGGCTGAAATTCGTTTTTTTACTTTGCCAAACGAAAGTTCAGTTTATCGACATCGATGATTAATTCACAACGAAAATTCAGTTATTTTTGAAAATACGAGAATCCAAGTATCATTTATCAAAGTCCTCTAACCTGTCACTGCTTCATTCATTAAACATTCGTTAAAAATCCTCCTTCGAGAATTTACAATTTCTGTAACCTTACTTTTACTCCAGCATTCTCATACTTTTTTCAATCTTTTCTCATTAACCTTCGAAGAGTTATCTCATCCTTGTCTGCCATTCGGTTCGCATGGGTGCTAAAGGGCGCTACTGAACTTTGACTTGGCGCATTAATATCTCTAGTTGCGCCACTTTTTCCCCGATTAGTCACAAGTTATTTTCTTCATCAATACCGAAAGGTTACGCGCGTTACTTGTGAGAACCGTGATGCATAATGATGGTGATCGATTGCTCCGCCACATAATCAGTTGGCATTGCGGCGCGAGGAACGCGTTCCCCGTGAATGTCAAGAACCGATTCCTAGAATTCCAGTTTAATAGCACGCGTATGTGCGTGTACGATTGCGGGAACACTAGAGAAAATGTGATTCGACATTGTTTATCGTCTTGACTTGTGCACACTCGCTATTTTCCTTCAGTCGCTCCACTCCATCGAGTATATCGGGTTAGCCTATTAAAAACAAGCAGCCAAACGATGCGTCAAAGTTACGTGATACTACCAAAAGGCGAATAGAATCGTAGAAAAAAATTTACTTGTCGTACTCTTCACCAGTACCTTTTAACTCTAATGGAATAAGAAAGAAATTAATTTACCGCAACACTTTCACCTGCGAACAAAACCACGATTAAACGAGTTTGTTACAGTTGTATTGGTCATTCAACTTTTCCTATAGCCCAATCACTCTTTGCCCGTGTACCTTTCTGTCTGTCGATCGTTTCGCGTCAGTATCGTTCCTCGTTCGAATGTCCCGCTCACGATCGATCATTGCGCGAGACGATACGATTGCCTTATCGATCAAAGCGTTGATTGGCTATTACCAGCTACCGTGAGTTCCGACCGGAACTTCGTCGAAGCTTTGCGAGTTAAGTCGCGAAATAAGAGAAGCGGAATATGATAACGTAGAAGGAAGGTCGTGGTGGAAGAATAAAGGCAATTAGATTCCTTTCAGAGTGGAACTAGCGATTCTGCGACGTAATCTCGCGGCGAATTCATTGCAGTAGATGCGCGTCGAGGAACGTTCTCTTATTAGCCACATATTTTTCTTTATCGTGTTTACGTAACGACCGCGCTTTTTGCATTTGGCACCGCGAGTTGCAGGGAATTAGTGAACCATGAAAACCGCGGTTCTCTTTGCATGATACCACAAGGAAGCGTACTGCCGAGAAAAAAGTTGGAATTTCTGGCGATAATCGCTCTTCTGCGCAGCCACATCGTTACCGAAGAATCTCGCTTCCTGAAAGGAGTGTAGCTTATACGTATCGTGTGGAAGCTATATCGCGCTGCCTGGGTATTGTCTTCGTTTAAATCACGCGAAAGGCTGGAAACGTTGGAAAACGATTTTGCATTTGTATACAAGCGCTCGTTGAAGTTCGTTTCGATGATTATCAAAGAATGGATATTGTTTCCGTCTTCGATCGAATTTTTCGTACCATCGAAGCCTATGTCGCAATGGTTCGATAAAATAAAGTCGACGGCTTTCAAATGTTCCAGTGATCTATCACTCGTCCTGGATCTCGAAACGAGCCAGGTTTCTCTCAATTATGTAAAAATCGGCTGGAAATATGGGAAAATCAAAAAGTACGTCGATTTTACAAGAGCAAAGTGAAAAGCGAAAAGAAACACGACCGTCTTACAAGAGAAAGGGCGGAATTCAATTTGCTCGTACGTCGGCCATGACCCGGATTTAGCAGGTGCACTTCCTGAAGATTGTTCCGGTCGATAAGTGTCGATGGTCGATCACTCAACGTTCACGAGTCCGGTTACCATCTCTCGCATCAGCCAGGCCGTGCAACATATAGAAAGCGGTCGGTGAAAGCGTGGCAAAATTTGATACATCATTTAAAACCCCGCCTCGTGGACGGTGATTTACTCGAATGTATTAAAATTCATCGGAATACCGGCGTACGTACGTATGCATCTGGGAAATCTCTTCCGCGTGTCTGCAACGTTAACTCACCAAAGCGCGGTTAGAAATTTTGCAGGTACCTTTCACGTGTACGGAATCGTTGTTAGGGAGATGCCATCTCTTAGGCGATACGATCGCTCCTTTTACTCGTGCCAGAGATAATTTAGTCGTTTTCGTTGTTGCCATGTTAATTGGATAGAGAAGTTTGATGAACTTTACGTGGAATTAATTATCATTGACTTCTTCCATGCAAGTGGAATCTTTTAACGAGAAACGGTCAGTGCTGATGGAACGGCGGATCTTAGCTACCGATCTACTCGCGCTCTTCCACGAAACTAATACAGAACGCATTACCATCGATTTTTTGTCGATTATTCACAAGCCCACGGACTGGATTCTGAGACCAGTCCCGGACAGACTGAATGCGGGCTTGATCGATGTTATTCTTCCTCGACGGTAGCACCGCGTTCTCACCCTTTCCCTACGGGACGTCCGCCGAGTCTTTCCCTAATGCGTCCTTGATGAGAGCTAACCTTGCCAGAGGTCTTTCATGCCGCCACCTCTCCACCTCTCCCCTGGATTACTCGGTTTATCGATGCGGACGATTATTTTGCTCATCACGTTCGTCATCGTCTCTGCGGGTCATCTGGTTGTTAACTTCGGCTGACAGCATTATAGAGTCCTGCGACGCGGCAAAGTAGCTAGGATAATCTCCTTCTGGACGGTCGCGTACGGATGCTTTAGCGGCCATGTAAGACGGTCTTTCAGAGGCTGCGGACTAATCTTCGGATGAAAAATGATCTCTTTTGCTAGACACTTGGAACGATGGTGGTCTTCCTCGGCATACGGTCGACAGAAGCCATGCAAGTAGCTAACGGTGAATTTCCGCCAATTTTTTATTCATCGTCCAAGACCAGACAATCGAATTATAGAAAAGTTGAATGTTCGTAGATAATACGTAGAGAACATAGCGAGCTTTTAACTGTGATATTTTACAGTAGCACCACTATCTTTATTGGTTCGTGACCAATCAACGCGAGCAGTAATATCTCAAGTGTATATCCACTAACAACGAAGGTGATAAGTGTTGCTGCTTGTTTAATCTTCGACATAGATAAATCATTTATCTCAAACAAAGTCAATTAACGTTGCACGAGTAACTGACATTATTAGCATAGTTTATCCATGACTGCATCGAACATTCCAGCGTAAATAAAATTCTCCGTAAACGAATCAAACACCGATTTCATAAGTTTCCGCGCAAGTAACTGGGATTTCTTCCAGCGTACTTTTCAACGAATCGAAACTTCTAAACTCCGATCGAACCTATGTTAACGAAGCTAGTCTTCCGCAAAATAGGACTATCTAACTATCCGTCGATTCTTCCAGAAGAATTCCAACGCAACATCGAAAAACTGTGTACGTCACTCGGTTTAAAAAACGGTAGAAAAAAATTGGCAAAACGAGGCTCGTAACACGAGCTAGTAGATCAAACGGTAGAGAGCAGTAAAGCACGGAAAGGGAGCGTACGTACGTACGTGTAGAGATGGCGCGTGTTGCATGGGAGCTCTAAAAGCGTGAGGCCGGTCGAGCAGAGAGCCGTAAAGGGGCAAGGCGGGACGGACGACTGACGACATTAGAGGCACATTAGCGTGCGCCACTCGTCGACCAGCTGGTAGCCTACCGGGCCAGCTAATTACATGCCGATTCCAGAGGATCAGCCGCACAATGCCGTGTCGACATACCGGCGGCTCGTAGACGTGCACGGGGGGTCCTCGATACCGATATAACCGTGTAGCCGCGCGCGGCTTTCGCGGAAAGGTTTCCTCGGTTACACGCTGCCCGCTAATCGCTCTAAACCAACCCAAACACACGAGCTACCGATTCGTGGCCGTCGATTTACGCCATGATCTAGCTTCCAGAAGAGGCCGATGGTAATTGTTACGAGCGTGTGTCTCACTCGGATATGGAAGCTTGGCGCTTGGCTGCTGGTTTGCGTAGCTGCTCTGTATGGGATTCGATGAAAGCAACCGCGCGATAGATACTTATACGAATGATTGGTTCACTTCGAATTTTTACGAGGATATATATTTATTTACACAAATAAATAGAATTAACGAATCACACTATCTACCATCCAAGTTTGTTGTACGATCTCCGAACGTTGGAAACGGACGAGCCGACTGCTGGAATTATTGGCGCAGCCGAAATGACTAATTGGCAATTTTTCACAGAAATTGCCCTATTATTTTGAACTTCTTTAAAAGAGTCGAGCTTCGTATACCATAGTACGATCCAAATACATTATTGGTCTTGCGATCGACGTAGGGTTGCGAGAGGAAGAGTATAGAGAAGCCTTTGTCCCTTGGTAGAGCAAGCTTACGAGGAAAATCTCGGGGGTATATGCTTTAACTATCTGTCCGAAGCTGCGTGTTCATAATTCTTTGCAACGCGAAGAGATACGCGCTGGGAGTTTTTCGTTGCAACAGAACACGCTGCATCTACGTGGTTCGCGGATGTTACCAGCGGGTGTTCTTCAGGTACGTATTTGAAGAACGAGCGCTCATTTGAGACCGGGATGGCTCCCACTGCGACGAAAATTCAAATGTTAAGATATGTTTTCCACGTGCAAAGATCAAAGACCCTGCGCTTGTTTGCTTCGTCCTTTAATTAATCGCACCCTTTTGTCCCTCTAATAAGATTCTTGTCCGTCCCCGACAAAGGTTGTTCAAGACAATCTTATTCCTCGAATAGCCCTCGGTTCCTCTTGTTCCGTTTAAACGGATTACGCGCGAAAAAACGGTATATATTCAAGGTCAGCAAATAGACGATTCTACGCATATCAAATATTTTCTTATATAGTCGAATAAGTTCAGCAAGATTGTACAAAAAGTTATCGCTTAACATCTTTCTAGTATAATTATCACTGCTTGACAGAACACTTTCTTCGTTTACTTACCACCACTTTTACTCGCCACTAAAATGATCTGTTGAAGTAATTACTTCAAGAAAAACTCTACATATTTACTTTTATATATCCGTGGTCTGGAGACTGTCGTTACGAAGAGAATAGAATTTAGCGAAACAAAAAATTCTAGATAAGGAGAGGTCCATATTATTGTGCCCTTGAATATAAATTATGTATTGAGTTACAGGGTCTACAAACAAAAAAGCTATAAATAGAGATTTCTTGTGGCCTTCAGCTAGAGCTACAAGCTTAACTTTTTCGTAATGTTCTTTGCTGTAAATATATGAACGTGCTTCCTATCATTGTTTACCTTATATTGATACTTATACTTTTATTTATTTCAATATATTTATCTATTACAAATTCATTCAGTCATTATTCCATCAGTGAACATCAACATGATTGAAATCCAAGTATTCGCGAAGACTGACAGAGCGAATACAAAAATTTCCCATTATAGTTTGCCGTGTCACCCTTGACACAGCGTTCAAATCTCTTATTCTTAGTTACTTGGCAGCGAAGGGTCTCATTTTAGAACGATCGTACGCTACGAAGCTCCTTCGTCCGGATTCTTCCCGGAAAGGACTTTCGAGACACATCGTGCGCGTCTCTATCATTTTCACGAGTGGCTACGCTCGACATAGCTCGTCCCAGGTAGGGAGAGACCGCGTTGGTTCCTCTTCGCTATTAACGGCAGGATGTCTCGAGAGGGCGAGGAACAACCTGGACAAACCTTTTCCTCTGTCGAGTGCGCCGGTTTCGTGATAGCAAACATGCCACGTCCGTCGACGTGGACTCGAACCTTCCCGCGAAAACTGTCGGCCGTTGTCGTCGCCGTTGCAAACCGCTGATGACACTCTATGCCACTTGAACGAAGCCGCTTGTTGCGCGCCGCTTAGTTTCCTCGAAGAGTCTCGACCCTTGTCGCCGTCGTCGTCGACGATGAGGAGGACAACGACGACTGCCACGGGACAGCGGCCACGATTACGACCGACTCTCTTCGGCAATTACAGCTCGAGTGGTACCGTAAGAAAGACAGGTGGTATAAGTCAGCGCATCAGCCTCGTCTTCGGCCTTCTTTCTTTACTCCCCTTTAACGCCACTACGACAAATTTATCACAGTATATATATATACACACAAATATTTCGATATTTATCCCGAAGAGGAGTCTTGTTCCTTCGGTGCTTTGCAAAACATCGAAAGCTTTTTTGTTTCGTTAAACCGAGACTCCCGTTCGAAGATAGGATTCCTTCAAAGAATCTTGTTCGCTATATTTATACGCGTAATGTCGTAAATCGACGCGCTACGACACCAACGGAAGAACCACGTTATCAAGCACAATTTTCTTTGGCCCAGAGCACTTCAATTTTGCCGCCTATATAACAAAACGAGCCTCGTAATCGACACCTTTCTCATTACCCGAAAACCGGCATCTTCCACCGCTTGTACCCTGCCGATCCCACTGTATCGCAGGATCTCGTTTAAAAATATTCGATTAAAAACGCCGCCTCTGCCCGAGCAACTGATAATGACGCCGCATTATACCAGGCGAAGCACAAGCATACGCGCCACCATGAATCATCCAACACGATGTCCGCGCGCTCGTTGTACCTGCATACACGTATAGTTCCCGACAAGCGTCGTACGTTACCGATCGACAAATTCCCGTTCTGGCCCTCATAAATCGGCGCGTATGCGACGCGCGTACAGATTAACGCCAGGCCTGGACGAGCGGGGCACCGATCCGCGTTTTATCGTAACACGATCGATAAAACTGGATCCCGCCAACGGTCCCCGGGTGGGATCCTGGATAGCGCTTCGAGCCCGTGACACGTTCGCCAGCCGATAAACGTGGCCTGAAGCGCGGAAACTCGATGCCTGGATCCTCGTCGTCAAGGGCTGCGGATAATCGACTTAACGACGAGGCTTAACGACTTCTCGGTAACGGTCCTTCCGACTCTCGAACTTCGTCGTCCAGTTCGTCGTCGTCGTCGTCGTCGTCGTCTTCGTCTTCGTCTTCGTCGACTGGTCCGCTGGTCGTGGTCGTCGCGTTGGGTATTACGATCTTGAAGGGGGAATTCTAAACTCCGAGGCCAGTGTCCAGGCGGAGGAGAGGAGGAAGAAGGAGAAGAAGAAGGAAAAGAAGAAGGTTGGAGCGATCGAGAGACGCCCGGGCTCTATAATGCACGGGCGACACCGCCATACGTGTCACGGGGAATCGATCCGATCCGGTTGTAAGCCGACCTAACCATAAGTCCGGAGCGGATCGAGTCCGCTCGTCGAACAAGAGTACTTCGCCTGTTCGGTCCGCGAGCGACATTATCCGACTGTACAGAGTCGATTTTGTTCTCGTTGATGTATGTCGTTCAGCTGTGAAATATCTCAGAGATACGTAGATCACTTTTCCCCCTTTGTTTCTCTTCTTCTTCTTCGTAGCCTTTCCGTTTCGACGCGTTCGACCGAATTTTATGTTTCTACGTTTTATGAATTGAAAAAGTTGGCCATGATCGAGTATTCTGTTGAGTAGGATTCTTATACTTCGTACGATATTAGGATATTTCGTATTTAAGAAAGTTACGATCTTTTTGTGGAAATGACACGTAACATGTTTCCTGGCTCTTATACTCTGCGATAAACTATACCAGAAAATAAAGGTGACAAGTATATATGGAGGGCCAGGGAAAAGATGTAAACGGCTGATTCAGCGGGATTAACGGTTTCGAGGATTCGATTAAACTCATCGTCGCTGGAAAAGCTGAACCTCGATTCTCGGACAAGGCACCTTGTGGTTTTGTAAATATATTTTTATGGTGATTCGAGATGTAAGCGGTTTCGGGAAGATTTAAGACCAGCGTGGCCTTAAGAGGCGTAATCCGTTATCTATTTTATGGAATTCTTTTCTATCATAAATATGCTCTCACCGCGTGGTTTCTGAATCTCTACGCGACATCGTTGTTAATTCAAACGAATGCATCTTTCTTCAATTTAAACAGAAGAGTTTTCCTTCAAAATGGCTTAAAAAATACACGTTGATTTGCTAAGAGAATGGCACGTCCAAAAATTCTGCTAAAATTACAATATTTTATTAGCCATTCTCAAATCCAAAGACGATCGGTTAAATTAAAAGAAGGAAAAGTAGCTCACTAATTTATAATGTTTTGATTTCGGCTTTTTGTACCAAAGTAAAAAATTTACTTTCCTTGATCGAATCACTCTTCTAGAAAAACGATTCTGTGTATGAAACAAAGAGTGGCCAAAAACTTGTACGAGAAATAAACACTTCCATTTTATAATATATAATATCAGGTTATTCGTGAAGTTTCTTTCGTTTTATAAGGAAATAATAGACGCACAATGTTTTTTGTTTTATATTAGTTTATTGGATTATGCACGAACGTAATAATAGAAATAGAACGAAACGATCACACCTGATTCAATAAAATAATATAAAACAGAAATTGTTGTTCGTCTATTATCACCCCATGAAACGAAAAAAACTTTTCGGACAACCCAATATAGCACCAAATGTGTATTCGTCAATTAGTCGCGCTTTGAAATGTGTCTTGTACGGCGCGGTGAGAAGGTCGATCGCTCGAGGCTTTGTGTATACATTGTAGTATTCAGTTTGATTTCGACCGTGGCACGGGGAAGTCGAGTTTATGCGTAATTATATTTGCCGTCGTTTCGAACCGCGTTCTAGAACGAAATTTTATTCGGTATGGCGTTACATATCGGTCAAGCTGCAACGGAATTACGTCCGTGCGTCGTATTTTATATTACGGAAAAAATTAAGATTAAAAAAGCGTAAGTGATATTTATATTTTCCTTATTACGATAATCTTAGATGTTGATTTTACGATTTGCAACGTAGTAATTAATTGAATTTACGTTCTATGCATCGTACAAGAGAAACGTCTCTTTTTGATTTCAATTCTTTCCTTATTCCATACGTTGTTATTACTATGGTGCTATCGTTGTTACTAAATTTTATTATTTTTTAAATTCAATTTAATAACCCGACAAACGTTCTTGTTGATATCTACTTCATCCATTTATGCATAAAATTACTCGATATTCGAATGAAACGATTACACGCAAATTATATTACACAATGCCCACTATTAAATTAACATTGTAATTTCATAAAGAATAGAATTTCGCAGAATCATAAATCACATACAATCGAATTGCATTTCTTATTTGATCCGTTAGATAAAATTTCAATTCAAATCAATTTTCTTACCTTTTGATTCGATTACTTTTCGAAATATCACGATCCTCTCACAACTCTGCTTCACTTTAGCCTCATTACCGTAGTCGACGAGAATCCCATTGCTCGTATACTTGAATCACCATGCGCTTTGCGGCGAAGCGTGGGAAATGGTAGAAACCAGTGTGTTTCCGTCATCCTTTGCCCGTCTCCGTCTAATCTTCTGCTTTTTTCTTCTGCCTTCCAGGATTGTGACAACCTGGCGGACGGCCCGGAGCGTGACTCCCCTTGGAGCTGTGGGGGTGGCAGCGGTAGTGGCCGCAGACCCCTCACCTCCATTATCGAGCATCTACGCACCTGCAAAAGCAGACTTTACAATGGTGAGTGAACAACGCTATTGATTTATCTCTTTTTTTTTACGGTTTAACTCTATTAGCGTCGATAGGAATTAGAATTTAAGATAGAAAAATAGTTTCTGTGTGCTCCGTTTCCTTTTGTTGTGTAAACAAAACGTGGAATGTGTGACGAAACATACCGAGTGTTACAAGACGTTTCTTCGTTTGATGGGCGTGGCAATACAAAAAATACATAACATAAACACAGTAAGTAAACATGGTATCGTGAATGCAAAGTAGGTCTTGCGTCTAATAAATACGACATGGAGTGTTATCGATCCTACGATGGCGCATACTTGATCTTTGTATTTTAGTAATTCCTGAATGATTATTTAAATTGTGTTTTATTTTGTCGCACAGTTATAACTTCGACGTTCACATTGGCCTATATTTTTATTATTAGTTTAATAACTCTTCGTATCATCATCACGTTTCACGCTACCATAGTTAGAGAATACTTCCACAATTTTTAGGTCGTCCTATTAGATTTCCGGATAAATGAATCGCTTAGACTGAACTTAAAGTTCATAATATACGCCAAATGAAATATACTTCCAAGTAGAAGAATATATTTATATCGATGAAAGAACGCAAAGCTTTCTTTCATCGATAGAACGGGCAGCTTTCCCAGTAGCATACACGTACCTTGAAACATCATCGGCACACAGTCAGTCTAGAAATTCCCATCGCCATTGCGTCAGACGATATCTACTCACTCTCTTCATCCATCAATCGAGATTCTCGTCGAACCTTTCGTCCTCGTATCTATTTACAATCAAAGATCTCTTTATCCCACCCCACGTTTCGATTGGACCGGTACGCGACCGCCGACAAGTGGACGACGAGGCCACGGCTGCAGGAAAGGCCTAAGGGGATGGGGACATCCGTTTCACCGTAGAAATAACGTCCTGCTTATGTGCATCCTTGCCTCTAATTACCTGGGATGAAGACATCACCGTAGTCCGCAGCGATTCTCCTCTCTTTTCCCTCTCGTCGAGATTCTTCTTTCCTCTTCCCTTCGTGAAAGAGAGAATCGCGCGCGGCCACGCTATCGGGGAGAACGAATCGTTTCGCGTTTCGTTGCTTGATATTTCACCGATTATTTATTATCGTTACACGACGTGGTCATCATTCTTCGAGCTTATAGCATAGGCGTGCTCGTTACTTGTAATGATTCGTCCACCGCGAACGTGTATTAGGCGACTCGGCATTATTACGGGCCGGCCATCGCGAAACACCGGTAGTAATTGGATTCGGACGTTGAAGTATTTTGGACCGGTGATTAATTTGCTGGATGTTAAGGAGTTAATTGTGTTTGAACTGTTGCAAACGATTGCGCGGCTTTGACGGGTAATAACGTTAATGGGGAGCGGAGCGCGCCGTGGCGATGGAAAATTTGGCTCTCGGGGGTTGATTTATCGCGCCACTGTTATTAAATTCTTCTTCTTTTTCTTTTATTTTTTTTTTCACAGTTCTTGTAGTGGTTTCTTCGAGTCTTCTATGTTGTTCGGAGCGAAGCTTAGCGCGAGATGGTCGAGTGAAAATCGTCGTGTTTAATTGGCGCGTGACAGGAAAAATGAAAGGAATTTCCAACAAATTACAATTAATATTTAATCTTCGATCGATCCAAACGTAACTTGCACCGAGACCGTAGATTCTTATATCCTGATTAAACAGATGGTTCAAATTTTGTTTCATTATCTCAAGATGCACAAACTATTGCTTTCGTATTTTCCTCGCACGATGCCGATCTTTTATCTTCGTAGCGTCTCTCCACTCTCAAGCAATTAACATAAATTTTGTCGTAATACGCTAAAAAACTGAAACGATGCACGTAAATGGATTCATCAAAGGAATAACAGCTTAAAATACGTTCACCAATTCGATCGAAGCTGCAGAGAGAAGTGTATTAACCAGTAAGTAAGTAGAATGGAAAAGAAGCTGGCAGGAAAGATCCGAACGTCAATCACGATTACGGGATGAGTTTTCAGCGCGCGTCTCATTAGCCCACGCCCTCATTATTACGTTATCAACGTCCCCGGGCTCGCATAATGGCCTCTGAATATATTTATGAGGGTAATCCCCGCGGCCGTGCGCGGCCATACGAAAGCTACGCCGCTTCGACTCTCGGTCGGTAACAATAATCCTTATATCCCCCACATAATTGTGCCCGCGGAGGATTTATAGAGCTGGTCCCGGCCACCGATCCTATCTAACGATCTGCCCATTGAGCTTGGCTGCCTAGGAGTGCAACAGGGATGCAGCCTGGTGCCTCGGGAATGGGATTCATTCAAGACCGCGAGCATCTCACCGTATTCGAGCGAGTCCTTTCTTTCTTTCTTTCTTTCTCTTTCTCTTTCTCTTCCTCTTTCTCCTTTTCTTTCTCTTTCTTTTCCTTCCACGCTTACCGACTCTCCGTGAAGATGTTTCTTCTTGCTCCTCTTACTCTTACTCTTGCTCTTTCTCTTTCGTTCTGCGTTTCTCTTTCTTCGGACGGAATCGGTCGGGTCATCGAGATTTTGTTCGGTTTACGGAGCTCGTTTCGTATGGCTTGATTGGTTTGTCGACCTTTCGCGAAACCCCGGCCAGAGTAATTTCGTGGACCCGCGGCAATTTGGTTGTCCGCGGGCTTATCTGATCCGCGACGATTAATCACGTCTCGAAGCTCTTGCGGTTTCGCCGTTTTCAATCCTGTTTCGCCGTTTCGTGGCCACATTGGCCGAAGTTGAGCAGCTTCGTGGGTCGGATCGTTTCGCAGATTCTTTCGATGAATTGGTAATCTTGGATTTAGAACGTTCTTTTATTCGGCGCTGGTTTATTTAAGTAATCGTCCGCTGTTAAAGGGGACCATGGTTTTGTTTGTAATTATAATCTGTCGATGAATCGTAATTCAAAATTGGCATTTCTTAAACAATTATTTTTATATAAAAATTAAGCGATTGCAATGTTGAAAAGAAAGAGGACGGCTGCGCTGTAATGGAAATTGCGTTTGCCTAGAATTTCAACAGGATAAAAATTCTCCTTCTGTCGGCAAAACATCAGAGCTCCATTACCTTACCCAACATACGGAGCAGTCTACTCATCAGCAGTATGTCATCAGATCGTTTTGATTGCTCGCTCGACGACATCAGATTCTTCTCGTTTCTGAATAATTCCACTCTTTGCTTTTCTTTTTCCTCTTCGCTCGGAAACAGCGTCCTAACGCGTGTCTCCAAATAAGGAGTCGGCGATGATCCACAAAGATAGATTCGCGCGTCATTAGCGGCGATTCCAATTCGAATTGCACTGTCAATTGCGCGGGAGCGGTCCACGTTTCCCTTGGAACGAAGCTCGTTTCAGACAAAGTGTTTTATAGGTTCGGTACCGTTAACATGCACACTCGTCGTTAGAGATGCTTCTTTTGGTATACGGAAAAGCGTATAATTTCGTAGGAGTTGCGCGAATTGTATCGCTTCTACTTTCAGCGAGGATCTGGAAATCTAAAATGCAGCATTATCTTTCGTCGAACAATTTCTTCTCCACGCAAGCAAGATCGTGTCTCACAGTCTCGCTAAAACTTTCACTTGGAACACCCACGATAACGATCTGCCTCGGAACGCCTCTGTAGCGCCTTTAAGCCTCTCGGAGGCAGCAGCCGGCTGCTGAAGCCCGTGAGCTCGGCACGTCGATCCGCGAGAAGAAATTGAATCTCCGCGGCGCGGAAACGTATTCTCGAGGTCGAAGCCGGGGTCTTCTCCTGGCTTCATCCAGGCAGCATCCTGGAAGCGGTGATTCGACACGCGGCGGTAGGGGTAGCGCGTTGCGCTGCGCGCTCGCCAGGATGTGCAGGCGCATGCACAATTTATAATGCAATTAGAGCCTCGGATGGTAGCGCTCGGATTTATGGCAGCTGGAGAATCCTACCGTCCGGGGCAAGGGAGAGAGAGAGGAAAAGGAAACGGGAGGAGAAGAAGAAGAAGAAGGAAAAAGGAGAAGAAGAAAAGTTTGAAGTCGAGAAGAAAGAAGAAGAAAAGAGACGGAGAGGAAAGAGCCGGAGCGAGGTCGATGCAAGGGTTATATTCTCGTGGAATGAGTTATACGCCTCCCGCGGTTCCAATACATTATTTATCGCTCGGCTTTTCATTATTTCTGCGTCGTACTCGGCCGCTGAGCCGGCCACGAAACTCGCCGGTTTCCGGCTGCGTGCCTCCTCCGTCTGTTCTTGCGTCTCCATTGTAATTGGCTTTATCAGCATTGTTAGATCGGAAGCGACGCACAGTTGCCGAGAACCTACGACGGCCACTCTTTCGCGGGCTAATTTGCAGATGGTTTAGAGACCGCGATGAATTTATAGCGCGAGCTAACGAGAATCACCGTGACGCGCTTCGGCGAATAGGGACGCAAAGGGAGATCGATCTGTTCTAGAGCGAAAATTTCTATTCGATGTTTATTTTAATTGCTGCTTTTTGGATAGTTAGCGTCGTTTTTTTGATGGAATTGGATCATCGAACGATCCAACGCTAATCCACGAAACTAGTAGACTTATCTCGCTCTTCTACAGTCACATTGTAAATGCGAACCTCGTAACTCGTAGTGCAAACCCGTCGTACACACAGGAAATTGAGCAGGGTCGAGCGTTTAATCGATCTTTATATATCCCGGTGTTACGCGTCGCTACGTTACGATACTACATGTGTAAGATGTTACACGTGCAAATTAATATCGCACCGGTGTAATTAGCGTTCGCGTTGTATAACCGGACGTCAAACGAATGTCGAAGCTGGTAGATGTTGGCGGCGCGAGAACCGGAAACGCGGCCCCTGAACAAGTAGCCGCGAGATTAGTCCTCTGAAAACGTGTCCCACGTTGAACTGGCCTGACTATTTGCCTTCGATAATAAAAATATAAAGTTGTAAATAACGACGGTGGCTTCTGCAACGAGTCCTCGTTAGCATCGTAATGTCGACGTAAGTTATTGCGCCTAATGATAGAGGCGCCTGTAAATGTGGCTAGAAGAGGAGAAAGGGAGGGGAGGAAAGAATCGAAGCTCCCTGGACGGAGCTGTAGAACCGGAAGGCTAAGCACGAGAAAAGAAATACGAAAGAAAACGAAGAAAAGAGACGGGAAATCGTATATGTTTAACGAGCGAAAAATTGACGAATATTGAATCTATTGGAAAAGTACAGTTTCCAGAAGCGAAATGATGCGAATTTTAATAAAATACTACGCTAAAGATTTCACAGTTATAGCAGCGAGAGATTGGATGAAATAGCGGAGGAATTACGATAATGGTTAGAATGGAAAGAAATATAGTGTGTTATTAAAACGGTATGTCTTCATACTCGAAGCTTAAGTTACATTTATGATTTTTGTAGCGTTAAATGGATAATTTAGAAAATTACGACATTTTAGCATGGAATATGAACGTACCAGAGTGCGTTTCTTTCTTCCATTATACTCGAACAATTTTCTGAAAACTATTACGAGTTGGCTTTCTTACGACAAACGTTTCGAATTTCGAATGTCTGGAGAAAATTCATTACCTCGGATTATCGAATCCCAAGGATTCTGCTTTCGTAAATATATATCTGACTCGTCATAAATTGCGATAATGCGATAACATTTCCGGCGATATTTAGAGGGAAAGAAGTTTCTGCAAAAACTCGTTAACACACGATCTTTTTCTGAGACAATTTGCGCGAATCGCCTGGTAGTTCGTAATGTCAGGATCGTCCAGGTATTAGAAAGTCTCCCTCGTCAGGCTTAAAAGAACACGAGCTCGCGATTGCGGGCGTGAAGGAGGCAAAACCGTGCTCGAACCGTTAATCGCAAGCGTAATTACGATAATCGTTCATTGATTGCCCGGTGAACGTGCCTTCTGCACTTTCCTACCGCGTACATGGCCTGTACAGAGCATCGTATCCATTGCACCAACGTCGGAATAGAAAGATACGACTTGGGAAAATTTGTAACTCATTCGAAACCCGTGTCCTCCGTATTTTTACCTCGCCCTTGTTGTTCCTAGACGATACACAGCCCCTTCGTACGCAGTTACAACTCGTAGTAATTGCTCGAATACTTTGGCAAGCTGCTGCGAATTAAAGTTAATTTGCTAGTCCTTCGATACGGAGGACGTATAATGTAACAATGGCAGCGGTACTGTAAATATTACAAAACTCTCGTTATCCTCCCTTCGAGTTAGCGTTGCTCGTGCAATCTAAATCTCTCGTCGCGTCGTTACGCTTGGCGTAAAACAGCGCTAAACTCTTCCAAGCCTTTCCTCTGGCTCATTCTCCCGTCAAATCGTTGATGCTCCACTCGTGCATTACAAATCACCGCGAAAGTGCTCTAGCATCCTCAACGAGGTCGTGGACGCTCGTTTAAATCGCCGCTCGCGGTGCCGAGTTGATTAATGCCGCCACCCACGCGTCCACCGCGATCCAATTTCCAGAACCTCGCGTTGCTTCTGCGACGATGAGCGCAATTAGCCGAGCGAAAGCGAGCCGGTTACGAGTTGCACGCGTGATCGACGTAAAGCGTGACTTATCCGAGGGCTGGAACAGAGCTGGACCAAGTTATTACTTCACGGGGCACGCGAATAAAGACATTAATAAAGACCGTGCGTGGCGACGAGGGAACGCAGAACGCAGCCAGGAAGCAACGATGGAATACAATACACGGGTGAGACGAGGCTCACGGATAATGGATGCTGGCCTCGACTGTGTAACGGATGCTGCTCTAGATGGTGGCTATCGTGGCCCTCTGATGGCTACTCGGATATACGCGTTATCGGGCCAGAGAATCGCCGGGATCGAACAAAAACCGACCAACCGCCGCATTCTGGACGCGGAAGCCGCGGATGACAGCGGGATGTTGTCTTAATACGAAATGCGCGCTTTCTCATCGCTATTGTTACGCAGATGCTGCGGTCCAGGCTTTTGGTCACGCTTTTTTCTTTGCGAGCAAGAAGGGCAGATGTTTTGCGCTCCTTTTAAAGCGCGTAGATAGGCGTGGGTTTTTTTTGAGAACGCGTTGGAATTATTAGATTAGCGCCGCAGCTTTTTTACCAGTTTCTCGTTACCGAGGTGAAATTAGTTGGAAATCTCGAATTTCCTCGATATACGATATATCACGTATTAACGCGACTAATCAGATTCTCGATTAACTGGAAGCAAAGTAACGATGAAGCACAATCTCAGGTACCTTAAAATTTCGAAATCCTTGGAAAGAGCGAACGTTTAATTCTTGGAACGACGTATCGACGAATCCTTGCAGTAGGAAGAATCGGGAGAGGCAACGTGTAGCGATGGATTCGTAGCGCGAAACGCCCTCATGGCCGCGTGCAAACGAGAAAACGGCTTACCCTTGTCCGGCCAGCTTTATCTCGTACCCTTCGTGAGCCTCAGCTCGACCATTAGTCGTTGTCAGTTACGTCCGGCCTCTCCTCTTCTGGATCAAGAACCAGGAACCAAGAGCGTTGCGCACTCTGCCATCCGTGCACGGCTGTGCCGCTCGTAACGTGACCCCTTCAGCACCTTCGAGGAATTAAGATATCGAGTCTCACCGAGCCAACGGAATTATTCCCTTGCTCGATCTTTCTTTACGGCTCGTACGCGATGATCGATCGCCGTTTTAGCGTACGAACCAGCGACTCCAATAGTTTCTAGGAACTGAGATATCGCCAAGTAGCCGAGGGAATGCGAATCGTTTGTCTTCCGCGTTTGTTTCCTCGAGTGGCTCATCGATTCATCTATGGTTGCTCGGCTCTTCGCGTTCAGCTGTAGCGCGCTTAGTTTCGTTGCACGGCACTTTGAAACTCGAATTTGTTGTCGCAAGCGTTGAGAAATTTGAGAAGATCGTAGGATTTATTACTTGTGCTTTGGTCAATCAATTTTGGTAATTACGGCAATTAGGATCAGAACACGAGCGCCTTTTATCGTTCCATCAACGACGCATTTACGAAACTGTTAAACTTGTCAACAAATTCTTATACCAAATCGTTTGAATTTTGACGCTGATTCGTATAAAAATGGTGAATTTAGACGAGCTTGGTTTCTAAACTCTTTTACACGATCCGAGAGAAGATACGAAAACGCGAAGGTACGGGATAATCCTTCGGATGGGTGTAAGGGTCAAACGATGGGTGGAGGAAAAGTGTCCGCCGATATAGTCTTCCCCGAAGCTATCAAATTCCGCGTGGATAAAGACGTGGGATACGTCGGACGGCTCGTGAATGGGATTATTAATATTTCCCTTTGCTGCGCTTCTCTTCTCGCGGCCTTTCTCTGCATCGTATCGCCTCGAAGCGATCCGAGCGAGATACCCTTGCCGATAATTTATGCGAAATCGTGAAATCAAGTTTTACCACTTCTCGCCCATCCACCTTTCTTTGGAGACCTTTTTCACGCATAGATAATTAAGATATCCGCTTCCAACGGATTTATTAATATACTTCTTGCTATCCTCGATAAAACTTTTTCGCTTCTTTCCTGTCACAAAGCGGTATAAGGAATTTTTATGAAAGCGTTACGACCAATGCCTTCTAATTTAATTCTTCCGATTTATCTTTGGGTTAGTTGATTTCATCAGGCTGGAAGTTAGTATCGCGTTAGCGGTAGGAGTATTTCAATGTGTTATTCAACTACTACTATCTGTCTGAACTTTAATCGTTCCTCCTTTTAACGCGAAAGCAACAACCCCATATTTCGAATGAAACTAATCCTAAAGATAACCAATCGTCGTGATAATTAACTTCTTTAGCATCGTGAACGTCATTCTTTGGCTTCTTAAAAGTCCGGTGACAGCCAATGAATTCCAGTATCGATAGCAGAAACCAGTTGAGAATCTCTGAGCTGGATCTATTCGAGAGCAACGACTATTACGCTCGCCTGTTTCTATGTACACGTTCGCTTGCCTCTATGTGTACGTTCTCTGATAATTTCAACATTCCACAAATCATTTAGCGAGGCACACGCGACCAGTACGCCCACAGCTGGAAACACGTCCGATAACGCTCTCGATCTCCGATCGAAGCTGTTCCCATCCGGTTTCCCTTGAAACGCGTGTCAACCCCGTGTCGAAGTCCGCCTATGCTTGGACGCGTGTCGCGTAGAAAGGAGAAAAACGGGAGAAAAAAGAGCCTGTGGAGGAGAACTTTTTTCCAGTAGACACGTTTGCCCGCGGAATTATGCGCGTACGTGCGCCGCCTGTGAGAAAAAGATACGTCACTTGGTATTTCGCGATGGTTGCCTCGATGCTGTATTTTTGCTTGACTGTTCTGCCGCCGGTAATGGCGTTCGTGATGCGAGATAATCGAATGGCTAACTTATTTTGGAAACGACCGGATGCCACTGGAATTCCATATACGATCGAATTCATTCCACGATTCGAGAGAATGGGATTGCGTGAATTCAGGTGGTGTGACACGGATGAAAAAGTCGTTAGATTATTAGCGGCTAATCTTGATTTAATACCATTACGTTTTATGAATTTTTATGCTCCTGTGTTGGCTTTAAGCTTCCATATATTACTCTTGCCGTGTCAAAGTCTTTTCGTTCTTATCTTCTTCGTTCTGACAAAGCTCGCGCTCGCAATTTTCCTCTTCCTATAATCCTTTTTTTTTCAGGGGAAAATGTGTTACGCATACCCAGTGACCCGTGTCATCGGGTTATATGGGACTCGGTAGGTGGTGTCGCCATACCCACTAAAAACCCCTCCTCTTCTTGCTCTTCAAGTTAGCACAAAGTTTCGCCGGAACCGCCAAAGATTGGCATTTCTTCGGCGAGATTCGAGGCGCATCTGCTTCATAATCTTCCTATAATCCTGTCCCCTTTCCTATGCGTATGTCGAATCTTTGTTTTTAAAATTCGACTAGCCTCTCGTACAAGAAGAAAAAAAGAAATATAAGGAAAAGAAAGAAAAAAGGAATATTTCTTTAGCAAAACGAGTAGTAGTCTACACGAGCACGGTTACCCCCGGGAATAAAATACGTATTTTTACGCGGCCCCTTTCTCTCTATACGCGGCGTATCATTACTTTAATGCATCGTTGTTGCTCGCGAGCAGAAACGAGAGAATCGAAATCGTCTTGATCGTCGGTGGTAACGTAGTAGGTTACTAATGGTGGGCTTGCTGGGTCGGTGGGTTGGTAGACTGGGTTGGGCTTCTTAAAGGTCCACCGAGGTCAGCTGTACGAGAAGGATATAGTTGCCCAAGGCACCGATGACATCGACGAACGAATAACCAGCCTCTCGAACGAGCTACGCCGAACCAACAGGGACTTGCGCCTCTCAATGAAATATTCCTGAACAACAATGATGCCAATCCACCATAAGCCGAACCCTGTCTCTACTTCTTTCGTGGTATTCGTCGAACTCGGCCGATTTATATTTTTACGGTGAGTATTCTTAGCTAACGGAAAGTGTAATGCTCTCTTCGTGGTATTTTAGCGAAGAAGCGCAAGCTCGCAATTCTTTCAAATTTCTAAATTTCTAAATATTTTTCTGCACAGATGTAAAGGGATGAATCTTCGGTTGTTCGATCCAGGGTACACGTATCCATCTCTCGACTCGCACGATTTTCACGTCGTCTTTATCGCGCCAATTTCACACAATCTGCACCTGAAAACTTGCAACGACCGAGTGAAATGTACATACGGAAATTTATTTCAGAAATTACTCGACAAATACGACGCGGCAAACTGCCATCTTCGTTTCGAAATAATTATCCGGTGTGCTCCTCTTTCGAGCGGTCCTCCTCGTGATCGTGCGTGTGTTGCAATATATAAAACAGCGTCGTTTCGTGCGGCAGCCACGGCTCGGCGTATGTCTTTGCCCGCTGCAAGGAAGAAGCAGGATAAAAAGAGCGGAGAAACCTCGACGGGTCGGAGGGTGAGGAGGGCAACCGAGAGGAGATGCTGAAGAAGGCACAGGTCATGCAACAACAGGAAGGTTAGTTGCTCGGGGCGGCGACAAGCGAGCGAACACCATCTTGCCTCTTACATACGTAACCGGCTCTCATAATAATTTCACTCAGCCACGAGGGACCTGGCAGGACGTGGAACGCGCGTTTCCTGGAAGCTCGTCCTCGGTTTCTCGAAAAAAGATATACTTCCGAGGTTTCGTTGATAGAAAACGGGGTCGAGCGCAAACTCTTGGCCAGAAAGCTCGAGCGTTGTATACGGACAGTTTGATCGCTGTATCATCGACAAGGGGATGATATCTTGCAAACAAAATACACCACAGCTGAAACGTTTGGGTTTATTCGTTTTACGAGAAGGGAATAGAGAATAAGAAGCAATAATCATTAGTAGAGTATTCTAGGAAGATTACTCGGCGTGTGGTATAAGGTTGAACGGATGAATTATTCGAGAATACATGTTTCGGTGTTTAAAGGATGCGTTAAAGATAGTTTAACTTGTCAGGGTAGTCGTAAATTTATGAAAGATATCGTGGTAGCTATATTTTAATGTCTTAAATTACGACTTCACAGTCTGTAGATTTATGAGTGCGTAGTAAGTTGTAAGTTCTTCGAATAACTTCTCCGAAGACGAAGTCGACTACGTGTTCGACTAATTGAAGTTCGTATTCAACACGATAAGTAATATTTTTCATTCTTTACGGCAGACTAATTTCCAAATTCAATACTCTGTCAACCAATTTCGTATCCCGTACTTAGGCTGCCTTTTTAATTAGCTTCGAGATTAATCGCGTAATTTTTCCACGTTAGTAGTTACATCGTGGATTTATCATTCGTTTTAGAGAGATTTCTGTTTTTTGACCCAACAGATTGTTCTTCGTTTCGGCTATATATTACATCAGACTACCTCCCCTTCAACTTTGAGCGATTGCTTATCAAATTGTACGCAAAGTAATTTTCGATGTATTTAACTCCAAGGAAACGAATCGAAATTATTATTAAATTTTTCTCCAGAATTATAAATTCATAGAAACGAAGATTCTCGACAATTTCTTATTTCTTATTCTTATGTCTTTCGTATTCACGCGGTATCCTTGGGTAATCGGCCTAGAAAATTCTGAATTATTAGAGTAAACTTTATCTTCTTACTCAAGAGTAATAAATTCAGTTGGAAAACGGTTCTCTAGGTTCTTTATTAGAACGCTAACGATTGTAGCACGAGTTTAGGCAAGCAGGTCGATCGTAGGATCGGCTAATGCAGGCTTCGTCACCGTTAGGTTGTTAATTAGCCGTGGTTCGGTACGTACACCTGCATGATTTCACGCAACGTCCAGGTGTAATCGAGCACGGTTAACCTTTGTCCAGCCCCGAAGCCTGACGATCCACGGAATCTTTCGTCAAGCTTTTTTTCTCTCCTGTTGGCCGACACGCTCTCGTGATTACGATCGATCGATCCTGGATGCTCTCACAGGTAGGCAGCTACTTATCGATGGGATCATCGCGAACAATTCGAGATCTCGCAGAGGAGAACTGTTCCTCCTCGTAACTCGATAGCAAGAAAGATGATCGAATAGGTGGTATCGTTTTGTGCGCTGTTATAAAATGAAAAACGGGGAAATCGGACGAGGAAATTGATTGTTAGAGAAATAAGCGATTATTATAGAGAGATTCGAACTCGCCGATGGACTAAATATATTTATTTTCGTCGAACGTTTGAAATATAATCACGAAACGCTATTTGCCTATGTATTAAGTATTAATTCCTTGTTTGTGCCTGATATTACTGTGCAAGGTTTTTTAATATCGCAGAATTCAAGTGAATTAAAGTAACATTTATGGATATGAAATAAAAAATTCTCCATGATAACGGCTAGAAAGGTTCTAGATAGAACGACGGATATTAAATTTACAGCTGTGTTTCTAAACCTATTAACAATGGTTTATATCTCCCTTCATTAGGTCTGACTACGACGGTACTGTTTCCACTGACTTTACTGCCGTTAATTTACTTGCATTTTTACTGTTTATTTCCGCGTCTGCATAAATTGTTTGTTATTCATTTCTAAGCTGCATAATTCATCTCTTCGATAAATTATAAAGTTCCATAATATCCTTGTATTTTACATAGTTTTGCATACTTGTAAATTAGATATTTTATATTAGAATTTGCATAAGTTCCTCGACTTTCTCTACAACGTCCTTCTTTTATTTTAGGAATATCTATACTTTATAAATATGCATATATTATACTTGCGTATGCAACGCGTTTACAACCGTTTAGAAATACGGATTATAATCGTCGATATAAATTTTCGGAAAATTATTAGATTTGATAATTTTAAAACAAACGAATCGTATACAAATTCTTCTTTAGCGTGATAATATCGTAACGCATCAAGTAGAAGCTTGTACCATGATCTCTTCTGACCGTCTCAATCATGTACAGAGTGTTACGATTTCCTTAACTGATTTACCAAGCCAATCTTTCACCAGTTCTCCCGTGTTCCTCGGTTGATGGACATCAGGAATCGTTTGTTCACTGTCGTGCCTCTACCACGGAAATCGCGTTGGAATCATTGACCGTGACAGATAGCGTTCAGGGCGATCCAGTTTCTCGCTCGACTCGTTTGAATCTTCTAGTTTGACGAGCTACGCGCGCCATAACGATAATCGATCGTTGCACGACGTACGCGATCTCGTTTTTTTAGATCTCTGGGCACTCGAAAGGCAATTAAGCTCTTGATAGACCAGAAAAATTTCGATCGATACTTTTATTAAAGTAACGTAAGAAAAGCGCCGCATGTCTAACTATATCTTTTCCTATGTCATGTAAGATTATCTTATATCTTTGTGGAGACTTTGTTCACTTTTCTCTGTTTTTAAAGAAACCCTGAAAACTTTTCTGCAACGTTCCGACAAATTCTCGAATTAAAAATATTTCCGATACGACTGTTAAATATCTCACGAAAGACAGATAAATCGTTGGCTACTATTCCTCAAATTTCTCATTCCTACGTAGAGATCTCTCTGAAAGTCTTCGGGCTTTTTTCCCCGTAGACGGTGTACTCTGGCCGAAACACCGGTCGATCCATAATTTATCGGTGGCCAGGCGCGGTGCAATTACAATTGAAAACGGAGATCTTAAAAATTAGTCGGGTCCGGTTGGCGGTAAGATTTATTTGGTCCCCTTGGCGGGAAGGTGGAGCGGCCGCGGCCTGGCGATTTTGTTTCTCGTCGAAACGCGAACTCGCCACGGAACAATGATATCTTAACTGGGATCTCAATGGGGTTAATTAACACGAGCGGGAACCGACGTTCGCGAAGGCGAGACACAGAGACAAGAAAAAGAAAGAAAGAGAGAAGGAGAGAAAAAGAGAAGCTGCTCTGTCGACGATACCGCACGCCCGGCCGTGTGGCGTTAACCAAATTGATTAATCTCCGCTTCTCAGCGTCGATTAATTATTGACACGCTTTTGTTATCCAGACATCGGCAATTATCCGGTCGGCGGCGACGCCGGCGATCCAGGGAAACACGCGGCCGCGAGAATTCGATTCGATGGCTTTCTTGCGTTTACGTTTCTTCAATCGCTCGTTAAAATCGTAAATTGGGAAACTAAAGTCAGTTGTATCTGGATATCGAAATCAAACGTACCGATTTTATTATATGGATACGTGTATGCTTGTGGAAAAACGATGGAACAGCTTGGATTGGAAAGTTTGTCCGTGTTTGATCGGTACAAAAGTTTGAAGATTTCTTTCAAAGAAAATCTGCGAATAACTCGCGATCAAATTCTCGAATCGCAAGAAGCTTTGTTTGATAGAAAGTGTGTAGTCTTTGCAGGAACTCGTAAATCTTTCCAGCAATTACTGAAATACCTAAACCGCTCTATCCTTGAAGTACTCGAGAAATATCGCAGTTGTGGTATCGCTATCTTACCTTATATCGTTTCAAGCGCAATATCGGCGCGAAATCGTGGTCGTGAAATCTGTTTGATCGAGTGACGCGTGTAAGCTCGTGTATTGAAGAGTCAAGAGGAGGGATCGCCGACCAATAAGACAGTAGCGACTTCCTTGTTTGGCGACCGAGAGATCGAGAGATCGCAATTAGGCTCGCCGCGTCAAACGTTCTGGTCGGTGGCCCCTTATCTCTTCTCGGCCGCCTTGTTCACTTTCTCCACTTGATCGGACCTTACCGATTTCGGGGCAAGGCGAGATCGTTAAACTGCTCGTCACGAGAGATCTTTTTTTCCTGGAACTGCGAGTCAGCGCTCGAAATCGTTCCTCCTTTCGTGAGATCGGTCTGCTATAAAAAACTTGGGAATGTAAATCGTGGATCGATGTGGCACGAAATGGCTCCCTTTTTCCACTTTGTATGATCGATCCCGTGTAAAAATAACACTGGCTTTCAATTTTTATTTCACGCCACTTTTTTTTTCTCGTTTCTTCCTATGGAATTACGTAAAAGCAAAAATAAGTTTGTCGCCACTCGACGGAAACGAACGTCCAACGAATCTTTTCTCCAAGCGCCGACTACAACGCACTCGTAGTTTTTCGTGCAACAGCTTCAATTACGCTGTACACACTTAATTTCTACTTACAGCGAAACAATTTTTCACGGTGTTTAAATGTCACAATATTTCCGTGACGCAACGCCAACTCGCGTCCGGATTAATTTACTCCAGCGCGTGCACGCGCTTTAAGCGGTCCACATTACTGTCAATTACTATGCATTGAGTATACAAGCACACCTTGCGCAGATAATTGAAAGGCACTGCTGCGTGGACTACAGCTTTCCACGAACAGGATATCTATGGCAAGAACGATTTCCTGTTTCCTCGAAGTTTTATTTTTTCTTTTTTTTTTTTCGCTATTCCAAATCGTTTTGCCTCTTCTAATTATTATTACCAACTACAAGAGTTTTTTTTTTTTTAACGATTGGATATCGATGTCGTAGAGCTCATTGATAAAGAACGGTACATGCTTCTGTTCAGCGAAAATTGTAATTTCCACGAGCAATTTTAGTACAGCTACGTTGGCTATTAAGTTTCTTCTGGACGTAGCGAGCCTACGAGAAATGGATACACTGGCACTTGTGCGCGTCACATGCTGCCAACAAGTTTTTGTCTCGCGTTCTGTTAAAAGTTGTTCCATCATGTCGAGGAAACTCGCGGCTAATGGAAAGCTTGGTTTAAAAAAAATTATCGTGAATTTTGCCGATGTCCTGCTTCGAAGAAATGATCGTATCGAAGGAATACGTATTGGCATGGCCATTTTTACACAGAAAATAATTGAATGAAATTGCAAAAAGTATAAAAATCGCTTCCGAAGAAAGAAACCCTACAAAGCGAGTTCTTTCTTTGAAAAGTAAAATACCACCCCTCCTTGAAAGGGTGAAAGATTCCGTGTACCTAAGATTCTCGACGCAAGGATTCGACGTGCGTGCCACACAAAACGGTACACGGCCCCCTCCGCTTTCGCATAATCGTCGGTCGGTAGCTTCCGGTATAATAGCTTCTGAGAGAGGCTCATCGTCGGCTGCAACGACAACTTTTTGCTGTTCTTTTTCTCCCTGTTACCCCGCGACTGGTGTGCCGCGGTAGTTAACTTCTTGCCATGTGATCGAGCGACACGGTCCACGTGCCACGTGTTCGGGCTAATACCTGAAATGCTTTCCGTTGATTGTGAGCCGCCTGTTGTGCGTTCCTCTCCTCTCTGCCGTCTAAGAAAACCTGGATCGTTACTGAATCTCGCTGCTTCATGATAACGGTCTTCACGGTCGGAGACGCGCGCATTCCCGCTGGAAAATTTGCTTGCAACACGTAGACAGGTGTGTAGCATGTACAGTTGAATGCGGGTTAACTAAGGATCACTGGCGCCAAAGTGATAAAAAAATTTGTAACAAGCGTGAATCGCCCGAAGCTTAATCCCTTTCGTCACTGACGGCACTTGTATGTTCCGCGCAGGTTTCAAATGTTGCTGGTGGACAAATATCTATGGTCAGTACAGTGTATCGGTGGAATATGTGTGTGCGTGTGTTCTATGCGTAGAATTTGAGGTTTAAAAGTAGGAAAATATTTTCCTGAGACGCGAATCGCTTGAGTAGCTCCGAGGGATGAAGCGATATTATTAGTTGTATGCAAAAGTCTTAGCCTTTTCCTTGCGATTTTCTTCTATTTATACACAATACAAATCAACGTTCGCAATGTTCTGCCCCATTTTTTACGACTTTCCGTCGAGCTTCGGATTCCGTCGCGAAAGAATGACACGTCGAAAGTATTTCATTTCCAAAGTACTGTCCGAACAAGTGAAAATCTATCAATGTCGAATCTGGAGAGTACGACGCTTGCGGAAGAACTTCTCCAGCGTTATAGTCGTCTCTCGTCGTCCTCACCGTTGCTTCCCGTGAGAATGTTGTCACCGATCGATCACGAAGATGGCGTTTCGGATAGATCGACAGCGACCAAACAATTGCACAAAAAGGCAGAAAATTACACGTATCGATTAAAAATAACCATACACGAACGCTTGAACGAAAAGGCCAACGCTTGCGCATATATCTGATAAACAATATCAGAAAGAAAGCTGAAATTCATCTCGGGAAATTACATCTCGTGGTCGATAGTGATCCAACTTATAAACTGGAGGAATCAGGCCTGTCCTCGTCGTCGCCTCGATGATCGATCAGCCTCGATAAACTGGAGTCTGCCTCTTAACAACCCTAATCTCTTCCTACGAGGAACGACGAAGAGGATGGATTAAAGTGGGGGAGCTGGAGCATGTGCCCACCTCTCTTGGTTGGCCGCGTCTCGAGTAGTCATAAGTAATCACGTCGACCCGCGGTAGTCGCCAGGAAATCGACGAAGAAGTGGCTGACGAGGCGTGAGAGGAGGATCGTGGCAAAAAGAGGAAGCTGGAAGAAACGCGGCCGAGAGTATGTAGCGGGAGAAAAAAGAGGATCGGAGTTGAAAGAACGAGCACAGCTGTCCGGGGCGCGGCCCTTCACCAAAACGAACAACCAGACAAATAGAGAAGCGCATAGAAACCGAGCAAACTGCCTTCTGGTTAGACGCATCGTCTCTGTGTCGTGGAACGATTATTCTGGTTTGTCTGTCACGGTTGAGCGCAACCACGTTGGTTGCAGAGATGGCTCGGAGAGATTTTTATTCGAATGTCACGGACGACGGTCGATAATTTTACGAAATGTACTCGAGTAGCTTGTAGGAATGTGGAATGATCGAATTTGTGGAGAAGCGCTTCGAATATTTTGGCCTCGTAGTTTATTTTGTAATAAACTTCAGGATTTACTTAAACAGAGGTAGCACAGGAATTCTGGTTACTTTTCGTTTTACGGGTATAGTTCTCCTCTGCTTCTAGAAGAAACATTCCGAACCCTCGTCATTGCGCCATCGCTTTTATCAAAAATCGATCGTTCTTTCTCCACCTCTGCCCGACAGTCGAACCACTTCTCTTAATCTCCACTTTTATCGAAACGATAGACCCCTTTCATTCATCAACTTCCAACTGGTTCTCGAGTACGATATAAATACTTTCTTCTCGACTGCTGACCCCGTAGCCACTTAATTTCATCGAGCTCGGTAATCTCCCCCCGTGCGGGATGATCGATAATTGCGATCAGCAATCGTACCAATAAAATCCACTTATTGAATACCATTGAAAATTTATTTCCTTCTGGTTGATCAACCGCTCGGCGTATCGGTTAGGGCGGTACTATGGTTTCGTTTGACAAGTTCGATGCAGGCCGAAATGGAAACTGGACCGAACTATCGAAACTCTTGTTCGAACGACGTTGGTCGAGATAACGGAGCGTCCAGTCGTTAATCAGCAATAATTACCGATGGTAGATACGTCATAGCGCTTGTGCTCCATTCAGGATGAAGCATCCTTCCATGGTGAGAAAGAAAAATCGAACAGCGGGCCCTTCTTGCTGCAGGCCTCGACTTCGGCCAAGATCGAAAATGAGATGATCCCTTGTCTCGATATTTTTCATCCTTGGGCCGCTTCGACGGAATCGTGATTGCTTCCGCTCGAACGCTCGGTGCAATGGATTCAGTCGATAATTAAACGCGACTGATGCGGTATTCTTCTGCATCGATCTTGTTCCGAGTGAGATACCGGTGAATATCGGTGCTCGTCGAATTTGTTTTGTGCTGTTCGTAGGGTGTAGGGTTGAGCAATGGAACCGTCAGGGTGGCGAGTTTGAGATTAACCGACTTAACGCCGAGCTGTCGTAACACGTAAAAGACTAAACGGAGAACGACCATCGTTGTCAGACAGGAGAAATTTCATAGGTATAACGCAACACGTAAAACGTTAAGCGAAGAAAGGTAATTATCGTCGGACATAGTTTGCAGCCCATAAACGACACTCGTAACCTTTGACAGTAAGTAGCTCTGGTCAAAAATTGTTTCAGTCTTGCTTTAAACCGTGAATTATCCAGCAATAAACGTTGGTGGAATATATCTTTTGGAAAATAAGGATAACGAGGAAATTGTATTAGCGTTTCCACAGCGTGAATCGATTCAATCTGGCGGTCAGAAATTCGTGTATACAATTTGAAATCAGCCACTGAGAATATCGTTGATAGATCCATTTTTTACAATTAATCGATCTCATACGTCCGTGACGCCTTTTGCAAAGTTCAGACCGGTGAGTTTACGTAAGGCAAACCGACTCGGTAAGCTAATTGGAAAAAATAGTCGCCGTGAAAGATTATTTAAACGGTAGGGATTACAATTCCACTGATGGCTTACGCAATAATAAATATCGGTCGTTAAATCATCGCGGGCAAAGCGTAATGCGCAGTGGGCTGCACGCGTGCGCGCGAGCATTATTAATCATTACGAAAAAGCGTTAAGTAGATAATAAATTACGCTGCCGAGCCTCTTGGAAACCCAAGTTACGTGAAAACTTCCTTGGTATTCAATTAGCCGTATCTAATATCGCAATCCGACTCGATATTTCAAACTTTCGTGGTATCCGGTAATGCACACAGTTTTCAACTAAAAGTCGAGACCGAGATGCCGACGAAAGTATCGAACGTCGTTGCTGGAACAGTCGTTGCGAAATGCCACGCGAATTTCTAATATCCGTTCGATCGCCGCTAATCATACGTGTCCGTGTTAGCGGACACAGTAATTCAGTCATTGGGTCAGCATTTTCCTTTTGGTCGCGGTCAGTTAGCGACTACTCGCTTTTTTCCTCCTCTTTTAAATCTTTTTTAAACGTACGCGTATTTTTATTTATTCGCAAAGTCGGGCAGCGCTTTACGATAATCGACATGTCGTGTATCGATCGTGCATTTAGCGAGATTGGAAGAGAATTTATCGTAAGCTTGCGGTCGAGTAACGAAGCGATAATTTGAGATAAATGGCGCTTCATTAAGTCATCGAGGACCGATCAACGAAATAACGAAAGTTTATTCTCCGTAGACAAATATATATTATTCTACCTTGGATTTCTTTATAATATATTCATACAAATCGTTCAGTCTACTTTCATTTATTACAATCATTTCGTTAAGTGCTCGATCTTGTGCATAATTAAGACACACTTAAGCAAGTATTATCAGACAGATGAAGTCTTCCAAGTTAATTATCTCTATTTATTTATGATCACTGAATAACCAATACTTTGTATATGTAACCAATTAAAGAGATCTTGATAAAATAGATTGACCTAATTAAAGCTCCGACGTTGCGTGACTAACAATGACACGACCCTAATACTTTTTACTAGAAATGTATATTAGCATGTCGATATGAGAACGGTAGGAAAGTTCATGCTAACAGAATTAGCAAGTTTTAATATTTTATGAGCTATTAGTAGTTTAATAGCCATCTATCTTTATATTTATTTACTGGTACTTTATTCCCTTTCTTGCTTGTTATCACAGAAATCCCATTCGCAAAAGTAATTTAGCTTCCATAAGAAACATTGGAAAGCAAGTGTCTGTGAAAACAGAAATACCAATTAAGTAGAGTATCAACTTTTAAATACGCGTTCTTTCCAATTTCGAACGAAATTCTTTTCAATATTCGTTTATTTAGAAACCAAAAATTGGTTACGAAACGGTTAATTCTGATCCTTTTCTGGATTACACTATATGTTTCCGTTTCCCTTCAAATTTATTCATCTTTCCTCCATCTTCCACTTGTTTTTATTCAGTTACACTAGTTTCACGGCAGGTTGATTATAAACAATCGCGATGTAGAAACAGTATCACTTTCCGATTCGTGTTTGTACGATTATGATGTCTCGATAATAACGCGTCTCTCTTTCATGCGCTCACGATCATTTTATAATTACGAGAGGAAGGATTCGTTATCTGGATTTGTTATCTGAATTTGTCCAGTCGTTTCATGCTATTTTGCTTCTGGACAATTGTACAGATAACATTGTAATTTTTCTAGTTTTGAATATTACAAGACTGCCATTGTTAAGGATATTATAATATTGTGAATTCTTCGACTAGAAAATTACCTTCTTTGAATATAATAGCCGAGTAAAAGTCGTCGAATTTCACTTTTAATTTTCTTTTTTTCTTTTTCCTTCTTTCTTTTTACATCGTTTCGCTTGCCGTAGATTTTGAAGAATCTTTCACATGTTTCATTCTGTCGTGTCGCACGATTTATCTAACTCGACGACGTTTCGACTCCGCTTCTCAAACGTCGACCGAAATATCCTATCGAACTTCGCCATCCAAAACCGCCTCGTCTTGCGCGACACGGACCACCGAATCGACTTGATCGTACCTCCGTTACTTTTTCACTTTGCATCAGGCCGTGAGACAATGCATCATACCAGGGACGATTTATAATAATTCACGTGGCCATAACTCATTATTACCAACACCGTGGCAACATCGATTCCCGAGGCCCAGCTGGGCTCATAAATATCGGCGGCTATCGTGGACAAAATCGCGACCAATTGCAACCGTGCTTTCGGGGCCGCCGACCCCCTTTTATTTTTCCCACTGTACCCTGTGTAATCGCTGTGCGTGCACTCTGCATACGAATGCGAGCACGCTAGAAGCTCACGAAAGGGACACTCGTATTTTTGCTCGTATCTGTGGATTGCCGGGCTGTGTGCGAGCCGCCACGAGGCACTCCAAGTGGTATGGTATGGCGTGGCGTGCGAATAGCAGCCCTTCTATAAATCTTCATTTAGTGGCCACAGTTCGGGGCCAGTTGTTGAATCTTGGCCGAGTCAGAATTTCGAGCTCCGTGCGCTCATTTGCGCGAACTTTGCTCGTTTGCGTCTTATTGTACATTTGCAAACACTCGAAGGGCTGATTTTGGGTGTGGTTGTTCGCTTGGAATTGCAACGGTGAATGATGCTCAGCCGAGTATCCTGTGGTTTCTGATCTGCGAGATACCGTAGGATTTCGTCACGAAAAAGATGGATTGCGATTCAACCGAGCATTCTATGCTTTCTGATTTCTACAATTTCGCAAGATTTAATAAGATTTTCAAGCAACCTTGGTAACCAAAATTACGCAAAGTAGCAGATTGATCGATTGGAAGAAAAATGTCAAAGCAACCAGTTTCCCTCGTTTCCTTTAAAAAGGCAGCGGTTGTGTGTCGGATCGGCGATCACGATCGTCGAGGCTTGTCTGGAAGCGACGATTTACCATACACGTTTCTTCCAAATCGAAGAGTATCTCCTCGAGGCGAAACTGGACCAAACGCAACACGCGATTACCGATCTTTTTTCATCTTTCACCTCTATTTTCTCGTTACACGTTGGACTTTTCGCCGAGTTTCAGTCACCGTGCACATCGCGTGTCGTCTCAGCTTTCGCAGAAAGGGCAACGAAATCGCGAAATCGGTCGATTCCTGGCGGCTCGGATCATTAGGCGGTTTCTAATGGCAAGAACGGGAGAAACAATTCTCGTAATAGCAAGCGTCGTGTTCGAAGATTTATACAGTCATCGAGCCAGCTAATGGCTTCCGTTTTTGCCGGTGAAATTGTAGAAACGTGTCAGCAACGCATTATGCCAGGCTCTTCCTCGTAAAAAGTTGAGTTGCCAGGCCTTAACTCTGTTATTAAAATTAGTTCCGTTATTTAGAGGTTCATTTGCGTGTGGATATTGTTTATCGTTCGTTAAATTTGCGTCGCAACACGTACGATTCGAGGAAAACCCGAATTCCCATCGAAACGCAATGAGATCGGACCAAATCCCAAAAGCCCATCCCATCCCAGAGACAAATAATCCACGTCGTGCGAAACTCCATCCGAACGTTCATTTTCAGACAATTTCGGATAATGCCAGCAAGCAATCAGCCATCGGCATTCTCGAGATCTCAAATTACTCGAACCCCTTTGCTCTCAATACCTGCATCATGCTATCCGACAGTCGAACCAACACAAAGAATCCCATCAGTCGAAGATCCCCTCTAAACCGAACTCGCCCCGAGACACAGCTAGAGCACAGCTGAACCTTTGCAGGCTGCAAGAGAACGAATAGTCCCGTGGTGCTCTCGTGGTAACACCGATTCCCAGAAATTTCGTGCCTCGATAAGTTTTCGTCAACCGCAAACAGGATGCGTGTAAGAATGTTTCGCCATTGGCTCTCCTCTCTGCATCGCCTCGATTTCTTTCTATCTCTCTTCTTCGTCGTCCCTTTTCAGGGGTTTCGCGGTCGAGACCCGGTCGGGTTACCGGTGCACCGATAGCTAACCTTTTGTCAAATTAATTCGAGATGCAACCACGCCCGGAGCATTCGCCATTTTACGCGCGTACGTAGTACACTTTGCTAATTGTGTTATTCGTTTGTTCATTTATTCGCAAGATCAATCGATAAAAATTTCTTCAGCATACAGAAAAGAAGATATAAGGATAGTCGTAGGATAATAAAAATTGAGATACGTTGGAAATTAGCATGTGAACAAAAAGAGTTAGATTCCTGCGCCTCGACGCTGGCCAAAACGTGATTCGTCCAAAGAAAGTTACAATTTCGGGACAAGCAACAGCTGCATCCAACACAAGCTGAAGACGAGACAGCAGCGTTGTATAGTCGCGATGGTAGATCGACGTAGAACGGCGTGTTTTACGAGCGGATAAGCGTAGGAATTTCTGGATCGTCGAACGCTCTCTACTTCACTGCATAGGAATCGGTGATAAGATGACCGAACAATCGAACAATACTTCAGACGTGGGCGAACTAAATTCAAGATCAAAGAAACAGCACACGTGCGAAGTCGCCTTAAGGTCTCGCAGCAACTCGCGTCGCTCGTTTTCCTTTCACGTTCGTCTCTCGACGAAACGGTAAAATCTCGTAGATGAATCTTATCAGAGAGGAGCGTATCAGCTCTGTTTGATCTACGATGCCGGGGAAGGCTGGTAGGCCGAGCGAAGCGAATAAAGAGGCCGGTTCGGATCGCCTTCTACTCAAGGTCGAATCCGGAAAGGAAACTTAGAGCAGAGCAGGTGCTGGCACTGTCTCATAGTGACACCACGATCTCCAACCTCTTCGTGGTCTCTTCGTGTCAAAATGCTGAACGTGAAACGCGACCGTTCGCTTTCGATTAAACTGTCTGCTCGGCTGACACGCTTCCAGCGATCGCTCGACCGTTTAATCCTCTTACGGTATTGCAGCTGCTTAATCGATACCGCTTCGTATCTTTATCCAAATTTATTCAATTTGTACGAAACACATACCGGGTGATTCGTTGCTCCCGCACAAAGGTTTTATTTCTAACAAGAATTACGTTCAGCGATGCTGTTGAACGAGTTCACCATCGTTCTGTGTCTCTTACGTATCTCGATATCGAGAGATATCAAAGGTTAGACCAAAGAAAACGACCTTGTCATCGTGTCATTGTTCACCACGGTTCCGATTCTTTCTCATCCGCGTAATTATGAAAAAACTGCGCCGTTCACGAGCGTGATCGGAATCACCATCGACGTACCGAATGTACCAAATCGTGCAGGCAACATATGTATATGCAGGTGTCCCGGGTGTACCAACCGGATGTAATAAATCGAACACGGTGAAAACGTTGAGCGAGCGCCTGCCGTGACTCGATGACAGCTTGGAATATGCTCGGTGATCGTGACTTCGCTGATCCAGAAGTAAATACAGCATAATAGAGTTCATTTCGCTAGGAGTGCACGTCGCCTTTGCCAGCTGGCCTCGGGCAATATAATCCTAACTGTATTTCGTAATTAAAGGCGAAGTCGTGCGCCGATTTTCCTTGCTCTCCTTTGTCTCAACTTGGATTAATTGTTCGGGGCAGGATGGATTAAGTGGACGAGGGAGAAATCAGACAGCCAAGTCACGAGACGTGAAATTATCGAAAGTCTGAGATAACGATCGTGGCGAATACGACTGAAAATTGAGCTAAGCATCAGAATCGATGCTTCTCCGTTCCTACAATTTTAATTTCGTTATGATCTTCGAATTTTATGCCTCCGATCTTGCTCGTGTTTTGGCAAATAAAAAGATATTTAACGTTTCTCTTGGAACATCGTCAGAGTTAATAATTCGTAGCGAAGGAAAAACACGATCGGTTCGAAGATGACTTCCGATATCTTAATTCCATTATTTTATCACTGCAAATGTCTTAACCGGTGTTTAAAGTAAAGTACGAGCGGAATAGAACACTTAATAATGGGGCGATTAATTACCGACAAATATCAAGAGAATGATATAAACAATACGATTAAGATTGTTGCCCAATATACGGAGCACGAAGATAATTAAGATCTACCGACTCGCAAAAATAATCGGGATCGTTCATAATGTCTTACTTAATCGCACTGCGATCAGCCTCCACGTGGTTAAATTGTTGTAATTCGACGAACCGTGTCGTCAATAGGCGACTGTCGAACAAACGCTACTTCGTTTCCAGCGAATCGAGGGTGCACAGGGGCCAAGGGAGCACGTCGTGCAACGGATAATCACGATATATTGTCCGCAGTTATAGGTGAAACGGCGCGTGATCGTGAACAATTCAAATCCCTATCTCGTGTATGAACACGCGGAACCGTGTTCGGTGCATATTGCTACACGGATTTAATTAATTCGTGATCGGTAGCCCGTGCACTCCGTGAATTCTTTATCTTTGTCTAACTGGGCGCAACCACCCTGCAACTGTTTCCTTTGAGATTCTTACGGAGTATATCAAGCGTGTACGACTTACGAGTCTTCCTCGTGGAACGCGCATTCGTCGATCGCTGTTGTCGTTACGAAACTTGTATTCTCACCCGAGTTTAGTAGAGGTGGCTCGCGCACACTGTTATTTGCGAAGATTTGGAAAGAAAGAGAAACGAAAATATGGTAGAACCGAGATTTTCAAGATACATCGAATATTAAGAAACATATTCAATCGTGACACGCGTTGTATTTTAATTCCGAGCACAGTACCGAACATGTTAACATTTAGTACTCTTCAGCTCCTACGTGATCCGCAGACGAAATTCGACAATTTCAGCGTGATCTCGACTGTATCCTAAAGGCTATAAAGTCAGAAAGAACGCAAAAGGGTAAGTTTCCAGTGATAAATTCAAATATGCGTTAAATATACGCCCGAATAACAAGGAGTTACGAGAATTACCTGCTGGCTTCACAAAAGAACTTTGCGAACCAAAGGTCCACTAAATATCGCAACGAATACCATACTTTGAATATTTTACGTGTTTTCATGTATTACGCGCATTCTGTGTATTTTTTCCCTCGTAAATGCACAAGTATTCGTAGCCTACTAATAATGTATTCAGTAATTCCCATCCAAATTCACTGCGCTTCAATCTCTTGGCCTGCGCGTCTTCTCGTTAGACAGTCACACATTCCAGCTCGCAAGAAAAGCAGCTCTACCGCGCCGAACATTCCGACTAGCAGGAGGTTGAACCGCTAACGCGATCAGGTCGGCCGGAGGAGGTTGGAAAAGGCGGCAGCGCGTGCTGGAAATTACGGCGGCCACCGTCGATGACTAATGAGAAATTCACGCAGCCGCTAATGTACCGTATCGTTATCACCTTCCACGAAGCAGCCGACTATCCGGCTGCGATTTACCTTACGGTCGTGCCAGGAAGCGCGATCGGGTCCCGGTCGAATCGCGCCGACTGAAAAACGCTCGCGAGGTATCGTTTTGCAGCAAGAAGCGAGAATCGAGCGACGTCCACGCCATCCACCAGCTCCCGACCATAGGCAAACGCTACGAGCCGAAGCTCGATTACTCGCGATAGCGTCCCCAGGAATTTAACACGGTCGCAGGGGATATTTGCACACGAGTATTACTCGACCAGGATTTAGATTAGCTTTGAAAATTGAGCGGAGCTGGTTAACCGGTGTAACGCGAAAGAAACAACGATGTAACTTCCGAGGGAATGATAACTACGGTGTATAGTGAATATTACGCGAATATCCCAATGTTGGAACGTTCTAGTTAAAGTGGAACTTGGGTGACTCGAGCTTCAAGGGAAGAGTTAAAATCTTCCAGTTACAGAGACTTTGACTTATCACAATTTCCAAATAAAAAATGGTTCTTAATCCGTATTTCAATAGACGAAATTTCGTATGGGAAAAACGAAACCAAACAGTTTCTCGTCCCTCTATTAGCTTCGATAAGGCAGACTCTGTTGCATTTTAAAGACTCGCTACGATCTATCGATGCTCCTGCGATAATAAAATTGCGCGCGTTAAACATTATATCACCCAATACGTACTTCCACTATCGCCTAAGCAGAGCAAGTGTAGTTTCAAAACATCCATTATAGCATCCCACGTCGGCTAAAAATTTCTCCGAAAAAAGTTTCACTTTACCCGATCGATACACGAACCATCTAAATCATTCTCCGCTACCGTGAGCTTGTCCTATTAATATCATGTCGAGCAGCGTGCACCTATACGTTCTCGAGAACGGGTTAATGCACGCTTTTAATGTCCGCCGCCACGCTAAAGTACGAAGACAAGCATCGATACGCGCTTTCACGAGTTCGCAGCCGAGCCAGCCAGCCGTCTATAATAATTGTTCCGGCTTTTTCGACGATCGATCGCGAAATCGAGACTACCTCTGTCGTTGTTATTAATGCTCGGCACTGTCGTCGATTATGTTGTAGCTCGGTACGGTGAATACGAAGCGGCTGAGAAATGAACGCGATCCGTCAGCGAGACAATGGTTACCCGGCTGCCATGGGGAATTGATGAGTAAAGGCATGCCATGACGATGATGGGATTACGCGGACGAAATTGTGATTACATGGTCATTTTTAGGGAGCTACCTAATGACGATACGGGGAAACGATGTTCCTGGGGTGGTCGATAGCTTCTGGGATGGATTTTTCTTTTTTCCTTTTTTTCTTTTTTCTTTTTTTAACTCTTAAAACTCGAAAGGCCCCATTGCGAGAAGATGGCATTTACGCTACCGTTCGAAAGTATACGGACACATGTTCGTCATCCACGAGATTGAATTTACCGAATTACGGATAAATTTAAAGAAGGATTTTATTCTTCACACAGAGAATAATAGAGTAATTTAGAAACCGAAGATCAACGTCCTTGTCGCGATTAATCAAAGTTCGTTGTTGGCGTAATTTCGGTAAATGGAATATTCTATAGAACGTTCGGTAGATTCGGTTGGTTGGAGAAGAGATATTCGCGTATAAGAAATTATAACGTCCAAAAAAGAAAAGAAGAGGAAAGTTGCATAGGATTTTACGATGACAACTTTCGATGACTAAATCGCTAGAGAGTTATACCTATCATTATTTAACATGGCAAATTCGAATGCGCTCTCTAATTAATTTAACCGATCGTACGCACACCGTCCGGTATAATAATTCAATAATAATCAGTGAGAAAGAAGAGCAAGGGTTTTTAATTACGTTAACTGAATTAACGAATGTAATTGATAGTTTTACGGTTATTAAGGTTTAATCTTGATCAGGAAATTTATTAAGTAGCTCGATGTGAAGAATTACGTGTTCGTAATTGGATTGAATCGAGCACGAGAATGTAGCGGCGCGGTAATAAATGGGATTCATTGAAAACTGGCACTTTCACTGTATTCACAGATCACTGGATTATCGCTCGAACGATGATGATCGTCGGAATTAAGTTTCCTAGCGATACAAACGAACGTTTTCTACGAATATTTTGTACAAATTGTGATTAGCCTAAGGTAGGGTATACTCTTTTCAACGAGAAACACTTGTCCAATAATTTTTCACTTCACGATACAAAATTCAAAATCGAATATGATATTCAATAATAAATCTGTTCGATCTATTCGATCAAAAATGGAATTTTCTCCAATTTTCATCGCGAATGTTAGAAATTTAACGCGATAAATGTAAGATCGAAGTTTAACACCCTCGTCGTTGGCAGAATTCGAACCATACGCCTGGATCCTGCGCGCAGAAACAATTTCCCATCGTTCAATCGACCGAAGTCGATGTTGAAGGCAAGATTCATTGAACAAAGAATCGGTGACCGCAAAAAAATTCTCGCCAGCTTCACCAGATTCCCTTGGCGGTGCTGTTTCCTCGAGGGGAGGATCGAGAATCGTCGAGTACGCGTTAGGTATATAACCCTTTCTGCAGTCATCGTGAACCGCATCGTATCGCGTGTTCCCTATATGGAAATTCAACGTAAAAAGTAGCTAGCAGAATTTACCCGGCTGTGGTCAGCGACTGTGACGAACGAAGGTGACACCATGGTCGTCCGACGATGATTTCGTCGAGAAACAGAGTGAAGAGAGCGTAAACTGAATCCTTCTTGCTATTAAATTACTACTAAATTACGTGAAAATCTCTTATCCTACGCTCTTAAACAGTCTGCCACGGAGCACAACGAAGCGTCGAATTTTCCAACACGCTTCCCAAATTCCTCTCTCGGTTCTTCGAAGAACCAACGATTTCCAATCCACTGTTAGCGAACAGCGCGGCAATTAAAGGAGCCGAGCGCATCGTGGCGAGCATAATCTGCCATAATTCTCGTTGACAGCGTTTCGACACTTCCTAATCCCACCAACTCGGATCGTGTCTTCGATTAACGCGACGTATCCTACCTTGGCTGTGTTCTCTCGCGGTATGGCGCGGAATTACGAAGCGGGAGACTCGTTGAAAGTGCGACTAAAGGCAGATACCCGCGGATAGGAGTCGCGATCGTTGTAGAACATTATCTACGATGATCTGCGATTATAGAAACCGTTCTTATCGAGAGAGCGCCGACTGTGTCTCGAATATTCGCGAAGATTCAGAGAATTCCAGGATTCCGTAAGAATTCCCCGTAATCGTGGAGGCACCCAGTCGCGTCCTTGAGGGAGTCTCGGTGCTGCCGAGGTACTCGCGAGGTAGAGGTCGAGAAGTTCGAACAAGACCGAGGGAATTCGAGTTGCTCGAAGCGTTTCGACGACTCATCATCATAGAGGATTGCCGATGTTCGCCGTAGGTCAGATAAAAGGGAATCCATGTGCGATCGGTGGGAAATGGCATGTGTACCTACCGTGCTGCCCAATGATCGGAATCCCCGCAGTACTTGCGTTATTTATGAACATACCGACAGTCTCTCCAGCTTGCAGCGAATTTCTAATAATTTTGATTTGCGAAGTGTTAACTCGGCTGTTGGTAGAGACCATCGGATTGCTTGGGTGGTGTTGTGTTTCAGTTTGCCAAAGTTGGCGAGACGAATAGTGGAATATTTGAAATCCTCGATGAGGCGTTGGAGTAATTTTTTATACCTGCGATTTATATCGCGAAAAAATTAAAATGTACCTCCTTTCGTGCAAAGTTTCTGATAATTTCTAGTCGTTGTAAAAATTTATGAAAGATTCGACGGTGGATTAAAAGGCATGCCAGATTTTTGTGGGCAACGATCCCAAGTGTTAAATTTCGACGTCTCCCGGGGGATGACTTTATGATGGAGTCGCGAAAGCTGATCAACACCGCAGATAACCGCCTGTATTTCCCGCGCGTACCTTTTTTACGCCTTTACAATCTGACGTTATAAAAGTACCTGACGACACACGCAATGCTCGTTTATTAGCCCTCCGTAATTCGGCTCTCGGAGTGTAAAACCTTGGTGAAATTTCACGAGACCCCTGCCGCTGCAGAAGAATTGCTTTTACGAGTGCAAAGACCCGAAGCTCGCGTATCCCCATGTATAATCGACAGATGCTTGAGAAACGTTGCGTCGAAGAGGCTAAAAAAATTCAGCAAAAAATTACATAACGATCAATTAAAGCGTTGAACGAAAGGGAACACGTTATGCTCTATAGAAATGAAAAATGATGCAAAGGAATTTCTTAATTAAAAATTCTGTTCCTTTATACCACTTCCATAAGTTTTGCGCCGCGATGCTTCCCATTTTTAGTCGAAGCCTCGTACTTTAGATTTATAGGCATCCAAGTACAGCGATACTTTTGCCAAGTCAACGAAACTAACTTTTACTCGTACGATGTTAACTTTCGAAATCTTCTAAACAGTGGAAGTCGTTGAAAATAGTTATCCACCCACTCGTGTTCCAGCCACGAATAAAAATCGTTTTTTCGTTATACCGTCGTATCATTTCGAGTTTCGACGTCGAATAAAAGAACCGTTAGATCTATCAAGCATGCTAGGTCGTAGACAACGATCGTTTAGAATATTAAATATAATCCGGACAGCTCGATTGATCAGAGACCAGTTATCCAACAGCCAAAGGATTCATGTACAAAACTATGTTCGCTTAATCGATCGATCCCGTTCCTCCCTATGCGAGAACTTTCGCCATAATCTGAACTAGTTTGTACGGAGAGGGCGGAACGAAAGTTTGATCGTTGACTCACGACGAAAACGCTTGATTTCTCGGCGAAGTTTCCGTTTAATCTGGTCGCGGTTGATAGATCAGAGCTCGCGACACGATAAATCACAACGGGCGGAGACTTTTCTGTCGGAACGGGACGTGTTAATTCAAAATATATCGACTAGTCGGGACCATGTAGCTGATAAACGATCGCGACGGCGAGGTAACGTTGCTGCTCGAAAACTTTCCCTCTAGAAAAAAAAGGAAAGAAAAAATTGAGGGGAGATCGCGAATGGTAGGATTTGATGAGAAATGAAACTATCCTTTACGGTATTTATCAATCAAAGTACCTTTCGCGACGTGCATACGTAATTAAGACGATAGCAATCGCATTGAAATCTACTTGTTCCCTTGTACGGACAATGATATCTAAAAAGAGAGGTAGTCAGCGTTGACCCTTGTAGCAGGTCGAAAGAGAAATCACTCTGCGACAAGCGTTGGTAGCGAACAGTTCACGGTACAAACACAAAGGTACGCCATAATCACTGGAACAGTCGTTACAGCAAGGTTTACGTTTCCTAACTCTAAGAGAATTCATCGAAAAATTCTTAAGCCTTCGGTCAACACGTTCATCGCATATACCGCGGTATAGTAACGAAACTCGGATTCGAAGCAGAAGCGTCAACTTTTCGACCTTTTAGAAAAAGTAGACGAAGAATAGGAAGAGGAGCAAAGATAAATAGAAATTCTCGCCATCAGATTCAGAGGCTGATAACTGTCGTCGCGTTCCCAAGACAGAGAGTCAAAGAGAGAGAGAGAAAGAGCGAGGCAGAGAAACGAAAGAGCCCGGTAGGCGTTTCCGTTAGACCGTAACGATATTGTCAGGTTGCATAAGGGGGGCCTCCGGTTATGACAGATTACGAGCGTATAAATAATGGTTGGGCGCGATTTTCATCCCGCGTGCGCCCGTACACACCGTAGCCTGCCACGCCGCTCACGTGCATATATACAACCGTGCGTTAGTGTGCACGCACGCGTGTAAGATCAACACGGAGGCTCGTACGTCCACGGAACGGTTCACGGTGGCCGCAGCCGTATATATCGAGTCGAGTGATCTACGCCAGGATCCGTAGATCAATGACTGACCGCGCCGACCGACACAGCTGCTGCCGGGTCGCGGGATGACCCTGGCTCTGGTGCTTGATCGATGACTTGGACGATGACCTCGGTGGCCAACCAACGATCACCGACGTTCTTCTGCTCTCTTCTGTGATCCTCTCCTCGTGCACTGCGAAGCAGGAACTCGACTGTCCGACCGCCACGGTGACGTTTCATCGTCGACGACTATGCAAAACCGGTATATGGTAGATTGCGCTACGACCTCCGTGATGATGCGTCGTCGATTCGTGAATGTGGTTGGGGTTAGATGGCGAGTCGAAGTTGGTAATGGAGTATTCAGATTGGAAGATTAGCGTGGATGGCTGTGGGTAATGTGTGACGATCGTGGGAGGTGATGGGTGATTTACGTGGCTTAATGTTATTTAGAACGCGTAGAAATGTTACGAGCGTAGTGATGCAATTTTGTTTCAAAGAAATTCCTATAACTCGTAATTCGATGTTGCTTCGAATTTAAAACGTCCGCTCGAGATGACTCCACTCCGTACGACGGTTGCATCTCTCTAGGGCTCCTCTCTCTAGGGCTGCCCTGGGTCTCGCCTATATCGTCGTGCTCGGACCCGTAGTTTATACAGAGCTGTCCAATAATGCAAACATTTATCTACCGAAGCGTAACGTGATCCGTCCGACGAATTAACGACAGCCGCGATCGTCACGGGACGAAGACGCGAACTGCGTTTGTAGTAAATAGCCGCTCACAGGCGTGTTAGCTGTAGTATGGTTGACCGATCCACGAATCGTCGACAAATGCTAAGTGTTTGATGGATCGAAGAAAGGTTTCCATACCTTTTACAATGTAAAATTAGGGCTAGAGTTTCTTGCACAAAAATTCTCACAGTGGGGCAAAAGTAACGTTAAACGCTGTCCAAATATTCACTTTTCTTTCACTCGGTGCCCTCTTCGTATACCAGGACCTCTCAAACTTTGTCTTAAAACCGTGCAATATCCGAGAGGGGCCCGTTAAATAGGAGCACGTCCGCGGTCGAAAATACACGGCGGCGTTGCGCAAGGTTCGCTGGTAACCTATCATCTCGTACCTTCGTTCTATTAAATCACGCTGACGTTTAAAGGGCCTGGTGAAATAACGAAGCGGAGGCGAACGGTTCGAGATACGTCGGAGGTTGCCGAAATTAAGTCGAGGGAACAGTAACGTTAACGGTTAATGTCGAAGGTTGGCGCGTACTTTTACACGCGTGCCAGTTGGCGTAAAACCGCGTGTGCACGCCTCCTCGATACGGCTCGTCGCCCGGTCGAACACAGCCGATTCTAGCCAGTTTGGAACGAGCTGCGCGGGCCTGATTGTATCGCAATTACCGGTAAACAAATTGCCCCCGTCAATTTCGTAAATTGCAGGTTCAGAGAATGAAATCTCGCAATCTGAACTGCTCGTGTGCGCTACCTCTGTTTCGATCGCACGCACACACCGTTCGACTACTGCTAGCCCTGCGCGATCACGCACGTGCTCGCGAGCATCTGCCACGGCGAAGCGTGCGCGCGTTTGTTTAAGGCACGCGTGAATTAGCGAGAGCGTATAGCTGCTTTGAGCAAAATTAAACGTCGGATAAAATTCGTCTGTGTATTTCCCCTTTCTGCTTCTCCTCTTTTGTAATTATCATATCTCGATTCGTCTCAAAATTCTTGAAAGAATCGCCAGACCCAATCCTGGATAATCTCAGCTTCGTTCGTAGGCACGTTTCCTCTATTTATCTCTGCTACCCGTGAAATCGTGAGTCGGGCAGTGGCGGACAATAAAACTACCCCGTTTTAGTCGCTTCTGTTTACTCTGAAGCATACAGCGTGCAAAAGAACGAAGGATACTTCTGCTTGTGCGAGCGCACACTAGCGGGATGGCTTGCCTTTAAACTGCTGTTTTGCATACAGTAACGTGGCCGCGTTCACAACGGAGCCGCCTCTTTGCCGTCGGCTTACTTTCGATTTTCTTCGCGGACCTGAAACCGCCGTGTGCATACCGATGCACCCGACCACTCTATATTGCCATTGCACCGCCGTCAACTATACCTACACACGTGTAAGCAATTCCTGATGACGTCTGGATAGAAATGGCAATGTACAGGCTGTTCCATGGTGCGTAAAGAGAAATTTATTCGCCAATTTGCGATCCATACCGAGCAGATAATTTCGTACGAATAATGTCTACTAGTTCATCGGGATTTTAGAATCTGTACGTATCATTGAACGAAGATGGTTCTCCTCTCGTTTTCTTCAAAAGGAATTTGATAAACATTTTCGTTCGTTCGTATCGAGTAGTTCAAATCGGATTGATCGATCCAGAGTCGTATTAATTACATACGTCTAATTAGTGGTGAGTTTACGAATGAAGCGTTCATAGGCTCGAGATGATTTAATTGGTCAATGTACAATACGAGTGGAAGAAGGTAATAATTACTTTGATGCGCGAATGATGAAAGGATGAAGATAATTGAGATTGGCTCTATTATAGAATTCAGAATTTATGTGGTTATTAGGATGATTGAACTAAGCGGTAGCGTAGGAGTTGCAGACATAAATGACGTATAAAATTATCGTTGACTGGTTTACTTTAACCCTGATTATATAAACAGCCCTAAGCCAGACATTATCTATCAAAGCTTGTCTGTCAGCCAGGTGTTAAAACAATGAATGTGTATTTAAGTCGATAGTATCAACGTTCTGAAAAGATTAAATCAGCATAACGTGAAAAACGGTATATTAGAAAGTAACTAAAGGAAATGTATCGCCCTGTTACCATCCAATGCTGACGATTACTATAAGAACACGTTACTATAAGATCGTTTGAAAAATGAACTTTCGTTGTTATACAGTCATCGGAAATTGTGTGATTTACCGATAGTACGCCTTTTAGGCAACAAAATTCCCCTAACACCTGCACCATGTTTCTTAGCAATATCTGTTTCCCCTTTTAAATTATGCTGATATAAGCACCAAGTATATCTCTCGACCAAAATCATATTAATTATTAATATCGTCATTTAAAAATCGCTCCCTTTATTTTCTGTTGAATATTTTCCACTTTTTCACTGCATCCTGTAGACTCCTGCTTTTTCGTTTAAGAGCCATTTCCTCGGTAGTAGCTTTATACTCATCGCTTTAACTTCACGGCGCGATGCATTATTAAAATCAACCGTACATCAAATTATTCATGAACCGCTTCAACCCTAATCAACGATTCTTGAATCCATCCCAGCTGGGACCTTAACAAGAACTATAACGTTATCTTGTCGATCGCGGCATTTATAATACGCTTAACTGCGCGATAACGCATCGCATATACGCTAAATTATGTTTATTAAAAACGTGTTCGCGATCTCTCGCCATCGTTCATTATAAATCATACGGCGGAAACCTCGAACTTGATCTTCGTCGGAACGAGTTTAGAACCGAGCCACCCCTCGTTTCTTACAAGTGATCACAAGATAAGGGTGAAAGATATGTCGAACGAATACGAAATTTCTGGTTTGCCCTCCCAAAAAAAAGAAAAAGAAGAAGAAATTCTTGTCATTTACATAAAGAACGTCCAATCTGACGAATATTCTAGATAATCGTTAATTTACCTGACGTAATTACCAATTTCTTCATTTTTTTTTCAAAGTTTAATTTTCTAAGAAACAGATCTTTGATCAAATAAAACTCGTTCGACTTACTTTTATACAAGAAATTATTCTTTTCTTACTTACAGCGAGATCCTATCATCGTATTTTATACACGACTTTTCTCTAACGATAAATTCTTCTAACAATTAAAATTCACCCTACTCATTATGTAAATTATCCTCATACCACACAGGATATTCCGTTACACGATCGCAAATGATCGTAAGAGGGAAAGGGTTAACGTTGGGGGCCAGCTTCTCTTTGAGCACAGAGATGTTGGCAGCGTTCCGTATTCGTGACAACCGTAATATCCAGCGGGATAATTAATTACGAAGGTAGAGCGGCGCTCGACCGAACTCGCTATATCTTCCGACATCTGGGCCCGTTTTACATTGTGACCAGCGGTGCGTGGGCGTATCGCCACTGGCTGCCTACAGGCTGGATCAGGGACTCGTTAATTCGCTTTCTTGCGAGTCCCGCCTGTGTTTTATTAACCGTTCTTAGGAAGTTACTTTTTCCTTGCTTTCCTCGCGTTTCCTCCAGTTAAAAACTTTCGTTCGATCTCGAGTCGCGATATAATTTGGAAAGTTCACCATTGCGAAGCTTTTCTTATCTTTCATACTGTTCTACTGTTGTTATTTTGACGACAGCGTGAAATTCGGAGCAAAAGTAAAACATCTTCTAAATGCACCTCGCGCCAATTCCAAAAGTCACACCGAGTTGGCTGACAACCAACGATCGTCAGCAGCATCGTCCAACTCGTACGAATCTCACACGCTCTCGTTAATCCACACCCATAAAATTCAGCTGACCCGAACTACAGCTCTTCCTCTTAACCAACGCTACAAACTCGCTGCCTTAACATGGCTCGCGTCCTCGCTTTAAAAGCTCTCCCCGGCCGATCGACCTTTTAAGGTTCAACGATCGCGGGTCGATCTCTGGTTCGATCTTCCGGGAGTCCTCTCCCGGAGAGATCTCTCGACATACAGCATCTTCTCGTGGCTGGTATCGAGGGTGTAGCGTAATTTCAGGCCAGGACAGATCAGGTGTTACGACCGCTCGGGAGCGTATTAATCTTTCGGCAGGCAGAAGCAGGAGGAGGAGACGCAACAACGAGGAGGAGGTTCGTACGCGAAACGGGTATCCATAATACGCCTATCTCGTGATCAGCCGCGGCTTCCGCGGCCTTAAGCCGCGTGCATACTGTTTCTCGATCGCAATATTGGCCCGTAATTACCGGGTTGCCGCTATCTTCTGCTTTAGTTGCCCGTTTAGCTCCGTTTAGCTCTGCTTAGAACGTGCCACGCCACCTGCCAAGGATCCTAGGGGTGCAGCCTCTCCAATGGAATGTTTGATCCTCGAGAGGTCGTTTTCAAATTCCACTTTCCGTTCGCGTAGAAATGGAACTGCTTTTATCGGTATTCAGATCGATTTTGTTCCATTTGGCACACGGTTTTCGTTCCTTTTGGATTCTTCGACCGTTCTTTTCCGTTTCTGGCTCGCACATTTTGCATGGAACAGGCGCGAAGAAGATGTGACCTGCGATTAAGGATGCGAACGTAGGTGAAGAGTATAAATATATTCACTGGAGCAAATGTATTCTCTTGTTTAATTGGATCGACGTTGTCAGTGAAATGTCGTTGCACGGTAGAACTTGGAATTTTTCATTTATCCGCATTTACGCAGCTGGATCGAGTGCAAATTTTGTCTCTTGACGCGAAGGTATATCTCTCGGTCAGAAGAGTTCATCGTACCTGGTGCAGCCGTGAACTTCGCATGCGTTAAAGTGATATAGGACCGCGGCGACAAATGCACGTACCAGCTTAGGTATTAAATTCGCTAACGAACCATACGCGGTTTATAATCGTCGAACCGGTCGAACCGTAACGATTATCAGAAGAATTATAAAGGTACGTTGTCATCGATGACGACTGGTTTTAACAGGCTTGTGAATTCCGGAGTAACACGCCTTCTGCGAAATATCGTTTTATAGGTGATTAAATCAACTGCGATAAAATGGATTTTTAACGACTACTCGTAGATTCGTAGTATTCTTTTGATTATTAAACCACCTGTTGATTAAGGAGGAGAAATGACTATAAACGCCGACACGCGTCGGTAAATAATAGGTTTCTCTTTTGAATTTCTCGTGGAATCTTTTTGGAAAAAATTCAGCTCAGCGTTTATTCGATAATAAGGTTATTAAACGCGCGATGGTTATCCGCTAATTAACTAATTATGAATGGTTAATTGGCGTATTTCGTTTAAGCATACTGGTTTCTAAAGTCCCGTTTAGATAGTACCGAATAAATGAATATCTTTGACTGCGGAATTGCAGAATTTAACAATTTCGTGAAGTAATACCGTTGATCGTAAATCTCTTAATGACTCTTTCGTATTGCGATTTAACCGACTGATGGATGTACCAAAGAAGATATAGTCACACGCGAATATATCCTTTAGGAGATGGGGACGAATTCGAATGAAGAATCTTCGCGTTGCGTCGACGATAGAAACCAGAGAAGAAACTGACAGTCTCACCCGCTCCGATTCATCCTCATCTTCGTCCGCTTGATCCGCAATCGCAAGCTCGTCTCACACTTTCGTCTCAATTTTACATTCGCACTCGCGGCACTTAACTACGGTTAAGGGTCGAGGTTCGTCGCAGGGGCCTCGGTCGATTAAAGTGATATAAGGCCCCCGGCGTCGGCGGCGCGGCGGCGGTATTCAGTGGCTGGCATTAAATTAGCTAACGAACGAGTCCGTGCGGCCAGCGCCTAGCTTAATAAAAGAATATTCGAGCACGAGCGGAGCAGCACGAAGAGAGAGAGAGCGGGTCTCCGGGTCGACGATGATGCCCTCTCCGCCTCGTGGCGGCGCACAATCAGCGGAGCGTGCTCGTAATGACCATTACCGTCCGACTCGCTACCTTTGGCCACCACGGTAATGGCTCGTGTCTGGTTGCCTCTTGCCCGGCTGTGTGTGCTCGCCGATACTCCTTTGCTTCAGGGACGGATAACCGCTATCTACCGTCCCTTGCCTCTTCGTCTCTCCGCGAGGCAACACAGAGGGACAGATAAGGGGGCCCAGAGAGAGATTAACGCGCGCGCAACGCCGACACCGGGGGAACTTGAAACTCGCGTCGGATTTCATGGAATCGCGTGGCCATATTTTACTCGCGAAAAATGGTAATTTCTAGATAGGCTAACGGATGGGGATGCTGGACGCGGTGGCACGCTGCTCGATTCCAGGTGGACCGCTGGAATCCATAGAGGAAGTGGACGAGGGAGCATGGGAAGAGCACGTGGGAGAATGTCGCGGGGTGGTTTAGTTGGTTTAGAAAGAGCGAGAGATTCAGCGATGGTAATGAGCGTTGGAGGGAGGAGAAGCTTTTCCAACGAGTTGGCAGGCTCGATAAATCAATTTTCGCTATCGTCGTCTAAAGATACTCCACAGTATTTTGATAAGTTCGCAACTTATCGATGCAAATGTCCCAATGCGATCAAAGAGGACGAAATTAAAGCGGGAAAGAAGAAAATCTGGACTTTTCGCGTCATTCGTTGAGTGACGAGTTAAAGGTTACGACAGATTTACGATTGTTCGTACATTTTATAGATCTGCAAAGTTTTCCGAAAATGAAAGAACAGGCAGATATATTATTCGCGAAAAAGTAACAAAGTAGAGTAACGAGTTAAAAAAACGGACTTTCGGTATTGATGATGTTGCGTGTGTTTTAAGTGGAGTAGCAGTTTAGCTTTTTATCAGTTTTCATCCGATTAAATCAAAGTCAATTAGCGGGTTGAAATACTAATTACTTAGTTGCTAACTACTACAATGTTATAAAGATGTAGAAAAAAATAATTTGTTGCATTGTTAATATCAAGCAATTTTCTATGATACCGTTTGCCGCAGTACGTAATTAAATGAATTTCCTTGATTTATATAATTCCTTAGATTTAATTAGCCAACCTTGATAATATAATAGATTTTTCAATCGTAGTAGGAGAGAAGTGCTATGAAAGGGACAATATATTTTAACATCCATTCCTGATAGTAATCTTTAATATCCCTTTAATATAGTCTCTAACAAACAGTAATGATAATAAATTAATTAATAATCGTTTTTATTCTTCATAACATCGTTATAATTAATAAAAAGAAAAACATCAACTGCGGATCACTATCTTGTCGCTGAGTGAAGCGAGATCGCAGTGGGTATACTCAAACGATTAAGCACTAGCGTTGCCATAAACAAGAAAGTCACTTGCACGAGTAACACGTACGATATTGTTGCGATAATATGGTTTGTTCCATTCGAAACTCGTCCCTCGCATATTATCTCATCCCCGTTCCAAAAGTCCAGTTTTATGAAAAAATTTCGCCTCGCCGATAATTTGTTCGCGAATTGAAAAATTTCAAAATTTTTCTCTCTCTCTCCCTCGAAATTATCCTTTAAAGACATTCGTACAAATGATATCGCTAAATATCCGAATTATCATTGAATATCTGTTCACCATAATTTCCAAGCCATACACTGCAAAACCGTTGAGATAAAAATCAACCCTCGCTACCACGAAATAAAAAGCCTGTAGCTCGATAAATTTCCTGACTACGGAACTGGCGAGGGTAACTCTGAAAGCATCCGCGAATCGTCGACGGTGGTCGTTGGCTGGCTATTAGGACGCACGCCGGCGCACGTACGTATAATGGCAATCATGTTAATTATTGTAAGTAGAGCCGCGCGCCACCGCCGCGGCCACAGCCGCACAGAATACCGGCCGGCTGTCTTTCTTCCTGCGTTCCCTACGTAGTGGTAACGGCGTGTGCCACCATTACGAGGAGCGCCTTACCGTGAACGCACGCTATTCATTCCGCGGGGAGACCCTGAAGAACGGTCGAGGAAAAGGAAGGCGTAGGAGAGGAGAGGCCTCGAAAGGAAGGAAGGTCGAACGAGCGAACCAGAAGCGCGCCTTCGAACCGCTTCATCTCTATCTCCTTGTAGCGTAACGCGTTACGAGCCTCGTTTTTTCCTTTTTCGGTTTCACAAGGTTTTTCGTCCGATGTGCTTGTCCGTGGCTTTATGCAATCGAGAAGGAATTTTTATTGCACGATCTGCTTCGAGAAAGGATCTTTTAGAGTTTGATGCGTTGTTTCGGTTCGTTTGAAATCCTCAGGCTCGGAGTGTATTCGTTTTATCGAGGAATTTTGCGATACGTTAGCGTTTAGATAACGTAGCGAAGGAGGAATCGAAGAACAAACTACCTAAATTTAATATCGTCGACATAAAACATTTTCAACGATGTTCCTTGGACCCGTCCTCGAACAAATTTTGTTAAGTTCAAAGAAAATATGAAATGGCGGTTATTGCGATAAAGTTGTTGCTAAGATCTGTTAATTATCACGCTTTTCCCCTGCAATCTTCATTTGTTTTTACAAACGAAAGAAAGAAGTCAAACTTCTTCCTGTGTGTCTTGTCTGGACCCTTCTAGTGACCTCTAATTAGACATAGTCCAATTAACACGGTTTCGTATGGAGTGACCGCGTTCGTCCGATTCGTGCGCGCCGCCGTGTGTATCATTTTATCTAATTATCCGGGGCACATTGCGGGGGCTTAAGTACGCGTAGCTGTTACTTTAACGATATGTTTTCACGATTCTGCCGTTCTGCCAGTGCGTGTCGTTGGTCGCGTGCAATTGCACGTTTAAATAATTAAAAAGCGAACGAAAGGTTTCGAGGCTTGTCGCGCAGCTACGATATAGATCTCTTGCGTCGTGATTGAAATTACTTCATTAGCCCTGCTTTCGACCCGTCTGGCCTTTGTTCGATCGTTTCTTTGGCTTAAGCCCCGATAACGATCGGAAAGATTTCCAGGTGAGAATTTAGACCACCGTTTAGAGCAGATCGCGAGACCCGATAACGTTGTGCCTCGATAATCGCGTAGCAAACTTTTAGAATATTATTCTCCGCCAACAAATTATTCGAAATCAAACATCGAAGCAACGAAAAAATTCTTTCAGCTGTACTTCGAGACTGGATAATTGTAAAGAATTTGATAATCTTAAGTGCTGCTCGGAGTGGATGCAAGAACACCTATCGAATTTGTGCACGCGCGAAAATGAATTTATAATAGGCGATAGAGCTCACGAAAGCACGCATTAAGGTCGATCTTAATTAGCGGTAATTTAATTAGGTTCGCCAGCGTGACGGTTAGCAATGGGCCAGGTCTAAGTCGGAGGTAAGAAAATGTCGGCGTGCGTTATTAAGGCGGGCAGCCTTCCTCATCGTCACGGAAGTTGAACGTGCTGCATTCTCTTCTGTGTTGTAGCTGCAGCGTTACGAGTTTTATCTCTTATTCGTTACCCTCCATATTTCTAACTTTTCGTTCGGAAGATTTTAACAACCGCTGGATCTTCTCGACATTTTCCATTTTTTTCTTTTTTTTTTTTTGTGTGTGTAAAATCGAAAATATTTAACGTGTCGCTCAGAGTCGATCATATCCTCGCGTCCTTTGCCTCGTTCGTGTTAAATCTAGTCGAAGTAAAAGAACGTAACTTTTCCTCAAATTTGCTTTAAGCTTAATAGCTTCCAACTGGAAAGAAAATTTTCTCTTAACTGTCCAATATTTGCGAAGATGCTTATTTGTCACGCTTTACATGTTTCACGTTGTATGTACAGTTATGCGCTCGCCTAATGAGTTCCAGGCAATGAGTTTCGTATACAAGAACTATTTCCCCTTGGCAATTGAAAATTACATGTTCCGAACAGTCAATCAGAAAGGCTAAATTACTCTGTCGAAGTGTTTGAACAGACACCGTTCCTAGAATCAATGGAAATTCTTTCTTGTGTAATTTTCATTAGCTACTTTTTTTCTTTTTTATTATATACTATTTTCTAATTTTTTAAAGGAATTCTTCGGTAAAAATTAGCTTTAGATTCAGTGTGCCTACATCTGTGAGAGTAATATCAAATTCGTCGAGTGTATCCAGTTGCGAGAAACGTACGAGAGAAGAAGATCCAATTTTCCAGGGTATCCTGTACTCGAATCGAGAATTACGCTTACTATTTCCTTTCTCGTCGCGTCAACTTTCGTTCATTTAAATCTTCCTCGAGAAAGGAAACATTTGTCAAGTGCTTCCCTGCGCGAAACTCTCCGCGAAACATGAATGAATAGCCCGTTCCCTTTAAATCGCTGAATGAATAGCCATTCGAAACAGAAATTCTGCGTATCCTGTACTCGGTGAGCAGCGGTTCAGCTTTCTCTCGCCCCTTTTATTATTCTTTGTCCCGTGAAACAAGACCGCTTGAACACAGAGGCTGGTTGCGAACCGATGCAGCATCGTACTCATTTACAACGTTATCTGAACTATTATAAAACGGCCACGCCGTTCTAACGGCCTGGCAATAATCTAAATTCCAAATGCGCGGTACAGGATACCTTTAACGAACCGTGATCTCTCTCGGCGAAACGAATTAATTGAACGGGCTGGCAAAAATCTTAATATTTCCCGTGGATCGCGTTTGCACGGCAAGAGAACTCAGTACCGAACCGTGAATTCTCATTAGGAATCATCGAAAGCGCGCGTGTACCGCTTGAAACGCGATGGATCCATTCGGTGTAAATCGACACGAATCGTGCTTTATGCAGGATACGATAAACGTTTTCGAACCTAGCTGTTCTTTCGGATTGTGTCGTTTTCCAAGACCGCAGAGATTATTCTTATCTTTGCGGCTTTATTTCTGCTTGTTCGATCGATGAAATAAAGCGATTTATTTATTTAAGTAGACGGGGAAAGAGGTGGTTGCTGTTGGAAGGCAACATGATTGGTAAATTAATGCGGCAAGACGAGGCATCGATAGGAACTAAATCAGTTTCTTAATACGTACCTACCTGTTCCTCTCTCGAGTATCTCTGTTGGAGTCACCTTTTTGCTCGATACCCGTTGCCGTTCCGCGGTCTAAGCCCTCCCCCCTTTCCTAACCCAAGCAATAATCTAAATTCCAACCGCTCCACGCAGGAGTTACCACTAACGAACCGTGTTTCGCTCCGTGGTGAGACGAATTAATTGAAGGAGCGCGGAAAAATCGGATATTTGCAGCGCGCGATGCACGCAGCTTGTACCGTACTATAGAAAAGGAAAGATAGAGAGATACGGTGCTCGACATCTCGAACTCGTTAGATCGCATCGAAGGCTTGCTCACGGTCGAGTTGAAATTCGGTCGAGTGCGGTCTCTGGACGCGGCGTACGGCTTCTACCGGCCAATTAATTACCGCGAAAGGAAGAAAGGAGCAGGATCACGGCCGCGTTTGAATTTCCACGCGAGTCTCGTCGCGATGTGCTTGAGCCACCGAGCGTGGCATTCGCATATAATCAGCAGCCTGAAGCTCGATTATGTTTCCCTTACGGCCGCCGCCCCCTCGTCCCTGCACGCCAACGATCCACCGTATACTTGGCGGCCGTATGTATACTCCTAAGCCTCTTGTAGCCTTCGTTTATTTATTTAGCAGGCCAGGAAGCCGTTCATTCTACCGGCAGCCCCGCGGTAACTAATTAAAGGTCAGAACGTAGCCGGGTCTTATCCGGCCAACGAAGAATCGTAAGCGGTCGCTTCCGGCCCTCCGGGTGGACTTTCGTATCGCGCCGATAAACCACATGCCTAGCTTTCAATCTTTACTCGCACTCTTTCCTTTCTTATCTCTGGCTGAGATTGGAAGAAGGATTTTTCCATCGTAGGTGATCTTTGTTTCCGACCGTTGAAAATGGCACGCTGACTCGCGAAAGCGTTGCAAAGTTGCGCCTAGTTCGGATGGATTTGAAAAATAGTAGCGCAATAATTTTTTACAAATTCGAACGTTAATCTACTAAAATTTTAAATCGAATTCTATCTCTTCCTCTATATTTTCTTGCCCATTAACTTTCCGAATAATCGCGTACTTCCATGCCACTATACGTACACGGCGTTAACGAGGAGCGCGAATTACGAAGATCGGCTATGGTTTGAATAGCGTCGGTAAGAAATGAATGAAATATGAATTTTAAGATGCAGTGAATGAGCGTTCCTTTGAATGGAACGGATATCATGTTGAATGAAACCGAGGAAGTGTATTCGTTCTTGTAACTAACTGGACTTTTTCTGTTTGTTTCAGGTAAGTTGAAGATGTACAGGCTCGTAATTTATTCAACCCATTTCTGACGAACAATGCACGAAGTCTTAGGATCTTCGACGCGCATTGTGAATACAAACACGTTCGGATAATGTTCTCAAACATTAACGTTATTTACGTACAGTTTAACGTTCGTCTAATCAGAGACTAATTAAAATTTCGCTCGAACGTATCTCCGGCACTATTAACTCAATTTGCAGAAATCTCGCTCGAATTCGCTCCAATAACGTCTTCCACGAATTCCCAGTCCCAGTCTACCGTTTCCCATCTACCGTTTCTCGTGTCATTAGAGGAGATCCTGTCTCGCATACGGCAACCCAGATCCTCGGATCGTACCGTTTCTAATCGCGCTCCAATTTGTCCACGTGTTTCGCAACTCGACCACTGTATTTACCGTCTAATGACATTTGCCCGATGACGAGCCCCGATGTCAGCGCGGAGCTTGTCGATGCCAGGCACGCAGCGGCGACGGTCCCCACGATCCATTGAAATGGATGAAACGTCTCGATCCCTTTCGATCTCGAGCCGGCTAGAGAGGTCGAAATGAAATCATTAGCCGTGGAAAGAGCTGGCTTCGTAGCCGCTAATGGCCGGCCGTATACACCGGCTAAATAATGGTATTGTATCGATCGGATTTCTATCGTTAACAAGCCGGGGTGTCCGCGTAAAAAGACATCGTGGCTGACCGTAACTCAGCCGCTCCCACAATGAGCAGCCGCGAGCGGCGTTAACGCACTTCGTGCCATGCCGATCGACAGAGACCGGCCGCCTTCTATGGCATGCGAACGCATAACGCACGGCTAATGAAACCCTGGCCAACGTATCTCGCGTGTTTCGTTGCGTTCAGTTCGACACAACGTTGAATAAAATCCTGGTTATGAGTTGTACCAGTTGCACGCCTATATAGGGGGCGTTTTGTAGAAGATCGTTTAGCATATGTCGATTGCGTGGTACTTTATGTACACCTAGCGTTATATAGACTGCTCGCATTGCTGATTAATTCGAAACGTTATTCGCGAATGGCATTCTGCGCGAATGTAGCGTTTTACAGAATCGGTTCCATACAGTGTTGGATAGAATAGACATTCTGACGTTTTGAAAAGTAGCATAGGTTCTAAAAATGGCATAGGCGATGCTTCGGAACGATAGATTCCTTTCTTAAACGACGTATATTTCCTTCGTTAATTGAGAAATTTGACAGGAGTTTGAAACGGTGTTAAGATCACGTTTCTAGATCTTTGGCTCTATATAGAGCGCGCTCTGTAATACCGAACTCTGTGAAACTTTATACCAGCCATGTGCACCCAATCTGCGTAATCTGTCAACTTGGCAAAGTCCCAGTACCTCGGTGAACCGAACCACGGTACATCGAAACGATATTGAGAATTGCCAGTCGAAGATCGTTCGTCTCCATCCAAGTTTTCCATGAATCCTGCATATCGATCAGAGTGAATCGAGCGCGGCAACATTCTCTAGAAAGGGAATCGGGGATAGCGGCGAGATATAAATTTCCCGGGATTATGTAAACCAATGGAAGGATAAGCAGCCGACAGGCTGCTTGGTAAAAACTGATCGCGATGCATGTTACGGGTACGCATAACGCACTGGCACACTTGGATGCAACGAGGGGAACCCCCATAGTCCGACATACGCATTCGACCGTTGCTTCTCTCGTACGACACGGCGGCGCGGCTCGTTTGTGAGGCCAGGATCGTTTCTTACACGGGCGAGTTCTGTTCGTGGGACCCGCGAGAGAGGAGAACAAAGTTTCATCGATTCAATAAATTCCCATTAGGTCGATCTTGTCGGGATTGTAAGGTCTCCTTGGTATCTGCTAACTGGTTTCTACCGTTTGTACGTCGTTACTCCTATCGTTCCAGTGCGCGTCCTTCTGTAATATTATTTGTTAAAGAATCTGTCGCCGATGCGACATTTGTCCTTGGACGATTTAGCGTTCCCGTGTCGTTAATTTGCGCCCGACGGAAAAATCTGCCTGTCCGAGCCGCTACTGATGATTCCGTTTCATTCTTGACACTCTTGTTCCACGTTTTTAAAAGCCAATCGAATCGTATTTCAATTCGAGAAATTCGTTCGGAGAACTCGATAGTAAGTACACTCTCGATTTCCTTGGTCAGAAATACAGTCAAGCGATGGTAATATCTTCAGTTACGAATAATTCTGAGATTTCCGAAAGGTTTCTCCTTTCCCACTTACAGCAGAATTTTTATCCAAGTTGTTAGCCATCCACCGATAGGATAAATCAAATTTCGAAATTTCACTGGTACAAGGTATAAGAGGTTGAGCCGCGTGGCCACTCCTCGCTACCTTCGCTTTCTCATTAGTTTCCAACGATACGGTATAATCGGTCAGCTGTGCAATTAGATGGGACGATATAGTGCATTAATCATCGCTGAAAAGTACATAGGCAGCGTCAATAATTACCAACTCGGTCTCTGGCGACAGATCGCGGGAGGCGATGGTTCGCTTTCGCGCGATGTTCGCCAAGAAACCGGCGTGTTATTACACGACCGACTGTATATATCCACGTCGCCAGTGTCGGTGGCAATTAACGAGCTACCGGTTGTGCGACCGTCGCGGCAATTAACAACGTTGCTCGTCTATTTGCAGCCGAGTCATGGCTGTTAAACTCGGGTAGAAAACGATCTGTGACGTCACGGGGCTAGGATCGATCGTAGTAAATCGATATCTGGCATTCAGGTCGAATCACCTCGAGTCGATACGTGACCGTTCGACTCGATCGACGATCTCTTGGGGACCGCTATACGGGAGAACGCTTGATTGAAAGTAACGATCGGCGACCACGACGTTGTGCACTCATTTGCAGGCCTGTTCGTCGTTCCTTCTTGCCACAAATAGGTTGGTTGCATCGCTGTGACGGCTTCTTCCGATTCGTCGTCTTTCAAGGTGTGTCCATGATCCTTCTACGCCGAAAGGATGGACGATCGTCGTTGCTGATGGGTCGCGAGGCATACGTCGGTGACAGCGCAACCGTGTAACCGAGACTTGCACGAGAAAATACATATATCGGTTAGCAGGTACCGGTGTGTTTCAATTTACGCTAAAGAAAATGTTATCTTCGCAAACACACGACTATGTTTGAAAGGAAAGTTCCGAATAAGGCGTAATAACTCTGTCAAAGTGTCGTTCGCACAGTTAAATTCACCTGTATCCACGACGAAACGCATAACAAGAAAGCGACTCATCGATTTCGAACACGAGACGAAAACAAAATTACACGTATGTTACGGCGGGACTTATTCAAATAAGGCGGCAACGACGAAACGAGCACGCTGTAATAAAATTTTATTACATTCTCCGTGTTAAATCATATTGTATTACGTTCTGTTGGAGTATAAAGACATAGAAGACACGTCGATTCGTCATGGAAAAGCGTAAAGGACGCGGCGCAGTAAATTGTGCTTTCGCGGGACCGCTATTGTAACCGCTATTCGAGCGCCCAGTCAACATATCGTAAAATAAAATTTGTGGCACGTCGTGTCACCGGTTCGAAGCGCAATCGTGACGTGTCGTAAATGCAAACGCCGCTCGCGTAAAACGTCGCTCCCTGCTCCGCGTACAATTCCAATTTGATTAGGCCCTGAAATACGACAGGGGCGATCTTTTGTCGCGTTTCGGCGGGCTTGACATCTTTACTCAAGTCCTCGTACATTGATTCGAGCTGTTGCTCCGTGGATATAAACGTTGTTCGTAAAAGTTCGTAAAAAGAGAAATTTTATCGAACGATACAGCGCAAGACATCGAAGCATTTTTGAAGAATATCTTTCGTTTTCTTCGTTCCCTGTCTTGATCCATTTTATGCCTCAACTGGTCGTGCAAACACGTGTCTTTTTCATGAAAGTATGGAACGTTTTTTATAAGAAACGAAAGAGCAGTCCGCGATATAGAAACTAAAAACGTATCGTTATCTATAATTCCCGTAACAACCTTCAAATGATTTTCGAATACCAATTGCATCCGAAGGAATCAATTTTTCAAAATTTTTCAAAAAGAATCGTCGCAACTTTTCTCGCGCGAGACCGCCAAAAAGAAGACTCCACGACCTCTCTCTACGTTCTTCCCATTAAAGGAGGACCAGCGATGATACACGGTTGGATCGACAAAAAAATTAAGGCTGGACAGAGCGGGGCTCCGACGAAATTGCAAACGAGGCCACGAATTCACGAACGGCTCGGTGAATGAAACCAAGCCAAGAGTTGAATGGCGAAGAGGTAGCAGGCGAACGAACGAAGGAAGAAGCGGAATACGACTAGAAGAAGAAGAGGACGAAGAAGTTCCTCCTCCATCGTTCGACTGGTCACATAACGTGACGTGTGAGCGATGCTTACTCTCCCACAACGAGCACCGGTAGTAGATGATGCTATAATGGCTGGGAGTCGGACATGTGAGCGCGGACAGGAAGTCCAGGTTCCTATACCAAGACGTAGAGTCACGCGGATCTTCGCATGGAGGCCTTGCAAACCTCCTACGTGTCACGCAACTCATTCACCAGCTTTTCCACGTTGCATTAAGTCCCATTACCGACCAACGCTGACTGATGCTCGTCTCTGCTGGTTCTGTCGAGTCTCCGTGAGTTTTGATAATAAAATTGATTAACCTTAAACGATTGTTCTCCGTAAACGAATCACGGTGTTCCGTGAAGTAAAGTATATAGCGCAACGAACGCGAACAAGAGCATCGTTCGAAAGTGGCAGATCCGCCAAGTCGACTTACCTTCATAGCGAATCCCATATTCCGCTTCTGTTTCTTCTCGTTTTTCGTTGTTCTTTCGCTTGATTCTTATGGAAGAATTTTACGGTTAGAACGTGTGGCGAGCGCAGAGCAGCGAGTAGCCTTCGAGGTCTGTTGGTTACATGATGCGCCGGTGTTGCGAATGTATACTTGTTTTCTTTTTTCACTTTTCTACCCGGAGCTGTGCGGAGTTGTTTATTCATGTATGCTGGAGTTTACGGACTTCTTTGCACGGTAAAGGGGAAGACCAAGGAATACCGAATCGTTTCGGGGTATGCGTGTAAATTTGAAACGGCGCTTAGACTTTGTTTCGTAGATCTTTCGTGTCGTGTAATCGTTCGTGAAAGATCTTATTAGAAAATTGATATTTTTCCGACAAATTCTGAGACAGTTCGAAAAATCGCGGAATTACAACATTCGTAAATTTATCACGACCAGGTTATACAAAATAAATCGAAGAAAATGATATATGCAACGTGGTCGCTATTCTCGACGTTTCAATTTGTAAAATCGATCGGTAGATTCTGAGTGGTTCGTACGATAGGAACAATGTTCAGCTTTCTTCCTAGCGTTACTGCTTACCGTGGAAGGCCTCGCGGGATGTCGTTGACCCAGCGACAGGAAGATCATGACGCGTTGCGTAAGAGGACATTATCGTAGAGCCGCGCAGCAGGTTACAATTTCATTCATGAATCCCTCTCTGTCTCCCTTCCGTTCCCCTGATGTACGCGCGTTTACTTTCTCTGAACGCATCCTCGGTCTCTTCTCTTCCTCCTACGCCTTCTTCGTTTTCCTTCGATTTCTCTCTCTTTCTTTCTCTTTCTCTTCTATCTTCGGTTCCCATGCGTGGGCGGAGGACATCCTGACGATGTCTTCTCGACGATGGTCGTTTTGTAAAAGGGAAAAATATCCGGAGAATCGTGGATAATTTAAATTACGTTGCTTGCAACCGCTTGGTTACACCGACATTGACTTTCTGCAGCGATTTATCGACTAATTTTATTCTCCAAAGTGAGAAAATAAGAAGAATCGAGTAAATCGTTCGCGAGTTTTCTTCGCCGGACGGTAACTGGTTAAATAAATCTTTTTCGATTACAGATACATTTTGTCCATTTAAACGGTCGAGAGATTCGATCGAGCTATATAATTTTGATTGGTGTTGCCAAGTTTTGTAATTCGTATCATCTAAATTACTCTGGATCTCTTGAATTCGACTTGTACAAGCGCTTCCGAGTTTTCTTCGCGATATTATTAATCTTTCTCGTTGCTCGAATCATTTTCCTCTGGCAAGTTGAACCACTCTTCTTTGTTTCAGGAGTAGATTTCTCGTTATTCGCGATTTCGTCGGTTTACGCGCGTGGTATCGGTCGTAAACCGCGTATTCGCTGTAATAAGATCAAATGCACGAGTATCGACCTGTGACCGCGTTGAAAGTGACCGTTTAATATTTGTTTTATGACGGTAGCCATAGCGGCTGTCATAGCAGCGTTTAATGGCTGTTCGTTTCTAGTGCGTGGGAAGCAAATTTTTTTTATACCGTTGTGGTTTCGTACTTTCTACCGCGATTGCTTTATCGCTCCGAGCGGGCTACCGTAATAGTTAGCGTAGAATTCTTTGCAAAAATGCGAGTAACGTTGATTAAGTTCTACGCTTTTATGTGACTAATAATCGATCGTTTAGTATGCGAGCAGGCCAATGTTTTAAAGTCGAGAACGTTTCATAAAGTTGCGTGTGTGTCGACGATGAATTTGCTTCGGAAATTCTTGCGCAATGACTTTTACAAAATATTCATTTATCAAACCTTTTTCATCAACTTTTACACGTCACTTTCGCTGCATCGAAGTTTCTTAGTCTTACGAAAATATCGCTAAATGGTAGGAAATTTGACGCGCTTAAACTTAAATTAAATTAATAGTGGATAGATATTATTTTAGTCTAATACTTTTCGCGCAAGCGACGTTTGCACATGTTGGAACAATTTCGCCAGCCGCTTCCCACGTCGCGACGTATCGATACTCTCACTTTCCCACACTCCGCCTATCCCACCTTTACCAAATATATCTCAAAGTTCCCGAAAACTTCATCAAGAAGTTCGTCCGCGTAAATCTGTCAGCGGCCGTAAATCTCGAGCGGAAGTGGCGTCAGGGTAGAAAAAGGGGCCGCCGTGGGCCAGTGGAAAAATTATTGCTAGCCGCGCGAGAGGAATCATACACGGGGCCCAGGACCTGGAAAGAAGCGGCGCATTCAACGGCAGTCCGAAGCGAAATTTATAACATCGCGTCGCGAGTAAATCCGCGCCCTCTTCTCCTGGACGTTTCTTTCTTCCCCGGGTCGGTTGCTCGCGGCTTTCCTCCCTTCGACCCGCGGCCAGGCTTAGAATAAAGAACGTTGCGCCTTGTCTACAAGTGTGAGACAAGAGGGCCCCGATATTGCCGCCTTATAATAAGACAGTATCGCATGAACGAACCGGCATCGGGGCCCACAGAGGGCGGTCCGAACAATGGGCTGAATATCCGCGGAGAGAGGCCACTCGCACACACGGTGTCTGTTGCGTGTGTAACAAGAGGAGCCAGCCTCTCTTTCTCTTTCTCATTCTCGTTCTCTCCGTTGTCTTCTTCCTTCCCCTCTTTTTTTGTTCCTCTTTCTCCGTCGCTTTACTTCGACGGTAGAGACGGTTGGCGGTGGAGAGAGCAAAGAGAGCACACAGGGCGTGGATGGAGGAGCAATGCACGCCATATATCAACATCGTACCGATAACGAGGTCCCCAGGAGGCTACCGGTCGTGGAAGACGCCGACTAACTTTGGTCGCCGCACGAACCGACTCTCTCGACTCTCTTCTCTGCCTTCGCTTCTTTCTGGGATCCTGCTGCGGCCTCCGAAGGCGAATGAAAAAGCGCGAACGCGATCCAACGTTCCCCTTCGGTCTCCGCCACGATAATTTACAGTGGCTCGCGCGAGTTTCCAAAACGTTTTTTCCGCGATTATTCCTCGGAAATTCGACGTTTCGGGATGGTATCTTGGGGTGAGTCGCGAGAGAGCTGGAAAAGGAGGTGGATCGATCGATGTGCGCTGGAACGGATCCTCTTTGAAATCGCACCGATGTTGCACGAGTCGCGAGTTACGAACGTCGAGCAGCTTGCATCAAATATATCTAAGGGTAGTGGAAACAATTTCAACGGGACGTTATTCGTACAATTGTTCAGAAGAATCATGTTCTCCTACTTGTTGTCGCGGTACCTCGCCACTTCTGCAAACTTGACGCGTTGCGCGCCTAAATCGACTCGCAAGCGTTTACCTTGCAGGCGAGCAGAAAAACATATTTCGAGAAAGAAAGAAGCGGAGAACAGTGGTCGAGCACCGTGGCAAATGAATAATGCAGCAGGCCGACAAATTTATTAATTGCACGATGCGAATCCGCTGATATTCCCGTGAACATGCAAATCGAGCGGTAAGCATTATTGTCCGGCATTGTTCGCTACCTCGTTCACGACCATATTGGACGCCAAGAGCAGCGTAGATCCGCCTCGCGAAACCAAAGAAAACTACGCCTCTTAAATTAGTTAGATAAGAATTTTAACACTGATCCGTTGTACGCGCCGAGCCAACCCGCCGCAGCAATTGTGCTGGCGGAATGCCTGCAGAGATAACGCGGCTAAAAACTTGTATTTATTTCGTTGTTTCCAGCTACTTTCGGTCGAGCTGCTTTCCTCTAACACGCCGCTTAACACGCCGCGGTTTTCACCATGGAATGCGTTTCAGTGTTTATCGCGGATATTATTGGCAAAACGTTGAGTGGAATTATTTAGTGGAGACGTTAAGTGTACGAGGCATTGTCCTCGGTTCTCGGATTTTCTAAGAGTTCCTAACATTTCTACCTGTGTATGTAATTCTTTTCCAAGGATTCTATCTTTTATTTCGTTGGCGTTAAATCGATCGTTCCTCCCGTTTTTCAATCTTATTCCAACATCCAGTTTCGGCGACGATATTACAACTTTTCCACCTGTTAAATCACCTCCCTTCTCGCAGCCCTCGCTCAAACACATTCATCAAAATCCATCCAGAAGTCTGGCACCCGAAATTTCGAAAAGAGCAACTTTTTGCCAGGTGAATTGGCTCGAGGAGGCGGGTTTCGCGGGCCCGATCCGGCGAACGTGTACGAGCTGGCCGCCGCGGACATTGTAGGGCTTATATGGCGATCCGGCATAAATCAAAGGGCTAATATACTGGCTGGGCCCCGGTAATGCAGCCGCCGCGCGGCGGAGGTCTTTTTATCGGCGGGGTAAGACAATACGCATTTACATACGCGCGAGCGCTGCCGCGCGGCGTGTAGGCCTTCCGCGCCACGCCACGGTCCCGGCCGCGCCACACCACGAGCATATGGCATGGCTTATTGGAGCGGAGGCCGCGCCAGCGCGGCAATTACCGCGCTTCTGACCGCCGTGCCGGCTCCTTCGGCCAAGCATCAAAGTGCCTGTCTCTCTTCCCTCCCTGGCTGCCTCTCCCTCTTTTTTTCTTGCTCCCCCTTGCTTGGTTCCCCTACCGTCGCGAGGGCTGATGGGGAGATTGCTCTTATAGGGGTGAGTCCTCTTTTTGCGAAGATTCTTGTCTCCTGTTTGATTCTTTGTTTCTTTATTTGGTCGCGGGGGTACCAGGGAGTTTGTTTTGGGTCGTTGGCGAGAGGGTGTCCGAGGTTTGAGCAGGTTCGGTGGGATGATGAATTGGCTGACGTTTGATTAAAGTGTGGCGTCGTATTAGAGGGACGACGGTTACTGTACAATGTTTCTGGTATTTGGAATTTATATCGATTATTTAGAACGTTAAACGTAACGCGTTGACTCGACATGCGGTTTAATCGAACCTTCAAATCTTTCCCACGTGTAGCTCGCAAATATATTCGTCTTCTTTATAACGTTGCCATTAATTACACAAAATGCTGCAAAAAAGCTATCCCCGTCATCAAGCAAGCTGCCCATTCACTAAAGGTTCCAGTAAAAATCCCCGGTATCTTTCGTCGTAATTAACCACACCCATATCCCATCTGTGCAGTTGAGAGAGAGTCAGTCGATTAAAAGCCCGACGGAAAGGAGGAAGGGATTCGCGACAGTGCGGGAGATGAGAGGTATATGTCGCAAGAACGCGTCCCATCCGTGAGGGTTAACGAACGTCCCTTCGTAGCAGTATTCGTACATAATGCAGCACGAAAGAGAGAAAGGGAGAAAGAGTATCAGCCGAGGAGTAGAAAAAGGAATTACACGAGGACCGGCGAAGGGGTGAGGCAGAGGGATTCGCGGTCACGGGGACCGTGTGGCTTGACGTAGAAGAATTTAGGAGCGACGGCGAGAGCAAAGGCCCAGTTCGCGAGCGGCCAGGTCCCTTTGAAGTCTAAAAACAATGGCATTGTCTCTTCAGTCTAGCGAAAGGCTGCATCTCCCTCTTTTTCTCTTGCCTCCGCCCGGTTTCTGCTCCTCCGTGTCCTCCTCTTGGCCACTCCAGCCGCGTAAAGCGTTTTAGATGTTTTTTCCGCTCACGGACAGAGGTCCCTCGGGCCGAAAGGCCGCGATCGGTAAGGCCAATCGGACCAATTTACATTTTTCATTTACATCGACCGCAGGACACCGCACGAGAGACTGCGCCCGGGACCGACCAGCTATCCCAGTCACCCTGCCGGGACTTCCATCTGGCCTTGATTGAAGATGCTGACAGGCTTGGAAATAATGCTTCCTGGCGTCCTGACCATTTATTGGGAACTACCGAGCGAAGATTCTTCGGGCTGCAGCTTGTCTCTTATGCCTTCCATGCACGATGTGTTCGGAGTTCGATAAAGACTCCGGGCAGCTCGTGAGATCGTTTGGTGGTTACGTTTCATTTGCTGGTGAAAGATCGCAGATACTTTGGGTTCGACGAGGTTGTAGATACGTTTGACGCGACATTTATTGGTATCGTTGTTTCGTGAAGTATTTTGGACAAGTTCCTAGGAGAAGCAATTACTTTTGCCTTTGAAAAGTTATAGTCGTAGCACGTGTTTCTGTAGTTGTACTGTTTCTTTTAAATTTATCTATACGAATTTGATGATTCGCTCTTTGTTTGCTGCGTTTCCTCCAACAAAGAATCCGTCGTTCTTCGTCGCTCGGATAGCCAACGAGCGTATTCGGAAGACTTGAAAACCAGAACGACAGAATTCACGGGGCTGGTTTCTGCTGTGGAGCTTGAAAGTTGGCTAGAGGCAAACAATAGAAAGCGAAGGAAGGCATTCGGTGAAATTTGTATGGCACTATTTGCATGGTCCACTAAATTATAGGAAACGGAATCCGTACTCGGCGGGAGCTGCGCGAGCGAACGCGCGCTTCAACTCAGATTGAAGAGGTTGGCTTTCGAGGCAGAAACGTCGGGTCGTTATTTCGTTCCATCGGGCTTCCAGGAGAGAGGAATACAGATTCGGCGTGTGTGTCCGTTTGCGGTGGCCAGCGCAGGCTATTAGGTCTCGTACAAGAGCGTTCTCCTTTTGTCACGACTGGAATTTATTCGTCTCGATTCGGTCCAGGTCCCCTTCTCGTCAAAAAAGAAGCCGACCTGTCCAGCTCCCGAGTTCCAGACGGTACCCTGCCCGCCTTTCTAGCGTCTAGATCCGCCGACGATTTGAAATTCCCGATGCATCGCACGCATCCACCCCCTTCGCTTCTCGATGACCGATGTCACGCGTCCAGGATGCTCTCCTTGGCGCGAAATAATGGCTAATACGGCTGAGAACGGCGAAACAGCCGTGGTTTCTGCGTTAAATATTTATAGAGAAGAATTTTTTGAAATTCTTGAACGGTTGGTCGAGTTTCCGAGCATTGGTTGAAAAAGCGAAGAGGAATTTGAAGTTGGTGTAAAATGAGGCAAGTTGGATCTATCCTTAAGAATGTTTTTCACGTTGTCTTTTCCTTTCTTTATCGCATACTCTATGATCATGTGAGTCGTTGATAGCCTCGCACTACAGATGTCATATTTAACAGGAGGAACACTCTCCAGTATGTACGTGTGTGTCGATCGAACGTGCCTCGTCTTATCCTGGTAATGCTTGGTGCCTGTTCTTTGCGATTGAATTCTTTGCTTATCTTCAAATCATAGAAGCTAAAGATTAATCTATGGAACGAGTTTATATAGTAAATTTTGTCATAGTACGATTCAGTTTCGTTCGCATTTCTGCTTCAATATGTTTTACGATGTCAAGTGGATGTTGCACATGGGAAATTGATACAATTTTTGTCGTCAGGTCAGCTAATTCGCATTTCCAAAGATATTCTTGCGAGAAGAGATCCAAGCTATGACGATCTTTTTGCCTGGAAACGATAGCTTATAGTATAAACTCCTTTTTTCTCTTCTTAGGTTGTAAAATTCTATCAATTCGAAATATTTAAGACAGTCTATCAGATTCTGTGAATAATTACGTTTGAAATTCCTCTAGCCTTAAATAAAATAACCAAGATTTTTCCATCGGTATTTTCTTGACATCCATAAAACTTGTCTGCGTGGTTATTTCAGAATGTTTGAAAATCTGATAAAAATCGAAGTAATTGGTATTCTCGGGACAATCCATGGCACGTCCAGTCACCAAGTTTAATCGCGCATATTCGTTGGATCCGGCCTATAGCGATCCAATTAAGAAAACGCGAGACGTGTGCGCCGGATGCGTTGTCTTCGTCTCACCTCTTAAGGAACCGCAATTATCGAGCACTTGGAGCGGAAGTCAAATTGAGAAGTTTCGACGGCAATGTACGAACGCTTCTGTGCTCGTTTGATTTACGCGTCCGCGTGGTTTCAGGCTGGTTTTAATGAACGCGTCCGCTCCACCGTGTCGTTTATTTTCGCCACCTTGTTATAATCATTCGCCTCGCTTCGACGCCATATGTCGACCGTGAATTTTTGCGAAAATACATAAATCGAAGAAACTGGATTTCAATTACGAGCCAGATCGAGTTTTTAGTTATTTTAGAAGCTACGTAATTAAGAATCTCGCATCGGTGAGTAATTGTAATTGTTTCTGTCGACGATTCGTTTGCGAGGCGCCAGCGTGCAACGATTAACCGACGACGTGTATGGTCAATTTTTAACGAAGGATTAAATTTAATATAATTCAATTTCGGTGGCTCCTTATTGGAGGACGAAGCATTGGACACGTGGGTGGTTGAGAAGTTCTTCGAACGATGAATAATCATTTGTCGAGTTAATGAATAACAATTGCGTGTATTTTCCATATTTCGTTTCTCGATTATGCTCCTTTCCTTTCCATCTCTTCTTATGTCCTTTTCCTCTGCATTAACAGTAAGATCTTCAAACAGTCAATCACCATCGTGAAAAGGTAATCGAATCATGACGCCGATGATCATTTTCTCTCCGAAACTGTGATATTCCATAAGAAAAAAAAAATTATACTCATCACCCCGAGTCTCGACACCCTAAAGGATCGATCCAAGAATCGCCGATGATTCCCCGAAAGTGTTCTTTGAATCCGGCGAAATCGGGACCTTATCTGATTCCGCGATCGCGTCGTGGTTCGGATTAAAAGTGGAGGGCGCGTAATTAACGAGCGGCGTGGACGGAAGTCGATTTGCGAAATTCCGGCGGTGGAAGGGAGCGAGAGAAGAACTTGGGACCAAGATCGTATGAAATCGATCCGCGTGGCCATGTACACACGTATACGGTATCACGAGAGCATTTATCGGGCGACACCGGGATCCCGTGGACTCTGCGCCGTACTTCTTATTGATCGCCGCAATTAAAAGCGCGCGTCTCATTAATTGCGCCGCTGGCCCTTAATTAGGAATCATCAATTCGTAGACCGGCCACGGTTACGTGCTAGCCACCGTGTGTATGATTAACGAGAGAGACTGTGCCTTTCGGTCCTTTACATACCGACTTGGTGGCGATAAATATCGATATGCCGTGAACGTTCGACGAAATTCTACTTCTCTAAGTCCGATTTTATTTTTCTCTTGGTCTTTTACCCTCTTTAATTCTTTTCGTTAGCTCTTCTTTTCTTTCTCTTTTTCTTCTTATTAATCGTTTACTCTCTCGGTTTGTATGTTTGATTTATTTGGCCAGTTTCTTCTGGCACGTCTCTCGTGCTGAGAAATCAACGACAATTACGACAACGACAACTCTGCGTGAGATCTCGCGTGTTAAATCGAACGATGGAAGTACAGGGTGGCTGGCTCGAACCGTTCTGTTTCGATATTTATAGGAATTTGCACGGTGATCCATTTATTTTGATCGGATCCTGCGCGTTTCGATAATTAAAGGGCGGTGGAGGCGTGGTAGTTTTCTCTTCTTTGATTTGGTTCCCTCTTTTTTCCTGGTCTCTTTGGCCACGTTGATTGGTTGATTGGTTTTTGTCGGAGGCTAAGTTTTAATATCGCATATGGAACCGTATTAATTATCGGTACATGGAAATTAATTAAGTTGGAGCACACAGAGATGCAAATTTGCGTCGCGAATAATTGATAATGGTACTTATAGGTGGTTGGTAAATGAATCGTTCGAGGGGACTGTACATTCCATGCGTCGAACGAAAGATCTCGTTTAAAAGTTAGTTAAAGGGTCGAATATGCACGGAGTTTTTTCTCTCTTTCGTTTCATCTCAACTCGAAGGGAAAGTATAATTAATTAGTATTTAACTATTGCAACGAAGCGAGAACAGTAGCTGTATAGAGACAAACGTTAAGGTACGAAATTTTACTTTTCGATAGATTGCGAGACGTCTGACTAGGAACGGACTCGAACTACTTTCTCGCACTAGAACAAGAAAACGAAAGGATAACGAGGCTTACGGTAACATGGTCAAAGTTAAACCTTTGGTAAATCTTATACGAGTGATTTCGCCGCAATTCGCTCAAAATCATTATTACAATCGCGATTACGATCGAATCGTTAGTTCTAAACGCGGTTGAGTTTGAAGTACCAAACTTGGAACTGTCGAACGATTTCAGAAGTAAAAATTCAAGTTATATCTTTTGTTGAAGCTACGCGAAAGGTTGGTCTCGAACGAAATTCGCAGAATCTCCGCTCCGGAATAACTTCTCTACCGGCAAACAAAATAAACGCGTCTCGCCGAAAGAAATGCTCAAGGATTAAGCCATTCGTCCCCGACGATTGTCTGACGGCCTCGTCCACGTCCACGGCGGTGTAGACTGCGCATCGCGATCGAGGCTTATTCAGAATTTAATCTACGCGAGGTATCTGCGCGTTGGCGACGAGAGAGTCGCGCGAGTCCGCTCGAACAGGCTCGTAGAGACGATCGAATCGGTCACGTCGCTGCTTCCCAGCGGCGCGATGCGTGAGCCACGATGACCTTTGTCCCAAAGCTTTGGCGAAACGCGGCCAGATTGCACGCTCTTTCGTGCTATACCGCCGCTGCACGTGCACGTGTACACCCCCGTTCAGAACTGGTAAAGTTGCAACAGTTCGAGACGATACGTGAATTTATTTCTGCTGGATGGTGTCCGGCCTTGGAAATTAGTTCATCCTTTGTTCCGTATATACAGGGTGTAACGGAACACGTGTGGCCCACTTTGCGCGTTGATCGTGCATCTAAAAACAATGAGAAAAGTTCGTGTAAACGTATGTTCCATCTGTCTTCGTTTATGAAATGTAACGAATCCACTGTGTACGTAACATCTACCGCAACAGGTTGAAGCGTTAAGATTCGGAATAGAAGAAGCTTTTCAACAAAATCGGCAAAAGCAAACATCTATTCAGAGTGTAACCGGATCCGTGACAAGACGTCTACTGGCTTGCCTTGAAATGCGAGGTAACCAAAGCTTCGGACCAAGCAACGTCACTCTGTGTTTCTACGAATTTCGTTCTACAAAATTGAATCGTACAGAATTCTGTTACGAAGGAAATGGATGACAATGATGGACGATGAATGGCATAACGATATATTAACTCTGATCGGAAAACAGGATCGACGAATTTGCGTTGAAAGCGAAATATCCTGCCCTATCTCTTGCAGCTAATTCTCGCAACTTCTACGATACGTTGCCATAAATTCATATGTTTTTTTACCTTGCCTGAGCATAAATTTCTGGTCGATTAATCCTTTCGATGATAATCTAGATTAATCGCCACGTTTCGTGTAAGATCAGCGGGTGTCCCTATACTTATGAACCAGGCTGTACGTGTTTCCGTCTTTTTGCACGTACGGCGTCGATTCAACGCAACGGATCTGTCGACGATGCTCGATGTTCCCATTTCGCGGTGTTGACGGCTTCCTAAAGTCAGTCGAACACGTATTATTAGCCACGTTACGTAAAGACATCTCGCGAGATGCGACCTTTTGCGCGACACGTGCGGCACGAAAGTGCGATTTCGATCTGCGAGAGGCAATAAAGACGCGATCGTAAACCGATTTCGATTGCGTTGATGCCGATGGAATCGGTTCCGTGAAATTGCCTGTCTGTTTGTTCAGTGCGTGGAACGAAGTTGCTTGAAGAGTTATATGGACTAGGTTCGAAGGGCGAGTACGTTCAAGTCGACGATAGTCGTATAATCTGGAATAAGTTCGATCGAATGGCGATCGTAATATCGTAGTTGCGAAACACCGCGTGCTATTAGGTTCCGTGATCTCCTTCGAAAGATGGTTACGTTTCTATTTCTGGAATATTATTTTTTCCGTAATGAAGAATTCTATGAACTCGGCCGCTTTATTGCTACTTTCCTCTTATTATCATTGCATGACCAAATTATCACACAAGCAGTCCATTCGTTAAACGTTCGTTCAACCTCCTATTCTTCCAAATTGTCGTCAGGCGTCGATTCTGTCGACAACGATCGTGCCATCGTATTCTTCGACGTGAAACAAAATTCTCTAGAAACTAAGAAAAAGCAGCAACAACGCACGCACTACGTAAGCTGCGATCTATTCGTTTTCAGAGTTCGTTGGAGAGATGCAACGGGAATTGATTGACTCGTCGATTGGTAATTCGGCTGGTTCGTAAACGAAATAGAATCAGTCGGGGAAACGAGGATGCGGTGTGTTGTGCGTGCACGGTAATTGGACACGTTCGTCCGCGTAACGTGGAATTCTTGTTGCGTTCGAGGCAGCCGGTTGGCTGATGGTCCCGATGCAGGGGTCATGGTTCAGAGGTCCGATGCGGGTCTTCCGCACACATCCATATTAAGTGGCTCGCTTTTATGCGCGCGGCTGGACACTGAAACGCTCTTAAAACCAGCGGATACAGAGGCTCGATCGCTGCGAAAATATCGCGTTCCTCCGCCACGATTCTTTTACGTAGTATGTTTCACTCTTGGACTCTCTGTATGTTAGATCGGTGCATGTGAAATGTTGTTTTCGCAAATGAAACTTCGTACGTGATTCAATTGAATTTTTCCAGCGATTCCATTTTATTCAAGATTTATAGTATAAACAGTTTGGTATACATTTTGCATTATAAATTTTGAATCTATTAAGAACGAATGTCATTATGGCGGTGGCTTCTGTGAACTTTAATTCGCATTTAGACTTCAGCTGAATCGATAAAAGTTTAATATTTTAAGAAGGAAATATTGTAGAAATCCATTGTATTCTAATACTCTGATACTTGACGCGTATTACGTAGTACTCGATACTTTCTTCTATCATTGACGTGATAAAATAAAATTACAGAATTTTTTATACGCCACGTGTGAAATGATGAAAATACCAATAAAAAAAAAAAGAAGGTGGGAAGAAAGTTACTGCGTAAAAGTATACTGGCGATTGGCGATCTATCGTATCGCGAAAACTTTCGAAGAGCAAAGCTTTGATAGAAATTATTCATCGAGAAATAAGCGGACGAGAGAGCATTACAATCATATGTACGTCTGCAAGTATGATTCGTGATCCAGTGTTCCGTATCCCCGTCCGGGAAAAATGCAGAATAAGCAGAAAGCTCGGGCTTCTCACAGAGGAAACAGAGATCACGTTTCGCCATTTTTCCAGAAGCGAGGAATCTCACGGTGAGCGGTCACTTGGAAAAAAGAAATGCAGTCACGAAGAGAAGAAGAAACTCGACTGTATCCTCACTTAGCTTGCCATATTTAACTCTTTCGCCAGAGATACACATCCGCCCTTTACATCTATAGATTCCTATCGCGGTTTACGTAACATTCATGCACAATACCACAGAATTCATTCCTTGCGTGAATTAAAATTCATTACAAAAATTATCACATCACCTTTTTAATTAGAAAGGTAGTGTGTCAGGAAACAGGATACCGGGCATGACCAGCGTAAACATGGTAATTTCCTCTTTTAATGTAACAGTTACCGAAGAAAAATATGTTACTTAGACACGCTATTAATTTTTATAACATCACATATTCGTATTATTACACGATATCTGCTTCCTCGTCGAAGCAAGGCGGATGCTTTACAACGAGATTGAATCGTAAGAATAATCACGTTTCTCGATGCATCTATTTCTCAAAGGCACTCCCTGAATTCTTCAAAAATGTAAATCGTAATTTACGAAACACTCTACGTAGAAATTACATCTACGAACGTTTTATAAAATCAAACAGTTCGAAAGCACAGAAACTTCTCTACGTTTTCTTCTATCTATTGGGTCGGCATCTAAGCGATTGCGAATTTTGTCAATAACATCTAATGACAAAATCCGCAATCACTTAGTTTCCAGCTCAATAGAACGAAGAGGAAGAAACACGAGCGCATAAAAATGAAAGAAGTCTCGATATACACACGTATATGTATTATCACATTGAGAATTATATTCTACGTTCGGATTATTTGCAACGCTATCAACAGATTCAACGATATTCTCGTTAGCAGCCGTAATTCAATGTATTGTCTATTTTTAACACAAGTTCCATCGCACCTGATAGTTACTATATAACGATCTTAAAAGCATATACTCTTTTCATAGCGTGTACTAAAGATACAGCAAAGATTTATTTTTACTACTCTATCTTAACTACTATGCACAGCTGTTGTATACTTTACCGCATGTATACGCTATATAGTAAAGATTCCTCGATCAAAAGATGATTCCCACGGAAACGTGCCATCCGTAATACAGCAAAGAAAGAAAAGAAGAGGGAGGAAGAGATGGCGACGCGTCTGGCGGCGTCGAAACGGCACAGAAGAAGCCGCGGAGAGATGTAGACGCGGAGGAAGAAAGAACAGCTGGGAGAGGGGAGGCAGGGTCGGCCGGGTCGGAGGGATCGAGAGGGTCATGGGTCACGGGTCGTACGGCATAGCCCTGACCTTCGACCTTATCCCCTTCCAGCTCTTCTCGAGACCCCGTGCAGACCCCTACCAGTCGTACCTAGAACTCGCTTCTACTTCGTGTTCGACTCCGCTTCGGGTCTCGCGGTGTACCCGCGGTGTCGTCTTGCGTTTCTTTCAAAAAATTCCTATCGTTGTTTCTAATCGGTGTGTCCGATGATATCAACTTAAATATAAAAAGAAAAAGAAAAGAAAAAGAAAACGGAGTGCAACAAAGTGACAATAAAAATTTCGTTCCTGTGAAATGTGATTGCAGACCTTGACACAGTTTAGCGAGGATAGCAGTTTAACGACGCGCAAGTTTGGCATCGTTTATGTTTTGGTAGCAGTAGATTAGCGAGTGTGCAAGTGCATCTGGTGCAGACGCGTGCAGCGGCGTGCAACGTGGCCTCGTGACACGGTGTAACGACGCATTGATTCGATCTTTACAACGGCCGGCCACGCTGATGGAGCCTGTTGTTCGTGGCGTGTGACCGCGTCCGCTCGGCTACGCGCCTCCGACTGCCTCGCTTCTTTGTGTCACGCGACCTCAGCTCGGCCGGATGGTGAATTGATTTTACTCGTCCACTGTTTCTGGATAGACGAGCGCGTGGAAAGGCAATATGGGAATGTGTTTGATAAGAGTGGGGATTATGTAGATTGATAGGCAGATTGGCGCAATGGAATACGTAATATTGTCTCGATGTGTTTCTTCGCGGTTTGGTGACATTTTATCGCAACTGGTTCGTAGTCAATAAACTACTTTCAAAGGTCGTTCGTAATTTGGATATTTGCGTGTTACGGTTTTGCAACCTGTAATATGTCAAGTTTGACATTTTCCTAGTAAATTATATACCGGTAGGTATACGCGTTTTATACGTTGAATTTTCAATACTCGAAAGAGGTAGAGCTTTTGGAAAAAATAGGTAAATTTTTAATGCATTACATTTTGCATACACGACTGTGAAATACCAAGTTCCAACAGTCGATAAATCACGAACAATCGAAAAATCAAATAGCCAAAGATCCATAATAAAATTTTGTCATCGCGCTGGTTTCTTTATCGCTCTATTTCGTTGATACGCGCGTGTTACGTAATTCCTATCAGCTGACGAAATATTTCTAATTTCTAACTTACTTTTTCCTCTTATCTCTCACGATTAACGATACAAAAACAAGCGATGCGACTCGTATTCGAGACTCCACGGATTTCTAGCCTTTTTTGTATCGAAAGTTTCGCGCGGTTTGTTATTCGAAACTTGTCGCTTCATTATAAAACGTCGCCGTTAAAAGTCACGAAAATGTTCACGCGTCTGGCTTTCGATTCGATGGATAAATTACCGGTGAAATTGTCGTCCGATGCTCGTCGATGGCGTCTGTTAAACGCATGGACAAATGTCGCTCGTAAATCGGCGTTAGTACCTAGTAACGTTACTCCAGATGCAGTGCTTTCTCTTCGAACGCGAGTGTCGCGCATTACAGTCAACATGATGAATGTAATGACAATAAATTATTCCGGATATCGGCAGTAAAGCCGCTTTATCGCGAGGCAGTACGTAACCCTCGCGTCCATTAAGAAAGAAATCGACTTTGCTGGCCAGAAAATCGTTTCTTCTCCGAGCCTTTGTCCAGACAAATTGCCGTATCTCCAGATAACGGCGTTACATGTCTTTTCAACTTTGCGCAAAAATTCTTTCTTCCGAGTTTCAACTCGAAAGATTCTAATCAATAACAAAATCGATTTCGTATGCTTAGGCAATGAAATCTCTAAGTAGCGAAATAAGAAGAATTTAAGTTGATCATATTCCTGCTAAAAGTTACAGTCAAATTTCTCTTCTCACTCTGGTAGAGAGAAATAGAATCTCCGTTTTGAAAGTTTTCTGTATCAAGAAAATTGAAGTTTTAACGTACGCGCGAAAATTATTCGCAAGATAATCGCCATCGTACTTGGACGTTTCCGCTGTTTGAATTTTAAATCGCGGACACATTATCTCAGCGGCACTCTCGCTTTCTATCGTTATCGATAATCTTCGCGTGGAACCGCGGAACGTGTCGCTACGAATCTGTATCGGATGTTGTAAATGCAATCGACGCTTAGAGAGCGGATTACATGTTTAATTACAGACGCAAGCGGCGATATCGCGTAATCGTAAATAAAACGAGACTGATGGATAATCAAGCAGTCCATTCAGGGGTATGATTAATACTGTTATCTGTCGAGTAGCGTGTCGGTCGTTTTGCCGGCTTTATAAACCGATCTTAGATAAACGCTGGTTGCACATCGAAAGAGCTTCATTATTGTGTCGTGGCTGGATAATCTGTTGGCCGGTTGCTTCTCGTTTCGCCACTAGAAAGAATTTCGCTTCGATTCTTCGTGCAATTACCTGCTTCTTCCTGTTTCGCTAACGCATCAACCTCTGTGATTAACGACACGGTTTAAAGCGCGAGTGGGACGAACACGAGGAAAAATCGGCCGAACCGAGTGTTACGATCGGTATTCCGATGATTTTTACCCGAGGCCCAAACCCTTTCCATTAAGTCTCCTTTCACGAAGGATGCTTCGCTGCCGGGCAAGTTAAATTCTTAAAAAAGAGTAATTGCGTCCTTGGCCCTTGATTTATTCTGTTACCGTTGTTCTGCTCCGGCTCGTTTGCTATTTCTACGAGCAGCGTTGCACTTAAACGTTATCGACATTACCGAGAACGCTTCTTACACAAGTGGAATGGAAATTTTGTTCGTTCCTTTCATTGCGGTATGTGGAATGTTGACGAATGTTTCGCAATTCCCTATATTTGTTACGGCCACGCGTAGAAAGCTTGCTTAATCGGAATAACCGTAGGACGACAAGTGGAACACCAAATTCTGGCACTGCTTCGATTGTCATTTCCATACGTTTTTCGTTATCTATTCCAAATCTCCATAATTAATTTTATTTCCTTCGTCTCGACAACTCTATTAAATTCGTAAACTTTTTACACGGAGAACGAGATTTTATAGGCTTCTCAGATTACGATCGCAGTGCTTCGGTACCCCCATCCAGTTCCTCGATATAGTCTCGAGTAATTACCTCCATAAACACAGAAACCTTAGCCAATAAAAATAAGAGGCAATCCAACCATAGCCATAACAAAATTCTATTTTTTTTTTCTTCTTCTTCTTCTTCTAAAGTCTCCGTCGTCCATTTCATCGTCAATATCGCAAATCTGTCTAACTACGGAAAGTCAACGTATATCGAGGAACAAATAGACGAGAGATGGTCGTGGAGTGAATCGCCGCGTTGATCACGAGCACAGACTATGTTTATACGCGTGTTCGTGAGCGCGTAGGTGCGTAGGTATATCGTAGATTACGCGTGGCGCACGAACGACCTCGGTGCACGGTTCGTTAGCAAGGATCGCCCTCCTCTTCTACCTCGGCGACGTTGACCCGACGTGGGCGCGGGCCACGCGTCGCTAATGACGAGCAATCAGCCGCGAACTCGATGCAAATCCGGCGTCCAAAGGGCAGTCGGAGAAAGTGATTAGAGGATTGGCTCGTTGCGTTGCCTGGAGCCTGTTCTTTTCCAGAATGTTGAGATCGTCGAGGAGATCGTATAGGAACGTCGAGTTAGCAATAGAGAAGTTGATTTTACGCCATCGAGGATGACATTTAAGTAAGGATCGCGCGTAAAGGAAGGAGAGCCCGTATTTAATCCGTCGGATATTTTAGCGTTATTTTTTCAAACTTCAATAGCTTGGAAAAGTACGGTGAGCTCCACTTGGAAATTCTAATATGGCTTAGAAGAAAAGCAATTTCGTACAAGGCTACGTGGTTACGGAACTTTAGTGCGAATAGCTGATTCGTCACACGTGGCGTTATTTTTATCGTCTGCGTTAAAAGAAAAATATGGGTCAGTCGCTGGAAGAAATAATTCTATAGTAATCGTTGGTACTTCCCAGAGACTGAACGATTCTCCTGAACGATCCGTTTTGCTTCTAAATCGTAATTCTCGAAAAGCAAGGTATAAAGATGAAATGAAAATTCCAGAAGCAACTTTCTCGAGCTATTTTCAACGCCAACCTGTCAGAACCGAGCTCGATGCTTGGCGAAAATTGCACGTAATACGCGAGTGACGAAGAAAGTCGGTGTGCTCCGATCGAGAGGAAGTTGGAATCGCCTCACCTTCGTAGGTTCTGGTTTTATCTTCGCCGGCCCCTACCAACGCCGCCTCCTGAACCTCCACCACCTTCTCCGAGGTCCGCCCACAACGCGTGCTCCTTCGTTCCCTTCGCTCCATCCCCGCGAACTCCCACGCCACGTGCTCGTTCTTCTCGCTGATCTGCTCCTTTTGGTCCACCAGGAAGCCTCGGATCCACCATCCATCACGCGCAACTATCGCGACTAACGAGTCCGCTCTTCATTCACGACCTCCGGTGCAAAACGGGCTCGCCACGGGTTCAAGGGTCGTGTTTCATTTGGCGAACGATTATGGGCTACTTCGACCAACGAGCGAGCGAACGAGCCTCGTTTTCCAGTAACAATGCCTGTAAATAATGAGACCGTTCCGTGGAAACTGTTAATGGGATTCTTGAATGGTGTTTGGAGGTTCGTGTTAACCCTTCGGCAGTGTAATAAAGTGACGAAGAATTCAGGAAGTAATTATCTCTTTATCTTCGAGATACTGCTAACGGGTTAAATACTGTAAAACCACTGTTAGACGTTATTGAGAGGAATGGCGAAATTTAGAGATTAGTTTTAGAAGTTTTAGTAAGTCGAGCACGTCACCCTTGATTTTATAGTGTGCTACCTATTCGATGTCTTGATTCAACTGTACTTTAATCGGGAATCGAAAAAAGCGTCTAAAATTTCTAACAGTCTGATCGACGTAAGAAACAGGATAAAAACTTGAAACAACCAGAACCAGGACTGGTATCCGTAGACTTGGAACATCAACCTCTTTTTCTTCGATTCCAATTACCGCAATTATAGCACTTGAGTCACGCTTCGACGCGAATTGATTTACCCTAGAATTCTACGACTCGTTGTTGCACAACCTACAAAAACGGCAAAGTTCACGTATTTTTTCCCCTCTATCCCTCCACCCCCCCTCTCTCTCTCTTTCTCTCTCTCCCTCTCTCTCTCTCTCTCTCTCTGTCATACTTGTCGACAGAAAGGAAGGTTGTCTCGGTAGCAACGTTATTTTGCATGACTTCTTTCTTTCGGAATTCCTTAGTTTTTCACGCTGTAGATTGTTACGTTACGCCTATAGTAACTGTATAGGCTCGTGAGTCATAGTTTAAAGGATAAAGAATGATCGGCGCAGCGGTGGTGCGATTTATTTCTTCATGGTCAAGCGGAATAGAGAAATGCGCGAACAGTTTGTTTCACGCTTCGGCCAGTTCGCCCGGTGAAGTCGGAATGCTGGGCGAACAAGACATTTTTTTTGAGCAGAATACATCGAGGAACGTTCGAAACGCGCTTTCTACTTTCTAAAGCTTCCTAGTATTTCGATTTTACGGAACGAGTTATTCGGTTTCATTGCTGTTAGTTAGGATGAAAATAAAAATATATCCGAGATAAAATAAACAATTGTAGTCGAGAGCTACGAGCATCTCGTCGTATCTTTTCGCGTCCATTTTATCACTTTAATGAAATCGATCGAAGCGTTTTATCGTCTATTATTGTATCATTCGACCGTAGTCGAATTAAGTCAATTAACCACGGCAACATTCCAATTTATTTCTTTATTCGTTGAAACCGCAAGAAATATCAAATCATCCGAAACCACGTCAAACAATCTTCCATATACGTTGGATCCGCGCTCATAAAACAAATCACCCATCGCTACGGAACATTATCGATACCTAGCAGCACTTCCACAAAATCGCCCTCGAATATCTCCAATTTCGTTCCATCGACTGGTTCCGTTTCGCAAACACGTTCCGCGCGTTTAGCGCAGGAAAACGGCTGCCACCGTTTACCGCGAAAGAGTCGCCCCGACTTAAAATACCGAGCAATTCCCAATCGAATTGCCTGCGGATAGTGATGGGAGCGAGTTCCATGTGAATTCACGAAGCATAGCTGCGATCTACACGGGTTTCGTTCGTTTTCCTAGCTTGCCAATCTATCGATAATCTACTATATTATTTTATTTATATTTCATTTAATTTAGTTTGATCTACTGTAACGTTATTTTGCTTCGGTCAGTCTGCCATAGCATTCTGCGGTTCGTCAATTTATTATCTTAAGATTCTACTACACGCGCCTGCAATTCCTCGGCTCACGTTCTTTCGAAAATATTTCCGAAAAATTCCAATCTGCTTGAAAGTTTCATTTCGTTGGCCAAAAATGTTCCGATCGAATTCGAAGCTACTTGACGCGCACTTATTCCCATCGCTGGCGATCGATTCGAGCTGGTCGCGGATCATTCTAGCAAACCGCACGATTCCAGAAAACATCTAATCCAGCGGATAGGAGGTGGCATTACGGCGTGTTGCGCTAACGCGAAAAACAGTAGCCCCGTTCTGCATGCGGGGAAGGATCGGCACGCCTCGTCTGCGAGGCGAGTGCAGGCCGCCAGTCTGCAAAAGCGGACTATCGACCAGGATCGCGCGAAATAGTACGGTTACGACGTGTTTTATGATCCGCGGGTAAGTGCGCGTTCCTTTCTAGCGGCAAAGTGGCAAAACCATCGTGATAAAGGAACGCAGCCATAGGAAACGCCGCAGATGCTGAAAGCATCGGGTTCTACGTGCAAAAGGGAAATCCGCGTTCGCGTTTTTTCCTAAGCCTCTTTGAGTCTTTTTGTCGAGCCTGTTTGACCGCGCCTTCGTCTTTCAAGGTTGTTTCGTTGTACTGCAAAATGGTAATCCGTGCTGTAACCAGCGAATATTGGGTTTACATGTTGCGAAGAGCGGCTGGTATTTATGGCAAGATTTTTTGTTTCGAGATGATTAGGTGATCGAACGTCGTTTCTAGACGATTATTGAAAGGCCCTGTAGTGCGTATGGTTTGAGACTGTACTTTGTGCAGTGTCGTTGATTGGCATATGATACGCGTGTTGTTCGTATTTTGTGGGAGAAATTTGATTTTGGTAGCAAAGTTTGGGGATGTCGTAAGTTTCAGCGAAGATAATCGATTTCAGGAAAATCGCGTAGCTGTGCTCTGGAACTGTCAGCAAACTGACATAGATTTGAGAAAAGTGTTAATTAAAACCGACCAAATCGAGCTAAATTTTTTGTATTAATGAAAAACACGGTTTAATACTTCTTGTGAGGATATATCAGTGTTCTTGTGGTCGTAACTTTAAAAAACACCTTCGATAAATTAATGTTACTAAAATACTGTTGTAAAGATCTGCCAAAATGTTTAGCCTCGACTGGGGCTTTCACTTCATTCCAGAAGAATATGGAGGTAAGAAAAAGTGCTTTAATAAGAAGAGTTATCAATTTGCCAGTTGACAAAATTCTGGACCCTTATTAACGCCCCCTACACCGTACAATCATCGATAAATCAAGCGCGGCAAGAATTTCTCAATGAAAATAAAAATCCTTAACGAAGAAATTCAAGGATCCAATTCCGCCTGAGCCATCAACGACCCTAGCGCTTAATATCATTAATAAATCTTCGCATTCATATAACAATCCAAAAATAAAGAAGTTTCGCCAACTTCCACGAAACGCAGCCTAAAAAGGTACGACGTTCCCCTACGTTATTAATAAATTGTTGTACGCGAAGCGACGTAAAATTTGTCTTCGAAAACCCTGGAGAAACTTCGCGAACCTAAATGAAACGTAAACTAAAAAAGGAACGAAATTTCTCTCCTACGGATCAGTGTTATTAATAAATTTTTTGCACGCAGGCCGGTACCAAATTTGTCTTCGCAAAAAGGGGTATACTTCGCAAGCACGAAGTACAGTCCTTAATCCCGGCGCGGCCTTAGTCGCGAATTTATGACTTAATATATCGGTATTCCGACGGGCCCCGACGTTGAAACACCAAGAAAACGAGTAATCGCGCAATTTCACTGTCGTGGTGCTCGCACGAAGCCACCCCATGCTGGGCGTCCGCTGAAGCGACCGGCTTCCAATCCGCTGGAGCGCGTGGACCGAGAAAAAAGTCACGGTCGGAAGTATGGAAAGCTCGGTAGCAGGTGCCCCGCTGCGAGGTTTTCTCATTTTCAACGTTTTGACGTGGCTCGACGTACCGGTCTACCAACGTGGAATAATACATACCGCTGACCAAAGACCAATTAAATCGATCCGTAACGACAGCTCGTTTCTGTTAGGTTATCGCACTGATTTAATTAGCGATTCGTCGATAGCTGCGCGTGTAAACGTTGTAAATTGTCCGATCATCATTGTTTCTATTTGGTTTCCTCTCATTTGCATTCGTGTTGCAGGTTGCTTTGCATTATTTCCTCGCGAGTGATTAATCGTTTTAATACTCGCGTATCTTATTAAAAACGAGCGCTTGGATTCTTTGGATTTTCGAGTCTTTGAAATTTAGAATCTTTGGATTTTTCTGGATCTCCGTTTTCTTCTCTTTCTCTCGCCTGACCTGATATTCCGCAACGAAAAATATCTTTCTGTCGCTACTGATCGTTAGAAATCGCATTTCTTCTATCGATTCATCGACGCGCTTGCAATCAAAAGAGTATCTGCTCGACCAGGGAAGTTGTATTAGTTAACCTTGTCAGATAGGTAGGTAGCTACCTTCTAGCTGGTCGTGCATGCTAAGTAGCTACTTCGTGGGTGGTGCTCCCGACTACCACCTACAGTTGCAGTCGCGGAGCACGTGGTATTCGTCGATCGATCGATCGATACGCGTTCCATCCCCGAGTGATTGGAATTGCTACCCCCTCTAGCGTGCTTCAGCTCGTCCGGCAGTGCGGCCCAAGGCTTCTTTGATTTCGATCTTCCGTTTAGCAAGTGCACGCCTGCTAAAGGTTCCTGTTCTGCTTTCTTACAAGTGTCGTTTTTTTCCTCTCTTTTAAAAATTGTCAAGATCTAAATCGGAAAATAGATAAAACGTGTAATATCGAATCGTAAAGATACAAATTTCTAGACAATCGTCCGTATTGAAAAAAATTACACAACATATACGTTGTGGGATTGACATAAAAATTAATATTCTCCGTCTATTAATCTGCGTACAAAATCTATTACAACTGCCATTTAGCAATACGATGATTCCTGTTATCCCTTTAACCTATCACCATTATGATAATTAACCTCTGTTTTCTAAGCTTTCTCTTCTCAAACAGGATTGTTCCTACTTATCTCGATAAAAATCTAACTTTTACCATAGGATCGGTTCTCGTAACGAACCTCACGATGTTACAACATCATTCGATATATGTATAATTAAAAAGCATTATAATCCCCAGCCATTCGATGCAACAGCACAACATCCGCACAATACCAACCATTAACATACATTCACGTTACCATACACATTCACGTTACCATACGCTCGACATTGTTGAACAATGAAACGTAGATCCCACGAATCTCGATCGAATCTCCACGATCGATTTGATTAAAATCTCTCCATTGAGCTCATGCGAGTCCTTGGAATCGACATCTAGGGCGGTCTCTTTAATGACAGTCGAGGGAAAGGGTTACGCCGTGGGTGGTGCCTTGCATCTGCATTTGTTCGATTCTGCCGTTTATCCGTCTGCGTTTAACCCGCTATCGATTCCTCCATCTGACGATCTATCTTTCGTTTTTGTTCCAGGTTCGGAGAAGAATGGATTTCCTGATGCCGGTGCTTCATTCGCGTGCCAATTTGGTGAGCTATCAAACAACTTTTGTTCGCCTTTCTGTCTATCATTTTTTTTTTCGTTCTGATTTATCGATTTACCGTCCATGGCAATTGAATTAGGATCGTTAAAAATTTTTACATCGACAACGAGACAAATTTTATGTTTCAATCGTCGCTGGCTTTAGAATTAACTTGTTTTAATTTTACTACGCCTGTTTGCAATATCGGTACTTTTCTCGCGTTCGTTCAACCACGAAACGATATTCGTTGGTCGTTTAATTTACCATCTTCGCTGTTTAACTTACCAACTCGCATTAACTTATTAACCTGTTAATTTAGATATTTAACTATGGCGATATTATTGGTTAAATTGTCTTAACGATACGATGATCAGTTTTTGAGCAATTCCGTGCGTCTTATTAGCAACGTATAGTTTCTTATATATTTTTCTAAGACTGCTTTCCGTGATTACGGATAATCAACTGTGCAATGATCTTTTTACAATTGATCATAAGAAGTGGAATTTATGCGAAATCTGGTCGAATAACGAAAATGATGAAGGTAAATGAGCGCGAGGATGGTTTTGCTAAAATTGGAAATATCAAGCGAACATAAAATGCCGTTTATAATGACAGGATGTTATAATGGAAGGTTAAGCGTTGTTTGTTAGTAGACCGTCGATGATTTTGCAAATAAAATACGTAGATATATCCGAGAAGTTCGCGATGGTAAAACTATATATTAAATATTTTTGTTCCTCCATTTGCAAGGCAAAAGTTAGTTCGTTTTATTCCGCGTGTCATTTCCTTCTTGCATCGTATGCAAATTCGAAATTGCTTTATTTTTCCTAAAAACAAATTTTATATCAATTTGTTTCGGGTTCGCTTCGATTCAAAGATTTTTCTCTTCCTCCAATATTAATTCCCCTTAATTTTCTTGTTAATTTTTCTTTTTCGTTATAAAATCTGACACAGAGTATCGCGTTACAAGGATTCTCTTAGAATTCACAATTTCAATTTTCTTTTCATTTTATTAGCATCGCAGTTATTAAAGTAATAGTGCCAATATCGGAGGAAAAAGTTTCGAAATCATCGTCTTCTTCGAAGCTATTAATTTGCACGACCATCTGCAATCAGCCGAAATTAGGTGAACCTGCAATCAACCTACACCGTCTTCCACACCTGCCTCTCTGTCTATCGCCATTCCGATTCTCCCTACACCAAAATCATCGGTCCACGAGTCGCAAAAAACTACATCACCGCAGAACAAGGCACGTTTTCAAGGTGGCAGCATCGTCACGATCAAAGAATCACTTTGAAACAGTGAAACACGCTGTTTCTGGAGTCGATCGCGCGTAACGGAGACACGTATCCGAAATAAAACGGACCAGATATTTCGTTGGACCACGGTATATCGATCTTCAGAACGTGGTCGTGGTCGATGCGTAACGAAACGATTAGGGTCTAGCGATTATTCGTGGTCCTATGTCGCAGTTAACCGGTCGTAGAAGTAATAACGGCCGGCAATCTGGTCCAGCAATCGATGAGTACGTGTTTATGTAAATTGAACGAGCCACGACACGAACCACGCGAGCAACTTTTCCTATACGCCCGGGACCTGGGCCGGTCGAGGGTTGGAATGCTTTGTTATCTCACGAGGAAGACGATATGTCCCCTCTGCACGCGAGGACTCCTCGCTTGCTTGCTCCTGCGAATGACGAATTTCGTGTTGGAAGGAGTTTCGGATCTCGTTCGAAGCAGTTGTGGATGTTTTAATTCAGCCAGAGTCGTTTGACGTGATAAATTAGCGCGACACATTAGCGTGTAGATTTTTAATAGTTGTACGATTTTCCGAATCTCTCGAAACTCTCGAAAATCTCACTCTTGGTCCATGCTACGATCGAACTTTTACATTATTTTCTATCGAGTCGGATGTTCGAAGCTCTGAACCGTTCAAATTTCTCTCCTTATCTGCTAGGAAGTCCGAAGAGGACAGAGATTGAGCGATAAACCATCGGTTTATGCGTTCTCCGGACAGCGATCGTGCAAAGTGAAAAAAGAAGCATCGTTTCAATGTAACCGAGTAGCTGACACAATCTCCGGCAGTTGTAACTCTTCTTGATCGACGATTATCCGCGGTAAATTGCACCGTCTCCGTTCGAAGGTACGTCGGATCGTGGCCGTGGCTCCGCGAGGCAGATGTAAAGCAGAATAATTGTAGTCATTACTTTGTTAAACAGGGTATCGCCACCGTTCGCTTCTTACTCGCCTTCCTTTCCGCGCTCTTTCCTCCTGTTCATCCTCCGCCCTGTTCACGCTGACGTACGCGCGACGCTATAAAATTTTTAGTACGCCCTGAGCGGCGTTATTGGCGCGTTCACACACGCGCGTCCCTCGCCTCGACGCCTCGACGTCGTTAACGACGCGAAATTGCGCCAGTGTAGCGTTTGTTTGCCGTAGTCGGCCACCATTCGCCACCGGTCGAACGTCCACGTTTAACCAGAACGAATTGCAACGACCGTTCGCGATAATGACAGGTATGCTAGGGAGAACGTCCTCGTAGACAGTATCTTGGTCGTGGTAGATTTTTTTCTTTTCTCCTTTCGATTCTTCCTTTTCTCCCTTTTTCATTTTCCTCGTCGTAAATGGTTCCTCGAGGGCATAGTTGCATCCAGATTTATCGGCGAGTTCCTCGGTGTCCGATTTATGGAAAGTCCATAGAAGAGAACGTCCGGTGTCGCCTGGTACCAGAGCCAAGTTATCGATAGTCCCGCCGATGGCTGTAACTTTTTGGCGTCACGGAACATCGATGCCGGAGACGGTGTAATTTATGAAAGTGGCGGTTGGGTGCGCACAGCCGATTTATTGGAAGTCGTTGCATAGAACGGTGGCGGCGTTCGCGGTTCAATGATCGAATAGGCGGTTCCGCGCAGATAATCGCTACAGAGGATGCGAATGAAATTGGTCGTTGCCTTGTGTTTGCGTAGTTTGCGGTCAATGGGAATAGTTGCGGGAAAAGGGACGTTCGTGGTCAGGAAAATAGAGAGACCGGAGGAAGCTGCTCGAACGAGTGCCTTGTCCTTTGATCCTTTTTCAAATTTATTCCCATCTCTGGATCAATTGGTAGAATTATCGATTAATATCCGTTAGGATTCCACAAGAATAGCGTTTGTTAAAAATACTTGATAAATTCTGGAAACTTATTGGGAAGTAATACTTTGATATCTTCGGTATGCCAAAAATTAATGATATAAGAAGACAATATAATTTTTAGGATCGGTCGACCGTGTACGGAATTTAAAAACTGCTTTCTCGTAGAAGATGAAGAACGTATACTCTTCGTTTTCTACGATATAGCAGCGAACACGGTAAAAGTGCGAAGATATTTAAAAGTGGAGGAATAGCGGATCCCCACCAGAGTCGGTAGAATCCAGTTCACAAAGTCAACGTGGCCGCGTTCTACCGGTCGGCGAGGTCGTACGCAGAGTTCGTCGTAACCGTACCAGACGCAATGGAATAGCATGGTCGTTCGTCGAATGGGAGCCGCCAGAGGCCGATCAATTATGCCGGTCGATTCCAGGCCACGAAATGTCAAGGCTCCACCTCGATGGAATTCTAAGCCAGCCTCATCCTCGCCGCTCAGTCTCGAACCTGATACGTGCGTGCTCGTGACACGAGCGTCATTGATAATGATGCGCTTGCCGTTCCTTCACGGGAATATCGATTCGATCAGCTTCTTTTGTAACGAGCCTACGCGATAGTATCGTAATCGAGAAGGTGGAGCACAGCTGTGTGCAAGAGTTTAAGAATTTCGTCATTGATTCCATATCGATATTAGACGAAGCGTTTTATCCTACAGAAAAGTTTTACGAAGATAAAGTTTGACGAAGTATACCGATAAAATCTTCAAAGCGGATGATTTATTCGCGTTACTTCACTGTTCAAAGAAGAAATTGCGTATTTAAAAGACTGACATTTTAGCATTTTTACGTCGTCGGTAGAATTCGAGGAATTATTTCAAATAATCGCGGCAGTTTATTTTAATTTCTACCTCCACTATATTCCTACTAAGAGCAAGGTACACGTATTACTTCATCAAAGATTATTCTCGGCTAAGTATCGCAAAATTAAATAAGCGCGCATGGCTCATCACCGAGTCGCCGACCAAATTCCAAGGCAAAGTGGTTACCCACCAGCTTCCCGTTCCCAATTTTAAAACGGTCGATCGTCGCGCGAACTCCATCAAAATTTTAATTTACCGCCGGTCGTACCTTAACCACGGTCTCCCAAATTAACCGTCGAGTATCGGGAGGCTTCTGGAAACGAGCTTCTTGGCTCGAGCGAACTCGAATGGGAAGCTCTCTCGCGTAAGAGGCAGTTGGCGCGAATAACGCCGCGTCCCGGCGTCACGTCCGGAGCGATGATGCTCGCTATACGGCGGAAAGGCGAGGCCAGATGTAAGTACTCGCACGTACGCACACGCGTGTGCCAAAGTATAATAAACATAATCGCGGTAGCACGATGAGAGGAGGCCTTGGCCGTCTCCCTTCGGTCGTGGCCGGCACGCCCACCGCTACTACCATCGTGCCGTGCAAAGAGAAAATACTGGCGTGGCAATCAACGGTTTTACACCTGAGCATCTACACGTAGGTCGGAGGCGGCCGAAGAAGCGAGCCAGAGGTTAAAGAAAGGATGGAGAAAGAGACCCGATAACTTCTCTTCTCTCCACCTCTTTCTTCTCCTCTTTTCCTTCTTCTCCTCTTCCTGCCTCTTCCTTCTGCTCTTGTCCCTCCTTTTCTTCTTCTTCTTCTGCTACTTCTTCTTCTCCTTCTTCTTCTTCTTCTTCTTCTGATGCCGATGCCGATGCTGCCGTTGTTGCTTCTGATCCCGAGCGAACGAGCAACTTGCCTCGCTTGGACTTGTGCATCGGCTCGATAGGGCCGAGCACGATGCACGCCGACCTACCCTGAAGGATTATCGACAAAGCATCTCTCGATACGCTCCCGTTGCCTCGACTGCTCCCGTTGCACGTCCTGGATCGATCCTGGCTCCGGTGTCCTGAACCTCGCTGCTCCGAGTTAACGGCTCGGTTCCCTTATCTGCTGTTGCTCAACAGATCCGATGATCGATTTCGATCGAACGTTTGACGCTATACGTTCGAACTTCGCACCTTAGGCGAGGCTTGCTTTTTACAAGCTTTGAGTCGGATTCGATCCGAGTTTGGAAGACGAGATGGATTCGAACGTTGCGAGTAACACGAAGTGAGAGAACGTTCTTTTTCTTTTTTAATTATTTCGCTACGTATCGGAAAGCGGTTGATATTCGATACGGTTGAGAAGCTTAGAAGAGACATCGTATCTCGAGCGTGTCGGTGGTCAAAAATCGAAGATTCGTGCGACAGAAAGAAGCGAGATACGATAGATCTCGCGGACAAAGAAGCCGTGCGTATCCTTCGAGATGTATCGAGATGTATCGATGATTATCGTTCGAGCGGAAGCGATCTTTCTTTTCGCGCGGTCACGTCGACCGGGTTGACAAGCTCGCGATCGAATTTCTACGGCATTCCAAGGGACAGTTTCTGTAACGTAGAACAATTTCCAGCTCGATATTAGACGCGTAATATCCAGAGTGAACTTTGCGAGTGAGTCCGCATTAACAACTAGAATGTTGATACTTTCTATTCTACGACTTTCTAAATGCTTTAAATGTTTTATCCGATGCGTTTATAACGAAAAATGAATTTCATTCGTATTCTCGTTAAAGCACATCACCGTGTGTATCCATAAAAACTGAGAAATTTATAATCAAGTCTTCCAGGCAAATTCGAATGGTATATATCGTTTTCTCTATTCATTTAGTTCCTGATAAAAACAGAAAAAAAACAGACGTGTACCAATCTTCCATTGAGCCCTTAGATTAATCTACGTTTAATCTTCGATCTAAATCGAATTCCAGTAACGATCTAAAACTCATATTCCAATTACTCGTCTAATATCCATCGTCGTTGGATACGCGCTTCCGTGATCCTTTTTCCTCCTCCTCCTCCTCCTCCTCCTTCTTCTTCTTCTTCTTCTTCTTCTTCTTCTTCTTCTCCTCTCGATACGTTCCTCGAACGTGCCCTTTCGACAGGGAGATGCAGATCCGCCGAGAAAGTTGTTCGGGTCGCGGTTATTTGATCAGAGACTCGTACGAACGAGTCGTTAGCTCGTACGTGCCAAGATCGAGATTCGCCGGTGTGGACACCAACACCGGTGCACGTGCTCCCGTATCATCGACATACGTGACTCCATCGCTGCGGCCAAGGTATATATTCCCTTCGATATATAGGGTGGGGTAATAACCATTGCCACTTGAAATAACTCGCTCGAATGGCGTTCGAGGGACGAGCTGAATGATATTCGGCCCGCGGTGCTCGCTGATACCGATTTGCATGAATGGGAATTTTTTTCGCGTGATTTACGACGCGACAAAGTAATTGGCGATCGTTCGCGTGCAATGCTGCTCGAAGCTTTTATTATTTTCCGAGGATTTGTGGCAGTTACACGCTCGCGATAATCGTAGACTCGAACGTAGCTTTCGTTGAAACCGAGATCGAGCGAAGCTCTTGGAACTTGTTTAAATTATTTATTTCATTCGAAGGAGATTACACCGACACATAGAGCGTTTCGCCGTTTAGAATGAAGCATTTTGCTCGTCGTAAACCGAACAGGTAACCGAGTACATAATCTCTACAACGAATTAAACAACTCGAGAAGACAGGAAATAATTGGCAAAGAAAGCGAGAAAGAAGTACGCGATATTCGTCGATATGCGGAATATCGAATATCTTCAAACTTCCTTCGAAACGTCGTGGCAATTCCAAAAAGAACGAAACCAAAAACCCTGTTCGAAATGACACACCTCTAATAGCCCCTTGTCTTGTACCTGAAGACACCCTACGCAATCCGGACTCCAGGGGCAATAATCTCGTACGACAACGACGGAGCGAGTTATATTGCAAGTGGCAGCGGCTATTTTCTCCTGCTACATACAAGTGTGCCAATATACTCGAAGATTTCTTGCCCCTTCCCCTCGTAGAGGTGGAAGATATACGCGCGTTTGGCAGAAGCGAATACACGAAGGGGGGTTCAGCTGTTACGAGGCATCGGGAGCATAAGTCTATACTTATGGGCTAGGTGGTAGATATGGAGCGGTCGATAATGATCCAATATACTGGTACATCCTCGCGAAGTAATTACAATGATGAGCGAACCGCTACCATCGGGCTGGCACTCGGCTCCTTCGGAGGCTAGGCGTTGGATCCGAGCACTCCTTCTCGTCCACCTCCTTTCCCCTCGCGGGTCTTCCTGTTTTTCTTGTTACTGCCCCTCGCTCTCCTTTCGCCTGTTCCACCACCACCGCCACCTCCTCCTCCGTCTCTTCCACTTTATCTTGTTTCGTTCGCCTCCGCACTCTTTCTCCTACCGAGCGGCGGCCTCTCCGGTGTTGCGCACCGCAACAAGAGCAAACATCCACCACGGGGTCGTCACGGGGCCACGGAGTCACGGTGGATGGATCCTCGGAGCTGTTTCTCGATCCCCCGGAATTATCACGGGGCCACCATGGGGGTTCAACCGGCCGGAAGTGCGTCATCAGCGGTGTACGTGCTCGCCGCTAACGATCCTCGCGCAGCCAGCGCTCCTTTGTTCTTATGGATTCCTACGGCGTGCCCTTTGTCATTCGCTTTCTGCTGCTTTAATTATCGTCAATGCGGACGATTGGGAGAATAGGAAGAACCAAGGTTCGATGGATGGTGGAGCGAGGCTCGTCGTAATTGATTCGCCACGAAGAAACATTCAAAGAAGTTTGCGATTGTTTTTGAATCGTTTTGGAAACAGAGATCCGTTGCTATAGTTTTGGATTCTTAAGATGTTGCAGAAAGTAAGTCATCCTGCGGATTTTTATTAGGAGACGAGTTTAGAACAGCAGAGTTCTCGCGTGTGATTTCTATTTAGAGTAGAGGTCGTTCATCGCATCATCAATAAGAAAGCCACTCATCCACTGTCAATTACACGCTTCTTGCAACGATATTGCGTCGATCAACCTCGATCGTGGCAATTGTGTAAAGTCAAGCCTCGACTAACCTTGTCAAACACGCGCTTTCTCGTTCGAAGTTCGACCTCTAAAGTCAATTTTCTCAAAAAATTCCGTGTCAAATCGGAGGAAGCTATCCAGACCTCGGAACCCAAATATCAAGTCGCGTAGGTGGTCAGCCAGAGGAAAAAAATTCGCGGGATCCACGTCAGAAACTTGGAGCAAGACGATAGGAAGCGCGAAACGTTCGCTCTGGCGAAGGTTCATTCATCGATTTTTTGTCCTGAAGAACCTGCTGCGAGCTAGATCACTCCGCTCGCCAGGAGCTGAATAGAGGCGATGCGAAGTGTCTGATTAAGGTTACGTTTTTTCCCTCTCTCTCTCTCTCTCTCTCTCCCTCTGCCCTTCTCCCTCTTCCTTTTTCCTTTTATTTCTTTTCAGTTTCTTTTATCAGAGAGCGTCCAGCGGCCCGTCACGAGCCGACGACCTCGCCCTCTTCGCTTCCTTTCCGGTCGACTCGATTATGAGCGAATATGGCTATCAAAGTGAACAGCCTCGCCTCGCGTAGCATCGACATCCTGGGCTGGGCGCTATCTCGGGCGCATTCTTTTGCATAATCGATCGGTGATCGGATCGGTAGGCGGCTAGCAGCGCCGGCAATTATCTTCTTGTCGTGAGGTAGCGAAATTTCTTTCAGACCAGAGTCTCGCAGGAGGAAGATCGTTTCGACGTACAGCGACGATTCACGCGAATACGTTTAGCCGCGATCGAGATTGCTCCCGATGCTTCCAAGGGGATTTCAGTCTCGCTCGCACGATGAATAATCGAAGTTTGCGTAAGAAGCTTTTTGTCTAACGCGTGAAGCGCGAGTCGAATCTCATTTCTCGACAATATCGACGTTGGGTCGGTTCTCTTTCCATCGACGAATATATCTTCCCGTGCATAGCTTTCGCTTTCTCAGTCACGACGCGAGACCGATCGTTCTTTGTCAACCTCTGTGCCAATTAATTCTTGATCGACTATTTAATTGTTAGAGAAACGTTGGTCACAGATCGTGCAAACACTTTACAAAGTGTTGCAGTCGATGGTGTCGTTCTCAGAGTACGATAACGTAAGAAATCCACAAGGGTTGAAATTTCGCTGACGACAGCCAACAGGAGTCGATCTTCGTACGGTCGGTCGATGTAGCCATAAATACGACATCACGACAAAAGTGACGGTTGCGACGCCACTGTGACCGTGCATCCTCGCGCAGAAGAGCACGCATAACGTAGAGATGCAACGCTCGAGAGCTCCGGATCGCCGAGGGCGCGCTTCTCTCCGCAAGAAGCGGAGGTGAAGGGGGCACGCCAGCGACCACGAAGAGGGGCCTGAAGAGAGCTAGGGGAAGAGGTCGACCGGGATAAACATCTGAGCCCCGCCCGGCACCCGAGGCGCAGCCTTTTGTTGCTCCTCTTCATCGTTTCTCTTCTCCTACTTCTTCCTACATCGTTGCTTCTTTCTTCTACCTCTTCTCCACTTCTGGTGGAACTTTCTGCCTCTGCTTCTTCTTCGTCGTCTTCCTCGTCTTCTTCTATGGTCGCGTCTTGTTGTTCTTCCTTCTCTTCCATCGTAACGCTGCCATTATCGATCACCGATGAGGCTTCGCCAGCGTGTCGATATGTAGCATTTCACACGTCCCGTGCATTTTATGGCGTTCCGCCTCTATCTGGTTTCCTTAATTGTATTTCGTTTCTAACGCTTGATTCGAGCTTGATTAACATTCCGTCTTGACTCGTCGAGAGTTGACCTTTGCCTGATGGGAGCTTGAGCGATCGTGAGAGATCTTTTCAGGGCATTATTCGATTCTCTTCTTTTTGCTCGCGTCGCTTCTTTGCAGCAGTTTAGCATTTCTCGGGATTTGATGGTTGCAGGTTTTAAACGACCAGAATCGAGGATATCCTGCGTAACTTTAATCACACGAATCGTGGTCTTGGAAGAAATTGACGTTGCGGAGGATCGTAATCGAATTTTCTATTAACTGTAAGTCGGTTAAAATTTTCGCCTGAAATCCCTCAATGATTCAGGATATACACTTGGAATTTCTTTTATATTTTTGGGAAAAGCGAACGACAAGTGAACATCGAGTTTTCATCAGTGTCTATCTAAATTCCTAATATTCGTCAAGGTTTTTATAACGTTTAGGAATTTGTATTAACTGCTCAAGATTACCTATTGCTACATGTTGGATGGGGATCTTTAATAGCTTGTAACCACCCACTATGAAGAAAACGAAAACGTAACTTCCATTAAGCTAAAATTACACCCTCCGTTGAAAGCGAACGCCTCGATTAACCCGTTAGGGGCGAAGCAATCAAATAATCCGTAAAAGTTGCGTAATAGTAAAACGTTATTATGTTTCTGCAAAATTCGAGGTGTTCGGCGAGAGAAGAAAATTAGAAATCCGTTTCCATTGGTCCTCGTTTATCCTAAACTTCCTCCCAAACTTACCTGTCATTTCCTCCTCCTTTCTTTTCAACCTTCCAACTTTTATTTCTCCGAGGCGTCGACGTTCCCTCTTCTCGCTTCTCGAGTGTAGCAACCCTGATCGAATCGCTCCCCACTTAAAAGCGAAACTACACCATCTACCTGGAACATCTCGAAACGCCGAACAATTCATCCCGTCCGACTAAATTAGAAATCCATCAGAAAACGCTTTTCACCCGAGCAACCTTTCATCTTATTCAACGAAAGGAACGAGGCTAACGTTTATCGGCCTCGACCCGTAATTCCCCGTCCAGTCGATCGCCGCGGGATTCGGTCCGATAACGAGCCTTCCCGATTAAAGTTTATTGCCTGGCCGGTGTATCAGATAAGAGCTTCCGTGTTTCTTGTCCAGGGATGACGCGGGGTGAAAGGATCTCGCAAAGACTACGGTTTCTCGCGACCTAGACCTCGAAACAGAGGCCGTATTAACCCATTCGCGTGTGCAGAACTACAGAGCCGAGCCTGAGCTTAGCGTAATCCGAAGCTATTGACACGCAATGCGTGTGCACATTCCACGGAATTGTCACGCGTCTGGCGCTTCGTCTCGTATCCGAAAAAAGAAATCGCTCGTCTACGTCGAATCCACGTAGCCCTGTGTAGCCTCGAGGAATTCGTTGATATCGCGCGTCTCGACGATTTAATTTTTTAATCGCGACGAACGCTTCGCCACACCTTGACTTGTAATCGCGGTATCGCACGGACAACAGGCAACATCGCGAGAGAATCTGGTGCAGAGCTACGACAAGGTGGCGAAGCGAAAACCCGATTTCACCCTTTTTTTGGCTCGTTTTTGACTCGCGTGTGCGCGTTGGTGGATCCTGGTTCGCTGGCGTATTGAATAGTTTACGGCTTCTAAATAAGCGGCCCTCCCGTTCCCAAACAATTTGCCCGCGCCACGGATCGCTCGTAAATAAAGATAATCTATTCTACCCGGAAGATAAAAATCGTTTCGCGGAGCAAGGTTGGGGCGAGACTTGAGACGAAGGAAGAGGAGGAGCGAGATGAAGAAGGACGAGATGGAAGGCTACAAGGGGAAAGAGGCGTCGTGTACACGAAGCGGGACGCTACGCGTTCGTTCCGCGGGTGAACGATCCTCCAGTTATTCATTTTTACGTCGTTCATTGGCCGGATTTTACGAGGCAAAAATGGTGAAATTGCACTTTGTGCGCCGTGCGTGCCCCGCTCCCTCTTTCACTCTGTGCGCTCTTTTCAGCCTTTCTTTCCCTTATTCTTACGCTCCGGAGAGCCGCGGTTGCGATGTCGAGGTAGCTGATGGGAAACCACCTCGGGATTCACCATTGCTACTCTTTCTTCCATGGATTCCTGCCTTTTGATCATCGTTTCGAGGCGTGATCCTACGATCTCGTGAATTTTAAATCCCACGTTACTATAGTAGCTGAAAAAACGCGAGTTTTAGAGGAAAGGAACGACGACTGTTAAACAAAACCCACGATGGACATTTATTTTTGTTGCTCTATTCCGTAGATACGAGTCTTTTTGAATATTTTCAAAATGCAAATTCGATAGAGGACATCTCGCTTCGTTCTATTCTTCTTACACACGATTACGAGCCATTTCGACGTAACTCGCTTAATTACAGAAGATTTCCTTCGTCGTCCGGTTATTCGTCATTCTAGCACATCGTTCTGAGAGTCTTCAAGTTTCATCTCGCCACTGTCCAGCAGCAAAACGTCGCAATTACGTCGTCTCTGCGGACGCTACTCGATTTTACTCTGCTTAGCCAATTTACGACTGTTTCTAGTATTTTACTGCCTTGTATCCTGTCAACGATAGCGATCGTTGACTATTAAAACGCTGAAGAAACATCGATCGAGCGTCCCGTTTTTTTTTTTTTAGTGGTCCATGTCCATCGGATTCGAGGAATCACGCCACCCCCTTGTAATAACATTTGACATTCCAGGCGCCAGTTCCCTCAATTATTGCTAGCTTCCAGCGATACGTCCGTACTTAACGTCCCGATGACGAATTTACGATGTTTTCTCCTTTACGCAAGCCTTCGTCTTACAATTTCACACGCCTGTCTCTTCGACCAAATTGTATTAAATTATAGGGGCGAGGGGAGCTGAATTAAACAGATTTATACTGTCGAGGAAAAATTTGAACGCACCAGGGTTTTTCAAGATCGAAGACGAGCAAACTGTAGCGTAAAACATCGAATCTGTTACTAGGTCGATTATTTTACGGTGAAACTTATATTATTAGACCATCATCGAGGTTCTTGGTGTTTCTCAAGCGAGTTTTTCTCAATTACGAAATGCTAGCGTATTCGTAACGTCTCTAATGAGTAGCTCGTTTTTTAGGAATTGCGCTAATTACAAATCTTCTGTGCTGCTAGTGCACATCGAATCTTCCATAGCGGCATCGAGAATGAAAAAGCTAAAGGATAAATAAAACGAACGATAGAGGGAAAATAAATTAAAGAGGAGTAAAAATAATACGAAAAGGTTGGACAAGAAAAAACAGAAAAGTACGTAAAGGCTGGAAGAAACAAACACGCTGTGTAAAATTCATTGGAACCGTTAACGTTTTCATTTGTTAGACATAAATCTTTCCGCTTCTAGGCGTGCAGCTATATAAATTAACTAGAGACACGTCGGATGTCACGTTGGAAACGCGATAAACGATTCGCTGTTAATTAAGGGTCCCTCGTTTATTGGCCAAAGCGTTAACAGGTTCGAGCGGGGAGAATAATAAATTAGTCGATGATCTTTTTCGTTCCCGAAGACGCCTTCCGTGAGTCCGGTGGCTTCCTCCCTTCTAAATTATTATCGCTCGTAAAGCGTCCATTTTATATAACCACGTTCGATCGATGACAACTAGCACGCAGTTGTTTGATATCCAAAGGAAAAATAATCACTCGATTCCAATTGGAAGCGTGAATAATCGTGGATAGTTGGAGTTTTCGTTATGTAATTGTCAGGTTTTAGGAGGTCGGAGATTAATTTGTTATCGACCAGGAGCCATTTTAACTACCGAATATAGGAATAGGAGATGTACAAAGTGTTAGCTAATGAGAGATTTTATTTTTTGATAATTAAAGCCGAACGTATGGTTGCGTGCCTGTCGACAGGTTCAGTTCGTCGAAGATGAAAGATTCTTGCGTCTTGATCTATAGAGCAATGAAACAGCGTTTTAACGCTTCTCTTCTAGAAAGTCGGACGATCCGGATAAAATTTTTATTCCGCTTTTTCCATGAAAATTATGGCAATTTTTAACTGTACTGTACGATTCTTCGTATGATACAAATACGTTTGTCAGAGCTTAGATCAAGCGTTCTATTAAAACATCCGCTGAAACTTACCGGCACACGTTCAACCACAAGGACATTAATAAAACAGAAATAATTTGATCGAGCGCGTTGAATGACACGCGTGGGCCAGCATTTTCATCGTGGAAGAACACGATCCATGAAAACCCACACGCGAGCGTGGAACAAGTTTCCATGATTGCTTGATCCACGGTATCTTGCCTTGAAAACGTTGTTCTAACCGAATGTCGAGCTCGCGCGAGTACACGACTGATCGATTTCGATTACACGTCGATCGTTTTAACAGCACACGTCGGTCAATATAATTAACGAGTTGCTCGGACAAGAACGATTGCGTAAGCAGCGTGCAAGGAAAGCAAACACTTTTTAGACGAAGCAACGTTGAGAAAGCCCGTGGATTAATTAGTTCTCAAATCACGTACCGATTTTTTTTTTTTTTTTTACTTATGGCTCGTTCGACCACGTTTCCTTGACCTTTCAAGTGCGCGTATATTCCTCTGACCTTTACCTCCGCTGATTCATCGGCATCTGTCGGCGTTACCTCGACAGTTATAATCGTGCGTGTTCGCGTTCGTCATTCCATTTATCGTCTCGCGATATAAATCGCCATGAACACGACTAAGTTTGGACTTTGAAAGGAGAGACAGCCGGGAATCGAGCTTCGAACGAGCGTCTGTCTTCGGATGGTGTTCCGGTTGCGACTGCTTCCGATTTTCTTTAGCGTTGGAAACAGTCAGTCACCGGAATGGCGAGGGTTCAACCGAATACGAATTTTTATTTTTCGATAGCGACAGAAAATCTTCTTACAAGCTTTCCCGGTAAAATAATGCAGCTCCTCATTTCCTGTATCGATGATTCGAGTCTTTGGAAACACGATTATTCGCCTGACGTGATTATCTTGCATCTGTATGCGACAGATACTTTTCATCGCGCTACTGATAAAGTCTTTCAGTGTCGGATTCTCGCTCGAGACGAAAGTGGCAACAGAATTATTATTATTAAGAAACTCTATATATACGTAGCTCCGCGAAACTTTATATCCTTCGATACTCAATTAATTATTTCCGTCTCGGCTCTCTATTTTCTACAATTGCCCGGCTAAGTGGAAGCTGAGGATCCCTCTGCGTTTAGTCCACGGATTAACGAGAATCGTTGTTTTTAAATTATTCGAAACGGCCACCGAAACGAGCGAATAATAAAACGGGCACGGCGTTTATGTTTTATACACGCGGCCGGGCATCGAACAAGGTATTTAATTAACTAAAATCCGCGAACATTATTCGATCCGATCCTCTTCCTGCGTGCTGAACGGCGAAGCAGAACATTCCTGTAAATTACATCGAAATTAGCCGTACGTTACTAAAGCAGCCTCGTTTCTCTCCCGGGTACAGGCAAAAAACTCGCGTGGTTCTGCGAGGTTTGGTTTAAAGGCCATGAAACTTTTTCACCGGAACTTTACGCGATCCTGAATGGAGAAACGCGAGGAGAGTACCTCTCCTCTTCTTCTTATTCTTCGGCTCTTCTCTACTCCCTTGGGATTTTTTTATACGTAATGAATTTTGTGACGTGCCCCATGCTCGTTCCTTCCACCGAGGGGACACTATTAAACCGGGTTGAAAGGATAAGCTCGAATGAAAAATGGAAGAGGTAAAACGCGTCCAGGACGAAGCTCGCTTCGATCAAAATGAGATTGTAATTAACGCGTTTATGCAATACGCCGTTGACTGGTTTCTAGTTAATAAAAGGCTGCGTCGCCGTTTTCCCCCCTCGGGCACAAAGTTCTCTTTTATCGTAATTAACGAAGCTGAAAAATCGGCGTTGTTTGAGGTTAAGTTTGATGACGCGGTTGGTATGCGATGGCGGGAAACGTAATTAATGAACGAAGCGTCGAGTGTCGAGTTTTAGTATGGAACGTGTTTATTAATTGGCTCGTTTATTGAGATTGTGTCAGATAATAAAGTGGCCGAGAAAATCGAGCGTTTTTGTCACCGGAAAGTGTTAAGTACCTCGGAGAAAATGTCTGCTTCCAGTTTTTGCTGGTCTTCTTCGCGTTACGGTTTTCGTGTTCGTTAGATTTTTATATTTATGCGCATCGAGTTACGTGGATGTGTTGCAGATTATTCACGGCTAGAACTGTTAATTATCGCATCTGTAGAATGCGCATCTGTATAAGCGTTACGAGAGAAAAAAAGGTAGAAAAGCATGTACCATTTTCTTCCATATAAATACGAATATACTATGTCGTTTCCTGCGTTTATCTGCTTTTTAGAAGAATTCAATTCTTACGTATATATAGAATAATGATCCAAGTTTTCACCGTTATCCGAGAATCAATGCCTGTTTCAAAATCCCGTAGACGGACTATCGACCTGAAAGTCAGTTGAAATCGAAATCTCTCGACGGTATCACGGGCGTTCGTGCAGCCTGGCTCGTTTGGTTCGTGGCTCATTAAGGCCGTGGTTCGTCGTGTGTTCTCCGCGTACATCATAATAAAAATTTCGTAAAGCAGCTGCCCGTTATCGTTTTTACGCCTCCGAGAGTGTAGACGCGAGTCCATTGGCCTTGCAGAGGCCAAGTTGTTACGCTCTTCCCCTTCCGGTTCTGTACTCTTTGGGCCAATGATTTCTTTCTCCTTCTCTGTTTTTCCTTTTATTTTAACGCGGGACGCTTTTAAGGCAAATTAAATACGGCGCAACAAATTACGCGGTGAGCCTGGCTCCTCGTAAATCAGGCGGCCAATAAAACGTCCTTCGAAACGGGCTGAAAAATTCGACCGAGCCATTCGATAGGGCGTCCCTCTTAACTTGGCCCGGAAGAGACGAGCGAACAGACGAGAACGAGAGAAGAGAAACTCGCGATGGGGATTCTCGTGGGACGTGAAGAAGGAAGAAGGGCAGCGGGAGGGGAGCAGGGTGTTTTTAGTACCGGCAGGACGTCTTAATTAAATCTTCGAAATCATCATCGGGTATCGTCGTCGTGGCCGTTGCCGAGGACCGCCTCGAGCTCTCTGTTTTGTCGACGAGCGTAAATTTCTTCGCTGAACGGGACCGTAAAGGTTTAAGCACGGTTCCTTGGTGTTGCATGGGCCTGGAGTCGGTGGTACGAGGTGTTGGTTTCACTTTGTTTCAGATTGGTCATTGGCAGACGCCAACGTTCATCCGATCCTTATCTGTTGAAACCTCGATTATCGAAACAGCGATTAATTGATGGATCGATGAATGAAAAATTTGGAAGTGTAGAGCAGTTCCCACGAAGGTAAATTGGGAAACAAGAACGAGATGTGAAATATTGATATGGTAAAATGCTATTCATTCTTCGGTAGCCAGTTGCAATCGACGTGGAACCACTTTGACTTTACCGTATCTATCGAGTAGAGAAACCACAAGAAACTCGAGTACCAACGTTGTCGAGGGTAAAGTCCGCTGACGCTTGAGAGCTACATCGCTGCAACGATATTATACGAAATGAAACACTATGGTTTCTGACGTTACTTGAAACAACTGCCGGTGAGCAACTCCGAGAGCTAGGTTTTCGAAGCAGCTTCGGTTTGTTTAGAAGCGAGACTCCATCCAGCGTGAATTATAGTGTTTCGGAACGCTGTAATCTTCGCCGGGAAATACGATGATTGGAGCCGAAAGCATGAATTAGGACTGATTCTTCCGGACAGAGAGTGGTCTTCCATGAAGGATCTTTGAGGAAAAGAGACGTTGTTAAGAGGTTCAGGTGCTGTTTCAATTTAGTTTTTTTTCCATGCAGCTAAAACGTACCGGCCTTAAATTTTTATCGATTCATCTACGCTGTAACGTTTGGGCTTAACTTTGCCGATTTCTTTCTTGAGCGTGAGCGAAGTTTCTGGAAAATTACAGCTAAAGTACTTAACAGTCACATCGTGGACTTGATGAAGAATATTCGTAGTTTCTTTTACGCCTCGAATTTTATATTATGCTATGTTAAGTTCCAATGCTAGTTTATTCCGAGCGATTCTTGCATAAAATACGTATTTTTTATCATTATCTCTCAAACGTTTTAAAACGTACGAGACTTGAGTTCGATTCACCTCAACGTACCCCGCACCATCCTCCACGCAACACCTCGATCAGAGCGTTCATAAACACCTTCCAGTGTCCGTTAGCTTCGACTTTATCGCGAAATTTACAACTTCCTGTTCATCAGCGATATCGCTTGTTTTGCACGAACCGCAACACGAGAGTAGGCCAATGGACATGAGAGTTGACACTACTCGTTACAGTGTCACCTCGATACTCTCGAACCTTAGCCAAGTACCACTCTGAGCAGCGACTCGAGAAAGAAGGAAGGAAAGAAAAGATGAACAGAAGAGGATAGGGGAAAGAGGGAAATAAAAGAGACCCAGTTCGATCCACGGTGCCTGGAACGTACAAAAGGCAGCTCGTTATCAGCTGGTCCCATCTTATCAGGCTGAAGCAGCACGGCCGATAAATCATCCGAGTCCTTGGCGGGGCACCTTTAATTACCAGCCGTACATCGGTGGAAAAAAATATGAAGACGTAATACGTTATCCGGCTGCCTCTCTTCGTGCCTACCGGTAGATAGGGAGGCTGGTCCAGTTGATGCCGAGAGGCGTTGCTCATAAATAATGAACACGTATTCATGAACGCCACTGGTTACTTCGGCCCCGATGATGAGCTATGGCTAGGCCGTGGCTTCCAGTCCCGCGAGACGACTTTAACGCGTCGATTTCGAGCCGATCGTCTTCCGTTTGCTTCACTCTGTTTCTCCGGATAGTCGTTCCTCCGGAATATATAGACCGGGCGCAGGTTGCTCGGGGCACGAGCAAAGATTTAACTGTGTGCTCGTTCGAAATCAGGTTCGAGGAACTGGTTAATGTTAGAATTGCCAAATCAGTTAAAATGACAGAGTCAGATTCGAGGTACTCGCAAGCATCAAAGAGCTGCAGCTGCCTTCGATAAAATTAACAGCGACTTTTATCGAAATGAAGGCAACGAGTGGTTACTCAAGCGTTTCCAGTTTTGTCGACTGTCGTAAATTTTCGATAGCCCGTGCGGCTATTCTAGTTGGAAGATGTTTTTATCGCGGACAAAAGAATACGCGAAATGTAATTTGTTCGGTTAAATCCATCTACTCTGCTCGCTAAAATAAGAGTATTCCGCTGCTTGTTAGGAATGCCGATAATTTTAGCTTTAATCGGTGCTGCATAGCGAACTTTTGCTGCAGGTTATAATTAGCCAGGACAGTTGCAATTGGAAAAGAAGCAAGGACGAGACGAGCAAAAGTGTTACAAATGTTGTGTTTCTTGCTAAAGCTTTTAATAAAATGTGTTTTAATGGGTATCCCGTATAGGACTTTACAGCAAGCAACGGGCAGGTAGAAATATTTTAATCGAGATAAAATTGATGAATAAGAGATGATCTAGCATCTTGAAACAGGAGGAAGTACGAAGTACTTCTTTAACGTAAACTGGAAATTATTCAGAAAGGTAGTATTACTTGTCAACTTTCTTGACAGTTCTAATTTCCGTAAGAATTAAACCGACTTAACGAGTTGTTGCCCGACGAGGATATTTTAATCGAACGGAAAGAAGAGAAGAAAACCATTTAGAATTGCGCATAAACTTCTATGTTGGCAAATTTGTGTTAATTTTGTTTGCAGTCTGGCGTTAGACAGGCAACTTCGATGAAAGTTTGAGAGTTTTGATCAGATCGAAGGGAGAACGTTCACTGGAAAGGAGGGAAACATAGAAAGATGATTGTTCAGTCGCTCGGAGCGATGGAAAATGTGGTAAAACGCCGCTTTATCATAGATCAAATATTACTTAGAAAGTGTTGTGCTATTTCCGAAGCTTTCTACGGATTTTAAATCGAACTGGAAACCTTTGACCCAACATTTGCATTACTCAAACAGATACCGTGTGCGTTGCACGTCTAATCGTAAAGTCGACGCGTTTTCGAGATATCAAATCAAGATTTCATCGTGTGAACGACATATAGTAGCACGAATCGTTTCGAACTATTTGGGGAAGCAGAAAAATATGTTAAAAATATTTGCTCAAATCGCTCAAGTCACGAGATGTAACAACAGGCAATCTGCCAAAAGTTGGCTAATCATGCGCCAATCACGCGTTCTTTAGAAACGCACCAAACAAACATTCTACAAAAAGAATCGCTGCACTCATCTTGGTAGTACCAAGAAACCAGCAAGCAGCATCACGACGAGCGTAGTTAATCGCGTCTCGCGCTAGCCATCGGCTCGGAGAACGGCAGCGACTGGGCAGGGTTTCGATTGACGCTAATCTCTGGTATCGACGGTGCCGAGGCGATTACTACATCGTCGTGGGACGAAGGGATGGGTTCGACGGACCGTTTAATCGCGGCTGGAGCCGCGAAAGAGAAAATGGCCGAGGTGGAAATGGCTAGCTCCGGAAGCTGGCCGATCGGCTTCGGATAGGAAGGATCGACGAACTGGAAGGCGAACGATTCTCCTTGTCGTCGTCTTCGTCGTCGTCGTCGTCGACATCGTCTTCGTCGTCGTTGCCTCGAATAATCTCGAAGGGAACGGATATCTAAACGAGGACCTTGAAGCCAGCCCGCGGGCGATGCACGCGTACATATGTACGCTCTCCGGAGCGGACGTATGGAAGTCGAGTGGTTCGCCGAGTGATATATATCGACCGCGATATATCGCTCTCTCGATGCCACGACTCGATCTTCGGGCCATAGCGGTCGGAGGAACGGGGATAGAGAGAGAATGAGAGAGAGAGAGAGACGGCCGAGAGTAGCATGCACAGAGAGGAAGGCCTCCTCGCCACGCACTCGTTGCAAACAACACGCCACCACGCCCTCGTGAAACAATGTGATGGTTAACCTAACAAGCTCTCATCCGTGCTCTCGAGCGTGCTGAGCTACCCTACCGTGCTCTGCACGGTTGCAGCCTCGTTTCGTTCGCCGTTTGCACTGCCCGGTCGCCACGCAGAGAGACGCCTAGGGCAACACTTCCAGGACACCGGCGTATACTACCGATATTCCGCGGCGATAACGATGTCGCGACATACGCGAGTCAAGTCGTGGGATCGCAGGGTTATGGCCCTGTTAACCAGCCCCTGACGATCCTACGCGACTTTCCTTTCGTTAAGGTAGCCGTTCGATAGGTGCTTCGACTTTTTGTTACGTTCGTCGCAGGTTCGTTCGACTTCCTCTTTTCTCTTCCTAGGCAGATTGGTGGTTCGTTGATGGGATGCGTTATGGTCCGCGTGGAAGTGGAATAACGATGAAGCTGAATTGAGAATGCAGCTTAGGTCGAGTGGTACTCGTCGTTCAGGATATTTTTTTTTCTAACTAGAATGATTATAGTATATTAGCGGACGTTATGTTTTCGAGCGTTCTTCCTTGAATATGTGATCGAGACGATAATTTGTTTTTTTAACGCCAATCTAACTGACCCAAAGTACGTTAAAAGTTTCATCCGACGATTTCTCTCCGACGATCTATTAAATATAGATCTTGTCTACTTTCCGAACGATGAAATTAATCACTCGAACGGATGACAATTTCTAAAAACAGTTGAATAGTTGATCGTTGCGTTTGCGGGTACACGCGATTGTTCTGAAACCGCATCCATATCCGCTCGCGGCTGCAACAAGGCATTCTTGTCTCGTTTTATCGATATACTGTCCAGCTAGACGAAACGTAACTCCGTTCAGTTAGAGACGTAAAGAAAGACGTAGTTAGACAGCGTACGACGTTCCTCGACGACGAGTCAGGGGACAATCTGCCATCAGGTTGTAGCCGTGGATCGGTGGAAACGCCTGGAATTCAATACCCTTCTGTTCCTTCGGTGAATCCAAATATGGAACTCGCCAACGACCTTTGTAGGAAGCCATAGTCGGTACCGGAGACACGAAAGTACCGCGTGTGCCTTTTGTCCGAACACCGAGTCGAACCTAAATGAAGGAATCACTCTTTCTCTCTCTTTCTCTCTTTCGAAATGTCCTCCACATATTATTTTTTTTTTAAATACGTTTTCCTTATATTTTCTTGAATTTTATTTGCATTCTTTAAAATTCAAATTAAGTTTGCATTCTGCCGTACGTCGTACAAGTTGTATTAACAAGCTACGGAGTCCTGAATTTGCCAAGTGTTTGCGAATCTTTCACTCTTGCGATGGTATCCGGTAGCGGTAGCCTAAGTAGAATGTGAAATTCACGATCGGACTAATCGTTGCAGGACAAATCGTTCCGGTAGACTTTCTATCTTTTATGAGAGCGTTTTTGCGTAAATATGTAAGAAACTGCGACAGCGAACGATTATATAATACATTGTAAAACTAATTCAGTAGAATTTTCTCGATTCTTGCGGAATTCCCACGCGGAGATTCCGATCTCTTTACTGGCAGAGAATCTACGTTTAGTATCGAGATACGGTTTTAAAATAGTTGAAACAGCATCGAAGCAAAGCTACGCAATACCTCGCGAGATATTGTAATATTCACGATCTTCGATCTATTACAAAACCATCGTCGGAAACCTCGATGCAATCCGTTGGTTTCGAATCGTGCGACAATAACCTAGAATGCGGCGTCATTTTTCTCTCCAAAGAAATTCGTTCGTCCCAGAGCAGACATAGTTCAACGAAATCGCGTTTCTTCTTCGCGTCCGATCGAAAAGAATCAAACGAGGATGGTCGGTAGACGCGTCCGAAGGAACCATATCCACAAAGAAATCCCGAAGCGACAGGTTGCTCCGATCGGACGGTGCGCTCGGTTCTCGAGGTCCTGTTCGATTCCTACTCCTTCTCGTCGGCCGCGGCGGTCGCGTATCCTACCAAGCACGGCCGCCACCACCGTGGATTCAGTCGAGTACCACCACCACTGCCACCTTTTGTCCACCACCACTTGGTTCGGCTACCACCTCCTTGTTCGCAGGCAGCGCGGGGCACCTCGCCATGTGACTGATTCCCCTTCTCCGCAGGTTGACGAGCGGTGGGCCTGCCTACCTGCCGCCCGTTGCCCCGCTCCCATTACGACGCGGACTCTCGCGGCAGGTGCACCAACCTAAGTGCCACTCCGCTTACCTGTGTGTCGTGCCTACCAAGCCAGCGTGTCCGGTGGTCAGGTTCTTCCCTCTCTCTTTCTTTCTCTCTCTCTTTCTTTTTCTCTCTTCTTTTTACCTCTTCTCTTTTCTTTATATATTCCTTCACCCTTTCTCTCCCGCCGCGTGTGTCTCCTCTTCTCACCCCCTACCAAGCTTCGTCCTTCTCCCGCTGTCTCCGTCTGTCCCCTTCGACGTCGCCTCACGCAGCAGTGCGGTGTTGTAGTGTCGTGTCATCCTGCGCTACGTCAACGATCCTCCCGAACGTGTGGAGGCAACGATCGATCGATCGCGTATCCTCTCTCTGACTGTCCGTCGCTACCGGGTCGTCGCCGTCGTCGTAAAGGTGACGCGTCCTCCGACAAAGTCTCTTAGGGACGCGAAGCTTCTAAAACGTTTGTGAGAGAGAAAGAGAGAGAGTGTGTGTGTATGTGAGAGAGAGAAAGACACTGTTTAACGTCCTTGGCTCGTCGGATGTTCGTACGAGAAGATTTGCAATATAGAGGACAGAGAGGAAGGAGGAGACACGATTCGGTTCTAGCCGAGGTCCGCGGTCGTGTGTAAACAATCGTGGAAACTGGAAACTCGAAGGCACTCGGGGAAGCGGCGAGGAGCGTTCGAGAGGTGTTCGCCACGCGACAGTAGACCAGTACGAGACCGCGTCAGTCGAGGGTCGGACGACGATCGTCGACGATCGCCGACGCGGAAGATCGCCGGAGTTTTGCGCGAGTGTCGATACAGTGTTCCGAGAGGATCGGTGAACGACGAGCCTCTCGTTTAAACAAGGAGGAAGACGAGACTAACCCTCCACTCGTGTGACTGTGTGCCGAGTAAGAGGAAGGAGGGGACAGTGAAGGTGTCAAACGTCCGCGACTCCTCATTGACATTTCCGTGACATTTAGTGCGCGACCGCGCGGCAGACGCGACGATTCGAGGCGACGCGACGCGACGCGACGGTGTTTTTCGTGTAACACGCGTGCAACATCGTTATGCCGTGCTGTTCCTCTGCTCTTACGAACACGACCACTGTCCTCTGGTAGCAAGGCCAGAGCGAAACCACGTCGCGCCGATGACGGATCGTCGTTCGTGCTTTATCGTCGCAAATTTCTTATCTACGCTTAACTGTTTAATGAAATTGATCGTTGGACGTGCAGTCGTTCGATAAAGGCAGGCTCGACGATCTTTCGCGTTCGTTGGCGACCCGTGCACAACCAAGTGATCGTTTCGGTGCCGGAGGCATGATCCTTGTCGGACTTGTGCGTTTGCGCGTGCTGCAGATTTGACGTTCAACAGGTGGTTTGGGTATCGCCAACGTGCACGAGCTGGAAACGTTGAGAGCTTGACGAACTCGAGCTAACTCGCGCGTAGACTGATCGGGGCGATTGAGTCTCGTTGAACGGAAAAGGGGGTTGATCGTTGATTGCAAGGGAAGCTGTTCGTGTCGGAAATCAAACTGGACATACTCACCGCTACGTCGGGGCGTACGGAGTGGAGATGTCCGCGGGTCGCTGAGAGAATGAGGGAGCTGGACACCGAGAGCCCTGTTGTCTGGCCGGCCTGGTGTTACACTGGTGAGTCGATTCGTTTCGTACATTTTCTTTCATAGAGTGTCGAATCGTTAGGTCGTTGGCGAATAGATAGTTCCGCAACGAAACAGCCGGCAGACACAGGTTTGGTCCGTTAAAATTAAGGAGAGCGCAATATTTAACACAGAGCGACGTGATATTTATTATATTTTAGGTCTTTCTTGTAGAAACAGAGCTACTCGAAAAGAAAAATCGCGACCCTTCCATATATTTTTGACGTGGATTGTTTGCTTAAAGTCGTTCGACGAAACGAGAATCATCTCTTGAGAGACGCGTAATCCTATTGTAATGTCCTATCGTAGGAACAGTTGAGACAGGGAAAAAGTTATCGTATTAGTTTCGAGTTACTTAAATCTTTCGTTAGTGCGGAATTTTTTGCGTTATTTCCAGTTTCAGTGACACCATTTGTCGAGCAAATAAGCTATTAGCATCTTCATCAATTTCAGGTAGTATAACGAACCGAGGTTTAACGTTGATTCGCATTTTTATTCGTCCAATCGTCTATTTTTTGAGAAATGTATGGTATTCGTGGAGAAAAAGTTGAATACTATATTTAGTAATTAATTTCGTGGAATCTATTTCTCGAATATCGTTAATCTTTTTTTTTTTTTATCTGTAGCAAGGCTCGATGGATCGAAAGATATTTTGTAAACACACAGTTTTTCGAAGCGCATGGCGTCCAAAATATTTATCCTGCGGTAGTCGGACTTACATACCGTTGCCATTCATCGTCCAGGTTTCATTGAGAACAATGCTTTCCATTGATTACAATAATTGTACCCCGGCACGGATAGTACGACGTTGGCATAGGTCGTAAGTTATATGTCGCTATTCACACTTTTCTGAGTGAAAATTGCAATATTCATCGTTGCATCTCTTGGTATTTCATTGGTAAGAGAAATTAATATATCATTTTTACACGATAAATAACAATACGTGCGCGATTGTCTAGATTTTCGTAAGTGTGACAACTATAATAAGGAAAAACTTTTTCAAGTTTCTTTCTGAACTTGTCGTTAAGCTTATACCAAGTACATAAGAATATTCAGATTTCTGTGAATGTAAAGGTACAAATACTATATCTATACTCGGACGAAATAGGCATTTGCTGACATTTTATTACATTTGAATCTTCGTAAAAGAGATCATTTTATTAAAATTAATAGCCGTGAGCGCGTAATTCTGTGGACATTCGTAAGTATCACAATGATAGAGAGAATGACGAAGTATCGTTTCGAGGTCGGCAATCGTTTCCTCATGGTCGACGCTGCCTGCTCTAATCAGTCATACGTGTTGATAGGGAACAAAATTCTATCGAGTTCGTTATAACAGGATGCCATTCGTGGTGACGGCTTGCGCCAAGTTGTGAAACACATGTGCGTTTAAAGTAGGCGTTACTCTTCGTTATTGGAATTCGTACTCGATATTCTATCGACTGACGTACACGGGGAACAAACACGATCATCGATAAGGAATCTCGAATTACATTTTAAGATCACTTGGACTTACGTAATAAAACGATAGCATCGTTCGATGATTATTTATAATTGCTGTGCAAAATGATTCGTCGATAGGCTGGTCGAAAATTCGATTCGTCTTTACTTTGATTATAATTCATATTTTTCAAAATACACTTCGAATTTTGTAGGTTTTGTTTGAAATAATATTTATCAGAATGTATCACGCACGATATTCTTGTAAAGCTCGACTTAACTTCGCTAAAAATACATTTGGCGTTGCAACAATTACTTTATCGCTAAACTTCGATGAAAAACAATTATATTCTTTGCTTCGAATTTTTATAATAACATATAGATCTCATCCTTGGTATCTATCCTCTTCGTTATTTCTTAATTCGAATGTTTCATTCACAACAGCAACCAGTTTATCACCAAACTCGAGGAAAAGGGACTACACCATTCTGCCTGGAATTCCACGAAAATTCTTCCTCTAAAAACCTTTCGATATTTCTCGACTTCCTCAAACAAAACACGTAATTCTTCTCGAACCCATTACCTCTTCCTGAACAGACGTTTTATCTTTCCCTATCACTGGTTCGAACGTGGATGCGTTGAACGTTATTTTCGGTGCCCTTACGCCATAAAATGGATCCAACAGCATCTTAAAAGGATGTCTCGGTAGAGTGAAAAAGAGAGGAGAGACAGAGAGAGAGAAAGAAAGAGTAAGAAGGAGGGAAAGAAGATAGAGAGTCGGGGGAACTAATGTCGAAGTGTGTAATTACGGTTCTCGATCTTGACAATTAGGAGCCGGTGGAAGCTGTCGGTAGCGAATAGGCTGCCACTTAGCTGCCGAAATTCCCAACAGCCTTATCTTGGCGAATCGGGCTCGGTTTATTCGTCGGGCTCTTCTAATTAAGAGGGGCTCCGCTGATTTTTTCTTTCCTACTCCGGCGAAATTGCTCTCCGAACAACTATTCGCAGACAGTTCGACGGCTTCTGTCGCGAAATTGCTTCATCGTTTTTTGCAGCTTTCGTTTGGTTGACAGTGGCGCTTTGTTTCTATAGTTGCATCCTGTTCTTTTTCTTCGCTTCGTATCGTTTCGTTTCACTTAAATTGTCGTGTTAATGTTTTATCGAAGGATCGATCAGGAAAATAGTACGTTTGAAAGTTGGGAAATTAAAAAATGATTGTTTCGTACGATAAAACCTTGAAATCTGATAATTGCTTACTTAACAATAATTTCGGAAAAGAAAAACGATCAAGAATACAGAGACGTTCTACTTACACTAAATGATGTAGAGTTATAATGATTATACGTAGAGGAATGGCTTGGAATAACGTAGGATGATAGAGAATTCTATGTGGATTTCAATCTACGGACTTTCCAAAATGAAGAAAACATAGCTTAAAAGATACTTAAATCATCTTCGAAAATAATGATCTATTCACCGGGCAACTTCACCACTCGACTCGTGAAAGTTTTGACATTAATTTTCATCGGAGTGGATCTTCCCAAGTTAAACACATTTATTCTCGTTCTACACCACTCGCGGAGAAGATCCAATTCATCAGGGATGAAAAAATGACTGACGGCACGGACCAACTGCTGACGTATCGAAGATGATGATGGAACGTTTTGTCATTTGCATGTGTCCCACGTGTCGTCAGTCCCGTTTGCCACAGAATGCGTTACAATGGCGACAGCAATCAGCGGCTTTTTCACGGGACATATATTATCTTTCGACCAGTTGATGCGTCTTCGTTAACTCGTGCCCAATGCAACTCGTGATTTGGCGACAGCTACGATCTCGCGGAACGAATTCGTCGCGATATAACGGCGAAGTAATGGCGAACGGAGCGTTCTCCAGACGAGTCAGCCGACTCTTTCACGCGGCCACTAATGAGATTAATGTTCGTACTTGTAGTGACTCGATGTAAACCGTGCACACCGGATTTCCCTCTGAGGTAATACGCGCAACATTTCCAGAACATTGTATTTATTTAATTATTTATTCGAAGAATAAAAAGATTGATAAATCGGGTCCGGGAGAAATACCGGGTCCGGTCAAACCTCTTGTACGTGCTATTCTGTCGGACCAAGTACAAAAAGGAGAAGAAATTTCTTTCGATTCAAAATTTACGAAATTTTCTATTTTTCGCGCTCGGAACTTCGTATAACTTTTGAAACATACTCCAAAAGTATCGAATCAGAATTCGAAGGTGGTACTACATTTTTCTCAGAAAAAATTGACACACCTTAACAAAATTATTTTATAATACTTTAATCTTGTAAATCGTTCTCTGTCTTACCGGTGAATTTGATTCGCTAGTTTGTATATTCTTTATGATTATATATTTGTTTTTCAAGTAGCGAAGCTCAAAGTGTTGCAATCTGTGACAACGTGCAGGATCGTGCGTCTCGTCGAGCTCAAAACGTTGAAACAGTCGTATCGAAGGAACGATTTTCGAGTTATCGGAACAAGTGCGATCTCCAGTGGTTCATGAATCATTTATTATCATACGACGATGATCGCGCTGTCAAATTTCCAGCGTACGTTTCCATCGAACGAACGTTCGACGGATCGTCGAATTTTGCAACCGCTTGACCTCGCCGATTTTAATGATCGACGTTCGCTCGCCGCGTCGCAGATAATCGCCAGTAGATGAAAATACGAGTCGTACATTGTTATCGTGGTTATGTAAAAAGCAATCCCGAGGCATTCGAGTGGGAAGATTTGAGTTACGATCGGAAGGCGGTGTAACGCGGTAATTTTTCTTCCCCCGTGTTTTAAGCTTTTTTTCTAACTACCTTTTGCGGCTTATTGCGGCGACTGTGGTCACCTTCTTCGGCTATGGCAATCGAATTTAATAATGTAATCGTCATCGATTGAGAAGATTTTCTTGATAAAGCGATTTCTAAGGCACGACTTTCTACAAGCTTTGATTTCTTCTGTTGAGATACCGAAGAAGACGTTCTAGAGACGAGAGGCCTGTAGCTATAGATTAATGCTACTTATTGTAATAAGTATTACGAGATACTCTCGCTACTTGAATCCTCGAGGGAAGCATCTTCTTAGCTATCGAAAGCACCATGTAGGGTCTTGAAGCTTCGAACCGAGGTCCAAGTACTTAAACGTTCATCCTCGACCTTTCTCTTTCCTCGGATAACACGCTGGTCGTCTGGCAATTCCCTTGTCTCGTAAGATTCGCCATCAGCCATGTTAAATATTGGCTGTCGCTCAAAATACAAACGCGACTGCTCGCTGCTTCGCTGACCACTAGCCTCGTTGACGGCCGTCGCCGATTGACATGTTTATGGGCCACAAAGCATCTGCATCGCACATCCTTGCCCTCGTGAATGAAGCGCCATGTACATTCGTTTCGTTTTCATTGTTTCTGACTGACAATGAGTTACACGCGGCACCGCCCACGTGTTGCGTCGTTGTAATGTGTCGTAGTTTCGAACAGAATAGTTTCTCTAGGTTAAAGTAACTCGATGTTAGTGACGTGATTAAAATAACAAGGATGAAGTTCCTTTGAAAAGGAAGAAGTAATTTGGTATTCAGCCTGGAGATGGAAGATCAGCGAAGAAAGACTAATGAAGTTGATTAACATACTGTAATTAGCAGAAAAATAATCTTTCTCTCCGTTGAATCATACTCGAAGTAGAAGGAGATGAAGAATAATTTGGGAAAGGCGTTTGTCAAAAATTCGTTTCTTCGTTTTTCTGAATTTTCCAACCAAGAGACTCTTAACCACGATCTTTTGTATATTATCCTTGTCTTATATAATGAAATCAAGAAACACTCTCTTAAGTAACACGGGATAGATCAAGGTCGATGTTTTTAACATCAAGAAGAAGATATTATTCAAGATGTAGATACTGCCGTTTTTACGACATTTCCACTTCCTTCTACCGATGACGTCCATCGTCGTGTTTATTAATTTATACAAATTCAGATTCAAATGTATCTTTAACAGTAAAAAATACGCGTATCCTGAATAATCATAAAAAAAGCTCTTCCCCTTTTAACTTCTCGATCAAAGATCCTCGTACGATATCTGTTTGTTTGTCCAACGAATCGAAGAAAGAAAAATTCTCTTCGACAACATCGAAACGCGAGCTTTCACCAGCGACTATAAAAACAATTTTCAATAAAAAAAATAAAAAAAGAAAGAAAAAGCAAGTTACTCAAGCCGTAAGATATGAGTCTCCTTCCTTGCCATTTTCATTTCTTCCTTTTCTAGCAAAAACCGTTCCAACCACTATCTCCGTAGGAAATCTGCAACGAGTTGCATAACCAAACGAAGGAAAATCTCTTCCTAGCGCGGCAACGCATCCGTCTAAGCCGCGCGCTTGGTTGAACGCGAAGAAAAACGAGACCCCTTCGGTTTGAGAGTTAAGTTTCCAAACTAGCCACCAGCGTGTCGAGCGGCGAGACAAGTTTTCTCGTCGCTTCGACAAGAGAGGAGGAACTCGTTGAATGGATGGAGCGTGCGGTCGCGGAATCGTTTCGCTTCCATTGTGGCTGGCTGGCGCGCAGCCGGACAAACCCGAGTTCCTAGCGCAGAACGATCGCCCACGTATCGCCGTCACCTTGTCATGTTTAATTTGTCCGCGATCCGACAACCAGCCGACGTATGATTCGATAGTTTGTCGCGGAGCACGCGATCGTCGGTTACGATAAACGTCAACATCGACCGCGATTTTCTGCGGTCAGAGGGCCCCTGGCCTGGAGAATCGGTTTCGTTCCTCGAACTGCAGCGCGTTACGAGGAATTTCCGCGTTAGAAGCGATGAAATCTGAGATTTTCCAAGCATCGAAGATGATGTGTTTTTTTTACGAGCAAGGCGCGCAGTTTTATGCTTTAGCTTGACAGAGATTTTTCTTTGCAATTTGACGTCTTACCGATCACCGACCTACCGATTACATATTGATGCAACGCACAGTGTATTTCTGCTTTCTTCTTCTTTCTATCGGAGAATCAGTGTCATCGCTATCTCGGAACCCGAAGTTTCTTCCGAGCATTTCGAGGACGGTTAAAAATTTGTCCAAAGCTCACAACCGATCCGCCGTGTCTTTAACATTCATCGTCAAAATTTCTCCGAATACGCGTTACTTTCTTCTGCGTCCTGTGCCTTCGATCTTCTTCGCTTCTTTTCGCCTACTAAAAGCGACACGGTAATGATCGACGCGCGAGTCGATGACTGTCGATCAAACGAGAAGCTGCTTCGGTATCGGCGTAATGGAGCGGAGAGCTGGATCCGCCGAAGGGACAAACTAGAAGGGAAAAGAGAAAGAGGAGAGGGAAGAGAGAGCGGAGGGCCCATGGTATTACGCGGTTTGGGCTTCGTGGAAAGGGAGACCCTTCGTGTTCGCAGCCGCGAAATAACGTTGGTGGTTTGTGGTTTTTCATACGTGCAAGAAGTCACAATGGTGAACGAGTGATCCCTGTACGTGGCGAGCCAAAAGCCTTCTCTCTGGGCGTAGAGGAAGAAAAAATAAAAAGAGAAGAAAGAAAAAAAACGAGAAACAAGAAGAAGTGGCTTTTGTTCCCACCTCGAGCGAGCTCTTGGCGTTGTCCGCCACTTTTTCTCGTTTCCTCTGTCTCGCTTCCTCATCTTCTGCCCATAGCTTTCGTTTCCTTTCGACCGTCATCTGACCGGCACGATGTTTCCTTCTCTCTGCTTTCTCGCGGTTGCAGCACGCTTTGTCTCCGAGAAAACGTGATTAGGAATGTTCGCGGAGCAATCTCGAGGCGGCTCCCGTGCTTCCGTCGTGATGGCGCGCCTATTAGTTTCTCGAACAGCGGGAGACGGGCTTTAACGAACATAGCCCCCGTTTTCTCTAGGCCTCCTCCTTTTACCGTTCACCTTAAATCGCTCGAAGATCGAGCGTTTCCTGCTTCTGTGGAACAGGTGTTCCGATTTTAACGCGCCTCCATGGAAGCCGGTAGATTCTATTCGTCAGAGATTTCGCTTTGCGGCTTCGACTCGCCTTTTCATGGAAACACGATGCATGTGCTTTTGAAATTTATTATTTAGTATATTCGTGCTCTATAACGTTGAAACTCTGCTATGTTCGTTCCCGCGTATCACCCACATATCGTCCGTGTATTATCCAGAATCTTGAAATATCCGCGTTATCACCGAGTTTCTGCGATCTTCCTGGAACGTCAGAAGACCCGAGTGTCGCCAAGACGAATCGCGCGACCGATTCTAAGATTTCCTCGTGTTCGGCAAACGAAAAATCAAGTTTCCGAAGGCCGTGCGCGAACACCGCAAGCTCTCGTCTCGTTTCCAGCGTCGTTAACTCGAGAGAACATGGTCTCGACATGCAGACGAATCGTCCTGAAGTGGAGGAACGAGCGTGAAGTGCTGGAACATTCGCGGGCAATTACGCCTCGCCAGCTGGCGCTTGTCCGATTTTTCATCTTGGCCGAACAATCCCGATTCGATTCCCCTTTTATCGAGCTCTGGCCATCCTCTCTTCCCGTTCTGATTGCTCGTTATCGACACTTTTCTCACTGGCTACTAGATAATGGCGCCAGGTAGGGCAACGCTTTCTTCGTTTCTTTCTGTCGTGGCCGAGCGAACGAGCGTTTCCCTAAAGATAAACGCGCGCACAACGAACGCCATGGAAGCCATTGAACGATTCGCGGGGGCAATTAAGCGACGTGACTCGCCCGATTCGCGCCATGGAAACGTCATCGCGCGATTAAGGACTCCGCTGTCACCTGTCGGAACGACAGGGCGCCGGCAACTGTTCGCACGCGCCTGCTGTTTTCTTCCAGCGATTCTCTCTTCGTCGATTCCCTTTTGGAATTCGACGACTGCTCGATCGTTTTGTTTGTCGTGTGGACGATGCAGTGTGCAGGGTGGTCGCCAGAGGTTTTAAGAGGAATAGCTTCTGTGCTGAATACAAAGAAATTAGAAACCAAGAGAAACTTCGCTGTCTTAAACGCGTGGCTCAAATAATACGTCGAACGTAGAACCAGTGTACTCCACAAATTCGAAAAAATGATAAACCAACGTATAATCCAACGCGTCTCAGGAAGCCGGTGAAACAAGTATCCAGAACCAACCACGATACATCTCAAAACTTTAACCACCAAGATCCGCAAGCCAAGACTGAACGTAACGCTCAGCTTCGTAAATTCGAAATCCCAGCAAATCGAAAAGCAAGAACGAAACTCTGCAATAAACTGAAAGAACGCAGCTCGTCACGGTTAACAAGACTCTGTTATCCCGATACCGATATTATTTCGTCTCGGGCATGATTTCACTTTTCCGGTTGGCGGTCGATCGAATGCTCGCGAGCAAGAAGAAGCGGCTGCTATATATATATATATGTACCTTTTAACGAGAGGAATAAGATGCGTGAAATGTGTGGTGGCGCGTGTGCGAGATAGCTGTCGGTGCATGGTGCCGATCTAACGAGCCGTGAACTACACCTCGCGGCCCTATGAAAATGCAAATGACCCGGTCCCTTGGTCAGATAACGATTTTTTACGGCAACGGTCGCCGCTTCGAACAATCCGCCGAACGAATCTCGGTCGCGTGAGCTGGCCGCGCCGCCGCCGGAAGTCAATTTTAATCGCGGAGTGAGTCGTGTGGTCGTGATCGAACGATCTATCGCGGGTGTACCATGGTCGTTTTTTTTTTATTGATTCACTTCGCGACTCTCGTGTGCGGCGAGTTAGTCGAATCGAGATCTTTATCGGCACGATGATCGAATGCTCGAAGCCGTGATTCCTTCTGGTAGAAAACTATAGAAACTTTCTGGTTTTTGATAACTTCGACGATCGTACAGATGCATCGATAGATATTTTCGTCTCATTTTGTGTAATTCTCAAACAACAAACCAGAAAATATTTTCGCGCTCTGATTAATGTTTCTATCCGATAAACGTAACGATATCTTAAATATATTATAATACGATATAACGTACGTTCCGTCTACGCGAATCTCGTGTCTCAACAACGTAAGACTTCGTCACCTGAATCTTCTACCGTACCACGTTCCTTAGAATAGCAAGCTTGGAAATATTTTCGCGTAGCGGCTGAAACATTTACACTCCGTTGACTATCCGACCGTTCCACCTGTTAAATGCAAAGGATCAGCTGACTAATCGTAACCTATTCGCCTCTCGTCTCCGCCTGCTCGTTTTTCCTTTTGGTTGCGGTGAAAAAATTGAAAGGCGATTGTCGCGAGGGAAACAAAAGCACAGGTGCGTCGCATTCGTTGTCGTACGAGTCGATCGCTGGATCCGTGACTTCGAGCATATTTAGCCGTGCGTCGGGTTGGCACGTCTGCCTACCAACTACGTACCGAAGACGCGAAGCGCGTCGTCGCTGGCGTGTCGGTATGACAAGCCAGACGACACGTCGACGGAATACCAAAACGTTTGTCCTTCTTGCGGGAACGAGCTGGCAAAACCTCGCGCGTACCCGTCGTCGTTCACCGTTTTCTTTTCACCGTGTGAATCGTATTTTTCGAACGCCCCCTCTGTCGGCCCGGCATCGTGAAATTCAATCGCCGCGTTTGCATTCGATTTCTCACTCTGCCGTGCCGTACGCGTATGCTTTTAATTCGTCGTATTGTATGAAAACGACAGCCACAGGTACGTCTTTCTCTTTCGAGACTATCGTCCAGCAGGGTTTGTGGTATTCTTCTTACTCGTGGTTATCGAAGTAGACGATTGCAGGAGTTACGTTGCGGGTTTCTTAAACGAGTTTCAGCTTCGACTTTTATCTCGTCCTTTTTCGAGGGTTAAAACGAATTTTTTTTTTAACGACTACCACCGTAAATTGTTCGAATATCGTCCGAGAGTCGTAGTTGAAAGTTGTCGTATTTTTAATTTTGTTGATCTCCCTTCGTGTCTCAGTCGCAATTTCGTCGTCGCGAAGCTTCATTGTTATCCTAAAATAAAGTTAGATCGAGGTATTCGGGAACCAACGCGGATAACCATAAACCAAAATTCATTTCCGCTTTGCGAATGTCAGTACGTATAATATCGCGTGAACGGTCATAAAGAAAAGTGGCACGCATACCTCTGAATCGCGAAGAAAAGTGGAAAAAATAACGTTATCGATAATTAACACCGGCCTAAACTTTGACATGTACCGTATCGCGATATAAGATTTAGCTTCTGACGCTGTCAATGCTTGAAACGTAAAACACGCGGTTGCCTGTCAAAAAAGACGAAAAACCATACCGAAGTAACTTGGATCGCTATCTTACAATGAAACTTACGATCTCATTAAGCGCCAACTCGAAGCCTGCCAGCGGAGCAATTAAACGTTTCTCAATCAGTAACCGCAGCTGCACCTTCCACTGACCGATCTCCAACGAGCGTAGAACGCCAACGTCGGTATCACGCCTGCATCCGGTCTATCACGTGCAAATATGCTCCATAATTAGCCTGTCTATTAATTGATATCCAATCAAACAGCCATATCGATCGGCTCGAATTCGCGAGTTTGCTTTCGACGCTGTCGTCGGGCTATCGAAGATAGTAGAACCGACGCAACAGCGTTGGTAGAGACTATCAAAAAGACGTTAGTCCAAAGAACGTGGAGGAGAACGAAGATGAAAGTTTTCACGCTGGACCTACCTACGATCAATATACGAAACTTGTGCAAATACGCTCCATAATTGGCCTGTCTATTAATTAATATCCAATCAGATAGGCCTATCGATCAACTCGAACTCGCGCAGCTTGTTCTTGACGTTGTCGGGCTACCAAGGGTAGTGGAATCAAAAGAGAAACTTGATAGAGACTGACAGGAGAACATTAGTCCAAAGAACGTGGCAGAGAACGAAGGGGAAATTTTTCTCACTGGATTACCTAACTATAATCAACGTACTATCCTCGTATGAGGAAAATTAAAGTGACAGCTATATGGAAAAACGTTCTGAACGTATGGAATAGGATTTTGGCCGACTAGCCAATTAACCGATTAACGGGTTTGCTGAGAGCCGATTAGACGTCTCTGCGGATCCTTTTTACCGAGAAAAGTCCACAACCTCCAAAAGTTCGTTCTCGGGTTAAACTTTGTTCCTATCGGAATCGCGACACGTTGATAGCTACGTATGAGGATCAGGGGAGGTTGGAAAATGCCGATAGTCGACTTGGTGCTACCGTCGTCTCTTAATTTAGACGCCGCCCCGCGAAAATATTCTTTCCTGCAACCCTTTCTGGCCTTCTCTTTCCACTCCTCATCCCTCTGGCTTCGTGGAGTCCGCGAGAGGACGAGGGACGTTGGTTATTGCGCCGTCGACTATAGAAACGCCGTAAACACGTCGCGGCCGCCGGAGACGGGATAAAACGTCGGTTTTATGCGAAGGCGTTACCGGACGAGGGAGATTCCCCTTCGTGATAGAGACATGTTTTCAGGTATTACCCGGCCGTGGACAGGTACGGGCTCTTAGAGCGGCGTTACGACCGCCTTGGAACGCAAGCTCGCTCTTAATCGGAAGACACTGGACCGCTCTCTCTCTTTCTCTCTCTCTCTCTCTCACTTTTTCCTCTCCTCTCTTCACCCTCGGCCTTGTTGTCCGGCAGCATGCGCCTGTCTCTCTTCCAGAAATCGTTGGACCGCGTTTTTACGTCGATATTTAAGATCGGTGAATCGTACCTACTGCGATGGTTCGTGGTTGCAGCAAGAAAAATAGGTGTAATTCAGCGATGGTATTTAATCGAATTAGCGTAGATTCTGGGGAAAGAGATACACGCAGTGGCTTGCAAAGATGCGGCTTTACGTTTTGGGATTGTGCGCGATGGAATTGGAGAAGGAAGCTTTGAGCTAGAGAAGCTTTGATGAGAGTTTCGTGGGTTATTTAGAGTGCGATGATATCATCGAGACCGGTGGTGCAGGAATTTAGGAATTTGTTTCAATGTTTGAACGACATAGAGTAAAATCTTTCAAGTTACCGATCTCGATGAAACTTTAATCGCAGGCCTTCGTTAAAAATTGGGAATCTTTCGTGGAAAGCAGGATTGTATAGACGAATATTTTAATTGAAATTATTAGGTTGTATAAGCATTCGGCTTACTTAAATGAGACGACAAGATTCGAGATTATCGAAACAAGTATTCTCTAATCCGATTAAGTTAATTAAGTTACTACCACCGGCGGGTCACTTTCAGTGCTCCAAAGACGCTGTTAATATCGTTATGTGGCTCCTTATAAACGTAAACCACCATTTTACGACTTTTCACTTCCCTATAAAATCCTCGCTCTCTCTGCTCTAAATCTCGAATTTCCACTCGTATAAATTCAGCATCTTCGTTTCCAATAACGAACGCTTCCACTCCTCAACTCCCACTTATATTATTCAAATCAAAAACATCGAAAGTATTAGTTCACGTAACAGTAATCTCTCATTAAATTGTATCTCTATTATCCTATAAAAAAGTACATAAGAATTTCATCAGAAACCATTCCCCGTTCTCCTTACTATTCTCCTTACTTCCACTTCCACTTTAGGTGACACGGTTGTCCCGAAGGAACAAGCACATAGATACAATCGCTTCTAGTCCTTTCCTTTTGTTCGAACTGTCTCGTTCGATGTGACCGTCTCTTTTCATCGTCCCGGAAGTCGGTGAAGTCACGTCGTTAATAAAGGGCCGGTGAGTACGCGAGGGGCGCCACTACGAGCTCTCTTTAGCCAAAGATACGTGACGTTTATGGCGGAGGACGGTATCGTAAAGGTATACCCGTTCGGCTCTCTAATGTCTCTTTCTACCTTTTTCACCCGGGCGTGATCCCCAGGCCTGTACTACGATTCGGTGGGCGTAAACGTAACGTCGGGGCTCTCTCCTTGGATCTCTTCTTTCGCCAGCTGAGAGAAGCTCGTTTCCCTCTTTCTTCAACCGTGTTGCTCGTTTTTCTCTCGAAAGCCCCTTCTTCTTTAATCTGGCCGCGATTCGTTCCTTTTCGTTCACCTTGCCTCTCCTCGTTTTTTCCCGCTTCCCTTCCTCTTTCCTTTTACTCTTTATCTGTTCGCGACGATTCCGCGGTCTCTTCGTTAATTCGAACCCTTTTTTCCCTTGTGTTCCTTTACAATGTATCCTTCTCTTTCTGTCTTTGATGTTGCTTAATTCCGCCTCCTCGGTGGTAAGCTTTTTTATCGGTCGATCTTTTTGCTTGTCAGCCTGCGAAATACACACGGGAATCCCTTAATCGGCCACTTTATTGAACCTTCGTTCTCCCTTTGCTCTCGTTGCTTCGCCCTTTCCTATTTCTTACGAGGTTTCATTTAAGGGTTTTAATTAGTTCCCTTCCCCCCCCCTTTTTTTTGGTTTCTGTTTTTTTTTCTTTTTTGAGTAATACGTTCGGTAATAAGATAAATGAAACCCGTGGAAGTATAAATTTTATAAATTACAAGTCATCTAATTAATTTCCATTTTGTAACTTGTCGATTCACCGATATTGTTACAGTTAGTAAATAAGGACCGGATAGTCCAATCAACAGTCTCTCTGAGAAAAAGTAAATTTCTTGTATCTATGAATTACGATTTCTCCAAATTTTTGTGCTTTTTCTAATCGTAGAGAATTTTAATTTTCTGTATAAAAATAAAATAGTTCTATCCTAAGTTAAGACTTCTACCCAAATTGAATAAGATTCCTTCTGTAATTTTCCTCGATGCTTGTTCCCTTCGCGAACAAACTACTTCGCCTTTTCCAATTTCCATCAACGTTTCATCGTCACCATCTGCACCCAACGTGGCCTATTTCGCTTCTTCGGTCTCTGCGAGTGTTCGCAATTTTTCCTCCACTCCCATAAAGGACACGACGTTCTCGCTTCGGAGTTCTCATTTTCGACCTTCCTCCGAAGCAGAGCGGCCGTAACGTAAGCCATGCAGACGCGGCGTCGACCGCAGCACAGAATTTCCTCGTCCAACCGCGATCGCTCGTAATGATCCGTGCGGTTTTCATTGGCGTGAAATACGCGACGTTTACACGCTCGTTTCGCATCCTCCGCCGCGAATAGCCGCGTACCCGCTGAGCGTTATTCCACCTTCTCGAAGGAAACGGGCTTGACCTTGGCCGCGCCACGGAAATGGAGCGATTTTATGGAGAGGCCTGCACCCGCGGATAATCCTCGCCGCTGGTTTACTGCTTCTCTGATTCTCGAACAGCGATCGGTGGAGTTATCGAGCAGCACGACGACGACGACGACGACGACGTCGACTGTAGAACGACGATAATTTGGATGACGAATATTTCCAGGTGTTAGTTGGTTCGTTGAAGGATGATATAATACGATTAGTAAGTTACGATTGGGTGCTAATAAAATCTCAGTTTTGACGGTGGTACCTTAAAAAGATGCGGAATCTAAAAAAGATGGAAGATTCTGTATTTTCATTTTAGAGCCGAGCAAATATTGTGTCTAGTATTACGCGATGTTTGAGCTGTTGGTTAAGCGTGTTATGAATAAAATGTGCGAGTCGGAAATTTCCGTATTTCTCCCCTTCGATATTCCGATCTTCTTCGAACATCGTTTTTGTCGTACTTTCTTCGAGTAGATTCTTCAAGATGCATCTAAGACGCAGTGCTCCGAGAACAGAATGTAAAAATGTTTCTACAAATTTGAAGAAAATATGAAAAAGGCAACACGATAAATTCCTCGTCGATAAACCCGCTATTTATTTAATGTAAATCAAAAAACGTAGCCATTTGCACATTTGCAAGTCTGGAGCGAAATTACTCAGGATTTATCCTTACTTAGCTTTTGTATTTTTCTGTGTATTTTTCCTATTTTCCTTTGAAACGGCAAATTCTCTTATTATACACTTTTTATTAGACGGGTATTCTCCGAGCTGTCTTAAATATTTTTAAAAAGAATTTACAGTTTTATCATACTCGCGAGCAATTTTTTTTTCACTACCAAACCCTGGTTAACATTATCCATTTTCAAAGAAGAAATTCTCTGCGCTACAACTTCTTTGGAACGAGCTTCTTGCATTATTCGTCGATAGTTGCACGAATCCTCGATAATAATCCAAAATCCAAACGCTCGAAAATCAATAACTTCCGATCCCAGAGAACTTTATCCGACGTTTCCTCGATCCGAGGTATTTCTCGTTGGCTCGTTTGCCCGCTCCATCTTCCATTCGTTGGCCTCCTACGATCCGAAGAGAGAGGTCAGTCCTTCGTAAAGGCGATGCGTAACCCGACCTGACCACATCCCGAGGGTCGTAGCCTGCTGTTTTTATCTGACTGTATTTCACCATGATTCCACGTTTAATGCCCCCTCCAAGATGCTGCGCGAAGCCGTAGCCAGCGAGTTGTTGGTCGAGAGGCCACGGTGACAACTTAACCCGAGGATGTCTGGTTTTATGAGCGTGTCGAAACGTCAAACCGAATAGACGCGTTACGATCGATAGAAGAGATCTTGTTGCGAGTTTCGACGTCATTTGGGGACATCAGTGGGTATTCCGTTTCAATTAGAAGACGTCTTGGTCATTTGAATAAAATGCATATAAATATAAGACGTAACTGGAAACTCGTTCGTTGAAATTATTAATTTTGATCGAGAACGATTTTTACAGTTATCGGTGTATTTATTAGAGTTCAGGCTTTTTAAAGCTAGCATATTTTTATAAATATCACGAATATCAAAAAAAATTTTATATCTTCTATTAGTCGTCTTTTTATTTATTAGCTCGTAATATCGATTACAAATGATAGGTGGCATTTTTGATATACGACGCATACTTACGCTCGACACTCCTTCGTCATTAACATCTCTCTCACTGGATTCGTATGACTTCATTAACTTCGTTTAATGGTAGTATACGATAAATCGCAAAAAATATTCATGATTTCTATTTGCAAATCAATTTCAGCACTCTAGTAGATACTGCTCGTAGTTAGAACTGTCGTTTGCGAGTATGTGCAAAGATTTGTGTGTTCGCTTTTTCTTTCATCGTCGTAGTTGTAATTCGCTTGAAATGACGCTGACTGAGAATCGAGAGTCGAACAAGTTTGGCTCGATAGAAAGAAACGATCGAGGCTGTTGATTCGTTTGAAATGTTGCTGGGAATATCTCTATAGGTCATTCACGTTTCTACAGCAATTGCTTATCGTATGCATAGAGTTCATAGGTCAAGCCGATGACATTTGACGCACGTAAGAGTTCGTAACCAATTCCGATTACTTTCTTCTATACACACGTACACCGAGCACGTCTACCTAAAGGGTTAAAGTTTCAGGAACAAATTGGAGGTCAGAAGTTTTATTACCGAGATTTTTATTCGTTCTATCTTCGTACGTTGCTTTCATTTGAAATCATTGGAAATTAGAGAAGCGTCGCTATTTTGAAAAATATCATTCAAACACGGTGAAAGCAAAGAGCACGGGACGAACTCCGAGCGGCATCTTTAACTTTATTGGATGGATATTTTTCATAAATATCGTCAATTTAAAAGAATATTGCAACAATTTTCGGTTCACAGAAAGGACATTTAAGTTGTATCAGTTGTATCATTTTGTCTCTATGAAAAAAGTAGTTTCTTCGCCTCTTGTTAAACCTCTTTTGCGAAATGTTAAACATTGTACAAACCGTCGTCAACCGAACGATTTACTACCATAATTCCTACTAATCCTCTAATTACAGTTTTCCACTTTCCTCTTTTTACAAATCTACCGCGGTAAACAGCTTCTTATCGCAACGTTTCGGATCGATCAGAGGAAACGATCGATCTCTGAAAATTTGAACGTCGACGGAACACGGTGATAGTTGGCGAACCGTGAAGGACAGATTCCACGCGATATCGATTGTATCTAAAGCCCTGAACGGATTGCTCGGGCTTATGGATCTGAAATATTGACAAGTGGATACACGCGAGACCGAACGACCGCCGGTTTCGATTAAGCGACCGAATTAGCGGACCATGTCCGAGCGTTAAAACGCCAACGTTTACTCCGGGGAGGATTATCGATTGTGCAATAACGTCGGATTATGAAAGTCGCCTGTGAACTCTCCGTAGACAGCTCGACTTCAGCAGAACGTCTCTCGTTCGTTTATCGAATAAATTAATGCCCGAGAAACCGGCGTTTGATACACCGTGCAACGTTTGTCGTCGCGTTCGCTATGTTTAGTCCGTTAATCGTAATTGATTCGTTTGGAACGGTTTATTTGCTCGGAGAAAACGCACAGGAAGCTATCGTTGGTTGATTTGTTCTGGAAGCTTGCACGGATGGTGAGTTTTCTTAGATTTTTCTGACTGATTTTTCAATGTTTCGTATTTCTTCTGAGAAGTCTTCTTTTACGGAGATTTTACTTACGAAGGTTGTGGAGACTGAGAATTTATAAATCCGAGTCTGATAGAAATTTTTGGGACATTGAAACTGTTTCGAATTAGTCGAGACAGAGACTTGGCGTCGATTTTGCTATGATATATGTAAGATTCGTACGTGTAAAAAGTATCACGGTGGGGAATAAAATTACTATAATTTCGAGCACGAGTGTATTATAAGCATGTAGGAAAAGATTTATAGTAAACGATTTGTTATATCGATGTAATTAAAATGCCACAGTTTTGATTTGTATGGATGCTGTATAATTATAGAAAACGTTGGAAGATCGCTGGACGTGGTGAAAACAGATTTTATCGAGAAAAGGACATCTTAATTTTCAGCGTTTGATATTTAAGCAGAAAGCAATAACCGTTTAATCGACTTCGTGCGATTAATACATATTAATGAATCTACGTCGCGTCGGCGTTGCGTGACGCTACATTAAAGACCACGTTTACTACTAATTAATTGGTGTGCTGAGTTCACGATAAGTCAAAAATTTACGGCGTGGCACGAAGCTTACAGGTTATATGCGCGCTGTTCGATTACTAGGAAACTATTATAAATTCCTTCAAGCATCCGAAGCCTAAAAGAATGTCTAATTTATTCTGTAGAAATATTTCTACTTCACACGCTCGTAAATTAGAGCGAAGCTACAATTAGCTTCAGCCAATTTTTAAATAAGTACTAATTGACGTCATTTCGATTTGGTTATTAATTACCAGTTTATGCAAGTAACAAACAGAATAACAAATGAATCGTCGAATTCCTTGTAAAAGTTAGAAGCATCGATTCTACTTGATAAAACATAAAATAATATAAATGTTACTTCCCTCGGTAGAATTTCAAATTCACCTTGCTTCGCTTATTTTTCTCTCGACGGTCGATCTTTCCAGCCTCCAAACATCCGCAAACGTCATATTCCAATAATTTTCCATCCGAAGTTTCATATTCTGTCGAATTTCAAGGAAAGATTCGACTGAAATCTAGAAAATCGATTGTTAGCTGCAACCTAAGCTAAATTGCCAACACTCCCGATAATGGATTTTCACTCTGCTCTGACAGCCGATTATTATCGATCAAAGATTGATACGCCATCATACCATATCCATATCGCGTCGTTATCGCACACGCGATTGCCGGTCTTTCGTCTCGCAACGTAGAATTCTCGGATGATGAATTAGATCTTGCTGCATGGTCGATCGGAATCAAGGTACGAGCTATCGGTTGGGGGTAGCAAGGCGCGATACCGGTGCGGTTTCCGACGATCGTTGAATTCCACGATCTGTCCATCGACCTCTGATCCCATAGCCGACGACGCATGAACGAAAAAGTTGTCGGTACAAGGCCTCGCAACGGAGCGCAACCTCTGCACTTTTGCCATCGCCGTGGATACCGGTCTCGCGATAAAAAGGCTTCATTATATCACCGAGAGCGCAGATTAATAGCAACCGTCGCGTCGACTCGGTCTACTAAACGTCAAAAGGAAGTGATCGAGCAACGCCGTCGAAATCCAAGGATACGCAAACGAACCACGTTCGCTGTTTCTGCTTTTTCATTCGTACAGCTTTTTAGTTTACTTCTTTGCTCGATTGCTTGATCTTATGCGGTACAAGTTTAGGAAAGTATACAACTCTGTCAACAAAGAACAGGCAAACTGATTGCATTCTCTTGGAGCTTAACACTCCATCCATCTTCCTCGAGTGAAACATTTAATCGATTCAATGGCAATGTTTAATCGATTCAATGGCAATGTTTAATCGATCCAATGGCGATGTTTAATTAAAGAAGGCGTTTTTACGTTACGTAGGACAAAATCTCAAAGTTATTGGCCAATTTGAGGGAGAACGATATTTAGTACGAATCCAACAATGCAATAGGTCGGGCCAGCACGACATTTTATTGTTAACTCCTAATGAGATCACTGATATCGATCGTAAAGGTTAGCCAACAGATAGGCAAAGGGTAAAATAACGTTCTGACCTTTTACGATCGACCGTATGATACAGATATGTATATCTAATACTGCGCGCAGGGTGCTGCTGTCTCGATTATCAGACACTTTTCGCCAGTATTTCCATGCAAACTGAGTTATCTTTCTACGCAGATCGCGCACCGCCTTGCCTTATGCAATCGTCTTGTCTCGCCGTTTCGAATTCATTGTTTTTCTTTGTTGGAACAACAAAGAAAGTTTTCGTTATCCCTTTTGCGTTCTCCTCGGCCATAGATAAAGATTTCGATGTCTCGATTTCTAAGAATTCTTTCTTCCACTTTACAGATCCGAATTTCAATCTTCTCTACGCTATTTCTAATTCACTTTCTTTTTTTCGTTGCGCTTGTGCGATGGTCGGAGAACGCATCGCTACGAATATAGCGAACGTTCGCGAAGGATGTAAATTCAGTTTTACGATCGTACTTGGAATCGATCACACGGTTAACCTTTTACCTTCGAGCGATCCCGGTGTCGTAGGTGAAACGACGATCCTCGATAAAAAGTGGGACTACGACTTGTCCGCGATTAGATCATCGTGCGAGGAATTCGAGGAATCCTTGGTAGAAGACTTTGAACGTCCTTCCACTGTCCGATCGTGATTTGTCGGTTTATCGGAGTTCGGATCGGATGACTTTTCTTCCAGAGAATCAACGAATTAGTTAATATTAATTTCATGCTAATGTTTCGCGCGAATTTCCTTGGAAGTCGGATCTTTACCATAAACTGTTCTACATTGATGATTACGGTTGCATGGATCTAGCATTAAATTACATTTTCTGGGAAATTGTTGATATCGTTAACTAAGAGAGATATAACGTAGGATATTACATGTTTATTCGCTATAGATTAGTTTCTTAATTTCAAATTGAGAAGAAACGAGATTCCGTGAACCGAGAAGGTTCGATCCACACGATCGTCCCAAGTGACATTATCCGGCCTGTTCCAACAAACCGTAGAACTCGACACCGATATGAGGAAACTCGAAGCGAGTCAGCGTGCAAAGAGAGACACGCGTAGGCAGAAATCGGAGAAAGAAAGGTTAAGTGTGAGCGTCGGTTGGACAGGCAAGGGCAGAGGATGGGCTCCTCGAGTAGCAGACGCGTAGCAGGAGTTCGGACCAATGATGGAGCTCACGGCCAGTCAGCCAGTACTAATTAACCGAGGAATGCTGTATCTAGATTGAAATCTGGGTGACCCGACGCCCTGGGGCCACCACCTCGCCTCAACCTCGAGGCTTCGAGTTCTCGAGAGTCTCGAACTGGCCAGCCACCGTGTTCCTGCGCGCACGGCTCTCCTATACTTCTACACGTGCTACTTTCGTTACAGACGCGTCCTCTTGCACGCGACCACGTACGTACGCTTACACGGCCGGCTGACGCGGCGTTTATTTTTCGCCGGACAGACCGGCCGCATCTGTTCCTCGATATCCCGTGATTGATGTTCGTGTTTCGAACCACTGACAATCTCTGATTCGCCGCGAATTCGACGATGGAATTTTCTTCGGATGTGACTGGACAGAATCGAGGGTTTCGGATTAGGCGATCGAATACAGTGGTTTTTGTTTGGTCGAGAATGCTACGACAAGGGTCACGTGTAATTTAGGCAATTTATTAGGTTGTCCGAAAAGTTTCTTTCGTTTTATGAGGAAATAATAGACGCACAACGTTTTGTGTTTTATATTATTTTGTCGAATTACGTATGATAAACACCGCGACATTTCACAAACTTGGTTTCGCATTTGTACGAAGGTGCGCCGTTGTAAAAAACACGTTTGCGAAAGGAAGACACTTTTCGGACGATCTAATAGTACTGAGAAGACTAACGAAGGCACTTTGGTCCATTAAAGACTCAACAGAAATTCGCTAACGAGTGTCATTATTCGTGATTTTCTTCTTTTTTCTTTTTTGCTTTCAGTGGAACGAATGTATTCTTCTGCGTTTTGTTTTAAATAATTTAGATGACGATGGATTACTTAGAGACTGTTTCCGAGGCATAATAAATGAGCGATTCGTTAAAATTCTGTCGCACTTTCACGCTGTATCGAACAAGGAACTCGATTACAAAGACGGAAAGTTATATCCGAGCACGTATTTAAGCGAGTTGCGTCGAGATATCGATGATTCTATACACACGAGTACAAAGTGTTCACAATACGAAATTCATCTCCCCCCGTTGAACACTTTCAAACGAGAAACTCAAACTGCACGACACGATTGACACATTCCCGCCAATGTCTTCCTTCAACTTGTACAATTAGCATTCTTGTCGCAAAACTTTCCTAACGGACGAGCATTAAACTCTCGTTAAAATTCCACACGAAATCCACACGGAAGCCCTAAATTCAAGTAGCTCTGGTCGAATCTAATCTTATCCTCGTTATTCGGAAATCCATTTGCCCAATGTCCTTGTCCTTATCCTCTCAATCCTGTAATAGAACCTACTTTTTCAACTCGGACAGAAAAGAAGAGGAGGAAAGCAGAGAAGAGAAATTTTTCAAATAGTATTCTTACTTTTTGGATAGTATAATTTTCAAACACAGTGCCAAATGATTTAAATTGTACGTAACCGCGGAGATCGTTTTCATCGAGAAGAATCGTAACTGGAGTTTCTGTTTCATATGTTTTATATATTTCAAATTTAAATATACGATGCAACGAATCGATGCACAGTGCATAAATAATTCTTATTCCGTTTTAAATTAACGCTACAACTTAACTTAAGATTCACAGATATTCGTAGAAAAATTTTAACTATTCTATAGAATTGTAACGAAAAAGATCAATTAACTCAAAATTCAGATAAACGATTTTCTTTTCTCTTTTGCGAACCACAGAGGAGCGCGCGACGATGGTTGGAGCATATGTAAATGTCCGATGAAAAAAATGTGCGATTTGCCTAGAAGAAATTCCGGTTCTACGACCGCGGAAAGCTTCGAAAGCAGCTGGTATCACGCATCGTATACTTTCGTTAGATACGTGCAACCGTCCTACGCGTCAGCAAACGAACACGAGCGTGCTTCGTGTTCTACACGCGATATTTCTCGTGTGGCTGTGCTCTCTGCTGGCCGCTGACCGGTAGCCGATCACGATTCAACGTTATCGAGCACGTGAAATAACCGGTGTATACGTGACGGTTCTCCCATGTCTTGACGTCGCTGATAATTGAACCCGAAGTCGGATTATTTCGAAGAGTTTATCGTGTCTCGAGTGCTCGACTGTCTCCCTTATCAGGGTATCGTTCTTTGGTTTTTACCTGGAGGATGAAACTCCATATTTCCTAGCGGAAATTGTTGCTCTATCTTCTCTCGTTGATAGAAACGGTGGCTCGAATCTGGTTCGGTCAGTTGATTCTTCGGATTGGATTTTTTCGCTTGTTGCGTAGATTTTAGTTTCGCCAATCACCGATAGCGAGATTGGAAACAACGTAGTCAGCAGTACTTTTCGTTCTATCGATCTAATGGATAAGTAAACGGATTCCAATTTGTATAATGTTGTTCTCTTCCTCTGTTCGAAATAAGATCACTGGCTTCGCCACCAACGTGTCTATCTCGCTTGTTTTCGAAAAATATTTGGCTCCGTGAACACTTTGCTTTTATCGTTTCCGACATTGAACTTGAATCGATTATTCTCAAGATAAGAAAAAAAAACGAGCCAGTCGCGCTATTACCCTTTCCAACTTAAATCTCTCTTCTTTCTAACACGCTCAAATTTTCCAAGAGTCATTCATCACGGTAGCCAGAGTGGTAACACGCAGGTGAAAACATTTTCTTTTCACGCTCGCTCCGGCAAGAACCAAATCCATCATCCTTTAGCCAGATACGGCTGACTTAGTGGTTAAAAAGCGTCGAGTTCCTCTTTCCATCATAAACGAGGAGGTCGCGACGAACGTTAACCGCGCTGAATCGGTTGCTTTTGTTGCAAAACGTCGGAAAGAAAGCTTGTTCTCGATTAATAAATCACGGACGTTAGGTTCTGGCAGGGAATAATAGGCGATATTTCCGGGTAAAGGCAAGAAACTGTTCGCAACGACTAATACCGTGGCGCTCTAGCGATGTTGGGTCGACTTCGAACGTCGTGTCATTCTGTAAAACAAGGAGAAACGTGCCGCTACAAGAAATTTCTCTATATCCCTGGCAGGCGTCGTGCAATCGATCGACGTCTCTCGATCTGACTCGCGAGAGTTCCCGCTTCCTGCCGCACGACACCATCCGTAACCTCTTTTCTTTTCCTTTTTTTTTTTTTCATTGCCTTTTATTCCTCTCTACGGCCCCTTCTTCTTCTTCTTCCGTCGTTTCTTTCTCGATTGGAGTTGGCGTGATTTTACGAGGCGAGAAACTTCGTGTCTGGGGGCAGATATAAGAAATAGCTTCTTTTACAAACGAGAGGTTGCTTCTCAGATCGATGGCAAGCAAATTATCGATCGAAGTGCTTAATTAAGTTCGCGTTCGTGGTGTAATATGGCGATATTTGATCGGATCTGACAATTTTTGTATTTAGCGTAACGAAAAATACAATTCCAAGCAAAACCAAGCGTTTCATCGTAAATACATAGGAAAACTGTAGCATTTCTAGCAGACATCTTTCGATCTAACCCGGGAGATTTCGCTTTCTGGCGCACGACACCATTCGCGGCCCATTCTTTTTCACGATTCCCCACCGTGCTTCAACGGTGCTTTCCTCGTTTCTCCAAGCTGGAAACCGAGAGCTCGTGTGTCTCGGCTCACCAGGCGAGAAACATCGTGAGTTACCGCGTTTCGAAGATTTATCGTCGCCGCTACTTCGGCTGGTACGTGCTACCATGCGCGGGATTACGTAACTTATGGCGGAGCAGCGTTCGCCACAGGTCGCATAAATTTCTTTGAGAATATTAACGGAGCTTCTAAGATCCGCTCGCTTCAGGCCGACTTGCGCCAGGCCAAAAGGATTACGCGTCGAATAATTAGCGTTACGAGCTTTGCATTCTTCTTCTCGATCGACTTCTCCTTTGTTTTCCACGATTTATGGGGTAGCCAGTGTTCCTCGTGCGATCGTCTGGCACTCGTTTCGACGAGCCCGTGGCTTTTATCTGTCCATTAGTATCCTAAAGAAAAAAGAACCACAAATGATTTGCCTTCATCTTCGCAAGTATTATTATATCTCTCTTTGGCATTCTTTACCGCGTGGCGATTTTTATCACAAATTTATTACGTCGATCCAACGAGTTCATTATATGGTTGAATTACAAGATTCCTTATGAAATTGCAGTCGATTGAAACCGCAATGAATTTCTCGAGGAAGGTTGTTAGCAGTTTGAAATAATTCGTCGATGCACGCGCTCGCACAATCAACGATTATACACCACCATCTTCTAACAATCCTGTTTCCTAGTCATTGTTACGTCACTCTTTGTCTTTTGCCTTCGTTTTCGCGCGTGTTTAATTGCACGAAGTGACACGATCGCGTAACACGAACCAACATGTGCAACCGATCAACGTTCCTCCGCAGCGACAGTCATTAATTATTTCAGAACCGTCTCGAAGCGACTCGCTAACTACTGGAAAAATATCGGGTGGAATTATAAGCTGTTTATTCTACTTGCTGGCTTCTCGTTGCGCTTTCTAATCTCCATTATCGATAGGTTCCTTCGCCTCTCGAAATTATCATTCGTGCAACTCGTAGATCGACCATGTCAATGCGCGCAAAATGACGAATATGGCGAAAAATTGTATAACCATCGTGTCTCTTGCGATGAAGTACTTCTGGATGGTATCGCGCGCGGAATTTTTAATTTCAATATTCCAAGTTTCTGTATTCGTTAGAATAAATTAGCATTTGTTTCTAAGAATCTTCACTTTTCATTTCTTTTCGATTTCTTTCGAATTTAACAACGCTTTAATTCTTCGCAGTTAGAAATGTCAAAGTTATCTTCTTTTAATGATCTTTCGGATACAGTTCCCTTTTAATTTCTCACGTTCCCTTTCTTCCTTTCCGAGTCGCTACGTTGCACCTCTTTGAGTCATTGAAAAGGAACACAGTCGCAAAAATGTTGCACGGCGAAACAATATTGTGCGTGGCGGATCGAGCGGAGATCCAGTCGATCTCCCGAGAGGATCAAGATCTTAAGGACGCTCGGAGGTTGCCTCGAGGTCGAGGAAACAACGTGCAGGACAGACAGCAGCAACAGCAGCGCACAGCAGGCTGCAGGAGCAATCTCCCGGACAATTAGCCCGCAGTTCGTGACGGGTACCTCCTCCTTGGTCCTTTCTCGACGCGGCTTTCCCCTTCTTCTTCCTTCCTTCTTCTTCTCTCGACTCTCTTCTTCATCCAACCACGATTCCCTTCCCTCTGTGTTGTTCCTTTCTTCCACGCTCCACCACCGCGTATCCTGGTTCCGTTTTCAGTTTATTTCTCTTCTTTTCATATTTCTATCCGCGATTGTGTTACATTATTGTGTGCTTTTACATTATTCGAAGGAATTCATTAGTAAAAGAAAAAAAAAAAAAAAAAAAGAAAGTAGAAAACAGTGACCAGTTATCGGCTTTTTTTCGCTATTTTACTGGGAATTATTTCTCTTCTCGCTGTGACAATATGTCGAAACCGATTCCGAGATTTTGAAACTTCTGAAAAAGTAAATTGAGTTCATAGACACTGAAATTCATCCCCCGGTGCATTGAAAGTTCCCTCGTCTTACTGTTTCTATTTGAAATTTAATAAGAAAATATAATAAAGTACAAACCTGTCTATCTTCCATAATCTAACTTTCATTTCTTTCGAGAATTTCACTCTCGTTCGATCAACCCATATTTCCATATCCTACACCCCTTACCTGTACCTGATTTTCTCCTTTCATTTCCAAGCATCGATTTTCTTTTCTTCCTGCTTTGCTGCCACTCGGTTCCAATTCTCTTCGAAGCCGAAAGGTCGGCGTGTCTCTTCATCCTCGTCCCAGTGCGGCGCGTCCACGTCGATCTCTACCTGGCGTTTGTACCCTAATGACCTGGCAGGTGCAGCAGCGGCGTGCCCTCTTGGTGCAGGGCCACCCGGCTACGTGACGCCTCCGAAAACGTCCGTGGGACGTTCGTGCTTGCTTCGAATCGCGTCCATCGATCGTGGAAGAACGCATTCTTCGAAAACAAGCGAAAGAAAAACAGATCAGGCGAGAACCATCGGCAGGTGTTTAGTTGTTCTACCGATGATTTAAGGCTTCCCAGAGCCTTTAACGAGTTCTGGATGTTTTAGAAGCTGGCGCTAGTCAAATCAAAGGTCGTAAGGTTTTAAATATGCATATGGAATGGGCTGGTATCGATATTTCTCAGTCGTCACCTTTTCATCGTAGATTTTTTAGAAGAAGAAATTACAGAGAAAGATGGCTTAGCAGCATCTCAGCAAACTTCCTTCGCAAAAAGTATCCACGTGGTTACGTTGAAACCATCCAACAGTGCCACTAATCGATTCTCGCAAGAAGCAGCCACGACCATTTTAAGCTTGGCTCAGTTTCAAGTACCGCCGTGAATTAATTCGTTCGCGATTTATCCACGTTGATTTTTTCCCGCCAGTTGGAATTTTTTCGTAGCGACATGATCGATCAGGAAGAAGATGCTCGAGAGACACGATCATGTATGCGCATATTCGTTCGACGTGAAACCTGGTACAACGATTAATATTGCGAAAATCGTGGCGTATGCCGTTGGAGAAGCGACAACGTGACTCTATTCAGAAGTTGAATGCACAATCAGACATGTTTGCCCTTTTGCTGGCTTGTTAATTCCGTGGTAGCACGGTGAACGATCATTCCAACGAATTTGTCCACTCGATTCCAGCTTTCAGGACTCGAAGCTATTAATTTATCGCTTTCCGATCGAACCTTTCCGATTTGCATCCCGGATCTTTTGTGGAATTATCGAATTTTGAGAATAATAAATTCCCACCTTTGAATATTCATAATAGCGTAGAATTTGTATTTTTATGCTTTCGAAATATTAAACTCGTGGTGCTTATAATTTATAAAATTTCAGCGTGTCGAAAACTGAAAAAATAAATTATTCAAAAATTTACAAAATGTCATATCGCGTCGTTTAATTAATATTTATTGCTGGGAAAGCATTTAAATGTAGTTGGGCATTATCTACAGTCAAAGAAGGAATACGAGTAATAATTAAACTGATCGGCGAAATTAATCAATTATCTTAAATTGATTTCATAAAGTCGAACGAGAAATCAATAAAGCTAATGGAAACTCGACGGTGTAACGCGATTATTGACACGAACGAAACCATAATATCGAGTGTCGCAATAACGTAGAATAATGATTATTCGTTCGTGGTTTTATAGCCATCGTGAACGTAACTGATGTCAACTTCTGCGACGAGTATTCTTCGCGGTGATATAAATTATTCGCATTAAGGTTATCGAGCATCGATAGCTATCGATACATACGAAGGATATGTGAATGTCAATGAATAAGAAAATCGACGTGTCAGATTCGATAAATACACGCGTGTACGTAAATACTGAGCTGATAGTGAGATTAATTATTAATAACACGCGCCCAGACATCGTTTATTAAATATATATACAAATGCTCATTAACATTCCGGAATGAAGGATCGGTTTTACTTGTTAGGACTGTTCAACTCTCAGAAGGTTAAAGATATCCATTCAATTAACTTCAGAATTAATAAGTGTGATATAATCGGATAGTAGAATATTCTACGAGTAAAAACCAGGTTCAAATCGTAGGATGAGTAGAATCTTTCGGTTCAAAGTCCTATTTTCGCTTGAATTTGTGAAGTGATCTGATGGAACATACTGAAAGGATACAGGCAAACGACATTTACATATAAAAAGGTTAACAATAAAATCTGCAACGTTGCTGTGTCTTGTTTTTATACAATCTTTTCATGTAACACGAATAATTGGTGTTGTCGCGAATCTCACGGATGTACGCTTAAAGCCATTCTCTCCTAAATTTATCCGTGGGAAAGCGTTTAATTTTCAACCTTTAATTTCGTCCTAAACGTATAAACCAAAATACCACGAAAATAGTGTATTTTCTTTTCATTTCGTTTGGCCTTTCTCGAGCTTCGACATTTTCTGGTTCGCTTAAAGTTTATCGTAGGAGAAAAATCTGTCCAGGAAACGGAAGTTGTTATTAACAGGGAACGGCACTCCCCCTAGTCAAGTTATAAATTCTTCGTCCGATAAAACCGACCTTTGTCAACTTTCTGTTGCTGTTCGCTTCATTTGCTGAATCAAACTCGAGACCATCTGTTTCCCTTAGATAAGGGAATACGCCGGAGTGTGTGTGATTAATTATCTAATACGCGGTGCGTATTAAAGCCGAGAATGGGTGGAGGAGAAGGCAGAAAGGAGGCGGGAGGTCGTAGTTGGCCGCGGCTCGATTCGAGTCGCGTTTACGCTCGTCCGCGGAATAGTAATCAGCAACGACAGCCCTTTTACTCATTGTCAGCGGTGGCTTCGTAGAAAAGCGCGTGACTGCCCTGACAAATTGGCCTACTACTCCCAATGGAGAGTCCCGCTCCGCGGGATCTACGGCCCTCGATCGCTCAAAGTAATTAATTATCGAGCTGTGGGCCCTGCCTCCTAGGAGATCGTGCCGATCGCGCGCTGTTCGCGGGCAACGAAAGGGAAAGAGACAAAGAGGGAGACATAGAGAAACAGATAGACAAACAGAGAGAGAGAGAGAGGAGAGCAGAGAGAGGGAAGAGAGACTGGCGTGGGCGAGGTGTGAACGATCCATTCATTATACAACATCGGCGAGGTCTTGTCTTTCAGCGGCTCGTCGATGACGCTCTTTCGTTATTGTCACACCGGCGACGTCCCTTGTCGTCTCTGCGGACAGCGATTAACGGCACAAGGATAAATTACTCGCTCGAAGAGGTTGTGGGTGGCTAGGTCCACGCGATTTGCTCCGAAAGTAACGAGATTCGTCGCGTTGTATTTCGTTGATACGTTTAATTGTAGACGATAGACTGGGAATTTCTCTGCGTTTAATTTAAAGATACTGAAACGCGTGGAATGCGCGTATAACAACGGAAAACCTATGACATATCCAAAATACGCTTACTTGTAATCGCTTCTTGTACTTGTTAAAATATTCGATAAGTGGAGCAAATGTCCATTTAGGTCTTTCTAGCTCTTTCGATTATTTACGGAAAAATATCAATTTACACAAATATCCGCCAGCTGGTCGTTAATTCAGCGGCGCCAGTTTGAAGGCCGTGCGCGTATCAATCTCGGCCGCGAGAACAAATGATCGGACCGCGAGTAGGCCTCGGAGGCCTTTCCGCGGCTTGTCGAAGTCGGAAGCGCGGCAAGGTTTCTCGCTGGTAAAAAGGAAACCGGAGACGATCGGTTCGTTAATGGATCCCGGCAGCCGGTGGTCGCCACTGGGTGATTAATTATCGAACGATACCGTGTGCTCTCGTACGAACTGTGCACCAGAACGGCAAAAGACTAGGCCGTGGACGACAGGAAAGAAAGAGGAAAGGAGACAAATAGCGTGGGTGAGGTGTGAACGGTCCATTAATTACCCAGCCAGTGGGTCCGCCACTGGGTACCAAGGAGAATCAATCAATTTCGTCGCGGCTTTTTCCGCTTTGCGAAATGGTCGTTTTGAGGGAGGTCGAATCGATGACAGCCGGCAGGTGGATTGATGGTGCTGGTGGAATGAGGATGTTGGTAAAACTGAAACGCGATGATGGCGGTTGTTTGATGGCCTCGTGGATGATTTGGTGCTTTCGGTGAAAGGTTCAGCATAAATCCTCCACGATGTTAAATTAAGATTAAATTGGGGATATTTAATGGCGTACGGGAATCGCTTGTTTTGGCAAGCCACGAAGATTGAGTTGAAAGCGTTAATAAGGTATATGGGCATTAAATTGCAGATGTTAATAACAGGTGTACGTGTATTATGCGTGTGTGCAGATCAACCGAATATACAAATTATATCGAGAATATTGAAACGGTGCGTGAAAATCGAACTGGGCTATTATGACAAGGTATATTCCAATTAACCACAGAGAGGACAATGAATTAAAAAGTATGAAAATTATATTGAATGTGTGGACAGTTTATACGAGGGCCAGTCGAGTGATATTTGAGGAATACGTACTATCCATACTTGATAATTAAGCGAAGAATATCGCGTAATTGATTTGGAAGAATACAGTTTGAATTACCAAAGAGACACTGTGTAGCAAACATATTAAACGATTATGTCGTGTTTCGTGTAAACACATCAGAACGGAGAAAGTAAAGTGCAGATTTATTAACAGTTTCGCGGGTTGCATCTCTGTGTGTACACAGAGTTATTAATACTCTCTATACACAGAGTTCACTGTCGTCATTCAGTTAATTTGAAATACTCACGTTCCTCGAATCTCCATTTTTCGAACGTCTTGCAGTTACGCTCAATTAACAGTTGTAAAACGTATTTACACCTGTGTTACCACGACAGAGAAGGATGACCGATGCGCGAGTGACGATTTCCATATGATATCCATATGTATACCAATTTTTTCCTCGAAGGAATTCCCATTATTACACTCGAATGATACTCGATTTCTTTATTACGAATAAACGTATTACTATAGCAGTGATTTCTATAGATGAACGAAAATTTTGGCATCGAGTCCGTAGGAACAGCGGTCTCGCGTCATACGCAGCTATCGCGATGAAATATCGCGTCCGATCGATCATTATCATAATTATGTTGCCGGACAGCCCAAGGTTCCAGTTGACATTACAAATTGCTGAATATTGATGACAGTACGATTCAATACCAGCGTTTTTATAATTAAGCGGCCTAAAACCAATTTCAAAGATGTTCATTACACAATACGTCAGTGTGTTGTACACGTTTCACGAATAAATTCGCTATTTCGTACGGGGGTCAAGCAAGCGAATCCTAATTGATTTTAGAATTAATTAACTGTGTTGTCGATGAAAGATAAAGATACTGTAATTTAGATTTTAGGCAGATAATTTTTATTATACTAGAATGTTTAATAATTCGGATTTAATTCTGATAACATTTCATCTAGTATTAAATTGCTCGTAGAGGGGGGGGGGGCGTGCTTCGATATTATTAGTTTTTCCGTAGGTGGACGCGTAAAGGTCATGCGGAGATAAACCTTGCTCTTTTAAATGGAATCATATATTTTTTAATACAGTAGTCGATGCAGCACGAGGTTCTCCATAAAAAATTGTTAACTTTCTTACGCGGAAACATTATTAGTTTAGTAAATATTTTGGTTTTTAGTTTGTAAATCTTGTCGTATGAAAGACTAGAAAAAGAAATACAAAGGTAGTATCTTACGTCTTTCCTTGCCTCTCTTCAAGCCATTCGACTTTATCTAGGACATTTCCCGGTATAATTAGCAGTATCGAAAATATTTCAGCTGAAACTCTTAAGCGACTCACTCTGTATATTACTAATTGGCGAGACGAACTTATAACGTCTTGCACAGTTACACTCTGACCGATATCAAGCGATTTTAATACCAAAATAGCGAAATAATTTCAATACGAATACGATTCTAAACTATCGAAGGAAGTTTAAAATTTCCTACGAACAAGTAACTAGTCAGACACGGCGAATAAATTATCTCTATACCAGGGAGAAATTGAATATTTTCTAATTTCATAAAACTTCCTATAACCTTCCACATTCTTTCCACAGAAGGAACCACACGTGTCATTCGCGTTAAAAGTATCACGATAAACGCGTATTCGTGATGGTTTTCATCTCGAGGGACGCAACTGGCCGCAACTTTGCTGTAGCATCTTGCGTTCCCTGATCCGCGGTTGGTCGATCAGAGAGGTCTCGTTCCATTGAAATTCTATGTGCCCCTCTTGTTGCATATTCATGTCATCGTATTCTGTTGTCGACTTTCTAACAGGCATCAAAGACGAAACAATTGACCCTGTAGGTTAATGAGTTCTATGCGTTACGTGAACAGTGCGACACGAGATTTCAGATTCTTTTACATCGAGATTATTGCGGCTGGGTCAAGTCGATGAATATTCAGTCAGAATCACTGGTAAACACTATCGTTCAGATAGAGTCATTCCGTATGAATAACATTTGTTCCGTACAACTATCGTTCTCGCTGTTCACCAGATGTTGTATTTCAACCACGTAGACGTTTATTTTTCGTAAAGAATCAGAGATTGATAAATAAAGATTAGTTTGGTTCGCTCCTAGGAAATATCAATACGATCATTTATTACCGTGAAATGTATCGGGGATTTGTAATTCAGATGAATTTCCTTGGCTCGAAATATTGACAACCCAGTTGACTAGTTAATATTCCGTAACGTCGTATAAATTGGGCATCACGTGTCTCTGTATTTATGTCTTTTAAATCTTATTCTACCTGTTTATTACTGTGCTGTTGAACTTTATCGATTCCGTGAGTTTTTTAATTTCTACGATTCCGATCGACGCATGCTGCATCCGATCCACAAGACCAATCCAAAAGGAAACCAAAGAGAGAAAAAGAAAGACCAAAGATACTTTACACAGGATCACCGAAGTAAGACTTCCAAAGGTCGTTCACCGTCTCACCGACTGTCATAAACGTCCTCCGCGATGTTACCAAGCCTGCTCTAACAAGCCAATCTGTTAGAACCAATTCAGACCAAAGTTCACAACCCAAGCGCCTTAAACCATCTGTTCCGAACCATCTCTCTGCCTGAAATTAAGCGAAACACCATAGTCGTCATTCCCTCCGAAAAGCAACGCGAGTCCAATCGATCACTTGGCTGTATCTCGATACTGTAGACATTAGGGAGCTGGCTGGAATTCGATTTGGAAAGATTAGGGCAGTGGGAACATCGGTGTTGTCCCATCGATGTGCATCCTGGCGTCGCGTCACTCGGATAAAGAGGTGCGTTCGCGGACGAGTGGCTTTCAGAGCGAGACGTCAGATCACGAAGACAAAGCTATCCATCCGAGAAGAACGGGGGACTGGCGCATTCCATCGCCTTACGAGGCGTCCACACGCATGTTCCATCGCGTACATCCGTGTGCGCGTGTAGCGTGTGCGTGCGTGTACGTGTGTAGCTGGCACTGTTTGAACCTGGAAGCCTGGCGGTCGCGTCTATGCTTCGGGGTCAAGCGACCTCGCTCGAAAAGAAAGAAAGACTGGCCGCCGGGGTGTTCGAGGGTTCTTCTATGTGAACTGGACGCGAACCTGTCCAACGGCCGACGATCTCCACGCTCTTGAAATCGGTTTAACGATCGACCCTGAACATCTCACCCAGGGAGACAAGGAGATATTTTGTGATGGTACAGGTGCTGGGTTTCCGTGAATCAGACATTGCAGAGGGTGCAGCAGGGTAGAATTAATGGAACCAGCGATTACAGAAATCGAACGAATCAACCGATTGTGTATCACGATGAATCGATTCGATTCTTCGTTGGCTTAAAACCATCCCTGATAGAATCGAAGCTTCTTTTCCGATCCCAAATTCGAACCTACCTCAGATCTTTCTCGTCGACCAATATCGCGTGCAACGCTCCGTGTGAACCGGATCGAAGTCTCTTCAAGGTCTGCAACTCGTCGCACCGAGGGAGACACTAATCCTTTAATATCGTTTTACAAGGCGTCTTCCCGCGATCCCGCCGCGTGTCAGGTTATGGGAGGCAGGACACGAGTCCAGCTGCCTATCACCCCATTGAAATCTCCGACTTGACATCCAAGTGGACATCGATCGACGATATCGTTGTATCGCGTTCGGCCCCCTGCATCCCTTTTTCCATTCGTTCTCTCGCCATCGAGCTCTGCCCCTTTTCCCTCTAGCCGGCTCTCGCGTCGTTTTTCAATCTTCGCCGAAGAAGCTGAAGAAGGCGCACGCACGAAACGCGCGTGTCACGCGAAGGGGAGGCCGAAGAGGCAGGGTCGCGTCCGTTTCGTTCGTTCGTAGCTTCGGGAGAACACGAGCAGGGATTGAACACTCCTCCGTGACCCGAACCGGTCCGCCTCGTGCTCGTTCTATGGGGTCAGAGGTTCTCAACCTAGGACATGGTATGGAGGAATCTTGATAGTCGTAGTATGTTTTGTGTGTGTGTGATTCCGTTTGGTTTGGAAGGTTTCGATGCAGAGAGTTAGTTGGTCTAATGCGGCGGTGTTGACGATTTACAAGGTGGATTTGATAGTTGACATCGATAATATTCAAATTGCTGTTTGCTAATGTTCGTGGAAGAAAAATGATAAGATTCGTGAGTTTTGAGAAAATATAGCTACGTGTTTGTAATGATGCTTCGATAAGACGAAGTACAGAAAGAAAGATGCCTTCCCCTTTCGATCATCGTAAAGATCAACACAAAGGATGCGTGACGCGTTTCCACGATGAAAATAAAGGTTCTTTCATCGCGGCAAAAATTTATGCTTCCCATTGTGTAGCGTGATATGGTTTACGATTGCTATCTCTAACGATGAAACTGATCTTCAAAGGTTCACAAAGATAGAAAATGGAATGCAATCGTAGCCTGCTTCTTTCCGTTCATTCAGTTAATTTTATTTTACAACGATGCAGCACGAAGCCAATAATGCTTCCACTTCGAATAAAGAAAAAGAAAGTAATCTTTCATTTGATAATTATACACCATTTTTGTTCCTCGAAACAAACGAAAGTCTCGAGTTCATCTTTCCCGCGCGGAATTTCACAGTAACGTTGTGCAACTGAAATGAATTAAGAGGAACTTAATGGCCGAAGTAGTCGACGTTATTAACTAATAACAGTAATGGCAATAATTAAGAGAGACGTGCTAATTTCGTAACAGGCTATTGCTTCGAGTGACACGCTACGAGATTCGCGTAGACGCGAACTTTCAAATCTACTTTCAGTAGCTACTCGTCTAATCAAAATACGTTATTAAGGATAAATAATCGCCTGGAGTCAAGCTAATACGCTTTGAATTATTTCAAACCACGAAGAATTGAAAGAAAAAGCGCTCTATTATTCGTTTCTCAAGATAGAGAACACCGTATATCTTTTGATTGCACCATAAATAATCATTTTCTCTTGTCTACTGTGAATGATATTCGTGACCTTGGCGTCACCTTTTCGTCGAACCTCTCTTTTGCTCGACACGTCGATACAACCAGCAGTGCATTTAAAACTTTACGTTTCCTTGATACGTCTCCTAGGTTTTCACACATTATTTAAGATATCGAGAATTTTGTATTTTTCGTGTGTCCGGGCTCGCTTGGAATATTGTTCGTAATATCAGCGTTACGTTTGTAATATGCTCGAAGTTAAACAGCATCGATTTTTCCGTTTAACCATCGAATGAATCTAATCGATTGCTATATGCGATCACGATTTCTAAGATGTTCAAAATCAGTTAATTTCGTGGCCACCTGATCGTAGTTCGATTATGTTTAGTTTAGCAAATGATACTGCGTTCATTCCGTATTATTTCATACGCGTTGAAATATTATCTCTTTTTAACTTAAATACGTCGACGTCATTGGGAAGAAATTGTAATTTACTGCATCAAGAAGCTCGCCGTATGACCTTTGATCAATTCAACTGAGTTAGCTGCATGGTTATGCACTTTTTCTGTTCATAATCCTCTCCAAGGTATTAATACAGCATTGTTACCCAGAAACGACCTGCAATCGAATTAGTATACCAAAGGGCTAGCTGCATAGTATATACCCGTGAACAATATTAATTCTCACGATCTGATATCTGAATTTTCCGAGAAATCTGATAAAGATTTTTACAAAAAACATATTAAATATTGATGACAATCTATAGTTTTAATTCTACAAAAACACTTCGTCAAAGTCTAAGAAGGAGTCCAGTCCAATACAGATAAAAAGTCGCTAAAGAACTATCGTGTGCGCAATACACTATTTCTGCATATTTTCCATTTGTTATAGTAAATACGTTGCGGAAACTAACGAGGAGAGAGAGAGGAAATAACGATGGTTCTGATAGTATTCTTTTATATTTACTCTGGAATCACGCCATCATCTTGCGATAAATAAACTTACGGAATTAAATTGTTTGTTTTTTTTGTGAATTGGATGCTAAGAGAATTATATCGCTTTATTCACATACAAATGTTCCTTTTATAACGAAGTGTTTATATGCGCGAAGTGTTTTACGCTAAGTTTTCCTGCATCGAAGCAATTTGCTGGAACTCGGTGTTCTCCGAACAACATGTTGATCAATCTGCCATTCCTTTTCCCGCCAAATTGATTCGTAACAAGAAACAGATTAGACGAGGTTTCGAAAGAAACGGTTTACGCTCGCGACTCGTACGTGTTCAGTTAGGATGGTCGCGGGCAAACAGGAAAGACGTGAACGACGAGATCGTTTGGTCGGTTCGCGTGCAACGGCAGCCGTTATTTTGCCGTTGTTGCACAACAGCCGCGTGGAATAGTCATCACCTTCGGTGACACGTCACCTCTGACTTTTGCGACGTGTCGCGCCGTGCAAGAAAAGCAACGTGCGAGCACGTTCCTCGAAACGGCCTAATCTGCACCGTTGCATATCCAGCCTGTGCGTCTTTGTCTGTCTTTCTGCCGTCTGGAAACTTCTACCGCGAGGTTCGATGCGAGCAAAGAACCGAGATTCCGTCGCCTTTGCCCTTTCAAAGTCCTCCAGTCTTCCTTTCCTATGGAATTTTTTCCGTAATGCCCGATATCGTTATTAAAATCGACGATGACTGTGCGTTGTCCGTGGGCGTTAGTTGGCGCAACCGAGCTCCACGATGAAATTTGTCAGTCATTTTGCAGATATCGGAAGAATTAGAGAATCTAAAAAATAATCCGACTGATAGAAAGTTATCTCTCATTGTACGCGATTTGCACGAACGTAATAGTTCGATTGTGGTCGTTTTTCCATTAGGAAGATGTGACGTTGAATGCTTCGAGTAGAGACACAGCAATTACCCTGACCCTTCTGGCTGACGGTATGAAATAATATGTTTGCCAATATATTCAAAATAAAATCGTTTTCGTATATAGCAATTTTCCTGCGAGCTGTTTCATTCTAAATGTCCTCTAACGAATCTCGATGAAAGCATTCGCTAGGAAACTAGCAGCGCCCGCCTCCGTTTGTTGGAGATACAAAAAAGGGGCGAGCTAAGGCCGACAACGCGACGTGTCGCGAGGCAATTCATTTTCTTCCGACTTGTCAGCCGAAAGGTTGGGCCAGGTGACCTCTAGGCGTAATTACACAAAGGTCGGAGATTTAATAGCCTGGCCTACGCAATTGTTCCCCACAATGCAGCCTGCGTAAATAAGTAACGTCTCTCGACCCTGAGAAGGAGAGACACACGAACACCGGCGAACACGCGCTCTGGACCAGGTCTCCGGTTCATAGACCACGAGGCTCCGATAGAATACCCGGCGTGGCATTTTTGTAAAATGCAAATCCTTCCACGGGCAGCAAGGTTGCGCCGTGTGAACGAGATCTCGAAGAGCTTCGGGGTCGAGTCGTACATTCTGGCGACATTGTTTCGCTTGGAGTGCTCTTACAGCTAGCTTGTTTCCCTTGTTTCGATCAGCATGGAATTTCGTGGCTACAGATTGTTAGCTTGTTGCAGTCACGATGTTTATATTTTTTCTTGCGTCCTTTCGCGATTTTCTAAAACCACGAATATCTCATTATCCTTAACATTAAAAAAAAAAAAAAAAATGTTTCAGTGTATTACATAGAAAAAAGCTGAAACTTCATTAAAACCAAAAAACTTGTAATTCTCATTAAATAAAGAAATCGTCTCATTGCCTCGTATTATCAGTGAAATTTAAAGACTGTGATATCGTAAAAGGATCATGATGATTGTCGGACGTAAGTTGGTTGTTGCGACTCGTAAAAGTCGCCTTCTTTAATTCGACGAGAACCAACTTTAGATCATTGGATCGTGGAACGTGTATTACCAGCGTCGTGACGCTCGCCTCGTTATTAACATATTAGAAAGCGCGGCGGGGGGATTTCATATTTTTTACGCGTCCCAAAAAAGGCGTCTTACGTCAGAATCGTTGATCGGTGTTTGATACATTATCTGTTTCATTATGTGCATGGCATTTATTACTTATTGTGCTGCATATGCCCAGTGAAAGTGCCGTCTGCCCGCGAAGCACGTTCAGTTTCGCAAATTTCAACGTTGCTTTCTTTTATTATCGAGAGAACGTCTCGACACTGCTGACGATGCCGTGATAAAAATCGCGCGACGAACACGAGTTCCCTCTTATTGTTATCTTAATTTCAATTCTATCTGCTTCCTGGTGAATTGAGCAACTTTCCAGAACGAGACATTTGTGCTTGTCTAGGCGTGTTGTTTGTTCTATTGGCTCTTGACACCCGAGAATCTCGTTGCAAATAGGCTTCGCCTTATTCCTTTAATTTGCATATGTTGCGTTCCTTCGATCGGAATAATATATTAGATTGCCCGAAAAGTTTCGTTCGTTTTATCAGGAAACAATAGACGCACAACGTTTTTTCTTTTATATTATTTTGTACGATCCATTTTGTTCTATATAGATAAACACCGCGACATTTCACAGATCTGGTTTCACTGTTGTAAAAAAACACGTTTACGAAAGAAAGATACTTTTCGGACGACCTAATATCTAATGACGGTTTGAATGTAGAACGCTGCGTCGCAAAGCTACGTTTGAATAAAAGTTAAGTTAAGAAACTCGATGCGAGTTCCGTAGTCGCTAGTCCCAAAGAAGAAGCCGCTGATCGAACATTATTACGACATCGAGGTGATATCATGCCGGTGGATAGTTTGAAACGAAATATTTTTATTTTCGACTCTCACACATATGAATGCACGTATAGAATGATGATGCCGATGGCGGCTTCTCTTTTGGAGTATTTCGAACCTACCGTCGCCAACGTATACTTCGTATCACGTAGCATAATGACCTAACTCGGAGGATATCGAAACTGCCGACTGTCTCATTCGGTTGTCTCGTGAGATACGCGGGCAGCCGTGTAATTTTTGTGTACACAGTTGTCTCACGAGTATCCGGGTATCTCAAATGTTCAGTTGAAACTACTAGTTCTGGCATGCGTACAGCGATCGATGCAGGAAAATATCTCTTCTCTGCAGTTGAAAGCGCTTTTACTCCATTCACAATCTCTCCTCGACCTGCCTCCACTCAGTGCTACTCTGTACTTCATAATTTACCGAAATATCTTAAAAATACCTTAGTGAATCGACAGCGTTTCAACCGTGGAGAGAATATCGGTCGATATATCGAGGCACCTTTTTTCTCCAAGCGTCAACCGTGAAAGGTCCCTTAACTTTACCCGACCAGGAATAAATAAAGGCGAAGAAAATTCCCTGCGACGGAGGCAAGAATGGCGAAGGTAGGAGTAAAGAGAGGGAGAAGAAAAGGGACAGAAACACGGAGGAAGAGTGACATCAGAGGTCTTTGTGCACGGCACGGAAGAGAGGTGGGTGAGGTGGCCCGTGCGAGGATTGTCGTAAATGTCTTCATCCGTAAGATATGAGATGCCGTGGGCGTCGACGGGCACGCGGGGGCTCGCGTGGACACTGCATTCGGTCGCATTAACCTCCGCGAAAAGACACAGCGGAGGTGAAGGTAAAGAGGAAGCGGAGGAGAAAGATGTCAAGCAGCTCTCCCGGTTCGCGAAGTGTCGCGGAGATAATGGAGCCGCGAACGACCCCTTTCCTTCGGCAATTCTCGAGGTATCCTGGTAATAAGTTTTATAGCGATCCGTTAGGATGTTTCGTCGATGTTAATCGCGGCAAACTTTCTCGCTTTGATAGTTGGCAATTCACTTCGAAATAAATTACGTTCCTTTTAAGACGGTTCTGTGTAGATTAACTTCTTAAGGGATGCTGACACGTCTGTTACGCTCGTGCTTCGAAAGCGACACGAGTGGGAAATGCGAAGAATTTTCTTTCAACGTGATAAAATATCATCGAAGACGCGATAGATTTTGTCCCCCAACGTGGCACTTTTTGTTTTAACCAAGATGTGCTGTGGGTGGATCTTGGTTTTCCGGTTTGAACTATGGTAGAATGGCCAAAGAACAAGAGTTACTTTATGAATGGAAGGTGTAGATAAAGATGCAGGTTTGCGATATGTGCACGTTTGCGTTTCAATCCGATACAGCGCCGTGCCATAAAGAAATCCCAATTGAATTTATGAACAGGCTTTCGTAAGATTGTAACCTTTTCCAAAGTTTCTTGCGCAATTTGTAATTCGTATGTCTGCTAAACGAGACGCGGTTGATGAATGAACGAATCACGCGATAAATTGTTTAAGATACATAAGGAATTAACATTCTCATATTTCGTTCCTTCCATCAATTGTAATATTCCTTCGATAAATTATGTTATTCACACATAAACCAATAACGACAAATATTCTCTCGAAGTCATCATCGACCCAGCCAATCCATTACATACTTGCCAAGTACCATGGAAAACCAATCGAAACAGAGAAACTACCACCTTGTCCGATAAAAGACACTTAAATGAATACATAAATCAACGTTGGATTAAAAATCCAGCGTCCACTGTCCAAGCCTTGCCTTTCATCCCTCGCCAAGCACGATCTCCGTTTACACCCATAGAAAGTCGACCGTTCTTCAGCGGCGATTCCCGATTCTTCCGTTTCGTCGAATCCTGTTACACGTACACGTACAGTCCCAACCGTGGCACAGGCCATAAGAGTCTTTACCTGGTCGTCGTATTCCCCGAGCGGTGAAATTCCAAAGAGGCTCACCTCGCAGCTCTTCGTCGCGTGTTGGCGTTGCACGTGGGCTGGGCAGTACCACGTTGAGCCCCCTCACACAATGCTACAGCTTGGCCCGTGTACACAGGAATAGGTCGGGACCCCGGCGTGTCAGAGGTGAGGCCGCACCCTGCATTGTGTCCTGCCCACGTGACCATCGTACTAGTCGTCATTCGTGTCAACGTTTGCCCCATGAATCCTTCCACCACGCCGTGTTTGTGTTGGTAACGACTCGTGTGATAAAGCAGCCTTCGTGGATGGTGGTTTTGTCCGATTCTCGGCTTTTTCTTAGAAACTTTCAACCGTTGTCTCTTTCGAAGGACGATGGTGATGAAGTTGACGTTCTGTCAGTGCCACGCTGTGTTTACCGATCGATTAGGGTTGAACTAGGATCAAGGTAAACCTTTTCGAGGTAATTCGAACTCGTAGGGCGACGCGAACGTGTACACATCGAGCGTAAGCTTCCTAATTTTTGTCATTTCAATTTCACGGTGAAAGTAATGATACGTTGAAACTGTATCGATAAATCGACAAAGCGTTACGTAATCTCTCACTCGTGCCTCGATACAAAAGAAAATTCAATGACTAAATGAACAGAACCCCACCTAATTCCTCGGTCGTGTCGGTTCAAGATCAATTATCCTTACGAATAACATAACTCCACCTCGACGCGTTGAGTCGCCGGCAAACACACGTACATATTACGATCAAATGATAGAGCATCGTAGGATTGCGCTCGATTCAATTTATCGGGCGCGTAATTTATGCAAACGGTCACGCAGTCGTCAATTACAGGGCTCATGAATAATATGGTGCACGTTTGACCGAGTAAAGTCGGTACGAAGGTTGTAACCTTTGCATCGACGACTTTCTATCGGCACGGAAACCCGTGGAATATACCAAGTTCGATACTAAAACGCCCCGTTACTCCATAAATCTCTGCTGACCATCGAAACACTCGACGCGTGTAAACCGTTCGAAAGTCAAATTGCAGCTGGGGGGCTTTTCGTGTTATTCCGGCGTTTATTTCATCGGACTTAGCGTTTGTTAATTAAAAAAAAAAAAAAGAAAAAGAAAGAAGAAGATAAGGAAGGAAAAATATCGTTAGGCATGCCAGAGGCTATCAACTGCCGGAATTTGATTAACATTCTGTATTAGTAGCAGCAGCATTTCCTGAATGAATCTCTCTGTTACCATGTGCATTCGTACCACAAAATCTTGAGGAGCTTTGGGGTAATTAGCATGCAAAGTGCGTCGTCTAGGTATTACAAGGTACTAGTTCCATTTGCTGCTTACAGTTACTAAATAATTCAATTTACCGCGCAGAATTTTTCCTGATATCCGGATGCAGTTCGAAGAATAAATTTAATTTGTACAAATGATAAGCAGAATATAAATTACGTTTCGTGTTATTTCCGTCTCGTTGTGAAGCGTGCGCGTTACATGCTGAATATTTTTACGTTGGAATATTTATCGTTTTGATGTTGATCTTGTACGTAATTTGAAGAATGCTTTCTGAAATAAAATTATGCTGTTCGGTATATCGAAGAAGATTATACGTTTGCAATCTACGAATTAGAGAACAGCGTAAAAAGTTTCAACGAATGCTAACATACTATTTTGATATTCAACGCTCTCAAGGGAGTACGTTTAGCATCAGTCAACGATCTCATGAATTTCCCCATAGATTGCTGGTGAATGAATCCGTGGAAGCATTAGTGCAATAGCGAGGTCAAATCGTAGGCAGTTACGCCCAAGTAATCTCCTCCCTCTGTGTCTCTCTCCTATCCTCTCCTTTTATTAGCAGCGGATCGACAGGTTTATCGCGAGCCAAGATTTACGAGGCATCGTCGTTTGAACCGTTGATCATCGCTGGCCAATTCATTGTTATTAACTCGGACTGATTGTTACTCCGTAAATGATTTCTGTTCCACTGGTAAAACGCACCTATTTCCTGGATTTCTTCGAGCAAACTGTTTTACGAGACAGTTCCGTACAATGATTAGGTTTTTCTGTTAGCTCTAAATTTTAGTTACTCGATCTTATACTTGATCTGAACTCAATCGTTGGATTTATTTATCTAACCACAGTCGTTTCTTTTGTTTCAGGTAAGCAGAATTCCTTATTTCGGGTACCACACTACCATTTCATGAAACTACAGCTCTGAAAACGATGTGGCTGCTTTTGATCGTCCCTTGCGACACATTTTCAGAGGTAGATATTATCTACGAATGTTAAATATCATTTATCGGACTTCGAGGAATTCTCACACTTTGGTTACGATCGATCGAAATGGCGGACGAGTCGGGCCACTCGAAAGAACGTAGCTCGAAGAGCTTACCTTTATTGCTTTAACCTTTTCGATCGCATTAGCTCGTCGTGATTTTGTATCAAAGCTAAATCAAAGCTTTCGATATCTCACGAAACTTAATCTCTCCGAGCTCGATAAATCAATTCGTGGCCAATGACTCGCTTGATAACGTTATAAAACAACGTATGCCTTTAATAATTCGATTAAAATTCATGCAGCTACCTTTATACAGTTGTTTCATAAAATTTGACGTGTTCGATCCGCCACTAATTACCACGTCTATGATACGAACCAATTACCGTGGCTAATTCGTACCACGCGAACGTATAATTAATATCGTATTACCGTGTATTCCGGTGTTGCTTCGAGTTCTTCTTGGAAATTGCACTTACGAATCGGTAAATCGGCCAAATTAGGTGTTTGACCTTTCGCGTTTTTCACGTCCAACTAAAATTGTTATAATAAATCTTAATAGAAGGATTTACGCTATTTCTATTTATTGTCTGTATAACGTACAAGTTGTGTCGGTATTTCTAAGGTTGAAAATATTAAACATATTTCTCTAGTTAATCGAAAACTATTCTTGGTGAAAGAATAACGAAATAAAAGTTTTACGACCGTTTCTTCATCGTGGATTGCATTTTCTCGGATACTACCCTCATTACTGTGCTTCGTTGTCCTTCTTACCGACATTTTTCGTTTCGTTTCTGTTTCTTTTCTCTGTTCCGCGTGGAAGCATTCTCGAGATTGCAATTATGTCTAATAACTCGTGGAATAACGTCTTAGCCTACGAAGATTCACAGTGGGTACAGCTGAATGATTCTAAGAAAGTTGTATTATACTTCGGTGGTATGAGAAAATGGAAAACAGGAAATGCCGGCAAAACGCTTGCCTATTGTTAGTTACAGGAGTGAGAAGAAATACAGACAGATTTCTGAAAATAGACCATTGTATCTCGACTATTTTTCGTTTCAACGAAAATTTTATGAAACTGAAGCAACACGTACTATATTTGCAGTCACTTATATAATCAAGGTTATATAATGTTGCATAGATCATTTAAGAGCGAGGAAAATGGAAGTTTTTGTATATTTTAAATTAACATAAGATTAACATGAAATTAAAATCACATGCCAATAGAAGTTTTAATAGCTTAATTGTCACACCGCAGCGATACATATTGTTAGTCTCAGAGTCTATCTCGCAAGTCCTCCTTGCCGAGCCGTTGTTACACCAGTTCCCAGGGTTCGATCAGAAGCAATAAATCCCAGCGAGACACCCAGCGACGCGTGAAAAACCGCGTTTATCCTACGTCGCGAAGGTTGGAGGATCGAAATAAAAAAAAATAAAAAAGGAGAGAAAAAGAAAAAAAGATCGAAGGCACGAGAGAGAAAAAGGAGCAAGAAATCTCGAAGAAGCGGAGAACCGGGCGCGTTCGACTTGAGCTGTGCTTGAACGACACCTCCCAGGCCGCGATAAAGATGTAAATCTGGCTGTAAGCGAGGAGAAGTACGAGCACGGCAGCGGTCGCTATTAATTCATGCATGCATTGTTACGTGTCAAGGCGCGCGGTGTATCTGTCGGCAGATCGTCGTGACGAGATAAGCGAGGCGAAAACCTTCCTTCTCTCGATCGGCAGCCTCCTCCCGCGCCGAGCAACCGAGCGAGCGAAACGAAGCAGCGCAGCGCAGCGCCTTGGAAGCAGCTCGCACGACGAAAAGACCCGGCTTCGCACCGAGGCGAAGATTAATCGTCCACGTCGGACGGACGTCGTGATAATTCCTTTAAACGACACGCTGCTACGCGAGCCAGTCGTGATACGCGAAACGCGGCCCCGTCGATCCCGCGACGCTGGTAATTATTTCGTTTAGCGTCGCCTCGATGGACGGCTGCCGTTAAGAGTCGACCGCGACGTGCTTCTGTGAATCGGTCGAGCAGACTGTTCCACGGCGATGATCGGCTGGAATTGTTGGTGCGAAGGTAACGCGCATTTCGATACGTTTGTTGAGAGAATAATAATTACGGATAATGGGGAATCGATGCAGATTTTGAGGATATTGGGCGTTGTTCTTATATAAAGGAAATTGGGAGTTGGATTGCCGAGGTTTGAACGAGCCTAACGAAGGGAAATTACAAAATCTTATATCTTGGCAAAACTAGCGAGATTCGTGAGAATTTAGAAAAGAGACATTGAGTTTCGCAGGATTTTTAAGAGGATACAAATCGTTGATAATTGAGAAAGTTTAGGCAGATTGTCGAGGTTGGAGTAGGTACAGCGATATACTAGATTCGTTAATATTTGGACAAGTTTACGCACGTGGAATTAATGAGAGAGTTATTGAGACATCGTAGTTTGTAAGATAATCACGAAGCTCCGTTCGAGGAGAATAGAACGAACGATCAAACCAATGAATCTTTCGTTGCCGTAGCAGGAAGCAGGACTGTCGATTTGTCGCGTAATGCACGATATCGAGGATCTCGAGGTCGCGATCGCCATGACCACCGCGTCAGACACGCGGTAACACGTGTCTGGTTTCCAATGAGAATTTAATTGCTCGAGCTTTCATTCGCCTACCGCTGAAGCAACGCTCTTCTCGGTTCTCTCATTTGCATCGAGAGAGCATGACCATATCGGGCCGCTTCTCTATTACTCTCTGTTCCTTCCTATCTTCTTCTTCCATGCTGTTTCTCAAACTCTATCGTATTCGACGAGAGAAAGCTTGAGAAAGGTTATCTCGCGAGACACGTGTGTGATTGGCGATTTTAATTGTTACCTGAACGTTGTGGTTGCTACGAGGTTATAGTTTCAAAGGGATGCTGTTTCTACGACGAAGAATAATAGTTCTTTGGATAGATGAACAATAATTCTTTAATTCCGATTGTTTTTATCTTTGGAGAGAATTGAAAAAAGTTCTCAGTTGGAGAAGCAGCATAATACTTATTATATTCATCGATTTGGTTCTTTGTGATTGTGTTCGATACTATTTTTTTATGAATTAATAAATTTGCAATGCATAGTTTTATTATAATGCAGCTAGTAGTTTACTTAGTATGTTTACTTAGTTTACTTAGTCTAATACTTAGTATGGAACATTTAAATTCATTTTCCCTTTTTGCTTATTATCAATTACCGTACGCTATTATCATGATTTATATTAATAACCTCTGATATAACTGACTGTTTATCAGAAAACATCCATACGAAGTATATTGTTCAGTAAGACTTGAAACGTGCGAAAATATCGATGATAATATCGAGATAATACGACCTGATTATCATAACGTCTCAGTTTTCTATCTCTTCGTAATTCCATTAGAACTGTATATCGCTATTACGTATGTACATTTGTGCAAACTGGTTCATCTTTCGATAAGTGGAAGAATTAATAATCCTCCGAATCTCGCATAGTATATATTATTATTTGACGCTGTATTTTCGATGCTTGTAAACGTATTTTAGCTTTTATTCCAAAAATATGGAATCAGTTAGTAACAAATAATCAAAGGTAGAGACGAACGTTTTCACTTTTGAAACGTATTTGAACGCCAGATTGATTGCCTCAATGGTCGCAGAAATGTCAAGATTTCTATTAAATCTTTTTCCTATAATTACGCTACAACATCGATCGTGAAAGATAACATGTGAAATCAATCACGAAAGGAAGATCTATTCTCAGAAACCGTCGTCGCGTTAAATACCGGCCGCGGAAATGACGTATTACATAGTATTTAAAGTGAAACGTCGAGAATCTCCGTATACGTAAGTACTTTGTATTTGTCATCAGTCGAAGAATAAAAAAAAAAAAAAAAAAAGAAATAACCATCCATCGATTTTCTATTAATTCATGTAGTCCTGACAATTCTCATTGTTGCAGAGATATTTATGCATGAGTAGGAAATCAGATGCGTTGACGATTACAAATAGAGATCGATGATAGATCGACAAAGTGATCTTCCTATTAATAGGCATACGCGAACCTACGTTTAACATCTAATAACATCAAGAACATCTAATGCGAGTTTCTCGCAAGAGATCGCATTGGTTCACAGACGTACATTCTACGCGTATCTCTGACGACCGATATTTGACTATGAATCGTTCTGGGATCGACAGATCGCATGCGACTAATTATCTATCGCCTTGGTCGTCCTTGCAATTAAGAATAATTGTTAAATGAGATTTGTATCGTTGAATCTCGAGTATAGCGTCCGGTCTGTTCGCGATACGAACATCTACCGGCAATTTATCCGCTGTCGATCGGGTTGTGCAAGTCGAACGTGACACAGGCGTGTACTCGCAAACGTATACGGTACGTACACACGAGTGTATCGCGTGCGGTTATTAAAAGTTGAATGCACGTAATAAAAGTATTCCGCGGTTCCTCGTGCGGTTTATGACGGTGTTAGAGGTGAGCAATAAAAGGCACTTTGTGCAGCTGGAAATTGATTGCGATATAAAGGGGATCCAATAAAGATAGCTTCGGGTGTCAGAAATTCATCACCGTATCACGGTGAAACGGAAACCTCGACGCTGAGTGCTGTCGCGTTCTCTTCTTTGCTGAAAGATTAATTTAGATAGGGGTTGGATTGATTTAAGGTGGATGTATACGGTTATGGCAGCGAGAAAGAATTAAGTAAACGGTTAGAATGGGGAAAATGATGTGACGCGTAGTGGAAGTTTGTGATTCTGCGTTTACGCGTAAAATATCCGTCGGTTTATAGTTTGTTCGAATACGATAAGAGAATGACGATCGAAGTGGTTTTCGTTATTAAAATTCCTCTTTGAAGTTTGCCCGATCGAAGCGTGATCGTTTCTCGAGCATCTGTTTGATGGTGTCAAATAAGCTGGTCGGATTGTAAAGAATGAATAACGAAATAGCAAGAACGATAATCGAAGAATTATTTACATATTTAGTAGGCAGCAGATCTGTGTGATACATAACTTGTTTCTAAAATGCATCATTAGAGTTGCAAAAATCATACTTATAACGATTAATGACATACAGAAAGAAAACCATCCATACTCCCCACCACCGTACATCGGGGCAATTAATCAATATCAAGCAGCCACATAGCAATCGCTGTATCATGAATCGTGCAGAATGTAACGCGGTCGCATAATTAACAGTACAGCTCGAGTGTAACGTAGATTACGCGAACTCGTACTCGATTGCATTCTTTCGCGACATCAAGCTGCACGAATCCGGTAATAATCGCGTTCTCCAGCCGGTAACAGCGATCGAAATATATGTTATCGTAAAGGCAACATTCTCCCGCGTTTTATGGTATTCCGTTAATGGCCGGTGCTTTCTAGGGATCCACGGGTTTAAGGGTTAAAGTTTGCCTCATCGAACAACTCATTAGCAGCTGTAAGAGCTTTTATTGACTCGTCCTAGGAAATTGAGAAAAATCTGTGTAAAAGACCGTCTAATCTATCCATCGCACAGCGTCGAAACGGCTAGAAGAAAGGATCGACATCCTCACGAAGATATCGACTCGAAGAGAGAGAGAGAGAGAGAGAGAGAGAGAAAGAAAGAGAGAAGAGGCATCGTTTGAACGTTCGAAGTCACTGGCTGGCCTTTGGCCATTCGATTGCCTTTTAGGACGTTTTGTCGGTCGGAAACGAAGCCAACCAAACTTGGACGAAAGGCAGAGAAGGATAGAGAGCGGGCTTTCGAACGGCACGGTGTGTTTCCCTGTCCATCGGTAAATAGACTGGATGGACGGGAGTGGAAGGTTCATTAGCGAGGTATATCAGGACCTGGCATTCCTCGCCTGTCGACCTTTGGACCCTTGTTCGGGTCAGCCGCGGCGACGGAAGGATTCGAGCAATTTTTCTACCAGCTGAATCGAAAAATGAGCCTCTTTCAACGGGACGTTCGGTTTCACGCGTTGATTTATGCTTCGCAATTTTGCGTTACAGTTTTGGGCGTGACGTGGGTTTTCGACGTTTAAAATGCGGTCACGGTGGGAGGAGAAGCGGTGGAAATTAAATAGAAATTGATCTTTCGTTGAGCTTAAGATATATTGTGTTGTAGAGGGGAGTTGAAGAAAAGCTTAAAGGCAACAGAAAACTACGAGGCGAATTTAAAAGAATGCAAAGAATTCATTTTTTATCACATTGTGAAAACTAACCATGATCCGTATACGACGTTTCTCGAGATACCGTAGAGTCACGAAAACGTCTTCGAATTTCGCGCGAATTGACCGCCCTAACGACCACAGCGATACGATAAGTCGCTAATTTACGTTTGTCGTCGATACGGCGAGGGCCTGTCGTGGGTGGCCCATGGCGTCGTTCCATACGATGGTACCATATGTCCTGCATCTCTGCTTGGCCACTCTCTCGAGCAAATACCGCGTCATGCTGCCGATTAATTAGCAGGCCAACGATATCGCCGAAGGAAACTGTAATCGGTGGGATCGGTCACGTTTTTCGGTATAGCCATGACTAGACGATTCTTTTTCTCGCTGATCCTCGCGATACAGCCAGTACATTTCCATCGTATCTTTACTTCCTAACTCTTTGTACATTGTATCATATTCAGGGGATGAATAACTTACGGATAACAAATTTCTATCCAGTTCATAGTCGTTTACGATCCATTTACCTCCAATCGTATGAGATTATAGTGCGCACACAATGCCACGATGCTAGTCATCGAATTCCCAAACAGTTGTCCGAATGGTTTTCGTAATGCCGAGCGTAGCAGTCATTCTGTGATCGTGAGTGGCAGAAGCTCGGATCAAAGGCCCTGTGCGAATGGTCGATTCGAATCGAACGCACCTCCAACGAAAGACACCCATTAGTCAAGCAACCCGATGCTTGGCCACGGCGCGTTTCATTCGTTCGCAAGGAGCGGAATGCCTGCTCTTAGAACGGCAATATATTACGCCGGTAATTACTGTTAAACCGGCATCAATTACTATCAAGCGTCAGATGCGCGCGGAACGGATAACCGATAGTAAGGCGAAATACAAGCATAGAAAGGATGACCAAGTTCGTGACCATCGGGAGTCGGCGAGGGTCACCTAACCGTTTTCTTTCGATCACACTGCGCGCGTAACGCATCACTTGCAAGGATACTCTCTGATCGATGCACGTGGAAACACTGTCATCCGTTTTAATTGAGCCGCTTTCTCAAACTTTATTGGTATACGTTTACGTATCAGAAGCGAAACAATTGGAAGAGAAATTATACATGAGCTGTTGAATTTGGGTCTAGAGATTGTGGAAGAGTTTTAGAACAGATAGGGTGGAACTAGAATAGCGCTCGACTCTTTGCACTCGAAGAATCTTTTCAGTTACAGACATTTTTGCATGTCTTCGTCGACGAAACTTCGACGATCGCAAACAGGAAGACAAGATGCTATATACGAGAGGATGACCATAAAAAGCGAAGAAATTGAGAAATTCATTCGCGATGCTCGTGCGTCCTTCAAAAACAACGGTGCTCGATGAGTCGATCAATGGCATTCCGTACACTGATTGCGTTCGTTAGCGTGGCTCTTGTCATTGGAATAATTATTGACGAACTCCTTGACACGCGATACGTGGCGTAACCGTGGCCGCCTGTGCGCGCCGATGAATGTTGAACAATGTGGTTTGATTGGTGGCACAACTAATTGCGGGAACTATTGATTCTGACACGCCAGAAAAGATGCTCGTAACGTTTCTCGACTTCTCTCTCGCAGGAAGGGATAAATGGCATTGGTAATTAATGACGTTGGAATTATTTTCTAATTTAATTATTGGGAAATAGTAGTGATTGAAGGGACATTAATGGGATAGCGAGAAATCAACGCGTGGAATGGATAACGTTGCGCAAGAGGCTCGAAGCCAGAGATCATTTTTATTTAAATGATTATTACGGATCGACGTTGTTAGCGGATAATTGATAAGATCGTGACTGATAAGAACGAGAGGCAGAGAAGCTAGCAGCCTCTGGAAAGGGAAAATAATCCTTCGTAAAAGATACTTTGCCAAAGATCGTTCAAATTCGAGAACACAAGAATCCAAGAGTACACGTAAATCTATGAAATTACTACGAAGAATTACGAATTGGTAATTTCAACTCTAGTAGCTCTACTCTATCTATCTGGTTAAGGATTCAACACACTCTGTACATTCAATTACTCACGGCTACCTGAGAAACCTACAATCTACCTGTATTATCGGTGAATCTTAATAAAAGTTGGCAACGAGTTTTGCGATGGACTGTACGCCAGCAGGCGAGCAGTTAGCATTAGCCACGATGACGAAGAAGGCCAGAGACTCGGTGAGATGATAGCGAGCGCGTTCGCTCGGTGCTCGCATCGGTCACACCACAGGTGACTCGTCGTGGTCCGACTGTGACCCCTGCTCGACCCACGTACCTGACTTCCACTCTTTCCCCCCTCTCTCCTTCAGCACCTCTCCTCCTGTTCTACCGACCAGCAGGACGAGAGAGGATTGTCGGTGCTAATCGTTTCTCGCGCACGAAGCCACCTTGCTCTTTGTCGACTGCCACTGCTGGCACAGATAGCGCTTTAATCGTCCGAGGATTGTTCGAAGGGCGTTCATTCTCGAGCTAGAACCTCGACGAGCTAGCTGGAATCGGACGAGGTAGAGATGGGACCTTTTCTATTTTTCTGATAGCTGTGGATAGTACTTTGACCGCGGTAATAGCGAATTTTTGCGATGGTAGGTATCTTATTACAGCGAATTTTGGTAATGTGTATGTGCGATTAAATTTTTCTTTTTGTACGTGGTTCGTTGATTATCGGATTTAAATTATTCTGTTGTAATATTTCGTGCGAGGAGGAAATGAGTTTGAAATTGGAAATATCTTGGATTTCTTGATTGATGGAAAAAGATTGATTCCATCAAGAGACAAACGGATGTAGATAATTGAGAATTACCGAGAGATTGCAAATTACTTAAGCGATAAACGAAAACAAAGGCCAAAGCATCGTCTTTGATTTGAATGATAAATTACATTCTGAATTGCAGTGGCATGTATGTGTATTTTGAGAAACTTTATGTGACTTCTGATGATTCGAGAAATAATTACCCAGCGTGACGAGTTGCTGGTTCGAGATGGTTTCAGATGAATTTTCTATCTTTGTTTCGCATAAACTTGCCAAGACAAACATGTCTATGGCACGATGCTAACCGTCAACGTTACTACCCATTACATTTTCATTCCAATGAGACTTTATATTACTTGGGAACTATGAAACAGTAAACTAGTGTTCGCGTATAGTATAGCTGCGATACATATCAGAAATCTAGATACGAGTATTGTTGTAATTTATTTCTTATCCTTGAATCTTTCTTGCGTATCGTTTTATCGCTCGGAGTAAAATATTTCCAAAATTTGCCGTATCATGTATCCTTCTGTATTTTAGTCACTTTAATATTTATTTGACCAAAATTTTCTCTGCGATAATTTTTAGATGTACCTTCTTGTAATTAAGTTCACGAAGGATTCTTTATTTTATTTTAATTGATTGTATAATATAGTTACGTAACAGATTTCGTGAAATCACTCGCTATTTTCCTTGCGTTTATATGGATATTTAAAAGCGTCGAAAATTACCATATCAATTAACCCAAGCCAAGAGTCACAGAACCCATTTGACATCATAAAATATCCCTCCGTCACTGCTTATCTATTTCCTTTCCGTAGCAAGCATTTTCCGCATTTTATCACTTTATCCCCGACTTTTTCTTGCGACTGGTTTCTCACGTCTTTGCCTACGGCCGAAGAACGCGACAGGTGAGAGAATCGCCGGTATTAATCGGTGCTCGTGCACGAAACGTCCACGAGGTCATCTGCGTCGTTCTTTGTTTGTCATCCGTTCGTACTCGTAACTCGTCTGGTCGTCGGAGTTGAAGAGGGAACACGCGTCGTCGAAACAAGGTGACGGAGACAGAAAAGAGAAAAAGAACCGATGGGAGACAAGGAAGGAAAAAAATGACGGAGGAAAAGAGAGAGAAAACGGTGCCAGGACGTGTAAAGACTCCGTTTCCAGTTGCGGCTGCATGTGGAAACGTTCCAACCATTGGACCGGTGTGTGTAGGTGGTTTATTAACCTGTTTAGATGCATATCTAATCGGTTCTATCTTGGCGCGACGTTAAATGCTTCTGCGCTCGTCGCTCCTGCAATTTTCCACAGTGTCACGTTCGTTTTCAGCAGGAGCCAGTAACGAAACGCCAACAGAGAACCTATTGCTTCTAAACGTGGATATTTCTTTTTGCTCTTTGCTGTATAGTTGGCGGAAGAGATATAGCGAGGTAGTAAAATCGGCTAGAAGCTAAATTGATATGTTTCGAGAGTTTTCAAGGATATTCCGAGGCGTTTTAGGATGTGTAACGACTCCGTGCTTAGAAAATTAGAGACTCAGACACTCAGAGATTTAAGAAAATAAAACAAAAATTGGAAAGATAAATTGTAGACGACAAGAAGATCGAATGGGCCCTCTATAGAGTGCGTATGACTACAGGCTTAGGTTACGTCAATGGGTGTCGCCACTGAACGCCTTAATTTACAAGCTTGCTCCATCGGTTCCACCGTCTGTACCGTTTACTTTTGGCCGTGATAAAGCGATTACGTAACACGTTTTGCCCTGGAATACCGAACGAGCAGACGGTGAAACACGAAACGACCGAAGTCGTGGGAGTCGGTCGTTTTACACGCTTGTCGCGCGATTTCCGCGATTTCACGAGGTTTCTCCAAGTTTTGTCGAGATTTGCTCTCGTTGTCGTAGATCCTGGTCACTGCAAGCTAAAGATATTCGTTTCGCTGGATTGTAAGATGATTTTGTAAAGGAATTCACTGAAACTCAGGAAACCACTGTCTACAGTACAATCGCTACTACGAATCTATCGACTCGAAGATTCTATTTCTGTACAATTCTATTAAAGCTATTATCGGAAACCTGTTAAAGGAACAAACGAAGTATTTTTCAACTGTACTATAAGTCGTTATTGCAACACGTAATTCACAGAAAACTTCACTCAGCTAACCACTTCCTAATTACAACGATATCTAATTTCTACGGTATGCTTCCTCATCCTATCTCTCTTACTCTTAAACTGAAAAAGTATTCTCCAAAACATGCCACTTCCTCCATTGGAATAGTATTTCGCGGTATCGGTCGATCTTCATCCGTGCCGGAGTGACACGCGAGTCACGCCCAGCATTCACGACACCTACGTCCTTCCGTCGTACGCTCGCGACCCTGACGAGAGGATTAGAAGAGTGTTCTCCCTCGCGGCGAGTGCCACCCATAGAAAGTGGACACCTACGTGCGCTAACCGGCGGAACAAAGTTCGCGAGCGTCCACGGAAGAGACGTCGACGAATACGAAGAAGCTGAAGAGGTGGAATGACCCCGCGGATCGTATTGTGAACGCGTACAGGGCCCCTCACGGAGGGTAACATATGCGTGATGGCCTGCGAAAGCTACGTCACGCAGGCACGCACCTTTCCTTCTCTTTTTCCCCGGCTGTCGTTTCCTCTTCGTCTTCGTCTTCTTCTTCTGCTCTTTTCGTTTCTCCGTTTGCCTTTTCGCGTAGCCTGCTCGTACGACGGGGGCTACGGAGGTCACCGTACGCTGCTATCTGCCACTAGCGGAACAAACGGTGAACAGGCTGCTTCTCTTCTTCCTGGAGCCTTTCGTTGCTCGCTTTGTAACCGCGACGATCGAGGGCAGGTGGAAGCGTTGGATTCCATGTGACGATGCTCGGAATCCATCGGGGGTCAATATAGCGTTGGCACGATAGTCGGTTAAGTTGATAGAGCGCTACAGTCGGATAGAACGGAATTACAGAATTTATTTCGAGTTATAAACTATCATCCGAATGATAAAAACGACCGCGTTAAAATATTTGATTACAGAGATTATGATATTATTGGCACTTTGATCTTCTTTTAGCCCTGCATGACTGGTATAGCAACTCGAGAGGATATCTTTGTTTGCATAATGATAGTTTTAGTCCCAGTAAGTGTCGTGGCTCACCGATGACCCACGTTTTCAGTTCTCGCTTTGTAATATCGAGTCACGCTCGTGCCACGGATTATAGACTAAGTGTGATGAAACCATGTATTCACGATGAAGTTCAATCTTAACTATAAGTTTATGTTTAACGATCGGCTAGCGGAATTATTCCGTTGGCCACACTGTTAAACGGCCAATTTCAGTGCATCTGATCATTAAAAAAACCATAAGGTAAATATACTTATCGTTGGTTAAAGCGCTAAAGTATCGGCAAGTATAATTTCACCTTTGTATGGTTAACGTTAGTTGTGAGCGAAGAAATTAAAAATTAGATTTTAAAATACAGGAAATTTGAGCAAAACGACAGCAGGATAAGGATATTGAGCAGAACTTGGAAACACTTGATTACACAATTAATTCATTGTAATTAATTTAGAAAGAACTGTGATGCGGATTATTATAGGGAATTTATCGATAATTTGTTTATTTCTGTTTGTGCAAGAGCAACTACCGGAAATCGATAATTAATGCCGACGTTGCACCTAAAGCAACAAAAAAAGTGTCTCGTACAAAAAATATATTAATATTGCGATGTTAATTATGAAATGTTACTTGCATAACGTTAAATAATAGACGCAAGAAGAACACACATGCTCACGATAAACAAGTAAATCTTACTTTTCAAGAAAAGAAGGATACAAAACGTATCTTAACTGAAAGATGTTAAAGAAAAACAGTTAATTGAAAATGTCTTCAAATAATTTTCAATGTTGGTTTCTCCCGTGTTTCTTTGAATCAAAGCCTATGGTAAAAATGAGATACACGTAATAAGAAAGAACTCGCGGCAAAAAATCTCATTAACATTCGAAGTAAAAAACAAAATGGATACTGCGTAAAAATACAGTTCTAGGACATGGACAATTGCTCGATGTACGTACACCTACAACAGATTCTGTCGATGCAAGTTTTTTTTATACAATATCGATTTGCATATTCGGAATTAATTATTGGAAACAAACTATCTTCTTCGATATTACGGAAAGATTGGTGAATCATCGTTGCTCGCAGTTAACCATGATATTTTCCTTTTTCTTCTTTTTACGTTAGTTACTTTGAATAAAATATCTTTACACGTCTGAAATATTTATGTTCTTTAAAATATGCATAATGCGTAAAGTAGCTCTACTATCGTTCGTAGTAAAAATGTAGAAAAGCTAGATTTATACATTCGTAACGTTCATGTTTCCTTCTCACGTTCTCACAAAACAGATTTTCCTTCTCACTTATTAGACTGTTATATGTAGAACTAGGCATTTTCCCGCTCTAATATAATATGCAAGTTTGCGATAAATTAGCTCATCGAATTATATTTACGTAAGAGCCTCCTATAGTAAGCGAACGAGGTTAAAAATCAAATATGTAGGATCATCGTGTGCCACACGTACGCACAGAATCACCTCGAGAGAACGCTTTCAATCATCAGCACGTGTTCCAAGTCCCACATTTGAGAGACACACCTCGCTGTATCGCGGTCGCGTGTTCCTGGAGGGATGTTAATTAACCAGAACCGTAATAAATTCTATCGTTTCCCCTTCTTTCACCGAGTATTTTCTCTGCTCGCCTCGGCTAATAAACGCTCGCCAGTCACGTGATAGTCCATTGTGTACCGCGGTAGGCCTTCCACAAATGAAACAGCTGATTCGGCCGTTCTCCATACGACCAAGGTTACGCCTTGCTAAGAAGAACACGCGTTCTTATTATATCAAGTTAACCTAGCTCTTTCATTTCGATTGTGCATTGACTGGCGAATAGTCGATAATAGGTCTCAGAATGATTTTGCAAAGTTTATGCTTTTGTTTCTCTTCGAATTGATTTTTCATTGTACGATGATGAATCTGTAAATTTGGTATTAAGTTTGTGAATGACAACGTTTATGATAGGCGACAAACGAATACGAATATGAAGATTCCATTTTTATTAGAAATATCTTCACTAACGATAACACAAGTAGGTTTTACCTACTTTGAAATGTGCAGCGAATTAAAAAGATGGAAAGTGCTTGGAACCGGGGCTACGTTTTCTTCAACAGTTGTTCGTAATATCATAAAGTGTACTCTTTTCTACCAACTTCTTTTAACCATCGTACGCTACTCGTTAACCACGAAAATCAATAAACGCGCGAGGATATAGAGGCGGTAACGAGAGTGAACGTACAAAGTGAAGCGAGGGGCAAGGGGAAGTTGGTATTACGATTAAGTAGGTGAAGGCACTAGAAACACGCGAGCATCCCGAGGGATAGCACCCAGCGATGCTACCAATGCAGAACGAGATCCCGTGGCGTGAAATATGGTCGCGATGAGATCGGCGTTACGCGGCGATCAAAAAGCTGAAATTACAGACGTTCTGGTATACTTGGATATCGTCTCGTTCTCGAAGCTTCGACCGTGATTCGCCAGCTACAGACGACGCCTATAAATTTCTATCGAAGCTCGCTTAAAAATTCTCAGCTCGAAATAATCGATCCGCCGTGGACGCGTTTCGTACGATCGAAAGCATTCATAGTCGAACTCACGAAACAGTACAAACGCAGGACGAATGCACGCACCCACATGAACCGTCGGCGAATGACATACGCAGAGGGAAACCGGCGCACCGGCTACTGCATTATGCATTAGTCATGATTACAAAGTAAGTGGCGTGCTCGTGGCGCGTCTATAGTAATAACGGCGTATTTGCGGTACTTATGATTTTCTACTTGAAACGGGCATAACCCGCTTTAATGGCGCAGGCCAGCCCTCCTGGTCGCGCATAACTTACGGCAGATTTACAACGCAAGCGGATCCCTAGCCGCTGCTGACGCCGTGCGTTGATCGTGTTAACGCCACGACACTAATCTCTCTCTCCTGCTTCCTACGTTCGCGTTTCTTTTATACCGACGGTACGGCCTCGACCGGCCTTTAAAGGTCGTTACGCTCGGTAATTATTGTCGCCCGCGACACACCACAGGCTACGAGGACGATTAATGCCGGACGCTGGTGGTGTCCACTAGGTTTTATCTTGGGCGAGCTCGTACGACGTTATTTTGTTCCAATCCTCTGCAGGAGAATGTCGTTTGTTATGGAAAGTAGCTTTATCAGACGAGTTGGAGAGTTGTCGCAGCTTTTTGACTGCTACGGTTGATCGTTGATCTTTGATTAGAATCTTTCTTGGACCGACATTTAAGAACAACGGATACAACGCGCCGGATATCGTTCGTAACGAATAAAATGGCTGCAATAATGTTAGAAAGTGGGTTCTAGAGATCTTCGACGTGGAAGAATTTTGTAGAATTTTTTGATCGTTCGTACGAGGACGATCGAGAGGCTCGATGATTTTTACTCGTTCTATTGGTAATGTACGTTTAATGTAATGTAATGTTAATGTAATGTACGAATGTAGGTTTAGCGAGTTTTCGAGGCTTCTATTCTGTCTAATTAGAATTGCGGAATTAATCGACAAACTAACAGAAACCCATATAATTATCGATGCTACAGGTACTCAAACCATCAACTAAAATTAACCGTAGAAAAATGAGATTGGAGAAAGAAATTGCAAGCACGTTCATTGTCGAGCTAACGAAGCTTCTGCGAAGATAGCAAACACTAAAAATCTACATACACCAGATCTCCCATAATTTTTGCGACTTATGCGCTAACGACGGTCTAAATAATGTATTCTCAAAGCAAGAACATTATATAGCTCTCTGAATACCTCGTAATAAAAAGTAGAAAGGCTAAAAAGATGGAAAAAACAACGACAAAAGTCGTGAAGAGATCCATTGCCATCCGTAAGTTACCAGGTACTTGTTAACTTTAATGACAATCCCTTTTATAATTACAAATTCAATTGTCACCATTCTATATATTCTATCCGATAAAAATACTAAATTCCTAGCGACATACGGATGCTGTACACTTTGCAATTAATGCTATATTCAAATGTTCCTCCACCATGTTCAACTCGAATGGTTTAGAACGTACAGTAGAAACGTTTAACACAGGGCGAGGAAGAAAATCGTGCGTTTTAAAGATAATGGCTCGTCGCGTCGAGGATTTATAATGACCGGCTACGTGCAGCGGAGGGCCGCCTTTATCGTTCATTAACCACCACGCTAACCCCGGATGCGGATATGCGAGGAAAGGTGCGTGCGCGCGTGCTGCACGCGTTCAAACCTCGCGGAGCAAGCGATCCATCGGCTGTTTTTCTGGCGTGGCCAGCCTTGCGGAGGCCGTAGAGGAAACAGCAGCTTCCGCTCTTTCGCGTTTCAACCTTTAATCATGATGACTGGTCTCGGTTAAGACCTCCGTGGCGTCAGTAGCACGCGAAAAATATTCGTCGGTGCTTCTTGTAATCGTAGCCTGCGAGATAATTGGCTTTGGATGATGAATGTTTCGGTTTTCAGGGCTGTTTAATGAAGAAAACGGTCTTTATTTTTGCAACGATGGTACTTCTCATTTTGGACGGAGTAATGGTTTCGGAGGCAAGTCGTGGAACGTTCTTATTTCGTGATTGAGAGGAAAGAAAATAAAATTCTTTCTTTCTTTTATTAATATCGGTAAAATATTACGATGTTTCGCGTTGAAAATTATATTTAAAGTACACGTTGAGATTGTCGTACGTTAGTACTAAATTGCGAAATTTTTCTTTTCTTTGGGAGCTTAGAAAATTCGCTGAGAACACGGCATTCTCTCGGCAATGTATTCCGAATTACGTGATCTTTGTTAGGACGTGTCACATCATCCCGGCTAATGAGATACGAATCACGTTTTCGATAATTTTTTACCACTCGAACATTGGAACCCGGAGGAAGTTGTTGAACTTTACAATCGCTGCGATATGCATACATACGTCAGGTGTGATAAGTGTGAATGACGAAACGCATCAACGATCAAGCGAATTAAACGATATCGTTTAGATTTTATTCGATTTGAAAGAAAGTATAAAGTGTGTCTCTGTTCGAATTTACAAACGACGATTACTCCGCCTTCGAATGAAAATCAGAGAAATGTGTTGCAGCGGCTTGGAAAAAAAAATCAGTGCATTGCGTAACGGAGATGCAGGAGTGAAGATTGTGAATGCAAATGCGGTTTGGGTGCGGTCCAGGCGAATAACGTATGCACGAGAATCGTGTTGAGTAATTTTTATCTATACTACTTTGACTATCTCGATGTTCATGCATCGAAATATGCTAAGAATGACGACGTAGAATTTGCATAATTCAATTATTTCCAACATAAGAGCTTAGAGTATCGTTGAAAACGTGTAAGTACATCAGAGTTGCTTAATTCCAGTATTTCCTTATCGAACAAGATACATTCTCCGTAATAAAATATTAAGAAACATAATCTCCGAGAAACGTTATTACATCGCTGCATTAATTATTATAAAAGTTTATAGCTCAGGCGATATTAAACACAATTTGATATGTATGTAATATCGAGATTGAATTAAGCGGAAAATCGAAGTCAACTTTCGTTTTGAATTCGTGTTGAATATATTAGATACTTTTCTCGGGAGAAAGTAATTTCTGTTCATAAATTTAGAATTTTATCGATTCGGATAGTGGTTTGAAATTCTGAGAGATTCCATGAAATTTAGGCGATCTACGTTCTGGTTTCTTTTCCATTCGTTATAATATGAAATATACAATTGTTATGTACTCGGTAATTCTCTCGTTGTTCCACTGATTTGTTTGTAAATTTTGTTTCACAGATGGCGAAGTGCTTGGAACTAGATCGTCCAAGAGGAAATGTATTTGTATTATGCGAATGTATCTAAACCTTGTTTCAATCGTTCTTTGTAAGAGAACTAAGACAAAGAAATTTGTTTTCTCAACACGTTTATTTTTCTTTCTTTTTTCTTCTACTTCTCTTCAAACACAACCAGTTAAAAAGAAAAACGTCGCCGTTTCTACGATTGAAGGATCGTCGAACTTTGTCTGCACTTAAAAAATTCCAACTGTTTCTTCATTCTTTCAAAGTTCTTTGCTGAATAATTACTCTTTGCGTAACTGTTTAAGGTTTCTTCCCATTCAAATTCTTTTCATTCAAAAATTGTATCACTTTAAAGCACAATCGCGCTTAAGCTTCGTCTAAAGTAAGTATTGAATCGCATGAAACGATCTTCATCCTCCGAATACCTTTTCATTATTTATTCTCCACAATTTCTCGCTATATTTAGAAACGAGCATGAACTCGCAACAATCTCCACTAGCCAGACGATTCTTAAGAGAGCCAAGCTACGATCAGTCATCTCTGTGACAGGCTTTCGATTATCGTTTCCCCTTCTCCTTTTTCTCTCGTTTTGGTCTCAGGTGTCCTCAACGAAGAGCAAACGTTAGCGAATCGGGTTCGCGTGGATTTCGTCGAAAAAGAGCGTCGAATTCGAGGAATAATTAACGTCAACCAAAAGGTACGGTGCCATTTTTATTCCTGTCGCGAGACTCTCTATTCTTAACCTCGAGGGTCAATTCGTTTCAACGATAATCTCGCGAAATAATTTATGCCCACCGCGTATAATATAGATAGATTTCTCGATACTTCGATTTTCCACCTTTAGACCCACTGTCCACGAAGCGTAAGCATCGTCTATGAGACATGACGATACGTCTACGCAGGTGTCCGGTCTACGAAGCGTACAGCAAGATACATTTCGCGTCATTATTAAAATGTCAAGCGACATCGAAGACGCTTTCATCTTATATCACTACATTCGTTTGCAGCTGTAACTTACGCCTCGCTACTGAAAATGTTAACGTCTGTGGCCGTGACGAGAACGGATCGCTGCTGTTTCGTGGAAAGGTGCACATTATTTTACTATGACCGCTGCGTGGAAACGTATTTGCTGTTAACATCGACCCATCTAATACGCGTCTGTGAAAAGACGCTTCGTGCACACTGGGTCTTCGTGTCTAAACGACATTTTTCTATAGATCCTGCGATGATTACGTTGTCTGCAATCCTGTGATGTTTGATAGAGAAACGCGTTTCTCTCGCACGATTGAGAAATTATTTTTAATACACCGAGATTGTGATGATGTTCGTTTAAAATATGTTTAAATCATGGACTATGCTTGTTACTGGGATCAGATAATTTATGAATCTTGACACGTTGGCTGTTGATTCGATTTAAATTATTAATTCATTTTATTATTTCGTCATATCGAGATTGTTTTGTTTTGTCCAAACGTAACTGGATTTCAGATAAGTTTGACAACTTTCACAGCATCAGACAGGAAAAATTATCGTATTTCTGCTTGCTAATTTCTTCGACAATTCTGTCTGTGTATCTTTCACCTGTGTTTTTGAGCCAAGCGTTAATAAACCAGCTACCATATATTGCAACAATATTTGAGATTTTGTTTACGAAAGGGTAAAAACATGTAGGAGGCACAAAGTTCTTCCATTCGAACTCGGAAACAATATGAGGCTTCAGTGTGAAATATCGTAACGACGTGTTAATACGAGCTAACAATAGCGTGTCGTCGCACCTCGAACCTCTACTCACCTGCTATGAAAACTTACTTCTTTGAACTCGGTGTGTTCAGTTTTGTCACAAATTCTATACGTAAAACTCTCTCAATGTTGATACTGAATACCGTACAACTCTAATCAGCAAGTTTCGTGTGGATACAAAGTAATTGCTCCTGAGAAGAAGAATTCTATGGAAAATCCGTAAGTGAACATTTTTATCTTACATAATTTTTAATAGTATTACTTTTAAGCGAAATTATCGAGAAATTCCATATGCAAATGATTCGAAATTGTTTCAAATTGAACGAAAAAACATTTTTTTTTCGATAGAGAACTTTTGATGAAAAGATTTTGTTAAAAAATCTCCTTGAAACGTCAGTTTTTGGTTTGGTTACTCAAATGATTGAAGATATCAGATTATTAATTATCTATAGAAATAGACGATAACGAAGCTATTTATAGCGTTGCATTATTTTCTTCACGATCATTTCCGGTACGTGGAAACGACAAATGTTTGAAGACAGCTCGTCGACGATTCACGTGCTGACTTGCAGTTTTCCGCGTACGACCATCGTAACTACAAACAATTTTTCACTCATCCGCAAACAACTGTATAGAATCGAGGGAACCATTGGCAAACAATAGTTTGGCGTTTCGACAGTTCCGTAATACGAGTTATGATATTTGCGGTACGTGACTTAGCCTTGCTACCGCGCTCATAAAAGTTGCGGTTCCAGTGTATGTTTCGAAGAGAACGTGACGGCATGCGCGATGGGAACGCACGAAATTTTACGAGCTTTCTTTCAGATAAGTTTAAACAACGTGCCAATTCGGACATAGGAAAATTTTAATTACGAAAATATTTTCGTCGTTTTTAAATATCTCGTGGCGATTCCACGTCTTCTTATAATTTTCATGAAACAATTCATGAAAAGAAAAAGAGAAAGAAGGAAAGAATATTACGTTTCTCGGTGGTATTTGTATCTAAACAGCGATACAATTACATTTTAGAATTTCAATTTCCTCTGCCATTTTATGAAACAAGCCTGTAATGAAATTTTAACTTTGTACTCAACGAGGCTAATTAGAGGAGCAGACCCAGTGAAGAATCACCCTTTTAACGGAAATATTGATCATCGAGGAAGAAGCGTAAATTCCACGAGAGTTCGAGACTCTTAACCTCGAGCAACTCGCTGCTCTATCACTCGATTATAGAACTTTTCAATTTCAACCCGCTCGATCCTTTATGCTGTAAAATAAGATCGGAGAACATTAAATTACGGCAAAGCGTGTTTTACGATGCGCCGCGAATACACGTAAGTGTGAAGATACACATTAAACCGATTTTACAGCTTCTATGGAATGGTTATTCTGAAATTGGTAAAGTTCTAGCACGGTTTAACGAGGAAACCCGGAGAAAATGGAGGGAACGAAGAATCTGGATGAGGGAACATCGATCGTAAAAGTCAGTTCTATGACAGTCATTATCCAATGACTTCATCGTTTTCAAGTAGTATATTTACAACTTCCCATCAAAATTCTATTAGATGCTGGCTTTTAATAGGAAACGAGTTCACGTTAGTTTTTTTTACGATCGTTCAGAGTATAGCGATGAAAATTTAAAGCCTCGTTCTTCGAAACGATCGATCTAGACAAAGAGAGAAACTTCATCGAGAATTTAATTATCGATATCATATATATTAGCGTTACACATAAAATTAATCGTTCTAAATTTTAAGCAACATTGTCCGAATCTGACCTAGACTGTCGATCACCCACATATTTTCCAATGCCAATTAAGAATCGAGAAATCAAATAACTATAAATAACTTTGAACGCGATAAACGCTCTTAACGATACATAATTAATCCCGCGATATAATTCTCGAGGAACTACCACTTCATCAGTAACCAATCTGCGATAAAAAGTTTCCAATCCTCGAAAGTCCGCCTTATAAATTAACTCACGCATCGAATTCGTCTCGAACGATAGCGCTCATACGTGTACTTGTGCATCAATGACACAAAGCGGAATCACGAGGATCTCTCATCGCTTGAAACGATCGCGATCCTATCGTCCAACAAATTCGGCCGTGTGCACGAGTTACAGCCGACCATAAAATTCCGGCAATTTAACGGTGGCAAGAATTTATTGGATATTTTTGGTAGCTAATGTGGCCAGTGACCTGGACCCTCTCTCTCTCTCTCTTTTACTCTCTCATCACCACTTCCCTTAAATCTGATCATTCTTTTGATTCCTCGTACACCCTGGCCGAAAGCTTGACTGTCCTAAAACACTCGCGCACGTCTCAGAAACGCGGCAGATACGCGTCTTTACTGATCGAGCATGAAGATAATGGCGCCACGGACGGGTTCATTTATTGGGCGTAAATCTCGTCTCTCCGCCTAGCGGCGCCTCGCCTGGGTCGCCGTGTAATCGCGTCCTATACGGTTATCCCTCTTAACGTATTTCATCGAAATTCCTGGTGTCGAAAGACACCGTTTACACGCCGCGACGTTAAGGAAGCTTTACGACGCAGGCCGCGGCTACCGCCTCGTTACGAAACCGGTGTTAGGAGCAGGAAGAGGAGGAGAGTGGATCGCGAGGAAACCGTACGGCACGAGGTTGGATTTATCGACGACGACCGACCGGCCGACCGCCGAAATACGAGCCGCGGCTGACGCGAAGCCGCGGGTAACGTCGTCTTTCGACTCTCCGCAGCCCAGGTATTCGCAAACGAAGTTACTCGTCACGTGAGAAACCGATATTTTATGGATTATCTGATCGGAACGAGGGCTCGACTTTAACTCGCCGTTGGCTACGCTCGATGGATTGCTGTTGCTGGCCTGGAGAACTGTGTTGGGTGGTTAGGTGGTTAGTTCGATGGATTTGCGACGGCCAGGGTGAGGAAGGTGAATATTGAGTTTAGGACAGTGTGTTTTATGGGGGCGGGATTGTTTACTGGTATTTGCCAATGTTGTTCTGGGAAAATGAAGAGTTAGAAGGAGATCGACAGGTAGGATACAGACACTTGCAATTGGTGTTTGTGTAGAATAATCCAAAAACAGGATGAAATAGGGTGTACTATTTGTTAAAAATATAGGAAGATATTAGAAGCTAGGTGATACAGAAAATGATATTATACCGATAGATGCCTCGGTCGAAAATCGATAGATAATCAAAATTCGTTGGTTTATCAGACCCACGTGCGTCATACTACTTGGATCGAAGTAATATTCCAACTTCGTATCTATTTTCATATATTTATCACGATCGGTCTTAACGAATGATACATCTATTTTTGATATTAAAGGCTGCAAGATTGATTAGCAAATCGATTCGTTCTTCTGCAGGTGAGGTATCAGGTGAGAACGTGTCTGCAAGCTCTGGACCTCGTGGCGGCGATCGTGGAGAGGCGACCGATTTAGGCACACACACGGAAAATACCGACGGGGCCACCCTGGCCGCGAACACAGCGGTCGACGCTAGGGGCGGAAGCCCCCAGGGTGCCCACCTTTCCGGTGCGGCCACCCCCAGACCGCCAAGGGGAAGGAGGCGACAGAACCAGAATGGTCTCGACACTACTCAAGTAAGTTTGTACCAAGAGTAACCTAATTTGTAATCTTTAATGTTATCAAAAATATTAATTATCCGCTCGCACTCTTCATTTTATAATTTTTCCGTTGATTTTTGCGATATCATCTTTCCAATCGTCGATAACGTGTCATTCTGGTTTATGCATCGAATTTCTCACCTGATACTCTTCCCAGAAATTTCTACGTCCCTGCGAGCATTCTCTGCAATCACGCACAGTCCGTCTAAAATTAATTCCAATTCAACCTGCAAAAATTACTTTAAAAGGAGGAAAACGGAAGAAAAATCTTGGAGGAATTTTACACACGATGGTGGTCGCGCTGTTTGCCTTCGAAATATCCAAAAGACTTGCGGCGAGCGCGATCTCGAGTGTTTGATTGCCATCGGGAACAGGCTGAAGGAGACTTCTCGAGATAGAGTTTACCAATCGAAGCGGTAGCGTATACACGTGTACACGAGCGGTCCCGTTCGAGGCAGACCTAGTCGGTGCTCTATGGCAGCGATGTCAAGCAAAGCCGCAGTGTCATTCCGTCGCTGACATCCTCGCGGCCGTTCGACGCTTCTGTAAACGTGGCGCAGAGGCCAAGAAAAGAAAGAGGGAAAAAGGAAAAAGTGTACGCTTCGGTGGCCAAGAAGTATCGATGGTCATCGTTCGGGAAGAATGGTCATCCAATGACACGTGAACATTTCTTCACAGCTACCAGCCGGTCCATGGGAAAGTAATGTCGGTTTGTGAATAGAAAAGTAAATCAATTTATTATATAAATATTACTGTATAAATTGTCTAAAACTGGTATGTAGTAAGCTATGAAAAATTTACGTTAATAATTCTTTTGAAAGCACGATGATTAACGACAGAGTTACTATTTTGAAATTTGTTCCAAAAATATCGTTTCTGAAGTAAAAATATTTTACGTCTATAGCTACAACTGCTGGGAGTGAAGCGTTTTGTGAATATAAAACACTACTCTTATAGAGCTCGACATAACTTTCTCATCAACGCAATACTATCCTGCATCGTTTCAATGAAGATCCTCGCGTAGAAACAACAGTCAACGATAGAATTGACAGGGAATCTTGATAAAGCTGGAATTTAATGGATCCAGGCTGTTGATCCTTTTTAATCGATGTATCCATTAATTAGTACGGTATGCGCGTCAATGTTGTTCTATTTTGCTGATGAAGGAAGTATCTTGGATGTCGAAGATGAGTTCGTTCCGATGAATATGAATAAGAGATCGGGGTTAATTGGACTTGGATCAGATTGATCGATGGATTTTGAAAGGATGGACGACTTTAATCTGATCGGTATATTTTAATTGGTGAACTGTGTAATTAACGTGGATGATGTAATTCTTCTACTCGTTCCATCTAACTACTTTATTTTGAATTTCAGATTGTGATAGACAATTCCACAAGTTTCTTAAATACCCATCTTCTTCCTTTCTCTTATAGTTAGTTCCTTTGAAATCCATAAAACACTTAACCCTTGCGTGCCTTTATTGCGTCTTTCAATGGCTCACAAAATCAATAAGAAACACTAGGACGATATCCCGCGCGACCATAAAGAAACACGAGAAGAAGAGGACCGAAACAATTTATCATAAGATCGTAATTTCTCTTCAATTGCACGTATTAAACTCTGCAATTATAGCTACTAAACTCCTACCTCATCGTTCGTAATCTCACACCAATCTCGTCTTCCCAGTCGCTCGCCTAATTACTCCAAAGAAAGAAAAAAAGAAAAAACAGAAAGGAATATTAGAAACCTTCGACCTTGCACGTAGCGGCAAGCACCAAGATCCTACTTTCTCCAAAGCGTGGCCATCCTCCTCGACCTGCATCAATCGCAACCTGCATCCCAACAAATCGACCACGGTGGCAAATATTTCTCCATTTATCGTGGAATAGTTCTCTGGCTCGCGTTTGCCCAGAACTCTGTCCCTCTGGTCGCTTTTCTTTCGCAAGAAACTGGCAGAAACGGGTGGACGAGCGATTCAAGCAGACTCGTTCGAAGCTTGTACACGTTGGGATCGTGTCTACGTTGCGAGAACCCCGGCCCCTTGTCAGGAAGAGGTCTCGAGGCGAGAAAGAGATTTACCGTGGTCTGTTGGAACGGCTCCTCGGACTCCTCGGGGACCCTATTCTACGCCAATCGAGTCTCGTTCTTCTTGGTGTCACGTAGCCGTTCTCGCCGCCGAAGAGGAGTCAACTGTTACGCCACGCGTTGCCTTCATTACCATATCTCAGATGCAATCTGTTCCCGGGAATTAATGCGCACTTTGATATTTCCTGCTAGCTCGGATCCTCCCCTGAACTGCCTCTTAGAGCGGTTCAGGATGACGTTTCCCATGTCGAAGGACAGAGACGGAGTGGTGGCTCGTGCTGGTTTCAACAGGATATGGAATTTCAAAAGATTTTTCGTTTGCCTCGATCTGAGAGTTGCCTTTTGGTTACAAGGATTATTATTGTTTTCTCGGTGGAAGGTGGAAGTGCGAAGATCATGGATGATTGATGCGTTTGATATTGGAGAGCGGAGGTACTAGGGATTCTTTTTATTTTTTCTTTTTCTTTATAAGGATACTGCTTTTTCTATATTGATGTGGCGAGGTAGCTGTTCGAGTGATCAAGTGTCGTGATTAATTGCATTTTAATTGGGTCTTTTAACAATGTGTTGTATTATAGCGTAAGGATGATTTATTACTTCTAGTTAATTATTTTTAAACATGTGTTGTGTTTAATGATACATTGACCTGTGATACGATACGTGTAATCTTACGAGGTCATTAATTTGTATCGTGAATTGTGTATAAAATGTGTGCTGTTAAAACGGAAGTATCAATGCGAATGTTAAGAGACACTTACGCGTGTTTTACAAGCTCATCGACTTATATGTAAAATTGCTCGCCGAATGATATCCAATTTAGGGAAGGATGTAAGTGAATGACGATTAAGGAACTCGTGAACAAATTGTCAGAGAAAAGAAATTTGCTTTTGTATGCATATCGAACGAAACGTTCAATGAACTTTGATTTCCAATTGTATTCCAGTGGGGAATCGAATTGGTGGACTTTCAAATTGTGTCTCACCACAGAATGTACGTATTCAAGAACGATGTTCGATATTTGTGTTTCAGGTTAAAACAGAACGCCTTACACCAGACAATAATTCTACGTCGTCGAGGAGCGTGACGCCCTCATCCTCCAGCCACCCAGGAACGCCGCCAAATGCTACCCCCTTGGGTGGACCCGAGGGCCCACCACCACCCCATCACCTCAAACACATGGAGCAGATGATGGGACGAAATTATAGCGATTTTATGAGAAGCCTCGCTGCCAAGTACAATAACGCCAACCCTAATGAGTGAGTAGCTTGCTGCTTCTCTGAAAGCATCTAGCCTCCATTCCCTGCTATTAGCAGTAATTCAAATCAGCTTAGCTCTATATCTTCTTCCTTTTCTCGTATATTAGTTGAGACAATTTCCTATTTTTTATAATGCAACAAGAAAAAATGTAACGTGAATTGTCATCGTGACTTGTGCAAAGTTGATATAAATTTACAAGGGTCGTCCAGAATGTATTATACTACACGTTCACGTACAGAAGCCATATAAAACGACTGAATGTGTTTATATAAGTCGTATATAAGTCGTACAACATTTTGTGCTTAAATACTTAACACTGTCGTTGTACCACGCGTTTCAAACGACGATGCGGATGGAAAATCCCGCCGGTGACGCTTTTACGCTTTTCGAACGGTAAAAAATTCATTCGAAAGGAATTCACCACCGAATTACAGCAGTTGACGGCGATAGGATGACGAATGAATTATTGGTAAGATTATGGCTGCGGGAATTCAATGGGAAGAGAAGAACTGTACGTGATCGTAAGTATTCAGGCTGTCCATGACTCGTGACAGAGGAACTCAAAAAAGTGTATGCGATTTCATTCCAAATGATATTCATTGGATTTTTTTTTTTTTCTAAAACTTAAAATTTTGCTTGGTCAACTTATAGCATGATCGATAATGCTTCGCAAAAAACGATGATTTAAGATATTGCGTAAGACGAGGTTATGTGAACTGGCGGCGGAAGCGTATGACGAAGATGTAGAAAAACTTGCATAATGTTACGCTATGTGTTCAAGTAGAGCTGATGGTTGTATGGAAAGTTACGAATCAAAAAATCTTTTTAAAATGTATTATTTTCTGGATGACCCTCGTATTTGGCGGTAAAGAACGAAGAAGCTTCACATGCATCTTGAAAGGTGAAAATTTGCTAAAATTTGGAAATATTGGAAAAACGCAAAACATTTGAATAGAGGAGAGTAGTTGATAGAGTCGATAGAGTCTAGCGTCAAGGCTTGTTGCAAGGTTATTCAGTTATTCTAATCGAAGATCATGACAAGAAAAAGATCGAAAAATACTATTTCGGCGGTTAGAAGAACTTCGATCGATCGAGATCGACGAAGATTTCTCAGTTTCTTGCAACGAACACACATAAAACGAGCTATTCTCTCAAACGCAATCATCCGGTATGAGCGCAACAGCCGCAGCTAACGCCACCCGGTACTATTTAGAGAGTATGAGACCTTGGGAATCATAACGCTTGCCTTGACATTCTTCATACTGTGTTCCGTGTGCATACGTGGGAACGATGGGAAAGACGTAAGGAGCGATCCTCGACGAGGACACTGCGCAAAGCCGACATAGGAAAGGGAAAATATTGATCGTGTTGTTACGCGCATTGAAATATCGATGCTCGTCCAGAGTGGACAGAGTATCTTGCCGGCGTAGAATATTGTCGCGTCTAACCGGTTGCAGGTTCGCGGACGTGTACATCGACTTTCAACCGCGCAGCTTCCGGCACTAGACTCCCAGCTCTGGCAGAAGGTACTTCTGATCGGCCGAGTAAAGATCCGCGTGACGATGAGATCCTCGCGATGCTTGCGATCTGTGGCATTTCCAGGAGAAAGTGCCTCCTTGGTCGTTCCAAGTCACTGAATAAATATACAGCGATGAGCAAAATTATTAGTACACGTCAGTTTTTCTTTTGAAATCCCCTGCAGATTTGCGAAAAACGCCACTGTCTATCCAATATCCGTGAAATTGCCATTTCATCTCGTTTCTTAAAACGACTATGTAGAATCTTTATTTCAGAGGATCGTAAAGAATCGAATTTTTTTTACTGTAATTGGTTCCGGTTTCTATAGCAATTCTGAAAGCATTGTAGAATCTTGGAGGTAACATCGATTGCAAAACTGTTCTAGAATCGATTCTTGCATCGATTTTACAATAATTTGCAATAATTTTATATTTCGTTCAGATAAACAGAAATGTGGAGGAAAGCTGAGATTTCGTGGGAGAACTTGTTTGTTGGTTGCCTGGACACGGGCATTCGTTCTCTATAATGCAATTTCCAGTAAATGGTACTTTACGCTGAAAAATTTTATTGCATAATATTGTTCGATGTGCTCAGTGAACTTTATTTTCGAGATCCGCGTTAACTATCGTTGGAATGCAGAATCGTTTAGGATTAATTTATGAGACGTATAGCTAGGTGTTGCATTAATGTGTTACCTTAGGAAATTTTGGTCCATGATATACGCAAGAATAGACACGATGATAGATATTTAATAAGCAAGAAATTCGAGTTCGATTAAAGAGAATTTTATTTATTTGTTCTTGTACAATTATCCTGGACAATATATCCATACGTATCTGTGCGCGCGTAATACTCGTTTTTATTGCGTAGTAAAATCGTAAATCGTTGATACTTAGTTTAGCGGTTAAAACTGTCACAAATTGTCAGCTATAAATTATATCTCATTCAGAGAACGATTCTCTTCTTTTATTAACATTGCAGACATGGGCGATAATAGAATACTAACGATATCTCGCTGATATAACTCGTTGCCTTTAATAGCTCCAGTGATGCAGTGCAGAGATAGCTTAGAGATAGTCGTATAATTATTTCATTAACTCCAAGCTGAAACTTTCGCCATTCTAATTAATATATATATATATTAATATCCCCTGTTATAATTGCCGTATCAATTTTTGTATATATATTAATATCCATTACTAAATTAATATCAACGAAGAGTATTAATCAAATTCGCAGCTACTTCAGTTCACCGAGGAACGGCTATCCTCCAGGCTTAGATCCAAGGTTCCCAGGATTCAAAACTGGCGCCACACCCTTCGTCGGTTTGATGGCCCCGTTGGGTGCACCGCAACCGTCAACCGTGTCCACCACCTCACCCCTTTCCAATAAGGATCCGAAAGAGCAGAAACAAGACAGTTTGTTTGGCAACCCCGTCTTCCCACCCATGTTAGATATGTCGTCGACGCAAGCGCTTTTGCACATGGTGAGGACTGCAAATGCAGCACAGAATGCAGCAGAATTAGAAACGTACCTCAAAGGTAACTTACGCACGATTTTATTGAAACATACATCTACGTGATATTTTTGTATTATCTGTTATTATGACTATTATGAATTATGAATGTTAAGAAACGAATATTTGTAAAATTAATATTATTAAATAATATTTCGTAGAAATATGTAATTGTATACATGCGATGAGAAATCGGACACAGTTAGAAAATAATATTTTTAATGTAACGTAATACGCAGCTGGCTCGAAACTGTTTATAGACTAGCGTTGATTACCTGCTATTAAAATTCTCGGAAAATGTTATCGTTTTTATATTTTGATTACACGCCGCACGTATTTGAGACTCGAGCGTCGTTCAGTAACCTTCAAGCGTTTAGTTTGTCACCGACCGGCATGAGCGTAACACGTCGTTTCGTTATGAAATCACTGGAATATCCATTTTATTGCGAAAATTAACCGAGAAGACAGCTGTTCAAACAATTTCGTTCTACAAGCGAAGTCTTCTTTTAATTCGTGAGTAGATTTTTAGCTAGCATTGACATTATCTTACTGTTGCTCGACACAAAAGTTAAAAACAGATGTAAATTCTAACTTTACACATCGTTTACTGAAACACTGTACTAAAGTATCAATTATTTACTACGTGAAGCAAGTTATAGGATAACAGAAACGAAAGAGAAGAAAATACAGAATAAAACATTTTCTCTAATGCCAACCTTGAAATGCTAGAAATCAAATATATAACAATATAATGCAAATATATAACTATAATCGTTTTAAATATAAACTGCAAGAGGCTGTTCGAATCAAATTCCCAAAATCTTCAATAGTGAAATTCTATCGAATGAGATATCATGCGACCGGTTTTAATTTATAAATGCAAAATACTCGCACACTGTGTGTTCTATAAAAATGTAATTCAGATAGGAAGCGAATGGTTTCAGGAGAGCTACACCTATTTTTTATAATACAACAAACACACACACACACGATGAAAGTAACATGCGTTTGTAGATTAAAACCGATTATCTTGTCTTAGGGAACTCAAACTTTTTTATTTTAAACGTTCTAAGCTATTTGTTTACAAAAGTCTTTCGCGTGTGAATAAACAACAAAGTATACTCTTAGATAGCGAGTACCGCGTAATGATAAGTGAATTATCTTTAATCAGGTGCGAACAAAAGAGACGCGGGTGTAACGAGTCCTCTGGATCTCTCGAGTCCAGGTGGCTTTGCTCCGCGGAAGAGGCAGAGGACGGAAACCAGGAGATCGGGAAGCGTTTCTCCGAAGCCGAAACCAACCCCTCGGCCTACCACACCACCCCCAGTCAGGTGTCCATCCCTATGTGGTCACATGCCCTGCGGTGATGGACAAGCTGTCAATCGATGGACCATCGAGGACGTCGTCAATTACGTATCGTCGATCGATATTTGCGCAGAGTACGCACAGGTAAGTCATTTAAACGTATTTACATTTTCTTAGCTCGTTTTGGGGATTTTTCTATTCTCGAAACTGCACAGTAGAACCGTAAATATGGCAAATGGCGATTGCGACATTTACTACGGCAAATAAACGCGGTGCCTAGTGTTTGCCAAGTTTCATAAGAAGCGCCACGGGCGCTGGGAAAACTTTGCACCGTGATGACAGAGGTGAACCAATCGAGGTTAGGCTTTTTTAGCGCGAAATTGTCAGTGGAGGTTGGGTCAGTCTGTTTTATTCGCGTCAGGAAAGGAAGACTTCGGTTGCGATTTATCTAGATGATCGGTCATGATAATCGTCCGCGATTTAAAGGAAAGTTTGCGGCATATATATATTTCGTATTTTTTAGAAGTTATCATTCGATTTGATTTACGATTAGAAGGTAGATATCTGACACGAAATAATGATAATTGGAGCCGTTAGAACGAAAGATATTAATAAAGAAAATTTGATTCATTAGCATTGACGTTTAACGAGCTGCCGAACATGGAAATATATATTACTTGTGGTTTTATTTCTGAAAACAGTTTGCTTTAAATTTAATGTAGTCGTAAAAGTGATCGTAAGACGAAGGGTTAATAACGACGGTTTATTAGTTCATTAGCTATGCACTTAAAAACGAGATTGACACGACAATTCCTGGTATTGCTACTCAAACATCCATCAATTACTCTATATTTTAAAACTTAACCGCCCATTACGACTTGCTCGATGCTATCGTACTCGGTGATCATAATGAAAAGAACGGGTCACCAAAGGCTACGCTTTTAATTGCTTCGGCGTCGCTCCGATTTCACCGAGAAATTTCTCTCTATGCTCGCGGTGTCTCGCGAAACACCGAGGAAATACCAAACGATTGGCAGAAAAACGCGTGGGTTGTTGAAATCGCGAAACTCGAGCAAATGACCGACGACAGCGAGAATAGCTGGAACAAATGAACGTGGTAGTTTGGAGAACGTGGCAGTTTTAATTGCTTTTGAAAGTGGTTGGCGTAATGAGGCGTATCGAGATCCGCCGTGCAATATCGTTTGAGCCTCGAGAGCAGCCTCCTCTCTCGACTTCCACGTCGTCACGTCGATGAGGCAACCGGAGGAGGTCTAGGAAGCTCTGAATGACCTAACATCAGTCAATCCGGACAGTCTGGCTGGCATCGACCAAAGAGATGGCTGTTCTCCGGTTAGGAGAGCTCTATAATGACCCCTCGAAGCTAGAATCGACCCTGCACCCCTCTCTGATCTCTCGCGTCCGCACTTTCTCCCCCTTTTTCGCCACGAGAGCTGTAACTCTCTCTCTCTCTCTCTTTTTCTCTCTCTCCCTCTTTCACTCTCTTCTATCCCCGGGCGAGCATTCCGCTGCGAACGTGAAGTTATTCGTAATCGTTGGCGGTGTTCGCTTGTTTTTGTTGTCTTTTCACGTGGCAGATTCGATGGAACGGGGAAAAGTTGTCTCTTCTGGAAAGCTGCTTCGACACCCTGTTCGAGTATTAGTGCGCTCGTTTGTTTGATCGTTAGCCGACGCTTAGTGAAAATACGAGTGGTTGCAGGATGTCGAGGGGAATAGAATCGAGTGAAAGGGTGAAGTTGAAGTTTGAGAGGACGAGACGTGCATTTGAATTTAGGAACGCTGCAGGGTTAGACTGTTAGATAACGATGAAGATATATGTATATGCGGATATTTCTTTGCGAATAGAACGTTTCACTATTGTAAATTTAGAATTATGAAATTAAGTTCGAGATTTTTATCGTTTCGGTATTATTCGATCCTTTAACGATGCTATTGCTGGGAATTTTGCAAGCAACGTTTACACACGCATAATTCTACTTCGCCAGTTCATTGAAAAAGGCAGAAATACACCGTTACTTCGAAGTCCATATTTTACTCACAGAGAGATACGTAGTTTCCTTTATCGTTCTAACATCAATCTTTTCTAATAATTTTTCTTTAATAAGATAATAATGTAATAACTTAATAACTTTAATAACTTGGAAATAGAATAAATTAACATTTGAATTAATATAGCAATAACCGCGGTAATTTATACATCCGTTTACAACGTCAATAGATTTCTAAATTACGCAATCACTCCTAGAATAATCCGATATTCTCTCGAACAAACGACCATGTCCGACAATAAGGAATTAACATCGTATCTATCATAATGCTCTTCGTCTCTTCGAACACTTCTTTCTGTAATTATTTTTGTCTTTGTAATTCTTTTTTTTCATTGGCATTTTTAAACCCTGAATGAGAATCTGCCGCGTCCTTTCATTCCTTTTCATTCGACTCTAGTAATCCTTCATGGTGTCACGCAACCGGTTCAAACCACGTTTTTGTGAACCGTGTCTGATTTTAATCGCGTAAGTGCGATATTCATTCAACCGAGTATCCTGCTCGATCATCGTCAAAGACACGATGGATTGTTTTATAATTAGAGCTTAAACCCGACGCTATAATTATGGATCTGATAGCGGTACGGGCAAATTGATTAATCCCGGACAATTAAGCGTTACCGAGCTCGTTAGCATGAGCTGGTATTCTTACTAAGGCTCACCGTGTCACGAGCTTGTTTCTTCCACTTCTCCCGGGCTCTGCTTTCTCCGAACGAAGTTATTAACCTGTCACATTGACCACTCAAAATTGTCAAACGTCAAAAGGATTCTTCGTGATTCGATCGCCGTGAATTCTTTCGTTGCAATTAGTATAAAAGACATTCGTTCCTCTCTTTTTCTTTCCTTTTTTCTCTATTTGCATTCTGATCTCTATCGAGGAGAAACAAATTGGTTACACGTGTAACATTAGCTTTGTACATATTTTTGTACCAATGAATTCTTGTAGAATTCAAACGAACAAATCTCTCTATTTTTTTTTTTTTTTTTTTTTTACTTTTACCTATTACAACGATCCATTCCACTGTCTACCAAAAGAACAACCACGCTTCATCTCTTTTCGTCAAAGGAAAAAGAAAACATTGGCTGAAGTAAAAAAAACTATAACCATCGTTCATCGATTACCGTCTCCACGACGTCTCAACTCGCGTCTATTTTCAATAAAAACACGAAAGTGTTTCTTCATCCGGAGCATCCGAAAAATTCGAAAGCGTCGATTCTTCGAATCCTCGGCGTGTGTTTATCCAGCGCGATGTGGCGCCCCTTCCGATAACACGGTCGATTCCATCGAGAACAAGAAACCTCTCACAGCATCTCCGTATGACGTTCTGAAAACACGGTCGAACGATTCGGCCCGATTTCGAGGCGTAACGTGGTTCCTCGAGGGCTGCCAGTCCCGATTATATCCACGAGTATCAGGCCTCGTTTGCCGGTCCTCGAAACGTCAGCCTGTCAGGGCCGTAAATTTTTGCGCGGGCACCCATCTAGACATGCATATTCATGAACACTGGATTCAAAAGGGGAAGACATCGAGTATTTCGATCAACCATCCCAACCGATTCGAGAATGACGAGGGATCAAATACGAATGTATGTAAAGTATACGCTTCGATCAAGACCTTCTCTTTCTACGTCCTTTGATTTCGTTCGCAGCGAATGAGTCGCGAATTTCTGAGGGTTTTCGGTGGCTATTTCTTCTTCTGTGCCTAGATGTTGATCGAAATCATTGCAGATCCTCCGTTTCTTTGAATAATTAGCGCAATGAATTATTTTATGTAATTGTATTTTCACTTCTCTAATATTAAATCCTCTAGAAGATTTGTAGAGTTTTAAATATAAAATATAATATCCAGAGGGTTTCTAAACTAATGCTATTATTCAATATGAAATTGCCGATACCGTTGCCACAAAACCATTTCCACGCGAATCTCGAAACGAGTAACCGAGTCATGTTGCTCTATAAACTTGCCAGATATTACTCAGCAGTAGAACCTAATATGTACACATCAAGCTCGACGAGGAAACAATTTTTAACCCGGAACGTTAGCAATATCTAAATAAATACAAGTTTCCCACAAAATTTAGAACGATATACCCTGTAAGGTCCATAAATCATCGTACACATCAAGAAAGTACACGCAGAATTCTGCTGGGATCTACAAGGCGAGCAACGAGGGAACACAAAACCTGTGCAATAATCGGCGCGGATATCGAACCGAGCAATTTATCACATCATAAATCCGCTCGAAAAAAGCATGATAGATCGCGTACAGCTTGTGTTCGCGTACGGTTTCGTTGAAACTGCCTCGAAAAACGTTGGCAAAAGTTCACTTGTGATCGACGACGGAGGCGGGACCAGGTTCTCGTGACGAATAGTAGATAGTGGAAGCACGAACGTACGATTTACAAGATTCCCCCAGTTCGTAAATAGCGAGCCGCGTCGCGGCATCTCGAGATTATCTTATAAAGGATACCGCGAGCGGGTCTGATCAACGGTGAGAGTAGATCGTTCGGTAGAGATCCCCGGTTGGAATTATAGCGTCGATCCTTATCTAGATCTGGAATAGTGGCGCGACCACGTATATACGCTCACTTTCGTTCGAACGAGAACGAGAAACGCCAAAGCGAACGCGGCGAGAAACTGAATCGTCGGGAAATGTAAATAATTGCCACGAGGACTGCGTACCTAATTATCGCGGCGCGTTTGGCACTCGCGATTTATGATCGCTCGAATAGGTATACGTTAAGAGAAGAGCTTTTTAATTGCCTGTTAATGATACCTGCTTCGAGATTTTGCACGTTGTTTCGCCTTCAAATCGATCGTTCTTTCGTCTAATAGATATTTTTCGATTTTGACAGCTTCCTTTTGTACCAGAAATACCAGGAACGGTGACAGAATTTTGAAATAATGTAGTTTAAAGGTTGATTAACGGGGGAACTTTTTCAGGAAAAAGGGCTAACTTACAAAAATCTTGATCCGAGGCAAATCGCTTAAACGGTTTCTCGCAGAGAATCTTCACACTGCGCGCTATACTTCGCCAAATTAGAAGCAGTAACCGCGAATAAAGGATGATTACCTCTCCCTCTTCCTGTTCCCCATAACCGCCGAAAACCGTCCGTAATTCGCCATAAACCGCAAAGTAAAACATCTGAATTTCACCTCGTCTTTGATACAACCATTTAGCAGTGGAATCACGAGCGAAAAAGGAAAGAGTATAGAGAGACGATAAGCAGGCGAGACGTAATTTACGCTAACAAGAGGCGTTCGAGTCTCGATATAAGAAACTCATAAGGAACTGAACGTGTTTCGGGACCTGTAAAGAGCGAGAGGGAAGAAGTGTTTTTAAAGTGGCCACATTGAAGCATCCTCGAGGAACGTGTCCCTCGTGTGTGCACTGACGCGCAAAAGAGGCGAAAGACACTTGGTCCCAGGTCGTTAGAAAGTCATGAATGCGAATCGAATCGGTTCGTACGTCTTTCGTGATGTGGCACACGAGAGGATATCGTGTCTTCACGTCCCACGCATCCTCTTCGTGCAAACTCCTCCGTACGTTTTCGCTCGCGTTTTATCGGCCTCGTGTGTGCCTCGCTTGTAGACCATTCCACACCTTTGTTCTGATCGAATGGGCAAACTGCCAAGATTCTTCCGCGAGAGAGAAGTATGAACGTCGTTTATCTCTTAAATGTGTCGATTGTGCGAATAAGATCACGGGTTTGTTTTAGATATTTTAGTTAACCGTAGATATATTTAGGAATTTCCAACATTTCAATACCTATACCGTGTGATTTGTCAAAATATATAAGATTCAAAGATACATGCAATTTAAAAACAAACTGAATGCTCGTCTACTAACAATCGCGAAAATCTACAAGAGGACGAAGCGTCTGCAAAATTTCAAACGATAGCGCGCGATCTTACATCGACTCGTATAGAAACGGAGAAGCTGACACGACGAGATAGCATGCATCGAACGCATGATTCTTCCCGGTTTTAGAAATCCGTTGGTTTCCTCGGCTCTGGTTGCTCCGCTTTCGCTCGATCCTCTTGAAAAAGCTTCGCCCCAGCGACCGCTTACGCAGATCTATTTAAAGCGCGAGCAAAACGAGGTAGAAAGCCGCGCACCTCATCCTCCGCATCTCGCCCAACATGCAAATCGTTCATCACCGATTCCGCGTGCGCCGCTCCAAAAATGTCGAACCGTCAGACACATCTGCGTGCCGTGCAATTACCCCGACGTAGTCGTGTTACGTCGTGCAGTGGTTATACGCGTACCTCGTCGTAAATCGTAGATTCGATGTAACGAGGAAGCCCAGATTCACGAAGAAGAGAAGCCAGGCGAACGATCTAACGGTTGCCTCCTCGATCTGGAACGATTTTGACGCGTCTCTCTTTCTAGAAGATCATTCGACACGCTCGGTTCGTGATCGACGCGCGATCCCCGGATGAATATTATCGCCTATTAATGATTAATTGAACGACGTCCGACAGGCTTAGCCGCGAGAAGCGCACCGCTTACGCGTTGCCTCTGCATCGAGAAACGAGAGGTCGACCCGGGTCACATCACGCTCCGCGCCGAATCGTTAGAAAGTCCGCTCTGAATCTACGTATTAACCTCTTCTTTCCTTTTTCCTTCGTGTTCAGCTGGATTTCTTCCCGTCTTTTGAGTTGCTCCTTTTAGACAGTTGGTCGGTCTTTTTGGTATGTGAAAGGTTGATTTGGCTGATTGGCTTTGGTTTACGTTGCCTACGGGAAGTAATCTTTTTACGAATCGCTATTACACGTAGTGTCTGAAGGAATATTTAAGTGCGAATTTGTTGGATAAAAATCGAGATCTTCTTCGGTCTTTTAATATAGCGTAATTGTTGAACGCACATGTATTATTGCGCTTACATAAAAAGAACGTAGTGCTGCTCTATGTTCTAATTCCATCATTCGTCTCCCTCGTTTGACATTTTTCTCTACATTGATAACAGAGTTATTATTAAGAAACACGCTTTGTTTGCATTATATATCTACTTTTAAGAAGAACTAAATAAAAAATAATGTAGTAGCACGTCGAATGACCCTTGAATTTGGCATTTTTGACGTCTGGCGTAATCTCACAAATGTTCGATCGAGTTGAAGTCGTGAGATTGATTTGGTCACTCAATTACATTAACATTCTGTTCCAGAAGAAACGTCTAAATTACTTTAGAGGAATTTTTCGGATCTTTATCGTGTTGAAACGATCGCTCTGTTGGCATTTCCTCGTTTGTGAACGGAAACGCGCGAGTTTGTCAAATATCCCGATACACGAATCTACGCGTAGTTTCTTTTATTTGTCTTAGCGAACCAGGACCGTTCCGCGTGAAAAACTCCACGCCAGCGCGTTATCACCGTTAAATTTCACTGATCGTTTTAGACAGTTAACGTTAAAAGATATTGTACGTTTACGCGTGGGCTGTAATCTCTTTATGGTATTTTTAATTCCAACCAATCTACATCGAAAGATAAAAAATATGTATACTTGTAAATATATATAATTTTCAAGCAATCACTATGTTTCTCAACTTTTGTCAGCGAGCGTATATACCTCTTCGTCCCTTCTATCCATCTTTACTGGAGCCAGTATCGATAACAGTCGGGTAGCCAACGTCTCGGTTAGGAAGAGAGCCATCCATCGAGCGGGATTGTTCGAACGCGGAGGATCTCGCTCGTTGTTAGCGCTCCCCGAGAGATGAAAAGGGTTTCGCGTTCGCGGTCGTTACGCTGGAAAAGTCTTGTGTAATTGAAGATCTTGTAGTACGTTACCTTTATACGTATACACGGACACGCGTCGGCTAACGTATAAATCAGCCGCCTTTAGGCCCCACGTCGACTAGCCAGCGACGAGGAGCCTCTTTGTTTGACTTGTCGCGAACCTACGCGCGGATCTTCTGCCGCGATTCGTTGCAGACGATTTATTGGCGCGATTCCCCGTGGCATCTCGCCGCGAGAGGATTCGGATGATGAACGATGAAACCGAGCTCGTTACCTCCACGCACACCGCTCTTTAGTAATAGTTATTGAAGTCTCGAGTATCGCGGATATTTAGGATACTTTCAGAATTTATGATTTTGGAAATTTCAACGGGACGTTCGCTGCACTATCTTTTAATTCGTTCGACGATAATAGACAGATGTATTGCGAAGAGAAGTTTGTTATCAATGAAATTATATCAGAGGTGCTGCAAAGAAATACAAAGAAATTCAAGTTATTGGTGAATTGCATTCGAACGATAGCATAACCTTTGGTTCGAGATAAGTTGGTTAATGGTGAATTTTTAATTTAGAAGCTTCGAAGCTTAGAAAAATTCGGGAACGTGATTATTCGAAAAGGCGGCGATTCGAAAATTTGAGTAACTTAAAATTGAAATCTTCGACGGAACGATTAAGCTAGTCCGTGTTTCTTCGTTTTCTTCGCCTTCGCACAACTTAACATCTCGCGATAAACGGTAACACGGGTCTGGCAATTTTTCGTAAAAATCTCTCTGTTATCCGAACACAACGAAGTTTCTTATCAAAATTCAAGTGAGCCGTGTTGTCGATAGAAACAGTTACTCGATCGACTCAGAAACTTACGACTCTATCCGAGGTCGATAAGCACGACAGGATCGCTGTGGATCGCGATGTGGCCTGATGCAAATCGCGACTTAGAAAGTAGCGATTTATTCCGTAGCCAAGAGGTTTTCATGGAATCCTCGCGATTCAAGGATCGATTTAATGACTGGACACGTGGTCGCTGTCTGGCTAATCGTTCGGAAAGCTAATTAACCGGAGGGCCACGTGCGCGCTTTCTCCTTGACGCTGCGTGCGTGTAATTACACGAACACATCGGTGGCAAAACGCGAACGGTGAAACGACCGTACGAAGCCGATCGTGTGAGTTTATATGGTAATGGTGCAGCTAATACGTCAATGGGTAGAACCTGGCACTTTTTTTTCGAATTATCGCGAAAGAGAATGTTTGCACGTGTGTGTACATACATACGTAGGCATTTGTATAGGGTGAGTCATAATCGAGCTTCTGTTGGCCTATTTATTAACGGAACTGGTCCTTATATAACTGGATTCTTGCTAGCGATAGTGCGGATAAGGAAGAATTGCTTGGCAAAGTGTTTTGTATTATAAAATGTTACAGATTATCGTTATTGTTCGATCTTTCTTATTCTTCTATTTTGGAGGCTAATTGGAAGGAATTGCTATGTTATATTACACTTACATAACTCGAAAAAATTTACACGCGTCATTGCTCTTAATCGTAAGCACGCTAGTTCGAAATTCCCTATCGTCTAGTCTTGGTTTCGCTAAATTTCATTAATCCAGAAACGTTGCACGTCACATCCCTCGTTTGAAAATCCATAATTCCAGAATTCTCAGTTCCTTCTGTTAACTCCACTAAATTTCCGTAACTCCAATACGCACTCACGTGTCACTCCCTTTACTCGAAAAGCGTGCAATTGCCAATACGTTCTGGCTCGCGTACTCCGAACCCCTAATTTTGACACAAGCCAGCGAAACCAGTTGCCCCGATTGTCCAGCAGCCTGAATTAAAAGGTCTGTAACCATTTTGCAGAGGAAGGAATCGAGACCAACATCGTGTACACTCTGATTTACACTGGAATATACACATAAACAGACGGTATCTCTGTCCGTCCTCGTGCAAGCGCGGAGAAAGAGAAATTCATACAGAGGCACGTAGGTAGATGTATGCAAGCCGATATGTAGTCAAGCCCCGGCCAGACCGTTTTTCTTCGACTGACAGATCGCTACCGTACGTTTAGAAACGTGTAGCGGCGATAAAACGCTGGATACTGCTTTCAGTAGCATTCGTGTTCTGTCATTTCCAGATGAAAATGTCTCTTGATATGTTAATTGAACGTAGGTGTAATTAGAGGGACGTTAACCGGTGGCTATTTACACGGGTTCATTATGATAATGAAAGATAGCCAGTTGGATCGAACTTCTTTCTTTCTCATCGCTCTTTCTCGCGAGACGTCGCGTGTCCAATAGGACATAGGTGATAAAACGAGTTGGGAACAGCGCGTTTTTCATGGATCGATTCGATACCTGTCCCCTCGCTCTGTGATTAATGGCGTTTGGTAGAAAGCGAACGCGTTCAATGTTACTCGGTTTATCGGACTTTTTCAGCCGGCTGTGGGAATTCGGCGATAATACCGTCTACCATGGAACGTTGTGACGTAATGAATGTCGAAATCGGGAACGACGCTGACGTTTAATTAGGTATTTGCATTCGTTGTTCTCCATTCTGCTATCTCGATATTTTTCTCATTTTTTTTTCTTTTTTTTAATTTTTAGAAACTGAGATATATAGCGAGCGAAGTAACGAGTTCCGAGATAAAACGAAGTTTCTTAATTCTTTGAGGATCCTGAAAAGTTGAAGCACTCGATAAAGGTGTTAACTTTTACGTATAATAAAATTCTTCGATAAAAGTGTCGTTAATTTGGAACGAGTTCTCGAAGGAAATCCTTTTAAATCGGGGACGTGCTAATGGAATCCTTCGTATACTACTTTATAATCGGGAAAGATATCAGTTATAGGTCACAGAGTTCCTGATTCTTTGATTTCTTTTCTTAGCCGACTTCGAGTCTCTTCGAACCTCTCGTCGCTAAACTATCGCTGAACGAAAGATCCTGGTAGTTCGAAACGCTTTGGCTACGATCGAAAACCGGTGAAGAAGGTGTCGTCGACGTTTCCAATTACGAGCACCGGCTCTGAAGACCACGTATGCCCGCCAATTTTTGCTCGGGTTTTCTCCTCGCGAGGATCGATATGATCCAGCCTGGGGCCATCACTCACGTTTCCTACGTGGCGGTTCAATAAGCCCCCGGCTTAAACGTCGGGTTACCACATATTCTCGACTAGTTAAGGCTTAACCCGCATCTCGTGGCCGGGCCCCTGTAACACAACGAGACTAAGAAGAAAGAGCTACATATTACATATACGTGGTGGCGAGTGAAAAGGGGAACAGGAGAAAAGAAAGAGAGAGAAGGGTCGTGACACACGTACGTGTATACGAGGCACACGCGCGAGTTTCCTATATCGACAGCCGGTTACCGTGCCCGGAGCTGCAATCAACGTCTTATTGGTTCCACTGGCTGTCTTTCGCTATAATTCTCGTTGCCCTTCTTCGACCAACACCGGTGAGCACTTCTTCCGGCTACCGTCGATCCATCGGTCCCTTGTTAGCGTTCCAGCATTGACAAAGTCGAATGAGATTCGACGAGGAACATCGTTGATCGAACACACGTTGAACATGCGCGCGTATCGACCTCTTTGTGGTTAAGATCGAAGGAAAATGTGTTTCGTGGAGAAATTTAGGGTAAATTGATTCGAGAGGTGACTCGGTGAAGTGGAAATGATTCGCAGTTACGTTCACGATTTTTGGAGGAATATTTTCCATGGACGATAGAATTTCAATTTGATAGATGGAAAGTTAAAAGCGAACAGATGAGGATAATTTTAAGATATTAGATTTTAGAGAAGAAATTAATGTCTCTGTCTATTCAACCACATAAATATACTTCATAACTAAACATCCAATTAGAATGAAGCAAGTAGTAAGTATCTTGGATTTTTTCCCCGCGAAACTAACAACTTGAAACGTGCGATCATTTGTATAGCATGTTGAAGCTTAAATTGAGTTAGTCCTGTTTCCACTAATGATCGAGGACCGGTCCAAAACTTCAATAAACTAGTTGGAAACGATTCATCACCTGCTATCAGATTCATCGCGCTAATACATCATTAAGATCCGACAAAATGAATTACACGAAGTCCTGTCTTCGTGCTTCGAGTTTTATCCTCTTACCAGGACTAACTAAAAACCAGCGCCCCCCCTTATCAGATTCATTGTATACGTTCTTAAAAGTGATTGATCAACGTGCTCGGCTACCTAAACTGGTTCTAGAATGGTCAGAGCCAATGCTCGTTGCAACTGTCGATCGAGTTCAGACAGTTATGCTAGCCTAATTGCGCGTTCTAGGTTTCTGTGCTCTTATTACGCCTTTCCGCGTTCTTTTGATGAAACTGTAAACCTAATAGCATTCACCGGTATCGTTGGGTAGTTAAAGTTTATTGATAATCCTATTGGTAATTATAGTTTACAATGGTAGCGACTGAAATTAGTGGACAGCTTTGGTGAAATTAAGCGTTGCTGATGATTTGCTAATGAAATAGTAGCTATAACTTATTAATTTCATTAATTCAAAGATACGAAATGTTGCTTCAGAACTTTTCCCTCTCTTCTGATTGTAAGAGATGGCTATACGTTTCTATTTTAGTAGTGGAACTTTCAATAAAAGGTAGTAGCATTTAGAGTATTTAAATTAATAATTCTTCAGAAGTAAACGTTTAACGAAATTAGCCAAACGTTGCTTAGTTGCGTAATATTAAACTGCTTTGTCGAAACAATAAAATCTGTAATAGCTTCATCGTTCGCTCGATCTCACGACCAGCATAATTAACTACAGCTGATTTTCACAAATTTACTGTGACGGAAGCGTTAGTGTCTGGACGATATCGGCCAGTTTATCGACCGATTCCTATCCGGCTCGTTGGGACATAACTAATTATAGCTCGTTATAGGTCAATGCTTAATTACACCGCGGGCGAGATTCCACCTCCGCTTTCGAAGTCTTATCGACTTCTCGATCTTAGACACGGCAACAGGTTCTCCTCCGGACTGGTTCGATTTTACCATAATTTCTGATCCGAATATCCGTGCAGCTTGTTAACCTTTTCCACGTCGGTGTCACAAGTCGTGCCGCGGAATTCGCCGGCTCTCCTATTTAGGTGTTGGTAGATCTGTCGTTCCGTGAGCCTGATCGCGGTAATTACTTTCTGCGATCGATGTATCGCGCTTCAGACAACTGATAAAACGGGGAAAGCGACTTCTGTTTCGGTCGATGAAAGCAAGAGGATCGTCGATTGATCCACCGTTTCATTGGTTGATCGTGTCTTGTTTAAAGTTTATTTCCTCATATAGAAAAATATGATCGAAAGTGGATGAAAGATTTGGTGAAAGTTTGGTTTGTTTAAAAAAATCGCGCAGTTGGAAGATAAAGAATAACTAAGCTACGTGATATTAAACAAAATTAATAGCAATATTGGAATAATTTTTCTCAAATTATATTTGATAATTAAATTCGACGTAAACATTAATCTTCTTATATGGGACGATAGAATGCGGCGTATACGATAACATATATAGAATATATTAAATGACAGAATTTTCGATTTTCTACGTTTTCGCAGCTGGCTTAAAAAGTCGCGTTTATCCCTCGCAGGCAAATAAACATGTGCAGACCCACGACTCGATAATATTGCACGACACGTGTTTAGAGAACAATCCAGCGTGCAGTTTGCAGTAGGAAGTGAGTGCATCGGCTGGTATCAGCATTAAACTGGTGCACCATTGTAGAAACATGTGCATAAAACAGTGGGCTCCATCCTTAAAAGGAACGTCCTTGCATTGCACAGTAGCGCACAGATGCACGCTCTTGCTTTCATGAAATTCTTCGTCGCGGTTCTCTTACCCTAAACATCTACCAGTCCCATCTCTCCACGGCGAGTATACTCGCCGGTTTGTTGGTGCATGCTTCAGATTAAGTTACTGCGGACGCTTACTTGAAATAGTAGCACAGATATCTGTATCCTTTTAGATGCAGCTTCTCAGCTGCTGTTTGGATCTTGACCTTTTTCCTTTGGCGAATATTTGAGATCAAAGAGTGGCCAGTAGAGTGGTCGAGTTACCTTCATCTATGGAGCGAGCAGTTTGCTTGAGAAAATTTGTTAGAGGGAAAACGACGAGATTAGCTTCGAGTCTTTAAAGTAAAGAATAATAAACTACAAGTTATTCTTAGTTCTTTCCTCTTTCATATATCTTGGGGTATTGATGACTAATTTTCGAGCTACGGTATGTCGATAGCAGCACTTTCATCTTCAAAAATACCTTTATTACATTTACTGTTTGATAATGAAGTTTGATAATTTGATGTTGCCGGTAATACGCTGTATTCTTTCGCCTAATGTCAGAAATATGAAAATCCTTTTAGTTTTATCTTTACTATATTCCTGAATGAACCTTTCTTCCTTATTCGCAACATGTTATGTCCTATAATAAAAAGAATTCCGCCACAAATATGCACACCTACGTTGAAGTAAAGACTTCCAGTTTTACTACTTACCGGAAATCGTAGTTTACTGCACGGTATGTACTAAAACTTCGACAATTACTTTTTCATACATCTTAATATTATAACAGTAAAGGAAACATAATGCTAGATACAGTGAAACGTTCATAACATGCAAAAATGTACAAAATACTTAAAGCAAACTGATCGTTACGATGCTGGTGGTTGGGTGGTTGTTCGTAATTGATACTTAATTCATTATCAATCCAAAAATTTATACTTTTAGAAAAATTCGAAAAGAATCCGCGGTTTAGAGTTTTCGGTAAAATATTTAATATTCGAGCGTTGTAATAAATATTTCCAGTAGCGTATACTGCAAACTACCGTGGCCCAAAGTTCGCGTGTTCTCTACCTCAGGGGAGACGTCTCCAGTTTCCTTCAGTGGCACGCGGCAGTAATAGACACACCTATGCCTATTTTCCTCAGATAGATTCCTCGTCTCGTTCTACACGTATCTCGTTATCATTTAGAGATGATTAGAAAACGCGGCGAAGCCTGGCGCGTATAGACCGTGTACTTCCTTCGGTTGAAACGATTGCGCGACGATGATGAGACCCGAGATCACGAGACGACGCCGGTCGTTTTAGACTCTGTTTTTTCCACCGTCTTCCTCTCCAATCCTCGATCTCTTCGACGATGCTTCTTCGGTGACCTGTTCTACTCTCTCTCGATATACACTCTCATCCAGTCGCAGGCCTGATGAATGGCCAGCACTCGTGGTTCTCTCGTCTTCTCCCTTCGTCCTCTTACGAGAGGCTGATCCTCCCTCGTCTCTTTCTCGGGTGACAGATCTGGGTTGCCGACGGTTACGTCATGCTCGTTTTTCTTGTTAGCCTCTTCCTCGTGCTCCTCTCGCAGCTTCTTCGTCGTTTTTCTTCTTTTTGAAGAAACGATTGTACAATAGATGACTGATGAATTGGATTTTGATTGAAAGATCTAAAGATGTTGGGCTTTGTCGGAGAGGGGATGGTTTGGAATAAATAATTGTTCTCTTTTCTTCCCTTTGCTTTTTAATTAAACAGTGGAAATCTTAATGGGAATTTATTTCAATTCGAAATGTAGATTCGTTGACTTTCATGTCAAAAATATTATTATTATTATTATTAACCCATAGTATTATTTCCCAGTTTTCTTTCTGCATCAAACATTTCAATTACATTTATATAACAGTGTAGTTTTATTACGGAGATAAGAATTTATGACACGAACTATCGCAGTAGATGAAATCTGCCGCTCTATGCAATTCAATAAGCTACATTTCATAATAATTTGTGACCCGTATTAATACCACGTAAACCTTCAGTTTGCTTAAGAATCTACTTTGTAACATCGTAGCGCATAGAAATCGTTGCCCGCGGGGGCGTCACTTCCACGTGGCATTTTCATCTCATCGTCCCAGTTGATCTACGTCGATCATCGTCACGGAAGTAAAATCGTGCGTCGATCCCCTCTGGTAAACTATTTTCGCCTTTCTCCGGGTTGTACTTGCAACACGATCATTAACCATCGCTCTTAAATGGCACGAGTTTCTTCGTTGGCTCGAGTTTAATTGAGTTTGAACCGGCATTTCGTCGTCTAAAAGGAAAAATTGAAAATTTTCTTCCTCGTTTTATGATATTTTCGAATTAGTGGTCTTTTAATATCGTTATACTTCTAATATTTCTCTAAGTTGTTTTTACAAACTTTATTACGCTTTATAGTGGTTTTAATAAGCCGAGATAGATAGATAGATAGAGAGAGAGAGAGAGAGAGGGAAATTAAGAGAAATTGTTCCGAAGTTGATCTTCATCAATCATTTCGCGGGTATTTTAAATTATGTTTTCACTTTCCTCATCGAAGTTTCGCAAGACACATTCTGGACTATTTCTAAGATATATTGTGCTCATCCATATTTTCTGATCTTCCTGTTATTTAGTTCAAATGTGTTTCATGTCCAGCTACATACCTACAAGGAAGATGTATTATTGGTTAATTTACAGGGAGGACTAATGTATGCATGATGGTAGACTCAAAGGTAAAATTTAATCCTTTGCCTTGGACTAAATTACACTCACGGTGTAAATTATGGCCTGAAGATTGCGATAGGATTTTAGTCCGATCTTAACTTTAATCTTTCGTTACAAAATCAGAAGGTAAAAAAAAAAAATAGAATCCATGACCTATTACTATTCTAAAAAACACCTTCACCAAAGCTCCATTAACAATTCCTCTAAACGTAGTACGAAAAGAATCGCACCAATTGAATCTGACATAGCGAACGGTAGCAATCTATATATCGCGGATCCTGTTCCCATATCCCAAGGTTCTGAGACTAGGCAGCAGTAGTCGAAGATGACGATCACGACCCGATTAGCGAGGACACCCCGAACAAGTAGATCGGCAGGAACGTACACGCGTTGACGTCTCCTCTCTGGACCCGTTCATCAACGAGGCCGAGTCGGTATACGCGTTGTCCAGGTTAGGTTAGATAGCCTGCTCTCTAAGCCCGGCGCGTACCGACACGCTCTCCTTCTCCTTTATGTGAACGGCTAACGATGCCCATTAGAGCACGGGGACTCGGAGTCTTGCTGACTAATCGCAATGCACACGACTCCATAGCTCATGCAGATCGGCTATTCGTCTTGCGGTATCCTCCAGTTTGTCAGCCGAATCGATTCGATAAAGATACCAGCTGTCTATGACGTTCGACCGAGAGAAGAGAGCTTCGGTTCTTCGTTGTTGAAACCTGGCGTACACGCGAAGGGGATACAACCACGAGGTCGAGCAGATACCTCTCGATACGACGGAGACGAGCGACGTGCAGCTACGTGTCCAACAGGGGGAGACGGCTCCTGGAGTCCCTTTAAAGGCAGCGGCCTGTTCGTTTGCCGCATTTCCAGCGTGTTCGGACCGTACCGCATGGGATCGATGGCTTTTAACGAGACGATGATGGAAACGAGACCCGAGAGGAAGAGGAGGGTCAACTCTTTCTGCTGCTCTTTTCTTCCTTAATGCGTCTGCTTTTTTGCGTGTCAGCCAGGGAACCGAGGGAACTCGGAACCTTTCGGTTCGATTGCTTCGCACAACGTAGAAAGAGAATCGTCCGAAGGTTTTCGTATATAGAGAACCGGCGGGCAGACGATCACGAGGTGGATAAGTGATTTAGTTGCTGCGGAATGACGTCGGACGAAGGTTGTGTTTCTTGGTTAAGGATTGCAGTTTCAACGGGTGGTGCAGTTGATTGGGATTATTCGGGATATAGCTTTGCAGACGACAAGGTAGATTTAGGATATACGTAATATCGAGCAGTTGGAGGTAATTGTAAATTCTGATAGACTATTCAAAGGAATCGCGAATGATTTATCCGACGTAGGATTTCGAAATTCCTCTTACCCCATTCATTTCACATCACTCGACTTCACAAGAACCATAAAAAGTTTCTATAATACTCTTCAAGTCCCCCGAACTATAACATTTCCATCTACGTTTCGCGACCCAGTGAACCAAAATTCTATAAACCATCGAACCATCCACGATCAACCACAAGAACCTCCGATTTCCCTTCATTTCATCGCGTTCGCCATCAACAATACCCCAATACTCAAGAAACCCTTACGCGTCGCGCATATCTGGACCAACCCGTGAAAAGATTCCGCGACGTCCAGCATCAACCTGTCGTAAAAAGAAGAATGAGCCACTGTTGTCGTCTTCGTCGGACCAGTTCTATGGCCCGATGTGGCCAGTGTGCTCTCTTTTCCTTCCTCTTGCCAGCGGACTTCTCATTATACCCGGAGGAACAGAAGTGGGTCGTGGCACGGGCGCGGTAGCCAGTCACGGCGAAGGTGAAGCTAGGTGGGGTACACACGATCCCATTCCTTCTACGAGGGTAATGATAATTAATCCAGCAGGGACCGCTCCTTTCAACCGGACCTCGGCTGGTCAACGTCGGAGGCGCCTGAGGTCAGCCTGGAGAGCAAGCGCGCTCCTCTTTCTTCCTGTTCCTCGTACACACCGGCCCTCCTTCTTCGGTTTCTTCTTTTTCTTCCCATTAACCAATTAATAACGTCACCTACTATGGCGTTACCGTTCCGGTTCTCCTCCCTGTGTTGACCCTGGCGAACGGTACCTGCGCTCGGTTGTTGAGGCTCTGGGTTCGAAGAACCCAGAACAGAGAGCGTCGCTCGCTCGAGATAGACGATTATAATCCTGCGGGGACAGAGTCACCCGGGAATGCAATTTCGCGAAGGTCCAAGATCTGATCTTTGGTGGTTCTTCAACGAGGAAGATTGGTATTTTTTTTTAAATTACTGCGTTGCCGTTTCACTCGTTTGTGGTCAGGACTTCAGCGGTACTTCTCTTGGTTTTGCATTTTCTCTTAACCCGATAGATTTTGACGAAGTTTCTCGAGTCGCTTGGCTCTTGACCTGTTACTTCCCTTAGTCGTTTCATTCAGTTGGTCTCGTTGGATATCCTTTCTCGGATTTGTAGTAGCTTTATTAGATCGAATGGTTCAAAGAGTAGCCAACACGAGTGTATAGCGAAGATCTTGCTGATTAGTTGAGCGGTTGAATACAATCGAGATAACCTTCTTTAGCTATCACAAAGATATATTTCCATTTGCTCCGACTAGTTTAGTTATTAAAATTATGAATTATCGATGTTCATTGTAGTACACGTTCCACAGGAAACAGTAAAAAATTTGATTAGATAAAAATCTCGAGAACAGGGAGCCTAAATCTTGCGATTAGATCGGAATATTCTCGATCTTTAAATCGTAAGGAAGAAAGGGAAAAAAGCAGAGAGGGAGATCGTGACTCTTTCACCTTTTTCGCCGACTGTTTTCCGCTCGTAACGCGGAGACTTCGATTCGTAATGCTTGCATAAGTGCGGCCGTACCACTTGAACCATGAAGAAATAACGCGGCCCGATAAACTTGCAACGATAAAACGTACACAGATAGCGAGGCCAGGTCCGGGCAATTATAAAGCCACAAGCGAACTTTTCTTTTTTCCTTTCGGGAACGCAGAGCGGAAACAATGGATCTTTTCAGTCGGCCAACACTGACGCAACCACTTTTATTCGCTTGGTCTCACCTTTTGAACTGCTAACGTCGTGAACGTGAGCGAGCCACAATGTTGCAATTAATCGAAATTCCACGAGATTTCGTACTTTGATCCATTTTTCCCCCTTCTTTTTCTCTTATTCGATGAAATTTTTAATAAATCTCCGTCTTGTTAATTTTTCGCTCGAGAGAGGTGGTTTTGCGCCTGTTTATTAGTTGACTCGTGGTCGATTGCTTTTATAGGGGGAATTTTAACAAGATTATTACATTCGTTTCGTGCTCCTTTAGTGGCTTTATCTTTCGTCATCTAAATGCACGGTTGCATAAATGCAACGCTACGGCTCGGGCGACAAACGACGCCTGCACGATCAATTTAACGGCTGATTCTGATGAACGTGGTAGATGAAGTCGTTAGACGGCGAGTTCCGAGCCAGATAGGGGAATGGGTATTTCAATCGGATTATTATTGGGTGAAATTTGATTGGATGTTCGTGTTAGGTTGTACAATATCGTGATTGCTTCTTTTTCGTGCGAGTTTAATTTGATACTCTTCGATAGTACGTGTTGATATTTATCGTTAGGATTGGTAGAAATTTTTTAGCGTTTCAGAAATTGCTGTATCTTTCCTGTGTATTGCACAATCGTGCTAGCAGCTCTGACCAAAAGAAAATTCACCAACGTTGCTTGAACAGACGCACAGTATCATTTTCATTTTATAGTGTTCAAGTTCTTCGACTTTCAACATATAATATGTAACAATTTCATTCTAAAAAGAACATCTACAGCAACACAAAGTCATAAGAAATAACACGCATTCCTGGCGTAGTTCTCATTAATTTCCAATTAGCCCCAACGAAGCAGCCCCTGTTCCCTAAGACCTCGCGAATTATTACGTTAACATCATCGTCTGAAACGAACAGAAAGAAAAAAAAAACGAAAACTCAGAACATAAATCACAAAGCGTCGCGATTAAGAAACCAACCCGAGCTTTCCCAACAGCCGGGCGCGCGAGTGAAACGTAAAACAAGAGGAGCAGCTAATCGACGCGCACAATAAATCTCATTCATTACCTCCTCTGTACTTCGGAGATCTTCGCAGACGTATTTATATATGTACACATACAGGGTGGCTCGTATAAGTTCCACTGAGGAATTTTAGAATAGGATTTCGTAATTTATATAATTTATACTTTACACTTTTTTCGTTTCTACCTTTTTTCTAAGATTCGTATCTTTAAGATTTTCGATTCTTTTGCGTTCGAACGAATTACGACAAACGTTCAAAAGTTTCACAGCTTATCACGTCATGGTAGAGCTCAGTACTGAGTTATAGTAAGCGTTCGAATTGCATTCTATCTTGTAAACGTAGCTACGTACGATGAAACAAATTTGCATTGTTATTGCGTATCAGATTTCTCATTGTGCGAATGCATTCTGATTCGCTTAATGACAAAGTGAGACTATGCATAGAGCTGATCGTTTGTGACCACTTGGCAACTTAACCTTCTGTTGTTCTGCTACGATAGCGAGCGCAAAATTTGCTTTGTCTCGAAAGAAGACCGCTTGATAAATCGCGTTACACGTTTCCCATTCCATTTTAATTCGCCATCTCGGTTTCCTTTGCATGACTCGAAATAATAAAAAATCCGCAACACACATCGTAGCTGCGTTTAAACTATGAAATATAACATCAGTATTCTCATAAATCGAAACGAAGAAATTCTGATTCATAAAAATCATGCATATTTAAATATAATACAGTTTCAGGGCAATTTATAATGCTCAACTTCTAACAAAAATGTTCCTTACATCTTAAAAAAAAGTTGTTCAATTTTATATTACGCGAGACACCCTGTATACATGCATATACATTGTCAGACACACATGCAGAAGCTGAGAAAGAAATAACGCGAGTGCAAGGGGTTAACAAATGGCCGGTTCGTCGCGCAATCGCGCCACCCCACCGTATTCTGTCGCAATCGCGCGATCACGCGAGCAAGCGAGCTTCGCGCGCGACAAGCGAGCGACGGTCGCATGAACAACGCGATGATCGTCAGTCTGGTAGTACAGAAGTGTCATAAGCGAGCGGAGAAGCGAATAGACGCGAGGAGCCCTCCACCTCCGAGTGTGCCGAAGATTTATTGGCCGCAAGAGCTGCACACTTTCCCTGGCAGACGTAACCGGACCGACCTGCGAGAGATGCTCTCCGTTTCATCTTGCCCGCTCCTAGCTGTCTGTATCTCTTTTGTATCTACTCGTATCTATTGTACGACCACCGTAGGCGAGACGAAGCTGCGTGTGTGTTGTATAGCTGTCCGGAATATTGTAAATTGGAGAAACTTCGACAGGATGGGGTAACACAGACAGATACGAGTTTGTAGAATTTATAATTTTTTAAATTGCTACACTTTTCATGAAACATCCGAGAATCAAAGTGATACGCTGCTACTAAAATATTTAAGTATCGTTTATTTGACGAAAGGCAAGCTTGCATTTTGCGATGAAAGATCATGAATGAATGTTGAAACTTTAATTTATTTCGCATTCATATGTACAATAATATATGGTGTTTCGGTAATTGCGATACAACTTACACGAGAGCAATTCTATGAGAAAAGACGATTCGATTGTATAGAACAAAATCTCTGTTGAATTTCAATTTGAGAAATTTTCAATAAAATATTGGCGATTTTTGATGATTCACGATTGAATAGGAGCGAATGGTCGGCAAAACAAATCGAAGATATAGAGCAAGATTTTCTCATGCGAATCCCTGTGAAATCGAATTTGAAAATTTGCCAGGTACACGTAGATTGGACTAATCCTCAACCGCACACGTTCAAACGGATCGCAGTATCCTCCAGTTTTTTCGTTGCACTGTCTTACCGCAGATACTGTCGAAGATGTCGTTTCGATCCCATTAGTACGAACACGACGAGAATACGATCGTGACGATGCAGCGGGTTCGATTTCTGTGGACGTATCGCAAGAACCAGAACGAATCGCGTCGACGACGGCGTGATTTAGAAACGCGTGGTAAGCGCCGGGCCCCCGACCATGTCGAAATCGTAACACATGTTGCGCCGCGAACGAAAACTCATGAGTATAAGAGGGCTAAAAGAAGAATGATCCAGGCCGCCCAGGAACGTGTGCGCTTTGCCTGGATGCATACATAGGCCAGCCTTGTATCTCGTCTCGTAGCTCGCGATCGTGGGCTCGTGATCATGCTGTCTCTCGTTACCTGTTAATGCGTCATTTCTCGTGCACACGCGAGCCGAGCCGAGTGGAGCGAGGGAGCGCGCTAGGATAATTTAGAAAGCGAGGATGATGCATTGCTATCGGAGATTTTTCAATTAGCCGCAGCGATTTTATGGGAAATTTATACCGTTCTCGCTGTTCCTCGTCGCCGAGAACGGTATTAATACTGCATAAACGTGTCTCCCTAGTCGGCTTCGACGCGGATTTTATAGGTTTCCCTGATTAACGGCGTGGCGCGATGCGTTTGTCTTTCGAAATTGCCAGGATTACGGATCGTGATGGAGGACCGTGTCGTTAGTGCTAAGATGGAGCAAATAACGTTTGAAATATGTGCGTTAATTGCTGAGATAGAATTCGGGGAATGTCGATGACGATTTTCAATAAGGACGTGGCAGGAGATATCGTTTAGAAATATTTTAAATCGTTAATTCGTAAATTGGGGCCATTTGCAAAGTCGAGCAATATCTCTCGGATATAGATAATTGAATATAAATTTAGAAGTTTGAATTTCTTTGGGCTGTTGTTCGTCATGGAAATGAGAATGGCGAGAAGATTTGCTGTCGGCGAATAAATGAAAAATATTTGCGAAGCATAGCTGAGATTTTTCTTTTTATTATACGGTTGATTTTTATTATGCTTTATTACACTTGAGAGGTGAGAAATGAATAATGTCTGACGTTTCGAGGCTCGGTTCACTGACAGCCTAATGCCACTGAATCTTCTCAAATGTCGTGTCGTGAGATCATACGAGAGAAACAACTCTCAAGTTATTCTTTAGCATATTTCATAGTGCATACTTTGCTCTACACATTGTTGAGAGCTACAACTGTATACCGATATTAATTAAATTCTCACAGTTCTGGAACACAGATCGACTCTTTAAGATGAACACCAATACGATTAAAACATTCCTGGCTCCTTAAATTATTTTCTTCTCTAATTACGATCAACACGATCACAATACCGATCAACCCCTCCCAACGATCCCATCATAATCCACATAGCACAATGCATTAACTTTCACCCATAATTCGCCCTTGATTCTTTCGTCTTCCTCGGTTGTTCTATCCCCACGGGTTAGCCATAGATAGAGGATCCCTTCTAGGCTCGAACCTATGCTAGAGATAATATCAGTTTTCTTCCTGGTATAAGAGGCAGGAAGGAAGAATTCGTCTGGTTCTCAGGCGCGGCTAAAATGTGCAAAACGATCCTAGACGTTGCTTCCGGGCACGAAACACCGAGCCAAAGCATCGATTCACCGTTCTCCTCCGTTTCTTGGATCATCATCGGCGTTATCTTCGCCGCGTCGACGCGGCCATTTCCAAAAATAAATCACGCAATCATCGATCGTTAGACCCTGGTCTTCCTCTCTGTCTTCCGTTCTCCGACGAATACTAGAGGCGATCGAAACGTCGGGACCCGCAAGAACGGGCCAACGTAGCTCCAAGGGATTTATGCAGGCAGCGTGTGCTACGTCGGATGGCTGGTAGTTACCCAACCCACATCGAATACTTAGGAATACTCGCGAGAATCGAAAACTCGTTTGGAATACCTGCGGCTCGGTAAGGTGCTCCGGTCCTGCGGAAGCTTTTAAATCAAGCGGGGGCGGTTTTGCGATGGACAGACCACTCGAAGAGGTAGTCCACAGAATGGCAGTTATTGTTTGGGTTCTGTTCCTCTCTGTTCCACCAAAGGCAGTTGGATTTTACGAAAAACGACCACGCGTTCAGATACTTTGTTTTTAGATGATTTTATCACTAGCCGCACGAAGGGTTTGAAGGGGTTGATTTTTCTATAAAAATTGTTCCCTTTTTATTTTGTGGAGATTTATTAATTCTGTTATCTTAGAATGGTTTCTATCGTCATTTTGCTAAGCAAATGCACAGTTATTAAAAGCGCATTTGTCTTCTGTCGTCTATTTTTAAACTTTAAATCTTTCTCTTTCTTACTGTAGGATCGTGACTTTCGCTTTCGAAATTGACTGTGTGCTTTCACGAACCAACAACTCGGATCTTACTTACTAACCAACGGAAGAATTTCGTTAGCTGCCACGTTGAACGAAAATTAGCGTTTTAAAGGGGTAAATTTATGTAGCTCGCTTTCTGGAATAAACGCCGATTATTCCCCAGCGTTTGATATCTCGGTGATCGCGTTCGTTTGCCTGCTGCGATCTCCAATCCATTCAGTAGCTTGTAAATTTGTTGGAAACTATCAATTAGATACATCCCACCATCGGCCCACGCTCCGGATCACAATATGTAATCAGAATATTACACCTCCGTACGTAGGACTAAATTATCCACTATCCGGCTAGATAAATGCGGGCGCAACAGCCTGATAAATCTTCCGCAACAGATTCCACCGTAGAACGCGATACAACCACTCCTACGCGAGTTTCATTGAATTTATGATAATGTTGCGTTTAATAGATCAAAGATCCTATCGCGTGCGCGAGAAGTGGAAAAGATGAGGATTAACTTTTACGTTGGTTCTCTCGGCATATCTTCTCTATTCATAATCTCGCTATCCTTCTTATCTACACTGAAAAGTTTTTCAATGTTTCTCAAATTATCCGTTGGGTATCCGAGTCTACGATTAAATCAGAGCGATATGATTTCTGTGTTTTTACGAGTCGTAAGATTTCTGATGCTCGAGAACATCAACTTCCCCTTGGAGAAATCTTGCACGATTTTGAACGAACCTGTACGATAAGCGCATGTCGGACAGAACGTTCGGTCGGATGCTGCCGCCGGGGACAATTACGCAGATGTGTGGCTGGCAGAGCGGGACGCGTGAGCGTGTCGTGCAGCTTCAGGATCCTCTGTTAGTCTCGTGCGCGTGCACACCTCCAACGCACCTACACGCATATGTACACGTACAAAACCGTATGCATAGAGGTCGTCTGTCCGGAATTAGCATACTCTGTACTCATACACAAATCTGTATGCTTGGTGAACGGAAACACGGTGCCCCATCGCCCCTCCCCCTCGCCCCTCTACGTGTGTAGCACACGTGTGCGTTTCTGTAAGAAAGAAGAGGAGGCGGTGTGGCGAACGACGTGGAAGGGAATAAAGAAGAAGAAGAAGAAGAAGAGAAAGAGGGAAAAGTGATTACAGAGTGCGAGCCCCTGGTTGCCCCCGGCGCGTGCGTCCACCTCTCGACCATCCTCCTGTAAAATCCTCCCAGTTTCACCTTTCCTGGAACACCGCCCCGGGCCGTTTGGAGAGATCTCTCGGAGTCTTGGAGCGTTAGGACGAGAACCCGCGACCAACGGCAATAGAAGGACGGTAAATCGGTGTACCAGGTGGCTTCAAGGATTCACGATCCTTGAAAAAGGTGCTTATTACCCGGGGAAAGGTGGATTTCAAGAACCGATTTGATGGGTATGCCCGTTCCTTTGGCTCGATTGTGCGTAATCGTTGATCAGATTCGGATGGTCGCGGCCTCTCGCGGTTAGGTTCGTCGCTATGGTCGGAGTTTCAATCGTTTTCAAAGGATTTTTCAGGAGATATATCGTGTTTTACATACGAATGGTGTTCAGGTATTTGAACGTGAGCGAATCTCGGGATATGGGTTGAATAAATTGACGCGGGAATTCGGTAATCGAAGGAACACGAATTTTATTTAGCTCGTCTGCAGGATGGCAAAATGGAATTTCATTGAGTGTATTTGTAAGATTCCCAGATGGTTGCATAGACAATCGTTTTAAACATTCCAAAATGCGAGTTCTTCGGTTTACTTGTAAGATTCTATAGAAGCGCTACGATTCTAAGACTTTAAAGGGAGCGCATTTAATTTAGAAAGACAATTTTAAAGGGAATTCCATCGTTAAAATTATGCTTATTGTACTAAAAAATTCCGTTCACTCGAGTCGTAAAATTCAAAGAAGACCACTTAAATCCTGTTTACTCCTTTTAACAAATCCATTTTACGTCAAAGCCTGCAGAAGCTCATTCAGCAAACGTTACGATCCATCCCTAACACGACAGCCATTAACTGATATTGCATTACTTGTCTTCTCGTCTACAGAGAAGAAGACGCACGGTAGCTACCGTGCAACGTATCCACCTTCGACTGTTTACATAACGCGAAAAACTTAATCAAGCCAGATCGAAGCGGTAAAAAGCGTGTAGCCGAGCTGATCACCGCGTAATCGACGATGCGCGCGTGAAGCGGATGGAATGTTGAATGCGCAAGAAAGATATTGAACGATGCTCGTGGATGGAAAGTCGGTAGATCGACCACCCTCTTGTCGCTCGTTTCGTAGCCAACCTATATCCTCATCCAGGTCTAATAAAAACAATGATTGATCTTAATGGGTAATGAGAAGCCCGTTGCTGTGCATCAGCTGCGAGAAAATGATCCGCGATTAACGTCAGGATCTGTTACGCTTCGAGATCCGCGCGACTCTCGTTCATTCGTTCCGTGGATTACGGTTCGTTGGCAGATCCTGGTGTCTTAGTCGATGCGTTTATAGAGGGGAAAAAAGCGAGATCGATGTTGTTGGACAATTCCTTGCGTAAGTTTCTTCTTATTGCCAATCATTTTTTCGCGTTTCGTCAGCAATACTGATGGCTTCATCCAGACGTTTATAGTTGGTACTTTGTTGCTGTTGATTGATGCAGATTGATAAAGATTTCGAGATCCCCTAGTGTTTTTCAAATATAAAACATTTTCAGGATATTTGGAGGAAAGAATATTAGAACAGACCAGATGAATTTAGGCGAGTTTATCGAGTTTATTTGTCGAACATTCAAATTTTTCAAGTACTTATAAAAATATAATATCTATTGACGAAACAATGCAAAAGATCTATCGTACTATTTGCAATATCTTCGTAAATAGATTTCGAGGCGAAAAATCGTCCATCGACAGCAACGTTGCGTAACGGCAATCAGTCGGAGCGAGTTGTTCGAAATCGATCAATTCGAGGCATCGTTCGTTCGAACGATGTACTCGCCGCGACGATAATCCAATTTTCATCCCGTAGCTCGCGGAATTCCGCGTTACGTCAATGTTTCGCTACCCCGTGCCATTAACCCTAGTAGGAGCGAACGCGGACGCGGTTGAAATTGCGCTTTTAGTTTAATTGCGGTGAAAGTTCAGTCGGTACATGATCGTTCGTACGTGTGTACGTGGACGCACATAGAAACGCAGGATAATCGCGTTTACTCGGCACAGAGAAGACTACGTGCCTCTGCTTCTGCGCCAATGCACGTGTAGTTCTTCTTTTTAATTGCGATCGTTCCAATTCCAAGACGCGTTTTCACCGTTCGTCCCGCAAGTTCGCAGAATCCGACGTTCCGATGAAAGCAATCGAGACATTCCGCCATGGAACGTCGGTATCGGTAATTTGAAGAAGCAGTGAGAGGCTTTCTGAGAATTCTCTCAACGCTGATTTCAACCCTTTGCATTGTAGCGTTTCGTTACATCCGTGACGCAACACTGTACTATGCACGTTGATCCTGATTCTTCTTATCGCCTGTCGATCCTATATATTCTACGTAACAGTGTGTTTTAAAGATCCTGCCCACACATTATAGAAAAATTAGATACGCTAGGATTATCCCTAATCTATGAAATAATTGGCCGTCGTTAAAAGCGAACGCGGATAACATTTTCATCGATACGAAAAATGAAAAACTACGAATTCAAGTACATGATTATAGGAAATTGAAACTCTGGAACGCATCTCGTGACACGTCAACAGCTTGCCCGTCATTCTGGTCGCGATTTACGCACGGATGCGCTCGCAGCCGTGAATCGTGTACAGCATGTCGGCCTAGCCACGCATTACCATTACCTTGATCCACATCTACATTGTCATTAGAGGTAGGCCGCGCGACGCCACTTTTCAAACTCGAAACACACGATCCTTCCTCGCTCGTCCACCTGCGATGCAACGTTCTGCCGTTCGAGCAAGGCCATGAAAAACTCGTACAAGGAAAGAGAAGACAAAGAAAGGTAGAGAGAGAGAGAAAGAGAGAGAAAAGAAGGGTTCAACGGAAGAGGGATGAAAGCTGAAGAAGGACGTGAATCTGTCCTCGAGGAATACCGGAGTCTCTACTTTTGCCGACGTTACGTCGATCACAGTGATTATGTCGTCGATACGGTGCGCCGCGTACGCAAATTTTTGCGCTCTCTCGCTCGCTTTGCACGCTACTCTATTTTTCCATGGCACAGGGAAGCCTTTTATTAGGGGACGACGGACAGGGTTTCCTCTCTGTCGATACAGATTGCTCCTTTGCTGCGAGATCCTTTTCTTTTCGTTCTTTCTCTGTCTATGCTGCTTTCGTGTAGGGTAAATTGTCGGATAATTCAACTTGGAAGCCTGTTTCAAGACCCTTATTACGATGTACTTAAAGATCTCTCAGCCGAGAACCCTAAACGATTTATTCTTTATCGATTTGATAAATTTCAGAGACCTGTTGAATTTTATAGAATTTTTTTGAGATATTTTGGAAGAATTTTACAACATGAAATTTTATCGAAGAATATGAATCATCGAGGAATCTATCTTCGCTTTCTATCTATAAAATAATTATCATCCTCTTCAGAGTAAATCTTCAATGCTACATATTTAATTATGTTTCTTTGCGAACTTCATCCGCCATCACAATTATCTGACACAATCTGCAAGACTATATTTAACGCTATCAGGACATCGAACCAGCGTATCGATAGTCGTACACGGCTCGGACATCAGCATTTGCATCCAGATGAAAGGTGTACACGAGGCAGGGAGAAATAAGACATAAATGAGGGCGGAAAAAGGAGGGGGAAGCAGGATGTGCCTCTACCCCCGAGGAATACGAGCACGAGTCTTCGACCTCTAGCTCTTACTTCGATCACTGTGATTACGACTTCGATGACCGATCCACACAGACACGCGTGTCACGTTTGCGGCGTTCTTAATTTCACGCACTGTCGCACTTTGAGCGCCGATCATCGAGAGAAACGAACATCTGGAAAAATCAGCGTACGGCGAATCCTCTCTCCTCGTAATTCTCCAGTTTATTCGATACAAATATCGAAGCTCATTTTATTGTACGTCGATGCTACCAAGCGTGTATCTTAAAGAAAGTTGCTGCAATTTTATTGAATATCAAAGAACTAGTTTCTATCTTGTAGAATATAAAGTTGATCGTGGATATATTTATGCAAATTCAGGTCTTTATGTATACAACTAAAGAACGTTAATAGAGATTTATTTTACTCGCTAGATATTATAATATTTTACTTTAAATATTTTGTTCATTAATTATAACTTTATACGTCATCGTATAAATTCTGTGTACATCTACCACTTGAACGTACAAAGTAACATGTCACGAATTCCGTGTTTTTTAAGTTGCCCGTATCAAAAATCTGTCCGGGAAACGGGTATTGTTTTCATCCTTATATGTTCGTGACGCCATTTGTCTCAGTAATCGATCGAGTCATATTGAGTTAGGCGTTTTTATGTAAATGCATAAACATTCACAGTCCATTCGTACTTGTAATCGTGAAGTTCCGCGAGAGATTGTCAGTTGTCGCGTTATCGATGATCGTAGTCCAATTGGAATTGAGCAATTATCGAATGATAATTAGAGCCGGTCTTTGTATCTTCGCAAGTTGGCGCGACGGTGGCGGCCAGTGAAGAACGAGCCAGGTCCGGAGACAATAGGGTCCTGAAGAAACAATGGCCGTCTCGTAGCCGGTGCACGGTTCAGCGCTATAAACAATACCGGAGAGAGGCCCGGCTGATAGGGTCAGAAGGTCAGCCCCTGTGGGAGCTCATGACTCTCTTTACTCCTCTTCATCCACTGTCCAGACCCACCTCCGCCTCCGCCATGGCAGGTTCTTCCTGAACGAGGTCACGAAATTAATTTTTCCTCTCTAGAGCGAAACGACCGCGTCTACGGTGCTTCACCGACTCGCTTCTACGCTTTGCCCTGGCCTTTGGCTACTACGTATCAGCCTGGTCTGCAATTATGTTGCACGTTGCACTTGCAGTTACGAACACGCGGATGTGTGCCGTGTGTGATGCCAAGGTTAATGGTAGTAGGAGGAAGTTTCTGGCTTGTTGTGGTCCTTTTGAAGAAAATCTACGGGTTTGTCTTTCGATGTGTACGGGTGCAGAGAGCGTGAAGGTTCAAGGAAGGGTTCTTTACTCTGGCAAATGGCAAGCAAGTTGCATTCTACTAGCGAACAAGTAGGATTCTTTATTTAATTCTACATCTGTGAAAAAGCGGGGAAATATCAATTCTATTTCACAAAGATGTGACAGCCAACTATATCCTTCCGAAGTTGTGACAAACATCTTTACCTACGATTAATCGAATAACGTTTATCTCGCATAACCGTACATTATTAAAGAAGGAAAAAAGAAGGATCGCACAACGATGTGATAAAGAACCGTCTCCACTCGGCTCGCAATGACCCATCACGACTGACTGACTATTCATAAAAACGTTTCACTCGACGTGGCATCGTAAACGCATTAATCATCGCGTATACACGTGTATCAGTTATCCCTGGCACGGTGCGCCAGTCGCGAACAGTTATACACTAAATTACAGCAAGGAGGAGCGCGGAACGTCGGTGGAACGATAATCCGACCTGTTCACAGCGTTCCCCGATAACGCAACATCAGATTACCATCTCCCCCGGTGAATTTCTCTTTCAGCTGGCCCATGAAACCTCCTGCGAAATTGTTATGCATATACCGAAGTACTGGGATAGGTAGCCTATAGGTTCCGCTCTCTCGTTTCTTTTCCTCTCGCACGTCTAACCCCTTTCTCTTTCTCTTTCTCTTTTCCCTTTAATCCACGGGAAGCCTTTAACGAGATTTACTCGAAGGCAGGAGCGCGTAAACGCATTCCTTCTGGCGCAGGCGGTCCGAGCCGCAAAAATCTTGCCGGAGAGATCCCTTCGCGAGATAGGATATCCGCGATGTCGGTTTCGTCGGCACGCTTTTAAGGTCGAAACCCATGGAAACGGCAAACAAATGCACTCAGCCGCGGTAGTTGTGCTCGCTCGACCCTCGGTCCTCCTTTTTTCTTCTCTTGCTCTTTCTCCTTTTTTGCTATTTCTTTCCTCTTTCGCCGGTAGTCGGTAGTTGCCGATGGCCGTTATGTGTTTCATTTTAATCCTTTAATGACGAATTACACGTATAAGAACTTTGTGGCGAAGAGAGAGAGAGAGATATCGATACGCTGAAGATTGACCGATTAAAAAGAGCAGATAACGGAGCCGCGAATACGGTCAATTTGTATTCGATTGTGATTTACGAGGCGGTGTTCGCGGTCGCCGAAATTTACGGGCGCTAATTTGAAATTATAATCAGCCGCCCCGTTTGATCGCAGGTTGCATAATTTTCTTTAATTAGGATACACGGCGACGTGGCAAAGTATACCAAACTACTTATGGTAATATGAGACTCGACGTTGTTGTAGGTTATGTTGTATAGGAAATTAGGTATTCTTCTTCGTTTTAGTTACGTGCGTTCGATATAGAAATAGAGGAGCGGTTGTACGGAATAATTGAGAGTTTCTTTATAACAAAAGAATGTTAATTCCTAGAGATTCTTTTAGCTAGTATATTAACTTTTTTGCTCGTGAATTATTTTCATATTTTCATTCCAGTTTTGTCTTGCTCAAGATAATTGCAAGACCAGTTTCACTTCTACATAATTATATTGTTTCGTTCGATGTAGAATACTTTAGAAGTTTTCCTAACGTAAAATTATATATTTAGCGCGCAATCTTTAAACTACTGTTGGAAACTAATACGTTTTAACGATCTAATTCCTTTCTGGAAAAAAGAAGCTCTACCATTTGCTGAAAACCAACATTCGGTCCAACCCATCGATTAATTCTCACGAAAGAATTCCTCGACCGATTTCAAAAATCGATCTCCGTGTTAGTACCCACTTTCAATAAACGGGTCAGGAGAGGAAGTTTCCATTTGGCACGATTTGGAACACGCGTTCATGTATCTTCTTACTATATTGCACAGGCTGGCAGCGTCGTGTGCGCACGTACACGCTCGGCCTGAACCTCGAAGGCCTCTCGCGAATAGGTCACGCTAGGGTCAGGTAATGACAGGCCGAACTCTGCAATCACAGAAGCGCGCACGCCACGTGGCTTTGGTATACGCCCCGGCCGACCTCTCCTCCGGCTTATGCTCGGCCGTTTCTTCAGGATCGATGGAAATGTAGACCTGCACGAGTTTGCACACAACCCTTCGACCACCTAACTCTCACTGAAATAACTCTTTTTTAATTATTGCTTATCCTGCAACGAAACTCTGTTCCTCCACGTTTTAAAGTTTCACCAATTTCACTACGATAGAAAGCTTGCATTTGTCAAAGATTCCAATAAAAGAACGTCCATTATTATCAGTTTAAGACTTTCGTTCTTAGAATCTATTAGAAACAAGAAGAAATTCTCGCATCTTCGTTTCTTATCATCGCGATCAACTACCTTGCGTAAATAAAATTTCTTTTCAAATTTCAACCTATGGAACATCTTGCAGACCGTCAGCTTCCAGAGAAGCATTTTAAATTCTTCGGCTTCACCATCGATTCCCGATCAATTCCATAAACCTCATCCTTCACACGCTTAGCCGCACGTCCATGGTACAGGCTATGACATACTGCATGATCTTCGTAGAAAATTAATAACCTGCCACTATGGAGATAAGAATCGATTCGATCGCATGGAAATCGTGCTTCGATATCCAATCGAGCTGGAGCATAGGATGGAGCTTGGAAGCGGCGACGCGGACGTAGTATGATCCGCAAAATGTCTGGGACACACGTTACCGGAGCCGAAGGTCAGTACCTCCACTGATCGTCATGGGATTAAATGACTGTCTGGTGGGATCGAGCCAAGCCACAGGCTCGAGCCGCGGCGATAAGAAGGGAAGGCAGCGCTCTTGGTCGCGCCGAGTCATTCTCGTGTAATTATACGTACCGCGAGGCCAATAGGGGGTCTCTGTATCGACAATTAGGGCATTTCGGCTTCCCATTTAACGGCCCCTCGATTTATTCGGCTACACCCGCGGTCGTTCTTCATTATCTTTTTACGATCGTCTGTCGCTCCGCTCGGTTCTCTTCTTGCGTGGAACTCGTGGCGCCCGGGAGGCGTCCAGGTTTCATTAGACCGTGTACCACTCGAGACTTCGTCGATTATTTATCACAGTCACGGTTCATTTTCTTGGAAATGTTTGTCACGGAGAACAAACGTATTTTATGTCTGTGATTTTAATAGGTTTTAACTGGATTTCCGTAGGCGGAAGGCGTTTCCAATTTGTACGACAGGTTCTTGTACAGAGTTTTTGTTCGGCGAGATCTCGATGAAAATTTTGTTCTACTTAGAGTATTTTAGAATTTAGAAAGTTTTAAGGTTGATTCCGGATACCGTCAAAGGTTTCTTCGATATTGGTTTTAAAAATCTACATTTAAATCGTGGCCATTTAAAAATCTATATTTTTCTAACGATTGCTTGATTGGGGTTTTATTAGCGACAGGTTTATACATATTCAGAAGGAGCGTTGATCGAAATCTAGAAAATATTTCCGACGAGATAGTTGAAGTCTATTACACGTATTTGCGAGTCTAATCTTCGTAGACATAAGTTTGCAATTTATCTTTCATTTAACTGGAAATTTTTTATTATACAGCAAAGGTCTAACATATCCATGTGAAGTCCACGTTTGATATGCACACGAGAATTATGACAGATATTACAGAAGTTGCCTTACAGGTTTCTTCAATCGTATCAACCAGCGTGAAACTAAGGTACTAATTGCGTATTTAAAATCGAAGTTTGTTAAACAACTTATTAATTTCGCAAGCTACGACATGTAATAGACATCAACCTGAACCTTAATCAGAACTTCAACGAAGGAGATCGTCAAAATATTTTATATGCTCTGATCATTTTACCTATCCATTTTGCCAATAATTACATACACAAGAACTGTTTGCAGACATCGACGTTATCAAATCACGTATGCGTAATTCATAGAGGTCAGTAATTGCTCGTTACCAAAATTTAATCCTAGCACGAACGAACGTTTCCAATGCCGACAACAATAGAACGTGCCATGCACGATCACGGTATAATTAACCAATCGGAGTTTCTATAAACGAGAAGCAGAGAACGGCGCTCGTCCCCGAAACGGACAGACAATTGTATAATTCATAATCATTGTCTAGATGGTAGAATCAGATAAAACCGTCACGAAAGCGCATTCCTTGCGAGATATATTCGCAGGACGACGAGCTACACCTCGGCTAATTTGCCTGGACGAGGAACGTGCAATTTGTAGTCGGCCCCAACGACCGATTTAGTTTCGTTCTAACGACAATAATTGCGTATGCGTGTTATGGATCGTTTCGCTGCGGGCTCACTGTCCGGTATTAATTTTACACCATTGGCGAAGGGCTGTTAGGATTTCGAACGACTTTGGCGAGACAATTGTGAACGTTTGGAATGCCTGGAATGTTCCAAGATTTGCGGCCATTGTGGAATTTATGATATAAATATTGATAGAAATATTTTTTTTTTTTTTTTAGGAGAATGGGGAAATTTAAATAACATTGAAATTTTTCTAGAATTTATTTCGAGATTTGGGAGTACTTCCGATGTAGACTTCGGCTGTTTATGTAAATTTATGGACATTTTTATGGACGTAGTTAAAGGAATTCTTGCATTAAATTTTTCATAAATATTAGAAATTCATGAAAATTCAGTAGTTATCCTGTTAAAAGATTGGAATTTTCATCCGTTAAAGCTAATTAGAACTTATTAATTTAAATTAAATTTGATAAGGAGTACAGTCAGTTTAGGAAGGAAATAAACAAATTATTTAGTAAAGAAGACGCTTTAGGGGCGCTGGAATGTTGCTCGATCCAACATTGTAGAATCTCTTTCGGCGTTCCTGGCAATTATCACGATCCATTGTAATTATATGTACTCGTTCGATATCAATGGGTACCAATCGCGAATGCATTATTCATAACGTTGAAATAACAGAGTGAGTCGACTCTTTTCCACGGGGGGAGAGCTTCCCTCTAACAGGATTCGAATTTTTCTCTTTGCAACGATTAGTTGACTCCTTCGTCTTTATTTGTGAACGTCAACAGCGTTCTAATGCTCGTTCAGTTGCGTCTATCTAGAAACTTATGACCGTAATTACTGCTAGGTAATGGTTATTGACTACCGATATTAAAAATGTTATCGGGAGAAGATAAATATAGACCAATTTCGATAACAAGATTATAAAATTACAATTTATGATAATGTACACGTAATGGTGTATTAAAAGGAAAGATATATCTTTCTTTTGAAAGCTCGTAGAAATTAATAATAATCGATATATCAAATTATACGACGGTATAATAAAATATTAAATAATATTAAATTAGCAACAATATTAAAATATATCCTTCTCGGTTCCTAAATTCGGCTGGCTTTCGATCGATCGGGCAGAAACCGCGGTAGAAAACGCAGAATTCCGTTCTAACGGAGAATTCCCAGACTATATTACACGGTTTTTGCCGCATTGGTTTACGTAATAGCGCGGAGAAAGCGCCAGAAGCTGCATAAATCGCGACGATCACGAGCATCGATCGTGAATTTCGGGGAAAATCGAATTAATCCGAATTTACGATTTTTACTGGAATTTCTCATCCTCTGAAACATATTTCAAACTATGTTGGATCCTTCAACTCGTGCCGGAATAATTTCGAAACTAAAACAGCACATTGTTATTTCTTTTGCACTTAACGCGCAAAATTAAACCAATGAAAGTATAATAAGCTTCTCGATTTCTTAGAAAGATCTTGTCACGACACGGTGCATCGTTCGACGTTAGCGTGATTGTTTGAAAAGTGACGAGGAGTGTATGGTGATTAGACGTTCCCATGGTGGCGTCCGTTGCGTGGAACGAATCGCGTTCTCCTCTGTTTCGATTTCTCATGCGGCAGAAGTTACATGAAACGATGATATCGTCGCGGGATCGAGTGTTCCGAGAGTAGCTTCTGAAGTTCTCGATGAGAATGGAACTTGTTGTCGACAGGAACGACGATAGAATCGGCGAGACCCGTATGCTAGATCGTGGTAATTCGACTCGCGAACGTTTTCAGGGAAACGGTACGTTGCTAGGAAGTAGCTTGTCGATTCCACTAAAAAGACAAGATTCAGCGCATTGTAGATTTTTATCCGATATATCCTGTACATCTTCTTCGAAACTTTTAACTTGCCAAACAAATATTAAAATTGCTGTTAATCAACGTCACTGATATCCGTCAGAGATATTTAGGAAACTTAGTTTTACTCGAATAATCCTACGATTAAATAAAAATATTATGAAACGCGAGCAATATTCGGACATCCTCACCGTAGAGAAACAACTTCGGTAAATAAAAATAAAAAGTATCCGAGACACGTTCACTAACTAATCGAAAAATCCATCAGATTTTTACTTCTTCGAGAAAAAAGTCAATCTTCCCTGTGTATACTCTCGTTCTTATGCAAACGCGAGAAATATCCTGGTATGGAACGACAAAATCGAGGGCAAGAGGACGGTCGCAATCGAGAGACGGTCGATTTAAAGCGTGACCAGGAATCTATCGCGCGGACACGGTTTGATGGACAGGCGAGATGGACAGAAATCGAGTAAGAAGCTTACTCGAGATTCCGCTCTAGGCGTTCGTTGCTCGAGAAACAGAAGAGACACGCCTGGTGTGCGAGGACGCGGAACGACGTTACAGGTTCACCATGGAATCTTTGGATTCTGTCACTTGGCATTTTTCCCCTTGGGTATAACCCACCTACTAGATCGCTCCTTTGTCCTAGTATATACTTATTACGTTAACCTAGTGGACAGATGCGTATCAGCTAGTCATCGATCCTTGGTAATCGCTTTGCTCCACTTTGTCCCTCGTTTCGTCATCATCGATAATTACCATAGATCCCTTTACTTGGATACAGTTGCTTCAAGTACAGTTACTTTGCCTCTTTATTCTTTGGGTAGAGTGGATGCTCCCGCGGGTTTAGAAAACTCGAGGTAATTGCGACAGTATCGTATCAATTAAGTAGATGATCATTCAGACGCGTTTTTTAACGAACCTCGTGTTCGGTCGTGTCCGCTTTTCCCTCGGTGGCCTGTTTTTTGCTGATTGAAATTACGCGAATTAAAGGAATTGGAAAATTAACGGTAGTTTGCGGGTAATTTGTTACAAATTGGGTTATTATCGTTAGTCTCTTTAACCTGTTTGCTGATTTTGATTGGTAAATGCGAGTGAGAGGAACACAGTGATCGAAATTTAATATAGCGTTTCGCTGATTCAGCGGTAGCCGCAGTTACTATTTTTATGAACATAACCGCGCAACTATAGAATCTTGGTCTTTCATTTCTTATTTTATTCAATCACGCCTGGCCCCGCCGAATCAGACGATATTAATATCCTTGTTTTCGTGTTATATCCACGTCCGCAAAAAGACTGGAAAATCGTCGCTGGAGGCCGTGGAACGCGTTCCAGGTGGACGTGGGTCAGATATTCGTGGCAGCTTATCAATATTCATAACGTATGCTCAGCTCGCGTTATACATATCAATCAGCCGTGGCCGATTCGAAAATGAGCCCGGCCAGATCGCCAAGCCGTGTACTCGCGCTTAACGTTGTGATTTAACGTTGACCAAATTCGCTCCTGGAAATTGCTCGCCGACGATTTTAGATAATTCCCATGCAAGGCATTCCCTCGCGGAGGGAGAGATGACTCCATCAGCTTGTAGCAATCTTTTTCGATCGGCCAGCTCTCCTTATTCCTCGACAACGTACGATCGTTTCTTTTTCGACGAAATGCCAGACTACTGATTTTTTCTTCCTACGAATGAGTCGTACTTTTTGCCAAGATGATAGGTTTTTAAGCTCTTCTTTACATATTTTTTTTTGTGCTTGATATTACATGTTTACATGGTTTTTTTTTGAAGGCACAGCAGGTGTATCGAGATAAGATTTAATTAATCGGGTATATTACGTATTCAAGAAGCTGTTATATCTAAAGCCGGGCTTGAATACGTAGATAATTTCTAGAGAGAGAAGATGTAGATAGTTTCTGGGAAGAGTCCAATAAACTAATATCAAAATATCTGCTTTCTGGTTCAATTTAAATCTAACGTTTATGAGCATACTCGCCGGGATGTGTAACGACAGTAGCAAGAAATTAAGTGAGAAAACGATGGAATTAAACGTAGTGCTGTCCTGATCGTCTATCGAAGAAATAAAATAGCTCGAAGAGTTTCTGTCACCTGTTGCTAGGAAGTAAAACGTGAAACACGATTTTAAACGATGTAGCTTGTCCGCACGATTGGGAATACGCTATTTAAATTTCTATTATCATTACCTTTGTGCCATATAAATTTCTTCTTCTTTGACTTTACAATTCAGAAGCCTATTAAAATTCAAGCGCACTAAATAAAGAAATATAACTATCTTTCGAGCAGCCCGAAAACGTCTCAGAAACTTGACGAAGTTCAACCGCGACCAAATTCCGCCCAACACATCAACTTCAATGCTACGAAGTTGCAACACCAGGATTTAACATGAGTGGCCCAGGAAAACGGACACCGTGTACATTCTCTCTCTCTCTCTCTTTTCGGTAGAGGAATTCCTGCACGTCACCGTGTCCGCCCAGTGGCTCCGCCGAATCGCGGGGGACTCCTTATATAATTAACCATTAAATTATAAGTTTGGCTATCGAACCGCCGGCGAAGCTCAGCGCCGGACTAGAAGTAATTACTCGGCCCTGGAGGGGCCCCGGAACGGCAGCGACCTTAGCCGAGATCGTCGTAGAAAAAGAAGAAGGGACGCGAGAAGAAAGAGAGGAAAAAGAACACGTTACAAGCAGAGGTTGAAGAAGAGCGGATAAGTAAGAAAAAGGAAGGATCGTATCGTATGGCGAAGAAGGAAGAGAGAAAGGTGAAAGGGACGAAGGGAAATAAAAAAGAAGAAGGAAAGAAGAAAAAGAAGAAAGGTAAGAAGAGAAAGAAAAGGGAATAAGAGGGGTCGCGACGGCTACCTTACTTCGAGCACGGAATTGCCAGTGCCGCTTCCATCGGCGTAATGATCAGAGGCGGGACTTTTGCCTTTTTAATCGGCATTAATCGCGCCAGGGGCTCTATCCCGAAGGCAATGCTGTATCGTCGTTATGTTCCATGCCGCAACGACCCGACGAGAGCGATCTGCATTAATGCGGATGCCCACCTTTCCGTCCGTGTCCGCGGCTGGATTCTTTCGCCGGGATGAAATATCGAGCCAACCCCGGCCTCCGTACCAAAGTTATGAGGATTGCTTATTGGAATGCGCGCGCGCGCCGCAGCCGATGAACCGGACGGTAGCTGCAGGTGCAGGAAGTGAAAACCCGCTCTGCATCTACAAAATGCTTCGATTTGCGAATTGGAGTTGAGTTATGGACTGGGTAATATACTTTTTCTTTCTTCCTCCTCTTCTTCTTTTTGTGTGAAAGGAATGTGGATTTCTGTGATTCGGAGGAAGAGGGTAATTAAGGAACAGGATAGATTTTTTAATTTTATCATCGGAGAATAGCATCGATTAATTTTGATTTGAGATTCAGAGGATTTAGTTATTCCACGCTCTGTGTTTTAAACGTTACTTCACTGTTCCATGTAAAAATCATTGTCCTAGGATCATAACGCGAAGATTGTAACAATCAAAATTCTTTGCTATTGTTCGAGCCACTTGGAAACTTTAGTTTACCAGCTGCTTTCAACTATCTGTCTGTATTTTCATACTTTCGTAAGGAGTAACGTGTTCGCTACCGTCGTGACATCTGCGCGATGGCCCTAATTCATCGTGACAGCCGGGCATCATACACATGTGACAGCCATGGTTTTCAATTTTCTGATCACTTAAATAATTGAAATCTGCTTTGAACATATTGTCAGTTTAACACATTTTGTACGTACGTAGAGTGAAATCGTGCAGCACATTGTGATTTACTACTATAATAAACTGTATCTACACAATAAACCTGAAGCGGTCGGTTCTCCACACGCCACATGGTAGCGAGCATGTTAATATATTTCTGTCAAATCAACTTTCCAACACAAAAGACTATATCTTACGTAGGGCAAGTCAAGATCAAACGCAACAAGTTAGATATTTGAAAATATATTGCAGCTATTGTTACAAATATCGATTATTGAACCGTTTGTTTTGAAAATGGCAGCCATTTCTCGAAGAAATTGAGAAGACGAGAAATTTGCATATACTTTAACGTGATCTTTCGATTTATAAACAATTTATAATTGAAATCTTAAAATATTCGTTTGTCACAATGCAATTGAAATCTCTCTAATAGATGAAATCGCATAATCATTTATTTTGCAAATGGTGTTGTTAGTTCATTTCCTGTAATCTGTACGCTGTCCAACTAGACAAGGCACCAACAATCAGAATCAAATGATAGCAAATGTAATCCCAACCTTACTCTATCTTACGTAATATCGCATGTTCGAATGTGAACGAGTCGTTTAAATGCGAATCAGTAATATACTCGTAAATTATCATTACATTTATTAAATTATTATTATTACGATTAAATTAAAATGCTATAATTAAATGCAATTATTACTACATTTAAGGTATTATTAAATTAATAATAGCTTTGCCTTTATATTGGGTCGTAAGTGCAAACCTGAGATTGAGGAAAGTATTACATACAGTCGTTATCTTGCTTTCTTTTCTCAATGGATAACCTCGCATCAATGTTAGAATCTGACAGTGACACAGATACGTTTACCGCAGTCTAACGCAATAATACTACGATAATTGCAACTTATTTACTTCTAGTTCATTTATTTTTAACAAATCGATATTTATAAAGAAAAATGGATTAAGTCAGAAAAATCATCGAGCTCGCGAGCAACACTGCGCCGAGTACACGAGACGATGGATCTACATGATCGGGGACAGGATTTTTTCGAATGGTTTCAGATCGCTCTTGCGGCGGTTCGGTCGGGCGGTTCTCATCGCGTCTCGATGATCAGGAGGACGTGGCGCATTTCGAGGCGTCCTTAAAGGTGGCCACACACGTCGCGATCTCGGTACTCGTTGTCTTCTCTTTCACGTGGACGGTGCCGCAGTGGTCATCAGGGGTTAAACCAAAGGCCGAGCTTTGTCACCATTGCCGATCTTCGACCGTGTCTCCCAGTACTTACAGCCATCTAAACCAACGGCTAATCCCAATTTAATGTCGCGCTTCACCCTTCCTTTTCCTCGCCATCTCATCGTGTCACGTTTTTCTCTTTCTACCAAGCGATCGCTGCGCCTCCGTGTACCTCGTTTATCTCTCGAGCCAGCTCGTGAAGAGAACTCTTCTCCTAATGGTTCTCGAAATATCGTTACATCGGTTTAGAATGTTCCTCGGCTGCAGGGAAGAGCGGAGTGGAGGGTGTTGTTCAGCGAGGAAATTAATTGGGAACTCGATGAGACTTTGAATTTTGTGTTTGAACGTGGCACATATGGTGGTTTGATTGAGATTTTATCGCTGGATTAATGCAGGTACAGGTACATGTCCTGCTTCAAAAGTCTAAGGTCAGTTATTATATTTATTTGAGAAATTTATAATGGATAGCTTTTAATAATCGGTAAAAGATAACGACTAGTTCATATAAAGAAATATTCCTTTCTTTTCGTAAATTATTTCTACAACTAAGAATTTTAATAAGTTGATTTCTTTCGGAACACACGGTGAAGTATGGTTTAATTCGTAATGTGAAGCATTTCAAGACCTTAGGTCCAAGTGGATAACGAATGCTTCTCTTCTTCTTTAACTGTCTTGCGAAAAGAAGTAAATCGGGGCAAAAAAGAACTCGTAGCATGACCTCTTCTTGCGGCAGATCTTTTATCTTGTCAGCGAGCTATCGACTCTTTCAAAGAATTTCTCAGAATCGTGTCAGGGAATGAATTGATCGATCTACTCTTTTGTGCGATTCTAATTAAAAATTGCAACGTAGGTCGTGCATTCTTTTACACCTACCAGTCCTTGTTACGTAGGATTCATTATACTCTGATTTACATTCTGCATGAATATATTTCACGCGAATAAAAAGCAGATTGATTAATACGGTAAAAAATGGTCGCAAAGTGAAAAACATGGAAATACAAAGATCAAAGTGATATAAATTGAAAAGAAGTTCTTGTTCTGTTGAAACGAATTTCGTTCAAACGCAGAAATTTAGTTCTTTGCAGAAATTCCTTCGAGAAATCGTTCGATAGTTAGGTCAAATTGCAAACACTCGGAAATTTCTTAGATTCGTAACAACAGGATATATTCTGCGTGCCACGGGAAGAACGTTGTTCCACGGAATTTCCCAACATGATGGACATTCTTCCTGCCACTGGCATTCTTTATGAAACTGTTAAATTTGAATCGAAGAAACCGTGTTGGAAAATTCCCTGCGTTTATATCGCATCGATAGTCGGAGAATCTGAATGTTTTTTCCTCCTGTTTGAATTACGCGAAAAGAATTCGTCCTAGAATTCGTAATTTGTCAGCTCGATTTGCACCATCTGCGATCTTTTGTGATTATTGCGAATTTCTAACATACCTGTATCCAGCGGCAGATGTTAAACTGATCCGTAAAAAATAATAATTAAAAGTTGTAGAATTCAACTTCATAAGAATTCAAACAAGCATTACTCGTCTGAAAAGTATAGAAAAATGACGCCACAGCGTCACAAAATAAATTTTCTTTAACCGAAGAAAGCTATAATATTTCCAACATGTCAATCTTTCGCAATTTTCTGTAATACGAGATTTCTACAATTTTAATTAACCAAAATTTCTCTTTCTCTGTTGCAGGTAAGAAAATTATCCACGCCATACCGTAATGCCTTCTCTGATGCCAAGGTATGAATTAAAAGTTAATTTCTGGCCACCTACAAAGACTCGTAACGTTCAAAAGATGAATCCGTTCTAATAAATTACGATGAAAGCAGCGCGTATATTTAGTATACAAACGTGGGAGGATAGCATATGCATGTTTGACACTGACAAAAATAAATTCAGTGAAAGCTAGATGTCTAATGGTCGCGATGATAGAGGGTGTTAGCAAATCGTGAAATTAACTCTTCTTGTAGCGTTAATGACGGCTGATGTCGACTAACGTTGAATAGCGATCTTATCAAGAATAACGTAATTATCATGTTGCTCGAGGACCTCCGTTTAATGACGAAGCACCTTCGTTTTACACTCTCGTAATTTACTGACAATTTTCATTCGTTATTTCATCGGTTCGAATGCTGTGTAGATCTCGTTAGAGTTTTCTTAGTTAACATTGTGTTACGTCACACGCGTGCTTTTATAGCTCCAAAAAGATTATGAAAAGTCAGATAATAATTCACTATGAGATAAAAGAAATAATAATCTCTCTAAATAATAAAAATCTTCACGAGTGCCTCACCTTCGCTAGAAAGATGACAGAATAAGGAAAAGTGTCACGATGATTGATAAACGACTGTGCACGTTCCCGTTATCGCGCGATGTTCAACGACGTATGGGCCTAAAAGATGATCTTGCCGGATCGTTTATATCGATTCCTGGTACACAGCCAGATATTTTGCACACGGTGAATCTAATGCACGAACGACACGTTATCACCAACGTGCACGGAATCGACGCCGGCCTTAATTATGTGCATTAGCGCGATCATCATTCTCGTTATTATGGCGTATAGAACGCTGCGGCATGTTGTAGCACACGGCTTCAAGGAAGATCGTCATTAATATACTACTAACCAGACAGCCTTGTAGCACCGTGCGTTTTCAACAATGACTGCGATAAATCAATCGACCGGTGATATTTGTTTTAATTGAGGAATTTATTATCGCGCAGGTTGCAACAGTTACAAAGGATGTTCCCTCGAGGAGATGTGAAATTTCATTGAGGAAAACTGTATAGTTCTTTTGGAGCGATTTTAATGAACCTTTGAAAGCTCAATGAAAGTTTACAAACATATTTACATTCGCCGAGTTCAACAGTAATTACGTTTGTTAATTACAAACACATTTACATTGTTTATGTGTAATTTGTATATTTCTACAATAGAATATATGAATACGTACTATCTGTGTATTATTATGCCATTTAATCTTTTCTATTCAATGTGATTGTATTCAGTAAATTGTTTTTACCTTCCTAACTATTCATTTCAAAGAGAAACACAAATGGGTTTTGAACTGTGAATTATCTACGTAAATATTACAGAAATAATATAAATGACATATTGAAACAATCAATTCAATTGTAATAGTTGCTTAATACTATTACAGTACTGTTCATTGAATAATATTAAATATCTGTTATAATAATTGAGAACTTCTAGTATCGATGAACGAACGACCTGTTCCTATAATATAAACATTTTTCATTTTATGTATTATACGTTCTATTCAAACTGATACACTTTCTTACAGAGAACTTTTCTTTATTTGTTCGCATAAGAACTTATGATGTGGGAATGGTATCTAAGAAAGTTCCACGGTCTGTGTTTTAAATAGAACTTACTAAGATGTTCCATAAGCCTTTCGATCCCCGATTATTAACATTCAATCGCGAATCTTTAGCGTTTTAACGTCTTTATTCTGTTGAAAGCAAGATAATCAAGAAGCGAAGCAATGAAATCAAGATGATCATCCAGCAAATCGACATTATAATGTTGGAAACGAAATGAACACAAGGCATTCTCTCATATAATCGAGATAAATGTCACGTTCACGCTGACAGCTCTTACTTTCCTTGATTCTCACGGGTCCATACGCATCGTTTCGATTTTAATACCAAGTTTCGTGTCCAATAAAGGAGAAAGGGAGCCGTATATAATTGATGAACAAAAACGTTTTTGCGCGATACACGTCGAGACTCAAGAAATCGAGACATTACGTTGCCTCATCGAAAGCCAGTGGTCCCAATAAAATCTGTCGGGCCGATATAATTAACCATAAATCGTTTCATCGATCGATACAATCGGCAGATACATCGGCCCTCATGTACACCGCTCTTCTCTCAATTCCGTGTTTCGTGTAACTCGGTATTCTCGGTTAATATAATTCCTCGATAAGCGTGGCTTCCATGAAATACTCATTTTAGCTCTTTCCATACAAATTCCGGTCATTAAGGTTTACGTAGCTTGATCAATTAACGAATCACAATTAACGAATATTTTATCAAATTCCGAACGTTGATTCTCTAAATTTGACTTGTAGCAATCCAAATATTCGTCGTCGAATATTGTACAATGAACATTTTCTCTCTATCAACCCCATTTTTAACAGCAACTTGTCGAAGTCACTGGCGAAACCAAGCCACAGTAATACAATCCCCTTTCTTTGTCTTAATTACTTGCATCGAAACATCTCGCTCGTTTCATTCCTTCCTTTTTACTCGTCTCTCCCTCTTTCTTCTTCCTCTCTGCCCCCTTCTTTGTTCTTTCGGTTGCACGGGGTTACAGCGTGTCGCTCGGAGCCGAAGTTGTAAATTCGCCCCGCGGTTCGGTTGCGTGCCCTTTATAGGCAAGGGCTCTTAAGGGGCCACGTCCGAGTTTTAAGGTCCGTAGGACCGGTGGATCGCGGACATGATTGCATTTGCATTATACACGCCGCGGCGCGCACGCAGATTTATCTGCCCCTGGGGTTTATTTATCTGGAGTTATGGCAAACACTGACCGGCCTGAAGCCGGCCAATAACGTATGGTAATGGGAGGGCTCCGATTGACTTTTTTACCCTCAGCTGTCTCTCTCTTTTCTCCAACTAACCATCATTCTCCGTCTTCGCCAATACCTCACACTTTCTCTATTCATCTCGCTCACTCGTTACACTCTCCTTCTCCTCGTTCTTACACTTCCTCCTTTTCGTCTCTGTACGCCTATCATTCATTTCGCTCTTCATCCTCCTCTTACTTCCACTTTCCTCTTCTAATACCGCGTGTAACTCCGTCTAGTTCTCTTCGTGTTGCTTTCTCTGTCTTGCACGATCCTTCTCTTTCCGATAGTTTCCTCTCTGTTCACTAGCCAGTGCTTTTATTGGGCCCGCGGCCTATCATAACACGAACGATCGGTGAACCTTCGACCCTTGCTCGATCCTCCTATTTCGTTCCTTGCTTCGTCCTCTCGCTCTGTCTCCAGGGGTTTCTTTGTCTTTCTCCCACTGTCGGCGTGGTTTTTCCTATTCCTCTCCCTTCGCCGTTCATCGACGCGCGTTTTCTGCCAGCCTCGCCGCCCCTCGGGCCCCGCTTCGTTCGACGAACATTTGTACGCGATTCTTTCACCGTGCATCCTTTTAATGGATGCACGCTGCTTGTTCGGCGAATGTATATGGGTACGCTAGCTTCACCGAGTCGGCTGAATAAAATTTGTTCGCAGGATATACGGATTAGGCTGGATGCAGATGAGGGATGCGACGTTGCTACAGCCTTGAAGACCACGCGTTGGTATAAAACATGATTTAACGTGACATCGTTACAGTTTCGTATCGATAAAGCTACGCAGTTTGATAAAGTGTTAGTGTTACAACGCGTAAGATAGCGCACCGTTAGAAATATAAACGCAGTGAATCGTACGACGTCATACGCGTAGAATCACAACGTCGTAACGTCTTTTTGTTCGTTTAGACGTTAATGGCGAGGTTTCTTTAGCGGTCGGATTCTAAGTAGAATGTGACGTCGCGTGTCAGACGACCAACTATTTGTACTAGCGTTTCTTGGACGTGAGTATTACGAAGTTGAACCGTTTATAAGCTGTCGTTGTCATATTTATACCGCTTTCTTCTGGAAACACAATAAGAATGTTAGCTCGTGATTGTTTAGTAACTGCAATGTATTAATTCTTTGCCTTGAGACATACCTATTTTATAACTAATCAATGCTTTTAACTTTCACGACACGTGGCTATCATTAATAACGGAATGTCATTTACAGTCCAATATTAAATCTATCAGCAGCCATAAACGTGTCAGAAAACTATATAAACACCAGGTGCCGATGGTATTAATAAATATCCAGCAGATAAATACGAGTGCAAATAAACTTTCTTCTAATGCATACAAATCGAATTGGAAGAGTAATTGAAAGGTACCAAAACGAGTAGCATTAGCATAACGCTACCATTACTAATACTAACAGCAGCCCATATTAGTTTCGCATCATTCTCATTGAATGGTATACAACGACCAATATAAACTCGATTTTCTCCATCTTCCTCGTGACCCCGATGTCAAGTATCTCGACACGACATCTTCAATAACATTAATAAAATACTCAGGCGCCTAATTACGATCATCTAAATCGAAGCCCAGCATCTTTATACTCGAACTCTCGATGCCTCGCAACAGGCAATCCACGGCTGAGGCCAGAGATAAATTGGCTAGATCGCTCGGTTGCAACTATAATTCTGGTTGAAATCCTAGACGCACGCAAAGTGCACGCAACGCGCACGGCAATAATAACGCCGTTAAAACGGCCAATTACTCTAACAGCAGTTTTTCCGAGAGTTGCTTGCTGAATTACGCAGCGCCTCTCTCCTTTTCTGTTCCACGAAGGAAAGCTTTTCTCCTACGGTTCCATCGTAACCTTCTTCAACATGGATTAGGTCTATGAGAAAGCCACGGTACGGAGGCAGAAACATCGATTCCGCAGTTAAACAACGAGAAAGAACCATCTCCTTCTACGTTCCATGGTTTAGGAATGCACCATAAAACGAGCCAGACCCCTCGAAAGTGGCCACTTTAGTTTAAAGCATGGGTTCTGACCTGGCCAAGTTATGTGATTGCGGGTCTCTGTACTGAATGTAAAAGTACAGGGGAATTGTCTCGAAAGAACATTTTTTTCACGGCTTGGAACGGACAATGTAAGATTTCTTTTCAATTTTGACCAATGACGACGTGAAACGTATTTTTAGGGAATTCTCCGCCCATTTTTCTAAATTTCTCGTACATAGCTACATCTGCTATAATCTGACGTAATAATTCGTTAAAGGGAAAAGGAACGTTTGCGTTATTTTACGCGAAATATCAGCCGGTTCTGTCTTTGATTATTACACGAATCTCGATAATTGCAGTTCTTACTATACTCGTCGCAGAGATAATTCACAATGTCATTATCTCAGCGGTCTCTGCTCAAGTGTCATACGCGTCTTATGATGTGGCTGCAGCAAACGCCGAGGCGCAGCGTACACTTTATTACTCGCGAAATGGGCGAATCGCTCGCAAAAAGGGCAGCTGTCTCATTAGCGGTGCTGTACGAGCTGGTTGATATTGCTTGTAGCTTCTCGAGTACGCTGACGCGTCGCTGTCACCTTGCTCCACAGACACCTTTTGCCATATACTCCTCTCTTAATCCGGCGAAGTCTATCGTGTCAGCACGGCGAAGGAGAAATCGCCGTGATTCGCTAGTAGTTTTCTTTTCGCACAGAACGGCTCCAGGTACGAAGACCTGGGTAGATCGTTCATCTACCGACTTACGTATTTCTTTCTACATAAACATCGTGAAACTGTGATTTTTCAAATTTTCCAAAAATCATATCTCACACTTTTGAAAATTCCCATTTCGCCGTCACATTCGAACTTTATTCTAATCAACGAGCTGATATACATTTTGCGATCTTTCCAATGTTAACGCTATATTTCTTGGCTTCGTGAAGTTCCAAATTTCCAAGCAGCACCTTGAGCAAACCGTACAACGCCATTCGTCGACTACCAAATCGCGTTTATCGCAACGCGGCAAGACTCGATCTAACGCGAACCGATTGGACAGTTAATATCTCACTCCAGTAGCCTGGCGGTTTGCATGTCCCGTGCACGCGGCGTATTGGAAAGGTGCCTTTATACATACATCCATTCCTCGCGAGACTCGCGTGATGTATGAACGTATGTGGGAGCGGCCGTTACGTCATCTTCGTGTGCAACCGAGCAGTTCTGCCGTTCCGCAGCATCCTCGGCACGTGAATTCGCGTAAAATCGATATCGAAAGATTAAGGATCTTTGGGCAAGTCGAAAATCGTAAAACGAAGAAACAGTACGGTCCACAGTGGAGTATTTGCGTGGAAACGTTAGCTTGTGCGGAGAAAACATTCGAATATTTCATGTTTGGCAACTTTTTATTTCAGATGTTCTAGCACGCGTGCATTTATCTTCTTAAAGGGTCATGAAACATTTCTGATCGTTAAAGGAAGCATTTTCTTGGTAGTATGATCGTTCAGACGCTTTTTATAGCCAGAATTACCCTTTGGTAGGAACAGGAGTAACCAGATTCCCTGCACGATTAATAATAAACCGTAGTAGCATAGAAATTAGAATCGCGACGAGTGACGGGCGCTGTTAGTTAGAGGGGAATGCAATTTGTAAGAGATACACGGCGAGAACTCGTAAAATTTCAGTCGGACCGCAATATAAATTTCGCGATCGTAAAAGTCGTTTATGCTATCGCGCATACGCCAACACGCGTGCACCTCGCGACGAATAACGAAATCGATTGCGATTCCCAAGCGAAAAATCGTTAAACCAGAACGTCACGTACAAAACTGCTGTGTTTTACTTGCGCCGCTAAATCTTGTTAGGTAAACACGACTTACGTATTCACCGGTTGATCGCGATCAAAAACTCGGTTCAATTAGGCGCGACCCAGTGTCGATCAAATGAACTTTTCACTCGATTGCACGCCACTGTGAATTACGACGCTGTAAAAGCGTAAAGTGATTTCCGACATCGAAATCTGCTATTAAATTATTAAACTTAATTGGGAGCTGGCTAGAGACGACGTGATATAATGAAGTGGCTGTAAAGCGGCTGATGAAGAAGGGCCATTCTACTTACTGCATAGTAACTTGTTAATTCGAAAGTGTAAAATGATCATCAGCCTTATTTACGCCAAGTATTATTGATCTGTTTATTTCAAAGCGAATTACGCTGCAAGTGGCGCCTTTCTGTTTCAATTCAAATTTCTTTAGCTCGATATTGTTTTAATTTAGATTCGTTCCTGGAAAGATCTACTTACAAATAAAAAAAGAAACAGCGAGTAATAGCTATATAAAGCTATATAAAGATATGGAAGGAAAATTGACGAAGAATCAAGCGAACAGGAAATTAAACCAGAAATAAAGACGAACAAGTAACTATATAATTTTCGACTAACGTTTCAGCGATTTGTCTAATAAGGTATCTTAATTTATTACTCGCAATGTATCACAGAGAGTTGCGAAGGCTTAATCAAACGCGACTACTACTTAACAAGGAAAATGAAATTAGACGCAAAACCATGCTAAATGATAAATGAGGTGAATGTATCATTCTGTCCGGTTGGAATCGCTCGACTGACAAATTTATGTCACTGTCGGGGGTATTTTTCTCCGGTGCACCGCTGCCGGCGTTCCCGTTTGCCCCATGACATTTCTCTTGGCGTGGCGCCCACCACCCACGGTATTAAATGTCACTCTCTGAAAAGGACGTGATCGATGTAACCCCGGTTTTGCGTTTCGCTAGAGGGCCTTCTCGTGAACTTCTTCTGGCTTTATGGGAAACGACGCGTGCACACGATATTAACTGCATCATTTTCGAGTAGAATGGAAACGAACACTACGAAAATACCCTGCAGCCATTCGATGACAACAATCGCGTGGAATATTGAGAATGTAATGGGAACAACGGCGTATTGGGAAACGCTTTGATACGTTAACTGAGTTTAGAAAAGCAATGATAAATTAAATGGAAGTTTCTCTTCTTACGTAGAGGCGATTGCAGTTCTTCGGATAATTCTCTTCGGCTTATTTGTGTCATTTAAATTCACTTTACAACGCGAGATCTCTTATGACGTTTCACTGTTTTTTCCCTTTTTTTTTTTTAGGAGAATCATTACCTTTATAAATCGTATGAATTTTATGAATTCAATTGGTAAAAAGGAAATTTTATCGAACAATTTCATTCCTTTAACAGAAGAGGGCTGTCGTTAAATCCAAGATTCTTCGATAATCCTCTTCCTCTCGAACGCATATTTCCACGCCACTCATAAAATCCATAAAACTCGACGCTCTGTATAAATCAAATTCCCTCTGAACCGTTGCGCGCATTAAGAACACGTCCGCGAGGGAAGCAGACTAATAATCGTGGTCGGATGACAGCGATGGTGCCAGGTTAATTTGCGTGCAGGCCGTGTAAGCTACCTAATTGGTAGATACAGATTACAGCGAAACCCCTCATTTATCGGTAAACCCGTGGCTTTACGGCTGGTTCGATAAAGAAAGGGCTGGCTGTCGCCGCGAGGTGTCCCCTTCCGCGAACATCTCAATTCCTTTAATCTGCCATTTTTCTTCCTTTTTTTCCCCCCTCTTGCCCGCTCGGTGGTGTATCGTCGTCGTTCATTTGCGTAATCTCAAATGGCATCTGGAAAGTATGTACTCGTGTGTATGCACGATGTATGCCGATCGTACGGCGATAACCGGCCGGTGGAATCGCGAGAAAGGAAACGAGGTTATTCCGCGCGCGTAGGGATGAAGCGCGAGATAAACGAGCCGGGCGACGAGCTAATGACAACTCGCCGGAGAAAGTTGAACGCTGGTTGCTCGGACGGTAGCCTTCTTGTCTGACCCTTCGCGTGTCGAATGGCCGCGTGCGTGCCTGTGTAATCACTCGCTACGCCGATATTAGCACGCCCCAGCCGCTTTTTTCTGCCAAGGTGTATTCTGCCATGGAAGAGCCTCGCGGTTCTTCCGCGAAATTCCCTGTTGCGTAAACGATTTCACGAGTCTCGCGAGGAGGGTGTGCAATTGGGATGAAGAGAGAAAGAGAGAGAGAGAGAGAGGCGAACAGGTGGTTTTGAAGTAAAGGAGGGTTTGGGAAGAGCGTGGCGCTGGGCTGAGGGTAACGATATGGTACTTTAATTTGATTAGGGATCGGGTTAATGGGATGGCGGGTGGAGTGGTCGGCTGATTTAAGCAGCGTGAAGCCATGAGAGGAACAGGTAGTTGATTTTAACAACTGGACGGTAGGGATTGACAAAGCTATGGGAATTTGTAACTTTTAGTCTAGGTGATGTCTAGGTACGAAGTGTCAAGACCGATGTAGATCGATATTTCTCGAAAAATATATGATACTATATATTTCAACGTAATAGTCGTAAACTCAAGCCATCCCCGGTATGGCGAACGCGCGAGAGCATGGTGTGTCCCGGTCGATGCTTGGCCATTATTCAAACACCCGGAAGACGATCGAAGCGCATTGTTCGAGGTGGCCAACCGGCACCAGAGCCTGGATATCCGGGCTACTACCGAAAGACCACGAGGAACGACTCTGTACTGGGGAGAAAGGGGGAGGGGGTGGGAAGGAAGAAGGGACAGAGGCGAGCGTTTCTTCTGGTGGCGAACAGCGTGTAACACGTGGCAGTATCTTGTATCGGGGCCGCGATCCCCTGCTGGTAGCACGTTGTTCTACTCTATCCGCGGCGCTGCCATTCGCTTCTCCCCGCCGCGGATGCCAGTAGTGTGGCGGCGGCTGCGGTTCCACGGGGGACATCAGGCCGTCGTGGGGTCTCCACCGCGTCCCTGCAACCCCGCACGCCCCCGCCCAGATCCGCTGGCATGCCTACAAGAGTAGATTTCCTGCAGATAAACCGGCGACCGCACGGAGGTCCGCCGGTGGCCATAGGTGCGCTCTCCCCTTGACTACACAAGCGTGTGTGTGTATGTGTGTGTGTGTGTGTGTGCTCGCATATACGAGATCTACGTACGTAGGTGTACATGCGTGTGAGAGAGCCACGGTTATGGCTGTATAATATAGTCCCTCTGTTGCCCTCTCTTCTTTGGCCTTTCTCTGTCGCTCGTTCCCTCCGTGGCCGTCGAGTGCAGCCTGGGTTCAGCGGAGGTCATTGCAAGGTTGCCTTTCGAAGAGACCGCCTCGAACAGCCGAGCCTCTCCTCCGGGCGACCACTTTCCCCGTTTGATCACCCTGCTATGCTCTTTCGAGTGTTGCCGCTGCAACGAGTCAGCCCCGGAGGTTGAAGGTGAAGCCCGCGATGAGGTCGATGCGCTTTCTGCGCCGACGTTTTTACGGGCCGCTCTGTGCCTGCCCCGAGACGTGTGGGTGGACGATCCGAGGGATGACGAAGGCGTTCTGAGGGATCCACCGAAATTTTTGGAGAGACTGCTTGGTAAACGAAAGATCTTTGGTAAATATCAGTACGTACCGAGTGGTTCTTTGAAAGGTGGTTTGGATTAGGTTTGTTTAAGTGTTGTGGCATGGCGATGTAATTCGGATAGTTGTTGGAAATTAGAACGGTTTAATATTCCGTAGCTTGTATTTGTTTTTCCTCCAAGTACCTGTATATAGTAATGGAGTATTGTAATTTATTGCATGGTACAGTTGTACTTTTTTCAGGCTTGAAATTGTATTGACAGAGTGACTGTAACTACCTAGTACAGTTTCTAGTACTTCTACTAGAACGTTTATGGCGCTCTAGCTAACAAGCAATAATGATATGTTGCTTTGTAACGCCTTCCCTATTAGTTTAAACTGAAGTACGAAATTGAGTTTTTGACTGCTGTGTTTATAGACGTTTACTCGATATTTCCTGTATGTTTCCTATTTTTAGTATTACCAACAAGTTTTTAAGAATCCGCTCGTAAGTTCTTTAAACAAAAACGAACTATCGACTTTCTAAAAATTCTTCGGATTTTTGCCCAATAAAATTCTACCACACTCTTTACATTTCGTTCCGCTAAAATCACGCGCCAAGTTTATTCGCCATACGAAATTCAAATAGAGAACTTCGACTCGGAGATTCCACTGCGATAAATCTCGAACACGTGTTCGCAGGAACACTAATCGTCCAGTCTCTTTTGTGTTTCCGTTTTCATCTTTGACCGGCCACGAATTCCCGGCCAATAAATCACACCGATAATTTGCATTTCATCCATTATACCGTTTTAACTGTACAGTTCGTCGATAGGATCGCGGGTCTCTGCACGACACCGACTTTGAAAAACATTGGAACGTCGGTTCTCCGAGAAATTTCGCCAGCCTAGATAAAATATGTTCGTAGGGAAACCATCGGAGCTCGGGAATAAGACGTCATGCCGTTAATTTGTCTCCAAACTGGGCATAAATCAGCTTGCTCGATCTTTCCTCGAGCAAGGAAAAGCGCGAACACGCGGTATCAAGCTCGCCAGCTATGGATCTTACGCTTGTACTCGCTCGGATTGAGTTTTTAACTGTTTCCAACAAGTTTATCTTACCCCTCAGAATTCCTCCCCTATTTCGTGTAATTTATACGATGAGATAAATTAAGTCTTGAATACAGTTAATCGAAATTATAGTAAGAAACTACCGCGGCTTTTGACAAGATTCAAAGGACCAAATAAAATTATATATCTAATAAAAATATTCATAAACGCAGTGCTAAATATGTTTACAAAATTCAGTGGATATTCAAATAAATATCTTCCTCTCAAGAGAAACTATTTTTTCCCCATTTTCAAAGAAATGTAGCTTCGATTATCAAACAAAAAATGATTTTCTAATCTCCCAGAAAATTAATCAGTTTAACACGTTTGCATCTCGTCGATCGTTCCAATGACATACAGTACCCTCGTACACCTGACAGTGGACCGTCACTGCCTCGGTGGTGCGTTAACCGGAGGTGAACATTGATAGCACGAGTTTTCACCGGAAGTAAAGCGGTCGAGGTCGGGACCAAAGGTCAGGACGCACCTACGAGCACCATTCTAGAATTTAAATTAGCTTAGAAAGTTCAGGGTCGACTCGCTACGGGTCCGTGCGTACGCTCGTCGACGAAAAGCGGCACGGGAAATAGCTGCTTGTAGATCGATGGAAACGATAGCTCCCGGCTAAAGCGGGGAAATCGGTTCGATCGGAATTTTCGCCGCGTAGAATACCGTTGCCGCTGCTGTGAAAGGAAAAGCAGCTTGTAATTTGTTGCTTAACATGTTTGTTTTGCCAGAAGGCGCTCGAACATTACCTTTTGCAAGTGCATTTTCATCCGAACGACTAACTTGATTTAACACGGAGTTAAATTTACCTAACACTCTTGTTCGCATACGTAACTCTATGATGGAACATTTAAAATATTTAGAACGTTTCATCGGAAGACAATGATAGAATTACGGATAGAAGTTTGCTTCCATTTTTAAACAATTCTGTTTCTAACTATCGTCAACCGATGGAAACACAGACAGGAAAATTGCAGAGAAAAATTTTACCCACTGAATAAATTGACAGCGAAGAAGCCGATATAAATTTTTTGATCGTATTCTTCATGGCGATCTATATAATTCTATCGACAAACATTTGATAAATAAAAGCGCGATGTAACTACGAACGATTGACTCACCTAATGTGAAATAATGTAGCACACCGTTTCGAAACTCGAAATATTAAAGTATTCGTGTAGCTATCAGAATCGAGAACGTACAAATACTTATCGCCGGATCTACAGAGATTCAATTTTCTTCTGAAAAATGAGTACACGTTTGAATATTAAAAGAAATTGTGTTAGACACACGGCAGAGAGTATCTGATAAGTTCTTACAACGGAAAGCTAAAAGAAGCTCATTAAACAGATGTTACGCGAGATGAAGAAGAATTCTACTATTATCGAAGGAACATCCTAACGATAAATCATCGATTGGTTGATTTTCACCGGCAGATAATGCGTTTCGTAATGTGTCGAACTTGAACGAATTTAGATCTTGGCCTCTGCTGAATATACCCATCGGATCGAGGTTTACCTCATCAATCATGAATTAATGATTCACTGATTTGACAAGCACTAATACGTACAACGTCCTGGAGAAATTTGATAAACGCCATGGATCGATCGATGAACCGAAAGGTTCTTTCTTTAATGTTTGCTTATTTATTCGTTGACCAAGATTAATGAATTCTTTCTGTTAATCGTTGTAGCTTTGAAGTTTCCTCCTACTAATATTAGTACCATGCAGTGACTTTATACACAAAGAGATAAATAATATCCAGCGAAGATAAAGAAGAAAATATACATTAAGAAACTGAATAGTTTTAATAGAACTAGAAGCTTCGATATTTTAATTCTTTCAAAGCTTACTCACTTTTAATCCTCTTAGTCATAATTTAATTAAGTCTTCCGTATCCGATAGAAATCCATCAACAAATGTTATCTAGACATTATATGTAAAAGGCAAAAGTGACCGGTTCATTCATCAACGCTCGGTGCAAACCGCTGTAACTAGAAACGTCCAATTTGGAAAGTATACTTCTTTCATGACGTAGACACGGGGAATAAGGAAGGATTTTTGAAAATACGTACCCCAAAGGTGTAAAAAGAGGTAAAAATTTTCTTTCGATAGTATGACCGTGCCTCGCGAGTTGCCAAAATTGCAGACGTGAAATTCGCCATACTTATTCAACTCTTAGAGGTATGTTTATTCTCGAAAAATAGCCATATTTTTATATCCGTTAAAGCTGAAGATTTGGGACTCGGCAAACAGACTGCTCATTTAAAAAGAAACGGAATGGTATCAAAACAGAACGTGATACACATAAATTACCATAAAAACGAGCAAACACTGTGCGGGTGAAGCTGCGGGCGGCTAGTTAGATACCAATAATTCCCATTGCCTTGAGATTAGACTGGGAATAAAAAAAATTATTCAATCTACTTCGGTGCCATTCAATTTACTTCATATTGCATTATATTACGCTATACGCGTATATTATATTACTTCACGCTACAATTTCTATAGCATAAATAATACGGTAGAACGTGCCGGCAGCACAAAAATGGCAAATTATGAAAATAACAGTAGAAAATATCAATGCTGCCCGAGGCATTGAGTTTTGTCGATTTGCGAAATGGGTGCGCAGATGTAGGAAACTAGAATTTGCGAGCGGCACGAATCGAGCCGATTTATCGGCGCCAGTTTATCGCGAGCCGCACTTTAATAACGAGTTATTGCCGAGGACCGCGCCGCGAAAGAGGCAGGCATTTATCAGGGGTTTAGCCGATAATAGAATGCGCTGGTTCGTGAGCAGTACGCGGGGGCGGCAATTTGTAACAATGCCGGATAATAAAGTGTAACCACCCACGCGTCTCGTTCCTTGTTCCTCCCTCGTTCAACGCGTCTATGGGGTGGAATCACAGATCTGGAATCTAACCTCGATGTCTGTTAGATTTCAGCACTTCTTTTATGATTTTTCGACGATATTCCAGCAAGTTATTTACTCTTTCTGTAATACGAAGAGGTAAGAAATATTCAGCCATGTAAATCTAGTTCTTTAGTTATTTACTCGAAGAGACAGTTAGACGTTCATAAGTTGAATGTTAATTTCTATATCGTTTTGTCGACTTACAAGTCTCGTGTTGATTTACAAGTTGTATGTAGAGGGGCGAATATTATTAAAGTAAAACACTGTGTGATTTATCGTATTTGAAAGAAATAAACGTCAAGACCAAACTATCACGAATACCAACAGCAGATACCAGTTTTGTCTAAGTATACAGTGACGAGTATATAAATAGCGAAATTCCCTTTTCCACGAGTTGACAACTCGTATTGATTGGTGGAGAAAGCAATGGGCAAAAGCTATTTTTACGACGAAAAATTTGTTACTTTTTACTATTATTTTATTAACAACATGTACATTTTATTAGTAACATAGAATTATATTAACGATATATATGATACATACGAAGAGAAGATGTTTTCTCTATTTGTATATCGTGAAAAACATTCACCATTTTTATATATTTGGATATATATAAAGAACTGTGTATCAAAATGAATAAAAACGACACGTTGTGTGACGCTTTATAACCACAGTTTTACGTACTATCCCTTAGAACAAAAATTTGAGTTAAAGTTTGTTACATCGAGATATATCGAAGACTTCGTATTTCCCTATTTATATTTGTACATGACTTATTTGCTTACTCATTTAAAACTCACGAAACAAACTTGTTTCTTTTGTAGAACACACATATGTAACCTATTCAGCGGAAATCGGTTAAATCACCTGCATTCTCTAATCTAACAAGACAATCATCAGCAAGTATCAAAGATACATTCAATTCAAGTATCGTGCATTGAAATTTGCATGCAGATCACGCTAATCTGGATCTTCCTATCAAAGACTGTTATCTGCCTCATAACCGATGCACGCGAAAGAATATCCGTACCGTTATACATGCTAACAGGAAGCCAAGAAGCGAAGTTTCTTCTCGAAAACGTTTCTTGAAAGTCTAATATGATCTTCCTTCAAGAATATTCATCCTTTGTCTACTCTGGCCACAACAACGGCATTGATAATCTCAAATTTATCTCTCATATTATTTTCGCTGATAAAGAAGATACAAAAGGAAGAGACTTGCCGTATAAACGGACCTATAAACGCTTCTAACCTTTTCCTTTTCGAATCTAAATCTTTGATTTCCAGAAAGACCATTGCAAAAGCTATAACAATCGATCGTATAAAAATTAAGTGGAAAGGGTCAATTATCAATTCTGTTCGAGAGAGTAACCAATCCCTAGACTTACCTTTATGCATACCATGGCCGTTCGACACAGATCTTTGTCGCGGCTATCGCGATCTCGTTATCGCCTCGACCTTTCGTGCATTTTTCCCTCGACCTCTCGTTCGATACTTTCTCCGATTGTTCTTCTATGGATGGAGAGAGGACCGTGTAGAGGGCTACCGGCAATTTATTCCTCTCACGTGACCTGGTCTTATCGATTTCTCGAAATAAGAAGGGGGCACATAAGCTGCGAATTTGATGCTCGAAATATCGAGACGGCGGATCCGGTGCGATTTCCTTCGCGACGGAACGTAATGGTGTCGTGGCGCCATTCGAAGTCGATCGTCCACGGCCATGACGCTGATAGTTCGCAGGATCGGTCGCAATTTAAATTCTAAATGCGATCCCTTTTTGCTCTGTCGAGCAGATAAGCGCGTCGTTACGATCTTCTTTGGGGCTGGCTCGCTGACGGTTTTAAACGGATCGATAAATATCGCTGAACGTCTTGAACGCTGATATCGATATCTATTGATAATGTATTGGGCTGGATTTATTCAGTTATCACATTGACGACTGGTCAGGTAGATCTAGCATTTGATAACTATTGATATTTTATCTTTGTCGCTTTTTATACTCTTGGTTCGAGCGTTGGTATGATTTATTGTGAAAAGACTGGTTTCCAAGGCTTAATGATAAATGCAGAATGAAACGATTTCAAGCATTACGCGATAGAGACAAATTCTAAAGACTCGGTGCTTAGTAGAGTAGATGAAGAAAGAATTTTAGAGCGAAGAGCCACCCTCGGGCATATTGCACGCCATAAATTATGTGGTAATACGCAATCTTTCTTCCATTAAAATCGAGGAGAAAATTATCTCGTTTTTAAGAAACTTTGCTGCACGTTGAATAGATGTAGGATACAAACGTGCGATTCTTCGCAGTTTTCTTTTAGAGATTAAGTCAAGCGAAATCCGTGTTGACCGATTGTATCTCTCGTATTTGTGAAAATTGGAAGTCTGGTTGGACGTAATTGGATTCCATATTGAGCGTATCGATTACGATGAAAATGTAATTTTGAGAAATCGGAATTTAACGTAATTTATACGCAAATTGATTGTCTTGTTAAAAGATTGAGATTAATTCTGACTTAATACTGCATTAAGCATAGGTTATCGTAATTGTGTAATTAACGTTACAATATAATTCCAGCTTTTTACACGTCAGCAACTATTTCCTCCTGGTTATTACGTTCATGCATATTATATTCATGGCAATTTATTACGTTTCCGTCGAACAACTGCTATTTACCAAATCTCGTAATTATACTATATTTCACTGTACAATCCCATTAGGCAAACATCAATTAACCCGAATGCTCGAAAGCATCATAATCCGTGTTTAAGCAATCTCAACAAATGTTGGTCTGTAAAAGCGGCAGTTGCATTCCAGGTGGAAATCAACCGCAGATTGCCTCGAACTTGCTACCGTCTGAAGAACACGTCTCGCTAATTAAGAGTTAGCTATCGTCCGACTCTATCTCTCAGTGAAAACGTAAAATCGAAATATAGGGCTCCTGTTGCATTCCTTCTCTCCAGACGAATTTACCATCTAACTTTCCGTTAGAGAATCCACTACTCGATATCACTGATTTTTTCTTCGTTTCTATATTTCCGTTCGAATAAAACGAAGACAAGTTTCGATGGAATTTGCGAACTTTGACTTGTGAAATTTTGCGAAATTTTATACCGAGAATTTTCAATACGAAGATATTACGAAAGTTTGTTCGTCGGCGGGTGATTAGGGAGATAAAGTTTTGAAGATTCGCGAGTGAAACAGAAGATCGAAGGATGCTACGAAAATAATTTTTATTCGAAGTAAGCAAAATTCGAGTCTTCGTTGAAATTGGTTTTAAGTAGACCGGAACGTTATACTATTAAATTTAACGACGAATCGTCCTAAACGTATTAACAGGCTTTAAACGTAAACTGATTATCCTTCAATAAACTCGAAACGACGTCATCAAAGATAAATCAGACGAGAAGAACTACCCTTACAAACTACCATTTAACTACACCGGCAATAACCGCGATATCTTTGTCCGATCCAAAGAACAGGATAATCTTTCTGCGCTTGAAAACCATTTAAAAGATGTACAACTTCCTATTCGTTGCATCGAGTCCCATCGAGCAAACACGACTTCGTATATCGCTTCATTTCCATCCGTTGTCGGAACGTACAACGAGGAAATTGTCCCGTAACGAGCCTCTAAATTCCCATTAAACAAGGCCAGCGTGAAAAAGGCGCAACGACGAAAAAGCTCGCGACTACGGCCGTCCTTGCGGACAACGCTCGTGTCGTCGTGTAATTGAGAGACATTCAGAGTGCATTAGCGCTGCTGGCCAGGGGGCAGGCAGGCGTATTAATTGCTCATCAGCAGTAATGAAGGGTTTGTAAGCCGATATTAGCATAACTAACAGGTTTCCCGGTAATGAAGCCACGCTCACGGTCACGATGCCACCGGTCTCTTTATGTCCTCCTGGACCCTTCGGATATCCTCGCGTATATGTAGAAGACTATGCTCGATGGATCTTTCATTAAGTACACGGAGAATATCTTTGGTATAGATAATTCGCGGTTGAAACTTCGATGCATCGTGTTGCAATTTGGAAATTGCGAGGTGAGAAAGGACTATTACGTTCCTGGATTGCTACGTCTCTTATGGAAAGTATAATAATATCGTGTTTGTACAATGCAAACTGGAGATCATCGTGTAAAGTCGAAAGGGAAGCGGAAATAAAGATATATAGGGTCGGTTTATTTCGAAAGCGATGTTGAGTTCATTTTTTTTTTAAATTCACATATAATAGTTATAAACAATTTATAATTTCAGTCTTAAAATATTTGTTCGTTTTAATCAATTGAAGTTTCGTTGATAAATGGAATCTCATAATCGTTTATTTTGCAATTCGTCAATTTTGAAATTAGTGTAAGCCCATTCATGATTCTGAAAAAAGATATTGGTCCTGTTAATTCTCAAAAAAAAAAAAAAAACAAACTAAATAGACCTTATCATGATTTTTAATCGATAGAAACGCAATCACCTGAATATTTTAAAACGAAGGAAAATGGATTTCAAAGTAAACAGTCTGTATATTGTACTAATATCTTATCGGTAATTTCACGAGTAAATTAAATCTTGACAAAAATAGACAAGTGGCTGGATATTTTTATAACGTGGTGTATCTCTTTACAAAAGAAACTAAACCACCCTTTACGATCCTTAGATACCTATAAAGTAAACTTTTCTAATTCCTATCGTTCAATTTATTCTCCACAAAAATAACCGTAACTTTATCACGGATAGTCCCACGCTAACTTATCCAAAGCGAGTTCCTTCATCCATGGAACACGGTTTTCTCTCCGTAGCAGCCACGACTCTTTTCCAGGCGACATGATTACACGCTGTAGTCTATCTAAATAACTTCGTATCTCCGTCGAGCTTAATTTACCTCGTTGCCGTCCTGACTCTAATTACTCCAGATTCGATATCGTTTGGTAACACGGGCTAGAATAATAATTAAAACACGGTTGGATGAAAAATAGCGCAAAACAGCTGGCTGCCAGCGTGGAAATCAGAGATAACAACGATTTAACGAACCCCGACGCGATCCAGGGTAGGAATCGCGCGTGGAAAATAGAAGCTCACGATTGTGCAATAGGCTGGGCGTGGTTGTGTGCCTGATTGCGTTTCGTGGTTGAACGAAGGGAACGAACAGGATGCTTAATTAAACGCGTAAACGTTGATTAAGGGGGTATATTATGCAGGCGTCCGAAATTTTGTAAAATAAAAATTATTCCAGATATCGATGAACCGCATTCGTATAGTTTGTGTATTTTTATATCTGAACAAGTGTATTTTTACATTTTGATCGAACAAAGAATTTACAAATATGGAAAAATGTAACGATGAAAATTCTGACATTCGTTAACGGGAACGTTAGAATTTTTTAATCCGCCACGCCGTTACCTTCGTTCTAGTCGCTTAGAAGTTATACACCGGAGAACATGTCTCGCTCGATCGAACGCACATTTGTTTGTAAAATCGAAGTTCATCCGTGGAGGTAGAAAAGGACCGAAAGAGGAAAAGATGGGATCGCGCGATGTCGCGAGTCAGCCGATTGACCTCTTGATCCTCGGTATCTTTTCTCGGTAACCGCAATTCCACGAGGAAGCGAAACACTCAAGAAACTCGAGGTATGATTTCATTCGACTTCCTGCGCGAGAGAAGAAACGAGAGAAAAAAGCGAGGGAATCTCGTCGTAAACGTCACGTTGGGTGCGGCTAGGCAGAGCACATTTTAACTTGGGATTGTAACTTAGAAAGAGGGGAAGGAAGACGAAACCTCGAGGATAAAATGAATCGGTCGCAAGAACGGTGTGTGACACTTTGTTTAACTGGCCCGATGGCAGAAAGAGAAATATAAGAGAAAGAAAATGACTTCTATCGCGAGAGGAGAAAGTAGAAAAGGAACAAGTCGCTTAAAAGGAAGCTGAGAACAGTAAATGAACCAAAGATAGAAATAAAAATCGTGTGCCTGAAGAAGGCCGACGATTAATGTAACCCACGAGGAAATGGAAATAGTTCAACTTAAAAATAAAGGAATAAAATAAAAAAAGTAGATCGTCTCGTTAGCAGCCGAACAAGAAAAGACGAAACACACCTGAGAACAGATATGTAAATTACAAAACTTGACGAAGTAACTAAATCGAATCGAGTCGTCTAAAAATCTTAAAATACAAGAATTCGGTAAGTGAATTAAAATACAAATTCATCGTCAAAGATAAAAAAGAGAAAAAAAGGCAGTTAAAAGACACATATAAAAAGAAAGAGAGAGGTATGAAGCGAGATGAAAGGAGGTTGGATGGCAAGAGTAAAGAGCAGAAGGGAAGAAGCGGTGAAAGAGGGATAAAGAAAGAGCGGAGAAAGGAGGAGAGACGGAAGCACAGCGGGAGATAGAGCGTAGCGGGAAGCAGTGGGGCGATGTTGATCTGGTTAGGCTGGTGGGCAGCGGTCGTCGGTACGCCGCGGTCGACGTCGGTACGCCGGTCGTCGGCGAGAGAGGCGCGCGACGACCTCGACAGGGCGTGGCAGGTCACCGGTTCTTGTTCGCTGGTGCACAGTGGCGTAGCCACCGATCGGGTTTAAGGTAGACCAGCTGCGAGGAATTTCCTGCGTGATTCCATTGCGAGCATCAGTTTTAACCGTTCTACCATTGAGAGAATCTTAAAGCGGTCATAGTTGAACTTGAAATTTGCGAGGCAAGTAGATCCTCGATTTTTTTGTTTTATCATTTTTATTCAATTTTAATTTTGACGGAAAACCTGATAGTCAAATTTCAATTACCATTTTCAATTGACATTACAGGAAACTATTTGCTTCTTTTGAAAGTTTTTAAAGAATTCTTTGATACGATCACATTTTTAATCATACCACTGCTACGATCTATTTTTCCAATATCTTTGTTTAAATTTCCTGGAACAAGTTAAGGTAACATGTAGCAATAAAAGCTATTAAATGGTATTCGAAAAATCCTCGAAGAGTATTCAAGAAGTTTTGTCGATTTTTTAAAACAGAAGAATCTAAATACAGCTACATAGGCTTAAACGATCCAGTACGTAGACGATTGTTGATGAGGGTTAATATTGAATTTCTTTAGCACTTTGAGCTACCATTGGGTATTAAAAAATTTCGAGCGCTGATTGTAATTCCTGATGTCGACAAAGGTATCTAAACTACATCGAATTCGTTTAAAGAATTTAAAAGAGCAAAGATATTCCGTACTACAAAATCGATCACTTTATGTGATAAAATAGTTTCCAGTAGAACATTTAGCCGATAATTTGTCAGCGTTATCTCTGCAGATAATTCGATGTACGTTTTGGTCTTGTGTCGAAAATACCATGCGTGCGGAGAAATCGTAAATTCGTGTGGTATTCCTTTATGTAACGATGCGCCATGCTAGGTTCAACCGACGCCCGGAATTTGTGTCGAACAGGTATCTGAAATTCCGGTCACCTTCCACCTTTCGTTAATCGCGACCTTTATCTCGCTAGTAACTCGCGGTAGGGGAACCTTTACATTTCCTAACCTCTGATAATATTCAACGTCTCCATAGAAAACCTTCCACGCTTCGTTCCTCGTTAATTCATATAATATACTTCCCTGTACGTATTATATGCACAACGATTTTGTATAGCATAGGACGTGATAAGACTATCAAGATCACGTTGATAATATTTGGAACAAATGTGAAATTAGACAAAGGAACTGCATGATATTTGGTGCAAGTGTATGTCTGACAGAGATCAGAAAGTATTTGAATAATCAATTATCTATTGCATTAATAGGTATCGGTGTTCAGTGGGACCCTCTGTAACATAAATCTAGGAATCGGTTCCAAATTTTATAGTCACGTCTCATCACAGTGGTAATAAAATTCCAAAATGTTTCATATAACGCGTACGATACACTCGCGAAAGTTTTCTACGCTAAGTGTTCAAATACTTTGATGAGTCACTTCCAAACTTACAGAAGCAGCAACGTCTTAGAATCTAAACTCGGGAAAGAACGAAGGTACGAGCGATAGCATTCGTTTTTACAAACTGTATCCGTTGTATGCCCAGTAGTGTACAACCCGACAGGGAGTCATAAACGTAAATTCCGAGCATCGGTTCATCCTAGTTCATTCCACGTCGTGTTTTGCATACTGCAACGCCATATAAGGCGGTACCGTGAGCGCGTAACAGCCCGAAGCGAATGCAGCAGCTGGATGCAATAGCGTTAACAAAAGTTATAACAGCGGTTACGACGTTTTTCGCCTCCTATGTCCCAGATTCGTGCTGGTTTATACTTTGTTCTTTGCGTCGAACAACCGTTCCATGTCCGGCTACAAATGTCACGAAGATTCTCTTCGACGTGTGCAGATTAGCGTATAGAATTGTCAGCTGTGGCAAGATTGCCAACTATATTAGGTTATATCGCAATTATAGTTATTATACAGACATGCGAAATATATCTGATACATATCAGGTTTCTGTGAAATATTTGTCTAGATTTTAGATTGTTAAAGTAATGTACGTCAATTTGAGGGAGTATTGGATTAGAGAAAAGTGAAAGATAATATTCGTATGATTGGAAAAGATATCGAAGTTTCTACGAGAAAAAGAATTACAGCGATAATTATTCCTGCAATATAGAGCTTAATCCTGTAAAATCTAATTATATAGTCTTTAATGATACATTTTAATGTAGGTCTCGAGAAAGAAATTATTTATTTCTACGTTGATGAAGATATATGGTTAAAAAATTTTCTTCGATATTATAGTAATTAGGCAAAGTTTATTGCGAACAGATCATTCTATCATTGCAAGAGACAAAATCATTGGGACTTTTTACATTCGGCATAAAACAAATCTTTCGTCTGGTTTTGAAAGATAAATTAAATTTCTTGACAAGTATCTAAATCTTCTTGGATCAAGAATTTTAATAGCAAAAAGCCCATAATGGACCAATAAACTTCCAATGATATATTCCATTATGTTCTCGGCAAATTACTCACCAGGGCTAGCTTGTCATTTGTCAGCGACTAACCATCTTGGAATTTTTCACATATCGTAAAACGTTCATCTCATTAACTCGTCATTGTCATTGCACAACAGCTGTAGTGACGAGGCTTCTAGATGTCACAGACGCGACTTTTATTACGAACCTACCTCGAAGAACATGGTATAGTTGATGGAAGATGATTTAAACCCATAGAATAATTAAAGGACGTATTTTACGCGTCGTAAATCGGCGTCGAGAGGCGTTAAATATTTAGCTTTTTACAGAATTCATCGTAATTCTCGTAGAAAATTGTACGCGACATGGTAACACGTGCATGATACAAAATTAGACATTTTCGAACATTTAAAAAATTCGAATACTTTCACATTGGTAAAGCGAGCAAAGTTAAACAAAGCACTAGAAAATATATGGTAACCATCGTTATCGCTTTAAGTAAAGAAAACACTTCCCACGAAAAATATTTGCAATTCTGCGAATAGAGTAGTCATAGTTCCATAACAAACGTATGAAGACATTAAAATTCCAGAAAACTAAAATTATAATATATAATATAAAAGAAAGACAGCAATTTCATGCAGAGTCGTCTTATCATTTATACGAAAAAGGAAGGGAATCTAAGAAAGATCTCGAAACTTTAACCAACCGAAGAACGAGGTATAAAACGTCGACGAGTATCGGCAGTGCTACATTCCATAAATTCGTTCCCGGAGGCCTCGACTCGATTTTGCAACGGGCAAGCTACAGCGACTGTTTTTCCCCATAGAGAAACCGATGGACCGAGAGAAAAGATTCCACGGCTCCATCGCGACCAGTTAACGTGACGCTGTTCCGAGTCGGTGCTCTTCCGAGGTTATAACCGCGGCTTCGAGATCCTTCGGGGTCAAGAATTCGAACTTGGCAAGAAGCAAGCCGTTATTTTTCGAGGAACCTCGATCCTTTTCACGCTCGACCAACACTTTCTGTGGATCCTCGACTGGAAAGAATTCTCCTGTCCGTTTCCATAGTTCTTGCTTCATCGTCGTTCGAATCGCGTTGCAAATAGGACAATGCGATTTCCTTAATACGTTTGCTACCCTTCACATACGCGTTTAATAAGAAATATTATCTTTGCACAATCTTTTGTGAGAGGAATATTCTTTCCATAAAATCGCGTATGTAGGAAATTCTTTGCCTGTGAAAATTTGTATCAGAGAAATTTTCCTTTCGTAAAATTCTCTATCGAACAATTATCACTTCCTTTCCTTTAACAAAGTTTTCTATCGAAGAAATATTCCTCGTATAAAATTTTGTAGGAAGGAAACGGTTCTCTTGGAAAACTTTCTATCAGCGAGATGTCAAGAAAAGGTAAAGTTTGCCTCTTTCTATCGATTATTCTCTGTAAAAGATCTTCCATATCCGTTCGAGAATCGCATTGTCCACCGTAACGTGTAAATATGGTATCCAAATATCTAGTTGTGGAACAATAACGTAGAAAAATCATTAAACACACCCTGGAAGTTGTTGCGCTCGAATTTCGCGCTGTCTGGCAAGCGCGCGAGATAAGAGCGTGTTTGTGGAAGGTATAATTGATGCTGGACCCGGTCTGGGATCGCGTTTGCCCTTAAGAGTTTGGAACTGGGTGGAGAAAATATAGGTTGTCTTCGTGGCTGGGCCTTTGGAGGGCCGCGGTCGCCCGCGGTGCAACACGAGGATGATATATTCGCTGCAACTGCAGCTGCACCACACAGACACCACGGCTGGCTCGAGGTTTTGTGAGATTACGAAACTTCTGCTTGTATCCCTGCTCGAAGACAATGAGATGTATGCGCCGAGATGAGATTCCTGTGGATTCTGCCATCTTGAACGTCTGCCCCCAAGAAGGACCTCCTGTCAACTTATCCTCGAACTTTTTTATGGTTCCTTTCACTTTCTTCTTGTTTCTTTGTCAATGCTAGTTTTTTCTAGATATTAGTCCGATCGTGAAGGAATGCGTTCTTCGAAGAAATTTTCTGTATTCGTAGAGTTGGAATTTACGATGACGTAGCGTTAACAAATTACGTTCTAATCGTCGAGACTAGACTGTCTGACGTATGATATTACGCCCCCGTAAAAAGTGTAAAATTATGAATTACAGTATTTTCCTCCACGGTATCCAATTACCGAGTAATGGATTAAAAGATTCCAGGCTCCACTGAATCTCCATATTATCTCCGTGTTAATAATCGTATCAGAAATTACTCTATCGTTCTTTCAACGTAAACCTAACGATCCTCTGTTGCATTTCCAATTGGAAACGCTCCAATTGCTTCATGAAAATCTCTCAACGCGGCTCATCTTCTTCTCCTTCCCCGTTTCCAATCTTACAAGCACTCGGCTAAATGTCAAAATCTTCATCTGATCCCAGGCAGAAAGAATCCCACTGGAAAGAAAAGAGCCACGACTCGCATTAAACATCTTTTTTTCTCTCTTTGAGAGACCGCTGTCGCTTGACAAGATTTCTGCACGCAGTCGGCCAAAACGAACAGACAGACTTCGTATGTAATCTAGCAAGCCTTTACGGAGCAAGGGTGGTAAAAACGATCGGGAGACGGCGGTTTTAATTCATGCTCATCAACGGATCAGGGAAAAATCTCGGTGTTCCGGGAGCAACGTTTTACCCTAAATACATTTTAATGAAATAGAACGTTCTACACGGCGTTGCACAGCTCGACAATTTCCACGCGAGCGTTGCACGGTGCAAAAAGCCGCGGTTCGATCAACGAGGAGACATCGTGCACTATAATTTCCTGCTACTTGGGGGCGCCACGGCTCGCAGGCATAATTGATACCCTGATTTCAGAGTGGTAATTCATAATAATCAGCTAAGAGATCGCGAGCAGAAGCCTGCCTTTCGTAGCAACATTCTATTCCGTACCGCAATTTAATATAATAAAAGTACGCCTTTTTCTCGTAGCACGGCACTCGATACAGCTCGACGATTTCTCTACGATGTTTAACGCGCGGCAAAAACATCACGGCAGGTCTCTATTTTGAAAAAAAAAAAAAGAACACACGTCGTAGCACACAGAGACACGAGTTATAATTTCCACGTCTTTTGCGCTAGTCTCTCTGATATACTTGCTTTAATAACGAAATAGTTCGAGAGTTTGTTTCACCTGAAATTACGATAGGTAATACGGGTGCAAGTTTTCATTAGTTAATTTCTACTGGTAATGTGGTATTTTTGCGATGATCGTTCACGGAAGGAGGGATGCAACCGTGTCTTGTAAGGTATGATAGAGTAGACAGAAATTTAAACGGTTTTTTAGGATATGTTTTTAGGTTGCGTATATGAAATTTGTAATTTATAACGTGAAAGGAGAGAGGAGATTAAAGAGAGTTTCAGGGATTTGGTGAAATTGAATTGTATTAGATTCTACGAGAAAAACGGTCATACTCTTTAACTTGTTGAAATCACAGAATCATTTTCCACGTCCAATGTATTTAAATTTTCCATAGATGCACTAACATCCGCGATCTGTTCGACTAGAAAAATATCTCAAATCGACGCCTCAACCAAATCACTAAATCCAATCGCAATATCCAGCAACATGGACAAATATCAAACGCTTCTCTTCGACTTATTATTTTTCGAAAATATTTAGAAAATATTTCGTACGAATATTTCTGATATAGTTTGTTGCGCTTTGGCCCAAACAAGCCGAAACCAGCGTGCACGATTCGATGGCGTGAAACAGGCCTCGCGTCTGCATCTAATAACGATCCCATGACCCTGTTTTGTCTTGTAGCAGCTAACAACTCGGCTAATTAACGTTCACGCGTAAGAAAACGGTAAGCGCGACGAGCTTCCATTCTTACGCTCGCCCGCTTTCGCATACCGTTAGCGTGGCTATCGGAAATTCGAAACAATGTTGGCCGTGTCGCCCGTGATAGATGGCCCTGTGTATTCCCCGTGGCCGTATTCTGGCGCGATCACAGTGTCAGCTGCAAGGGAGAAACGGGATAATTAGCCGTGCACCGAGCCGCGAGGTTCACGCGAGTAAACGGCGTGTAAAGCGAGAACCGCGGCACGGGATAATTTGTGCAAGTTCGTTGATCCTCCTTCTTGTCCTTTTCTTGTAATTAGTCAGCGAGCCGGCCGACGAGGAATAACTTTCCAGCTTCGCTACTCGGTTGCCTGCGCTTGTTGTAACCGTGTGCTGAGAACGGTCGGAGAAACTGGCTTTTTCAAAGTGGCGATTGTGAGAGATTATACCTTGGTTAACGCGCTCTGAAAATTTGAGTTCGAGTTAACGAAAGGGAACTTTCTAATCGAAGATGAATGCCACAGCCGTTTATTTTGTTTAGTTCGCTCCAAGTCTTCCGTAACTTGTAAAAAGTTCATTTTTATCTAAACGAAGCCTATATTATTGCATAACACATATCTTATCTTAACACATATTGTAGAATAAGAACGAATGCTTCCCACTGTAACTTCGTAGGGTTTCGAAATAACTTCGTACAGTGAAAACTTCCACCGGAGCTTCGTCCTCCAAGTCGATGCGAACTATTCAACCTAGAGATCCACCACCGCGAACATTTATCTTCGAACTCTTTTGCCACGAAAGCTGAACGAAAGCTGGAAACAAATCTAAATCGTTCCTCAGATTCGTAAAAGCCGACCACTCGACTTACTTGGATCTGGATGTTCGGCTGGCGTTCGCGGAATGCACGAAGACCAGGACGAAGACCGGTCTGGGGTTTGCGTGCGGCGTTCGCGTTAGAACGCTGAATATTTCATTCATAAGCTAGCGATCGGCGTATTCTGTGCTCGCGAACGGAGCGCACACGGGCAAACGATCGTAGTACGATGTGAGTGGCCGCGAACCGTGCAACGCTAAGCGGGGGTAAATCGCGGCGAGTTGCAGCCGCAATTACGATCGTGTGGCCCCCGTGAATGAAACGCCCGTCCTTTTTTTTTCTCTCCTCTTCTTCTTCCGCCTCCTTCCTCCGCCGTTCCGCCTCTTTCCTCTTGCTACGTCCTGCACCGTGATTCTATCCGTAGCGGGCAGCCCGAGCCGACTTTTTGCGGAACGGAGGTTTAATGAGCGAGCGCTGCGCGGCGTTCCACGCCGCTGAGGATGCCGCTTGTTGCGCAACGAGAAGAGACACCGCGCGGAACGCGCGACCTTCCGCTGGGTCGTGGGTCACGCCACGCGTTCAGGAACACGCGTGGGTTCCGCTGATTCAGACGACCGGTGGGTGCACGCGTGGGTGTCATTGTTCATGATCATTGTGAATGAGCATGAAGAGAAGGTGGTTTTAATTGGCGGAGCGGAGTGTTTGCTTTTGGCATTTTATTTTAAGGCGGTTTGGAGTGTTTAGAGACCTCGTTGTATTTTTGTTGGTTTGAATTATGGTAGAAATAATTCCCACGTCTTTCTGTTCCGCTTTCTACGGGTAATGGTCGCGTGTTTCTTAAACCTCGTGTCGTTGTCACGTTTTCACATTTGACACAGACTTAAAGAGCGGATCACATTGATAAATCTATTAAATGTCCTTTGAAAACGTTATATACCTTGTTAGGAACTGTGCAACAAAGAATTTTTACCTTTGCATCCAGACACCGTCGAATCTTTTTCCAATAAGAACCAAAGCTGTCAAATAGAAATAACCATCGTCCTTGTTTCTTTTGCAGAATTTCCGCGAACACCGGATCGATGGAGCGGCATTGCCCCTTCTTTCGGAGGATCATTTAACCGGGCCTATGGGAATGAAGCTAGGTCCAGCCCTGAAGCTTCGCGCGCTGTTAGCCCGGAAGCTGGGCGCTTGCACGGTCTGTTTGCACTGTGCACACTGCCATCAGACACCTTTGCCGGCATTGAACGCGGCCGCGGCTGCGGCAGCCGCGTCGCAACAGCAACACCAGCAGCAACCGCAGCAACAACAGTTGCCTGGAAGGCGGCCGAGCAGCACAGGAAACTGACAAACAATGGCGGAGACTCCTCTGGGCCCGGAGGGCACGGTCACGCCCTCCACGGACCCGAACAGGGCCCTCAGGATAGAACGGCGCGTATCACGTCCCATACGCAAGCCGGAAGTCGTCTTCAAGAAGCCCATCAAACAGTGACGCGGACTACGCGACAGCGCGTACACGTGACCGCGGACGCTGTGGAGTTCCGGAGGCTCCGCCTTGTCCTTCATGTTATATTCCTTTTTCCTTGGACGTTCGACAACGAGAAAGAGTTTCGTATATATACATATGTATATGTATATTATGAGAGAGAGAGAGCGAGAGAGAGAGAGAGAGAGAGAGAAAGAGAAAGAGAGAGTACCTGGAGAAAAATTGCTCCGTCTCGGAGGCGAAATTTCACTTTGCTGCGTTGTACTTACTTATAGATGACTGGCTCGTGGAATCGGGTGAAATTGTGCGTGGGAGTAGGTGACTCTTCGAGAAAGAGAGCGAAGATTGGAAATGCGAAGGTTGAGTAGCCAGAAGACTTAGTTTTTTACGTTGATTCGATATAGAGTTTGAAGTGTGGATAAGAAGTTTGTAGAGGATTTGTTGTTCTTTTACTTTTTGGAATGAAGATGGTATTTCATGTTTGATTTCATTTTTGACAGAATTCTCATTGTTACGTACGTATAAATGAATTCCTTTTTTCGTTTCTATTCATATAACGTTGTTCCGACGAATGTAGCGTGCGATTTTGATGTAATGAAATTACATCTTCAGATATTTAAATCGTTAAACCGTAAGCTTTATCTACATCCAAATTTTTATAACTTTGGACTACAACGATTATTATAAGGAAGAAACATAAAGGAAGTGTAATAAGTAGACATCTTCTAGTAAACTTCTTGTCCGCACGCTGATCCGAAAGCTCGGCAAACCATCGAATTTAAAATGAAATTTTCAATCTACGATTACCGTATCCTTTAATTAAATCGTGAACCTTTAGGATGATCGCCAGTGCCTGAAACAAGAATACTTGTCCAGAGAATCTGGGCAGCCCGATTCAGAGTTTCATTCGTGAAATCTTCCAACGGTGCGATTCTCTTTAATTTGTAATTCCTTTGTCCGGTTCTTAAGAGACTTGTACCGCTGGTCATGCTAACAGATTCTCTTCGACGAGCAGGAAGTGGAGGGTGACTAACAAGTGTTAGCATTCTCGCGTTCTGCCGCTTATAAATTAGAAATAGACACGCGATGAGCATAAAAGAGATGACGCTGCGTGATAATCAAATTAATTGGGATAGTAATTAGCGATTAGACCGCTTGGTTTGCGTGCTTATTCAAATTACATCCTTCGGTTGGAGAAAAAAAAAAAGAATGGCCAACCGGAAGCAACATGTTCGATTCTTCGTGAGCAATTAACGTGTCAGGATTTCAAGATCGGTTTCACGCGGAACTAATAGCCTCGAAATCTCCGGAATATCGACTTAGCGATGGAAATTAACGTTTTAGAATGATTAAAGCGCGAATTAATGTACATTCTGCGAGATCAACGAAACGAGTGCCTCTATCTTTAAAAAGTCTTCCACAAGGCTAGCCTTTCTTAGATGAACCAAACAATGGAGACAATTGGCAATTTTTAACGTCAGTTAGAAATTCGTAATGCTCATCGATGCTGCTCTTTGTTACCTGAAATTGAAGCTTTCGAGCGAGAAAGATTCATTGTACCGAGAAAAATTATTCGAGTTCTGTTGTACGATAAATTTGTAGATTAGAAATCAAGCAAATACATTAATTTGCTTGTCGCTGAAATATAAAATGTCCTAGTAATATTTGTAACATCTTTCAATTGAATTTGAATATTGTACAAGGGATGAAATGCTATATTAAAGATAAGATACAAAATAATAATAAAATAATTCTGCGATACTACGTACAATTTCATTAATGCAAAGCATTAGAAAATGTCTATTGGATAACAGAGATTGTAAATATATTCTAAATAATGCAGTTAGAAGCATTCGAAGCGATAATAGTCATCCAAGATGAACTCGAATAATTTCGCGGAAACACCAAGTCCGACAAACACAGATAGTAAAGCGTCGAACGACGATTCTAATCTTCATCGTCGTGTGAAGAATTAAAATCGTAAACGACGATAAGAAATAAAAAGGAAATATTAAATAAGTACATACCGCAGTAGGTATAATATATCGAACGAACTAAGTGAACAATTTGTTGTTTAGTGAGAGCGTGTGAAAAACGAATGAGTGAAACAGTTGTACGAACGAGAGGGCGAGCGTGAGAGAAAGTATGCTAAGAAGAAAAAATGAAAAAGAGACAACACTTTATTAGCGAAGAAATAAAGAAAAAGGAAAGATGAAGAATTTATGTGCAATAACGACGAAAGGGAACGTTTCTTCGACACGGTACTTATATCTAGCTGTACGATAGGATGATACGTATTTGCTCAAATCGTTGTTTCTTTTATATATTTTAACAAAGTTTTTATATGAATGAATTATAAATGATAAAATATACTAAATTATATTTTTGCTAACGTTCTACGTGCAAACCACACGGAGAAAATCCACGAGCGGGTAACATTCATATACCTATAAAGAATATGTATACGTAACGCACACAAACGCATACATACACGCATAGACACGACATTACAGAAACACGAGAATACAAATTAGAAGCCGATACGTTGGAAATCGATATAGATTTACGAGATGGACGGACCCGTAAATATAATTTAGGGAAAACATTGTAAATTAATCTTCTCCCTCTCTTATTTACAACGTTTAACGTTTATTTATTTAGCAGTAAACCCGTTGCCTTATTGTATTCATGTAATAACAATTTAGTCGTAAATAGAAAGAGAGATATTCTTAGACGAGCGAGTCGCCCAGGACGATTGTTAGAATGGAAGAGTTGATAAGTCGTGAGACGAGCAGTATTTTTAGATTTACATTAGCCTGAATTTACTGCAGACTATTATACGTTTATAAATATTATGTATACATACACTTATACGCGCGTTCTCGCGCACAGTACATCTGCTCGTACTTCCAGCTTTCGGTAAATCCGCGATCCTTTACATACTTTGACCGTTACATGTTAGTAGTACGTTAACAATTTAGTAAAACAATTAATGGCATATATCGGACGAGGTATAGAACACAGATTAAAATTAAACAACCTGTCCCGAATCAAACTCAAACTGTTATGGTTACCTGCGACCCAAAGATATTACGCTTTTCAGAGTTCATTTTCAATTCTTAATTGTTTCCTTTCATTCGTTCTTATTAGACAAGTACAAAGTTTCTCGAAAATTTTATTATATTGAACAGACGATCTGCGAAACATTTTGAAAAATGTATAAACGGAAGGTTGGACGACACGAGCGGACATTAACCGAGCTAGCGGCTTTTACTTAAAACGAGATCATTGTACATAATGCTTAAGCATTTATTTATATCGTGCTTTTACAGAAGAAGAACCCGTAGTATTTTATTTAGTTTCGTAGCAGAGGTTCATGCACATCATTACCGCGTTAGCACGAGATCGTTAAATTGTCGGGCAACAGGATCGTTTTGGGGTGCGAACGGACATACGAGTAGCGAGCTACGAGATACGTGTGTTTGTGTTTGCCGGAGATAGAAGAAAGTGGATATAGAAAGGAGAGGATATACAGAAAGGAGAAGTATGAGAGGAAATTCGTATGCATATCGACTTATTTAAAAAATATAAATGAGAGAATATATGTACAGAATGAGACGAGCATGCTGGAGAAAAAGAGGGATGAAGAAGCGGGCGATAAGGCAATCTTGTGATACTTCGATGATTTTATTTTCCATCTATTTTTTCTTTCTTCTTTCACCCTTCGTTTCCTTCTGCAATTTATTTCCGCATCCAATCATTACCATTCTCCCATGAAAAACTTCCTTCCGACATCCCCTTTTTTATTTCTCCATCGCGAGCCTGTCGTGTATTATTTTACTGATTAACTGTCATATTATGTATAGTAGAAATTAATGGTGAAAAGAGAACAAGAACAGTACATTGTTTCTGTTAAAATAAACCTTGTTGAAAAATATCTATGCCTGGTCAAGTTGTTTTCGTCAGACCCGAAATTGCGCGAAGATCATGCGATATTGTGTGAAAAATTTCACAAAAATAGGAGTTTAATTTAGGGGGGAAAAATACAAAAATTTGAAGGGCAGAGAATTTAGGAAGAAATCTCCCATTATCTTTGAAGCAAATTTATGATCAAATTTATTTTTTATGTGGCACATCTGGTGAACCATGGTTTCTGCCATTATCTCACCAATTGTTAATGCTCGTTCCTTTAACTGCGTTGCGGAAGCGAATCGTATTGTAAATTTGTCTCCAGCGGTGTTCACAGATCCAACCATTGTCTGGGTTGATAGTTGCGGATATGATATTGTCATTGCCATCCAGAGGAGGTCCTTGATCTTTGCCTTTGAAGTCGAAGGAACTCGTCACTCGCGATGTACAGATTGGGTGGGCTAACATGACGGCGACAGCCAGCTACAAATGGTTTTGTTCAAAATACAAGAGGCAAAGAATCGTAGAGTTAGACGTTTGATAATTGTTAGCAATGTTCATTAGTTTTGTGGAATTTTTGTTTTTCATCCTAATTTTCCTGGTATTTTATTTCTACTATTCTTAGAATACGTAACTCAATGTTTCCATAGAAATAATTTAATAAAATATTAGATCTCTATATTACTCTCGGAATACGTAATTCAATGTTTTCATTCAAAAGTATCTCAAAATTAAAATCAGAGCATTCCCATAAAACACCGAAGGAGAAGTGTCCCTATTTGTATCCTAATGTCTGACAACTAAACGACCTATTCTACTTGCAGACTCACGCCGAGCCTCGTACTGTACTTTGCAAATAAAACTAACTAAAAGCTTCAAATACTGTCTACCTTACTACAAAATTACTTAACGAAATACACGTTTAAGTAAATACTCAAAAATTAAATACTTCTTGGAATAGATTACTTTTGGGAGAATATAAAAGCAAATTCTCACGTAGGGCTTACCTTGTACATTTTTCGTGAGTTTTAGTTTTTGAATTCAATTATTACTAGCTATGTAAATTTTCGTAATTAGAAATTCGAATTATTGAAATAACAATAATTATAATGAGAAAGAGGTCCGTCATTATCTTTGAAACGGACGTACTATAAAATTGATAAGTAAATTAGTTTGTATGTGACAAACGTGGCAAATAAAAGTGTGCTTGAACTTTAAATAACATTTATTTATTCTCATAAGGTAGGTACAATGTTTCTTTGATTACAAGATGCGTCCGCGTGTAATTGTACGTTAGATCAATCTATGTAATACAAACAGGAGACATCGCTTAATATAATGCAAATTTCAGCATCCTTGTTCGTGTCTTTCGACATTCATAGTGATTGACTTCATACTCGTTTACAGTTTAGCCTGAAAATAAAATATTTCCAATTATCTAATAATCATTATCCTTAACTTTATGACAATTTATACTCTTTCGATCATCTCTAAAACAAACCCACCCCAACGTGAATAGCAAGAACTCCATCCTCCTCTCCTTTAGAGATTTCGATATAAGCATCGCCATTCTGTTGCACGTTAACAACCTTTCCAGTGCATCTTCTATTCTCCAAGTTACCAGAAATCACGTCACAGTATTGACCAGGAGGCAAGCAGGTCTTGAGGGTGGCTCTCAAATCATTCCGGTCATTGTTAAACGCAACAAATCCAGAATTTCCACGACAGAATGCAATCTGATTGCTGCCATTGTCCCACCAGTTCTTAATGCTCGTTCCTTTAACTGCATTGCGGAAGCGAACCATGTTGTAAATTTGCCTCCAACGGTGTTCACAGATCCAACCGTTGCCGCAACTGTTGTCTGGATTGATAGTTGCAGATATGATATTGCCATTGCCATCATGAGGTGGTCCTTGATCCTTGCTTTCGAAGTCGAAGGAACTCATCACTCGCGGTGTACCGAAGGGATGGGCTAACATGAAGGCGACCGCCATCTGCAAGTAGTTTAGTTCAAAATATAACAGGCGAATGATCGTAAAATAAAACGTTGGATAATTGTTAGCCATGATTCGGTAATTTTATGGAACTTTGTTTTTCACCCTAATTTGCAGAGTTCAGAGAAATACTGGTATTTTATTTTTATTATACTGCTCTTAGAATACGTAATTTAATGTTTCCATAGAAATAATCTAATAAAATATTAGAACTCTATATTACTCTCGGAATACGTAATTCAGTGTTCGTAATTCATACGTAATTCATTCAAAAGTATCTCAAAATTATAATCAGATTATCCCATGAAACACCGAAGGAAAAGCGTTCCTATTTGCTTCCTAATGCCTGACAACTAAACGACCTATTCTACTTGCAGACTCACGCCCTCGTGACCACACGACTCGTGCTACGCTTTACAAGCCAAATGAACGATAATTATCATTTCCAAAGCTCCAAATATTGCCTACCTTAACGCGAAATTACTTAAAGGAAAACACTTTTATGTAAACGCTAAAAAATTAAGTACTTCTTGGAATATAAAAGCAAATTCTCACGCAGGGCTTACCTTGTACAGTTTTGATGATTTGTAGGTGAGTATTTGATGATTGTCACGTTGCGTGTCGTGATTATCGACGAACACGAGGGCATCTTCAGAGGGTAAAAGACCCCATTGCTCTCCAAAGTTGACGAACCATTTCAAAAGATTGTTACCCCGGAACGAGTTGGAGAGTTCGGAGGCGTATTTGAACTCAATTACCACAGCCTGTTGGTTGTACTCGCGTTTAGAAATTGCCTCGCCGCCATAATCGATCACTTCTTGGTATATGTATGGCTTGGAATTTGGAGGGAAACCGTGCCGAGTGTTCAGGTTCTTTACTCTCGAGTAAATGATGTTCAAGTCGTTTGGCCACATGTGCTTGGCAGCATCGATTCTGAATTATATATACTGTTAGCAATTTCCCACGCGATTTTACATTGTTACATTGAAATCATTTATTTAATTAAAATAGAATAGCATAGACTTCTGGTAGAAAAGAGCACCTGAGATTTAAATTAGAAATTAAAAAAATATTACTCCATTTACTGAGTCAAGCGTAACAACTTTAAAACACAAATAATTCACAATTTGTGATATAAATAATTCCTTGATCATTGTTGACGAAAGCTCTACAATCCCAAGTGTTCCTCACCAAAAATCTAATTAACAAATAATTAATTAATAAATAGCATCTATATTGTAATATATTTCGGCTCTTAAGATTTATCGAAATGACGAATATTTTTGCTGAAAAAGACAATCTATCCTGAAATATTATACGAACCGGAAGCCAGCAACACCAGCGTCGACAGCTTCATTCAAGAAATTCACCAGCTTCGATCTGACGTATTCTTGACTCTGATCCAAATCATGAAGACCAGTCAGTTCGCAATTTCGCACGTTCTGTGGATCGTTGTAGTTGTTAACCGAGCAAGGTTTATGGAAATGTTGAGCGTGGTAAGGCACTTGATAATATTCGTAGTGGTACGTGTCTGCTTTGGAGATTCCAGTGCCATGAGCATTGTTCAAATTGCCGGACATGTGATTCAAGATAGCGTCTACGTAAATTCGGACACCAGCATTGTTGCATCTTGCAACCATATTGATAAATTCTTCTTTCGTGCCGGATCGCGTAGTCCAGAAGTAGGAAATTGGTTGGTAACGTTCCCACCATGGCCTGTTAGCGATCACCAGATTCTCTTGTAATGGTGATACCTGCAGTGATTGAATCTCGTTGATAATGAATTCTATGTATTCGATACATTGTAAAAAAAAAAAAGAAAAAAATAGGAAGATTCACGAGTAAAAAAAGAGTTTAGCCAGTGATGTACATATTTAATGAATTTCGAAGAAATTTTTATTTCGAATAAATTACTAACTTGTGAAATAGGATTAGTAGAAAGGGATAATTATCTTGTATTCTAGTACCATGTTGTGATTATGACGCGTGAAAATCAGGTTTCAGATAAAAGAGTTATGTTTGTTTCCCTCTTATAGATATCATTTCTCCGATATCATTTTTTGTGTGAAACTAATTAAGCACTTGATCGATAATAATCATAAATGATAAATTAATCCAACAATAATGCGGCTGAAGATATCGCTGATACAGGGCTTTATTGTTATTTACACCTGTGAGAAGAGATTCTAAAACCACCCGAATTTTCTATTAGAGACTTAACTGAAAATAATTCATTTTTCTTTATTCGTATAATTTAATCGATAACAAACATTCAAGAAATTTTTATACGTCAAACGAACCAAATGTATGTCAATTTCCAAAACGCTTGGCTTTATCACGGATAGTATTTGTATCGGGAAATTATTTTATTTCATACCTGCACTCCACCGTATCCCATTGGCCCAAGAAATCTTTCGCATTCCTCTGCAATGTCGTTCCATTTCCATTCGAAAAGATGCACGATGGTATCGTGGCCAGGAACAAAGTGGGGGTCTTTGTTCGTGGCTCCACTCGCTGCCAATACAAGTACAGCTAAAAACGTCGCAGTCGCCAACATCGTGGTCAGTTTGTGTTGCAAAATGCTCTGCTTCTTAATATATAACCTATCGTCGCTTACATAATCGCTTTCTGTATCCAAAGGTCTACACCCCTCTGCCACGAACTACGTTTTATCGGTACGACTCAGGTCTATTGTCTATCCCACGAAATCATACACGGTACTTATCTTCTTATCGTCGTGACAATGAAACAAACAGAGCTGTTAAAGCAAGCAGAACAGTGGAGCCTTTAATGTTGTGATTTCATTCGGTTTAGGATAAATTTTCTTCGATTTTAATTTAACACGATATGAAGAAAAAGTGCGATGCTGGAAATTTGTTTAGACTAAATAAGAATTCATTTACAATTAGTGTTATTTAATCGATTAAAATATTGTCACTGTCACAAGCAAAAGGTTTTAAATACAACTATCGTTTCCTAGTTCTCGATTTCGTTGAAAAATCGGTATTCAAGTATCGTAATATTATTGGAAGAAAGGCTAAATGTAAGTATCTGAGTGCATTATGGTTACGAATGATAAGATACGTCTATAAATGTGAAAAACACCTTGGAAGAAACAATGTATCATTTTTTATTAAACTGTTGTTTCTTTTCAATGATATATTTCCCCGAGTATCATGAAACGTGATATTTATTTCTGAATCACCATTCTGTCTGATAAAAATGATAGTTCGATTGTGTATATACCCTAAGTATTTCCATTTGCAAAACATTTGTTACAGAAATATTGCTCTATACGACACTGTTTAATAAATTTGCAATATTTATCACGAATAGGTATCTTGACTCATAACAAACGTGAATGAAAGCCATAACAAATGAATAATAATTTATAGAAGTACGTGACTTGCTCGAATAATTAATGCATAATTAATCACAAGTTCAAAGGCTACTAAAAATATATGCTTGAAACACCTAGAGCTCGATTATCGTAATGAAACACCATTCACGAAGCATCGTTCGCTCAGTTGTAACAAGAAACAAACGAGGTATTTAATTCTCAAATATTTTTAACGTTGTTCCTGTAACATATACATCACTCGTGTGTCAAAACATCCTCGTTAAGTTATTTTCAACCTACCAGAAGATTCCCGTTGTCAAGGATTGAATCTGCCATAAAATTCTTAATCGTCGACCTGGTATCCTGAAAGATTTTCAGGAAGGGAAGAACGCGAGTAGGCTGACTTCACGTTTGGTCGAGCATAATTAAGAGCGACCGTTAATTCAGCAAAGGATCAGGCAACGCACCGAGCAGCAACAGGCAGCGATGCTGGTTGTTATCAATGGTCGTGCCGCGTATATCGTCGTGAAGCTTATAAAGTAGCGGGCTGGAAGCGTACGATTTCGCTGCGGGTTACAATTACGAGCGAGGCGCGTAATTAAAAGCTGATGTCCCTCATTTATTAATGCTACCAGACGAGTTCAGCCGCGCTGTCGATGCACGGCTGCGCCGCACGCTCGTTTTAATGCCAAACATCATCAGTCTTCGACCATGGTCTTCTTTGTCCCCACTTCTTTCGATCCGCCAATCTTTCTCCTCGCTATATAATGCGGCGATAATGCTGTGGAAAAATGAAACGTGAAGGTAGGAAATTTAAATCGTCGTATGTATAATTGTATTTGGAATTACGTCTGAATGCTGTTATTTATCAGTCTATCTCGTCTCAATCTAGTTCTACTCTATTCCATCCTATACGGACTATATCTCGGTTCTCGCTTCCCACATACCATTACCCACGTATATCGTAACTCCTACTTCATTTTTCATATCTAATGCCCGGATAATTTGCATATTAGACCCACGGATCTCACATTGTATAAAAAAATTCATTGTGAAAGAATTAGCATTGTACATTGCAGATGTATAAGGCGAGTAGTTAAACATTAAAAATATTAAAAATTAACCTACAATTTTCGGAGAAAGTGATGCTTCCCCGTGCCACCTCTTCGTACATCATATTCTCCGAATATGAAATTGGAAATTTTACTTATCTTGTACTATCCTTATACTTGTACTGACCTTATTTTTACCTTACCTTACACTAACTTTATTTTTATCTTATACTCGTCTTGTACTTATCTTATACTTAAGTTCATCTCATTTCGGTTGGGTCACCATGTAAACTTAAGTGATTTTTAGAATTTCTTTTACTATCTATTGTTTTACAATCGTGTAAATATTCACCTCTTATACATATTTCCCACATCTCCTTATTTATTTGTTTAGGTGGGATTACTGAACCAGGATGAGGAAAATGGAATGTCAATCACACGATAATGAATGACGAATATGAAGAATGGAATGTGGATTGAAGAATGTTAGTTGTGGGATGGATTGTTGTTGTCTATTTGATATGGAGCAGAGAATGCAAGAATTGAGATATGAAGAGAGGAATAGGAAGTGTGGAACTTGCAAATATATCTTTGTCGAATTTAAAAAATGTTGCGAAATATTTTAAAGATAATTTTTACGTTCTATGGAGGGCCAGTTTGTCATCTGTGCAACTCCCTCCAGCTTTTGTGTCTCATTTGCATATTTCTACTTTGAAATGCGAACACATTATCGCGCTTATCAGTAAGCTTAATGATCATTGCTCGGCCTGATGACTCAATCAATTTTACGGCCTTCCAGATGATTAAAGTAAAAGGCTAGAGTCCATTTTGGATGCTGAAGTATGTTAAATAAGTTGAATAGATGCAGTTATTCGGCAATCTATTTATCCCGTTCCAGGCAAATCTGTTTGTCGGTTCGAAATTATCAATATTATAAAATCAAGTAATTAAGTTACATCGGAAAGTAAAAGCAAAAGTATGTTGCTATTTATCGTAACTGACATCAATACATTAAGATAATTAGTCAGTGAATCGTTACATTTATCTTGATGTTTGTATCATTTAAACAATAACAATTCTCTTCATTGTTATCTATAAATTATGGAAATGTTTATAGTGACTATCACTTTGCAAAATCATCTAGGATAAGACATTTTAGATAATTAAAATTTGACTACACTGTAAATATTTTGTACGAGAGGATCGTAACTATTACGGCCAGTTGAGTTTATTTGTTACACTGTATATATTTTATTTAATCAAGATAAAAACTGTAATATTTTGGGAAAAAGTTTGGAACGTGATGTTTTAACGATATCTGATTAATGTACTTTGAGAGCGAAGTACTTATCATTGCGATAACATACTAGTAGCCCAACAGGTTGGTTTATTGATCGTTACATAAAGATTATTAAATGTGTGCATATATTGTACCAGAATACGATACATTTTCAGGTAAGACAGATAATAAGGTACAACAAATAACAGGTAGTATTGTTACGAGTAAAAAATATTTCGACAAGTAGGTGATGAATGAGTATTTCTAATGATAAATTGAATTTTCTAATTTAATTTCAATCATTTTGTTACTTACATCGTATAGTAACAGTAGAACGTAATCAACGGCGTATCAAGCACGTTATTGCATAAGTTGCAATACTATAAGTCAAATATACGAGATTATGTTATCAAGTAATTACAATTAAGCGGTCACTCAAATTTTTGCACTAGGTAATTATGTTGCACTTGAATAATCCCATTTCCTTGTCCTTGGTATTCAGAGATATGTGCATTATCTCTTATATTTGCAATTTACAATTAGTGACACATATACTGGAAAGTCTATCACTACACAGTTAACCATTACTTCGACGATATTTCACGTTTATTCTACTACTATTACAGCGCTATAGTATTTGCAATCAGTCTCACTGTCGCATAAATTCAGCTAGGAAATAGCTCGCATTCGATTTACTTGTAAAATTGCTGTTCTCAACTTGCAACCAGCGGAGCTACCTCCAACAGAAAGACACGTCTTTACGATACTAATAACACATTTTACTGCTTCACTTATCTTCCTAGTCATGCCTCTTCACTTAGGTTTATTTTTAATCGTATAGATTCGCTCAGTGGATGATTATCACAGCCAGGCTCTTTAAATCGATCATTAACGTCGATACAACGCTCAATAACGTATGGCACGATGGATCGTTCAAATTTCGCTCGAGCCTTGCGTCACAATCATCAGGATGTCGAAAATTATAATTATTCCTGGTACGCTTACCATCTGTCGCCCGTAACGAGCAACGTTAATTTTCAAGAAGGTTTTCAAGAAGGTTTTCAAGTTGATGTGCCGCGATGATTCTCGTTGATCTTTAACCTTCTATCGTTTATTAAACTTCCGAACGATCAAGGTTGTAAATATCTGCTCGTGACGGTTCATGTATCGCGAGTTTTTTTGATCTAATATAATTTTGTTACACTTGATACGCGATCATCGAAAGTAGAAAGGTTTTTATCGGTAAAAAAAAAAAGAGAAAAAAAAAGAGAAATTTCAATGGATTTAGTACATCAGGAAGGGATAAAAATGTCTTGCTTCGTTATTCCTTGACATCACGCTCTTCTCCCTTTATTTCAACTCATTTGGCTACAGAATATCACAACATGATAGAGATCGAACTTTAGATAGAATTGCACCGATCACCGTGAAACTCATCGATCGAATCGCAACGTTTCTTCGCTTATAACAAGAATGTAGCAGAAAGTTGTAAGAATGGAAAGAAAATTTGACAAAAGTTGCTTGAAATTTGTCATAAATGTAATTATAATCTACCCTGTAGGAAAATTCAGATCTTCCTCGCACGTCAAAAAATAATGGATTATTTGGATTAAAATTTTGAGGAAACGATGGAAACAAAAATTGAGAAGATAGCTGTCTCGATCGGATCGACTGAATCTCGGTGGGATCGATGGTAACACTGTAACGGGTAGTTAACGCCCTTAGGCTACTCAACGACATATCATTGTTTATTAATTAATTTTTTGTTATTTTTTTTACGCACACCTTACGTACAAAACAGCAGAAGTAACGATGCGCACGGACAGACAACGATACACAGATTAAGTAGACTACACCACATTCATAAATATACTCTTGACACTTATGCAACTGAGCCGCGTACAACGTGACGATAATAAAATACAATTCTCCGACAGTGACGGCTGCGATTTAGCTTCACGGTTTGATGCCCGGTTCCGTTGTTCTCCTTTTTTATGCGATTATCATCGACAACGTGCAATTTCCTCCACACCTGTTCATCATTGAAATACCACTGAGCTTTGTACAGTTCTATCGAACAGTTTTCTTCTTACAGCTATTGGCAGAAATAAGATTTCATCGTGTCTGAATAAACAACAATATTTTATACGTTTGTCGATCTTTTCTGTTTCAGTGTGTTTGTCATTTTTGTGATTTATACAAAGTGTGTTTGATAATTCGTAGAATACTTTCTGTTGAAAAATCAATTTCATCGTCTGAGATAAAGACAAGTTTTTCGTAGGAAAATGAATAAACGATGTAAATTGGGGAGAAGTTATTGGGGACTGAAATCAATCTCGAACGAAGTGTACATAAACTATTTTAGAATGTACAGAATAATTTAAGTGGAGGATTAAAAAATTTAGAATGATGTAGTAATCGTATCGATACAAAGAAAATAACTAATATTTAGTTAATTCGAAGTCTGTGAATGGAGAAAATGTTACTTACTCGTGAAAATGTTTCCTAAGTGAAACAAAACCCAGTGAATCACAACCTTTTTGGGCAAAGCAGTAGTACACTTATAGATTACGATTTTCTATTATTTTATTATAATTCTATATATGTACTTTTATCATTTTACGTTTAGCCTGAGATAGGGAACATATGTGTCGTACGATTAAAGTATTGTCAACGCTGTACGAAAGGAGAACGACGAAATCGATGCAGTATTTTCCTTCTCCTTATTTCTGTAGATTTGTCTAATAATTATGCGATATTACGATACACGACTGTCTGACACGATTATGAAAAAGATTCGTGGAAAGCTCATGATCACAACGATGCTTCAGCCATGTTGTTCTTCGATTCCAAGTAGTTTGAAGTATTAAACGAAAAGGTAATACTTGCGAGGTTTCAAGTTTCTTGAAATCATTATATTTTTAGTAGTAGACTTCCTCTTCGATGACTAAACTTAAAATTCGTCTTCGATCGTTGCGTTCTAGTGGTTGCAGAAAATTGCGTGAAGTTTTCACACAGATCAACAATTAGATCTTTTATTATTGTTAACACAAGATCCTCGTTTTGCTTCGTATCTTTTCAGTGATGATTTTAAGCATGATCATCGCGCTCGTGCCAAATCGTTCCAGCAAACTGTACACGATACATACATTGTGAGACTATCGTCAAAATCCTCTTCGAATGATCTTGTATCATCGATACGAGGTATTTTAATACTGTCGTTATAAATCTAAATAACAAAGAATTGTCGAAGTATCGAACGATTCGTTTGCCACTGTTCAAATACACAAAGAGTAAGATGAAGGAATCTTGGATGATATTAATTCGCGATAAATTAACATGTGATAGAAAGTTTCAATTCTGAGAAACTCTTGGAAAATGATACGGTAATTAATAAATTACTTATTCGAAGAAATTTCGCGATAATATAGAGAATACGAATGGTAATCACAATATTATACAATTTACATAGGTACACCGTTTGTTTGCTTGATTCAATATACGAACAAATTGCGCATCGTTTCACGAGTTGGTAGCAACTAACTCGGCGTAAATTTTTATACGATATAAATCAACTTACGTCGAGATTTAAATAGTTTCATTTTCCGTGTGCATGAACGAAGGGTTTAGCGTTTGGCGAATCAAGCGATCCGTCGTTCTGCTTTGTACCAATGCTGAGTATTACATCGATCAACAACGTTTAATAGATGATAGTCCGCTTCGTTTCCGCTGCTTAAACAATTAGCTTAGGTGCGGCAGTTAGGAAGAAGAATGTTGACAGCAAGAAATCGAATAATCCTCTTTATCGTAGCGCTATTTGTCGCTCTGACAAATTTTTGGCAAATTCAATTGGAAATTTGTTATTTTATCGTATTACTTATTACTACTTTCTATAATCGAAATTATAAAGAATTTCGAGAACCGAAGAAAAGCACAATCACTGATTGTTGTATAAAATATAAAAAGTTATGATAGCGTGGCAATGGAATAGAAAATATTAAATCAGCAATGCTTTCGAGATTAAAAGCGCGTTATAAATATTTAGCCGAATTGAACGATTCGAAATTACCGTCGAAAACACTTTTCCTCCTGTTGCACGTTAAATATTACTTACTACTACTTTGTGTATTCACAGTTTCATAAACAATTTTTCGTTGCAAGCACGCAAGTGGATGCGAGTCAGCAGCACGATTATACAGCTTCACACCCGTGTAAAATTGTTGTATATTAACCGTACTGCACTTTTTTTATCATTGTCAATCGTAATCGTGATAAAAAGCGGCTGTAACGTAACAGCAGAATTACATTTCCATGCGAGCGAAATTATATTATTCAGGGTACAGTAAGTAAGTAAGTCGTATGAAAATGTTGAAGTAGAAAAATAAGAGATCGTGGCAAATAAAAATCGACAATTTTCATCGAAACAACGTCGATTTTCGTTCGAGGGTACATCATTGTCAAGATTCATTTTTAGAAACGTTCATTTTCACATTTCAAACATTCATTTTAAAAGTCCGAAGCATAGAACTAATTGTAAGATTCTAGTAACAATTTATGAAATGATTTATCATTGTCAAGTCGTCGACCACAGCTCTCGAACACCTCGCCCATAAGCGATATCAATTGTTTTTCTTTTTTTTTTTTAATATAGTGTCAAATATAGATATCGTGTATATATATTCTCTTGTGTTTATATATATATGTATATGTATATAATTTGTAGTCTTTTCCTTGTAAAAGAGTTCAACAATAACGTCTACATAGATACTTCTTAATTTTCTCATTAGCTGCTCATACTAGTACTGTGCATACTTTATTTTTCATTTCGTACGAACGTTAAAATCTCTTTCATAATAAACGGTACAGATCTTCTACTTCCTCTTCTTCGTGCAGTGATCGAATGAATGTTCGAGATGCTTGGTAAAAAATCGGGTAGACCTTTTCGATCTGCGATAGTAGATCGCCATAATAATAATACGAGAATAGTAGAAAAGTCGACGGAGCAATAAGTATAGTATCATGAAGTAGTGGTTTAATGGGAAAGCGAGAATTGATTGATGTCGACGAAAGTCGTGTTCTCCGCCGTCGCGTGACACCATATAATTGATAATGATTAGATCGAAGAAATGGTTGGGAATTCACAGGCAGGCAACGCGTGTAAATTATCGTATATAAGTAGTCGTTAAGATGTCAGTTGTAAAATAACACTCTCAAAATCAGTATCGATAACATTTTGCGTTTTGATGCTGATATACTGCTCGAAGCAATCGGAGAATTACTTCGCCGGTTCCTTGAATAATTTTTTCGAATAAATCAATCGTTGAAAATGTAAAAGGATACCGTGTACTTAGCATGGAAAATAATCAAATTTCGTTAGGAATAAATAGATTCGATAGATACGCAATTTTCTAATCATCTTGAGCAGTGTGTTACTGAAATAACTCTTCGCGTTCAATTACAACCCACAGACTACGCAAATTAAGAGTATCCTTAAAATAATCGTACGATTATCGTAGTAGTATAGTATGACCTATTAAATCACTTTAATGAGCACGTACCTCGTCTACAATCATTTACAGAGGTGGATTTTTTACTGACTGACTGTAGATGGAGATTCGGTTTTATTAACAACCACCATGAGTGAACGTCTCCGCGTTTATCGTAAATACCTGTATACGGTTCCAACGATAAAAAACATTAATGTACTAAGAATGTTCCTCGCAAAACACAACGATTCGTCATATAGAAATCTCTGGCGAGACAACTAAAACAATAGGAATAGTCATACTCTGAAACGATTCTCTTCCAGCGAGAAAATTAATTTGTTAATTATTATATAAAATGTCAACAATGTATAAAACCAGAGTAGAGGATAACGAGAAACGAGAACCATTTAAAATTTGTGCGTTTTGAACAACCAAACCAAATTCGCCCTGCCTTCCTGCCTCACCACTAACTTTATGTAGAAACCAGTCACGGCAGGGTCTTCCTGTTTAGGGGATTCCGCCCCGTGTACCCTAATCTCTACTCTTTCGTCTTTCCTCTTTTCCGCCTTCTTTCGTTCCGTTGTTTGCCGCCTTTCTGGTTTCTTTTCCGCCTCAGGCTTCCGACCTTCCAAATACAACTGCATCTGCTGGAATTGTCGACTCTCCCATTGCTCCTCGTATCTTAGGTTCTCTATCTGTCGTTGCAAGGCTTCTTCCTGCTTGTATATTGTTAATTCCTCCGATGCCCATTGAGTTTTCAGTTCCTGCAACTGTAGTTGCAGTTTTCTATCCTCGCGAATTCTTCGTTGTTCCTTTTCCTTCTGCTGCTTTAGTAACTCCTGCTCCCTTCTTATTCTTTCCTCTTCTTCCAATTGTTGCTGTGATTTTTCCTGATTCGATAGGCTTGGTTCCTCTGATTCGTTTTCTTCTTCAATCTTTCCTTCGCTCTGCGATTCTTCCGATTGTCGTAATTCTTGTTTATCCTCTCGATGTTTCTGTTTCTCTTCATCTTCTTTCTGAACATCCAGCAGCTGTTCCTTCTTCTCCTTCTCCTCTTCTTGCTTCTTCTCCAAATCTGCTTCTCGTTTTCCTTCCTTCGAAGCCTCCTCCTTTTTAAATTCCTCCCGCTTCTTCAATTCTTCCTCCTGCTTCTTCAATTCTCCCTCCTGCTTCTTCAATTCTTCCTCCTGCTTCTTCAATTCTTCCTCCTGCTTCTTCAATTCTTCCTCCTGCTTCTTCAATTCTTCCTCCTGCTTCTTTTCTTCTAGACTCTGTCGATTAATCTCTTCCTCTTTTTGCTTCTTCGTCACATCCTCGACTTCTTTTACTGTCTTCTTCAACTCTTCTTCCTGTTCTCTCTTCAGTCCTTTCTGTTCCTGCTTTCCTTCCTTCTTCGGCTCCTCCTGTTCCTGCTGCTTCTTCAGCTTCTCCTGCTCTTTTTGCTTTTTCAACTCCTCCTCCTGCTTCTTCTTCTTCTGCAGTTCTTTCTGCCTCCTCTCGAACTCTTCCTGCATCTCCTGTCTCCTTAGCTCCTCCTCCTGCTTCCTGATCAGCTGTTCATCGTGCTGTCGTTGCAGCGTATCCTCTTGCCTCATCGATTGATACTGACTGCGTTGCTCGATCAACCGCTGTATATCCTCCTCTTCGGAAGAGCGATGTTTCGGCCATCGTTCCTGCTCCCTTATCTCCTGCTCTGCTATGCCGTATTTACCTTCAAGCGGGTGCGAGACCGCAACGTTAATAGGAATTTCCTCGCGTCGAGGCTCGTCCGATACGGCCGCGATCAATGCGGCCGTGGCCGGAGGTTAGTTGCTACCTGAATGCTGCTTCTCGTCGGACCCCTCGTCAGACTCAGTCGAGCTTAGCGATGTGTTGCTGCCGAATTGGTCCTGTAGAGATGACTGCACCGACAAACTACGGTCCTGGTGCTTTACTCTGTGGGGGGACAGGTGTCCGGGATCGACGCTTGCCGGGTCTGCCTGCAACAAACTCTCTGGTTAAGAGACTTACAGAATCCAGCCGCCGATCAAGACGGATAATAAAGGATAAATATAGAGAACTCGGTTCTACATGGTGAAGTTCGATCAAAAATTAGAGGTGTTAACCCTTCCGCGAAGAAATTTGTAGTACAATTTTTCTTATTTGAAGAGGATCACAACAAAATTTAATAAAATTCAATCGATAGAGCAATTAGACAAAGTCAAAGGATTAATTTGCATTTCCACGGATGTTTAAAATATTTTGTTATTCTTCAAACTTAATGACAGGCAAAATTATTGGATGGATCGTCTGGTTCGCTCTTCATGTCGAAAGGGTTAAGATTGGGGTGTGAATTGAGGTTGTTTCATATTGATGTATAGATTGTAATAAAACGTGTGAGGGATGTAATGAGGGACGTGAGTAGACTTCATTTCTCGGAATTTCTATTCATATTTAATTAATGTCGGTATGTTTTACAATTAGAAGATTTGCGATAACCGTGTAAGATAATTTGAATTCAATAAATCCATTGGCAAAGGATCATTTATATCTGTACAGTTTTCGATAAACGAACGTCTACTGCACTTTATCGAATGTTCAGTGAAGAACAACTATATAAAATATGACACGTAATTGATTGAACGTAGAAGACGTATTAATTTCAAACGATAATTTCGGGAAACAATTATTTGAAAGGAAATAACTATTGCAAATGGAATAAATGCTACATGTGCGACAGCAGACAAATGTACTTGGGAAAATAATTTCTTTAAACACGCGTAACAGATACGAAACGGTTACATCGAATAATTAAAGATCGATTCGATTAAACATTTGAATATATCAAGGTTCAAACAATTAAATATTGCAGACTTACACTTTCCAGAATAATTAACAGGAAACTTTCTAGAATAATCAAAAATATTGCAATAATCAGTAACCACAAATTTCTATTAAACTTATGTAACATTAAAGACTATATTATCTTGTATTCTTTAGATATATAATCTTTCAATTATTCTGAACAGTGTAACATACATTGAGCAAAATATATATGTTTTTAGATAATAGATAGAAATGCGTGTAATGGTCTCATACAAAACTGAAAATCATTTTTCAATGAAATTTAAAAGAAACCCTTGGATTTTCAAACGGTTACACTGTGTCGCAGGTGTACATAATACAATTTTTAACCAAATTTTCGAACGTGATGATCTTTTCGTTTCAAACGAGATAATTCCACTTTCTGCATGCTTCGATAATAAAGTAACAGACAGAAACGGGTGTACGTTGTATCAAAGGGAACAAGAAGAATCATAAATGCATAATCATACTTGAATTCTTTGCGACCATAATTTCTTGTCTTTTTTTAGGACGAGGCGTTATACGAACATGAAATAACTGAGCACACCACAGTTACCTTAGTGGAGAATGTACATTTTAGCTCATTTGGCTAGAAATTCGCAAACTACAATCCTGGAGCTACACTACAAGTGCTGCTTGCAACAGTGTAATCTCGATCAAGCTGTTTCATGATACATTAAAACAAACATTTTGCACGAGTTCTGTCTGCGACATACGAATCAGTAAGCTAAGAAGGCTAAAAGGCACAATAACTTGAAAATGTTCTAATTACGATAAAGTAGATACTAAGAGATAAAAATTCGAATATATGTAATACTTTGATTTTTAATTAAATTACGAAACAATGTTTAAAGTTTGTGAATAAACTCGATATTTGTATAGAATGAGAAGAAAGAAAGCGTAAAGAAGAATTAGAAATTAATTTCATTGACAATACTGAAATAACACGCACCTGATAGGCCAACGCGTTCACTATGATCCTCGAAGGCACCAAGTCCAGAGGATGAACTTCTCTCATTAGCACGTTCGCAGGGATCTTATGGAACTGAATGTACTCGAGGAAATTGCCAATCACGTCTTTCAGATCTTGATTTTGATTGCTGTCGCAATACTTCTTACTCCACATCAAGGCCGCCTAAGATAATCGAATATTCAGTGAATTTTAATAGTTGAAATATACAGAATTAAAAAGACTAATAATAGAAATTCGAGTTTTTTTTTTAATGGGAAACTAAATGACGAAAAAGTTTTATGAAATTAAGAAGGGAAAGGAATTATATTTTCTAGGAAATAGCAGATAGACGAAAATTAATGACGAATAGGGAATTTCTTGGTTCAATAGGATGAAAATAATATCGAAAATTCGCGTACTTGAAACTTGGTGAATTCATCGGCTCGTAACTCTTCTCTTGCCAGGATCAAGCGAACCACATGTTGGGGAAGTAGCGTGAAGGATCCTAAATTCAACACTTCGTTGCCATGTTCGTCGACGAATTCGAATACCTTTAAACGCGAAACAAGAAGATATCAGTACTTTTATACGGTAAAAAGAATTCATCCATTTCCTCAGGCGGGAAAATGTTAATTTACAAAGAACGTTCTCAAATATCTGTAAATTTCTATACAATCTCACCTTATGGACCAAGGATTTCGTACACTTGTACTGAATGTATCGTTCTGCCGACGCTAATAAAGCGCACACAGTGTCCACTGTTATACAACATTGTACGAATCCAGTGCAAGCTTTTCTCAGTTGTTCTAATCCATAATAATCGGCGGCATTCATCAATCCTTTAAAATGAAAATTAGCTTACTAACGCGAAATTGTTTCCTTCAAAATCCATAGAACGTTAATATATACGACGAACGAAATACTTACCTAATAAAGTTCTAGGTTGTAACGTCACACATCCAGTATGAATGTACTCGATCAGCTGACGAAACACGTCGGGCTCGAATTCCTCGATGATTACGGTCTGATGTTGATTCGGCTATGATTGATCACAGAGAGTGGTGTATTTAGAAAAACGAAAAGATTGACAGCGATTCAAAGACTGAAAATCGAAAGTTCATGCTAAGCGATTTGGTGCATTTAGCGATGGCTAGAAAATATTTTCAGTCCCAAACTAACTAACTAACTACACTTATAAATACTTCTTACTTCTAAAAAAGAGATGTATTATCAATGACGAATTTCTAAACAATTACCTACTATCGTCAACTACAAATTATTAATAAATTGCTACGTTCTAAATATTTCCAAGGATCGTCCGTCGTTGTTCGCTTAAGCATCGATGAAAATTGAAAACAGTGTATTGATGCCGCTAGAATGTTCGCATTGCTGCATATCCTTATAAGCAAACTACTGTGCGTCTATAATACATCATCGTCAATTTCACCACTACATAACGAATTGTAGGATGCAGAATTACAGAATCAAATTGTGCCGTCCTCGAATAACAGAGGATTTTGATTGCAGTCGTGCGAGTCTACAGTTATTGCAAATGTGCCGATGTAAGAAGGACAGCAGTCTATATTCACGATTCTCCAGACTTAGACCGTATAGTCAATTTAAAACTTGCATGCCGACTGAAAGAGATAGACTGGAACGATGAATGCCTCGTTAACAACTGACTGAATTGGGCTGGATGCATCGTATGGGTAATCGTTTACAAATGAAATTAGGATACCAGATTGACGAACAAGGGTTGGTAAAAGGACGTCGATTGTGTCTCGATAAATTTCTGATTTTTCTTATGTATTTTAATTTCATTTCGTTTAATTTATTCAAATAAACAGGAAGTCCCTTTAACCTTAAAAATATATAGAAACATATGCGAATACATAGTTTCACGGAAACGTAATACAACGTAATGCGATATAATACAGAAAAAATATAACAGTTGAGATTGCATTTAGGAGATTAGTGAGCATCCTATGCATCGAAGCCCTAAACTTTCACATAGTAGAAGATCAAAGGTCTACGTGGTTGTGAATTTTAATGCCTACTTCGCATACTCTATTTATGGTATTGATTTAAACCATTTCTTTGAGAATAGTATACATATGATTATAGAAATATCTTAAAATTGTTCTTGAGAGCTAAGAAAATAACTATTTTTGTACTCGTAGAATATATAAAGTTAAAAGTTCTAAGGACTATTTTTAAAAGATGTCCGTAAAGTGATCTCCCACGGTAAAATCTGGTATCCTGAGACAATAAAATTGAGATCCTTTCGAAGAATAATGAAGTTCATATTTCTATATCTTTCAGTAAAAAAAAAAAAAAAAGAAAAAAATTAATAGTACCACAGCGCATTAGTATCGTGAAGATATATGATAGATACTTAAAAAGTAAAAAGTTTCCTACATTATTGATCGAGCAATACAGAAATCAAATTAATTGATTCTATGAAGATTAATCGTTTACTTTCTAAAGAATCGGACATTAATCATCTACTATGATATAAAATGACAACATTTTTATAAAACGTATCAGTTTGACTTCACATTACCAACGCGTCAATGTTTCATGCAATCGTACAGATTAATTCTAACTTCGGGAAGATTATTCGCTTGACGAAGTCTAACACACACCGAGAAACAGACCAAATCCGTCTAACTAACAATTCTTAAGAGATAGAATTTCTCTCGGTGAAACTTTTCGAATCGAGGATTCATCGTTATTCAGGATCCTTCTCGTTATTGTAATGCTTCAGAACAGAAAAAGAACAAAAAATAATAAAAAGAAACAGACAGAAACTTGAGACGAGCATAGAGTGAAAGAAAGGGAAAGGGGAAAATAAAAAGAGGACCTCAGGATGCAAAATCGTATAGAGAAGTGACGTTATAATAGTACCTCTTGTATGGGAGCCAACTGCTGCGCGAACCCTGACCGCTACACGGCACACAACAAACGCACACTTACTATTTCTATCATTTTAACGACGAGGTTCGAACACAATTCGTTTAAATGTTCTTTAAAATGCTTCTTTTTTTTAATTCAATTGCAGTAAATTGATTGGTTGTAGCAACCGTTTCAAAGATTAATCGTGTAGAGTATAGATTTCAGATTGAAAGTTTCGAAAATGAGAGTTTATCGATTAGAAATTTAATATGGAAGCGAAGGAAGGCAAGCACTAAATTTGTAATATTCCAACATTCGCGTGGGTGTTTCATCCATCTTGTTTGTAACAAATAAGTTCAAAGATGCCCACGTTTGATCGGCTTGATTTTATTTTTAGCTTGCTATTTCTATCTTTTCTGATAATATAGTGAAAGAATAGAGGAGGTATTGAGAAAACGATTTTTCTGTAATGACCGCGATTACCTGTTGCGCCGCGTTTTGCAGATTCAGCAGTGGCTCCGAGCTTCTTTTCAGGAATAGTCGGATCTTGTTTTCCTTCGGCGGTGGTTCCTTTTTACGCTGTGGACTGGGTGCTTGGTAAAACATCTTTTGAAACACCCTATAGAAACAAAAGAATACATTATTTCACCTTTACTGTATTTATATTTATCTAAATATCGTAATAACAATCTTTTTAATTGTCGTAATAAATAATATTAGAAGAGTGTTGTTATTGTAATAAAACATACTACTTACACATCAAGATTACCTTTGCACGAAAGAAAGAAATTGATCGTAGCATTAATCGCGATACGAACCTACTTCTGGCTGCTAAAACAGCCTTCACAGCGCAAATGGGCTCTTTTGTTTCACCGACGAGGAAGGTCACGTCGCATAGTTCCGGCATACTAGCCAGAAACTTCATGTCCTCGGCCAAGCCGGTCTTATTCTCGAAAATCGAATAATCCGACTCATCGGCCACTTCTGACCCTGACGCCTCCGGCATCGAGCTGATATTTTCCTGGAAAACATTTCATGTAACGCATGTTCCATTAAAAAATTTCATAAAGTATAATTTCCTCCTTCCTTTCGTCTTGAAATTCCTTTTTTTTTTCTTCTTGTTTCACACAACGAAAAAAGACAAAACGATATAAAGACATAGAAGAATTTTATTATGGAAATATGGCATCTCTAGTATTTTAGAATAAAATGATTGAAACTTAAATTCGCGCACGCGTTGTAATATATTCTACGTGATAAAACGAAAGCTTTCTAAGTGTTAGGAGAGATATATTTGGATGACTATGAGAAAGTTTGCTGATATATTCTGAACAACTTTGCGAATGATAAACAAGCTTCAGCTAACGTGTGATACGCTTTACTTCCGCGTGAGTTTTGCATTTTTATACACAGCTTATATCTACCTACTATATTAAAGTCTGGTTTCCAATAAAAACATTATCTTGAAACTAAAAGCTTCGACGAGCGTAATTGCTCGTTAACAGAGATCCGCCATGAATTATCCACGTTTGCAGTGAAATAACAAACTATAATTGAAACCATATGGACGACTTCCAGCAAACTGACTCACATTTTCGCTTTATATTAAACGACGGAGTATTTGAAACTATTTTCACTGCGAGAAAGTAAATATTTGCAACTTGTCGATATCACATTCACACGATTTAACTTCCTATATCGAGTTTCCATCAGGTTACTTGTCCCTGTAATCACACAGCCACTCTGTCAATACAACACCATAGCAAGGGTGCATTTATTTTCCAGAACATCTAACATTATCATTCGAGTCACGTCTAGTTCGATCAAACAACTATCGCACAGCTATTATTAGCAAAGCGTGATATAAATAAAAATCGGATTTATAAGATTCCTACGTACTCACGAAGAATGGAAACACTCTATGTGTTTCTTTAAAAGTGGATAGAGGAATCGTGTACGAATTCGACTGATATCGATTCATATATATAGAGATCGATGGAATGTTTGAAACATAAGCACTTGATTTTATAAATAATAATCGAGTATGTGCAATCTACATCGTAGGAATTCTTCATTAAGAATCGAAACGCCGCGCCAAATATTTAGCCTTAATTCAATGCTGTCCTGTTTCGTTGAAATTAATTCTCGATTTAATAATAACGCTCTGAAAAATGTCAAATACTCATCCAGTTAGGTATTTCGATATTACTGAAACTCGATCTTCGTAAGCAACTTTTTCATTAAACATTTCCGAGAAATTATTTCATTTATTTAAACGTATTTACTTAATTGTTCTAAATGTTTAGGAAAAATAAGAAAATATCTTTTTAGAGAGAAGGTAAAAACCTTTCAGTGAAATTCATTTACTTCATTTAATTTGTTTAGGTAAATAATCATTTCGATAATTAATTTTCTTTGTATACTTCTTGAACGGAAGTGTAAAATGTGATGGACAGTTGTAAAAAGGAAGATTACTGTAAGAAGCACAAATTCCCGCATGAATGGCCTTAATGCAGTCAGCGAGGCGAGCGCGTGAGGAGTTTCTGAAGAAAATGCGACACGGGAACACGCTTTAATGGACGAAATGCACTCTCTTTTATCCGGTAGGGAAATCTGCTATATCGTCGATAAATCACCCTCTGACGAAAGACTTAACTACCCTTCCGTGTAATGAGCCCTGTTATCTACGATGTAGTTAACCTACTTGCAGCAGGAGACCCGTTTAATCCTCGTCCCACGTCAGCGATATACTTTCATTTACGTTCGACCTTTAAGCAACGCGAATTATTTACGCAATGTAGGTGTTTAGACTCGGAGAATTTGATTGGCACGTTGATAGCCAAAAAGCGAACTGAAATTTCAAACATTCAAGAATATAGTTCCCTTTTTATAGTACATGTAATTTGATCTATATATTCAGATAAAATATTTTTGTTTATTACTGTTATTAATGTATATGTAGAACTATGTACAAATTCATACTAATGGTTTTTTAGGTTCAGAAACCTACTAATTTCCAATAATTAAATAGAATTCGTACGAGCCACGACAAATACAAAAACAAAATTCTGCATCCACACCGAAGAATATTCTGGAGAAATACTGTACAATATAACAAAACCAAAATAGCTGGAAACGTTAAAAACGCCACAAGCAAATAAACCCAGATATAACAACGAATAAAATGTTGTCTCTTCTTCAGCTACGAGAAAGAAACGCAAAGGAAGAATGAAATTTTCTCGTTCTTTCAACCACGACAAAGAAACAGCCGCGTCTCATTAACGGTGAAGGCGCGCGTAAATTGCATCATCTCGTCGCGACAGCAATCAACTACATTTCACCCAGAAGCAACACCGACGCAATGGAAAGTGGTGCCCCGCGGAGTCAGCTTTTAAATTACCTGTTGCTCGAGTCCCGGAGCCCCCTCGCTCGCCGGCCCGCTTTTGCCCCGAAAAAACACTTTTACCTCACTTCCTCGTTTCTACGATCACGCATAATCCACCATACACGCGTAATAACGACCCGTTTACCACGGTGTTCACGCTACAGCATCTCTTTCTCCTTTCCACTCGAAGAAAACGATCAGCGATTTACAGAAGAAAAGAAAAATATCAATCGGTGGTACGTTAACCCAAAATGAACTATTCCAGGCTCTGCTACCCCTTATCCTCTTCCAGGTACCCTTACTGACAGTCGAGGTACGTGAAATCGAGCAACCGTACGGAAGAGACACGCCTGTATCCGCCGTTCGACCTTCTTGTCTCTCGATTTCTCGCGTTTAACCCGACTTCAACCCGACACAAGTGGCTCAAGCACGCCTTAACCCTTCCTCCGACAGGCACACGAGGGGGTGGTTGTTCGAACAGGTCGTTTTCGTGAATGGAACTCGAGCGACAAACGCGAAAACGCCGCTCATACTCGGCCAAAGCCACTCGACTGCGCCGAGCCTACGTTCCCTCGGGCCAGGCCAACCCTCATTGCGCACTCGCACACCCTCTTTAGGAGTGAGACTGGAATACAGCTGCGCCTGTGCGACCCGTAGGTCCTCCGAAGGACCTCTCCCTTCTTTCTTCTTCTCCTTTCTTCCCACGGATTTTTAAATGTCACCTAGTTACCAGTATCCTGAGATCGTTGATTACGCGACCGATGGGGGGTTAATTGCATTTCCTACAGGCAGACGTGGATATTAGCCTATTTGATGACGGCCTTGTTCGCAAGGAAATTGTTTCCTTGAACGTGGCGCCTCTACCTGTTCCTTGGAAAATTTTCTGCTCTTTATTTGAATCTGTTTTGAGAGAAGATAAATTGTATAATGATGTTTCTGCGTTGAAGGGCTTGATCTTTAGTTTGATGTTTTGATGTGGCTATTTTGGAGAATTGGTTTTATTTTTGAGGTTGATGGTTGCGGTTGAAAAGAGATATTTTTTCCTTGCTCGAAGTTGCTTAAGTATACCGTCCCTTGATGTCGTTTGATAGCGATGAAGCTGAGTTCGGCTGGTCGCCACTGTTCACTCTCGATTTTTCACGCTATGCTTAAAACGCGAGTAACGAAAGTGAAGGTAGCGTGAACTCCAGCGTGACGAATCCGGGTCAAGCTCAAAATCTGGCTCTGTGGACCACAGCCATTCATGTCTGTGGAGGAACGTTCGTCTCCCTCTGGTTCCTTCTCTCTTTCTCCACTAATCAATAACAGCCGACCCCGCAACAAGTAGGCATCCCGGCTGAAAGATGGGGAAAAAGGACAAATACCGACACCTGCTAACGTATTAAAGTTTTCCTTTTTTGAAAGCTACTATAACATTCTTTCCAACGTCTCCAATAATTCGATTATTTCACTTATTCGATTAAATGCCCTTAAAAAAATTATCTAAATCCATTCTCGTAATATAACAAATACTTCGAAGTGTATAAAATTTATTTGTCGTGAATTTTACGATATTAGAATCGTATAATCTTGACATTCTTCGTTTTCAGAATATTTTTCGGGTATCTGATTTTTCTATGTGGCTCAAAATTCGTTGATGTTAAAGGGGGATGCAAGTGACCTTCATGGAAGGCGAATATCATTATATTTTAGGTATCAATGAATATACTAAATATAAATAATTTATTAGTGTGTTTGGCAGGTGGAAATGGTAAGAAAATTGCTCAACAAATGGAAGAGCTTTCGACGGTCACATTCTCCTGGCGAGAGACGTCGCAACGCGGACGACGCCTGCGCGAAAATAACGAACGATTTCGTTTTGGTTTCCGTGGCAGCCCTCGATAATTGGTGAATGGCTCGATAGATACACGCAATCCTTGGTAATCGTGAAATTGCATGCAGGAAGATTTTTAAATATTCAAATCTACTCGGCCATTAATCAATGTCAACCCTTATTATTCGATTCTATCAGTTGTAGACAATAAATTTTATACTGGGATAATAAATTTGACCGGGCCAACAGATTAATCGTGATTAATCGAGTATTGACTCGAAATGTTTAGCGATTTGTTAATAATTAATAACCAGCACGTAGGGTTGATCAAGTGGAAATGGAAATTTATGGTCGGACCAGAATAGTTCAAGGTTGATCAGAAACTATGTCACGACCGAGTTTCATGGTGAACTCTCGATTCAATATCACGAGCAATTACGCGGCTCGTCAAAGGAATTCATAGCGTCATAACAATGAATCGAACTAAGCACAAAGGAAAACAAAGACTTTAAACTTTAAAGACATCGAGTTTCAGAAATGAAAAGAGTATCGTTCGGTATTGGAAACTATCGAGTACAATAGCTAGCAATATATAGTTATCCCATGTGTGAAACAATATGATTATAGAAATTGTTTTGAATAATAAAAGTGTCATCAATGTTACATTCAAGCTATATTGCTGTTTCTATGATCGTCTTTCTCTTTCTTTTCACAAATTTTCTTGCTTACTCCGTTAATGGCTGACGTTCCATCTGTGTTTTTTTTTTAAGTTAAGAAAACGATGACAATTTTATTAAACAATAAATTTCCAACTTCTAACGCGCCGCAATAGTAACATCTACGTAACTTTAAAATGTTTCAATATGCTTGGTCGAGTCTTTCTTCGTTTCAGTGGCAAATACTTCCTCCTAAGGATGCTAAGAATAGACAATACACATTCATCATGTCTCTTCGTCCACGTTAATTTTATTTTCAAACATCCTTCCAATAAATCAAAATATTCTCGTGTCTCACCACTTTTCTATCAGCCTAACGGGAAAAACGGATGACCGAGTGAACAGACAAGAATAATGATCGATCCTCACGGTGTTAACGTAAAACAACATCGATTTATTCAACACAAATACTTGCACGTTACGATAGAGGTTCGGTAATAATGATAATAATAATAATAATGATAATAATATTCATATATGTATATATACAGGAAATAAGGCACGTTCGATATTACATTAATTAACGTGCGACCATACGTCGCTCGGCTATCCAATAATACATCTCTTATCGTTTTATCATCATCGTGTCTTCGTCTCGTTCGTTCGATATGCAACATCCTTACCAAATATAGAAAATGTCATATATATATATATATATATATATATATATATATATATATATATATATATATATATATATATATATATCTGTATAAATGTTCTCGTTGAATTTTCATTCATTCGTTCATCGGCATTGTCAAAGATAAACTTTTACATCGTCTTAAATCTATATTTATAATCATATTTGTATATATATATATATATACGTATTTCCCTTTTGCTTAATTATCCATGAAGAAATCACGACCATATCGGTCGATTTTCCCTTTCTCTTCTCATATATTCATTCTCTGGGAACATTTCTACGGTGTCGTTCTATAGCCGATATTTCAAGCCGCAAATAGGCGCGAAATTTAAAACGTTCGGAACGAAAATCGCTATCGTCGATCGTGTTCGATTGAACGCTTATTGCAATATTTTTCTGATTGATTATTCGCGATTTATAACATTCGCTTAATAGATTATTAAATGCACTCACACTCTGGTTTCAATTTCGATGAATGCTTATTATTGGTAAATCAATGACCCATTATGAGGATTAGACTGAGCTAACGGTTATTCTATATTGTCTCGATGAATTTCTCAGGAAACATGGCTCATTCTTTCAACGATAAATCTTCTAATGATGCTGGCTGTGATTGATGAGGAAATCGATGACGATCGAGATATCGTGATATCGTACAATGTTCCTCGCGGTATTTACGATTTCGTTGGCACGCGCAGACACCTGCAGATTGCGCTCTTCACTGTAATCTTGATTATTAACCCTTTATTGTCTTTTGTTACAGGAGAACTGTTCGTTAATCTTAATCGTTTAGGCTGATATCGAATTCATAATGATATGTGCTGTACGTATAATACACTTTCTACATATCTAAAAAACAATTTTTATCATAAAAAATGTGACATCTTTGTCACATTTCCAAATTTTATCTTGCAAATAAATTGAAGTTTCATTATATTTTATTTATTCCCAAATAAAACAACGAATTGATTATGCAATTTCGTAATTGCCTAGTTTTCAGATTACCACCAAGTTCTCCTTCCGAAATTTCCATCAGCGAATCGTCAGACAACGAAGGGTTACACGAATTCTGTTAGAGAATTCGTGATTCTAAAGAACTTACACTCTGAAACTGATACTTACTCTCACACATACACTCGGAAAACTTATTTTAGGCGGTATCTAAACTGGCATCAAGATACTTTACACGAATGTACAAAAGTCTCCCTACACCGTAATCGGAATGTATGAACCATTAATCGTTCGTTCTTTTTTTTTTTGTTGCCTGTCCCTATACGCTACCTACGTGCTAAATTAATTAGAAAAAGAAGGTTTGTCTAGAATTTGGAATCGTTGGTTTCTTGCGTCGAAACTGGAATGTAAGATGCTACTGTAAGCGGTGTAATACGACAGAGAAACGAAGGGCGATCGGCGAATCGTTGATGGATGAATTTAAACATTTCATAAATGGCAAAAATGACAGAAGATTAGGTAATTTTTGCTACGAGAATTTCCTGGAAATATGACGAGTTAAGTCTTTCGTTTCACTTCGTTGAAAACGTGTTTCTTTGAGATCAAAGAAATTTCTTATATCGAGAACAAAATAGGTCTTCAAGTCTAACGTATTCAAGTGAAGTAATTACTAAATTGATATGTTTAACAAATCTAACGATAAACTCAATGTATCTCAAGTACGATAGACGTACGTTCTCGTTAACATTATCTAAAAATTGTAGTATTATTAACCGCAATCGTAATACAAGAATTACTTTTAATTTATCCTTGTAAAGGAAGAACTACAGATTTTGGATACATTTTCAAATAATCTATATACTTGCTTCGTTTCTTCTACTTTTTCTGATTTTAAACTATCTAAAGTCTCCACTTCCATACGTACTTTATCGTATTATCCTCTTTTTCATTTTCAAGATACAAAAATAGAAAGCTAGAACGTTCTACTCTAAAAGCATCGAAGTGTAATCTTGAACATCTTTGGAATGAAAATAATACAAGAAAAGACATGTATTTTACACGCAATAAATTGTTTGATACGTATATAATCTGTTTTCTCTCTTGATATCGTCATATGTATCTTTGAAAGAAAGATTTATGTTTTGCTTCAGATGAATAATCCTGTTTGTTTCTACCATCCACGAAGAAGGGTTTCGTACGAGTGGTAAGCCGTAGCCGTTATTCACAATCAACGATCCGCCGTTTTTCAATGAAACTGAAACGCCACGTCGTCTCTGAGATGGCACTCGCCGTAAGCAGCTTACACAAATCGCTCCATCCTCCTTAAAACAACGGAGCTACGGATGAAAGCGACGATCGAGGCTTTCGTAGAGATCGATACGGCCGCGTTCGTCCATTTAACTCCGAATAAAATTCAACAACCTATCCCCTTTTGACACGCTTTTCGCTGTCATTGATGCATTGACGCGTATTCGCCGCCACTTAAACGTTAGGCTTAAATTATACAGTGTTTATCGAACAATAGATCGTGTCGATTCGTAAGTACTTGCGCAATGATATACGTAATCATTATATCTAATTAATCGAATCTTTAACACAACGATTCTACAAACTAGCTTTACTATCAAGGAACGGAGTATCGCTTGTAATTATTCCAAAGATTGAGACTTCTATGTTTTGGAATGTTCACGAGTCTCTCTCTCTCTCTCTCTTTTGGCGCATTTTTATTGTGAAAATATAAAATGTGTGGGGAGAAAAATATGTATCGGGAAGTTATTCTTAGTTCCTAGTTCCAAGCATAAAACTTTGAACTATATTTTAATTGAGAATATGTACTGTACTTTATTACTGAGTATATTAAGATGTTTTAGGAATAATAATAACTCTTTCGAGCTTCTAAATTCAATTTTATTATTTTCAATTGCTCCTTATTTTTATTTCATTGTCTCTAAAAATTCTGTCGTTTCTCATTTAACGTAGAAATTGTCTAGGTCCTAGAATCAAAATACAATCAGTCAGCAACCATCCAGATAATTACAAGCGACGCCACGAGTATCCAATCTCTCAAGAAACGACAACCACATAAACGCGTGAGTCCATCAACGAAAGTAAAAAGAGAAGAGAACAACTATCCATTTAAACACTGCCCAGTAGCAGAGGAGGAAGATTAAAAAGTCGTAGGTTCCTTCGTGTACTTTTCGTCCATCGGTAAGCTTTCAATTCTTCAATGCCAGCGAAAACGAGCCTCGAGCGTGTGTATCGACACTCGATCACTCTTCGAGTGTCCCAACTCTCTCATTGTACACCAGGTTACAGCTTATCCATGAGACTATATCCCTCTTCGATCACTCCTTAAAACGACGTTTCTATTGCACTTCGTCCGTCTTACAGTTAAAGGTTAGAGCCGAAGATCGGCCATTTGGAACGTGTCTCTTCTTCAACTCGGACTTCTCAATGGTTCTTCGTTCGAATAGCTCCCTCAAATAAATTCCCCGTGGTTCCTTTTCTTCGTCTAGCGTTCGATCTTGAGCATCTGGCGGTGTTTCGAGGCATTCGTTGCCTCGATACCACGGCGTCTATCTACCGAAACGTGTCTTAGCGACGGAATAACGTTGAACAGGCACCCAAGAACCGGCACGATCGAACCTTCGGCCGAGACTTTTCGACTGATGACGCGATAAAGCGCGATATCACAGCTTTGATGGATCGTAGTTCTCGAACGACCACCTCTGCCTGGCTGCTGCTGCCGAACATTCCTCCATGATCAGCCGCTGCTTGCTCTCCGTTATTGCCAGACACTTGTCGCTGCTGCCGTGTCTGATTTGCTTCGTCTGAAAATAAAAAACTAATGGTCAGTATTTGTGCTGACGATAAAGAAGAAATAACGAGAATCGAAGCTTTCTTCAATATGTGTAGTCAATACGATGGAATTTTTCGAAGGGTCAACTATTATCCCAGCTACAACGGGAAATGATGAATCACAGTGTTTCATTTTTGAATAAAATTATCTCGCGTAACAATGAAGAGTAGGCAAACGAGAATGAGTTCTACAAAATCCTTAGAAATGAATAATTTAATAAATAATTCAACAAATAACTGATAACCTAATCGATAAAAAATCTAATAAATAACTAAGAATATGTTAAAATAATTAAATAAAAACGTCTGTATTTTGAACAGACGATCCGCGTTCGACACGAATAAATTTCAAACTTAACGCAACAAGTACGAAAATAATCCGCAGGAAAATCAGAACAGGATTTGATATTAATTACTTAAGCGTACACTCAATACTTGCCACGAACGCAAGGATTACGTACCTGATGATTATAAATCCATTGTTGATTCCCCTTGCTACCATGACAAGGATAGAGGATGACATCGGTGCCGCTGTAATCCAGGCACGACTCGTCTCGACGGATCTCGCCAGTCTTGCTCAACATCCAGTACTGTGACAAACGATCAAGATTAATGTTCGTGGATTTTGACCTCCATCGTTTGCCTATGACCGATGGTTCTGACAGCTACTGCACATACATATGGATGCATTTGTCCACCGACAGACTGCCGAAATCATAAACATTCAGGAGACGAATGGAATAGGTAAATTTCTTTGCAACTTGTTGAAAAAACGTCATGAAAGTAGGTGAACATTTTTGATCAAAGTATATGTTTACTGCAGGTCAAGTTAGTATAAAAAATCTAAGAGCGTTTAATATTGTATTCTAGAATTTTATGTAATTTGTCTGACATATCGTCGACCACGATCACTTGGCTGTATTTTCATATTACTCGACTAAAGTTCTATCTCCTTTAAGATGAGAATTTGAATTATTTGAAAATTATCATCGTCAAGAACATTTTACTAGATTTTGTTAAACATTCTAGTATCTCGTAATTTATCAAATTTTAGATTTTTTATGGCCACAGGTAATTTCAAAATTTTTTGATTAATAGAGATTCTAAAATTTGTGAGCCATACGTAATAGCGTAGAAACTGTAAAGTTATGTGATAGATTTACTATTTTCACAAATGAATACATGAAGGATTAGGTATCAAAAAAATATATTTGAAGAAAATGGAGTAATAAGGTAATCGTAATAAGATTCAAATTTCTGCTTACACGGGAGACCATATAATATGCGGAGCCACTGAAAACTTTTAATTAACACGATGAAATGGTCAATTTTCTTAATTGAAAAGAAGCTTCTTTGTTGAAGGGATCAAAATTTTCTTTTGTAGCTTTGAAGTTTTTAAGCGCGCCCGGGAAATTTAAGTTTTTAATACGTATGAAGAGGAGTATTTCATCTCCGTAATTACTCTAACAATATAGTGGGTTCAAATTTGCACATGTAATGGCTACTTAATGCTTTGAAGCCTTATGAGCCTTCGAATATCCCATGGTAGTTGAAACTTTTTAAATTCGATAAATGTTCATCGATAAAATAATTAAAATAGAAGTGATAAAAACTTCAAGAAAAAATGTTTTGTTTACCAACGATAGAAATATTCTATTAGACTGTAAATAAATTTTTCCCATAACAAATAAACTATAAAATATATAGAAACCCTGATGACAGAATTCTATTTTGTTAAAAATAAAAATATGTTAGTGAAATCTTTTTCTACGTGAACATTTTCACCACTTTTCAAACGCAATTTCATCGGAATAATTATTAATTAAATATGTGCGTACGTGGTTACATTTGACACACTTGAGGCGAAATTAAATCCGAGTGGGAAATTATATGAGAAGGGAATTCCGTGATAATGAATGTCGATCGTTGATAATCGAGTTCAGTGGTCCCAGATATTGCGTCGATCTGCTCCTATGTGATTGAATCATACTGGTCAATTGAATTTGACATCGTTCCATCAAGTTGTAGCTGCTAGTAGCGAAAACGAGAACTAGAACGTATCTTGTTGAGTGCCTAAGTGCGTGTACGTTCGCGCTTTTGAAAGCATAACAAACCATCCCTGCTGTAAAAAGAATTATTTCAACTGAACTACTTATAAAAGATTTAGTGATCTTTTTCTGCAATTAAATGATAACGAATACAGCGTAATATTATTAAATTGCTGACAATCGATTTTAAATTGGACAAATTTTGTTATCTCAAATTTAATTTATTACATTTCGTTATCGTATTAATTCGACACAATAATTATATTCCTCGAGAATCGAATAATTACTAATATTCCTTTCCAATATCTACCTGATACTATTTTATTTCGCGTCTAATTGATATCTAAAATTAGCGTAATTAGCTGAAGCGTACGTACAAAATTTCAATTGGTACAGGCCGAGGAAGCATATGTAGCGAAGAGTTCATTAAGTGTCACGAGTGGTCAGGGACGAACAGTGGCTTCTACTTATTCAAATCGTTACACGGTTGTAACCGCGCTGTCAGAACCATCTGTGTTGAAAATTCAAAGGTTTTCAGCCTCTGTCGTGCAACGATAGACTCAAAAGCTGCGGGATTCGGGATAACGAAAAGCGAGGATTAATGCCATGCACCAGTTACCGCATGTTAACAACCAAGAATTACTATCTATCAGCTCCAACAGTACGTAAAATAGATCAGACAACCATAAACCAGGATCGAGGTGGAAATGATGTTAATCTCTCCCTAAACGACACCTGTTCCAAAAAAAAAAGAATCACTGTAATCGAATTTGCAAATTCTCTGCGAGAAATCTTCCCTTTATCGCCCTTTTTATTTCCATGGAATTTTATATCGAATATTAAAAGTAACCACGAGTATTTTAATGATAATCGACGATGAAATACGATTTAACGATAACATTCAGCGATCGTGTATCCACGATCACAATCTAATCTTGAATATAGCTTTATCTAAACACGTGGCTATCAAGCGACTGTCGTGCTATCTGTTACCTAATTATCAATGATTACTTGCTGTTAGTGTCACCTAATCACAATACAATCGGCCTATCTGATTTCGATCTCTTCATCAGCTGCCAACTGCGTATTATCGAGACGTCTGTTAACTGCGCGATCATCGCTGACTATCTTTTATTGGATTGTCATCTACAACCGACTGTGTACTAGTTGATACACGAGATGCGTATGTAACACTGGGTGTAACTACTGTCGACGCTTGTCTGACGGTTGATGTTGCGAATAGCTACATTGTTATACATTGTTATAGGATTCTGTGTTTCATTGTTCAGGATTTTGTGTTATTACATATTGAAACGTATAGTGAGGCAATCATGAATGGAAGGATGGATTTATTTTACTTTTTCTAGGAGTAAATACGTTTGAGTTATCATCAGCAAGATTATTATAGGATGGAAATGACTCTTTAACAAATTAATGAAGATTATTCTTGTCGCTAATGATTTTCACATTATAGATAATTACGGCTGTATGGATTTTGATTAATTTATACTGTAGAAATTTTAATTTTTATCTATTTTTACTTTGTAGCATTAACAAGATTAGACAAGAATTACGCGATAATTGCAAGAATTTGCCGTTCGTAAAGCGTATGTTCATTGAATTAACTAGAAATGCTTTTATTCTTCATTATCGCGTATTTGTTAATTAAAACGAGAATTCCTTTATCTCGTACCATCAGCCATTTAATTCAATCGTGCATTATTGTGCGATTTCGAACATTCTCTGCTCCACGCCTGTCTGCAATTCACTACTGTTATTTAGAGAATTCTCTAATTTGCTGGTTTCATGTGTCAGTTTAATTAATTAGGATTCCCTCAATTCGGCTATCGTTCTTTGTCCATCAATCAAAAGCAATCTCGTACTTAGTAATTTCGAAAGTTCGCGCGTTGTTATCCGATAGCCAATTTGATTAAACACATTACAGTTGATTGACGCGTTACAACTGAAGTTATTTTTCCAAAAAATGTGTAAAAAGAGTCTCTTTCTAAATTCGCACAATAAACACAGTCTAGTTATAGACAATCTCGATGTTTCTCAGCGACGTTACTATAATGAACAGATCCAGCGAAAAAGTTTCGAAATACGCCACGAAATATCCATCAGTCGGTGCATGGTGTGATTCGTGTGCCGTCATTCGGACGCGTCGAAATCATCAATGGACGCCACACGGTGGAAATGCAGACTGGCCGCGACTGCATCAGAGAGTCGGTCGGAGTTCAGGGGTAGCGGCGTAATTACCGTGAAACCGCGGCTTAATTGCTACTGCAAATAGCTAAATTAAAGCGACGCTTTACGAGGCCAAGCGAGCGGCGACTGATTGTGTTTTTGGTTGTAACCGGTTGTCACGGTTGTTAAACCGCGCCGGAACTCCGGGGAACGATTCAGCTTTTGTATCAAACGTACACCCGGGACTCGCGCCGGCCAGCCTTGTCCTTCTCTTCCTGCTCGACGTCATCGTCTTCGTCGTTGTCAGCATCGTTTGCGTGATTTTAACGACGAGACGAATGCCCGGTTACGAGGCTACCTTTTCATGGTTTCGACGTGACAGCACTCGTTTTATCTGGTAACGAGCTTCGCCGACCCCCTTTTTCTTCCTCTCACGCTCCCTTGTTTCTTCTAACCAGGTGAATTTTTAGTCGCCATTCGGTTTAGTTAGTATTTTTCTTGTTTTAGGTACGCAAGAGAAGCTTAGAAGAATTTAAAGCCGCATGAAATTCACTAGGGGAAGCTGGGCAGAGTTTCGTGTTTTGGTAAATCAAAATGTGTGAAATTGAACGTACATTGAACTGCTTTCATAGGAAAATGGATTTCGGATCGTGTTATAGGATGTTTAATTGATGAATGTTTCTTGGAATATTGGTATTTAATTGATGAATGTTTGTGTTCGTGTATTATCGATGAATATTGTAGTACACCCAGTTTAACTGTTTAATCTGACACCGTTGTTGAATATTCTATGGAAATATAGAACTTTCTTCTATATAGAAATACTCGAAAGTAAATGGACCAATTTGAAATCCTTTCAAATTTTTCGCACGTTAAATTATTGAGCTATTATATCCATACTTTCAAAGTTCCGACGATGTACGTAGTTGAGAGGAATCACAAGCAGCAGACAAGATACTGAAATAAAAATTTCAAATTTCTCTCACGACGAGTACCCTGTAGCTAGGTAGTAAAGAACATAATTTCCACGACTTCCATACACGACTTCATTATGTCGCAACAAGCTGCAACATTACGAGTGATTCTTTCCCCGTGACAAATGATACCGAAACAACAGATCGATTCATCAAGAGCTTAGCGCCCTTATCAATGGGTGCTGAAAGACACGTCATAGCCAGACGAGCGGACATTACTGTAGCCTCGACATAGCACGGTTACACCCACGATGGGTAATTTCCAGCACGCGTGCTGGTTCCCACGGGTCAGAAGATTAATTCGACACGCTGGCACGTGAAGCTAAAAATGACGACAAGCAGCAGATAGCCGGGCCAAGAGAAAGCTATGTAGCTTGGCCCAACGTGCCACTCGTGCACGTGTGTGAAACAGAGACAGGAATAGAGCTAGACAGACAGAGAAAGAAGGTCGACGATTGATGAGCACCTGCACCAGATTAGCCACGTTACTAATTGCAGCGAAATGGGTCGAGCTTAGCACCGAGTTAGCGTGCAAGTTAAATGGTAAACGTGTCGTGTCGGTTAATGGTCCCTTTTTCTTCCTTCGTCGGCGATACTCGTTCCTGGCAGAACGATTATCGTGAACAATTGTTCGCCCGGGCGACACCACCAAGAAATTCGTAAATAGTTGTGGCGATTCTAACGAGACTGCTTTGTAATTTACGCGAACACAATGTGGAATACATTAGAAAGTTCGAAATCGTCTTAGAAAATTCTCGTGTTGGTGATGCGAACTAATTCAGTAACGTTTTAAAGAGATTTCGATTGGAAAATTCTGATTTTTCCCAAATTGTCACCAAACCCGATTGTTATTACGAGTCCCAAAGTTATTACTTTGGAAAGAAATACTTATAATGGCGCTATATATACGATCTACTATAAATTAGAAATGTTTTTCTATAATATTCGATGATTACGCGCTGCTACTTGAGAACTGAAGAGGATCTGGACGAGTCAGAGATTCGTGAAACAAATGTGACAAACCGAGGGTTAAAAATGCCCAATGTTTAGCGAATCGTACGCTTCACTGGATTGTAAACAGATTTGTAAAAATTAAAAAATAAAAACAGTTTCCATTGTTTCTTTAAATATGAAATTGCGAGCCTGTTTTAAGAACAAAAGAGATCGTTGTCAATTACATACCAAGCTGTTGTACCATTTTTCGAATCTATTTATATATTTTCAGAAAAGGCATTCGATGGCTTCCCGTTATCGTCAAATCAACAAAACACAACAACATTATAAATATATTATCATTGATTACCTGTACGTACACACAACTATAATCTTGTATCATTATAGTATATGACAGATAATCTCTGTAATATCACTTGTCTCCAGGTCACGAAACGCTATTACCTGTAATATGACTGTAGTGTGTAATTTCATACTGTATTCGTAGATATATGCCTGGAAAATGTATTATATTCCATCCTGCTCTGTAAGTAATAATAATCTGGCCTGTGTTTTATTAAATAAACCGCGTGTGTTATTAAAACACGTTATACAGGACTCGGACAAGTTCTATTTTTTGCAAAAACATTGTTGTATTAAATGAAATTTTGCCTGTACATAATTAACAAATACATAGACCGCGTTTCTCTGGGAAATTGCGCATTATAATTTCACGTTAACCCAAATTGACATGTATTACATTTTAGAAAATATTGTCGAACATAACACCAGAGTTATATTCAATGAATTATGGTATTTTTTACCCACAAACAATTAATTTACTATATAATATTATATCAGTGTAAATATTATGAAGTTTTGTTTCATTTTTCAGAAAGGCAATTTCCGAGATTTCACTTCCAACGTACTCCACAAACATGCTACGAGCAAGTAGATTTACAAATATCCCATCACCATCAAGGATCGAAAAAAACAAAAAAAAAAAAAAAAAAAAAGAAAAAAGAAAAGAACGCCTTGCAGATTCGAAATGACACTCGAACTATTATTAGAATGAAATGAAACAAGCAATTACAGCACCGCGTGCCCCGATGATTATTCCAAACGCGTTCATTCCCTCGAATTCTGAATTCGTGTACCTGATTGCCGCCCTGGCGGTGACAGGGATATAAACCAACTGGCTGGTGCAGGTCTTCAGGTTTTCCTGCCGAGTCTATACACATGCTGCTAACCAGGTGTCTGATCTGCAGCGAATTAACAGATTTGCAAACTGTTACTGCTGAACTTTCGCCGCGAAAAAGATTCAAAGAAACTTAGCTTCTTTTATCATTCGATTTCAACAGTCAGACTGATCTCGCGCAAAGATTTACCACAATACCTTCCTATTTCTTATCTCACAACCCTGAAGAAATGGGAAACACGAAGCCACACAGATAGTACACATAAGCCTGAAATACGTACAACTAATCATGCAGGTGTGAACGGGTGTTAAGAGGCTTTAGGTTAGAGAAACGAAAAATCGACTTTCGACGAGTATTTCGTCGCAGAAATATGAAGTAAAGGTTGTTCTTAATTAGATTTCAAGATTATTTGCATCTTAATTCAGAGAAGTGTGTTTCAAGTTCATTGCTAGACTGCAAACATTCGAAAAAGTCGAATTTTCGTTTCAAGCGTGAATCTGCGACACGAAGAGAAACGAGATAGATAACGAAACAAACGGCTGAAAACGGAACTCGTCATATGTTTGATCGAGGTTTGGATTCATCGTCCGTGCGTCTATTTGTACCTGATTTCCACCTTGTCGATGGCATGGATAGAGTCCAGCCGGTTTGTGCAAGTCTGCCTTGCGTGCCGGCGAATCCAGACAGGTGTTACCTCCTTCTCCAAGATTACGAACCTGTTCATTAGTTAGTACAATCATTTCACGGATTAGTATCACTAGAAGCGGCAGGTTAGTTCGTACATTCTTTCGCGTAACGCGACGAACACCCGAGAAAAAGAAATAATTTTGTCGTCTTGATTATCATATCAAGGAATTAAAACTAAAACAAGGTATTTGAAGCAGGTGAAACTTGAAAATCAAGTTAAGTTTCACGATTTCAATATTTATACGCTTTAGTATTTAAAAAGTAGCGTAATTAATTTGAAAATTCTACGTTCAAAAAAAAAAAAAAAAAAAAATTGCCAATTATTCCTTGAATTCTCAATGACCGATTCTAATCGTCGACAACGCGTAAATGGTAAAAGATCTTCTTTGGAAAAGGAAACTATAGCGATATGCTATTGTCGGGAAAGTTGGAAAATTGAACCTCTTTAAAAAGAACGGATCTGACAATCGACGAATTCCTCTCGTTAGAGAGACAGCGAGGAGAATCAATCCTCGATATCTGCGCGCTATAGAAAACAATAGGAATTATATCCCGGGCGAAAAATATTTTTCGCGTTGCAGACGATTTCCTATCGAAAATATTTTTCTCCTGATGGACCGTGTTATTTTTCTCTCTGGTGTTCGCACGTCGCCACGGATATTTACAATCGCCAAGTATTTCGCAGTGCCACGTCTGGGAAAACGAAAAACGCATAAATCAATAGAGGGAAACGTAATAATTGAACGGCTGCGCTCGTACATAAAGCTTCGCGAAAGCTCTGGCAAAATTTCACCCTCGCGATACCATCGAGATGTAAAGACAAAAGTACACGAGTCATGTGTTATCGCGTAAGTGAATGCGATATGGAAATAGAGAAATAACGCTGCGCAAAGGGTCTTTCCATCCTTGTCTAACCAGGCACACACACTTACCTATCACACCGTTCGTTGATCGGTGTTACACTCACACATGAGCCGTTTAATGCAAAAATAACGTCAGTCAGTCTTTTGCCTGTCTGGCTTATAACCATATCTAGACATCGTAACGATCATTCTGTTTTGCGCAGAAGTACTGTAAGTATATCTTCGTTATCTATAGTTCCACGTTGAATAGCAGGATACGCGAAAATGTCAAACTCGAATTCTTACAAAATTTTTACTTTATCCTTCATTACCCGGAAGTTTGACTTACGTTAAACAACTCATATATACTGTGCATGTGCATATGCATTAAACGAGGGCACAAAGGATCTCTGTGCAGCGTACTCTCTATTCCTATATCGTTGTTTCTTTATATGCTGCTATCTTTACATCTCCATGCTCGATACGTGGTACCTGATCGTTCTTTTTTACGCCTCGCTGACATTTTATCGGCGTAGATTCCTGTTAAACGTTTCTTTCATTATGAATCGTGCGGTGGAATCTCGATTGTACAAGTTGGTTCTTTGTCGTTGAGTTTGCGGAATTTGTGCAAGTTGTTTTAGTTTTGCAAACTGTAACGCGAAGGTTTGGAAGACCGGTGTTTGTTAACACATCGAATGCCATACGTATTTTATATATTTTACCCTGAGAGATTGGACAGATTCAAATATATTGCATCACGAGATTTAATTTTTGTAAAATATTGTGTTGAGTTTACACGCTCTTTTTGGGGTGTTATCTAAGTCGTTCACACTGTTGAACATTTTTAGCATCTTTTAATCGTTCTATAAAATTTAGATAAGTGGATCACCGATAATAATCGTGATAGTCAATGTGCTAAAGTAGTTAATACTTGACTACACTGCTACTTGAAAGTCATAGTGATGTAATTAATTAGTTAAGTTAACACGACTATTTTAGCGTTTTCTAAAATTTTATCGTCGTTATATACAGGGTGTACGACCACGAACAGCCCAATTGATTTAGATATTTTAAGATTTTCATAGTTTCTCTACAGTATTGTCTCTACCAATCTTTCTTAAAATTTCCACAAATTTCCAGCAACTTCTTTCTTAAAACAACCCGTATTTCTCCTGATCAAACCGTTCAATCGAGATCACCGTCTGTGAAACGTATCGAGTATCAACGAACGATCGATTTTTCCTCGAGCTCGTGGTACACGGCCCGTAGAACAGTTGCACAGAACGCGAACAAAAAGATGAGGCCTGCAACAGAGCGATGCGGTTTTCCATTTTTCAGATAGACGGCGACAAATCGAAAATGAGCCGGAGCTACTGTGTTTTGTCTGCGAATATACACCGATCCTTGCACGTGCACTACGCGCATACACCTACGAAAAACACAGACGCACAGAAAAACACAGACGTACACGTGATCTTCGCGTATAGAAGACCACGTGTACTCGCGGGTGTATGCGTTTTCATGCAATAGAATGCATTCAGTCACGAAAGCCCGGTCAGCAAAGTCCTGATTTCGCTGCATGCAAGAATTCTGTGGTCGTTGCAGTTTCAACACGAGCATCTTCGTGTCTTTCATCCTCGTCGTTCGTAGTCGTCGACGTTGGCCGATCTAGCTGGAATAAAAACTACTGATTTATCGTCGACGTTTGGCCGACTTCGATGAAATTCCGGAAGTTGCAGGATTCCCATCTTCGTGCCGAGCTTTGTTAAAGACTCGGAGGCTCCTGTTCGACCAACTAATTTTTTCGAGAGGGTTCCTTTCGCTGATTTATAGAGTCTGATTTTTGGAAGTTATTCGCAGAGTCAATGGAATTCGATGGGAATTGAAAGAAATTGAGGTGATTGGAGGCTAAATAATTGGATAAATGATAGGAGGATTCTTTGAATAAAATTTAATCTTCTATAACGCCACGTCAATTGAATTTTTTCAAATTTACTTAGAAAATGTCGTTTCTTCTATCGTCAAGCTTGTCACTCGTTACCGTTACGCAAGAATACCTAGTGATATCAGTAATTTATAACTTGTAACTTGTAAAATTTTATCTATCGTCAATTTGATTGTTCCAGACGACTCTGCTAATCAAACGGAAACATTCCGACTAAAGCGAGTAAAATTGAAATAGTCGTTCGATAACCAAAAGTCTATGCAAACCAGTTCATAAAACATACGTTACGAAAAATTCACCCCTTTCCACGCGTCGTTTCATCGAGCAGCCAAATCCTTCTCCCTGAGCATTCATCAAAGGCACACGTTTTAACGAGCACAAATTTTTCACTCGTATCGGTCCACGTGGATCCGAAAATTATTTGCACGCGAGAGTCGCATTGGAACTATAAATCCACTCATCTCCTCGTTTCCCTGACCGCGAGTAGCCAACGTGATTTAACCAACCCTCCATAGAAACAAAGGAAAAAGAAAAACGAAACAAAAAATATGATGAGAGTAGAAAAAAAAAAATAAAAAAGGTTAGGATGTCGGATATCAGGAAGAAGAGAAGAGAAGAGGAAAGGCTGGCTAGACTGTAACAGCATAAGTTTCGTGACAGCCAGTGAAATTGTTATTTCGCATGCGGCACGGAACGCATTCCGAAGCGCAGAGCGCGTGAAATGTTTCTTCGCGAAAATGTCCGGCCATCCTTTACGCGTTTCCTCCTTTTTCCAACGCGCCTCTCTTTTTCCACTATTTGCCCGGCCGTAAGAGTTTCTGCAGGCGAACGGTGCCAGCGCCGGGAAAAAATATGGCAAAACGCATTCCATTCCGGTTCGAATGGGGGAACTGAGGGTAACGGCAGGGTACTAGCGAGGGTGGAAACCGGTTGATCGATACGATTTCTACGCCACAGTCTCGTGGCTAACGCTCGATTCTTTCCCGATTTCAACTCCGTCCGACTCGATAAAGCGGATCAAGCACCGAATTCTGTTTTGTTTAATTTCTACGTTTCGGTTTTCCACGCTGGAAAATTCATTTACGTGTCTGTTTATTAACGTTCCACCATTTTTGTTTTAAGAGAAATTCCAGTGTAACAGAACATTTTCGATAAATGATTAGTAGAATATTCAGAAATAAATTAGAATTTAATTCTAAACAGGAGAAGCGGAAGAAATTGTAATTTTTGGCAAACGTAAGACGATCGAAAATTCAGTTAAGAAATTCATTTGCATTCGATCTCGTTCAAAGAGAATTCAACGAAGGAAACGTTGTACCTTTGTCTTGTCGGCGTTTGTAAGGAGGTCTGTGTAAATTATGAAAAATTAAGCCATAGTTTTGTTACGTCATAATCGATCATAATTAGAAAACACTAGCGTTATAAGGTGGAAATAATGAAGTAATTGCAGATTTCTTACATCAATCATCTTGAACATTATTTGCTTCCGAAATAACAGGTTGCAGGTCTTCTAAGTAACAAACTCTAGTCGGAGAAGAAAGTAATTCTCTGTTCGATTGTTTCAATTAAAATTTTCGAATCATTTCTGTATATGTGGCTAAAATATTTATTCTAATTACGAGATTTGTCTTAAATATTCGTATAAATATAATATCGTACAAAAAATTTCATTGAATGTTAATGAAAATATAGATTCATTTACGAATCCTAAGATAGAGAACTCTGATACCAGAGAACGAGGCCAAGTCCTCGACTTGAGAAACTTTTCAACAGAGCAAGTCGAACTTCCGAGAAATCATTACCCAGAGCCGTTTCATTTTCCGCCTTCACTTTCAAAATGAGTTTTTAAGTTTTACGAAACCAGCCATGTAATTCAGTGGCTAACGCGGCCTGGCGCCAACTAAATATTTAAACGACACACCATGACCTAGAATTCATATTTCTAGGGAAAAGTAATTATCACGCATCATTCTAAATTCTATTTCAACAGACTCGTTTGTTGAAATGGTGAAAGAAACAAGCGTCAAGAGAAGAGGAAACGATTATTTTTTGGGCGAGGAAAAACTGCAAATGGAGAAAGCGACGAGTATTTCAGCATTTAATAACATTTCGAGATAAACAACCAGGTTGTGATTAAAAAAGTTAATTAAGACATAACTAATCTCATACATTTTTTACTATTTATTCTATATTTTCAGAAGTGGTAAACGCTGAAAGTTCACGATGTGACTGACAAGATTAATAAAAATATGTTTGTCCGTTTCTACTGGAAATCTTCACTTCCGAAGTTTTCTTCGAATTCGAGTGCGTTCAACAAAATTACGGTGTACCTGATATATCATCGACTGTGATCACTTTTTCCTTTCATAAGCTTCCTCTCGTCACTTTCCTTTTCCCACTTGATTCTGTCTCAGGATTTACATTCAATTATCCAACCGTACGAAAAATTTTCGGTCTTCCTTCACTTAATTCGGGATAAAATCGGCGAACTAAAGGAAAACAGAGTGACAAGGATAAGGGAAAGCATGAAATATCCACATTGCGTGACACTGCAATTTACATGAAAGTAGAAAGCCTTTAATCCAACGTTAGATGCCGTGACTTTGTCGTGAATCTACGAACGTACATGAGGAAAGGATCTAGGGTTTTCGAGAAAGGTCCACGAGATTACGAGGAACAAGGACTGACTTTTCTTCGATCGATATTTCTATACGATACCGTCTCGTGAAGATTATTCCGACGATTTAACATTAAAACGAACGCCAAGTCGAAAGTCGTTACAGGTGCTTGTAAGCTGGCATAATTATTGTGTTTAATAATCATCGTGGATCTGAAGCATTATTTTACCCGTCTGTTTTAGTCATTCGTTTCGTGAACGTAACACATAAAAATGGCGGCATTAATTAAACGTTAAAAGTGCTATAAACTGCTTCGAAAGAGAATCGGTGGGAATAAGAGAAAGAGAGAAAGGTGCAAAAGTGTGAAAAATATATTACTCACGCGATGCCTGCGTTTGAATCGGTTGAGATTAATCGTTCGATATGGGCAAGCTTTGAATATTTATGTAATAATATATGAAGGTCACGCGGCGGAAAAAAAGTTGGAAAGCTCGCGATATCAGTCCCAGATTTTTAAGAATTAGTTGAAGGGTAAAAAAAAAAAAAAAAAAAAAGAGAGAAATGGATGAAAAATATCGGAGGAAGTTCCTTAAGGATAATGATTGTTCTCTGTTCGAATTATATTTGATCCTTTAGTAAAATATTCACGCGGGTACAGAAAATCGTAGAATGTAATACTCGTACAATTAGATGAAACTGTTTGTTCAAACTTAATCAGAAAACGAGGAATATTAGGTTGAGTTTATTCGAATCGTCTGTATTCTTACTGGAGAGCAAACGTAGCCATTCTAATAAAAGGTTAAACAAGATGGATATTACCATTGTTACAAATGGATAGTCACATTGTAAGTAACTTTAAGTACTTTACCATGGTACATTCAAATACGAAGTGTGATGCGGGTCTCTCCGAAATTTATAGAGATTAGGTAAGTTGTAATCGTTATTAACTGAATTTCCTATGTTACATCTCTGTGTAAACTTTCTCCATTCACCGCCTCTTTCTCTTGATACTATAAAATATTGAAAAATGCAATCAAAGTAATATAAAATAAATTTATTTCAGAAACATTCACTGCTGTAATATTCGATTTAAATTCTCCGTGTTTGTCTTTTATACGAGGGAAATTTATATTAAACAGTACGAGTTACTTCGTTGATAATAATCAATAACCAAACACATGTATTTATGATAAACGAAAGGTTTGTCAGCCGAGAAATTACGGATCTCGCTGTAGTTTACAGACAACGTAAATTCATTAAAACAATGTCATCCATCACTTTCGTCATCCTATTCTTCCACCAAACAATATTGCGAGCTAAACAGGGAAAAACTCCAACAGAGAACGAAGAATTCGGAAGTGTACACGAGTATCGATGGTGGAAGTTGAACGTCCAGGCGTCAGAGACGGAAATCACGGAAATCACACGATGTGCACGATCCGTTTTGCTCGTCTCGCGATTGACAGTGCATTAATTTCGTTTCGATCCGGAGGAAGAAGGGGACGGGGTGGAATGGAAGGGTTGCAGCGATCAATCACGTCTCGATTTATTTCCGTCGTGTTGCGACGCCGTCTCCTGGCCCTCTGTTTCCCTGCATTCGTAATTGCGAAATGATTGTCGGGCTTGTCGCCGATAATCTCGTAGCCCGCTTCTCCTACGGGTCATTACGTCCTCTCGACTCTCGTGCACCACGTATTTGATCGATGCGACCCGCGCGTGTGTTCACCCTCTGTTATCAAACTGCGACTGGACCTGCCGTGTTTCTCTTCGATCTCGTGAAACTCGAAATTTCCTGGTTTACCACGTAACAACGCGTTGCATCGCTAATTTTAGAGTAGAATATACAGTATGTGCTGTTTAACTGGAAACGCTCGAGTATCTGGAAGAATACGAATGATAGGAGAAAATGTTGCGGATAAAAGTTGCACGGTATCGAGGGAGACATAGCGTGCTTTTATCTATATGACTGTGCGATTACCTCGAAACGTCACGTGAAAGTGTGACATTAAAATTTCTAGATGGATACCTGCGTTTTTTATTATCTACTCTTGTAACTGACGGTGCCAAAATCTTTTCACACTGGATACTCCTGTTTCTTTTTTTTTTTTTTTTTTTTGCACCATCCGTTATCGAATTTTAAAGTTTATATCTCGATAGCGGATAGTGGAAAAGACGCGAGATTGCGGTGCTTTGAAAATGACTGAATGTTAGCTACAAGAATACGTAATAAAAAATAGAAGTATTCATCTGAAGATTTTAATATTAAGATTAATTAATAAAAAAGTTTCCTCGTATCATTCGTACTTTTTGAAACGTTTCACCGTTTCCAGCTAAACAGGACATACTGCTGTACTGTGACTCACGAAAGTATCTCGACTCCTTTAAATGTTCTAGATAAAATGATCTATCACAGTAATATCTCTAAACTATGTTTCGTGGTCTACAAATATATCGTCAAATTATTAAATTCTGATGAAAAAAACCAAGACAGATCAGAATAATTGCCAATAAAAAAGGATGATACAGAATAAACAGCGAAATACCATATTCATAACCACGCCTAAGTCCTAAAGGAAAATATATGAACCTGACAGACGCAATTTCCATGACACCGTCTCTCGTTTAGCAATTTAATTCTTACATAAACAGAGGATCGGACACGACACAGAAGAGAAACATCCGCGAGTTATAAGCCATCAAAGGAAGACTTTAATTGCAAAATCGAAATGAAACAGCGAAGTAATGGGGAAGGCAGCGCCTCTTTCAACCAGTGTTGAAACGTCTTCGCCCGAAGCGACGTTCGATTCGCCTCTATTATCCGGCGCGACTACCGATTTCGTCGTGCTGTAAGCCAAGAATTCAACAAGCCGATCGAGACGAATCGATTTCCGATCGGATGTCGCACGAGCCTCCGGCCGCGATCCGATTGAGATTGCCTCGACCGCGGGCTGCATTGTTTCTCGATCGAACGCATTGTTTTCTATGTCGCAAGCTCGTCGACATCAATCATTGTCTTCGCCACCGACAATTGAACTTTGCCTATCTGTATAGATACAGGCCCTGCCAGCGTTTCGTCTGTCTCCTACCTCGTATAAAATACAGGATACGCGTTAATTCGTATATATCGCTGAGAAAAATATCGAGTGGATGTTTCTTCCACTCGTAGCGTTAACAACGTAGATTTCGAGTATCGTATATTGTTCGAATCGTGATGTACGTTCGAGTGGAAAGTTGGAAATTTTGTATTACAGTTTTTAAGAGTTCTTATTCCTACGTAGAATTTTTAAAAGAGCTATTTTACCATTTCTTTCGTTCCTGTTAGCTGCTCTCAAAACGCATTCAAACAAATTCACTGAAAACTTTGTTATACTCTCTTCTTTCATACGCTAATCTCAAGCAAGAGAGTTCAAAATCCTGGAAAACCAAGGATTTCGTAGACCCGAGAAAAACCACGGAAGAACAATCTCGCGGCACTCGACGCCTGCGCGAATCTCCGAGGGAGGATAGCAGCCACGCGTCTAGAAACCGTAACGCGACATTTCTGTGAAAAGAAAACGGGGGAAAAAAGAGGTAGGGAAGAAGATAAAAAGGAAGCCCTCTCTCGTCCATTTATCCCATTCGTAAAAATGGCCATTATTCGGCTAAAAGAACGGAACCTCCGAGTATTTGGCGCACCTTGGTGTATCAAAATGTCGGTTGGTAACGCCGTTAAAGAGAAACGAGTGGCTCCGTACGTTGATTCCGATCGTCGTTTACGTAGCTGCAAAAGAGAAGATACGAGGATTGCGGTGAAACACGGTAAATTCTTACCTCGCCGGAAGCTACCGCCTCGCCAGGTATGAACAGCTCCGGATAAACGTTGTCGAGGTACCACTTGAACGACTTGCAGCCGAGTTTCTTCCTCAAGGCCTTCCGTTCCGATACGTCTCCGTACTTGCCCTGCGAAAATTGCGAATCATAAGCCCGGAAATTTTGCCTGCTGCGATAGAAGGAAGGAAGGAAGAGAACAAGCTGGACTGCGTGTCGGAGGAAAGGGCCGTTTCCGGAAGGCAGGGATTTAAGGGATGTAAGAAAAGGGGATGAGAGTTATAAACGTAAAGAAGGAAAGGGAAGGGAAGCGAGACAAGCGAGGAGGAAATAAAGACCGGAGAGGAATACACGGAATCTTTTATGGACTCGAGTTTTAAAGCCCTCTAGAGCAGAATAATGGCAATACTTTGGTGGGGGACGATTCACGGCACTCGTGCAATGAGTATGCTTCTACTAGGCCGTGGATGGTCACTTTCGTTTAGTCGTCGGAGATTTTTTCCATCGCTGTTCTTTGTAATTAGGTTTTATCCATGGAATTTTGGAGATACAGAATATGGGTTCGATAATGGCTGACTTGTTCTACTTGGAAATTGGTATTGGATAGAAGAACGCTAGTAAAGGGACCCGATTAGCTGTTAAATTATTGTATCACTGTTTAATTGACGTGTAAATTGATACACGATGCGTAAAATTATCTCATTAGACATTCGTGAAACGTTTTCTGAAGATTCCGAAATAATTTCTGCTGAACATTGCCGAAACACCAAGCTAATATTTCAATCGGATACTTGCCGAAAGTATTATTTCCTTTTACTCTTATATCACACGCAAACTTCTATTTGCTATAAAGTGCCGCGAAAAAAAGTATATCTGCTATAGAAAATGGAAAATTCAAGCACGTATTGTGGCAAACCAGTGCTCCACTGATAAAACGTTTTCGATAGCTGTAAAACAATTTCCAGCGGTACTCGAGTGAACTGTTGAATCGCGTCCGGGACTATCCTTTGTCTGTAATAAAACAAAAGTTGCATCGCAGAACGCTAATCTGCTAAGGTTATCGTCGAACTTGGAAAGAAATACTGTTATTACCGATGTTAAGGGTCGGAATGAGGGGAATTAAAAGTGAGAATCAGTTCCTTGAAATTAGCCTCGTTTTGAAACCGTGAAAATTTAGTCTGTGATACTGTTTGATGCCTGATAGGGCTGAAGCGATAGTTGGACGGTTTGGTAATAAGAGGGAGAATTATTGTTGAAGATTAAAAGGTTTAGAGCTCGTTTAATAACGGCTAGATTATGAAAGATTAGAAGAATTTCGCTTGCAACTGTTCGGATCCTCTTCGGTGGATCGTTGCAATTGGATGGTTCGTGCAAATGAGAGGATTGTCGCTAAAGATTACAGGTCGACGTAATTTGTGAGATAATGGTATCATTTTGAACAAGAAGAGCGGGAAGTTTGGTTTCTTTTTATTCCAATTTTCTTGGAAAATATATTACTAAAAATTAGAATTTCGCAGAATTCGTGATCGTATTGTAAATTCTTTTTAAAGGAAGTTTCTACGGTTCTGATTCTATTAAAAGAAAAATTGAATTTTTATTAAAAATTTCTAAGTAACGGTTTCTTTGAATAAACTATGGCAGTAGCTTATTCCAAGCCTTGTTCTTAAAACATTCCATTCTAAAAATCTACGACTTAATAGGAGAAAATTCCCCATCAAAAGTCATCGTTTTACGAAGAATAAGATTTTTCTATAAACTTTCCATGAAACCATCACATCATGTTTCATTTAAACTGCCTACAAGACCATCGCTGCTTTTAAAAAACTATTATATTTGGCGTACGAATCTAAAAAGCGAAATTCAAAATTTAAAAGAATATACCGCAAGTTGTTTAATCAAAGTACTTGCAGTTGTCTTCTATAAATTTAAGCTGTCTATCAGGCAAACGATGAATTCCATCAGGAAAAAACGTCGTATCTTTAGATAAGATCCAATTAATGGGGCATTAAGAAAGGTGGTCGTTCTGTGAAATTGTTGCGCAGCAATACTAAGCTACATGCTGCTTCTACGGTCAAAGACATTATAATCAGTCTTATCTGGGACGTTTTTCAGCAGTCAGCTTATTTGCTACATATTACTCCTTTGGATTATTATCTGCTTGGATCGATTAAAAAAAAATATATCGATCTTTAACCCTTTATAATTTCCGAATTAAAATTTTCTTTCGATCGTGCCTCACAGTACTGCCTTATGAAGAGCTAAGAAACCAGAAGCTATGCCCGATCTGTTTGCTTCTTTCACACGCTCGTTTCCCATTATTATTTTAGTACGCCATACGACGTGCTCGAGACAGGGTAATCCGTCTGAAAGACGAAGCAGAATCGAGATCGGCGCGAGGGAAGTGGGAAAAGCGAGACTGGGTAGCAAGTGTTCACCTTGTCGTGACCTATCCTCTGGTAGTAGTACTTGGCATACTCGTCCAGCCACACTTCGCTCAGCCTTATGCTGTTCCTCTTGAGCACGTTCACGCCGCTGCGCCACTTGTACGGCGAACGTTTGCGGAAGATGTGGCCCACGTGCGAGCACGGCACGATTTCCAAGGTACCTGGAAACAACAATTGCCTTTCGAATTTCGTCCGCTCGTTCGTTCGTTGCAACCTATACCACGGAAACGGCTGATTGCGGGCGAAAAGAGGATGAGAAACAAGTTTATTTCGCCACAAACAGAAGCTACATCGCTATGGTTTTCAGGATTTAAGTCTTCCGGGAGATTTTCCATGCGGCACCGTGTAGCCAACCGTGGAGAATTGAGGATAGAGAAGATTGGCGTGATTGTGCGCCCAGAGATATCGGAGTCTGACTTAGATTAGACTCAGCATGGAATGGGTTAATTATTATGCAAGGAACGTATGAGAAAAATGATACTGGAAATCTTCTGGATCTTGTTTTTTTTTTTTTTTTGCTAGACTTTGGTCGTCGAAATTAAGGAGAGATGTAGCTGCTGTGTTATTTTTAAGATTCAACATGTTATTTTGTACACAATACTGTTTTTTTTGGCCAGAATATTGGCCAGCATTGTAGCTAGCTTCTTGAGCATCTAAAGAAAGCACTGAAACTGATATCCGTGATGGCGTTTCTATCCGGGGTTTCTCAATAACTTTTCTACAAAGCGATATTTCGATGATCATTAATAATACGAGGAAATGGCAGAGAAATAAATTTCGTTATTTGGAATCTTGAAAATTATGACCACGATGAAAATAACAATTTCAGTCAACGGAACCAAACAATTTATGCTTCTAGAATTTTCTTGTATTATCAATGATTATCGGAATAGCATTTTGTAACAGAGTTACTGAAAAGATAGATTTTGTTAATCGATCAGCTTTTAATTTTTATCACCGTACAGCAATATTATGTTATTTTTAAGTCTTCCAGGCTTTAAAATTTAGTTACGCAACAATGAATTTATATAAAAATTTAAGGTGTCATTCTTTCGCGAAGAATAATGTTCACTCTTTAGAATTAGCAAATAGCTGGAATAACGGGAGTTGTTTTCTCGTTTCAGTAAATACCAGGACAAATTTTTGTATTGGTATTGCACATACCTCCGCACATCCAGGTTTTGAAGGAAAGCTCAAGATTCTCGCCACCCCAAATATCGAAGCCACTGTCGTACGTGCCGAGACGATCAAAGAAAGCTCGATCTATCGAAAAGAGGCCTCCGGCCATCGTCGGTGACCACACAGGCTCCGCAGGATTCTTGTGTCTTTTTTTCTCTCTCTCAGGGACTGCGTGCCAGTTGAACTGATACAGAAAATCAAGAAGTCTTGGGAACCGAGCTGGTCGACATTGAGAAATTATAAGAAATCCGTGGCGAGACGACGAAATCTCGAAATATTTTCGATAGCGTAGTTTTAGTACCAGCATATTTGTATTTATCCATATGTTTGTCTCACAGCGATACTTGTCTTCCTCTTACTGTGTTTCACCTTCTTTTGAAAGATCTTTTCCCGTTTAATTAATAGATTAAATATGTGTATTAAGAAGAATTAGGAAAGAGCTGCACTATACAGTATGTCTGACTACAGGCGGACCGCAACTACTTACAATTTGCCACTCCCACTCACAGATACGTGTACATCACGATCTAATCATTTCTATATTTTCTGTATTGTCTAATCTTTACTCCAATGCCACGATACGATAGATAGGCTCTTAATTAAGATTTTTATATTATTATATGTATATCACACGCTCTAGAAAGACACGAATATTCGTATGCACGTTTCTCAGTGTATATAAATATATCTCAAGATTTTACAGATTAACATGAGTATACCAATATTTGTTTATAGTTTTATATGAAACGTACAAACTCCGCAAAATAATCAAAGTGAAGAATTCTGTCAGATCCTAAAGCACAATTGACATCGGCCCCATCGAAAGCGCAATCATCGAAATTCCGGCAATAATTTTGCAAATTTTACCAGCGATTAACCCATCCCTGATCGGCAGAGATCGCCACTCGGCATTGCGAATAGTTTCCGTGAAATAACGGCGAAAGGAATTTCTGCTTACCTGCAGATTCCAATCGAAGCCACCCACGTTCACACCGCCGGAATCCCGCCAATGATATTCGAGCGTGGTGTCGTCGATAACATCGATCACAGGACAAACGACTGTCGTCGGATCACGAGCGATACGATCGAGAAGCGGCTCCAACCAGCCCTCGGTGCATTCGCAATGGCTGTCCAAATATGTCAGTACAGGTGCCTTCGCCGCTGCTGCACCCAACAAACGCGCCCTGATAAGACCTTCGCGCTTTTGCGCCCGGATTATCTGTACCTTTGGGTAGTTCATCATGTAGTCCTCTAGTTGACGCTGTAGATGTGCTGTGAAATTTTTGATTCGATTACTCAGCGACTAAGTAGATAAAAAAACGTTTGTATATTTATGCTTGTGAAAAGGAAATCGAGATATTCGTAAGGACATAATAAAATCTTCATTAGGATTTATAAACGATTCCATTACAGGACTGCAAAACCACGATAAAGTACTAAAAAAGCACGTTTGTAGGATTAGTAAGGTTATTCCAAAATTTTATTGCTCTGTCTATTAATTTATTATCCTTTGTGGGATATAATCCGAGATGCTACGTGATGCAGCAACTCTATACCGTCCAACATAGTTACACGTAAAATTCAGATTTACGGGATCTGATGAATTATGGGGACCCATTGGGGATAGCAATTAGTAGACGTTCGTGATTTAGTTTACGTTAGAATAGCTATATGAGAACCTTTCCTCTAAGCCTTCACTTACTGAGCTTAATTAGTTTAACTGCGGATACTATACAGAGGTTTGAAGTATCATACCCGTGCGAATGTAACGATCCTCATCGAGTTTATTTGCAAACTAACGAATCATATTAAAGACATCATTAAACGAATTTACAACGACATTTAAACAGCTGGATGATTATTTTACCGAAAGAGTATTTTACCTCTAATTTCGAAACTTTTTGTCTCACGGTTCTAGTCATATCTTTCTACCTTTTCTTCTGCCAATAACGGCAGAGCTTTCATCACGTTACGAGCTTACTTAGCCCATCATCAAAGCTTACAAAATGCCAGATTATTTTCATTCTTCTCCTGTGGCGATATTACGTTGCAACTTAACCTCGAGATAGCAAAGACAAGAGACACGTTCCTTGTTATTATTAATTAAATCGTCTTTATTACAACCATGTTATTTCACACTTCTCTGCGACAGATAAGAAAACAGATAAAAAGAAGGGAAAACACGAATACGAAGACCAAGAAGCGAGCAAGGAGTTCATTGTTTCCTGTTCCTATGATAAAATTAATTTAACTGGTTTTGTAATAGGTCACAACGTCGACCCATGCTGCTCGCTAACTATGTTTGTAAGCCTGACTTCCGGTTAGCACAGAAGCTTATCCTCGGCATTTAGGGATTGTACAGGCTGTTCTATCGTTTCCAACACGTTGCGCCTTCCCTAGCCTGCTGTCAAGCGAGCTTAATCTGGTCGGCTTTCCCCAGCGATTTTTATTTTCTTCCCTCTTTTCCCCCTTTTGTTATACGTGACTACGGTTAGTTATCTGTCCGTTCCATCCGGCGACACGTTAATTCGATCTGAACACCTCCGACGATAAACCGACCGCTCCGCTTCTGGCTATCTCTTTCAACGAGCTGAGAAATGTAAATATAAGAAAGGGAAATCTTTGTCTTGTCCTTTGGAGATGAGGTTTCTAAAGATCTTGTTTCTTCCAGTTTATTCATTGGGTTATAGACGACTGGTAATAGCTTCGGTTAATTGCATTAAATTTCATTTTAACGAATTTTCTATTAAATCATTGCCAGCAAAAGAGGTCTATAGAGACTCGTATTTTGAAATGTTTGCGAATACTTTATCCGTCTGAAACTGGAAGTCTAAATATCATAATTTATCTTCGTTAGAGTAAAATTCTTTATAATTCATCACGAATCTCATCCCTCTACAGGAACTACATTACGCAATTCTTTTCCCCTGAACTCATTAACAAACTTATATCCTTCATCAGCGAAACTTCCACGATATTTCCCAACAAAAATTACCAATTAAACGCATCTACCTCGTCAGCCAGCCTCGCAGGGCCAATAAAACACTCGCGAAGTTCGTAGCGTGGAAAAATCCTCTTGAATCGTACGATTCGTCTTACTAATTCGTGTACTCGGTATTGTCAAAAAATTGTGTAAAGGAAACAGGAATGGCAGCCTGTCAAAACGCACTTCCCACGGAAATAATAGGCTTCGCGCGACAGAAAGAGACAATCGATCTTCCGTCAAAGTTTCCTTGGTCGCCGGAAAGCGCGCGTCAGATGCAGGCGAATTTTTCCACGGGACGTGTAGAGAGAAGCAGGGGAAGAGAGACCGGGAAAGATATCAACGTCTCGGCATCGTTGGCATGCATCAAGCTGTCAGGAATTTTCCGAGTACACGCGCGCAACACGTCGACGCCAGCTTTCCCTTCTATTCACGCTGACCCGATCGTTACGGGTTCTGTGCACACCACGGGGGAGATGGATCGCGATTAATCGATCCATCGTGAAGCTACGGAACGCTGTCCGCGATAACGAATCACCCCGCGAGCCTGAATAGAGATACGTTTGCTCGGACGAACAAGTAGCGATACGTAACGAACCAACGTAGCATCTGTATAAGCCCACCGATTTTCCCATTCCTCGACTAGCTCCATTTACAGCAACGATTCTCTCTTATTTAAAGAATGGCTAGAGTTTTGTGTTTTAGTTTCGGTTGCTTCGTTGGTACATTTATACTAACCCTCGTTTTACCAGAAATTAGTTTGAAATCTGACATTAAATACTGGATAGGATACGCGTGTAATGTGAACGCGCTTTTTGTCCCAGTTGTTGCTAACTTTGTATCCCGGTCGGATACCAACGTTGTTAGAAAATATACATTTCTTTAATGACTAGCCGAGGTACAAACTATATTCCCATGAATAAAAATAGCTTTATTATAGAAAAAAAAAAAAGAAAAAACGAAAAGTTAAATTTCCTTATATTCTGAAGCAAGAATGTATATGCGATGGATAATAGAGTGGGACAAGTGTATAAAAATGTATTTTTCATAATATGACAAAAACGTGATGCTTATACTACGCCTGTACCTCGTTCGGTATTACGAAGCTTAATCAAAGAGCACAAGGGAGAAACACGATAAAAATTCCTTTATCCGTAGTTTGATCGTGATGTTTCTTCGATGTAAGAGGGTAATTTCGTATGATATAGTTGGCAAAGAAAAAATCTTAGGCCAACATTCTATAATATAAGTCTTTTAAATATCGATAACAATTTTGTTCACTTACGCATATCTGAGAAGTCATCTACCAAAATTATTTCTTGTATGAGGTGCTCCGGTGATCTATCTAACACGGAATGTACCGTCCTCAGCAGTACTGACCAGGCTTCGTTGTGGAAGCAGATTATCACCGCTGTGGGAGGAAGGTCTTTCAAGTATCTTCCAGGTTCTTTACACCTGAAACAGAAAAGAATATTTCTATAGGAAAATTCCAAAACTATTGCAATTCAATTTCTCTTAACCATAGGAGCAATTGCCTTTTTATATCGACGAAAATGAAAAATTTATAGATTCTCAATAGTCTAAAAATTTTCCATTGAAAGAAGAATTGCCTTTCGCATCGATCTGGAATAAATTCGAACGAGGCGCATTAATATCTTAATCCCATCATCGCATCAGTTGGAAGACACGGATTACATGGCGAAGAGATATCGAAACGATGGAAGGCGAAATACGATAATGCGATTAGGAACCACTATGTTGGCAAAATAAACGACCAGGAGGTGGTGTATACACGTTTCGAAGGTCCCTGTAGGCCAAGATTCTACAAGCGTTCGATTCCGTATCGTATTGGCTAATAAAGCTAATGTGGATAACAAGATCCGTAAACAATCAAGTTCCTCCATTTCCGGCGTCGTTACGTGCATTTGTGCGTCCGTTCGTTTGTCAAGCTACCATTTATCGTTTCCTTCTGTACGTAATCCCGTTAGATTTATAGACCATAAAATTTCCTCCAGTGCTTATTTCTCCAGTGCTTAAAGTTTAATCGTATATGCTATGATAAAAAGAATGTTCTTGTAAAAAGATTTCTAAATTATATTTTACAAATGTTGGAACCTAGAAGTCTTCTCATAATCTTCTAATATCCATAATATTCTGATAATACGTAAAAGAAAATAGTAGAATGTTGAAAGAACAAGTCCAGTAATAGTCTGCCAGTACTTCTCTTTCGTTATGAAGAAAGTAACAGCAAAGGGCAAGAAAAATAATAACGAGAAATATTAACGTAAAAGGTCTATGGCGAGCTATGCCTTATTAACTCCAACCAATTGATTTTCACTGCAAAGCATCGACGAAATCCTTATTAATATTAGGAAACTTTGAGTATATATCTATAAAAATAAATATGTAAATATTATTAAAAAACTTTTAATATATTAATAAAGAAAAATTTGCATAGAAGATTTGAAAGATTGTAACAAAATAGTCTCAGTGGTTGCATAAGCATAACGAAATTCGTGGCAAATGTCGGTAGAAGTTTCTCACTAAATAGAGCTTCTCGTGTGGCCGACGAAAAAGGGCGGTGCAGGCAATGACGCAGTTGGAAAGTTCATGAATTTTTAATGAGATTTGCTCGCGCATTAAGCTAGGATCAAATTGAAAACCAAATTTTGAAGCATTCGGTCTAAAAAAATGCTTTAACTTGTGACCTCTTCAACTGTTGCTCGCGTCAGGGATAAATCATTTTTTAAGCGGCATCATCATCGTAAAAAACACATCACGCGTATATCAAATATAATTATAAATCAGCACAATTTAATTGTTAATTTAGATAAATTTTATGGTTGATCATAATCATAAGAACTGTCAATTTTTTCCAGTTAGAAAATTATAACTCTAATGTTTTATTGAGATTTATAAAGAAATTCTTACGCAGTAGAATAAGTCTACCAATAGTCGTAAAAGAAACAGAAGCGTTTCACTTTCTTAAAATAGCAGTGTGTTATGAATTTTCGAATAAAGCAATTCTCAGTAGTTCGACCGGTGATAAATCAGGCTATTGACTTCTCGTTCGACCATAATGCCCATGTACTACTGAACCATCGAATTCCAATTAGATAGAAACTTTCTCATACAAATTTATCTGTACAATGTGATCGATTATTCAAATATAAATTTATATTCCATTCAAACTCATTTAAATATTTTTTTACGCATTCTCATAATAAGTCTCCGAGATCACGTTAATTCGATAAGAAGCAGAAATCTCCAGTTAAACGCGGGCAACGAGAGACCCCGTTAAATTTCACCTAAGACACGAGAGACGATCGGGTAATCGAATTTCCAAAGAGGAATCTCGTCGAGCGTCGACAAAAAAAATGTCAGTCTCAAAGAGGCAACTTCATTTGCCGTTGCTGGTCGTGCAACGTGAACTTAACGACATTAATTCCCCGAAAGCGTCGGAACGGCGAAGAATTTCGTCCGACGTAAGGCGGACAAAACCAGCCTAATTGTCGGAGACAAATTTTGTTTAAAAAGTTGTCACGAAGATTGAATTTGGTCGATCTTTGATTTAGCGACGAACAAGAAACTGAAAATACTGAATTCAAGTAGGTTTACGTTGCTTTCCGCTTTGAAATATCGATTCTAGACTCTGAATTTAATACTGTTAGTAAAGTTGTGCAAATTATAAGTTACCGCAACTAATGAATTATGTTCCATAACATTTTACAAGTAAATTTCCAGTAAAGTTATTAAATTACGAATGAGAAAATCCATAATTTGTAACTTGTTATTTATGAATTCATTCTTATTTAATTGGAATTAAAAGTCACGTAAAAAACAGTTAAAATTCTAGAAAGAAAAGGAGATACCAGTGAACTCGAGTAAACTAAAATAAAATGCCGGTCTTCCTTTGTACTTAATCCCCTAAATATCTCTGCACGCAACGACACCAGTTCCGTGCGTGTCAAAAGAGACTGGATAGCCGTACCAATTAGTGCATTGGTGCAATATCGTAATCCCTGATGCCTCATGGGGCTCCATAAAAACTCCTAATGGTCATGGGGCGCGTACTTTCGGCCGTGAACGTAAAAAGAATGCGCCGGTGATGAAGTATTTTTCCTGTCGCGCAGAAAGGAATGCGTGCCAACACGAACCAACTTGAGTTATGGTAGTTTTCGCACGCGAACGCGTTACAAATATATTCGACGCCTTGCGTGGCCTCACGGCCGATAAAGCAAAAATTTCTATCATTGTGTCGCGTTAATTACATAGCTAGAAAGGATAAGATAAACTTCGAACAACTTGCAAATTTCAATATCACGCTTCAGAATATCTTTGAATCGACATAAGTAAAAAATGTAAGCGCAAAAATGTTCACCTCAGAAATATCAGAATTGCTGTTTTATCTTAATATGTAAGCATTTTCGATCGAAGTTTTTCGTCCTATCAAAGGGCATTCTGTTAATCGAGAGATCTCGAGAACGTTATCTGCTGCTTCCATTGACGTTCAAGTAACAGTAACGCGCGAGGATAGGAAGCCACGGTACCTGCTCGTACCAAACGTGTATCTACATTAGCCTAAACGTCAGAAACGTTAACTGCACACACGCTGATACGTGTATATCACGTCTATCGGCTGTGTGGTTTCCACGTTACCTCGTTCTCGCCATCTCTCTCCGGAGTCGAATCGAGAAAGCTCAAAGAGAAGTCGAAAAATCAGGAAATCTAGGAAACCATTAGTTCTGGTGGAAGGCAGGCTGATTATGCCAAGAGAAATCAACTCGACAAGCGATTGAAAGGGCGCAAAGGCGTCTTTTAACGCGCACAAAGAACCGAATGATTAATGTACTTCGATCTATTTTGCGGTCGGCTTGCAGTTGATTAAAATTCCTTCGGCTCTAGCGAGGAATACCATAGAATGCAATCTTGATCAAAGTAAAAGATAAACATATAGCCATAGGAATTTTTAAGTAATTAAGAAATGTATCAGAATAATGAACGTCTACTTGAATAAGTTTCTCATAATATTCGCTTAGAATTTTTTCCATGAATCTTTTATTTTTAGCGCTGTTGTGAATGTACCTTTATTAAAGTTTATCGTGCCGTTTGTGCTCGTGTTAAAAAATTCATAATACATTTCAATTGATTTAATAACACGATGAGAAGTTGTAATAAAAAGTCGGATTGCCCCGTGTGCTAGATTAATATACATAAAGGAATTTTTTTTATCAAAATTATACACTCTCTTTCAAAGATAGCAGTAAATTCTAAATGCTTTTATTATCATTCAACCTTTTTTCTCTTATTCAAGCAAAGTAGAAGTATATGCATACTTCTATATTCATAATGTAAAATACGATGGATTTCCTGTTACTACAAGAGTTAATATTTCATACGTGAAATCATTTTCGAATATCGTGTAATGCATATAATAATAAACAATGTGGTGCGAATTCCTGTGTTTATCTATTTATCGGTATCGAAGCTCTATAAATAAAGAGGCAAACGTGTCGCTAAAAATTGTTCACTTCCATATCGCAAAATATTCGTGACACGTAACGATGCAATAAATGGCCAATAAATTCTTCTATCAGATCGCGTTTTCAATGACGATTCGTCGAAAGCAACGGCAGTTTATGGATTTTAATCAGCGCAACCCACTGAACCGCATCAAGGTAATTTAAATACAAATGTTCTGTACGTATCACACGCCTCCAAATATTCTCTTATCTTTTTTCTGTCACGCTGTCAAATGTATTTAAATAAATTGTCACGATCGTCATTAAAAACCGAAAATGTAGCGTGGCGAAATGAATAACAATATGAAGTATTATATTTCTGTGACTTGATGCAGGGAGTTAGTATCGACAAAGTTGAGATATTAACAGTTAACGATATGATAAAAATGTTATGTTCAAATAATTTCGGAAACAGGTTTCTGATCTTTCCGATTTCTTTTCTAATAAAAAAAGAGAGAATTAAAGCGTATGCTATTTGAGTTTTTATACTGAAAAGAAGTAAGGTATCTCATATCGACGAGTATATTTCTTTTATTTTTTGTTTGTTTATTTTTTTCTTTCTAATATGCGAAATTTAAAAAATTGTATTATAGTACAAGGAAAGAAAACGAGAAAAAGAAAGAGTAGAGCATTCTAATGCGAGTGAATACATTCTGAAAACAGAAACGAACGAAGGATTTTTTTGCATACCTTTTGCATACGCCTGTACAATTCAAAGTGGAAACAGTCGTCACCAGGGAAAACTTTCGTTAAAATTTAGTAAATGAATCGCTGCTGCTGCTGTTTGCATGCGTCGTTCAATTGTTTCGTTACGAATTCGTTCGCACTCCTGTCTGTAGCACGACGAAAAAACGAATCGTCACAGTGGCAAACTTTAACCATTATACTTGGGTAAACAGCTAACGTTGTTTGTCCGTCTGCGTGCAGAAATTGGGATACGAAGAAAATTGCTAAAAAAAATTGTGAAAATTATTTTTTCCTATGTTTTGGAAACCTATCGGAACAAATGCTCGATATAAACCCAATTAAAATTTCGTCAAAACAAATTCTAGATTGTCAAAAAGTAAATTGCTCGTTTCAAATAAGAAAATTGATTGAAAACTTCCCGTATCGTTCTATGCGGCTCTTAAAATTCACTTCAAGACATTTTCTCGAATTTCTTCCAGAAATACCGCGAATAAAATGTCCGAGTGACCAGGCTCGTGGACGATATACATTCACAGGTTAAGTCTAAAAGAGGCTACGATGGATTGTGTTTGCCGGTAACGAGTAAACATCCTCGTGTCGCTCATCGTCACTGCTAAATGCCAGTTAGAATGGTTCCGGCCGCTAACAAGCTCTCTCGTTTGCATCCAATTTCTACACGCGAAATCTCTTCACCCGCGTTAAGCATTGACAGCGAATTTGCGCGGCACTCGCGTCAAGAGAGACCTTTCGACCTCGAGACTCGCGAATCTCGCCTTGACAGTTGACGTCATAACACTCTAACACGTTGTAATTCCCCGGTGAAAAATGGTATTTCGAAATGCCTGAAAATTAATTGCCAATTAGGTGAAACGAAATTGCGTCAGACTTATTATAATGTCAAAGTGATTTCGTATTCTTCGACGAGAAAATTTAGATTGCTTGGTTATCGGGTATAATATGAGAATGTTTCCTCACATATTTCGCTGTTATCATTCATGGAGGAAACTTATTGGATCGGACATGCAGAGTAGTGACAATTAATTCCTGATAATTCTAAATAGATGGAGATAATTCTAATACTTTGGATCAATGACTTAAAGACGCAAATTGAAAAAAGAAAACGATATTTTAAAATAATTGGAAGAAATGTTTCCTCTTGATAAATGAATTAAACGAAGCGTCAGAAATCATTAATTATAACTAATAAATATAAAAAAGTCGTTAATTCATATTTGCAAGCTTGTAGATTTTTTAAAAGCCTTTTGTACGAACATCGTTTGCGTATTTTGACTCTACTGCGCATTCTAATAGATAGCAGCATAGATAATTACAGGAGACTGGGGATACTTGCAAAGATAACTTTTTACTGGACCATATTTCATTTTAAAAATCTCAGTTATCTCTGAAAGCGGACATTTAATACTTTAAAAAATATTGTTGGATGCTCAGAGGCAATGTGCATTACGCGCAGCTTATTTCATGGTTAATTAATGTAGATAGAAAGTGTCTACATTAAAATATACTTTACTTAAAGCTGCTTTAATGTTGGCGTGCTGTTGCATGGATTTTTCATTCACGAAATAGCTTCTTGATCAGAGGTTAGACTTTTAAACAGTATAATTAGATATACGTGAATTTGATTAGCAGACACGCAGTTTCATTATGAATTATTATTAGCTAATATATCCTCAGTGAAAATACAGGGAGTCTCTAAATTATAAAACCAAGCGGTAATGGGTGTCATAATTATAGGAAAATTATATCCGTCCATTTAACTCGGCTTGCATTTAACAAAGTTTACTTGACGCGACATAAATTTCAAACGATGTTATAATATATAAATATGCGTCGTTTCCTCTGTGTTTTCATATTTCAATCAACTTCCCGTCAAAAAGTTCCAAGAATGCAATGTTTCAATTTGGCTATGGTAAATTAACATCGTACAAGTTCTAAAAATAATTCTGCAAAACAAACGTGTGCAATTCTATCGTTCGGGCTTAAAAAATTGAACAATTAAAAATCAACTTGAACTAAACTAACAATTAAATGAAGGTAAAGTCAGGTAAAATGAAATTAAATCTTCGATTATTTTTTCAAACCTTCAACCTGTGAGAATATATTTTAAATTGATACTTGCCGGTGTATCTAAATTATTATCATCGCGTCTAAAAGCCGCACCCTAAGCAGGAGTCTCCATTTTGCGTACAAACAACCAAACTGCAAACTAAACAGTCTCTAAACCATCCATCAGACCCATCGTCAGATTTTCAATCTATCCAGCGATCAATTTCAAATCCAGCGACACCCCTAACACCGAAGAAACATTCTCGTTATCCCGGCGTTCGGAGGCTGTCAGGGCTTACAGCAAACTAACATAATTATCGGCATCTCTAGACAATAGTCCTCGTTAACCGCCCTGAAACTATTGCTGTAGACAGTGCACAGTTTGTCGAAGACGCTGGCAGGTCCATTGGAAATCCGAGTATTACTTCCTGTTTGGAACCAGTCCAAGTTTCCAGTTGCTTATTGGTAGACCATCTCTTCGCTCCTTCATTCTCTCCTTCTCTCCTTCTACGTCTTTCCTCTTTCTTTTTTTTCTTTTCTTCTTTCCCCCTTTTCTTAGCAGTGTCGTTTCGACGACATCGAACAGCCATCGAGGTTGAACGATTTTCTGGAACCGCAGCAGATTCGCGACTAATGGACCTTGAGGAAGAGACACGCGGTCGACGTCGACGTGCCTCTTCTTCGCCCGTCAACCAGAATCTTTAGACTCGGATACTCGAGAACGGTTCATGCCACGGTAAGACAGTTATGGGATCGGCGGAAATTCCACCATAGCTCGCAACCAAGCAGAGTCTCTCTCTGCTCTTACCACCGGAATTTCTCTTCGATAGGGAATCGAACTACTACTACTACTACTACTACTACTACTACTACTACTACTACTATTGCTACTACTGTTGAACGAGCTTCACTTCAGAATTCTTATTGGCCAAGCTTTACTGAGAAACGTTCGAGGATTATTAGGTCTCCAAGTGTGTTTATTGGTGAAGAGAAGATGTCGAAGGAGGATTTGTGGCGATACTTGGAAGAATACGAAGGAGATCGAGGAATTTGTTTCGCATGAGTAATTTTAGAATAAATGGAGAATTCTGCGAGTTACGCACACCGGTGGTTGAAAGTTTGGAATAATTAGCTGTTTCATGGAATAGAAAGATAGTAACGAACGAGTTCCAAAATTTTTTTTACGAAGCTTTATCGAGAAACGTTCGATGATTGTTAGGTCCTCGAATAATTTTAAAACGAAGATAAATCGATACCAATAATAAATTACATTTGTCCTAAGAATTAAAGATCTGCCTTACGTTTCGTTGATTTCAACGAGCTTCGCTCTCCTCTTTTTACTTATTTTAACAAATCCCAAGAATCTAAATTAAACCCGTTTTAAAAAATTTTATCAAACACGAATTCCGCCCGCTTTAGCAAAATTAAAACCAGGAAACGCGCGTTAAATCACGGAGAGATCTTCGTAGAAGTATGCGAAGCCCTTCTCTAACAATATGTTTCGAAGAGGGACGCAAGTACAACGAAAATTTGCACGCAGACAACGGTCGCTTCGCGTTGTCCACTCGGTGCCACCCCCTCTCGCACGTCGCCGCGAATTAATTGGTCTTGCCCCGTGATTAGTAGGTCCCACGGAATTACCGCGATGCACCGGCATGATTAATGTTTCGGCGTTGCCAACTTTCGCGCGGCAAGATTAATAATGAACGGAGAGAGGCAGAGGAAGGGACAAAACCGGAACCGCTAGAATAGGAGTTTTAAAACAGCAACGAAACGTCCCCTCGTCTCTGTCCTCTTCCACCAATTTCTATATTTTCCTGGACTCGTAGATTTAGCTATCTTGAATGTCAGCCGCAGAAATTTCTGTGGATTCCGAAACGATAAACCTTCGTCTGAATTTTCTTTCTTGTCGTCCGTTTACTCTTACGTCCTTATTTGTTTTTGTGAATAGGACATTTTAGAAATCATGCTACAAATTTTAATATCGTAGGATCTCGAGATCATTCGACAGTCATAAATATCGTTGTAATTGGATTTCAAGTCATAATTGGATTTCCAGATCATCTGAAACCTAAACTGGTCATTCGAATCGTGTAATATGTGACCTAGTAAGTTCAGCAAATTAATTTCATGTCGCATTAACAAATTAAACTCGAATTTTCGAATTTCTTGCAAGAGCAATTCGAAAATTGTAGACGATAGTTGAGAAAGTCGTTTGGTTAATGCATTCGGAATTGCACGGTAGCTGGCATTTAATATATCCTGAATTCCAAAGAAAACGAGAACCTCTTGCGGTAGACGGCCGGAGGCGGCGCCTTAAGAAGTAATTAATGCCGTTTTATGGTGTCGGAGAAAAGGAGCAGTCTCTAGTGAGAATATGGGGTTTAATGGAAGGACCGCGATACGATTGGCGAACAAGGCTGCCAAGAATTCGACGCATACCATTTGAATTATTTATACGAGTAAAAACTATCAGCGTCATAGTCAAAGCTGACACACGCAAAGAAAAAATATATTCTTCCGATTTCTTCAGTTACACACATCTCCATCAAATTCCGCCGATTATTAAAAGATAACAATTTCATCCGCTTCTTACTAAGAAAACACGTTTCTTTCAAGATATTTCTGTAGCTTCGAATTCTATGAAACTTGATCGATCATAATAATATCTCTCGTTCGTCGAAGCAACGAGACAAAATCTACATTTTATCAAACATTTCTACAGTTTCGACCTCCTCAGGAAACTTGATCAAAGTCTGATTATTATCGAAACATGATAATATTCCTCACTTAGGAAATCAGGCGAATCACGTACTTCTTACAAAACTGCATTGTAACAATTCCCGAATAAAACGAAGCTAAAATCACAGCCTCTTTAATCCCTAATCCTCTCGTCGTTGAAACTTCCATAATCCGATTGCCAGTTCGCGCGATGCACGCGCTTCATCCGAAACGCTAAACCGTTTCCCGCGGGCATCGGTATGCCATTTATGTACTTCCGTTTCGCTGTGCATTAAACTCGATCGCGCATACGTGCTATCCTGGCGCGGAGGGCCAGAGGGTTCAACTGTTCGCGTTTAAGTGCGTCAATGAATTTCGCACGGTGCGACACACGGCCAATTCATCCCCCAAATTACTAACCGGTCACTGCTTATGATTAATGCCGTGTTTCTGACTGGGAACACGCGTCGCCGGCCGCGACGCACGCTGTAATCCATACGTTAATTAAACGACGCTGCGGCCAAAGAGACGTCATCGGCCGAGGACGACGAACCCGCGGAATGTGAAATTATTTATTCGCGCGTTACGCCGCCGATTGATCACTCGATCTCACTGCCGTGTAAATTATATAACGCGGCCATCGTCGCGGGTGCAACGCGTCTCGTGGTTGTTTCAGCGGATATGAAAGGACGCGATCGAAGAAGACAGAGCGATTGCGCATTTCTTCGAAAGTTTGAAATGGCAAGTATGAAGAAATGGCGGGTTTAACAACAATTTCGTTGGATTTAGGATATGCCGTAAAGAGTAAAGTCCTGAGTAACGTTGTTACATGCAACATTTTTTAAGGTAAAGCTATGTACCACAGAATACGATTAATAAGAATTCCAAAATAATTGGGGGATTGAAGGAAGAGTGAGAGAGAAGGGTGTAGGGAGAAGAGCGGGGAGAGAAGAGTGTAGAAAATCCGCAGACAGTGAGAGGCAGTTGGCGGATAAAAATCACGTCTACACTGACAGGCAATAATTGTCGACAAATATGCGTCGTCGAGAGGAAAGCCCCGTAAAGTACACGTCCGCACGAAATGGATGGAGAATATTTGCAACAATTGCTATTTTTAAATTCACTGTCTATCAGAGATTGGAATTTTTAGTAAAATTTCCTATATTTTATTTATTATAAATTATAATTTTAAATTTAATATTCCATAATTATATTTATCTTATATTTTGTATATTAATTTCAACATTATTAATTTCAAATTCGAATGTATCGTCGTCGCTACTGTCGGTAGAAACGAGGCTTAAAGGGCTCGTTGAGACACCCGAATGGGTAATGTCTTTTGGAAGTTGCATTTGTAGAAGATACTTGAAATCTGGTGACAGAGTGGACAAGCTGCTCACATAATCAATTTTATCACCCCAAATCTTAAAAGCTCCCAATAACATCTACTAAAATTGTCAGGACTTTACGCACCCAGTACTCCAAATTTAGACAACATTTTTAAAAACCCGCGTGCTAGTCACATAGTCTGAACCTCCCACTTTAACACGCTTTTTGATTCACCTCGATACATCGTTTCGTTTTCGAGATATCGTGGCTGGAAAAGGAGGTGGATAATTTTTAATATTTCGCTGTCGCTGTCTCGTCGCACGCTCGGACCTTTCACTCGCGCGTATTCACTGACCTGCCGCAAACGGCGGCACGTGTTCCATGGTCAGGGCAGACGCTGAGTCAACAGTTTTTTCACTACTATAATACTAGGCGGGACGTACGTAATACACAGAAAAAAAGTGGGTCACAACGTTTCCAGGAAATTCGGCTGCTCATTCGGAGTTGCCGCACGCGTTTGCGCAACAATCTACCGTATCTCGGCAACTGATTGAGATATCCAATTAGAACAAAATGCATTATAAGTATAAGTAAGAAATATTGACAGTCTTTTGAGTGAGATCGAGTTGCAGTCTAAAGTTACGTGATATACATACTGTATATTTTCGTAGTGTTGTCAGGATAGTTATAGGAGTTTCTGCGAGATATGTAGAAATTTCGTAAACAGGTAGTGAAATGGTGGTTTCATGGAAGACACGCAATACGTCGATAATTTTGTAGAGAAGTGAATTGTTGGGGTGAAAAGGTCGCTACGCTCGATAATTTATTAAGCAATTTTTTCTGATGCAGAATATTGCACAATACGTGCCACCTATGTTCCATAGAACACTATAGACGTGTTGGAAACGTTATGATAATTGCGCCACAAACTGACCGAAGTTTACAATATAGTGAAATTTGCTGTCGTGAATAAAGTTAGATATCACGATCGTGATTCTGATTCTACGATCACCGTGATAAATCACTATTAGTGATTTTGCGTGCTATCTCTGATTATGAACGTTATAGCGAAAATTATTGCATTTCACAGGCCATGAAATATCAAATGAAATTATCAACCGCACAACGTGTGAAGAACCGGGACCATAAAACAATTTCACGTTTTGAGATGAACCAGTAATGCGCTGAATTTTCCGCGTTCCGTTTAATTAAAGCAGAAAATTAGTCGATCCGTGGCTGGCAAATAGATGAAAAGCAAGTTAATACGCGTTCCGACCAGCGTAAACCGCAGGCGTAAAATTACTTACGCCTGTCTGGTTAATGCTGGTAGCTTCTACTTAGCGCGATCACGCTCAAACACCATGCCCCAACTTGGGCAGGCATGAATTGAAAGTCAAACAGCGAACGCGGTTGTATTTAAATTTCACTGGACTTCTACAACACGGCTCTGGTCGAGGTGTTACGAATTAAAAGTTTCCAGTCAAGTAACGACTATAATATCGTTTGTGGATAGGAAATTAGCAGAAAATTCCTAACGTTGGAAAGGTCGTCGATTCAGCTGCAATGAATTTCGTCGACGTAATGTTCTCATTTGTTTAAAATTTATACAACTTTTCCAGATTGATAATCAAATTTATAGAACTTGGAAAGATCGTGTAAAATGCAACAAGTTGTAAATTGGTAATCGTGCACATCGACCTTAGCATGTTTCGTGTCAGATATCTTTTTCCATGTTGGTAACAATCGTTATATTCCGTATCATCGTTTATTCTGCCAAGCACCGATCTTTATAATTAGAAACTTCTTTCTCAACTTTTACGAGCACAGAAAAAAGAACTAGAATGTTACGATTATAAATATCTTTTCGGAGAGGAAAATTGAAGATTCGTTCAGTCGGTGTTTCATTGACCTTTATTATACATATTTCAGTATCTCTAAATCAATAAGAGAATGACGGTAAATCAAAGTCTGCGAAATAATTAATTCTTCGGTAGACTGAAAAATAAATAACGTCAGTAACATCCGGTGGTAAAAATCGATACCTGTGTTTCGAGCTCTTTATATCAACTGTCTGACGCAACACACTTGTGCATCGACATTAAGGGATGATCGGATATAAAAACTGTTGAATGTATTAATCATTCGAAAGGATTTTAAATCTTCTAATTGCATCGACGTCATCGTGACACAAATAAAATGTAACGAAGATAAAATTGTGATAAAATTTTCATTGATCAGGTGGAATCGATAGCGAATAGCTTTGATTTAAAAACCAATCCAATTTTTATTCCATTTCTCTCGGATAACATCCAACCGAATTGAATCTCGGAAGTTAATTAGAAGTTTCATTGGGAGAAAAGAATGAAAAATGATGTCAGTTGCTCGGTCACGTACAGTTTCTAAAAAGAAGTCGCACTCGTCATTTACGACGTTTAATAAGCGCAACGGATCACGTGAAATCGATAGCGAAGTAAAATCGACGTCGCCGTTATAAGAGCATTGCTCCTTTGTTATCGAAAACGTCGATACGAAGTATTGGTTGCCCGGGGCTAGGAAACGTGTCCAGCGGCGTCGCGATGCCTCTTCCAGTCAGATGAAGATAGAACGATCGTAAAGACGGCGCCAGGCTTTTTATTAGTTCTTCACTCGCTACGTCTGAATGGCTACGATTATTCCTTTGTCCCGCGCCTTCAATTTTCTCCTAGTTTCGTGTTTCGCTTCGTTGTTTAGCTGCTAGATACGCGGCAGCTCGTTCATGCAACTTCGATAACTTTTAACGACATATTATGTTCGCGATACGGACTATCCGACGATGTTGCGAGTAAACTAACCTTGTTTCTCGGATTTTTCAGAGTTTTGATTAAAATGTAAAGGTAGAAAGTTTTTCGTATTTATTTGTGAATATCGATTATGTGCAATACCAGATTTCACACGAATGTCTTGGAAAATATCAGCATAATAAGAGAAAGACTAAATAAATAAATGAATATCGAATATTAATCTGTCTCGAAGACACTAAAAAGATCTAGAAAGATATGGAAGAACTGAGTAAAAAATTACACGAGAATTTTACAAACCAATTCCCGAAATAATTCTCATTGATTTAAGCGCGTGATTCGACAATCGTACCTGAAGGATCAACCGAAGGTTTGAGTCAACTGACACTCGGATTTCCCTTCGTGAGATTCCCTGGAGTAGAACTCATAAAATTCCCGTCGAATCGTCGAAAAATAAGCTGTGTGGCCAAGATAAGAAGCAGCGGAAAGGATTTTAGGTTGCGTCACTTCCTATTTCAGGGAATTCACCAACGACGTCGACCAGACTCAGCGAAATCGGTCGCGTGGACCGCATGCACGAACGGTTCGATCGGTAATGCGGGTAATGAAAGACGGTTTCCCTTTATCAGACGTCGAAACGGATGCTCCAATCTGAGACAGGAGCAAACATTTCTTCTATTTGTTCAAAAATTCGATCGTTTCTCCAGTACGGGTATTCCTCGCAAAACACGACAGTTAGTTTCCGGAAAAATGCCGTGTTACGCGATTCACAAATTAACAAAAGTATTTTTATATTTTTCATACCTGAGTCGGATATGTTTATTAAAATATATAATTAAAACAATAAATAATTGATAAAAACTACTACATGCTAATATTATTGATATTAATTGTAAAAATTGACAAGATTTCTTTTATCAAGAAAGTTTCGACTTGCTACTTGCCTACAGCGGAAAGATTTTCGTATGCAAATAAATAAAGGAACTCTAGTCAACCGACTTACACGGTCAGTTTATAGCCGTTCTTAGATTGTTTGAATTAGCGAAAACAGTGACTCTTTTTGGTATTTCTGAAATATTGTCAGAATCGATAAATTTTTGCAATGACCAGGTGAGATTTGTGGATACTAATTACAACTACAACTGATTATGGCCGCAACGTTCTTGTTAAAAACTCATGGTTACATTAACAATACGACTCCCATTAAATTATTTCGAACTGCTGAGATTGAAGTTGCGATTGTAAAGTTTACCGATCGGAAGACTAATACGTTCGTCCCCCTTCGTGTTCCGACCATCTGAATTAAAAAATGAGTTCTGGAAAAAGAAACTTCTATAAGAGAACGTACCAGACTGGATTGATTGATACAAGGTTGATCGATCAAGACAAGAAGGGTAGATGTTGCGTTGAAAAAGCAGAAACGAGGTCAGACAGATAAGCCGAATTCCATATGAAAGTCCGAATCCCTTTCAACGGTTCACCACCGACGCACGCATTTCCCGCTTGCCGAAGCCCATAAAACATATATGAAACGAAAGCTTCGTAGGAGAGCGTGCGCCGACAAAAGGAAAACCAATAAAAGTACAAAAATAACTCGCATACGTGCGTGGTTCGAGCTGAAGCACTTTGTCCCGTGGTACAGTTCGGTGCGATTTAAAGCACGTACGAAAAAATACCGCAGAATTTTATCTGCCACCAGATAAAGGTAAAAAGACCGGTAAAATATATAGAGCAAAACAAAAAAAAAGAGAAAGAGAGAGAAAAGTAAAGGTGAAGAGACGAAAAGACACGTACAAGAAGAAAGAAAGACGGAAATAGGTAAAAAGAATCAAGATAGATTCGATCGATATTCTCTTTTTCAACCACATTCCGCTTTAGCGTGAATATCACGAGTCAAAAGGAACGAAAAATATCGTTTCGCCTCTACCTTTGCGTTTCGCACTTATTATACGACTGGCGCATTCACCTTTGAACGATCCTGATCCCCCTCGTCCATTATCATATCGATCTATCGCCAACTTTTGATCTCCTGCTCCCGGAGGAAATTCCACCAAAGAGAATGCCTAACTTTTGTGCTCCTTTATTCTTCGTCCCTGCGAAGAATGCGGATTTGGAGGCATGCGAAAATTCTCCTCCTCTTTCGCACAAGCATCTCGTCCATAGGGACGATAGGCCTTTGAATTCATTGTTCTCATAATTTTTTCCACTTCTCAGCACTTTCTATAGCTCGAATATTAGACATTCGTATACTTAAGAGTATGATTAACAGATTTTGGTAAATTTTCGTCTAACAATTAATCAAAGATACTAAGTTTGTTACTGTTCCGAGTGAAAGGCGAGTCGGATTGCCCGATTTGGCTCAGTTACCTATTGTTCGGGGATAATTAAGATCTCGCAGAGATGCACCGAGCATGAGAAGGCTTATTCGGATAGGTGATCGACGAGAGGATTACGTTTCCTCTGTGAATATCGCGTCGATTGTCTGCTGTTCGCGTGTTTGTATTTGTATCGTAATTGTACTTTTTAGTAAATTTTAAAATAAAAATAATTTCTTTGACTTTGTAAATTTATATGTTTTATTTTTTACTTTTTCATTACATTAAAAATGTTTCACGATATATTACGCCGAGAGATAATATTCAATATTCTATTCAATCATCCGTTGTTTATTGAAATTTCATAAAACCTGACGAAATCCAAATGAATAAATTCAATGCCACACGCAAGCTATTAAACGAAGCATCACTTATTCGCAAAAATCATCCCAACGTATCACCCAAACATCGTTAAAATGATATCATACGTAAAGCATGTTATTCGAATAAAGTCGTATCGAAATATTTATCAAACCATTTGATTTATAAAAATTAATTTGATTATACCACACATCGATAATGTATTTAAGGTAAATCATCTGCGTATTTGTTCAAAGGCAAATAAAAATTGTAATTTCCCGGAAAATAGCGGAGAAGGAAGTCTAAGAGGTTCCGTCGATACAACTCGAAACACAATGAAATAGAAAACCAGGCGAAACAGAGATCAAAGGCAATGAGAAAAGTTGTAAAAGAAACCGCAGAATCCTGTCTTATTTATGAATTATTTTGTATATTACTCGATGGGATTAGCTTTCAGCTGATTGCTACTTGCATAATTCATTCAATTATCTGAATTATCCCACTTTAAAACTTGACTTTATGAACCTTTTCAGGCAAACTTGCGCAGGCCCCACCGCGTGCTTTCTTCGATTTAATTTTCATCTGGCTTCTATCTAGCTAACTTCTGACTTTCGAATCGTTACCGAACTTCAATAATAGCTGTAAGATAGCTTTTTGCAAAGGAATTCGATCTACAGCGATCGATTCTTTACTCGACGCGACACGAATCCACGAGATACAGAAGACAAACAGAAATGGGAGACTGTGAGGACGTAGACAGACGAAGTGCTCTATTTGCAGACTCCAAGAACCTCGATTGCTTCGAAAGAAGTGCTTTAATTAATGTGGATGCCAAAAGTTGCGGGTTGAAGATTGGATCGTGCTCGGAGATACGAACAATTTCATATATTCCGTGTTCGATTTCGATATATGTCGATCGAGACCAATCCTTCTAAACAGCAAAACAAAATTTTTTAAAATTTAAAAAAGGGGCTATTGTTCCTAAGAGAATATTAATCTCTGAACTGTTTATTTTTCCGAACAAAAATCATTAAACGTATGTGATTACACGATCGATGACGTATATGATTTTTTGAAGACCAACTCTTATTAAGATAAAATAATTCAATTATAAGACATTATACGTATATAACTGCTGTATCTGACACTAAAAGTGGACAAAAAATAATAAAAATCCTTTGTAAGGTCGAAGCCAGCTACCTATGCTCCATAGGTATCTAATAAGCTTCAATGAACGATAATTAATCTTCCGAATATTCCAAAAGAACGACTACAAACATCTCACTGATCGTGGGTATATAGTTGAATGTTCGAAGTGACGTGAAATTCAAGGTGATACTTTGCGATCTCGACAAGAATATTTTTCAACGACCTTCCACAGCAACTGGAAAAAAGAAAAAAGATGAGAAGATGAAAGATGACCGCGATATATCCATCGGGGTACTCTGTGTGTTCAGCCAGGGTGCAAAAATACCAGTTTCCAAAGGGAAAATGAAGCGGCTCGTCGTGGTGAGTGCGTAGCGAAATTGAAGCTATCGATTTCCTGGGAAAAAGTGGACTGCCCGATGACCGCAAACATCAGTCGAGGGGCGCGTCTATAGTCGATGGGTGATAGTAACGATTTTTTGAAAAAGAAAAAAAAAAGAAAGAGTTGGAAACGCCACGGTATCAGTGTGGCTAGACCGAAGTTATCGACTTTCATGAAAAAAAAAGAGGGACTAGAACTCGATGAACCTAATCTGAAACCAAAAATCAAGGAAAATCGATAATGATCTAAACTGAAGATATAACACAAAGATGTAGCTAATTGAACTTTGTCGTGCTTGTATGTACATGTATGACACACACGAGAAAGAAGACTGAGTTATTTATGAAGGAAACGATATGATAGATGGGAAATATAGCTTTATTCAGATAACGATTGGAAGCTATGAAAATAGTCGATCGATAGAACCGCGATCCTTGAAGAGCGCACTAAATCATTCGACTCGTTCGATATTATTTGACAGAACTGAATATATGGACGATATTCTTTATCAAATTCGTTTCCATTCAACTTTCTCCTCCATTGTAAAATTGTCTTCTCTTTTTTTTCTTTTGCGACCAGTTCCTTGCCTCGTTTCAAACATCGTGCGCTGCTTTACGATACGGAATCGAAAATATGTACATTATCTTTTCGTATAAATATTTTCAAGTGCGAAAATCCATTCTCACAATAGCTTCTAATAAGAAATATAAGATAAACGTATGAAGTTCTAATATATGAAATTATAATGTATGAAAGTATAATGTATGAAAAATATTGCGTCGCCATACATATACGTTCCTTGTCGTCATTCTTCGTTTTTCCTCATTTTTAACCTCTCCAGTGTCATCGGTCAACGCCAGCGAGAATTTTACTCGAGGGTTAATGTAACTTCAAAAGCGCATTTCACGGTTCAGTTGAGAAACCATTAGAACATCGAGTTATGATAATGAACTTCATCCCACTGGGGAGGGTGTCGGTTACAGAGCTTTCTGGCCAAGGGTTGGGTGGGAACTATACCTCGTGGCGAAACTTCAAAGATAGAAACGCACAAGGCGTCAGGAACAAAGGAAACTTTCGGTAGAGAAATTTTCTTAGTTCGACATCTAATGAGATCTTATTGCTTGTGTGACTGGTACAAGTTGTACTATTGTCGTACAAACTACGTCATTTATCGTTATTTTTTGCGATAAAATCTTTTTGCAAATTAACCAAGCAATTGCGAAATGTTAAGAAAATGATGCGTGAATGAAACATGAAAAAGAAAAAAAAACATTTTCTCTCCGACCAAAGTTTTTTAACATAGAAATTTTCTGCATGATCTCCATACTTTTTACGTATTTCAAGTTCTATATATTCCTCTAACATACAATTTTCTAAACGAAATATCTGAATAAAATATTTCCACACTTTGAAATGTAGTTAGCCTGTCGAACGAAGTAATTCAAGTTTGTTGAACTCGAACAAATTTTTTGGAAGGACTGCGGTGCTTTCACTACAGAGAAATACATGTTTTCTCTTGAATATTTCACGAGGTACGGTTTATTTCGAAATATTCAGCGCGGAGAATATTTCAGCGTTAATTTGGTCGGAATAAAATATATATTTTTGCGCTGGGAATTTTTGCATCTAACAGTGAAATTATACGTCGCGACGTGAGATTTTTTTAAAAGAATTCACAGTAAAAGATGGTTTGTAAAACAAAAATTACAATGGTCCCCATGCAGAATATGCTTTTAAATCTAAAAAAACGAACTCTACCTCTCGTTTACGTATTATGATGTTTTTATACTTTCTTCCGTATGAAAAATTCCTGCAAATTAACTTCCACGAAATATCGCTTCGTTAATTTCTATTTAATAGATTTCTCGTCAGTCTTTAAATTAAAACGATCAGTCGGCAAGTCGAACGATCAACGAATTAAACGTCGTTTTACGGATCTGTAGCTACAAACGGAGCACCAAGTTTTCCAGACTATTCTATCCGTAAAATCAGCGGCGAAGTGATCGGTCAAAGTGGAATCGCAGAGTGCAGAGTGCAGAGGCGTGCACAGGTGGTCGCGAACATGAAACCGAGAGACGTTGAAATAAAAACAACGGGGTCCTTTGAATCGGCGCGCTGGATTATCAGAATACGGTCAATGGCACTCGGTATCAGTTACCCAAGCTCTCTTCAACATTGCAGTGCAGAGTTTGCCGGCCGCAGGCGTTAATTCGATACTATTCCACCTCTTTCCAAGCTCTCCACCTCTGACCAATCAGTTTTTTACTGGGTGCAGCTTGATTTAAAAAAGAAATCGGAAGTTGAACCGTAGCTAAGTGAATTTTGAATGTGTAGTAGAATGTATTTGTGAAAATTAATTTGATTGGCGTTTACGTTGAAATATGAAATATTCTGTTCACTGTGTAAGATCAGTTTTCGAATAGTCGATATCGTACGAACCGAATTTAAAAGTCCAGTATTTTAACATCAAGCGTAAAACAATATTCGCTTTTGTTTTAATCAAAATTTCAACTGGAATACTACGTATTGTCAACTTTGTATATCTACTGAAATTAAAATATATTGGCAAAAAAATATTCTCGCGCGTCATATAAAATAAATCTGCTACCATCGTCACTATCTAATATTTCTATATTGATGTTTTATACGATCAAACAACGCAAAACACAGATTGAATACGCTACGTTTCCTATGTCAATTAGACGATTCTCGTAAGTTTTGCAATTTGCAAATTAGAATGGATAAAGGATGAGGAAGGAAGTTCCCTTTCAGCGAATATATGTCCACTCGGTGCACAGAGGAAGAGGAACTTTCAAAATCGAAACACGCGGTCACGAGAGAGCGGAGCCTAAAGGCACGATTGTGCGATATTAATGTTGGTGCAAGTTTCAGCAGCCTGGTTCCGCCCCTATAATTAAATGTACTTCCAAATTTTTGCCCGTGGAACGACGCGGACGTGTCGAAGTTTAATCAAACTGCCGCGGGAACGAGTTTCAATTCCGCAGAAATTTCCATCCACATGTCGAGGCTGGTGCTTTGGGTACGTATGTGCTTTGCGTTAGATTGGTCGATGGTGACGTTTCCGAAGTTTAAATTGCAAGTTATGAACTTCACGCTTATCTTTGCTTCACGCGTTTAACACGTCGCTGATGGAGTCGTAAATTAACTAGCCTTTTGAACATATCGCCGTTTCAGTGCGACACGACGTAACTGCAAATTTACAAATTTTCAGATAAATGCGTAACGTCGTTATTGCGATATTCGTTGATGGCTGTCGCAGTAATAACGATGTAAGTGTTAGTTGCGTGCAGACATACTTGATGGTAATTAGAGAACGCAAACAGCGTTGTTTATCCCAACATTATAAAACATTTCGTTCGTTATTTCGTTACAAATTTTATTAAATGAAATTGGTTTTCTTCGTCCTTTGAGAAACCATTTTTTTACAATCGTTGGAACTGAAACGGCGATATGTCAATTTATACGATTATTAAAGTACAAGATCGTGTCGTATAGTACTTGTTAAATTACAAATACAGTTATAAAAGTTTGCTCGATTGTATTCGTTAATATACTTTTGCAATTGATAATTTGAATATTATCTGTAGAATAATTATAATATCACCTGTAACTAATTATGTATTTAATTAATGGGCTGAAACTCTATACCGTAAAATGGATAAAGAAGAGAAGAGAATTCATCTAGCAAGATACAGATACAAACCTGCAGGCAAGAGTGAGTGTAGTGTATTTTAAAAGTAGATCAATTTTATAGTCATTCGTCTGCATTTATTGATTGATCCAGAGGAAAGATCAACTTGAACAGCAATACTGTTCGCATAGCTACATATTCTGGTAGCAGCGATAATAAATCAAAGATTGATACTAAAAGATTCAACGTGAAAAGGAGGGCTGTTGCGCAAAGGACGTCTACCTGCATTAAAACTAATTAGTCGAAGTAGCGAAGGACAGTTTACTAAGTTATTTATAATTTTCAAAAGAAATAAAATGCCACCTAACCTTCTCCGGTACTCAAGTGTTGGAATGTTGAGTTTATGGAATACAGCGACGTAGTTGTGATCATAACCGTGAATAGGCCAGCCTAGGGAACGTGATACAGAACGTAGGAATTTACGTTGTGAAGTTTCAATAAGCTGAACATGAAATTATGCGTTGGAAAGTGGAATCCATGAAAAAGGACAAAGAATTATGAAATACTTTCATCAAAGAATCTTATAAAATAGTTAAAAAAAACGTAGTTATCTTATAAATTACCTGAACAAATAACACAATTAAATAATCAACGAATCTATCACCGTAAAGTAAAATTTTAAATAATACCATTGGACGTTCCAAGCAATTTCTCAGATGTCTGTATTACACATGACATCGACATGGTACTTTTTCCTGCACGAAATTCCTTAACAAGGGAGGCAAGATCCGACGGCTCTGAGTGGCGAGATCCCTCTCGAACGCCTTGCCTCCACCTTTCTTCCACTACTTTTTCTTCCACGGACCCTTCGTTCGGCAGAGGGTGAAGATTCACCGCCTCATTGACCCGATGTCTAATGAGCACACACCTGAGTGCTTTTAGACAAGTGGATCTGCACTTGCATCCGCCTCGGTGTCTGGCTACCAGCGCGTGCATCGCGTCGTCACGACGATGCGAATATGACGAGGGGTTACGGTGGAGACACGAGGTAGAAACAATAGAAACGGCGAACGTTTGCGATTTTTGATACGTAGAAACTTTCTCGTCTTTTGCGGAGAATTCAAGAATTTCTTGAAAAGTTTTCAAAATGAATCGTTTTGTTTAATTAACCGTTTAGTTACAATATTCCTCAAATTTAATTAAAAAATAAAATTGAATAGGAAATATATACATATGGATTTTTTAAGCAAATACATATGGATTTTTTAACTATCACTTGGTAGCGGAAATCTGCGAAAGAGGAGAATTATGTAATTAGTTGCCTTAGTTGCCAGCCCATATGACCCGCATTTCTTTAGTTGCCACCTCAAAAAATTCGTATTTTCATGAACTTTGCCAAATGGATGATAAATTGGTTCCTAAACAGATATTTCTCTCGTCTAGCAAATGTTCGACGAGTATACTCGACGTATTACGAATCTTTACGTATTTTCGTAATGATAAAAAAGCAGCTACTGAAAATTTATATAAATTAAATATTAACATAGTATAAAGTGACTTTTAAAGAACGTAGTTTCCACAAAAATATGTCGCACTAACTCTCAGCGATTCAGCGAATCGTTATCAATTTCACGTGCAAATGAACTTGAAATTCATTACAATTACGTGGGAAAAAAGTGCACACAGTGAGTAGTGCGCGAGGGAAATAAAAGGTTCACCAAGCTCAAATGCAGCAAAAATTCTAACGCAGCGCGGAACCTGCAATCTCGAGTAATTAAAGTTGAAATTTAACCTTGGACCTCGTCGTTTTTACGTTATTTAATTTTCCGCGTTGCTCGTTAAGTGATTCGACAAAATTGCAAAATTACGGACTATGGCGATTACGTTTGGAAAATATGAGGAAAATTGTATCGAGCGACGACGTAAATGAGAATTTTTGGAAATTATTACGCGCTGTTGAAAAATATTCGAAATCTAATCGAAGCATAAAATTGTCATTTTAATTGCACGTTTTGTATAATTGTACTACGCTAATCACTGTAGTGCAATTGCACCGTATATTTTTATATATACGAGCATCGTAATTGCGAATTGGATGGTTATATAAATTTAACTGCCTTGTAATAGAAATTTTATTTCTTATCCTGAACGTTTACGCAAATGTTGATTAAATAAAGACAAGAAGCTAATGCAAATAACTATCTTTTTACATAGTATTAACAAACAAAATTTTTTGCGCAAAAAGGATTGAAGAATATTCGGATGAGTTCTACTAATAATATAATATATATTTATATACAAATATTTCAGTATACGAAACAAACATAATTATTTAAAAAATGTGATATTTCGTTTATTCTCGCCTGCGAATGAGTAACGTTCCAGCGCATATGGAGAGTGTAAAGAGATGTTTTGGAACTGAATATTTAGCTGGTGAAGCACGAGTTTTGCGAAAAAATAATGTTTCAGAGAAATGGTTAAGCGTTTTACGTCAATACGCCAAATAGAATGTCTTTACCAATTTTTCGAATAAATTTTCCTATGAAAGATAAATTAAAATTTTCGCCATAATTTCGTACACGTATTCTATTCTATGATCAACCACAATTTACTATAATCGCAATTGCGAGCTATAATTGTGAAATAAATCACACCAAATATTACTATTATTCCCAAATAGTGAGTAGTACGACCTGTCATCGATCCATTGAACTATACATATGTATCAGTCCCTATTTCACCTAAAATTTACGGACGTTGCTTGGTCTGCTGTACAAAACCATCTCTAAACTTTCTCAACCTTCACTTACACTCCTCCCCTAGAATTACTACCATCCATAAGTAGTGTAGGATCTTGCTACAATTAGTTTATTTAAAATGGATTAATCAGATGTTGGTTAAACAGAAAACTATAGTTGTTTAACACGAACTAATTACAATGACGTACTATAATTAAGACAACTAAATAGTTAATTTGCAACTCTCGTCGCCACGGTTTCAACGCTCTCTCTCACGCGGACCACACTCTCTCGACAACGCAATTCGCACTCTCTGACTTCTCGATTCGCACTCTCTGACTTCTCAACTAACACTGACTGTTAATTCGTCTTTCTCCCTTAGCATCCCTTTGTCTGTTCTCTTAGCCCCACTACGCGCGTATACCGCAACCAGTTTCACGTAGGCTTTTTTTTCACGTAACTATTCGATCGAAGGATCGACGATACATTGATGAGTCTGTCGGCACTTAGGCTTTCTCGAGACATTGTTTATGGTTCACCCGATATCCCTTAGGCCTTTCGTCCACGATATTACAGTAGTAAGGAGTAAAATCTGTCATGAGTCCGCCATATTATATGTATCGAACTTTGCATTGAAATTAAATAAAAAATTCTAGCTTTCACACAGGACCACCCTTAAACCTTAACTCCGTCGCGATAATTGCTATCATTCATAAATAATAAAGTAGTATATCCATTCATACAAAACCTATCCACTCCATCCTTGAACCTTTTCAATCTTCAGCCAGACCTCTCCGAGATTATTACATCATCCATAAACTTTCTCCCCGATATTCGCAACCTCCCCCGCTAATAATCCCTCGTTGATCCAAACTCGCTCGATTTGTATCCTCTCGATCCCGTGGTACCTTCGCCGCATGCTGAGCAGTCGCGTTACTTTTACGAGAGCGAACTTCTGCAGTCGATTGTACCCGGTGTATCCACTCGAGAAGGTTCACCACACACGCTCACATATACATACAAGATAGCGTCAGAGATAGCGCAAAAGTGGGGAGCACCCTCTCCCACTAGCATTCGACCCTGCAGCGTCGTGAACACCCCATCTAACCTGTTCCGGGTCTCACCAAGCTCTTTCTCTTTCGTCGCTGTCTGCGTGCATGCGCCAACTATACATATGGATGTAGCTGCGTCGCGTAATTAGAGCGAGACGTGCTCAAAGAACCCGGCACTCGTCTCCTCTTCCCTTCTCGTCGCACTGTAAAATTCGTCGCGACGCGATCGTTCGTCCCTTTATCGAGGAATTCGACAAGTTTCTGCTTGCGTCGCCTCTTACACTCAAACTCAAAAACTCTCAGACTCGAAACTTCTACCTCGTGGCACAACTTGCTGCTCGTTCCTGTTACTATATCGTCTGAGTAAGCTTCCTTCTCCCTCATCGTATTTTTTATAGTTATGGACTTGTCGATAGATCTTCGATATGCGAGTTTGGTTTATTGCAATTTTTAAAGAGGCAGTCGTAAAGTGTTAACAACTGGCGTTTTGATTTATACTTTATGGCGCTCACTGAAAAAAGAACTGCTTTATTAACGGACTGTTCGGCGATGTTTCTCCGTAATTGCTTTTGGTATCCAACTAAGACTAATATTCTAGCAATCGTAAAGTAATTAAAACGTTTATTAAATCTGACTAAAAAGGATTCGTTGAAAATTTTTAAAGCACGCGTTAATATCTCCGCAGTAATTTTGGATAGAAGAGAAGTACAAGTAATATATGTAGAATACAAGCTCATGAAAGTAAATTGCGATATTAAAAATGTCAAATTGTTTGCATAAATATACCGCGCAGAGTGGTTTAACGAGTAATTAGTAGAAGCAATAAGTATAATTACAAGGAATAAAAATTCATAAAGAGTTAATAAAAATTAATTGTGGAGAGTAAAAATATTTCCGGTGGACAATGTCATGTATGGGGGCGGTTTTTACAAAGGAATAAAGATTCATGAACTGTCCTGGATAAAAGAGATGAAAGGTGTTCCCTAAGGACCAAGTAACAGTAGTAGCCTAAGTAATAATACCCTAGACCGTAAGTAATAGTACCCTCTTTGTATAAAGAACCACTGGAAATTCTAAATCACACGAAAAAATGTAGTCTTGTAGCTGTAATATTTTATGCGGGCCACCGTGTGTATTTTACGAGCAAACATTCCAGAAATTCCTGCAAAAATATAATTTTATACAAATATTTGTCACTTTCATTTCATGTTCAGTAATAAATGCTAAACTTGGTCATCAGAGTTTAAAAAATCAAAGAGTCCATCTACAACACGAGCTAACTTCCTTGAATTCGCCCGAATCTCTCGTACAACATGTTCGAATTTACAGAGGTCCCTACAAAGAGATCTGCAAATGAAAAGGTGCCTACTGTAACATTTGCTAACGATAAAGCGGCGAATGAAAAATGGAACGATGCTTGATCAGGTTGCGAAACGACTTTTTGTATTCTTTTATCTCTTGATCAAGAAATAGTAGCAGAAATACGATCTCAAGAAAAGGAACTCTGATTCTTGTCATTTTTATGACTAGCGCGTTCTTTTGTCAAGAGTATTCGAATTACAAAAGACACTGCGCCGATGTTCCTTACGGACTGGAAGCAAAATGGGATATTATAAAGCGAAACGTAACAAGCGAATCTTTTTGTCTTCCTTCATTTCTATCTCGAACGACTCGGCAATCGTTGTAGGATGTTCCATAGATTTTTTTAATGACCACGATCAAACAAAGACGACACGGGGAAAAATCTGAGTATTTTAATAGGATACAGGTGAAGATAGAAAGACTTTGTTAAACTCGAAGACGCAAGCCCTTTTAGGACAAATGTTGAAGTAAAAACAGTATAACAACCTGTACTAATATTTTAAACAAGTCGCGATTGAAATATGGATATTACACCAGCTATTTCGCAAAAGAACACGAGCAATTTTTCACGGTGAGTGTCCATTTAGCGTTGTTGTGTCGCGGCACATCCTGCCTCAATATCGCTTTTACGTTCCATCGCGAGAACGATATCCGGAATACCTTCTGGCCTCCAATTGCGGTCTCGCCACGAAATGTGCTTCCTGCTACTCATCCGCGAAAAATTGTATGGGATTAGGAAGATACGAGGACGGTGTCAGTGGCGTAATGCAAAAATACTCCCCCTTTCCGCTAATGCTTTTTACGACACACGTTACTTTGCAACCGTGCTTCCATGTCGCGATATTATTATTACGGTTTTACGTATTTATTCCGAGAAAGCAGTTTCTAGGGCCGTGTTACGTCGACACGTGCACGTGCAAGACTAAAGTATCACGTGTAATCGCGAAGGAAAGTTTCATCTTTGAGGAAGAAGGACGTTCGGAATTTTTAGAACACCTTCTACTAATGTAAAGTTGTAATTTAGTGCAGGTGTTGTAAATGCCCATAACTGTTAGCAGTTTGCTGTTTTATTACGTAGTTAAAAAGTTGGATGCGAAACTACTCGGTCAGCTGCTTCGAGGAATTTTTTTTTATCGTGGAAGAAGTAAACGACCGCGAGTGTTTTAAACGTGATCAAAAATTAAGCTTTCGAACTTAACGTACTACTAAACTCGAACAAGCTTATCGTTATAGCCTTTTAAATGTAAATTTACTATAATTACATATTTACCTTCTTCTTTTTATGACTGAATTTCCCGAAACAAAGCTTCCTTTGAAACGAATTCTTCTTAAAGCCCCGAAAAGCATAAAATAAAATCTTCCATCGCTTAGAAGAAATATGTTCCATGCCTTTTCCCGAGTTCAAAGTGTTTCGCGCAAATCTTACGTGGCCAATGCCAAATGCAGCTGCCCTTTCGAGCGTATCTTTTCATGGAAGTATGTTGAATAATAAAACAGCTTTTAAATAGCTCAAACAGAACCGGATATAAGAACATCTAACTCGAACCTTTGAACGAAACCAAACACGGCCAGCTCTGCTGCTTGCGCATCAATAGTATATTTATCATCACAGTTACGTTAATTTTCAATTATTTCCATTCGAGAAAATTTGCGAACGATGGAATCCACTTTGACACAATTCGTTCTCTATTAAGCGGAGTTCTTTGTTCGAGAAAGTAATTGCAAAGTTTCCACAAGTTTCCATCGAGATGAAGATTCCAGTTGCATAGTTTCATGAACAGAAACAAATGCCACTCGTTTGTGTAACCTCTAACGAACTATGAAGATGCAAAACATGGAATAATAAGCTAACTAATCATTATTCCATGTTTTCTTTATGAGTTTTGGCTTTAGCTAAGTAACAAGTGAAAGTCAATCAACATACCGTGTATATCATTATCCTTTACATCGATATACGTGTTTGTGACAGTGCAATAAAATAAATGCGTACTGCTTCTTAAGAAAGGTCACTGGATACCATCGTCAATGGTGACTGAATTGTAATTCTTGCGTGTTAAAATTACTCCTAGAAATTTATCAACAACTTGATGTTGGCTTGCGAGATAACATTAACAATTCTCAATTAAATTCGTATTTGTACTTTCAACCTTTAACAAAACTTTGAACAAAAGCTTCCAATTATCGGAAGGCTTACGTTTGTGAGACACATGATGCTACGTTTAGAATTATTAAAAATTATGTGATACACGCAACGAGGCAACTGGGAAACGATGAAGGCACTGCAAGGAAGGAGAATACACATTCACATTTTCAAAGAATTTCAACTTTTCATATAATCAATATATACATTACGCTATCGTATAATAAATTGGAACAATTATCGCAAAAAGTTAATTAATCCAACGTGAATCTCGTTAGCTCGATACATTACACGTTCTCAACGATATTAAGCAATTCCAGTTGACTAACATTTCCAAGATCCAGGGCGTACACGCCTTCCAGATGACGAATACGAAAAGCCCGAGATAAAGATCGGTACGCGGAGCACGCGAAATGCAAATTTGCCAGCGATTCCGTCATCTAAGAAGAGAAAGAGAAAGAGAACGACATGGAGCATAGAGCGAGGTGGAAATAAACTTTCGAATAATTCCGGCGACACGACGTTCGTTCACGGCCTACAGAAACGTTTACATGCCTCCGAGCAAGGCAACCAGTCGTCACGACGCGAGAGAACTTCCACGCAACTTATCACGCGGAAAAAGGGTCACGAGTTCGGAATTAATTCGCCGTTTTCAAGAATCATTCTCCGATCTGCGGTTGGAAGGAAGCGAAACACAGTGGGAGAAGTAAATGGAACGGGAGAAGACCGCTTCACGTGAACCGGCTAATTAGCTAATTAAGAGTGCGAACAACAGCCACGACGAGTTCAACCGCGACGAGGGCATCGGTCCCTCCGTCCTTCCGGAGAGAGCGCCCGGAGACAGCGGTCGGAAATTGGAAAATTAAACTCGAACGAGCAGCCCAGAAACGGCGATGTCGCCATCAAAAGTTTAGTCGAGAGGGATCGAGCTAAGCGACAATTGGGAAACTGGTTTCTTACACAAGTAGATAAATTGATTCGTTTGGTTTTGGAAATTTTGGAAGTTTTTCCTTTCATATACGGATGGTCTCGCCTAATTTTATCATCTGAAACATCTCTTGGTTCCCCTTGAAACCATTCAACTTGTTTCCGAAACATTTTTTAAAATTATGAAAAACAAACGATAAAATTAAGTAAGACACACCGTATAGATTGGTTTGTTTATAGTAGAAATCATCAAACTAAATATGTTTGGTATATTTTTATAATACGACCTTAAAAATAAATGACGAAGGAATGCGAGTATAAAAAAAATCTCTGTTAACAAACTTCTTTCCCAATCAAAAATACTTCAGTTTAATTCACTAAAAAAAAAAAAAAAAAGAAAAAATATAACGAAAGAAACAAACAATTCGTGAATTCTCAACTCCAGAAACCATATATCCTTCATAAATCGGATTTAACCAGGGGATTCATGACTTTCATTTCGATGTACAGTCGAATGTACGTTGAACGAGAACAGCATGGCTGCTGCACAATCGTATATACAGTTTCATGCACAAAACATATTTTGCAGCGATCGCGGAAATTGCGTGGATGCACCGGAAACGGACCGAAGGGATTTTAGCGACGCAGTAGGTCGCGTACGTCTCGCTAAATTGTTCCTGTTGAATTTCTACCCTGTTGTGGAGGTCGAGATAAAGGATCGGGGGCTGGAAAGACGTTCTTCCCGATTGAGTTTTACGAGGCGTTCACGTCACGTGCAAGTAAAACGATAGTACCTATGGTTACGCTCTGAGAAACTGAAAATGCCTCGTAAAAGCCAGCACGAGAGGAAGATTTTGGGAATAGAGGAGGATGGAAACGCGAAATTCGGCTCGCCTGTGTTTGAAAAAGTTTCCTCCGTGATGGGATTTCTTTTTTCAGGATCCAGCGCTTTAGTTAGATACTTTTTACGAAGTGATCCAGTGTTTCAACGACTGATAGATGAATTTTTTGATGGAAAACCAATCTGATAATTTTTAATGGCTGAAATGAATGATCAACGAATGGAATCTGGCGTTTCATGAAATTTTGCAGATTTTTATCGATATTTGTTTTTGGTTTTGTTAATAGAAATAAGATTTGTTCGTCTACCAATTTCGTTCGCGTCGACTACTAATACACGGAATAATTTTTAAGCAGATGAATTTTTATCAATGAAATACCTATACATTTTTTATATTAACAGTTAGATTATTCTCCTAGGAAAATAAAAAGGTTCGATTTTGAAACAAACACGACGTAGAGAATAACTATCGTTGCTTGAACTTGTATCTCCATCAAACATATTTTTCAGCTTCTACACAGCGGATGAAGATAAAACGTAACCTATTTTTGTTTTCCAAACACTGAGCTACGCAACAGACAAAATCCCGACAAAACCCGTTCAGTAGTGTTTATGCAATACGAGTACGAACAGACGAACGTACAAGCAGACAAAGATTCCAAAAATTAGTTTTTTGGACTTCATAGCTGTTGTTTTCTTTTTTTTTTTTTTAATTTGATGTACAGACACAACACTTTTATTGTTTTATTCTTTATATAGATATAGATTACGTTAAACTGGGAGAAACTTTCTGACAAACTAGAAATTTTGATAAAAATTTCGTGAAAATATTTCCATGAAGTTTACTCATTGTGCTTCCACATTATCACTGTTTGTGAACACTTGATGGCTTCTTGGTAAGTCATAAAGTAGAAATTCAATCGCAAGCTCCTTGCGTTTCGACTCAACCGCAAGGATCTTCGGACGAGGATTTAATTAAACTTTATCCTCTAAGTTTCAGTGTAGTTTTTAAAGAATTTTTAAAAGATCTGGAAGAATATTCCACTTTGCTTTGTCAGACGAGTTTGAGCTTGTTTTTATCATTTTTTGAAACTCGAATAATTACCATTATACTCAGATATAATTAAACTAGCTTTAGTATATGTATATCTCTTTCATGTACGAATACCTTTCTTGTAATAATAATTTATTTGATTTCCAAGAACCACATCTTCTCACTCATCCTTTGATAATTTATTCTTATATTATCTTCTATCGTTAACGTAGTTACTTTCTATTCTAAAATTATTGTTTCCGCTAGCAGCCCCCACTGCTAACCCCACTGCTTATTGTACTTTGTAATCTTTGATATTTTCACCATTCCTTTCCTTATCTTTTTCTTTTCCTTATTCTTTCTATCTTCCTTAACCATTTCTCCAACTATTCCGATCTTGTACTCCTTAGGATCTTTTCTACGCTTGTGTTTATTCTTTCTATTCGTGTGCAGCCTTCCACCGGATGTCTTAACGTCACAATATTCCTCTCGCAGATTTTACACATTCCTTTCTATTGTCGACCACCATCGAAAACCTACCTTATATGACTATACTTCTTTTCAATCGGAATTACAAAAATTCGTCTACCTTTTAATTCTTTAAAAAACGTTTTGATATTTTTGAAGTAATTGTCAACGCTAAAAAGATACTAATAAATTAGATAGGTTACTTTTCGCGCATTGCTTGCGCCATTACGCCCACACGATAAGATAAAGTGCCACTTTCACGAAGAAAACCAAACGACAGCGGTTTCCTTCAATTAATAGGAAGAAACGACAAGAAATCGTCCGGATAAAATACCAATTAACGGGATTTGTAAACGGAGGACAATGGGTCTAGCAATTAAGTAATTTTCAGAGAATAGGAAGCTATTCTGTCAAGGAAGTAGCGTCTTTTAATTGCTTGTTACGAATGACAGCCAATAAGGAAGCGATAAAAGGACGAAGCAAGGGAAATTGCAGCGAAAAGAAAACGAGGATCGATGAAAGATAAGATCTCTGAAACTACAACTAGACGTAGAACGTCTCCAAAAGAATGCGAAGAAGAGAATCTTTCGATTTCTGAGTGAAACCGGGAAGACAACGAAAAGTGATTCTTCTGTGACAAAAACTGAACCGAGCATTGTCGAGAATTCTAAGTTAACTTTTAGGATATTTTATTTCATTCTGCTTGCTCCTGTCGTGGCATCGACTAGCTCAGGTAACATTCGCGAGTTCATGTTCTGAACTATTATTAAATATCGAGGAAAAACTTGGATCGGTCGCGAGTTTCTTGTCTGGTTTGATCAACTTTGCCAGAGATTCGGCCGACCAGCCATTAAGAAATGAAACGAGGACGCGCATCTCCGTTTTTCCGACGTCTCGCCAAAGAAAACTTTGTGGGAACAGAAAGAAACTGGAGAGAAAAACGTGAATTCACTATAAGTAACGAAGAAATTATGTAAAAGGAAAGCGATGCACTCTTTTAAAAGCGAATCGCTTGGAGAAATTTTTCTTTGGGGAGTTGCAAAATGCCTCTCCTCGTGTGTGTATATAAAACTGAAAGAACTGATATCAAATTTTAGTAAGAAGCAAAAATTTATTTAAATACAGTTATAAAGACAGCTAATCGCTGCCAATATTGTAAGACACCCTAATAATAATTTACGCAAAAGACACAAGTACGTAGTCCTTTGAAAACGTTTCGATGTCGTCATCAGTTAACCGTGGAATTAATTAATAACTATGAAATAGAAATTTCATATTTCCTTCGTAGCATCAAAGCGAAATATTGTAACATTCTATTTTATATACCATCTTCTGAACAATCATGATCCCATAGATATAAATATGAAATTAATTAGCAAGATTAACTGTAATATTCTGTACAGGTCCTTCGTCCTACATATTTCTCTTTTATCTACAGTAAATTTCACTCTGCAATTCTTTAACTTCACTCAATTACTTTATAACGAGGACTCGAACTCGAGAAACTTCATTTGCTCTTACGAGAGGGAATGAAGTATTCTATCTCAATTTATCCGTGAGATATAACTTCTCGAAATATCTTCAGTTTTCAGCGGTAACTGAAAGTCACTTATATCCTCTCATACGTCATAAGAAATCCATTTTCGTTCGTCAAGTATTGTCCGACGACTGTGTAAATTAAATGATAAACCTTACGGACTAAATAGCGAGAGTTTTAAATGCAACAAATGCAAGTTTTCGTTAAAAACGATCCATCGAATTTTGGAAAAAGTCACGATATAAAATACCCATCGAACGAATTCCACAAAATCTACAATTTTACTAGGGAAATATTCAAAAAGGTACGAAACACTGCACATCGAACGTTATTTAAACTTCAAGAGCAAAAAGCAAACTTTCTCGGCGATTGATGCACTCTCCATTGTCTCGTTAAATACGTACATGTACGTATGCGTTTATTTGCACCAACATAGAAGGTATTTATCCGTAACAAGGTAGAAGAGCGTAGTTTACTCGAACACAACCACGTACCGCCGTTTCTATTTCGATACAGATGTACCAACAGCTTTTTGAATTGCTTCTAGCTCGGTTCGAAAGCTAGATTTACGGTGATCGATTACCAGGGAGTAGCGGAGGAAAATTGCTGGCCCCGTGACGGCACTGCACACAAACGAAAATTACCAGCCTCCCACCATTAACCATTAGCTGATTGATATGATAGAAAATAATGGCTAGATTGAGAGAGATTGCGAGTAACCGGAACGTTAAATCACGGCTCTCTGTTTACACTCCCAGGGAAAAATGAGGGACTTTGTAGAATCGCTCTGCCATTTCGCTGAAACGGCGATCTTCTTTGCTTAATGCTACGCGGAAGGATTCGTTTTTCTTCTTTTTAATAGTAAACTCTTGGGGCAATGTAATTTATGTTACAGAGTAATAGAGTAATAAGATAATTGTACATTGTCGAACTGGGGAAAGTTACAAGACTGACTTCTAAATTAACGAATTTAAAGAAAAATATCACATTTAAACGTCTTTAAGGTGATTACGTTTCTGCAGAAACTTTCTATAGATAAATAAGAATAAAAAATGAAGAAGCCGAGGAGAATCCCTTAGAAAGGAACTAACGAAACTCGTATCTGAATTTCGTCGGAAGCTGAAAATCTTCATCGAACGAGAATTTCATCTGCCGTTTCTCGTGTAAGCTCGTTACTCAGTTGCCCCCGTACAAGAGACTCCAAATTAAGTGAAAAATGTCGATGAAACGAAGCACAGTGAGAACGGAATCGAATTACGAAATTGTTGGAGCACACACGTCGGAGTTAATACTACGCGACGGTAGATAAAGAAACGTTGATAAAGATACATCGACTGGCCCGACACTATCCTCCTAAGAATAATTTAATGCAACAAACTCGATACATCTCTCGTTCCGAATGTTTCGAATTTAATACCTTCGTATCGAAGATTAGCGATGAAGAATCTAACAACTCTATTTTTCTGATTCATTCTTTTAACCATTTTAACGATTAATTAACGAAGTATTATCAATCTTTGTTAAGTATCTTTGTTTGATATAATTAATAAAATGAACTATTCTAACGCATTGGACATAATAATACATTATATTTTTATATATTATCCGAATTTTTATATCTTCAAGTTCTCCATAAATGCGAGCAGATCGATACCGTCGCTATGGTATCGATAGAGCTTCAAAAAGGTTTGCAATACATTTTTCAACAACAATTTGCAATGACGTGTTCGCACGATATGTTCATAATCGGTTTCTACGAAGGTTTCTACTTTCGCGATTAACTGTACATCCACACGCTTCATTAAATTTCTTTATAATTGAAAATGTAGAGAAAAAAGGAGAGAAAGATCACGAAGTATCGCAAAGTAACTTCAATCGCGTAACGAACCGTGGAAACATTTTTCAGAGTACAGGCTTACCAGATCAAGCAACGATTCGTATGAATAAACCTACAGGGACGCGTCGGCGCCGGTGAAAAACTACTTCCCGAGTTTCTTTCTTCTCCATGCACGCGTTTCCTCCCAAAAGGATCCTTCTTATTCGCGTTCCATTCGTTCCTTTCCACGGTCTCGACTTCTGCGCGTCGTTCTTTCGTTTTCCACTCGGATAATGATCAGTCTTCCACGCCCCCACCGCCTTTTTTCCACCTTGTTTCTCTCCCACTCTTCGTTCTCCTTTTCAAATGAGATTTCTACCTTCTTCTCGCCAAGTTTTATATCCATTTTTACGTTGCTCGACTATGTCAGAAAGGAGAAGAAGAAGAAGAAGAAGAAGAAGAAGAAGCATAACGAGTTTGCATAACTAAAAATTGCACAGCGAATAAGGAAAGAAAGAAACGGATGCGTTGGTGTCTATTTAGCGAAATGGGGTATTTGTTTGGCGAAAACGGGACAGAGGCCGTCGTCGGGGGACCATTTTCATGCGAAATTCCGCGTGTCTGGCAATCTGTAACGTCGTTCCCGTCATTCTTCTCGTCCCCTTACCTTTATCTCCCATGCAATAAGTCCCCTGTCTCGTTAAGATATTTCTTATTTCATCCTCTCTTTTTGTTTTGACCATTTTTCCCTTTGGACATCTTCATTTCTTACATTCCAGCGAGAAACGGTTAATCAACCCAGTAATACTCTAGTCCTCCATTTTATTCCTGTTTTTCTCCGCGTTTGTCGTCTCTTAACTCGCCAAGAAAATGAGGAAAACGAAAGGAACCAAGGTAGAGCAAAGCAAGATGGCGAAACAGGCTGATGAGTCGTTAATTGGAATAACGTGGCGACAAATATTTATTCGAGCGTGTAAGATATATTTTTCTTCCTGTTTTTTTTTCCTTGCTATTCTCGCGATTCCAGTGGATACTGTAGTATTATGACTCCTTTTTCTTCGCTTTGCGTTGTTATTATGCCACCTTCCTCGCCATCTGTCCCTTTCACACAAGATAACTAAGAGTAAGAGTCCTTTTTTCCCAGGAAACGATGCCTTCACAGCTGTGTCTGCGTGCCACTCTAATCGAAGAATATAACAGGTCATTGTGCCGCGTGTATTCGCTGAAAGCGAAACCTTGCGTGGCTATTTTTTCAAATCATTGATAACGCAATTCATCGAATGAAGATATTTTACCAAAAAGAGTTAAATTGATATACTACAACGTGACGAAGTTCCACCAACTAAAATTGGAATATTTCGCTTGCTGATTTACTATACTTGTATACTAACATTAGTATAGTACGAAAAACACTCGGGCTCACTATCAAGTTAATACAAGATTTTCAATTGTATTTTGTTCGTTTCTTCGAATTACTAAAAAGTAGTAAAGTAGAAAATAGCTGTTGCGATTCGCGGAATTCGAACGGAAGAATGTCCAGCTGCGCCGAAAGTCGCAAGAAGTACGCAATCAACGCGGTCGAGGTGGATTTCTCATCAAAAACTCGCGGTATTATCTATGCAAGCGGGTTTTCGGCGTGTTGGCTTTCGCGAAATTAACCCAACGTCGTCTAATTAGGATTATCTATGGCCATCCCGTGAATTTACACTGCGAAACGTCCAATTAAGGCGGCACGATAGACAATGGGATTGCACAGTCGCGAAATTACGTTGCCAAGGACGGTCCCATGCAAATAGCCTTATGTATTCCCAACGATGTACGTACTCGCGAGCGCACACGAGACGAAACCAGCGCTACGCTCGCGGAAATTGGAAAAAGAACAGGGTGAGAGCGTCTTGGTTGAAGGATAGCGCAAGAGGGTCGATGTAGGGCCGGTCGTTGTCCGCCGGAAAGAAGAAGAATAGCGTGGAATTTGTGATAATGCAAGCACGAAAGACCCGTTGTACAGGATTATTCGGTTGAAAGGCCAGCCACGAGGAGACCATCGCCGTCGTGAATTAATTTCGTGATTAATTGCTCTAATCTTTTTTTTCTTTTTTGTTTCTTGTTCAAGTTAGATTGGTTAGAGTCAACGTTATAAATAGTTGGTGGATCGAGTTCTGTATTTAAGCCAGACATCATAACTGTTATAAGAGAAATTTGACAAGTTATGGTATAAAATTTAATATATCTAGCTTAAAAATTATGGTTGCGAATAACCGTTATAAACGATAAAGGTTCTTTCAATTTTTCGGTAATCATTATCGATGGCAAACATTTGTTATGGTTACGTTTATTGTTACTGGTAAGCACAATTAGATTTCCGATAAAAATAATTGTTATCTCGAATGTCTAATTTAAGCTTGTTCTACTCTATTTTGTATTTATCTTCTGCCTTCGTTTTCTAAATCTTCGTATTTTTAAACATTTACTCTAATTAAAAAAACACGCGCGAAAGGCAATAACATATTGATCGAGAAATCACACGTCTCGCATTGAGATTTAACGTTGCTCCGTGTCGTTTCCGCTTCCTGCGTGGCGCAACTTCGAAATTTGTTCGGGATCCGTGCCACGGAAACGGCAACTTTCTTCCTAGAGTACCAAAACTTTCACAATGTATTATTTCGATTTACAACGTTTTGACGGGGCCCGGGCTATGTATTAAACGCGTAAAGTTCAATTTCAAATGGCGGCGTCACGGAACCATCGCAATTTTCACGTGATATCCTTCCATGGCTGGAAAAGGAATACCTCAGGCATTCCGAAACTTTTTTTTCTCAACGTTGGAAACGAACTTCCACGACAGCCAGGAAATAGTCTCATCTTTTATCGGGTAAATGAAACCTGTTTGCATTTTATTCACGCGCCATCATCAGTTTTTCGCCTGTCTGATAGGACTACGCTTGCTTTCTAGATAACCGACGTGCGGGAATAGAATTACAGGGGTCTTGCAAACTTAATTACGCCGGCTGATTCCATTAGCAAAGTCTTTGTGCAACGCTTTCGATCCACGGATTAGATAAATAAATAAGTTAACGCACGCTCGACGAACGAAAAGTGATCGAAAATCAACAGCCTCGAGATAAATCAACTTGTTAAAATAATAACTATGATAATAGTAATAATAATAATAACCAGTCTTTCTAGTAGCTGTGGATATGTAGTAATCGACATTTAATTAAGTATTGCCACCAGGACTTGATTTAATGACCTTATTAATGCACGTGGTAGCGAATTGAATATCGTAAACTTAAATGACTGGATTGAAAATAGAACGAGGAGAAATGTGTCATTCCTAATTATAATTTTACGCCAAGCCTCAATCTTAAGTTAATTTTTCATTGTAACATAAATTTTACTCTGCCTTTTGTCTAAACTTTATTCTATCTTTTGCAAGAAAATCCGATTTGCACGAATCCAGATATTTTGAAAATCTATAGATCTCTATTGTCGAGAGTTATTAAATGATAGTCTTCAGAAGTGAAGCGTAGAAGAAAACAACCCTCTCACAAAAAAGAAATACCCTATACAATTTCCTTCAGAAGTGACAAAAGTTAGGGTAATATCGTACCATCGAGTGGTATAGTTTCATGGTATAATTTCATCGGCCACAAATCCTACTTCGAAACGTCCAAGTATTCGATCACGACGATAGCAACTACCCTCGTCAGTAGTCCTTCTTACCTCTCCACTAACAGACTCTGCTACTTGCTGGGATCCTCGATCTTCCCTGTCTCGTGAGGATTCTCATCTCGATGCGGATCGACTCGAAGCAGTCTGCGATCAGTAAAATCGAGTAGCCTTATCGATAGGAAGGAAGGAAGTACGAAGAAGTCCTCGGACATTTTCTAAATTCAATTGCACGTATCGAGTTTTTCCAATTGATGCGTGTTAGAAAATTTAGAAGAAGCGAAGATACTCGAACGCTGGATTTTTCTAAAAGTGACTCTACAGCTTGTCATTGTTTCACTTGGTACAGAAATTTGAAAGAAAGGAAAATAAAAGTTTTTCAGAGTACGAGGAATATTTAAAATCAGAGAATGATAGAAATACTTTTTATAGGAAACGTTCCTGGTTATAGGTAGAAAAATTTCCGACGAAGAGATCGGTGAAGAAACTTGTGCCTTTATTAGATTTTCTGAAATGAACATTTCACAGGTCTGCTCGCCGCATGAAAATTCCACGTTATCTTAAGTACAACTAAAGACACGCAACTACGAAACTTCAGAACTGCAAGTTGGGGAGCGCTGCAAATCAGACACTCAGCGTGTTTTAGGTTTAACTTATAAGCAAGTCGACATTCAGCCGCGTCGAGTAATTTCTCGAAAACAGACTGACAAGTTTCCAAGCTTGTCAACTAAATTGCAATGGAAATTTATATCGAGTTACCATCGTTGAAGAATTCGTTTCCACGATTCACTCGAAAAAATACGAATCTTATTGTAACATTTTTTTAAAGAAAATAAAAAACGTTTCAATCTCGAATTTACTTTATATACATATCCATATAATAAATAATTATTTTTAAGGTGCAAACGAGACTTCAAACACGATATCATCAATGTATCACTTACCAATCTTTTATAGGGCAATCTTCTGTCAAAGTACGCTACAAACTATAAAGTTCCGTAGACATCCTCGATAGTTAATTTGCTGTCACTCGGAGTTTCTTCGTAAAAGAACGATCCACGCCATACGTAGAACTCTACTTAGCGATCCAGACATAAGATTCTGAACGTCGATCATCGTTAACGTGATAAGACGCTTTCACTTAACTTAATCCACGCTGGTAACGAGGATTAAGGTGAACTGGTTCGTTAGAGCCGAATAATGCTGCGCTATTGAAGAAGATTTAGGATGGATCGGATGCATTATGCATCCAGAACCTGCTCGAAAGAGTGCATCAGCCTTGTGACTTGGATCGAAGGCATTAAAGCCGCAAATAAATTTCGTCTTCGCTTGAATATTATATCTCCGTTTGTTTTGCTTCTTTCTTATTCGCGAATTACCTACTTTATACTGTTGCCAGAATTTTAATGAAAATATCGCATTGCCGTTTGAACTTTAAATTAATGAAAAGGAGTAGACTTTCTCACACGATGTTCGTGGAAGTTATTAACGAAGTATATCAATTTTCTAACGATCTTAAAGCGTAATTACGGGATAGTTGTAAAACATCAGCACGTATTTCAACTATTTTATGGTAACTAAGTTCTGATTAATTTTGTATACCTGTTGGAATCCACGAAAGTTGTTCGCAACTTAATTAGTACATGAACGAATGCTTGCTCGTTATAAAATTGAAACTCCCGTAATTCTCCGATAGAGCGACTTTGTTTTCGACATGTAAAAATCGTTCACTCTAGAAAATTGTGTCTCGAATTTTTAAACCTTAAAAAAAATTTTATTCTAGAAACAGTTGGGCGTTCGAAATTCTCGGTCGTAATAATACTCTGAAAAGTGATCTAACGTGCAAAAAGGTCGCGTTTCGTTTGGACGCTCCAACAATCCCCTTGTCCAGGGATAAATCAAAAGTAACAAGCAAACAAATTTCGCGCGAAAAGGGCGAAGTTATGCAAGCGTAACGAGGGAGGCGCGTCCCAGCGCAAGTTAACGTGGCGAAGTAATTCAAGCAGATGTAAAAAGTGACTCTGACCAGATCGACTCCGCCAGAAACTAAGCAAAGTGGAAATGGACTGTGAGAGAGGTCAGCAAATGAGACTCGCAACTCGTAAATGAGTTCTCTGACTTTTTCTGAATAATTACTGCGTACTTCGCCTTTTCTACGGCAAACGACGAATTAATACTCTGCCACAGATTTAAGGTGGACGTACTAATCAGTGCATACGTAAGATACATTTTCGAGAAAAACTTCTATCTAAGTTTTAACTTTTACTCGACAAACCTTGCCCAAAAATTATGAAATACGCTCGTTTTCTGAACATTTCTAGATAATATATTAGGCGTATGCGAAAGTTTGAGTGTTTTTCCCAAGCGTTCCTATATAATTACTTTTTATCTCACCGGTTTGCGCGACTGTTTGGATGGTACTGATCTATCTGAAACGTCAACTTCATAACTCATAATAACCGCGCGAAAAGAAGAGTAAGAACGACGAATGACGACGACAACGCTATCGCTGAGAAGTTCTTCCACATGCGGAGTACTCTGCAGAATTGACACCGAGAAATTATCACTTATTCCGGTTATTGATAAGCATTGTTTAGTCGGATAGCACCTTTGGAACGTTGCAGAAATACGAAAATGTATCGATATGATTTCTTGGCGACGGAATCAAAAACTCGACAGACAGTAACGCATATATGGAATATGCATAAATAAAAGAAATTTGCAGAAAAAAGGAAACGCTAAAACTTTGATGCGTACAGCTAGTAAGATAATTTCCATAATTAACTATGAAATTTAGATTTTTAATTGAAATTTTCATTCTTCATTTTATGTTTCGTTCATAAAACTGCAGATATAATTTTAAAGGGATTTCGCATGTTACGTGCTTACGAGATTCGTAAATTTTTTAGCAATGTCCGCGCCAACGACAAAACAGAATCTAATCGAGAATCAAGTTTCAAAGCGTTCAGCCTGAAACACGGTTCAACGAGATTCCATTTGCCGCACGAAATCAAACGCGAGCCATTTTTCAAACAGGATTGCACGGAACCAGTTTGCGGTTTATATTTATGCGTTTACATGAAATCGACTGTAAGTCAGCTCAATTTTGTGCATGGTAAACCCACAGCGAACGAGTAACAGGAAATACAAAAGCAGCTTACACGAGCTTAAAGTGATTGAACTGCAACATACGAGAAATAAACGGGGTAGGATTTCCGTGCAGTAGATAAGCTCGGCGTTGGTCAGACAACGCCAGCTTTCATGGATATGTTTTTTTTAATTAAATGCAGAGACACGCATCGACTTATTGGAGTACGATTACTTGATTAGATTTCTCTGTGACTTAAAATTATACATAAAGCACCTAATTTCGCATGAAAAAAGGAGTTCGTCTAATTATAATTTTTTCGATTCTGAATTTGGAATATCGCGTTGTAGGTTATCCACTAGAGTTCAGCTTCAGTTAGGTTTATTCTTAGTTACTGTATCCTGGTATTTAGTCAGAAACGAACCGTATTATTAATAAATCACGAAATCAATATCAATATTTCCAAAACATAAAATAACTAGTGCAATATTGTATAAATAAAAAAACACGGTCCGATTCTATGACGAAAAAGCAATAAAGAATGATTCGATTAACAAACGTAGTCCCATTTGTCTCCAATCAACGAAATTACTAGAAAAAAAACTCGATGAAATATCGCCTGAAGTCACAATGTGAAATACAACGGACGAAATGATGAACATGATGAAAATTCCAATCCCCAAAAACTAGCCCCGTGGAAATCAGCCTTATAAATCTACCAGTTGCGATGGAACAATTGTGTCAGAGAAGTAAATAAACCATAGAGAATAGATTACATGTTGCACGTGTAACGGCATGTACACTAAACAACACGTTAACGAGAACGCTAATTTTTTCGCGTATTTGTCTCGCGTGGTGTACTCGCGTGGTGTACTCGCGCGCCAATTCTTCAAGTACGAAATGGCGCGGTTCCCGGAAATTTCAGTCCATCTACTATTTGTACGAATTTTACGATTGCCAACCTGCCCACTGGCTTTGCTATACTAAATCCTTGTATATTGTATGGAGTGGGAAATGTATGATGGATTTGAACAAACAGGTTTTGGAAGAGCATTGTGCAGTAAAATTCTGGTATTTAAATGTCAAAACGATTAAACTGATTAAAATAATTTTTCTTTTCAGAATTTATATTAAATCCTTCGCGAAATAAAAAGTTTGAACTTTTTCAAAATAGAAAATCTCAGGCGATATATTTCGACATTTCTAAACCTAGTCGATAACTATAAAAAGTATTCGAGTAGGAATATTTATTGCACTACTAAAGTGACAAATTAATGGGAATTTGAAGTGTAAATAACTGTAAAATGTAAAAATCGTGTAACACAAGACAAACGAGTTATTAGTTTCGAGAGAAAAAAAATTGTATCCGAATTAACGAAAAACCAATTTTGTTCGATTCCGATACGGTATCGGTAGTTCACTTTGGAGGGAAAGTACATGTAATAAGAGATGGCCAATACAAGATCGAACCGTAACAAGTTTCCAAATAACAGTATCAAGGTTCGGTCCGTGAAATCTTCCCGGGTCAGCAGAAAGAATCGTAATGAAATCGATGTCGAGTAGTTTCCATTTCTCTGACAAACTTTCTATCCCTCATTGCCTCCGGAAATCTAATTTCCGCCGATAGAATTCTGCCTACGATTCATTTAAATAGAAACACCAATGGAATGAATTATTTCCAATTATTCTTTCACCCTTGTTCCAGAGAAAATTGCGAACATCCGTCTGACAGTACTGACATTTTAGAATTAAGTGCTTCGATGCCTCTATTGTCGTAACATTTCGGGATTTGCTACTTAGCCAGTTAGTTTCGTTACACATTCAAATGCATCGTTTTTTGTTTCACAAATATGAAATTATACGTAAAAATATTGAATATTTTTACTACTGAATTATTTAATATTATTATCGGAACTATTATCGAAAAGAATACGAGATTAATTCACAATCTTTTTTAGAATTTTTTGTAAATTTCTTAGCGATTTGAATGATAAGATTATAAAAATTGATGGTAACTTTAAGTGATTTTATACGTCACGTAAATTGTATATTTTCCAGATCGTCGAAAATCTATCCAGAGAAGTTTCACTCGTTAACCGCTTTACATTTCCAGATTGGGAACGAATCGAAGGAGGGAAGAGGTCGAGATCGATGTTCATAACAGACTTTACTCTGGTTTTTAAGCGAGGTTCGTCCAGCGACCCGATAAAAGCTACGTAAATACAGATGCAAGCTAGAGCTCGCTGCATGCTTCCACTTCACTTGCAAGCCGTGCTTCCAGCATCGACCCGCCTACCATAGGTAATACATAGTTCCGCATAGTGTAAGCCGCGGTGCGTGCGAAACTAGCGTAATTAATATTTACGCTACGTTACGTCGAAGACTGCAAGATAAATCTTTGCAGATTCGTAAACATGGAGATGCTTACGAATTGTACTTGTTAGAAACTTTTGTTGCATCGTCAAACCGATAAATTAAACAAGATAAAGTCACGTTGTGAGTTCAGATCGACGAAATTTCAGACGAAATGAGCAGAAATAACTGTAAGAAGAAATAGAAATTATGAAATTATTCATATCTGTAATTGCAGGTAATTTCGAGAAGTGTAAGACGTTTCTGAAGTTGGAATTTTTAGATCGACGATTACCACATCGAGAATATTGTAAAATAGGAAGTGACTCGAGATCGTTGTTCGGCAAAAAATTCTGATTTTAATGAAACGACTTACAAGTTGAAAGAACAATGCTTTATCGATTCCTTCGTTCCTTAATGCTCGGACATCTGTAGGTTTTATGAATAACTCGAGTGCTTAAGAGGATTTACAATTTCGAAAGGGATAATCCTCTTGATGGGAAGTTTCACGAGAAGACAATTCAAGAATAAAGGGAATCAGAAATGAAACAAAATAAGAAAATGCAATAAGAATAAAATACCTTTGTAAGTGACGTCGTTTCAAAGAATCTGAAATTTCCTAGCAATTTTATAAGTCTTTCATATGATATCGTAACTTAATAATCCGTTGTAAAATCCAAAGAACTAAATGAACCAACCGTCGGACCCTTCATAGACCAATTATAATTATAAAACCAACCCTTATCCTTCCTTGAAGAAAAAATTAAAAAATTTTCCCTTCGATTCAATAGCGAATCAGATTTTTCTTTCGAGTTCAACAGTGACGGATCGATTTCAGTGTCAAAAACGAGTCATTAGGATCGCCGAAACTTATTCAGAGAAAGGAGGGTCAGAAAGGACGGTGACTACCGGATTTCTGGTTTTCAGAGTAGACTCTCACGTGGACTCTATTCGAGGATGAATATATCTTCACAGATACGGAACGCAGTGGCCATTTTCACGAGCGTTGGCAAACATCTAGACTATTTTAGACGGAAGGGACCAGGGACCCGGAGGAAGTAGAATGAGCTACAATAGGACCCAGCGAATGGATTTCCATGCTGCATACAATGGGACGCACGCGGCGATCGTTATGCATTCGCGGCGCGATTTGGCCGCCATGCCAACTTATTTCTTCCGGCCACCAACTGTTCGAAAGCTTCTCCTCAGGATGGAGGTTCGCTGTCTCTCGCTCTTTGTAGCTTGACAGCGTGCTTTGAGAAAATTTTTACGTCTGACACTTAGTTCGTGATAATGCAAACATAATAGTTAAGACATAACGAATTAGATGTTTTATCGTTAACGATGCTCGATGTTTAACTATTTGTCGTGTCAAATATTTTCAAGTTATTTAATTGTTATCTTAGAAGTTTCTCAAATTCTATTCGAACGTCTGTTGTTGATTTCATTGCTGTGTTAGGAAATTATATTCTTGTTATCTTTCCTCTTATTTCCATACCCATAAACATGTATTGTATAATCAATATGATATTCGAGTAAGATAAGTAATTTAAAACATGATCGCAAATTTAATTTTATTAAACAGCAAATGTAAATGAAAGGTATTGATAAAGGCGTTCTTGACGAGATTGATTACGTTATATTTCTGCATAAACCGAAGGATTAAAACACACCAATTCCAGCAATTTTAAACTGACGCAAGATCGTCCTCCGTCCAATTACGGCGGGCCATATGGAATTTACGAAGGCAGCTTATTAAATTAATTTTACAAAATAAACTACAAAACGGAGATAAAACTGAGGCTATAATGAATTATTAAATAATACGTACGATAATGAATAAATTTACTTCCGATCGTGTTTATCAATCGACATCTACTGTTGATTAAATTACATATACGTAGAACTGTTTAACGAGTGTAATTTATTCAGAGCATGAAAATAATTTTTTCAGTTCAAGTGAATTTCGAATCTCTTTCGAAGCTTCCTGCAACTATTTTTGAAGTTATGGAAACTTTGGGAACTTTTCTAAAATTCCTTTGTCTTTAAACTCCCCTTTCTCGGAGACTTTTTCCAAATCCTAATATTCCAACAAACTTTTCTACAGTTTCTAGATCTTTTTTCTATCACCTACCTATAATACTTCGAAACTGTTGCAAAGGTCTCACAAATTTTGCTTACACCTTTATCAAACTTGTCCACATATTTCCAAACTTCGCTCCTATCGTCACCAACATGTTCTCAAACTTTCATCAAGAATTTTTCAAAATTTCCTCATACTTTCTTCCTGTCAAAAATTTACTTTCCACACCTTACTTCTTCGTCATTTTCAAAATTTCACAGAAACTCGACACAGAAAATCATCTCCATAAACTCTCATAATATCAATACCAAAACCGAATGAACTCGCAGAACGCAGATTAAGATTTATTGTTTATTTGTACAGTTTTCGATTCGTCCAAGAATTAAATTACGGCTGTCATTTCGCGCAATGAAAATTCGAGCTTCGCGAATCGATGCTCAACAAAAGTACACTCCATTCGATATAACTGTGTGTTTGAGTTTGCCACGCTGTGTCTCGATTGAGAACCGAGAGAGTTGCGATTGCTCCTCGCAAATAATTCCGCGCCGTTTGTGCGTTTCAGCTTTTGCTTTATTTAGAGCCACCCTGTTTGAATTTTCGTTCAACGTTCAAACGGATGGGTCTCATCTTTGCCGTGCTTGCTCGCTCGTTCGAATATTGTACCCCGCATTCCAAAGATAATATCTTTCGGACCGATATTCCACGTAGCCGTTTCTCGTTCGAGGAATCCTACGCTACATCGTAAACTTTGATTTCGTTTTGCCCAGTTGCCGTTGTGTCGAATGCCTTGTTCTAGACTCTAAGAGGTTGTTCTGAATTTGAAAAAATCTGAGAAGATTCTGGGATACCTGTCAACGTCTCTACGATAGCGTACAATCGTTCGTTAAATCGAACGCTTTGATAGATGAAACTCTTCTGGAATTAATCGTAAAACTCAAATAAATTTGAAAAAAAATCGATAAATTTCGAACTTGAAGTTACGTACCTGCAATTTTTACAAGCAAAGTTGTTGATTTCGAGTAACTTCGATTCCCAAAATCTGGTCTGAAACATCACGGACTTTTCACTTTCTTTTACATATCGTTCTGCTAAATTAAAATTACCTAATCGTTCGATATTACTAAAACTTCGATTCTAAGGAGCCGAAATAAACAAATTATTAGAACTTATTCTTCCCCAGTTTCTGTTTTCTATCTTCGAATTCCTGCTCGTTATACGTATATTGAGCGTTGATCACGTTGGCACGTTAATCTACACGTTTCATTTTATTATAACGCTTAACAAATGCTTAAGGAGTAAACTAGTTTGTGAAAGAAAATCTAACCGGAAAACATTTCCTTTGATAGAGTTCTGGCAAAGGAACTCGATTCAGAAAGGAGACCCGACACGGTCAGAGTCAGCGATATATTAAATGACAGCCGGTCAGGGAAACAGGCTTCGATCTATCGTTTTGCATACGAGAGCGATTTGGTCTCCTCGCCGACTTATTTCTTTCGGTCGTGACTGGTTTCGCCTCGACCGGCTGCCGACTAAAATTGCTTTTCTATTTTCCGAGTAACTCATTATCTCGGCAATATATGTACATTTCAGCATTTTGCTCCAGCTATCTTTACCAAAAGCGTGCCTTTTTAAAGTGCAATAACTCGCGTGTGCAGAACGAACGCAAACGATGACCTCAAAGTAACGAATTCAACGTTGCTAATCTTCGGCCTCATTTACATCGCTTATTATTCGCGATCAAAGGATAATAAAGCGGAAATAAATTAGCGAAGATGCTGGGGAATGGAAGAGAAGAGAGATGTATAGTTCCTTTCACATGTTATAACATTCTTCCTTATCTATTACTATGTTTCAAAAGATTTCTACAAAAATACACAAATAAAGGCACTGTGTGTCCGCAAAATATCGAAAGTAAAATTTAGAACGTCATGAAAATTGATTCCTAACTATTTTCAACGAGATCGATTACCATCTCGTTTACCTTCGATTACCTGCACAAAAAACGAAAGTACCCCGATTCAATTAACTTCACGATATAAAAAGTCTTCCTATAAATTAGATTTGTAACACATGTACATAAGTTTTTTTTTATATGTTTTAAAGTTAGACGTATGTTTTCTAACCTCTTCGGAATTTTTATAAGAATTCTGCACAATATTACGACATTATTATGTCAGTACATATCCTTACTACACACATTTACATTCAAATGTTTTTATCGAAAGGGAAAAGAGGAAAAATAATTTGGAGAAAACGAGGAAGAAAGAGTCTCACGTCCGAGGATCGAGGAGCCTCGAGGACACTCGGTCTTCCACCTTGTAGAGTCAAGAAAAACTCACCTCCTCACGGGTCGCTCTTAAATAACCTACTCAATTATTTATTTCTGGGTTTCTCCAGTCCGGCAGCGGCCATCTCCTACCATTTGTGAGATCCTCCTTTTGTTCTCGGCGACGAGCAACCGGCCGTGCACGTAATTTAGTCCCGGCGAGACGTATACCAGGGGATAGGTGGAAAAAGCGTAATGAAAAAGTATGCGGCAGAGCTGGCGGCCTGCAACCGGCCGATTTCCGGGCCTTGAAACGTCGAGACGCCGATATTTTTCAATTACCAAGCAGCCGACGCACAGTTTATTTAGTTTGCGTACGATCGTACATGCTCTCGAATGAAAACAGCGTCGTCAGAGCTGATCCAACCGTTGAAAAACACGTGTAACTTTGAAATATATTATCGTTCGTTGCGCTTTCTACTATGCAATGCAGCTCGTTTGCTTTTTTCTTTTCGTGTACTTTCTTTTCTAATGAATATGCAGTTAGCAAGAATAGAACAATACATTGAAGACAAACAGAAGAAATATATACGGAGGACAATTGTATAGTAGCAACTGGAATATAATGCCAAACAAAATTTGTTGTTGCTTTTTTAAACCAGATATTAGTATTTTATTTGAATAAACAAACAAATATAACAATTCTGTGTAACATATTTCGAAACCATGCTATTTATTCCATTGTTTTCGTGCACGTAAAAACGTTCTTTTCTAGATTTTGTTTTTCGGATAAGGAAATGATTTTTCTCTATTGCCTATTCTAATCTATTAAGCGTAATTACCAATCCACTTTTGCAACTTCCTTCGTACATTATTGTATATATTGTAATCCGAAACGTTTCCACGTGTTTGTCGCCCAGTAGCGACTAATAAAAGTCGTCGATCATTACAGATCATTACAGATTTTTATCTTTGAGTTCAATTCTATCGACAACTGCAATTAAATTAGGAGAGGTTCATTTAATTTTTCTCTTAGCTTTTCCGCAGGAAAATATCTAAAATTTCAAAGCAGAAAGAAGAGAAATGTGGCCAGAAGCCACATGAATGTTACTTTGAAGTTACTCCTGGAAAATAAAATGATCGAGAGAGAGGCCGCAAAGGCTTTCAATGTTCTAAACGCTGGGCATGCGTCGAATAAACAGACTCTCCCCTAGCTGAGAACAATTTAGATTAAGACGTTTGTATTACAGTAAGATGCTTTGCGAGAAACGAACAATGTTACTCGAGTTGTTACGTGAATACATTAATCCGCATAATTGATATTCTTAATATTTTTTTTTATATTCGCGAAACGTAAAGGATATTACATTTTTCTCTCGAACTCGGTTCCCTTTTTATCCATTTAAACTTTTACAATCGCAATGAAAGCGACTCTCGAACAGGGCAGCAGAAAATTGCGCATAAAGCTGGTGTCTTGACGGAATTATTGGCTTAATGTCGCAAAATGGAGAGTAGAAGAAGGATCATCTGCCTGCATTAAACAACGCTAACAACCGCTTCGCAACGATAACTTGCAACAGTGGAACACGAAGTACATAGGTCCTCGCGTAACAGACTCGAGAATTACGGTACGAACAATAAAAACTGTTCTTAGCAATGGCGAAATTACCGCTGGACGAGTCGTGTTCATAACTTCTCGTTAACCGAGTCAGCCATCTCTTTCTTTCCGTTCAGTCCCTCTCTGGCTAAATCCGCGTGTATCATTGCCAATTTTCTTTTCTCGTTGCGACGTCGCAAGGTAAAGAGGCGCGAGTCGACCTTAGAAAGAAAGAAGAAGGCAGAGAGAAAAAGAGAGATGTTGGTAATGGGACGAGCAACTTGTCATTCAAGAGAGAAAGTCTGCATGGCAAGCTCTACGCGATCCTATCACATGGCTGCAGTAATAAACAATTCCGAGAGTGGTAAACGTTATGAAACTCGAGTGAAGAAGATTGCTTTCGGTTGTCGCATCGCGTAAACGATGAATGTAATCGTAACTTTGATTATAACGTAAGGATAGTGAATATTACACTTTTATGCTGATGCAAGGCTATTTGAAGATTGAAGAAGGTTTAAGCTTTCGAGGGAGAAATTCAGAAAAAGTTTGAAAGCTTCGAGTTTTACGATAGACAGATACAATGAAAATTTTATTTTTACAATCGCAATATCTAAACCTTCCTTCTCTCTTTACGCCTCGGAAAATTTGAGAAATCTAATACGACAAAGACGTAGAATCGTACGATGCTGTATAATTGAAACAAGCAAAAGGACACGATGCCCCTGTGTACGCGAAGCAGATTTCAATTCTTCATTATTAGGCATTGAAAGGTAAGGTTAATCTTGTAAAAGCCCCCACTCCGCAAAAACTTCGCTTATCTCCTATCAATTATGATTGCATTAATTAGCAGAAGATCTCGAGAAAGTGTCTGATTAAATTAAGCACGACTTCGAGTCAATTATTTCACGGTGCAATTTCAATGAAAGTTTCGCGCCTTGTACTCTATTGTAATCGAATAATACCAACGAACATCTATGCGTCGATCGAACGATATTAATTGGCCAAGAAAAGAAAGAGGAGTTAAGAAAATAAAAAGAAATAAATCGTAATTTCATTTGAACTCATCCTCTCGTGACGATTCGCGGTTTGGTCTTTTTCAGCAGAAAATTCCATGTTTCTTTCTGGCCACCTCGCATATTTCTACTGTACTGCGGCAACCGCTGTTCCCTTGGCACGATGTAATTGAAATTAAAAAAAAAAAAAGAAGAAGGAGAAAAGAGAAAGAAAGAGAGAGATACAGAACGAAAGAACGACGCGAGAAGATGGAACGAGTGGTACGGAAATTCGCAATTTTCTAGACGAACTCGCGTTTATTCCACGCTACGTCGAAACGTATATTGAAATTCAAAACAGTCGCGGCCATGAAACGAGTTTGTATAGATATCACGTAATTAACTATGGTATGTCGGTTTCGAGTTTTTGTCCGTTGTTCGTTTCTGCGTGAATTCCTCCACTTGTTTTTGCGGTAACTGGTTCGAAGAATGTTTGCATTCTGTATTTATATAAACGAAGTCCCCACACAGTGGAAATGTTTATTGGATTTAAATTTTAAATTTCCGATGTGGCGTTTCTTTCATAGTTGACTATTGCGTTAATTATGAACGTAATTATGCTATTAAATTTATTGAATTTGTTTGTTACACTATGGAAATGAAGTATTATTCCGATTACCATACCGATTCCGCTTTATTAATTTTTAATTTAATTTCATGTCGCCATGGACATATACAGTTGTCTACATAAGTGATCAAACACTCTTTAAAACAGAGTATCTTTTTTAAAATTGAAATAAACGGCTCGAGTTCTTTTCACAAGTTACAAGTTGCAAAATGATGAGTAAAAAAGTTTTAAAAAGGTCTCTCGCGTTATCTAGTAAACTAATCCTTCTAACTTCTCAGAAAGAAACTAAAAGAGCTATTCTGCTCTTAACGATGCTCGATCGGTTATGCGAGTAACTACAAATCGTAGACGCGAGCTCACCAATAAAACAATTTCTCCACCTTTCCACTTTTCTTCAAATATTCGAAGATTCCTCGGGAAACTGACTATTCCACGATGGAAAGTCACTCGTATCGATTTTTAAGGCTTCGTCGCCGCTCCTTTTCCGAACACTCGTACGTTTTATTTACGAAAAGACCCTTTCGAGTTTGTTTTGCATAATTGAGGGAGTTGCTGGAGGAGCAGCGATAAACCCGTGTCCCGGTGACGAAGCGGGGATTCGTCTTTGAGCCTTAGCCGAGCCGTGAAATCAATTAAACGATCTGTTACAGATAAACTTTCTCTTCCTGTGACTTAATGAATATGTCGGTAGCTAGCTGATTGAATATTCACGAATCGTGCGGTCGCGGAAACGGGACCTTTTCAGGTGAATTTGTTCATTAATCCAGGTCGAGGTTGAATACATTTCGCTAGGTAGAAAATATCGACGAGTGATAAGGGAGAGCATGCAAATTTTTAAATTATCACGCCTCCAAATTTCCTAATCTTCCGACTCGCAAATCTCTAAATTTATTAATTTTCAGTCACTCGAATCTTACAATCCCTGAATCCTCAAATTTTCAATTTTTTCATTTAGCAACTTTGAAACATTTAAACGGCGAAATTCTTCGTTTAGAAATAAAACGCGTTTCCTTCGTGACCTAACCCAAAAAGAGAATAAGCAAAATGTTGCTGTGAAAATCCCTTGCTACATTATGTACCCTAACCCACGCAAACGCTCAGTCTCATAAAACACAGAACACCGTATCTACCCTCGTTTCACCGCACGCTTCCAACTTCCCATCCCATATTACACTCCAAAAACCACGTTCTAGCACTTCACTGTCTCCATCCAAAAAACTTAACTTCGTCAAAATTTCATCGACTCGCTAATCGAGGTGGAACATTAGCGCGACCGTCGATTGGCTTAACGGTATGCAACGGGCTGCAAATCAGGGCCACCTGTTCGCCGACAGCAGCGTACTCTCTTCGTTACTTCTGTTTGAAACCGTTTGGCTTAGTTTGAGGCAGCGGTGTCCTGCGCCAATGGCCGTTCGCGAACTTCGCCCACGTGTCCTGATAATGTCGGTTAATATCATGTAAATTGTAATTAATATTCATGGAGTTAATTCGCCGCCGCCTGCGAGCACCGCCACGAGCCACCCAACTTTTACCGAGAATTTACGATCGCCGCGGAACATATTTCGGTAGGGGACCCCACCGGTTCTGATCGTCGCGCAGATAAACCTACGTACCCAGTAGGCTCCCTGCTTTGCAAAATAAATCGTCCGGTCGAGCTACGAGATTTATGGCGGAATTATGAAGAACGATCCCACACGACGCTTCGTGGAATCCACTTCGAAAGCGATAAATCGCCCGGTGGTTTTTGATGTTTCGTCAAATCTCGATATAGACGATTCTATACCTTTCCGACTGTGATGTACGGATCTCACGTACCACGAGGACGTTTCCTGTTCGCCGATTGACGCCTCGATATTATGGAATGGGAACTGTTTCGCTATAGATAAACGTCTAAATCTTCCTTCTCTATCTTTTATTTCCTTTTCTCGGATTTTTTTCTCTTTTAATTTCTAAGATGTCTTTCGAGTAATTTAATAGCTCTTGTGTTAGTTTATTATCTATCAGATTGTATTTTATAGTGGCTTTTTCACATCGAAGAGGCGGAGATAAGTGATTTTTACACGTTTTATACTAATTTTGGAAATAAAAACTCGGCTCTTTTTAAACTGTGCGGTTCGTCTTACAAATTAATTTAGCATCTAATAAAATAAATTTTGCTTAGGATCGCGTTCAATTGAATCTGCAAATAATCATTCGTCTCGGTTATCGTCTCATTACGCGCTTCTATGCGACAAATTAGTCAGCAAATTACAATTACGATTCACTTAAACTTGCAATCTATGTTGTTCGTTCAGCTGCGTCTCTGAAAATGCTTTCCACGCGCCAACGAATAAGTAATTCTCGCAATTTGTTAACAAGAAGTTGCAATAACGTCTCGTTACGAGGACGTTTCGAAACATACAAATGGACAGGAGAAGGCTACCCTCTTTTCCTCGGGACGCGAATAAGGCGCGACGTACATGTACTTTCCTTTTATTACGTTATTCAACTCCCGAAAAACCTTGGAGAATCCTTTTCGTATTTCATTCGGACCGTCGCGTAGGAGAAAAGTTTGCGCAATGGTAAAATACGATGTCTGACATAGCTCGAACTAAAACGTATTGCTGGCTAATTTAATTAAATAATAACGAAGGAACAACTTTAATCCCGTTGCGTTCGTCCGCGCTAAATTATCTCGTGTTTTCCGAGATTCCCTCGACTGGCACCGCGCTCCCTTTGGGACACGACTGTAATTTTAAGATCCGTTGAAATATTAAGGAAACGAAAACTCTGTTGGTCCGACTTGTCCGCCAAGAATTCAACAATAATACGTCGTTGAAGTTAATTCCATTATCGGATTATTCTCCTCGAGGTTCTATCAGATGTAATTTGTTATTTAATTTCGGAATTTATATCTTACTACATCTTTCCACTGTCGTCACTGTCAACTGATTATACGCTTGTCGTTAGTGAATTGAGAAATGGAAAAATGAGTCCACGCGGTGAAATTAATGTTATGAAAAAATTGTGTTGTTTGCGGCAATTATGAACGTATTTCCGAGATCACGTGGAGTCTTAGAGCTCGATATTTATAGTATCTCCGATATTATCTTCTAAGCGGATCAATTCTGTTATTGTTTGTTATTGTCAGGAGACGAAGTTCTTAAATGGGACGAGATTCTTTCTATAAAGAAAATTCTTTTAAGAAACGAGAGCGTAAGAAGCGAAGACTCCAAAAGATCTTCACTAAGATGTCACAAGGACGTTTCGTTCCAGAATTAAAAATGCTAAACCTTGCCTAACCAAAATCTAACTAAATCTTCAAGGAGCCTTCGTTTCTCAAATACAAATTAACACCCTACATCTTTTTCATACCCTTACGAACAAACATAAAAGAGATCCTTTTTGGTAAATACATATCTCCTTATCAGTTTATTAACATGTGATGCGACTAATTTCAATAAAATGTTATCGTCGAGTTACTTGTATTTATTGGATGTACACCGTCGCAAACTTTATGAGCCATTACAAAATATTATTCCTATAAATCCACGAAATTTACAGAATAACTTTTTCCTTGCCATGTACTCTGCTCTATATCACGAAGACACGCAGTATTAAAAATCACCATAAAAAATTCAATCTTAATAAATTTCACTCGAGGATAGTAAAATATATTGTACTACGATCCTCGGAAATATACTAAAACACGGTATCGCTTCTTTCTGTAATTTCCAATATTTTTTATGTTGTAACAAACGTATGGAATACACGTTGCAAAAAATATTGCAATGGTTGGAAGAAAATTAACATGCAGAATGGTTCGACTCACCATGGATCCCGGGGGTCAGGCAGTGTTCTATGAACGGAAATCAGGTCGCTAACGTACTGATTGAACGCGTTGTTTAGCCACCCGTCGTCGACGAGCTTTTTAGTTTCGGCAGTCAAATTCGTTGGCAAAATTACGGGTCTTCCCATCTCTCCAGGCGCGCTCGGATCTTGTTCCCGGGGAGCAACAAGCACACCGCCGCCTGAAAAACAAAGAAAACACGGTAAAATAATAATTCAGCAAATAACTTTTTCCTGTTAGCGAGATGAGAACGAACTGCAGGTTCGAAACAAAGGTTTGTACTTTTAACAATTTTCTAAAAATTCCTACGAGCTATTTCCTTCGGAAGATTTTTAGCTCCCATAAGCGTAGAAGAGGAAGTTTTGTCTTACAAATTTTGAAATTAATACTGATTTGTTCTGCGTGGCTTTCGTGTGAAATTGTAATACCAGCTCTTGCAGATTCGTGTTCTAAATGAGTCTAATAACTCTGCGAGTAGTAATAATTCCGAAACTTGTCTGTAGCTCATTAACAAGATAAATTAATTCGTCCATTTCAGACAGCGTTCTCGGCATGAAATTTCTACCTCGATGTGGGGAAAGTGTCGCTAGTCAATTAATGAGGCAAATTACTTAAACTTTCCTTGCACATTGAAATCCAAATTTCCCACTAGAAAATCACACGTATCGCAACGTATCTGTTATTTAATACAATACGATGATATACAATTACCTGATTCATTAATATCTTCAAGGAGACGGTCGATGCCAATGAAAATAATCAAAGACAATCGATATACGAAAAACGCAACCAATAAAACTCCGATACAATGAAACAACCCTTAACAACCTTAAATATATAAACAAATTTATTCCTTAAAAAAGAAAAAAAAATGTAGTTGATACTTATCCCAGTACTAGCTTGGCTCGTTCACCCATCGATTCCGAAACGAAATCATCGCCCAAGCGCAATTTCCAGTTCGCGCGAGCAGCGACACACGGCAAACGAAGGAAATACAAAAACGAGAGCAAAGGGGGTGGTCGATGCAGAGACGAGGGTAAAAAACGGAAGACGGTGTGAATTGAATTTTCAGAACGTATCTCGAGTCCGTGGCTGTCTCTTTCCCTAAGAGCTTTCCGGCACAAACTCGACTTTTATTTTTCTGCGTCATATTGGCAGCCAGGGCATCGGTAAAATGGCGGCAGTACGGGGCTCGAGAGTTCACCCAGTTTCTCCTCGCGCCGCCTTGCCCTCGTCCTGGAAATAATTTCATCCTGGCCGAGCGAGCCAGGCCCCGGTGTGCGCGATGCGGCAATAAAGAGCACGACAAATTGCTTTAGAGCAGCGTGCAGGCCGCTACGAACTTCGCCGCAGTGAAACTACCCTCGTGCATCAACCTCCCTCCCATCTTTTCCTTCGGCTCTCTTTCGAAATTCCGGTTGCAACCTTTTGTACGTCGGCCGTTCTTTGTTCCGACTGAATGCCGCCAAGGGACCCAGAAAAGATACAGCTCTTTTTATCCTTGAGTTATATTTGCGACGATAATTTCACGACGCAAGGAGGTAATACTAGCCAGATAGAGTTTGGTACGGATGACGGTGGATGGAAGATTCGATAGAAGATAGGAGGTGTCTAGGAAGAAAATAAGTATGTTTAAATATGATTAAAAGAAGAAAGGCGGGGGGAAAGGAGAGAAACTGCGAAGAGAAGGTTTGAGAAACGACAGGAACAGGAATTATGCTTGTACGAGTTTGGAATGCTACGCATTGCCAAGACTATACGAAGATGAAGAGAAGGTTCGTAATAGCAGAGGAATAAACGATGTTAGACATTGAAAACGAAGAATTGACGAAGGAACTGTAGCATCGAGCGAAAGGGTGCGCGTTCGGTCAAGAATTATAGCCAATTTTGTTCATCATCGTGATGCGCAATTAAAGAATATAGAACCGATAGACATTTACGTACTAGTGGTATGTGTATGACGTTATCTTACGACGAGTATGACGATACTTAAACGATTTCGCGACGCGTGAAGAGATTTACAGAGAGACAGCGATTTAACTGGACCCTTCCGAGGTATGATTGGATTTCTACTGAGATACGATCGGAATTCTCCGAGGTATGACTGAGATTCTCCGAGGTACGATTGAGATTCAGCCAAAAATGCGCTATTTCAGTATCCTTAATACCTTGTATCTTTCTTTACATTGCGTATTGTAGTCTTGGAAGGTGATCGAGGTGTAGTGTCACCAGGGGATGTGCGTATATGGCGTTATGACACTCAACAGGAATCTGAAGGTTTGAAATTCCTCGCCAAGCATTCCTCTCCTAAACCAAACTCTGACCTACGTTCCACTCCATTAAACTCTTTATTTTTCCCTGATCTCTTTTAATAATAATAATAAATCTCTTCCATCCCATCTTTGCATAAACAAGCGATTAATTACCTTGCTCCGGGCCGGCTTGAACTTTTGCCTTGGGCTGCGCGTTGAACGGCGTCTCTTTCCTGAGAGCCGCTGCTGCCGGTACGAAACCATTGGCCATTTGAGGCGCCGCGACGCCGGACGGTGCCAAGCCTTGTACAGCTGCGTTGGCACGGTCCTCCGTGTACAGGAGGAAGCACACGGTAACCCAGACCGCCGTGGCTAGAATGGCCACTTTCAACCACAGTGATCTCCTCCTGGGGAAACCCATGCTTGACTCTCAGCTTATGGACCTGGGCCTGTTTAGCTCTATCCACAGCTCTTCTTCACCTGCTATACCTTCGTTGTTCGAGCACGGTTCGATTAAAGATCGCTGTTCAGCCGGCTCGAGAGGTCGCGTTACCTCAGCAACATCCTCTCACTCTGTTCTATCTTGTTTTCTTCCAAGTTTTCTTGGTTACGAAGAGAAGGGGTGGTTTCTTCCGACAGGTCGGTTTAATTGTTTGTTAACTCGGTGTAAGGTTTATAGGAAGGTTTAATTAAGACAGAATATGACGAAGAGTTTCGTCGATCACGCTCCATCGACATTTGATATGCCTTGAACGAGGCAGAAACATCGCTGAGCCTCCATATTGCTTTGATATGCTTTGTTAGTTTGGTCGATGTTTGTGGTCGTTCGATAGAGACGATATGAGCTGATATGTATGTTCTCTGGTTGGATTCCTTCGGATATCACCGCATAGTTTCACCTGAAACATAAAACAACAATTAATTAGTGGAATATTCGGAAGATTTAGGTTGGATCTGAAATACAGTTTAAACGTGAATCTTTGTTATAAATGGTTCCGGATTATTCAGACGAAATATTAATTCCACAATTATTATTCGGTAAAGCTAGTGTGAAATATCGATTTCTCTGCGTGCAGTGAAATAGGAACGTATTAGGTCAGACATCTTAAAGAGGAAACGAAGGCGGCGGTAATGGAATAGGAAACATGTTTGGCAAATAAAATTGTCTAGCAAAGAATAAAACACGATTCCGAGAAAGAACTGGGTATTTTGTTCAACTTCCTGTTTTCCTGTGTTATTTAGTAATCGATTCCCTCTACAATTATCGGCCTTTCGTTAGCCTGCCTTCATTTAACGTGGGAAATCTTAACGAGACGTTCGATCACGCAATTGTTCGCGTTCTCTCGCTATGTGTAAAATAGAATAATGCAATGAACAATCTTGATTAAATCGGAGAAAGTGAAAGATACGTATCTCTATTTGAAAATTAGATCGTTTAACAAATTTTTCTTTACTCACGATGCAATACGAATAAAATATCGTTCGGAAAGGAGATTGTATTGATAATTAAAAAATTATTTCCGCTGTTTCAATTAAACACCGCGAATGAGCAAATCTCACCGACCTGAACAACTATTTATGTTTTAACATTTAATTGGAAGATAATTTACCGACAAGGTGAAATCCAATTTTAATGTGTATTTCAATGATTTCTCACTTCGTACTTTCTGCAAATTCGATAAGCGATTTAACAGTGACGCGTCGTTAAAATAGCAAGTTTCAAGGGATTGATAAAGTATCCTCGAAACAGGGTTACGCAGTGGAACACGATAAGAAGTACAAACTCGATTAATCAGTCGTCTCACGTTGAAACTTTTATTAATTCAGTTAAAATCTGGCTGATGGAGAAACTTGCTTCCTTACGAACTTTCGACCTTAATTAACGCAAAAATCAGCAATTTGTATTTTCGAGGCTCGCGAAGGGACGAGATAGGATCGACGACAGATTAGAAAGACTTAATAGAACGTCTCGCATCGAAGAAGATTTACTACGACAAAACCGTGAACGCCACGAAATATTTACTAAAGACATATTTGCGGTGTAGTAAAGCAACGTGTGGAAGGAGATACACCCATAAATTAACTTACTCGAAGTAATTGAGTAATACATCACCCGGCCGGGATTTCATTAACCAAAGTAAATCATCCAAGGAAATTTCGTTTGCGGTGAAACTTTTGATTATACTATGGCAACAGGCGTTTGAGAGTATACCAATTCAGCTTAACGAATTTAATTAATCAACAACAAAGCTTGAAAACGCTCTTCAAACGATTCCCTCGCACGAAAAAGTTACAACAGTGTTACGACATTCTTCTACATATTATTGACGGAAAGCTATCAGAATATTTACTAACGTTTAGTATACATCCTTTTAATTTCTATGTACTTTATCACGAATGTATTATTTCGTTAACACAATTAAGATATTAAACTAGGTAAAGATTGATAGAATTTTTCAATGAGTGGATTGAATTGATATCTTAATACTTGTGGCTGACGGAGTAGGTTAATTTTCCGACTGGATAGTTCAGAAATTAATTATTCTCCGATTCGATTAATTATTCAGTATTATTTTAATCTATATATTTACTTTTTACTCTACTTTAGTATTATTAAATAATTACCATCGTTTAAGTTTTCAACAGCTAACCACGTCGATTCAAGTTTCTATTACGTAATTATTTTCCATTTTCTACATAAGCTAGCAACGGGGTTTCTAAATAGATCTTCGTTCCTAAATAGAAATAGAAATTCGTTAGCGAATTCCATTTGGAATCATCCGATTGCATCCTAATACGATCGTTGATCGATCAGTGTTCCAAGTCATTCGATTCGATTTAATCATAAATAGACTTCTGACTTATTCCATCCATTCGTCCATTAATATCGAATATTGGAGGCGATAGAAGACGATAATATGCTCGAAGGCTCGTCTAAACCTAAACGAAATCCAGCGGAAGGGCGTGTAAGCCCCAGGCGATTCCACCTTGGTGGAACGAAATTGTTTCATTCCGCGGCTCGTTACGCGGATAATACGCGACTAGTCGCGTCAGCAATGAGATTAAATTCCGCTTCATAGGGTGCCCGAGAGACGGGCAATTTTGTTGGCGTATTTCAATTAAACAAGCCCGGGTGATCACACGACTGAATTACGAATTTCTCGGCGACGACGCAACTCGCGTCCCACGAGCGGATGCGCGCGAATCCTGATGCACCTACGAATACAGTGTCGTGTTAACAAGGTTTTGCAAGTTTAATGCGTATCAGATGCGTGTCGCGGGCGCAATCGTGCGATAATTTTACGATCAGGATCCAGATCGTTCTTGAAGTGTCTTGCAAGACCATCGGACGAGTTCCGAGAGGATTTCAAAGAAACGAAGAATGAAAGTTTCATGGAAAACAATGTTTTGTTTATCAAAATATTATTTATCGATAAAGTATAACGAGATTTGTTTGTTACGATATATTGATTTTATAATTTTAGGATATCTATTTGGAATATTTATTTAAATATATAATATTTCTTCGATCACCGAAATATCGTGAAAATGATCGATCGTGAAAATGGACGGATATCATAATTAATCATAATAGTATATTCCTTTGTGCTGTGAAATGTGGTCGTTTTATTGAAATCCATGACATTTCCCCGAGGAATTTAATTAGTTTGAATGATCACGTACGAATGACGACAATTTGGCTTTCATTTTGACATGGCACGCGAATGTTTTGATCTTTCGTATAAACTTTAATACTCGCAGTAGTCCTTTTATCTTGCATTCCTTCTTCTCGTCGTTCTTTACACAAGCAAATGTACGTAATAGAAAAATTACGTAGTATCGACGAATTTCATCGTATTTCGTGCAAATGGAACACATTGTATTTCGCGTGTTGAACATAACAGCATGCGACGTTTAATTAGAACGGGACGATAGAAAAGCGTGCTCTGCCTTCAGCGGATCCCTCTAATCGATACGTGATTTAGCGTTCGCATGTGAAATATTAGAATAGCAGCCTGACCTACTTTAACCGTCTATGAGACATAGGAGAACATGGTTACAATGAGCTTACACGATTTCGCGTTATACGACAAGGAGGAATAGACCCTCTTTAATCGAGCATTATATCCGACTGATGGCTCCTCCGTATTTAACGTCGATACTGTGTTTGTGAATTCTTACACGTAAATAATCTTAACATCAAAAATTAATACCAAAAATTTTGAAAAAAAGTTGCTTTGGTAGTTCTGGTATTGAACCTCATTCGATTTGTTAATCGCTCGTTATTAAAATCAGGAATTATAATTAAACATCTGATAGATCGTAACTTCTTCTACTGAAAAAGAAGAAAGGCAAGAATGGCTAGATTCTTCTAATGGAAAGATTTATCTGCTTATTGAAATAACATCAACGTATTAATTAATGGATCACAGAAAGTAAGTATCCGTAAAGCGAACGAGAATCACGACTTGTTGCAAATAAAAAATAGACGTTGGCAATGTTAATGAAATTCTCTTTCCTTGTACAAATTTTCCAATCGCGACGATATTATTCTGTGTTGTAAATCGATTACTTTCCAAAGAATCGTCGGCGAGATACTGGCCTGAAGAGCAATTTCGGCGCGGAGTAATCATTTCCTTTCTCTGTTTTCAAACTCTCTGCCGCGGTTACGCAGCCCTGCTGAGAGACAGGGAGACGCATATCGCGACACGAATCAGAATTGTTCGCGATAAGCGGCCGTGTTTGCGGCTCGCCGGGAAAACTTTCGCGGTGCACGCAATCTCAGAAATTGTCTGAAGTCGTCGTAGTCGTCGACCGACTATATCGTATCGGGGGATCGAGCGCAGAATTCGAGATAGTTACACACGACGGGACGATGAAAGTGAGGTCTGAGAGGAGCGGTGAAAAGGAAAGATCCTCGAAGCGAAAAGCTTCGCAAGAAAGCTCGCTTCGAGCCGCGACTATATGCGTGTGCACGTTCGATGCGGTTCCAAGGATTTGCGAAAAGGCAATGGGCGTCTTCTCGATGTATCTGGATGACCGGGTGAACGAAGACAGGTTGAATATGTTTCTGGAATTCTAGGCGTGATTGTTGCTGCTTTACTGGTAGAATATGTACAGCGAATTCCTTTGGAGATGGAAATATGACGAAGAACAGGAAATTGGCAGAAGCTTTTTATAGAAAAAAAATCTACAGCTATACAGCGTGCAATTGCATACAGTGGCTACAGAAAGTATTTGTACGCTATATTCGTTTGTAGAAGGTGATACGTAACTGATAGTACAGTTGCGTACAGAGCGATCGTAGATGAAAAAATAAATGGAAAATTTCTGAGGAAATCGAGTTTGAAAATTTATCAAGTATGTTTAAACTTGGCTAAGTAAGTTGTACGTGTAAAAATAAATCTTGAATTTAGACGCGCGTGATACGTTTTCAAATTTATTTTGCTAAATAAAGCATCTTGGGAAAAGCATTTATTCTATATTTACTCGTGTTCGGCCCGAAATTAGTCAAATTTAAGTATGTTAATATATCACTTTTCCTCGTACGTTCTCCCCATACCCAGTACGTTCGAGTAGAATTAAAGATATTGCTACCACGTGTCTCAGTAGTAGATTGTTACATTTAGATTTCGAAGGTTCAGTAAAAGATGATTAAGTGGCAACGTTAACTATTTTCGAGTAAATGTATCATAATGGAACTTGTGCGTGATGCAAGGCAGGTAATTCCTGACGTATCAACAATGTTAGTTTACATCAGACTGTGGTATTACCATTAGATTTATAGTAGGCAATTTAGAACATCTCACGATATTAAGTTGTAATCTTCATTACACATATATTACTCTATCTCAGAACAATGTCTTTTCCAACTATATTCCTTTAACGGCGTCCAAAACACACGAGATGCATACACACAGTGGAAATTCACTTACTCCCTTTCTTTCACAAACACACATCAATATCCTCTTCTATCGCAAACCCAGAGACTTCACGAACTTCAGAAAACTCAGGAAACGCCACGTACCGAGGGACCATTATCCACGGCGTATTTCCAGCCAGTCAAAAGAAAACAATTTCTATCCAGTTACATCGATCGAGGATTTTCCTCGAGCCGTCCACGTGGAAAAACCCTTCCTCTCTTTCTTTCTCAGACGCGTGAAGTGTCGTCGATGGTAACGGCCACTAAAAACCGAACGAACCACTTCGCCACGTACGTTTCTGGCAGTCGTTCGTTCGTTCTAACAGACACTTTTCCCTCCCTGGCAGACACGTGTGGCTACTCCAGACACAACGGTTCCCTCCATTTTACCGGAAAATGGGGGTGTCGCCAGCCGTGGACGAAGGAACGAGGTGGCTTGCGACGAGAAATCGTTCCGTCCGATTGTTGACAATATAATAATCCCACGGTTGAAGACCAATCGTTTGCACTTCGATCGGCTGCCATTGTGTTCGCGGATATATACGTTGGATACTTGGCCGATTCTTCATAAATTGAGCTTTATCGATGGAATTTTGACCAAACGAACCGAATAAACGCGCTAGCGATGCTGAGGACGAAACGTTTATCGTCGTTCGATACAGTTTGTGGTCGATATTGGCTTAGTTTCAAGAAATACAGATCTTTTCGAAGTATACCAGTTTGGAAAATCTTGGATGGGAATTCTTGTCTTTTTTTTTTTTTTAGAACCTTAGGTTTTTCTACAAGAAACTGAAAGATCTTCGTGAATTTATGCGATTTCGAGTCTAGGAGAGTTTGTAAGAATCTTAATCTATGGAATTTGAATTTTTGGAAGACAATTTTAAAAATTTCAGATTCCTGTGAAATTTTAACACGTTACATCTGAACACTCGACAATTGCAATAGATTTATAGTGCGATATTTAATCGGTTAAGCCTAAAATTAACGGCATGTGAATATTATTATCGCATTTTGTTATTAAGTTAATTGTAAACGGCACGATTATAATAATTTACGCGTATGTAACGGGGGATACATGGGAGTGATAGCAATTAATTATTTGTAATGGAGGTAACGTTGACTGCCCTGTTTTTGTGCTTGGAGTTAATCGCGTGTAAATTGAAATGTACGCGATTATGTGATAAAGTTACTCGTAGGTTAATTTTCAATCACATAACTATTCATTTATTAAATATCCTATAGCAACAGAATCGAAATTACCTATTTCAAACGACCGTGCTACGTATTATCGTACCGTATTAAATATCATATTTCATTTTCAGAGCATTAGACTCTAATCAGCCTGTTATTCTACTCGCAATACCTTATATCGAGACTTACAAAATTGCTCGATTTCAAAATCGTATTATCGATCGAAATAACATCGAATTATTTTCAACGTTCGAAAGCTCGATGCTTCGAAAATTCAAAGTTCAAATTCTATTGCATTGTCATTCAATAAATATCTGAGATTAAGAATTCGACGAGGAGTATAGTCACCTAAAATCTTCGGCGAACCGAATGTGTGAAATTAGGTCGCTTCTCACCCTCGCAACAAAATAATCAGTTCTACCAATCTCTATTTCCATAAGCCTGTATTTCACGACAATTGTCAGCATTTCTCTCCACCATTTCGCATAGATCCGTGTACACACCTCCTGGCGAGCCGCAACTTTAGGAACTGCACCGAATCGATCCTGTTAACCGCGTTTCCTTGTAAACACCGACAACCGGTTCCTGGCTGGTGAACCAGTCACGCGAAGAAAAGGATTTTCACCGGTGAATTTCCAGAACGGCAAGCGTGAGATTACATTTTCGAAAGTTTGTATTTCCAGCTTTTTATTCTATTTCGCTCTTTTCTATTCCTTTTATTGCCGCAGTCCCTTCCATGTTTCGCTGGGTTACTTTGCGCCGCCACACCCAGGATAACATCTCGGTCGCGTGTCCCTGTTTATTCGCCTTCCACTTTCAACAAGGGATTTTCAACCCTTGTTAAAGCCACGCTGTAATGGACAGACACACTTGCCGCCTTCGAGAGCTTCCATTTCGAAACGCCACAATGTTCTCGATTCTAGCTGGTATCGATATCGGAGCGAATGCCAGGAATCGAGATATTTTCGAATTTACAGGTAGTTTCGTTGCCGAGTAAGTCGGAGAGGGAAGTTGGATCTCGAAATTTGTTCGATGGTATGCCGTGTGCTACTCTTTCCAAGCCTCTGCGCTCTAAGAAGTTTTTGATACGTATGGCAAAGCTGCTGTATATTCTTACAGAGAAACTTTCGCTTTGAAAGTTTTACTTCTTCAAAGGTAACGTCCTATTCCTTCCCATCTTTTATCGACAGAGACAAAACTGAATAATAATTTTCACACCAACGGTTATTACGACATGTAGAGATGCAAATTGCACTCGCAATGGAGTTGCACGCTTTCGGTTGTGATGCAAATTAACTGTGTCGTCGTACTGGCGTGAATGAAGTTATGGTTCGCGTTACGACACCAGCGTAAAAGGTTAAGTGGTCAGAAGAGAAATTGAAAATCTACCGTCAGAAATATAAAACGACCGTAAGTCAAACATGACAAGATAACAATAACCACAAAATATTCTTCTACGTTTTCCTTCTACATCAACCATTTCCCCTCTCTAAACGTACTTTCTCCGTGTCAGACAGCTATTTCTTAAAAAGAAGAAGAAAAAAAAAACTCCAGCAACGTTGCTGCAGAAACGAATCCAGCTCCCGAAATGAAACGTTCGCGGTCCAATTGCGAGTTTCTCAAACTTGAAATCCTGTCGGTTGGAAACGCGAGACATTCTCGCAACAACGGAACGCGGGGCAATCGAACGGAGCGGTCCGAGTCGCTAAGAAAATAAGTCGATGCTGCCTTCGGCAGGCTGAGCACGGGAAGAGAAAGAAAAGGCAAAGAAAGTCGTGGGAAGAGACAAGCGTAGGAAAGAAAAAACAAAGCGAAACGAAAGATTTCGAATCTGCATGAAACTCGGTGTAAGGCAGATTGGAAAAACAATCGGGAACGTTCGAGAGGGAAGCGCTAAAACGCGCGTGCAACAGCTCCGACAGTAGTCGAGACAGAGGATGAAAGTAAATCGAGACTTTTCTTTTACTCCGGATAGGAAAAGGGAGAGAGAGAGACGAGTGACTCGTCTCTTTATTCGTAGCTCGTGCCTTAAGCCTCCTCTTTGTACCCTGTGTTTCTCTTCTGTTTCCGTTTCTGCTCCCTAATTTGAGGAAAGTTCGCGAAACGAGGGTCAATATTGTTCTTTTTACACGCGTGCTAAAAGTTTCCTTCCTCCCTTTCGCTTCCAGGTTCCGGGGCGAACAAGAGATGGCCACTTGTGTCCCTTCTTTCGAATAATGGAGTTAACGAGCGTGAATGTTTTCGCTGAGACTTCGCGACGCTTTTTATTGTCAATTTCCTTCTTTCCACGAGTATTTTATATACGAACAATTTCTGATAACGCGGTGATTCTTTATCCTTTTTTTTTTTTTTGTAGGCTAGTTCTTCACACCGGACATGACTATTTCGAAAAAAACACTTTTTTAAAGATTCGATGGCATAGGTAGATACAGAAATGAAAACGAACGATACAATTCCAACTTTGAGGGATATTGGTATATATGGCTATACGTGTCGCGTTCAGGTTTTTCGTTTTTTGTTTCAGAGGTCACGTACGTAATCCTTTCTTTTTTTTTTTTTTTGTTTTAGTTTCCTTCTCAAATGATTTTTTACGCTTGTTCCGCGCCATTTCTAAATTTGTATTAAATAAAGTAGGAATAAAAAAGAGCAGATTATTTTTAGTTTTAAAAGTTTCATTCGTCAAAAGGATTATTACGACTACCTTTTAATAGCGAAGAATGGAATATATTTGAACTTCTAATATTTCCAAAATTCGTGTTTTGAAGATAAAATTGATCGTGTTTAAAAATATGGTGGGACAAAACTTTTTCAAATAAAACACGAAAATAAAATGTGTTTTATTTACTTTACAGCTACGCAGGGTGAAAAGCGTCAGACTTGTGCAAACAACCGGGAATTCGTTGGAATATTTATTTAAATTCTGAGTAGTTCACGATCGAATGATTTTCGTGTTAAATATTTGCCACTCTACTATCGACACTAAACGTAATTGCTTGGTGTGTTATATTTATTCTGTTAAAAATACGAATGTTTTAGTACGTATTTGCATTCAGTGCCATTATTTTATCAGTCAATCCGTTTCTATTACGATCTAGTTGTTATGAATCCTCGATGTATGAAATACATTTCCATAAATAAGGAATTTTTCATTCAATTTTCATTAAATTAGCCGTATACTACCGATTAACGATTTTATTAAACTTATAACTAAAGAACTTTATAACTTTGCAGATTGCAAAGAACAAGAACGATTGTTTCGCTGTTTCTTACCGCGTACTTTATGCAAACATGATCCATGATCCTACAGAGAAAGAGAGAAAAAGAGATGTAAAGCTGCGTAAAGCTTCGCTTCGAAAATGGAAACTTTATTAACGAAGAGTTATTGAACGCTATTTGTTCCTATCGGAATGTTCTAGCGTGAAAACTATGGTCTCTTGAGCTTTCGGAAAAATAAAAAAAATGGAATGAAACGAAATTGTAACAACTACGCTTTTAAAACATTCATTTAGATCTCGTTGAATTCGAAGCTTTTTTTAACCTAAATTTAGGAAATTAACCGTATGATCACTGTTCGGACATATTTCTTAATTAAACGTTTTTGAAAGGATGAGAAATATTCAACATGGATACTATTTCGAAATTATGTCCGTGCTTTATCGTTTCAATTTCAGGGATATTTATAGTACTTTATGAAGCAAAGAAATTTTTACATACTTAAGAAATAATATTTCAGTGTCTCGTTTTGACGAGTGTATAAAAAATTCATTAATCACCGCGACTGTCATTTTCATATTCTGATGTTCATTTAACGATGCAAAAGACTTTCTATGTTCGTCGACTGCATGAAATTGCGTCATCGAATCAGTGAGAGTTTTAACGATGACTAATCTCAGGTGACACTGGCCCATTAATATCAAAGTTGCGTCAATACATTATTTCGATCCTAATTATTTTTCAATAAATTTACATGATCGTTATAGCAATCTTTAAAGTGCGTATTTCATAAACATCACTGATAATTATTACCTTATATTAATATTAATTACACATTATATCGCATACAACATTATCACGAAATTAATGACTAATAATAATATTAAAATTTTCATTCCGCTTTCAAAAGCTTGATATCGAATCAAGGGAAATTAATTCAGTGCGATAATTGATCTAAAATATTCAAATACATCTCCTAAATGTAATATCAATTTTACAAAACTTATTATTATGTCCACTTGATGTATAATTATTCTCTTTACTAATGCCACGTATGTCGATGTCGTGTACGTTTTATTATTAAAATATTATCCAGGAAAAATTAAACTTCTTGCCATTTGTCAAAAAGAACACGAACCTTCTGGTAAATTTACGTGGTTCTGGAATCACTGTACGGCCCGTAATCCCGAACACCCTGAATAAATTGCAAAAGAAAGATAATACGAGTTGGTTTGGCCATTTTTGCATATTGAAATTTATACACGGCGCGGTAAACTTTATTCGAACGATATGTAAATGGCAATATGTTTCGTTTCTCTGGATTCTGCAGATAGATTTCGTTCTGGTCTCGTTTATTTCGTATTAAATGAATTTAATTCACGTTAGGTAACCGTATAACTGAAGTAATTTCATTGCTTCGGCATCGTTAACAAACACGAATTAATAATCGTTGCCATTCTTTGTTACGTTCAGTCGATTTTAACCAAATAAAATAATACACAAATCGGTGCATTATGTTCATGAAATAACGCGTCAAACGATAATAAAAACCTGACGTGATTTAATTCCCAGCAATTCTGTCCGTGTCTGATTACAACGATATTCTTCTATCAACCCGGTTATATTTCGAATTCGTATTAAAAACACGTACATATTATTTATACGCAAATTTTCAAAAATTGCATCCTCGTGAAAACGTAGAACGTATTTTCAAAGGATTTTTATCCTCGTTCGATTCACAAATAAATTTTATAAGTCTTATGAGTCATATTCCCGCTAATATTAAAAATTATTTGAAAATACCCAAGCTTCTTCCTCGTAGAAGCTGAAACGGTAGTTTCGAAACGATTCCGTCAAACTGTAATTACATTTTCTAGTTCAGCTTAGATTCTCCATTTATATTAAAAACGACTGTCTTCGGATATCTGAGAAATTTTCGAAAATTCAGTGTGTACTTATAGAAGCGCAGGAAGTGTTCAAAGTGTCGTTCAATTAAAAGTATTATTTGGAAATTCGATAGCTTTGTACGATCCTTCATATGGTCGGAACACGTTTCCTCTATCCTTCGTACGGTAATGAATTTTTAATTTATAGCCACGTATTTTTTTCTTTCTCTTTCCTTTTTTATTCTTCTTTGCAATATACTGCGACCAGGCTAACTTCGTATCCTCCTCGGCTAAAAACGAGCAGCCATTTAATCAACTTTCGCGATGCTCGTACGATTTTGCTTTGCCTTTCGAAATCGCGCCTCCTTTTACCTGGACCTGTCTGCACACGTATAAAACGTAATTCGTAATAAAAAAAGCAAATTGCACCGGAGAATTTCTGCCCTTTCGCGTGTACAAAGGGACACGGTCTCGTCCCCGTTCATTTTGCCAATATTCAATCGCTTTCTCGACTAATAAAATCGCTATTTCGCTTTTCCACCGGTTCCTTCGTTTTATTAGAGATATTGTAATGTAAGAAGATCAAAGAATACTCATTCCAACAGCAATTCGTTTTTTTCTGCGGTTGCTTTTGCGTAGTTTGATCTTCGCATCGATGTATCTGATAAAATAATTCTGAAATAGTTGTTATATCGATGCAATAAGGATTGAAATTCCTGTCCGGTTTTTGTATTGTACTTTTCGATAAGTACGAAGTACAGTATACTCGTTCTCTTTTTCCAAATTCTCTTTCCGCGTGAAGAACTCGTTACACAAATTTTTCATTTTGCAGAGAATATGAATATAGAAGCTAGAATCAGAAATTAATATTTCCTGTATATCGAATATTTCAGTAAGAACTCAAACAATCGATTAAACGAAATGTCAAAAGAGTATTCCTGCCACATTGAATGTTAAAGAGAGAAAGAAGAAAAAGCCAAAGCATTAAATTTTTGAATTTGTCTCCCTGTTTAAAACAACATTCCAGTTTTTCATCGCGAAATTTCGCGATACTTCTCTGCTCATTCGGGCTACTATAAGCTAGAACAGCAATTCTTCCTTCGTTTACTAGCTGAGGCTCGAGATTTCGCGTTTGATGCACGCGGAAATGCTTCCGCGTGGCCTAAAAGAGACAACTGGTGTCTATATAATCGGCATGAGAACGGTTTTACGGTAATCTCGGGGAAATGTGGACATTAAACGCCCTCTCGGCGAGAATGAAGAACGGTGGCTCATATACCGACGGGCAATAAAGAGTTAACACGGTAACCGCTAATGGAATAATGGACACTCCAAGCGTGCACACAACCCTGGACCATCGCCAAATACGTACTTTCCTTCCACTATAAACGCCCGGCTAGCCTTTTTCGTTCCATCCCCTTTTCGTATAATTTCTAATTCCACTTGCACTCTTAGTTACACTGCAAATTTTCGTGTACGCGATGGTGAAAACTAGGATGTGATGTATTATGTTGGTTACTTAATTTAATGTTAATGTAATGTTTGTGAAATCCAGAGGGTTTACTATGATTATTCGTATGATGACGTTGCTCGAGTTCAATTATAGAATTAATAACGATCGAGACACGAAACTTTTCATTCGTATAGTTTTCAAAACGTTCAAATGAATTATTTGTTCGCCAGATGTTACCAACTGCGGATGCAGGTTGAAAAAGATGAAAGTTAAGCAAATTTCACTCCTCTTATATACGTGTTTCGCTCGAACTCGCATACTTTCTTCGAATTATATAAACACCGAAAGTCCACAGCAAACGATAAACAGTGGCAAAATTGACAGAGTCGCGATTTTTATTCCTACTAGAAATCTTCGCTTCTGATATTTACACCGCTTTTCAGCTCTCTCTCGGATGTAAGTTATTTCAATCTTCCAGATGTAAATGAACCGCGTTTCTTTCAAGCTCGATATCACGCAAGTAGCGGTAACAAAAATTTCATTCCCGAAATATCCATTTCCGTTCGAAATCTGATCCAAAATTCGCGTTTTCTGTTTTCCCCGATTTATCGCTGACTGCCATCTGAGACGATATAATGCCGGGGAATTAAAGTAACGTTTCATCAAGTCGGACAGCCGAGCGTGGCTGATTCCACGGCAAACGTTTGCCTATCGCGAGAGTCCTGATTTTAAGCGGGGGATCAAGAGGCTTGTGTGCGGAGCAACGCGGAAATTCCAGTGAAAATGGGCGTGCGTGAGAAATCACGTGCTGCAGGGCCGGGTCATGGGTCACGAGGCCATCGACAAGAAGTCTTTACGTTAATTTTAAGCTCCTTTGCCGACACGTACCGCCTTCGCTTCGGTCCCGAAAATTTCCACTTTCATGATTACGACTCTTTTAAGGAACGATGCAGCCGGTTTTCGATTAGGCTGATACGACTGCGGTAAAACATGGCTTAGCTTAATTATTTCGAGTGGCGATTACGAATAGTTTGGTTTCGGAACGAAGCTTTTGATCGACTCAAACGAGCTACCGATCGTGATTTTATGTGGACTTAGCAGGCTTACAGAAATTGGGATTCAATGGAGATTTATACGCGTGCGCTTCAAGTTGGAATGTGCTTCTAAATGCGGTGCTAATGTTTATTTAAAGGCAGAATGAGCAGAATAGCTGAGCCACTTATTCATCCCCAGTGGTATTTTGTTGGAAGCCATGGATAATTATATGGTTTTATTTAGCTTTTCAAGCAAGTCCATTGTCTATATCATATTTTATTCAAAAAGTTTTTTTAATTTTCTCATCAAAGGATTCGAAATCAATTACAAAAAATTCCATAGACGTTGTCGATGATTATGAAAGTCGCCTAAGTGAAAAAGTCTTCCAAAGTGGTAGAAATCGAACCGTGGCTTGATCGTTGCATCGTTAAAACACAGGTAAAAAGAAATTTTATGGAAAAACGTCTCACGATTGTTTTCGAAAGAAATATAAAAAGCGTGGAGAGCGATGCTGCCGAATAGAACTGTGAACCACTCGGTTAAGAACGTAGGATTCTCCAGAAGAAACAGCTCGAATGGCTCGCACCCACTTAATTGCCAGCTCGTACGATCCGCATAGCCTTGTCATAATATGTCGCTATTAACTGTTACCGAGACGCCACGGTGCCAATAAGATAAACGGTCCATTGGGGAAGAATATTGTCTTACATCATCGATTTATTATTATTTCACCATTATAAGCTTTGAATAATAAAAATATGTGTGATTTCGGCGTGGCAGTCAATCTGTCAAGCAGAATACAGTCTATGCGTTGAACGCGAAGCTTTAAATATCACTTAGGCCACTTTCGTAATTATCGGCACAAGTGTACGGAATTCTTCCAAGCTTAGTAACAAGCTTTTACTCTGCCACGAAATTTTTGCAAAAGTCGTTCTCCTCTAAAATATCTGCAACACTGTGATGAAAAAATTTACGAATCAAACGTCGATCGCGAAGAATATCTCCGAAATTCAGGAATCAATTACCTCCTAACGAGTTTACCATCCTTTTAAACGCAAACCCTCCTCCAAACCAACCCTAGTCTTGTAATAAAAAATTAGCGAATCAAACATCGATCATCAAAAACCCGTACGTCGAAAAACCTCTACAAATTCCGCAATCAACGCGCGCACCTCTGAAATCTCATTTACACGGTAACGGTCAGAGGGAAATCCCATGGAACGAAGTGGGCAAACATTGTGCCGTAACGAGCGAAATTAGCGGCGAGCAGCAGACACCGGAAAGAGAGAAACGGCGACTTCGACTTGGAAAGTTTCGCCAAGGTGCGACGACTGTTTCACGAGAGGCGATGGAGAGCATCGCGGGACTGTCTGCGGCCGCGACGATGACGACACGACGCGGTTAATCGAATCTTCACCCGCGGGACGATTCGAGCTCGATTTCACAGGCCGTCGACGCGAACCTCCTCCGAGAGACGACGCTAATGAATTTTCGTCGAATTAACGCCGCGCACCGTGGCGTGAACGCTGACTGGCAAAGGAGAGAACGTACACATCGCGATGAAACGTGCCTTCATGGACGAAATTTCGCCTATCAAAGGATGCACCTGCTACGTTTATTGGATCAGTGTAATTAACGCCATTTCCAACCTCGCGATATCGGTGGAAATTGGGAAATCAAGCGAGAACATTTGCGTTTTACTTCAGAATGCGCTTTCAGATTGAACCGAGTGGTAGTTGTTTACTGACGTTTGTTTCGATCATATTACTAAAGAATAAAGCGAGAATGTTTCGCGAAAATAAATTCAAGCCACCGATGAACATTTTTAGCCTACGTGATTATTATTCTGAGCAGATTATTCACGCAGATAAATACAATCCCAAAACTATATCTATACGTGTAGTGTTTGAAATATCGAGTGTCCGAAAAGATCGGGACAAAACTTATACTGCGTCTTAATGAGATCAAGTAAATTTATGCTTGATCCTGTGAAAATGAAACGTAGAATCTCGTAAGAAAACCTCATTGGAAGATAAGACACGTGCAAATACTTTTTCTAGACACTGTACATTTATGACAAATAATATAAATGGATCTACCAAAAGCATCGAACTTAAAACACATCAGCCATCAAACTCACCCCACGAAAGTTCCTAGCCCGTAAAACCTTCGTCCATTTCTTAAAGCCTCAAACTCCAAGCACCCACTTTCAACCAACGATTCGCAATGGAATTGAAAAGCCTCGCCTCCCCACGGGCTTCTCACGGCGTTTCTTTTCCATCAGAGAGGTCGTCGCGGTAATTTCGCGAACGTGACGCCGCGTGGAGGAGGGAACGAACGAGATATTCGATGCGAGACAAAATTGTGCTCCATGGGAAGAATTTGATAGCGACGACACCTGACGATCGGACGAAAAACACGAGGAATCGGGTAAGAATCGCGGTGGGACTGCTCGTCGTTGGCTCAACGTCAACCGTTTTGATTACTCGCGAGACAACCACGGTCCCAAACGTGATTCGAACGCGAAATCGAATTCGTCGAATTTACGACGGCTGTTTCGCTGTCGATCGTCGCTCGAATTTGCCTCGGCGATCGAAAAAAACGCATTGCATTCGATACCATCGCGAAATTAAACATTCTGTTCGTTCCATTAACTTGATTCTATCTCGTGTACCTTTTAATGTTTTATTCTGTTCGAACACGTTCAAAAGTAACAAGGAAAAATGTTAATCTAAAAGGAAACAAATGGATGCTGACTAAAATTGTCGTAAAATGTAATTTATATACTTGCATACTATATATATATTTTTCTTGCTGATACTTTAAGATCTTTGAATTTTACTTTTGATTCTACGCGTACTTAAGGAGAGGTTGAGAACCACTGCGACTCACCTTATCGCGAATCTCTTTGTACAGAAAATTTTCAGAAATCTCGGATACACAACGGTAAACGAGAACGATAACGGCGTCAAGAAAACAAAGTAATTCTGATAACAGGGGCGGACAGCGAAGTAGAGCAAGCGAAAGTCCGTAAGCCTCTTATCTACTTTACATCCGTTCCAGTAATGAACTTTCTCGAGGAATTATCGCAATAATTATCGTAATAATTATCGCAACAAAATATTATCAAAACGTCGTCGTCAAAGAAGAGTCTTCTATATTATTTCATACTAGTTTTACGCGTATTTTACAATCGAAAACTTCGCAAAAGAATTATTTCGTATTTACATTATTCTTTCCATCTACTGCGTCATTCTATTAATCGACTCGGTCCAACATTCGTTTTTCATTTTTCGTTTCACTTTTTAAATCCACCGATACGAATATCAATTCAAGAATCCTGTCGTTGTAAAAACTGTTGGCTTTCGTGCCGCCGGATCGTAAGTATAAACAGATCAATAGGAATATGAATCAGCCCGTCCCTAATAAAACATCAAAGCATAATTCGAAAAAGAGGGAAGAACTTTTTGAAATGGCTTTACCCAGGCTATCTACAAAATTGACTCTGAATGCTGCTACGATTCTCCTAGTTACCAAAGCTCTACGGCAGATTGAATTAGATGAGAGAACGCAAGCAAAACTAACTGCAAGCCGGGAATAATTCTTTGAAAATAAAATCTAGCAAATAAAACCCGCCCGAAAAATAACGCGTCTGTCCACAGATCATTCCTCTACCTCCGAAAGCCAATACCAATCTACGTCAGAATGCCAATAGAAACATTCAAAGCTTCGTTCTACTTAATAACCCAAAAGTAAACGTCTCGTAACCAAAGAGAGACAGAAAAGAGATGAATCGAAGAGACAAGATAATTCAACGAAGCATCCACTCGAACTCGTCAAACGTACATGCGCGATGCTCTAGTTGGCGGAAGCAGTTCGCGAGAACTGTGCTGACTCGAGTTCCTAAACTGCACTCCAAGTCGCCAAATATTCCGCCACGTTCTTGCACTCAGCCGGCTTTGCCCTGCACTCGACTTCGGTCACTTTGCGGGCCGGAAACTGCGCGCGAATTCCGCCATCTCCGCGTAAACTCTCGCTTCCTCTCGTCGCTGCACGGGGTAAAACCGAATTCAACTCGTTGAAACTATGTCGAGTTTCTCTTTTCTACGTGCTCGCGCCGCGCGTTAAACTAGTATTACGTCACGTGTCTTCGTTGCGGCGACGAGCTCTCGTTTTAAGCGACGCAAGTCTTTGTCCCACCCTCTTCGCGTTCGTCGCTTTAATTCGCTCGCGTGTTTTTTCGAAAAGCGGACTCGAGACGAGTGGGCATCTGGTAATGCGCATACTGCGCGAGAACCATGAGTGTTCGTTGTGTTATCTTGAACGAGTTACGGTTGTTTGGATTGTCACGTCAGCGACAATGGCGAACAAAGAGAGAGAAACGAGAAACAAGGGGTGAGAATAGGGAAGCTTTGGTTCGTGATACGCTCTGATAGCCGAGTAATTAACGTACCTTTTGGGTGTCTTTTGATTTCCATTGATTGAAACGGTTTATAGATTATCAAGAATAGTATTATCGTAAGATTATCGAGAATAAAACATAGCCATCATGGAGTGGATTTACCTTCACGCTAAAGACGCTACAAGCGTCGTGCATCTAAAGGCACTGGGAATACAAACTAGATTGCATCTTTATGCATTTTGCGGAAATTTGGAAATGCGGAAAAGCATGGAATGCGCACAACACGCGAAAATGTATTACCTGTTGGGACATTTAGTATGTGAAAGAAACCTCAACTTAGACTTAGAAACCTCCATTTCTTTTTGTTTTTTAGTAGTCTTCGTAATGATAAAATATAAATTTGCATGAATATTCATGATCTAGAGACAACTTGTATATTTTTCTCCTTAATCCTTGCGATTTGCTTTATGATCTAAAAGAATTCCACTTCCGATGCCACAGCGCAATTAATTCGTGTGCGAATCTCTGAGCGACATCGTGACGAAGTATAATGAAAAGCGCGGATCAATTGCGAGTATATTCCCGTCGCGTCCAACGAAACGACACGAGTATAAATCTGTGTCCAAGTTGGAGGAAAAGGAGACGTCCACGAGATACGACGAGCATAGACACGACAGACGTGGCATGGACCGTATCCCGCTGCTTCTGGATACGCTCTCCTCTGTTGCAGCTTCCGGCTGGATGCACGCGCGCGCATTGTTGCGCTGACGTGCCGCGAGCAAGAAAAACGGAGAAGAGCGGATAAAGCAGCCGTTTACAGAGACGAACGTGCACCGCACACGGCACACGGCATAATTTCATGTGGCGGTTGTCAGAGCTCGATATGAGAACACGCGCCGAGGACTAGGGTTACATCGATACTTGAATACGCATCGCACGTAACCGGGAACCATGTGGCTAATCGTGGAACGGCTGTGTTTTAGCCACGAGAGTTTTGGAATGGCCAATTAGAATGTTTCGTAAAGTTCACTATGTTCGGAGTTGATCTATGTATCAAACGTATCGTTCGGGAAAAAAGAAAAAATTATTTGCATGAAAATCGCGTAAGGGAATATTGGTGGAAATTTGTATCGGAAATTGAGGATTTTTATCGGTGAAAGGAAGGAAACAAGTGACATTTTAAGCTGGTATCAAGCCGCTTCCATTTCCATAGGTAAAAGTCGTAGCATATGTTAAAACGACGTTCTCGACATCGATACAGGGACGATGTCGTGTAAACAAAAGTCTCATCGGGTTTATGCAGCTTATGTCGGCGAGGAAAAACTCTGAGAATATCCGATTCCCTGTTCCATGCGCATGCATCCGCCAGAGTAAACAGAATATTTCCGGAGCAACGTTACCGTACCAGCGATATACTGTAAAATATCTAAGATACTACGATCGAATCCACAACGAGAACAGCCGACGATTTAAAAAAGGAAATGTTCTCTTCCCTTCAAACGCTTGTCATAGAAATAAAAATAATTTATTCCTTTCATCTTCTGGATCTTTCGAGATTTGGAAATTTCTTGCGGAAGATGGTCTTTGAATAGTTTCATCGCGAACATCGATCGAAATAAATGCCGAGTAATAAATAATAAATATTATTGAAAGTAATTTTTAATTCGAGTTACTCTTAATTTGAAAACTGTGAAAGACGAAATAAATCGACGTGAAACCTAAATTTTTTCATTGGACGATAACAGTTTATTGAACAAGTATACGCAGAAAGACAAATATATTTCTTGCGAATTATTCGCACTCGTATTGAAAAATAAACAGGTAGAATAAAGAAAAAGCAATTTAAGTGCGTTATCGGTCGATTTTAATTGTACACGTGTTAGATATCTCTAATTGAAAATGATACAGATAACAGATTAACGAGTGCAAATAATTAATGCAGACCTTGCTTGCTATTAAAGCTCGTTGGTTATCGATGATAATAAAAAAATAACAAGAGGAGAATATTAATTAAAATTTCGGATCGATATTCTACCTTTTATTACAGTTGTTGCTTACGAAGTTTCTTTTTTATTCGCCCATTGTTCCATTACAATGACTTAGGTTGGTTCGACGCAAAGCAGTTCCTTTTATTTTGATTTTTTGTTGAATCCCGGAAGGATAATGGCGCAGGAGGTGGAGGAGGCAAAAATAGTGGAAACGAAACCATCCCAAACGAGCAATATTCGTCTCACTAGGAGTTACACCTCGCTGGTTACATTGTACTATTCTACAGACTGCACTTTGCGCAGTAGTCTGGCCGTTCCATATGCCAGACAGACTCTCATAGCTATTTATGGAATGAAACAAAAAGGATGTCGGAGGATGCGACCTATAGAAATTCATTCCCATGAAAGAATGCTTTTCTGCTAATCAAGGATCATGCTGACGATGCGTACTAATTTTTGCTTTCCATTTCAAATTACTATTTTCACTGTCACGTCACATATTCTATTAATATGAATACCTATATAAATACCAAGCAATTTCATAAATTAACACGTAGACAGAAATAACAATTACAAAATGCTTTAGACCTCTGGTTAAAATATGGACAACGCGAACGTCAAAAGATTTCCTTCGATTTTTCACGATTCAAAATTTATATACAATTCTTTCCATCGTCCAATCTCGTGATTAAAACGTTTCGGATGGCTTAAAACGGTAAAAACGACAAAAGGTTAATAAACAAGAGTTTGTTCGTCAAAAACGATCGGTCCAACTGAATTTCAAATCCATACAATTGGAAAATAAATTTGACATCGAAAAATATGTAAACGGGAAATCAGCTCGTTAACAACTTCATGACACAATAAAATTTTTGCAAACGAGTCACGTTGTCAACAAAACGGAGAAATATATTCGCCAAATAAATTCAATAAATGTTTAATAAGCCAACGATCGTCGATGCTACAAAATTCACGGTTTTAAATACGGTTCGAGCAAACAAAGAACAGTGCACCCATAAGTACCGGCTTCCTACTCCAAAAGAATTGTTCTGAAATTGCCCTGGGAATCGAAATCTCCGCAAACAATCGGAAACAAATTCCCCTCGGTATTCGTAGCAATTCATACCGACGTAATTATCCTGGGACGCGACACGATTCAATTTTCCGCTTAATTAACGCAAGCGTTAATACCCGAAAATCCAAGTTCCGCGATACTTTCGATCGTTCGGTTCGATTAAACTTTTCCCAAGCATGGGGTGAGTGGCGATTTATCGCGTTTCCCTCTCGTAAGACGTTATTATGCGAATGTTGAAGTTAAAACGTTATCCATCCTGCTTCCATGAAGCAAGTGAAAAAGAAACAAGCAACGCGAGCGAGCGAGCACGCGCGCGCGCGAGAGAGAGAGAGAGAGAAAGAGACAGAAAGAAGACGAACAAAATTTGCGTAAAAGAAAAAGAACGAAAACGAACTTGGTCTAGGCTGATCCGTTCTTTTTCCAAGCTGATTCGCGACTCACCCCCGTCGACGAATAGCTTGAGAGAGCCCTTGAAAACGACTGCAGGGCAAGTAAAGCGGAAGAGGCAATTAATTAATCCGGCGGAAAGTATGCCGAAGAAGTTTCAGCACGTCCCAGGCCCCTGTTTCCTTCGCGAAACAATGGAGATTGCAAGTGTACCCTCGAGTAAGTGAGAAAAAGGGAGACAAGGATAGAGAAAAGGGTTAGGGAATACTCGACTCGATTCCCGGTAACGAAGCGCGCCAGTCCTCGTGGCCGTTCCTCCGCGTTGTCGGGCGTTGCATTTGCATAAAGTTGGGAAACTTTTCGAATAAACACGAGATACCAGAAACGGCACACGAACCGGGATCTGCAGTTGGCGCAACTTTTCTCCATTTCCGCCTAGTTGCAACGCGTCTCATCGACGTCGCCGCTTCGACGATTTCTACTGGGAAACTTTTTCGCAAAATTCGGTCAACGTTTCGGAAAAATATGTAACCTCGCGGAAATTTCTTGATCGCGACGAGTTGGACAGGGAGATGGTGGACAAGATTATGGTTCGTTTGGGGTTCGTAAGAAGTTTCCGGCTGCTTTGGCCAAATTTTCTTGAATCTTCGTTACCAGAGAGATACTTTTGGGCTGCTACAGACTATTCGATGGAGGAAGTGCAGCAGCAGTATGGTTTTCGCAGATTGTTTCCGATAGTGTAGTTACATATAGAGCGTTTCTTTCAAGTGCAAAGAATGGAATGCTTCGTGCGAAACTGAAGCAAACGAGATACGTGATACGTACGTGATACGAGAAGGAGGAAGATCATTGTGTGCAATGGCAAACTTCCCTGCATGAGGAGCAGTGGAGAAGATTTCAAAATTAAGCTAATTTTTCAGGATGGGCTTCTACAGGGTGATTCAAACCTCAACCGACTTTACCAACTTGTTCGAGAGGATGTTTCGAGCAAAGAATGTTATATTCCCTATACATAGATTTATCTCCGTTTACGAGATACGAAAGGGAAAGTAGTATAAACCGCAAACAATCAGATTTGTTCAAGCCGCTTCACTTTTAACGATGATAATAATAATTATTCTAAACTATATTTCACACTGATTTATACTGGTATCCTGTACATATCCTTTCGTTCATAATATCATAATTCAACCGTTTGTGATTAGTTTCTGGCGAGAGTAACATCGTACTCCACAATTGAGGATAAACAAGGATCGATACTATTGATTTTAAGTACTCAGTTTTCGGCTGGTAACAAATTATTCATCTTATTGCTCTAATTCATAGATAGTTTTGTACCAAACGAAATGTACGTAAATCGCATCAAAAACCATTGGTAAAAGGTACATCTTCAGCCGTGAGAACCACGGTCGAATGCCTTCTCTTCTGCATAGCTGCACATCGGTCCGAGATATATGGCCAGCAGCGAAAGAATAATACGGCTGCCAATGTTAACTGATTCTATATGAGCCGGAGAATTTTCCTGGCCACGATAATGATGTTTCATGCGAGGAGAAACACGGCCCTTCCGGGAGCCATGCTACGTCCATGGGGGAACGATGCACTATTTAGATAAGCCAGACTGCAATCGGCTATGGTGACAGGGAAATAACGCGAACCAACACCGTGAACATCCATGGAGCAATTAACGTTATCTCGTTCTTTTCTTGTGATCTTCGTGTTCAATTCATATTTTAGATTTCTACTCTTATTCGTACGAGGCTCGTAATACCATGTTTCTAATTATTATCATTTCTCTATGATAATAGATTAATTTCTACGTAAGAAGGTATTGCACGACGTAAACGGCTATTAAGAAAATTGAATTACTTTTAGTAAAAACGGAGAAAGCTTTAATAGACTGATATCTCTGGCCGTTATTCAGACTGCGAGCAAATGAGCTTTCAACGTAATAACGTAGGAGGCTATTTAATCATTAACAAATATTTAACTATAGCCTTAAGACAACAGCAATTTCATCAGCCGGAGATTCTTCGTAAATGAAGCTATTAATGCTCCAAGTTACCGAACCTTGGAAACTTGAAGAAGAGACTGTTTTAGCTTTATGGAATTCCAAATCCAACAAACGGCTCAACAGTTAAACGAACTTAAGAAGAGTTAATGTTACACGAGGAATTCACAGTGCCCACAATTACAGTACAAATACAAGAAATATTACCTCTTCTTACGTTTTCTTAAACTCTGGTAATTAAGAAACTTTACATTTCAGCAACTGGTTAATACAAATTCGAACGTTTATTTGCGAGATAAATTTGGAGAAGTTTGTTGGAAAAGATGCCATCTTTCTCAAAACTCATAGTTCGGAACTTTATTTGATAAACTAAACTAAACGAATAACTGAAAAGGTAATTTTTATGTAGTTTAGAATACACTTTATGTAACACCGTACGCTAAAGCAGACCGATGAATTCATTACGGTAAACTAATGCGCTAAATTATGCCCCTATTACTTCACACAAACGTTCACAAAATAAATATGAAGTAGCTTAACTCCGCGAAACACGAGCTTCCGTAACGGTAACTCAGAAAACCTCCCAATTAACCATTTTCATTCTCCTAATTAAAAAGGACGAAGTAGAATTACGTGCGAGGTTACAGAAAGCCCGATTAAAATCTCGCACCCGTTTCAACCGACAAAGCTAAACGAATAAACACGGTTGAGGATGCACGGAACATCCGAGTCCGAAAAAACAGGCGGAAAGTCACGTCACCCTCGTAACACGGCATCCCTTCTGTCCGTGCGCAAACCTTCGCGGAAATTTTCCTCTCGTTACAGAAAATTTCGTTTACCGGTAAAAAGTTGCTTGGGCACGCTCGAAACCGTCGGCATTTGTTATTCGACGTTTTAATGAAATACATGGCAAGAATTTAATTAACCCTTGGTCGGTAATGATGAAAGAAGGCGCATATACGGACTACTATGCGTTTAATCTTGTTGCAACGGCGGAGTCAACTCGTTCCTTTTTCTTTTTTCTTTTTTTTTTTTTTTTCATATTTCTCGCGGTAACTCCTTTGTTTGTAACGTATCCGCGAGAACGCAACCGCGTAACGCTTCGCCACCTGTCCACGAGCCAGCTTTTTTCAGGGTTGAAATACGCTCAGATTTTTTTTTTTTTTTTTTTTTAATGATACGAGAATAATTGCATGCGAATTTAAATATAAGCTGTTTCTATACGACTGATATATAAAGGAAATTATTCTATATAATAATAATAAGGAAGAGGCTAAATTTTTTTTTCGATTCGAACTCTGTTTTCAGGGGGTAGCGCAGGAAATTGAGTTTGAAAATTCATCGAGCACGCGTGCACTTCGGTATCTATAGACTGTATAATGGTATTACTATTGGATACGAGGGTATTTTAAAGCAAACATAAGTAGAAAGTGTAGAGTAAAAGTTTTTCGTTTCGTTTTCGAAAGAATCGAGTTTGGAAATGTATATATGTACTTTGTTAACTATAGATTGTATAACTGTACTACAACGAGATGTGAGAGCATTCTATGAACAAGGGCTCTACAAATAACCGCAGAATAAAAGTTTTGCTTTTGAGGATTCGTTTCCGAAAAAAATCGAACCTAGGACCCGTTGATAGATTGGTCTGTTTCGAATCCAATTTTATCGAAACCAAGATCCCGATTGAAAAAAATTTTCTTTTATTACTACATATTGTATTATTAATATTAATAATATAACGTAGCGTTGTGAAGAACGTTGTGCGTCTGAAACGACGCACTAGTAAAGAAATCAACGCGAGTCGATGCTTCGTTAATTTCGAACGTCTCACACACGGACACGCAAGTTACCGAATGTCCTATTGGTGATAGCACGTGTCGTCGACAAATACTAATATTCCGTATGGTGGGCGTTTCATGTACATATCACGGGAAACAACGACGAAACATACGACTGATTACGGGGACTATCGGAATGTACACACGAATGCACCGCAAGCGTTAAAGTGCAAATGATTACCAATGCACCAGTCAAGTTTATACAAATTCGAGTATTTAACTGTTGACAGCGAAACGATCGTGAAAATTTATCCAACTCAAGTCAGCAAACTACTAGAATTATCACGACGGCCACTATTTCTAACATTAAGCATGAAAATCACTCGAAGAAACGATACTCGTTGCATCGTTCAATGTTTCGTTCTTCCGAAGACCTTTTAAAATATATTTTAACGTTGCGTTAACTTTGCAATTATTTATTAGATCATATTTTTCGTCAACATTTATACGATCATTTATCAAGTATTTAAATATGAATTTTATTACTCGGGATAATAATAAAATAATTTTATACAAGTTAAGATTGACATGATCCAGAAATTATATTCCTTTCCCAAACGAAACAACTCGTTAAATATTTATTATCGTTGTAATAAATTAAATTTAAATTAAATGTATCGCGCGAATCTCACGGTGTTTTCTATTTATTTCCTAGATAAATTTCCCAGGAAAGAAAGACCAAAATCGAGGATAAAAAGCAGGAAACAAAAGACGCTGAAAAGGACCGGAACGGTAACAAATCGGCAAACCCCGTTTATGGAAACAAGCGGGCAGAGGATACTCGTAAAAAGTTGATAAAGATACGAGAAACGTAGCAAGAAGAAAACAGGGGATGGAAGCAGAAAGTAAAAGCATCACGTGGTGCGAAAGACGGCCATATTCGCGAAAAAGTCTCGCGGATTTTTCTTGTTCCTTAAAGCCCGTCACTTTTGACCATGCTGAAATTAAACAGCGAAAATGTTGTCGACGAGAAATGAAAACTGACGCTTACCGCGGAATATCGCGTTTAAATTCCGCTCTACGTACCAAGATTACTTTTGACAGAAACATCGAAACATAAACCGGTCGAAATTGTCAAGCAAATCGAGTCAAGAATATAAAACAGCTGTCAAGTTAGAGAGAATATTTAATCTTGCAAAAATATGTCGAAATACATGTGGAAATATTTCATGAAAAAGCGTTTCACATTCCTTAATTTCTTTAAAAGTTATCGAATACTTGTTCCATTCCAAAAATCAAAATGGATAGGTATTTCGAGTTCTTTTCAGTACAGAATACTTTTAAGAATATTATCAAATAACCCATAAAAAATCGTGCAATTAAAAACGGACAGTTTCATAAATGTTCCACTTGCTTTTAAAAGCCCTCAACGATCTCGTCACTTTTTCGAACATACACTGAAAAATTTACGCCTGTCGCAATCACACTTTGGATAAAAAAGAAAGCTATCTTCGATAACTTTGTACACACTCTCGATCAATTGAAAGAACCATCGTGGCTATATATATATAGCCATCTATAATAATAGCCATCCTATTTCCAGCCTGAAACCAGCAAGCACGCTTCGCTCGAACATTCTCATTGTCGCTGTTCGGCCATCAACAATTTCCCATCAAACCCGCATTTACACCTCCAATCTGAAAGGCAGGATCCTTTTTAATAGCCTGGGCTCTGGCTGTTCGAAGAAGAAAAACCCAATTTTGCCGATGAAGTCGGCCCATCCCCGGCCGCGATTCTCTTACCCTTTGTTCCCGACTGAATGGTAGGCTCGATATCAATTGAAACGTTCCAGAGGAAACGGCTCCATCGGCTCGACCAACAGAAAATTTTTAATGAAAGTCGCCTACCCGAAGGTAAGAACGGAGAGAAAAGGGAGAGAACGCGTGGAAACTTCTACGAGAAAGATAAAACCGGTGGATTCGTTGGGGAAAAGAAAAGTCGAAAAGAGGAAAAGAGGCAGAGTGGCGGTGGCAGAGGGAAAGCGAGCCAGGGTAATCTCTGACATCTTGTTACAGCTCGGCACAAGAAAGAGGAAGCCTCGGGGATGGAGGGGTGCCGAGACCTCTTCGTGGCTGCGTTCAATTAAAGCGTCACCTCGCGCAGGAAACTTTTATATGAATGGTTTTCATTACGTCGCGGACTTATTAAAGCCGTCTTCGCGCGAGCATTAATATCCCTCATCCAGACGAGTTTTGTTATCAGGCCACCCCTTCGTTCAACCGTCCGTGCTCCTTGCTGGGAGCCAGGACGATTCTATCAGCCGTGGAGCCAACGAGCACGATGGACATTACTCGACCCGGTCACGTGCGAATTAATGGACTGATTATTTGATTCATTGAAACGAGAGAAATGGTAAATGGTTTGGAAGTAAGCGGGTATCGATACTTTGCATTAAAACGATGCATCGAGACTTTGGTATTATTTGATGTAACGTAAGTGGAAGAAATTGTTAGCGATTAATCGTGGAATAATTAACGGATCATTGGTTTTCCTTTATTTTTCTATAGGTTCAACGAAAAAAGAAAAATATAAGAGCGTGTAAAATAAGAGCCTGGAAAATAGAAGAGAATTATAATTTTTTTGCTACTTAAATTCACTCACCGATACTGCTTATAGAAATGCACACAGCGGTTGGTTGGTAAATCCTTACTTAAGTGAAAAGTATTGTCTCGTAAACTCCCACTGAACAACACGTTATCCTGAAACAGCAAAAAATACAATTCGTTGTACTAATATAATACATTTGTTTATGCTTAACTAAGTAGAAAATCTATGATATCCATAAATTAACAGTATGGTATAAGGAAACATGTATAATAATATCAGTCATAAATCACGGGATATAATATAACACGTTCGTGTAGCTATAACAACCGACAGATGGATGTTGTCAGAAACGAACCGCTTAGATCCGAAAATAAAGCATCCTTATCCACACTCGTAGCGCGATAAAATCATAAAACGTCCAACGCTATTTCATTTCTAAGATTTAAACGGTCATAAATTATCATAGATAAAATATCTGCCGGCGTAACTCGCCTACGGAATACGCAGCAATATCCTGTAATCTTGCGTTCGCGAGCATGTACGTTTAATCTTGAATGGCGATCGTTTATGCTACGCACGAACACTTTACTATTTCCCCATTCCAATAACGATTCTCGACAAAAGAACTGCATAAATACAGAAAAATTGTTTCAGGCACGTGGACAATTTTTCGTCTCAAAATCCCTATACTGCCTAACGATATAACCAAATCGTTGGGTTCTATCCAAAGTCTACCGAAGCTTTTTCAATTCCTCGGATCTACGACGCTGTATCTGAAACTGTAGACTGTTAACTGTGCTACGTTGCTAATCGGCCGCGCTGCTGAAACAACGTTAAACGCGTATACAAAGGAAAGAAAAAGTTTTTTGTTGTCCTACGATATTTTTCTTTCTGTGACTTGTCGATGCTCATCGCCACATTTCGGAGAACCAATTTTCATCATTTTTATCAAGTTCCGTTTATACTACGAATCATTTTCTTAAAAGTTGACTGCAGCCTATGTTACGATAAAAGGACCTTGGATTTGTCGACGCTGCACGAAACTACCTCCGCTTGGTGCGCGTGTACGTAAAACAAATTTTGTGTACGAAAACAGCGACAAGCTAGCAAACAAGCTAGGTACACTATTCCAGGCACTCTATTCGCCCTCGATTCCTTAAGAAAAGCTCAACGACGGAACCCAATTCATCCCCGAAAATAACACGCAGCAGCCACGTAGCCGACTAGCCTAGATCGCGAGAAAGCAGCCCTGTAAACGAAAGCACGACTTTTAACGTGACGGATTAATTTTTAAGCGTATAAATAACTCTCTCACGGGGGAAAAGGGACTTTAGGTCGAGCGTTGGCTGAACAATGGCGTCTGCTGCTCAGCTGCCGGAAAAGAGGCTTTTGAATTCAGCGTACGGATATTAAACGTCGTTGGACGACGAAGCCAGTGAAAACCCGAAACTCTGACCGAGCTTCGCGGTGTAACAACGTGAAAGCCATAGGACGAGGAGAAAGGGTGATGAGAGAAAGAGGATGTACGTACGTCTACGGGAATTATGATCGTACGGAAGTAATTCCGCCTAGCGGCGTGACCTTCTTGATTTCGCCCAATGCTCCACGTTTCTACAGTTTCTTCGCTCGTATAACGAAGAATGGAACAACCGAGTCTCATCCTTCGAGTACGACCAACGTAACGGCAGTTTCGCGTGGCATCGTGTACAATGCATGTGCATGAGCTCGCTTATAATTTCACGCCGGTGCAAACTGTTCGATCGCAGGAAAGGAGAGGAAATAGCAGCGACGAGGTGAATGTCGATGCGAGACGCGAGTTTTGAGTAATTGACCGAGATTCAGGGTGATTACAGTATTGGCAGAGGGTAGAGATACGACCAGAGACCACATTCTCGATGAAGACACGACTTATAGTCTCTTTCGCGTTCATACTTTCGTTACAATTAGATTATTACATATACATATACTTAATCTTACGTATTTTGTTTAGTATTGGAATATATTCTTTTTACCTTCGAAATATATCGTTCAAACAGCTATGCGAGGCTTTCGTCGGAAAAGCTTATAGCACGACGATCGCCTGGAAGGCTATTTTTGACATGTTACGAACTTGGTATTTCCAAAAGGTAATTTTGAGTCATATTGTAATAAATTATTGTAAAAGAGATAAGGTTGCCGAGGTTTCTGAACTGGAGGGATATGGTAACCTTCCTGGCAAACCGAACACCTTACGTTAGTTCAAGTAGTTCAAGTAGTCGAATGTTCGGCGATAAAAGTGGCATCAGAGATACTCGACTGGAAGGAAACGATCGCGGCGTCGTATTGGAGAGGCGAGCCCGTGTTCAGCGTCATAACAAGGCGGAAACGAGAACGGTTCTCCTTTCTCCATTGCGTTGCTAATGCACTAAAGCTCACTGGGATGCAACGACGATGTACCGTGTTGGTGTAACGCGAGAAGTATGTAAATTAGCAGATAGAAGGCGAGCAATAAGTTAGAAAGTGAAGGTAAGTCGTGAACGCGAAATCACGTGTTTGGTTTTTGTTCTTCGCGCCGAGACGAAGAGAAATGCTAATTATAACGTGTCATGGCTTCTAATGACGATGTAAATTTCGCTCTTTACGAAGATCGATCTACATTCGACCAAATATAAATTATCAGTTCTTAAATCCCACTCTGTTTCGTAAATTTCATTACGCGTATTTATCCAGCATTTTTAAATAGAATTTTTTGCTAAAAAAAAAATTAATACGAACCTGAATATCGATAACAAATCTCTTTGTTCGCTTACTACGAAATAAAAAACTGTTGAACCTGTGAAAATTCTGTATGGAATATCGAATGTATCAAAATTTGACCGAAAGAGAGAATAGTTTTGTTAGATACCAATCCAATATTTGTTTCTTTGTACTATGTGTGAAATAAATTATTCAAGGAGACTGGAGTATAACTGTTGCAACCGAATTCATTCGATATAAAAAATGTATCTGTAGAACCGATCAGTCTACGTTCCATAAAATATGATACCACGAAATTCTACACATTAGTAATTGTCTCCGAGCAAATGAAATTGATACCTCAGCGACGTTTGCACAATTAATGAAAACAGTGAAACAGACGTAAAATCTTGGATAATTAAAAATGAAAAGGCCACGATCTCTTAATTTAACCAGTTCATTCAAATGAAAATACGTTCGAAATTTTAAACTACCATCAGTTTTCATTACTTCTACCGCCAGTATTACGGAAACCAGAATAGATCCAACAGAAACGATAGGGGTTCTTTGTAAAAAGAAGAAGAAAATGTTAGAGTCTAAAAAAATCACGTGTTGCAGAAAAAGAAAAAACAATTCCTTAGAAGTGATTCGTTGAAAAATCCGAAAACTTGGAAATCCGAGACGTCTCGCGTCTTAACTTTCTCCCCGCGATTCCCAAAGTTTCCTTTCCCAAAAGCTTTCAAGAAAGACCAACGCTTTCGAAGATCGCTGTAGACCGATAAAAATCCCAAGACAGCACGGAGGAGCTTGAAAACACGCGAAGAAACGAAGAAACCTACGGATTCACCGAACAATGCCGCTACGTTAATGCGTCTGTAAGCGATAGCGTTATAGCCGTTAATGCGAACAACGAACAACCGGTGTACCAAGCAAGAAAATGGTCCTTGGAAAACACAACTTCTTAAAACAGCGTAGTGTCGTATTACACGGTGTTCGCGCATGAAGTAACACAGAAACGAGGCCGGTTATTCTATCCGGCCCTTGGAATCGTTACAAGCATTCGTTGCGACTGAATTACACATACGCGGGCCATACTTTTTTTACCGGCGTCTCTTTTGCACGTGGAGAAAGTCGCATGTGAAGTTTCAAAGGGGAACTATAAGGCTTTGTGCGCGCGCTAGACAAGCCGCGTAAAATAAAAAATTCTTCATTTTCCATTATGATTCTTTTTGCTCGAGAACTGTCTAGTAAACCCGCAGCATCGCGGTGAAATGTATCCAAAAGTGAATTTTCAGGTCTATCGGATATTTTGGGTTTTCAGTGGAGACGCGAGTACGATACGGACGATTCTAGAGAATGCGATCCGAGAGATAAAAGAAATTACACAGTGTCGAATATTACAAGGGAATATACAATTATCGAACTTCGCATAATTTTCTTGAAACCCTTCGAATTAAAAATGAGCAAGTATTTATTTGGAAGCTAAATCCTATTATCAATTTCATCAGTTTTCTTCCATCACACGCAAAATTTTTATTCACCCAGAACGTTTTTTTTTTCTTTTTTTCATTTATTTAAATACACGGAAAAAATCCAATTCCCTCAAACTGCGGCATTCAAACCCACGATAGTTGCAGTTGTAATTACGAACACGGAGAAAAGGTCCCACTCCAATGCTTCGGCAAACAATCCCAAATCAGAAAAAATACAAAAAAAAAAAAAAATAGAAAAGGAGACAGAAGCAAGAAAGACGAGAGAAAAGACAATGAAAAAAAGGACGGCGAGAGAAATAGCGAGGTAAAATAGTTTGTCAAAAATGAGTCGAATTCCGCGGCATCGATGTCACGCGGTTGTTTGTCGATTTTTCTCCCCCGTCCCGCCGCTCTGTATGGTTTTTTTTAAACCTGAACGCTTCTCACTCTTCCTTTCAACCTGATACACCGCAATTCTCTTTTGCCTCGTGGATCGCGGGCGCGCGTTTCAAAGCGGATTTTGCGGAGCGTGACGGCGTTCGAACGTGATCCTAGCAATTTGTCGCTGCGGCGCATTCATCGCTGCGAATCAAACCGATTAACGGCGGAACCGGCAGTCGTTGTATTCGATGGCCGACCCTCGATCCGCCAAACTGTTCCCGCGCTAACGGTGTACAGCCTAGCTTTTTCCCTTCTCCAGCTTTTCCGTGTCCATTCGGAGACGTTTTCAGATAAATTTCGATCAAGAAACTCAGGCATGAAAGGGCAAAGGTGAAAGCTAAGGATTAACTATCTGCATTTTATTGGCCTCGATCCATAGCTAGGCTCTAAAAGTCGAGAGCCGACGAGTCTGCTACAAACGTTCGAATTCGTTCCGACAGAAACCTCGAACGAAAGAGATCGACCGTGGAAAATCCCCTTCCGCACTCTTTCCAAGTGATTTCGCTAATACTATTTGCGAGTTCATCGGTACTTTGCCCGATGGAGAAATCTTGACTGTGACTTTTTAAAGGTGGGAGAGGAATAAGGGGAGAAGGATTCATATGAACGAAACGGAATTATTTTTTCACGACTGCGAGAGCGGGTTTTGATTTCGATGGGGTATTTGACGGATTTTCTGGCGAGGAAAAATATTGCCGAGGTTCTGACGGATATCCCCGATGAAATGTGTTTATGGAGGTTTGAAAGATTGGTTTTGCCGAGCGGATTGCAGCATTTTTTTTTTTTAAGCAAATGGGTTCCTTTCGGATTTTACGCGTGGGTATGTTGTTTCATATTCGAATTCTGCTCGAATTCCAATCAATTTCAAAGAATAAAAAGTAATGTTAATCACACCACTCGATACATTTCTTAACAACATAATAGATTTACAAAGCGTGCCTATCGCTTCTGCTGTGAGAAATATCCATCGATTATTCGCAGCCAATAACTACCAAGGAACACGTTCATACTTGCAATTACTTTGTCTACCTTTACGTAACCGTTGCACTGCCTCTTGCATTTACTCGTCCACATGATTCAAATCGTTAAATTCTGCTTGCAAATTACACAACAGAAACCTTTGGTTGGTTGACATTTACACTGACTCGACGGACAAAGCGATTTTTCCAATCGTCGCTTAAGAAACGATCATAAATCGAAGAAGGAAAAGGAGAAACTTAAAACAAACACGGTTCTCTTCGAATCTTTCACTTCTTTTTTTCCTTCGCTCTCTTGCGACATGGAATTACACGTTCGCTGATCGAACGCATTTACAAGCGGCGAACAACGCCGTGAAAGAGCAAACGAACGGATCTCTTAATCAAACTCGAGCGTAAATTACCAGCTCTTGACGTTTATTTCGGCTGCATTATTAACATTGCACTAGCTGTTTGGATATTTGCATGCAAAAAGCCGATTCGTTTGATACCTATCCAATGTAATTTCCGTACAAGTAGGCACTTTAACCGCAATACCACATCGTTATTTGTCGTCATTCGAAATTGAAAATCGGCAAATTAGACCCGGTTTAGTAAAATGGAAGCTTCCCCCACGTTTCAATTATCGAAATCTTCTTCCGATGTTTGATAAAGTTATCTATTTAGAGTTTCCGACGTCTAATCTCGTTGATCGTCTAAACAAGTGATTTCAGCGGCGATCCTTTCATTTATAAATATGCCAACGTTCTCTGTACTCGCGAAAGTACCATATGGTATTTTTTTTCTCTTCTGAAAAATTATTATATGCAACAGAAAATGATTTTATTCCGCAAAAGTAGTTATTATACTCTTTAATATCCCACTGGTCGATTGAATTGCGTAAAACGATAACTCCTGCCTCTTTCGGATGGACGAATAACCACTAGATTTATCCATACGATTTCATAAAAAATCGTGTATCGACTATCCACGCTCTATTGACCCTGCCCCAAAGCTGAGAACCATCTTTTATGCCTAACGACGAAAGATATACGCTCGAGTCTACTAGAACACGACACGTTCGGTCCATCGTCGATCTTCCTCCCCCGTTTCTCGAATCTGCGTTTACATGGTTAACCCATTAGGCTAATCCCGCTTGTAAATTCAGCCAGAGAACCGTAGCAACTGCATTTTTTCGACAACCATCGTTTCGCATTCCGATTCATCTCGATCGACCGTTCGAAATACGGACAATTAAAAAGTTAGAGTATGAAAAGTACGAAAGACGTTTCCCTAAGTGAACGAGTGACAAAAATTGAAATTCACGAGGTGAACGATGAATGCACAATACGATTGATAATGTAAAACTACGACAAGAGATTCGGTAAAACAAAGATGATTAATAAATTTGAAAATTGTGAAATATCTAAAATAGTGAAATTTTTACATACCGAAATTTAATAATCTCTTTTCTTTGGCAAGTGATTTTCTTAGTTTGTGCGGATATTAATTATAACTGGAACTTAAAAACAGGCGCATCGATTTGCCCTCAATTTCATCTATTTTTAAATAAACGATCGGTCAACGAGGAACACGCCATTCGCTTTTCACGCCATCTTTTGCGTGCTCTCGGCCTTAATTCTTACGATGCAATGTGCATCACAGTCAAAGGAAGCTTTTTAACCAGTATTGTAAAGAGTTTCCCTTCGCCGGAGATAGAGACGAGGATTTAACTTCCGTCGAAGGCCTGCCTTCTCTGCCACGCAATTAGGTTTTAAATTTTTAGTTTATACAATGTCGAAGTCGAACAGAACGTGATAGGATTTCTTTGCAACCAGTTCGCAGAACGCTCGATATCCCAATTTCCTTGTTAATAATCTGACTTGTCTGTGCCTTTTCAAAGTGACGTGATATTTTTGCCGATAGCCTTTTATTTTTCTTTCAAAAATATCTTAATTGAAAAAAATTCACAATAAAAATGAAACCTTTGAAAATAGTGGCGAGAGCGTATTACTGAGAGTAATTCGCAACAAAGAGCGCGAGAAGTAGCGTTTAAAATGAAAGTAGGCCACCTACCATTATTCACTTGATGCAAATAGGAAAAGTAAAGAAAATGAACAAATGGGCTTCGCACGAGTTAAGCGACACGCAGTAGCCGAAATGGATGTACATAGCCTCTTCGTTATTTCAGACGAATAAGCAGGCCGAATTAGAATATGAAATTTTATCTCATTCCTTCAACCTTCCACTTACGAACGATTATTTCTTCAAACGCCTAAACAATTCTCCAACGAACGAATTACCTCGTAATAGAGATACAGTGAGAAACAGCACTGTCAAACATTTTTTAATCCTTCGTTTGAATAAATTCAAAGTGCGAAATTGTACAAAATGCGCATAATATGAAACGGTATATAAAGTGTCCAACGTATAGCGCTTGCCATAATACTCGATGTGTAGGTAAAATAATTTCCTAACGAGCGTTATGAGATTGGTTTTCCAGAAACAATCGCGTAGCTATTGCGCTTCGCGCTTGCACTTTGCATTTGCACATTACACTCGCGCTTTACACTTGCGCTTCACACTTGCACTTTGCGCCAACGTTTCGCTGACATCCTACTGCGATTCTACATTTTTAATTATATCCGCGGAAGTATGAGTTTGCATAAAAATCCATACTCCACTCACGGACCACTCGAAGAATTTCGCGGGCTATAGCCTTTAAATTTAACCTTTTTACGAGAGACCCGGTAAACGCGGTGTTACACAGACATACTTCCGTGGAAACGACGGAACGCCGATAAAGGACGAGGTGAAACGAAAGTGTCGTTATTATTAAATAAAGTGTGGCGTAAGAGGCGGCTGGGCTAGTCGCCGGTTATCATGGAGGACAAGGAAGAGGGATCATGCATAATTCAGCGAAAACTTGGCTCCCCTGACGGGATAGTAGACGAACAGCCCGTGGTATCGGTGCATCACGACGCGTAGAATAACGGCACTCTGTCCTTTGCCTCCCGCCACGAGCTGTCTACCCGCCCCGTAATCTTTACCGAGCCATTAACGTCCAACAACTTTTTATACGCCCGTCCCGGGAACTCGATTCAACCTGCACTCTGTTGCGTTCCGAGGTGGTACGATGTTCATCAAGTTCGCATCATTCGGACGTAAATCGTATCGATCATGAACGAAGAACATGCATATACGTGCGATAATAGAGTTACCATACTAAATATCGTTCAAAGATGTTACACGTAATCGTGTTAGAGGCAGATTTGATTACGAAAAATCTCAAATAGGACAATAGCAACTGTATCTGATAATAAAATAATAGTACGACGTTCTTCGTTCACTGTAGATACAGAAGTAGAAATTTTCCTGTAAAATAATTTCTCATAACTTCATAAACGTTCGCAATAATAAATAAATCAGCGAAATAATGTTTCGTATTTTGACACAATTTCTGAAAATACAGTGACATCGTACAATATCTGCATTCTAAGCGAAGGAGCGTTCTCTTTTCGGTCTGCATCGGATAAAGAGTTAAACTACCGAAAAAGCCAATACATTTGGAATAGAAATCAACTTTCTAACTATAACGGGAAATTGAAATCGAAACTCAGGTAGCGGCGAGTTGCCGTACATCGGCTCTTATCGTCGCGACAATCCACGAAGAGGAAACGGAGGGTGAACTGAGAATTACTCTGGGATACGAATACGCTTCTGAGCATTCGCCATAAGCAGGCGAGAAGTGCAAGCTCCGTCGGTGCTTGAAACTTAATCCCCCGCGTCGTCATAAGATAACGGCACTCGGCACCGCATAAACTTCATTGTCTCTGTGCTAAGCGGCCGTTGCAACATCGTCTCTTTACATAGCCTCGTCTCTTCATTGTTTCCGCGGCGTTTCTGGCGTTCGTACGACTATACCGTCGCGTTACCAACCCTCTTTCGACCGCGCTGCCAGTCTCCACGATACGCAGACAATCTGATATCGCGACGAATTTTGAATTTACGTTCCGACTGTTCTGACATTTTGGTGAAATCTCAGTTCTGACACCCGACGAAATTTCACAGTGCTAATTGAATGTGTCGAGTCTTTATCGCTGTGACCGATATCTCGAGTATATGAAAATACTTTACCATCTACTAAAATTAACAAGCTTTATTCGTCTCCGATTAAATCCAAGAATAAGATCCTAATTATACGACCAATTCTGTGTTTGAAACTGACAGTAAAATTTTCAAGTCGTTACGTGCTGCATAAAATGCAAGAATTTAAAAAAGATGTATTAGAACTAGAAATTGCCTTAGAAAAGACTCTCCAGAATGACAATGATCGATTTCATATTGAAGATCGCGAGACAAACTACGCTATGCATCGACGACCAAACAATTTTATTTTGACTCAGGACCATAAATTGATGGTAAAGCTGAAAAATTATAATGGAGCTGGAGCGTAAATGAATGATGACCTACATCACAGGGGAAAAGATAAAACTTCCAAAATGCTGCTTGATTAATGCTCGATCATAGCGACGTAAGAAAGGGGGCCGAATACCAATCCATCGATTTAAAACGACTGAACTGGAACAAAAGATAAGAGCTCGTGGATGTAGCAAGGGTTCTAAGAATTTCGTGTAAAAGAAAAGCGAAAAACTACAGCAGAAGGAAGGATACAGTTTCGAGGAAACGTTGCTAATGAAAATTTCTATTTTAAACAAGTTTTCGGGAGACACGGTGATTAACGAGGTCCAGTATCATAACGGGAACACGCATAGGCGACTAGCGACGTTTCTGGACGTCGTTAATCACCATCGTCCCTTTTCTGTTTGAAACGAAGCTTTAGCTCTTCAGGATCGATAATCAAACGAAAGGACAAACACACTGACCAACTAAGTATTATCCAACTAATTGTTGCAGGGTGATACGACATACATAGTAAGACGAATCTGCGAGACTTTAAATTGTCTAGGAAAATTAAAAAAAAAAAATCAGAGTAAACGATAGAATGTAACTTTTCCTTCGAACTTTCCATAATACGCTTCGTGATATTTTAATCGGAAGCAATCCTTTCACAAATCTCAAATGCTAAAGTATTTGGCATATTCGAAATTTACGCTGTTAACTCATCGCCACCAATGCAAACAATCTGTGAACAAATAGACTCTGTAAACAAGCGCAGCTGTCGTTAAACCAAACCGCGTGCAAACGTCGAAAATCATAGACGACCAGAACGCAATTAACTATAAATAAATACAACTGATAAAACAACGGGAGAAAGAAAGTCTAAATGATATCGATTCGTATTCAAAGTTAGGGTACTCGTTTCGCATCTATGTAGCTAGGATCATCCGTCTACGTTTGTGAACACCAAGGAACCTAGAGAATTCACCACGGCAGTCCAATCGTCTGTCCAAATTAGAGAAAGATAGAATTATCAAGGGAAGGAAAGACAGATGACCCTGCTGAATAAAGCAGGGAAGGTAGCTTCAGCCGGCCCAAGGGTAAAATTTGCATCGGCGATTTGTACCCCCTTCCTTTCCCGCGGTTGCTTTCCTTCGCAGTAGCGAACCTTAATTCGTTTTGTTTCTCGCGTTGAGAGTATACCGGTCTTTCCGCAGCAAGTTTCTAATCGTTGACTATCTCGAGATAATCAGAGATAAAGAGCAACAGATAATTACAATTTTTCACGTATTTGAAATTACGAATCGCAATTTACGATATCGCTTCGATCCTGAAAAAGTTGTACAGGAAGATTAACCGAAGCTATAAAATTTTTGAAACTCCTTTCATCATTCGATACTCAACGCTCGATACTCTTCTTCTATCTTCCAAAACCTCTAGCTTGTTCTAAGACTAGAAAGACAAATTACGTTCTACTTAGTCTGCAATAGACCGTATCTAATACTATATCTAATAACAGCCTATAGTCTATTGTTATGCCGTGGAATATTTGAATTACAGACGGGACATCATAACTGTCTTTTAATCGAGCATTTTAAAGCTGAATCAATAAATCGAGCATAAGTTATTGAACGTTTATGAGCTCGTCAAAACATTCGAGCGATAAATTTACAGGCTGTTCCTCGCGTTTATGAGTGCCATAAACGAGAAGGAGCGCGTGATTCAAAGGAGACGAGAAATAGCAAGCGCTCGTCGATGCAGGTAGTAGAGAACGGATTCGTGTTTTAAAGGACTCGGATCTGCCCACTCTCTTGACGTACTACGTTTCGAGATCAAACGCGAAATTTCGAAGCGAACGATGTAATTGCATGCACTTGAAGGTTTCTGGCGTGGCGGATGTAAACTGGCGAATTTGCGAAAATAGTTTTGAAAAGAGAAAATTCGAGGTAAATGTACATTAACTGATAAATTCATAAAATTCCAGATAATTTTAATATGTAAATCGATGTTATATTTTACCTACCCCTTTTACATGTAGAAAGTAGTTAAAAGCGCGAAGCACTGATTTTTCCGTTTAACCGTGCGTCCAGTGGGTCATCCAGTGTCGGCATACGACCACGATTTCTCCGACATGCAAAATCAATTAAATTTACGACCTCTTGATTCCACGTGGATACTAATGACACATAAAATACTAAATGACGCTATAATGTTCCATGAGATTACTATGTTTCTTTCGAAATTAAATACGTCGGTGTCATTGAGAAAAAATCGTAGTTTACTGCGTCATAAAAATAAAAATTAGAGGCTTAAATTGATCGAACAGCCGTAAGAATCTTTTTCTCGTTGTTATCGATCTTGTCAGAATGAGATTCGAAAAACAAAATGGTATTCCATGTTTGGCTACTTTTCTCTAATAACGATAACGAATAATAGTAAAATAAGCGATCCTTGAAAGTCTATCTATTATGTCTCAAATTACACCAACTTCCTCGTAGACTCGTAACAAATCACTAATCGCGAAAAAATCGCCGGTGTTCGATCGCACAATTCCCAACTTTCCGGAGGAAAACGAGCAAGCTGATCCAATAAAGGAAACGACGCATAAAAATTTTAAATCTACAGAACGTTGACCGAGTCACGTTCCCCGTGAGCTTCGCGCTTTCTTCTCCGTTAGATGGAAAGCGAGCAAATCAATGTTTCTCACGAGGAATGTTTCTCGTTTTATTTCGACCGACTTTGCAATTGTGACGATGGTCACAGGGATAGAATGAACGTCATCGTAGCTCGGAGCAGAAAATTCATAACACTGGGCCTTGGAGGAGAGAAAACGAGCGACCAAGTGCAACTAGTATCGACGCGTTTGTATATGTTTGACGCGTTCTGCCTCGGTTCGTGAAGAAAGATTTGATCGTTTTAAGCGGATATATGTTACGGTTTAAACGTTTATCTATCGTATTACGAAGTAAAATTGGAAATGAATTTTAAGATAGAAAATAGGTCGTTACTTGCATTACTTGTGAAATGGTATGTATAACTGATGATTTCGCTAATTTGGAAAGAGGTCAAGAGATTAATAGTGGTGGAAGAAACAAGCGTAGAAGATGGACGTAACTACACTCGTGCCCAAAACATAATTAAGAAGAGAATTAGTTTCAAAATAGGAAGTACTTATAATTCACAACTTATAACCAGATCGATATTTGGATTGCCTGTAAAATAATTTAACAATTAGCCAATTAGTAAGGTTTTCGATGATCCAGGAAAGTTAATGTAATATTGCAGACAATGGAAGTGGTAGATAAAAGGAAATTGAGTATCGTATGTTCATACTACGTTCCAATCAAATATGAATTTATATTGACTGCGTACGGTAACGAATAATATATGTATGTACATATAACGAAGCAAGCATTAAAATCATACAGTCCCACGATCATTGCTTCGCTTTAACATGTATTTCATCGTGGAATTACGTAATTGAATAATTAAAAACCGTTTCTTTTCTATAACGAAAAATTTCATTTATCGCGTTCGTCATTAATTACGAATATTAAAAGAGTTCGCTCGGTTTTGACGCTTATCTAATTCATTGATTTAATAACTTATCAAAATCGGCAATAACGATAACTTTTTGACGGGCAAAGATTGTACGTACGATACGGCTGATAGATTTAAGGATAATCTTTCATTCAAGATAAAATCTATATAAGATCATATTTGTTTCACTCCAATTACATTAACTCGAATTCTTCGTAATATCTCAGCAAACTGAACGATACTGATCTCTCCTTATTTATAATCTTTCATTACTAAATCTCCGAATAAAATAGAGAGAAGGATTTTCACATTGATTTCTGTTCGCACCACAATGCACACGCACACTCTAGCCTCTGATCAACCCATTCAGATACACCCTCGGTACACCTCGGCTCGAAACTCATCAATATTAAACGTCTTACCTAGCAATGAATTTATTTGAATAGCCGTAAGCCTTCAACCGTTTCAGACACTTCCAACAATTTTCCTTCGATCATGAATATTGCATGATATCGCCTGTGTAACTTAACGAAATCGCGCTCCGCTGTGTTCACTAAGAGAAATGAAAAGAAAGTAAGAAAAAAAAAAAGAGGAACAAGATCACCGAGTTTCTCTATGTCTCTCTGTTCACCGACCAGTGATGCATTTCGCGGGAAAATAAAACAGCCAGCTGGCTTCGATCGGATTTTTTCGGTTGGCCAGCTCGTTTCGCACGACCGGAAACAACCGACGAAAAACCGAGCCAAGAAATGGCTCGTCACTGACGCAACGAAATTGTCTATGAAACGTAACAATCGTTACGTCCCGGCGTATAAATTTGTCGTAACGAGATGTAAATGCACGATCGCGCGGACAAACGCGTTTCGTCTTTTTATCGCCAGCTGCCTCCGTGTTTCGTTGCGAACGCTGGATTAGAATCGAAATGTAACCAAAATGGCACGAGAGCAGCTCGTTTAGCTGTACAGAGTTTGAAAGGAACGGGGCATGATCGATGTGCATCGTTTCGAGAGTTTGTGGATAATCGCGTGTACGGCTTCTCATTAAATGTACGCGATATGGACGAAGCGTGAAATATAGACAAATCACGTTTTGACCAGTCGAAACTGGAAATGTTTAATCCCGCTGGATAACATCGGTAAATCCCATTGATTTATTTTAGATTCGAGATAAATTCTCAAACCTACGAACTTTGAAGCTTTTCTATCGTTCGTAAAACATAATTACGAGTATGTAACGTAGGAGTAACATCAAAATGATAGAATCGAATTCTATGGGAAGAACAGAGCATGAAACATTGATCGTATTACATGGAATATTCGATGCTTATCGACGTATATATAATATGTTGCTCACGTGCAAATTATTATACGTGCAGCTCTGTTCGTCGAGACAACTTTCGAAACAGGACAATTCAAATAACTGGAGGAATTATTGAGCAAAGTTCGCATACCCATCTAACTGTGGCCCATATGACTTAATAATCCTCGTAACGATACCGAAGTTCGTATCGCATCCTGTTGGAGTAATAGATCCCCGTTTTGGAATTAATTCTATGTAACTATGACTATGGATTTGCAGTAGCGTTGTTCGGTAACAGTTGAAAAATTTTATCGCTGAAATTTTGCAACGTTATCTTATCGATACGATTATTGGATTAACGTTGACACTGATAGAAACTGTCGAATGTCTCGTGTTAGATTTATCGAATTCTCTTTCTCCGATCAGCTGTCGTTTACGATTGTACGTAGCGTGATTGAAATTGTACCAAAATTCAGGAAAGAAGGTTAGACCGAGTTACGAAGAAACGAATTATGAAAATACGCATTAATGTATTAGATGATTTTATGAATATTGCCGGCTCATTAATTATTAATCTATTTACATATTCGATATTGATTGCGCAACGATTAGTCGCAGTTTAGATTACATAAGTATAAAGAGTGTAAAGTTCAAATATCGAATATTGGTTTGCTCTATGTTACTTATTCCATATAGAATACAATAAAATCGAGAGATATGGCAATAATTAAACGAAAGAGGGAACACAAACGGTTCTTTGCAAATAGTCCGATTGTCAGCTAGTGGAAACTAAGGCTGCAAAAATTCAAAAAACTTCGAATAATAGAAAGTCACGGATTTAATAACTTTTTGCGAATTGGATAAGCGCAGAAAGGTGATTAATAAATCGGATGTTCGGTGAGGCGTGCGTCAAAGAAACGAAACCGTATCCGATAGCATTTTCAAGCGGAGAAACGATAGAAGGGAAGAAGGGATGACTATGACTATATAACCTGTGTGGTTGGAAATTCGCTTCATCGACATCGACAACACGCCACGTCGGCCCAGACCTTCCAAGGGTTGAGATAAAATCAAAGCGAAATCCCTTGAAAATCGCGCTGGAAAGAGAGCCACGCATCCCTGGCGTTTCTGGATCGCGTTTCGATGCTTCGTTCGAGCGGAAGAACCTGCCAGCTATTTTGCCGCGTTGGTCCCTTTCGGCTGAGCTGGCAGAAGCAATCATCTTCCGAAATGTCAGACTTGCCTTGGTCGCAAGATACGAATCTCCAGAATAATTTTTTGAACGGATCGAGTAATAAAATGTGATATTGCACAGTCGCTGGGAAAAATTGTCTGGCTATGCTGTTCAACGGAATAAATAAACGTATCAGGAAACGATAATAAGGCAGATTAAGTTATCCTGATGAATCGATAAAACATCGTCAACTTATTTTTAGCGATAATTAAAATACCACAATACGGTGGAGTTCTGGTTATCCGAGTTCCCTTTAACCAAAGTTTCGTATTATCCGAGGTGCCTCGAACTTCACCAAACTTCAATTTTTTTCATAAGTTTAATATAAAGAGTACAAAAGTGAAAATAGTCAGGCATTTTTAAGACAGTTGATCAAACTCTCAATCAATTGAATAATTGATTAAACTTAAATACATGTGCAATATTGTGTTATCAAAATGTTTTTCACAATTCTGTTGTACGACTTATTGACGACCATGGACCCTTCTGTATTACTCGAATCTTCGATTATTCGAGGTAGGTTCGGTCCACGTTCTAAGATAATTACCGTATTCTGAAATAATTCAGCTTAGATTTAAAATTTCGAACAATTTTTCAAATTGGTTCTCACGAATCAGCCTTTTTCTCCCCTACATTTTCCCAAATCAAAGTCTTCGCCTTTCTCCTCGGAATATTCGAAAATTCACGGAACTACTCCGCATAGGAAACATGACACAAGTTTTCTAAAAATACGTCGAGCTGCTAAATTATAGATCTTGTAACAACTAGCGCATCGTAGTTTGCATAATATATCGAAATCTGTCCGATACGTCGTAGAGCAAGACATATGCATGGTACATCGTAGAATCTGTCACACGTCGAAATTCGAAGCGTTCAGAGAACGAATCGACGGAATCTTTGAAGAACCTTTGGCTAGTCCAAGTATACGTTAGGCCTTTACTCCGAAATCTTGGCGAATCCAATGATTGAGAGGTTTTTTAACGGGAAAAACAGATGGTCGTGCGCGAGTGGCCAAGAGCCTACCGAATTTATGGAATGAATATTGAATACGCAGTCAACGAGAGCGTCGAGAAACGACACGAGTAAATCGTGCCAGTCTTCTCTTCCCTTTTCTCTTCCCTTCTTATTACCTTCGTTCTCTGTTCAGCGTGCCGATAATTCGCACATAAATTCACAACAAATTGAAATAAAAACCGGGTCGATCGGGATGCAATTTACGTACCTCCCCCCCCCCTTTGAATCCACTTCGCAATGACAAAAAAGGGGGTGAGACTGAATCGAACTGGGAACATGGGGCGAGGAGCAGAGACAGAGGAAGAAGATTGTTTAGTGCCAGGAAACCAATCACGATCCCCCTGGTAATTCCCTTTTCTCGTATTAATTACGAACTTCGGACGTTTCTTCGATCAGATAAACTATCGCGATGGCCGATATAATTGTTGTGGTCGAGTAGCTGGAAATGATTTTTCTTTTCTTTAATTTTTTTGGACCGCAGACTGCTGTAGAGAGGACCGGTATTATCCGTTCTACCGTCGATAGTAGATTCAGAGTATCGGAAAAGATTACACTTGAAAATTTGGAATAATTGTTTATCGTTCTGGCAGAGGAGGTTCGGCTCGTGGAAGAAAATCATTACGCGTGAGTTTGATGTGCAATCGCAGCACTGAGCGATCTTAACGTAACGATGTCCTGGACCTGATGTTGCTAAGGTACTTCTTATAATGCGAGTTAAAATATGCTCACCTTGAACTAGTTACGAATATGTAAGATGTAAAAACGTATAGTCAGAGCAGATACTAAACATCGCAGGTTTCTCTTGGAGTCTTTTTCAAGAAAGAATTCGAAAAATAATAACGGATTTCTCGCGAAGGTAATACAAAAATCAATCCAAAGTTATAACCTTATCGCTACTTACGAGCGCTTCAACAGCACCACGCCCAACGCCCAAGCATTTCTACTCGTTTCAGCAAACTGTACGTACCTGCAAAGTTAAAAAAACGAAAATTACTTCTTCCATTAACGTGACCAGGACGCCTAAAACGATACGGTACATGGCTAAGACCGGCGCTTTCGTGATCTCGTGTAACTTGAAACAAAGTTATTGGGATCTCTGTTCCCCATTCAAGCGTACACGCAATACGTTCGTATTAAATCTCGCGTACTTTTAATTTACCGCCCACCACGGTTCGTAATATTTTCTCCTTTCGCCCTGCGATTTAAACGCGCCACCTGATGCCCTTAATGTCCTAACACTGGCATGGTAACGATTTTTACATGCTGAAAGTAGCCATTAGAATACGAAACGAACAACCAAGAATGTTCAATTATTCCTCTGTTAGAAACTAAGTTCTTTTCAAGGGTTTTAAGTCCTATCAACTAAACGGTTATTAGCTATAGCTTAAGATTAACTAGTACGTAAGCGTTACATTAATCTTACAATTAATTTCGATCCCTTTACGAACTCGATCAAGTTGTGAATTTTCTCATTTTTCAGGTTGTCCTTAAGCGGCCCTATCAATCTACGCTTATCACACGAAAGATTATACTTAGGAGAGTGTAAGATTAGATAATCTACTGTAATTGCAGAAGAGCACTCGTTGTATCGAGGAGTTGGTCTTTTGAACGATAGATTGTGGGAATGTGTAATCTTGGTATGTTCAATCTTAATCCGTGAAATATGATCTCTCCTAGTAAATATAGTATTCGTTTTTCCGTTCTTGAAACGGTCTCGGTGATATTTTTACCATAAGGCGGGGCTGTTAGATTCCATTCAGATTCCCACTCGTAATATTAAACTATCTTTTGCTTCTTTTATCGAGTCGTTCATATGTAAGTTGTCGCAGTTGACGGTGTTTAGAGAGTCGGCGGCTTGCTTGACCAGCTTTTTCATTCCCAGGAATTCCAATGTGACAAGGGATTCATATCGGTTTTATTTCTTTTCCTTCTGTGATGGTTTTTCTACATACTGAAAAACGTAGTACTATTTCGATAAAATGATCTAGCAGATACTCGTTTCTCTCTTTCTCTCTCTCTCTCTCCCTCTCTCTCTCTCTCGCTTTGACCCACTTTATTAACTACAATCCTATTTCTCTATTTTTTGCATCAATTACGGGATTCTGGGAAGATAAAGATACCAAGAAAATGAAATAGAAAGGGAGGAACAAGGCAATTTCTAGGAATTTTATCGCGTGCAAACGCCACAACACGGAGTTTTAGATTGAGTTTGCTCGTCATCGATATCGAGCGGATTTATGGCGTCGAACAATAGCGGAAAGGATTCACGCTTTCACCGAACCGCGCGTATACCTCGATCGAGCAGGGAAAAATAGGAGATCGTGAGTAGACGAGGCTGCTTCCTGGGCGAATTAAACGTTTTATGGCGAAAGGCGCAGTCGATTTGAGATTCTAAGGGAAGGGTCAAGAGGTCAACGCCACTTTTCAAAACCCCTCGGTAGTTTCTTACCGATACGATGTAATAAGGTTGTTCAAGTGCTTGGAGCAATTTACGGATCGATGTTTTAGTTATTAATATTTTTGAACGAAAGTTTCAGAGAATGTAATCAAACAGTATGTATATCTTTTAGAGAGGAAAGTATTCTCTTTTTATTTTCATCTTTCTATGTACTTTTCGTTAAAGAACGTTCTCCGAGATAGCAGCAATTGAACGACGTTCTTTCCTCTTTAAAGATATTTTATAGTTTTCGTCGTTTACTATAACAGAAACTCCGATAAAACTTCGTTTCAACAAAAATGAATACTAACTTAAAAGAACGAAGAAGACACAGCTTACAAACATTCTCAAAATATTATCGAATCCACGAAGAGGAATTGCAAGTAAAAAGGGATTTAAATACACGAACCACCCACTTTATAAATTTAAGTATATTATTTTAAGCGTATATTTTAAATGCTAATGACGATTTTAAACTGGAGAAGGAAATCTTTGTTTGATGAAATTCTCAAAATAACTACAAAACAAAAAAAAGAAAAAAATAAAAAGCACTCGAACTTGCTCGAAGACATTTTCATTTTATCGTCCATCTTAGAGTCTGGTACTTCCAAGTGGCTGTGGAATATTATTGTGTAATATTTCCCGTCGAATATAGGTTCAAAACGTCGCGGGTGAGCAACTCTATAAAATTGCTGCCTGTTATTTCCCCGATACGATGACGAAACGTAAACGGAGAGAGGATCAGAATTTCCGGTTTCCGGGGCAAGTTTAACGACACGAAGCGCATAAGCCACGCCGATTATCAAACACCGTTGAAATTTAATCACGACAGAGGATCTCGATGTTTTGCACTTACGTAATGCGCGTACTTGTCTCACAAACATTATTGAATTCTTACGAATACGAGCAAACTAGTCGCTGCACGAGAATTACTGCGTTTTATGGCTACTTGCATTTCCCTATCTGTATGTCATCTGACATTGTTATGTAATTCTGTATAATTTTCCGCACAAATGATAGATAAACGCGGTAATTTTTTTAATAGATTGCGAATTTTGACCTACTAAACGATCATGTTCCTCGTACTTAGAAATGCACGTTAAATGCATATTTAAAGATAAGACAGATTATGTACGGCACTGTAATAAATTTATGTAATATCTAGGCGAACATGGGGAATTGTAATTTGCATAAGTAATTAGCGATTGCAAATAATAAAACTAGAATCGCTATTAATACAGTCTATTACTTTATTTCTCATCTCATCAGATATAAATACAACCGGCATAAATCTCCATTGATTATCGGTAAATGAGCTAAATTTCCATAAATTAATCACGCAACAGTAAACATGCATACCTGAGCCGTTTCTCGATCGTGTAAAGAGGTATTCGCGAATTTCCTGTCGATGTTGCGTGTTTAAATCGAGCATCTAAAATAAGTTGCTCAACGGAAAGAATATATCTTTTATGAGAACGATGGAACACGTAAACACGATAACAGGACTTCATAAATGCTTCCCTTTTTAAACATTAAAGTCGATATTCTAAACAGCTTCCTCGGAGAAGAACCTCCGTTTTGATTTCTTTCCCTGATACATACAAGTAAAACTTTTTGCCTCCGCGGAGCATTTACGAGCTACTAGAGACACTTTCGTCGTTAGATATTATCGTATGTTTTATCTGCGTGAACTTTAATAGAGTTACACCTAGATTTTCGCTCGTTGCACCTTCTTGCAGCGTGATTTATTGATATTCCGAAGTGTGTCTCGATATAGACACTCGTTTTCATTGCTTCAACTTTGAAATTATTCAAAATATTATTTTGCAGTCTCTTATCCGGAAGAATATCGTTCACGAGAACGACGGAATATAGAAACACGATAACTTCATAAATGTTTCCCTTCTGAAACATTAAAATTGATATTCCAAGCAGCTTCCACGAAGAAGAAGCTCCCTTTCGATTTCTTCTTCCGATATAAGTAAAACATTTTACCCCTGCAGGGCAAATTTCTAAATAAATCTCGTCATTCGCTAAACAAATAAAAACGTTACATTTTCAAATCGATATATCGATTGACTTAGAAAAAGTACAATGTCAATGAAATCATTGTAAAAGCGGTCGTAGATAGAGCGCAGATACCGTACCACTAACCCACTAAATCCTTCCACACACGTTTCACCACTACCGACATCACTGTACAAACACATAGTCATGCAGAGGCTTTCCTCGAAACCGCGCAACCTCGTGAATCTTTACGTTCCAGTCCATAATAGAATATCCAGAAGGTTTCACGCCGTCGAATTACCATACTGTCCCACGCTGTCAGCCTTCCGTGGCCACTTCACAAAAGGAGGCTGTCGCAAGCGTGCTCTCGCGTCAAAAGTAGCTCCCTTGGAGAGAACGCTGTGCGCTAAACCAACAGAAAGAGAGAGAAAGGGAGAGGAAGAGGGGGAACGAGAGAGAGAGAGAGAGAGAGAGAGGCGAGGTGAGAAGCGAGTTACCGTTGACGAACTTTATTAAACTATTACCACGCGAAACTCGTTAAATACCCACGAGGCAGGCATCTCGAGCCTAGACGATGCGGTTTGACCGTCTAATTTCAGTCGACAGACGGGATATTTGCGTGACGCCGCTGGCATCTTCACGCTCCGCATGTCGAAGGCACGCCACGAGAATTCGCGGATCGAACGGAGGTTGATCCACGCGTACGTGTGCCTATCTCATCTCATCGAATCGATACGCCACATACTCCAGGCTTTAATAACGGGGTCAGAAATTCGTCGACCGGCTCGTTAACGCCGGATAAATCCTGTCGTTTCTGCTCCATCGATCGATCAATCGATCCCCCTTCTTTCCTCTATTCCTTTCTTTCGTTCGTTAATTGACCGATTCGTTCTCCAGATGAAAAAAACGCCGCCTCTTTTTTCCAAAGCTTCCACTCTCTCAGAAGTATTGACGTTTGATTGATTATCGCGGCGTTGTCGATGTCGATTCCGCAAATGGGAGACGCGAGGATCGCCTCCAGCCAAGGACGGGATCTATGGAACGAAATCCGTGATTGATGCTTCCGGGAAAACCGGCATCATGAAGACTCGGATTAACGCCGCCGTTGTTACGGTCGATAGCCCGATGACATTTTTGCTTCGACATTTTACGGTCGTTGCGTTATTTGGTTTCGCTTAAAATCGACACGGTTTCCAGTGTTTCGTGAAACGAAGAGCGATTTCGGGAGCATTAGCTGCGCATGCAGCAGTGATTTGGAAGTTTGCAGAGAACTATAGGCTTTACCGTAAATCTTTCGAGCACGTGTATTTTTTATTTAATATAAACGGAGGTATCATTCGTTCAATTGACTTTCTCCGCTAGGATTTACAAAATTTGTCATATACTTTCAATCTTACGGAAAGAACGTGCGGGAAACTTTGATAAAACGTATCATCTCATGGAATATCGATCAGTGTGCAACAGCCGCATCTGATTTTTATTCTGCCACAAAATTTCCGAAATTTACAATTTCTACATTCGCGCGTTCATTCGTTCGTATCGAATAATAACAATTCCAATTATGCTCAACTTTGATCTCTGCAAAATGTAGAACATTGCAACGGGAAATTTTCAGTCCGATTGCAAGGTGAAATTTGCTGACACTGCGTCGAATCACGATATCAAACTTTTCTTAAACTCCAACACCAACAACGCCAAGTCGCGAACTCATCGTTCGAATCTCCAACAGTCGTCACAAATTCGCTGAACTCAACGAGCTTCGGAGAACTCCCTGACGTTACACGCTCATCCCTGGCCAGGGAACGTTCGTCCCTGGGCAGGGAACGTTCAGGCTGCATTCTCGTTCTGCTAACGCAATTGTTACATCCACGTCGGATCGCGTTTCCGCGAGCGTCGAGGGAAGTTGTATAAGCCTCTGAGCGCAAGAGTAAAGTTGCCATCGACAGATTCGATAAGTTTATTAGTCGGCGGCGCCCGAGGCCGAGAATCCGGATCGAGATGATTATCCTGGGGTCCCGGGAAGATGATTTCTAGTTTCTACGAGAACTTCAATAACGTCCGGCAGGATTGTTCCAACGAATATTTCAGCCTCGCTATGTTAACGTAATTTTCGAAACTTTCGTCTTGAGTGACATACTAAATGCGTAACTGTAAATTGAAATTGCCGGGGAATAAGGATGGTACGACGTAAGGCTTGTTTTCTCGTGATACGTTGTTAAACGTTGAACATATGGTGAAACGGCACATGAATTATTTATGATTTATGAGAGATGGTAGTTGCGAGCTGAAATGTATGGTGCGAAAGGTTATCAACGTAGAGTGAAGCGAAATATTTTAATTGGTATAGAAAATATATACTTTTCGGAACGTGTATCTCAAGTGTTTCGTATTGAATCACACTGTATAATAATCAATCAAACAGTACGTCTATTCATAATTACTAAGATGCAATTTTCTTCAAAATTAGCATTTAAGTTAATGCTACCGAAATCGACACCTCGAGATTCAAATATTATTGTTAATATCTTCTTTAATCATTGTAGTATTCGAACTCTAATGTGTTCGTAGTAGGTGCTGGTAAACCAGTTTTTTTAGTTTTTAATTTTTAACAAGTTATATGGACGGAATATCGTTATAATGGTCAATTATATTTGATAAAGTATATGCACTCGACTATCTCGTTAAATGATTAAAGTTGACTTAACGCGATAGCAATTAAAATATTTTAATGCTTTTCTAACACTTTCCACGTCGGCCAACCAACCCCATCGTCGGGGTTAGTAGACTTACAGTATGAGGTAGGCTAACTATATGACTATACGATCAGATAAGAAAACGTCATTAGTAACTTATCTTAATGATGATACATTCTCTCATACTGTATAATAAACTAAAGATTTATGTTCAATAAATTACACGTAAATTAAAATGTATTTATGAGTTAATCAAATTTAAACAGATCATAAAAATCGCTTTCCTAATAACAAAATAATGATTGAAACTTTCATAGGAAAAACTTAGAGTATTAGAAAGTATCATTAAAATGATACTTCAATCATGATCTTCACAGTCTGATATATAATTCTTGTACTTGTAAAAAAGTAAATTTCCTTTTACGTATCTTGAGTGAATCGACATCTTACACGAAATACATTGAGCCCAGACTTACGTAAATAAAAACGGACGTTATTAGTCAACCAGCATCGATAGATCATTTTGATTTCGATATTTCACGTAACTAAATCGCTGATGTATTTTAAAAAATACTGTTACGATAGATCGTCTAGTAAAGAAACTTTAAAATATATCTCTAATATTTATTCTGATGTTTATTCTGTATATAGAACGCGAAAACATAAAATCTCTATGAACAAATATTTACTTATGTAACCAATTTTGCGACGAACGTCGATAACTCTCAATCGTAAAGCTACGGCGTCGAAAACAAATGAACGTCAAGCGACTCGTTTCTGTCGTTTAATAAATTTTTCCGCGGTGGAGTACACGTCAATGCAAACTTATTAACAATTAATCAACCTATCCCAACAAGCAGCCAACTTCGGTCTCCGTTGTACGAAGCCCGTGGAGGCAACTCGCGATAAGTACATCTTCGTTAATTCTCTAATTTCCCGCAAAACCAAATTGCGCATTTAAGACGCCATAATCTTCATGTTACATCACATTACTGCAAGCAGCTGAAAGCGGCGAGAAGGTCCCGAGTGGATTTTTGCACGGCGTTCAAATACTCGCGAAACGACACGCGGAATCGCGAAACTTATTACGTTACACCTGTCGCGCGAGCGCCGTATTTCAGCGTCGCGCTGCGAATAATTGCTTAATGAAAATTCAACGACGTTCCTTCGCTGGAAAAAGGAAAACATCCGCCGTGAACGTAAAACGTCGACGGGTCAGGTCGCATTTAAATTCCACATCCAGTCGCAATAACCGCCGGGGACGAATCACGGTACAATAAGTGGAGCCAGATGGTGCCTCCTAATAAGCGGCGCACCTTTCCACCCTTCGTCACCGAGCCACCCCTTTGCCAATCTAATTCGACCTGCTTCCAAGCCCGCGCCAAAGCGGATGCGGCCTAGCGGCTTCAATTAACAAATTCTTGTCGAGGCAATCTCAACGGCACTAATTAGGCGGCGACAAACGGAAGGTACTCTACGTTAGGTTGCACCCTGAATAGGGTGATTCGTTTAAAAATATTAGACCGAAAGGATGGCTAAGATGGCATGGAATTTGTGAGATTTACAAGGGGTGGAAATGAGAACCATTTGTGATTAAATGGAGGCGTTTTCGGTGGAATAATTTCGACCATCCTGTCCGTGAAATGGGCTGAATTGGATAATAGCGGTAGGATGAATTTTGGTAGGTGGAAAAACTGAAGTTTTGTCTAATAAAGACGAAGGCTTGTTTTCCTCGAGTGTTTTCGCATTTTTGTCAGAATGAGCATTTAATGATACTTACATTTAATTAATATAAATATCTCGAAAACTATCGGTGATATGAAAAAAGGTTTGAAAAAAATGTCGTTCGATTTTCAGGGAGAAAATATATCACATCGATATTTATTTTACCTTGCAACGATCGTGAAAAACTCTGTGAAGATCAGGGTTGTATTCTTAAACAGGAACTATTGCATATTCTTGTAGTCTAGATCAAAACATTTCCAAAACACTACTTGTAGTTTGCATGAATTACTATAGAGGTATCAAATCTTTTGATCTACCGCGATGCCGCCGGCATTGGCGTTATCTAGTATACACTAGGTTGGTCAGCTTGCTCGATCAAACATCATTGTAGCTCTAAAAGGAGCCGATTGTGTATGCACTGTGTGTTTGTACTAAATATTATTCCTCGAACGACTAGTCGCTTGTCCTACATGTTTGCCATCGAAAAATATACAACTTCCCATTCTTCTAAAACCTTAATATCTCGATAACGGTGTATGCAGAAATACAGGTAAGCAGTGTTTTGACGTCGACTGTAAGAATATGAAATAAAAGAATATATTCAGACTTACAAATATAATCTTAACAAAAAAAAAGTATAATCTTTGCAAGGCGAATGCACGGCAAAATAAATATCATCGTAATACGTCCCCTGCGAAATCGCATAACGTTTGTTTCAAACATTCTCTTGCATCGTTCATAGTTTCCCAGATATTTACGCGTTTCCAGATAAAACGGACACTTTGTATATTTACTAGTTCAGGAGGATCGTAAGATTTATCCGAGTTTCACGGTTACTCCGAACGTCAGCCGGTCACCTCTCAAAACCCAACAGTGTCCCCAATCGTCGACCAAACAAATGCAACCCTGGAGGAATGGCGCAGGAAGCAATAAACCAAGCGAGCGTCGTCAAAGATTCACGAGGTCGATCGCTTTAGCAAAACGGTCGCAAGGAAGGTTGAGGGAAGGAGGCAATCAAATAAAATGCAAGATCGTGCCGAAGCGATCTCGATCAGTCATAAGCTACGTGAACGAAGGTCAGAGGAGCAAAGGAGGATCGTCCAGTTCTCGGTGGAGTCACCGGCAATTCGAACACCGTTAAGTCCCGCGAGAGTCTATTTCGCGTGCCCTCACGAGGTCTCTAAAGACACCTTCACATGCCGTCGTGATCAGTCGTTCCACGTAATACCATCTCGTGTTTGCGCCCGAGAGTTCGATGCCCGACACCCATAGCATCGTCCGTTCCTTCCTCTCTCACTTAATCCTGCCTTTAACCCCTTCCCTAACCCCTTCTCTCTCTCTCTCTCTCTCTCTCTCTCTCTCACTCTCTCACTCACTCTCACTCTTGCAACCTTTTCATCGTCTCTTCTTCACCGACACTCGAACCGATCTTCTACTTCTCTTGCTCTCTTAAATTGCCTTTCTCCTCTCTCTGTCTATCTTCTAGCCCTTTAGCCTCGTTATTCTCGTCTCGTTCTTCGTTTAATCTTCAGACGTTTTCCTTCCTCCTCTTCTCTTTCCCCTCGCTCTTTGGTTTTCTATCTTGCAAGAGCAAGGCCGAGGAACGGGCCGTGAGATTGAGAGCAGGACTTTTTAACGACTTCGCATATACGTACGATGTACCTCTTCCACTTTGGTAGAGGAGCTTCGAGCACGACCCAGCCTCCGAGGAGAGACCCGGACTTGACGATAATAGGATCCCGCCAGGGAGAAGGCTCCACGCGGTGTCTAAGTGCCTTCTAATCGGGTTTCCTCCGTCGATCGTTTCTGATGGCTCCACGAGTCGTCAGGGATTCTTGGATACTTCATGGGTGATGATCGGAATGAGTGCGTGACTCGTTCGAGGGACGTTCGTAGAGATTGTACGGGACTTTTATGTTGAATAGTCGACGGATAGGACGAGTTTCGCTTTAAACTGTCAGTGCTTTAATTCCTACTGACTCACTTGCGTTGCTTCGTGTTATATTTATTTATATGCATATAAATTTCTGTTTTTTTTACGTATGTAATAATGATGATTCCTTTTGCATCTTGTAGAGCATGTTTTCCAATTGGACCTGTTAAAAGATTCTTCAAAACAACTCCAAATTGTCAAAGTTATGAAAATTATTAATAATTCTCACGCGTCATGCGCGATGAACGAACTGATTCGTAGGGACTATCTTAGTTTCTCCAATCTTACAACGCGGGTGTCGATTTTTAAAAAGTTCCTCGAGGACGACGAACTCATGCTCGAATGAGACAAAAATAGTCGGCATAACCGATCAAGTAGATTATCCAGTATAAATCGATCGACTTAGCGATAAAAATGAAATGCCTCTACAATTTCCATTCGAATAAAAAAGAAACTTATATATTACTCTCTAATCATACGTTATATGAGTATAATTCTTATTTTTTCTTATGAGACATAACGCTGCGTCTTGTGTAATCAATTCCAAAACGTTTCTGCCTAACCATAAATTACTACCACGAGGGTAATCGACAAAAAGAAACGATTCATCCAAACGCGTAACACGCTTCGACTACGTGAACCAACCTACGTTTAACAAGAGGTAGGAACCCGTGTACATACAACAACAACAAAAAAAAGGAAATTGTAAAGGCAGGATTATAAATAACTTTAATCTCGTAAGATATTTCCAATGCGGAAATTACTAATTCTCGTATACACACAAATTTCAAATCCTCTATCCTCTATCTATCCTCTAAAAGATTAAGAGATGTAAAAGTACACAGAATGCGCGTAACACACAAAATGAGTTTGTGATAGTGAAACGAAGATTATAGAGAGGAGAGGAACGTCCTATCTAACCGGCTACACGAATCTAGATCAATTACGTAGCACATGGGCCACGTGTTTTGAACTCAATCCCTCGGACAGAGTAGATTGAGTAATGCACATCGAGCTGCATTGACTGAATGACAGTCTCTGCTAAATTGACAGCCTTCCGGTTGCATGCTATCAGACTATTATGGGGCTACGTGGCTAGAAACATGCCGGAATGTCATTCTTACTCTTCTTGCCACAGGACGCATTAGCGTTGCAATAAAATTACGTAACATTTTATTTTAATGTAACTGTCGGCAACATTTCTCATCGACTTATTGTTGTACGTCAAATATAATATGGTTTCCTGAACGTTCGAACACTTTTTGGAGCGGTAACAAATGTTATGTCAGTTAGCAGAACAAGGCTTAGAAGACTTAGTGCCAGCAAAATTGGAGAGGTGGAAGGAATAATAATGGTCGTCAGCTAGAGAAATCATTGACTTTGTGTCTTATTTAAAAGCGTAAAGTTTTTCATTAAAAGATTAAGACCTAGGCAGAGGAATGTCTTATATATTCTTGAATATCACGCGCATTCTATGGATTTTTAGCTTACTTAATTTCTTACGAATGGAAAAAATCTATAACGCAGATATAAACAACATGGCACATTGTACGATTGCCAGAATTTCATAAATATCTTTAGCCAAACTATAGCGTCACTGAAACATTCTCTTGGGCGTTCTGTATGACAATGTCATGTTGTAACTTTTCTTTGTCAATACTTTTATATTATGTTTACTTCTTACGTGTCTATTCTCATTCTTTTTCTTTTTTTTTTTTTTTTGATACATATGTATCTCCTGCTTTTTCTTAATTCCTTTTTCTTTTCTCGTCTTTCGTGTCCCATTAATCTATCATATCTAAGGATTTATCCCATAAACAGATAAATAAATAAATAGTAAGAAACTATAATAATTTACACATGAACGATTTTCATGATTTCTATATAATTATGCTAATGTGGAAATCGCCTCTTGACTTGACCAGAGCTGTATAAAATGCCTATCGTACAAGCTGGCTGTCCCTCCAGGGATGATCAACCATCGTTAGGAAAATTGCCAAATGTGAACGTTGCCTCGATAGGAATTATTTCGATAAAGATTATTAGCCGTGACGGTAAAACGTTCCTGTCCGCTGTCCTGTTCCGTGGGAAAATACACATGTGGACGAGCCCGCGTGGATAACGGAGACATGCGGGACACAGCCGATATAAAATATGTCGCTTTTATTTGCGAACAGATGAGTAGATTAAGAATCGTAAAATGAGAGTGCCCGTGGGCAATTATGGTCTGCGCTTTTATCGTGACGCGATTTTAAATAGTAATTTTACGGTAACTGGGAATAATATTTGACACGATGGGCTTCGCTTCATTTGATCAATTTTGACTTGCGAAAGCGCGATAAACGGTAAACCTAACAGTTCTAAAACGCATAACGTATACCGAGATATTTCTGTCAACCTCTTACGATGCAAGATTACTTTTCCAACTAATCTTCTGTGAAGAATATGAAGTATATTTCCCGAGAAAACCAAGCTTCAAATGATCGTAGACGATATGTCGAGTACGATGTCCCCGTTTCAAAAGACTTACTGCCGTTTGAATTATAGCCAAGTATTTACGAAAGAATTGATAAAAAGTTACAGTAAAAGAAGCGATAAAAAGAAAGTGCAGCCTTCGATCGTACATTCGCTGAACGCCATCGATTAACCAGCTTACTTCATAGCTGTAATAAATCAACCTAGACCTCGATCAAGGTACGAAAATCACGCAGGAAATTTTGGAGAAAGGCTTTAATCGCCGGTGGATTAGCAGTAACACGGATAATCCGTGAAATTGCGTGGCAAAGCGAGAGCAAACACAAAGGGTCAGTAGCCTGAACGTGTTGCAACGAGCAGCAGCTTGCTGGCCTCGCAAACTGGTTTCGCGCGAGTCAAGATCTAGATCGCGACCTTCTGCAAGAACTGCGACCTCGGGACTCCATTCGCCGATGAAACTGGCAGTCGAAACGCGAAAATAAAATAATAACCGAACGAAAGCGATCGATCGATACTAATTTCTGATATTCGATGAAAAATAATCGCTACCATCGTCCAAGTATTCGATCGAATAAAAATAGAGAGAATATACGCAGAATCCTCGCGTTACTCGTAATAAGGATGCAAATTTTATTTGTCCGTATAATAGTCAGGCTTCCATTATTTTTCATTCACAGTTACCCGTGGCGCGATATCAAACGTTGCTTGATATTACTCGTAAACGGGGTAACGTAATGGTTTATAAGCAGATTATATTAGAATAAGCGATCATCGACTATTTGGTTACAGTAATGAAACCATGCCGCGTTTTAAACGATGGTAAACGAGATCGTTATTTCTTTGCGTTAATTGCGATTCAGGTGATCACGTTACCATCTCGTTAGTTTATAATTTAACAAGATTCAACGGATTAACTATTTAGCATATTACATAGGGAGAATCATAATCGTGGTACGCGAGCATGATAAATTCGGTTTTACTCCGTCGGGGCTCGTCATATTTGTATTTTCAATCGCACGAATCTGCATACGAGTGCATAGAAATACGAGTTTCATTCCCGTAAAATCGCAACGATCGCGCGCTACCAAATGTTGGCTGTAAATCACTCGATGTCGCATTTTTACAACTGAAATGATTTTTCCCTTGATCTGATAATATACCTGCAAATGAATATAAATCGTCGGTAATAAAAAATAATATTTTTAGTACCAAATATCCAACATTTCGTCGAATATTCCGTATTACAAAATTTAACGAATTCAATTTTTCAAGCTGGAAATTTCGTGTCGCATAAACGCGCTTTATTTTTAGTTGTCTATTAATGACGTTCTCGCGCTGATCATTCACAAAAAGCAACAGACGTATTACGATTTAAGGAGCCAATTCATGCGTGCGTACAATTTATGAAGAACGAAACACGGATAATACGAAGAATCGTGGCTGTTCCATACTTGGACTTGTAACTGGCTTTCAGCGACGATCATTCTTATTCCATCACACACGGTCAAACGTCCGCGAATCAAAGTCCCTTTGTCTCGCCGTTCCTCAATTATGAACGAGAGTGACTGACAAAATCGCAAAAGCGAAATGTTCACGGTGCATAAATGCGCAATGAACTTTCCGGGAAATTACGCAGCGTGAGATTGTGCCCGAAAATTGGCGAATCGTGGTCCGTGATATGCCGGAGTTCATTTCGCTCCGTAATGGCGGTCTAAATACCAGTAAAACCATTCGCGCGATCACGATTGTTATCGAACGTTTTTCCTATTTCGCTTTTCTCTTTGCCTCGGTGTACGTACTCGTATTTCTCGGCTGGACGAAACATTACCGAAAAGCAGCGAATGAAATTTATATTTTATATCTCTCACTGACTGGATATCTTTACGCGCGGTCATTTCCGAATTTGAAACATTTTGATCGTAATACGTGGAATGTAAATCGTGTTTTCGGTCGGCGGCACTTTTCACAGCAGAGATATAATTTTATAGGTTTTATATCGAGATTGGCGATTCCACGATCAAGCGTTATGTTTAATATCCGTAGCCGATTAAACTGTAATCACCGAGAATTATACTCGGATTTATTTTTAAGGTAATCTACAAAAATTTAGTTTGTTTGAAAGTTTTAATATTAATATATGTAAATTCGATGTAGATACAAAAAAAGAATTATCGATCTTAAGCAGAATATAAAAAAGTGCTAATCGATGAAACGGTATATAAAGTTAACCCTCTATAATCAGAAATCTATTTATTTGTGATAGGAAAAATTATATTTGATTACAGTTTCTTATACCGATTTGATTGATTTATTTGATTTGATCGATATCGACGTAATGATACAGCATTAAAATACATTAGTAAGGTAATAAAACGAAAGTGAAATTATAGTACTTCCTATACTTTACCCTATTTTATTCCCTGCAACAAGTAATACGGATATTGCAAACCGGCTCTCGATGTACAAGTGGTTGGTTCGGGTAATGGATTGTGAACAACAAAGTTTCGTTCCAAATTTACTCGGTCAAAAATAAAAGGAAGAAAGAACGGGATAGAGAAGAACGTGAAAAATGAGTGGAAGTTTCGAAATTCACGTCTGGTGCACGAACGGGCCAGGTAGTTAACCGAGAGCCGTTTTCAATCAAATCCTGCGGCCGATAGGAGATTTAAATTCGTTTCGACGTAAATGAGTCCACTTCCCGTCTCTCTCCTGTGCCACGATTTCGATCGGAATTTTACCCCGACAGAAAAGATCCACGAAAAATTCGCCTCGATTCTTCAGGCGATACTTTGATTTATTTTTACATTCCAGTTTCTATTCTGCTATATTGACAGAGATGTCTGCGGAAGAGAGAAAGAGGGAGGTAGAGAAAGAGAGAGAGAGAGAGAAAGAGAGGAAGGGAAATACCGTAGATTCAAATTATTATAGAATTTGAAGTGGAAAAATTCAAGCCGCAGAATCAAAGAAATTGACACAATTTCACGTTCAATTTTAGAACTTAACCGGAATTATTAAATTGGTAGAAGCAATATGAAAAATTACGAAGGTTGATAAAAAACAAAATATTACCATTAGATATAAAATTAATTATGGGACGGATTATCGTGTAACAGCGATAGAATTTTTTTCGACCAACAGCTGGTTACGTGGGATCAGATCTTTTTGAAACGTAAGTAAATAGCTTTGAAGTACAAATGCAAATTCTCTAATTCAGTGCTTTCTAGAAAAACTTAATACAGATAAATAATGGAATAAAAATTTGAGATTCGATCACTGGAGCAATTTATAAGAAAACGAACGTGCTTTGTCCGAAACTGATTATTTTAATCGATATATTTATACACCAAGATATTAATATATCAATTAGTTTGTCGCTTATCGTGCACGTTAGTTCAAAAAGTTATTAAACGTGGCAGTTTAAAGAACTAATAAACGATCAAAAAGAACTGAAATAAAAAGGGATTACGTTTGCATTTCAAGGCTACATCAACATCTTAGAAATGTCTAATCTGTTATATAACTAATGATTAATCTAAGAAAAATTCATAAATATCATTTGCTTTCGTTGTCGTTACGCGACAATCCTTCCTCGAAAAATCAGAAATTAACGCAGAAGAGAAAGGACGAAAGGAATCACCACGTCACGTGCTTCCACTTTACAATCTCCAGCATCGATTCTATAATTTCGAGCGTGAAATTAGGCAAGTACCCGACTGGCAGAGCAACGTTTTGCAAATCGTCGTTCTGATCGATTTAAAGACTTGGAACGCGTGGAGCGGGCCGATTTGCAATCGAGAATGAAGCTCTTGATGGCTAGAAGATCGGAGAAGAGTTTACCTCGCGTCTTAATCCGGCGGGAATTCCGTTGGATCATCGAAAGCGATTCGCCTTCACCTCTGACCTTCCTGCATTCCTGTTTCTCGGATCCAACAGGCCTGGCTCCTGCCAGCCAGCCATCTCAAGGATCTCTCCTTTTTCCTTTGCGAATCGAAATGGCCGCACCGCCTCCATATTCTGCCTTTCGAGAATATATTACCAACGAAGATGAAAGGTACTTTTATCTGAATTTCTAGCGAGCTACGGGATCGCGACTGGATGGAAAATTCTGATGACGTCGGGGACATCGGTTAGCGACGACAAATTCTTCCACTGAATATGTTTATTAATAATTTTCCACTCGGCAGGTTCCCGGATCGTTTCGTATCCCCGGTGGTTGCTCGATAAGAGACTTCGCTTAAAGATCACACGAGCTACTGCACGTCAAATATTTTTAAGGTTTTTTTTTTTGCCAGATTACGCGAGAAAGTGGCCGGTGAATTTGCTTCTTCGCCCTTTCCAAGCCACCGGGGATTTTTTTCTTTTTCCTTTTCGATAACAGAGAGGTAATGGCAGAGGAGCGTTTTATCTAAATAGCTTCGGGAACTTCACGTAGAAAAGCAAATTTGTATTCTATTCGATTCTTCGAGGCTTGAGTTTCAATGTGATTTTTCAGTAGAGTCGATGCTAGGGTCTGAGAATTATTATCGTTATTGATATAAAAGTTTCACTTATCTAAAAGTCTCATAATGTGCTGGGAAAATGTATTTTCCTTCCTGTATCGATGTTTTCAGAGATTAAATCTAATTCGTGCTAGTCTAGGATATTTAAGATGTTATTAATATTTTCTCGAATTATTCTCAACCGGGTGCTGCGGAACAGACGCAGGTGGCACAGTTATCGATTAAATCCCAAGTTAAGGAAACAAAGTGACCAAGTAAACAGGCAGATAAAAAAGAAAGCACTTCGAACAAAATCGATTCCAGCAGTCCGCTGCTGGTAGATAATGAATTATGCAAATTTGCGTGGACCGCCACAGTGAGTTTTCGAAATCGATGGAGAGCGTACATTTTCTCGTAGAAAAACGCGCGGCTCGCGAAAAAAAGAGAAATTCGTGGATCGCGCGTAGCGTATCATCGTGACTAGTCGTTTGCCCGATGTGAAAAATTTCCAGCCAGTTGGACAAATTATCGGATATTAATTCTTCGTTTTCTACCGTGCAACCTCGACGTTGTCCGATACATAAAGACAGAGAAAATGATTCGAGGGAAAGAGAAAGAATTATTTCACCGACGCTGTCAACGACGCAAGTATTCTTTTACGCTGATCTAACGCCGTGACACTTCTCATTCGTTCACTACAAAAAAAATGGATAAAACCGTTTCGAGTTTCGAACTAATTTTTAATAGAAGCGATTGCCGTGTTACGTACGTAATGTAGAAGTGCCAGAAACTAGAAAAAATAAATAAATAAAGGACAGGAAAGATATTCGCGAGGGACTGATTTTTGGTAGATATTGGTAGAATGCGTGAAACAAAACGAGAGTAAAAGGATCGTGGAAAAAATCGCAGGTGACGCGTCATCGAGAGCAACGTTGGAAATTTGGCCAGTTTCGACGAATTACCGTTATTAATTCTCAGTTTTCACCGTCGACCGTGCACTTGCCATTATTCAAAGCTACCGGAAGCCACGTGGATACGCATCGAACGATCTGGCGATATCGGTCATTCTATAGCAGCACAGAAGGGAAAGTAATTAACGATAAATCCGTTCCGTGATATTTCTCCGATCGGCCGCTGAAATCTGCTTCTCTTTATCGTCGTGTGATATAATCTGAAGTATTTAAACGAGAAAGCAGCTCTCAAAGTTTAAATTTACAAAATATTTTAAATTTCAAGCGAAAAGAAAGACGTTAAGAAATGACCGTTTTCTTGCGAACGAAAAATTCTTGCAGAAAATTGAAGATCATCTCTGAAGGAACGAAAAATGTTGGCATCTATACGAAATATGATGGGGAAGTTGAAAAAAAATGAGTGCAGAGATGAAAAAGTGGCAGCGGTCAAACTCACCCATGCGTTACACTTAATCTTCATTTTCTTCGAATTCTGATCCAGCTACGGAATAATTATTCATCTATATGGACATAATAACTCTCCAGAAATTCTGCTGATAAATCAGTTCTGGTTTGAAATTCAGTAAATCTCGAGTACCACCAGATTGTTGTTACGTGAGAACAATAGCCAACAATACTTTATTTGTCGAGCGTCACGAACGAGTTGCACTCGAATAATTTAAAATATTTTGTTTAAATATTAATCGACAAAACCAGAGCGGAAGCCATTACATCAGCGTAGATGGGTCGGTAGAGCATGGATCGTTTTTCGATCGTTTTTCATCTTCGAGCTCATTTCTTTTTTCAACTTTCAAATTGAAGTGCTCTGCAACAATTTCTCGTTCGCAAGGAGATCCGAAAATGAATATTTAAAATGATATCCTGCTCGTTTGATAAAATACTCGCGATATCTACTTTTGTAAAACATTATACGTATAATATAGACAAAAAATTGCACATTTCCAATCGATCTTCCATTAGGATAAAATATTCCAATGTCAACGGTCGAGAATTAAAATCAATCGCTAAAAAAGTTTGTCTCGTATTACGAGAAATAATTACATAAATCCAGACAGATATAATGGTAACAGCCCGTGCAAAAGTGATCGCGTAACCGTGGGACAAAATCGATTCGCGCAATTACGTTCACGTGTATCAAGAAGCATGCGCTTTTTACGTCTCGACGATTCAAGATCGATCCCCGAGCGGTTAGCGGTCCGCAACGATTCATACGATGACAACGTACTATTAATGGCCCCCGTTGATTAAAACGATTGGCCGAGCACTCGAGGTTTTTGCACCAGGTCTCGTGTTTTCGCGCAATAAAAATACCCTGGACACCCAGTCACGGAGATGATAATTGCCTTTGGTAAAAGTTGCACTTAATCGTTACGCTCGACAAGTTTTGTTATAAAACACCGGAGATCTCGTGGCGTTGACGAGCCACCATTTCCTCACCGAGCTTCTCTACCGTCTCGATTCGTCTCGATAACAACTCTAAAATTTTAAAGCGAAGTACCGCGTTTCTTTACGAATCAAGTGATTGTCCTGTTCAACGTAAAATGTCATTGTACAATAGAAGTCCGGACTTGTCGCTTACGAATCAGCCGATGTTATCATCCAATTAATAAATAAATTATTGCCTAAGAAAGCCCTGGTAATTTTGTAATCCTTTGCGCTCAAAGGGTTTATTTGTTAATATTACCAGCTGCTCGAAGCAATTTCAAAACAAAGAACATACGGTTAGAAACGCGCGTAAAAGAGAAGAGTTGTAATCGTCTCACATACATACGCGATATCACTGAATCGTCATGCGGTGCAATATCATTTTATTTGGTGTGCGATACTTTTGGCCAATACGCGAGTTTATCTCTATGATTGTACTTTATCTGTTCGTTTCAAGAATACGCGAGATAAACGCGATCTAATTTTATTCGCGATGCTGCAAATTGAAAAATTAGAAAATTATCTTGACAATCGATACTGGAATAAATTAAAAAACAGAAATCTGAAAAATTCTTTCCGTTGAAATGATCGTTTTGTAGCGGAGCCCTCGGATGCAAAGAGTTGGATTTTTCATATTCATATTGAGAAAATTCCAAAAGATTCAAAATTATTATACCATATAGTTTTGGCATTTTTCTATTTCCATACTCCCATACATCCTCTAGCTTACCACCAATTATTGGTAATTCTCCGAATCGCAGAATCCAAAAAGCTTCTCGTTTTAAGTTCTATCAGACTTCGTGATACCAATCATTCTCTCAATTTTTGCGTGAGAAGAAAAAAAAGCATTACGCTCCAGCTAACACATCGAAAATAGCAAATAAAACGAATATGTGATAGGATCTTCCGTTACGAAAAAAGCAAAATTAGAAAATTGGATAGAAAGCTGAGGTTTCTCCAAAAAGCATGAAAGTAGTCAGTTAAACACCGCGAACCGCAAACGGTCAATTTCCGGTGGAAATTCCACGTGCACCGGATACCACCGGCAATTTCTGATTGCGCTTATCCGGTCGCCACAGAGTTCGATGGAAAAGTCAAACAGCGGACAACGATACGGAGATTCGAAAGTTCCCGCTGCCCGAACAAAGTAGAGATCCAGCATCGACTTTTGCCACGTAATCCCACCGTTATTCATAGCCACGGCATTATCGAACTTCCTAAGTAGGATTACCGGAAGCAGCAGTAACCCGGCTGCTTTCTTTTCGCCCGTGGAATCACAGAGGAACCTTCTTCGGTTAAGAAGAAACTTCTTAAACCATCCTGCTCCCGCCATTTCTCCTCTTTCCAGTTCTCTCGCTTAATTCTTCCATCGTCGTTTTCTTCTCTAGCCATTGACTCATCGATGAGATTTCGTGTTGCCTTTTCAGATGCTCTTTGATTACGCTTATGTAGCGTGCAAGTGTAAAAAGAAATTAGTTTTCAAGAAATATTAGACTGCGTGTTTCTTCGCTCGATATTCTTTCGTTCAACTCGAGGGTGAGAAGGGTCATTAATTTGTTGAGGGGTTAGGTTACTAATATATGCTTGATTTATCATTGACCTAACGCTTCTCTCTTCGATCTTGGTAATACAAAATTATATTTTAGGCTGTTAGTTACGAAACGACAAATTTATTTTCTTCGTAAAACTGACCTTTCAGACTTTAACGCATTGCGTTTCCATCACCCTCCTACGTTTAATTACGCGTAAAGGAAACTTACCACGGCTCGAAAGAAATTCATCGAACTTATTTTAGAGAGATGTTTAAACCCTTTTTTGCGATATAAATCGTACGTATCGCAGCCGGCTGACTGCGATGTGATGAATGTACGTATATACAGCTGAAAGGGTTAATTAAGCCGGTTTCGTAAGTTCGCCTTAAGCATCCATCGCTGATTGATTCGAAACGTTTTACACGTCTTTTCTTCTAGCTAACGCTTGCACGATTGGCCACGGATCTTTTTTTCCTCGCGTAGAAGAAAACCGTGTTACAAGATGTCCATGACATTAGAAACTCGACTCGCGCGATTTTACAGAAATAAAAGTGTCATCTTTTTTTCTCCCGGATACGAGACGCGTTTCGACGCGCACGTCAGCTGCGTGAACATCGGCGATCACATGAAACACCACGATGGTTTTGTCGGATTAGCGATATATGTACGTGAAAGTCAGGTTCGCAATGTTTTTTCTCATTAAGGCGAACCTCGATGATAAATGAAACGTGATTGTAATGCGAATCAATGGAGAAACGATGGCATACAATACGAATAATTATCACAATGCAGAAAGAGATTTTTAACCGTGTGTTCGATCGAGTTTCTTCGTGGTGGATCGATCGGAAAGATATCGCCATTGATTTCTAATAATACGAGGATAAATACTTTCGTTCGTGCTATAAGGAGGCAATATATTTTGTCGTAAATAATTGAAACGTGAAAACTTTCATGTCTATTAATTAAACATGAGACCAGTTTCTAACGAATCACGGCGTTGGATAAAGAAGAACAATTTAGAAATTACGGTAGTCGAGAAGTTAGGTTAATTACGAAGAATTGTTCTACTTTTCGATAAAAGATGGAGTTTAAGCTGACAGAGATGTATGAAAAATTGTTCCATCGCTCGATGGCACGCGCAGAATTTTGTTATTAAAAGCACTCGCCGCGAAGATCGTGGGGAAACTTACAGCCGAAAGTTAACAGTTTCTCGCGAGAGAACGTTACTTCGTTAAAGATTGCGTAAAGACAGGAGAACCACAGGTTTGTATTCAAGCGCACAATATTTCACGCTTGTAACACATTTCACATTACGGTGATATTTAACTTGAGAAAACTGCGTGCAAAATTATACTTTAATAGAACGATCTGATTGATCGATTGATTTTCTCAATAAAGGGAGACAAAAATAGTTTACTACTTTCAGAACGAATTTGAATTAATTCAGGCACGTCTATTATCCTGACGAAAACATAATTGAAAAATAATTCCATTATACTCTGCGATTTGGTACAAATCGACTACTATTCGCATCACTCAAAAGCTTCCCGAACGAGTGGCCACTTTTTTTAGGGCTAGCTGACGGCAATTTTCCGCGGAACAATTAATTTTCAAAATTTTGTTCGCGATCGAGATGGTCTATCGCGACCAGGAGCGTAGTACGTTTGAGCCGGTTTGCTGTATAGAAATCGATATTCATAGTGAGTCGGCTGAGAGAGGTTCGAAAATAAAAACGGCGAACAAACTATCGCTGGGTGCAGCCTCGCGAAAAGTAGAATGTCGATTGTCCTAAATGCGACCGCACATCCTGGACACATTGGGGAATAATGAATAATTGGAGCGGCGCGGAAACCGCTGAATCCCGATAATTGTTATACGTTCGCTCGATAATTAGCATTCTATCGCGTCCGCCGTCCGATAATTTCCCAACGAAAAAGTTCGCCCGTATCTAAAGGGAATTTCGTTTGGTTTTCATCGGGGAATCAAAGTTCAATCACGTATAATTCGATTAATTTTCGAAGCGTAGACTCGCCGTGATAATTCGCGATATAAATTCATGGGAATTTCATTCCGCCAAGGAACTTGCGAAGGCGCACAGTTCTTTTTCTTTTCTCGAGTAAGTTCCTTCGGAGAAAGAGGACGACAAGTGCGAGAATTCACGACGTTCCAATGACTGCGTTTATATTTTAGACGATTATCGACGAACGTATTTCTGATTTCTCGCGCAGAAGAAAGAGGATACTCTACCATTTCTATAATTGGGCATTAAACGCTGATACACTTTTGTAAATATCCCTGGTGACGCTTTTGCTTCATCAAATTAGTATAGTTTCATCGACCAAGTTTGAATTCTGCTGCCAGTAGCTATGCAGATGTATTAAAAGCGACGTATAAACCGTTTATTTCGAAAGCGCTGTAAGTCCATTTCCTGTAATCTGTACCAATTCTGTTCAAACAGTCGAGGCATTAACAGTAGAAAACAAATGATACTGAAATTAAACAACGGTAGCTTGTTTCTGCTGCTCCTATTTTTAAACTGGGTCGTAAACTACGGATCGAAGCGTGAAACATGGATTTCAAATGATTTAGATTTAATATTTAGATTGTACAATTTTGAAAGTGGCGTGTAACTCCATTCGTGTGGAAAATGAGAAAAGATATCGTCCTGGTTCTAGGTAATTCTCAAAAGAATCATTTGTACGATGAATTCAAATTCTACTTAGACACATTGTAGAGATATGAACGAGCCAAGCAGACCTTATCAGGATCTTTTATCACACGATCACGTTCCCCTTTATTGTTGAGGTGGAGTCAGGAAATATTACAAATGATACGCGCGAATACTTTTCTCGATAAAATCTCTCAAAATCGTATATCATGAAATCACCTTTGAAATGTCCATAGCGATTGAGACACTGCCATTAAATTTCCATTTGCTGTATTTGCCATTCTTTAGTTGCCATCAATTCTCTTCCACTTCGTTGATTCTTCTAATTGGACATTGCACTTTCTTGTGCAAAATTCAATTGTAGTTAAAATTAGAATTCTTCATTTTGGCTTGTCAAATGGAAATGACGAATGACAAATTGACACTTGATACTTGACAACAGTATAATTGCATTCGATCGTACAATACGACAGATGTACACAACTGAGTACCAATTTCTTGGAAGGCGCGAAGAAATTCATCGATCCACGTCTACGATTGAATCATTCATTCGATGGTCTTGATTCGTCGGCATAGTATTAACTTCGACCTTGGTCGGGCCGGCAACGATCCGCCCACCGAGCTGCAATGTGGACTTTCGTGACACATATGCACATTCCAACGAGTACGACACCCTCGCACGTGCTCGACGCCCACGCGACGCGTCCTCAAGCATCCAGAAGCGAACGCCGTGGCCTCGACGTTGCAATCGGACGTTTCTATCGCTGGAAACGCGTCATCGAAATTATCATAGGCTCTGGGTGAAAGCTGATAAACCGCTCTCGCTTTCAAGGCCGAACGAATATGAAACGAAGATGCGATGGAAAATCAAATGGGAAAGCTACAGATAATGAAGAAGAATTAATTATTTAAAATAATCCGAGTTATTTCTACGTATATCTTTTGTTGTTTATGGGCGTAATAATACGAGGAAAATATTCCAAATTATTTGCAGACGCTATCTTGTGCCTCTGACAGACTTTTTAAATAATTAATGAATATGATAATACGAAAACCTCAATCAAGCACGTAACACGTTGAAAACTCTAGAATCCTTCCATATATTTTTTCACTTTCTCCGCCTCATCGCGCGTTCATTTATTCACAGCGAAGAGACGCGAGCGAAAGAAAAGACGATCAAGCCCGACATCGACTTAAGAATTCATTTGACATCGCAATCATCCTCTCGTTAAGAGGATTTTGTGCAGAAACTGCATCAAGATATCTTGCAAGCTACAGATATGATAATCGCCATCGTGACCTTACCAGGCACGGTTAACCTATGCTAAGAGCGCTTTTTCATCGTCGGCGACTCAGCGTGTTTGAAGATGACGCCTCGAGAGGAAGGATGATACCATTCTTCACATTTAAGAGGATCAGGCTGCTTATGATTGCCAAGATCTACCTCTTTCTACGCTGTCTACGAGGCCTGGCTACGAACAATTTTTCCAACCAAGGCGAACGACGAACCAGACGCTTTAATTGCTTCGAGAATTTAGAATCCTTAGGAATTACTGACCGAAGGTGTTTATGACGTTGACTGTATCGATCAGGATTCGAGAAATTTTCAATTCGATATAAATTACGTTGAATTTTTTTCGCAATAAATACGATAAATAAATAGATGGGTAGATGAATACGTTTGCCTGTTGTAAAAAATTGAAATTTGTTATACGCGAGAGCCATATTATAATTATCAGTGGCCGGAAATATTATATTTCACATTGGAATGTAATCGATACGGCTCTGAAAAATTCTTATTATATGATGCATAGTTAGAAAATCTCAAAATGCTGACTTTAATATTCGTACGCAAAGCTTCTTCCTCGCGCAAGTGTAACAACGTACAAAACAGATGGGTTTTACTTTTAATTAAACAAATAGCAGTAAAAAGAACTTTGCAATAAGTAAAAACACGAACGAGGAAATTAAAAATCGAGATACTACGGGAGAGAGAGATGCTTTAACGACGTGTATTCCCGTACGTAGCCATTTCTGAAATCCAAGTGACAAAACGAGACATCGTCAGTTTCTTTGTACGCGTTAAAACGAAGTTTCTATTACCTTATTCAACGTACAGCATAGATGTTTGAAATGCATCAAACTTGCCCATTTCGTGTTTGTGTTGAGCTAGTAAACGCGGCAACTCTTGATTTAATCCCCTGCCCCTTGCCATTAGGTTAAAAGTGTATTTACCTTCAATTTAAATTTACAACACTGTCCACAGCCGGGCTTTCGAAACTCGAACCACTTTCTCGACCATTCCTGATTTTGACATTTCTCCAAAAAGATCGAATTGAAAACACGAAATGCATCAAAGAAAAATTTTTTTCATTTAAGGGTCTTGTCCTTATCAAATTAAATCAAATGTTTTCAATCACTCAAAATTATCTTCGAAACTTGATTCGTTCCGATTACTGTAAGATCTTGAGCGTACAATAACACAAATGAGTCACAAAATTTTTGATCTTTCGCGCAATCCTGTTTGTTTCCAGATAGCTCGTATGAGAAAATTTTATACAGAGACGATATTGAACGAGTCGGTGATATCACCTGTTATTATCAATTACTAAATATATGACAAATGGAAATTTCCCTTAAGTACTGTAATACAGTATGGCCATTGGCATGTAGGACATTATACGACAAAAAATAATGTCCAATTTTCATGGCACGTGTCATTTGGAAATGTTATTATAGACGAAGATCGATCGTCTAGATCGCAGAAAAGCTAGAGCACAGCTGGACAGTCATTAAGCGATGTCGTCACTCCTAATACCGACGGAGACACTTAAAAAGTAATTTACCGACGAAAAAAGAAACGGAACATCCAGCGACTCTAGAAGTCGCGATTGTCGACGTTCAGCGTTAATTGAAGATTTCCGAAACTCCGGCACGTCACCAGGTATCAGGACAGATAAAGGAGAACAAATATCTTTGCTTGGGAAAAGATCACGTCGACGTATCTCCGGCAGACTTTCTTTATGGGGATGTTCAAAGAATATGACGCGACATTCGCAAATAAATAACATGGAGGATTCGAAACATAGAATTGCCATTTGAACGAGCGTTAAAATAAAGCGTACTGTGAATCCGGTATCGAGTTAGTAAAAATATCGAGTAATATGTTTTTTGAATTTGTCGCGAAGCTCCCCACGGTTTTGTGGAGAATATGTCAATATATAGTCCTATTTACGTTACCCAAGATGATCTTGGTTTTCCTACGAAAACAAAGTATTTTCGGAATTCTTCCTCTCGATATTTGCAGTACGCGCTGGATTAAAATTAAAGTATAGTTCTTTTTTCTATATGCCCTCAAATGACAGGGAAATAACGAGTCGCGGAACACCCTGTACGTCGTGGCGCGCAAAGCTATATTCTTCGTATTACTGTTATCCGGTTAAAATCATCCACGTAAGTACAGTAAGAGGTATATTTAGGTACGCATCGCAACTCGGTAGTTCCGGCGTTAAAAATGCACGCGTTTCTTTTAACACGCTCGGCTGTTTGAAAGAACGAGCTGCAAGCGTTAACGCCTCTTAAAGCCGCAATGCCCATTCACGCGATATTTATGTTAGCAATTAACCATGCAAATCAAGGCACGGCTATATTGAATCGCTAATTGCGAGCGTATGAAGTTAGAGATTCGAGGTATTGAAGCAAAACGCGCTAGGTTGCATCTGGCCACAGTCTCACAAAGGAAACTAAGCAGGAACGGTCGTCGTCGTAAACCATTGCGAAGATCCATGCTCAGAGAGACGACGCATTAAGCTAATTAGCGGAGATGAGCCACGAGCAAAGGGAACCGGGGAAATGATCAGTGTCAACGTGCAGAGTCGCGAAAGAATGTCCTCCCTCGGTTTCCTTGGATTTTCGGCGTGGACAGGCGTGGTGAGAATTTTATTCTCGAGGAAGAATCATACCTCGTTCGTGAATCCTTTGTCCATGGCGGACAAAGGACTGGCCCAGACGTGGATACCAGTGTGCACGATATCGCACATCTTGAACACGTGTGCGTCCCATGAGATACGGGGTTTGGCGTGCCTATTGTCTATTAGGAACACGTACGCCCGGAACAGAGATTAGCGTGAACCAATGGAGGTAGCAAGTAGACGACGAAAGAATTTTACGAGGTTAGGATTAATAAGCCGAGGTATAAGGAGAAAATCTGTTTTTCTTTTTCTTTCCTTCTAATTTACCGCGGATGGAAAAGACAAGATGAGATCGTAAAATCTGTCAAGCGTTAACGTTTGTGTGCTTCGAAAGAAGAAACGATAATTCGAGACAGACAGAGGTGGATAAAGAGCTGGAGATCTCATTTAAGAACGTACAGCAATTTGGAATTAGTTCCTCGTTTGTAAAATCTGCGACATCGTTATTTCTCCAGTCAGAGAATAGAGTGATTATCGTAGTAAAATATGGGAAAGGGGAGAAGAGTCGCGGAATTTTATCACGGAATCGCATTCGAGATTATAACGAGCAATTTGTTAAGAAACACACACATTTTTGCTTCGCTGTGAATATAACAGAGAACTGACAATAAAGTCGAACGACGTATACCGATGATTGGTAAAATCAATCCGTAGAAGATTTTCAGTAATTCTGATGAAATATTTTATTTAGCAAATCAATTCGCATAATGGTGTTTCACAAGTTCGTTGTGAATCGTGCGTGGGTGCTTTGATGACGCTAATTTCAGTTCTATCATTTGTGTACGTGTTCCGGAACAATAATAGCTTGGTCGAGCTCTGGCGCATTCAGTCGTATATACAATAGCACTTCGTTGCATTAGCGCACCTGTGTTAATTGTATTTTATCCGGCTAAAATACTACGCTTCGATAGATCGAACTTTCCAAATCCAAATTCTTAGACCATAGCAGGTCAAAACCTCAACCAAGTTATATAGAACAGTTACGATTTCCTCTATTTATTCTAAACTGCATTTTTATTTCTTCTTAATCTTTTTGATTTTATGCACAATAAATTCAGATACGCTGCGACTAAGTAATTTTTCTCAATGAAAAATATTTTCCGTCAAATCTCTCGTATCCGACCTTACGGAAGAATTAAAAACTCGAAATAAATTCTTCTCGTGACGATATTCTTGAACGATATCACGTTTCTCGAGCGAAATGACAAACGATAGTCGTTAAATCAGAGGGGATGCAGTTACGAGAGGACTGCATTTCTGCTTATTCGAAAGTTCATGGAGATGCACTTACGTAAGCAACGACCTATTACTTTAAGGTGCGGTGACGCTACAGAAATTATCGGTGAGGATGATTATCAAAGCACCGAGTGATCCTATTAACAAGCAATTCAACATGTTAATTGAACGTCTCCTAGATGGGTGCCTGGAGATGCGCCGTTTCCTATACGCGACCAGACGCAAACGAACCATCCATCTGTCGTTAAATTGCAATCAAATAAAAATCAAATCAACAATCGAATACGACCAATTTTCCCTCCATTTAATTCGCTTCTTTCGATCATCAAAATGGCCAATACACAGAGTATTGCCTTAGTTATTTCATCATTTTTCTACTACGGTGATATTCAATTTCAGAAACTTTCGACTCCGATTCGTGAATTAACGAAGGTAAAAACTAGAATAATGAATTTCCAAGAGTTGTTCTGAAATTAAATATTAAATGAACGCGAATTGTAATACAATAACGTGGTTAACGATGGTAAAAAAAAAAAAGAAAAAAGTAAGTATACTAAATCAGTGAAACTTACCTTCTAGCCGTGAGAACGTCCTCGGTTCACAGCTTCCGATCTGGTTAGATGATCGACTTCCGTTCGCTATTCATCAGCTCTCGTTTTCTTTACCAGTAGACAGTCTCTCACGAAGTCGGGCTCGAGCGAATAACCGTGAAAGTTTTGGGAATCGAGCCGGAAAACTCTTATACTCGCGTAGACACTCACACCTCGGTAACTCTGAAAGTAAAAGAACGACTCTATTAAGCATCGTGCTAACGCGATTAGACTCGTGAAATTTTCTTCCATCGTAGCATCTATCGTACCATCTATCGTAAGAAATAATTGGACCGCTGTAACTAGAAATTTGTAATTCTTTCTCGAAGAAGCTCTTTCTTTCTTCTTTAAATTATATCTTCGCAGACATGTAATTCGAACCATCGACTATCGACACGACGTGACAAGGAATGTGACGACAGGTGGTAATAAAAAATTATCGGTAACTATTGTGGCAATTAATCAACAGAGAAATTGTATATTGCGCAGAGAGTTACACGGTCGTTTAATTAATTTAATTTATTGACGAAAGTAATTGTGTTTTAAGTTTTCTTTCGCTCAAATGCTCGGGTAAGTAGTATCGACCGTTGCGTGGTCAGACATTCCATGTCACCATCTCCTTCACAGAGAAAATTAAAATACGCTTATAAATTTTTGTCCAAGTTGTTCTTGTAGAATATTTTACACTGAAGTGTAGAAATAAAAAGAGAAGTGAGAAACTCCGAAAGCTCAAATATTTGGAATCCGAAGGGTTTCAAATTTTCCAATATTTCAAGTTTCAAATGCAAACTTTTCAAAGCAATTTTATTTTCTTACTTTTCTTACACGTTCCGGCATATTCAGACATTCGTCTATTTATCCTGCTATTAATACATCGTTGCCCCTTAAATAACACAACTAAACAAGCACGATAGGACTTCATTTCGCGTTCCAAACGTAGAACGCGACTCGGTAATTATAGGAGATGCAGGCACGTGCACGTAACACGGAGGAAACGAAACTTTTGCTCACGCGATTCTTTTCATAGAGAAAACGCACCGAGAGAGAAACACGAAAAAGAGAAGGAGGAGGGAGGGAGAGAGAAAAGGGAACGAGGAACGAATCGTAAAGAGCTAGAAGGCGAGAGAAAGAGGAAAAAGGGAGGAAATCAGATTTGTCTCATCGGACTGTTCGTATAGCACTCAACAAAGAGGATAAAAGCGAAAAGGTGAAAAAAACCTTGAACGAAGACGAAAGGAAAAAACGAGGAGACGATAACAATTACGACCGCGTTCGCCCTGGCCGATTTATGATAAGGATAGGAACGACAGTGTCGCTGCTGACTGCACAGATAAGGCAACAATTCTATTAGCCACAGCATAATAGCTCTGACGTGCTGTAATGCCGTCTCCAATTTGCTTCTTTCAATAGCAATTTCTTCGCGGAATCAACTGCATATTACTGCCAGAGTAATAGAATTTTTCAGGGGAAATAAAGATGGCTGGGCTAACGTAATATGGAAAAGAATGAAAAGAATGTGGCCTATATAGAGATGCGCGAGATAGAGAAATAAAGGAAAAGCGTTTGATGCGAATATCCGATGACTGTGTACGAATAAGGAATACGAGATTCAAACTAAACGTGGCTGAACGTCCCTTACAGATATCTTTAACGGGAGAAACAAAGGAATAGAAAATAGAAATAAAGGAAATATGATTATTTTCATTTTAACGAAGTACGAAATAGATGTTCGATACAGATCTCGAAATTCTCGATATCGACTGAAAAGGAATATAGAGATTTATTCACACCCGGTGTATTTTAAAATGCAAATCCTGAAACGTAATAAAGCAACGTAAATACAACGTAACAACGTAAATTAAACAAAGATTCAGCAAACAAACCATGAAACAGAACAATTCAATTTCCCTTTATGATCGCGAATAATTGTAACATTCATGAAGCCTGTATTTACAAAATCGTATCAATTAATCCCTCTACAACAACGTAAATCTTCGTCTGTCATAGATATTACGACGGCTAAAAAACACACGAATCACCGAATATACACCGCCGTATCGATTAATCTCTTTTAGTTACCGCGGTGCTTCAGATTTCCCGTATTATTTCGGTGATACTAAAGATATATAATTTGTTTCGTTTTTCAAACATAAAATCAACAAGGTATTAACCGTTAAATAAACGTACGCGATACTTTTCTTCGCATAATCCGAGAAGGGATTAAACAGGAAATATTCCGAAAAGATTTTTTTATTATTTTACTGCTGAAGAGTAAAATCAAAATGACTTTATGCAAAACATTTGTAAACACTTCAAGATTAAATACAAGATACTTCGAAAGTACTATATTCCAGTTTTTTTTTTAAAATAAATTATTCGTTTATTTAAAATACGATCGTTTATTTAAAATAATATTCGTAGGAGAAAACAAGCGAAAATATCCGGCAAAATTAATTGCGATAGCTGGTAAGGCGAGACTGCACGATTTCGCAGGATTTGCCGAGCTGTAACCAAGGGATTACGGTTCTTATTCGAGACGACAAGAAGCCAGGACTCGAAAGGTTTAAATACGGCGCGGCTTCGAGCGATACGGTGAAACGTTCAAAGATCCGAGACAAGCGGAAACAGGAAGGCAGACGGTCCCGGACATTGTCAGTGCGCGTCAACGACACCAGGAACACCGCTAAACGCGGCTGACCGTGGAACATGCACGATAAAACCCCGTCGCTGCCGGCTTAACGACCCAGACGTTTCGCCATGCTAAACCAGCCGGTTTCAATTCTACTCGACGCGCGCCTATCCCAGCGAGCAAGGCGGGAAAATGTTTTTACGCGACGCGAAAAACGCGTACTCTTCTCTTCTGAAGAGTTTTATCCGGAAGAAATAATTCGCACCTCTCGTGGAGTTGGTGGTGCTTTCTAAAAGAAACAACTGCCAGCTTTTACCGTCTCTTTTTATGTACAAAGAGAAAAAGTTTTAGGTTTCACACTGTCGTGTGAATAAGGGTGGATCATGTATTATTTTAGCTTGAAAAAAATTGTTTATATTTTGCAGGGATTTGGTTAATTATTGTCGAAATATACGCGACGGTTTGCGAGGGAGGACTCCAAGGCGATCTTTCTCCGTGTAGGGGGTTGCTTTAGATTTTCGCAGTAGAAGAGAATAAGGATTGATCACGTATTAATTTGAATCGTGTATGAGCAATGAAAATTATTTATAAATCGCGGAGTTGGTTGATCGTGCGATGGATCTCGTATTTTTTTCTATGGCATTTTTTAAGATCTCAGAGCCTGGGTTTTACGTTTCGGATGTAAAGCAATTGATCCTATCCAAAGGCTATAACGTATCGATGTGGAAAAATACAAAGTCGTGATAAAATTTGATTTTATTTTTTAAGCGTTGCCCAAAATAAAGCATTCTTCGCGTATACCGCGGTCGTTCATACTCTTTAACGAGTTATTTCTTTCCTTTCGCGTTCTTCTTCGACGTGATCGATAATTGGCGATAGGGCGGAATTGAATAATTGATCTTGGCCCGTAAAATTCAAGCATCAATAATTAATACTATTAATAATAATAACATGTTGGAAAATGTGATGCATTTATCGCAGCTTTAGCATGACCCAAAAAGGAAAGCCAGGAGCAAACAAAGGAAGGAGGTGGAGGAAGCTGATACTTCTTCGGCGAACCTAGCTATTCGTCCTGAATGTGATTAATTTGATCGAACGAGCAAGTGAGAGATAAAGAGCCATCCATCAACAAGAGCAAGCTACGTCAAGCTTGCTTCCTCAAATATTAACACAATGGCAACATGGTTCGGCGGTAACAAGCTCGGTGCTTTCCTGCCCGTGAGCCGGAAGAACGAAGGACAAGACAGGAAAGAACCGCAGTTCGAGTGTAAATTCGATGTAACAATTACCTGGCCGATAGCTTTCGACACTGTCATACTCGCATGTCCATTCGTCGATTGCCAGTTTGAAGTGTATAACGTGAAAATGCAAATGATTCGTCTTAGCTGACCTAACGAGGCTTGTACGCTATCTTCTTATTTCCAGAAAATAGATATATCGTTGCGTTGTTATCCAAATTTTTCAACATGTTACGCGATGCTTTTTAAGTTAATACATTCAAACGAAAATTAGGCCAACACGGATCAAAAACATCGTCGGAAGATTAAATATTTACCGCATTCACTGCGAAAGTGTTCGCTGCGACGCGTGAAGCACCACGTCCGCGTTTAATTCACACTAACGAAGCAACACACGACGCTCAACTATAAATATAAACAGTTCCAATTATTCGCAACAACTGCCCCCGAGAGATACAACAGCCACAAACGATTTAAATTCTAATCCGGAACAGCTGCTGGAAATTTCCGCGTCCAAGGGGCGGCACAGTGGCGCAAGCAACAGAGGGAACTTCGACAGCTGCAGTGAAAGTAGTTCGGCTCAAGAGATTCGTGTTTGCTCGTAAGCCTCTGCAAGACCGTTTGCGGTCACCCACAACAGCAACGACGAAAACTCGACTAGTAGCGAAGCTGCCTTCAAAAATAGGATTCGACCAAAGAGAATCTCGCTAGAAATCCTCAGGATCCGCCTCGCCTCGCACAATTTACTATTGTTTATAGTCGATACTTTCTGCAAAATGCAATAATAGCTATATATTGGCTCTCGTTTCACGTAAATGGAAATATAGCGAAAAAGCATATGAGAAAATGCATCGGTTAAATAAAGATCTATTTTCGTATGTATATCTACGTATCTCAAAAAATACAGAGCGCTACAGAAAAATACCTCTTTATATTTTTCATTGAAAACTGACATTGTTATAAGAGAAATTTTTCGTATACATTTTGAGCAAAGTCTGGAAGAATGGAGCGCAGGAACGAAGACTTTGTCCCGTATATTTTGCAGAAAATGCGCAAATTTTGGAAAATTGTGCCGTGGGGAAAGGTACGCTTTTGCAGAAAACCGCAAAAAATCTTAAGAAACGATTTTCGTTGCTTCCTATTTGGAACAGAAATCTCGTGAAAAATGCATAATCGCCAAATTGTTGGCTCAATTGCCGATGAATGTGGTAACGTATTACATCAAGAGAGGGACAAGTAATGGGATAGAGATACGAGTTGCCTAGATAGAACGTCATCTGGAGAACTCTCATTAACAGTGAAATTGCAGGTACTTAGTAGTTGCTGGTGTCGAGCAGTTACTGGCACTTAGTAGTTACAGTCAGTAAATTGGACGTCGCTAACTTGGCGTTGAATCAAACGCTTTGAATCGACACCTTCAGTCTAGGACGATGATCGAAGAACTTTAAACTTTGCTTCAAGTTACGATAATTCACCGACGTTTCATAGAAGAAGAAATTTTTGGAAAAGCCTATTGGAAGGACCGTTCAAAAATAAAAGTTGAGAAGATCGCGGAGAAACATTATATTTCAATCTTCAAATTTTTCTAAAATTCCAGAAAGGGTTTATCGTTTGCGATGTCAAGAGAGAAATTGTTTCACGTATTTTTCACCATCGATATTTTCTAGCAAGCCTGGTATTATCGTCCTCTTATTCCAAGAAAAGTCCAAGAGGAAATATCCGACTTTTACTCATCCCAGAAGAAGAAAATCCCTAAAATCCCAAAGCCAGTTTCGCGTAAATAATACGAAAATGTTTGCCAGATAAAACACCATGATATTAGAACGTAACGTGTTGCTGCCCTGATACTTTTTTCAGTGTTATACGTGCCGAAACGTTAAATAACGATCAGTAAAGACAGAGATAATTCTGTTTACGTCATCAATCGAGATTCTCCATATGCATGTAAACGATAGCCGAGCAAGATAATTGCTTCTTTAACCATCGGAGACAAAGTAAATTCTTCTAATTAGATTTGTAACATATTGAATTGAACAGAAAGTTCGATCCATTTTTCTTAGCGTGCGACTTGGATAGGATGTAACGTTTCTTTTTCTCGGGGGACCAAATAATTCTACATCGACGAAATGACGAAATTGTCAAAGAAATGGCGAAAAATCGTCGATCATGAATAGTCCATACATTAATTAAGAATAATACGCGTAAAACGGAGAACACATCCTTCGATTTAGCGGTAAAAGCGGAATGAACTTTCCGTCCAAGCCAATATTGGCAAAGGATTTAATATTACGACTCGTTCATTAGTGGTTTTTGACATTCCAGAAATATTTCAAAGCTTTATTGCGGGACCTCTATATCTCTATATTTACCAGAGCATTCATTAATATCATTTCCAGGTCTTAATTTCCTCGATTCTCGATGTAAGAAATAACTGAGCTATATTTCAGAATGAAGTTTTTTGACCTATATCGAAAAATAGATCTTTTGATCGTGTGACCTTTCAGCGGCAGAGTAAATAACAGTACCCCCGACACACCTTCGTGAACCACTAATAAATTATTCCCGATTATATCCTAATCAAATTCCAATTTGACCAGAGATTGCTCCCGTGTTAATTTAATAAAGCACCGGTAAATTCCAGACCTTTACTCGATTACTAAAACAATTTCTGTCCCGCAATCGGAAGTCCTCCGAACGTGCTAACCCAAAACTAGCGAGACCCAAACCGAATCGAAACAAAGTCCAATTACCGCGACCCAAGACCGTACCCAAAATCGTCGAGCAATAAAGAAGACTGCGAGTGGACATGGAATAAGCTCGAACGGGTCAAAAGCAACGAGTAAAACCGATTTCTAGGATCGCTATCACAGCCGTGACGATGTAAATTCGGCATTGTGTCCCCTTGAAAAATGCCCGCGTCTCTTTTCACGGAGCTTTCCGCTCTATTTCCCCTCCACTTCCACCTCCATCCCCTTTCCGTCGTCGTTTCCTTTCAGCATTCAAGAACGGGGAACGCTTGATCGTTCCACGACAGCCGGAAACTCCGCTTTTGTCCGCGAGTTACCGGTTACCATCGAGCCGTCTCGATCGATTAGGGCGACTGGCTGGTCCTCGGACAGGTAGCGTCGTTTTTCACGGTGCACCCCTTCCTACCAGGGACAGGCAAGCAAGAGCAAGAGAGATCTGTTTGCTGTGCTGGAAACGGCACTGGCTTAGACCGGTTCGATCGTCACGCGACACACGCTCGATCCTCTCTCGCCCCCGAGTCTCTGTGCGCGCGATTCCATCGGGATTCCCAAGACGAATGACACACACTACCTTCGAATATGTTACCGATGGACTTTTCCGCAATTTTTTTCCAGGACACTGGCTCGCCATGTAGACGACGATTGAAACGGGCATGGCGCGAGAATCGGAAGAAGAAATAAAATTTTGGAAATTTGGCTGGAGCTTGGAAATTTAGTGGACGAAATTTAGTAGCTGACAGACTGCAAAGCATTGCGAAATTGATAAGTAGCTTTGCGATTTTTCATTAACACGAACAACTTTTACGAATAAAGTCGGACTTTGTTAATTTACTAGAAAAACGAATACTTGAAAAATCGCGAAACATGTAGAAAAGGTTAGTAAGCGTAGTAACGAGTTCCAATTTTAATTCGAACGAATAAATAAGGTACGCGTTGTTACGATTTTTCGAAAAATCTGCGATAAAGAGAAGTATTAACTTCGCAACCGTGAGCATTCTCGGTTATTGTTTTCGCTTTAAATCCGAGCCTCAAAATACCCGCCACTCTTTTACGAGCGGGAATGGTTTTTTTAAAACGCTTCGAGAACCATTTTCGTCTAACGCGGAACAAACGTAGTGAAACTTCTATCTCGCGAGAGCATTCGAGGCACGTGTTCCGGACCACGAACCTACAATTACAATGTTGTAAAGTAACTCGAAACGACAGCCATGAAGGGAAAAAGCCCGGCAGAAAATGTTCAGAAGAGCGGCGCAAAACACACTGAGAATTTCCCTAGCTTCCGGCTGCAACAATAGCGACTTTCCGCTTCGAGGAGCACTCCTACGTCTGCCATTCTATCATACAATCTCGTTGTTTCGTTAACAGAGTTAAAATCCCTTCGCGCTTCTTTTAATATCACGCTCGCCGATTAAATCAATGATTCTATGAGAAAAACAATTTGTTAATTTACTTTGCGATTATACATACGTATGTAACTGTGACGGTACGCGACTTCGATGCAATTTTTAATGGCGTATCTTGTAGCTAGTACTGGAAATACGTAACAGCTATAAGTATCATAAAGTTCGTGAGATTTATTAAGGAAGAGCATTTAATACTTTCGCTATGGCGACGTCGCTTATTACAGAACAGCTATTATACAGTAATCGTATTCATACAGAGTTTGATTACTCTGTAATAGTTTGCACAGCGTTTTGAAGTAAGCACTTTGCGCATTTATGTATTTTAGTATTATAATGTATGTACATGTAGCGTACAATAGAACTATAATGAGATGAATACGTAAGAGGGAACTCAACTACGACTACTCCTGTGCGTAATATGTATCGATACGGTTTTACATAAAAAAGAATGTGAACGAGTAATACCATTTTACGAATAAACGCTTTAAGCTCGAAACATTAACAGCTTTGACATTCGAAAAATATTCTCCACGTATCACGAAAATCACACTTTCTAAATCTCAAAATTCTTATCTACACGTCCCAACTTGCTTCAGAATCTTGCTTAAAAAAATAAACCAAATAACGATGGACTCTAATAAAGGGAAGAAGGGAGAATCAACCCACTCGTAACAGACTTTCCACGTTGTTTAGGGCTATTACCAAAATGTTCCACAAAATTGCCCCACAAACTGGGGAGGACAGCAACCCCATCTAATAGAGCGGGAGCACCATAAAACGAGCAATAAAAATCCAGGGAAGGGCTCGCCACTAAACCTCCCAACATCGCTACAAATAACGTCCCGTACATTCGGCAGAATCGCAAACGGTCAACATCGCAGTTAAAACGTTCCTTTTCGGCCACGGAGGTCGGCGGGAAAGCGTAATTACGCTGTCTGTTTCGAAGGGCACGGGCGTCGCGGCGCTCGCGGCGTGCCAGTTGCACGAGCCGCTCGTAACTCGAATCGCCGAGTTTCTCCGCGAATTCTCAAGGCCCTCCTCGTCTCTCTTTCTCTTTTGGTAGGGTCGTATCTCGAGAGCAGTCGGTGGAAGGTTAATTTCGTGCGGCGAGTTGCCACGGAAGAAGCCAGATTACATCGTTCGAATTACTGGGGCGTGAGATTACAGAAGTACTTGTGTTTGAAAAAAAAAAAAAAGAAGGAAAAAGGGAAAGGAGGAGAAAGAATGAGAAAAAGGGGCGATAGAAAAAGGAAGAAGGAGGAACAGAAAGGAAAAAGAGGAGGAAAGTTGAGAAGAGAGAGAAGAAGTGGCAGGAAACCGACGGCTCGTTTCACGAGCACCACCGCCATTGTTGCGCCTTTATGCCGGAAAATTCTCACTACCGTTTGTGAATCCTTTCTTCGCCACCCTCCCAAAGCTCCCTTTTTCCCCGCTCTTTTCTCAGATATCGGCCGCGCACTTGCTTTACGACCTTGTAATTACGGGATAGTGAGCCGAAATGGACGCGTGCTTCGAATATTTGTACAACGGAACAGCAGGGGGGAAAGAAGGCGGCCGTAAATCTCGAGTTTTCTGCTCGTTGGAGGGTACCGATAAAAGTGGATACAACGTGGGATCATGAACGCTCCCGAATCGCACGTTTCTTGATTTATTTCGGTTGAAATGGCCTGCGGTTTGTTATAGGTGTTTCGATATTAGACGACGCGTTTCTAAACTCATTTTTAGACAGTCACGACTTTAATAAACGATTCTCTGTCGAGATTTTCATTTTTATAACGTACATTTTACGTGATAACTTCGAAATACCGTGAGGATAATTTCATCGTTTACCGCAGACACTACTTCACGTGTCTGACTACTACTGATAAGTTCTACCCGGCATTAACTTGAAATGCACTTGAAAACACAATAATCCTCGCTGAGAGCGTAACTTTATGATCAAGTAGGAGCACTTATACGTCGTTTGAAAGCTAGTTGGCAAATAAAATAATTAATAAAATAATCTCACGATTATTGGTTCGAACATTTATCGGCCGACTGTAAGAAAATAGGCTGTGTTTCGAAACAACAAATTCAAGGCGAGCTTACTGCAGATTAAACCCATAACTTTCGACGTGTCTCGAGCAGCTGGTTCTTTCCAACGAAATATATCGTAGTCTCTCCTATTCCCTCCACTCGTCTATGGCGGTGGTTTAAAACAAAACTCTTGAAATTTCAATAAATTCCGCTTGCCCCTTCGGCCGATCGTTTCATCGACCCGTGAAAAGCTACCAACGTGCATGAAGCACGTTACACTTTACTTATACCATACATTACGGTAACGGCCGATAAAAATGAAACTGTTCCGGCAGATATGCCACTCGAATGTGTAACTTCAATTACTACTGAGTATGCAATATATGGAATATTATATTTTATGTCGCAGATCGTATCTTCGAAAAATCATGCAATACGTTGTGTACACTGCTCTGACGAGATATCAGAAGTATTTTACGCGGAAAATTGTGCCTTCGAAAACAAATATACGTATTATGAAATCAAATAAAATAGCGATCGAAAAGCGTGACAGACACGTAGATAAGAAGATAACTCATTTTGTCGTATCAAGTCGATGGTATTATCACGATTACAGTTTAACTTTTTTCGTGAAATAATAATTCTCAAGAATTTTGATAATATATCGTCTTGATAATTTCATCTCGATAATTTCACTAAAGTTTAAATAACCACGCTAATGCTATCGAACGGAGACCTGCATTTTCATAATTGCTTGCATATTTAAATCCTACATTCTACACAGAAATGTTTACAAAGCACGTGAATCTCTTCGGCGAATAATCGATCCTTCTAACGAGTGTATGGACGCGAAGAAAATCTGCCCTTGTCCGAGCAACCCTTGCGTATTATCGATCGAATTCGAAGGAGGAAAGTACGAAGGAGGAACGAATTCAAGAAACGTGATACCCGCGATCAATGCAAATTCCCTGGAAATGAGAATCGAGCGATGGAAGAGAAACGGGGACAAGCAGGATGACAAGGGACCGGCTTCGCCATAAGAAGGTTCGGGCGAGGTCCGAATGGAAAACTACCCTCGTACTCGGTACAACTGGGATTGTCGTAGGAGGATGAGCTTTCTCATAACGAAGTTTCTTCCCTACCTTGCCACGCGATGCACGTGCGATCCCCCGAGCATCTCTTTCTCCTTTCCTTCCCTTTTCCTTTCTTCTCTTCGTCTCCCTCTTTTCTCCGGATCTTTAAGGCTGCGCAGCCGTTGGTTAATGGATTTAACGGTTCAGTCGGAAGCTGGACGAATCTTTGTTCGCCCCGAGACTCTCAGGAATCAGGGAAAGCGAAGCATGTCTCTGATACACAAGGTGATTCCGCGAACAAGAAGTGTAACGAACAAAGGGGTGAGGAATTAGGTCGCTGCTGTCGGATGTATTCCGTACGTGAAGCTTTTTAGTAGAGGAAAATGACCGAGTACAATCGATTTCAGTTAACTACAAAGAACATTGAATTATATCGAATTACGTATTTCATTTATGTATATCAGAGTTTGTATCGGTGTTATTCCGAGTTCTCCGGATCGACATTGTCGTCGTTCGCATTTTATTAATGTAAAAATTTTATAGTCTACTACGCGCCTTGAATTCTTAACGAAATTTATGATTTAACGATGCTTGAACGATTTATAGTAAACAAACGACCAAGTTATTCTATTATCAAAGATAACTTCATGAAATATGAAGGATATTTATAAAACTGAGGAACAGAAGCCTACATGAAGATTCATCGGATAAAAAAAAGCGCGATATATTTTTAGAACGACTCTCCTCTCGAAATCTCCTAGCACGCAACCCTTTATTCCGCAACTACGAGTAATTTTTTTTACGAAGAGTCGTTCACTATCCCGGTCGACGGGACCACCCCGTAAGAAGGATTTATGGGGCCAAATGGACGGGGGAATGAAAGGCAAAGGCTCGTACGCCGTTGAAGCGAGTTAATTAAGACTCGCCCACCCCCTCTTGCCTGGCCACGGAACTTGCTAACTACGTTTCACCCCTCGAAGCTGTTTTTTAAAGGGCGGCTCGAGCGTTTGTCGCGGTTTAGCCGGTGTACTGCCACGAAGAATTATCTCCGATCGTCCGGCAAGGTTTTCTAGAAAATACAGCCTGAATAGCGTAGACCGAGGCTTTTACACTGGTGTAAGAACAAACAGGATGAACACACGCGCCTCTTTTTGTCCTTCCAGTCGATAGGATTAATTTCGGGTTTTCCGGATTGCCCGCTGTGGTCGGTGCACAGACTCGAGATTAAACAGGCGGATTTTCCGGACAAACCACGTGGTTTGGTTGGAAGATAGAAGGTCAGACGAGTAACTTTTCGAAGATTTGAAGATTTCACTTTCGGACACGTCGCGACGCGTGTCAACTTTAAAAAAATGGAACAACGTCTCAGAGGCGAATAGATAAGAAATGGTTGTTAGATAACTCATTTGAAATCGAGAGTTTAGTCATAGGAAATAATATATGCAAATATGTACTCTGATGGACGGGACACTAAGTCAAACTGTGACACGAAAAATCACTTGTCATCGGACCTTTGCATTGGTAATAGCTACTTTGAATAGCAAATCGTAAGAGGAACAGCTAATAACTCACGCATCCATAAAATAAATATTTTACTTCGTAATCTAAATGTAACTCTAAGAATAGATAATCCTTAGAATAATGTAATTTAATAACTAACCGTAAGAGCTTTTAATTATTATCAAATAAAAAATTCGATTCGAGAGAAACTTCGGCCAACTCATCAGCCAATGTCTGTTTCCCTTAAACGAGCAAATTACGATATCCATGGCATTCCAACGATGAACCGAGCCCCGGAGAAATTCCAATATCCCATGTGGCAGTCAAAGCGCCAGTTCAAAAACTGGAAGTGATCTGCATGGCGGAAAAGGGTAAATGGAAAGAGAAAGCGCGTGTACACGATGGTTTCCCATTGTTTCCTTTAGCCTTTCATTTTCTTCGATACGTAACGGTGACGATATAATACTAACAAAATTCAAAGGATTCTAAGTTAATATAATATCTGTTAAGGTAATAATACTCGAGAACTTCAGCCAGCAATTCTCCATTGTGATTCACCTGGTTTAAGAGAATACCGCGCGTTCCGCGTCTATCCTTTAAAGGGATCCCGTCTTTTGTCGTCCAAATGTTCCACCGCTCGCTATTGTCAATTTAATCCCGCTTCCGTTCCTCTAATTCGGATTATTATTTAGTTACACGCGTAAATGGTTCATTGGGGGCCCGAAACGAGATAGGTATGACTGTGCCCTGCGAAGAAATAGCTCAATTGTGTTTATTTAATGGCACGATAATTTGCCTTGCTGTTTCCAAGACGAAACTTCCGAATGAAAGATGACTGTGTAATTAAATTGTTAAACAATCTGTACAATACTGAGATCGGTATTTATTGGATGTTATTGGTAGAAGAAATCGATCGAAAAATTTTAGAAAATTAGAAAATAATATGTAGTGTGTGTTCTTCGGGCAGATGGTGCAGCTGCAGGGTGATTCTACGTGTAAAAGTAAGAAAGAAGGAATAATATTTTTTGTTTCACGCCTCGTTTTCGAAAACGTGGAGAAATAGACCTAACCTAACCTGAACGTAGGAGAAATAAACCGCGTGACTGCAGACAAAATTGAAACATTACAGAAGTACGATGTTACTTCTTTCCCTCGATGTATCTTTACACGTGGAATCGCCACCTGCCCGATCGTATGGCCGCGTTCCACGATTTCGGAATTTACTGTTTAATTTAAAGGAAAGTAATCAAAGCAGATCGATACTGTCATTAAAAGCCAAAGGAGTACGTTGAAAAATGACAATAAATTACAATCCTCGTAAACATGTTAATACACAATTATCGAAAAAGGGTTTCGTTCCACGCAAGGGCTTGTGAAAAGAATACCAGGGACAATCGTCAAACGAAGAGGCGACTGAACGAGCGTTAGTGCGACCGACCACGCGAGGGACATTGGCACGAACAAAAAAGAGAGGAAGAAAATTGAACGATCCGCGTCTTTCACGAGGCTCCTTTTTAATTCCACCCTTTCGGTCTGGCCGGGATCACAATCGCGTCAGTAATTAGCCACGTCACATTTAAGGGATGGTTAGAGGGGTTGAAAGACCTTCGTGAAGCCGCAACCCCTCGGTCGGTGAACACGCGAAATGAAAATCAGGAACGTTCAATCGAGGGTGCATCTCATTCTATGATCTACGTTTCTCCTGCTAATGTGCCTCACCTTGATGCACGAAACTTCCTTTGTCATTCGATGGGAGGGTGTGTATTTTTCTTTCATTTCAAAAGGAAAGGAATTCGTACGTGTTACTGATAACTCGATATCACGAGCTCTGCGAATGTCTCGATTTTATCCAACGGAGAACATTTGAACGATAGCGTTCGTGGAAAGGCGATCGATTGAATATTAAAAGTTGAAGTTGAAAGGAACATCGCGAACTACGAGGATTTTGATAAATTTAGAGGTCGAAACTGTGTCCTTTGGAATATATCGCGAAGCAGCGAGAGTAGCGAGAAATTTCTTTTTAATTGTGTTTGGTCGAACAGACCATCCAGTCGTGTGAAAAATTTTAAAATTTCACACCAAAGTTCATAAATCATCAAAGAGAAACGATCACAAGGAAGAGCAATAAAGCTTAGACGGAAATGAAATTCGTCAAAGGAAAAGAGCATATCTACCGAACGAAAAAGGACACTGGCGTAACAATGGCGTTTCGTAAAGCGGAAGCAGCGAGTCCGGAAGCAACGAACCCAATTTGCCAGCACGCGACAAATATTCAAACCGACGAGCAGGCAGCGGCAAAAAGAAGCCGGAGATCGAGTGGCGGGGAACTTGTTGCGCGACAACGTAATCACACGGATCATTGCATCGACCCAGAAACCGGAAGCGACCGCGACGTTGACGCAATAAGTCGATGCTCGGGGAACGCGGCGAATCCTCGCCGACGGAATGGATTCGCAGTCGTGTCGCGGGCAAAATCGCGCATGTTGGAAAATCGCCATTAAAATGCTAATTTTATGGCTGGGTTTATTCGAAAGAAATTGGCTGCGAAAGCTACGAAAACCGTCGACCCAGCCTGCGGAAAGAATTTCTCGTGGAAGGTAAAAGCAAAGGGACGACTCTGATCTTCCAGCTTCTTTTATTCTCCTATGATTCATGGCTGTATTATGATAGCAAACGGCTGGCAGAGGATAAAGCAGCGAAAACGCGAGTTACGCAGCCCTCCGGCTTCCTCGAGATGTAAAGTCAAGATGGTGTCTCGTTTGTCGAGACTTATGCATCGAACGAGCAACTCTCCTGGCCTAAATCTTCCCGAACAAACTTTCTATTGCTATCAAAGTTAGAACCGTACAAATTTTTTACTTTTATTTCATCACCCACAGCGAACTAGGTCGTTCGCGTTTATCCGAAGAATTTTTAATTACACCCACTTGTCGATGTCTCTGCTACGTTATATAACCATTCGCTTGGTCAAACGTTCGAACCTTTATCCCACAAAAAAAAAGGTGAGGCGAGAATACAGAAAATAGAAAACGATCCTGAATGAAACCAGTGAGGCTGAATCGAACTAATATTTTTTTAAAAAGTCTACGGTATAACACATTCGGATCTATCGAAACAGCATTACAGGTGCAATGAGAAATCTATCCGGACGTAGAATAATAAAATCGAAAAAAATTACAAACGAAATTTCCAACGCAAAATCTACCGTTATTATAATAATTATTATACGTTACATTACATACATATACGTGACATCTATCTCGATAAGCACGAAAGAGCCAATAAGCGGACACTGTACTCTCTAGAAATTACACCGGCGATGTCGTAGTTATCGATCACGAGAATAGCCGGAACCAGAACCTGCAGATAGAAGCTATTTCTTTTGGGTGGAGCCGAACCTAAGAGCAGATTCGTACGAGACCGCGATAATCCTCGGATTTACGCGTGTGCGTAAGGGGAGACACAGTACAGAGACTGTAGCCACCCACGGCACACGCGAAACTTTGCTTTTATCTTCACCGTGAACTTTCTAACACGGCATGAGGGACGTCGAGAAGGTACAGAGGGGAGCACACGGTGAGAGGAACGATAAATTTTGTCGAAAGAAACCAGGCACGGACCAACGAACGTAAAACGCGGAGATCATCTTATTTCCACGAAACAACCTCGCAGGATCGGAGATTCTGCCTGTATTAGGTATCTACTTCTTCTTTTTCTCCTTGCTGCTCCTCTTCGTTTTTCCCCGTCGCAGGAAATATCGCGTTGTAAGGGACACGAGTAACTGGGAAAATTCGCGTGTAACGATAGCATCGTGGCGTCGTAGCTATTTTTCTCGCGAGTGGATAAATTAAAAACCACCGCGGGAGCACAACGAGCGTCGAGAGAGCATTAAGATTTTTTAGTAATAATATAAAACTACCTCGTAACTATTTTTTCCCCGCCGGTGGATACATCAAACACCACTGTGCAACCTATGAAACATTGAGAGAACGGTGAGATTTTCAGCAACGATATAAAGTTTCTTGAAACAGTTGTGTTGTTTCATTGACTGCTTTGTCGAGATTAAGAAATATTCTTTGCACGGTTTGGTTCTTAGTAATCTAAGCGAGCACTTCTTTCGAGTCTTCTAACTCCTTGGAACATATTTTCTCGTCCCTCGAGTCTGCACAACCCCTGTACCTCTTTCACTTAATTACGTTTCCGACTTTTTCAACGAGCTTTTCAATCTTGCTAGAAGAACGTCATCGAGTTACTACTAATACGATTTTCATTCGTCACACTGTGATGTGCTATAACGGATGAAGGGTAGATTCGGTTGTAAAACTTCCTAAGACAACACCGTACGAAATCGAATAAACGCTTTAATAACGCCGTTTAAACGATCTCCTAATAGAACGAAATCGATAATCCAGCATGTTAAATCGCATCGAAATTTGTTTCGCGTTTTCGACTTGAACCAACTGTTGGTTATAGAGATGCGCTGGTTGCGCGACTCGATAATGAAAGACGACAGCAGCTGTGCAAAGAGGATGGGAATACAGAGCAAAGTTTCGCGAAAAGCACGGTCCCAAGGAACAAAAGGTGAAGCAGCACGGTATATCGCGGCGCTGCTCTGTGTCGTCGTAAACGCTTCGTTCCCGGAGAAAATGAAGCAATATGACGGCGGTGGAAAGGGAGATCTCGTATTACTGGATTGCCTCATCGCGAATTTGTTACGGGTGAGTTGATTGTTGGTTAAAGTTAATTAGCTTCTGGAGACATCGGATCTTTATGAATGTTCCCTGCTGCTCGCTGCTCCGCGACAATAAGCCCGTGCTTCGTGGCGAATCCCTTCCTGCCTTCTCTATGTAAAACCGAAACGGTATTACTACCCGTGTTTAAACCTTCTGGTTCACGATAGGAGAAACAAAAACGAACCCGTGCGCCATGTATATTTACTTACATTCAAGCATTAATAAATATTGTTTCCTGTTTCTCTGTTTCGAATTAGGTTGGTTCGCAAATTTCGCTTGGAATGGAAATTGTCAGGAGAAACAAAATCAGAATTGTAACGAATCACGAAATGTTTTAACTAGGTCTTTCTCGATTAGGAGCTGCTTCGGAAAATTGATTAGCGCTTAATATATTTTATGATACGTTGCTAAAATTTATGTTTTTCTATTTATTTATTTGCTTATTCGTTATGAGAAAAAAATTACCGATAGAGCATATATTGTACAAAGAGGAATATATTCCGTGTTGAATGTGTGTAATTAATTTCGTGATTAATAATCTTCTCTCTTTTTTTTATACACGTGTAAGCGAATAAGGAACGTGAATAATTTATAAATAACGATAATAATTTATAATTTATAAATAACGATATTTGATTCCAAACGAATTCGAGAAGAACTGATCGAAATGAGATAAAAAAAGATTCGAATAACTAGCATCTACCTCTGTGTCAAAACGGACAAATACGATACCTATGTAGTGCCTATTCTCGAGAGTACCTGTCTAATTTAACGCAGCCACGAGCTTTCTCGTCTGGGGACAAGCAATCTACTAAATTAGACTAGCCGTCTGTGGATTGTCGAAACTCGATGCCATTTTTAGCTTTCGTGACACAGGTTAGGCAACCATTTGCACCGAGGTACCTTCGTAATCACACGACTTTCGAACTTTCTCTGTCATTTACAATATCATTTTGCTCCTTCATCTTCTATTAAGTAATAACTCGTGATTGAAGACATAGACGACACTTTTGTCGTTAAATATAATTGCAGTAAACGGACAATTATTATTGAATTTGCAAAAAAAAAAAATTTTAAATCACGAGCAAACAGAATCTTAAAAGACGAATCCAAAATATCGGACAAATGCCAAAATGTTCCTCTCACTCAAAAATCGTCGACTACGTTACCTAGTGTCGTTAAATCGAATTCACGTGGCGCTTAACCACGATTCGCCCATAAATTAACGTCATTGATTTCGGCTGTTCCGATCTAGGCGGTAGTAATCAACTGCATGGAAATAATTTTGCTGTGTAATTCGGATAAGTCCGCAATTTACGCAATCTGCGTGTTACGCTGGCGCGTGCATACATCGTTATGGCTAATTACGGTGGGTGCGATACCTTGTAGTCACCGTGCACGTGGTTTGCAAATATTCATAGCGTTACTTCGAGCTTTACGCTTCTATTTACCGCGTTTATTAATTTCCAAGCGATTTCGATCGAAAATTGAAGATATAATCGTGGAAGAAAAAAAAGAGGCCGCATCTGTGCACGCAAATTGAACGTTTCCGATTATTTCGATGGTCCGTGGTATCACATTGCGATATTCATTTCCAGCTGATGTTTAAACGCGGTCAGATTTATTTTCGGGCGTATTTATAATTACACACGCAGTGGGAGAAAATGAAATCCGATACTTTTTCATTGTCTTGGTAATTATTGTTGCGTAACTTTGTAAACGGATTTGTTCGTCCGGTGATAAATGAAACGGATTAACCTTTGAAGAATATCAATGTTGCTCAATGTTGTTTGATTAATAGCATTTTCTTTGTTTTCCGGCAAATTCAAACTCTGTATTTTACGTTATTAATGATAAATTATTGAATCAAACAGAGGATTTAACGCGTTTTCCTACTGCTAAAATATATCCCCTTCTCGAAATCAATATTTCAAGCAATAATCCTTGATTTAACGCTCTACTTACTCTGTGTTCTATAATTGTTCAAATTTCCTCGTAAAATCCCTATAAAGTACTCGGAACTCATTTTCCAATGCCACATCCCCTGAACTAGTTCATTAAATCTCCACATACAAGCCCCTAACTTCTAAAGATTCGTCCGACATTCACTAACTCGCGACTCGATGACTAGATCTCTCAGTTACCCGATCAAACTGTCGACTCCTGACGACGCGATACGTAATTTTTCCAACAAAAAAAAATTCCATCAACCGACAATCTCGTCGATTAAACTGCCAAGCCTGCTAAGCCTGCCGAATTTTCATCCAAAGCCCTAATTTCTCACCACACAATACCCAATTTTCCCAACAACTAAATCCCATCAAGCCACAATCTCATCGGCCGGATCAGACCTTCCACCAGCTTCCGAATCTTCGAACGAATCTCGACAGCACGAAGTGGTAGCTTTCGGGTATCTAGAATCGAAACGAACTCGTCCAGGTTGAAACGGCGTGAAACGAGTTCGCGAGGCGATGGTAACGCGACTCGATATCGACAAATCTTTTATTAATGCCTCGCAGAGAATCACGCGGGACAAATCGATGCAGGAATATCGCGAACCTGTTCGCGGATTCTGGCCGATCGCCAGAGAGACGATCACGCTCCACTGGCTTTGCAACTGCACAGTCTCCCTTTAATGGACTCTTCCTCTAATCCCGACCGTGATCCACGAAAAAGGAAGGAACAAGAAAGAAGAGCAAGAAGAGGGCGAACAGGAGAAGAACCGGCCGATTGAGTGTCCAGGTAAAGATACGTGACCAGTTTTCGAGAGCGGATCAGTTCCAGCGTCGTGGATCGCGGTAATTGCGAGGGACCTTTGCCTCCGTTCTGCTTCTGCTTCGCTTTTCTCTCTTCCTCGTTCGTATTCCCTTTATAATACGCCCGAACCTCTCGGGAAACCTCCCACATATACGAGCAATTCCTTCTTTTTTTGCTTCTTTGATATTTTGGAAGTGAAGAGAAGGATCTCGATGGACTATACTTTCTTCCGTACGTTTCTTTTTATTTCTTTCTCTTGGACTTTGCTTATTAATATGTATATTTCTTTCATATAGGTTTTAATGCTTGAACATTTGAAAGAAACATAAAATACATGCTTCAACGGAGATTCAATTTTTCTACTTTCTCCAATTTCTCTATTCTACAGTTTCAAAGAAATACGATAAAAAAAAAAAGAACGAGTGACACCATATAAGGACATCGATTTTCTATCGTAATTAATTCGCTCCAAGGAGCACGGCAAACAAATAAGAATTCGTCGAAGGAAACTACGAGTTCAGGATGAGAAAAATATTTGACTTGGAGGTAGCAAGGGAAAGAATTCTCTTTCTTTATTCGCGAGCAGAGTAGAAGCAAATGTCCACGGTAGCACGGTAGAAACGGGTAGGAAGAACCGTATACGGAAAAAGACGAAGAAACGAGGTGTACTAGGATCTTTCGGTCGCGACGAAAGAACGAGAAGAAAACGTTTTCTTCTGTATAGAAACGTGTAAACGTTGACCTTTCGATGGCACACTTTCCCAATGGTGACGGAGGTCTCTCGTGCAGACCTCTGGTATCCTCTTCACCACGTGGCACACATAGTTCAAGATTCGACCTATCGTGCCTCGCGATATTTTACGACCAAACATCTAGGAAGAAAGTCTGCCGGAATGCCGACAGTACCAGGACCGCTTCTGGTTGCGCAATTACTTTTACGTCTGTGTCAAGAGTAACGTCGTAGAAATTCGAATAAGCATACGGCTAGGAGCTTCCCTTCGAAATGTGACAGTCGCTTTGTACAGTAAAGTTTTGTCAGTGCATGCTTGAAAAAGTATTTGGATAATCAAATAGAGAATCATAGCGGCGTACTAAATTACGAGTTATTAAAATTTATGCAGTTGCTGTTTAGATATTTAGATCGCTTATTAACATCTATAGTTGCAGTTTGGATATTGGGTAATATAGTTTTAAAATAATCGAGCGACAGATGGAAAGGGATCATTTATTGAAGATTTGAGAATGTAAAAATATACATAGCACACGTAACATACAAAAATATAGAAAATACGCAAAGTATTCGTTATATTTTCTCCTGGCAACTGAAACAAATGCTCGGTTAGGCTTCGTTCAATTACATTAAAATACGAATTTCCCCCAATATCCGTAGTTTATTGATCACAGAGTCTTGGAAGAATATCGATACAGCGTAGCGACTCTCTTAATTACAAATATTTCGATTACACAAACTTCTTTCATTAGTCGACTCGATAAACTTAAGAAGAATACCTACGGTCGAACGAAGGCTTCCTCCCTCGTCATTTTAAAGTTCGGGGTAGTTAAAGCATCTTCTTCTTCTTCAGTTGTAATTGCAACATTGGATCGGAAGAATCTTGACAAGATCGTCGAAGGATTCGAATCTTGTTAATTAGAAAAATTTTGGCCAAACCGGATATCGTCGAGCGACTCGTTTCAGCGACCTTAACACGAAAAATTGTAATTATCGAGCTCGCACGGTAATTAAAGGCCTCGAAAGGACGAGTGTTCGTCAAGTGGAACGTAAAATTAATTGGAGAGATGAAAACGATATCACGGAACGACTCTCGATTTAATTACAAACTTCGCTTTCTTACGGTGACGCCGGTTCGCTCGATGGATTTCATGAATAAACGAACGAAACAATGATCGCCGAGGTTTGTTCCTCTTCGGTCTCGGTCGTTTCGTTTTTCCTCTTTCCCCTGTTCCTTTCTTTTCTTTTTTCTTTTTTTCATTCATTGAAACAGAGAAGAATGACTCGTTAATGGACCGGTAAAGATCTTTCTCGTCGCGGGAAATTCACGTTGCAACGCAAACGCCTCTCAAACGAAAAAGCGAAGACAAAAATTGAAACGAAACCTCTGGTAAACGCTTCGAAACAAACTGCTAAAACGAAGGGCGTCTACGTGTAATTAGAGATCAAAGTAAGAGGTGAAACCCAAAGAACTCGGCAAAGGGACTACGTTTTCGATTTCATCAAAATATACGATCGTAGAAAATATAGGTATAGATAAATTTTTTTAGATGCTGTATCTACGAGAAATTTCTACGATCTAAGAGTCTCTGGATTTCTAAATTTTCTAAATTCCCGCGTCGTCTTTAATGGCCGCACCATAATCTCTGACAAAATTCATTTCGTATTTTTCTTATGTAAATGCAGTAGAACGTAAAACGCTACGTGTAAGATGCTATCAACGTATTATTATGACATCGAAAACTTGAAAAATTGTTACCATCGGTCCAAAGTTATATTTATCTAAAATACACCGTGATACGACGATTCATAATCCAAGAATAATTCGTTGAATTCGCATGCGATTATCGTACGCGCTTATCGAGCCAAGAGAATTCAGACGACGTAAAGTTGCCACAGAAAATCACATCCACGAACTGGCGAGACATAATCGTTTAGATCAACCAAGTAGATTCTGAGAGCTAGCGGGTACAACAATAGCGACTACTTCAGGTATTTATTACAACAGTTATTCTTCTACCTGAGTAACCTTTAGGAGATAGGAAATATCGTTCGTACCGTCGATCTAGAGTTTCCATCACGAAAACGCGAATCGAGCAAATAACACCGATTGTGAATAAAAAAAAAATACAGAGTCAACGAGGGAACGAAATTAACTAAGAACAAAACGAATATCGTGAGAAATTTAACATATTCTCCATTTTTTCGAGCACATCCGCCAGATGATTTTTACGTAGAAAAAACAAAAAGTAGCTGCTGCAGCAACTATGCAACGCGGTCTTTTGATCTTCGAAAAGCGAAACCGCACTGGGTGGCCCGTCACATAAAATTTCTCGCGTACTTTCACGGTATCGAATTTTTCTGCGAGCGGCATTAGCATATTATGAAAGCGACAGGTTTTATAAAAAGGACGTTTTCCACGATCCAAGCAACAGCCCGCGTAGCCAGACCTCGCCCAACAACTTCGTCGAAGCTTGTCGCTGCTTTCGAGGAAATTGCTTTCGTTAAAAACAGCTGAAGAGGCCGGAAACTAATTCGAGCCCCCTTCCCCCGTATCTCAATGAATGTTACTCGCGACGATTCTAACCGAGCCGAGATTCATCAGTTTCTATTTACTCGAGGAGTTTTCGTCCTCCTTCTTGCCCCTGTGCCCCAGATCGATCCGAGATCTTATCGCCGATCTTCAAACGAGATTTCTTAAATTACAATGTTATTTCTCCGTCTCTGTTCGATTCTTTTCGGGCGAATTTCTTTTCGATGGAAATACTATGGTCGGAGTTATTATCCCCGTGATCGTGGGAGCGTGATTTCTTCGGAGGAAAAGATTTCTTTGTATGTTTCTTGACGATGCTCCACTAGTTAATGGAATTTTCGCTCTCTTTATAATTGATTTCCTTTCAGAAGGATCGATCTCTTTCGATGATAAGACGAAGATTCCATTAAAGAAAAATGTACATTTTCTTTCGAGTGTTTTAAGTAAACGAGCACAAAGATTTAACATTTTTACTTTTCCCGTAATAATTGAATTTTTTTCTAAATACGATAAAAATCCTATTAGGAGAAACGTATTATTTCGAATATTTTATATAAAGGATGTGCTAAAAATAAGGGAAAAATCGTTGTTCGTTGAAATATCGTTACTTGGTTCTCGTGTTCGAGAAAAAATGAAATATTACTGAATAAAAAGCTTCGTAATCGATATATTCATAAAATACGCGAAAATTTACAATAGCGAATATACGAATGCAACGAAAAAGACCGCTGATAAACTCGATACAGTCAGCATTAAAAAATAAAAGGCATTTATCTTTTGAACGACACGAATACGCCTCCATTTCCCTATTTTCGCCATTCAGAACACTCAATGGCGGGAAAGTTAAGTGCAATTTGGCAACACACGGTGAATCAAGAGACTTAGTTGACTTCGAGTTCCCTGAAGTCAATTTCGAACGCCATGAATCGAATTCATCAGTCTTCGTCAAGTATCGGCCAAGTTTCGAGTTCATGCAATTCGTATATCGCGTAAAGGGAAAGAGAAAAGACCAAGATCGATAAATACCGCTACTTACCCGCGTTAACAGTTTCGGTAGATGCTTTCACGGAGATGCGCGTATTCGTTCTCCCAACAATTGCCAGTCATTGTCGCGTGCGCATTCACTCGACTATTTGAATACGATAAGATACAGAATTCTTTCCCCGATGCTCATTCTAACTGGAAGTTTACTATATTCTTAAGCTTTCTAGAACGTTAGGAAAATTGTTGTTCCCCGTTACGTAAACGCTACTGTGCAAGCGCATGGAATTAATAGCAGAACTACGTGTTTCGATATTCCTTCATTATCAAACGCACTGATCAAGATTAAGAATCAGGCAACTAGAACGTACAAATTGAAAATCTTAATTGAATACTCCATTATATGCAATCCTCGGTCGATGAAAAATGGAATTACAATGGAAATGCTTGTCAGAACATACAAAACGAAAGTCTACGCTACGAGGCAACTTGAAGAATTTCGCCCATGTTGCGAATTTAAGGTGATGCTCTGCGTCGTATTACATCGCTATGACACGATCCACCGATAAGGAAGATCGACAATTGTATTAATTTTCAAGACCATAAATCGATGTTAATTTACGATTCAGCGATCGTCGATCGAATACTCGATTTAAGAGACATCTTTCACGTGATTTCGCAATGTGCTCTCTTTTCGAGCGTGCGAACGACGATCTACTAATTCACTGTCTAAATAATGGCCATCTCGTTTCGCGGTTTCGCAAACCAACGTACGCACGCTGCATCGAAAACGTTAGAGAACGCTCGGCTCTTTGGCGGAATCGAAAATATCTGCCAATTATCGAGGTTGCGTCGACGGATCACGGTGTTTATTAGCGGCGAAATTTCGCCAAGGGACTTCGGAACCGCGATCTTTCCGCTGCTGCGAAAGCGTTTCATCGAGATGTGCAATTAGCGAGACCGCAGTGGTAATCGCCTAGTAACGTTGCTCCATTTAAATAATCCCGACCGTATCTATCGTCTGAAACGATCAATAAATCCATCGATTCGGAAGTTCGTTTCGAATCGCGAAGATGGGGATTTAGATGGAAGATGCATTCGAGCAGAGTAATTAAAAGTGCGCCAGTGCTTGGTGTTTAATTTGCAAATGTAAAAGAGATTAGGAATAATTAAGATTAGGTCGGGTTTACCATGCGCAAAACAGGACGTAATTCTTTTCCTATTCTAAGGTTAAAAGAAGAGTTTTAAAAAAAGCTAGTTACGATAACAAGTCGACCTTCGCTCGGTCTAAACTATTTTAATATTTATGCGAATAGCAAATTAAGCCGGGCAACTAATAATTGCTGTAGAGATAATTTACCGCCGACCTTCGAAAACGTTCATTTTCTACTCTCTTCATTTTCTTAACAAATATTCCTAAAGGATCTAGTTTCAAAAATATCAATTTACTCGGAATCGTGACAACGTTTATTATAATTCTGATTAAAAATTCGAACTCTTATCTTTCGGTAGATAATTGGAAATTTATTCCAACCGACTAAAGTAGACATTTATTTCGTTATTTCGCTAGTTATTGCCCTGACGCGTTATATGGAAGCACAAGTGAAAATCTCTTGCATACTAATAAACGGGAACTTCGTTCGCATTACACGTACGAACGCTACAATTAATTATAACGTGTTTAAACTTTATAATATCCAATCACGTTCACGATGCCGGTAATTCAACCACGGTAAACATGAATTACGTTTGCTACGAGAACTTCATTTCAGTGTCTGGAGCACAGCGATTATCATCGTCATTATTGGATAGTATACTTAAATAGTATCTATAGAAATTACGCGCTTTATTTTCAGAAGAGGAACAGGACCAAGGATAAGATAAATATCTCTCTGGAATCCAACTAATCAACTCCAATAATGAAATTCTCGATAGAATATTCTCATTAACTGTTTAAGCACGAGTTGATTTCCATAAATCCCAGCGAATGCAAGGAAATGACAAAGCTAAATACAATATCAAGTTGAGTGGCCGATAAACGATTCGCCGCATCTCAAGCTCGATTAAAATTTTAATATCGTTCGTCGATTTGACAGCGATGTTTCATAAAATTGTCGTTTCGACGTCTACCGACGACAGCCGTGTTTAAAGGGGCCAAGGAACCCCTATTTCCTCGTTATTCGTTTCGATATCCAGCATCGCGCATCCACTGTGAAAAATTCCGATGAATTATGCCCTGAACACGTCAGACGATACAAGCCCCGATAAACACACGTGCGGAAGGCGAACGACAAATCAGCGAGAATTATCGAGAACGCGATTCTCCTAACGCGGACGTTTCCCTGGCTGCCTCCGCTCTGGCGGCGCATAAATTCGCCACTCGTGTGGAAGGAAAGAATCGCCGCAGTAAACCGCCAACTACCACGAGCGAGAGAAGTCCGAAGCGAGAGTCGTCGAACCTCTGTCTGGGGAACCTCTGTTGGAACAAACAACTAAAACGCGCAACTAGCTCGAGTTAAAACGACGAGAGAGACCAGGCATTTTCTCCGTGGATATAAATCCGGTCACTCGATGTCACGAACGAGCCACAGCCGGGGAAAAACAGAAGGACAGAGCCTCGCGATGGGCGAAAGTTAGCAAAAGGGCTACGGCTTTTTGGATATCAGCCAGAAACTGAAACCGGCCCGGAGGAGAGAGACGAGACTCCGCAGTGGCAACGGTAGACGGATGGGTCGTTTCAAAGGACACCGTGCAATGCGAAAAACTGCGGCGATCGTCCTTCCACGGAACGAAACGGAGCAGAAAACTACGGCCTCGGCTAGCCCAACGTTCGTACAAAGAGGAATATCTGAGCGGATCGAGTCAACGATGCGACGCTCGATGCTTCACCATCAAAGACGCGGACGAATGCATCGAGATTCGAATATTTTTCCAGGGGTTTTCTCGCTAAATTTATTAAAAATATAGCCGATTATTCCATCTGGATCTGTCGTGTTCATTCGTTTATTCGAGAAGTGGGCTATAGTTTAAGTCACGGTATCACGGTTGAAATTTTTCGAATGAACAACTTTGGATGATATTAGTTTTCATACGGAATTGGTATTTGTAAAGTGCGGTTGTGTTAAAAATTAAGAGATTTATTTTTTAGAATATTCTCAGTGCCCTGTAACATTCGATAAATTACATTCCTAATTAATGTATTTTTCCGCTGAACTTTTAGAAACAAAGAATGGAAATTTCGGTAGGTTAACGAAATTTTGGACGACGATCGATGGAATATCAGTTGCGAGACTCTTGGTAACGGTGGTAATTTTTGTCATTATACGAGTAGAAACTTGGGCGAAAGCTCTCGTTGCGTGGAACATTTCACGTTTCGAGTGAGACTCGTACTTTTTAGAGTACTTCTGTTTTACAAACATATGCAGGGGATACTTGAACTCTCTAAAATTTCACTTGTTATGGTAGATACTATTGTATTCGATAAGAGTACTTGTTACGAACCACTTGGTTTTATTGAGTTTGCGGAGAAATTCGGAGAGTTTTCCCACGCGAAACACGTTGTTTGCGTTTGCAACGACATTGCTATACAAAAGCACTCTGACACCGATTTAGCAACATTACTAATGTAATTTATTAACATTAACAATCCTCAAATAATCGACGATAATAAACTTTTCCAATGCTGTGTAATCTTACTACGTCAACTTGTAATCCGATCAAACGGATCCCTAATAAAATTGCCCAATCGAAAATCATGTCTCATCCGATATTACATAGCACATTCGTCTACTTCTAATTTTTCCAATATTTCTAATTTTCTCACAAAAGTGAGTCAACCTACGCACAAGCGAATCACCATTTAAAGACACAAACGTTCTCTAACCAAGCTCGTCAACACTCGACCGGTCTTAATCGCGACGGAGTACGGGGTCCATTAAAATGTGCATCGCGTTTCTATCGATCGTGTCACGCTCGAGCTGGAAGGTGCACGACGTTCGAGAGTCAGTCTCCGAGTCAGAGGCAATTCGAAGGGGAATTAAGACCATAATCCCTGTTTCTACGCGAGCAAATTGATCCGCACGGCCGTGTCGTCTCCGCGAGACGCATTCGGCTACCCATTTCGAACGCGCAGCCTGGAAATGCAATTAGTGCCGTTTGATAGACCGATCAGAAACGAGGAATAAATAAAATCAAGGCACGGTACGGTGTACGGCCTCGCTCGATTCTTCGCGATGCATGTGTATTTCCCACATCGAATCGTGTGGTTTGATCGTATTATAGTTTGCCGTTACCATCTATTGAACCACCTGTTCGACAGACGTACACCGTTATCTTGCATTATCGAGAGAATTGCTCGGTGTTTCGTTCGTAACCGCGAAATAAAAGACGAAGAAATATGGTGATGCTTGCGGTAGAGTATTTGCGATAGTATTTCGTTGGAATGTACGGGGAATAGTGTCAAGTGTTGAAGAAACAGGGCCATGGTTTCTTTCTCTTTGGGGATGATAAATATGTTATTTTCGGTGCTGAACAATTGAATATATCTACGGCGAATAAGCCTACTATTTGGAAATCTTAGCTGATACAGAAGAGATTAACAAGATTTGCTGTGAACTTGGTAAATGTACGAACTGGACGATACAATGAACATTCTCCTTTAACTCTTGTCCGCCAATTAATGCAAAAGTCTTCGAACTGATAACGTTACGCGTTAGAAAATATATTTATACTCTATAAAATCGAATCTACCGTGAAACTGACGCGTTAAGTTAAATAGTTAAACACGTTATCCACGCAGCGAGCAAAATGCAAATAACAATCGATGTAACGACGCTATTATATGAATATTAAATCGATAATTATAAGTGGTATTAGCATAAATTTGAAACACAGCGAATTCTCTGATACGTGGCACCAAGAGCACATTGCCACGATTCTCTGATAATGATTTTACCTATCGTTATCGCGATTAACATTGTAATTCGACTTGGTATCGAGAGATCGACATCTCCGAAGATAAACGTGCGAGGAGACAAAAATTTAATAAAGAAGACGAGATAACGATTTTTATCAGAATTAGTCGCGATAAAAGGTGTTAAGAAACAACGATAAGATCTATTCGTAACACAAGCAAATAGCACGTGATAGAACTACTGTGACATTACGTTATGATAGTAGTATCTTGATTGCTATCAATGGTAGGAATTCCGAATTATATAGCACCGTTTAAAAAAAATGTTTTTTTTTTTTTGCAAACATGAAACGATTTTCCCAATATATATTTACAATTCAAGTAACATTCTTTCTATTTACACGAATAGCGTGATATAATAAAATGACAATAGAGTTTTTTGTTTCAGCCCACAATTAACGATAATCTTGATTGTATCTATATTTTTTACGTAATAAAATCCTATTGCGTTGCCAGTGACATTAAATACCTATAAAAGCAAATCGATAGCTCTGTGTTTATAACAATTCTCAATCGAAAAAGTAATGAAACACGAGAAAACACTCTTCTCACGCGTGAACGTGTACCTTTCGGTGTTTGTGAATCATTTCTGCTGTAGTTTTACTCGCAAATCGATACGATAAACGGAACACCGAGTGATAAGACAAGCCGCACTGCGTCAACATCAATTATCTATTTCTGCTTGGACACGAGATACCGTTTGGTGAGGCTGAACCAGGCAATCGTCCGATGCACGTTTATACGATTAGTTTGGCCAATTTACACGACTGCAAATCGAACTTTAACATTTTGTTCGTGAACAAAATCTTTAGTTCCGTTTTTCTCAAATTTTAGTTTCCGCTCGAACGATACAAAATATATCGAAATACCTATATACGTGTGTACGAAAAAGGTTTGTAATTTTTTCGATCGGCTCCAATAGTTTGTCTATTTTTATTTCTATTGCAAACAGTAGCTTTATCGTAAAATGACGATAAGTCGTCTTTACAGAACACTCTTCTCGAATGTCTTATCACTATACAAGTACACAAAATTACTACATCGTATATCATACTTCATGCTAGAATACTTAATCAACCTATCGTATCGCGCACCGTTCTAGCATTCTAACGACTTCTACGTTAGCAACAGCTTAAAAACACTATAGGCAAATAAATTTTCTACTGTTCGTTACGTGCCATTTAACTGTAACTATGTACATATTACATTTAGAACATATCGAAATTTTCTCGCAGCTGCTTTAAAACTAAACACTTTATGAAAAGGAATGAAAATTCCAATGTCGACGACTTCTGCTCTTCCTCAAAGTCGCGAACAATACGAAGAATTTGCCAAATAGCAAACTCTCTTAAACAAGTTCGATTTCGTAGCGACAACGTCTTGGTGTTCGATACCTATCGACATCCGTAATATCGAATATCGTAAAGCCACCGTTGCGATGTAACAATTTCTTCGTAAAACGCAAACCTGGTTCCACATCGCGTAATAAACTCCAGATGAAACGTTCTCTCCTTACCAGTTGTAAATGTAACTGTCGTTTCTTCCTTGTAGCCATGTTTCATCGATGAAAAATGCAAATTCGGATGACCGCAAAGGGTAAACCGAAACGAACGACGATATCGTCGCCAACGATCACGATACACTCGAAGTACCTCGAGCACGTGCGAATATTTTCTTCCAAAAACTCTTTTCCAATGGAGGCTAGATCGGTCGAGCCTTTAACTGCTTCGTGGATACGTTTTTACGACGTACGGTGGTATTTTTTAAATTCTTTGAAAGAATTTGAAGAGAAAGAATTCTCTTTGAAGAGAAACAACAGAGGATTAACGGTTCAGGATCGAAAATTTTAAAAGTATAGCGACCGGCGAAAGCTTTTCAAGCAGAATTCTTCGTCGAAAAATTGTAGACAGGTCATTATCTGCATCGCTCGTTAATAAAAAGACGTTATATAAAAAGGCGAAAATATAAAATTTTATACTGTTTGCAGTACGATTTCACTGTGTTGTAAAAAATCATACTACGTCCATAGATATTTCTCAACGAGAAAACAATGGGATAGTATATGTAAAACGAAGATATAAGCCTCGCTTAAGCGAGAAAGAACTTGGAACTCGCTTTCAGACGTATTTTTATCGAGCTCCTCGCGAGATGATACGCTCTATCGGAATATTAGTTTCGAACGAAATCGAACAGATATAAGTTGTTGGAATCGACGACGCGGAGCGGGAATATTTCAAATAATATTTCCTACGCGTATTGGAACCGTATATCCGCGAGTATTGCTTTAATTGGACGGATTCCAATCAGTGCGCGGCAATGCAGAGAACAGATAGTCGCGGAAAGCAATCTATCTATAAAACCAGCAAGAGTACCTCGATTTTAGCCGGAGAAATCGAAGATTTTCCGGTCAACGACCAGGTTTGCTTAATTTACCCTGACAAATAATTCGAGAACATATTCGGCGCGTGTACTTCCTCGGATAATTTATTCCTTGCGCAAATATATGCAGATAGATTAATCCATTTAATTAATATCCCTTTAACTTTTGCAGGGCCGAATGCGTTTTCTAAACTGCGAGAAAAATTGCTTTTCCATTAGTTAGTAACGCATGTTGCGTTTTTGTAAACATCGAGCGTAAAAAAGTTAATGTAATCGGTATTCGTACGTGCAACAAAAACGTTAACAATTTTCGTGAAAGATAAAACACTGCTATTTATACGATCGTCGTAACGATATCGTTTTTAATAATTTGTCAGGCTATAATCGGATTACGAAGTAACAGACTCACCGCAACGCAACAAAAAACGTAAGTATTGCGGCGTTCTGAAGCAACCGACAGGAGGGAAAAAGAAATCAAAGTCAGAGCACCAAAGCGAGGAAAAGAAATCTGTTATTTCCAATCGAGTCTACAGGATATCCTCTTTCTAAATGACGTGTCAACACGCCAACATCGTGTTTCTCCTTTTCGCAAATTACTTATGCATTAGAATATATGAAATTAATATACAAATTCAACGTAACATTGCGCGTTATCCGATTATTTGAGATTTTATATTTCTCCATTATTCGCTCTTTATCTATCTCTATTGGAAACGCTAAGTGTATCGAATAGATAAAATTTATCTTTCTACTACCTACAAAACGTGTTTTGATAAAACGTTAAAAGTACTGGTGTTTTATAAAAAAAAAAAAAAAAAAATAGTGTTTTGTTAAAACACTAGTATTCTAGATAGTAGAAAGATAAATTTTATCTATTCGATGCACTCGATCAAAATAAATATATAAAACGATAAATGTACAAAGGAATAATACCTAGAGTACCTTGGTATCCAAATATTAATAAGAGTCACCGTATATTAGAAGATCCCAAAATCCCGCAACGTGTACACACACGACGAAAATGTATATAACATTCTCTGCCAAAATTCCATTTCCCAAAACCAAACCCTTATCTACCCAGAAAATAGCACGATCGTTAGGATCCGACTGGAGCGTTTCCACGTTTCAACTGGGTTCCCGTAGCCTTATCGCCGGCAATCTTCTCTGCGCGAACACGCGTACACGCTCGACGGATACGCCTGGAAAGCCCTCGGCTCCGGCTGGGATTAGATTACGGCATAAGCGGCTTATTTATCGCTGCGACGACGCGCATTCGCGAATGCAGCGCAATCAACACGCCGCTAGAAGCATTCCTCGCGTCAAAACGCGAGTTTCGTCGCCGTGCGAATCTCGACGAATCGACGACCAGGCATTCCAGTCCGGTTTTTCCGCGACATTCCAGGCACGCGCGAATTCGAAGCGGAGGAAACGACGATGAATAATTCTCGGCATTTCGTGAGCTGTGTTTTGGGACGCAGTCGTCCCGGATTAATGGTCTTTTCCCAGGTAAGCAAGGGAAATGATCTTTCGGTTCTCGAGGGTGACGAGTCAGACGCGGAATGGGCTTGAATTGTTTGCTTTTTGCTTGTACTTGGCAAGTCGTGCTATTGTGGCAGAAATTAATTATAGAGACTCGGGATCGAAGAATGCGAGGTTGTTATGGGGTTGATTGCAAATGAAGCTTGGGACGAATAGTGGAGATACGAGAGTTCATTATGCAATGAGGAATATGAATTTTCTTTCTTTCTGGCTGAAACAATTCTTTGAAATAATTAAACTGTGAGAATATTTGGGAATGAAATTGAAATATACATAATGCATTAGAGAGCAGAAGGCAGAAGAAATGAGAAAATTTCTGTGTACCTCAGGAATGGTACTGTTAAAAGAACGTAGTTTCTAGTTTTACTATAAATAAATAAAAGATATTCTCCTATGCTGCTTCTATAGGATTAAGTCAGGTTACATTAATTTACATTAGATACTGGTCGTAATTGTTTATATGTTACAAATAAGATTTATGTCCTATATGCGCAAACCCATACACGTATTTGTGTATAGAGAATAAATAGTAATAATAATTAAAAGAATATCTTTTCACGTTATCTTCTTCGTTGAAAGTAAATGGGAAATGGAAGTTTCACGTTGTATCACATAATTAAGTTTCAATCGAATATAATTGCAAATTTATTTGGTATGATATAAATGATCTTAAATAAGTACGATGGTGAATTTAGAGCGGTTCTAAAGATCGACTCACGTGATGGAATGCATTAATAGCATGACTCACAGATCGATAGAGAAAGTACAATATATTTTACACGTCGTTATAAAATATCGTATTATTATTGCGCAATAACAGGATCGCGGTTGAAATCAAAACATTCAAACGTTTTAGTTTTAAAAATATAAAAAATAAAAAAAATGAGAAAATTATTTTGCAATGTTTCAAGCGCTTACCATAGTAACTGTACAACGACAATTGCATATTCTCTTGTTCTATTCTCTGCAAACGGAGCGCATATTTTCTATAGAAAGGAACACAGAACCCGCGAAGAACATAAAGAAACATATTCCTCTTTTATCATTCCACTACGTGAGAGCTCATTCCTTTCAACGAAAGAAAAGAACAATGTACGTACTGATCATTAACAATATTTCTACAGCTCCAAACTTTATGTTATTTTGTGCCGATTCGAGAAAGCAACAGTACTGAAATTGTAACTCGTTTGAATATAGAGTGTTCTAGCCTTCTTTTGTGAGAAATTATCTCACGTGCCTAGAATTAACAAGTTCAATGTTATCTCGAGTTTATTTAAGCATACATCGGCATATCTTATGTCTTACATTCATACTTATTTAGTCTTTGCATCGATTTGCATCGTTATTTGTGCAAACATTTTACAATGGAATGAAACGTGGCACTAGATTAAATTTAATCTAGAAATCTATTTTAATTGACATCGAGTAAAGATGTATTCGCCATATTACTACGCTTATCAGATTACAGTCGTTATAAAGCTATTAATACTTGAAAAGATGTTAAGAAATATTCACCTCCTATCTCTTCTCATTACGAAATCGAAACAACTACAAACGTTGTAATTCATATGACCTCCCTCAGTCATAATAATCATCGATGTACTTAAAGCGATTAATAATTCCAACAAGACAAACAGCCACTCGTCTCGTCCGCTTCTCTCCTCTGCGTCGGCAAATCAAAACAACCACAAGCTTAATTCGTAAGACGGTTCGTTCATCGACGTATTTGCGAAGCAATTAATCGCTCGATCGAGACCAACAACATTCATTGACATCGCGTCTTCTAAATCGTACATTCTAATCCATAGGGGAACTTATCGCTAACGCAACCAATTGAGTAATTGTAAGAATCACAGGATCTAATAACCAGAAGCTTTTCAAACGCTTCTCAGACAGAAGAAAACATCGCCGTACGTCAAAGCAAATGTGATACGGTTAATTAGTTCCTTTTAAAATCCCTGTCCCATTAGAAAGAAACATATCTATATAAACTGTGAAAGTGACTGATCAAACGGAGCAATACGAGTGTCCCGCGGATTAAACGCGCCTCATCGGCTCGTCTATCGAATAATCGAACCGGATAGGCCGTTTATGGGCTCGCGTGGGCGTCGTTACGTCAACAGAACGACGATTGAAAACGGAGAAACATAGAATGACGAGCAAGCTCCCGTTTCAGGTACAGAGAGCGTGGCGTTCCAACTGAAATACCCATTCGATACTTTTCCACGCGCTTTCAGCGAATTTATCGCGTGCTTTTACATCACCAGACACCATGTGCGCACAGAGGAAGTCGGATGCCAACGGAGGAAGTCGAATGCCAGTGGAGGAACCTTCGAATTACAATTCTCCGTTCGCCTACGATCGCCAGCTGATTCTTTAATATCTGTACATGATCCGAATGAATGGAACGAGGAGAATTTTGTATCGGCGTTCGATATGGGAAGAATTTCGTTTGACTCGGTTCATCGTGGTACGAGAGATCGCCTCTCGGGACTTATCCGATATATCGACATAATAATAAACAAGGCAAAAACTGAGGCCTTCGTAGCGTATAGAAATGATTCTTAAGAAACTTCTAAACTGACCTAAACGAATTTAAGGTAAATTTGATGTGATTTATCGATATAAGGAAATATAGGCTAGAAAAGAATAACGTTCGCTTAACTTAGAAATTACGTGTTTCAAAGTTGCGTCATTAGACAAGTAATTAATTAATCTGAGATATAATACCAAAGCTCGATATATCATCTAAATATAGAACTCGTTACGTCTGCTGATAATTACGTGTCGATTGGAAAGAAAAATGGTAACAACGACAGGTAATTTTTCAGAAGATAAAGAACATTTCATGTTGTGATACTTGAAGCTAATTAATGGAAAAATGTTTGATTTACCTTTAAGTTCTATAAGTCATAAAGATATATTTGCTAGATATTATTAATGAATTTGTAGCGTAAACATATCGTCCGAGTATTTTATCAGGAGTCTGTTTACCGCTCGGCAACACGATTCTATGTGATTTCGAACTCCAAACTACGTTCTAGTCTACGAATGACGAATCGTTCCACGACCGAGTTCATTCTCTTGGCAAAACAACTTTTTGTCTTGACAAGCGTTTATCACTCGAACCAAAACATTCCCTTCGTGCTCTTCTCGAAATCTCCGAATTCTACATGGAACCGTTCTAAGGCGTCCCAGTTAATATGAATTTTAATGCGTCGTTTTCTGTTGAAACCTGTTTAGACCGCGAGGAAAGTGACGGCTGTCACGATAACAGTAAGAAATATGTATAGCAAACTCACCAATTCACTCATATCTTTTTTCTTCTTTTTCTTTTAATAACCGACAAAACTCGCAGAAACTCGCAGTCAAACGACTTTATTCGGATAAACCGGATTCTCTTTCGTTAAGCCAAATGTTTCTATGTCGAAAAATGTTTAACCGTATTTTACACAGCCAGAAATATCATTGGCGAATAATCAGCTTGCTTTATATACGTACGAAGAGTAAGTTTGCATTAATTAGCAGGTGAATTTAATTAGGCAAAAGATAAAACGATGTTCGCTACGAGAACATACATTTAATCACGCATGAGAAAACATGATAAACGCGAGAATAGATCGTTAGGTGTGAAAGTTAAAAATAAAGAAATAGGAAGGGTGCTAGACAATTGCTATGCTATTGTATTTTGTTCCTTTAATTGTCCGTCGTTATTTTATTTTATTGAGATATCGAGCACGACAATATCGTTTGTTGGTTTTCCATTCGACACAGGAACAATCGAACGTCGATGAAAAACCATTAATCATTGCCGTCGATTAAACTCGCCATATCTTTATAGGTTCGCGATTCTCGAATCGCTCGAGGTTAGTCGATATACAGGAAGCGTGATAAGCGAGCGGAAAAATTGATTCAAATCGTGTCATTGAGTTGGTTGGCCCGTTAAAGTCAACGAAAGTTTCGCGTGGAAGATAAATCGTCATTATTCTAAACGCCAAACGCAAACTCTCCCAAGGAACGATCATTGCTATTCGTTTTCTGTCTATTATCGGTTAAAATAACCGACATAAAAGAAAAACCCAGGAGAAAGGATCGAAACCGGATCGATACAAGAAGAGTGTCGCGATTCGTGTTAAACGTCGATTTAATCGAGACACGAACGAACACACCTATCTACTTCGATATTCGGCCGAGTTGCAATAAATCTTTGCTTTCTAGATATACTATCACCGAGAATATACCACAACAAGCTTAATAAATCTATAAAACTCGTCAGAAATGTCACGAAATCAACAGGTTCTATCCTAAAGCGATCAAAATTCCGGTCTACGTGCGGAATTTTCGTACGTCGAGATGATCAATCGGTGAAACTTGGTACGTATTTTACAAAGCAACGTAAACTTTAAAATTTAATCACCACCCTAATCCAGTCGAAGGAACAGAAAAATTACTTACAAAGTCAGTGAACGATGGACACGACGACGATGATTCAAATCCTTTCGAGCGAGGCACCCACGCGCAGCTCCAGGATAACTGTTTCTCTTACGCGATATTTCCAAGTGCGGGTGTCCGAATCACTCACAGAACACGCGGTTTCACCGAAAATCGGCGCACGAAATGCGATTTTCGTTAGCCGGGGCAAGTCACGGAGCCAGGTATACGCTTTCACAGATCAACACGACCCACGAAGCAACCGGCATACCTGGCGACGACCAGGCGTTAACTGAAAGCGTATGGAGGCCGAAGAACGCCGACCACTACACCTGTGTGCCACGGGGAATCGTAGTAGGAGAGGGCGAAGAGAAGGAGAAGAAGTTTCGTCGAAGAAGGAGACGCCCGCAATGGCCTTTACGCGGCGGATATGTTTATCGTGATAAACGGGACGCGAACAGCTGCTCGGAATCCATTACGAGCAATCGCGAGGAAGAATTTCGACTTGTTCGACGATTTGTCGTTTCCAGAAAGGGGATTAAGGTTCGAAGAGGGGAATAGAGTTTAGCTGGAAAAACGAATTTGTTTTGGTGACTGAGGGAGAAACGGGGTAGGAGCCGAGGACCGAGGGATACGCGGATTTTACGGACGGGTAACTTTGAAGAATTGGATTTCAGTAATTTATGAATTAATTAACGGAATATTTGTAATACAATTATTAAAATTTAGGAGAAATTGAGAAGCCGGGATTTTTATGGTATTTCTTGGAGAAGTAACGTGACAGGAGGAGGAACGTAAAAAATTACTAATTCGGTAAGTTGCTAGCGAATTGAAAAGTTCGAGGTAGAAGAAAGAAATGTTTTCGGCAAAAAACGTAAGTTCCGCTGTGAATTTTTGTCTGGGACACAGAATCATTTGAATGTGTAATCTGTTTTATGAATTATTAATGCAAGATGAATGCTTCCTGTGAATGCCATTTCACGTTGAAGAATACGATCAATTGTACTCTGTTTTTATGCAAGTTTGTAAATTAAGAAATAACCCTGACCTTCCTTTTCTCATTCTAACAAAATACTTAAGTTCAACGCCTCTTCTCTGTACCGTACACACTATTTTCTTGTAAATTTTTACTCGAATAAAACTCACCGTCGTTTTATTCACGATTCTACCATCAAACTTATCCACTTATCTGTTTATTAAAATATACCTTTACTCGATTCAAAAAGGAAATTTCAAGAAAGAAAATAAAAATGTAAGGAATAATTCCCGTTTTTCGCGCAATTCCCGAAAAATGGCTAAGCGAGGGAGAAACGGACGAAACTTGTTATGAAAATAATATGAAAAGTATCGGCGTAGCTTGAACAAAATATGCAAAACCTGTTCTCGCGGGAGAAATGCAACACTCTCGAATGACCTTTGGTCGAAAGTCCAAGACCTTGTCGACGATCGGTTCGGCCGTCAATCTTTCCAATAATAGAAAGGAAGGAATCTTCCTGTGCATTCCCTACGCTTTCTTGGAATTAAACCGTAAACCTTAGCGGGCTCCACCTGTTGAAGGAAGAGCCTGCAGGTAATTTATCTTAGAACGAACCGGTCTCCAAGTAACTTCCTTCCTACGACAAACTTTGATGAAGAAGAAAGAAGCGAGGAGACGTTTCTTTCGAAAGAGCAAGAAAGACATAATAGAGACTCGCCTGGCGATGTAGATCTCCGAGTAAACAAATGGAACTGCAATTGTTCAAGTTTTTACAAGCGACTTGCCTCGAGAACTGAAACTTCGTTCTTTGATCGTTTGGGAACTGTTCTATAGTAATTGAATGTAATTAATTTTAATATTCTTGCAGGGTTTTGTTTGTTCGAGGACGTAATTCTTCTTAGATTAGAATTAATTATAGAAGATATACGTAAGTACTTTGACTTATTTACGATGTATATAGTTAGGTGACGTTGATGAACAGGTGTACACCAGCGCACATCTATAAATTTCACAACACGCGCTAGTGATCTCATCTGATGATGGAATTTAACTTTCGACATCAATTTTTTTTTTTTTTTTGGTTAACGTACACGCTCCTTTTACTTGAAAGTTCATTGAGTCGTATTTTCATCGTTGCTACTATCTTCTAATTGCGCTTATAAAACTGACACAGCTATTTGTCATAACAGCGTCTTCAGAAGTTCCAAGACCATTTAAAAGATCATTCGACTCTATAAAACAGACAGTCAAGATAACTTAATTAATCTATTAAAAACCGGGATTAAAGACTACTGGTTGATACTAACGATAATAAATTGTAAAAGAGCGACCCAAGACAAAGAGAAACAACTATCGAACCGCAAGTTTCGTTTAATTGAAAAATGAATTGACCATGGAACAGACGAAAAATAGAAATAAGATACATCAAAGCCTGGAGCGTAAGTTGGAAAACGCGAAAACCAGCGAACCAGCGATACAGAAAAATTGCAACGAGTCGAATGGTGGATAGCTATGCGCGTTTGCATGCTGCGCGTACAAAACGATTCCCTGTTTCATTACCGTGGACTGTGGTATTGTATTGGCGTCCGAACAAATTGCTTCCTTCCATGCAGTTTTCGGGCTGCGGATGTCATAAATACACCAGGTCCACCTATAGGGAATTCGTCGGCTAGAATTCATTGGTTACAACATCCGCTAGGAATCGTAAGTCATCGGGATTCGCGCCACAAGTATCGAAATAGGATTTATCCGTTCCCTTCAAATTAATAAATACGGAAATTTATCTATTCGCTTCTCGTATCGTAGCAACAACGGGATGCGTACGACACGTGAGAAGCCAACTAATCGACGCGATACTTTACTGTAAGGTGTTGCAAAGCGATACAAATTTTATAAAAAAAAATAAAACAGGAATTGTTACTGTAATTTAAATATTTTTTACCGACTTTCTCAATCTATACGAAAGCACTACGCTTCTTAAATTCCTATCTGTCTTCGCAGAATCGCTTTAATTCCCATAAAAGTTGCTATTGAGATCAAAGACTCGTATTTCTGTGGCTCCATTCGATATTTCGTATTATTTGCTTAAAAGGCATAACATTTATCTGTGAGATATCTTACGAAGGAAGAATTAGGTGAAATATAGATGGATATTAACCGAAGAAAAATCGCGCAAGTTGCGATCGATCGTTTACGATTTAAGCTTCTCTGGAGGAGCAAGTCGTTGAAGAAGTCTTCCTGCAGATTAAACTCTCTCGAATCGGCCGAACGAGACGAAGATCATCGATGCTCCACAAGTACATCCTTAATTCTGATTAAACGTAATCTTCGATGGAAAAGTAGCGCGCTTCCTATCGTTTGGTCTGCGAGTAACCGGCGTGGGTGGAAAAGTTTCCCGGAGTCGTTCCGTTGGAACTCGCGTCCAACGATTCGAGACACGAATCGACTGGACATCCGGGCTGGAACTCTCTCTCTGTTTGCCAATTTTCAAGGGAGTTCGCGTGCAATTGTAGAAAAGTTTCGTACGTCTGATTCACGAGCGAAAATGGAAGGTGGAGAAACTTTACGAAATTCCTATTATCACAGTGTGAACTGTTATTAATTGTTGAAAGGGCTGAAAGTTATAGCGATGTACCGAGGATTAAGAGCGAAATCGATAGCTGACAAGTCGGAATATTTCTACGTCAAACGAATAGGAGTTAAGATTGATAGACTTACGTAGATCGAAACCTGCCGGTAACGTGATATACCGAGAAATAGTCGAGAAAGTCGATAAGAGACTGATGCGACAAAAGAGGCTTCCGGAGCATGATCTTTGCCTTGGTATTAGTTTGTCGGACGTAGCCTCGATCGTAAAGATTTTAGCGAAGAACTCTGACATTGCACGAATATTACGCGAATATTACACGGACTACGTGAAAAACGTATGGAATCTCGTAATGGATCGCCAATGAAGCTAAATTGCAGAAACGCTTAGCTCGCGGAAAAACGTGCAAATAAATTAATAATATTTCGAAAAACAATTACCAGAGAGGAACTATTAACCAAACAACGCGTCAATGACTAACGACTATCTATTAACAGACTGTTCGTTCGACGATATGAACTTTGTTTCACAATACCACATCCCGAACAATAAATATACACAAGGATTGCCATTATTGGCGCTAACGAGACGCCTAACAGGATTTCAAAGAAGCAACGTCACATTCCGCAACCGGCATTACCTTCGCATTAATAATTGATTAACCACAGGCAAAGCGATTATTTCATAACATCAAGCAGTGACATCATTTATCGATCTCTGCTAATAAATAAATTACAATGATTCCTTTGTTCTGTAAGACGATTCACAGACAGTTGGGCAAAACGTTTAATTATCCATCGCAATAGGTAATAGAATTTGGCAATTGTAAATCTACCTTGAATTTGGATTATCAAATATCAAAGCCAAAAAGTGTGCAGAAAGGTGATATATGTACGTGTTCGATTATTCAGGGATGAAAACTTTCCTCTTTGAGCTACGTTATTGCGAATATTTTCAACAATGTAAGAATGGCTAAAGAGTAATTACAAATTCTTATAAAAGACGTTTCTCATAAAACTTCATTGCCTTTAATTGCGCAAAGAACGGCCAACGAAAAGGTTACAACTAGATCGTACATTCGCGTTTGACAGAACTTTCCTTTCTTTTCTCGACGCGTCAATCTGGCGCTATTTTCAACGTGCTTTATTAAAAAAACGCAGAAAACACTATCACCAATCGGAAACTAAGTGGATCGTTGTACATTTTCTCCACGGCAAATGAGAAATTCCCGTTTCAGCAGGCGAATTTCATAATTAATTTCGCTCCTCATGTCCGGACCACCAATCTCCTCGAGTCTTCCCTTTGGGTAATTAATAAATCATTGAAGAGCAGTCAAGAACCCTTTGTAGATTCGCCCCGAAAAAAACTACTCTTTTTTCCAAATAACAAGGAAAAAACAAGAACGAGAGAGAGAAGCCTCGTCTCGCCCCCTTTTGTTTCACAGCACTTTACAACGCGGTGTTTATTTAATCGTCGTTTGAGATTCCGACTTTCTTTCCTACGCCCCGCTGAACTTTACACAATTACCAGGACAGGTCTTCTTCTTCGCTTGGATTCTCGAGATTCTTAAAACAATACGACGAACATAGTTAACGTATTTAGCGGAAAAATTACAGAGAGTGTGAATTCCGTGGATGATAAAAACGTAAAAACGATGGTGGCGCCAAGGAGAATCGTCGAGAGAGGCGTTAACCCCTTTACTTTTCCTCTGAAATATCTAAATCGCGAAGAATTTCGTGACGTATTTTAATAGACGAACAATGGTAACATTTTTCAGCTGAAAATAAGCGAAAATAGCGGAAAGTAACCAAATTCTGGAAAATGCGACGTCTCGGAAAATCAGTATCGCGGCACGTCAAAATTGTTTAAATAAATGATCACGACTAGTCGTCGGGAACACCGTGGACACGGATATCGGATTCGTCACGGGACGTTGGTCTATCGATATCGCGTGTCGATACGTGTATCATGAAAATATCGAAAGTATCGACGAGGGGCCGCGGTGGATGTCAACGAGCAAAGTAAAGGAAGCCAGGCGTCATCTTCCAAGATTTATGACTCCTCCATCCCCCATCCTCCCCTTCAACCCCTGTACACATCGGAATAGATGGTTTTACCTGCACTAACTTTACGACCAAGTAACAGAGCCTCTTAAATCACTGTCATAATTGAGGAGGCTGCAAGAACAATAGAAGACAGATGGCTGAGAATAAGCGTTCGTTTAGGGGACAAAAGACGAGACTGCACCGGAGATGAAGCCCCAAGGAATCTTATAGAGGTATTAAGGGGGCTAAGATCACACTTCGATTCGATCTTTTCTCTCTTCTGATTTCTTCGTGACAATATTTGATCGATAATCACAGTTTGATAAATCACACGCGTACGAGGATTGCTACTTAATTTTACTCGATTTGACAAAGCGAATTTTCGTGATTACTTGTTTGCTCGCCAAGGAAAGAAAAAGAGGAAAGATATCTCGATACATAGAAGAAAATCAATTCGTGTAACTTATTGTCACAGCTATTCGTATAAATATAGAGTGTAATAATCAGTTTAATAGCACGGTGTTCAAATGTTAAATCCAGTCAGTGAAGATGAATGATTATCCTTGCAACTGATAGAGGAAGAATTCATGGACGAGCCAGGTAGTTTAATTGATCATTTGATAGCGATCAGATTGATTGATTGCTTTCTCTCTTTATGGAAGAAGAGCAGTGCAAACGTCGCCAAAGGTAGGATAAATTGATTGCTTGTGATTTTTATTCATTTGAAAGACTCGAAGGAACTGAGTATAAAAGCGAAAGATTGATGATGCTTACCTTCATCGACGTTCGAGTTATAATATAAAGGTACAATGATGTCAATTCTTTACTCCATCGCGAAAGTAACCTATTCTGCCGTGTTTAAAATCAAATGAAAATAGCGTAGCGTGTTTAAAAAAAGAAGCATCTGGCAATTTCCGCGTCGGCTGAACAGACATGGCTATCAGCCTGACTATTATCAAAGACCCTGACAAGCGCCTCGAAAGGAGAATCGTTTTCGAAAATTGAGTTCACCGTTCTTAAGTTCGAACTGCACACGTGTTTACAATAACAATTGTTTTTTCCTTTAGACCGCGTGAAAAATGCAGCATTGTAAAATGTATTTTTCTTATCGATGCGTTTGTTCCTGTATTTTTCATGAAACGTCGCTACCTCTACAAAATTTCTCTGCATGGAGGCGTTTCTAAACATCCTACATTTTTAGATAAGAAAATATTTCGATGGAATTTGCGTAAAGTAGAGCACGACTCTTTCAACGAAATCTTTGAAACGTCATACGGAATTAAAAGTTCACAACATCGTGCAATCACTAGCTCGAACGTATCTGGAAAAGATAAAGAAATTACTCTGCAATTATATTTATCCGACGCGTTCGATAAGACGGAAGAATCCACTTTCTTTCGATCGAAGGAAGAAATACAGTGTTGTTAGACAGTTTGCGACAAATGCAACGATCATAGTCATCTATCCGCATCAGTCGCTCCCGGCGAGTAAATTTGCCAGATGGGGAACAGGGCATCCGAATTTCATTTTTCTTCTTTCCTTCTTGGCGAGGCTCTTTCATCCGATGCTGTCCTGGAAGCAGCGATCGAACGAGCCCTGGCTCTTACATCACTTTTATGTCCGTCATATTTCATGCTGGCCAAACGTTCCGACGAATGATGCATTATTTAGAACGCAATTCGGGGAGAGCCAAGCCGGGACCTCGTGGAACAAATGCGCGCGAAATGGGCCAAGAGCATCCGGCAGAATGTCGTTCCTCTTCCGGGCGATCGATCGACCTACAAGCTTAATTTCGCTACGAGTCCTCTCGCTCGAGAGACGACTCAAACTTCAAAACTCTCTACGAGATAGATCACCGAGTACCTCTCTAAAATTTCACGACGAACAATTCGTTTTTTCGATGAACGAATCCTGATAAAACATTAAACGTAGGTTTTTACAATTTTTTAACGCTCGACCTTACATGCATTCTGTTAAGAAATTTGTCTTAAATTTTAGCGGATTGTGTCAATAAAACTGTAGAAAAAAATACGTTCGACTAATTGTAAATGGCAATTATTTTGTATAATACTACAAATCAATTATAAATCGTTACATCTCCTAGCCTCCAATTTTTCCTGCCGACTATCTTCCTCGCCAGAGAAAAAACCAAATTGAACGCTAATCCGACAAAATATCAGAGGCATCGCCCACGAATATTTCGAATTATCACGAATATCCATTCTTTTTTGTTTCGTTTCGTCTCGCCTCGAATAACTAACGATTCAGTTCTAGCTTTTTAATCTACGTGTCAGCCACAAGCTTCGTATTGCTACAGTAGAGTAGAAGAGAGGTAGAAACGGAAGAAGAAAATGTGGAAAACGTATGAATATCGCGCGGAGTGGGAGGTGCATTATTTAGATGCAATTTTTTTCGGAATCACCGACACGCGAATGAATGGGCACCGGGCAAACCGAAGTGAGAAGATTAATGCTTCGATCTGACAGCCAAGCACGAACTTTCAATCTGCAATCCGCGTTTCCTTTCACGTCCCCGCGTTTTACGTAGCAAATAATGTGAGCGACGCGGACAAACCGCGACGAGTTCATTGCAAAACTGTTCCTGGGCACCTACGGTTATCTACGGTTCACGCGCTGCTGCATAGAGCTATGGGGTTTTCTCTGCGTGACAGGTGTGAAAAGAACGTGAGAAATTCTATTCGCAAAGGCGAACTTCGATCGTCAGTTAGGTTAGCGTCTGCAACTATTTAGTTTCAACATACAGAAAAGGAACTTTATCGTTATTTCTAGCAGTAAAACATTTCTATATATTATTCAGCTTTGTATTATTAAATCGTCGGGATCGATTCCTCGAACGAAGTGTCTAAAGAATAAATCGTAATTTTGGATCTTTTAATTATTCAGTTTTTCGATCTTCCAACTTCCGAATTTTTAAGGATCTATAATTCTTTAAAACGTCACCCTTTTCGACTCTTCAATTTAAATAACGTATCAATTCTTTAAATACCCTACGTGCTCGTGGCTTAAAGAGAATCACCTCAAGCGTTCCTCAAAACCGCTTAATGTAAAATAGACGAATTACTCTTGTGAATGTTTAATTTTACGTACATCTTCCCTTATGTCGTCAAGATTTTAAAGCTTCGATCTTTAACCCTTGAATTTAAATATCTTCGTCTCTCGAACCTTTAAAATCTTAATCATTTGGATGGTCTACTTACCAAAAACCACTCTATCTCTATCGTGTAATTTTAAATTGACGAACTACCCACACACACAGCTACTCCGTTTTCAACTGACACGAACATCAGAGACTAGCTCGACACAGCGTCCCCAATACCTTAATTGCGTCCCTCGACATTACTTGGGCTTTCTTCGTGCCTTATGCGTACACGGCCCTCCGAATTAGACGCTCCACCCCCGAGCCCATTAGTGTCGGTGGTTTAATTAACTGCCACGATAAATTGCCGTTCGACCATTCAGTTCGATAAATCCACTTACCCAGAACTTTACTTTCCATTCGACGCGTCTATCCTAGCAGGGGAACACCGATCGTCGTTATGAATAAAATACAATGTAGCGGCGGTGACGTGTAACGCTGGCCGAGCCAACAGCTTTCATTTCGCAACGAGACGTGACGCAGGTGATTTAATGTCGCGCAATTGCGCGAAAATATCCAAGGTTAATAATTATCGCGAATTAATTTATCGGCTCCTATTAATTAACCAGCCAGTCGACGAATACGCTGCGCCAACTGGCTGCTTATTGGAAACTAATTGATACGCCTTTTCAATCGGTCAACGGATATATTATCGTGTTCGAGGTTTCTGGGCTTCATGGGGAAATGGCAAAAGAACAGAAACATCGCGTCTCATTTAACTGGAATTTTAGGAAATTTCAAAGTAGCGGAAATTTATCTCATTAAGTTAAAAAGGGAAGAATGTTTCAACGAAAGAAGTAAAAATGGAGGTTTCGGTTGGCTGTGGGAAGTAAACGGCGAAGAAGTTCGTTGAAAATTTATTTTATAAATTTATTACAAAAAAGGAGTATCCAATGAAATGTGAATATATAAAGCCCGTTGTGTAGTTGTATGCTTCGTTAATCCTCTGAACGCATAAAGGCGCATGAAATGTAAATAACTAATATGATTAATTAAGAGAAATTAACGATCCTTAGTTTGGCCTGAAAAAGGTTTTTGAAAATTATAAATAGGAAAAGATAGCCGAGTTATGTGAATACGGTATAAGTTCATTAACAGGTAGTTCCATACGATAATGCTATGGTGAGATAAAGATCGAGAGAGGCAGAGAATGGAACTAGCTTTTCCCATAAAAGCGAAAGCACGTTGCTTCTGCTTCCTCTTCAAGCCATTTCTTGCTATCTCTGTGAAATTTTTTGCGATTAAAATTATATTACGAGCTATATTTTCCAATCTAGTATTAGAGTATGCCCATATTTTAAAAGGTAGCTAACGTTCATGGCAAGAATTATATGCCGTCACATCGATCTCGTATTTAAATCATTATAATCGAAATAACAAATTTATAAATCTTGAAATCTCTAGACTCTTAGAGTTTTGAGTCCATGAAACGTATAACTGTGAAAAATATCTTTTATTCTATTTGCAGATCATCGCAAACTGGAAGCGATTCGTAAGAGCCAAGAAGGGAACTATCTTCGTTAAAAGAAGCACCTATTCCCACGTGAACCCAATGAATAAGATGTCACGTGCAATCTAACGACTACACAGTGAAGGAAAACTAAGAACGGGCGAGTGATAAAGGACATGGAACTCATCAGTCATGTCGCATCACACTTATGGCTATCAGGGGCGCTTCTGTTCTCTTTCTTAATGCTGATAATATTTCAGAGACGAGACCGGAAGATATCGCAAGAATCGTCGAACAGGATTGTCCGAATATCTGACGACGAATCGCTCCAGGAATTAACCAAAATTTTCCGTCTCGTGTTATTTACGTGATTCCATAACAAACTATGAATCCTAAGATACAATAAACTGTAGAAACATACAACGAGGCGTAGAGTTCTCTTATATTATACCGGCAAAAATATTCCAAACGATTTAATCTGTAACAAGATTTTAAAGTTACATTTCTTCCATGGATTGGAAAAAATTAAGTAACTGTTTATAGACACAAGGGAATTGAACAGATAGTGTATACTACAAACGGAGTGACATTGCTAAAAATTAGTTCAATTTATCTATTTGTACAAGAAGCACAGATTAGTAAAATTCACTGTAATTGAAAATTTGTCCGCGACTTAAACGTATAGTTCCATGAAAGGCGATGAATGCCGCGGAAGTTTTGAACCAGACTGTACAACTTACCTAATATACTCAACACCATATTAAAAAAAAACGTAAACCATATGATAGGTTAACAAAGGCACGTTAAACGAGAAGAGCGGGTAATCAGGAAAAATTAACGATGTTTAATCGGCCACGACCGGGGAATACAAATGGTCGATTTCTTAGCGAGCAGGCCGGCGTGTCTTCTATAACGACAAATAATGGTTCGCGATCGATCATGTCTGGTCTGGGTTTTACAGACCTTTTAAGCGCGCACGTACCGCTGGCAGACGATACGAGGAGAAGTCTAATGAACTCGACGACGCGAGCGCTCTATCACTCTTTCCCAACCCATTGCTGGTTCTTTTTTCTTGCCACGCGAGCCCGCTACAAAAATCCTCGTCATCATGCAGATTTATGCCCGTGAAACGAAACTTTTTCGCACGTAGAACCAGAGCCAAACTTCTTAACCGATGGTAAAAACGTTATTAAATGACCGGCCGATTTTTCCGACGCTTTTTAACTCCGGCTTACAACTACTTCCATCCTCGCGTTCTCTTTTTTATTACAATAAAAACGTTCTTATTGCTACATACTGCAATCGTTTTTTTTTTCTTTTTTACTTTTTTATTTTTTTATTTTTTTTTTTTTTTTTTCGATGAAATATGGAAAACGAAGTAAATCCGAAAGTATCATCGTTCTATGGATGATTTATCGAAGTGAGAAGGCACAGGAATTTCCTACGCCGGAATAAACTTACGACGACAGCTTTCGTTTTTATCCTTCTGCGATAAGGGAGAGTGGAAATGACCCATTTTATTTTTATAAGATGTAAAACACCGTGGAATGATTTATGACGGATAAGACACTGTATGAATGTTACACGATGGATTACGTTCCCTTTTTACTTTGCTTTTTAGTCGGAGACACGCGAGACGACTTGCTTTATCTTATTTACAATTATTAGTAATTTATGAAAAATCTTCAAATATGAACGATCTCGTCATCTTCTAATTTTCTTTTCTCTCTTCTTTCTTTTTTTAAACAATGTAACAAGAGATGGTTATTCTGTGAAAATTATACGAGATACATAGAGAGATATAGACCCTCTTGCGAATATTTTACGGTGGACAAACTTGCGACTCTGATTTCCTCTTTCGCTTTAATAAAGTACGATGGAAACGATTTGTTTTACTTTTGTAAGAGTTATGCGAGGTGTAAAGAATTACAAGTTGGTTTATGATAGACGAAATCCATCTTGTGTGAAGGGAACAGGCTTTCGAGAGATCATTAATATTCATGCCAGCTGGATGAGGTATCTGTGTCGTACTTTTTCCCCTTGCACTCGACGCGTTATTTTTCCATAAAGGGATTACGCGAACGAATACTATTTACAGGTTTCTCGATTGCCGCCACACGGCAGAAAAGAGAAGGAGAGCAACGTGATTTCCAACCCTCGCGTTTGATGAACGAGACATTCTGAATTTTGGATTTAACAGCGATTTTTATGCAGATTGGACCGAATTACTATGATAATGCGGTATTATAATTCCCATTTACATAATGTATTAACAATGCTTATAATAACCAGCTTGTTGTTTGCATCGTTCCCCTTTCGATGATGTTTCTTCCGATTTTATCGTCTCTAACGACTTCTAATTAACGTTTATTAAAAAGTTAATCTCGCGGATCGTGCTTTGACAATTTGTTTAATAACATGTTTCTCTACTTATTTTTATACCCTAAGCTTACCGACTGCTGCAAAACATCCGATTATTCCAACTCAAATTTAAAAATTCCTTCTCCAGCGTTTAATCACAGTGCGTCGTATTTTCCGTAAATTTCAAGAAACATCCACTCGAAACGGTTCTAACTTAATTTACAAACTCGTCTTTAATATTCTACCGAATATTCCGACCAAAAATATTTTGCCAATCTTCTCCAAGGAACAAAAATATTATGGTCCGAGACGCTCGAGTCGTTGTTCTCCAATTATTCTCAGATCATTGTTCGCGATTCAACGACGCGATACCTCTACGATAGACTGGTCTGACTCGAGCAATTAGAAACCGCATTCGCCACGCGGAACAACGCTGTCGCGGAACACTCAGGCTTATTCGTGCTGTACATACCCGAAATATGGCGCAACTTGGTCAAGATTCTGCGAAGATCGCGGGCTTGTTGGTTGTCGGCTATGGACAAAGGGAAATCCGCAAACTGAGGCCGGGGAATTTCATATCGTTGCCCCTTTGTTCACCGTAACAACCACCGTTTGACTCACCCCTGCCAGAAACTTCCGGAGATCACAAACTTGGACGTGTAATTGTTTTAATGGTCCGATTCGTGACGTGTATCTTGATTGGAAGGAAACTATGAGACGAGTAGATTGGTCGAAACTACGCCAAAGTACGTCTTTATAGAAGCTTCAATTTTCCAAGTTCGCCAAGTTCCGAGAATCGAATACGGCCATAGATGTCAGCCACTTGTCTATCATGCGATGCTCGCGAACTTTGTTCCAAGAAGAGCAAAAGAAACCGTAAGAAAATTCAATATTCCCGTTGATTTATCGAAGAAAGCGATTTACGTTTGATCGTGTAACGTACGTTTCCAACGCTATTCCGCGAGATTATTTAACAAAAGATATTCGTGATGCCTTCGAACAATTTCAAACATCTTGACAGACACGAAGCAAGATGTGAATATAACTCGACGCAATACCAAGAGATCATTTTTACTCGCCGCGGAGTTTTATCTCGACCCTTCAACCCTAACTGGAAGAAGAATACAAAAGAAAGGAGGAACTTAATCAGAATCTCTGAAAGAAGTATCCCTATCCATCGCCGTTAATCCCGCACGATCATTCCCCAAACAGAATTCTCTAAGCAGTATCCTTTCCCTGGGAGCATCCCCTGTATATAGCCCGAAAAACTACCCTCGATTACCACCAAAGTCTACCCGGTAGGAACTATTTTCCAGTTTTTTCGCCCCGCAAACTGCTTGATTTTGGGCTTACAAGCGGCTCGTTTATTTACAACGCGTCGCAGAGATACCCGGCGATACCTTCCCTTTTTTTCCCAGGGAAGCATTATTTAGCGGCGGCCACTTATATTCGCGGTTGCAACGAGTCAGCCATTATAATTCTCCGGAGGTAAATAACCGCGGAGCTTACCCTCGTATCGCTCGTTTTCATAAATCGAGCCACGGGATCTTTGTACAAAAGGAACGGCGAACGTAGCGAGCACAGGCTAGAAAGCAGCCAAGAGGAGGAGCCAGGGAACAGGGAGGAGGCTTGATAATGAAGCCACGAAGATACACGGAGGTATCGTGAAATAAATCCACAGCAACGAATGAATGATAAAGCACTCGAGGTGGGAGAGGCGATCCTCGAAGAACAGTAGTACAGTGTTATCGAAGTGAGAACGCGGCGACTAAGCAGAAATGTAATGCTCCGCGCTAGTCTCTTGACCCTGCCATACAAGAGCGCTTAACGAACTGTAAATCATCCTCGAGAGCTTTGATGAAATGCTCCATTTGTAAGGCAACCCCGTCTTCAAAGAAGGACGAACTTCTTCGGGACTATGTTTGCAGACTGTGGTGTTCGGGAACGGCTTTCGAAGAACTACAAGTTCGGGAGACTGTGAAGAAATATCTAGAGCTGCTTATCGTGATTCTGAGAAAAATTTTCATTGTTAATTGTTAAAAGCGGAAAATCTACGCCTCGACGATCGAATAAATGAAACTGACGTCGTAAATTTTAAAAGATAGAAAAGTCGTCGACCGATCTCGAGTGGTTGGATAGACACAATCGTATCGAACTCTGTGAATAGAAATTCTTCGCTGAAATTTGAGAATTTCAGGAAGAATAAAAGAGCAGGAAAAGAATCTTCTACTCGGAAACCGGTATAATCAACTTTCCTCGGCGTACCACAAACACTTACCCTTTCACAACCGAAGCAGAAGTTCCCTCTAGCGTAATTTTCTTTCCGACGAGGCTTCCTGACCGCTCGAATTCTGAAACATAAAAAAAGCGAGAGAACCAATTAGCCACGGTGAATACCAGTTTCGTTCGTGATTTTATCGAAATTATTGCCTCTCTCCGTCTACCACGAACTAAGTTTCTCCCTGTTCGTACCGATGGCTGTATTAAAAATTCAAAGATACCGTCGAGACGGTATCGGTTAGGACGACCGAGAGAAGGAAAGAGAGAATTGAAAGAGAAATCGAACTTCTAACTCGGTTGCGGCGTCGACGAAAAACTACCCCTGACCTTCGAGCATCTCCAGAGACGATCGTTCCGTTCCTCTTTCATCTCGAAGGATTCTTTGCCTTTCCCTCTCGACAAGAAGTTTCATTCGTCTGCAGCGCTTTCAGCCACCTTCCCTTCGTAACTGGCAAAGAAATGTATTATATCGACTACCCCCCTCCGGAAATAGCGTGAGAAGTACGAACCCTTCCGGAAGAGTTGCTCTTCTGTTAGGTCTGTTTCGCGTTGGAGTACACGCGTACACGCGCTTGTGAGAGATGTTAGAAAAGCAACGAGAAGCTATGGTTTCTTATTTAATCTTTCAAAGTTCAAACGAACGCCGTCAATCACGTAAAGAGAGTTGCGAAACTTGTTCTTCGTGCTTCGATTTGATCTAGTGGTTCATAGATTTCTAAACCTCCATCTTTTCAAATATTCAAACATTCGATATTCGTTTCAAACTCTCAAACATTCCAATATGTTTCGCTTCTTAATTCATAAAAAAGAGGAGCAATTTCAAAGTTAAAATTAAAGTTCAAATTTCGTAATTCTGAAATTTAGAAGATTGCCAAATTCCAAACGTGAAATGAAAATGTCTGTCTGAGAAATCTTTGCGTAAATCCCATCGCATCAATTACGTACACTACCGAACGTGACTGGTTATGTCAGATGGAGAATTCGATTTTAATTGGAATTCTATGCCAGAGAATATTTTTCGAGATGGAGGAACGAGAGAAAATATAGTTCTGGATAAAACGGATAAAAAAAGATGAAGAATCATAAAGGCGGGGGCTTCGAAATAAGGAGAGTAGACGATTATCGACAGCTGTCGACGATATCTAGATTCTAAAAGACTCGAGTAGAAATCATCGATCATATATTACGGTGGTAGATACCAGAGGTTCATAAAGTGACCCAGTTTGGCGCAATTGTGTTTCTTTTCTTCTCGGTACGGAATAATAAAATTTTACAACACTGCAAAGTCACATTTGAAGAATATTGTATTGGAAGTCACGAAGAACCATTCCTTCGAATTCCAGAGCAATAAGCAGTGTCTCTTTATTCTTTGCGATGCGTAAGTCTTAACTTAAAGTAATGAGAAAATTTCGTTCATTTACATTTTACGCGTCATACGTAACAATAAAAAGAACTTTATACAGTAGCTCGCTGAAATCCTTAATTTCACTTTCAATTCAGATTTACGTGTCTATTTTTGTATTCCGATTTCGTTAACTTAATAAACAGATCCTATCGTATAAGTTCAAATTTCCAGAAATCATTATACAATGAAAACCATAAATATCTACTGCGATAAATCGTTTAAAATACACTGAACGATATTTGGCGATTTATTCGCAGATTCTTTTACACCAAACAAATATAAATAATACCTATTTGATTCGAAGATGACAAGTATTCATGTTGCAAACCATCCTGACAAATTTCATCGGATGAAATATGTTTCGAAGAGTATGTCACTGTTGATCGCGATTGAACTGTACAGTTTGTAATTCTACGCGATAAATCTTGCTTCCCATGGTAGACAAATTTCAACAAACACAAATAATCGACTATCCTTTCGCATTAGCGCAAAACATTTCCGTGACAATATAGAATTTTCATTGCCTGTTCGTACAAACGATTGCACGATTTCACTGTAACGATAAATAAAAAAATAATTTCCTGGAAAATTTCGATACGTCGTTGTTCGTTCGAAATTAAAAAATAAACGACATTTTGCGACAGTTAACTTGATATACTCCTTACGCAGCTTAACAGTCTCGCTCGTCAAACGTTCAAATTTCAGAATTTTTAAATCAGAGTTTCGAAATTCGATTTATCTACTTTAGCCATCTTCTAGGAATATTTTTGACGTGTATTTCACTAAATGGATTTCTGAAACTCGATAGAATATCCCGGACTAACGTTCCATCCAAACTGAACGATTCTGACAAATAAAATCTCGGTGCGATTCAATTACGACAACATCTGAGACTTATCAAAATCCAGCGAGTAGGAAGTGGTTCGCTAACGTAGAACGATCCGATAAAAATTAATTAGCCACCATGACCTTACTCGGCGAGGATAATCGCACGTGTTGCACCTTTTTATCGTTCTTATGCACACGATAGGAAACGAGAAACCGTAGCCCCGACGTCGCCGTTGAAACGACGTTCCTTCCACGTTCCATTGTTGCCAATCAAGCAACTTCTTCTAGTCGACAATAATTGAAACGAGCCACACCGACGTCCAATAACGAATTTCAAAACGTGCACGATCGCGTGGTAATGACTACGGGAAAATGGATCTGTCGCAATTGCAATTAACGTTACGTTACGATTAATATCGAGTCAACGAAGCATCCGCGCGTTTTCCACGAAATCGCGTTTAATCGAACCGAACTGGTGAAATATAGACGGTCTCTCTCGTCGATTCCAAGATTCTCGACCATTCTCGTGAAAACTCGTCCGTTCATTTACGATGGTAGATCAACGCTCTCAGAAAAAGCATCCAAATAACAAATACCGTGCACGACACGCGCAATTTTCATCGCGACACACGAAAATACGTGAACGTATTCTTCGCTCTTATTCCAAGAAACAACCGGAACCATCTTTCTAAGGCATTATCCGAAAAACGCACCTAGAAAAGAAACAGGAGAGAAGACACCTCGACTTACGATTACCCAAATCGTCTCTAAACCGTCGTCTTCGAAATGAAGTCAACGTTTCCATCTCGAGCGGAGACGGTTCTCTGGGAAATTTTTCACAGCTCGCTCACGTCTTCCATTAGGTTACTTGGCGGATAGTTCGGTTACGTGAGCTTTTGTGCGCGGCCGCGAATCTCACGGACCCGTCTACAGACACCCTCTATTACGTTTCACCGGGAAATTTCCCTTACAACATCGTACTTCGTTCGCCACGTCGCGTGTAACCGTGCCACTTTTCCTCCGCGTTTTGCCTGAAATTCACCTACCCGCACGCACACCCTTCGTAATTCGCCCGCGAAACTTTCTTGCGTTTCTACAGGCTACATGTAAATAAGCTGACTAGGGCGTGTGCGCGCGGAACACTCCGTGTATAGACGATTATTAAAACAGCCATTATACGCGTGCGTGACATTGTAGTCCGCGTGGAAACGAGAACGCAGATGGAAGACCGTAGCAAACTCGAACGACGCTCTTTCGTTTAATATACATAGCGTTCCGACTTTAATACGCTACAAGCGAAAATAAGAAAATAAGTTTCGTGCAAAGTTATCATCGTACGCTTTGTACTACACCGCGTTGATAATCAGAGCCGCGTTTGCCACTAGGCACAAAGTAGGCACGTGCCTAAGGCCCGCCGAAGAAAGAGACTAGGACAAAGGTATTGGCAAACGCTGTATGAAATAATCAAATCCACTGGCTTTGATTTCGAGCTTTAACTAAAGGAATAAATATCAATAATAACGATACTTATCGCGAAACCTTTGTAAAATACAAGACGGGTCTGCTCCATCATTCGCGGTAAGCGTCTTAAAAAAGAATTACGTTGACGTTGAAACAGCAGTAAACAAAGTATCCATAAATGAAATTGAAAAGCCAATTGTTCGAGTAGAAATGGCTACGTTATTTCATAAGCTGGATGAATTCAAATTTGCTGCAGTAATATATTCGGAGAATGCTTTTAAATAGAATAAATGCTGCTAGCAGATCGTTGCAATCATCCACAGGTTTAATATCTACGATGGTATCGCTATATGGTAGCAACTTTATTAAAAATATCCGTAACAATTTCAAGGAGATTGAAAATCAAGCTGAAAATATCATTCCGATTAAATATAAAAAGAGCGCCGACTAACAAAACAAATATTTATCGATGACGAGAACGTACACTTAGGAGGCGAAGCTTTTAGAGCGAACATATGTTATATGGTTTTTAATAAAATAGTTACTCATTTATGCAGAAGAGGTGCCACGTAAAGGTACAAGCAATAAATTTAAATTTATATACTTGCATATATATTAAAAACTTGTATCGAGTGAATTTATATCAAAGACGTAAGTATTGATGAATTCAAAGTGGAGTCCTGGTTTCTGACAGATTGAATTTTACAATCGAAAAGAAAATGTTTCGCGTTAAATTCCGACTACCGTCCGATATAACATCAACCCCTCAATACCATCCCATCATGTAGCCATCTCATAACGCTTCGTTGAATTAAAAAACGAACCAAAAATATACAACGTTGGAAGGAATTCGCGTTCGCGAACAATTCGATGAATCGATAAGTCGGGGCTAACCAGGCGACTATGAAAAGATTTTATTCGCGAGCCTCGGCCTTTCAACTAGATGGACTTCGTTGGGCGAATTTATCGAGCAGGCCGTTCTTTTATGATGCATGAGATTTCCTCCATCTATGGATAATGGAATGGGAAATAAAGTGCGAACAATTCCGTCACTCCCTGTTCGCTTCGAGTCGCGACGTTCTCGCGCGAGCAAGTATGCACGCGCGCCAGCTCGCACGCTCACGCAATCGTACATTGTTTGTGTGGCAAGTGCAGACGCGGGAAAATGCAAATCGGCGCATGAAACTGCGGGACAATCGGTTTAAAATTATACGATATAGGAAGCTGTAGCGCAGTTGAATCGTTTTAGGAGAGAACGCGTGTCAGGCGTGATATTTTCCCTTGTTTTCTTTTTAGGAAAATGGAACGTGAAAGCTGGATGACGGAGCACGTGAAACTTTTGAAAGATTTTGGACGATCGTAAAACGATAGCGTGATATAAAATAAAACGGCGTTTTGGCAGAGGGAAGATATACCTGCGTTTTGTATCACCTCGATTGATATTTTTGGAAAAATAATATTTAAAAATTGAACCATTGAAGTTTTGAACAAATCGGTGCTACATCGTGCAGTGTAAGATAAAATGAAAGTTTACCTCGTCTTCGTTGATTTTTGGCGTTAATTTTTCGAATGATTGAACTCCGATCCGACTCAATTTCAATTCAATTAGATCGCAATGTTATTCTATTCTCTTCGTCTGTAGTTAATTGGTGAAATTAATATCGCGATACCAATATCCTACTGGTTACATATTGCTCGATTGCAAAATAATAAATACTCGAAGTAGTCAACAAAATGTAATTTCTCGCAATTAAGATGATACCTGGTTGGATGATATTGTGCGCAGACGCAATATAAAACCGCAGTTTCTCCAAAAGGTGAGCAAAAAGATCACGTATTAATCACTTCCAAGTGATTTTCTTCCCATAATAATCTTACGAAAGTAGTCAATTAAAAGTAATTAATTAAAAAGTGGGAGTTACTGCTTCCTTTATCGATTGTAATTAATTTCAAACCGTAAATGTGCACGCGATCCTAGTAAATGTGCACATCGGAATCCTTAATTTTCTCGGAGCCTGACAAGCCGCCTGCGCCGCTACGAAATCAATTAAGTGGTAATCTACCGGCACATCAAATAAATTTAATCACTGTCGGGCGTCGACAGAATCCCGGAATTTCATTCGTCAGTGTCGCAAAGTCAACTTTGCCACGGTTACGACGAAATATCGTCATAAACGAGCATCGATAACGAGCACAATTAATTAGCGCGATTTTTCGTCTCTTACAGTCATCGAGTAAACTCGAAACCTACATCGATCTGTTGCAAATACGAGGCTGTATACCATTTTTTTCTTTCTCTTTTCTTTTTTTATTAATTTCTCATCGCGATATAAAAGTTTCTGATTCAAAGATGAGCCGGTTAGCAGGTTAAAGGGAAAGAATTTCCATCGATTAATGACTCAATTAGGATGACCAGGTACAGGCGAAACGATTCGTTACTGGTTAAATTACACAGGTGTCCGATCGGTAGTGGCAAGTTAGAGATAAGAAAATCGCGTGAAGAGGCAAATTGGAGGATCAGCCAGGCGAACATAATACGCGCAATTCGCATAATGCACACGTATCGGTAATAAGAAGTGGTCTTGGCAATTAGTGTCGAATAATTAAAGGGTCGTTAATCCCTTTACGGGCGGCTACACTAAAATACCTCGAGCCAGGGAGAGGTAGAAGAGGAAAGCAAGTCCAGAAATCTTGGAAGGCTGGTCGAGGCTTGGCTTGAAATTGTAGAAACTATCGATCGTTTCGGGAGCTACGTCTTAATTCTTGCCAGCGTTTCTACGCGGAATGCAATAATCGTACGTTAAACGTGACACGGCTCGCCATATAATTAATGTCATGTGAGAGGCGAGTGTCGCGTTACAATGCATTCGCAATGTCGTTGAAGCACCGTAATTACCGTGAGTTTGTCTTGCCTCCCCTGACAACAAGCCCTGACAAAGAAATATAGCAAAAACGTTATACTTTTTCGAGAGAATGGGGGAGGCAGAGGGTTTGCAGCGTGGTTTGTTTCGAGTTCTGCGACTTGTTTTTTCACTGCGACAAATGGCCGTGGAAAGAGAGGTAGCTAAGTGAGATACATAACAGTAATAACATTTGCTAATATTGGTTAAGTGAAATATATCGCGTAGTAATGATATTTGGTTGCATTATACTTATATCATATAACGTGCATATTTTTCTAAATTGAGCAGTAGCTACGGTAGACGTGTACCTTTGGGAATTAATAATTTTATAGAGTTTCTACATTTATACTACATGTTGTGCCATTGTGAAACTGTTACTTCTCTTTCTTAAATTTTCCTGTCTAGCCATACTGTTCGTTATTTCATAATATTCCCATTGCTCGTAATATTTCGAAATAATCGAACCTATGAAATAAAAAAAGACAAAGATTTCAGAGACAACGAAGACTAACCTGCAGTCGGGTCTCTCTGGTACTTACCACGCGGTACAATTCCTTGGATCGATATTAAAAGCCGCGTGGCGCTAAATATCACGAGACAAAGGCATGCAAATGTTCGCGAGGATAACAAGTGCGGGAGGAACGTGGGGGACTGGGTTCGATGCGCGAGAAAGCGCGAACGCAACCGGTGCTTTTATTTTCGTAAATTATTTTAACCGTGTGTGTGCAGCATGCGCGAGCCTACGTTTTACAAACAGCAAAAAGTGAACGAGAACAAAAGAAGCACAGAGGAAGAAGAGGACCGAGGAAAAAAAAGGGACTCGTGCACTCGTTACCGCTGGACGAACATATGAAAAATGCATGACGCCGGAAGGATCGTTATGCTAATTCGTTCGACGCCGCGGCAGTTTCGTGTACAAACTTGCTAGCCACGTCTACACACACGCGTGCAACACCATCGATCGTAATTAAACCTGTCCATCAGATTTCCATCGGGCGGCTGCTCGATTTCCACTTTCATCGTGTGTCACTTCACCGCTGTCACGGTGTCAGAAAAGGGGTTTCGCTAAGTTAGCTCCAAGGGTAGCTTCTAATAATAACGATATTCGATGTATGCCGAGGGTAGAACTCAACGGTGAAATGGGGAGTTTTGTTGAAATTGTTTTCATTAATATCTCTGGGTTGATGTTTCTTAGAATTTTGTGAATTTTGATGCGTCTCGGTGATGTGATAGCGAGTGACGGTTTCAATTAACCAGTAGAAATATAACGAGGGAAAATACTTTTTGAGCTATAACGATCTTTACGTTATTATCTAAAATTCTGAAAAATGTTCGATAATATTGTTCAAAAAATTGAACATCGATGTAATAGCCGAAGGTTAACTTAACCTGAACGTTTCCTTCCAGAAAGGTAATAAACTTGACCAGGATTTTTCAATCCTACTTTCCTAAAGACTAGAACAGATGATAATGAATCGGTATAAGAGTAAATTGAGCGTACCGCGTGCATTTTTAATTACATTCCTCGATGATGAATCTCGATGAATGTATAAATTACTGGAATGCATGAGCGCGCAAGCATGCTTTAAGATGCTTTAACACTATATGATTCTGTAATCACTATTAAAGCACTCCTTTTATTTTTATATCTTAATTATGCTTCTAGCTACGGATATTTAATATTCTTCTGTGAAACGAAAGATCTCCACTTTGTTATCACATTCGTTATACAAAAACATTTAAAAGTAGTACTTGGTTTGCGTGGCTAATGACATTTGATCTTTCTACCAAATTCTCTGTGATTGACGCCGTAACTATTATATATTTACGGTATATTTGATGAAGTACGTATATAGATAATCGAACATCATTCCGGTTCGACTAGATTCGCGATTTTCTTACACGTATCTACTCAAAGATATATTTCAATCAGAAAACACGTCGCGTTCCGGCATTCCACCAGAAATACGAATAGCACTTTGTTTGTATCCACTCATACGCGAAGCACAAAACCGAGCTACTTATACCGTGATTCGACAAATCTGCCCTCAGTATCTGTGATCCACAGTGCGTTTAATATTCATACATTCAAACGAAGATACCTAGCCATCATTACCCGACGATTACTATATCCCTGGAAATTTCACCGGCGTTAAAATTCGACCGAATGCGTTCTGATTCAACCGAAATATTAACAACGTTGATAGGGAACATTTTACAACTACGGTTCAATTAAAGATAAAGCGCTAATTGATGAAATTTGTCTAACCAACATACGCGCATGGTCTATGTATAGAGCTCGCTAAAATTATCAAAAGTTTAAAAATTCAATATCAAGCGAGGAACATACGAGAAATTAAGAATGCAATTATTTTTAAACTATAGATCTTTCGACCTATTTATTCAATATATCGTAACACGTTATTTTATTTTAGACCTCTAATGAATAAACTAATTGTTTCAAGCATCGCAGATAATCTATACGATGTTCCAATGCGGATTAAACATTTAAAGAGCCGAATATAAATTTGCCGAACTACGGTATACAGGATGTTGCGGTTCAGAAACGTTATATAAACTGCAATAAAACCGTGCAACTAATCCACGCAGATCTAATGTACTTTCCTTTTACCATATTGTCCTTTTGCGCGTTCGAACAATAGTAAGATTGGAAAATGAAAATTCGACCGCAGCAGAATTAACAAGTAGCTTGACCATGAGCAAGCGATGTTCTTGCGATTGTGGAACTCTATCCATCCCGATGCATACGGAAATTGGGTCGAAGCGGAAGCCAAACGTCGACCACGGCGCGGAGGTCAACGAGAGAAAGTTAGTAGAATCGGTGTGTGCTTTGGTCGAGTCGGTAGAATGGATACGGTTACCGGGAAAATCTGTGAAAATCAGGCAAACGGAGACGGATAATAACTGTTGAACCATCGAATCCAGCGGAACTGTTCTCCAGAATAATAAACGAGCCGAAATTTCCGAGGGAATCATCCAGAATCCGTCCGACGAACGTACATAACTTCTAGTTTTAGTAAGGCGATTTTCTAGCAGCTCCCTCAACACGAACCCAGCCCCGAACGATCCTCGCATCTCCGATAATTGTACGAACTGTGTTAAGCGGCAGATGGTAAGTCGGATTATCGGGGAAAACTTTATGCATCCCTACGTACGGGGAAGAAATATTCATACGTTCGTGACGAGGGTTTCGCCGGAAGAAGGTGAAGATCGTAACGTTAATCCGACGACGCGGCCGTGAGATCCTTTGTTAGTGTTTATCGAGATTATGAGGAGCCCGGTGATTTTGCGTTGGAAAATGAATGTAAAGCGGTATAAATAAAGTATTTTGTTGCTCGTTACTACCGTAGAAAGTTCGTTGAATAACGTCATGTTAGCTTCGAATAAAATGATAATATTATGTAAGAGAGTAAAATGAAAGAAAAGTGTTTCGGAAGTTTCGCCAGACCAGAAGGTTCGCCAGTCCACCGAGAAAGGTTACGTACGAGATGATAGAAAATGAAAGAAATAAATAGCAGATAGCTTAGAATATGACTGGAATGTAAAATAAATAAGAAACGACCAAGAAATATCTTAAACAACGAATAAAATAACACGGATGAACGCCAATAGACGAAATTATTCGAATATAATTTTTCTAGTTTCTGATATGAGAAGGGATCCAGCACTGCGGATGACAGGAATGAAAGGGCAAAGTTTGCGGGTCTGAAGCAATATAGAAAATCAGGATGGATTATCCGACAAGAAGACGACGCTGCTTTTCCGTGTGCTCAGCAAAGAAACGCGGGAAATATGCGGGGGATGCGAAAAGTTGTGGTACGATAGGAAGGAGGAGAGGAGAAAGCTGGTCGGCTCTTGTAAGCACGAAGAAGAATCGATGTTCGCCAACAAAGTGGTAATGCCGGGCCATCTGCTATTCGCCGGATATCAGCAGCCAACCAGTCGAGCAGAAGGAAATCGCAAAAGGAAAGTGGAAGAACAAATTCTAATGAATTTTTACGTTCCCTATTCGTCGTTTACTTAACGCTCCTAGAAAAGACAGGTTTGAAATTTTAATAGAAGCGAAAAGATTTCTAATAGATTTATGTAAAATAGGATATGTTACAAAACTAATATTTAATCTAATATTCGGAATACTTTAATTATTTCTAAGACATACGTAGTACCTTTCAAGTTTCTTACAACCAGTGTTACAGATTATATCGATAAAAATATGTAATTTCCAAATCTTAATAGGAAGTTACAATTGTTTATAAAAGCTGTGATATCGTGACGATTTTAGATATTGTTTCCGAAAGTCGAAAAACGAAATATTATCGGATAAGGAAACTCCGATGCTGTTGTTCCATTCTAAACGCGGTAGGATCAACGATTTTACAGTTAACAGGCTATGCTGTAACGTTAACAACATTTGATCTCGTCACGGATAATTCCCTCGTTATCGGTGTATCAAGCATTGTGCGTTTCGCTCTCTTCCTCCTACTCATCGCGGGGATCGCTCTGTTACTAGAAATTCGAATATTAATGTGGACAAACGGGCAGCAGATTCGCGCTGAGCGTGAATCCAACTCCCCTTCTAATTCCAAAGCTTAATCCAATCTGCATGCAATTGTCAACGAGGCCGCACTACCGTCGAGCTGCTTGATTTTAATTAAACCCAATGCAGATTAAATCTAGGCAGTAAACACGCCACCGGCTCGGAGACAGATTAGAAACTCACCCTGCTCGCATAAATTAATAACGATCGGTGTCGATGCCTGTTCAACTTGAACTGTATCGAGCGATTAACCCATCAAAAGGGTAACAAAGGATCCCATACCGTTGAATTTACTTGAAATCTTTGTTTGCTGGTGGTGATTTGATTAAAAATCCTCATTGGTCATTTAAGTCAAATTTTATGGAAATATCGTGGATGACAGGTAATAAATCTAAATGACGAATAATTTCACGAGACGAAAGTACGCATAATATGCAGAGATATATAAAATATCCAAAATACGGCACGATGTAATATTTAATAGACAAAACGATTCTCTGCCTAAGTTTTATTTTATTAATCACATTCGTAAAGATATAAGTTTGTGTAAATGTCCGCGATTCAACGACGATTATATGGTATATAATTACAATGGAATAACCGACTGTACGAAAATGCAAATTACAATCCAAGCGTTTTATCCCCCGCGCATAGGAATACTACAAATAACTGGAACAACGAAACAACCGCTCGACCAAGTAAACTGAAAGCGCTGTCCTGAAAAATAATCCACAAAATAATCCACGAAAACTACTCTTGGTAAGGAATGCTGCTTTTAACAAATGCGGTGATACCTTTGATTCGTTATGGGTCGCCGAATCCTACGATAATCGAGTAAAGCTGAACGATCCGCCGAGCGTAGCACGAATACCGTACATTTGCATCAATTGTTCCAACAGTAAGGGCAACCGCGAGGCAAACGCAAACTTCAAGTATAAGCCGTATAGTTGGCGAAGTTTGAAGTTCCCCCCAGGGAGGTAAACTAATTAAGAAGGATTCGAGATAATTAATTCGTATGCCGGACGTTTGTTTCTGCTTCAAGAATACCGCTAATATTACGCGCGGCGATCAGACGCCCTTCGCGGATTAAGCAGCCGTCTACCAGGCGACACGACGAGAGTTCCAACGAGAATATTTCGACCGTACGGTATCCGGTTCCGGTCTCCAAATGAAACTTGCAACGATTAAACCACCTCCGAAGAGTAACTTAAAACTGGACACGTTCCAGTCCACGGACTGTAGCTGCGGAAGTAAACTGGTGAATCGTCTTCGGCGAAACGTGACCCCATTATAGTCAACGACGAAGTCGTCAACGATGCATTAAACGACCCAGGTAAGATCCCTGGATTCGAAGACGTAAATAGAACAGTGAGATGGTTAGAGGATTCTGATTCAAGCGATTGTGGCATGAAACGTCGGTACATAGTGTTATAACCGTAATTATGCGTTAGGTGATTGAGAAGAGGTCTTAGGGTAGTAGGATAGGTAGTGACTATTTCCATTCTCACTGTGAATGTAGTAACCGATGGGGAGATATATCGTTGCTCGAAGAAATCTCGAGTATAATAATTTTGATACAATTTTGCGAATAAACTACAAACAATTTTGGCAAGAACGTCACGAATGATCGCAAAATTGTCGAGCCAAAATTATATAATTTAAGGAAACAGCTAAGTAACTGTTTCCGTTTCTATCATGACGCGGACAATGAAAATTGTTGGAAAATTAATTTTCAAGCGTTGCATGTCGATTGTAACGAGAGTTTACGATGTACGAAGCAACAACAAGTTTGTAGATCTTTTCAAAGAAGATAATAATATAGCAGAGGGAGAGCACGAGTTTAAAAGCACGAGTTTGAAAGCACGAGTACTATGTAGTTTGTGTTGTGATATCACCTATAATGTGCTTTTTAAACTACATCAAGGGAAACAAAGATTACATCTATATCGCCATTTGAAAATATGAGGTTATCTGACTTATTGTTACTTTCTGCGAAAGAGCACAAAGATTAATTCCGTAATAGTGTTCAGGTTGAAAACAACTTATTAATATTCCTTACAGCTTGGAAACTTACAGCTTTCCTGTAAATACTTTTGGCTTAAAAATATTAACAAGCAGTAAGCTGCACTTAATTACTAGTTTATATGCTTGACATTCTCCATTATCAGAAAATAATTTATTTTTTCAAAAATTTCTTTCAATTATAACTTTAAACTTATAAAACACTTCCCATCGTAAACTTTAATTAATTTTTCAATTTATACGTAGCCTGTTGTTCCACTATGCCTCTAGAAATTGCTTCTAAATGTTTTTAAAGAAACTCTTTTCCATAATATACGACGGAAAATGCATATTACAAAATTTAAGTTGCATAATAAATATTCCTTTGAAAGTTGTTAATTAATATTCGAGTCGACTGCATATCGCCAGCTGGTCTTACAACTTTTTTATCCTATTTCTTACACTTTCCTCGACGTGTTGCCTTAAATTTGTTACCGTATAAACACGCACTTTTTTAATTTGCATTCGTAACACGCACTGATATCATCGATTATGAATATGTATCCCCTGGATAAGCAGAACGGTTCTGTCCATTTTAATTAATGAATGGAGTTTCCTTTTGCTTTTATCCGTCGTAACAATTTGTTCCTTATCGTTATCGGATATCATTAGAAAAAATCCAATCTATTTTTTATTTTTCCTGTCATACGCTGCTTATACGCTTACGATCATGTGCCTGGTGTATGTCAGGGAAAACGTATACGCTTTAACGAAGGCTATTATCAATAGCGAGCTTTATACTACGACAGAAGTAGTTCCGAAGATAAAAATGCATAAGCTTACGGCCTGTTTCCAAGGAAGTGAACAGAAACAGCAAAATTCAAAGTCCCGTACTTTCTAAATCAATTCGAAGCCAACAAACTCGTAACGTAGCGAGCCCCTAATTTCACGTGCATTACATATTTCATTCTAAAAAAAAAAATTCCCGGCATTGACGTCAAGAGATGATCGATTCACCGCAGAATGACCCAATACTATAGCTTCCTCATCGACGCTACAATTATTGTAATATTCCTATTCCAAACTGCTGTACGGAAGAAAGAAACATATGCAATTAACACAAAATTCAATGTAAATTTTTATTAAAGTCTTGATTAATTGTTAAAAATATAAAAAGAGATAAAAATCAATTTTAATTAATTTCTGCACCAATGTTAAAACGTTACCAATATTAAAATTGGCTTTCGTGTCCGGAAGAGATGCTCCGAGCCTATTAAAATTAACCAATTTCGGACGAAATTTCCCTCGTCCCAGAAATAACGAAAAATTCCCATCAAGAAAAAACTGCCAAATTTTTCCTAACAAGCATGCACAATGGACCCCTGTCCGTTCAACTATACCGTATCCTTATCGTCCGAAAGCGGCTGCCTCGTAATTGCTAGGACTGTAAGTAGCTAATAGTATTAGCACGCCAGGTTTCCCTGGTCCCGGCAACAATTAAGCTGAAAGGCACGTCGAGTCTTTCAGCAAGATGAGTAGATTAGCTTGTTAGTTTAGTTGCCGCGTTATACGCGATACCCCCCCCCCCCCCCTTGCCAATGTTTTCGCGGATGTACCACGTTTCCGTGTTTTCACCGCGAGTTTCGCGTACCTCCGACTTCAACAAAAATAAAGGAAGGAATAGACTCGACCATCGCGTCGAAGACAGTGTTGTTACGCGCGAATAATCAGCGTGGACGAAGACAATGCGAATCGAGCGACGTGAACTCTGCAGAAACGCGGTCATTAAAGCGATCTCAGAAGCGGAGAACTGTCGTCATGTTGACCACGGCTCTCGTACTCGCGTTCGAAACGTGTAAATAACGCGAAGTTTCTCCGTACACGGCTCTTTCGGTTTCACTCGTGCAAATACGCTTTATGTAAATTAAACGATGCCATTTAAACGTGTTTAAAATGCCTCGGATTTTATATATCCTTGATTAAGACTCGTGTGATTTGCTTCGTAGCTTCGACATTAGAGAAATCATTTTTTACCGATTTTTTGGACGAATTATTTTTTTCGCGGCTTGTAAATTTATTGACAAATTATTTAGAATTTGTTCGTTGGATGATTCGTAGAAATTCGACCGAATTCGATAAATATCTGCGGAAAATTTGTTCAAGGATAGATGGTATTATCCGAAAGTCTGGCGTCATTCGATGCAGCCAGCATAATGACGCACGAAACGCTGGAAAAAGAAAGGCTGGAAATCGACCTCCGAATGACGATAACGACTGGCGGAATAGGAAGTTCCTACTCAGACATTAATAACCAGCGGAATCTCTTTTTCTCCAGGCAACGATCGTTCTCACTCGTGGTCGTTTTTTAAAAAGTTTATCGTTATTGCGACCAACGAATTGCCTGTATTATCTACATAGCTACGATTAGTAGATAGAAGTATCCTACTCGTGAAATATTCAGAAAAATTGACGAATTAAAAGTGTACTTGCACGTTGTGTAAAAATACGATGTACAGATTTTATTTAGAGAAAGGTGAATCAATTAAGCAAGTTAAAATCCACCTTTTTCTTTTATTCGAAATTTTATCTTCCCTATTTAAAACACTTCCTACCACTATTAAAGAATGTACGCATCTATTATGATTTCTAATTGTTGCTTTAGCAACTGCAATCAGTTTCAAAGCGTGACTCGAAAAGTGAAAAATCTAGTCATTTGCTGGTAATCTTCGTGCTTCCTTAAACATTATTAAATGCTTCCTGTTTTTTTATTCGTACAAATTTCCTCGATAAAAGGACGGAAGTAACATAGCGCGAATGATCGCTATCGTAATCTTTCCTTGCTTAAACTGAGAAAATTTCAAAGATAGCAATCAAGAAATTATCATAAAATTTATAAATTCGAAGAAGGAAATTTGCAACGATAAAGAGTAGCAAACGTAGCTTGAAATAACGTGGAAAGAGGGAAACGTAAAGGACGAAACCGCCCACACCGTCAAAACCCTTTAAGCGAATGCAGCACGATGTCGAAATAATCATAAGAGAGCCGAGTTTCTCGCAATGTCCGGATATTTCACCTACCATTTGCCCCGTAAAAATCATCATATTTCCAGGCGTACTCGCGCTGTCGCGAATCATGAGGTGGCGAGGAAGAATAAAAAGAAAAAAAGAAGAAAAGGAATCCCTGGAACGGAAACTTCATCGTTTCGTCGAGCTTTTCGCTCGGCCTGGAAAACGAGCGAACCATCGAAGAAGGGAATAGCGGGAATTAGAGCGAACGAAAGAAAAGGGGCCGATGGAACTCATTTATTTTACGTCCCGAGACCTTCCGAACGCTTTAATGCTTTCTCTAAACAAACTTCCTCGCTTTTGAAGCGGCTCTGTTACCTATTTAAACACACCATTCGCCGTTTTGCACGGGGAACGTTCTTGTAATTAAAACGATCTTCCGATACGTGGAACGGCAAGACTTTGCTCCAAATGTACTTTGTTCGTACAAGCTCGCGTTGAGTTGGCTATTTGTGCCGGGAACCACGACTTCCTGTTTATTCCTGTTGAATAAGAAAATTAGCTATTTTCTCTCGTCGCTCGAGATCCAGGTAGCTCGGTATGAAACTTTAAAAATCTATCGTTTCACCCGCAATATCTGGCGTCCCGCGTAAAATACTACCTATCAATCTAAAACGCAATCACCAGCGCAGGTTACATCACTTTGAAATAGACGGAAGAAAAAACGAGACATAAAGAGAAAGTGGCAAATTCAACAATAAAAATTGAAAAGCGAAAAAGTCGAAATGTACTCTGACAAACCGAATATCAAAAATTCCAGAGGTAAAAAATACCCGTGCCAAGGTGTGGATCGCGAAAAAGCTTTACCTGGCCAACACAATTCGAAACGAGAGCGATCTGTCACCCATCTTTGACAAATTTTATCATCGATACCGTGATCCATGCGCGTCGAACTTTATAGACAGCAACGATGCTTGAAAAATTTTCGTGGAACAGTTCCGAGAGAGAGAGGGAGAGAGAGAGAGAGAGAGAGAGAGAGAGAGAGAGCAGAAAAGAGCCGCCGTGCCTCCTGCTGGCCAAGCTGAGGCAATCGAGGTGTCTAAACAAACTTCAGAAGACGTCGTCTCCGACTCTATTTTAAGCTGGCCGAGAGTGCACAAGGGGAGATCGTGGCTGTGCCAATATTTGCCACGGACTAAAATGACATATCGTTGTTGTCGGAACGCGCCATTAAACATTACAGCTGCAGACTTTCACGGTGTCGCGCGACAAGGTGCATTGTAACGCAAATAATGTGCCGGTGCGGTATCATAGAAATCATCGTTGAAATGGCTGTCCATTTCGACCTGGTAAAAAGGGGTGAGAGCACCAGGGCTAACGTGGTCGTGGCGTTACATGGTCAACATGACTGTTAACCGTAACAGGACGAACAATCGACGTAATAGCACGAACCACTTCATCATGGAAAACACAATCCCTTGCGTAATTTCATTGGACGTATCTCTTCGTCGCGTGTCTTATTACCGTTTATCGGATTATGATATTTTCATGGAATATGTATCGGTTGTATCGCGACACAGTTATTACTTGTTCGATAAAATAAGAATGATGATGGTATTAACGCATTATGAATGGATGGTTGAATGATCGATCAAGAGCGATTATGATTCAGTAATAAATGGTAATACACAGGATTGGTCGTAATACAACCGAGCAAGGAATGATTCTACACGAGTTATCTGTCTTAACTTTCCAAGTCGTTTATACGTAGAAAATAACGAAAGATGATTAAGTCAGATATTTATTAAATAATACGAAAAAGTAGTAAGACAAAGGAACATGTTTTGCTCGAGGAAATTTTGGATTAACAAAGCTAACAAAGCTAAATATTCTTGACACAATGAGCGAAATTTGACGAGGAAGGTAAGGTATTTTAATGTACAACTATGTACTCTACACGCGTGTACCTTGCCTCGTATGATTGTGATGTAGAACTGTAGGACAGAGTCGCTTAAATGCAGAATTATTATTACGTCCCATTCGTGAAAACCAAACTTTGGTATACGATTATGTTATTTCATCCATGTGAAAGGATTACAATTTCATTTGATAACTGAATTTTAATCACACTCTCGTGATTCAATGGAGATCCTTCAACATGCTGCGCCACGTTAATACGTCAATTATAAAATATTATCGCGAACGATCAAATTTTGAATTACAACGTTCGGACTAATGCATCGTTGAAAGCCTTTCGACGAGCAACAACGAATGTAACTTGCCTGACAATTTTGTTACCATTTATTCCCCACAATCTGTTACTCAAGAAAGAGTTGATCGATATACGTGTGAATACGCTTAGACATATCCAACGCTGCTGGAAGACAGTAAATTCTTTTCAAATAATCTGTGAAAAATTTCAAAAACATATCTCATCTCCGACATGTCAGTATCGAAATAACATCTCTTTCAAAGGAGCAAGATGATTCGAAGAAAAATAGAAATATCCTTCGACTTTTTTTAATATCATCGTATAATCGCTTTCAAAGTAAAAAATAGAGAGCTTCCTCTTGATTCAAAGAATCATCCAGTGATAAATTTGACAAGCATCGTTATTCAACATTGCCTTTGACTGTGCAACCAGCGCATACATATAGTTGCCCTGATGCAGGATTAATTTCATTTAACCCTCTACTTCACTCTCTACGCTCTAGCAATTTGATTGCCCTTCCGGTCGCTAGCACTCAAGCATCGTGCATCCATGCTATTAATGCGTCGACATTACAAAGCCATCGATAACAATGACTGTTCGCTTTTGCTAGTCACCGTGTTGTAAATTTCATTCACCGTGATTAAATTCGATGAAACACGCAAGAAACCTCGTACGTTCTCTCCTGAAAATTGTAAAAGCAATTGGTTAGTCGAACTGAGCAATTTTCTTGTATAGACACAGTCTCATTTGCGTTAATTGTAACAACTCTTTTACCATACGTATTACCCACTATAAATTCATAGACTAGACTTCATAAAATTCATTAATCCTTAATTTTTAACGATAAAACATCTGAGCCATATTATAGTTGGATTACGCGTAATAACGAATGCAGGATTAAGTAATTTTCGTAATGAACGTCGTAAATAGTTATCTACGAATAAAACGATGCATCTCGATCTCGATTAAAGAGAAAAATGAATGAAGATAGCCTAATCGACGCTTCAATTGCAACCTTATCAATTTGATTGGCCGTATAACGGCTCTATCTACCTAACGAGAACCGCTCCCGCGCCATTATTCGTTCCGGCATTATCGATTCATTACCTCTTGAACGCGTAACTCGACGTCCTTTGTTGCGGCCCGCTGAAAATCCACCAACTATAGTTTACTTTCCCAAAATTCGCACCTCTCGCACGAAATAGAACGATGAAAGGTAACGGGAAACCGGTGGTTCTCGCGTTTTGTTGTTCGACCTCGTAACTTGCAAAATTTAACATTACACGCTTGGAATTTCTGCAAACGTCGTTAATTTCGTTTTACACGATATTTTCGGAAAAACCATTTCAAACTTTTAATCATCTCTGCCCAGAAATATAATTTAAATATAAGTTTCCATTAATATTCGGTACACTTTGATAAATTGCAAACGCCAATAATTTCTATACTTTCGGATATCGTTACAGTTTACGAGACACTTTACAATCGACGTCGACTAATCTGAATATAATAGCAACTGATAATATCATAAACCAAGGAAGCGATTTCATAGAAAAATTGGTCGGAAGTCGACAGTGGCCAATTCCCTGTTGACGTGAAATCGAACGATGCAAAAACAATGTCACTGATTAGCGGAATTATATTCCTGTTACGAGAAGTTTCACGCCGGCTGGCGCGTTGACCGTCAAATTGAAACTTCGTTGGCTGATTTATCGTTGGAGAAAGAAACGACGACAGAAAATTAATTAGGAGTTCGTCGCGATCGCGAAAAATAAGCTACAGGAACAACGATCCTAAGGAGAAATTTCAAACTTTTGCGAGACGTTCGCACAGTTGAACCGGGTATGTGTACGATGTGCACGCACAGCGTAGCCTATGACGATGAAAAAATAAAAGAGGAAGGATAAAACAGCGCCATGGTGCAGAAGAAAATAACGGAAGAAGCAAAGACCGGTTGGACGAGGACGAAGCTCGTTCATAGTCTCTTAAAAAGCTGAAACACGATTTTATTCCATCATCCTTCGGTTTCTCTACACGATACGTTAGGCGTTTTGTCTGTGTTTAAAAGCGATTGGAAATGACGATCAATATTTTATAACGTAGTTGGAAGAAAGACGGAAATGAACGTTTTCGATGAGAAACTACTGGGAAGATGATCACTGTGCTGCATAAAGCGTTACATAATTTATGTTTACGGCATTTCCTGTACCATCGAAAGTCTTATAGAAATTCTAACTAAACTCATAAATTTTAAGAATTTCTTCGAGCTAATATAATATCGTTGATGACTACTTTTCATATAGTTCGCGCGTAAATAAAATTGTTCTTGATTTATCTTTCATATTTTTAGTCTTTGACGACAAACCTTTCAGGCGGTCGATCTAAAATCACCTGTATAGAGGTTGTCTAAAAATAATTTCTGATACAGTTCCAACTAAAACGAACCAAAGCACCTGCGTCTAATCTTCCGAGTTCTTTGCTCGAATAATAAATAAACCTACATAGACCAAAGTCAACGGACTCTATATATTCGATTGCGACATTGAATCGTAAGTGCTCGAGTACTAATTATTTGTTTCGAAACGATAAATGAACCTCTCGGGCGATCATTGGACGCAAAAAGGCCAACAAATTCTTCCTGCAAATCTTCCTACTCGCATTCATCGAGCCATAATTCCGTGGTTCAACGGAAGCACAATTCAGCGTTTTTCTATTCGAGAGAGGCGAACAAAATGCAGCGAGCTGCTTGAGCTTTCAAAATTCCCGGACAACGACGTTCATCGTCGACAGGTATCGCAAAAAATACCATTAAAGAGGAGTTTACGTAGCGCAAAACGACTGGAACGACGCGACGTTCAGCGGCAAAAACAGGCCACGGGGACGTCAACGGGCGAAATTAACAATGGTATTAAGCAACATAACCGGAACAGAAGCAAGACGCGGCGAGACAGTAAATTAGCTTGGCAAAGTTGAAGCGCATTGCGTCTCCACCACTTCGTAACGAAGAGTAAATGAGTCTTGCCCGAGTTCAATTTGTACCTACATCTGTTACGGCTTCTGCTGCGGCGAAACTCGATAAATAATCGTGATAAATAAAAAAAATTGAACGAGAAAAAAGATAACAGCGACGCAGTCAAGTAATAAATTGAAATTAGAACAAAAGGCAGAGGCCGGACGAAATATAAAACGAAACGAGAGAATAAAGTTTGCGACGACGTCGAAAGAATACGTTTTGAGAATGAAGGAGGATGATGATGAATAAGTGTGGACAACTCGCCTCGTGTTTCCATTTCAAGCCAACGGGAGAAGAATTTACTTCTTTTCGTTGAGAACAGCGAGATGCGAAACTCTTTTGAAATGCAACTATTCTTGGATAATTTGATATCTGGTTAATTTAAAAATACGAGGAAAATGTAGTATGTACGTAGAAGAAGAATGACAAGGGCGTTTCAAGAATAAAGTTAAAAGTACAAGTTAGATACAAATTTTTAATAATCTCCGGCAAAGTTGGGGAGTAAAACTCCGGGAGGTTGTAACTCGAGTATGAATCACCCACGCGAGTGTTCACTGACTGTAAAATTTTCCAACGAGATTCATAGTAGCATGATCTACCATCGACGTATAATTAAGTAAAAATCGACATAGCTCAGGCATTTTTATCTTAAACCATCTACGATTCTGATGGAAAGTGAATATGTGTTACGCCAAATGGTAAACTTCTTGAGAACGTAACATCGCAAGGTTTTGTCGTCTTTTTATGGCCGTGTCCGAAGCAGTTCTATCACGAGATCGGATACTTTCGATTAGCCAGGGATGTGTATCGCGAACAAGTTAAGTTGAGCACGTATTTCAGCCATGCCTTCGCTCGACGAAGTAATATGTAACCTGCTTGATAGTCACGGCGCGCATACCTGTCATCGGACACGAAACTCTGGCTTCCGCTTGTATCACGTGAGAGAAGACACCAGACGAAGATGAGGCAGCTGCGTGCTTCACGGTTGGAAAATCAGTGAACTTCGGACTTAATAACGCAATGTCGATAATCAAGATACGATAGAAAACTTCTCAAACGCTTTTAAAACTTTCTACGCCTAATCGAAATTTAACGAAATCAAAGTTGATTGCTAAATTTAAAATGCAACAGCGAGAGAGACGAAAGAGACAAAAGAAGGATAACGTTTCCACCATTGACGATTCATGCGCACATCCATAAACCGCATATTAGCCGCGCTATCTGCTTATCCGAACGCCATCCCGTCCCACCAAAGGTTAATTACTCCATTCCAATTAATGCTAATAGTATTACAGATCGCAGCGTCCCTTACACGATAATGCGCCCCGTAATAAGGTGAACCGATCGCATCCCCTAATTAGTGGCGATGCACGTAACCTACCACAGGAAACAAGAGAATAGCTGATATCAAAACGCGTACATCTGCGCGTGGACGCGGGATTCGTCAAGCGAAAACGAGGCCAGAAATCTAACCCGCCTTTAATTGGTACATGTTTCGTGTTAACATCTGTTACAGGGTTACGCGTGCTTCTGCCGCCAGCGCGCGGCCAAAGGTGGATTAACTAATTAGAATAGCGTACGATCCGACGTGACCCAACGATTAAGATGGTACAGTCGACCTGAACTTAAGCACGATGTAATCGTCTTAGATCCGTAACGACCATCGGGGCGGGCGAGCATTAATCTTCGACCGTGTCTGGGGCTGCTTGATATGCCGCTGTGGATCCTCTGGTGATCTCGTGTCTGCCACCCCAAACCGGAGGAATCACCATCGTATCAGCCCGGGTACATCGTGTACTCACGAGGAACCAGCTCTAACGTGTCGCTGAAATTAGCTGTGTATCTCGCTATTTTTATATTTGCCATTGTATTCTAGAGCTTACGATGCAGGGAAATTTGATATGCAATGGTACGTCATGAAAATATTCGTACATTTACGTTTGTTACTTTCAATAAGTGGAGTAATCGTATAAGATTGAGATATTTAAAGCAACATGGTGTCTAGAACACAGAAGAAAATGCGATATCACAACGAATTTATTGAAAATACATATCAGTATCCAATATCGTTACCAACCAGCTTCCATAAAACTAAATATTATTCGAAACTTTCGTAGAAACATTCTCTAATTTCACGGTTTCCGCGCTTATCGCCAAATTTCCCTAAACAATTTAATCTACTTTCGAACATGCCAGAGCACGCGGACCACCGTACGAATATACGCGAAAATACGGTCACGTGTTTCACAAGCCATGAAACACGAACAGTCGGTCTTTCACGCTATTTTCGCCGTACGTGATGACATTACGTAGGTATACGCGATTTCTCGCGTACCCCCGGAAAGAATATTCACCGAGAACGGACCTCGCCCTCGAATTCCACGTTCGACGTAAATTCTCATGGCGACACGACGCGTGTATTAAGAATCCCTATAAAAAGAAAACGAAGACCCCTGTAGTTTCAGCCACGAAAGCCAAAGGAAACGTGCATTTATTACAAGTTAAACGACAGCTTGGCTCTAAACGTTCTCTCAAACCGTTGCTTAGAACATTCTTTCGTCCCGAACAGTCGTAATTGAAACATTAAAAGGCTATTACGCTTGTGTAATTACGCTTTCATTATCGTTCTTAGTCACGATACTATTAGCTAGCAGGTGTACGACGCACGAGCGAAAAGAGGGTGAAGAAATATAAAAAAAAAAAAAAGTGAGTGAAGCAAATGGGTGGCAACAGCGGCATAATCGACGAATGAAATTCATCGTGTCCAGCACGCTGAAACGCGAGAGTTCGACAAACTCGTGCCAAACACGTGACCTTAGCCAGAGTTCGCGGAACCCGGTCCCCGTTTGCTATTCAAACCATGATCCGTTGCCCGGCTATGGGATTCCTTTTTGGTTCTACCTGCGAATACCTCGTCGAAGATGCGATATGGGATGGAGCAGCCGCTACATCGCGATCGATAAATCTCCACCTCGCCTCTATTAGAATCGATATCGTTCTAAAAACCGAAAACCCTTCTTGTTCGATATCTACGTTGAGAAAACGCGAATCCATCTATAATACGCATCTATAAATATAAAATACATCGTTGATTTAATTAAAATGGTAAAATTAAATTTACCAAAAATACTTATGTAGATCTTGCCAAAAAAAGAATGCAAATTTTGCTTACTCTATTCAATAAAAAAAGACGACTCGTATCTGAGAATTTCTCATGACTTTTTTAAAGCCTACAACTATACAAAAATTAGATTTAGACACGAATGACCTAGTTTAGGTGCGGTCGATCGATATCGTGTGAAATAAAAGATTATTTGAAGATTAAGTAAAATTCTTTCGTGGCGAGCTTTCTTTGTCGATTTATGGACTAGAGCGAAAAACAGGCAACGAAATGATTAACGATACACTAGATGTCCCGCGATGTAGTCTCTTAGGTCTCTGAATATATCATACGGCTATCTTGTAGGTGCAACGTAGGTGGTGGTACAGATCAACGAAGGAATTAGGCCCAAGGGAGAACGAATCCAGTGTCCGCGAATTACTCATGCATCGTGTCACGAATTTACGACACGTATATCGCTATTGAGACTGCAGTCACCAGAACCTAGCAGTTCGTACGAAAGGCCTGGAAGACAGGAATGCAGCCCAGCGTTCGTCAGGTAATTTCTAAACTCTGATTTCTGACAATTTCAGCCATAATATATCCAACTTGTTTCCATGTCCGTTGACACGAAATATTCATGTCCGATGACGTCTGCTACAAATCCAATTGCCTTAAGAACATTGTTCCTGACGGAGGAAATTTTCTTTTATCGCTCTACGTAAAAATAAAAGCGTATTTAAAATTTAAAAAGTTTGTCCTTTTTTTCGATATTCGTGCGATTTTCTTTTCGAAATATTTTCGGCTGGTTCGTGTTTCTTTAAATAACTTCCGCTTTCTTCCCCCGTCTGCCGGATTATTCGAAATTTACTATACTCCGTGGAATCGTTCCTTTATTCTTATTCCGGCTAAACCCAACTTACAACGTGTATCGTTTACCCGACGAAAACGCGGCCTCGAAAAGACCCTCAAGGAAAAAACCACTTATCTCTCGCCACTTCTCAATTACTCCATAGCAACCTGACGCCTTGAACCACCCTGTGTAAACGGAACGACACAATTTCCAGCGTTTCCGTTATACAATATCGAACGGACCACTCTTCTGTAAAAAAAGAATAACCCGAAGAAATGTACGCATACTATGTCACTTTCGAAATATACGCGACAACTGTGCCGCTCTCTTGAATATGCAAATGGGACAATAAGCGTGTCCCCGAGTTGAACGAAAAAAAACTGGAACGAGAAAGTTTAAGGTAAGGCTCCAGGGAGAAAGAGCAATGATAGGAAAACGATCGAGGATAAAGGAGCGAGGTCAGGTAGAAGCAGCGTCTCGATTTACGTTTTACGAAGTTAATTGAATGGGTCCTCTCTCCCTTGTCGTAAGATCGCTTATAACGATGGGGGCGGAACGGAGCCTATGGAAGCGCAAAATGGTTATTATCTCCGGCGCCGCAGACATAGCTGGCTGAGCTTCTGATTTACGAGCTGCCCTCTCGACTTAATCCTCGCATCTACCCACTCGTTCCACAGCGACGATCCTCCTGTGATCGGTGCTGCAATTGGTCCTCGTCTTTTCAGACGTCGACCAAAGACATTAACACGGCGGACGCCTGTTTCGAACCGTAGCGATCGATGCCTTTTAGGATCGGACTCTAATCGGTCGTGAAAAGCGACTGACAGGAACTAAGACATCGAGTACGACCGATTGAACCGATGTATCCTTATATCGGGCATTTTACTTTGGGTAAAAAGAGAAAGAAAGGAAAAGAATCGAATAACTTTTATACCGCCTTCGAAAAAGAAGAAAAGCGTCCAAATTTAATGAATATATATATTTTTTATGTATGTTCGCCGATTTCTCCGTAACGGTCTCACCAATCGGAAGGATTATTTCGTATCTTGGGTATATTTTCCCGCTGGACTCATTAAAAAAATGTTTACATTTTCGTTTATCGTAAACTATTCTTTACCAGCATATAATTATGAACGAAGGGAAATAAATTTTAACGTCATATTCGGGATTGGAATCATATCTTGGAAGGATAACATGCGATCTTTCACCTTACAGCAATCCGTTCGAGTACCGGCGTTATAAGCATATTACGAATCGAATAGAACCGAGCGACGACCCAAGAAGCGACGTTTCCTCTCCAGTTCTCATCTCAAATACGAAACTTTGTCGTATTGAGCGATCAAACGCTTTAACCGATATAACAACTCTGTCAATCCAGAAAAAAGATCCTCGATCCGCCAACTTACATGGAGCCTATCGATCATAATCTGTGAAAAGGTGCAGCGATAAATTTGTAAATCGAGCAAAACCGAATTAAGACTCGCGCAACTTGTTTTCCACGACATCTATCCGATACAAGAAACTTCGTGATAGGATCTGGCGCCACTTCCTGGCTCAAAAGTTGCAACTGTAATCAGGAAATTCTCGTGGAGGGCTTACGGACTGTCTAAGGAAATTTCTCCTCCGGCTTGACAAATCGCGAGCATCAGGAACTCGTTCCCGAGACTCACGAGCTCTTCCGGTTTTTCACGGAGCGGCTGTTCGCCCGGACGAAACAAACCGCTCAATTTGTGGTCCGGCAGCCGAACGAATGACCCTCGGAACGGAGTTTCAGCGAGTTTACGTATCGGTTCGAGACTTATCCCTAGCGGGCTGAGCCGGATCGTGTTCGTAAATGGCGCCATTTTTCACTCGGTCCGATCAAGCTGCCTCCGATACATAGTAAGATGTCGTTAACACGCACGATTGCGGCGTCGCTTAATCCGACGTACTTAATTCGCCATCGTTTGCAACGTTCCTCTATCGTCCCTTCGGTTTGACCTCTTTCCTAAAGTTCGCTGGCTTTGCCCGTTGCTATCGAAACGTCTCTTCCGGGATTTTTTTAAATCTCCTTAAGTACTTGGCAGAATATTTAGTTAAGTACGTTTTAATTAAGAAGATGCTCGAGAGGAAATAAAACTTGAAATTTACGTTCGAGTAACGTAGTTACTTTTATATCGAAGTTTGTTTCACTTACTGAAATTAGGAAGTTAAATGCCAGTCTTTGCGTCTTCCACGGGTAACAGCGTGAATCTGCATACCTGAAAGGAAAAAACTTCTTAGTCAAAATCAAAAGATTCACTCGCTACTACAAATCTATTCTGTATAAACCTCGATAAGTAATCATTGCCAAAATTTACAGGCAATTTTGTCCAATCACCGTCTCGCCGTCTGCGATCAACGAATGACGAATTCGAATAGGACGGCTTCGTCCCAACCCCGCGAGCGTATTCCCGCAGTTTAATCGCGTTATATCGCGATAAGCTTCAATCCGATTTGGCCAATTCAATTTTACGAATCCTTTCGCAGACGTGCCGAGATCGTATCGCGTTTAATAGACATGCCCAGCCATCTCGCTCCGAACTAATAATTTTTCTATGTGAATAACAAACCAGCAGTTCCATTCGCTTGAGTACCCATTACCGAAAGAGAACTTAGGCTCGCAGCTACAAAACCGTCTCCGTATTATACTTTATTTCAATTTCAGCTTCCGAACTTCGTGATTCCACCTCATAACTGTTGAAACGTTTTAAAGTCGTCATGAAGTTCCCAATAAAATAAACATTCCGCCAAAGTTTCCGCGTACAACTTTTCACTTTTGCACGATGCGCGAACACGTATCCCACACTCGAGCCGTACGAACAAACATGTACCCGAGGCTTAACTCCTAGAAAAATGAAGTTTCGCTTGCGTGCAACGTCGCTCGACTAAAGTTTTACGAGGACTAATCCGCCGGTATTGCGCCGGAAATTTTAGTATCGCGATAGCGTAGTGTACCAATATCCACGCGACACTCGAGAATTTAATATTTATGTGTACAACGAAAATTAGTCGCGACAGCTAGGCGATGAATTTAATAAAATTCTATTCGTAATCGAACAAAAATAAAACCAAAATTAAGAGCCGAGTCCATTTAACAACCGTCGAAATTTAATTAAAAAAAAAAAAATCATCCAACTCTCCTTTTATCGGTACCCAAAATATTACGCCGAAGGGATAAAGATAAAAAATAAAACCTCCATCCTCTCGGTACAAGATCATTCACCCTCGAACCTAGAATCGCGCAAATCTGAATTTACAAAATCCCTGCCTGTTTACCCTGTCGATTCAATGCCATCCCTCTCGCCGTTTCAAGATAAAACCTAAAAAAAAAAAAAAAAAAAGGAAAGAAAAATGAAAGAGATCAGAAGCAAAGTCCAAATTCTATAGGAAATGAAAGCCTGACCCTAAAAGACAGGCAGCCAACTCGATCTCGTCACTCGAAGTCGGCTGCTACCTCTGTGGAAATTGAAGTCGGACGCGAAAGGGACCATCTCCGTATGTAGGCCACCGACAGCAATAACACTTTTTCCCCGGGAATACTTTACATCGACATCGTGGCACACTCTCGAGATTCTCGTGCGATGGTAGTGGTTTGATCCGAAGAGGAAAAGAAATACAGGGGCGAAGGATTGTGGAATCCGTGTATAGGATTTTCACAAACGAAACCAGCAATCTTAAGGCTAGAGGATCCAGTGTTCGAAGAGGAGCGACCGATCAGAACCTGTCTGCCTTGGCTTTCGAGCTTCGTAACCACGAGAAACGGCCTTGAGTGTCGCGGATTCCACTTTCACAAGCGACTTCCGCCCACCTCCGTGGAATCGATCCGCGTCCTCGCGGATACCTTTTTCCTCTTTCTTCTCCTTTTTCTTCGTCCTCTGCCTCTGTCTCTCGTTCCCTCTCTCAGCCCCTAGCTTGTCTCCCGTTGCAGCTGCAATGCAACCCTCCGTTCCGCAGGGGAATGTTATCCAATGGAAGGCAAAACGAAACATAGTTCTTTTACGGTTGCTCGATAGTAAAGAATACGGCCAGAGTCACAGGGGAAAGCGTGTACAAAATGCTATCTGTTATTCGAAGAAATACGACTGGCGTGGGAGAACGCTTGAACTAGAATCGATAAGACGAGAGGCGAAGGAGAAAGGGAGGATGAAAATAAGACGGTTTCATGTGTGGTGCGCTGGGTAATTTCTGGAATTCGTGACAGATGATCTTAAGATACGACGAATACGCGAGAAAGAAATATTAATGTTTCGAAAGGATATGAAAGTTATACGAGTTGATTGTCATTGTTTTCTTAGTCATAAAAATCTTTTTGTATAGTAAGATCTTTTCCCTTGTTCTGGGAAATTTGGATCTAGGAAATACCTTGGATCGTATCTTTCATCGTCTTTACGCATGTACGGTTTTTATAGCTGTTACGATTTTTATAATCGATTCGAATTAAAAATGTTCAAATTGAAGGAAACCTCGAGTAAAACACTCTGCTGTGGACGCCCTTTTGAGACAATCTCGGTATAATTTAGTCACGAGATGGAACGCATCTAAAGAAACTTTATTAACTTCGTTTAAGTTTCCCTTCGTGAAAAAGTAAATTGATATAGGAGAAAGTCTCGACAGTTGAAATTCTGAATTCTCGTCTCATGGTTTAATCAGATGTTAATGATAACTTTTATAATTAGCATTTCTTTGACTAAATAATTTTCTTCTGCTAGATCGACAAGACACCGCCACGGTACAATAGTATGGAACTTTCCCCCCAGACTTTCGACAAATTTCAAGATCCAAGATCTTCCAAGACCGCGCAAACAGACCCGTAGCTCCTCAATGTCGTTAGAACTGCAGTTCTACGCAAAACTGACCGAAACCAAACCCATTACGTTTCACACGCCAGGAACTTCAGTTCGGGCAACACGAGACCGTGTTCTCTACGGGTCACCACATTCCACCGTCGCCAAGTTCCATCTACGTTCCACAACCGGCCGGCCAGCGCACGTGACGTAAATTCGGTTCAAGGGTCGGCGAACGAAGAGCGGAAGGCTCGTCCAACGTAAAGAAAACGGGATTGCTCGCCAACTTTGCTACCGAACTCCACCGCTTCGAGAACGCGCGTACTTACGAAAAGCGATACGTATCGAGTGCAATTTCGAGCGGTCGTATTTCTCCGCGTGCACGTGTGCACCACGGAAATCCGAGCGATGCCTCGACTTGTCACGCTTGTAACGTTAGCTCGTAATGTCCACGATTTAATAACGCGTACAGGACGGTATTGATCCCCGCGGGAACTTCGGTCACCGACGCTCGACCATGCTCTGCTCTAACTCGCTTCCTGACGCGATAATTAGATAGGTTGTCTCGATAAGAACAGTTTCAGTCGGTTCTTTCGTGCCGACGATGTTAAAGGACGATACGGAGTCTCTTTAACGGGGATAGCATCGTAGCTTCGACGAGCAGAGGGTGGCTTTCAGAGTTAAGGACGTCATTCGAGAACCATCGAGATATCTAGAATTTCAGTTGTTTGAGAAAGAAACTAGAAATTAGAGGAATAGGGGAGTTTTTGATCCGGAGCGAGGCATCTGAAACCTCCTACTTTCACCTTCTATTTTACCACTCGGTCGTAGGGAAATGAAATCTAACGTAACTTCGTCAAATCGATCTATCGTAGTTGTGAAAAGTTATAGATTATCGGATATTCGGTATATGGTGTTAATAATTACGATACCGTATAAGTTAAAAAACTAAAAAAGGCAGTAAGACAAAAGTTAATTTTGCATCGAAACTGCATTTTACTAAAACCGAAACTCCATTGTGCTTTCGACAAGCGATAAACTAGGTTCAACTAAAACGTTTCGAAAATCGTAGGATCGTGACTGTGAAATGACTTCCCCCAAAGCTTTTTCAAACGTCGATTTGCACCCGATTCACGCGGAGTCCACAACTGAACAGCGGTCTCTGGAAAATCGGCAATACAGCGAAATGGAACGCAGTGTATTTGCAACAAATATGATGGATTGCCTGAATGATACAGAATGTGGATCCTTTCGCTGAAAGCGCATTGTGCGATATTTTCTCTCGAATGTCCGCCCTCGGCAAATTGTTCAGCGCGAATGGAAGTTTCTATGCCTGCGTCGAATGCTTAAGCGAAATCTATTTCGTAATTATGTCATAGCAACAACTCGGAAAGTGAAAAGAAAGAGGCGTAGGTGAGAAACGAAGTTATAAATCGCGAGCAACTTGAAATTGTTCGAAGAAGCGAGAAAAGTGGGAGGAAAGTTCGCGTAACAGATGATTTTCTGCTTTGTGCTTCGTTTCAGAAAAGTTGCCGAAACACATTTTCGTTCATGCTTTCGCTTCGTCGTTAAAAAAGACGCTGAAATAGGTTTTTCCACAGGCGAGGAAAGTTTGATGTAACGTTGAAAGTAAGATGCAACCAAGCAAATACGCGAGAGTCATGTTTCTCGTAAAACTTTTACCGCCAATCGAGACAAAGATCGACGAAGCGTTGATATACGCGAAAGACTCGTCGTAAAATCGAAAAAATTTGAGCCGCTGGGAAAATCGATTTATCGAGGGCAATAACTTTTCGAAACTCATCGGGGAATCGGTAGATGGAAAAGAAAAATCGACCAAATGCCGATGTGGAATCTTCGGTTGAAAATATATACGTAGAAGTATGCGTCGCGTAATGCTGTTAGTTGAGTGCCAGTTAAAATTGAACTCTCGTTAGCGTTGAAAGTCGTGCGATTCAATTTAAAATGTACACGTAAGGGAAGTCGTTATAGAAAAATCTAATTAAAAACGGAAAAATACGAAACTAGATAATATATGGAAATATCGATATGCGCAAAATTTTTGGAAGAAAAATTTCAGTTTATCCACAAAGTTCCCCGAATATAGATCTGTATAAATTTTATCAACGATCGAATTATCAGTGATTATAATCACCACTTGACTAATTTTCACTTCTGTTTGTAACATAGAATTTTTATCAGAGAATGATAGAAATCACTACTATGAAGATAGATTAAATTACTTTATCAATAAAACCCAAGGTTAAACACAATATTGAACTTAAAATTCTGATCCCAATAATTCTGATTTTTCATTTGCGTAATCACTCAGCTCTATAGATCGTCGTATGATTGCAACTCCATTTCCCGAGAACTAGAATTTCTAATCTAAAAGATCACAACCTCGAAAAGGGTTGCAAATGATCGAGCGTCCCTAGACCTTCTGCGTGCTATAATTATTTTTCCAAAATTCGGAAAATTAAATTATCCAGAAACGTACTTACTTACCCGAAGCTAAATATCGATTTCAATTTAGCTGTTACATAGCTGCCTTAAACGACCACTGCAGCATTCAATACTGGGCCAAAGCGATCGTCACGAAACAGTATACCTAGTGTACCTAGTATTCGACAAGTATCACAGCTATTCACGGGTATTAGAATGGCGGATCGTCCGAGTCGAAAACAAATGGTACTAGTCGTAACAATGATTAATTGTAAAGGGTGGCATAGGACGTGGTTAAGCGTGGTTAATCATCCACCGCGAGACCAGAGGACTCCCTCCGTGAACCATGTGACAGAAGTACGGCGAACCACGATTGTTTGACAGATAGCCGCGTCAAAACAACCACCGCGTGGTCCTTGTATCTGCAGTCGCGTGTGCATAGGCTACTGACACCTGTCGTGGCTCCTCGAGTCTCTGTCAGTTGGACTAACCGTTCGAACAATAGGGTACCCAACCCCCTACCTGCGGACTCTCATACATCAAGAACTGACTAAGCTCGCTGCAAGACTCGTACGCCGTGAAATAGGACGCTCGAACGAGAATTCTTGTTAAATACACTGTCAGGCGCAAGGTTCGTCCAATTCACCGCCGAATACCGATGGATGAGCAAGGTGAACTGTTTTAAGAAGATATACGATCCTCTGCAAAGCAAAGGTCTGAGCAACGTGAACAGACTGGAAATATCGTGGTTCTAAGAATATCGGTATTGTCTCAATTTCGTCTTTGTTTTTGCACGAGTATTTAATTCGTTTTAATTTCATTTTAAACTAGTTAGATGCGGTCAAACGATTTTTTAATGAACTCTACCAACGACGATTGCACGCATTTAACTTTCGCCATTCGATTCAATCACCTTACAGCACTTTGTAAAAACGTATAATTGTTTGCAATTATTTTATAGTTTATAAGCGAATTGATACGCAGACGGGCAGGGATCAATGGAACTGCCAAGCGATGGGATGCAACGGGGATAAACGCGATAGTATCCTCTCTAACGCGTTGGATCTACACCAGATTCGACCCAGTCTTAACTGAGGTCTAACCTGACTATCTAAGCCAGAGCCTAACAGGGGTCACGCACTCTGGGGCCGCTGACACCTGTCGCAAGCTCTAGAGAATCTGCCAGCCTGAATAACCGAACAATAGGATCGTGAGCTTGCACCTGCACACCTGGATCTAGATTAAACGTCGGTTAGCCAGCAAATTGGCCCATCAATATTCATTATCGCACGGTCTGGACGATGGTCAAAAATTCGATCTAAGCGCTCCAGTAGTTTCATTGAAACAATACTCTTTACGCAGTGTTTTAAACTAATTGCGAAATTTTGAGAATAAAGAAAGCTATAATACGAATATAGCGTAGAATACAGTAGGAATCCAGTAGCGGATGATTTTTATATTTCGGTGTACTCCAAATCATAAAATTCCTAGAGAAATATTTGTTCGTTAAATATACTTTGGTCAAAACGAAACTCCGATCTTATCGAAAAATGATATGACAAATAAAATAGAAAAATGGTAATCCAAATTCCACTAGTCTCCAGAAATTTAGCAACGACATTGGCGTATCAACAACGATACGAACGAGCCTGGTCTATGTTTGCTGGACAACGTACACACTAAGAGTATCCAAACGTTGACCGTGTTGAATAATTTCCGTCGAATCAATTCGCGTATCGAAACATCGATCGTTGTATCGTCGACCAAGCTTCGTTCCGCCATAAATTTCTCCGACGAGAAAATATAATAAATGAGAGAAGTGTGTGTACGGCTTCAACAGCGTCGATAAAGTTATCGAGTACGAAAATTAATAGGTGAAAATTATCAGCAAGATAAGTGAGAGATTTGTATCAATTCCAGTATCGATAAAGAAATTATTGATTTTGAAAATTTAATCAATTTTCTATGATATCGTTAATAGAATGTCGCTAGTATGGATTATTCAAGCGTGATTAAATGGTGCGAGAAACGATAAATACATTGTATAATTCCCGTTGGATTAAACCGTGAGATTCGATCGATCGTTAGTTTAAAACGTACATTGCTTAACATAGAAAAGCTGTTGTTGTGAAAGTTTCAACATATAGATATTAAAAATAAAAAACATGAAAGACTGGAATCTATATAGTGCTCGTGACTAATTAATTTAAACGGAAGCGACTTAACCGATGTGAATTGGTGAGTACAATCAATCCTGATTCTCAGTTGCAAACTGCATTAGATACATCCGCCCTAAATTTGATATAGGTTTCGCCCTACGATCACAAGGTACACCGCAAACGATCATTACCAACGACAGATCCTAATTAATGAACACATCCCAATCGAACGACCAAATAATCGAAACGCCCAGGACAGAGCACGTTAAACTTGTTTCAGATGAAATTGTGTGACACAAATCTCTTCTACGTGAATCTATTCCACTGCTGTCCCACGTCTCTCTTCCGAAGAATCAGTAAATTTTATTTATTATAATCGATCGTATACTTCGACTCTTTTGCTCGTATCGATGCGATGATAAACCAACGAAAAATCGATAGTAGCGTTACGAGAATTTAATAAACCGTATATTTCTGTAATGAACAAATCAAATAATTTATTTTTTACGTCAAAACTCGAAATTTCAAACAGAAGCGGCGATGAAACTCAGAGGAATTAACGGCAGAAAAGCACTAAAAATTTAATTAAACTTTCGGCAAAAATGAAACTGCTCGCGGAGATCAACCGAAACGAATCGCTTCCGATTACAAAGCATTGGTAAACGAATTTTTTTTTGTGAACGACACGATCAATTAACGCAGCTGCAAATCCGATATGCGCATTTCGTACAACTAGCAGCATCACCGTTGGCTATGAATAAATACGCTCGCAAATACCGGTCCTTTAGCCGAGCAACTGCGGATAAACGATAAAATTACTCGATAAACCGTCAACATACAAGAAAGATATCGATGAGGGAGGAGAGGGCAAACCGATTACAATGAAACGATTTTTCGATGAGGCTATCCAGCGATGTTTACTCTAGAAAACAATCCATTGGTTTCGAGGCGAACACCTCTGTGAGCAGCGATCGCTTTCAATCGAAGAAATCGTATCGAAAACGCTGGTAACTTTCAAACACGACTCGGCCAAATATGAAAATTAAATCCTCAAGATATTTCTCAATCACGAATTTCACGTAGATTTAGAAACTCTTTAGACAAACACGTGGACGCGTACCTGTTCAAACTATTTTATAACGTCTTTAATACCTAAGCTTAGGTATAAAAAATGCATTAACAACTTATGTCCTTTTATGCATAATTTTCTGATGAAAAGAAGCGTATAGGTACTTCAGTCATAAGTCTCAGTCGTAAAATGCCAGAAAGAATACTTTAAAAAATTAAAGGATCTAAAATGTATCTCCGGAGAATCGCAAACGAATCCCTATGAAATTAGCAGAAAGACAAACTAAATGTTGCTGTTCTCCAAAATAAAACACGGTAAAGGCAAGAAAACGATACAATCTGTGCGAAAGTGTCCGGAAACATACGACTGCGCACTCCAAAGACACGCAATTTGCGAAACAACCCAATCTGGGAAATTTTTCTGGCTGCATAACGGTTGAATATTTTCAGACTGCTTCAATTTCCTGGCAAACAAAGGTGGAAAACATCAAAAGATGGAAAAACACGCAACTACTGTTTGCAACGAAACTGTTCCACTTGATGAATCGCGCATAAAGGAAACTAAACTGCAAAAGGTATTTCCACGTTTTGTGAATAAAGAATATTATATACATAAATTTGAATACATACATATAAGTCTGGAAAAAGCACATAAACGTATAGAAGCTGCGTATCCTCGAAACAATTTAACCATGGAATAACTTTATTAAAATGCTACGACGAAACTAAATTGTCCGGGTTATAACGCCGTAATACTACCAAAGAAACGTTGGGAATCGAATAAAGTTTGAAATTTTTAATTTGCAACTTATGAAACTACGAAAATTTACGTGCTATGTATCTTTCGCGAACAAAATTCCAAAGTAAAGGAAAAACCATGTAAAACAAGATTATAAGAAAATAGTATAATTAGTTGTAACTTTTTTAACAATTATACGACCTATGTTCAGCAAAGAGATTATTGACAGACCATACTATTAACAACGAGGCCATTAGTGACCACGGAAAGCACGTAATTCGTGGTTGCATGTTTGCAAGCTTAACTGATATTCAATGACATGAAATCGAGTGGAGTTATCCGAAATTCGAATCTTGTCTAAGCAGAAGGGAAAGGATAACGAGAAGCTTATCGAGAAAAGTGAGCAGCCGGTAGAATCGATATTATCGAAAAGAAAGCAACGAAGAATAAGTAACGTATAGATAGACTATAACAGCACGTAGATTGCCGTCTAGCAAGCATCTAATACGAATAGGGCCTGCTGCAAACTTGAATTTATGCACGCGTTGCAGCGCATAAAGTTCCCTGTCCTTGCATACTCTCTGCACCATGACAAATTTCTCACCGTTCCAGCAATATTCCTGCTGACGGGTTAACGCCAAATATATTTTGAACGACGAAGGATCAATTTTCCTGCGAGACATCAAGTCGATCCGAGTCTAATACGGGACAGGATCAGGTCCGAGAAGAACGTCTGATGTCTCTGCACACTTTTACAAGTCACATGGTGCAAGTAACTCTTGCGTAACAAATAAATAAAATTCTACAAACGTTCGCGCGACAAAGGTCTATAACCTACGATTCGTTTAACAGTTTTCAGAGAGCAGTGTCTCTACAATCTTGACACGTTTTAAGTATGCTTGCATGCAAAAGCTAACCTTAGACAAAGTAGAGCAAAAACAAAGAATTTTTCAATCATAGGTCGATAGCGAGAGTTAAAGAGGGACATTTTACAACTTTTCTAGACCAACAGCCTCACTTGTTACGTCGAACTTTTGCAATACAATTCTATAAGGTTCGACATCGGTAACGTTGATCTGTTACATCAATCTTTAAAAAAAAAAGAAAAAAAACTGAAGGTGATCGCATAAATCACTCGAAGACTCGTTTCCCTTTCAAAGGGGATTCCTCCAGCGTATTCAACACTCCTGAGACGAGGAAGATGATTACCATGACACGGTTGCATAAGAGAACGCCAAAAAGAGTATCGTTCTGCTCATCTTATCGCTTAAAGATGCTCTCGGTAAGCCACCGAGCGAATCGTTCACATAGTTTTCGTCTATTAGTGGTCCCTGACGAACGTTGTAACATGGGAAAGAGCAAAGTGGCAGCGACTAATCGCAGCCAAGCGTACAACGTTTATCTTTATACGGGATCGCAATTAACCGCGATAAAAAGAAGATGTTCAAGCGAAGGTAGATAAATTATGTCGACCGACGCTATCGGCTAAGTAAATGACTCGAAATATCCGCTGAGTCAAACGTAACCTTCCACCTCCATCGCGTGAAAGGATCGTGGACGTTGAGAAGCTGCATGTTTCCCGATCGCCTTGGGGGATGACCTTGGATGCGCATCGTTTTCAACGCGAGCCAGGTCAGACGTTCACTGGCCGAGAAAAGAAATAGAATCGTCCCCATCCGAGGCACCCTCATCTCTCTACCCTTTTCATCCGATTTTCTTCGATGAGCATTTTCGTCTCCAGCGTCCAGCTACCCTTATCCTCGAAAGAAATGCAAAGTCAGAAGGGTAGAAGAAAATTCAGAAGGGTCGCTCCGGCTTTTATCGTTTACGGAAACGAGCAGACGCCGATTTCCTTCGCTGTGATTTCTGAGAAAATTGATTCCTATTTCTTGGCTGCCTGACGAATGAATTTTAATTTTGAGGTTCGAGCAAAGGGGTTGGTATCAGATTTATTTTCATCGTTGGTTCTCCCGACATTTTATATCGTGTTACATTTACATGGAAAAGATTATATTAAGATGTCACAATGTCTAGATAAGTCTGCTATTAAACTTACTCGGCATATAATCGCCACTCATCGCGTATTTTTGTTCTAATACTTTCTTCCTGGAATTCTTCAGCTTCTAATTCCTGTAAAATAGTATTATTAAATATCAAATGACAAAACTGAATGATCTTACCAATATTTCTGCTTTCATGATACTATCTCTTGTTTCGTTTCTTTTTCTCTCGCTTTATATTCCAATCACACTATGTAAATGATTTCTTATTGAGAAATGATAGGTAGAAGAATTCAAAGAACACACGTCTCGACGTAAAAATGCAAAGAATAGATAGGATCTTTGGAATATACGTACGTGACTTTATTAGACACCGAAGGCAAACGCGATTCTTCGATAGATATATTTCAAAAAATCGTGATTCACTGGCATCCTATTATCGAGCTTTCTGCTTTCTTATCTTCTTCTAACACGAGCAAGAGACAGGTTCCCTCCGTCCAGGAACAAATAACTCTCGCAATGATCAAGAAGCAAACAGATTTCCGTGTCATAATACATTCGCGCGTAATGCGCCTCGACAATGTATACGATACGAAATATGTGCCTATTGAATTATTATTTCTTAAAATAGGCTTGATCGTAGATGGAGGATCATTCTTCCTGGAAGATCGTTAAGAATCAAATTTCCCATTCTGACAATTACGATGTACAGGATGATTCGGTGTATCCTGTCACACTGGACATCTTTTTCTATCTTTGAAAAAGTACGATTTGCGTTTTTAAGATTAAGCAGCGCCTGAAATGCCACATTTCACGTTTATTAGACAAATATTTCTTGAATTACAAGGGAGTTGCAATAAAATTCGTCCTTTAAAAAGAGATTCGAGCACTTTGGACGCTGTAAGGCTACAATCGCACAAACGATCGAAGAACAGCAATAAAACTCTCTAGGAACAAACAGCAACAGAACGTAAAAGGAAGAATATAAACAAGCAAGAAAGGAGAAAAGGGATTTTGAAATCTCCATCTTTCGCTTAATCGGAACTCGGAACTCGGAACTCCTCGAACAGCTCCTCGCTCTCCGATCCCAGCCGAACTTCTTTGCCGCTCGACCCTTAAACCAATCGTACTCGCCAACTTCCGAATTCAGATTTCCTCGAATCTTAAATTCCATCTCCGTCTTATGAAAATTTCCAACGCGAAAAATCACGGCCAACCATCGAAAAAACTTCAGCCCTATTTTATCCGAAGAGAAAGATTCCCGAGGTGACAAGAAAGGGAACCCTTCCATCGTCGGATCCGAAGGAATGCCGGCATCGAAAATAGTGTACGATTCCCAGTCTGCAACCCTCGTCAGGCAAAGGATTGAACCTCCACCCTTATCCCCCTTAGCCTTGGCGCGATCTCCGCGTTTTACGACCAGCGATTTATCGGGTCGGCCCTCCCTGTCCTCTCTATCTCGCCGCCTTCCTGAAGCAGTCCATAAATTGCAGCGATGTGCCGGAAGAAAAGGAATGAAAAGGGGTTGAAAGGAAGAAAAGAGGACGCAGGATGAGCCCCGGTTGCTCGGCGAACGAGAGGAAGAACGGTGGAAAGTTGCACACCGCGAAGAAGCAGCAGCAACTTGAATAGAGGCCACACGGTATACCGATTCCTCGGCGTTCCTTCGCCGACCTACGGATCCAACGACCGAAATGCATCGAACGTATATGGCTGTTCATCCCTCTTCTGTCATTCGCATCGCGCGACTCGCGAGCAAACGACCGCGCGCACATTCATACGGTGCAACGCGTAAAGAACGGACTGTGAACGCGGTAACCAGAGAGCCAGCCGACTGTATGAGTACACCTCCGTTCATAAATATGGGAACGTTGCAACGAAATGAAAAGACGCGTCTGGGAAGTTTTTGAAAAATTAGCGAGAAATTGGAGAATCACTGAGGCGATTGGAACCTCCGAGAATTGGATCACGTACATTCGAAAGTTCTAAAGAACTGATATTTTCGACATTGTTATTGGATTATGCGTATGCATTTCTGACGAGTGTAAATATGCAAAGATACTTAATAGCAAACATAAGGTAGCAAAAGTAAAAGATGTAACAAATAAAAGAAAAATTTTGCAAATTCCAAAATTTGACCGATTGCTCGCTTGCCTGGCAAGCTATGTCAAGTAGCTAAATTTTCTATAAGATCAGAACGACTCCGCAAACTTGAGAGGAAATGTTCAACTTCCATTTCGTTCCATCCGATCTACCCTACCGTGGCTATTCCCTACGGGTATTGATAACGTATCCAACTCGAATATGTTTTACGTTTCGTTTAATTCGCGCTAGCAGTCTATTTATGAATGTACGAGGATGGTGTCTCGGTTTAACGAGATGAAGAACAAATCACGGAACCGGACGATTGCTATTTCGTGATTTTTCGCGTTGTTGTTTATTGAAAATACGCGCAAACATTCTCTTTCCATCCCTTTCGCTCTTTTTAATCGGGTGAATTGTTTACGTGGTGCATCGGATGTTGCCGAATGTTACGAAAGATCGATGTACAAAAATTGAATCCAAGCATTGTTGGGTAAATATTTGTTGGATTTTATACATTTATGAATACCGACTGGATTAATACGGATAAACAAGGAACGAAGACGAAGAAAAGGCTGGATACGATAAAATTAATGAACGGATATGCGGGACGGCTATTGTTGGTATTCAGTGGGAATCGTGTATTATTAATTAATTCAAGAAAGTAAATTAACATTCCATACGAGTATCTATCATTGATCGATGTTGTGTTGATATCTGAATGAACGTTTGCCAGGAAATTGTGTAGTAGACTTCTTCGAGGGCAAAAGTATTACTAAAATTTGCAATAAATATTTGCAAACGTAGGCCAACAATGATAGCTGTCCGTTAAAAATCATCGTCGATCGATGAACAAATTACTATCTACCAAAACGCATGAAATTAAAAATCGAAGAAGCTGGAAATACAACTTTGCAGGTTCTCGTAGTTCGTGTTGCTTGAATTACGCAAATTACGCCGGTCGAGTACGAAAAGACGCAATTTTTCACGAAGATAACCGCGGCCACGAAATCTTGGCCAGAATGCGGCGGTCTCATTAAACGTTTGCCCATTACTTTTCCACGATTCGACTTGAAATACGATAAGTATTAAAGCTTACGGTAGCTGTGTCTATAGAACGATGCGAATTCGTTCGAGCGCTACTCGAAACTCGTCACTTTTTCTTCGCTGTAGAGAAATACCGATGAAATAATCGCGAACCGGAATTAATATCCGTCGATTGAAAGCAACCCTGCCGTGGCCTCTTAAATTCATCGTTCAAGAATCATGGGAGTTGTTGTAATAAATATTCATAAGAGTCCCGAGAGCACGCGTTTACTTGCCCGCAGGGAAATACGAAGTTCGATGAAAAGGAAGGCCAACCGAACCGGTTACGCTCTTTCATAAGCCGAGATGCGACGTGAAATGAACGAACGAAAATTCGAGGTGACTTCAGATTTGAAACACTGCGGAGATACTTCATCAACGATGTAATAAGTGATCTATTTCACTGGGCTGTAATTAGATTTCATTCATAGAACGAACTTTGGAAACTTGGTTTGAGAGTTTTAACGAGGATTTGAGATGAACAATTTAAAGGCAGTTTACATTGGTAGATATTAGTGGTGAACGCCATATGGCCATTTTTAATTTGATACGAATACCTTCGAGATAAGATAAAACGTGAATATTTTATTGCCTCTGAGCGCTCATTTTTTACGTTGGTAAAACAAATAAAATTTGGGGGCCAAACTTATGAAATGAAATTTTAAACTTTGCTGCATAATTTATTGCCCCCTGCTGTTCTTGAGAAGATTCCAGTTTGCAAGAGTATAAAATTTCAAATATTTTATATCTCTCGTGTCACCGGCATATTCATCGGCCCTCAAAATGAAGGTGAATACGAGTTTTAATGGCTCGCGAATTAAAAACGGGTTCTATAAAAAAGATATACGATCAGTGAAACATTCGGTTTAGAAAGAATTAAGTGAAAGTATGTTTTGCAAAAGATAATTTGAAATATCGTTATCGACGTAAGTAAATATCGTTATGAGTAGAACATCCTTCTCTCGAATATTCTTCGTTACGATCTAAAGCGATAAAAATCCGTCAAACGATTCGCGACATTGTCTAAAACGTGTCAAACGCGATTAACGCTATACACCGAACACGCAAGCGTACGTACGCGTAACTTGGCAGCAAAGTCTTCCGGAAATAGGTCGTTCGCCGCAAGAGGAACCGCCGAAAATAATCTCATCGTCTCTGGAACAGCTTCGCGGAGTTGGGAATCGTGACAACGCGATTCGTCTTCCGTAGCGATATTGCCATGAGATTTTTCTGCACACGCGTCCTCCTCGTTTCGACGAGACCCGCTCAATATCCAGCAGGATATCAGATCCCGCGTCCAGGAACGCTTTATCATCGGAATAAGCGTAGCGAGCGGGTAAACTCGAGCGGATAACGCGTATCGTCTTCGAGAAAATACAACGAGCCTGATCGACTGGTGAGCGAGTGACTACCGGAAGGGACGCGGAACGAGGGTGAAACTGCCGGAAGAAAAGGGAGAAAAGTACGGTAGATATGTGCGGTATGGGAGACTTTATTTCCGTCTCGGAATCGTTCCATTTTATTTCGTCCCTTGACTTTCTCTATTACGCCTCGACAGTCGCCTCGAATACATATATCGCAGAACGAGCAAAGTTAATTTCAACGCTTATTCGCGGCCTTCTTATTGCGTCCGTTATATATGGTACAGTGCGTGGTCCGCATATCTCCCGCCGGACTTTCATATCGGCAATTCCGATAACGAAATATTCTGTACTGCGATTTAAACTTCTAACATATGTCACCTTGGAATTGCAAAATATCCTGCAGATTCTAAGCTCGTTTTTATTCAAAGATATCTTGGAATGCGTGTACTTGTACATATACCTTTGTATTTTTCTCCTGGGCTGATTACTATTTCTCCCTTCTTTCTATCATCTTCCTTATTGTTCTCTTCAGCTGCTACTCCCTACTAGAATTCGTTTTTATATACTCGTACTATCTCTTTATTCCCGAGAATCCTTCCTTTTCATATCTATACACTGCATCCTCTCTATTTCCCTACTTCTTTTTTACGCGGTTGCGCTATTTTGCTATTGCCGTGCACCTATCGTTGGTTTCCTGCGTTACTGCTTACTGCCATTGCTAGAATACACCTTACGCCTTTCTTGGCGTATTTCCGCTTCTGTTTATTCTTTGTAAATTTTTTTCCTTTTTTACCTTCTTTTATCATATCGAACTGCGTAATAGATGCAAGAGTAATAAATTACTTTCCATCACTGGTTCAGAGTTCATGACAAACACCTAGTTGTTGATAACAAGAAGAAACTCAGAAATGTTCGCGATAGTCAGAGTTATTAGGAATGATTTTGGAGAAAGTGACCCCAGTTGCAACCACCGACTAACCACAGGGTGGACGCGCCGTCCGTGGCAAGTATTCACCAGAGGATAGTTGATAACCGCAGGATATACGTTCGGATAGTCGAGTTCCTCTAATGAATCGACTAAGAACTCGTCGATTAAATTATATTTGCCTTCAGTGTATTAAAACTTTGGTCTATACGGTGGTTTCACATTTTACAGGGTATAAAAAAATTGGATTTCATCAAGCTTGCTGATAATTAATCTGGGCACGTTCTCGAGCATTTTTCCAGCGCGAGGAGCTGGCGGGGTTAATTAAAACGCGACTCGTAGCTTCCACGTTGTCGCTGCCAATTTACAGAAACTAACTGCCGTGAAACGAGTCGATCCTGTCCTCTATATCCTTTGTCTCCGTTGAGATTTTGATTTCAGATTTTTAGACTTAATCGCCATAAATACGAGAGAAGATACGAAATAACGACAAAATATGACTCTTAAAAATAAATTCAGCTATGATAATGAAAAATAATTTTCCAAAGTACGAAGAAATGAAACGTATCGACGATTAGATATCAGTCAGAAGAATTAAAGGTCTGCGTTTGTCAATGAAGAACTTGAGAAAACGAAACGAGTACTCGATACGAGAAAAACGTCGTAAGATGCACGTACGTAATTTTTATAGCGTGTTTCCCTAACTTTATTACGTTATTTAATTTTTACAAAAATTTCAATATGCTCCGTCTCGCAGTATTTCTATCCTTACAGAATGAAACTATTACGTATTCCATGCTTACGAAAGTAAAATATGGAAAATGTAACGATTACGAAAATTGAAACGTTGCAAGCGGATAGCAATCGCCACTTTTCAAATTTTAATACTTGCAAATCCATTAAAGCCAACAATAAAGGAAAATTTAATGATGCGATTCCATCCAGACGTCATTAGAATTCTCATGCTTTGGAACGTCGGAGAAATGCAATCCTTAATGCGCCAAAGAGATCGAAATAGATAAAGCATGGGAATGGAGGAAGAGGTATTAAGCGATTTCGCGATGCTGAACGCATTTGACCAACGCAATGCTTGTTCGACGTAGGATTTGCTCTGAAACATTAACACAGTCCGATTAAATCGACCAATGCACTGTACAGGCGAATGCTGCGCTGGTTATGTGAACTTGAAATTTGCATAACACCAGATAGTTCACTTACTTGATACGATTAACCGACCTGGATACAGAGATCATCTTTCTCCCTGAAACTCTTGTTGAGGTTATTCGATGTGTAAACAGAGAAAACTCGTGGATAAATTGTAAGGCAGAAAATATATTTAAATAGAAGTGTAATTATAAGTAAGAATACAATTTGAGCTGGTTCAGATCCGCACGCTAGTTGCGTTACCCAATAACTGAAAATCCCGAAGCCAACGTCGCCTGTCTACTGTTTATGGTCTGACTTCGTCGCAGTCTTTTGTCTACACGCTGATTTGTCGATGGCATCAGTGCTTGAGAAAACTAAAAAGACCAGATGTAGAGTTTTCTTAGAAGTGGTGATCACTTCAACAACTCTGTTTTCATATCTTAAGCTGGAATTATTTATAATTAGAAATAAAGGTCGCGTCGCTGATGGCGATAAACTAGAACTACTATTGTGAATTATAGCCATAATTATAATTATAAATAGTTCGTCGTTATCGCTAACGTTACCTAACACTAGCGTAATCTATATAATTTGAAGAAACAAAGTTTCTGGACAACGCGACGCGCCTCTCTGAATATTAAAAAAATTCCTCCGCTTATTTTAAAAATAAACGATTATAATCGGACTTTCATGCGTATACGGTTCAAATGTGAAAGATTAGTGTAACTTTATCGGAGCTACGAGAGAACCTGCTACGAGTTATGCGCATTCTTTATCAAGCTCGCGTGATTTACTGGAAGCGCCGGTTCACCAGCGTAATTTGTAAGTGTATGCGAATTAATGGCGCGAATGCCATTTTACGAGCCGCTCTATTTACGGCTACGTTGCACTTAATGCTCTGGAAACGATGACTTAGGTGTCATTAAACGCCATTGGCATGCAACAAGTGAATATGTTAGGATTCGCGTGTATTACAATTCCTTTCTGAAGATTTTTTCCCTCCTTTTAATAGACGTTCGAGGAACCTGCACTAAAATCTCGATTAATACGCCTTTTCCTTTACGACGTCTCGGGTGTGCCATAAATTAACCTTTCTGCGTTCAAGTCGTACATAATCTACATTTCGGTTTTATTATTACCGCTGTTAATGCAATGTTTGCTTGGAACATTCGGATCTCTTTTCTTGAACTGTTTGTTTTTCACGTCTCGTTCAGATTTCAATTTTACGTATTCTTGCAGACAATTTCTTTATTTATGGTATGGTATTATCCTAAATGGTAAATAGTGGTAGGATAGAACAAACAGAGTCAACGATTTTGAAATAAATGATACCGTATAAAACGCTCAACACGTGCAAAATAAAAGTCACTCGAGCTTGATAAATGCGACTGCTACAATTATATTTACGAATCGTCGAAAAATCTCCGATACGATCCAAGATACGTTCGTGTAAAATCTTACAAAAATTAAAACTCTCCTTCGAAATTCACCGTGCTATTTCAAACAACAGAGTGAGCAACGAAACGCGCCCAAATATTGCAGCAACTCCAAACTACACCCTATAGTTACTCGTAGCTTCTTTCGCGAGACAAGTGGCTGTTCGAAAATTTCGATGCTCCAAAGCAAGAGGAATGCTATAGAAGTGTACGGCGCGGAAAGGGAAGAGGGTGTACCCTTTGCACTGAGGATTAAAAAACGGTAAGTACGTGCGAACGCGACGCGCGTCAAGGGGTTTTCTCCGTCAGAAGCTGGCCAAAAGAGAAGACGCATAGAAGACTCTGGCAGAAGGATTGCAGAAAGGAAGGGCAGAAAGCGTGGTTACGAATTCACAATGGCATTGTGTAACTGTTCCACTCCTCACCCCTGGCTGCACGATTTTCTCCTACGGTCACCCTCCTTTGCCGCTACACTCTCTTTTTCTCTCGTTTTAAGTCCTGCGACTCGCTCATTTTCTCTTTGTATACGTATATATATATATATATTGCACCCTTTCTTCCCCTCTTTCCTCCTCTATCTAGTTTCATCCACTTCACGGTACTTGCCGTGAACGCCATTAATGGTTTCCGTTTCCGGTGTCTCAATCTCGCATTCTCCGCGCTTTGCCTCCAAGCCGCACGCCTATTTCTATCTACCTCTGTACTCAGACCGTTCGTACTTTTCTACCTTCCTCTCTCTCTCTCTCTCTCTCTCTCCCTATTTGTCCCTTTCTCTTCTTTTATTTTTCAACGAAACAAACGAAGAACGTACCCCGACTTTGACAGCCAATCGTCGCGAGGACGCGCCTACGTGTATCGTGTGTGGGTGCACGTTAGAAGAGTGCAGCAGCGAGTAGACCAGACTAAACGAATACGCCAGGTTTATAAGGGTGAATACAAGAAATGGTGTTTCGTAAGCAGGCCATCGGAAATTTCTTGTATCCATGAGGACGGTAATCCCATTGGTAATCTTGCAAGAGAAAATTCAGAAGGTTACGAAGCTTTGTATACAAATTGTGCAATTTATTCGTAATGCACCTGCTAGTTTTTATCATTGTGACAGGACAATATGATTTTTAACGCGTGGAATCGCTCCAAAATTGTCTTCCTTACGTGACAAATTACGAATAAACTGCAAAGCAACTGAATCCGTAAAATTACAACACAAAACCTCACTGTTGAGCAATTTCATCGTGTAGAATTAAAAGACGATCGTCGATCGAACGAAGCGGCGCTAGAAATTCCATCGATATTTCTCTTCAACGCATCAATGTGAATGCGACCGGGAAACAGAATTATTTTTTCAAGACTATCAATTATTTGTCCTCGATATCGGTACATTCGACCCGAATATTTCACATGAAAGTGTTTACGAACAGTGGAACGATTTCTATGGCGATTGTTCGCAAACTCATTAATCGAGGGCGTGAGGAGAGGGGGTGTCTTGATAGCTTTAAACGATTCGATCATGGATTCCTTCTTCGTGTTGGCAATCGGCCAACGCGTTTTCAAGAAAGTATCTGAAAAGCCGGCCGGGTATTTGAATCACATCGTCACGTTCTACCTTGTCGATCGGTGACATCGGTAATAGAAAGGATCGATTTGAGTTAATGGATTTATAGTTGGACTGAGAATTTCATTTGACTTTCCAGGCGATTTCTTTCATCTTGTTAAATCTGGCTACATTTGATGATGATAGAAAATCCATCCTAAAGTACGTTCTTTTAATAAAAATTAATTTACAAATATTGAAAAGATAAATTCTCTGGAAGATATTTAATAGATGTTCGTTTATCTTTCTCTCTTCGGTGTGATTAATGTTTTTATAGATACGATTAAAACACATTTAAGAGAGGCAAGAGAGAGAGAGAGAGAGAGAGGAAATTATAATACTAATGAGATTTCTTCCGAGTAATCGATGATCTCATACTGAATTGCAGGATTTTCCAAAGAATAAATCACGAACCGCGCTTGCTTCTATAAATAAATATATATTTGGTATGGCAAAACACGTATAACGAAAGGGGTACAGCTAGGATATTCTACTTTTCAATAGCTTGTATCAAATGCTGACAAATAACTTTCCCAGGACATTTATTTCTATACCGCGAAACTTTACACGAATTTTGGCCAAGTTTGTTCAAGTCGCCATAATGTTTGATCCGTATTCTCAATGTCTCTAAACTCGAAAAAAAAAGATCGAAACCATCGTCCGTATGACTCGTTGCATTCGCAAAATTCGGCGGCTGATTCTCATTCGGTAGACCCTTTGGTCTCTGTTCCTAAATGGAGATCCTTTGTCAAAGAATCCTCGCCTATAAATTTCTCCGAGAAGCATCGCATAAATTGGTACGAAGTAATGGACATCGAGTCTATCGAATCAACCCTTTGAGAGGGTTCCGTGAAAAAAAGCGGATGAGTGGCAAAGAAAGGAGAGGAAAGGGACAGAGGGAAAAAAGGCAGATCCGACTAACTAAATCTTTGATAGCTCGGCTCGATGGTGTTTCCACGCCAGCGATTCTTCCAACGATCGTTCCCATTTCGGCGGAGTCGTAAAGTCGGATTCGAAATTCAGCGACGTGACCCGCACCAGCCAGCGGCATAAATTCTTCGTCGTCTAGGGCTTCACCCGATGGAAGTCGCGTGATCGTTAAACCATCGAAATCCCCCTCGATTTATTATCCCCGCTCTCATCGTCGATGGCATAAACTCCCATCCCATTTCTCCTCCGCAACGATCAGGATTAATTTTTCGAGATCGTGGCCCGTACCGCGTCGTGTCGAGCTTCTATCCGACCGAACGTGCCAAAACTTGTTGAATTCTTGACCAGAAGACGATTATCGGATATCTGACGTGATATGATACGCCGTAGAATTTTTATCGTACGATTGAGCTTAATGCGTGCATAAAGTTCGTTTTTATGTCGGAGAAATACACACGTGTGCCTATTTCCGAACGTCGAAATACGATAAGAAGATACAGCAAAGGATGTATTATGATAAGGAATAAATTGCACTTTTACGTGGAAACAACGAGCGAACAGAATATCGAATAAACGAATGGCTTTTATATCGCTAAAAGCCAATCTCCATAACTTTTGCAGCCAACTTTTTCAGAAACTGCATTTTAACAAAATTTAGCCTGCTTATTAAAAAGCTTTCAGCAACATTAAATTTTTGTAATGCGAACTTTGATTTCGTACCCGTTCTGCTCACACGAAAGTTTATTAAGCCGTCAAGTAATGCTTTCAGCGACTATGTTTCGTTTTGGCGCGTGTATAGATGTACGTGTAGGCGCGAAATTTAAATTACCCTTAGCGAAATATTGCTCGTAATTGGTGCTTCGTTTACATTTTTTGATCGACAGTACCACCCATATACGTATATCTCGATATTTCGATGGAAAAAACGATTCTAGTAGAAACTGCACGTTTGTTTCCCAATTATAAACCAACCCGACGAAGAGATACGCTTTTACGATTAATTAAAAATTGAAACAATGGCTGATAAAAACGAAGAGAAATATTTCACTTGTATTTCCGCAGAAATTAACTACGGCAGAAAAATTCTTCAGGCTTTCCATTTATTCTCTGCCTAGCTTCATTTGCCTGGCAATTACCTCGAAAACTTGTAATTATCCTCGTCAGTTCCGCGATGGCTTTGGATTTAGGGGATGCACTTCGAATTTAACGATCGTCGACAGCGCAGAACTTTATCGCTTCGCAACTCGGGCACGGTTTTCAATCTTTTCTCTCTTCTTTCTACCTTTTTTTACGCGATGTAACCTCGAAGCGGCAACAAAGACGATTTTCACTTCTTCTACGTTGCAGTACACACGATATGTCACGTAATTACTTCCGTTTTAAAAGTGACACGAACTTCAAGCGATATTCCTAAATGTTTAAACTAACGTTCGATAAATTCCTTTTTAATCCCTTTACGACTAACCGAACAGGAGCATCGTCTTTTAAAAGGCTACTTTTCGCCACTGGACGTACTATACTTTTTTCGCCTTACGGGCAGAACGTGAATCGAACGGTGAATCGATGTATTTAAAAAGCCGGATTTGTAAAAGCGGAAAACAACGGATTGTAGACAAGCGGAAAGTAACGGATTGTAGACAAGCGAAAAAAAGTAAGAGAACGCGTGCTTTGGTTTTCAAACAAAAATTGTTTCGTTCTCTTAATAAAAAAGTTCCATACCTTGCGATGCAATTGTTGCTTTACCAGATATCATACCGAAGAGAAGTATCGGAGAAGAGAACATAGTCAGCAAAATGAATTCTAATAGAAGTGTACGCACGAAACAGTAATCTTAATAATATCGTAATAGACACAGAAAATAATAGAAAATAGACATAGAAGATAAAGAAGAAACACTGGATCGTTTCAAAAACATACTTTTTCTTTCCTTTACGTAACGTGAGCCATTCGCGATAAACGAGTCCTAAAAAGCGCGAACATTTAATAAGCACCCTGCTGCGTGACGACATGACAAAGGCCACGAAGCCAACTAGAAATTACCATGGAGGGGTAACGCTCTTTCGACTAACCTTTCGCCGTACAATTAGCACACGGAATAAAATGCAATTCGAGAATAATATCGAAGCTAACAACCGTTATTAACCGTCTAATGTTTCGTCTCCCTCCATTTAAATGCATCTTATTGGCCTTAGTTAGACGTTAGGTATCTGGGAACAGCGCCGTTCTCAAACAGCCATTCGAGAGTCCACGAACGGCTCTAGAGGATCGGCCAAATATCGTCCTACCCATACACTCGCAACGTATACCGATGGAATTCCGAGGAAGACCTTAAATCTCCCTTCGAACACAAAGCGTGGTTCATTCACGAGAATAAGAAGAGCAGGAGCTGACCCTCGACAGGGCCGCACTTACACACTCTATCAGCCTAATAACCTTGAAATTAAGTTTCTGCCGGTCGCACGGCGATCCTTGCGGATCGGTTACGCTCTCGTTCTAACAACCAAACTTTCCGTGCTTCCGCCAAGAGGTAATAGATGTGAATTGAATAAGAAAGAAGGGAAATGATGTTCGAAATGGTTAATTTATCTGGAGGAGAAAATTCTTTTTAGATGAGAAGAACGATAATTCGAAGAACTACGTGCACGTTCTCGATTATCGATCCCCGATGTTGAATGAAATTACAAACTTGAAATATCGTGATTCCTTGAAGATTTAAACAAGACGGAATAGCGTTAACGTTTTTAAATTGGAGCGATTCATTTTTAATTATCTGCCGATTGTGACGAATAATAAGGATGAAGCACAACTTAATATCAGTTTAATCTATCACGCCAATTCAATCAATTTAATCAATTTAATATATCAGACCAAGATCCGTATCAATATCGATAAATAAACAGTAAATTCCATCAAACGTCGGTGTCTTAAGCTGATCCTATTAGATATTCTCTTCCGTTGATCTGAACTTTCCATTATATCTGACTCGTTCGAGCGGAATTTCAAACTCTTCTTGAAATCCATTTTTCATTTATATTCAACGACATGATTCGTGGTAGTATGCGGTGAAAGAAGAGGCTATAAATCAATTGTTAGAGCTCCATCCGTTAAAAATAAACTTTATACTTGACATGGAGCGTCTTCTTCTCGAAGCGAATGAAAGATCTTAAGCCAATTCCGAAAAACTCGTCACCAAAGGAATCAAGATGGTCGTAACTCGGGGATCGACCAGATCGTATATATCCGACCCAAAGAAGTTTCTAGTTATTCTATCTACACGTTCCTTTCGTTGCTTCGTGTTCATTCTGGATTCTTTCAATGAAGAAAGTTTACGTTCAATGTCTACTCGTTTAGAATTTCGAGAATTTCCACCAAGCAGTTCCTTGATTAACTAGCGTACACTAGCGAAGCAAATCGTGTTCGAAGAATTTGTTTCATACTAATCCGTAAGCCTTACTCGCAACAAACTTTCGCTCTTTATTATCAATGTATCGTTGTATGGACAATCGTACGTTGGTCGATAGTAGAATCGCTCCGTAGATATACAAAGAAAAAGAAAAGAAAAATGGCATGTACGACAAATATATATGGTAAGAGAAATACACAACAAAGTACGAGTAATAAAAGTAAAGTAAAACCCGATGAAAGAATATTTTAGAAGGCGCGTGCTGATCGACTAAATAAATAAAATGATAAATGAACGTCGTTGCCGTTGCTGAACAATATCGAGACTGTAAAAGAAAGCCATAAGTAGAACGACATAGTTCGACATAAATTATTATGGATAGTAATCTTTGCAAGTTAAATTCTTCACGATCGAAATTTGTCTTTCTCTGGAAAGAACCCGTTACATCTGATTACCTATAGGCAATAACCATCGAATGAAATTTCTACGCGTTGTAATTCACGTTCGAGTCGTTTGCCGAAACGATACTTCGATTTCCACGATTTCCACTCGAAAATCACATTTGCCATGGAACAAAGTATCGACTATAACACTTGCACGTTGCGCCAGTTGCGCTTAAGGATCGCGTAAAGGTAGAGAAAATCCGCGTTCTAAAGGCGTGCGTGACTTCATTATAGGTCGGAGTCGGTGGCGTCCCTTCGTTCCGCAGCCTTTAATCGACACGACCTCTCCTCCTGCTTACTGGCAACCCGCTTTTTCCCCTCGTCGAATCGCTCCGAGTGGCCTGTCAGCCGAGAATCTGCACGTCCATGGAGCAAATTATACGAGAAAATGCACGGTTTCGCCGAGCACGTAATCGGTTTGCCTGGTAAAGAATCAAAAGGTAAGTAGGCGGCCTTCGTAGGCCATCGACCAGCAGACTTTTCTCGGCCGTTCATTCGATGTCGCGTGAACTTACACGCTCTTTATCTCTCCTCCGATGCATATGAATGAAGTAACTTCGTGTGCAGGGCTCGGAGAAAATAATTGATACGAAGATTCCGGCAGAGTTTAGTAGAACGATATTTTTAACCGGCAACGGGAAACGATTAAGCTGTAATTAAAGGCGTTGGCAGATCGTACATCGACGATCGATCGAAATGAGACTCCCATTTCGAACGAGCTATCTTTGTTACGTGTCACAGCGATCGTTCTTTGATTTGAAATTTCTTTACATCGATCTTCATCGTCGAGGTGACTACGAAACGATTCTATTAAAAACTTTGCTCCATAAGGCTCGTATTATCTCGGTGAAAGCTTTTAAAAAAAAATTCAAACGAGAAAATTCGGTCAAACAAGATGTTGGGAGATAAATGCGATAACGGTAAATTGAAACACGATATAAGATTGTGGGTATAAGATAGGTAGATATTTCGAGCTGTCCGTAGAGATACAAGATGATTAAGAAACTCGAGTTCACTGATGTATCGATAATTGGACACCGAGGCACCGATACTGGAAGTTTCAACAGCCACGTTCGTTAAACCTTTGTATTACTCATACTGTTTAGTACGTCTTCTAGTATATACCACATACTCTTTATCGACGATTCGTAAAATATTGTAGAGGAAAAATTTACAATGAAAAAAGTTTGTACGATCCAATTACCACAAGTATTATACTTTTACGTTTCTCGTTTACTCGTGTTATTAAAGTTTCTCTTACCTGAATGATTAAATCTTCCTATTAATTCGTGTAATAGTCTACGCCATAATCATTCGCGTAATTTTGTAAATTTTCGAAGAGTGAAAGTTTCTCGCGGAGAACAACACGCGTGTAATTGCAACCAGCTTTCCCAATAACTCTCGTGTCCTTGCGTCAACAACGCACGGAAAAGGATGAGATCCAACGGTAAGAAAATTGTCTGCAAGATTCTATATATCAAGACGACACAACAGTTTTGCTGTTCGATGTGACTTTTGAATTAACCTTTCATCCGTTCTTATATTATTAAATGTCAGAAGTTCATTCTAATGCCATATCGCGATAGTGGTTGACACCTTTGTACCAGGTATAGTCGAGCAAAGAATCACGAGCGATGCTGGGATGAAAAGTGCGCCGAATAAAATGTCATCGTCGTTCCAATTTATCGTCATTCGAATTCATCGTCATGTGAAAAGAAAAGACATTTTTCCGTATTTTCAGTTTTATTCTCGTCGACGCTTAAAGTAACGAGATGGAGTATTGAGCTAAAAGTACAGCACCTTTCTCTACGCTTGATAGCAAGACGGAATTTAAAATAAAAAGATCAAAGAGTAACAAACGTCGTAACTTCGATAATAAACGAACAAATTGCATGAATAACGCAGAAAGCTGGCTGTCATCTCAGAAAATACTTTCCGTTATTAATAAACGTACAAACGCGAAACCTACTTCTTCATCCCGGGTGATGAACTAATAATTCAGAACGTTAATTTCCAACTGGTACGTTTGAAGAATGTTCGCGAGAATCGCAAAGTCATTAGCAAACTGCTAACTACATGGGGCGCATGGAAATGAACATGCTGAATATAGGTACCTGGTGTGTAGCTATACCTTAGTGCGCGTCTGTGCCTCGGTTTTCGATAATGAACCGATGAACACCGGTTGTTACGATTTTTAAATGAACGAAAAATAAACAACACGCGGAACTACCTCGAATGCTGTTGCGATCAAAGTTAATAATTAATTTCCTGCGCGATCATTACTAATAATAAATGTTACGGAATATTTCGAATAGCTCTCTAACGTTTAAACAGAAGGAATATCAAAAACCTCAGTAACCTGAAAAATGAAGGGAAAACGAGATTCTTGGTAAGACTCTAAGCCGCCAAGAATCATGTTCGGTGTTATGATAATCGTATTCGATGTTATAACTTCCAACACTCCATTTTACCACGGTATTGTACGCATATCGAAAATTGAATATTTGAAAAGGTGCAAGAATATTTCGATTTTTTGAACCCGACATGGTTGTATACTCCCTTAATATCCCGAAATGGAATTATCAAATATTCTAGAGAAATGGGGGGAGGAGGATGGAGATCACCGGATGGGAACAGCAGAAAGCGATAACGACCGCTTAAAGTTGCACACTACGTCGAACGAGGCTCCTCGACATGGCTCAATTAACTTCGCTCGTGATTACGCTCACGAGTCAAAACTCGATCGAACTTGTCAGAACAAAATGACCATCGATCATCGTCACATTAGACAGGAAATATAGCGAGCAAGAGGGAACGAGAACGGGTAATATTAACGCGCAATATGACGTTCGTCACGTAACAATGGCTCCGTACAATGCACTGGCTACAAAGGGAACGCGCGACGATCGACGAACACGTTCATCTCTACGTTTCGATCGAGTGAAACTCGATAGTTACGTGTGACTGATCAATATTAACGTTCCTAATATCGAGTAAAATCTTCGCGCGTTAGAACTTCGAAATTCATAAAATTTCTTCCTTTGGAACTGTTGCTCCTTTTTTTAGTAGATACGGTGCTACGTAAACACATTTTCGCCATTATTTCTTTGATATCTCCAACAAACCATTGATCGTGCCTGGATATGTTTAATGAAATTGTTTTTATAAGGGACACATTGAACACCGGGGGATATCAGGACATGTTACGTGACGAATATTTTTGCACTTGATAATTACATTTTATAATTGAAATGGAATACAAAAAGACAATTTTCCAACAATACAGTGCTCCTATTCGTACAGCCGCCACTACGAAAAAGTGGTTTCAACATTTTCGAATGGTATCGTTACCATGCGTTATACTCGACATCGGGACCCGGTCAGGACCCGATCCTGAGAACTTGTCGGGAATTGTAGCGAGAAAAGTTTAACATCAGGAGAAGCCACCTATAGAAAATATCGTTAAACTTGAAAAGAGAATAAAATTTGCGTGGGTGGGTATTCAAAACGAAACTCGATACAAGTTAAAATCGTGGAATCAAGAAAATTGTGCTTGTCACGATTTTTTCCTGTAATCTTCGGTTACAATACGAATGTAAAAATAGAGTAATAAAAAGACCCAATAAAGATTAAAATCAGCCCGAGTATTAGAGCGTTATCATGCAAAAATGTAAAGTTAATGCTACACCAGCTATCACGGACGATCTTCGTAATCGTTAGAATTGTCTTTCGTCAACGATCCTTCGATGACAAACGCTCGCGTTCTCGACCAGAACCCAGCAATCCGGTAGTCACGTATCGCGGTCATTATCTCCGAGAGAGAAAAAGCAAACGGAACTGCTGATAATAACGTTACATTATCTCCTAGCACAGAATGGAGCACGCGACCAAGCGATGTACATACAAAACGACGACGATACAAAATTTATACTTCCGGCAGCGTAAGAGGAAAGAGGAAGAGAAGCGGAAGAGGTGTCAGGAGAGCAGAGAGAGGAGTGAATTCACATTCCATCTACGTCCCTCGTTTCCTCTCTCTATCCGAACTCTGAAAGTTTTCCCGTTGTAACAGCTGCGACTCGGCAGAGAAGCGGTTTTAATTGGGTCCGCAGCTTTCGCACGTAGAAATCGTACCTTAAGGTACACGTCTGTAATTTCACGAATGGACCAACCAACCTTCGACCCTTGCGAGTCTGGAACTCCGCAGACAGCTATTTCGTTTCGTGCCAGTTTCATAATTAAAAATTGTTCGTCTACTTAGCTGCTACCGATCGTGACACCGCTTAAAGGATTATCGTGCGATAAGCGTATATAAGTAAATTGCGTATCATTCTCTTATATCTTTTTATAACGAATTTATGTACGTTCTTCCATTGCCTTTTTGTACATAGGTATTTAACAGAGTCTCAGTAACGTTTACAATTGTTTTTTAGTCAGAAACTCCTCTTGTAGTAAGTCCTCTTATGGTTTTTTCGATAAAAATAAAATGCCTCTTCTCTAATATAAATATGATTCTAATTGATAATTATATTATAGTTTCTCAATATTACGATGTACTGTTCCTATTCAAATTTGAAGTGCAATACTATTGTATCGTGACTATTGTCAAAGTACGTGGAAAGCGTTGGCACATGATGGAAGCGCAACGATATGAACCACGTACTTTCAAGAAGTGACAAGAAACTTCTTCCATTTCTGACAAAATGAGCTCGTTACTCGACGATCGAGACGAAGAGACACGAACGTTATCGCAACTTCCAACGAAAGGCAGTGGAACACGATCGAAATTCTAATGCAAAACCGGGTTGCGCGAACCAGGTTAATCGATCTTCGCCGTGTTTCTTACAAGTGCTGTTCGAAACGCACGCATACTTGCTCGACCGCGACGACAATAAATGTCAGCGCCTTTATATCACAATCGCGCCTCATTATACAGACGGAGCGTCGTTTTACCGCAGAAACCTACGTTCCAGTGGAATCGCAGCGTGGTACTCGAGCAAGATTATGTTTCTGGAAATGCTCGTTGCAACTTTCCCTGATATAAATCATCGCCCGTTGCACATATGTCCGCAGAACACCGCCAAGAACTTTCTAACGTTAATTATCCCTACCCTATTAACATTTGTACAGTCACAAATATCCCGTTACGCGAGTACCAACATCGAATGTAAATCTACCTGAAATTTACTCCAGATACGAGAGGCCATAATATCTTCGACTCGATCTTCACGATTATTACGATTTTGTTCGCTGAAACTATCAACGCAATAAATATCACGCGTCGTATTAAAAACGATTTAATACGAGGAAGACGTATTAAAAACATGGCAATTAAAGCTTTACTTATGTTATGTCGAGTCATTTCGACGGATGCAGCGATTAATCTGGTCGTTTGAAAAAACAGCAGTCTAACAATCTCTTCTCCGAGTCTATTACGATAAACTTCAGATGACACAACCTCGATGACCGCTCGTGGCCTTCGATAACTCTCAATGATACGATCATCTTGATAACCTCTCATGATCTTCAAACAATGCAATCATCGAGATTCAATCGATGCAATCAACTTCCCGTGATATTTAAATAATCGTACGTGCGCGTTCACACGATTTCTCACCTTAATTTAATTATTATCGGATCGCTCGGAAAGTTTGGTGCGACTTTTAAGGAATTTGATCGACATAAAAATTCATATCGAAAAGTTTCTCGCCGAAAAACCTGAGAGTTTGTGAAAGGATGGAATTTATTTCGCCCTGATAACAAATGTTATAGACATGTTACAAGTAGCCACTTTTTCGCATATCTTTTATATCGTGATTGATTAAACGTTCTTAATCTTATCAGAGGCGCGTTCTTTCTGAGATAAACGGTTCAGAACTTCGGGGAACGAAAAATTTGCCACGGATAGAATCATTACGTACACAATTCAAAAAATCCGTGAAGGCTTAGAGATAAAAGCTACGATACTTTTCGCTGACTAGATATTCCGCGTATCGACCGTCTATTTTGCCATAAGCGCGCTTCAAAGCTAGATCGGATTCGTTACTTTCAATGTTCGAACGATCAAATCGCTGCCCTTATGGTAATCGGTCTAGCAGCTTCCTGTCCCGGATTTCGTATTTCGCTTATCGCCTTAATAGCAGCCACTTGTACCAACTGGCGACATACGTTCGAATTAAGAGCATCTATTAACCTGATTAATTACCATAATCGTATGGCACCGGATTGCATCGTATCAACGCGAAAGCTGAAACATGTTGGTACCATACATGGCTCGAGTCTCGGTTAAATAGAAACTCTGCTTCTCCGTGGAATGAGCCGCGCATTCAAAGAATTTGCGATTCTTCTCACGAGATAAAACAACACGACGAACTCGAAAACAAAGTGGGAGGCCAGGCAATAATGGAGCGACGTGAGACGAAGGAAGAAAGGGAAAACGTTGATTATAACGTCAATCATAAACGTGACCCGCAACCCGCAACCTTCAGTGCGTATCTCGAATGTCGTTCCGTCTCACTCGATACTATCGACCGATGCTTCGCGAAACATCGCAAACTGGAATTTCCGATGTTTTCTCGCGTGTGCAAGGAGAAATCTAATTGTAGACAAAAAGTCGAAAAAAGAAAACGATCGTGTCAGGAAAGGATCGAAGTATCCAGTGGAGACGAGAAGTGCGATCTATTTGCTCTTGTCGAGTGTGAAATATTACGACGGTGATTCGGTTATCGGGACGTGTGTTTGAACAATTTCGAGCACACCTATTAAACTCTTCCTATCTGTTACGAACTCGTGTAACTCAACGTCAAACGTCGTTCGAGTGGAAAACAATCGTGCGTCAAGTTAGAATAAACATATCGCCGCGCGTATTAAACCAATGCAAATTGACTTATCATGGAAATTTTCGAAAATGTGTAAATTTGGCAGCTTTGACAAATAGATGTGCTTAAAAACGACTCGCGTTATCTAAATTACGAATGTGCGTTGATATGTCGCTGATATTGTTATCAGTTTTATCATACTATTATTCTTGAGCCTCTTAGACTTTGATAACTGACTTCTTGTCGTGTAAAAACTTTCAATTTGACTACCGGGAGCAACAAAAATGACTGAATAAAATTGTTTCTCACAATCGACGAATGGAAACTAATAATGCAACTGACGTATCATTGAATCGAAAGAGTAAAAGAATAAGGTGATTAGATGTTGGATTTTTACGAAATAGACGACCCATGAACGAGATAGCTCACGTGGAAATAGCGACAACTCAAGGTGTTGGAATCAATCGCGAAACTGATCGCTTTCGAAACGGTTAACGCACGCCTTTTCGCAATGACAAAAGTTTAACGGACCGGAATTGAATTCGACCGAGGAAGCACCCTTCAAGAAGAACGATAGCGAGGGTAAAACGAAAAGTTAAAGAACGTCGAGACTCCGGCTGTCCGAAGAGAGAAAATTGGATTTCGCGTGTTAACAACAACCGGCACCAACAACAACCACGTCTGCACGGAACAAACCTCCGCCGTTCGATTATGCTCCTTGCGAGAACGATCTACGTTTCGTTGATTTCGCGCAATTCCACTGTGAACGTTAATTTGTGTTCAATGGTGCGCGAGATAAAGGAATTTTTTGACGATATGTCTTTAAAGACATATTGCAGACACGTTACGATATACACTGTGCATTTTTTTATCGTAATTATTTCAATTTGCTCAAACATCTCTATTGGAAGTATTTTTAACGATTTTATTATTATCAAGCAAAAACCGAATATTTTTGATTAAAGCAATTTTCACGATGTTAGGTATGCTGCAAAATATAAAAATCTGGATTTTTAAGGGGAAGGAAAATTTTTAATCCAAACCAATACCAACTCGCGGTTAACATTAATAAAAATGACACGTAATACAAAGAACAAGAAGCGCGTACTTACTTTTCGCAATTCCTAGCGATGTTCGCAAGGAAATACATAGTCGAGTATTCAAAGCACACATCCAATTATTTTCAGTGCCAGTCTCCAGAAGTTCCGGAAACGAAGAGTACGAGTTGTACCGACGTACAAAAAAAAAAAGACAGAACGAAAAAGAAAAGAACGAGAGGGAGGAAAAAAAGGAAAGATAAGGGGAAAATATTACTTCTCTGAATTAGGGAAGAACTCGGTCTACTTCCATTAAATTACGAGGAGAATCGAAAAAGTTCCCCCGTTAAGAAGAGAATAAGCGTCGGTTTCGCTTAGCGTACGCGCCTCCAACTTCAAATTAATTACACGTCAATTAGGAATACGGCTGCAGAAAATCGAGGCTCGGTCATTAAAGCTAACTACTAAGTTCACCGTACAAAGTATGTTGCAACGCACAGCAACGAGCTAATTTTCACCAAACCACCCCCTTTCTGCGCCAACCATCTCTTCGCTTTGCTCCGCTCCGCTCGTCCGTCTGAATACACCTACGGCAGCTCCTAGTTTTGAGCCAATCGCTTCTTAAGAAAGTCGACGTTTCATCCGGTCACCGGCTTATTTAAGGCGGAATTTCCTATGTGCGTCTAAGGCGCGCGTCCGCGTTAAAAGCAGTTTTAAACCCGAATCACACGATGCGACATCGCAGCGGGCATCCGACGTATGCGTCGAACGCATTTGTACTGTTACTGTTTCCGCGGTGGCGTAGTGTGATTCGGGCCTAAGGCCTGATGCGGACAAGGCGACTTTTGACGTTGCGATATCGCTACGATCGTACGTCTTTCTTCGTTTTCCCAGTTAGACAACGAAGACAGACATACAATCGCAGCGAGATCTTTTAACGCGGACACGCGCATTGCATTCGACGCGCATAAGAAATCCCACCTTTACTCTGAATGCACACGAGCGACATTTTACCGTACGACACCGTTGCGCTGCCCGTTCGAAAAACAAAGAAACAAAGTTCTTCTGTCTCGGTAAAGAAGAATACGCGCATATGTATTTCTTTGTTTTCCCAATCTGGTGCCGCTTTGCAGCGATCTGCCTTTCGTCCGCATCGAGCCTTAATCGGTCGTGTAGCTTCTCTCTTCCTTAACGTAGTCCCTTTCGCCGATTCTTCCATTGAATCGTAATAGATCGAGCAATTATTCAGAGATGACAAACATAAGAGAAACAGGCCAAACGGAGAGCGTTTAACGCGGTATCACTTTCTTAACAGATATTTGCTCCGCATCCGCATGGACTTCGCAAGTCCATTTTCTCGATACAGCATCCGCGATTTGCGCTTCTTACGTTTATTAACGTATTCTTCCGAACTTTCGGCGTAAACATTTCGTCGATACCATTTGAATAGTTACATGTGGACTGGACTGATATAAACTCGTTCGCGGTAAAGGAAGGAAGAAAAGAAATAAAAGGAGAAACACGATTTCGTCGCAAATGTGATTTTCGTATGAAACGAGGCTGAATATTTAACATTCATGAAAGTTGTTTCCAACAGTGCCGATTCTAGACTTGAATGCTAAAATTTTGACGAATCTGGGTTAAAATTTCAAATTTCTTGACGAGATTCTAAAAGAAGAAGTATCGCAATTTGAAATTTGAGCCTGAGAACCGAAAGAAACTTCTCGACTCCAATAATGGTTCACGATTTTAATTCCTTTCAATCAAAGCGCAAAACGTCCATGAACGATGATTCTATGAAGGTAAACTCGGTATTAATAGCTGCGACGTTAAAAGCAGAAGATTCATGCGATCGCAATCGAGGAGATAAACGATGTTATTCGAGTCCCCTGCCTCGCAATTAAAGTCGGTTGCGGGCAAACACATCGGTAATTATAATGGGATTCGATATGACCGCATACAGAACACGCGTCGCGAACAGAGAAGCGGTTGACCGATAATAAGGATATTGGTAACGGGAAGTGGACAATGATCATTAGAGAGCGAGAGAGCGGTGGGTGAAGAGGTATAGCGAAGTTCTACGTAACACAGGTCACCGACCTTTCGACCAAATCATTCTTTTTCTCGTCAGAAAGAACCGCAGAAAAATATTCAATTGCTCTTCAATCGCGAATGAGTTAAGTTTGGTTATGAACAAATCGTTGATACGATTCGTCATGAATTTTCGTGAATTTATACGTGACTGAAAGTATACGATCGTTTAACGAGTCCCTTTGATTCTATTTCGAGATTGTGACTATCCGTTAATTAATCAGTAACTTCTGTGCGTGTACTTTTGTATCGAAAGAATCGATCTCTGAATTTTCTATGTGTCGATCGTTCAACCAGAAGATAAAGTAGAGAGAATTATGGAAAGAAAAAGGATATATTAAGAGATTAATTCAGTATCGTGAAATGATAAAAAATTAACGATGCGGAAGTTTTGTTAAGCTTATACCATAAATTGTTTGTTAATTAGGATGAGGTTTAAAGCGGAAGGAATGTTTCATATATGTGAACTTTGAAATGAAAACCAACAAAGATTCGTTTAATTAAAAGTAATAAAATTATTTCCCATGTTTCTACTGAGAAACTCAATAGATTTTTATCAATATCTGTCTAATCTGTCGCAGTGAACCTTCCGATCTAATGGATCGCTCTGTACACTGCGTAATGCGCGTAGAACCTGCTTCGAAATCAATTAAACATACCAAGAAGGAAACACCAAAGGCTGGAAGAGCAGTCGCTCGAAATCCCCAAGACAGCTCTAATAAGTACCTCGTCAAAGGTTTCTCTGCCTTGTTTGGATCTCTCTAGCATTACCATTGCAACCGTTAAATCCTCGTGAACCAGAGTACCTCTATTCCGTTTGGTTCAAGCAAACTTATATGGATACTTGTAGTTGGACAGATGCTGTTGCGAAGATCGTACAAACACACCAGGTCGAACTACACGGAACCTGACGTACGACATACTTACTCCAGTTCGTGGAATACGACTCTTCTGCGTGAAATTTGCCATCTTTGCTAATGCCGCGATTACAACTTGATTTTTACGTCGGCAAAAAATCGATTTAACCTCTACCAGAACTACCGACGATTAGACCATAAGAACGTAACTTGAGTCAAGGAAATCAAAATGGAAAGATCTACTTGTTTTTGACAAATTACATTTTTTAATAGACCCGTTACGTATAGAACGATTACGTTATCTCCCTTTCAAACAATAACTTTAAGGTTTCAATGTCTTTTAGCTTCAGATTAGATGCGCGCGATAGTCTTAGATATATGGTTTCGACTCACGCGTGATTTCCACCGTAACAAATTTCCACCGCGGCTTGCAAAACGTACGCTATTTAACGTATAGAAAAGTTGGAAACCAGCCCCATAATCTCGATAAAACCTTTTCAGTGAGTCGCTCGACCGCTTGTTAATAGCCGGAATTACGACTGTTCGAAATTCGTGTGTCTATGCAAATATTAACAGCATTGGTAACACCAAAGTGGTTTACCTCTTGTTTGTCCATAAATACGCAATTTATAACGAACGAACTGGTTACCTGCGTTGAACTATTTCATTTTCTGTAAATTGAGTTTATAATAACGTTCCGTTAAGAGGATTAAGAAATATACACTTTAACAGAGGTACTCTTTGCGTTGATTTACGAGTTTCGACGAATACCATGGAAGTCTTGTATGAGTTCGATAACAGTTGAAACGACTCGGTACGCTTAAACAAAGATTCGCATGCAGCCAAGTTAAAGCACGTTGAAAACAGTATCTTTATAGACGATACGGTCGATAACCCACTTAGGGAAGCGTGACGCCGACACATGAAATAGGTTTGAATCATGCCACATAAAAAGTTGAGCAATATGCTCGTCATAGTGGTACTCCGCGTGCTTTCGTTATTGCTACTACTTGTAGCAATCTGACATGTAGTTTTATTTATCACGGTTTACTTTATTCCTTGGAGGAAATTTTAAGTACGAAAGAAATAATTGATTTTACTATTAAGCGTCTACGTTATTTCTTCATTCAGAACGTTCTTCGTTAGAATACGTAGCTCTGAACGATCATGAACATTGAACGATATCATTGAAAATCTTCTTATCTCGCATTTTACGATTAAATTATATTTCGTCGGATGTCTAGATAATAGCGGCAAAAAATTGGACATTCCTTCGATTTTGTAGGACCTGGGCGTGTCAAGAACTTGAGCACGACGCTTTAACAAAAATTATCCTGAAACGCGATATCGATTTCGTCTCAGCAGTAAAAAAGCGCGTCGTTAAAAAAATTTTAAAAACGCGAGCCTCGTCATGTATCGCGCGTGAGTTTCGTCGAGGCAGCGCGATATTGCTTAACGAGGCACGCGTGCATGCGACGAGACTATTATATTATCGACATCGAAAATCTCGATGATAAATCCCACGGGCCGGTCTTTATTCGCGAGCCTCGCAACCAAATTCATACACAGCCATCTCGCACCGAATGCGCCGCGGCTCTGCCGTTCGGTACAACTCGACGAAACGGCCGGTTACAATTACAAACGGAGTTCCAACGCGTGTAATCATGACATACGCACTTGCAAACACGCTCGTTACAACGCCGGTCGCACATGCACACATTGAAAGGGGAAACGACGCGAGCCAGACAATTTATTCCCCGCTATCTGAGCTAACGTTTACATTAACCAACGCGAAATCGTACGTCGAACGGTAACAATGCAGTGACCGACGTGCTGCTCATCATTTTATCGTTCCACAATCCGCCCGACAATCTGTCAGTCCGCGAACACGTTCTTTTCTGAATTTTTCAAGTCGTTTTCTGGGGCCATTTCGCCACAAGCGCAGATTGCGCTGCGATTACCGTCAAAGTCGATATTATTGCTACTCGAGAGGGAATCGCTGATTTTATTAGAGACTTTGGGAGATAATGGAAACAAGATGGACGTTAAATTTGAAGGGAAGATAAAGAGACGGCAATTTCGAAGTTTCCAAAGAGTTAGATCGAACGATCGTACGATTAGAGAAATTGGGTAGATTAAATTATATTAAATTTGATGTTCTCTTGTTCCGTTGGGAAACGGCGCCTCTCGCAATTTGCACGAAAAGTAAATTCGAAAAACATTTAACGATAAGAAAATTATGCCTATTACGGGAGTCTCTTGCCATTGGACTAATCTTAATGATTATTATTATCTAGTAAGCCTGACAATTTCTGTGACAGTAAAGTTTCGATAAGAGAAACAAGCATCTTGCTTATTTCATGAAAATCATCGCCGTCAACACGGAATATGTTAATAGGAATACTACACACTCTGTAAGCAAGCTGCGGCGAGATTACGTGACTGGTTTTACTTTTATCCCGGTGGCTTTATTTCTTTCGTGCCGGAGATTGCGTTTATATGTGACCACAGTCGGTATTTACTTCTTTCCACGCACCCGTTTTACACACCAAGCCACGGAATGAATTTCAACGCGATGTGAAATTATCCGTGGCTTCACGCGACGTTTTACAGCAAATTTCTCACCGATAATTATTCCTTTCCCTTTTCTATGGATCCAGTTCTCCCCTAATGCAATTTTTACCCGCCGCGTATCGCGGTATATCTATGCTCGGGATACAAGATTATTACTGTGTCGGATGCAATAACGCGGAAGTACGCAATAACATCCATTGCGAGCCTAATGCAAATGAGTGCTACGCTTCCTTTCGCTGCGTCGTTTCAAACGTTTCGAACGTTTTGTTTCGCGATCACGCATTATTTTTATTATATGAATATTACAGCAGAAAAATATGACAAGCACGATTCTGTTGATTTTCTGAAATTGATTTTATTTAACGTCCTTTCTGTATCTAAGAACCAATAGGTTTTTTAATTCGAATATATATAGTATATTTGGAACTAAATATACTCAATATGCGCTTTAAAATAATTCAGCTACCTTTTATCCGCAAGAACGACACTTGAGAAAACACCAGACAATCCTACGACATCCGAATAATATTAAAATCGATGTGAAAAAGGAAGAGACGTATACGAAGACGCGGTAACTTGGCAAAGCTCTCGGAAACCTTCGCTCGCGTTTCGAACGATTCCCGTCTCAATTATTAAACCCATGGCCGGAGGCTGACGATCACAGAAATAATCCCAAGCGACGCAACGACGAAGAACGTGGGTGGTCGAACCTGCTGGTCTCCGACTTCTCGATTTCGTCTCGATCGTATTCGACAAGCACGCATTTCCATAAGCCGAGAAAGCTGTGCGGACGTGTGGATCACCCGCGACGCGACGTTTCTCCCTGGAGCACCCTGTCGCGTCGGTTTTCTCGGGAGCCGCAACGGAAATCCCGATCGAAGTCAGAATCCCCGAGAGACGTTCTGTGGTCTCTCGATACACGGGTTATAGCCGGCGCAGCGATGTATGCGCTCGGAGCATCTTGAGCATCCTCATAGCGAACGCTTATATACCGCCAAGCGTTATGTCGAGATGCTCACGGGCTCGATAGATTCAAACCGGCAAGAGAGGAAAAGGGAGAAAAAAGGAAGACAGGAGAAGAGAAAAATGTGGAAGAAAAGGAAAGAGAAAAGAAAAGAGAATAAAATAAGAAAAGAGGTGAGGAAGAAATAAGAGAAGGAAAGGAATGAAAGTAAGAGAAGAAAAGACCAGTTGTAAGCAGAAAGAGAGACGGTCGAATAGAAAAGAGGAGGAAGAAATCAAAAGAAGAAGGAAAAGAAAAGACGCCCAAGTGAAAGACAGAAAAAACCAACGAGGAGAAGAAGCCAGCAATTGGAAACGGAGAAAGAGACGACCAAGCGTGCGAGAGAAGAGACCGATGAAGAGAAGCGAACCGACCTGCCTGAGTCAACCGGTCTAACCACATGTTTGCCTGCAAGTCGCTATGCAACAGGATGGGGTTCGCTCAGAACCGTAAGCAACCTCCGTTAAGCCGCATTTACACCGAAGAACAAATCGATCGGCGCGACATTTCTCCGTGGAAAGCGACGTTTATCCTGTAGATCGATCGCGAGCGTCGCGGCCAGAAACCGCGGACAAAGAGAGACGCCGTGCGGCGCCGGTAGCTGTGTAGCTGTGTAAGCTGTGTAGCTGTTGTCTCGCATTTAGGTTAATTAATGGAAAGGGCTGCTAGAAACTCTGGAGTTGTTGGCTTTACGCTGCGATACACGTGGCGGTGGCAGTTACACCAGCATTCACGATGAATCGAGATAATCGAGATTGAAATTTTTCCAACGCTATCCGCTGCTACCGTCTACGTTTCGTTCGACGCGCGCGCAAACATCCGGATAGCTATCGTGATATATCCGTAATTAGGATCTGTCGTTTGATCGATGCGCCCTATTAAACCAATTTAAATACAATGCCTGGGACGCTCAGCTTTGCTTGGTGTAGATACCTTTCTAACCAGATTGCCGTGGGTAGATCGAGTGGAGGATGCGTTCGACGTTAAGTTCGATTATTCCTTCGGAGTTTAATTATTGGTTTAGACTGGTTGTTTCCTGAAGAAAAAATGAGAACGTAGAATACAGATTCGTTTTGTTATACTTGTTAACGGAAGACTCTCTGTGGTGGAACGTAAACGAGGCCGCTTGCTCCTTGAAAGAAAGTTACAAGTTTTGCTTGTTTAATTACGACGTTAGACTTTTTATCGTCGAAGCTACCGACTCAGAGTTTTGTAGTATAATGTACACGTACACTGAAGTAAAAGTAGTAAAATTCATTTTACTGCCGTAATATTGCCAATATATACCTTGCCAATTGTTGACCAAACATGTTCGAACTCTGTTTTCTCTATCCCTTTAATAACACGATAATTAAACCACACTTTGTGAAAAAATAGCCAAATGTCCAAACGTTTTTCGACTCGAGCGTATATCCGGACGAAACAGCGCCAGATATCCGATATACGGAAAAATATACAGCCATTTTGGGATTCGATCGCGCGATAAAAAGGACTGTTCGATCAGGAGGTGTGGGGAAACAGCGAATTACAGCTATCCGACCCGAAGCGGCCCCAACGTGCATAACACGCGTGCGTACACGCGTACAACGGTATACCGGCCGGTCATTTAAAATTTAAATGTTCCGCATCCCGACGCACTTTATGTCGGTATCACCGATGCTCTTTCCCAAGCTGGACGATGCCCATATTTTACAAACCGCACACGAAAATCATTTCGCAGGAAAATCATGATATTCCTGTAAATGTCGTTGCGTAAAAATAGCCGATAGTTTTCGAGAGTACGTTTTCCGTTTGAAATGGTGCCGTGTTATTCAACAACGCGAACAAATTGTTTTATCGCGGTACGATTAGTTCCGCTACTGTTCGAATTCGAATTTTCCCCAGAATTTTGGAATTGAGAGTTATACAACAGCGAGATCTGCTTTTTTACTATTTTTCTACGGCTGTGGAATTTCGAATCTTTCGTGTTATCGTCTTTTTTCCGTAAACAATGGCTATAGATAGATCGTAGATAGCTCGAATTTACAACAGGCAGATCTGGATTGTATATTTTTGTAAAGATGTATAATTTTAAACGTTAACTGTAAATGTTAAGCTATATATCGTAGAAGTACGGTATTTATTATATAATATCGAGTCGTTCGAGAAAGTCTGACTTGTCACAAGGTCGATGACGCTCAAATACATCGAAGCAGACGAAAATCAATGAGAATATGCAGGTACGTGAAATTCACATACAGGTTAAAACTACCTTTCTTTTATGAAAAAAATATTGGAATAAGATAGAATTTGATAGATTTTAAAAACGGTTATATCGTACAATGTATTGGACTGTATTATACGTTAGAGAAGGACGTGGTAAAATTTTATGGTATACTATTACTCTGAGTCATCTGTTTTTGATACATCAGATAATGGAGGTCTCGAATAATAGGAGCTGAGATAATCGGGGAACCATAAAGTTGCAGCCCAGTTAAGTTAGACCTCGGCGTGCTTAAAGCCATGAACATTTCCCAACAAGACTATGAAATAATATCGGGCGGTGGAGCTTCTCTATAGATTACATAAATTAATCCACTCGACCGAATCGAAATTACTCGCTTCTATTCGCTGCCTCTTCGACTCCTGTACAGAAACAAACTCTGAAAAGGGAGGAAAAGTCGAAGATACTAAAAGCTACTAACAGAAAAAAGATTTATGGATAATTTAACCGCGTCTAAAATAACAATGCATTTAGGATTACATAAACAAATTCATTGGTCCGAATCGGAATTACTCGTTATCAACTATTTCCTGACTAACTATTTGCAATAATAAAAAACTCAAAAAAGAAAAAGAAGAAAAAAAGGAAAAGAAAGAAATCAGGAAAAATATTAAACCGTGCTGAAGCGAAATTGATCGATACATCTAATTGCGTCTAAAGATCACCTGAACTTGCTTTCCTCGGTCAATACTACGGAATTATGCAAACGAATAACATATATACACGGATTGAACCGGTCGTCAAGGTAAACCGGAACAAAATGAGGTCCAAGATAGAAGCAAGATTGCCACGACGAGAATCCTCAGCCGCGCTATCAGAACAAACTGCTACGAGCAGGTGGACACGTACCACGGTTAAGCTATATCGCGGGCGAAAATAGGGGGAAACGAGGTTGTTACACCTCGTACGAGGGAATCCGCTTTAAAATCTCGGCCGGTGTTCGTGGTACCCGGACGCGTCGCTTAGAATTTTCGGCACGAGCTGGAAAAAATCCAAAGACGGAAACGACGTACGCCATGAACGTACAAAAGGAGAGATCGGTCGTCTAGAACGACGAAGAAAGAAGAACAAGGAGAAAACGGGGAATGGAAGGGGGAGAAGGCTAACGGAGAGATTGAAATGCACGGAATAAATTTCAGGCACCGAACGCGAACGTTGCAAAGAGATTTAATTAAAGATGCATTGCGCTTCATTTCTGAAGTTGAATGGAGCCCGTCGTCAGCTCGAACCTGCCCTCCTCTCCTTGATTACATCCACCCATCGACCTCCGCATCGCGTTCACTTTTTACCCGGCCAAACAAACCGACCAAATTCGCACATCCCTGCTCAAACGTTAATTGAACTTCTCCTGGTGCCTCGTTTACCGCTAACCTCTCCGCGAAATTATTTTATCGTGTGTCATTACCTGTAATTACGAGATCAGGGAATTTTTCGTAGCCAAGATCGAGGAATATTTTGTCGGAGGGCATATTGCGTATACGAATGGTTATTGACGTAAATTTGTCCGTGGATGATTTATAGAGTTATGTACGAAATCTCATATTGCAGTTTAATATAGTCTTGACACATATGGAATTCGTACAAAATCTACAAATATTAACTGTACTGCGTGTAAACAGGACAAGTTGCTGGAGTTACTGCAGGTACTTTTCATGGGTTGAGAGCAAAATTACTCGACGTTTGTGTGACCCTTTCGTACAAATTTACCGAGCGACGTAACTCCTTGAAAATATCACAGGGATGATGAGAAAAGTAGGTTTAACTTTCGTCTGGTTAAAACGTATCTCTGGTTCAGAAGCAAGTGGATCCCTACGCGTCGTTAAGTAGACATTAATCTACAAATTCGAAGGGTGAATCCTTCAGTGGACTCTTGAACTTGCCATCTTTAAATTTAACAGCATTTAACTGCACTGATCTGATAACACGAATGAACGAACGAGCCGATAATAATCGCATATTCAAATGGAATAAAGATCGCGCGAAATAATCAAAGTTCAGCGGCGTTAAATAGAAATCGCATCGCGAATTAAGCTATCAGGCAATCCATCAACGAGCAATACGGTTTAAAAATACATACATAATTCGATAAACGTGGTTGAGCGCATCTATCATCGCGTTAAATGCGCCAGCTTTCAACGCGAATATTCGCGATTCTTTTAACCCCGCGAGCATCAGCCAAGTCCACTTGAATTAATTAAACGGTCGCACGAACCATTTCAGTGCACCAAAGGAAGAAAGCGCATGCTGCGGTGGGCGGAAATTATTCGATCGTGTTATTTTTTATCGCGAACCAAATATGTCCATCGTCGATATATTTTTTTATTTTGCGAAACGCATAACGAATGTTTGTTCTCCGCGTACGGCGCGCAACATGCAACGCGGTGAAAAAATATTTCGCCGAACCAGGAGGAATCGCTATCGTTGGTGCGGATCATACCACTCGGCGCTGTTCGATAAAATCATCGCCGAATTTAAATTGTATATTTATCGAAAATATACGTACGCACCGTCAATTAAAACAATCCGCGTATTGATAAAAACTCGACCCACTGTCTCAAAAGGACGAATTAAAATAAAAATACGGACTAGTTCGAACGATAAGGGAGAGATCGATGTGTTTACGCTATGTGTTTAATATATCCCGACATAAAAACTTTTAATACACCGGATCGGATTAGATATTACTCATAACTTACTCGTAACACGCTCATCCGCCAAACAGATATTTATACGAATTCATAAAAAGCGTGTACACACTCTACATTGGATATTTCATATATTTTGTTGTTATACAAAGAATATAGATATATATATATTATACAAAGGATTATAACCTGCCTCGTATAGATTTAAATCTATTTAAAATTATATTTTTTCCAAATGCTTCTACAAGATATTCGAAATTTTTGGGTAAAATTTCAACCTATTTACAATGCACTTGATCACGCCGCTATCGAACAATTTTCGCTGCTTTATCTCTCGATTTGTAAATAAAAAAGCATCCTTTACAATATAGAAACAACGAAAAATCACGTTCGAGAGATTCGCATGCAGGACCCTTTGCGATTTGAATTTAAAATTCTCGTCTCTACCATGCAAAACATGGTGAAACGGACGTATGATTTCGCACAGTGCCCGTCCTATCGGCCACTCTGAAAAAGTTTCAGCTAAAAAGGGAAGATTTTGTATGCCGACGGGAAGCTTGATTTTCGATATTGCACGACACAGTGACTGGCTGGAAGCAACCGATAAACCCGGTAGGCAGATTTATTGCCGTCTAAATACGCTCAGCCGGATAAGAAATAAGTGCCGCAATAACGCACGTTACGTCTGCTCGCCATTAATGCGCCGGGAACGCCGGCAGCATTCCAAACGACTGCGGTCAACGAGTATCTGTTCTTTCTTGCCCCTCTGATATTGCGGTATACAGGTATTCCGTGTGTGCTTCGACGTTCCTAGGTCATGAACACGTTGCAAGAGCAAAGTATTGGAAAGGAGATCTCCGTGCACGTGCTTAGAGTTCGTGATCGCTCTAGAAAATCTTGACGTTTCATTTTTTGGTTCGATAACACCCTAAGAGTAAACTAATATTCCCTGACTAACGTTATAGTATAACGTATAACGTATAACGTCTTTCACGGTTTAATACAACGAGGAATGCGGAACATACGAATTAACCTGTCACTGGTAAAAGAGGAATTCACCAAACCCTAGATATTTTCACTTCTGTAGTAATTTAGAAAATTTAAGATCGATAACTGCTAATCAATGTGTATGTATATACAGGTTAACTAATTTTTAAGCAAACGATCAGCATAACCCATGATATTATCAATTTTTATTTCTCTTTATCGCTTGTATCTGACACGAATGCTGTTACTGCAAAAAATATAGTTTTATATTATCCGCGTGCAAACCGCTGCGTTTCGAACATTTATTTACGACTCCAACATATTAATCCGAATACACTTTCTGTAACCGATCTGTTTCAGCCCGAAAATATGTACGCCGATCCATTTCGTATCAGCTTTCGAAACTGAACACACAATACATGATTGTGGATGATTTACTGATCAAAGACCACAGATTTTACATTGGCGAAACACTTGTTGCTAAAATCACAAGCCTGAAAAACGTCGACCCGCGTTTGCGAGTACATGCGTCGATTTCAGATTTTGCAATTAAAAATGACGAATGCTAGCGGGAAATAAATATTACTTTGCCTTTATCGGTATGAAAAAAGACGAGACGATAACTACATCGACCGGAGATAAGAGAAAAAAATTATTTACACAACAATAAAAAATAATCACAACAAAGAATTAACACTCCCGACAATAATTTTTGTCTGATACGCTTGAAATTGAAAGTGAAACGTTGCGCGAATTTCGTATGTACACTGTATCGTGTGCGCAACACAACTATACGGTGTACGTAGTAATTATCCAAGTTACGCTTGTTATTTCTTGTGTATCTCGTGGTAAACAACGAGGACCATCAATCACAAACTATGAATTAATAATCGTCTAAATGGAGTGGAAGCAATCTGCGGCTTTCGCCTCGTTACGACTTTAATAAAATATAGAACGCACTAACGAATCAATCTTATCGCCACGTTATGTCTCATATCGTCCAATTACGTGTTTTTTCGCAGATAAGTCACCACAGTTACGCTAGTCTATGCGCCATGATAACGATTAATAGGTATCAGGCGATAAACAAAGTACAAGGTCACAAAGTAAGCATTTCCCTATGATATACGATACAAGTTTAGATTAGACGCGCGTATCCATACTTTAAAGTCGAAATCTTCGTTTAATGAAAGTCGCGTGTGAACTGATAAATCCTGCGATTTATCAAACGTTTACTCTGCCATATTAAGGCCAATTTGCAATTCTTTTCGGTCAATTTACAGCCCGAAATTGTTTTTTAACATCATGTTGATGAAAGAAAATTTAAATATAATTAATATCCTTTCATCATTCCTTTCTTCAACTAGAACCTGCAATTTTATGTATGAAGTACGTACATTATACGAAGACTCGCGCTATAAAACACGCGGAATAAATGTAAGAAAGAAAGAAAGTGTAGAACACATGTAATTACCATGTCACACATATAATTACAATCTAGTTGCCTGCTGTGACACGAGAAGTATGACCGATTAACAGGCGATGTTCTCTAATTGTAGGATACATGAATCGAGCAAACTATAATATCGATAACAATATGTATACGTGCATGAAGGTCGTATACACGTATACGCACCGATACGAATTTCACGTGCACGTAATCGCAACTACGATCGGTAAGTTACGTAGTAGGACATTCGTTCATAATTTTCCGTTGAAATGGAGCAGCCAAGTACTAGGAAACGTAATACCACGCTTGTGCCTTCTGGCACGAGTTACTATCTTTTAGTGGATTAGCGTTTAATCATTGAATCGAACGTACCTAAAGTTTTATACGGGGGAACCTTACGGCAACTCATATTATTCGGGCTATACTTGCCGGTAGCAGCATTCTGTTATCCAAACATTCCATTATTCGAGCATTTCTTTATTCACGATGCCCCCGATGGCCCCGACTCTTCCTCTCTGCTTTTGCTTTTTCAGCCAGAAACACATTATGCATGGTTGATCGTAATACGATGATAGTAAAATATAATGAAGCTTACGTGCATAATTTGGTATATAGGATTAACGTAATATTCGTGTTACGAAAAGACTGCACGTTAATTAAAGAGATGCTAAACGTGAAATAATCGAGAAATTTTAATGTAACGTAATACGTATTTAAAATATCGATACCTCGTAGATTCAAATATTTTCCGCTGATTCTTGTATTTCTATCGCAATAAAATTCCCAAATTTCTTATAGCTGATCCCAGCTTGAAATGATATTTGATGGGTGATTTCTGTGATTACCATTTATGAAAAAATGATTAAAAAGCACACTGATTAGCTCCAAATCAAAAGCAGGATTTTTTCTATCGATTGCGAATGAAATGGTCGTTCTGGATTACCTTCGAATGTTTTCACCGACACCAAGTTCGTCGACAATGTTTATTTACCAACAACCGCTTCACCGACATAGCCTTTGTACGACAATTATTATGCCGATCGTCATACGTCATCGTTGATCGTGTAGCTTTATGCAAATGTTTATTTCCGTGCATAGAAAAATAAAGAAATATAACGATTATCGGCGAAAGACGGAATCGGTAAAACGATCGTCGGTAATTCGAAGGTTAAAGGTAACCGCAGAATTCCGTCGTAAATACCAAAAATCATTTGATATCATGGTTACGAGCTATAAAACGGAGCAACGGGGAACATCTCGGAAGAGAAAGAAACAGCCGCGCAAACACGGGTTCGACAATTCGCAGACACGAAGGGAGCACACGCGTCTCGTACGTTTTCCGATCACGTTTGCGACTTGACGCGAAATGAATTCAAATCGTCGCGCAAATAACACGGGCGGACGCGCTGGAATAGCGTTATATCGATAGACGAGGAGGAGTCGATAGACAGCCGATGGTGGACGCGTCATAGAGCGGCTACGAAATCGCGATTACCTCGGGAAAAACGTAGTCGTTTTTAACCCCCCTCCCCCCCCTTATCCGAATCGCGTATTAGCAAGTCAGAAATCTCGAAACGTTTGGAACGCGAGAGCTCGTGGAAATTTTGCGAAACGAAAAGGATCGATCGAATGTATTTAAAATGCTAAGCGAATCTCTCTACGCGTATATGAATAGCGGAGTGCGAGGAGTGGCCACGACTCCGAATGCTCGTTACCGGAAACGAGAGGCCGTGTAATCACCGGCTGTTCGGACGATACCCCACCATCCTTTATTTCCAGATAGCCAGGGCAATGTTTTCGTTGGCGTTTCGCGACCAATTGGAATTTCCACAGCCGTTATCCACTTAATAATCACGAACAACGCCAATGACGCCACGCGCTCTTGCCGGGTCAGGGATCAAAGCGAAAGCCACTATAAATCGATTTTTCGCCAAACTACTTCCCACCGATATTTCAACGGTGAATTCAAAAGAATGCCGATGCATAATGCGGACAGGCGCGCGTCAAACCCTAAGTGCACGTTCGCTTATGTAGATGTAGGTCACGCGTAGCGTGTGCCTTCTTATCCGAGTGGTAACTGGGTTATTCGGTACTACGAACAACAGGGTAGTTCGTTCGCGGACTGCCGAAGCGGGTGGATTTTAATCGAACGAAACCGAGAACCGTGTTGCTCGTCCGGTTTCGGAGGAAACTTCAATTCAGTCGATTAAACCATAACCTTGGTTGAAGGATACCGTGTTGCGCGTCTCTCCGATACGCCACCAGCGTGTTTCTATTTTCTTTTTCAATCGCGTCCTCTTTTTTGACCACCTTCCCGCTACGTAAACAAATACTTGATCGAACTTTTGTACGTCCACTACTCGCGAATGAATAAACAAGCTCCATTACGATTACACATCGGCATGTACTTACACATGTACGCGTATAAACAGTACGTCGCATATACGCACGCATGTACAATGCACGTAGGCGAAGAGTTCATGACACTTTTCAAGGCGGGAATTTAAAGCGAAACACGTTTTCAACACGCGAGCTGGTAACGAGAAACGTCGCAACACGCGACAATAACGAGAATAATCGACTTACCTAGGAGTTAACCGGCCAGGGGGGAACGTCCTCGCGGCAATCTCGACGGCTACGCTTCCGCCGTCGCATCCACACACTTCTGCACACTGGACACACGCGAGCGGAAACGCAGTTGCCGAACGGGCACGACACGAATCAACGCACAACGGGGGGGATCTCGAGAACTCGATGGTTCGTCAGCGCGACACACGCGGCAAAATTCGAGGGAAGAAACGCGATGTCGAGACTCTCGACTGACTTGAAATTCCGATATGTTATGTTATGTTATGTTATGTTATGTTATGTTATGTTATGTTATGTTATGTTTGTGCGGCAAGCGTGACTTGACAGGTGACAAGTTCGCGTCGCGAGGCAAGAACGAACGTACGACGGAACCTCGCGATACTCTCGATACTCGCACGCCGAGAGACCGGCTTCGACTGTCGAGCGACGCTTCACTGGCCTCACCGAGGCCTCCTAGCCGCCGCTGCTGTCAACGACACGCGGACTCCGCACCCTCTCTCGTCCCTCCGCGCGGCTCTTCCATCGGGCCGCAACTACGCTATCTCTCTACTTCGACCGGCGTATCCCCACTCGACGTCGCGACGCCACCGACCACTTACGAACCCTCACGAGCGTCGCCGAGCAATGCAGCGCGCAAACGCCCGCCGATTATTGGCGCGCCGAATGAATTCGTACGCGATTTAAACTTTGCACTTTATTGCTTACCATCTGGTTTCGATACAGGTTATTATGTTTGGAAGATGATAAAAATTGGAAAAGGTATGGACGGTCAGGAAACAGAAACGATGATATTCAAGATGTGTTTGAAGAAACAGTGTGGTTAGAGAGGTTGTTCGTTTGCACAGCGTTACAGCTTTTGAAAGTTTTCAGTGAGAATCGATGAGGTTTGAAAGGGATGGAGGCTTGAAATAGATTTGTTATGTGTTTTGATAAATATGGTGGCTACAGAACAGTAATTGGCAACCTCTTTACTAAAAAAAAAGGTATCCCAAATATTTAGCTTATGACAAAAGACACCCTATCTCAAAGTCTGTAAATATTTACCATGACTGAATTTGTTGATATAAAATTCTACTTACAAAAATTTGATAACATGAAAACGAAACATATAGAACCTGATAAAGCGAGGCTATATTAGAGAATGAGAGTCTGTGCAAATATTCTTCGTAGCGACCTTGTATGTATTTTGAAAAATTTTCCGTGAAATCTATTTTTTTAGTATCGATTAAGTATGTATTTGCAAAGGCAAAAACTTTTTAATCTACAACTCATAAACTTATAAAATCAATGTCACACTTCAATGCCACGTGATATCTAAAAGCAAATATCTCAATCCCTCTGCGTGTGTCTCCAATCTCGGGTCTAGTAGATCAGATTTAATCGTCAAAATCTCGCTGACAGTTTGCTCCCCTCCAGCGTGCATGCGAAATGAGTAGGATTACGTAATGCCTGACCTTGTTTCTTCGACCAGAAGCTCTTCCGCGCTGCCATGGCTGCTATTAATCTTCCCGATAAACCAATTACCGTCGCGAAAACCGGTTCAACTGTAAGCCGCTTAAATATGTACACGTTCATACGTGGCGTTCGCCCCCGGAAGAGCTTTCGAAATTTTATTAACGCTCCCTACTCCACGGAACGAGATTAACGCGATTCTCATCGAATGAATCGTATCGTACGTACGTATCGAATCGTACGATGTTATTTACAATAAAATTTTATTTCACACGATTACTCCATATTTGAGATACCGCATATAGTAAAAGGTTTGATAGTAAAGGGATTAATGTGAAAACACGCGAGATGTGTTGCCCATACCTCACGATGTTACGTCGCGAAATATAATCTCGCCTAGTACACGGGCGCGAAACGGTTAATCTTGCGATTTCCCGATAGTTGCACGTTGGTACCGCGCAACGATGGAAAAAGGTGAAAAAGGAAACGAAGAAAAAGAAGAAGATGGGCTGTCGAGTGTCCCGGGGCGGTTAGCCAGCCGCGTAACCGTGACGAAAGAAATCGAGCCATTACGAGCGAGCCGTTCCGCAGATTTAAATTCTAATTCGAGGTCGGTAATGGTAGGGCTCGGTTAAGTTTGCCAGGCGAGGTGAACTAATGCCTCCGCCAGCGCGAAACCCCCGAAGGAATTTGTAAATTCGACGCTGGAAGTTTTAATCGTCCATCAGGGAAGAAACGAGGAGCACGAACTTTTCGCATAATAATTCTTTCCTATCCTTCCCGTGGTAGGTACCTTTCCCGCTTCCGTCAACTCTTGCACTGGGGCCCTTATAACCTAAGGAAAGCGAACAGGAACGACCTGCGTACGCGAATGAATATTCCTTCGTCCAACTCCGCGGGCCTCGATGAAATAATCTTGGAAAGTATTCCCATTCTTTTCCTCCTTTTCATTTCTCTTTCTTTTTCAGAATTCTTTGCTCAATCGTGACTGAGACGCATTACCGCAATTTTCGGGTTTACCCGAAGAAAAATGACGATGGTGTGAATATTAACTCGGTTATCGCAACGGCAACGATGAATCCCATCGTTTGTTAAGCAATCGCACATTTGTTATTTTCTATTTGTGAAAATAAGAGAACGAGCCATAAAAAGGTTCAATTTCTTAAAAGAGAAATATTGAACTCGGTATTTGAGATAAGATTCGTCCGATTTCTCTTCGTCGGTGGGGAGAGTCTGCGACTCTCTGAAGGGTCTACGATAAAATTTTCAACCGATTCGTGAGTTGTATAATTCTACGGACTAAATCTTTAAGGACCGTATGATACAATTAATAAGTTATGTAACGATTCCATATGCAGGATCTTTCGAAAAGCAGTAAAAGATTTTGTAGGGCAATCCCAAGGGTCCGAAACAACTCTCGAAGTGCTGCAGGCATGGTTAGGTATATTCCTAGGAGATATGAGGTGATTTTAATTCTAAAATATGGCCGAGAAGGTACCATTACGTTCTATTACAGACAACAACTTCATCGTTTAATATTCTTCTATCAAAAACTGCATATCTCTTCTAACATCTTCATACTTTTTGAGCACTTTTGCAATTTTTACATAATTTATCATCTACAATCTTTTATTTATTATTTGTACGAAGGGGAAATTTGTCCTGAAACTACCAAACTTTACTACCAAGCTATACTCTTCTCGCTATAGTGATAGAAAAGAAAAATAGAGTCGCTTCCAGTTCTGCATTTTTTATTCTAATAAAACGGAAAAGGTACATAAGCTGTATAAAAAGTATGGATAAACTATCACGTTCTGGATTCTAACAGGTCTGTAAAAATCCAATGGAATTATACTAGCAAAGAAGCGTAAAACGAGGAATAAATAACTACGCAACAGTGATATCGACCGTCTTTCGAACCAGGTAAATTCTGCAAGCTATAGATACATAACTGCATGCTCCCAGGTACTCTAAGCACACCTGGGAAATCAGACGTTTCTCGCTGGCCACTTGATAAACGTTAGGAAAGGTCTACGGAATAATTACGTTACATCGACGGCTCGGGGAAAAAGTTGCCGCTATTGCAAAACCAGAAGAAGATTCTTCGAATTGCTTGTATCTGAATCACTGGTGGCTTACTGTCCTCGTTTTCCAATCCATCTCGCACGATTATTGCAAGAATAAAAATTAACAAAAAGAAACAATTGACATGGATAAATGCTTTGTTCGCAAGTTTATCTTTAAGAAATAACACAATTTCAAACTCAACCCGAAATAATCGAGAAAAGTGTCGTAGAATATTTACAAAACCTAAATGAACAGAAATAAAACGAGACGGGGGAAATAAATCCTGCCAACCTAGATCAGTTTTTAATTGATCGAACGATATTGAAACGAATCTTCAATAATTTGAAAATAATGTAAAAATTATATCTAAAGATAATGTATAAGATCCACGGTCGTGATTTAAACTTGGAAAGAGATCTGCGATTCCGTACGGCTACGCAAGTCCACGTTGTACCTAGAAAGGCTGCTACGGGGTCTAGTTTTTACGAGGAGGATACATCTTCGCGACTTGTATTGCATCTTCGTGAAGTATTTGACTCCCGAGGTCGTGGGTTCAGTGGCCGGTTGCAGGATTCTCTTGGCCAGAACTATTTCTCTCAAGATCGAGCGGTTTACTTTTTACGAGTGGCTTAGCTGCAACCTGCGATGTACAACCTGTGATATAGTTGTCCAGGTACTGCTTACTCCTAACCCTGGATCTCTGTCTTGTTCGACTTGTTACTTTATGGGTCGCTGTCTCGTTGCACTCTAATCGCGAAAATTTGCATCGTTGTCCGAGCTGATTTCACGTACTACAAGTTTGTTCACACTTTCGAGAATGTTTACCCATCTACTTGTGCACATATCGATTTTTCAACCTGCGTTAAACGATGCGTTAAATTCTCTTTATCCATCTTTCCAAAACTGGGATGTTTCAACTTTCTACGTTTCACTGCAGTTGCTATATCGACGTTGTTAATATAAAAATTGTTTTTTGTATTATCCCTACAGATAAAAAATGGATATGGAAAAAACCCTACTACATATATATGACTAAATTTTTCAAACATCGACAATCTTTTTAATTTTAGAATGTTTCGTTAAAAGCGTGTTTACCGGAGTTACCGGTCGGTCGTATCACAAAAATGTTCGCATGCAAAATATTAAAAAGCTAGTCATAAAATTTCCATATTTTGAATTTTGGCTAAAAGCAGAGCAGAAAATTAAATTACGGCAGCAATTTTTATTTGAACAATTTTTTAGGAATGAGATTAGCAATTTTATCGTAAGATAATATCAAAGAAGTAGAATATTCTTCGAACATCTGAGCTTAAACTCGTACGTACACGGAATAGTTTCTAAATTTTCAATTGTTCGCGAGAACTATGCCTTAAAGGATAGTAAAAGCAAATTGAATTCATTTGCGATTCCTAAAAAGCAGACAAACTATTCGTAAGCACGTTATAGAAACTGGAGACCATTACGCACGTCTACAATTAACGTTGATTATTATTCGAGCGTCGCGCTGTCCTATCGAAATTCGTTCTGTGCAGCTTCTTAACCGATAGCTACCACTTAAAATGCATAGCGTCTCCTGACCGAACGACACTGAAAGTGTTTCGGGAATGTACATTACCGATACATCGAAAATTCAGTGTTATCGAAATGCAAATAGAAATTTCCTGCTGCGTTTCTTCCGTAAGCAAATTTCTATCGTTCGCGTATCTCGCGTTTCTGTCTGTTCCAATGAATGAAAAAGTCTTGCGACCAAAATTATTTCAAAACTTCCGCCGATTAATATAAATTATTAATATTTTTCGTGTAAATCGTAGAAGATATGTATTTGAAGAATTTCTCGTGGATTAAAAAAGTCATCGCAAAGATTCGCAAGGATTACCGTAAAAAGATCAACAACGGTCCAAACTGTTTTTGCTACTATTTCAGTTAGCTTGGTAACAAAAAACTGTCGATAATTTTAGATTGGTCCAAGACGAAACAAACCACGAGGAACAGAGGGGTAGAGAGGAGAGAGATACCGCCTTTTGACCGTGAGTTCGGCATCGATACTGTCAAACGATCCTTCCCTTTGAACTTTCTTAGCACCGCTTCAGTTCGTCATTGGCACGTTCGCGAAGAGCATCGTTCGGATTTCGAGTGGCAGTAGTATAACACATATTCGTGACTTCTCTACGTCTTTTTCAAGTTTTCACAATGAAAATATACGAAGAGATCGACAACGTGTAAGAATTGTTACCATCCTCTTTTTATTTTATGTTAATTAATTAATTATGTTAATTAATTTGATCATTTCGCGGATTTGATCGAAACTACCGTCTGCTTATTCGAATAGAGTTCGCGTTATCGAGCCGATTAATAGAAATCTGCTTGCAGACTACCTTTTGCTACATTTGGTCTTTGTTACTGCGAATGTTACGATCGGTGAACAATCGGTTACGTATTTCGATTGTACATATATTTTACGTCATGTGATCTAAGATAACGGAGTCGATGAATTTTAATGAAAAAGAAAGTTTCCACAATTTGTAAGAGATATTGGCACACGTGTTCGCATAATTTACGGCAGTTTATTCGAAAATAAAGATAATCCTACGTGTTCTTGATTTTACCCGAATTCACAAATTCGGTTAATATTCCGATTATTGATCTTTCCCACTTTACATAATTTCCGTATCACGAAATTATATTACTGTAAAGTTCTCGCACTTTCTATCTGGAAATATTACACGTGATAACTAATATACGATTGTAGTTACCAGAACGGGGACAAAGCTCCTGCATTAAGAGAACGAAAAACACGAAAAAAGGAAAAACAGCGGACGATATATACTTGCAACTGTTGCAAATACGAAAGTAGTCGATACTATAACATGCAACGTCACAAAGAAAGGATCCATTCAAGGGAAAAGTTAAACATTTGTTGCGGTAACTATACACTCTCCAAAAAAATTTTCTAATCTAACAAAAACTAGTCTCAAACAAAAACTCTGGTTCGGCGAGTGTACGTGTTGAACAAAACCTTTGTTTCAGTGCGTTTGACGTCTATACTCGTCGTCTTTTGTATTTATTTACGTGACCTAAGTTCATGAGATATTTCATGGTTAATACGTATAAATAGAAAACAGCCGCTAGCTTCTTAAAAGATGATTAAGCGTTTCTTTAGTTTATTTATTATCTGCTAATCGTTAAAAAAATTTCTGCTATACGTATCGTCGGATATCAACATCGGTGATGTCACTGTATTCTTCTATAAGAGCGTTTTGTTTATTTAATACTTTGGTTTGCATACATTGTTATTAGACAAAATAGCAAAAGTATCAAGGAGAAGATACACAATAAGCACGCTAGAAGATCGACAGAACAGATCGTTTGATAAATACGCGAGCTCCGTCTAATATTTCCGAGATCGACTCGATTATACGCAACGCTCTAAATAAACCGAACGATCCTCCGCGTTGGAGATAGTGTTATGACGCATTCTTGGTTGTTCGTCCGATAAAACCGCCATCCTTTAACTTCTGCTTCTGGGGCACTCTCCAATAAGAATATCAATGTGTTCTGGTGTCAATTTCCGCGTATGATTTCACTGCGGTAGATCAATTCGTTGCGACCTCACACAACGTGCTCCAACAAGTTATCTCCCAAAACGAAACTCTTTAGTTTAATTTTTAGTATTAAAACTTTACTTTGTGACATGTAAAATCTGTTTTCGTATCTGTTTCGTCTCTATGCGTTAATCCTTAGCACTCATTGTCGGGAAACGTTTTAACATTCGTTTCTATCGATCCACGGTATTGTTAACTAGAAATTAACTAGTTAACTAGTGAATTTTGACAAATCACGAGTTAAAAGCTACCAGTATTAGTAAATTCTCTTGGAAACTGTAACAGCAACAAGTTAGGTAATAAACCAGCCATAGCTTCATAAATAATCGATTCGTCGAGTCATTAATCATCATTGATATTATTAATCGGTAAATTATTGCGTAAGAGAACCGAGATGATTGAACTCTCGTATATCCTATCAACTTATCAACTCTAGCCGTCCGAAACATGATCGTTTTCGAAACTAAAGAAAATCGTTCTTCTTCACGCAGGTAAGAGTTTCTTCACCAAAGGTGATTATTATGTTCATTGCGAGCAATTTCATCCTTCGAAAAGGCCCTACGCGGTCATCTCGAGAACCAAGTACAAAATCATCAACGAACTGCTACCGATCGATTATCGAAAAGATTCTGCACCGAGGCATAAGAAGCAAGTTGACAACTCGTGCGACAGGCAATTGAGATCGAGCAGAATTTGCGTGAAGGATCGGATGCAGACGAAAGTCAGCTTGGAGTATTCAGTGAGCTGCAACGAGTTCGACATAGAGAACATACCTCTGATAAGTTTTCTCACCGATCATCGATTGAAATCTCTTTTGAAGCAATTGTCCTCCTCTGCGAAACAGCCAGGCAAAGTAAACGAGAAAGCAAACGAGAAACCAAAGGAGCAGGACAAGAAGCAAACTGTGAAGATCGCTATCTCGTCGCAGCAAAATATCGAAAAAACGGAGTGCACGAACGGCGTGGACAATGTTCGAACGAAAGTTTCCGGTTCGTCTGTTTCCTCCTTTTCGCTCGAGTTGCCGACGAAGAAGCTTATTTTGCACCGATTCAGATCGAGCGTGCACGAATTCGACACTCCTTTGTGGGATCAAAACGATAATACCGACCACAACAAAACGAATTTAGCGAAAGAGATTGTTCCAGGCAAAATTAAGCGGCAAAGGCGGACGAAGAAATGTAAACACGTCACGGACGACATGAACAAAGAGAATATATCAAAGTTTGCCTTCAGTATGGAGCAAAAGTTAAATATAAAATTAGACAGTCGAATCGCGGTGCCTATGACGACTCAAACGCATCGAAACTTTTTGGAAGCCATCGATTTTGATAAATTTAAAATATTTGGAAATCTTTGAATACAAAAATCCTCGGAGTAAGAATTATTTATTTTTTGATACCAAAGATGATTAAATAGAGCTAATGCCCAAATAAGTGTGATATAGTTACATTTAATAAGCGATAACTTACAACGAAAAAAGAAAGAAATAATACAAATTTTTATATTTGCGATTAGGAATAACACGCGTGTTCTTGCGATGAACGCGTGTCTTTCGAATCGATCCTACTCCGACTGTCGCAACTTTGTGGTTGTTATTTTAATAAAGTGCACTTTAAGACTGAAATTATGCAGCGGAATGCTTGTCTTGCATAAACCCACACCTGGTTCACCCTCGTCTTCGAACATTTTGCCTCCAGGAGAGTACGTCACTTTCTCAACGCGTCAGCATTTTGTTTAATACCGCCCATTTTAAACTCTTTATACCTAGCGAGCAAACGAAGCTTCGAAACTCCCCTTTGAACGCGCTCCCGGAAAAATGTTTCATCGTCGAGCTTGTAATTCAGATTCATTTGCATGGTGCGTTTCATTTCTGCGGTGTAATTTAGGAATTCAGTACACGCAGTGACCTAAAATTTCCTGCCTAAGGACGTGCATTCGATGGGAAAAATTAAACACGGAGGGTGACGATGTCGAGTATCAAAATATTTCAGAAAGATTTTATAAGAAATATGAAACGTAAAACAAACGACTATTTTACGGAAAATGCGAAACTAAGATAATAAAATGTGGATTTGATAATAAAATAACGATAATATAGTAGTAACTTTTTAACCCTCTGTGTCTTTTATTAATTATCGTTTTTTATTTTTCAAATCGAAAGTACAATTTTTTTCTTTAGAAACAAACAAAACTCCAGTTAAAAGAGACTAACGATACTATAACTCTCGCTCGAATCGATTTTCGATCCTCTCAGAAACTGTTTCTCTTAACTCTCACATCTTTTCACAACTCCTACACTATCCTTTCTGTCTTGAATCATTCCGCACTCTCAAAAATCTCACACGTGAAACATACGTTCGTGTCATGTTCTCCATATATCCTCGGATGGTACGATGCACGTCAAATCTACATTCTCCAAATCGTCCCTCCTGCATAACTCACGCGAAACTACAGAGAGACGCGAGGTTCCTCGCACATAAGTTATTACTTAACTGTTCGAATACGAAATATTTAATAGGAGTACATATATATATTTATTTATTTATATTAAATCTTTTCTCCCTAAATTTAAAGCTTCTTACTGAGCAATTAGTGGGTGTTTTAAATACAGTGTGTCCACACGCTATTACTAAGCAGCGTGTTCCTCGTAAACGACGAGTATGAGGTGAGAATGAAAAAGGAAAAAGACGAATGCTTCAAAGTGAAGTACATATTCACGATAATATTTTTTTCGTAAGTGTAAAAATTCATGCGCATTCTGCAATGCAGAATGCAAAGAATACCATGTGATGTGAAAAATATGGAAAGATGCAACGCTGTACTCTTGTATTTATGTTTTCTTCGTTTTACGTCTCATAAATTCCACGAAATTAAGGTTAAAATATCTTTATCGCGACTATGTAGTTCGCTTTGAGCGAGTTATTTTTTTTCTCTCCCGATTTTTCCTCATACTTATCGTTTACGACAAAACCACTGACTAGTGAGAGCATGAATACCCTGTATAAATATTTGAGGCTTTACTCGATGTTCGAATCCGTGCGTTCGGGTCGCTACTCAAGACGTGGCACGTGCCACGTATTTACGCTTCTTCGTAGCTTGACCCTATCCGTTGTTTGTTTACGTTAAAACGATACCGATACTTGTATACGAAATATATTTCTAATTGATATTCACATGACATTTAATCGAAGGTTTCGTTGTGTTTGTAAGATTGCATACGTAATCTCGAACGTTATACACGCAATGTGCAAATTCAGAATAAACATTGTTTATCTATGTTTGTTCATTACTCTCCTATTATTGATCGTTAACATAGATAATATTATTACTGGAAAAACATAATCGTATGTAAGTTGAGGTACGCGAACAGAGACAGGCATAGGGCGTGGTCTGGTGATAAGGTTTGAATTAGTTTCTTTGAAACAAAAGAAATTATTAAAGGGTATCCGTGGTAAACAAAACATTAAGGACTGCTACTCTAATATAAATATCCCATCAGTCTATCACTTGTCATTCCTGCGAATTTTATTTCACAATAAGATTACATAAAAGAAACCTGTTACGATTATATTTGAGATATTGTTTAAACAATAATAAAATTTCGAATAATTCTGAAACGAAATTAAATAAATGTAATTCTAAAATATAACTCTCAATAAAATTAAAGTTCGTCCGCTTGATTAAAACGTTATAATGGCAAAATGAACGAGGAAGTAATCCGTTGTCGGAGCACTGGCGACATGACGTGCTTTCAAATTTTCCGAAGTTCTGGAAATACATGTCCACAGGACTGGAGATAGTTTCATAAACAACATTTTCCAATGCTCTCGGATGCTGGTATCCGGAGCAGAACAAGCGTTTCGCGAATGTCAGTCAGATTTTCATTAGACTTTCTAGAGGAATTTCATGAGAAATCGGATTAACCAACTTTAATTTCAACGACAATACAAGAGATTTTAATTAATAGTAATGATAGATACGACAGCACATATCTAATTGTTCGTCCGCAATCCCGTAGAGAACCGGAACCTCGCTAATGATTTAAAATAACGAGAGGGGAAAAGATTAACATCGAAAAATTCGAATCTATCTGGAGCAAGTGTAAATAATTTCCTATATCTCAGAGTTTCACGCAAATGTGCAATTTATCCGATTACACGATCCTTAATGCACTTATTTATTTGTTTTCTTACTTTTTTCATCGCCATAGTCGAAGAAAGGTGGATGTAGCTACTACGTTACGTAAAATTGTTGTATGAAAATCTCGACAAGACAGAGAAACGAGATGAGATCAGGGGTGAATTGGCAATCGGAGAGTTTGGGAAAATTCCCGATGGACCGGAAGAAATTTGGGACCGCTCTACGTAGAATGTAATTTAATGAATTAAAAATGGAGGGCCGATCATGGCGGTGATCTCCCGGTAAAACTTTAAGCCCCAGTCTGACCCTGAACGAGTTTACTATGTGAAATGAAATTTGACAAAGATACGACGCAATGTACGAAATCTAGGCACATGGGAATCCGAATGAACTTGCTAATTATTTGGTTGTTGAGTATCTAACGAACCGTGACTACTCATTGTCCGGTTCGTTAACACCCCGACCTCACATACACCCTTGCTGTTGCTGGTACACGAATGGAACGAGATAATTGCTCGGTCCAATTGCCACATGAACGATACTCTATCTATACTCTGTTCAGAAAATAATGTCCTCGATAACCCGAATGTAATAACGCTTCCTTATTGGTTACAGAGTATATTAGCAAATGATTAAAATCTACCTGTGATTTAATAATGTAATAATTAATTTGCATCCTATCCACTTTTTAAATCCATGTTGTTGGAATAATATATCGTCGGTGTCAGTTTCTGAAGCGGCTTTCAGCGCTACGTTTATTACTGGGTCTATTCTTCAAGTACAAAGATTGCTACACGACGAGTAGAGGAGTTGACCATCTGTATCTATTAATGCACGTACATTTATCCGGAAAAAGCTTTATGATTGCACGATAAAAGCGCAGGTGGGAGTCTTTTGTTCGGTAAAAAGGTGAGTTTGGGCCGACGCGAAAATTCCAAAAAATTGTTTCATCGAAGAGGATACTCTAATTTTAATGATGCGTACGATCACGGTCGAAAAACGAGATAGTACTTGTGCGAAAGCGCGGCCGTTGCGACTTGATGTGGATATCCAAAGGGATATTACGAGCAAGGGAGCAACGTCGAGGAACCTAAACGAGTCTAAAGCACCCACTTCTCTCCTACTCACGCTCGTTTCACAACGCGAGCGTAACCGAGTGTTTTCCTCGATGCTTCTTGACCGAGTTTCTGATGGTTCGCTGTGGACACAGAGACACGTATACTCGTAGATCCCCCAAACACGACATGCTTTCACTGACAGAACTATCCCCCGGTGAAGCTAGTGTGTATTCGGTAACTTTGTGTTTCGTTTTGCTACTCGGCACGAAATTTATTTGCCGACTGGCGAGTTCCACTCGCGAGGATTCCAACCAGCTGGATAGTACGAATAGCTTGTAAATTTTTCATCGCTCTCTATCTCAGCACGCGAACGCTTGGTTGCGAGCCTCGTGATAGAAGTGATAAAAATACGATGCATCGATCAAAATTGATCGATGTCAGAAAAAATTAATTTTCCATTGATAGTTATTTATAGAAGATATTGATGCAACGTCGGGTATACGTAGCATCAAGTTGAAAAGGTTAAAACTCATCGCCAATCGATTAAAATTGTTATTGAACGAATATTTCCAAGTAGATTCCAAGAAGATTCTAGAAAAATGAAGAAAATTTGATTTCTCTCTTCTTAATGCTATGCAATTCACAAATATCGCTGATCTAATTCTATTTTAGGGGAATAAGCGCGCATAGTGCTGTATTGTAGGAAAATTCGTGCAGCACCGGTGCAAGGCGGTTGAACGACGTATTCATCTCTAACGTAATTGTTACGGGACTCGTACTCCGATCTTTAGTTTAATCAGGTAATGCAGCTTACCGGATACCGAGGCAACCGATGCACCGTGGAATATTACTGACAGCCACCACCCAGCACGCTCTGGCGTGGGTGATGTATTATTAATTATGCCAACATGGAGCTATTAGACCAAGACAATAGCCCATAATCTCCATGTACTGAGGTAATAGCACATTCAGAAACGTACGAGGCGTTCTTCACCGAACAATGATACGTACCGTGCTCTATTCATCGAGTTCATCGAACAATCTTGGCTAAAGAATCTGTGGAATGTTCTTCTGTTACCTCTGCCGATCTTTTCAATACTTTTTCGACGTGTTAAATAAATAATAATTTATCATTGGTTAAATTTATCAATTAATTAATTAACCCAATTAATTAATTAACGAGCGAACGTTTCGTTGTTTACGAGATATTACGTATTATTACGTATACAGAAAAATTCAGTGGATTGATGTGTTTTGTGCTGGTGCATGAAATGCGACGCAACTTTAAACTGACGTTCATTGTATATTCATTCGGTAAAAATTACGTGTTACATCGCAGACCGCGCTGTGTCGAAATACATTACCACGCAACATTGTTCTACTACGCACACTGATCTTTGTTCTTCGCCCGTGTCTAGTTAATCTTTCTTGAACCGACTACCCACATTTCTCTTGCAAATTACGTGGCTCTCTAATCGACTTTGATCGTCAGTTGAAACATCACTATTTTCCGGGTATTTACAAAGATCAAAATTTTATATTTTCGTAATTTGCTGTTTCCATTTAGTTTCAAACGATTCTATAGAGGCGTGAAGTAGTATAACTTTCTGAACGTAGATTCCCTCGTTTGCCTAAAGAATTCGACACACATGGTCGATACGTCTGGTCGCGAATTATCAAGACGGCGTAATTTCTGACGGACTCTCAAGTGGCACTTAGCTACAATTTCCAGACGATCGTTGCAGTCGGCTGCTGTAACGCTTTATCTCTTACCGTCTAACGAAGCTGCGGTCCGAGATTGCGGCACGTGGAACATCAGGAACTCGTTAGTGCGTGAAGCATCCAGGTATTCCGGAAACTAACTCCATTTACCAGCGGTACCACGAACCTCGGTGCAGATCAGAGAGGCCTGACCGAATTAGAACGTTTCGTCCCTTCGAAACGTAATTTACGTTTCCACTAGGACGGATTGATTTGCGGCGATTCCTACCGGTTGGTCGGCGAACCCGAGTCGAAAATAATCGCGACAACTCGACGAATTCTCACCGGTACTCGACGCTCTCTTCTTTTTATTCGTTTTCGTTTCGAGAGCATCGATCGATCGACGACGACGAGGAGAACAAAAGTTTTCTTTCGAATTAGTTTGCATCGATTTAAATTGGCTTTTCGTCGATGAACGTAAAACGCGCAGTTCTCCGTTTGTTTTCTACAGATGCGCGAGTAAATATCACCGTTATTTGTACGGAACTTTCGTTACAACCGTCCGAATTTAGTCGTATGCGAAAAAAATAACTGGGCGCCCCTTCGTGTGCCAATTTTTAAATAAAATTCTGTTCGATTGTTCGTCATACGCGGAACGTTTTTTTAAAATAAAACATAAACAGTAATAATCCCTCTCGATCCCGTTTAAACCTATCGTATTTAAGTTGTCCATTTTTAGATCGAACTGGGTCATTTTATATCACTGCCTTTGTGCTTTCACGCTGTTACGAATAAAACAATTCTTTAGAAAACGGATTTTGTATCAACTGGTCGCATTTTACCAATCTCACTGGTATTATTTCGTGTCCCGATATTCCAACTCTTTGTTCCTTCCCTCTCACTTACAATTAGTCTGTGAATTCAGCAGAAACTTTCTTTCGTTCAACGATTCCAATGAAATGGCTGCACTCTGTTTCGAAGCACATTGTTGCACGCGGGCAAAAATTATGCAATGTGGTAGCGTCGGAAGCGCACTCGGAAGAGTCGCCGGAGAAAGAGGTGGGTAAAGAGGTGTGGTAATTATTATCATTGGAATTTATGGTGACATCGGGATTACCCTTTCTCCGTGTTCAGCGCCATGGAACTGCAAGAAACTATTATTACCCTCGCTCGTGTTTCTTGTTTTGCCGTACCCCTATCCCGAAGGACCTCGTCCTAGGTGAAAGTCATAAATCTCAGCCACCGCCCCGGCTACACCCACCCACTCATATCCGAGAAGCATTCTGTCCCGATAAAAAACCAGGAATCGAACGATACAAGTGGGCTCACCACACGCTAAGAAAATTGAAATACATATTCGACGATGGCTCTGGATACGAATTTGCATCCGGTTGTCACCAAGGAGAAATGATACATCGGCGGACGTGGATAGCCATAAAGCGATCCAGGCTACAGTTTGATCGTAAGGTGAGAAACTCGGGACGCGTATATACTTACGACCCAATAAACTGCTTACTCATTGCTGACGAAATTGACCGGTGACTGTGAGTAATGGAATGCGGTATAACGGTTGTTGGAACTTTATAAAATAAAATATTTGAGGAGAGGGTTGTTAATAGAATCGATGTTCAATCAGCCAACCGAAGATAGTATAGATGTGGCTTAATTATAAGTGGCCTATATCGTACGAGGAGAGGAAAATTGATACACGCAACTCGTTTAACAGAACTGTAGCTAAAGTTGAGTTTAAACATTGAAATTTCTTTCTATACGCATGTATCTATAAAAGCTGGGAAATTCAGAAGAGTATCCTCCAGATAAATAGGGATATTATCGTAGCTTGTATGTTTCGTTCTTGGAAAACATATATTTCTCCACTGAGCTCCTTGTATATAATATTTTTCATTCTTAAATTGCGCATTCGAGCAATATATTTTCAACGTTCGTTATTTTATTACTCTACAACGTTATTAACACAGTAGTACAGATAAGCAAAAATAAAAGCTAGGAAGGAAAAAATCCAATTCCTCTGGATCAACGTTAATAGTAGCTAGCTAGTATGTATTTTTAAAAATGAAAAGCTAAAATTAAATTTTACACACAATTATTTCGACCTTTTGTGGATAGGCTTGCTTGTTTATTGAAATGTTTCACGTTCAATTCAAAGGGAATAAATAATTTTCCATTTTAATCCGATTAAGAAGTATCGTACGAGAAATTTGTACTGTCGGTGCTTTGACCATCGTGTTAGTATTAATAATACGCGATAGGAGCTCTACCTTTAGACTAAAATATCTATTGCGACGAAGCTACGCATTATTAGCCAGGATTAACATCAGCTTTCTCTACAGTAGCTGATAAGGGATATTTGAGAGGATTCGTCGAATACAAAGCGAATATATAACGAACTCTAACATCAAAGAGAGTTTTGCCATCAGAGAAAAAAGCTACGATACCTTTTAACGAATATTAGAATGAATAAAACATAGATAATACGTACTTAATAGATCGTACTAATAGCTACAAATCATCGAACGATTTCATCGAAAACGAATCGTTCGATCTTTGTATGAAAAGACTTCGTTCTATGCATTTTCATATGGAATCAATCCTTTTCGATTATATCGCCAATTACAGAAATATCCTGTATCGTACCTCCGCAAAATTCTATTTCCTTCGAGAAGATATCTCTCGCACCCGTATCCTTCAGAGTGATAGTAAAACTAGCCATCCAGTACAGTGAATAACTGAAATTCGCGCTTGCATTAAATCAACGTAGAATATATACGTATACTGGTTGAAATTCGATATAGAATCCGAGGTTCTGATCGGTGCAGTGCATTCGTTAGCCCGCAGTTTCTTTAACGCGGCGATAGACCGAGCGGAGCAGAAAGTGGAAGAATTATTGCCGTGTGTACAGATACGCCTAAGGGGCCTGGCTAACCCTTTACGATCCATTCAGACGATAGCCGAGAAACGATAGCCGAGGATCGATAGCCGAGCGTTATTGTGAAATTTTCTTATTACGTGTAATACGAGGAGCCGCGTGATTTACCGTCTTTGAAAAGAACCATCGAGAACGAGATTCCTAATTAAAGTCGTCTATATTACCGAGAGTTTACCAGTCGGGAGACCGTATGTAATTAATTCTCCGCAATATCTGGTTACCGTGCTCCATAGATACAACTGCAGATACCGCGTGCAGGAAAGAACGCGATGGAACTACTCGACTATTCGTGCGTAACGAAGCGAATTTACTCCGGAGCTGGTTCTTTTTTCGTGCCTTTCCTTTTCACCTTGTACGCCTCTGCCCACCCAACTCCGTGTCGCGATTAACCTAAATTAACCCTTTCTACACTGGTACGATACGTACAGCGATAAACAAACGTATCGGGAGTACGTAACTCGTTGTTGGAAACGATGAAACGTCTTTCGAAAGAACTTGTTTGCGCTGATCTACGATATCTTCGCTCTAAATTGTTCGTTGTATCATTTGTTCGCTGTACTATCGTTTGTTCCGACATACTTCAAGAAGTGGTTTACCATGTTTTTATACATTTACTTCTTTTTAAGTTAAACGCTCTTTGGCCCACGGCTAGTTTGCTTCAGGAAGTTGTTTCTAAAGACAGTGATAGTAAAAAGTTTCGTTTGAACTAGAGATATACCGACTAAGGTTTGGCCGGATAGCCCACTATCCGACTAACCGATTAGTCGTTTCTGTCGATTATTTTCAAATATCGCTACAAAAGAGAAGGAAGAGAAGATTTCTTAACATTATCTGTTGTATTCATCTTATCGCGGCTTGTTTCAAAGAGTTGTTTCTTATGATAAAATTAAGAAATAATGACCAAAGTACTTGTTTCATTTATTTCAGTAAATAACAATTAATATTTTTGTTTTTTTTTATGTAATAATTACGTTACTTGTGAATATCTACCTATAAGTAAGAATACTGTGTATTAAAAAATAGTAAAATTATACTAATAGCAATAAAGGAAGAACATTGTATTTTTATTTCTATACCTTATAAAGTAATACTAAAAATTTGAAGTCGATCGATCGGCTGTTTTTGCCGACAAAATGTAGCCGGGTAGTCGGCTTAACCGACTAGCCGGTACGTAAGCCACACGCGTGACAGTAAATCGAAATTTTACATATACTCGATCAATGAATCACTAGCATCAATTTCTATAAGAAAGAAAGATAAAAATCGAGTCGGGAGAGACAGAGTCATTGTTGCGCGAAGCACGATTCGTTTCGCCTAACAGGCGGCAGATAACGTGATTCGTTTCTACAAAAAAGAAAATTTCGAAGAACCACGTGAACACTAGTGGTTTACCAATTGCTGCAAGTACAAACCGATAATTATGCAATGCATACGGTGGACTCGTGCGTGTCGCAGCGTCACAACGTCTTGAACTCGCCACTTAATTTCCTGTTTAAAATACACGATCAATTATGTAAACGTTGGCTCCCGTTACTTTCCCGACGAAAGTGAATGCTGTGGCATCCGTCGCGTGTGTGTTTCGTCGAACCTCGTTCATTTAGCGCAACGAATGACCATGGACGCTTATTAGGGAGATTGTATTGCGAAGATAGGTATCATGGGCGTAGTATGCTACAATTGTGTGAAATCGATATTAGTAACCGGTCAAAGCTAGTAGACCTGGTCGTATGGATAACTGTTTCCTCGCTTTTTTGTTTTTACTTTGTAAAAAGCAAAGAATTGTAGACTTATTACCTGTTTTTAGTTGCCATTCGTCCCCTATATCAATTTGAAACGTTATAATAATTTGTCAAATATACAGAAATTTCATTTTTTTATTTTCACCGGAAGAATTTTGCTGGAAGAAGTTTACTTATCTTTTCGACCACTGCGTCAATTTGGAATCGGAGGCGAATCGAATTGGGAAGATGGGCGTTAATTTGCTTGCAAACGTTCCAACAATAGGCAATATAGAAGTTTTAAAGACTGAAGAGATGAATTTATGATATTAAGTTAATATTGTTCGATATTAATGTCGACTAGTATCGAAGTTGGATGAGAAATTCGGTTAATTCGAGTTTAGATCAGCCAAACCGAATGTTAAAAATTCGTTTAACGTGTCATCGAACCTGTCCTTGGAAGATTGTAAATGAAGGTACAGGCGGGAGAACGCTAATGAAGATCTTTTGGCCGGTTTCCTGAATTTTGAATACGTTACGGTCCAAATTCGCTGCATTCGGCATGCAGGTGTGCAATGCAGAGAAATTCCATATGTCCTTAGTATGGAAAACTATTCCGCAATTCTGTAGTTCCTACGTGAAACCACTTTCGTGAATTTCTAATAGAGTAATTACTATCGTAGAAAGGAAGAAAGTGCAGAGAACCGCACGAAATTATTTTCTGAATTTAGCTGAAACCCGAACCAAGAATAAAACGGAAGAGGAAACTAAGAAATTCGAGACCAGGGAGGACAAGTATATGTAAATTTTTCACCTAGAAAATAGCGAAAAGATCACGAATCGTTGCATCATAAATTCAGATCACGTAGTATACCTCCTGACTTTTTCAACGAGACAATTCTTAATAAGGTCTTTGAATTTATCTTGATATCGATTGTAATATTCTCAAAATGTATATGTAAAACCTCAACTTCTGTGTAAAATTTCCTAACATTTATTCACTTTTCGACCTCAACTTAACGAAAAAAGAAAAAGCGTTCATCGCACGGTTGATACTTGCAACAAAGGGAAAACAGAGGAAAAATATATGACCCATTTCGTGGAATCTTTCCGTGTGACCGCTTCAACCGGATACAACGCGAAGAGAGTATCGCAAACGAAAAAGGGCACAGTCCATTAAGCACACGTTCCAGAAATTCGTCAAAAGACCGACCCGGAGCGCAAAAGAATTAGCTGTCTTGTCCGATCTTTTTCGCGTGATATCTTCGCTGCGAGAGGAACGAAAGTGGTGCATCAGGGGCGACGACAGAACAGTGGCAGCGATGCGGCAGAATTTAAACGCTGCAAGTAGTCACTTGCTGGCCAGGTGATCCTCGAATGGTCGATACGGGTGCCCTTATTACCGCTGTCTGTCCTTAATTCAGAGTTACGCCACTGCGGCGTGCATTCTACCTGCGAGGAATTGCTTTCACAGCTCAATGAGAATCCTCCGATTACCCGAATCGGAGGAAGTGAAAGAGCAAAGGTTGTTCTCCAGTACGTGACAGAATGTCGCCACGATATTGGCGAACCGACTGACGCATGCGTCGCCGACGATTCGCCGCAATTTTGGAATCTTGTCAACAAACATCTCACTGTGCGCCCTTAACCCGCAAGCCGAACTAGCCTTTCGCACGCTCGCGACTCTGTTTTTTTCCACGTCGTGGCGTGATCGTCTACCGTCTACGATATTCATCTGGTTGAAACGTTTAGTCGACAGGAATCTAGTGGAAAGATAATATCGATGGAGTATACGTACGAGTCTGCGCGAAGGGGATGAACGTTGTTTTCAAAGTGTGATCGTGTGCAGTGAATAATATCTTATTAAAAGTGATTTTCTGAGATGTATTTATTTGTATAAGGTGCAAGAGAATCTGTAACTCTAATTTATATGATATATATAATTTATATAATTTAGATTAAAAGCGTTTATATTGATTTAGAGAAAGTTTGAATCGCTGATGAGTTGAAAATAATTTAAACAGCTGCGTATACACGTGTTACAAGATGGATGAGATAGAAGCTGAAACCGATCGGTCGATCGCTGCCACGCTCTCCAAAAGGTAGAACACGAAGATAATTAAGTATGGTGAAATGAATCGTTTTACAAATTACTGTTTTTTTATATACGTTTCACTGCGATTAGTATTGGCTTCCAACGTATCGAGGTCATCCTCGACCACCCTCAGAAGGTCTGTTACAGCGGAAATCAGATTTCAGGGAACGTACGCTTAGATCTGGATGAACCAACAAGTGCTTTAGGTAAGCTACCGCCAAGGCGATCTAAAAACGACATCTAATTTAATTCCGAAGAAAACTGAATCTCTATGACGTTAAAACTGTTGCGAGGCGCAAACTGTTTCGACCGAAGAAAATATTTCGAACCACGCTTTCTCCAAAGAAAGTTGTTCTCGTCGAAAATGGCAGAGTGTACTTTGAAATTTATCAGATATTCGTGAACAAACAGAAAGAGAGAGAGAGCAGATCGTCGCTGATATCGTTTGCAATGAGGCATCGAAATTAATCTGAACGAAACCGACCGTCAGATAACTTGGCCAGAGAACGGGACAACTATAGTTTTAAGTTTCGCTGGTTGGTCGTGTCTGCCACGTTATCTCCTCTACTGCCTTCGATGTATCGAAAGCCGACCCTGCTGTGCGATAGATAGAGGGAACGCACCTCGCAGCAAGATATTCGATTGGCTCGTTGTAACGAGCCACGACTAACTTCGTATTTATTTTCGCGATATTTACCTTTGTTGTCGCTTCGCAATCACAAAAATTTCTTCTCTGTTCGAGTCGAACGTGTGCCAAATGTGTCATCGATCGTGTTGCATAACGGGTGACCTAAAAGACTTTACTACCGCTCTGTATACGTCACCCAGACGATGTTACCACGTGATTCTGGTATTGCAGGAACGCTCGTAGAGTGGATAGATAGAACGCAGGAAGAATCTCTCGTACGTTCACGACTGACTTTTCTTGTACTGAAGAGATCGTTAAGCCATGTCTAATACACTGTTCCCAGTAAAATACGAACATATTTCTTGCACGTTCTCTGCCTTTTCAATTTTTGCTAATTCTAGCTGTTACTTCATTACGTTTAACGAGTATTTAAATAACTTCTTACTCGAATCTAGGAATACGTAGCAAATAGAGAAACGTATCTGGTAACCATAGAATTTGTATTGGAAAGTATTTGCCTTCTCGTTATATTAAAATACATGTATTATAATTAGTAGCTTCCATTATTATCTTCCAACAAGGGTTTTAGTTAATTTGCATATGAAATATCGTTTCTCCGAAATTTGAATTTAATCCATTTTGTCCTGTCGTTAATTACTCCATAATGAAGAAGAAGAAGAAGAAGTAGAGAAAGGAGAAGAAATTTATTACAAGACACGTGTATTAAACGTTAAGCGCTTCAGAAAATTTTCATTTCGTTTCTTATCGGTTGCAATATTTAGAGGATTAAAGAGACAACGTTTCATATGCGCCAACCAAAATAGCACAGTACATTTAATGATGAACTTTTTGCCATAGTATCGTTGTAAGTTGATCCTTCCCGCACACAGGAATTAGACTTAAATGCAAGGGAGAAGCTCAGGTGTATTTTACCGATCGATCGGCTGGAATTCGACGTAAGTTCTCGGCGTTCGAGAATTATCTTCACGTGGAGACGTATCTTGCTGGCGGTAAGTACACGAGATGGTAGTGATTGGAACACGAGTACCAGGATGTTGGATTAACAGATTCTCGTCACGAGTAGATGGCAAAGAAAAGACTATGATAACTGGAGGCGTCTACCCGTTCAGCCTAACGCTGCCAGAGAACTTGCCGTGCAGCTTCGAGGGCCGATACGGACGAGTACGGTACTCGATTAGGGCATTGTTGGACGTAACGACCATTTATCGGTTTTCCACCAATATTATTCCATTCACGGTGGCACCCATTCTTGACCTTAATCGCGATCCTCTCGCTCCCGTGAGTAGAAATCTAACAGCCAACGATATTGCTTTTGCGATGTGATTTCGTTTCTCAGGCGCAACCAGACAGTGCGTTTTCGAATTAACGACTCGCTCTTGCGCTTCGTTAATGCCAGAGAACGTTCAGCCTAAGACCGACGCCGTTTAAAAGTTTCAACGATACGAACGATCGTTTCAGTTGCCAATAAGTATCAAACAATCCAAGATGTATATTGGCCAAACGGAACCGATCAGCATGTCCATGACTGTTCCAGTTCGTGGTTACGTGCCTGGCCAGACTATACCGATTGAGATTGTCGTGACGAATCCCACCACCGTCGTCGTTACGAAAATCAGAGTCGTTTTTAAAAAAGTATACTCTTTCTGTATAACTGTAACGTAGTTGGGGGATATTCTACCGTAGTTCTTTAACATCTCTTTATATTCCTTCGAAGAATACAGCTTTAAAAGTATGTATGCAAAGCACTGTCTTCAAAATTACCAACATCAATTTCAATTTTCTCTTTTCCTCTAAACAAATTTGTAAATGTTACCAAGACATGAATAAAGATGAGATCCTATGAGTTTTTTATAAGGAGAAACTGCCAGAGGAGAAAAATGCCAAAGAACCGTATAAGAGTACGTGTTACAAGAACAGTAGAATATCCTCTTAAACGTATCTCCTCTTTTTATGGCATGCTGCAAGTTATTTCCTTATTTTTGTAGTAAATGTCGTAGTTAATAGCTTTATTTTAGACTAATACCAATTGCACTGTGAAAAAGTTTTTTCGTCGAATTTTATTTGAAAGCAGCACCTTTTCACGCAGCGTATCGCGGTAAAAGTATGTGGGTCATGCTCGAGATGTGTTTCTTTTATTACATTTTTATTCTCCCATCAGTTGTTTTAAATGATACATATTTTCTTAGGTGGTGTCTTATCGTTCGACGGAAAAGTCGCGTAAGCACAAAGAAATCGTAGTAGAAGTAGAACAGCCCGTTAATAAAGACTCCGATACGTACGATGTCACGTTTGACGTTCCTGCAGTACCACCCACCGGGATGATCCACTGCAACATCATCGACGTTCTATACACGCTTAAAGTGAGACTGTCTTAAATTTAGTACTGTCTGCATTCGACCGTAAAATCAAAATGAGCTAAGATTACAACTACTGAAAGAATCTAATTTCCATACAAATTTATCTTGGTATTTTGTACCATCAGAGAAACTATACGTAGTGTTCATTCCTACAATTCGTAAACCAATTCGTCGTGTCATTAGGTAATCGTTGTTTCTAGAAACCAAATAAATAGTCGATCATGATTTAATTCGATAATAGTAAAAGTCTTATAATAGCCTACATTTTACTATCTTCTATGTTTCATTGTTAATCCTGCTACTCTTCTTTCAAGTTGTTCAAATTTTTTATCGTGAAAAAGTTGTTCGAGTATGAGGAAAGTATAATAGAATCGTTCTCATAACGCGGTTTATTTCTCTTTTCAATTTTTTACCAAAGTTTCTCTTAAAATATAAAAATTCGACGCAGCAAGGTTTTCAATTCGTCGTTAACTTTCACAAATACAAGATTCTCTTCGGTCACTGGACACAATAAAAGAATTCTCATTAAAATTAATCAGATCGTTAAAAACGTAGCTTCGATACGTGTTTGCCAATGGTACGTGCAAACCAAGTACATACTACTTTTTCTTTACGCTCTTTATCCGAAAGGTCGAGGCCTGCGTAGACGTGAGCGAGTGGTACTACAGAATGTTTCAGAAGAACTTGAAACTGCGAACAAATATAGTAGTCGGCACTGTGCCACTTCAAAATTACGAAATCCCACAAAAAACAGCCGACGTGACGGAAGCTTTTTCATTTCATCCCCCGTGCGCCATGGCTACGGAAGAATACGCCAACGACACGCCGTCGTTAAAAAACATCGAGAGAGAGGAAACTGCGAAACCAAGTTTGTCTTGTACGTACTGCCCCGTTACACAATATACGGCTGCTACATGTTAATTACCGGTATTTGTGGAAACTACCAGTTGGTTTACATTATTCTCCTGCTCAAGAGTGTAAATATCTCTGGTCAGTTGGAAACCACGGTAGCCACCTTGTCTTTCGCAATTAAAAGTTTCACTGAAATTCCGGCCAAACCTGTTGTCGCACGTCGAGCCACTGATCCTTGTATTTTAAATAATCGGTGACATTTTGAAATCTCGATCGTAATAAAAATGAACGAACAGTCCTAATCTCAATGTCGTCAATTTTTGAAGAAAGAATTCTCGATAATTCCGTAAAGGTAGAATTCGGAAAGAATAGAACGAACCGAGAAGAAATCTCTTCCATCTTCGTTACGATCTAAAGAGAATATTTGCAATCGAGAATTACAATAGAAAATTCTATTCGACAAACACTTAGTTGCATCGCAACCTCATCCATTATCCACTAAAACCAACTCATTGCCAAGTTTCTCTATCCATTTATTTACCAAGTAGTTCTAGCGGGACTAGCAAAACTAAACTGTATGTTTCTTCCAACAGTGCCGCTGTACGAGAAAAGTCAAATATATCGATCCTCGAAACCGGACAGGGACGATCCCACGGGAGACGATGGTGACAGCGACGGAGAGGTCAAGCCATACTCGCCTATGTATCGCGTGTACACGTTCGAATCATCGCAGAAGAAGGACCGTTAGATAAGTGCTTGACTTCGTAACTAGAAAAAGAGAGGAAGAGGGAGAAGCTTGCTTAATTATTCGTTCAAGGATTCGTCGTTTGTTAGCGGTGTCCGCAACGGATCGCTGAAGAAGAAGAAGAAAATTGTGATGCATCGTTGAAAGTAAAAAATAATTGTTCTTTCCAGAAATTGTATACATTTTAAGCGAGGCGTGTACAAAAGTGTACGCGTGAATTTTACGTCCAATTTCGCGCTTTATCGATCGACCGATTGCCTTCGATTCTTGCCTTTGACTTTTTATTTCCTATATACGAAAGAAAAGAAGGGAAAAATAGTAAAAAAAAAAAGCATCATTAGAAACATCGAGTGAGATATGAAAATCCGTTGGGACCAACCTGTGCAGCTAATTAAATTCTTTAATCATGCGAGATAACTTGCGAGCAAAGTAATTCTATAATAATTGTCAGACCGTGCAACATCGGATATCGTCGAAACGAAGTTTGCGAAACAACTAAACACGTATTGCTTTAATGTTCAATGAAAACGTTCTCGATGAGTTTCGTTGAAAAATTAATTCCCCGTCCCGTGTTCTTTCCCTCACCCGATGGAAAAACATCAAGTGCATTAATACGAATTAATTTCATATAATGTATTTTTTGATCATTCAAAATTGTCTCATGTTTGTTCCACGAACGTTCTAAATTAAATGGGTTGGTAGAAGCGTTGAGGAGGTGGCGTTTCCGAAGAGTGGCATAAGCGAAAAGAATCCTATATATGAAATGATAATTACGCATTAATTGTGCAACGATATTAATAAGCGTATTTTAAATAGTGAAAATTTAATCGAGTACTTTAAATATAAATCAACCATAAATGGTAATATGAATATTCATAATAACGAAATACTCGGTGGAATCAATTTCAATATTAGCAAATGCGGAAAGACTAACGACGGATAATAAAACGCAAATTTACTGATATTCTTATATACGTTGAAAATCATCATTAAAAACTTCTATCAGCTTTAATACGATTGAAAAAGCTGCGAGTTTTCTCGCTCTTTTCTCTCGTCAAATAAATACACGCCTGTATACTTTTTCCTTTCATTAAAATAATATACGTGTGCTTTAAATAAACCGAGACGAATGCGTGAGAAATTGCTGAAAATCGAAAAATGTATTTGACGCATCGCGCGGCATTCATACGAATCATTAAACGGTGCCAGCTTACCGTTTCGTAATCTTCTCAACGTATGTACGGGCGAACGGTCTCGTTCACGTCGCACGCTTGAATTAATGACGTTGTTAATGCGTGATTCAACAATAACGTGCATCGATCGTCGTGGAAATGCAATTACAGAGAGTGGCGGTTGGTACAGGTGGCGAATAAACGGTGTACAAGACCCGACGAGTAGAGAAAAAAAAAACGCAAATGAAAAATCGTATCTATTCGTTGTGCCGTGGGATTTACTCTGATCGTAGCTCGTATTCAACGGGATAAATAAAAATGCCGCGTTCGATGCTGCGACTATAACTTGCCACCGAATTTGACAAATACCGAAGGTTACGAATACTCTTTGTTACGCCTCTCTTTGCTCTATATTCTCTATTCGAGCTTCCTTCTTTCGCGAAATCGTGGAAAATTTGTTAGTTTGTAATTTAATCGATACTTTATCGTTTACGCGACAGAATAGAAAATATTTGGACGAGAAGATACTATGGGAGACAAGGCGATGATCGCAAAGAGATTAACAATTTAAGTTTTATTTAAACACTCGGAATACTTACAAAAGTGACGTTTTAGAATTTACATTGTTATTAAAAAATAGTGACAATTTTTACTCCACTGGAGAGATTTGTGAAAAAATCAACAAGAGAGACGCGTGACATTGTGTCGGACATAACCAAATATTTCACTCGCGTGAAAACGTTTGTTCTTTCTAAAAATGGGAAACATTTCAAGATTTCAAACGATTCGAGATCAAGATGGTTTCAAGATGGCAACAAACGTTCGTTTTAAGCAACGGTTGACTATTAATATAAAATTGAAAAGGGCCGTTCCGTGGAAAACAGTTTCTAAAGAAATCTGTCACTAATTGCATCAAACTACGTTGAACTGCATATATTATCAAGATACATTACATGCAACTCGATATCGTGAAATTGCTGTACTCTAGGCCGGATTCGACAGCTTCTTGATTTTGCGGTTGGCAACAGATGATGACGAAATTGGCAGGGAAGCTCCAACTTTGTGAGCTTTCGATATGGCAATGGTGGGTCTTTGATTACGGACGCGCTGTCTAGCAAATGCTCCTCGTCTTTCTCTGTTCTCCTTCGTTTGTGTTGCATCTTCCTTCACCACGGTGTGTATATCTACTTTGAAAGACCACATCATAGGTGGCCAAGTCTGGAGGTTCGGCTTAATCACGACACTGCAGCACGAGGTTATCCTAATTTCGTAGTGATTAAACGTTCCTGGCTTGTAACATCGACCAAGCGACGTGAAATTCACGAAAATTGAAGTTCCTTGTAAACCAGCTCGGTCTTTCCTTTTAATTTTTCCGAGGTTAACTCGCAATCACGTTACCGTTACCTGTCCTCGTGAAATAATTCACGAAACCGCATGTTTCAGCTTAAAAATCGTAATAATATGTGTATTTTACGATAATTAGTTTTCTCTATCTATAGATATCCTCAGGAAATTGTTCATCGTAATTTCCGAACGATTATTAAATAATTAATATACGTGAAGCTCGTATTAAGATGGAGTTATCATATTTCACGTCCGTTGGTTATAATTAATTTTGCGATCAGAAGGAGTATTACAAGGCGGTCTCGAAAATTAATTTCTAATCAGCCATTACACTTCCAGCCCTATTCAGGCAAACGAAGAAACGAAAGCTCGTCGTACGGCGGCTAATCGATCTTTAGCGAGGTCAGGTCGCCTCGATGTACCCGTATGTTCAAGTCACAGCGTCAGAGTGTGCACCTAATTAAAAGTTCGTACTACTTTTGTAGAACCCGGTGTTACAACCATCGGCTGTCGCAAGAACGAGCTTCCGCAAAGGGCTACCGCTCGCCTAGCATTTGAAATTTCTCGTGTCTAACTAGAAAAATTCTTTCAGAAAATTCGACTTTGTCTCACCGCTGAAACCAAATTATAGATAGACCAGACTCTGTAGTTCCGCGTTTGCTGAAAATCGACGAAAAAATACGACGAGAGCTAAATGAAAGATAAAAGCATTGCCAGGTCTAGTAATTCTTCGTCGATCAAAGGTTTATTCATCGAATATATAGCGAAGCTTCCAATTTTGTTCGCACGAAATTCTCGTAAAACGCTATAAATGTATAGAACAGTAATTCAATTTCCATGCGAAAATATAGAAGAATTATTGAAAAGTTTCGGTTTCCATTTTATGGAAGATTTACAATGAGAATAAAATAATGTACGAGTAACCTTCAAAAGGTAACGAGGCGATTGAACCGAAAACGCGAGGGTTGTGCTCTTTGGAAAAATTGAAGGGTAATCCTTCATGAGGTAAGCAGGCAATGCACTCACTCCTACCCGGCTGCTTACTTTTTTCTTCGAGCCTGTAGACTCTGAAAATCGGGTTTGCAATACAATGAAGGCTTTCAAGGTAGCGTGCAATGTTGGCACTTGCCAACCGAACGATAAAGTTTCCTCTGAATTTCCCGCAGCGCCCCTGGCAGGAGACGAGTTTACGTGGATTTGCTCCAATCAGAGTTTGTTACGTATACACACACGGCGGATAGTTACCAATGAAAACACTCACGACGATGACATTCTCCTTGATGCAGCTATATCTATACATCACACTAGCGAATCGATGCTTCACTTTTCCTTCGTTTCATTAGTTAACTTATAATAAACTGCACGTGGATAATCGTGACGACGATCTATCCCACGTCGAATTTCACATTACTATTTCGCATTCATTTCTCTACATGTTTATTTTATGACATTTTAACGCGAAGAGCAAAGTGTGGATGGTCAGATGCTGTGAAAGCATTTAATCAAACTTTCATCGGGTTAAATAATTAATTAAACCTAAATACGTGTACAACGTTACATTATCAAAATGTTTTCTGTGATTTTATTATGCGATTATGCGATTTCCATATTATCAGGGTTTTCGATTATCCGAAAAAGTCCCGATACGGTTCAACTCGGCTAATCGAGATTCTACTGTATCCACCTTTACGAATGAAACTGATAAAGTGCTTGTAGCAACAATTAATGACTTTGCACGCGTGTATTCAACGACAAACATGTCCTAATTCCTTCAAAGATTCCAGCAATCGAACGTCATAAGCCTATCAAGTGTCTGCAATCGATCCTACACCTGACTAAACTTACTGCATAATTTCCCAATAAACTATCAACTGAATAAACATTCTCGAACGAACAAATTCTTAATTTTACTTAATTTTAAACTGTGCCGCTTTAACTTATAATATTCTGTATTTTACGTGATAAGCAACATCAATGGAATTTATTTATCACCATCGCCCGACTTAAATCCAACGCAACTGCTGTGTTTACCTACGATCCGGAGATATCCAGTATTAACTAGAGTTTTCCGATTATATGGCTTGGATACGGTTAGAGTTGAAAGTCGAAAGACCGAAAAAAGATAAGAAGAAAGATGGTTCGCCGTGTGATACTAGCCAAGAGCGATGCGAAAACTTGTACACCCTCACCGAATGGGTTTCCTTTGAATTTCAATGGTCGACCCTCAGAGAATCACAAACGTTTCCGCGAAGACCAAGTACCGCGACCCACGTTCTCATTTACCCCCGGGAAAACCGTCTGTTCAGCGGCGAATTTAAATCCTGTCCATCCTTCCCTCGCCCCCTGAAAGCGTCTTTTTGCGCATAATTCTCTAAAGACGCATGAAAACGTTACACAACGAAAGGAACCAGTCGGAGTTTACGGGCGCGTGATTAAAACGTCTGTACAGGTCTTACCGGCACGAATTACCAAGGTAAATCACTTTTGACCTTATTACCCTCGCACTTTCCACCCTGAAAAAGGAAGACGTTTCTATCGTTGGTTCGCGCTTATTCAATTACCCGATCCCCTTACAGACGTAGCACCGCTTTGAGAAAACCGTGAGATCGATGCCTCTTTGCTCTACTCTTCAAGGTATCTTTACTTTTAAAGCCCCTCTAATGAACGCTAAATGCTGGTAAGACTTCCGCTTCCTGGACAACTTAAAAGATATTTTGATATTTCAAGTTACCAACTATCTTTGTAAATTTATTCCTCGCCTAGTAAACGTTCCTTCCGTCTGTTATACTCATCAACGTCACGAATTCACCTATTCAGACTTCGAAACGCGAAGATTCAGTGACACTCGCTTCGGAATTGCAAGTTATTAAATCGTCGAGTCGTCGAATCGTTAAATCGAAGAATCGTCGAATTATTTGTCACACGCTATGTTCATTTATCGTACCTTCGGACATCTGGGACATTTTGCAATCTTTATTCGCGTGATTGTCGAGTATTATCGTTGGTCTCTTCGTTAAAACAGTCATTGTACCATGGCCCTCGTAGGTGGCTACATAAATCCGGGACTTATTGAGCCGCATAGTTAAGTACGGGCGGTTAAAACAATTAGCTGCGCTCGACGCGGCTGCACTAGCCCCGGTGTAAACAGCCCTCAGCAGTAATTCTGTTATCGGCGCTCGACGAGCATTCATAGGCTTAACGGGGCTTATTTCCCTCTCTCCCCGTTCTGACCATTTACTCTTCTCTCTCTCTCTCTCTCTCTCCGCTCCCCCTCTCTCTTTACAACCCTTCCCCGCTGTCGATCTCTACCTTGCTACCTACCGGCTGAATCAGGAGTCAGCTTTATCATATCCAGAGTGCATCAACTTGAGCGACATGGGCGATGAAGTCAACTTTTGCATACTCGAAGCTCACGCATCACGGATGAAGAGGATTTATAACTTCTCCATGTTCCGCCGAAAATTGTGATGGATGCCTCGGTGGTGTGCCATCGCACACTTTCCTTCCTTTGTCCCTTCGTGTCCGACTGTTGGATAATCTCATTTTTTGAAACTGATGACAGTAAATACCAGCTAAGTACATATATACATACATGCTTTTGTCTGTCTATTATAGAACAGCGATTATATAAATAAATGATATAATGTGAATAAATAATATTCGCTATTAACAAATAATATGACTTAGCGCTACAAGCCAGAAGAGCCATCAAAGTATCCACTCGATGTAACCGAACAACCGTGAATGGAATATCCATTTCGTTTCGCAACTCTAATTTACTATACATAGCTATGAAACAGAAATTTCTTAAAACAAATCGCGACGAGTGCTTTATTACTTTTGCAATGTTAATTAATTTGCTATTGACAAGAAAGAAAAGAAAAAAAAACAGAAAATTTCCGTGTGAATTATTTACGCAACATTAATAATTATTACTCTATGCACTCAGATTTATATGTTCGCAACACTAATAACGGTCCAGTGTAGCCATTATATAACAAGCTACTGGTGAAACTGCATTTGATGGTCGAGGAGCAGGAACGTGCTTCCACGATCCAGTGGAAGAAGATTGGGCATTGAATATAAACGCAACGCTACTTTAAAAAACGCGATCATTCATCAACGCAACTTTAACTAAAAAACTAATTAAAACAATCGCGATGGTAGGCCGAAACACTAATTCTTAAAACAAAAATAAAACTAATATCCATACATGAAGAAAAAGCTAGTTCAAATATCGTACTACTACAAACTATAATACTATGAAATTAATGAAACCGGTGTGTAAATTTTAACCAATGAGAAAAGCTTCAAAGGAAACAAGAAAGACTCTAATATGCATCATTTATCCATTACATACGTATGCTTGTATGGATATTTTATCTTTGTATTGAATACATGCACTCTGATTTTATAAGCAAATATATATGTATAATGAATACAAATTGTCATTTTCACTCGTACATACATAAACTAGTTATCAATATTAATACCACACTTGTGTCAATGATTGTGTCAATGCATCATCACTAATATTAAAAAACGCGATGTGCAAGAAGACCTATTCTGAACTAATAAATAAGACACAGAAAAGTCACCCGTGTCGATTCGGACCTTTCATCCTACGACATGATTGAGTGACCAGAGGAAGAAAAATGCATGCGACTCACGATAAGATGGGAGGGTCATAGTCGGTGACTACCGATGCTGTGAAGACCGTCATCAAAGAGAAGCCATGCAGCAGTCCCATCATGGAAAGAACTATAGCGATACATAGAATATTATAATTTGCTCTTAAATATGACGTTAATTAGTTGGAAAATTTGAAGTAGTGGGAGATCTCTATTATCCTCTATTAATTTCTATTAAAATTTTAATAACTATATCCAAATCACGAGTAGCGAGGAATAGAATTAAACAAAGTACAGATTACAAAATTACTTACATTCTTGGCTTTTGAAGTTCCACTAGATCCTTTTCAGGAAACAGAAGGAAGAGGAAGGAGTGATAAACCTTTAACAAAATATGACTTATTATACATATATGAATAATATATGCGTGAATAATTTATTTTGAAAATTAAGTAATAATTCGACAACAAATTTGAGATAATGTAATGTGGAATTCTATGAAAATGTTGAACCTTAATGATAATAAAAAAGTAAAATTGCTAGTAAACTCTAATTACTGTACAATTGAAACTCTGACATTAAAGTTTAAAATCAGACTTGTTTTTTCATTATGAATAATTAAAGCAGAATACAAGGTATAAAATTAATTGGTATACGATATGCAAAGATTCTTACACGTTTAGTTTTGAAGCATCACTGCGTCCTTCCCGAAGCGCATGGAAAGGTAGAAGTTATGAAAAACTGAAACAAAACATGTGAAATTTAATCTAACTATAAAAATAAGAAGGCTAAAATAATAATTTTTAACCACTTTATTTTTAATTTTATGATGATAATCTAATCATTTCTGAAGCACGTTAAATATATTTTTTGTGTATTTCAATATTATAACTATAGATTTTATGTCAATGGAAATTAATAATAGTTCGACCAAAATACTAATAATCAAATAAATTAGAATGCAATATACAGAGATACTTACATTCTTGAATCTGCTTTGTTATGATAACTCAATCATTACCAAATCTGCATGGGAAACCAACGAATTGATTATTAATCGTCTGTGTCGTCCATTTTGTATTAGTTCGAATTATCGATTATTAATCGCTGTGGCGTCTGTGATGTGAACCCCTTTTCTTTTACTCACGTTACCAACGAATAATCTGTACAAAAGAAAACCAACAATTTCAAATAAATGTATGACAAAAAAATCAATAATTTACAATAACATTACAATATCTGAACAAATTATAGTAAGATAAAGCAATAATAAAATCCAAAGTCTGCCTTAAAGACCAGTAATGTGAATTTTCAATAATTTTAATCATCAAAAATACAGCAAAAAATAAATGTATAATAAACCAATCATTTACAATAATGAAACCAATTATAGTGACATAAAGTAATAATAAAATCCAAATTCTACCTCAAAAACCGATAATATGAGATATCGATGATTGTAACTTGTTAAGTACACAGTCAACGATGAAAATAAAAGAAAATTTCTTAATTTTACTAAGATTATAATTAATAAATGATTAAATACGAACATACTATTTAAATGAAGCGGATAGAAGTGTAGAAATGCTGATGAAGTCGAAATGAAAGTACTAATAACAACAGGGTAATGCTCGACAAGACGAATTCTCGCTCCACGGCATTCAAGAGTACAATGACAGACCACGATTCTCCGCGAAACTACGACTTTCGAATATTTCGCACCAATAGCAAAGCTCCATTTGACGTGACAATATATTACGTCAATAGGAACAACGGTCAATTACATTTGAGAATATTCTCCACCAATAGGCACGCTTGATTTGACTTTGACAATATATTACACCAATAAGAGCGTTCGATTTTTGTATATACAAGCGCGCGCAAATTTAGCGTATTCAAACAGATGAAATTGAGGAATAGAAAACATATTTAAGACAATGTTCAGTAACAAGTACGAATAAGATTATACTCTTAATGAAAAGCTTTTATCTTTCATCATAATTTTATGTTTATCATCAATCATAAAGGGTAAAAATGGAGATTGAGAAAAATCTATCATAAAATAAAGAATATTATAATTCGTTTTTAAAAACATAATGTTGATTATTCAAATTGTTTAAGATAATTAAAGATTGTTGTTTATTAGACTTGAATATTAATAATTGTTAATATGTTAAATGTAATAGAGGTTGATATTTTGATAACAACAAATATCATGGAATGCAAACTGTGAAGAATACAATTGCAAAGATACTTACATGCTTGACTTTTGAAGTTCTTCCTAGAAAATATGAAGAAATGCAGTTTATGAGAAATCTGTAACAAAACATGAAATATTACAATTCGTTGTTAAACACATAGCATTAATTATGTAAGAAGATAGTAGAAGACAAAATATTACTAAATTTAAAATTCTAATAAATACAAAAATTCTATTTCAACTCTAATATAATAGTTTCATATTCAGAAATCTAGCAGTTTAATGATTTCTGATGTATGTTAAATATTTTTATTTTATAATTCAATATTACAACTTTAAGATTTTATTTCAATAGAAAAACATAAAACTTTTGAAATTATCAATCATCTTTACTTTTTACTTAATAATGATTTAGGCAAAATATCAAGAATAATATAAATTAGAATACAATATACGAAAATACTTATTTATAAAAGTACCTACTATTCTTGAGCTCCAGGAGAAGCTTTTCGAAAATGATATAAATTATTGGAACGAAATCGAAATGGCAGTACTACGATGTATTATTACCTATTATAATTGATATTATAATCGATTACGATAGGTAATAATAATATATTGGTTCTCGATGCTTTCTCAATGTAGGTATGACCTTGATTGAATACTAATAATCGTCTATTCGCATCCAAAAACAACAAATCGCCCAAATTTTATTAGATTATAAATATAAAATGAACCAAATTAAGATTCTCACTATTTTGAAGCAATAACTTGATGTGGTATATTAAATTTTTCACTTTTATAACGAACTCTTAGAAGCTGCTTCCTTCTTTCAACATAACGCCGCGCGAAATGGTATAATTTTAAATCTTAATTCCTATTTCTGCCACCAGGGCGAAGATAACTCAGATACGTATCATCAGAGAGGAAACTCTCTACCACTCTCTGATATCATGTATACTGTTAAAGAGAAAATTTCCTCTCTGACATTGTATACGTAGTATTGCACACTAATGCCACTCGTTAATCGTTGTTACACTTGCATATTTACTATATGAATGTGCATGCGTTATTAGACAAGGACACAAGGGGTCTCTATGCAGCGTTTTCTTTCTATTCCTATATCGTTTGTTCAGTGCGCTCACTCTATTTTTATATGCCTATGATCCTGTACCATTATCCTGTACCATGTTAGTGATATAAAAATATAGATAATCCGACTGTTTATGCTCTGTCGATAAAATCTGAATGTAAACACAATTATCAAGTTCGCCACTAGTGGCGCATATGTTTGAGAATTCTATGTAAGATAGGAAATCTAACACGCCATTTTAAAGTGCAGTGTCATCAGCGCGCCGTTAAAAGTAAATTAACCGCGTGTAGAGTTTTTAATATATTTATCAAAACAAGGTGTTCGAAATATCAACTATGTCAGGAGGAGCCTTATTTGGAAATAATGCTTCACGCGGAACCCCTAAAAATTTGGTGGAATTTAAAGCGGGGAAAATGACTATGAAGGGAAAGATGGTTTATCCAGATATTCGAAAAGGACAGCTTTACGTTTATCAATCTGATGATTCATTAATGCATTTTTGTTGGAAAGATCGTGTGTCAGGATATGTTGAGGATGTAAAGATATTTTTTATTATCTTTAAAATTCATTACAATTCAAAAATATTTATTATTTGTAAAATTGATATACTTCTTTCAAACTTTGTTTAGATTTCTCTATAATCATCTTATCGATATTCTTTATTTATTTATAGGACCTGATTATTTTTCCCGATGATTGTGAATTTAAACATGTTCCCCAATGTAAAACTGGAAGAGTATACCTCTTACGATTTAAATCATCGAACAAAAAATTCTTTGTTTGGCTTCAGGTAAGATGGGTTTTAATGTTAAATATTAAATCTCACACATTTGTTTATATTTTGTGCGAATTATATTATAGAAAGTTAGTATTTATGAAGGGAATAAAAAAGGTGTAGATTTTTAAAATAACAAAGACAAAATGATTATTTTTTCAATGTTTATAAATTACTTGTTAGGTAAATTCTTTAGTTAATAAGGAACTTTGCATGTTATATATGAAACTTTTATATAAAATATTTTTATGTGTTCATTGCTTTACATTAATACCTTTCTAATGGTATATATGAAGCTTAATATTTATTTACAATTAAAAGAGACCTATCTATAATTGTTATATATGTTCTTATCACTTATACATTTTAAACATGTATTATATTATACAGGGTATTTTGTATACTGGATACGATAGAATATCTCGCAAAGAATTAAAATTATCAAAAAAAACGTTTCAATGAAAGTTGCATAACCAATTATCTTTTTGCAGGTTGAGTATTAGAATGGTTCTGTGGTTTTTTAAATGAGACCATATATGTGTTAGTACACTAATCAATTCACTGTGGAATTTTCTATAAAAAGATATTAACCTATCTATGTCAAAAAACTATTTGTTTAGTAGATATTTAAAATTTAATTTGTCGTATGAAAGACAAGGAGAGACACAAGACAATATTCTTGTTTATGTTGTTTTTATTTTTCACATGTTACAATGTAAACATAAGATAACCATTTTGCGTCTTTCCTTGTCTTTCATACGACAAATTACATTTAAAATATCTGCTAAACTAATAGTTTTTTGACATATATAGGTCAACACCTTTTTATAGGGAACACCAAGGTGGATCGATTAGAATATTAAAAAATATATGATTCCATTCAAAAAAATTATGTTGTACCTAAAATCTCCTCCATTATACAATCCGCAAAAAAGTAATTTGCACCATATGATGTCCCTTTTCAACCCAAACATTGTTAAAACATTTTTTTGATAATTTTAATCTCTCGTCAGATATACTACCATTTCCAGCTAAACAAAACACTCAATGTACATATAATAGGTTATGCACAATAATATATGCATGACACATGTAAAATCATCTCATCCAAAATTATTAAATCGGTAATTAATTAGATTAAAAATTATATATTCTTACCTTAGACTTTCGCTCATTACCTCCTGAGGTAGAAATAGATTTCAAATATAAATAAGAATGTAATAATATTTTTATACAAAATATTGTAGAATGTATTATGAAGCAACTAAAATATATAGATATATCATATAAAATATATATACGTACTTTGTGTAGTCTAGGAAAAGATATAGTAATTCCACAAAAATTGATAAGATATTTTAAAAGTAGATAATGCTACATGCCTCATTTTTATACAGGATCTTAAAACAGACAAAGATGAAGAATATTGTAGAAAAATTAATGAAGTTCTTAACAATCCACCAACTCCTGGATCACAAAGAAGTGGTAGTACAAATCCAGAAGGAGATCTGCAGAATTTATTAAATAATATGTCACAACAGCAGTTAATGCAATTATTTGGTGGTGTAGGCCAAATTGGTTTAGGTAGTTTATTGGGTACAATGAATAGACCTCAAGGTGTGCAAAGTACTAGAACATCTACAACAACTGCATCGACTCGAGTTACTACAAGTACTGTAAGACCTGCTACGCAAATAATATCTTCAGCATCGTCTGCTAATGATCCCCCTAAACCTAATAGTAAGCGTACTTATTGTATAGTTTATTATATAATTTGTATAAGTGATTCACGTAAATCTCTGCTTAGGTGATAATAAATCATCATCACGAACATCAGGTACATCAACACCTGCTTCAACAACAACAACAACGACAACAACAACAACAAATACAAATAACAAAATTCAACTTAGTGATCTACAAAACTTTTTATCAGAGATTCCAACACCTACAGGAACAGAATCTGTTGTTCAGGTAATATCTTTTCTCCATATATAGCTTTATATAATATATTTTTTCTACATTTTCAGCTTTTCAACAATATTATTATTGTAAAACTACCTCATTTTCAAAATATTAATATAAATCTATCTAATGTTTAGGTTCTAACAGCTAACAATTTATACCCAGAAATAATAATAATCTAAATTAAATGATGTATAACAATATACATTGGCACTCAATAATATCTTATATAGAATATCTTGTATATCTTTTTTATTTATTATAGCTTTTTTGTTCAATCAACTGAAAGACAACAATCATTGAAACCACAACTTTAGAATAATCTTATACATAAGAAATACACATAAATTAGAATTGGGACATAGAACACAATAGGACAGAAAGCAACAACAAGAAAGAATCTTTATATTCTTTCAAAAATAATAAAAATAATAAATGTGCATTTATAAAGGTAGTCAATTTTATATTATATTGCTGTGAGATTTGCTGTAATCTCAAAATATATAAGTTTTCATCTTTATTATTTTTTATACTCTTCGTTTTAACGAAAATTGAGATACTCTAATTGGTAACAGTTATAACAAATAGAAGAAAAACAGATATAATAAAGATACAAAATACTAGGGCAACAAAAGGGAGATATGAAAATATTAAATGCTATATGACTATACAAATTTTTTCTACAGAAATATTTGCTGAATAAAATAATATATATTTATGTTTCATTTTCTTTTTCTCTCTTTTTTTTCTCTTTTTATTTCGATTATTTAATGTCGAATCAATCACTTGTATGGGTTATTAACGACTCAAGGGCGAAATCATTTTCTTTGTAAGCAAGAACATATACATTACTTCAGTACAAATATTTAATAAAACCAAATAGATAAATTATCATAACATACTAGTATAACATACTAGTATTTTTAACAGCTTCTTTTTTTCTAACATGCTATATGTTGTTTTCTGTCATACTACATAATTTTATATAGAAAACATTAGAAATATGCTTGTATCCATCTTATTTTGCATGTCGCTAGAATGAATTTTAATCATATAACAAATTTCATTCTTTTTTTTTAATACAAAAATTTCCCATGTGTAGAGTATGGTTTTATAATAACTTCATATTTGATTTTTGTGTCATTATTTTATTTTACATTTATACATATAGATTAGATAACTTCCACGCAAACAAACGCGCGTGCGCATTGATATTATATATCACACATCTTATCAAACATATATTTCGCATTTTATATTGTATAATTAAATATTTCAATATTGTGCAATTACATTTTGTTCAGTCACAACAATTATTAAACAGTAGTTCACTGTAATATATTATCTGCTTTTTTTATTAATTATATCTTTTCTTTCAGCTGTTATCATTATCAGGAACAGAATGGTATTCTTGATAACATACTTGAAATGATATTTCATTGTTTAATGACTTGAAATTATTTCCTTTCTAACCAGCTCTTCAACGTATATTCTGTTGTGTCATTTTTTGATATCACAAGGTTGATTTAATATAAATTTTTTCGTGGTATAAATTATTAAATTTCAAAGCCAGGTATTAATGGATATTTTATACATTTATTTATCAGAACTAACACATGTGTCAAATAATTACAAATATGATAATTTTTAATTTGTACAAAACAGTATTTATTTTTTCAACACTGATAAATCTTTTGTTATTATAAATTATGACTATGAAATTTTCAGTGTACTAATTAAATTATTGATATTGATATTATTTATAAATCTTAAAAGATAGAAAGTGGTATACTAATTGCGTACACAGTTTTTGTCTATTTAATATTTTTATTTTATTATTTGTATGCTTTGCATTAATTTGCTTAATACTATTATAAGATATGCAAAAGAGAAGATATAATAAACAAACGAATAATATATATTAAATATTATGAATTTTTAATTTTATCTGTGTAACATATTAATTTTTATCATTTCATAGAATCAGTGGTACCACCAATAGTTGAAACGCAGTATAGAGCCAATAAAACTATTACTATAAAATCAAAGGGCAGAGGCATGGTTGTTTCGTTATTTAATATTCTTTTCCACATGAACTTTTCCTGGCTGTCGGAGACTCTCGCTCTGTTGAGTAGTTGGGGAAGTTTCTCTGGGATTATTTGTTGTTTTCGGCCACCTACAGCACAGCTTATTGTCCGGCAGAGGGGAGTAGCAACTGAGCTGACCAATGTCATCCCTGCGGCAATTTCTGCAACGGAAAGCTTGGAGCGTGCAATGAGCCCGCACTTACCACCAGGGGATCACCTGTGTACCACGCTAGTGTCTCCCCAGTTCTCCCAGGCGCTATCAATGTTCTGGTCTGCTTTGCAGTCAGGCCAGGCGGGACCTGTCATCCGTCAATTTGGCTTGGGTCCAGATGCTGTCAATGCTGCAGCCAGTGGAAACATTGAAGAATTCGTCACTGCTCTCGAGTCTGAAGCTAAGAGTGGCCAAGAACAAACGCAGCAAGGACAGGAGGACAAAAATACTAAACAAGCTCCACCAGCATCTAATCCTGATAAGAAAGGTGATGATGATGAAGGATTGGATTTAGATTAAAAATAGAATTTAACAATATTTTCATTTAGAAGATATACAATGTGTATTACATTATAATCGTTTATGTGTAATAAATAATTCCTTAATGAATGATATACTTTGTTATAATATAACGATATTTACATATATCTCTCCTTCTTATTGTAAATATATCAAGTTTTTTAAATTTCAAATCCAATAAAATTTGTATAATAAAACATCAATGAATAAATCAAAATTAAAAATGACCTCCAAATTGAATTTTTTAATTTTGTAATATATTGTATTTAGTTAATATTATTAATATAATGATATATTATTGATACATATTACTAATACATGTAGTTATACTTTTTATGTATATAATTGTTAGCCTCTAAAAAATTTTATATAATCTATTAATATTAATTTATACAATCATCCTGTAGATTCAAATTTTAGCAAATAATTCTTGTCTTTCCAAATTTAATTGGTTATAATAAAATACTATTTTTATATTTGCAATTAATTAACGATATATTGTTTTTCAATTAAGTGTTTTTGAACGAATTATGGATAAATATGAACATCTTAAAGTAAAGTAAGTAAAAGTAAAAAATATAAAATTTCCAAATTATGTACATATTTGTATATAATTTCATATCCTTCAATATTTAATGGCGGGAATATAATTGACCAATAGAAGAACATTGTTTACGACGCACAAACACGTTATTGGCCAACGCGGATAATCGATATAGAAGATTAAATATAGTCATTCTATCATGTTCTGCGTAAAATTGCACAACTTGTGTTAAGAAACAATTGTTATGTAAATTCAGTATTTCTACTCGGTTCTTCGAGTATTTAATATAGTTCTCTCTTATTAATATTATATATTAACAAGTTTGTCTCTTATAGTATAAACACTGGCAGAACGCATATAACCTATGTTGCCAGACAGTTGTATAGTTAATTCACAGAATTTCTCATTGGTCTGTCGATTATGACATCATCCAGGAACGGCTCAAAACAAGAAATCATATATTTGAAAGTACTTCTCTATATTTTATTTAAAAATAGCTGTAATTTAAGAAATGGTAAAGTACAAGTATTTCTAGTTACACAAAAGTCGTAATTATATAATTTTTAATGTGTACAATTTTATAATAATGTTGGGTTAAAATAAAATTCATTTTAACGATATTATGATTAAATTAAATATTTTATTGATAGTCTCTTAATTATCCAACTTATACAAAATTTAATGGTCTTTTTTTATTATTTTTCTTATAAAGGATTATATGTTGTTTAATAATGTATAACTAGTTGATAGTTAAAAAATTCTGTATTTATACAATATGACGTATTAAACCAAAGATAAAAAGGATTTAACATTAAATCCTTATTGCATAGACTGTTATTAAACATAATACTATATACAGTTTAATTATATGTAACAAGTAAATAGATTTAAATGCCATCATATGTACATCATTGTTTGTAAACAAGTCCATGAGACAATGATACCTCATTCTATTTACTTGTTACAATCCTGACCACATGAGCATTCGCAATAACTGGTGAATCGAACAAGTAGTGGGGTCTTTCTCGCGGATGTTGATTACTGTTTCGGTGAATGTTGCCGAAAGTTTCCCGGTAAATTAATGAAAAACATACGGCGTTCGTTATGCATAAAATATAAAAGTGCATTGAAATACTTTATAACAAAGATTACTGTACATCAGTATCGGTGTCATTGTAAAATAAGTGCGAGCATTACGATAAAATATTATTGTTTTATGTCTCTACTAACATAACAGAAATGAAGAGAGTGTAGAGTGTATGCGAGTGCATTCAACATACTCACACAATCGGTATATTCGACATGTTCGTGTACAATGGCAACCTTGACACTTGGTGATCGTTTTTGGCGGCTTCGTTCCGTTCTTACTGAAATCGTGTTTGGTAGGATCGCGTCGTGAGTGAAAGCGGCGGTGGCCATTCTGTAAAATCTTGCAGAGTTTGGCAGTATCGAATCAGTAAAATATTTCGCGCTTCGTATTAACGATATTCCGTTATTGTGTTTGTTTTCGTGACTGCAATTTCGTTCGCTTTATAATTCTCGTGTAAACTTTTGTTCTATAAAGAAATACATCATATTACAAACCACACCAAACATTTTATGCATACATTGGAAATTGAGAAAAATAAACAATTAAGGTTAGACAACAGTAAAATTCTAATTAAATAAATTATATTATATTTAAGTGAAATACATGCTTCAAGAAAATTTTATTTGTTTGAAAATTTATATTTATTCATTTTTTCTTATAATATTTTTGTTTGATTGGTTCAACGACCTAATTTTTTTGTTGGACTACCAGTAATGAAAACAAACTATGCTATGTAACTGTATATCAACACGTTGGATATATGCGATCATGAATTGTATATACGTGTAAACATATGTGAAGGTTGAATGATTCTTATTTTCAAGTGAACTTAAAGAAAACAATGCATTTTAATCTTATGAAAGAAAAGAAAATGTAATCGATTCGTTAAATTACGCAGAAATTGTTCAAAACAACGGTAAAGTCTTTTTCCTCAATTTTCAGATAGAAAAACTTAAACAATGTTAACAAAAGTTTTGAACTATTCCATGTACGAAAATATTTCTATAAAATAGTTACTTATCTATTCCTTAATTGCGTATTAAATACCAAATGTAGTTTATGCGTACATTCTTCGTATATCTTTTTTATAAATATGTTCGTATATAGCTGCATGCATACAAAACATTAATGTTTAAAAGCTACTTATTGTAGCGTATAAACCATAGTTATTGAAATTTGCTGTAGATTTCAAGCACGATATAGTTTTACGGCACAATTTCTGTATATGTACATGTTTTCTTGTTTTGAAAATGTGCATTTATCGAAAATAATACAAAAAGTTAATTTTATATAACATGTATTTTTCACGTAGATAATTAATTATTGTCATGCATAATAAATTATTATTATATTATATTTCATCACGGAAGATGTGTCTTTTATAGTGCTATATATAAAACTGTTACACAGTGCATAGACACTACCGTGAAGTTTCTATATAAAAAAATAATGTTTATGTGAATTCGATAACAGTGTTTATCTATTCCGCATATTATAAATTGAATACTACTTCTATAAAACAGGTGAGTTTTTAAATTTCTTATACGTACATTTAATCGTATACGTATTTAAACATACGCGTGCGACGTAGTAACGTTTTTATAACTATAAACATTCATGAAAAAGACTTTAATTTGTAAATAAATTTGTAAAGTTTTATATTAAATAGAGTAAGAATTAAAATCAATCTTAGTATTACAAAATAATACAATATCATGAATTAAAATTATAAATTATCAATAAATATAAAAATAATTTCTTTTTGTTTATAATATAATCCCAGTTACAACTAAAACTATATGATCATTAAAATATTAAATTCTCAGATTTAATAATTCATCAATTATAAACAATTACAAAATAAAACCAATAATACAGCGTGTCCATAGTAAATCATAATGATTTATGAGATTGTTTGTAACTTATATTAAATATTACAATGATATTTTGTCCATTTTTTTATTATTAAATATTAGATAACTTTTATTACATTGGAGATACAGATTATTTAATGTTCACTAAAATTACAAAAATACAATTATGAAAGCTTTGTATAAGCATTAATCTGATAGGTTGCATGATCAAAGCACAAAAGATTACATACATAAAAGTAATTAATTAATGCTTTATAATAGAAAATAATGCAACTACTAAATAAATGTTTCAAGTAACTGAAAGTACTTCAATATAACATTATATATTCTAATTTATTGTAATATAATGTTATATTGTTTCACATTTACATATTATATAGGACATATAGAAAATTTTATTATTATAATATAATGTTAATAAAATGTATTTGATGCCTTCTTTATGAATATAAATTACGATATTTGAAACAACACTGTAAATTTATTCTACAGGTTTCAGTGTAATAAATCTAGAAAGAATGAATGCAACTAAAAATGTTCCTGCTACAAAGCAGGCAACAAAGATATACCATGTTTCTTCATCAAATACATCTGTAAAAGCTGGAACCTGATTATAGAGGGTATCAATAAGTTTCATATTATAATTTTTGCTATTTGAAGTATGACTTGCCATTTTAGAAATGAATTATCGTGTAAAACTCAAAAATTCTGAGAACTGTAGAATTCAGATACCTTTCTCAAAAGTATTTTCAGGAGGAAGAAAATTAAGCAATTAATCTGTATTGTTAAGAATTCCTAATGTGCTTTTTTGCAGACTTTCATATAAACAATTGTTTTATATTTAAATGCTTAACAAAAATATCAAAATATAATTTTTAATAAATATATTATGATTAAGACTTTTATGAATTGACAATGTAGGTTTAATTTTCACTGTTATCCCACAAATAAAGTGAAATATGAAAACTGGACTGTTTTAAATAAATGGTAAAATTGATTCTGACATTTATTCTTTAAAGATTTTATTTTTTAACTTATACTTATATTTATATTCAATTTTTTCTTTAATGCCTCATAATCAAATTAAATTGCCAATAAATTTATAAGAATAGTCCTCTACGTTTGCTTCCTGGCTTAATTCTAAATGCTTTCTTCTTTTTCCTTTTTAACTGTGTCTCCTCAACTTCAGCTTCAGATTCGCGTGGAGCCAAAGGTGTGATATGTTTGTTGTAAAGTTCCAAAATATTTAAAGATGTCAAGTTTTTACCTTTGCATACTATTTTATCACCAGATACTAAAAGATACAGATGCTAGGATATAACATCAAATTTGTTTTAAACAGATTTTATAAAATTTAATTGTAATTTTAGTTACTGTAATTTAACATTGGTGAATTTATTCCACTTTTAGATAAACTTGTAAATTTTTTAATCTACATCTTTATTTTAAAAACAAAAGCGATATAAACTATTAATCTTATTTTTCTTAAGTAAAAAAATATTGTGATACTCACATAAATTGAATGTAATTATGGGTTCAGATAAATTAGAGACAACGCATGGTTTCACCATACAACGTGGATTTGTTGCAATAATCTTTGGAGTTGTAATTTGAAATAAAAAATCTCTGCAAATACAATATATGTTTGTTATAATATGTAATATTAGATCACTAAATGGATATTCTCTTTTAAGTCTATCTTTATATTTACAATTATGTTCATGCAATAGTTTAATAAGATAGCTTCTTTCTATCGTTTATCATTTTAGTTTTGACAATTCTTGCATTATCTTTTAATTTGCTTGTTTATAATATTTTCAGGAAAAATGGCACAAATGAAACAACAACTACCACTTCAAATGCCAGATTTAAGTAGTCTTCGCATAACTACAGCTGTTTCCATGCTTGGTAAAGCATATGGATGTGGACAGTGTAGTGGTAAGTTTTTATTTTTCTAATTATAGAAGTAGAAACTTTTTAAAATAAAAGCAAGCATATATTTTGTGATAAATTTACATTTCAACAAGACTATTAAAATAAATTTTTATTAAAAATTGTAGTTATCGAGAATCTCATAAAGCAAAAAATTAATTACACGAAGTAGAACAATATTTTAAGTAGATATAATATAGTTAAATGGGGGAAGCATAGATATATTATTTATATATTATTCCATTATTTAAAAAATGAAATTTTGTCCTCCAATAGTTAGTATTCAAATATTCAATAGTCTATCAACGATATAAAAAAGTATAACAATTAATAATAAATCAAATAAGTTTTATCGTCACCTTTAATAGTTCCGTAATATCTTAGCTGGAACACCCTGTATAACGCGTATGAAAATCAACTGTACCTTTTCAAATGTGTATAATAAGAAATTACATCACACGTTTGTTAATATTCAATTCCAATATTTGACAGGCTACTTAATTTTCATATTATGCTTTTATTATATTATTGTAGCAACTTAATCATCAACGTTTTCTAAAAATACTGACATCGTCTGCTAGTTACTAGAAACTTCACGTTACACATGCGCAGGATATTGACGTCATTAAACTAACCAAACCTCTTACGAAGAGAAATGAAACATAATCGTTATTGAGGCAATATTTTTAATCTCGAAAAAAATATTTTCTTATGATAATAATATTTAAAACTTCCGCTGCATCTTTTAAATAAAAAGAGGGAATCGAGTACTATATATTAACAAGCCATACTATAAAAAGTATAGTATAGTAGATAAAATATTATAGATAAAAAGAATTTACAACTAACTACAGATTGTATACTGTTTATTGTAAATTCAAGATAAGAATGCTATGTACTATGATCAAATTCCAGTGAAAGATATATAAGAAACAAAATTTTATTGAACTAACCTTGCCTCCAAAGCATTATCATGAAAGGGATCAAACTTTATGTCGATTGATTTAACTGGTTTTAAAGTTAAATTTCTCAAGTGCTTCGCAATTGCAGATATTACTCCGGCAGAACGGGTACGAGTTCCATTGAAAGGAATCGACATTTCGGAAATCAAGCACGCAATCGCGTGTAGTATTATCACTAATAGTTACAATTCTAGGGGAAATAGTTTTGAACGCAGTGCGGCCAATATAATCAAAATTTATTTATCATTAGATTATAAGACAATTATAAAGTAAAATAATATGTTAAAATAAGTCGAGATATAGAAAACAAATTTTATACTGTTTTATATTGTTCGAGGTATTACATTTTTTAGCATTTTCGAAACACTGATGGAAATGTTACTAACATCCTATCTATTATTGATGTTGCATAAATTTCTTACATACTATATGTATATAGTTTTATAATATCTGTTAACATGTTTCTATTCAGACGTGAAAAATTTAAATAATTTAAAAAAGAATGATGACGCCAAGAACTATTAACTATCGTTTTATTATCTATGCGCTGATTGGTTGAGATAAGATCAATCGGAATCAAGTTGGTGGCAGCCATTGCAAGAGGCAGTCTTGTTCGCAGTGTGTATTTTGGAGAAGTGTGTTGTGTGGTCAGTGGGTTTTGTGTTGAATTTTTTACTTATTTATTAGTGGTTATCTCGTATTTTTCATCGTCAGCATAAAAAATGTATCCCGTAGGGCAGCGTGAGTATTATAATGTGTTTATTTTTTTTTATAATATTTCAAAATATTCTAAAATAGCCTTTTCTGCATTTCTAAGCAAGAACAGAATTTCATTACTTGACTAAATCTGATCCTTTGTTCCTGTTTGATTACCTCAAAATGATGAGAATTCTTTTAATTCAAGCACGTGCTAACAAAATTCACCGTAGCGATAAGTTAAAGTTTAAGGAATCGAAGAAAGTTTAAAATATGACCTCGAATGAACCTCGTTCAACAGGCACAATGTGTCGTCACTCTGATCCGTCAATGTACGGATAACGTATGAGCGCATATGTGTATGCATCTAATACTGATGGTTTTTTGTTATTTATAGTATTTTTAATGTATTATTTTAAGTATAATAATCCCAATGAAAAATGAAGGCTTTCCAATTTTTTGTATTGGTATAGACACGCTTTTAAACTTAACTATTATTGTGTTATTGATATCTTCGATTTTATTATTTTATAAAACATTCATAAATAATTTCTATGTGCATATTTGTAGTTTCTGTTATGCTATTTTTTCCTTGATTAACATTATATTTTTAGCTTATAGTATAACTTGTTTAATTCAACTAATCTATTCAACTAAATAGTATAACAAGAAAGAAGTCAATAATATAATATTGAACTAAAATATTCTATACTGATATTCAAAAATAAATAAAATTCATTGTAATTTTTTCTTAGATTATTACTTTTTGTTGATATATATATATTTTTTTCTTTAATATATCAATCACAAGTCTCTATATATATTACATTATTATGGTGACTTGACTATTCGTTACATAAAATATCACTTGTAATTATCATTTGCTTATGATTATTATGTAAAAAATATAAGTATATATGTAATAAATAACTAGAACAGAGAATTGAGGGAAGATCTTGAAGAAGGTGTTACCAAATTAATTGTTTTATTAATTGTTTGTTAAATCAATTTTTATAATTTAATTATAATACAGGAATATAGTTATAACAGATATTGCTATAGCAAAATATTTATTTATTGTAGTATATATATATCATATTATACTTAACTATTACTTTTTATATTTTGAGAACTATGTAGTGTATCTTTATGTTTTTCAATTATTTTGTTACATGTATTTGTAACTGTTAGGATAAATATATAGAAATAATTATTCATATATGCATTTACATGCATTAGATATATGTGAAAAATATATTAGTTTACTACATTATTTCAGCTCCTCCACCTGGACCCACAACAAGTTCTTCTGTTGGTGCATCTGGAGCAACTGGCAGTAGTGTTGTAGCTCCAGGTTCTTTAGGACTTGTTTCCACACAACAAACACACACTCCTCCTCAACCTCCTGAACTGCCAAGTAAGTTTTTAAAAACTATTTCATATACAATAAAAAAGTATATATGGCATTGGCATGATAGTATACATATTTTATAATAATTTTGCTTTTAATTATTCAATAATATATGAATTTGGTTTCCTGTTACTAATTTTCCATACTTCTTGTTATAAAATTAAAACCATTCATTAAATTGTTATGTAAAATTTCTTTAAAATGTAATATTTTTATTAAATGCATGATATAAAAATTGGTAACAATATAATTCTTGAAAAAAAAAAAAGCTATATAATTGTGAGAAAATTTATAACGTATGTATATTAAAATCTGTACAGATAATAATCTAAAAAATATTCAAATAAATCCCTCAGCTGACAAATTTTATATAAAAAATATTTTCATATTTTCAATGGAAATGAAAATAATATACTTAAGTCATACATACTACAGGATTAACAAGTCAATAACAGTTATGTATTTTGTTTTGTAAATAATTTAAAATATATATTTGCAGTGTTTTCATGTCCTCGAAGACCAAACATAGGACGTGAAGGCAGACAAATTACCTTAAGAGCTAATCACTTCCAAATAACAATGCCACGTGGTTATGTGCACCATTATGATATTAATATCCAACCTGATAAATGTCCTCGTAAAGTTAATAGGGAAATAATAGAAACAATGGTTCATGCATATAGTAAAATATTTGGAACTCTTAAACCCGTATTCGATGGCAGAAATAATTTATATACAAGGGACCCCTTGCCTATCGGTACGGACAAAATAGAATTAGAAGTAAGTACAATGCATAATAAAATATATATACAGACTTCTTTTTTAAGATTTATTTTCTAATAATACATACACTTTTTAGGTAACACTGCCTGGTGAAGGTAAAGATAGAGTTTTTAGAGTGGTGATAAAGTGGCTGGCTCAAGTTTCACTGTTTGCTTTAGAAGAAGCTTTAGAAGGGCGTACAAGACAAATCCCATATGACGCTATACTTGCTTTAGATGTTGTAATGAGGCATTTACCATCTATGACATATACTCCTGTAGGTAGATCATTCTTTAGTACACCAGATGGATATTACCATCCATTAGGTGGTGGTAGAGAAGTTTGGTTTGGTTTTCATCAATCTGTTAGGCCATCCCAATGGAAAATGATGCTAAACATTGATGGTAAATATATAAATTATAATAAAATATAAAATAAATGTTGTATTCATTTCTTATGTGTATGTTACTTACTTTACAGTTTCTGCAACTGCATTTTATAAAGCACAACCTGTTATAGAATTTATGTGTGAAGTATTAGACATTCGAGACATAGGTGATCAAAAGAGACCCTTAACAGATTCTCAGCGAGTTAAATTTACCAAAGAAATTAAAGGACTTAAAATTGAAATCACACACTGTGGGACAATGAGGCGAAAATACAGAGTGTGTAATGTTACGCGTAAACCTGCTCAAATGCAATCGTAAGTATACATAAAAGCAATTTGTAATGTTATTTTAAATACATATAACATTTATGAAAATTTTAGATTCCCGTTACAATTAGAAAATGGACAAACAGTTGAGTGCACGGTTGCAAAATATTTCTTAGACAAATATAAAATGAAATTGCGACACCCATATCTTCCATGCCTTCAAGTTGGACAAGAACATAAACATACATATTTGCCACTTGAGGTTTGTTGATTCTAGTATTTAGATCTCTTTTTGATCCTTAAAGTTATGTCTTTTTTCCAAGGAATATAGTGTAATATAATATAATTTTGAAGTATCATTTATATGTATTGTTAGGTCTGTAATATTGTTGCTGGGCAACGTTGTATCAAGAAATTGACCGATATGCAGACCTCTACTATGATAAAAGCTACAGCCCGGTCTGCTCCAGATCGTGAACGAGAAATAAATAACTTAGTTAGAAGAGCTGACTTTAATAATGATTCATATGTTCAAGAATTTGGTTTGACGATATCAAACAATATGATGGAAGTTAGGGGTCGTGTTTTGCCTCCACCCAAGCTACAGTATGGAGGGCGCGTAAGTTCCCTCAGTGGACAGGTGAGAAACTTCCAACTCAATCAGTCAGGTCTAGCCAAATCACACATTTGCAGAGGCTCCTGTATTATTTTTGGTAGAAATATATTTTTTGCAGTGTTGTATACTATAATGTTATTAATTATAATGTATTTTTCCCATTTGAAGATACATGAATAATATTCTTGCAATCATGATTTAGTTTAAAATTTTTGTTTTAGAATAGCTTAATCTTTTTTCTGAGATTTATACATTTTTTTTTTTTTTATTAAAACAAAAATCTTAATAAATACGACTTTATATAATAGAATGAGATTTTTTCTAAGATAATAATACATTTGGCCTGAAACTTTTTTATTTCAAATACATTGAAAAATTAATTAAACGAAAAGTTGTCAAATGAATGCATCGGTTCTAGACCTGGTTGATTTTGATATATGGACTGTCACTGTAATGGAAATAAATTATTTTTATAAAATCAACAAAAATAGTCCAGTAATAATTTCAAATATTATTTCATCCAACAAAGAAAAAAATTCATTCCTTTATATATAATTTGCATTACATTTGCAGTTCATTATCACTATATACTGTCTGATGCTATCAGTTTTGTTCCATGCAGTAGTGAAATGAAGTGGGTTGTTATTTATTTTGATTTTTTGTTGTAATTCTTCAAAGTTTTTATTTGTGTTATTTTATAATTACTGTTTATATGATTTTTGTGGTAAGAAGAGATAAATATAGAAGAGTAATGATTGCATGGATTGTATAGAAACACTGGTGCATCTTGTTTATTTGTTATGATTCAAAGTATTCATTGTAATATTTAATGATATATTTCATCTTATTTTTTTCCTGTTTAAAGACGAAGCAGCAGGCTATACCTAATGGTGGTGTTTGGGATATGCGAGGCAAGCAATTTTTCACAGGTGTGGAAATTAGAGTTTGGGCAATTGCTTGTTTCGCTCCACAAAGAACTGTACGCGATGATTCAATACGTAATTTTATAGCACAATTACAAAGAATAAGCAATGATGCTGGGATGCCAATTATTGGGCAACCATGTTTTTGTAAATATGCTACTGGGCCAGATCAAGTAGAGCCCATGTTTAGATATCTAAAAGCGACATTTTCATCATTACAACTTGTTTGTGTTATATTACCTGGAAAAACACCTGTATATGGTAAGTATATATATATATATATATATATATTATATATCATATATTAATTTTATCATTATTATTAATATATATATATAGTAATTATATATATATTATATTTTGTTAGTAGCTAGTATAATGTGATGAAAAGTTTATATAATTTTATAATGTAGTAAATTAATCGTATATAGTACAATAAATAACATTGGAGGTTGTTACAACGTAAAATGTATGTTTTGCATTATGTGAGATTCTACAGTATCGATAACATATTAGTCTACATATGTTACATACTCTGCTTACAGCTGAAGTCAAAAGAGTAGGAGATACATTATTGGGTATGGCAACGCAGTGTGTACAAGCAAAAAATGTTAATAAAACGTCACCACAGACGTTGTCGAATTTATGTTTGAAAATTAATGTAAAATTAGGTGGTATTAATAGTATTCTAGTACCCACTATCAGACCGAAAGTGTTTGATGAACCTGTTATATTTTTTGGAGCTGATGTGACTCATCCTCCTGCTGGAGATAATAAAAAGCCTAGCATAGCGGCAGTAGTTGCTAGTATGGATGCTCATCCATCTCGGTACGCAGCTACTGTTAGAGTTCAACAACATAGACAAGAAATTATTCAGGAACTTAGTTCAATGGTGAGGTAAGTAAATTGTTATAATTTTTAAATAATACAAGTTTATTTACGTTTTAAGCTCTTATAGAATGTTCATATAAAAAATATTATATTAAGTAAACAAATATTTTGAGCACATTGAATTTTTACTTTTTTCCATATACATATAAATACAAAACATATTCTGTAAATACGTTTTGCCATATATTATTTTTAATTAATAACGGCGAAATATTTCTTTTTAAGGGAACTCCTTCTTATGTTCTATAAAAGCACTGGTGGATATAAACCACTTAGGATAATTCTTTATCGCGATGGTGTCTCAGAAGGTCAATTTCTTCATGTTTTACAACACGAGTTAACTGCCATTCGAGAAGCTTGTATTAAACTTGAAGCTGAGTATAGGCCTGGAATAACATTTGTTGTAGTCCAGAAGAGACATCACACTCGCCTATTTTGTTCGGAAAAAAGAGATCAAAGTGGTAAAAGCGGGAATATACCAGCCGGTACGACAGTTGATGTCTGTATAACGCATCCAACTGAATTTGACTTCTATTTATGTAGTCACCAAGGCATCCAGGTAAACTTTAAAACTCTTGATCAACTCTGTTTCTTTGTTTGTTTCATTTGACCTAGATATTACATTTATTTATATTTATTGTAGGGCACGTCTCGACCATCACATTATCACGTTTTATGGGATGATAATCGTTTTGAAAGTGATGAATTACAGTCTCTAACGTATCAATTATGTCACACGTATGTCAGATGTACGAGATCTGTTAGTATACCTGCACCAGCATATTATGCTCATCTCGTAGCATTCCGAGCCAGATATCATTTGGTAGAAAAAGAGCATGATAGGTACATAAAATTTTATATTGATATTATATAAAATCTTCTTTTTAAGCTAAAGCAAAGTATTAATTTGCTGCATTAAAAAATGATAATATAAAATTAAACATGCCAACTGTTTTAAGACGTAGTATATAGTTAAAGATTTTGAAAATAATAAATTAATCACATATGTGTTACCATTCGTTATCAACATGAATCTTCATCTTTGAATTTCAGTGGAGAAGGATCTCATCAATCTGGCTGTAGCGAAGACAGAACACCAGGTGCAATGGCAAGAGCTATCACAGTTCATGCAAACACAAAGCGGGTTATGTACTTTGCATAATTCTTCTTTGAATTTTTCTTAGACACATAAGCAAAATAGTAAAAATAATAAAAATGATACCATAAAATGATAATGATCATCATATCTTGCACGTTGATATTTTTAGACTGCTTGAAATGCTGGACAATCTTCTTGAGTGGTCAACTTTTTTGCTTACTTTTATAATCAAATAAATCTGCCTAATACCTAAAAATATGTCGAACAATTTTATATTAAGCTTCTTTTTTTCTTGTTTTTTTTTTTATTTAATATATTGTCGACTAGGTTTTGGACAGATTTTTTAACACGTTAGGAAGTAGGTATTAAACGAGGTGCTTTTAGTTAATCATGTTTTAGATTGATGCAGCTTGACTGTCGGATAGTTTCGCGATAAAAACCACATGAACGAATAATTTAAGAATCCGTGCTGCCGTGGATATTACGCTTATTTCTTTTTTTTTTTTTTTTTTTTTTTTTTTTAGAGGTTGAATTTCCTCTAGCATTTGTATGATGCAAAAAGATCGTATTACAACATAAATTCACGATTGTATAAATCGCTTCTGCAAGACTGTTATCTTGTTGTTTATATATAGTTGTCATTTGTATCAGTCATTTTTTGTAAAAAGGAAAAATAAAAAAGACGTGGACTTTCAAGTCACACTCACGACTATAAAATATTGGCATGTAAAGTCTATTTTGCTTCAGCATATTCGTTATTATGCTTATGAGACTATGTTCTTTACAAATAACATACTTATCATATCTATCATATTTATCATAAGCATTAAAAAATTTGGCCACATCAAGCAATGATTTGTCAATAGAGAGATACAAATAAATAAAATTTGTAAATGTTAATTGTGAAGGTCTACAAATCAATGGCCAAAATCTGTTAAGAATTTTTAATAAAATTCAAAGTTGTGGCAAATTGATAAAACATAGTGTTATGTAATATGTTTAGTCTCATAAAGAACATTGTGCCACATTTGCTAAATAATATCTTTTGTATGACTTAAACTTGAATGAAACTAAATCTAATGTCATTTTTGGGATTGTTTAGAATATCTAAAAGATTGACCTATATACAAACACAGATCAAGAATTTCTCATGTGACTAAGAAAAACTTCAAATGAATGATATGTAATTAAGAATTGTTCTTCATAATAATAAGTAGAATGAAATATGGTTCGATCATTGAATTATAATTATGTAAAAGAATAGTATGTTACACATACAAACAATGTAACGTTATCAACTGAAAATCCAGAGACACATATTTTATTCTTCTTTTTTTTTAGTTGCACAAACATTATTCTTTGTATATGGAGCGAAAATTATTGCGTAGCTTGAACTGTGGTAGTACTTTATTCATATCGACGAAGGTAAACGAATACCTTCTATCTGTATGTTTGAAATATGAAACATCTCTTCAAGCAAGGCAAGTACTTTTAAATGAAACCTATATGGCATTAGATCCTGGCTGATAATGATTCTCTATTGACACGGAAAATGACTTGATTAAGAATAGAATAAGGTAATTTAATAAATACAAAGTTATTCAGAATATAACAAGAAATTATTAGGATAAGCTTTACGTTATTTATCGTGTAATGCGAGTTTTAAGGTCCTCAAGTTTTTATTTCAAAGAATTCATCATTCATGATTCATATGCAAATGGAACTATGTAAATGGAACAATAATCTTAATCGAAACAATAATTGTGTTAAGAGCCTTGTAAGTAACTACAATGTAGAGGCAATAGATAGGACAATGAAGCGTATAAGTATGTATTGACGTGCCCCACAAATCGTTTATTATATACCGTTAGAATCATTAATACACTAGTAAAATTTTTGATAATTTTCGTTGTTTTAAATATAATAACACAGGTAATTCTTTAAAATGATAATTTAATTTTATTTAACACAGAGCAGTATTAATAACATTTAAACATCATATCATTGCACGACGAGGCAAATTATAAAATTGTGGAAATTGTTAAAGGTTTTTAACAAATATCCGTGATAGAGTTCTACAAATTTTATTTAATGTAGGAGCCAATTTATAAATAGACAATAAATGCAAAAATTCTACTCTAACGTTTGGTATTTTAATAGAGATCTCAAAACACAACAGGAAAAAGATCATTCCGAAAATATTAATTATTGGAATTGCAATTTTAGCACCTGAAATTTGTAGAACTTTGTGCATTAATGATTCTAATTTTAGATTTACAAGCGATACAATGTTAATATTATCTCGGAAAGTATGAAAAGGACCTTAATCTATCAGTAATATTTATTCTAATTGTAAATTTAAGTCTATGCCGTAGGTTATCACTTGTAATCATAATGTTTAATGCCTAGCTTTTGACTTTATGACAGATTAGGTAATTTGTTAAATATGATTTGATTATGAGTAAAGGTCTGAATATAATCTTTGAACGTTCACAACGATAGTTCAGTGGTTGAATCAGTTCCAAGCAATTAAAGGCAGCAGGTAAACAGAAGCAAATAATATAATCAGTATAGAAAGTAAAAGAGAAGTTACGAGTTCTGACTAATGGAAAGAAAATAAATTTATTATTCTCACGGGTGTGAAAATACCAAAATGTAGAACATGAAAAGTTTAAATATTAATGAATTACGAATCGATTTGAATCGTAATAAGGCCATATGGATCTAGATTACATTTAAGTCAATTTAAGTGCTACAAAATGTTGCAGTGTAAATATAATCGGTGCGCAAGTAAATACCAAAATTGACATCGATGAAGTAAAAGATCAAAAGATCAAAAGTAAAGCATTCATCAATTATGTAGTTTAAAGTAAAGTATTCGTCATTTTATTATTCACATTTCGTATCTCGATCTAAGCAATCCTCTCTAACGAGATTCTTTTCTTATGGGCTTGCGCTGACATTTGATATTTTCCTGCGCCCGATCAAGAATTAGCCTCCATTTGTAAATATACCTCAGTAATTTATCAATACATCACTATCCCATTTAGTAAATAATGCTCGGCGGGCAACAGGTGGAACGTTAAGAACGATTTTTGTCATTCTTATTTTAACAAGATGAATTCACGTATTAGTTATACATTGCTTATCGATCTTTTACATCTGATATAAAAAAGAATGTTACATTAGAATAAATAATATTTCGATCAAAATTCAATTTTGATAACGTACATGAATTTACGCAGCATGTTGTAAACTTGCACTTACAAGAAATCACGAGGCAATTTAAAAAAGACAGACAGGTTTATTAAATGATCTTTACTTAGTATATAATAAAATAACCGAGTCTATTCACAAAACAAGAATTTACTTCCTATCACGAGTCCCGAATATTTTAAGATAAGGCAAATAATTTATATTTGTATACCTACAATATATATATGTGTACATATATATATGCGTATATATGTATATACATCTACGTATACATATATATATGCATATGTGAAGATTAACTGTACTGCATTTGTTAACAAATGCCATGTGCAAAGAATAGATATGAATTATACAACACCACCAGGAGTAAGGTGACGATAAATATCCTTGTATTTCGAAGAGCTTTACAGGTTACATCGCAATCAATTGTATTTGCAAGTGATCGATTTTCGTGATCTATTATCATGACTTTCGTGATTTCGTATATATAATTAATAAGCTGTATCGTCTTTGAAAAAGATATGTCTTTATCTTGTTCTCAAAAGATCATCGTAATCGTCAGTGTTTTTAAGTGGCGTTCAACGATAAACTTAATAAAAATTAAGCAAGTTCGATTTCGATAAATTATGAATTATTGACACCATTGAATGTTTATCAAATCATTTTACAGTATAAATATTAATTCGTTATCGATCCCACTGTACCATTATCTCTGCACAAAATCATGTAGGTAAATTGTGATTCTTTCTTTTAGCCTTTGTAACTGGCAAAGCGCCACCAAAGACCTTGACGTTGTAATATTATGATTTTCAACAAATATTACGTAGGTTTACGATAAAGGGAAAAATTGTATTAACGAGATTAGTACGATGTTAAACGGATATTGGTCAACTTCCAGGAAATGCAAATAATTCGACTTGTAATACTTGTAAAAAAATACTTGTAATGTCTTAAGGAAATAGAAATTAGGGTATATAGTGACGAAGAGAGATATTAGTACGGACAATACAGAACTGTGTATAAATAATGAAAAACTATTATCTCGTTTTTAGAACGTTTCTAAATTAAATATTTTACCAACTTTTTATCTTACTTGAATGTCTCGAGTGATCATACGGTTATCAAAAACAGTAGAATGTACATTGGTAACTATTTGCACCGAAGCAAGAATGTATATTAGTACTTTTATGGTTTTACATGGTAAATTGTTAAATTAGTTTGCTTTTATATTTTGTGTTATATACGTAACTTTTTTTTTATTATTTCTTAAACCGTATCAAACATCGGATGTATTTTATAAATAATTATCTACCGTATTAATTACATGTATTATCAGATCGTTCTTGAGACTACGTGTCATTGTTTTAAACGTGATTGTACTATTGTCTTAGTCTTTTTCTCTAATTTAAATCAAACATATTTGGTAATGTTTAGATTCGTAACGTTGAAAATAAGAATTCTCTTTTAAATCTCATTCTTTTATGTTTCTATATATGATATATTTCCAAACATAGACAGTCCAAGAAGTGGTCTGTTCATCGCTATATACTTACATAAAGAAAGAAACAAGAGAATCGATAGCTTCGTATAATACACGAAGAAGTTGTATAATATTTTTCCAATACTTTTTGTTTGCTTTTCCTACGAGGTTCCAACCACTAGCCGTTATCCTTTTCTTTGTGAAAATGTTAAAACTTTATCATAGCATAAGTTTACTTCGCTTAAGCACTCAAAAAAACATACACGTGCGAAGGTGCTTAGGGGTATAAATGACAAAAAAATATTAGCTTTAAGAATGCCAGCAACCTGAACAAATTCAGTGATGTCGTTCCCAATGAATTTTATGATTCATCATAATATAGTATCGTAGTTTTAGGGTTGTCTAATTAAATCCGTTTTAAAATGCGAATATGAGTATCGCATGAATAACCATATTGAAATAAGGGGGTAACCGAGTAACAATGATGATTAATGACAATGATAATAATTAGCCGACTGTAAAAGTAACGCTTTATAGGCTAAGCTAACTTGTATAATTTCTTGTTGAGCGTGCTCTGATTTCTTGTCTACACGCGCTTCTTCATCAGTGATCTCAGAGGATGTTTGCGCACCTTCTATTACGTTGCTATGTGTTTAAGCACGAGCTCTCTTTAACCCTTTCGTACCAGTGAGCTCGAGCACCTTAATTACTGTAAGGAAAGGTTTATGCAAATTTGTGATTTCAAAGTAATGTAAATTGCAATTAAATACGTTTGCCGTTTGTAGGAAGCCTCTCGGACGACTTTAATTCTATCGTTACAAGAATATCGATAGTTTGCAAATTCCTTTAATTGCATCAGCGATCAATCTTTCACATCCACGCTTAATATTATCATCGATCGTATGGATGGAAAACTGATTTCTGGAAATTTCATGAGATTTGTTAATTTTTTAACTTCAATGAAAGTTAATTCAACCATTTTAATTAAAAGTACGTTTAGTTAACAAACTTTCTCTTACGAGTTTCGATTATCGAAAAAGGATTGTTCTTCTTTGATGATATTTCAAAAAATCGATATTTACGTATCACAAACATTTGCACATTCACATAAACATATAACAAATACAAGAGTTTCTTTTGCAAGTTAAAGGCTTTCTTTTTTGCAAGCTTTACATATAATGTGATCTATCGACTAAAATGAAAATAGCATTTATTATCGTGTCAATCCAGTCTAGTGATTTGTTGTAATCGATGAACGTTTTATACATATAATTTTCAATGAGGAACTAATTTTGTAAGCTGACTAGAAGCAGCGTCTTTGACCAGTACTCTATTAACTACATCTATATAGCGGGTGAAAAATTGTGCGAGGAAACATTAAGATTACGAATGAATAAATCGGAAGAGTGTAAAAGTAGCGACGTTGAGCGCATCTAAACTACAATTGGCTGTCTCGAAGGGTATCGTCGACGAGTAAATAATGTAAATAGAAGAAATAAAAAGATGGTAAAGGCGATGCGATGGTCGAAACTTTGAATCGTCAAAGTCCACGACAGATGCCAATTGTAGCGAAGACGTGACATCAACGTGACATTTTCGAAGCTTTTATTTAAAATTTTTATCGGCTAACATTTTATGCGAACTATTTTAGTTTTTATTTTTTTTTTTTTATTTTTTTAATATTAAGAGTGTGAAAGCGAGGGAAACGTTCGAATACTACTGTACCTGTTGGATTTTGAAAAAAAAAAGATACAAATCCAAAAAGAAATAATCGAAATGTTTATTTGCAAAAAATTACACTTCTCAAAGGCTTTATTTATATGGAAGATTTTTTTATAGAAGTAATTTTTGGGTTTTGTATCGTTTTAAATATATGTTATGTAAGTTTACTGGTATGTTTATTTTTTGCGTTCTAAACAATACGAACTTTCGCAAATTACAGATAGATAACTTTGTTTGTAATAGCAGGTGCTTGTTTAGTTTTTTAATCGAATTTAGAATTAAATAATGGGTTTTGGAACGATGGACATTATTATTTTATCATTTGAAATTGTTATTTATTTTCACTCAAGTTTGCTCGTAAACTTTCCAGAATAAGATACGTTACACGATCAGGACGCTAAGCGTATGGCTTATTTATACACGTTTTGAGGACGATTTAAAAAAAGAAGAAGAAAACATAAAATACGCGTCATCGAAATAATTGTGACATTATTAGAACAACGTCGTCCGTCCTACAAACTGCCTTGTTCAACTAAATTCGACGTCCCACTGGATAGAAAAAATTGTATAAATCTTCCTTATATCTACAAGTGCCTGGCGCTTTATCTGCGCGTGTTCGACGTGGCAAGTAATAAGTTTGAATTTATTAATGCGAATACAGATTTTTCAAATTTTAAAGAGCGTGAAAGAGCGCGGAAGAAAGATAGAGAACCTCGAAATAAAAAGAGTGAAAGGGAGAGAAAGAGAAAATGCGAGAACGAGAGTGAAACGTGTAATACATGTATGTAAAAACAAAAAATCTAAGAAACCGAGGTGACCATTTTCTGAGTTTCGTAGTTGGACATCCAACCTTCACGTACAATAAAAATTTACATATTGCACAATACAACTATTACGTATTCCAGTTTCTATATAATATGTATGTAACGTGTTGTGTGAGTTGCATATTATTATATAATATAATGACGCATCTCGTTGGCCCTCTACAATCCAGGTAAGGTTCGAGCAAGGAACCTTAGGAAAAATTTGTTTGTTTCCGAGACTACTGTAAATATCGTTGTAACATATACCACTGTGCAATTATCGTTCTAAACATACATATTATAAAATAGGACGATTCTTTCGAATAAATGTTCGTATTATGGGTATTACTATAATTAAGAATAAGACGGTATGTAGAAGGTTTTAAAAATATTCAATTAGATTTTAAAGGTGTGCGCAGTTTCGCTTCACGGCAGTGGAGCTAGAAAAATTGATGTAATCTTTCCCGAATGCTTCTTTTTGTAGTTTTAAGTCTTTAAAGTTTTGTATAAGCCGAGTATATACGGAAGCGTTCAGAAATGACTTTATACGAAAATTTGAAAACGTTGGCTCGTGAATCCCCAAGTACATGTATGTGTATATAACAAATTCCTTGATATATAATATAATGATCATCGTTAAAACATAGTTGACCGTCTGGTAAGTTTTCGGAGATACATATTTCTAAGTAAGATAGACAAGTTTAAAGAATAGAAACTCAAGGTCATTTCGGACATTCCTTCTGTCGTATAATTTTTAAAGATGTCGACTCAACGACGAAGCATTTGTGGTTTTACGATTTTACGTTCGTGCATAAATGTACACTCTATATATTTTTATCATTCTACACTTTTAGACTCGCTAGACAATTTTAGGAATCATTGTTCGGATCTATTTTGTCAGAAACACGAGTCACACGAAATGTACGGAAGTTATAGAGAATTGTAGAGGGTTCGGATACGTGTAATATGAAATAGCTGTATTATGACATGGATTCTAGCACCAATAAAACAATCTGAAATTAATTTTTTGCACTTGAACTTTCTTATGTCTTTTTTCTTTTTTGTCATTTTACAGTAGAATAGTTACTTAAAATGGTTACATCTATTTCATTTCTCGGTCGTTTTGTCGGTTACGATCAAATTGTTGCTTCGTATTTACATTTAGAAAATCTGAATTTGCAGTTTTCGGAGGAATGAAAAAATAAATATCTTCGCGGTCGTTCATGATTACAAAGAGTAAGGGTTAAAAGGGTTGTAAATAAAATCAAAATTACGATAGAAAGGTCACAAATTGTACATATTCTGCGATGGGGGATGGTCACCTTAAGGATAATGCGCTTGGGATACGAAAAATTCATCGTGAAAACATGTCGAAATGCGACTGATAACAATAAGGCGCTTATATTTAGGTGAATAGATATTTGTTAAGAGACGTGTTGCTAGTTTACTATCGATTGCACACTGAAAGTATGTACTTAAGTATATCTGTTAAAAAGTTTTATCAAACTGCCGGGAAAAATGTTATTTATTAATCGTAAGATACCAATACGCCGACATCTATATCTATACACACATCTATATACATACGTGTAGTATAAAATATATTTATAAGTGTTTAGCAATTAATTTTCAATAGGAATAATGTGCATTGTGTGTCATTAACGATTAAATTTCATTCTTAATATATCGATATTTAGCTTGTGCATTGATTTATTAATTATCGTTGTACGATATTACGAATGAAATATTGTGCATTGATCAAAATGATTGTTCAATTTCCAGTACACGTATAGAGTATTTCTTTTCTTCTTATGGATATATATATATATATATATATATATCGTTTATGTAAAAGATACAATTTTACCTCATTTCATCGCTTTACATTTCAATTACTAGATATAATATATATATATAAACAATTTATTAATAAAAACAAAAAGCCTATGATTCTAAAATCATGTATATGTGAATAAACAAGTAAAAGTATTTAGTATAAAGTAATGATCATACTTTTGTGTTATTCTATTTTTATTATTAATCATTAACTACGAATACTGGATGTAAAAGTAAAATTTGTCAGATAAGAAAACGTTATGTAATAAATAAAATACAAAAAGAGGACAAAGAAACTACAACAATAAAGTTCTTCGACAAAAGAGATCTAATTGTTATGTCCCAGTCCCTCTGTACAACCACTGGAAGCATCTGAAAAATTCTTCTCTGAAAATATCAGAAATCTTCGTTAATCAAATCAAAATTGAAAATGATGCTGATTGTATTTTTTGATTCATGGGGAATCCATTTCCTTATAAGAAATATTATAAATTGAATGCCGCTTCCAATTGAATGTTTAAAACTGCTATCTATCTGGTATAACCACGTGTTGTGGCAGGACCGTGGTTGTAAGTAGTAACTTATGACCTTGTGACAGTGATAAATTCAATTTGAGAGTTTTTATGGCAACAATAATATTAGCTAGCTGCTAAATTTGATCGGATTATAATCATAAAGTTCATGTAGATGTGTACATTTCACGGTAATGTTAAAAAGTAATATTGTATTATCATATTGATAAAACATTACAATATAACCTATAATTCGCCGGTTACACTGTTTATTTGTAGTTTATAAATTACTATTGTAGTATAAATTACTTTGTTGATTATAATATGCAAGTTAAATATATACTATAGTTATTTATCATTATGTTTATATCTCTTTATTGTTGTATTTACATAATTTCTATTTCTGTACTATTTACATAATTTCATTTAATAATTATAGATGCTTAAATGTCAGGAACCAACATCTGCATTTGCAATGTATGCTATGAAACGTAAAAATGCAGAATTATCATCAAATTCAAAGAGATTAAAGAGAAAACACAGTCTTCCAGAAAAACTAGTAGGTTCAAAAAATGATGCACATTTGAAAATACGAAGAAAGGCAAAACAAGCACCTGTGCATAAAAGCGATCAAGAGATAAATAAGATTCCAAGAACAATAAACAAAATTCAAAATGTAAATGGAAAGAATAATCTAATATCTAAAAAGACTAATTCTTTTGTGTCTTCTAAGAAAAATAAATCAATTCAAAAACCAATACATAAAGGAGATAAAAAAATGGCTATAATTCCTAGTTCAAAGAAAATTGAATCAAAAAAAAAATTAAGAAATTCTGTTTTAATGGTAAATAGCGGTGTTGCAAAAATGAAACAGATTAAACAGAAGCAACAGAAACAAATTAAAAGCAAAATATTAATAAAAAAGAATACTCGAAAGACTGCTTATGCCAATTGTAACATAACTGAAGAAAATCGTGAGAATCCACTAATAACAAGTCGCTCGATGTTTGAATGGTTAATACATCCTATGAAAGTAGAAGATTTTTTTGAGTAAGTTAAAAATAGTTACAAATTATATGTACTTGTAATTAACGATAATTAATAAGTTAATGAGTGACATACCATTTCTTTTTCCAGAAATAATTGGGAAAAAACACCTGTCCATGTAAAGAGAAATTTTCATAAGTATTATAAATTGCTTATGTCTACTCCAATGTTGGATAAAATATTAAGGGAATCTCATATTTTATTTACAAAAAATATTGATATTACCTCGTATGAAAATGGTGTAAGAGAAACGCATAATCCTGTTGGCCGTGCAATTCCAAGCGTTGTTTGGGACTATTATATGAATGGATGTTCTGTTAGAATGTTAAATCCACAAACATACATACCAAAGTTACATTCCTTAAATGGTATTTTTTATGAAGAGAATATTTATAACATAAACATTTTTTTATATAAACATATGGAACATAACTTCTCAGTTCTATAATGAAAGATATTTATTATTTTCAGCCACGCTACAAGAATTTTTTGGCTGCTTTGTTGGTGCAAATTCCTATTTAACACCCCCTAATAGCCAAGGTTTTGCTCCACATTATGACGATATTGAAGCCTTTATATTACAAATTGAAGGTAAAAAGAGATGGAGATTGTACAAACCACGGAATGAAAATGAATATTTGCCAAGGTATTCCTCGAAGAATTTCTCACAATCTGAGATTGGTGAACCTATATTAGATACAGTTGTAAATGCAGGAGATTTGTTATATTTTCCACGAGGAACGATTCATCAAGGTGAAACTATTGACAATACACATAGTCTCCATATTACACTAAGTGTTTACCAAAAAAACAGTTGGGGTGACTTTTTGGAGAAGTTACTTCCAAATGCATTAACAACTGCTATAGAAGCAGATAGTGAATTTCGAAAGGGATTACCTATTGATTACCTAAGACAATGTGGATTTGCATATTCTGATATTCAGAACAGTGCCAAGGATGAGTTCAAGGAAAGAATAAAACATTTATTTAATAAATTAATAGAATATATTGACATAGATAAAGCTGCAGATTTAATGGCAAAAAATCATATTCATGATTGTTTACCACCTATTATTTCTGAAAGTGAACAGGAATGCTCTGCTGTTCAAGATGGTGAAAAGATGATTGAAAATGGAATTGTTGAAAACAGGGTAGAAATAGAACCTGATACTAGAATTCGATTATTAAGGTCTCATTGTATAAGGTAATTTGAGTTATTCCCTAATTTTTTAGAATTATAAGTTAATTGTTTGTAAGTTTAATATTTGAAAATTTTGATTGATTTTGCATTAAAAAATCATACAATTATGACGTTAAATTTCGAAAATTTATACTGGAACAAAACTATTATTCAAAAGTTTTATTTCTTATTATTAGGTTAATTAAAGAGGATGAGACATTTAGGATATATTATTCGAGTGAAAATTCTAAAGAATATCACGAGTATGAACCACAATTTTTAGAAGTTGGTGAAGAATTTGTACCTGCTATACGAGATATGATATTGCGATATCCTGACTTTATACGCGTAGAAGATTTGCCAATTGATAGTGAAGATAATAAGGTAAACAGAAAACTACATAAATCATTTCAGAGTAGCATCATAATACAGGAGAGTCTCTCGCATTTTAACTAGTAGAGACAATTATGTTCAAATTTGAAAGGCTCAACTGTACATAGAATGTTTTCTATTATTTCTATTCAACAAATAATTTAATATTTTAAATTATTTTTATTTAACAGATACAGATAGTTAAAGATCTTTGGGAAAAATGTCTTCTTGTAACAGAAAATCCATTATGTATTTTGGAATAATCACATATTTTAAATAATATGTATAAAAATCAATAAAAAAATAAATACTGAAGCTCAAAGGTTCATAAAAGTATTACTGCTATCTTAATTTTGATATATGTGTATAAAAAAGGTATGTTTATATTACAATTTTTTAAATATTTGTATATTTATACAATATTACAATCATATAACATAATAATTAAAGTAATCATAACAATTTTTAACGAAAATAGAATTAATATATCGAGTATTTCTTAATCAAAAAAATAACAATATTTGACGAGTGATTGCATGGTATGTATGGAAAAAATTTGATTATTTATTATTGTAGTATACAGGATGATTTTTTAATTACCTGAAATAAATAATATACTGTTTTGCAGATTAAAATGGATTGTATTAAAAATTACAGTTTTTGTACATTTTAGTTGAAGACAAATTGTTACAAATCAATTAATTAGAAAGAAACAAAAGGTCTTGTTTTTCGTATGTTTTTGACATAAATTTATATGTTATACAGGATTATATTAATTATTTCATCGGCCAAAGGCGTTGTACTAGATGTACTTTTAATTCTCCAATTTGTTATTCCGTTTTGCTTGAGCAATGTGATCTCTTTGTCTTCCAAGTACATACTCAATATATCCAAGGTATCCATCATGATCTAAGTCATCTTCTCTCAGTACTCTGTCTACAAGTTCTTTATAACAGAAATAATTATTACATTTTCAGTATTTCATATCTTAATTTCTATATTTCTATTACGAAATTTGTTCTAATTTGAATACATAATTGTGGATATACGCACCTACGATCCAAGGCAAATCATCTTCGTAATCCATGGTTCTGCTATTTTCACTCGAACTTTCACGTTCAGCATTGGCGAGTCTGTTCTCGTGAAACGTATGTTGAATCGCATAGAGAATTTCTAATCCATCCAATTTAGCATTATTGTCGATATCGTGAACTCTGAATGAAAATTTAGATATAAAAATAATTTTTGATACATAAAAAAGAAAGAAAATACGAATAAATTTGCTAGTCAATAAAAATATTTAATTTACGAGAGATAACCGAGCATATTTCCTTTAGGAAATTCTTCACAATAATGACTGATAACGATATTACTAAGATGTGCAAATTATTTACTGTAGCACTGAAAATATAATATATTATTAGTATTACAGACGTACTTGAAGTAATGGAATTCGATTTCTTGTTCAGTCATGTTCGAAAAGTCCAATTGATCCGCCATTGATCCTATGTCTTCTTTTAAGTGGCTGAAATTTTAATCCTTATATTTCGAGCTTTCGCAGTGGTAAGAACTATATAAAAATTATACAAATATGGATAAGATAAATAATACTGGAAATGCGCAAAATAATTGACGATAAAAATAATGTTTGTTGATTATTGCAATATTAAATTCTAAAAATGCAAAATTATTAGAAGTTTAAAACTAGAGTAAAGATAAAACAATAACAAAGTGAAAAAACGAACACATACTTAAATAAAATTATGATACTCAAGTAAATGAGTTAAGTGTTAACTAACGTAGCATCCTGTAGTAGTTGTGCATCTTGCGTTATTTTAACATCTTTCTGGGGGACATAATGGTGATGAGAGACAGGACTTCGTGGATGATGAGGTCCACGTAAACCATCACAAAATCCGACGAATAAACCGATCAGAATTGTAGGTATCATTTGTTTGTCTGTAACAGTTTAATAAAGAGTTTTTCGTAATCATTATATACACATATTTTTTTTATTAAGGTGATCGAGATCCTCACGAGAGGATTACTATCAGTATGTTATACTTTATCAAACAGATTACAATTACAATTATGTGTAATGCACTATTTCCTTAAATTGCTAGTATATATGTGTTATGCATTCGACAAAAATTTTAAACAACGCGCGAAAACCGAGGAAATATGTGACACTGCGTGATATTTTTTACAATGGTCAACAACAATAGGACCTGCTGAGACACTCTGATCGTCTATGTTGCCGTGACATTGCACACTGCCACTTGTAGGGGTTGAACACCCCTTGGCTAGCGACAGATGGACGGTAGAGGGGGTTCTAGTAATTATTATGCGATTACCCACAAGCCCATTGATTTAGATTGGACCCCGGGGGGTACAGCGTACGATGCTCTGGGCCCGTCTTCAAATTTGCTACACATCACTCGTCAGGAACTTTGCGATCAGTTAAACCCCTATGAGACGTGTACACTAAAAGTCTATGCATTCCGCCTTTCTTCTTCTAGTTTAGTCTCCGACAAATAAAATTTAATGCGGCTAAAATAATATCTCTCTGTTATATTAAATTTATTGTTTCTTTAAGGACTGGATTTATCAAAATGGTCGTTTATAATACTTATGTGTGTTAAAATAATCAGATTTTATATGAAGGTTTATTACGAAAAGTTTTGAAGCGAATGAAATTAATTGAAATTTTTGAAACATCTAAAAGTACAGGCGATATCATCGTACCAGTATTATAGTCATTTGCAAAGAGCGTCAACAGGAAAGAAAGAGCAAACGAAAGTGTCGTTTTCAGTCATGTTTGCACTCAAACTGAACACTCGAAGATTTGTGTAGAGAACAAACGAAGATAGGTGTTAAAAGACACGCGAGATTGACAGGAAATCCAGGGTACTTAGAAATCAATTTTATATAGGCTTACGGTGGTCGAGTGAAAATGCATATGTTGAGGGGGCCTCGAGGGGCTTTTGATGCAAGTGGACCCCCCCGGGGTATACACCCCAGTTGGAACAGTACACCCTCGATTCCCTCCCCGCGCTTTGGTGTCGAAATCTATAAATAATTTATATCATTTGGTCCATTCACTGAAAGAGCCCATATGTACCTGTGTCGCCTTACAGGGGACCTGTGACCGCTCCAGATTTTTTCCGCAGAATATCGTTCAGATCAAGAACCTCAAATATTCAAATATATTATGTCGCTATACAATGTACTTCGATACAAGTAACATATGCACTATTGGAAAATTCTATTGCATTGTTCAAATATTAAATGAGCCGCTCAGAAGTCGTACTAATCAAGTCCATAAGCTGAAAAGTAAAGAAAAATGATGTCATTAACGCATATTATTTTTAAAACACGCTCTAAAATTTATGCTTATATACTAATATAATTTTCGTACGATTTTGTTACATCATAATGGTAGAATAATAATACAGAACGTAGTAATTACTTGTCAGTACATAATTTTTACTTGTCATTCATATATGTAATTAAATCTTAACATCTTGTTAAAGACGAGCAAATGTTCGGATACTTTCGAGCGATAATGTATATTTTTAAAAACCCGCCCTCTAGCTTTTAAGATTCAGCATCCGTGACTATCGAAACGTAATCTCGAATCGAAGAAGTAGAAGTCAACCCCTATTTTAGCTCGGATCAGGTTATTCTAACCTAACCTTAATTTGAGACGAGACCAAATGAATATTCTCTTCTACTTAAATCGTATGAATTTAATACGCGTAATTAAATTAATAAGTAGAACGTGCTCTTTACCTGGATTTGCCGTGGACTATCTATCAGTTATTGGCCTACGAATATAGGTCGAACTTTCGTTCGATTTTTCTCGGTCGATCTTTTCGACAATGTTTTCAACTGGGTTGTCACTTCCGTAAAGCGCGTGACATTTATCGACGTTCTTTATGGAGTTTGCGTATTTGAAGAGTTGCTCGCTGCCGTTTTTCCTTAGAGCGGGTTATTTTACTTTTGAACTTTATAGAAAATATCTTTCGGAAACAAGGATCCAATGCATACTAAAAATTGAAGAGTCACTACCCCTGCGTGTGAACAGTCCTAACCCTCAAATGGTATCGTTGGAATATGCGCGATTACAATAATGTGGGTTATAAGTTAAGTTCAGTCTTCTTTTATTTTATGAAGTTCTATTTTATGAAGTTTTATTTTATGAATTAAAGTTTCTATTACACTATGATAAACTACCTTGTTTCGAAGTCATACAAATTTACGCGTTCTATCATTACTCGGTCCTCAGTGGATCAACTCTTTAAGAACTCAATAAATTTTAAGAAAATACGTTAAACTGGAATGGAATAGTTTGTTTTATTTCATCATTTTAATGCACAAATTATTGTCTATACAATACAATCAACCTTCATCTTGTAGGTAAAAAATTGTTTTGTAATTTTATTTTCTCATTCTCGTTTTTTTATGTATTTTAATATTTTGATTGTAGATCACGTAATTTATTGCTCTTTTATCGTATATTTGATATATTTAAGTAAACACATATATATATGTATATAGTATACATAAGTATGTTGCATTACATATATAATATATGATACTTAAAATTTAAAAGCTCTTCTAATTTAGATTTTTAATTCAAATTTTTGCATTCAATTAATATATTTAATATACTTTAATTATTTTTCTTTTGTTAGAAGAAAATAATTATTATTTTCACTCTCGAGTTGAAAAAATGAAGCTCTCAGTTGATTAAAGCCGATATTCTTTACCACGTAGTCGGTATTAAAAATAAAATACATTTTGAAAAATATTTTTTAACAGTTCATTGTCGATATATTTTACATTGTGTTCGATGCACTTTTCCTGTATAAATTACATTATACTTTGGTTTTCTATGATGGCTCATTTTTTCCTAAAATTGTGAGATGCGGCAAAATCCATCAAGATAAAAAATTGGCTGAAAATGAAGGTATAGACATCTCTTATTCGTTTTTTTTTTTTTTTAACTAACCGATTATTTCATTAAGTTCCTAATGATAAAATAGCAGAATGCTGATATTTCATCGTCAAACTATTGTCAAGCTAACCTTTAGATATTATGGTTTGTCGATTGTAACGAATAATTGACTGTTCAGATACTTTCGTGATTCACTGTACATATATTTGAAAATTTATGTTCAGGTGCAGCGATAGAAAGGTGACCGCGAAGTCAATTCTAAAGATAATTAAAAGTAAATGCCCATGGGATCGATACATAGAAACATGCTTTAACGAATTGCAAGTTCAAAGAGACAATTAAAAACAGGAGAATCAAAAACGAGCTATAATATAGACACGTATATAATATATATATATATATATATATAATATGTACATGTGTAGTTGAACGACAGTTCAGAAAATAAAGGACCGTGCGTTCGGTTTGCGCCGACGCGGACAAAATAGAGGCAGAAAAGGTGAGCGAAAAAAGGGAGAAAAATGAGAAGATGAACGGAATAGAGAATCGGTGGAATACAGTGGAGAGAGGGTGGAAAAGCGAAAATATGGCTAACGTGTTCAAAGGAAAGGCGGAGGAGCGGGCGGAGGGTGAACGAGCAAAGGAAAATGGAGGAAGGGGAAAACACAGGGAGAGAAAAGTATGCGAAAACAGGGAATAGAGAGGAAAACAGAGAATTAGACGTTACGTGTGCAAGGATCAAAGTTAAAAAGATGAAAAAAGAAAATGGCAAAAAGGGAATGAAATAGAGAGCGTCGGGAGGAAAAAAGGAGAAAGGAAAGGGACGTTCACGAGTTAGGAACAGAGAACGAAGGAGAATAGGTATGGTATACATGTACGAAGAGAGGCAAGGAAAGAGAACGAGAGAGAAATTGCGGGAGGAATGAAGAGGAAAGGGTGCGTGTACGGGTATGAGTGTATGTATGTTTGTATGTGTGTGAAGAGAGAAGACGAGGGAGAGAGAAGCAAGGTACACGGATGGGTCTCTGGTTGCCATGGTGACCACCGTCGCCTAAAGCTATGCTTTTATTGATTCCAAGCCGCAAACAATGTACAGGAGTGGATGTTTCGCTCTGTTCTCTCTCTATCCGTCTGGATAGTGAGGTATTAACGTACCCCGAAATACCGATACCCATGGGCACGTGCCCCAGAAAAGCAGGGTCACACGAAGAGTCCTTCGATTAATTTGCAGAGAACAGCAACTGAATGTATCTTCTCGTTCGGCTTGTACGTTTTAAGTCCTATCTAATCGCGTACGAATAATCACAACGTTCTTGTTACAAAAACGCTACGAGAATATCGCTACGGAAGAACAGTTCTTTAAAACGAGGACCAACGATCTGTCGTAGGACTGTTTGCTCGTGGTACACCGAAAAACCAAATCTTTTCTCTTTATCCGTAACCACCTATTCAAAATCGAATCAATAACAACGAGTGGATCAACCGATGCGAAAGTCAGATCGCGATTGAGTTTTCTACCCGATTACAACGAACAGGACCTCCTATCGTGATATCTAGATGAACGGTATACCGCCTAGGGAATGCGTTCCGTCTGTGTGACGAGCCTCTGTCTCCTTTACAACTTGCAAAACATTACGTAAAGGAGTATCTATTTGTCAATATTTTATTTTCTATTGTGGTTATCACATTTTGCGTAATTGGATTATTTAAGGTAACACGTTTAAGGTAAATTTTAGTATAAAATGTGTACTAGTAGTTTATACTAATTTTACTTTTGTCATATAACGATAAAATTTAATTATTTAACGATCAAAACTAGTTTAATCAAGACTAAACTGATTCGATCGTTGTCGCCGAAGCATAATTTCGCGTATTTTCAAAACACGATGTAAACGTAATTCCAAATTTCTTCGATAGAATATCTTTAAGTATTTACGTCGCTTTTTTTAGAATTCACGTGCTAGAAATATTCGGTAGAAACTTAGGGATTAAGTTTCCATGTTTCTTCATAACTTTCCAGATTACTTCCGCGAATGATTTGAAAGCCGCTTGGAACGTGCTTGCTAGTTTAAACGTAATACTATTTAAAGCTTAATTAAATGTCAGGACGAAGTTAATTAAAGATTTAAAAAGTCGTTCAGAAGGTATCTACTCCCATTGACTACATAAATATTAAGTTGTACTTCAACTTCTAATGAATTTCCATTTTTTGCTTTGTTACGCATCAACACTTTATTTAAATTCAAACTGCTCGTTATCTGAAATTTCCTCTAGAGAATAACATTTTGTTTGTAATAATTGCATCAGTTTAAAATATATAAAACGCTTTGAAAATGGATATACTATAATTTCCTTGTAATTCGTCCAGCTGACTTTAATTATAAAGCTACGATTAATGGGAAAGTACTTACCGTACTATTTTATTCAGGTCGTTTGAAAGTAATTTCGTGACAAATTTAACGTATCATTACTTTTCATTTCAGTTTCGCCCATTTTCGATCCATTAAGATTCGATTTGCAACATCATTTTTAATTTTATACATTATGTCATTAGTTAATTACAATTGCGAAATGAAACGATAAAAAGCTGTTAATTATCTAATTTAAAGAAGTCCTCTTTCTTTAAATATCAAATTTCGAGCGTCGTTTGAAATAGTCCTGATTCGACGTCTGATACTTACGAACCCCTGTTCTAATATTTATGAGAACGAGTACATGTACTTAAATCAACGAAATTGCGTTAGAAAAGTCTCGCAACTTCTCCACCTTCTAAATTATAAATTATTTTCTATAAATTATTTTTGTTTTTTTATAGAACGTATTCGTCCCGTTACTTTTCTCGTCCGCAGTTAAATACTCGTTTTAATCTATTTCATCTTTCAGTTCACTGAGAACACAACGGAAGGCGAAAGAAGAGACAAAGAAAGAAAAAGGAGAAGAGTACGAGAGAAAGAGAGAGAGAGAGAGAGAGAGAGATTCTCCTCTTGCCGCCACAGAGCAAGAGAGAGAGGTAAGCTGTTCAGCCGTGTATTTTCGATAATTATTCGACAGTCGATTTGCGTGCGGATGCAGCGTTGGGTGATACGCGGAATAGAGGGTGGTTGCAGAGGGTGGCAGCAGCATGGAGTGCGGGCGGCGGCGCGGGAGGGGGGGCAGAGGATTTCGAGAGTCGCGTTCAACCATCCGGAAGCTATGAATATATTATTTGACGGGCAGTTTCGGTAGTCTCCGATCGGATGGAGCATCGATCATGGCTGGCGCATCCCTTTGGGCCATTTTCATGCGTCAGAATGCGACACACCTCAATCGAGCGGCTGCCGCGAAATGAAAAAAAAAATACTGCTGTTAACTGGCGAAATACTTGTATGAAAAGCGCGTGACCTGGATTTCTGTTCGGGGGAAAAAAACACGCAGAGTTGTAGGATTTGCTTGTGGCGGCCGAGCAAAGTTGCGAAGTGCGGGTCAACAGGTAGGGCCAACGCACCCTGCTTTTCAACCAGGTTCCCGTAAATAATTGCCCAACATATTATCATACGAACAATACGCGAGACAAATTAAGCGATTTCGGTGAGACAATAATCGAGTTGGTGGCAAAGTAACGTCGGTTTTTGATCGTACCAAGAAAACCAACTTCAAGCGGATCGTATATTACGGTTTACGAGAAAATCGTTTTCTAAGGACGATGTTTTGTATTTATAAAACGCTTGACCTTCCTCTAAGCTTAAAATTCAATGTTAATCGAGACAGCTACGAGAATTTCTTCCTCGTCCTGCCAGTTCGGTAGAGCGGTGTCATCAGACTCTGTCACCATTTTCGGTCGTTGTAAAATTATTTGAAGCGAAAGAATATAAACAGATTAATTTACTCTTTCCAATTAGAATCAGTTTCGCCGTGAAAGATGCGAAAGAAGAACGATCGATTAAATAACAGCGTAAATTAATCTATTTTTTATATGTACAAATCCGACATTACTTTCTCGTCGATCCGATATTAAAATTCAAATACTGGAGGAGAGGTTCTACCGTGCTAATTTTGTTTGTAAACGTACGATTTATTTTCATATTGCAAGTTCGCTCGGCGTTCCATTTTTCTCGTCGTTAAATGCACGTAAGAGGTGGAAGGCGGGGAAAGAGCGCAATATATTCTATAAAGCCCCGTTCTCTTCCTTTTTCTCTTTTCGTTCTTCTTCGACTCGATTCACGGGCCACTTCTTCGTCCAGCTTGTTGCATCGAGCTAAGTGCAAAATTATTTTAAAAACATTTTCTTAACCACGTTATCCTGAAAGCTGACCCCATCCACCCCGCGTGCGTACGTAAAAAGAGGGATGCGTGTTGGGCGAAAGGAATTGGTAATGCCGCATCGCGGTTTTTCGACTCGCCGCAGTTTCTGCGCTCCTTCCGTATTTTTTATCCTCACGAACGCAGACCTCTGGTTGTTGTATACGAACGACAAACCACCGGGTTTCAAAATAATCTTTCGAAGGATAACCACCAATCTTCGGGAAAGTTCAGCCGAACGACGTTTATAATCACCTAGTGAAGGGATAAGTAACCCTAGGGTAAAGCGTGTTAATCTTCTTGTGGCCCGATGTTGTAAAGTTTGAAGACGCAAAAATATTGAAAAATTCGGTCGATACGAGAATCGCAAGAATTATGAATTAAACAACCGAAAAGAACGTCCAAGTTTCCCATTATACGTTTAACAGTTTCTAATTAGCGAACCTTTACAGTATGATACGATTATAATATTATACAAAGCTACCCCGGTGAACGTTCGAGCGAGAAAATTGATGCTCGGAAGTTACCAGTCTCCAACTCGTCCGATGAAGTAATATTTTTGAGAAAATTCCAGTTAACATATCGCGTTTCGTGTAATCCATCGATATTTTACGTTTCGTTTGCGTTTATATCATTACGTTTCGAACGGTAGCGTATTATAAAAGAAGCAAGAAATGCTTTTTACGGTTTAGCGTCTGGAGGACGCGATAAATTTGTTTGACATTTTCCTTCCATATCTCCCGTCTTCTCTACGACTGCTTTTTCGAGAAAAAAGCTCTCGAACAAGTTCAACGTTTTCTACGTAACGCTGACTAGAAACTCTTGGCCGAAGCAACGAGAGGTTCAAAATAAAAGAAAAGAGCAACGTAAAAAGCATCGGAGTGGTAGGGGTTTCGGAGAGAGGATGGTTTAAAAGTACGTGGAATGGAAAAGGTGTGTAAAGGATGTACGCGAGTACCGCTGGAAAATATAAAGCTGCGTAGACAAGAGCGTATCGAAATCAGTTTGTTGCTTAACGAAAAAAATTTCATTGTCCTACAAACGAACGATTAATACCTTGTTATTACCTACGTGCGATGTAAATGGTAATGGGAAAATCAAATTGCCGACATCGATCAAAGTTTAGAAGATAGAAGGTAAGCTGCGTTTTTTCAAGTTGATCGCACAGCACCGTGCAAGAAGAACGTTTAAAAAATTTAACGAGATAGAAAAAAGTTGGAAAAATGGATTTCAAGATTACAGGAATACAATACGATAAATCAAATATCGTGTTTTTAAATCGTCAAGAGTTTCTTTTACTCGTTTTAACGGATATGTTATCGGAACGAAAGTGTTTTATGCGTGTACATACATTGCTTAATATCAGTTTCATCCATAAGGTCGATCAAAATATCTTCATCGAATACTTAATTACTTTGATATCGCTATCTTGTAGATGGCTTGCTCTAACAGCCATGTATATTATATACAAGGAAGACTTATGATGGGGTTCCAATTTGCCGCGGGGCGCCGTCAGGCTGCGTTTAACAACTTTTTAATGGAGGCTTGGCGACCATCTCCCCGCCGCCAACGTTGAAACATTAATTCTAACGGGTGTCGTCTTAAAAATAACTTACATCTTCCCGTATCTTTTTTGCCCATGGAGTTTTTAATATTTCAGATTCTAATATTCGTTATAGAAATTTCAATCGTTACGCGTTGCTAATTCCTTTTCGTGCCTTTAAACGTTTCGTATATATATTTGCCTGTTACGCGTATTCTACCTAAGTTGTTACCTAAATTTCCCACAGATACACAAGCGTTCGAATAATTTGTGCTTACGTTAAACGAACTTACGGATGCGAATCACCCGTTTCTCGAGAATCGAACACCGATCATATTATCTACGTACGCAACGAGATAGGAAGATTTACGGAAAAACGTAGCCGATCGCTTTCTCTCCGATCTCTGGAGAGGCTCGATTATCAAAGCAAAATATTTCAAGTCGATTAAAGATCGTCTGCTGCGGCCTTCGAATCGACTTTATTTTATTCAAAGCTGAAAGAGCGTTTCTCGCCTAGACAACAACTATTTCATTTATAATCGTAGGAATCATAGCTGGCCATGGTTCGCCGCTTCTAACGAACCAATCGATTTTTCACGCACGTACGCACGCACGCACGCACGCACGCACGCACGCATGTACAATGTACATACGTACTCACGCAAGCAACCAGCCAGGCAGGCAGGCAAGCTGGTAGGCACAGACACGCGGAGGCACACATTCGGGCCGAGCCATTGCTCCAAGCTCTCGCAGAGTCAAACCCCGAACCCACCCCCGCATCCACGACAATTCTCCACCCCTGATAAGCGTCCACCATCTCTCCTGCCTCGTCCCTATCGAGCCACCCCTTTGCTATCCAGCAAATCCAGACCTGGCTACCGGAGTTTCGGAGCCCTGGCCCTCGATCCTCTACTTCCCTCCCTCCTTGGATCTTTAGCATATCGCCTGGTTTCCACGATGTAACTCGATGGAAGCGAACAAATTCTATTTTCAACGATATCCTCTCGGTGTGTTGTGCACGAGTCGCGCGAGAAGAGAATTCAAATGCGGTTTTAATGATATGTGAATGAAATTATATATATTTTGTATATATATAACACATATGTCTGCGTGTATGTATGTGTGTATGTATATATTTAAATATATGCATAGAATGTGTTGCGAATAATGCAGGTTATATAATAACATTTCAACAAATTGATTTACGTACTGCGTATTATATTTTATTGCATGCTTGTAAAATCGAATAACGAATATAATCAACGGGAAAGTTAAAGCATTCCCGTGCTGTCCTTTAAAGGTCTAATTGAAAGTTGGTTGCGAAACGGTTTTTGGAAGTCGTTATTAAGGGAATTATAAAACAATCGTAGGCGTTACTCGATACAGGATAATATTTGCAAACTGGGGACGAGAGTTACAAGAGTCGTAGTTTGAAATTGTACTAAGTAAATTAGGAAATAAATAAGCAAATTGTGTATATCTGTGACACTACAATTCTGCAAATTTAATTACGCGATTAATCTTATAAAAAGAATTCAGCGAGAAATGTGTTTTCAGAATCTGTACGTTTTTAGTCACAAAATGATATTAGAGAAAAATAGAAGAGGCAAGAAATGGTATACTCTAAGAATTTAAACTCGTCATCTTGATGGATCTGATGACGGCTCTCTGCTATTAATCGGATTCGAAATAAACGAGGATAATACGGGCGCGTATGTGAATTTAACGCGAGCTATTTATGCGATCTACGAACTTCTTTATATTTTCGTATACGTTGTAACGGCGAATGTTTCATTTATCAAAGAATAATCAATTTATATTCTTTTCAAACGATATCAAGCTTTAATGTGTTTCACAAATATCAAGAGATTCGAAATAAACGCGAAAACTCTTTAACAAAAAAAGAAGAAAGAAAAGGACGATTATTCTAACGCTATTAAAAACTTTCTTTTAACTCACGTTTCTAGTTAAAAGGTTAAGGAGAGTTTCATAGCATATTCAAGTATTACCAAGATACTTTTTTATCTTAAATCGAGCGACGAAACGGCCGAGAAACAACCGTAGCGGAAAAATTATTTCGTCGAATGGGAAAATTTCCACTAGCTCTGCAGTGGGATCTCGAAAGCAGTTGATCTCTTATAGGAGCCTCCTATGAATATTTTATGCGCGTTATACGAAGCATTCTGAATTAACACTGTAGCAGAGCACAGCCATTATCGTCGGATTCATAAAATTTGCGACTGAGAATGCACAAGGTAGACGGTGCAACTATTTAAATAGTCACTTATACGTTACGTTACAAATACAAATAAACGTCGATATTCGGTGTGACCATACTTAATGCTTATCATACGCTTGAGATGAATATTTATGTTGCACACTAACTTTCTACCAAATATATGTTTGCAATTTCTTTGTACATTCCGACTTCGGCTGCTTCCAAATCCGACCAGTATAATCGCCATAGCCGTGTCTTATTACAGAGATAGCGAAATTTAAAAATGTTTTATATAACACACACAATATGGACATAAAAAGTTTTTCATGGTAAGTGTTGAAATACTTTCGCGAACCAGTGTACATATATAGATTCAACCCTGAGCGAACTCTCTTTCCTTCGGTTTCTCTCTCTCTCTCTCTTTCTCTCTTTCTCTCTTTCTCTCTTTCTCTCTTTCCCGTATCGTTCTGCGCCCCTCGTTCTCCTGGTCCAACCTTTCTAGTCACCCTCTACCCACCCTTCGCCGCGTTCTCCACCTAACCTAGCGCAGCATCCGCGTTCTGGAGCTGCTCTCGCAGCTCTCGTAATCGCATTTGACGTCGCTACGTTTTTGTTTCAGAGCTGTACGTGACGCTTCCGCCCATGAGGGCTCTTGGCAAAACACGCGAGCGAGGAAAAAAGAAAATGGGGAAGAGAGAAAGGGGAACCGAAGGCGGAGAACGACGATGGCGAAGAGGGTTGGAGGGAAGAAAACTAGAAGCGGGAACGGTGTTGAGGATCGAGAGATCGAATCGGTGTTTCCTTGGGAGATCGGCTTCCACGGGATGTGACCTCTCTTCGACTCGTTCGAGAATTCTTTCCGACGCTCCTCCAAGATTTTTTTCCCATATTCGTTCCTTTTTCTTCTCGGAATACGCTTCGACCTCCGTTTTTCCGTTAGATCGCGCATCGCTTCATCGAATTCCTCCTTCTTGCCTCGTGTTTTTCAGTAAAATGACTTTAGAGTAAAACGTAGAACAGAACTAAACGGGAATAAGAATCGAATGTTATTTGCTTTTGCTGCATGGGCCAGAAAGTTCAACGTTCGTTTATTTCAGATAAAATACGAAGACAGACCCTGGCAAACTATGGCAAGTCCATTTTTCTTGATTTCCTGATTTCTGTGTTGTTTCGTGTAAGCTGGAACGAAGAGAACGTCGATTATTCGACGTGACGCGTACCGGCTCTACCACGGATAATCGAAAATTCGGATAATATGCAAAGGTCTAATTAAGGTTTATTAATCGTCTGGTAAAATCGTAAGGAAAATTTTAATAACGCAATGTCGTACGTGCATTTAGGTTTCATTCGCTATTTAATCGGTTGAAAGTTTGATTAACTGCTTGCACAATACTCTTCGTATCAAAATTTCGAAAAAATTAAGTTACGGTGAAGTTTAAAGCACCTCGGATAATACGGAACTTCGGTCGAACGGGACTCGAAAAACCGAGACTCCACCGTATTTTAATATGAAATAGTTAACCGATATTGCTATTGCCAGATATCCTTTTTATCCGTTAAAATAGGAGCGAACAAAAAGAAGACGAGAAAAAATTCAAAATCGTCCAGAGATTTATTATTTTTTACTTATCTTTCTATAACGAAACGCAATCTGCATTTCACTCGAATCTGTTCTACTCCTCGTTTCAATGTATTGACATTGTTTGGTGCAAACTTGACAATCTAATGCTATATGTAACTAATGCGCAATTTGGAATTACCGTGTTCCTCTTTGTGCAGAATGTACTTTGATTGGACAATATTTTGTGTTGATCAATGGGAACCAAAATATCGATAATACACTGATTATACCTTTGGCAATGGTACGTGCGGCACTTTAACACTTAAGGGAACGTTTAAATTGAACAAAAGTGCCTATTATTATCGAAAAGTCAGAGAGATATGGAGAGAAAGAGAGAGAGAGAGTTAAGCGGCACGTGCTTGCTAATTTGTTCCCCGCACGTGTCACCGATAAAACCGCGTCAAAATATTGCTGGCAATTTGAATAGGCCAATTACGAAGATAGAGCCGAAAATACGCCCATCTTTTTAAAAGGAGAAAGATTATTCGCACAGACATCGCTTTAGTTTTAATTCACAGTATTACGCAGCCGCGTTATAAATAAAAAAGGTCTGTGTACTATGTGAAAAATGCTTAATTTAATCATCTATTAACTAATTACTTGTTTACATAAATTATTGGAATTTATTACTTTTAGGTACATGAGACAAGAAAAAGGAAGAGAAGAAGTAAAAATGAAAAAACAAGCTCGGTGAACAAGCGAAAAAAGGTATTTAGAAGCTTATAGATATTGATGTTAATTCTTTTAATGTTCTCAAAGACGTTTCTTGCAAATTCGCAATATTCGGCAATGCTGGTGTTTTTAGTACTTAGGTTACGGATCACTTCAAGTGCGAATGAGTCGCTCCATCGAACGAAGCAAAGAGCGAAAGTTTATACACGATGTTTGAGCGCCTTTGACGAACATTCGTCTAAACGGAGACGACACGTACGATCCCAGAAGAGGTACTGCGTGTAGATCAAAGCCAGTGAATTTTCGATGCACCGACCGAGGGTGCAGGGACATTCTGAAAAGGGGGTGCACACCATATCGACAGGGCGTGGTCGAAATCTGTCACACTAGCCGCGAACAAACCTGATGCCTTGTCAGCAATAGTATAGAATTTCTTCCGATTACTACGCTTTTCTCGCAGTGTACATTCGAAATTTCTCGAGCGATCGACGAACACAGTGTAACGAGAGGTAATCACGCCTTAAGATATAATAATAATCCACGAAAACTGTTTTATTTCTGTTTCATTAAGAGAAACTTCTAACGAGGCTTCTAGTAATTAATTTTAGAAGAGATTATGCTATCGTAGCAGTGGTAGTTTATTCGTTTCAACTTATTAGCCCAGAAAGTGGACTTGTTTACGTAAGTTACAATATATTACATCATCTTATACGTTATCCTTATCCCGTATTGTCGCCGAATCTGCTTTGCATGATCATCTCTTTGGCCTCTATTCTAGAACCATCGAGATTATTCTATTGTTTAATCAAATACGTTACAAATGTTGGTATTTAAATATCAAGCAGCTCTGATCCAGCGATGAACATATTTTCGATGCGATAAACGACATAGACTTTTAAAACGAACATATTTACGAACTCGTGTTTATGCGTCATATGAGAAAATGAGTGGGTGGTTCTCCCATATGGGCAACGGATGATTATCGCTTGAATCGAGACACAATTTTTATCAACGATCGATGATACATTATAACGTCAAAAGAATGTCGTATTCTTGAACTGTGACATTTTTTACTCTCTTTTTTTAATTCCAGTTCTTCTTTCATTTAAGGTACGATAGAATTCCAGTTTTGGAATGTTACGCGTTTCTCTTTAATGCGGGCACTCATACTAATTAATAATTAATATATCATAGCATTGCGTTAAACTAGCTCGTAAAATATGAACACCCACTAAAATCGCATAAATATGTGGACGTTTCAGTTTGGATTATTAGTCTTTCTTTTTTTTTTTTTTTTGATCAAAAACAAGTAAGTGGTCATGTATTTTTAAGCATAACACGATGGTCTACGTAGAAATAGTTGGTATACTATTTATGAAATTGTACTCGAATTCCAGGTGGACTTCCATGTAACTTCAAACCACTGTTTGTACATAGCCGCCGTTTCACCGATTTAATTTGCAAGGGGTAGACCGCTTAGATTAGATCAGATCTTACGGATTGGAAAGCCGACTTTACGGTCTACATGGACCATATGCAGTTTGTGCTTCATAAGGGTGATCCGACTACCCTACTTAATCGATAAGATGAGAAAGCAGCGATAAACTCGCTTGTCTTTCCATGATACTGTTCTGCAAGGGAATTATCATTTTCTATCGAATATTATAGGAAATAAGAAACCAGTGGTGCTATGTGAGTCATAAAAAAATATCTATCACCGTTTAATCAGTTATAATATCCAAATAACAAGATTAGAAAAGAGAATTTTCTTTAAATAGAATTAACCGACACGGGTAAATCACACTCTTGTGTGAAAAACAAAAAATACGTTTTTCTCTTACGTTCTTCGTGCTATACGCGTGGTTATTTTACTCGTTCGGCAGAAACGAAAAATGCGAAATATCGTCGACATAAGAGCGGAAGACAGCGTTTATTGAAACAAACTTTGTTCGACTCATGGGAACGTTAACGGAGATCATAAGCGTGGCAAGCAGGTCTGAATGAATAATTATCGATAGAATAAGCGAAACCTCAATGGGGACAATTCTGGTCTCGAATTGGCCGACTTTTCACTCTGTCCACCCGTAAGTTTTACGACTATTGTCGACGAAATTGCAGCCTTGAAAAACGGCGACACGCGCGATGGGCGTTCTGTTTTCAAAGTGCGATTCAAAGAGACGAAATTGCCGGCCTTCAGCGTGATACTTCATCTTTTGTACGACGTTGACAAAACGTACGCTTTTATCGACGTTGCACATTTCAGACATTCGATGCATGTCGACGAGTTTTCCGGAAAATTTTGCATCGTCGAACGGAATTGTAGGCGGTAAAACAAAGCATGGGGAGTTGCGGCTAAAATATTCAATATAACTATGTAACTGAATTATGTTACGCTGATGCGATACACGGTTAGTGTACACAGCAGCTCTATTAAATAGAACGAAACATTATTGTACCGTGAATACATAGGAATGCTTTTTTCCTCCAGCGATAATTTTCTGTCGTTAGATATTTATTTTAATCGATATACGCCGACCGTGACGAATCGACTCGTTTTATGCGCAAATTATTGAAAAAATGGATACCGTTCGAAAATCATGCGAGAGAAACATAGCAAGTCTATATTTGTTAGTAATTCTCCGACTTTTCCAGTATCCGCGTTACGCTTATTAAGGTTGGGGAAAGTTTCTTAATACATTAAAACATTTGCCACGGTTAGTAGAAATAAAAATATTATTTATTTAACGCATACAGGTACAGCGTCAATGAAATTTCACCATGTTTTATATAACACGATATACGCGGTAAATGTTTTCTACAACCAGTGCGTTCAAGTACTTTGGCGTGGTACTGTACGTTTACCGAAACTTCCATTCAAAATTATAATTACATTATCGACGAAGCATAACTTTTCAGATAAACAGATATTTGCCTGTATCTCTCGTCTCTCTTTTTTGGAAGACAGCAAGGTGATCGTGAAAGGAAGGATGACCTAAATATGGGCAACACGAGTAACGAACTGATTCTTGCTATCGCGACGAAAACGATGACCAACTTTTTTCCGCGAGTTCGAGCAACTTTGAAGACGCTGAAGCTCTCGAAACTTTACGTTCCTCCTTTATAGCAACCCTCCTCATACTCTCTGGTTACATGCTTCTTCGAACTCACCCTTGGGCGAGAGAATCCTGGCGCCTCGTTTCGAAGGAGGGTCGAACGAAGAGGGCGTCATGGAGACGAGTCTAAGGGTTCCGCGAGGATTCGTCGAAAAAGGAGAATCTATCTCCGACGTAGATGCGTCTGAGAACGTGGATCGTTCCGGGTAACGCCGAAGGTATCGGTGTTTGGTAATGAGTAAAGATCTACCGTGTGTCTACGTTCGAAGATAAGAGAATCTCGTGGAAAAGCGACTCCTTACACGTGTGCCTTATACGTGTTCGAACGAAAGAAAAGAAATCATCGACGCGAGCAAATATCGATATTCAAAGAGGAAACCATAGGAAGAGTATAAAGGGTAAATGAAGAAATCGCTCGGAAGAAATTTGATATTCGGCGAAAGAACCGTATTAAAACATCGGACATGGATTTAACGTTACAACGAAATAATGAAAATTGAGGTTGAAAAAGTTTATTTGACGACGCAGGAAGAAGGGAAAATGTAGAACGAGAGAGCAGACGAAAAGAAACGAAGTAAAAGTTCGCATGTACGGTACGCAGGTTTCGAGAGAGGATGGAGACTCGTTCATGGAATTACAAATCATCGAAAAGCTGTGCGCAAAACACAAAGACAGGGATGGAAATTCGTTGAAAAACCTATTCTATTCGTTACAAGCTCGTGTCGAACTCGGCTCGTGGGCAAACGACTCACGCGGCCGTGAAACGAAGAGTTTCTCGACTCGCGCACGTACTAGTTGGGTCAGCCGTATGCGTGTACGTTACGATCAAATACCGAAAACGGGGGGGGGGAGGGGAGGGGGAGGAGGAAAGAATTAAAAAAGCTATCTGCCACGGGATAATAAAAAGGAAGACGGGTCTGCGAATGCAAAGAAGGAAAAAGGAGATAGAGTGAAAGAGAGTGGCAAAGGGAGGCTAAGGGTTGGTAAGAGGGTGTGGAGAAAGAGGCAAGAGAAAAAAGGAGAAGCAGAGAAGACGACGAAGTCGAGGAGGAGGCAGAGAACGATGAGAACGATGACGAGGACTAGGACGAGGACGAGGCGGAGAGAGAAACGCGAATGCGAACGCGAACGGTCCTACTGGTAGAAAGGGACGTCCCACGCGGACAGGCAGTAGTGGTAACGCACATATTGGCCAGACGTTTGTGTGAGTCGTTGGAAAAGCTAGATGGCGAGGTGGAAAGAAAATCGCTCGCAGGCTATTTTCCGGAGGAATTTTTATTGGTAGATCCGCCATGTTGAGGGTGAAGTAGGGGTAGACGGAGCAGCGGAGAACATGCCAGGATTGGTGGTTGTCCGGGTAACGCATCGTTCGAGCATCCAATAGGGTAAAGCGAGGAGAACCTCGTGCTTTCGTTGCCCGACCGAGCACGGGGGTGAAAGGGAGCGCTGGTTACAGGCAACAACCCCCTACCATGGAAGCAGCCCCTCTAAACGTTCTCTGTCCCCCCGCAGAGTCACCGGGATAACTGCATTTCGTGGACAGAATCCCACAAGAACTCACGGCGAGCGGTCGCCCCTCTAACACGGCCGACTCTCCTATCGTTTCGGCTTTTTCCTCCACGTAACGCGTTACGTACCACGGTACGAAGGAAGGGCGCGAGTCATCCTGGACGCTTCCACCTCGTCCTCGTCCTCGTGCTCGTATCCGTACTCGTTTTCGTCTTCATCTTCGTCCTTACCTTCGTCTTTGCCCGCGTCCACTCTTCGTCCGTGTCCTCGCGACGCTCCACGAATCTCGTTCCCCGCGCGGTTTCCATCGGGCGCGCGCCATTTCTCCGCAATTATTTCGATATTTCAATTTTCAAGGGCATACCCTGCTGCCTTCGTGATACTTACCCTACCCCTCCCACTTCTTCTGCCCTCCAATTCTAACCCACCTAATTGCATCGACGAGATAATAAGATTTGAATTTCGAATCGAGGCCACGGTAGCGGTAACGTCCGCTTCTCGTTAAACAGCCGCGCTCTCCTCTCTTTCTCTCTCTCTCTCTCTCTCTTTCTCTCTTTCGTCTTCTTCCTTCTTCTTCCTCTACTTTTTCCTAGCTCCACATCCGACATCCACGTGCGTCTCTCGACCAAACGAAACGTTTCTTTTCTCCTTTCTCCTCGCTTTCTTTCCCTTTTGTCTCTCGTTCGTCGGGTCGACCGCAACGTCGCTGGATTCTCCGAGAACATCGTTGGGATTCGACGCCACGACGCTTCCCCGTGAACATTGGCGCACCCGCACGCAAACTTGGATCAATCGGATCGTCAAAAGCAGCCTACCAGGATTTAAGATCGATAAGAGTACGCTGTCGCTCGCGATCACGAAAGGACAATATCGCCATCTCTACAGCTATCGCAAGTTACTAACTGGCACGAAGACTACGGAGGATAGTGATCTTGTATTTGCAAGACCAACGCTCCGACGAATACGTAAATATCAGGATAGAGTTTCAAACGTGAAATTAGTGTACTTCTGGATGATTTCGCAAACCGAGCAAGGATCCCAATTACTCTTACACGTTACAACCTTGAGGATAAAAAACTGTGAAAATCGTTGGAGAAACGATTGCTGGAATTTGAAGGGTTCACGATCGAAACGAGATTAGTTTCTGAAAAGTGTCGCCGATATTGTGTTAAAGAAGTGAAACTCTCGAATATGTGTGAACGGAAATAACTGTTTCTAAAATTACCAAAATTACCAAGATTACCAAGTTACCTTTTTCGTCCACCAGAGACTACGCGTACTTTAAAGTCTTAGAGAACGTACCTCTGAATTCTTGCTCGCAAGTAAACATCGCGATCGTTGCTTCGAGTCACCAACGAATCGACGCGTTGTCACGTAAATATGTGATTTCGCGAATCCAATCGAACGCTCGAAACGTCATAAACACATGCTAGTACACGTTTGAAAATTCCCATTCGAACATCGACATATAAAATCGTATCGCTCAGAGACGTAACGATAGACGTCTGAACGAAAAACAACGACGAACGATCGCTCCGGAAAGGATCGAGTAAAGTCTAAAAGACGGATCTCTCAGCGCGTCCAAGCGAGAAGCTTCGAAGCACGTAATCGACTCGAAAGCCGCAAAGACAAACCTTCCTCGTCGGATATATCCAAGAACGTAAAATTTATACGGGGCAGGTCTGTCGTGAGAATTTCCCAATTCCCTTAGCGCAGGATTCGTCACCGCGAAGAATCGGAGAATCTGGTATCCGAAATCATGACCAATCTGCGTTAAGAGACTTAGAAAGCGAGACACGTCCGTCGAAGGAATCGACGAGTAAGATACGCGCACGACGAGCCTGTGCTAGGACATTTAGATAACAGGATCGACCCCTGGAAGGGATTGGACAAATTTCGGATTTCGTGGAAACAGAGAAGAGAAGAGTGCGAAAGATCGGAAAAAATCGATCGTGGTTCCGCCTCTAGAAGGGGAACGACAGAGAATGTCTTGGTAGGTTGTGAAAGAACAACAGGAGCACTTGGTACGAGAGACCTCAACAAGGTCAACCCGGCATCACCCTGGCTAACGACCTGTCTGGAGGTACCGGGGGTCCCGGTGCAGGCGGCGTCGGTTCCGTCGGGGGCACCTCCGTCGGCGGCGGCGGCGGTGGCGGTTCATCGCTCCCGACGACCGCCCTCAGCCTCGATCATCAGCAGTTCAACATCTTCCCTGCGATCTTTAGCAGGCAGTTGAACTTTTCCGCGGCGGCAGCTGCGAACTGCGGTCAAAACAAGCTGATGGACGAACTGAGGCCGAATCTCGGTTTGCTCGGCGTTGGACTCGTCGAGAACGAGAGCTTCCACTTGAATCACAATCAAGAGAAGAGAAAGTGTAGCAGCACGAGCTCGAACGAGCAAGATTTCAGCCTTTACGGGGTTCACCAGGGTCTCGAAGCAAGCCCGCCGACACCAGCCGCGACGCCTGGAAGGAGCAGCGTCGGGGCTACTTCTTCCGTTGGTGAGTATCGCTCTGAATTCATTCGTCTCTCAATTCTGTACGTTTCGAGTCGCCCACTCGTTTCACGACCGACTCGGACGTTTAAGTAAAATATTTGGAGAACGATCTTCCAAGCGATACACCGATGCTTGGAAAACGCTAAGTATTCGCGCACTTGTTTATGTTAGGAGAAGAGGGTTTAATAAAAATTTCTATGGAAAACGATAGATACATCGATGAATTTTATACGCAACGAGGATAAATGTTTAATCTTCTATAGGAGGATGATAAATATTTAGCCACTAGTTTCTTACCAATTTATGTATCTTACCAGCATCCATTTGCTGTTACTACAAATCGGCTAAAGTATCCGGATACTTATACAAACGATAGCGTATACCAGGATCCTATTTGGTTTGACGTTATCTTAGAACGATCGCGCGTTAGTCTGTTTCCTCTAATCACGAACGAAAGAGATACAAACGTTGAGGATGATTTGGAGGTAAAAATGGGCAACGTGTCATCTCGATATAGATGAATTTTCCGCTTGTTGAGCCTCGAGTACACACGTACGTCGACGATAAGATCGGTTATAGTGTTGACAATGGGGTGCAGGACTAGACCATATGGTGGTACCTGTTCTATAGGCTATTATTATGTGCTCGTGGGGTTTCAGAGAGCTTAGCACCAAGGGTGTGCTAATGGGGTTCACTCGAATCGTTGGATGTAGACGCGTGTCGAGTCTTGTCATCGAAGCGAAATGCTGAACAGAACTCTGTCTTCCTCCCTCTTGCTATAAATTGACAGTAACTTGTACTTAGTGCCAGAATTCAATGTAGTCCAGCTGTTGGCTATCATTAACGAGTTTAACGTTTTTCCATCGCGGATTAGAAGATTTTGCTACAAACTGGTCGTTTCTAGTTTCGTTTTTAACGGATAGTTAAAACACACATGCAACGTGCATAATTTGCAACCGATCTCTTTCCGAGGACTCCGAAGATCAAATCAATTAGACTCGAATGACGACTCTGCGGAAAGCGAAAATTTTCATACTATGAAAATACGACCGTTCTACGTATGGAATTCGTTCGTACATCGACGCGAGTCATGACAAATTTTCCGTTTAAATAATCAGTATCGTCGCGCGTTTAAAACGCCGACGCGAATTGAAAATCCCGCCGATGACGCTCTTACGCTTTTCGAATGCCGAAGACATTCTTTCAAATTGGAATTCGCCACCGAATTACGCCAGTTTACGGTAATAAAGTTATGGATGAATCATTGGTAAGACGATGGGTGCGGGAATTCAATAAGGGTAGAGAAACTGTATGCGATCGTAAGCGTTGCTGTCGTCCGTCTCTCGTTACGGTGGAACGCGAGAACGTGTTTGCGACTTTATCGCAAACGATAGACGCGTTCAACGAGCCAGATTACCATCTTTCTTGCAAAACTTGAAAAGTTTTTGCCTTTATGACGCTTCGGAAGAAACGACGATTCAGAGGATTGCGCAGGGCGATGGTTGTGTGAACTGTGACGGCGGAGGTCTACGACGAAGGTATACAAAAATTGAAAAATAACTTGGCATATATACCAAAGTCGCAAATAAAGAGAACTTTTCAAGATGCATTCGCATCGTTGTTGCTTGGAAACTGGCATCGCATTTTGGATGATGTTCGTGGAACGTAGAATTCTCTAACGAACCGTGCGTGCGATCGGATGCGTCTGTAAATATTACAAATAAGATAGGAGGTTCAACAGGTCGCACGGTAAAATTTTATTACGTTTCTGCGGATCTTATTATTCGGTAATGACTTTCGCGCGATGGGTCCAATTTAAGTGGAGAACGTCCAGCGTTTTGTTTTTTCCCTTGAAGGTCAGACTTTTCAGGAACGAGATGAAACTGCCGTAGTATTCTAATGCAAATGAAAACTCTGCAACGTTCAGCTAAGCGAAAGAAGGGAGGAAAAAGAAAGATGGAAGAAGGGAAGCGGAGAAAGAGAGAGAAACGGGGAGGGAAAAATTAATGTCGTTAACCCTCTGCGTCCTCCGCGGCATTAAAAGTACTCAAGCGATGGTCTTTCGCGCGATTCCCTAGCCCCTTTTAATACGCGAACCCGCGAAATTTCTCTACTACAAACGACGGTTTCCGTTTCTGTTTTCAAAAAAGACGATTTAATATTACTACCTGAACGAACTTACCGAAAGTCAGCTTCCCATACGGACGATAGAGTTTCTCTGCTATTTACTAGACATTTTATACTAGCAAACGCATTTAACGCGATCGTTGTATAAGTATCTGAACGTGTTAAAACACATAAATTCTCCCTTTCAGTTGAAACGTCGTAACTAACGTTTTTCTCGTTTTTTTGAGATACGTTGAAATTCGTTTGGTATATTTCCTTTCGTCACATTCGTTAATACGTTCGTAAAAATGAAATCCGAGAGTTGTAAAAATTCCGTAGCATCGAGGGACAGAGATTTGTAATTGGAGGGAGAATCGATCGAAAAAGTTGCCAGCGACGGCGTAGCTTTTCGCGTTAACTGGAACTTGGTGGCAGATGCCGATGGAAGACAGCTGCGAAAGCTGCAGGGATCTGCCTTGTTAATAATCCCATAGATCGTGTCATTTGTCACCTCGTTCGCCTTGTTAAAATCGCTGGTAATTATTTCGAATATAGTATTCAGGGCGGATAATAGTCGTAGAGCTACCGTAACTACGATGGTTCTTCCTTTTCCAATTACTTTGATCCGCGATTAAGGTAGCCATTTACTTTAGAAAATGGAAAATAAACGAGAGTTTGATTTTCAACAATAAACGAATTAAATTATTTTCTTGGAAGGAAAAGTGAATATAAGAACGTAAACGTAAGGTTTTCGGTCATATTTTTCGCTTTATATTCAAGACGCGACGTCCAAAGGAATTTCGAATGATATCGAGCATGTTTCGTTATTTGTTGTTATTTCAACAACTTCTTTCGACATATTATACATTTTTTACATTTATGCTGTAACACACACGAGAACTTTAGTATGTTTGCTTGGTCTACTGCTTCTGTCGAACTCGATCGAAAATTTGTTGCCACGGTTAGCATCGTTAATGGTAATAAAATTGATGTAATCGCGACACCTGTTGTTGCCATAAACGAGTCATCGTTACGCGTTCTTCCATAATCGCCAAAGGTCGTCGTTTCAACTCTCGGCTTTTCTTTCTTCTTACCTCGATCGCCGAGCCTTTCTAACCAGTATCGTTGTACCAGTCGTAAAGTTTCGCGAAACGTACAACGATGAAAATCCGTACCAAGTATTCTCTGTCAATTTACAACAAATAAGTATATGAAATAGGCGTTGCCATCGTGGTTAGTGGTTTCGCTAAGAAACGGATCATAACGCGCAGATTTGCCTCGTCTTCTGGCTGAACTTGACCGAGTTTCGCTGTTCACCGGGTAACGGGGCAAGGTATGTAAAGTGGACAGCATTCATCCTTGAACATTGAATCAGCATGTAACATGATTAGGTCATTAACGCCCTAACCAAGTTAGCATAGTGCGAGGGACTTCGCTCGCCACCGTTACCCCGACCGTACGTTCGTATGTTCGTTCATAAAGCCGATACCGTGAAACAACCAAGACGAACGCAGACTTCTACATCGAGACTGTAACCTCGTGTCAATCGTTCTCTCGATTCGCACCCGGTTCCTTAGCCATCGATGGTTACGACGTACATTATCGAAAATATTCCGATAGTTTTCTCCTTTTTCACGGGATATAATTTGGCAGAAAGTTGGGAATAAAAAGGTTTTATTTATTTCGTTGTCTATCGTTGCGACAGCTACGCAACGAAATATTACGACACGATAAAGTTGATTTTTACGAGAGCTAAGATGCAATAACAAAATTGGTATTTTTATTAACTGGGATTTATGGGACTATCAGTGAGTTGTTGGAGCAAGTCTTTGTCTTCGAACGGTTCAATTTTCGGAAATGAATTTCGATAGGTCGACTAAATGAAAACTAATTTAATTGATTTTTCCAATTTCAGGCGCGGAAGGAGCTTTTAAAAAGTTAAAACCCGACCCTTGTGCTTCGAGTCCTCACATCGGCCATACACCTACCACCGCCAGTTGTCCAACACCCGCTCGACGACGGCACAGGACCACTTTTACGCAGGTTTGCTCTTAACTTTGCACTAGCTTGACGTTCACGCGCATGAGAGAAAAACGTATGAATTTTCGAAGCTTCCAATCTTTTCTCACGTACAAAAGTTCCTAATTAATTACCGTTGCTATCGCGTGCGTACGAAGCGTCGTTTTCTCAACTAAGATATTTACCTGTGCGCAGTTTCTTCAACATATCGATATATTTTTTAATCAAAGTAATTTCCAGTATCATGCCACGTATCATTTCAATGATCGTTCAGTTGGTTGTTCCAAATACCCGAATAGACAGACGCATGATTATTTTAAAATAACATCTAAAATAAAATCGGAGATATTTTCAAATAATATTACATATTTAAAAATTATTTGTTAAAGTCGTTTGAGAAATAATTAATTTTTAAAGCGGCGTTAGTATTACACGCGATATTTTACACACAGAAAATCTAATTAATTCGTTTGAAATTAAATAATTTATTTGTCACATTACGGAATAAATTATTCCCTATTTACTACTATGTTTGTTTGTTATGTGATTTTGATCGTGATAATAGATTTAGCAGTAATATTAAAATAAATTTGACAAAATTTTAGTTCAGATCCGAGCCAAATCGGATGACATATCGCTTAAACACGTAATCATTTTCGAAATATTTTCTCGAAACAATGCCCAGGCCTGATACGATTTTCTACTTAAGGTTTCCCCTAATTGAAAAAAATCGATTCGTTCGTTGCATCGTTTTTCGCGACTGTCTGCACCCATTGTTACGATTCTCGGTAGCTGGATTATTTACGGATAAACTCGTTACACATATTTCGATAACGAAATTTCGATTACCTCGATCCCCGAGATCTTTCGTGTAGCGTTCAAATTTCCTGCCGGTAGTTCAGATCGGCTTCACTACGGCCTTCCAATTGTTTCGCAGGAGCAGCTGGCAGAATTGGAATCGGCATTCGCAAAATCTCATTATCCAGACATATACTGCAGAGAGGAATTGGCGAGGTCCACGAAATTGAACGAGGCTAGAATTCAGGTGAGTATCGTAGCTTTGTAACGAAGAAGAAACAGAAAACATAAGAAACTGCTCGATTCGCTTTCTCCTAAGCATCGAATTTTTCGAACGATCGATCTGAAATTGGAAGAAGATCAGCCTTGTGAAATCGACTCGAATATCTCGTAGCGTTTTTGTAAAAACCAATGAGCTACTAGCGTAAAATCATTTTCACAGCTAATTCCCACGAACGCCTACAATTGCCATTTCGAGAATTTATTTTATCGATAGAAATTAACAAAAGAAAAAAAAAGAAAAAAAATTGGAAACTCGAAGGTTAATCAAGCGAATTGCATCTTCTAGCGACGCACGTTTCTTTCGAAAATTTGTTCCTCGATAATAAAATTCGACGATGTATCCCACGAAATTTTCTCCCCATTTAGCTTCCGATGGTCTTCGAACAAATTCGACGTGCTGTTTCTCGCGAAACGTTACATATATTCGTATATATATTTTCTGTGCGTCCATCTTTTTGGCCATGAGTCACGCAATAATCGAATCAAAGACGCATGTAGGGTGGCAAAATGAAATTACGCGCGCAAATGTCGATCCAAGATACCCTCGAGTCTTTCGGGGGGTTGCAGAGTCAATCAGTGGAAACGGAGGCGTTTCGGACAAACTTTCTGATATCCACTGTAAAATAGGGAAATAGCAGATACGGGATTATCGATATCGACGAAAGTTAGGTTCGTTGCTTATTCCAGACTAGGGTAAATTTTGTTCGAAACGAAGATGAGAAAAAGAGGACTCAAAACGACCGACTTTTCCAGTGTTTTGATATTTTTATCTTAGAGATAACACGGAGCAAGCACCTCTATTCCGAATACTAAATGGATAGAGAAAAGAAGGATCGGAGACTGATGCGATGTGAACGAAATTTCGAAATATTTAGCGCATAATACAGCTTCAAATTTATTTTTCTCGAAAGCGAAGCATCGTATGGAAAAATTGTATTCCACATTTTTTACTTGTTTTCAAACGTTAGTTAGTTCAAACTGCTCGAAATTAGCCAGATCGAAGTATACTTTGTGAAATCTTCAAAGTCGATTTTTTCGAAAACACAGCCTGGGGTGAAAAAACGTCATACCAAATCCTTTTCTTATTTCTTCGCCCTCTTTGTTTTAGAATCATTCATTGACTGTTTGTACCGTGACTATTATACTAGAGCTCTGCGCCTCTCGTATCGCAGTCAACATATCCAAGTGCGATCAACGATTTCTTGAAAATATCGAGAAAGTAACGCAGAAAATATGTTTCAGTTTATAGTTGAGTTATTCGGAGCACCGTGCTTTCGCGTGACACTGTATTTCGTAATGCAGTGACCGAAATTTCCATAAAGCCACTTTTTGGTAAAATTGTATAATTATTTCGTTCTAACGAGCTTCGTAACCATTTTGGGGTAACCAGGAAAGAAACGTACATGTACATGGATCGTAGCGATAGGAGTAACGTTGATTTAAAAAAACACGTAGAAATATAATTGAACAGAAAACAAAAATGCGAGATTTCTATAGAGCCACGCGCTTTTTCGATAAATAAAATAAAAACCGACGATAATTTCTTCGCTGTATCCATATTAATAGTTCGTACAATTGTCATTTTTTTCAAATTACATCAAAAATGCAACTCGGTGTTGACAAAATCGGATTTTCTAACATTTCTTTACCGATAGACGTCTACGGTTCGTTTACCACCTTTGATAATTCACTAATGCGATTATATCGCCCGCTATTGATACAACAACTTTTCTCCCAAATTTTCCCCGAAGATTTTCTATGGGATTCAAATCCGGGGAACAAGCTGGCCATGTTAAAATCTTTTTGATTCGCCCACTGTTTCGTGCGAAGCATTGTCGCGCTGGTAAACGAAACTGTTATCTCCGATTCTTTCTGCCAACGATACTGTAAACCACATCTCTCTACATATACGTTCTTTTTTCTAGTTCTCTCGAAATGCCATCGTACACGAACTTTTCACTGGAACAAAACTATTATAAGATTTCACCAAAAAAGAACAAATATATCGACTGTATGGAAATAGTGGATATATAAAATATCAGCCGACGTATCCACGCGAACGTACTTAATCGCTTAATCGAGGAACGCTAACGATCTACGTTTAATCGACAAGTTGCGAAAGAAGGAAGGGTAAACATTCGATACGAGCGAACGCGTTAGCTGGAAGATGAAACGCGACAGATTCGAGGATAGTAGTGCGGTTTTTGACAACGTTAAAGAATGGGCAGGATGAAGAGGACTCTGGCGACTGTATCTGGCCAAAGGATTCGCGTTAGCTGGTGCAGAGCCGCCGCTGGCCCCTCCGAATCCTGGAGCGGTACATATTAAAACAGTCGCCAGTGCGTTTCGCTCTTTTGATATATAATGCAGGACGGTGTTGTTTGAGTTAAAAGCCCAGGAACCGCGGTGACTTAACCCTGTTAAACTGCGATGCCAAGTAAAACGCGGTTTGCTTTGCTTTTACTCGTTGGTTATAATCCATGCACAAAGTGTCCACCAGGCAGGAAGTGGCTTCACCGATGCGGCGGAGACTTTCGAACGCGTTCATTTGCCGGCCTCAAATGTAAAAGTATCCAAGCCGGTCTTCAAACGACGTTTCTAGTCATTAACTTTTGAAACATCGATGCACCGACCGTTTCCACTAATTTCTTCGTTCGACGTTTTTTTCAATCGTTCGCAGCTTTTCCAGCGTCCCTTCGCGACGGTTAACGTCGAACAGATCGTAAATAGGGACGACGGATGGAAAAGCACGATGAGCAAATCGTCGATGCTTTCGGATTCGACGAGTTATCCTCGTTTTTTTAACTGCGTTATACCAAGTATCATCTTTTTTTATCTTTTTTGTTTTGTTTTTTTTTCTTCTTCAGATATCGAATGGCGTTAAAAACAGAAAAGTTAAAGTCTCTGTTTGATTCGTTAATCGCGTTCGTGTTCGTGAACGTAGGAATTAGTATAAACGTCCACACAGTCTACCTATCGTGCTCTGTACGTTATCGTTTCTATCTGATATTTTCAGCGAAAACGACCGACAAGGTTGCTCCTAAATTTAATCCTCTTTTCCGTTTAAACGCGTTACTGCAAATTTATAGATAACATTCACGATTCATCGATCGTTCCTTCGCGAATATTATACGCAGGTATTTTTAGGAACAGATAGAACGCGATAAACCGTTATACGCTATTTCTTTCGGGATTAAGGAAAATAAGAGCATAAAGTTAAATGGTAGAAATTACAACTTTACAGTGGAGTTTCAACTTGGATTAAAAGTTCGCTAATCGAATTTCACAGTCGAATGAAAGTACACGTTACGTTCTGTACGTATATCTAGCGACGAATTTCTCGTCTATAGCGTCTACGATATTTTAAATTGCTGCGAATACCGTTCGAGCGTACATTAGAACCGAATAGACCATCGGTTTCGAACACTCCGAAGACATGTCCGAAATTACTCGTCGTCCTGTGGCTCGATCGAGAAGGGACGGTAAAAACGTAGGAAGAATATCTCCAGCCAAACGAATAACAATGAAACAAATAAACGAGTTTCAGGTTGGTCGAATTAATTCGAACGAGCCTTTGTTCTACCGTGCTGTTAAACCATTGAAAAAGGAGAAGGTTGCGCGCTTCGTTAAACAATTGGGAAAAGAAGTTGAAAATTATCAGGGAACGCGCGTTTCTATTTCATTGAAATACTCGATGCTACGGAATTCTTTGAAGGCTGCCGTGGTAGCTACGGCATTTTGTATTTTGGAAGATGGCGACACGCGAACAGGGTGCTCTTGGATGAAAGAGAAATAGGTAGGGAACGGCGGTGGCAAAGTTGAGATGAGTTGGGAAGGAAGGGTGGTTGGGTGGCGCTGTACCGGAGGCTGCCATTATATCTGAGCCGCCATTTTAAATTGAATTTTCTCCACCCTAGATAGATCTGAAACGTCTCGGCCTTGCCGAGGTTCTTCCTTCGTTGCGAGACGAGGAGTAAGAAGATGAGGAAAAGTAGAGGGAAACCGTACGAAGGGTACCAAACCCCCTATGGCTCGGCTCCCTATCTTTCTCTTCTCTTCTTTTCTCTCTCTCTCTTCTCTTGTCTTGTCTTTTCAACCCCTGTTTCGCGATGGATACTCTCCACGTCTTCGCTATTCTGTCCAAATGCTAACGGCAGAATTTTGCCTAACGAGGAACGAGGCGAAACACGCGAGAACGTAGAAAGCTGATTGCAATTTAATCGAAATTTTCATACTGGCGAAAGAAAATCAGCTGGACCTTTTATACGTGGTATCTACTTTGGACGATGAATTCACGTATTTATGTTTATATAAGTAGACTAGGGATATTTATGGAAATGCTCGTTATCGTGGAAATAATTAAAAGAGACTAGGGACTGCGCCGAGATTTCCGTCACGCGTTATACGTTATGACGAGTACACCTTATTTTAGATATTTTATACACGCGTTACGAGCATTTTATGCACTTTCGCGCGACTAATCCTCTTATTTTTCATAGGAGAGCGATCTTAAGATGCGATACCTGGTCGACCAATCGCGCGTTACCAAGAAGAAACTGTCTTTTTATTGATAATGGTAATACGGTATAATGATAACGGTTAAGAAAAAGGATAGCATCGTGGTAAGAGAATAATTCTCGAATCACCGCACAAGAAATCCCATTACCTCGAGGAAAAAGAAAGGTGAATCCGAGACCCAATATTAAGTTAGCTAAGTTTTCATTCGACCTTTTTACTTCGATTCGACTTCCGATCGAAGCCTACCTAGTGGGCGTTTTACGAGAAAATTGACTTCCTATCTGAGAGGAAATAAGAAAAACTGACGAGCGAAATAAAAAATTATCAACGTACATTGCTCGTTTTATCATCGGACGGAATATACTTTTTTAGATCGCTGCACTCCGAATGTAACTCGCGTTTACATTTATTACTTTACGGTTTCTTGTCAAATCTTTCACGGCTCGCGAAATATTCTCCCTTTCTCTCTCCAACAATGATTTCTACATCTCCCACGTTTTAAGATACTTTTATATTTGTAAAAACGCTTCGAATGTTCCTGTCGAAAAAAAAATCTCAACCTCGACAAATATACAGAACAAAGTAAACTTCTCGTTCTAATATTTAACGAATAAGACAAATCTCTATCGTCGCTTTTTTAGTCCAGAAGCGTGCAGAAAAATATATCGCAAACAACCGCGATCTACATATCGAGACGCGTCGTAGTTTCGACACGATCCAACGAAGAAATGTAAAAATCGGTAGATGAAAGACACGCAGCCTACGATCGACGAACGTTCGTTCGACAAAGTGTAGGTGTACGCGTGTTCTGGTACGAGGGAAGAAAAGTGGGCGATGAGGCAAGAAGAAAGTAGTAGTAGGTATATTTTCTTGCAGAGAGTAATCCATTATCTCGGGATCCATTTTCTGTCTCTATACGTGGGTTAGCTATCAGAGTACGGAGTGTATTCTCTTAGGTATACAGAAGGATAGTTTTCTTGGTCGTGGTTCTCAAAGTAGCAGACATTTTGAGCTGTTCTCTACCCTTGAGGGAGAGAGAACTGCACTTTCGCTATCCCATCTTCTGGCGCTATCTTTCTCTACGGCAGAACATAGCTGGGCGGAGAAAGGGAGGATTGGAGAGCACGGTTATTGAATTACCAACTCTTAGCTTTCCAGTTCTTGTAGGGTACGCGCCTTAAGGGACGCGCGCAAGTATGTTCGCAAAAAGCTCTTTCAGAGGAGTTGTAAATAAAAGGAGCGATCCGCGTTTACGAGACCTAGTCGCTTAAACGCATCCGTATATTTATCTATGGACAAACATACACGAATTACCTTTCTTTCGACCGATTTATTCGACGCCTTTCACGGATCAGCTTTCAGCGATAAGTCGAATGGTTTTCAGGGGATACATAATCCGGTGTAATTAGATTTTTCGTTGATGCTTACGTGGAGATTGTACAAAGTTCGCGATACGTTTGTTTAAATCGCATAATTCGTACTTCGTATAATTTTGAACGCATCGATCGATGCAATTCGTTGTTTCTTGTATAAACGTTATTCGCGTTGGAAAACGATTGATTCGGTAGATATTTCGATCGTGATACAATTTATCACGTAAGAGACTCGATTAAAAGATACCTGCGAAGGTATTAAAGAAGCAGGAGTAAGATAATCCAGTTTCGCGCTTTTAGCATTTCGAATTACCTCTTCCTTTCGATCAAACCAATATTTTTACAAATATGACGCGAGAAATAACAACGGGGACGATCGACCGGGTTTCGTTATCGATCGTTTCCTTTTTTTCAAGATATTCACAAACGCTTTTCGGCGATACGTTTGACAAATACATCCTGCAGTATTAATAACGTTTAGAGCCACCATTTTTATGGATTCGAGGCCTGTTCTATTCGCAAGCACGTATTAACGTGCGTGTGTGTGTGTGTGTGTGTGCAAAAGTGAAATGTCGTTATATTTGCCGGGTAATATAATTTGCAGCGATGCATACTCGAATACTTTGAACTTTGACTTTTAGATCGGAGCTCTATCATAGAGTAGTACATCGCCATAATCAAAAATAAAGGCCTTAAAAAGGAATAAACGAATCGCAGTACTTTTTGACGCGCGGTATTCTCGAACAGAATGCTTCGAAAATCTACGTTTCGATAGAATATTTCGATAGAAGGTATCGCATCAGAAACGTATACAGTACGAATAAAACTATCGGCACGGATTCTGTAAAATTCTGTATTTTCCAAAAAAAAAAAATGCTATTCTTTGTTTCATCTTCTCGTAGGATATATAACATTTATGGCTTGGAAATATACATATGCGTATCGTCTACGAATGTATAAACGTACATCGCGCAAAGTCCTGTTAAAGATTGATAGAACACGAAACCGATAGAAGACTCGCAGTAACAAGAAAGTCAAATTTGTTATTCTGGAAATTCGTATATATTTCGTGCGTATAAATGTATAAGCCGAAACGAGATATTTAAAACTACGATAAACCAACTCTGCAATCGATGAAGTCACATCATCGACCGGCAGACTATCATTTGAATAGCACACGATCGTAGTTGGTCAAAATCGTGTACATCGTTATAGATGGAACGCAAAGTAAAATTATTCTTTGTTACGGCATTATTATTTTTAACGAAAGTTTCTCTTCCTTCCGTCGACAACTACGACAACTTCGATGCGAAACTAATGACTCAGGGTGACACGTAAATTCAAATTATTTGGGATGCAAGTATCTTTTGTGCAAGTGCAAATCGGCTCATGTGCCATGAATTCAAATGCGGGTCGCAATTGGTTATGCGTGGTGCTTCGCTTGTTCCGTGATTTCCGTATGTGCAGTTTAAAATGATGTAGGTATAGCCAGATATACACGTACGTATACACGCGCGTCCCTTTTTGAAATTATCGATACAATCTCTTTGCCTAACAGCCGATACATCGTGTTCCAGATTTAATTCACAAAAGAATTTATATCGATCCAATGCACGATGGTAATGACATTTTACGAATAGTTCGTCGACTGTCTTTTTAATAATAGGAGGAGAAAGAAAACGATGTCGATACTGGAGCAGCGACGGTTTCTCGGTTTAATTTTTCCATCGCTACGTCCGACGTCTCGTTTCGAACAGTCGTGTTTCATTTCTTATTTTGTACACGTAAAAATGCAATCAACGCAGTATGGAAAAATATACATAAAAATATATCAGGCTCGCGTTTCAGCGTAATTTTCGTAGTACGATGCTGTTTGTTTCGTTTAACGATCGATGAAGTACTTCGAGTCAAAATTGGACTCCGTAAACTCTCGCACAGCTAAATGACCATCGTATTCGACTTCTTTCGTTCGGCTCTCATTCGTCGTAAATTCCCTCGTTCTGACAACTATAATTTTCCTTCTTCCTTATCTCTACGAACAGTACTCTCGATTCACACCCACAACGATACAAAATCCACGATATTCAAATTGCCCAACGGTTTTTCACCGGGCAATTCTTTCCCTTCCATTCTATCGTCGTACGTTCTCGCGTATCTTCTGCAGCCCCTTTGACCCACCTCTTACGGACACCGGAACATCATCGGCGCGGATGTTTCGCGAGCTACGCTTCGAAAACTACGTATCGTACTTCCATCGAGAAAGAGAAAGACAGAGAGAGAGAGAGAGAGAAAAGAAAAAGACAAGAAATACGCGAAGAGAGAAACGGACCAAAAAGAGACGCGATACGGGGAGCAGCAAATCAGAAGGAAATAGAGAAAAATAACGGAAGAAAAAAGATACGGAACAAGTAGAGAAAACCAGGCTTGATCGAGCCACCCTCGTGTGTCACTCGTTTCGCCGTGCGATAGCGTGCAAGAACGAGAGAGAAACCGAGAATGAGAGACTATGCCTGTGTGTGTGTGTGCGTGCGTGTGTACGTGTGTACGTGTGTGTGTGTCTACGTGCGTGTATACGAGTGTGTACGAGGGAGACAGCGAGAAGAGGGGGAGAGACGGTGCACAGTAGAAATGTCGATAAAACATGTTGGCCAATGAGGAAGCTTGGAGTGACGTCACAGTCGTGGCATTGGCCAATCAGGAGGCACTGGTAACATCACCACGAGGGTGGAAACAAGTCAACCCCAACCAGGGGAGAGGCTTTTCTCTTTCTGGGGGTTGCTTGGAAAAGGGTCGGTTGGCAGGGAATCACGAGAACCCGGAAGAAGAGAAGAGAGGGGAAACGAAGAAGGAGACCATAGGGTGGAAGGGGGAGGGGGTGGTAGGGGGGTTGTAGGCGTGATGGAGGGTCGAGAGAGCGATAGAGGGTTCGAGGGTGGCGGTTGGAGGTTCGGGGATTCGGTGTGCATGCCGGGGAGTCGCTGGTGGCGGTTCAGACAACCCCCAATATGGGTTTACTAATCCCGCGAAACAATGGAAATTGCCCGATGCAAAATGGCGATAGATAAACTACTCTACCTCGGGGAGAGTCCGAGAAAAGCGGGAATAGCTCAGCGACCGACGATGGAGAAGAGAAATGCCCCCCGTCCCCGCCGCCCCTTCGTTTACAGTCTGATTAACGCGTTCTCGTAGATTCGATTCGAGAACGCGAGTTCGAACGTACATATTTTCGAAACTTCGAGTCGGCTCGTCTAACGAGCTCGTTCGCCTCTCGCCGTTGCACTTTTCGCGAATATCAGAAAAAACGTTATTATTACAATACTTTACGTTTTACTTAGGTCTCCGGAGAATTTTCCTAAATTCTATCGCACTTTCTTCGCACCGGTAGGTCTGGTTTCAAAATAGAAGAGCGAAGTATCGGAAGCAAGAGAAGCAACTTCAGAAGGCCCTGACTCCGATTCCTGCTTGCCAAGGTGCCATGATGAGGAATATTTATCCAGGTGCCAGCAGAGGTTATCAACCGTATCCTCATCCTCACAATAGCATAAATGGAATAAACCGCTACCCTCAGGCAAGTCATTCGTCTCTAAAATATTCTTTTACCCGTAGTTTCTTTTCAGATCTCTCGCAACGATCGATGGTTTTGTCTTCTTACATCTTGTACAACGTGCTGCAGGCTTTTTTCCGCAAAACAGTGCCATAAAATATCCTACGATTAAAAATAAGAAATCACGAAGATCGACAGAGCACAGACGCTCTGTTAAAAGATTAGAACAAAATTATTATGCTGACATTGGTTTGCGAAAAGGAACCTGAGACACCCTTCGTACAGATCATTCATCGAAATCCTTCGTTACCGTTGACAATTTTCTCAAAATAGTTTCACGTAGGTTCGCGTACGCCGAAAACCGAGATATTAGGTATCGATACGTACGTGATAAAATATGAGTAACGTTTCAAGGTGTGTAAATCCATTGTCACGTTTCGATCGCCGTATAATTCATTATATTTTTATCGTATTTACGTATATCAAAAAAAAAAAAAAGAAAAAAAGAAAAACGAAAATCGTTAACGCTGACAATGGATGCGTCACGCCTACCAAGCAACGTATCGTATCCCTACGAATGAATTCGATGCGTTTCTCGTTAATGATTTTAACCGAGGTATTAAATTGAAGTGCACCTGAGCGTGCGTCCGGCGCATCGCTATCGGTCGATGTAGCTAAATTGCATTTCGACTGATTAGTTGGGTCGGACGGATTACCGAATGCCTACCGGTTTAATTAAGCCAATAATTCGTCGAGCGTATCGGTTTGCCGATAAAAAAGCTTCGAGATCCTCTTAATCGATCTTCGAAGTCATGTTTGACGTACCGCTATAAAATTTACCGATACTTGCTCCGATCTTTTTTCGTCCGTTATCCTTTCCAGCTGTAATTCCTCTTCTCTATATTAATCCAAACTACCATTCCACGATAACAAGTTTCCACTATTTCTTGTCCCGTATGTTGATTTAAACTACGATCTTTTGAACAACGAAGTTTGATTTTATTTATTTCGAAGAGGAATCGATAAATCGCCTGTAAACGATACGACGAGATCATACTGTCGTATTTTTCTTGTCTAACGAGTAGTTAATTTATATATGAATTTATGTTTACATGTAGATGAGTACGACGTCCTATCCAAGTATGACACAACCGTTTTCTATGTCACATTCAGCGTCGAATATGTCTGCAGTTACTGGTATGAGACAAGATGCGATGGGTGAGTTCACGTGATCTCCAACTATGCACTATTCGAATAATAGCCTGTTAATCGATTTACGATTTCATTAACTCGCGAGTTAATTTATAATTAGGAATATTTTGCTTCGTAGCTTGAGCGAACCGGCGTTATATCCAAACATTGCACGTTCCACCCAAAATACGAACAATGATCGTTGTAGAATTAATTCGTATAATCAGAAAATTTATTTGTCGGCATTTGGTTTAATTCGAAATTTGATTTGCTGTCGTAACATTACCATCGATGCTATAGATTTATCGCTGTTACGTGTCCAATTACAAAGTGTAGAATTTGCAGAAATATAAAAGAGGGAAACGCTGAAAGATATTAGAATCGATTCGATTCTATAGAAACGAAAAGACCTGCTTGTTTTTCTTTTCTCTTTTCGTAATTATCATAGGCGTTGGTCTAAAGTTATTAAATGACTTGGTAAAACGTTGGACCGGAAATGACAGGAATCGGACATCCGTACAAACGTTCGTTCGTTCGTTCAGTCCAAGACGTTCTCTCTATTTCCGCTCGAATGCCGTCTTACATCATTTCCGGCGCAAGATGGAATATCGCTTTAAAATCGAATCAAGACTATTCGCGAATTGGCTGTCTATGCCGGTGTTCGTGTTCGAGTTTTCGCTCGGTATAGAGCGTAGGTCTTCGACGAATATCTCTGGCTCTTATAACGATTTAACGTCTTAATGCGATAACAAATCGGCCGATTAACGATTACGACGAACCTCCTGGAAAAGTCATTAAATCGATTCACCGGATTGCTTTCTTAAGAGAAAAGAAATTTACTTTCGTTCGTCGAGCTGTTTCCGATGGGAAAGGGTAGATGGATATCTCATTGTCAGTCTTCCTTTTTCGCGTTAAATCGAATGGGTATTTAACTTATTATAACTGATCAATAAATTCTTCGTATTAAAAAGATAATATTCCGCGTATATCGTTATCTTACGTTCGCGACGATTATTATCGCAACGATTGTTGCCATTGGTGACATATAAAAAATCTATGGAAAGAAAAAGAAGGCGATTTCCCATTTCTTATAAGCAAACGATTTTATCGTTCAATCTCGTTATCGATCAACTCCGTGTTTCGACGAAAATTACCTTTTTGTTTTGGTTTCGGGGCTAAAGATAAGAATCCTGTGGGATGGATCGATTTATCCACTGATTTATTACTTCGTTTCAGGCATGTCAGCCGAGGACGAGTGGTACAACAAGAGTATTTCCGCTCTAAGAATGAATACGGCTCATCATCCCAACCTCGCTGCGCCAATGTTGCAATATCAAACATAATTGTAAACATTATATGAGTGGATCAGACGAAATCGTTACGATATATATATATATATTTGACTGCATATCTTCATTCAGGCAACTTAGCACCGCTAAAACGTGTTGTCAAGAGGAGACGAGATTATCTCTCGACGCTATGAAGTACATTTAAGAGAACAGTGAAACGAAATCAAATTAACGCGAATCTCGTGACATTTTGCACAAAAAGAGACGAAAAGTCGAATTTACGATAGACACGAAACAATATCGTGTTGAACGGTTTAAACATCTTACCATGATTATTCGTTCATTAATGTTACGATAGAAAATCAGCTCTGACTATTGCGTTTCAGTTAATGAGATATGATTTCTAACATTTCGTCGTAATGTTAATGATATTTCGACAAAAGTAACTTTGTTAATATCATTTGGTATTATTGGTAAAAGAAAGTAAGAAATATTATTCATGTGCGGTGTTATGCATACACACGGATGATATGTATAATTTCATTAAACACACATATTCGCACATAACATTATAATTATTAGTGAAAATGATTATGTATGTACACAATTTTCTATTATTCTGTACAAAGCGTGATATACATATTTCGATCGAACTTTCAATTCTTAAATTAAGTGATACATGTCTGTAGGATCGGAAGGATTTCATTTTTCGTAACGATAGTAGAAATGCATATTGCCGCGTAAAGCAGTTTTGCATTTGAATTTATCCGGATTATTTCTAAAATGCCGATAAAACCGGTTCTTTTGTTGTTCGTTCGTTTTATTTTTATGATATATAGTTTCTTTCCAATGCTGATAAAGGCAAAGTCAGTGACTAAATGAAACAAACTTATATTTCATGTTTTCTTCCTTCTCTATCTTTTTATTCTCCTTTTTTCTTTTTTGACACAGCACGCGCTACGCATAACTAACAATTAGAATAATCAATATGCACGCAGAGTGGAACTCGATACGCGCACAATCCACGTAATCTTTTTGTTAGTTTCTTAACAACGATCCAAAACAGTTTCGTTAACAGAGGAGATTGTAAATAAGGAAGAGATACGTATACAGTGTAATCAACAGATATTCTAGCATATGCGATTTTTCAATGTCCTTTTAAAGATATAAGCATACCTAAACTTAGTGGAATATTAGGTATTGATTTGTGTGCTTATGTTGGCCAGAGTTTTAAATAATCAGGATGAGAGACGAGGATAACTGACAATGTCTTGCGTTTGAAATTTGAGAGACGCCAGGGGTCTAAATAAATAATTACGTAAAGTTCTATACACAGTTCCTTTTTTATCTTAAATAATTTTACACCAAATCTTATATATATATAGCCATACTTTAAGACTTAATTCGTTAACAATGTTGTAAAATTATTTTAGTTATCAGATACAATGATTTCAAAATATCAAAAGTAAATCGGTATTTGCTTTTAATCTTAATCGAATTCTTAAAGTATCAAAATAAAGTTACTTTATTTCAAAGAAACTACACAATTATGTATCTATCTACTACATCTACATCTTGTTCACATAATGTAGAAGTTGTATGCTAAATTACAGATAAAATTTTATTGCAAATGTAAATATATCTCTTGGCAGTTTCATATTTAATGCCTTTCTGGCTTAAAATGAATAATTAAATGAAATATCACATTGATTTACTTTCAATTAAAAAATGTTGTATTTCTCTTATCGGACATAATCGACATAAAAACGTGCAAGATATCTATTTAAACGAAATTTTATTCTATTTGATCGTTATCGAATAGTTGCTATTCTCCCTGGCGTCTTTCAGTGGTGATATTTGGATCTGTCCAATCAACAATCGTCTATATTGGTGTCATTTTTCGATAATTGTCTAATTAATATATTGATCGAGAATGAAGCTGCAGACGACTGCATTGTTTTCGTGTAGTTTTGCTGCAACCTTATTACTAATATCGCTCGCGGTGTTCCACGCGAAATGTTCCTAAAAATTTGTAACATATCACACGAATATACGAACACATTTGCACTTGCATACATACAGAAAGAAACACAACATATATGTGTGTCTATTACGACGACGCATGCATGAGAGCACACATTCACACACACTAACAAGTATGTCAAAGAGAAAAGATTAAAAGTGGAAATGCATACCGGGCGAGCGTAATATAGTTTTAAGCAAGGGTCACGTATTGTACGTATGTGTTGTACATAGCCTAAATAAAAATTACATTTAAAACTAAACGCGCTGTTCTCAAATATTCCACTTAAAATAACCAAATTGAGAAACGTAAAGGAAATATGAGATAAAGAAAGCACAAACAAACTTTAACGAATAGGCCGCGGATTTTTATGCATTTATGTTACTTTTGTTGCTTTTTGATCACTGTGGTGTATTTTTTTCAGATGATAATCCCTTATTCCAAATTAAATTCGCTAATCCACAACCAGCTTTCTTCACCTAGATTCCAAAAGCTTCCTCAATTTGCTTGGAGCTCTCTCGTTGACGCTAAAACTTATATCGTCCATTGTTGAATATCCATTTCTTACAAAAGTATGTAAATTGTAAAAAAATTTTTATTCAATTTTACAATTAAATCCTATATGTCAAACGTCAATTATGCTAATGAAGTTAAGTGTAATAATCGCTAATTGTAAGTACAATTTTTGTATTTCTATTCATAAAAATGTTAATACATTTATAATAATTATGTTTGTGACAACGAATTCAAGAGTAACTATACAATACAAATACGATTATGTACAAAATATTTCTAAAACTAATCAACAGTGTTTGTCGATTTTACCTAGATTTGATTTTATATCTGATTGATTGTATATCTTATTATTCAAACTAGTTGCATTTGCCTGATCTTTTAATTGTATTGCATGTAACAAACTTATAAATGCAATTACTTTTATGTAAATTCACTCTATATTTTCTTTTTTCAAAAATGTATTCTCTATGTTGAGATCACAGAGTAGTAACGATTTCAACTTGTATAGAATTGATATAAACTAAACATGGAATTTAATATGATAATATGCTTCTCTGTCTAGTACATTTTAGTACATTCTATATAGTATTTTTATCAATAGAACATCATTTCTGAAAAAAAAAAAATAAAGTAATTCCTCTTTAGAAACAGTTTATCAAATATTTTTGATACGACAGCAACACACATTCGATGTGTATGTTTATCACATTCAAAGGAAAAATAATTCATGTTTGAAAGTGAAACTTTACGCTATATAATCTCTCTATTGCTAGTTAAATAAATTCTTTTAACTATAACATAACACGGATCTCACGGATATATGTATCTGCATCTGACAATTCCATCATACTTTTGCGTGTAATAGTGCATATTCTTATGCATGTAAATGCATATTACAGCTTTCAAAATAACAATGTCACCATTGTAAATATTTAATAATTTAACAACAGAATCACATCAGTTTTCCGTTTAATGTTATCTTCATTTATCCCAGGCCTAATACATATTTAGGTAAATTATATGCAAATCGAGGAATTGCCATGAAAACAGACAATCTGCAAAGAAAATATAATATACAATTATTTTTTAGGTAAGAAATTTCATAACAGCTTAAGAACTGAATATATATATATACATTTCAGCAGTTTCAATCTCTTAAAAAAAAAATTTTAATCTATTAATTGTAGTATTTAGTAATTGTAGTAATTGTAGGAGTGGTAATTTAACCTAAAACAATCTATTTGTAACTTTCAATCAGTAAAAAAATATTAAAACTTTGGAATGCTATCTAATGAGATCGGAATAACTAGAATTATATATACGTAAATGCGAAAATGCAATGGATACATTAAATAATTTAATTACTTGACTTTGATAAGTTCGCTCGTTAAGAGGTTAAATCTTTTGATCTTTCTCCCCTATCATTTTTTCTTGTTATAACCAAAACAGAGATACGACTTATCCAGTGTTATATCTATAAATTGTTTTGCAGAATTACGTTAAAAATATACAGTGGTTTTGTATAACTTTTAAAAGAAATGAATAACACATCTTGTTTGTAATATTATCTTGCATGTTTCCCATGCAAAATACATACAGCAATTTCAAAATTATTTCAATTATAAATACATTGGTATACAAATATTTTTGTGAATCTGTATACGTTAATGAGTCATACTAGTGATACTCATATAGATATCTATTGGTTTTAGTTTGAAAACTAATACCTCTTTTTTATGATGAAATAAACATTAATTATTTGTGCAAGTAATATTCAATAACATATTAAAAGAGAAATTATATATAGTTTCAAAGTTATTAGCAATTTGTATTATATAGTGGAGGCTTTCATAACTACTAAATACTAATTTATGCAGCATTGAGCATAATTTAAGCGTATAGGTAAAATCTATGTACATACTTACACTATAAGCAATGTAGATTAGTGTTGGAAATTTCAACCACCATTATATGTGTTCCATCACCAGAAGGTACTGTCTGTTATTTAATTACTAGGTGCCATTTGCTAATAAATGTGTATATCACATGAAATAGCTTTTTGACCTTAATAATGGCCAATAAACTGTAAATTTGAGTACTTATTATACAACATTGATATATAGTAGAAAATAAAAAATTTTATTTCTTTTATGTAGTGTAAAAACAATAAAAGATCACCCGATTTTTGTTTCTATATCATTTCAGTAGAAAATTTTTGCAAAATAGTAAAAAGAATAGTTAGAATATATTACAAACTTCAAAACACCATCTTTTATAGTAATTTTTTGCTGAAACCACAAAAGCATTAATATATATACAAGCATTACAGATTTACTAAATATTCCGAAACTGATATTTTATTTAATAACATATATACAGTATTTATATATTGTAGCAGAGTTTTTTAATAATATTGTTTGTCTCTATAATATTTGATATAACAATTATGTCACTTCTTTAGTAATTCATATCGCTTTAGAGAATATGTAATAACTATAAAATATACTAATGCTGTGCGCTGTTTATTCTGAAAAATTATGTTGCTACGTTTCTTGCAAGGAAAATGCTGAAACATACGAACAATGTATGCAACTTATACAGTGATTTAATTCTTTATGCAGCATATACATGCACTAAATATGACTTGTAGAAACCTATATTGAATATTAAAATGAAAATTAATTTAATCCTTTGAGTGTTTAGTCAATAAATTAAATAGACAATTTAAAATGATTAGAATAAAAAATTTATTTTGTGATAAACTGAGAGAATAATACACTGTAACAAATAAAAAATTAAATGCCAAAAGAAATAAGTATATTAATTTAGTACATACTGTGTTAAACAAAAAGAAACACAGGGGAGGAACACATTATTTCTTATTGCTTTTTTTCATTGCATGTGTATTAAAAATTAGATTCAAAAGAATTAAAATGTATCTTTCCGTGTTATTTACAACAAGTACAAGTAGTTTAAGCCATAAAAATGTGAACACTCTTTTAACACATTTATGTTATGTTAACAAGCACTCAAAGAGCTAAATGAAAGAAAATCAGGAACAGAAGACAGTTAAGTTAAAAATAATTAAAATGCATTAACATTTCGAAAATAGCAGCATTTAAATATTAGTATATGTTCACTACTTCTTGCAAAAATATTTTATGGTTAGTAGATTACGAATGTTTATGCATTTATGAAAAATTTAAAGATAAGAAAAAAATATGTAGAATATAAATATGTAATATGTAAAAATATACAAAATGTTAAAAATTTTTAATGTTTTAATTTTATATCTTCAGTTGCATCCACAAAAATATAAACTTGTATAAACATTCGCTAATAATCTTTCATAAAATTAGTATTATTTTGCTTAATATAAACAAAAAGTGATAATACAGGCAGTTGCAGCGTGCAGATTAGTAAAATATATTGTATGTATCAGATCTTTATATAACTATATACATTTGTAGTATTTATTACTTAGAGCTAATTGTTAACATTTGTTACAAAATTTCTTAATAATATTATTAATATGATTAATATAATATCATTAATGTTACTAATCACAATTTATCATATAATCACAGTTAATTATAGTATTACTTTCATTGCTTTCACTGAATTCTTTAAATTCTTAATTTTATTGCCTATGAGAATATTTTCCAAATTTTTTTTAAAAAAATGATTCTTTAAAAGCCGAATTTTTTAAAATTTGAAATCTGAAATGAATATTGGAAGAAATGAAATCTTACAAACAAAAAGTTCGAATATTTTGTACATTAAAAATCTGTAAATATTGGCAATTACCTTTCACAAAGGAAGAACACATTATTATAATTAGAAATTAGACTAATGAAATAGGGAAAAATTATCTAAAGAAAACAAGAAATATCAGTGATAGTCATATACGAATAACAATTAAATGACAAAAATATCTGCAGAATTATACGTCAACTTGGTTGGTATTAACATCACCAGAATAAGATTGGAACCACCAATTAGGTACGTACGAGAAAGCGAGTCCGTTGTAAATCCAAGCTCGCCAACCTGTCCTTGTTTCGTTATCTATTCTAGATTCGAGACTCTGACATAGAGCTTTGCGATCGTGACTTCTTCCACTTCGCAAATCACAAAGTAATCTTTTTCGACATTCATCATTACATTGCGGTCTTACGGGAGAATTCTTATAATAATGTCTGAAACGTAACAATATATACGGGTATTTTAACTAAATTGTATCAAGAACTGATGTTGTTTAAGAGATATCACATCTCAACTTCAATGCCTGGCCAATTTTATGACCTCGCTATATCTCTTACTTACTTATAATACAGATCGAAAAGCGAAGGTTCATTGCTCATCTTATCTATCAGGGTATCCCAGTCCCGTGGTAAAAGCGATGGCATTTGATACGCTTGTCGGGCACTGTACATTTTGTGCCAAATAGGATAATCGTAAAGATTCGCTTCTTTTAGATTCATTACCCAGCTTTCGTGATCTACGACCATCTGTAACAAAATTACGATACATTTTAATCGCGTAATCATACAATAAAAAGGAGTTTAGGATAACTTACCCTCGTGGTTTTTGGATGATCACCATCGACGTAGTATATTCTGTATCCTGGATTGAGTTCATAATAAGGTGTAACCGATGGCCCGACGTAAGCTATGCTAACAGCTCTTCCAAGATCAGCAATATCGTAAAATAATTGGAATTCATCGTAGTGGGTATGTCCAAAAAATTGTGCCGTGATTGTAGATTCGTATCTGTAAACATTGAATTTACAGATAAAACTTTAGGCTCGAGTCTACTTGAAAGTATCTACTTCTTCTTTTTTTTTTTTAAATACTTATAGAGGATTCGAATCTAGTCGGTCAATATTCGAATCGATTTGCGATTTGCTTGACCCCATTGCTATTGAATATCGATATATTTTTCATTTTTTAGTATCTTATTACTTTTTTGTTACACCATGTATTACCGTAACATAAGACTGGCAGCATGAAAACCGATAAAACCCTTCGATAAACCTATTGCATATGCATCTGGACATAAATGTTACAACAGATGAATCACAGTCATTTGGAAACTCGTTACTACTATACTAGCCTGTTAATGATTTGATAATAGTTCCTAGACCACACTTTCAAACAGTCCGAATGACCAGGTGGAATATGCCCAATGATGTGAACTTTCTCGCCATTCATTTCAGCTCCTTGCAACTCATAAACTAGCCATTGCAGTTCGCTCACTGGATCCGTACTATTTATTAGCAGCCACCAGTTTTTGTTATTGCAATAATTCATATTGACAGAAAGGATTCTGAATCCTGGACGCACTAAAACCGAATAAAAAGCGCCACGGCGAACAGTGTGTGAAACACCGGCTGGTAACCAATGTCTCCAGTGTTTATCGAGCGAGTCGTACAACCACGATATGTCGTTTTCTTTTGGCACAAATGGTGGTGGAAAACTGAAACATTTTTTTACATTAATCTCTTTCTTTTTTCCTATTTTTATATACTTTACTATTAAGCCAAATGAGTACAAAATCAAGGATGACACGTTGTTAATAGGAAGGTAGTATTAATAACAAGGTTTGTCAATGAAACAATCGAGATTTTGTCTACAAAGAAGAAAGTTGAGGAAGTAAATAAAAGAATTTTAGTTACCTATTAACAGGAGCACTTTCATGATTTCCAAGAGCAGGAAAGATCGGTATTCCGGGAAACATCTCAATGAGCTGTGTCACCGTTTCATGCAAAACTTTCAGATTTTCCTCTCGCGTTTGATTCCACACGTCATGAGGTGGTAAATCTCCTGTCCACAAAATGTAGTCGATATCCTGGATTAACACGAGAAATTCTCCAAATTATACTGTACGAAATTTTGTAAAAACATCTTTTCTCATAAACATATCTGATTAAAGTAAATCAACTACTTTTCCACATTCCTCCTTTACTTAAATGTCACAGACAATCACCGTTCGTTGTTTTAAATATAATTACAAATTTTATACAATTTGGTAGCAAAAGTCGTTAACATTCGTTGTTTCAAGTTGTCATTTTTTATCTTTGTTTCAAATAAAATTTGTCTGAATGTAAATCTAGTTACTTACAGAATGTGTATCCGCGATGTGCTTAAGCATATGTTCAACCGTTCTTTTTGGCGTGTCACATTTTCGGTAGTCACCCCATCGTCCAGCACGTGCGGCTGGTGTCTGGGGTGCCCCATTGGTTAATCTGCAGCACAAGGGTTCATTACAATCTGCGTTCGCACCCTCTTGGTAGTAAGGATCGTAGTGCGTATCAGAGATATGAAGAACCTTGAAGGTAGGCGCACCTTCTTGAGGCGGCACGGGTGGTTTCACAGGTGGTTTATTCACTGGCGGGAATGCAACTTCCCACTCGTGTAGAGGATTATACGCGTCGTCGCATGCGTCGCCGATAACAAAGCTGCAGATTTGCGATGGTCCCATATCTACTTGTTTCAACACGTAAATAACTTCGCCCTGAAGAAAACCATCGTTCAACGTGCAATTAATTCCATAGAAAACAGTCTATAACGATATTTAATATTTCAAGTAAACTGAACATTTTTATGCAAAGCTTATTCATCTACGCATCTATAAAACGTCTGAAAATTTTATTGACAAAGTAACGCTAAAATCAGAAGATCGATAAGAATGTACTTCTCACGGTTCTCTCCTGTGGTTTTCATACGCGAATAATTAAAAATAATAAGAAATAATTTTAAATAGATAGAGTTTCATTTCAGAGGAGCGGTTTTTCAAAAGCAACGAGTTGAAGTGATAGGAAATTGTAGAATGGTTTGATAGAAGGGAAATCAATATCGTAAAACTTACCCCAAAGAGCAATGTAACTCCGTGACAAACTCGAGGGCTTTGAATATTAAGGGATGTACAAAATTGGTAAATGCTGTTCATAATTTCTTCGTCGTTTTTGCCAACCTTTATGTAATGTAGAAGAAGACCTGCCCCAACTTTGCACGCCGAACAAGACACTTTCGACATCACCGATGTCTCTACCTCCATCATCACTTGCTTTAGATCCAGTAATTTTAAAGCTTTATCCACAAATCCTGACAAGTGCCCATTTGATTGCGCGTTCTCCATCTCCCACAACATTCTAGAATAATTGTGCTGAAAAGAAACACGCGAATTTTTACCACGATCAATGATAGAATATTAAAACGATAAATATAATTATATAAAATTTAGATCGCAAAGTTTCTATTTTGTAATTTTTTAAATAAAATAACAGTATTGATAACGCAAGACTAGTTCTCTTTTACACAAATTTAGAAATATTTCCTAGGAAGTTGCGAGAGGCAAGTAGATCCCTCAACGCAGGAAACGCATCTTCTTTTTTTTTCTTTCTTCATTCGGAGAATAATGAATCTTCCATCGAAACGAAGAATCGTATCATCGCAAAAACTTTCGCGGGGAAAGTCACTGACATTGGATTAGAGTCTACGTATAAACCTAAGTAGGAAGGATACAGTACAGGTATATATATACTTATCCTTGTTGATCAAGTTGGTGAAAGTATTTTGGCACTGAAAGTGAGAGTTGGCGACATCGTGGAACGTGAAAAAAGGCGGGGAGATACGGAAGAACCAAAAGACAAGGTAACGCCTTGTGAAAATAAATCGATATACACAGTGTTCCCGAAACCATAGCACGATCGGAAAGAAAATGATTCCTCGTGTGAAAATATAGATTAACATTTTTTCCACATACAGCTCGCCGAACTTCAGTTCTCTGATCTTATATTCTCTACCTCGTATTTAATATGCATAATTCAACATTCCAACGTTTAAAGTCCAGTATTTCTTAATCAATACCATTACTCTATTCCTTACATAGACCACGTGTTATCCCGTGTCCCACATCCCGTGAACTTGACTTCGGATGCACAGATATAGGATATTGGCACGTTGGATATAGAGTATGTGAATGGTATGGAAAGTGGGATAGAGATCGCGGGGTCTAATATGCACCTTTTCACTCAGAAACGCACTTTCGCAGCACATATGTAACTTTTTTCTATTAGTAATGGAATATCGGCTGTGCGATATGCGCATGACACAGAGATACGAGATATTCCAAGTAGATCGCGTAAGTTAACGTTTTCGAAAATGAGTCTCGGTCTATAAAAGTTTGGAAAGCCCCGAACTTAGAGACGTAGCGCAGAGACGTTACCAATTTTCTTACCCGTGAAAGTTGATCGAGGTTAGTACCATTAATGCGTATAGTTTCCGCGGTCGGTGGTAAATCTCGGAGCGTCTCGGTATATGGTAAAACGGTAACGTCCAACCCTCTTGCGGCACTTGCTTTGGCGAGCCATTCGTCTGCAAGTTGTGTCCAGTTGCTCATAGGCATTTCCTCTTTCTCCTTTGACCTGTCCCTGACGGGATTTCCTGCAAGAACAAAATAATAAACATTTTTCTTTTTTTTTTCTTTTTTTTTTGAGGAAATGTGGTATTTAAGTGTTTGAGTGATACGACCGTAGATGAAACCTGCATGAAACTGTATATCAGGACGAAACTATGTACCATACTTATCTTTATTGACGAAACCAAGGTCAATATGTACTTATGAATCTGAAAAAGATGCAACATCCAAAGGTTCTTTCCATTTCGTAAAGTTCGAAGTTTATTTTCAGGATTCTATCCTTTGGTGTTGTTGATGTTCGTTTAAGCAAATTCGCAAAGTATGCCAATGTCAGAAATGTATAGCTATCTAAAAGTACGTGTTCATGCAGGGTATGAGCTTAAATTATATAATTTCTCCGATACGCTAGAAACATTCTATAATAAGCGTGTCTCAGGAAATCCCATAATTCGTAATCAAATCGATATCATCAGACAGCATATAAATTTCAAGTACTTTCTCTATAAAACGAGGTTATGGTATTGCAAACGTTTCGCTCCATTTTCGATGTGAGTAATAAACTATCATATAATTTATGTAAAAATAGTAACGTGCTTTAAACCTCTCCCTCCCTCGCCCTATGTTTTTTCTTTTTTTTTTTTTTTTCTTATAGATATACGATACTGTATACTATTTGTTCAATTAATCGAATGATCTAAAATGCAATTCACATACCAACAGCGCTTTTCAACATTCCAACGAGGAAAAAGCAAATAAGAATACTCGTGATGATCCATCTTTGATTTGGCATGCTACGATTTGGCTCTTTGGTATCGTCAACTGAAACGAAAAAATAGCTCTTTTACATCAGATATTCGTAACAAGCAGAAAATTATAAATAAATAGATTATAGACAAAAATCTCTTTACGCAATCTTTAATGGCGTATAACAGAGTTTGCCGATGTGGAACGTACGCATTACTTGGAGGAAATCTCGAATACATATTTTGGAGGCAATTAAAAAAATTATGTTGTATTCGTCATCTTCATCGCCGGTATAGCCAACAAATCACTATTACTTTTTATACTAGCAGGCGTTCCTTCTTACGTAACATTCGTACGTGTTGTCGGTCTCCTGATTGCCCATTTTTCCATAATCAACTAAATCAATCAAATCAGTCTAATTAAAAACACCTCCACTATTCCTTTTTGTCTTAATCGAATTACCTATTTATATTATATATATATATATTTTTTTTTTCAAAACTTGATTTATTACGCTAGACGGTGCATCAAAATCTTTTTCAGACTTTGAGCTGAGACACGATCGAAAAAATGTTGAAATGACAAAGTTGAGATTCGGGATACGCTAACGTGTAGGGAATATTAATAACGATAAATTTAAGTCGACGATCGACCAACCTATTAATTGAGGATCCTGTGTCGTAGTCTGTGAAATTGCACGCGCAGTGGATGTTCTTTCGATCGTAACGTGACTACCGGTTGCAGTGGGTCAGTGAGATCTGTTTTGGCGAAAGTTCGATGTGCGATCGTATCTAACTGATGCGCTATTTCCGTATATCTCTTTCCTTTCCTTTCACGAGATTCTCACAACGTTTACAATTAGTCGCAGCAAACTATGACCGATCGAAACCTCCGATACACACGATCGCCACAAATCGGCATGGAAAGCTCGCTGATTGATCGCTATTCACGATTATTTCAAGCAATATCAATGACTCGTACTGTTCTTGAATTAACAACTTCTTCGTTGAATTTGTTTAACGTGGAGAAGAAGAGAAAAGAGGAGAGAGTGGCATGAATACTCTACTTGTGATTTCTGCGATTAATACTATATCCTACCTGTACCGATAACGTGGAATCAGGCTTCCATATTATTCGCAGGCAAATTATTCGAAAAGCTGATTGCCCAATTTAATAATCGTTTTCCGAATATTTTATTGACGCGTGTGCTGAAAAGCCGGACTCTCTCTTGCGTAATTAGACTAATATTATTAGTGAAAGTTTGCAATTGGCACGTTACAACTTACCAGAGTTAATACATTCTTTCTTGCCAGAATAAAAATGAAGTTTTACAAATGAACTTTAGAAATCGTCAGTCACTCCATTATTACGCGTTCTCGCATAAAATTGTAAAATTGTAAAAAAAATAGTCGGTGTAACTCGCAATTTGTAACTCGTCGATTTATCGATATCATTGATTAGTTTTCTAGAAAATTACTGTGCGTCTCGCTGTGTGTTTATTATTAGCAAATTACCGTGAAACAGAGCTCCGGTATATACACAACATAAAATAAACCTATTCTGTTGTGAAACTCTTGCACTTTCGATAACAATGAGCGGAAGGAGGTTAAGCGAACTCAAACACAAAAGAAAAAAGGAATAAACGCGTTCCATTCGATTTTCAAGCGAACCTACCCATTCGCCGCGCAGTTGATCGATAATTTTATGTTCCATTTATTTGTCTGAGAAACGAGCGCTATTCGAACGCGTCCCGCCAATAAAAATAACGGTGCACCGAAACTACTTCGAATTTCTTAGCACGGAGGAATTCCGAAGGTTCGGCTGATGAATCAAACGGCGAGAGAACGAGTAAAACAGCCAAGTGGAATAAGCGGTTAACCGTTATTCGACCCACCAAGGGACCTTGCTTGCTGAAACAAGCCACACTTCGGCTATGCTCCGTATTTCACTCATTCAAAACGAAATCGTCGCAGAGCGATCTTTCAGACTCTCAGCTTCCGCGCTCGCTTCCCACTCTCCGGCTACGTGACTAGTGTTTCACCGCGAGAACCAATTTTAGGCTGAAGCAAACGAGTCGAGCTTCGAAAATTCTATGCAACGAATCGTAACGATTATAACTAAGATATTTATGCATATAATTGAAAAAATGTAGTTTCTCGTTACCATCGGGGCAAATCACGATGTGAAATTATAAATAGGATATTACAGACTATTTCTGCTTATAGTTGTGCTTCGGTGGCAGCGTGTGCAGACGCATAGCTATAGCCAAAATTCATCGTAGATGTAGCAGTATTTTTTTTACGAATATCTTGGAAATTAAGGCCGACCAAGGTTATATGCAGAGGAAAAAGTTGTTCAAAGTTGTCGAACTTTACGACATATTCAACAAATATTATCGAAATCGAAGAGTTCTACAATATCATCTCTTTAGAAGATACGATAAATGAGAAATAAGATAAAAGTAACAAATAAGATAAAAAGCAGCAAGGGCGAGATCTTGAACAATCACGATGAACGATATAGCTTACGAGCAATTAAGATAAATTCCAGAAAAAGTAAACACGAAAAGTGTAAGGGTTGTTGAAAAATATTTCAATGATAAGATTTGCGCAGAAAGTATGCGCAGGTCATTGAGCGAAATATTATCGCTGTCGAGGGGCAGAGAAAAATATATGCGATAATAATTACAAGAAAAACGAGAATTGTTCGATTTCAGGAACAATAAGAGTATTATCATACATCAGTGGAGTATATGCATTAGTATTGACCTCGGCAATAAAATTTACCATTTCCTGTTTAAATGTCATTGAGTTGTATTACCGAATGATTCGTTGGTCAGCTTGAAAAGAGAATCTCTCATTGTCCAGCATCAAACAGTCCTTCATCATGCTCAATAAGTTTCCACAATTACCGTGGCACTTGAAAGTCTAAATCGCTGATGTTCTTTAAGTTTCAATCATCCAATATACGTATAATATCTCTTTGAAACTTTGCCAAGTTTTCGATTCTCTCGTTTTAAAGTTCACATTTTTCATGACAATTATCAAACATAATTATTTCCTATTATTTCTAAACACCAATATTTATGCGATATTAAATTTCGTCATAATTATCGATATCTCTTCCATCTCGCCTCTATCGATGATTTTTTAATACTTTGTCGAGGTTATGATTCCCGACAACTTTTTCTTTCTACGTGTAACGGCCGCTCGATTTGGTTTCCTATATATTCGCAAAAAACTGTCAGTGCCACGGCAGTGAATTCTACCCATAACTGTACGTCTGTGATAGCGTATACGTCAGTATTGCTGGTCGACGCACCGTCAGGCACGACCACATAAAATGACACTTAAACCCAAGCCTATATGAACTATACACAGAAAACGAGAATTAAGTTTAGGTTAGGCGGCTATATTATACGGCCGCTCCACAGCATGGCGTCCGATAAACAATAGTGACACATGACTATAGACAGAATTCACTGTGGGAATACTGGCTGTTTTTTGCGAATAATTCAAAGCCAAGGAAAAAGTTATTCAAAATATTTATTTCTACGACATATCCAAAACATGATCGAGGTCGATGACACGACTGAGGTATCTATAATTACCAATTTCATCATTACTTCTAGTCTATTATTCATCATGCAAAAAGTTGTGTGCATTAAATAAATGAAATTTATGTTTCTGCTAGCTGGAATAAATGTTTTAATACATAAATTACCAATCAGCTCAACAACACTACTATACAATAAACAAATCTATGAAACAATGGTTCTCTCGAACGAATAAGAGTTAGGGTATGAAAGTATTCTCAATTATCATAAGGAAACTATCGCTTAACCTGTATACCTGCGGTTACCAAGGGAGACGAGTTAACCCGTCACTCGAATTGCTAATCCCTTGGAAATAATATCTTTATTTAGAAATCTTCTATTTATTATGCGTTGACTTTTGCTGAATATAAATTATATCGTGCTTATATTTCGAAAAATTTAATATTCGGTATTTTCGGCTGAAGAACGCTTAGCAGTTAAAATTCTACGTAATATTATTACCTAACGTCGATAGTGTTACATAGAGAAAACAATAAACTGTGTGACCGATAGGAGGGAATAGTGTTTCAGTTCAACAAGAGGAGTAGATATCTTCATGGCATGATACCAGTAATTCAATCGTCAGTTTAATATGATCACAAACATATTACATGATAAGAAAGTGTTTACTACCTGTATCGTAATTCATATTGTAGAATCTAAGAGCTTTGATATCACGATTTCATTGCACAAAAGGCTTTATACCACTGGTTCTCAACTAGTACTAACTGATTCACGCTTGCTACTAATAATAATCTAAATTTCTATCAAGTACTTTATGTATAGACAAATCTAAACTTCACCTACGCGCAATTAATTTTTGTCTAACACTAAATGTATGTTCGCAGTAAATATCTACTTCTATATACATTTTCCGATTGGTTTCAAATACTAGTACAATCATGACAATCGTGTCTCGTTACAGCGTTAATGGGAGCCATTCAAAATTTCAAAGTGTTTTGTATAAAGTGTTTGTATACATGGTAAACGTTCAAATACTTCCGTGAATTAGTGTACATATGTGTCTAATGTATTAGCGGAATTTTCTAAATTACACTGCAAATGATTTACGTATATTCTTATCTAACTACGTTTAAATGTAAAATAGGTTTAAATTTCTATAGATCAAAGCTAAGGTTATTCGAATTAAACCGTATGAACAGGAAGCCGTCACGAATACTACAGTTAATCGTACGCGAAGTTGAAAGTTATCAAACCAACGAGGAATACCTTGTATAGTATCTAGCAAGAAAGGGGTCATTAACTGTCATCGATTAACGAGAGTAGACATACATATTACTTTGGCACTCTCGACGAATGATAATATATTATTAAACATTTTGCTTTAATAGAGTATGACAGTCTCATAGAGTCAAGAATAGAACGATGTCTGGGACAAAATAATCACTGCGTGAACAGCAGTCGAATTCAATTAGCTTTTAGCTGTGCTTACTTAACTCTACTTACTCGCATTAACTTAAATACTACTGTATGTACGAGTAATGATATTTAAATATGATGACATAAGAAATGACTTCGTTGTATCTGACTACTCTATAAAAAATAATTTCAAAAACTTTAACTGAACAGTACTTCTGCTAAAATCCTCAAAACAATCAAATGTTTCTCAAGAATAGTAAAATTCAACTTGTAATTAAAAGAAATGGAAAAATTTTACCTTGAATTTCAATTCTGCATCACTTTTGGCAACATTCTCCTTCTGTAACGTTTTCTTTATTATAAATGCCCACTGATCCAAGGGCAATTGCAATTGTATATGACAGTATAAGATAATATTGTATAAAATACAAAATTATACAAATGATTTTTAGTCAACTTTGGAGTGTGTACCTCATACATTACATAATCGTTAATAGCATAAAATAAAAATTCTCAGGAATGTAAGAACACTTAAAAAGATACGAACAAGTTACGAAATCGTAGCACGAAGCACGAAGGAAGTGTAATTGTCCTCGATAGAATCTGTTTTCATGAATTTGGGAAAATTCTCACGTAAATGAGACATTGCGCAAGAAAAATACTTGAAACGATGTTACGAAATAGTAACTGTCGCTAATTCTTTCCTGTTCGCTGTTCTAGTCTTCCAACAATTGTAATCCAATAATTAATTGTTGCTCGAAATGTACGAACTCTTCTTTGTTTTAATAAGAAATAATTCAACGAATAAAAATTTTCAGCCTAAAATTTTTCTGTTCAATTCAAAGCAGATTCTTAAAAAATGATAGAATTTTCAAAGAATTTTTAAAACAAAAAATAGAGTATTTGTAAAAAAAACTTGTATTTTTTAATACAATAAAAAAAAATTTATTGTATTAAAAGCACAATATTAATTTAAATTAGGTATCTGGCACACGTTGAGCGTAGAGCAATGCAATGCAGTACAGTAATAAACTCAAAATAGCATATTCTCTGCATTACACTCTGTATGTGGTAGTTTTTACTAATTTTAAACTTCGAAATAATGTGTATAAAAATGGTATGACTTTTTTGGCATACATAAACAGATAGATAGTATAAAACGGTACGAAAACTAGATAAAGAATTATAAATAAATTGAAACACAGGCATTCGAACTATGAACTGAAGTAAACGTAAAAGATTCGTGTCTGCCACTTATTATAAGTTATGTTCTATACTACTCTGAATGCTTAGCACTTATTATTTCTCGCATACGCAGAGTATTTGCCATTAAATCCATTAAACATTTAAACATCGATTCCATTGAACATTTCATTAAATATTAGCTCGATTGAATATACGGGGCGTTTCGTTTATCTGCAAACGGTAGAATATCTCACGAGAGATTAAAATTATTGAAAAAATGTTTTAGCAAAAGCTATTTGATTCGATATGATTCATAAAATTGATCAAATGTCATATTATCCAGATCCAATCAGTTTTTGTGAAATTTTCGTATTTTCTTATATTCATAATATTTATATTACGATGTATTTTTAAATACTGTTTCACTTTTACGATATTGTTAATATTTGCGTATTAAATCGCATTATCAATCGTTTTAAATTGACATTCTAGTCATTTGATTATCAGAACAATGTATGTCAGGATATTAAATACATTATTAAATACAATGTTATTAAATACGTATCGCAACAAATAATAGAAATACATTAAAAAATATTTTTAAAATATTTTATTATAAAATGTATCGGCAAGATAATGTTAATCTCAAGTTACCATATGTAGATATATGAAACGGGTCAATAATTTGCAATGCATGTATATTCCACAAATGAGACAAGCTGCAAAATAATTTAGGAACATGAAGCACAAATATGTACTCGTATTGTACAAACTTTAGCATGGATGTTCCATATAACATTTTCAAAGTCGCGGAAGGATCAAGAAAAGACTGTTGAAAGCAAAGAACAGGAAATCATTAAGATAGTTAAGAAAACAACACATACTTTCAAGGAAATGTTAGCAAGGACAAGAGAAGAAGTTATTACTTCTGTTTCACTTTTCTATTTAGAAGTTGCTTCGGAGAGATACTTTTTACTTTTGCCTCGAATAAAATTTATCCAAGCCTCTAAGAAACTTGTATCTTGTGATTCGCAATAAACAATAATAGTATTAATTTAATCACGCAAGGAATCCTAGACATGAACAGTTCTGTTGTCCTAATTACCGCTAACAAAATGTGCTACATCGTAATATTTACTGGTTTCCCCCTTCGTTTGATATGAAAGATTTATGTAAAAAATAGTATTATATTTTTATCTTCAAAAGTGAAGTATAATTTTTTAGAACAAACAAAAAAATCTACGCAAAGATTTGATTCATCCATTAAATCTTTGGTGAGCATGAAGCATCGCGCCTTAAACATCATAAATACTTCTCTGTGAAACTAATAATTCTGACCTATACTCTTTTGCCCGCCCAGCAAAGAAGTGCCATAACGAGTTGCTATACTTTGGGAATTTTATTTATTTTTGAGCGTGATACGCATTCTGTACATTTTTGCATCTTTCGATTCCCCATAAGCGAATAAATGTTCGTACACACGTATGGAACTATACATCAGGCACTCATTCAACGAATCGTTCATGACCAACGGCCGATCGTCCTATGTCTGAAACATCTAACCTACTTAATCCTCGCTCTCTCTCACCGTGACGTCACTCACTACCATCGTAACTTTGTCAAGACCCCCAGATTTACTTTAGATGTGCAATCGTAACTTGTGTCAAGAACTTTTATGCAATGAGGTCATAATCATAGCTAATTTTATGAATTAATGGCATTTCCACTCACGACTGATCTCACTTTGATTACCCTTGAATAATAAGTATATGAGCTTGTATGCACGCGAAGCACCGTGAAGATCTGACATAGCCGACATAGTAGGATTGAAAAATATTTGAGAAATTATTTCGAGAAATGTTTACGTATACAAATAATTGTATTCATAAAAAATATTAAATTGCACAAATATTCACAGTTTAATAATAATATATATGTCGGAGATGAAAGAACACCGGAGCCTTCCCTCTGGAACTTCGGGAAAATCCGTAAAATTGTAATTAAAGTTTACAGTCGTAATTAAACAATCTGCCATCATCCTGCCCAATTGTACTTGTTTGCGATTTGTGATAATAAACTTGGGCTCAAGGCGACCATCAGTCACCGAACGTAGCCACGGTCAACGGGATGAAAGATATACTTGCTCTAACTCAAATTCACCGATCGTCAGGCGCTGCTCTCTTCGTCGGTGAGATCTCAAGAAAGAATGAATTTTCGTCCCAATGATGCCACAGAGGAAAACTATGATGGGGAAGGACACGAGATCATCGGACTCGTCGGGTATAGCCCTCGTTTCGAAAGTAAGGGAAATTGACGCCGCTGTCAATTGGTCAGTTTGGGACAAAGACGGTCTGTCCGTTTGGAAAATCTTAATTGTCGGAAAAACCCAGGCTTTATGGCGGGTCCTCGGGCTAACTGGACTTGTGCTGTGTACGTGCCTCAACATCAGGTATTCATTGTCAGAAGGAACCGTTGGAATGTTTTACTGTCAGATATCTCTATTGGTATTTCTTTTAATGAGAGTCATACTATAACTCCACACTTTTGTTAGGCGAACGTTCGGCGACTGATGGTCGCCTTGAGCCCAAGTTTATTATCACAAATCGCAAACAAGTACAATTGGGCAGGACGACGGCAGATTGTTTAATTACGACTGTAAACTTTACAATTTTACGGATTTTCCCGAAGTTCCAGAGGGAAGGCTCCGGTGTCCTTTCATCTCCGACATATAAATAATGTTCTATACTGAAAAATCAATATAAATGAAATCTTAATAATAATTGAGTTTACATATAATAATGGCATGAATCATATCGTATTATGTGGATTGATTTCCTTTTTTCATTCTAATGAATCGTTTATTTATCATCACCAAGACCCCCCGATTGATTTTCTCAAAAGCTTAGATTAGCCAAATTACTTAAATTCAAACGACTTGACGTCAATTGATTTGACAAATAAATAGAAATTTGGAAGAATATTTCAAGTTAAATAAATAACAGATTTACAGCGAGTGAAGTAATTTCAAGCTTCTTGAATCTACATAGGTAGCTTAACTAATGTAAATGAGGCTTCATGCATTCTAATCAATACGAAGTGTCATTGAAACTATACAAGATGTATAGCGTAACTATCAAGTTCAATGCAATAAGTTCAAAGAAGAAAAAACGTCGTTATCATCCGCTGCTATTATGAGTACGAATTGATATAGTGTCTCGATATAATATGTATGTACAGTACTATAATTAATCCATTTAATAAATTACATTCAAATCAAGGAAAACAATTTAGATAATTCGTAGAAAAATATCTGGATACTTTTTATTATTTTTGACTTATGACTTTTGATTATAGTCAAATGAAACTGCAATGATTTTATTCTTCATAGTTATCGTAGCTATTCCTACAGTATATTGTAACTCGATTAAATTAATTCCTGAAAGATAATATGCAATAATAAAACTAACGCTTGAAACTACAATACTTTGTTATATCTATATGTGTGAAGTCTTAACGCAATTTAGTTATTCCATATCTTTGTTTTGTTCTCATCATAAAATCTCCTTAACTTCATCTGTAATTTGAATTTAGGACAACGATGTATATCAATAAATAAATTGTTAAAATAAATGAATAAAAGGTGATCGATACATACGAAGTTGTGATGAAAGAATGCAAAGACAGAACGTATTGCTTAATCGTTTTTGATGGCGTAAGAATACACTTGATTTGCAAAAACAAAAAGGCCTTATGAAATTCCTGACCATGGGATTTTCATCACGCGTATCGAGCTCTTCGCATAGCAGCGCCGTATTTAATTGAAATGCGTGTCTTGAAAGTCATTCGTATTGTTCGAGTGAACGCACGTCAAAAAATCCTCCAATGCGAAACCTTTCGTGTAAGACGTGCGTTCCATTCCCACTAATCCTAAGGTTTCGTTGCAACTTATCTGCTTCGATATTCTTTTAACATTCGGTTTGGCTTGTGCATAAAATTCTTATTTTTGTCTATACAAAATTTGTATTTTTCAAAAAGTATAATATGCTAATGTTGTGTAAATAAAAATAAGGACAGAACATAGGAAAGATGTTTTTGCGTTTTTAATTTGACTGGTAAAGGTTTGTTTTATTTAAATTAATAATAGGGCAACTTTTGACGATGATTGATGGCTTTTTAATGAGCATTGATGACTTTTTAACTATATCGTTAATAAAGGCGACGAATGTACTATAATCTTCCAATTGCCCCAAAGATATTAAAAATTGTCATTCTACTTACATATTACATTAGGAAACGCTCCTCTATATGTTATCTTTATCGTTATCTTTATACATGTATAATATATTTATATTTATTGTACAAATAGTAGAAGACAATATAACAAAATTACTGTTTTATAGCAGAAGGAATTTAATTTCATAGAAAAATAAAGAACAACGAGGTTATGCGCCCAACAACATTTTGGACAACTTTTAAATGAATATATATATAACTAAACATGTACATCGTTTAACTCCCCAGTACAATCAGTAATTTCAAGAGTAATGAAATACGTTCAAGTGGCAAGTCTATTATTATAGACTGCCTACTTATCAGCTGATTACAACGATAATGATATAAACTAAAATGTAAGAAAACTCACGAATTTTGAAGTACGTAGGGTGTCACGTGGTACATAAAGAAACGTTGGGAAGTGCAAGGATTGAAGAAATGGTCGACAATTTGAAAAATGTCTAAGGAACTACGTATTCTCCGAGATAAATCAGTTTTGTAACATTTGAAGATTCAGCCGGACGTTCCGCACGTTTTCTAGATCACCAGGGACAAAACACGCACGCACACGTGTTCACTACACACTACGATATTTACCGAAAGGATTCTTCTTCTCTTTTTCTTTCTCCCCCCCCAATCGGTTGTTGGTATTCCACGCGCGTGCGTACTAACCCGCAACACAAACACGTGTGCCAACCTGGCCGCAGTGACGACTCGGCGTACACTGAGCAATACTCAGCGAATGCACAGAAATATCCCACTTACTATTTCGTCCCACACTCCCACTCTTGTCCCCACCATTTGCATATAGCTTTTTGTAACTTCATCTGGCTCCGTTAATTCTTCCTATAATGACTTACGAAGTTAATTATGAGTTATCTAATTAAACAATAAATATATTCGTCTTTGTTTAAAAGCAGTTAAAGCTTAAAACTGATCCTTATATTAGTATCTTACATCTTCTTTACAAGAACATTAAAAAAGGGGTGGTTTTATCATTAATAATAGAAATTATAGTTCTTAACATAAGTTAACCTGTTAAGTGAAAAAGTATTAGAACTTTAGCAAAAAAAAAATAACTATTAATTATTATGTCATTTGAAACATTCGACTGCAGGTGACCCATATAGTAGAACCCCAAATTCTGTATTATACGAAATCCACAGTTTATCATTTAAGACCTTATTCAATTTATTTACGAATTGTTTGAATTAGATAATTATTGAATTAGATAACCCTCATAGACATGTGGAAAGATCACGATTGATTCAAATAGCGATATTTAAAACCGATAAAACAGCAAGAGGTACAGCAATAATAGATATAATTTCTACTAAGACAATATTTTTTAAGCGCGTTGTTACATTCCTGGAAATAAGCTTTTTATTCTGGCATTTCTTTCTTGGCTCTAATTAGAGAAGAGATACGATGTGTTCTGATTGCGCGAATTATCCTGTGTACTTGTACACATGTAAAAAAGTTATAGTACAATAAATTGTTAATCAGCCTCTTATTATACATTGTTATATGAGGAAATAAAAGTAACGTTATCAAAGATAAAGGTGATTATTGCACCATAATGTATATACTCGCCGACAAAGAGAAAATCGTATTCTAAGAAAAGAAATTATCTAGACAAATGGCAATTAAGTGTTCGTATTATTCATCAATGCATGATATATACAATGATTTGTAATAACAAAATCTGAATTTAATAAAATTGTACAAGTTAATTATAAAATAATAATTAGAAGTAGCGCACAGCAACGTATATTGCTGCATTCACGGTAATTTCCTCGCGTTCCTACCTTTTCTTGAGTTTTCAAGGAAATTGATATTTTCTAGATGATATTACTTTGTTATTTTTTCATTTTCTACGAAATGATAAAAGTATTAGGTATAAATTAATGGTGTTAAGGTTTTACTGAGATAGTCATTGAAAGTAAGCACGTGTTCGATAGTGATGGTCCAAGAGATTTTGTTGATCATTTATATTTCTGCATATTGATTTATTATACTTACAGATAAGATAACTATCGTAGAAAAAGCTGTTTGCTTCTAGGTTTATATAGGCGTTATTACACTGCTTTATTCTCGTCAGTTCGTTTTAAGATACGTATCAATACGTTATAGTTTCTAATCCTTGTGGAATTTTATATTGACATTTACATCGATTTCAACAACTCATAAACTTTAACTTTATTCGTCACCAGCCAGTAATGTATAAAATGTTGTTACTAACGTCGTTACTGATACCGACGATTTTTACTAATTTAATTAATTGTAACGATGTCAATGCTGCTACTACTGCTGTATTAACGAGACCATCTAGTCGGGCTTACAATTGTTTCGTGAAAATTAATTACGGTTGCGACGTATTCAAATCTAATATCAATGTTGGCACGATTATTGGTTCGGCAGATTTCATAAAAGATGGGCCAAAGGATGGAGAACTCGCTAGTGCTGGAAACTCGTTGTATGATGTATTAGACGAACATCGATCTGGACGTTGGAGCCAATCTTATTTAAAAATAAAGGAACATAACGCCACTCATTTCGTTACGGACATTGCTTGGATTTTTAGCAATAAAACAGTAATAGTTGACAAGGTTCAAGTATTTTTATCCAATGGCAATTACACGGAGGATCAACCGATTCGGAGATCCTCATTGAATTTAGCGTGCTCGTATCAAACCAATGATCATCTGATTGTTGAAAATTACGTTCTCCGATTCAACTGCTACATTTCCAGTGAATTCATCGAAGATCTTTTCTACCTCTCTAAAGGTTCAGGAATTCTTTTATCGACCTTGAAAATAGCTGGAACAAATTATGCTTTCTATCAAGTCGCTGACGTTTCCATTCACGAAACTGTTAACCAGATCGCTAATTACCATGGATTTGTTTCCCAGCCACCTAGCCGTGCGGCGTTGTGTCAATCGAGGGTAAACAAAAATTGCGGACGGATCAAATACGAGCCGCAGAGCGTGGAAGCATTCAAAGGGTTCCCTTATAAGGAATACAGTCCACCAGATGGGAAAATTGCTAGTGGCAACAAAAAGGAATTTTTCGAATTGGATGAATATGGTGCAGATCGATGGACACGAGTCAATTTCCCTGACGTGAATTGTTACAATCAGACGCACGTGTCTTTCGACATTATTTGGTACCTCACTATGCCCCACCGTACCGACGATATTCAGATATACGTGAGTAACGAAAATTACACATCAATGGAACCGCTATCCAGGCGTCATTTAGATCTTGATCCACTTTGCACGGTACAATATCATGGAGTATTCCCACCTCGGCAATTGACCATATCATGTCCAATTTCGTTGGAGAAATATCGTCGATTAAATAAACTGAAAGAATTATTGCTGTTAAGTATATGGAATATATATGACACTGCGTTCGGATTTTATCAAGTTGTAGATATTAAAGAACTGTCAAAGGAACAGTCATACGAAAATATATTGCGTAAATGTCAATTAATAAATTAACATAAAACTTTTATTCATTTAAGCATCGTGTTGTTTTTTTAATATTATGTATTTATGTAATTACAATAATGTTGATCGTACTTTACTACACCACATATTTTACACTAATATTTTATACTAGTTTACTCATTAAATATAACAGGTAAAATGGTAATAAATGGTAATAAAAAATATAATCTTGTTATAAGTACCAAGATTCATTCGATAATAGCGAACAATTGAGTAGCATGACCTTAACTTTCCAGACGTCTTATCGATAAAACATTCTATCATGAACTATTTCTATTTGCCGGGAAACATAGATAATTAATTTAATATCTTAAAAAATGCGGTACTGATTGTATCACAAATCAAACATGACATTTCTATTGTACTTTATCAAATGTCAATATAAATAGAATCGATAATATACAACATTAATATAATTATCAAGAAGAAATATGTAATTTTCATTAAATTACAATGTTTGTATTAGAAATGTTAAATAAATATCATAAAAGATATATTTTCATGAAAATGTTCTCATTTAGATATTTATTTTCTTCCGGCGAGGGTACTTTGTAAATATGATTAACAAATACGCGAACAAATCTGGCGCGAAGTCATCAGGTGGCACCACGTATCTCACAAGGGATACTACGGACATGGCCCTCGCCGATTTGAATGAAAAGTGTGGTTAGTTTAGTATATACGTGAAATAAATATAATTGTAATTTCTGTTGTACATATTATTTATTATTGATAAGTATTTATAATCATTCGTTAATCTGCATATTTAATTTTCCTGCCATGAATTAACATTAGTTATAAACGATCTCCTCAATTTTATATTAGGTAAGCTGACAGCACTTTGTCATTTAAAATCGAAAGCATACTTATCGAACAACGAAGATGAAATATTAGAGTTATCGCTGCACTTGAAGAACCCGGATTTTTTCAACTTCAAAGTTAATCCATTTATTGCTCAGTCGAAGTCTCTTATCCAATTAATTCAATTAAAATATTGAAGAGTTCAAATTTTAATGAGTCCAGCTTCATGCTTGTTTTTAAATTATCAACTGTATATCGCGACCAAAATGTTTTAGCGCTCTACGGTCAACAAAGGAAACCTAAATTCCCCAAACGTGCTTGCAATAAAATAAAGGGATTTAAATATTTAAGTTTCTATATTCTTACTGGTTCTTGACTATCAACCAATCGGAGAGAGTGGTAGATAGTAACATCTTAGTTACAGTCAGGTAAGTGGATGGCGTTATTGTAGAATACAAATTCAAATGAACAACGGTCAGTCGTGTTATAACGTGTAAAATTCGTTTTCCGACAGTATACCTATCGTATTTATTCAGTGAACACATAAATTCACGGGAGTTTTTATTTTACGTGTTAAATTTTAATGTTTGATTGAAATATTTGAAAGAGAAAGAAATAAAAGAATGGCCGATTCGTCCGAATGGGAATCGCTTATGCAGAAGATTACTGCAAAATTAAGTAGTACATTGACTCAATTGCACGGAATATGGGAAGAAATAGGATATAATCAAGAAGTACGTTCAATATATTGCAAACAAGTATTTGATCATATAGAAGATTTATTAGGCGATATGGTTTCAGAGTCAAAGCAGAAAAAAGAAACGATATTAGTCAATGTTAAAAATTTGATGGACCAAATAGGTGTTCTAACGAAAGAATTAGGAACAAATATTACAAATGCTGGATATGAAAATCTATCATTAAAGGAAGTAGAAGAGGTGCTGCGCGCTGACCTACAAAATTTACAATATTGCAAAACACAACGTGTGACTCATTTTAAAAAATTGCTTGCAAAGGAAAAATCCCTTTGTAAGGTATTAGGCACTCAACCAATTAATATAGAAGAAAAATTGCCTTCAGAAGAAGAACTTAAGAGTTTTGAACTCTACCTTGAAAAACAAGAAGGTGAGAAATGTCGTTTAGAAACCATTTTTAACGAACAACGTAGAGCAATTGTTAGAATGATGGATGATTTAGGCACATCTCCATCGTCTAGTTTTCAACATATAGTATATGAAGATGATGAAAATTATGTCTTTAGCAATAGCAATATGAATAAATTAAGAGAACTTAGAGAAGAATTAGAACATAAAGTGAATAGTGCAAAGGAACATGTTGAAGACATTAGACAAGAATTAATTGCATTATGGAAATATCTTAACGAACCTGAACATATTTGTCAGTCATTTCTTAGCAGTTACGAAGGATATAGTGTAGCAACTATAAATGCACTAACCACAGAATTGGAGCGATGTAAAGAAAAACGGAAGCAGAACATTGCTAAATATGTGTCACAAGTGAGATCTGAGTTGGTCAAACTGTGGGATTTATGTAAATTCAGTGAACAGCAAAGAAAAGAGTTTATATATTTTTATTCCCATACATATACAGAAGATTTATTAACATTGCATGAACTGGAAGTAAAAAGGATCCAAGAGTTCTATAATTCAAATAAGTCTATATATGAACTCTTACAGGAGCGTGATGATTTGTGGACAAAAATGAAAGAATTGTTACAACGTGCAAATAATCCAGATCGTTTTTATAATCGTGGTGGTCAGCTATTAATGGAAGAAAAGGAACGTAAAACCATACAGAAAAAGCTGCCAAAAATCGAAGAGCAATTAAGGGATTTAATAAAGGAATATGAAAATATGCATGAAGAGATATTTACTATAAATGGAATGTCAGTAGAGGAACTATTGAAAGAATCATGGGAACATTTAAACGAAGAAAAGGAGTCCATAAAGAAGGCTAGAAAAGAAGGAAAAGATAAATCAGCAAAGAAAGCAACACCAGTTGTTTCTAAAATTCCTTCTAAAGCTGCTTTAAGTTCATCCAAAAGAGGTATATTCAGTATTCGTCGCCATACTCCGCTTAATTACTCAAAGAGGAAACTTTTCTGTAGTCCGTCTCCGAATACATCAGCAAAGCGTAGAAATAGGAGCATAGGAACAAGTGGATCTAAAAATAAAGGAAACAGTGCAATTTCTAAAAAAACATTGAAATCAAAAAATAATCATAAAAATGAGAATTCCATGTTACAAAGTTCAACAGCTACTGACACAACATATAGTAAATTTGAAGAACACTTAGAGGATAAGAAAGAACTACGAAGTTCTTTATTGCCAGAAAAGGTATTAGCAAATGCAAGTAAATCTAGAAGGAGAAGATCAGTACGAACACCTGCTAAGCCACTAAGAAAAAATTTACCATTATCAAAAACACCAACAACTTCAGAATCATCGCAATTGCAATTACATAAATCACCACGTAGCCCTAGGATAGCACAATCATCAAGGCTTGTCACTATATCAACACCGTTACCTATAATTTTTTGAAACAACATAAAAATGTTTTACATAGTTATATCAATATGAATTATAAGCTAAAATATTAAACATTTTGTAAATATTTCTATTTTCTTACACATTTTAGTATTAATATAACATATTTTCTATTTCATATCATGTTATGAATATATTGTACTTCACTTTATTAATATTTATTAATTAATGTGACATAAATGTATAAATTAAATTTTCTCACAGAATTTCATTACTATTCAATAAAAAAAAATTGATAGGATATTTCATGTTATTTTCTTGTATATGTACATACATATTATTATTTTGAAACTAAACAGTCTTCCAACTGAGCCAGATGGCAGAGTCAACTTGATATTTTAAAAATAATTTCATAAATAAAACTTTGAGTTCACGAATCACTATATTCTAACAATAATGCTAATTCTGCATATTGCTGTTATTATTAGCGATATCACCAATGAGATTTTTTATGAAAGGAAAGTGATTATATATATTTTTTTATAAGATCGAGAGATTAAGAAACTATTTTTGCTAATGGGGATATTGAGCAAACATAGATATCTTCGGAAATAATATTTGATTGTTGCGAGTATAAAGAAGATAAATTGAAGCAAAATATTTCAAAATATATATTCAAGTACAGCTCCAATATTTTTAGTATTCTTGGTATTTTAAAAATATTTTTAATCAAATAAAATACATAATCTAAAAGAAAATACTCTATATACTTACTATTTAAAATAATATTTTATCCAAATACATCATTTAAATAATCGTTTTTTAAATATTCTATTTGCGGATGACCAAACCAGTTTGCTTGTAGTCATTTAAACTTCATACATATCGATTTTATAGCCTTAGTAGACATGCGTTGACATATTATCGTTGTAGAACGCTTTGTACGCAGAACTTGATGTTTTATGAGTTTCGTTTCTTACCTGAAAGAGACAGCATGTGATACATTACCGAAATAAATCTTCCTTAGCAAGTATGCAACATGTTATGATCGAATCTATCGTTCCAATAAACCTGTGGCTTAGTATTTGATTTCAAATTGCATCGATTCATTTATTAGCGTAAGTAATCTCTTATCGCATTTCTTTATGTATTATTTCCTTCAAAGTAATATTTTCACAATGAGAGATTGAAAACTTGTATAATTTGTATGACACGACGATTACGGTATAAAATTATTCCCAATAATCTTTTATATATGTTTTCTTTCTAATTCATCCGATTTCTTTTTTATTTCAATTACGATATTACATATATCCTATCCAGTGAATCCACGTACATACACGCGTACTTATATATATATAGTATATTGAGCAATGTCAAGGTCACGGATGTTCCACGTTTCTTTACACCGCGTATTCTTCATATTTTGCTTATGACATTATGTCCACAACTACTTGTGTCGCGAAACGATTTGCACTGTAGCTTACAAAAAAAAAGTTAAGGTAATTTGCACAAAAATACTTCAAGTGCTTCTAATGTTGCAGACGAAAACGAATGAGATGATGTGTTGCATACTATGTAAGTAAAATATTTTGTTAATAGCATATCAATAATATGTATAAATATAAGAACGAAATAGTTATATTTGATTCTACTTTGTACTTGCTTTTTACGGTATATCGTACGTTGCTCCAGGCTGATATTACAGGTATATGAAAGAAATTAATAACAAAATCATATATGAAGATGACCACCACGATAGGAGACGTACAAACTCTGCAAACTTTAACGTCACACACCAGTGACGTTACGAGTATTGATTTTGCGAGCGATTGCGTACTTGTAACTGGATCTGGGTAAGAAAGTTATCAAAGTTTAGACGTTTATATATAAATGAATTTTTTGTCAAATAAATAATTGTAGTTGTACGGGGTTGTCTCGAATTGCTTTTCTTTCTCGAATTGATTTTTGTAAAATCACATAATTTTCATTTTCAACGCTAAATCACGATATAGATTATCTTTTATAATATCGATCAATCCATCCCCTATATTGTGTTATATTACTGTTTAATATGATCGATATATACTCCTCGTTAAGTTATATATTATGTATTATATAATAAGTTAAATAAGTTATACAATAGTTCATTAAGTTGTACTTTTCGGCGCTTAAGTCCGGTTACATAGGTATACTTATTTCCAGTTACAGTAATTAAGCTGATATGGGCTTGTATATGTTCTTTTCAGAGATAAACGTGTCAGAGTTTGGCAATGGCGATTAGGCGAAGGGTACGTAGAGGCATATTTTTCGCCGTTACAGGGGCACAAATACGGAGTTACATCTGTCAAAGTGAGCCCACAATCGACGATGCTAGCTTCGGCTAGTATAGATGGGACAACGTTGCTATGGAATTTACGAGTAAGTTAATTACGAGTTAGTAAGATCGAAATGAAATTTGATATCATGGAAAAAAGTGGTGAATCTCAAATATGAATTTTGGCAATTCATACGTCTGTAAGATACAGATTCCTATATACACGTATGTACATATGCACTAAATCTTCACGCTGCCATTAGCAATTAGTATAAAGATGTAGGAAAGAGGTATCGTGATATACTTTGCAGACAGGATCAAAAATTCATACGATGGTTCAAGTAGGCGGAGAAACTGTAAGAGTTTGCAGATTTTCGCCCGATTCAACGTTACTTGCAACTGCCGGAGATAATGGACAGGTTTGTCTTTGGGATTTGATTCGACGCAATTTAGTTAGGTGAGATTCTTTTTATTCTCCTGATACTTTCTATATATCAGAGTACTCGACGAATCGGGCAGTAACAATTCGAATCCGCATACAGATATTTTCAAAAACATGAAGGTGCTGTGCAGAGCGTATGCTTTTCACCGGATACCAGTTGGTTAGTAACTACTTGTACGTTTGGTGTCATGAAATTATTCGCCACCAGCGATATCATCGACTCGTGCTTTACCGATAATCAAGCGATTACTGCCCTCGCCTCAATAGATGATGCTCATGATTTAGGTGTCGTATCTTGCGACTTTTCAACCTGCCAAAAGATTACAGGTACATAAAAAATGATAAAACATACTATCGTCTTTCAAAAACGATCCAAGCCACGAATTCGATTGACTTCGATCACTACAAATTTTATGTTTACTGTTAAATTTACCAATATATCAACTGTTTCGTGTTTAGGTAACGAACCATTCACAAAAGTGTACCAACTAGTTACTTGCGGTAATGATCATTACGTAAAATTATGGGAGATAACTGTGATACAGTCGAAATGCGAAACATCCACCGTGAAAATAAGCCTGTGCAGAATCATGGAAAAACACAGTAGTGCCTTAACTTGTGTTTGTTTCAATGCGAACGGATTATTCATCGCTAGTAGTGGCCTCGACAAAACGGCGGTAATCTGGGAAACGGTACGAAACAAAAGAAACAACAGATAACTATCACACAATACGTAAAGTCCCCCTTATCGCACAAAGTAAATGCATTACTATGATATTTACGCTGTATATATGCATCTATATGTATAGTCGTAACCATATAATTATGCTCTTTAGAACAAAAGTTGGAATAGCTTATTTGTAGATTGACCTACGTACATAATTTCTTAACTTGATTATCGTATCATTTCGTGAAACTTCTATAGACATTTACATATACAGGGTGTTTCATTTATATTGGATTCGTTAACATTATATAAGTTATTTATACTGATTTGTGAATTAATCATATTCGAGATAAACAAAACATTCCGTATACTGACAATGCTTATGATTATTAGCTTTTTTATTTCATCCCCCAATCTTTTTATTCCGGTATTTTTCAGGATACCGGAAAAGTTATGGCGATAACAACAGGACATAACAGATATGTAGCATGCTGTGCGTTCTCGAGAGATGGAAATTTATTAGCTACAGGTTCCAACGATAAATCCGTAATTGTTTGGGATCTTAAAGGAAACTTATGCTTCGACTCGGAACTCGCACGACGATTTACACCTGCCTTATTTTTAGATAATCACGAAGAGGTGAGATATAAATATATGTAGTGAGTACGAGCAATAAACGAAGCTCTAGATCTTCTTTATGATTCCCAATAAATCTCTGATTTTTTGTTACGGACATGGAAAGTTGCAAACTTTAACCACTGATCGATTTTACGGTCGCACTATATCGCTTCTATTACACCAATTACCATATCTACTAGGCTAACTATACCCTTCCATCATTTGAATCGTATACGTAAATAATTACACGTCTATAAAGTTTGGTAAAATGAAACTTCCTCACCTTTACCTCTAACCTTACCCCTAGAGCGTCGAATATGAACAAACTGTAATGAAAAACGCGGAAACATCTGTTAATGACGTTCAACTAATTCAAAGATTAGAAGAGCACGGTGGAGTAATAAACAGCGTAGCTTTCTACGGAAATCATCTTATCGCTTCTGGATCTGGGTTAGTCATATCTAACATAGTTAAATAATTCAGTATACAAGATATCATTTTTCAAATATTTTACTTAAATAATGCCAAACTTGGAAGATATTACTAGGTTAGAAATATACAGGGTGTATTACGCAACCGGACTAAACTGTAACTCTAAGACGACAGAAGATATGAATGACAAAAATGTCATTCGGCAAAACAAAATGATTTATAACGATGCATATTGTTTGGTCCAGTTGTGTAGAATATTTTGTATTGCGTTATTTCTTTCACTGCTTAATCGTGATAAATACTCAGGGACAAGTTAATACGAGTTTGGAGCATTGAGACCGAAGAAGAAGCCAATGCCGAAATTATTACGAAATTTCAAGAGAAATCTTATAGCCCGTTGGATGGTCATAAATATAGTATAAACCATGTGGAATTTAGCCCTTGTGGTCGTATGCTTGCCTCCTGCTCCTTAGATGGAACTGTTATCATCTGGGATACCGAGGTATTAACCAATAGCACGATTATAAAACGTGAGAGATTATCAACGTTTTGATAGTTATATAGCAAAAAAGCCTCGCATATAACAGGCGTTCGTTAAACTGCAAATTAACATATTATCATTACATATTATCGATTCTCCGTCATTAATTTTACGTAGAACGGTTCTCAAGCAAAATCTTCCTTCGTGAATTCGGGATCCGGTATCCGTGTTTGTCGATGGTCACCGGATGGTACTAAAATTGCTACAGCTGGAGACGATGAAAGGACTACATTATGGGATGTGAATAATATGGAGGAACTTTGGTACATGCTTCAAACTTTTTATATATGTATTTAAATCGAATCTCGATTTCAATTGGTTTGTTATTCTTTGTATGCATATAATGTCGTACATATAATATGTATGAGATTACAGGGTGGCCTCCTTCGAACTATTCAACATTCATCTGAATCAATTTTCGCAAAAAGTTAGTATTTAATTATTCGAGTTATTATCCAAGTGAGTCCAACTATGTGCATCACCCTGTATATACGTACAAATACACGTATATGTATGTAAAATAGTGTATATGTAATATATATGTATTGTATATATTATATATTATATAAAAGTATTTAAAAGATTACACAAAAGTGTATATAATATAATGAATCTATGAAAATATTGTTTTTACTTTATATAAATTGCAAAATATTGTTAAGTTGTTGCAAACGTATGTCACAGCATTTTCAGTGGTCATGCCGATGCAATAAACGCGATTGCCTTTACACATGACTCTTGTTACTTGATTACGGCATGCAACGAAGGTACTTGGAGGCTGTTTCAAATCAGTGATAACAAAAATTGTGAAGCGCTGATTATTTGTGGCGAAGCTCATGACTTAGGCGTCCAAGGGTGTGATTTTTGTCCAACATCTAATTTTATAACTAATGGTAAGCATGAATAGTAAAATAATAGAGTAGAATCCTGTTCATGAATTACCGTTAGTAAGTATAGTAAGTATGTGACTATGTATATGACTATTCTGCTATGTTGTATTACAGGAAGAAGTGAGAATATAATTACCAACAAAAATTCTTATCTATTAGCAACTGGTGGCAATGATTCCTTGGTTAAGTTATGGGAAATAACAATTGACAAAGTTAACGTAATTTCATCAGGTAGTAGTGGAAGTAGTAGCGGTGATGTACGATATAAAGAAAGAAGATCTTTCGCCGGACATGGTGGCAATGTGACTTGTGTTCGATTTCCTCCGATTCAAAGCGAAATCTTAGGAAGCGTAGCTACTGATAGAACGGCGCGTATATGGAATGTAGTGAGTAAACATCCTATCCTCTCCTTTCTCTTCACGAAAAACAGACTTTTCGCTAAATGGTAATATGTTGGGCTAACTTTCTACCTAATCAATATCAATAATAATCAAAAAAGTTTATTAAAAATTAATTTACGCAATAATTTATAACACGAAGTAACGAAAAATGTGGTTTTAGTACTCTGGGACGTGTTTATACGTGCTAGAAGAGCATGAAAGTCTTGTAACTGCCTGCGCTTTTTCGCAAGACACTTCTCTTTTTATTACAGGTTTTGATCAATTAATATATTATATTATCCAATGCATATTTTCTTGATTGATTCTTTACTACATTAACAATTATTTTGAATCATTCGTAGGTGCTCTAGATAAAATTGTCTTAATCTGGAAAATACCTCAACAGTTGATTTCGCAAAATATATTAATAAATAACTTAAAAAATAACAGAAAAAGGGTATGATTTTAAAACATGATGATATAATATTTCGTGTCATCGCATCAGTTATAGGTACGCTTAATTTTTAACATAAAAGGTTGCGGACTGGAAAATCGATGATACGTTGAGATGGTTGGACGAAATAGGCTTATCGATATTAATTAAGAAAGCTAATACGATTTCTTTAACGGGACGACATTTACTTTCCCTATCGGAGAATGAATTAACAAACAGACTGGACATAGAACAAGATGAAGAGGTATATCGTCAAAGAACTACAAATAATCGAAGTTATTTTTTTAACTAACTCGTTTTCTACTGTGCTTGTTTCGTAATCATTTACAAAGAAGTACACTTTACCGATTTGCAATTGATTTTAGACAGCGGAAACATTTAAAACACAACTGTACTGGTTAAAACGTGAAGACAATAATTCTTCAGAAATCCCTATAGACGATAGCGAAATATCTCACGAATTTTTATGCCCTATCACGCATGAAATAATGAAAGAACCTGTCCAATGTTCTGGTAAACAATACAAACAGGGATCATAATAAAAAGTATTTGATATTCTAATAAGTATCTTATTTTCAGATGGATTTACATATGAAAAAGCTGCTATAAATGAATGGTTTTTATGTGGGAAATATACAAGTCCAATGACGAACAAACCTCTTCGAGATACTTCATTTACCCCAAATGTTATACTCAGGAATGCGATATACACTTTTCTTCATGGAAATCGACCAACTGATGACAATTAAGTGTTACATCTAATGGTGTGTAAACTAGAATATAAAATGTAACTTCAAAGAAGCTTTTTTCTTTTTTCTTTTTATATATCTACATACTATATTATACATCCACCTGACACGAATTTTTCTTACACTTGAGGTTATGCACTCTCATGAACGGGTATATGAAGTTTTAAAAGGAACAAATAAATACGCACAAAAAGTTGTTAACAGACTAATCAACAAAATCGATATAACATAGCAAATATGTACGTACATTTGTGAGAATTTTGTAAACATCTGCTAATAAATATATTAATTATATAAACACACTGTTCTTTTTTTAAATAGAAATTATATCTGTCTTTATTAGAAATTGTTATCGATATTTTTACCTTATTATACTTTGTATCATACCGCCAAGTCTATTCTATACTTCATCTGTGTGTAAGGCCAAGGTCTATTGATGATAGAAGACATGTAGTATATACCAGAGATATATACATATGTACTTCTTTACACAAAGTAAAAACGTAGCGACCTCTTGAAAAAAAAAGCAAAACTATGTATGCTTAGATACAATATGATTCATTGTACATATATGTACTAAGGTTAGAAATCACAATCTATAATATAAGAATAGAATATTCAGTATTAGAATCTTATATTCCTGAAGACCAATACTATAAAAATGAATAAACCATTAAGCAAACTATTGATAATTTTTCAATTGAGGTTACTCATTATTATATGACTATCACAGTCACAATTTCCATGTAGAACAATATAATTCTTTGAATTTCATTTCCGTTTCCTTATTTTATTTTAACCATTATATTTACTAAACATTCGATCGAGTTGTAAATGTCAGAAATTTTTACACAATTTTCAAAAAATCCAGCTTCGGTGTTGATTAATTTTATCGTTTTATATGCGTCACATTCCAATAAAACCGATGACTACATAAATTCTCTGAATACTACTGGCTTGAAAAACTTGGTACGATCGAGGCGCTCGTTGTCCAACGTACATATATACACGTTCGCGGTAAAAAGATACGTACTGTGTGTGTCGCTAACGATAGTCAAGCAAAATGGTTTGTATTTTTATGCACTGTCTTTTATTTGTTTTGTAATATTTTGTTGAAATACATATAAATATGTTCAAACAGATGTGTCAGTGAGAAAAAGATATACTTATATATTATACATATTTTTAGGCATCTTACTCGGAGGATCAGTTAGCAGGTACGTAAATGCGAATGAGATCATTGACACCAAGCAGAATAAAATTAAAGAAGGGCGGACAGATGGTTCTCGATGTTCAATTTAGGTCAAGAATATCCTTTACCTTATTAGACTCACCCTGGTGACATCGAATTACGTGTCGGTGATTTCCTTTTATGGTTAGGTATCTGAAAGAAATAGCAGCAGAAAAGAAGAAACGAAGACAGAACACGAATAGCATTGCGTCGTAACAACCGTGGAACCTTTATATTCGGTTTTAACTCGTTTCTGAATGTAGTTTTGTTGGTATATTTGTGATAGGCAATATATGTACATATATATATATATATATATATACATATACATATTGTGTTACAAACTTCAAGATTTATTGACATTCTGTATTGTTATCTTTGTTTGGAAAAAATACAGTACAATATTTAATATATATTATTTGGATTTCTATGCGTATTTGTTAGAATTATCATCATTCGTTTCATCTTTTAAAAGGTGGAACCTTATCATCTAATATATACTTAAATATATACATATACATATTTAAAATACACAATGTATGGTTGTAGTTATCAAGAATTAGCTAACAGAATGATGTCATCAATTGAGGGTAAATAAATTTATTATTCATAGAAACTATCATCTTTTAAATTAAATTTTGACTTACTTAGGCATATTTATGTAAAGTATAATTTTATGTATCCATTATTTATAGTTATGAAATTCTTTTTACTATATAGAATTTCAAGAGGCATTTCAACTGTTTGACAGTCGAGGAGATGGAAAAATTCACGTAGCCCAAATTGGTGATGCATTGCGTGCTCTAGGACAAAATCCAACTGAGTCAGATGTTAAAAAATTTACTCATCAACACAAACCTGATGAACGTATTAGTTTTGAAGTGTTTCTACCAATTTATCAAGCTATAAGCAAAGCTCGCACATCTGATACAGCTGACGATTTTATAGAAGGATTACGTCACTTTGATAAAGATGGAAATGGTTTCATTTCTTCTGCTGAACTGAGACACCTTTTAACCACACTAGGTATGTATGACAATATTTTTTTAGTAATTATTCATTACATGATCATATCATATATAATTCATTTTCTAATTCACAGACTAATTAATTACTTCTATTTTTTGGTAGGTGAAAAACTGAGTGATGAAGAAGTTGAAACCCTATTGGCTGGTCATGAAGACTCGCAGGGTAACATTAATTATGAAGATTTTGTTCGACAAGTGATGTGTGGTTAAATTCCCATCTTACTAGATACAAGTAATTATCAATCAAAGAAATTTGTATCTGCCATAAAGTATTTTTCAAGCATTTAATTCCTTTTATTTACTTATATTGTATTTTATTATTATTGAATACTACATAAGATTATACATAATAGACATCCCAATATAATGCTTTATTAGGAGGATAGAATAACATTAATCTCCTTTTGTTTGTTTATATAATATATTATGCCTTGATGTGAAGGATTCATAAAAGAGAATATTCAAAATTGAAACTAATGTGAAATTTAAAGAAAGGAAAGGATTTAATTATCCCATAAATCTTTTAATTTATGTATTAATTTGAGTAATTATTTTTAATATTTGTCATCAATTTTATATATCAGTATACATTTAGAACTTGTATGTAAATGGAAATATCCTTTCTTGTTATTTATAAATATGAAGAATTGTGCACTGACGAAAATAAAATTTATTAAAAGTGAAACCTAAGTACAAAATTTAGATATTCTTTATGCATTTAATTATCTGAAATAAAAAACGGGGCATGTACTTTTTTGAAATATATCTATCAATACCTCATTCTCGAAAAATATTAAAAGAGAGACAGCTTCATTAGTTCACATATAAAGATGTTAATATTGTTCTAAATGCTCATTAAAAGTTATTAATTGTGTAAATAGAATGTTATGAATGAAAAAATCTAATCGATTTGTATCGACTCGATATAACTCGAATCGAATCGAGTGAAGTCGGCATTTAAGGAGGAGCGCTTCAGTATCGTTTCATTCGCCTGAATAGCACGGTTGCCTTGGTGTGTCAGTAACTCTACGATAACTCTTATCGGATAGCGATCGCTGGTCTAGCGAATATTTCATTGTGGAAAAGTAAAAATTACGGCCGCCAAAATTTTACGAAGAAAGAAGTATGAGTATTAACTCCGGTTTACCATTAAGTAATTGTGGAAGTACTAAAAAAGGCATAATAATGCCAAGTTTAATATCCAGCAATTGGTAAGTACCGTGCGACTACTGCGCCATTTCTGTCTTTGCTTGATCATCGCCATCTTATATTCTATTTATTGGAATTTATGTTATCCTTACAATTTTTCTTCAGCCAAAATACTTCTTATAAAAGCTATATTAATAGCAAATGTCGAAAATCATTATTTTCTTTCATGAATAAAAATTTCATCAGAAGTACTTCAGAAATATGCAAACAACGCATTAATAATTCACATTACCTTTCGATTCTATCATTTACCTTGATAGTAGTAAAAATCTTCGGATTTATAATGTATTTTATAATCACTGTTATATTCTCTTGTATGCTAGGAATACTTATAAACAAAATTACACATTAAAGAGATATAATATTTTGAAGTAAAGTGATTTGATAGAACAAATACAAACTAATTAAAACTAATGGTGCGAAAATAAAATGATAATGAAATTTTAACGCGACCTATAATTTTTTGAAAGTATTATTTCCATAATATAATACGCTGCCACGTGAATCGTGAACATCCATCGCGTGACGTAGAATCGGCGCGTATGCGTCGACACATTGTACGTGTCAGCTGTTTCTTCTCTACATGTAAAGCACAAAAATCTAATAAACAAATTTTGTTACAACTTTATTTCGACCGAATAAATTCCTTTTCATAAGAATAAATATCGAGGTTACATTGATATTACAGCAGTTTTTACTAATTAGCAATATCGTATATATATAATACAAACTGTTATACTGAAACGGAAATAATCGTACATTAGATGTATATGTGTAGTATATAGACAAAGCATAGAGATTTCTTACATAATTCTTATTGTAGTCTAGAAGTTGGCATGTGTGGAATAAAATCATGATATAATCATACTTTCAATATTAAATCATAGTTAGAAGAAAATAGTTGTCAAAACAAACTAATTTTACTGTAACGATATAAATAAAATATATAGTAATTAATTACTTCTTTCAGGCATTAAGTAATAAATGTGAAATCATCAATTTTCCACGGTGACAATTGCGTTATTTTTATTACGGTGCGAACGATAACCAATCATATAAAATCGAACGGGAAGACGAAATGAGTCACTACGAATCTTTATGAAAATGCATATTCAGTTTTTATATAATTAGCAGTCTGAACAAAAATATCCACAATGCAATTTTAATCTCGTCTTTTTCCTCGTTTCACAATCGTATAAAGATAAATTTGAATGTACTTAGTAGAAACTCGTTGATAACGAATATACTTACAATAAACAGTGATATCTAAATTTACAAGCGTATCTAAGCATACATAGTCTTAATCATAATTATCTTCCTCAATAAATTCACTTCATTATCGAGATATATATATATGAAGAAATGTTATATATATATATATGTTGAAAAATATTCTCTATCGCTAACATTAATCATGTGTTTGTTAGCTCCTTTGAACTATTCTATAATTAATTTCAATTTACGATATATTTGTCAATTTCATATCAACCGGTTTTATTAATATGTTTGAGTTTGAAATTCTATGATTTTCCATGAATACCTTATCTAATACATTACGCGCCACATACGTGCGGCAAGTATAAGATTCCAAGAAACGAAAAACGAATATAATTTTTATCTTTTTAAAACATTGTGAAGTGAAATGTAAATATATACAAAGAAAGATAAAATACTTAAAAATATAAATAACCTGATAGATAATTAAAAAAAGGAAATTTAATTACTCAGACATTATTGTAATAAAAGTATATCAGACAATAATGATAACATAACTAATCGTGGGCACAATAAAATTTAATTGAAATATGAATTACAGTGACATGTCAAGTAAATATATGGACGAAAGTTTAGAGGAAGGCTCTAGATTCCAACAACATTATTGTATAACGTTGGGTGTGGGGCCTCTGTGGTGGTCCTGATGTGCCCCATGCCGCATTGTCTGTATCTACAGTCAACACAGAGAGCCGCGGCGTGGGGATCAAGCAGAGTCAGCTCTCTGTGAGCTCCCACATTGTTCAAGTACGTATTTACAATTATTATATTGGATAAAAATATTTTTCTATATCATAATACTATTTAAAGTATTATATTTTCTATATTTAAATTTTCTCTATATTTGTTTATAAGGTTTATATGTATAATTCCAATCATGTTACTAGGAGGATGAATTATTGAAAGCTGTGCGAAATAGCGAATCATTACGCTTGACATTTACTCTACATTTGACGGAAAGCACATCCGTTGAATGGGAAACTGTAGTATGGCGTCATTGTCTTTATATTCGCGTGCCAAGCTGCCTTTTACCCGAAGGTTCGAAAGAAGGTTTCGTGTCTCTCCTGGAATACGCTGAAGAAACATTACGATGTACAAATATCATCATTTGTCTGCGTAAAGACAGAGCGGATCGAGGTACTTGTCGTCAACCGTTCTTTGACTCCAATGAAAATGATTATGAGGAGAAAAGTTTCTCGTCTAAAACACTTTGTTGTTATGGTTTAGCAATGCTGGTTCGTACCTTCATGTTTTTGGGCTTCACTGTACTACCGCCTACTCACTCCTTGGTACCACCAGGCAGTGATGCTGGCAATCTCTACATGCTCTATGCCATCGAGTAGTCAACCAGAAGCTCGACTTCTCTTTCAAATTTAACGCACAGGTATTTTTTTTTTGTTTTTGTTTTTGCGTAAATATTATCACTTTAACCAGTTCATTTTTTGTCGATCTAAGCTTCTAAGCTTTGCTATTTCCAAGTAACTCTTATCGTTTTTCTATACTTTTTTTTTCTTTTTTGCCTTTTTCTCAATTACAGGGGCTAACAAGTACATAAACGGAAACGTATACGTTCTACAACCATCGGAACGAAAAATAAATTACAATCCAAAGGTCTTAAATAGTAAACGGAATTTCTTTCTTTTCTATTTTCTTTGCTAGTTTATGTTATTTACTACTAAGAAAAATCACAAGTTTAGGATTTCACGAAAAAATATATAAAAATTCAAAATTTTCATTTCGCAACTTGCTATGATCATAAAATAAATTATTGTATTAGAAACTAACGACTTCGAAAGATGTAAAGTATGTAAAATATGTCAAAAATAACATTTCCAGCACCTTGGCGTTAAATTTAAGAGAAATATCTTTATATGTATACGTACGTACATATATATATAGGGAGAGAGAGAGAGAGAGCGAGCGAGAGAGAGAGAATGAGTGTGAGAGCGAGAGAGACATGAAGATGTACGGAGAAAAACGAAAAAATACAGAACAAACCGAAACTGATAGTCGGGTATATGTAGATCGCCAACATAACAGGTTGTGGGCGAAAATGTCGATTCATTCTCTTGAATACAATGTTAAGATCATATGAACAGCTGACGAAGCTTCCCACGTAAAAAATTTGACGGTATCAAGGCTTAAAAGTTACATAAACCTATGAAACGTCAAATTATAAAAGAAATTTACTACTAATAAATCTCAATGTTAATTGTATCAAATTGGATTTTACCGCGTTTTATTCTGTATTATTATACATCTTTAAAATCATTTGTAAGTATTATTATTCTATATACACATATACAGATATTTTATACATGTAACGATGCGCAACTAGTGTTTGGTTTGTCTTAAATAATTAATTTTTGTTTAACTTGTATTTTTTACATGATGTATACAAATTCATTACTTTCCCAATAAAGATTAGTTCAAATAAAGCATCAACTTGTGATACAATTTATGAAACTTTGATATCATTCTGTATCTGTAATGAGATGTGAAAACATAATTCTAAACATAATCCCAATTAAAAGATATATTTATAATATTTAAAATATTTCGTTAAAATGTTTACTAAAACAATCAATTACACACTGGTAGCGATCGTTGTAATTGTAACTAGGTCGATATTTTCTTTTTGCTTTATTATGTTTAGGTATTTAAATAATATTTCTAATGATTGTAATTATAATTATAATCTTTGGTAACCCGAATCAATTAACATTGTGGAGTTTGTTTTAGTAAATGCGTTCTTTAGTGTTGACTTGATAATAGATGACGTTAAATGACGTAAAAAAAGTGTTAATAGCTTGCTAGAAATATAGATAAGTACAGAATAATGAATTAGTATACGTTAACGCAAATAGTTTACGATTTATCTTGAGTTTTCAATTGAAAATAAAACTCTGCGTTCTATTAACTAGTATTGTATACTGTATTGATATAGTTGATTACATGGAGATACATGTATGTTACATTTATTATTGTGGAATTACCGAAAACACTCTTGCTAAATAAAACTTTAGAAAAATGCATAAATTTTGTACTTCGTTCTATATCAGAAGAATTAAAGAAAAAATTAACTTTTATATGTATACCTTTGTATATACAATGTCCACATACGCACATAAAAGTAGTGCTCAGGTCCTCACTTAGCAGAAGCTTCATATCCTCACCAGTCCGTTCCTGTAACTAGCTTCATTGTGATAGGTGACCTCGAAACTCTGCATTTCGTATATTAAACAAACTTTTAGCTACAACAATAGCTACAACGATAAAATATCGAGTTTTTGTAACTACGCAAACACTACTATATAAAGAATTATATACTTAGATACATGTTTTAAACTTGTAGTATCTTCTCGTATAATAATAATTTATTACTTCATATAAAGGTACAACTCAGCAATATAATCGTATTAATAATATTGATATAACATAATTCAATGATTGTTTTATTCTATTATTATTGTAGTATTATTAGCAATGTTTTCAAACAATACAGATTGCATAGCGTATATGAAGTGTTGGTGATTTAAATTATGTTCATTGAAGATTTTTAGTAACAATATGATGAATGAAATTTCTATTCATGGTTATTTTATGGTTTCTTTAATTGAAATAACAGAGTACGAAAGTAAGCAATAAAAGTGAAAACGAATGTATCAATACATGATATAATATCGACCCGATTTATAAGATGTTTTTTTATAACATTCTTATTCAAGTAACTTGTTATCTTGCACTAATTACACAGATGTAACTTAGAACGATTTGGAATATTGGATAATTCTCTAAACAGTTATACAACTTATCATCTACGACGCCTAATTAATTCAAAAACTTGTACTTCACTTCATTTTATTTTATAGTAAATTAGTCCTTTTAATGTCAATATCTATTTCATCTGAGTTATTTTTTGGTACCAAACCTAAACTGTTTAACATTCCGGATGGTGCTGTATCCTCAACCGGGTAACCAGACACTTTGTTACATTTAATCAAATGTGTGGCTAATTGATTTCCATCGGTTGTTGCATAACCGCATGAACATCGCATCTTTTTATTTAATGGAATATTAATAAGAGGAGAAGGAACTACCAAACTGGTCATCGGTCGTTCGTTATGAATTTGTTGTTGATGTTCCTTAAACGCACGCCAACAACAAGTTACGTAGCGACACAATTGGCATATTTGTTCACCTGGATAATGATCTTGTTCATCTATATCCTCTTCGCATTCTTTACAGGATAGATGTTCAATTGGAACGTTCACTGTAATTGGACCAGTGATCCATTTTTTAACTCTTTCATCGTGTGGTAATTCCGTAACTGGACTATCGAATTCAAATCGTCTATTTTGAAATCGTTGTTTTGAAATCATTATTCCGTTATTACTAACTGAATACGGAACAACCTTTGTACTAGACACAGAGTCATGCAATTCCCTTTGATGTCTTTTTAATGAACTTTTCTGATTAAACCAAAGACAACATTTGGAACATTTATTTCCACGTCCTTGTTCCCTTCTGATAACATGTCTTTGCATATGTAATAAGAATGCGTGAACGCTGGTAACATTGGGGTTGCCTTCTTTTGCAAAATCTATTACTTTCAAACAATAAGGACACTGTAACCCTTCGCCCTTTTCATGACCACGATAGAAATGATCAATAGCGTCTTTATGACTGGAAGTACGATAACCGCAAATTTCGCATCGGTAAGGCATTTCCGAAGGACAATGCATCGACGATAAGTGGTTAATTAGAAGACCAGTGTTCCCGAATTTTTGTTCACAAATAGCGCAAACAACCATGTCACTGTCAGAATGACCAAAAGTGCTGTGTGATTCCGTAATGTGTGTAATCATCTGATGTTGAGATGAAAATGCAGTGCAACAATACCGGCATACAGGAGAATTTGATTGTCCGGGTACTTGTGGTGGCACATGGCCAATAGTGTGTTCCATTACATCTGTATTTGAACGCAATATTGCAGCGCAAAGAAAGCATTTAAAATATAGGGAACTTTTATGTTCCTTTAAAAGAAGAGTTTTATCACCTTCCATAGTAGCATAGTAAAATTCTTGCAACTGTATCTGATCGTTTTTACATTCCTTATCTATTTCTCTGATGCCTTTTGAATCGTAGATGGCTTTTTTCACCTCTGGCTCTGGACTAATGGCTGTTGTTGGATTTCTCTTTCGTCCCCTCTTCGGACCAGGTTTTGTTGTTTGAACGGAAGGCAATGTTTCTTGTTGTTTCATGTTGCTACTACTTGGGATCAAAACTTCGCAGCCCGAAAAAAATTCTTCTTTATTTATCGTCATAAGTGGTGTCAATGGTGGTGAATTCGTATTTGAGTAAGACCAGTTATGAAACGGATTAGCACCTATCTTATTCAAACGATCTATGAGACATTCGTTTGACTCGATTCCAGTTTGCTCTGCGATATGTTCGATAATGTTGTCAAATGCTCGGGCAGCAGTCGTTCCGTACATTTCTCTCCATACTAATTCGTCCAAAAATTGTTGTATCATTTGTCTACTAAGCAAACTAAGAGTATTTTGAAACATTCTCGGGACAATCTTTCTTAAATATTCCATAATGTGATAATTGCTCATAAAATTTCGAGGACCCTGATCAGAAAATGCTGACTGTGTAACATGATTAAAACCCATTTCTTCAAGAGTGCTTTTATCAACGGTGAAGTCGGTCATAATTTTCGTATCCGGGTGTACCCACTCCTTCAGTGGGTGTAAAATATTATTGAACCGTCGTTTATATGACCTATCACCATCTTGCACCGGATCACACGCTCTTAATCTTAAATCAAGTGTGGCATAATGCAATACACCAAGTACTTCGACTTTAACTTGTCGTAAATTTCCGTCCTGCGATGTTGTACCTAAGCTAATTACACCAACTTGTATCACGGAATTTTTACCTCCCATTTTACGAAATTTATCGCAAATTGCGGCAGTGCAAACACTACGTAAATGTGTATAAAAATTTTTCACATATACATTTGATACCTTTACCCAGGAAGTAACATTTTGAACATTTGTTTGGCATGCCCAATGATAAATTAATTTTAAAAGAATGGTAGGTGTATATGTAGCACTCTGAAAAATTGAACCGGAAAAGAGGGAAACAAAACGATCTGGACAACATTCTGAAATCCAAACATATCCTCCCGAATATGGAAATGTACCGGGATCACTATACATTCCTAATTTCAATTTCCTCTGATAATTATTATTATTATGTTGCGTACAAAATTGTTCAGACTTTACCAACCCTTGCTGTATCAACCATTCAGCAAATTTTGTAGCCGAGTACATGAGTACGCTCTTGACTTTCAAATCTGAAACGTACATTAATAATTTATATAAAGAAAAGGGTGGCAACCGATAATCACACCCATGTTAATAGGTACCTAACTCCGATCTTTCTTTCTGAGCTACTATTGGCGCGATATCCTTTGTACGAAGATTCGGTCTAGCTACGATGACCAACGAAGGAAATGTTCTGCCTCCGTTTATTTTGTTAAAAGTTACTTCCTTTCCATCTGGAAGATTCTTCTTCGATTCGTCAATTTGGTCGCAAGCTAAAGTGAAAGATTATTGGAATTAAAGCAGAAAAATTCTATTTGTCTACTACTATTGACTGCAAATAAATTATCTCTAACGTCAATTCGATTTCCCAGTCAATACACAGCAATCAACGTGACAATCATAAAGCGTTTAATTCCACATAAATTCTTCCTCTAACCTGCACTTTTTCCAACTGATATTCCACCAATACTCGTATGCTCAGTTGGTTTTGCAATAGCCAGTTTTGTTGTTGTTGCTGACACCGTTATCGTTGATGATACCGTTCCTGTAGTCGTATTTATCGTAGCTGATGTTGATGACACTGTTGGTGTAACCTGTTGTTTACTTACAGTTTTTATTCTGAGATTAGTAACACCTTGCGGGCTGGTTGTAGCTAAAACATTAAATTTAATTTGCAGAAACTACGTGTTTAGAGTACGTAATTAGCATATAGCAAATTTATAGATGCTTTATATCTTACTGAAGGTATATTTCAAAGTGATCAAATGGAACTTACTTGGTGTAACAACATGCGTCGAGCATCCTAATTTCTGTTTTCCACGAGGTACTAGTGTGGGCTATATGATTAGAGTAAGATGGGATCAGTTCAACAAAAAAAAAAAGAAAAAAAATCTGGTAGTGAAACGATATTTACGCATAACATACTTCCTCTATTATATCAGATTGCTGTACTTCGAGCACTTTTGTTCTGCGTCCGGAACGAGTATACTTATACTGCAAAAAAAAGTAAAGAAGAAAAAATAAGTTTTCTTCAAAATAGAACTTGTTAGAGCTTAATAAAGTAATGAGAAACTTTTATACATTTTCTGTTTGAGAATGTGAAATGGTAGATATAGTTGTAGCTGTAGATGTGGATGTTGAATTTGGTGTCAATGTTGAAGTAGAGACTGAACCTGATGAAACATTGGTCATAGAAGTTCCTAAAATTTATTACTTGTTACTATTGGTTTATTGTATATGCACAATAAACAATCATAAACAATTATTTACCTTGAGGCTGAGCAACGGATCCAAGAATAACTCCCATTCGTGAATCCACAACCAATTGTATGTTACCCTGAGATCCATTTGCATTATTTAATACATTCAATTTAATAGATTGGTTTTTATTTTGATTCTGTAATCAATATCACTTTTTAAAGACATAATGATAATTGTATAATACATATATATATTGTTTATAATATCTATAATACTTACTACATTGACAATAGGTTGTGAATTATTTTTAACCGTCGCTTGAGCAGGATTTGAAGGCCTGGTATACGAGAAGATACAAACACTGAGTTTGCTAAAAGAGCAGCAATTGCAAAAAGATAACATCTATGTAGAAAATGATACCTACAATGTATACTGATAACCGTTGACATTGCCTGCTTGGCATACCAATTTACCTCCATGATCTTTAACCAATTCCTCCAAGGTGGTAGCAACCTACAGGTATATAAGTGAATAAATTAGAGGAAAATTGAATCTACCATATAAAATTTAAAAAAAAGAGAATTGTTTAAAGAAAACAAATAAAACATACTCTGTCATAATTTTCTTTGAGTTCTAATCGTAACACTAACTGTGCTTCGCTGAGAGGCTCTTCTGAACACTCCAAATTTAAAGTCATGTGAGGTGGTCGACTGTTCGTTATTGAACGCGTAATCAGTCGTGTTTTCGGCATTTTTGTGGTATGAACAATTTTTTGACAATGTGCAGAACTGCCTACAGGGAGTAACATATATTTAACTTCAGTAAAATTTTACTGTATGTCTTTGCCTGCTTTTCCGCAAGGAACGTTGACAATACCTTCACACTTTTCAGACTAAAATGGGTTTCATACTAAAATAATGAGTGAACTGTTGCTGGGTTTTCTATACATGTAACTTCGTTTGTGTGATACCATCCGATCTAAAACTATGAACTATGATGGCGGCGTCACCGGCGTCGCCATAATGAAACCAGTGGCAATGATCAACAGCACTGCACAACACGTTCAATGCTGTTGTATTAACAAAGGTGATAACGATAACATAATAATGATTAAGGCAGCGACTATCCGAAGATAACCGGATAATGGGCAGAATCACAATGGCGAAAATATAAGTTACGAACAACACCGGCGACCTCTGTGATGGATGAGAAACTTAATGGAGGCGTGGCTTAGATTTCAGTGCACCAATCATATAGACAAGTGTTGACACTAGTATACTAAAAACATAAAAGAAATCGTCCAAAAATCGAGTCGTGAAAAATCAACATGGAAGACATGAAGGTTTATATTCTGCGTTATACATGACATACTATAAGTGTCTCAAATAGAAACAGGACACTCTATTCACTTCTATCTGTCTCGCAAGAACGAGAACTCTGTTGTCTTCTATGTTGATTTTTCATAACTCAATTTTCGGACGGTTTTCCCTAGTGAGTGTCGAAACCTATTTATATGACCATGCTCTGGTGGTAAGATGGCAAACTACTGAACGTAGGTCCTTTGGTCTTTCTGTTCATTTATTTAAATCAGCTGATTTATCTATATTCTAAATATTCGCCAGCTTCTAACAATTAAGAATTTTTTTAATTAAAAAAATGTTCTTTATGAGCTGTTCTATTTAATCTTTTATGTATCTGTTGATGTACTTACTAAACTGTGTATTAATTGAAGAACTCGGGAGGTTGACTGATGGGATTGCTGTGTTTTTTAAACGACGTATGCGACTATCTAGAAGAAAAAATGTTGGTAAATTCCCGACACGACTTTTAAAAAATCGTAAATTTTATGTCCAACTCTATATATAATTATAATAATACTTGATGGGATAAAATCTTCCTTTGTAAAGTGTAATGAGCATACTCTCATAGACGATGATACACTCTTGCCCATTTTTAAAACTTTCACCCATGCACTGAAGCGGTCAATAATTTCCTCTTTATTTAATTTGTTTTTTAATTTAACTAAGTTTTCATTTTCACGGGGAAAATGATAAAAACGGACAGTGTCATGTTTACATGCACGACTGTTACAACCGTACACACAGCAATATACTTTACTTTTATTTTTTCTGGCAGAAAATTCCATTTTAATTTTTATAACTGCTTAAATAACTATGTGACTCTTACTACACTGATCAATTTAAAAGCATTAAATGAATTTAAAAGCACTCGTTTTTCACAACGTGTCCATTTAAATATTGATGATCATATGAAATAATATGGATACTGGATAGTCGACCTACTCTCAGTAGTTTAGTTTTGCTGTCACTAGTTGGCGTATCAAATTTTCAGTTTCCTATGGTTAATGTTTATGCTGAGTACATACGTATTTACATAAGTAAGTAAGTAAGTACATACTTGTTAAATTAAAACCAAATCTTTAGCATAAATTATTCAGATAAATTTATTACTTAGATACTACTACGACTCAAAATAAATTGTAATTATCTTTTCTACATTAATTGAAATACGAAATAGGAAGATTGTCATTAAATCTTATACACATGATTATATTAGGTTATATGTATACAGTATACATACATATACATAATAAGAAACTGTTTGCCCAAGTCACGGAACATTTTAGTTATTTTCTTGGAAATTAATTAGGGTTTTTTATCTGGGTAGATTCTGTGTACTACTCTGTATTTTTTTATAAGTCTACTAGTATCATCTTAACAAATATATGTTATGTACTTCGTAATTATCCATTTATTAATTTAACGGAATTGCGATGGAAATATATAATGTTCATAAAGTATATTTTTATCTCGAAATTGTTATTTGAAGAGAAAATAATTGTTATTATCACCTAAAGGAAATTCTGATAATGAATAAAGAAAGAAGACACTGTACATGTTGTATGCGAAAACGGCAATGAGAATAGGTTTCTTTTTTTATTGGAAGATTCTATCACTGTAGTTTCCATGACTCCTTAACGTTAGGATTATTGGTAGAACAGTTTGGTGGCGATGTTTCATGGAAGTAAATTACTGGCCAATGACGAGCGGTATATAATGGTGATTGGCGATAACTTGTATGATCCATTGCAAAATGATATGGATAATATGTTTCGCTACAAGGTCTCCATTGATCTTCGTTGGGACCCACATAACACCTACAAGATTGTTTAATTAGTTATTTATTTATTACCAGACTGTCATATTTTTATTAGAGAACTTTTGTACTATAACTTTTAAAATTTGGATTATAATACATACGGTTTACGATTAATGATAAAAAACGAAGAAAAATGGAAATAAAATGGAATTAACTCAATCGATATTAATCGTACCAAGGATGATGATATCCTTGTGAAAATCCACATTGATGACTAGGTTCGCAGCAGTAATCCCAATTACCATATTCATTTTCAATTTCACAAGACCAGAATCCAGTGATCTCATTTCGTTGACAGACGGTGCCGTTTTTGCAAGGAGAACCGTTTACCGTATAACGTCGAGATGGAGGAAGCTGGTTTGTTGCTATTCAAATAAAATTAATAGATAGCGATGTTAATGTAGTTCAACCTATAACTCATTGGCTTTCCTTTTTCATCTATACTAAGAATAATTATTATTAATGATTTATGTCGGTCGAGGTTCAGCTATATACAAACGCGTGTGCTTAAGCCTAAATATAGTGTAATTTTAACGTAAAAATAACTGAAATTTTTTTCGAATACTTGAAAGCGAGGACCAGCGATTATGTATAAGAAAAAATTATTCAGAATGTTGACTTTGACAACATAAGGTCATCGAAATACTTACAATGGAAAAAGTTATGTCCATATTCGAAAGTACCAGGTTCAAGAGGGGATGCGTTGTCTCCACTAGCTAACTTATGTTTGTAATCGTGTTCCTCAGGTCGAAATTTATTTCTCCATCGAGTGGGATGATAGGAAGCTGGCTCACGAGGGTGATGTATTTCGCTCTCGGGTGTTCTTTGAGCATTCGGATAACCGAACTCAGGAGGATGTGATTGATCGTGATTTTCAAATGTTGGTGCATTTGTCGTATTGAAAGCATTCGCGATTAAACCACAATATGGATCAAAATCTTTCCATGTATATAATGTGTGATCATTATCGTGAACATAGTCCAGATTTGGCCTTAGATCTCGTATTGATATGTCGCTTAAAAAACAGTTACTCCGTGTATTATCGATAGTAATGCTACGAATGAAATTAATCATTATTGTACGATACTTTTTCAACACTATACATACCTATACTAACAGACTGCGGATGTTTATGCAAATTATTATGTGTGCCTGGTTTTATGGGCACGACTCAAGAAATGGAATCCAAGCAAAGATTTATTTCACCTACTAAATGTTATTATGATTACTATACTTTGGATATTTTATAGCGGATGTCACTGTAATCGTGCTACAACCGGGCAAAGAATGATTTCTCATTTTGTGTATTCTCGCATTTTTCAATTTCCCCTAAATGCATAAGCATTCGCAGACTACATATTAATACTCACCGAAAGTGAAGTACTCACATGTAATTAAACGACATACAAGGTACCACACCGGCGTTTCTCATCGTCGAACACCTTCGGCGGCAATCCTGTTTTGTAACAGCTCGCATCGAGGAAATCACTGCGTGAGACATTAATTTGCATGGTCTATGATATTCGGAATAACAAAGTTCGTCCATGTGCGATTGAGACGATCCCTTGTCGTACGGAGTAACTGCATTCGAATTTGATAGGGACGAAGGATGCATTTCGCAACCATAAGATAATGTATTTCTTTCATACAACTCAGCACCATCCATATCTGGCATATCGATAGGATTTATTTCTTCTGCCGGCCAATCGCTTAAGAAACAGTTAGGTGATACGCGTTCATGACTGTACACTTTGTGATTGTCCATCGCATATTTGAAAACGAAGCTTCTACAAACAAATTCTTGCGACGTGGTGCACGCAAATTGACATTCTCCAAAATCATTAACAAATATTGATTTCTTCATGACATCCATCGGCATGGTAAATCCACTTCTGATCCTCGAGAAACATTCTTCCAAAGGATATCGATTTGTTGACTTTTTTAAGTAGCAGTTCTTAGCATCTGACGTTAATACGTAGGTATCGTAATCGCGATTTGGTTCAAGATCCGTGTAAAAATTTAGATCCTGATAGGAACGATCGCTTAGTAAACAGTTATCAGTAGGATTCGTGGTTGCCACGTTGCATCTACATAAATACAAAGAATAAAATTAATAACATAACATAATTCGAAAGGTGACCTCGACGTTCTCTAGTGAGAACGAGGTCACTGATGTTCAACTACGACGGAGTTGTTGAATTTTAACGTTCGATGAGACAAAAGCAGCTAAACACGCAGTGATTTGCGAAAGTATTTCATCAATTACCGTATTTAAAAGTTTCTCGTGTTATTCAACATTTATTAAATCATTTATTGTTTGATTTATTTGATCGTTATTTGGCGTTATATTTATTTCAAATAAAAAATGCCCAACCCTTAGGTATCAGTAAAAATTCTTCTATTCTTTCGCTTACCTATAAGCAAAACTTTCGCAAGAGAAACTTGTTTCATTGGTACAAAACTCTTCGCATTGTTCAAAATCGTGTGCCGCGCAAGTCTTTCGTAAGACGCTTCTGCTTAATTTTGAACCTGAGGCAGCTTTCACTGAACATTTTCGTGTCATTTGTGATGTCTCGTGTTTTTCATAATATGGTTCTTTTGGAACGGACACGTAATTATCATTATAGCCGAATGCACTGCCGTAATTGTACAATTTCCCATAAAATTGCTCGTTCTCGTTAGGAATGGAATATTCCTGTGTCAGAGGATGGTCTAATCGTGAATTGGGAAAACGTGGCGATTTTGCGTCAAAATATCCTTTATCGTAATCAACGCGAGAGTTGACAAAGGTATTGTCGTTAATGATATCGGGATTGCGAGACTCCGATTCTTTCCAGTTGCGATTCCAATTCAAATCATGATAACGAGACGTAAAACCTATTTCGTTTGAAATAAAAGTAGTATTTTCATTAATAACGAGAAAAATATGTTAGATTATTGTTTCGTTTGTGTACTCTGTCTTATATCACTACTCTCCTCCAATTACATCGTAATCGTATCGTATCATAATCTAAATAGAATTATTTACCATGAGGCTGTTCGTAATGAAATGGTTTGCCAGATCGTGCGAGGCCATTTGAAAAATCATAAGCTGATTCGCGATATAGCGGATAATTCTCTTTATAGATCGAATGATCTGTGTGCACGAAATCTTTATTCGCATTTTCACGGTCCAACCATGTGTTTTGACTATTTTCTCGAGAACTTTTTACATAGCTTTTCCAACGTGGTATACCGTTATCATGCCATGCCGAGGAAGGGCAATTGTCAACCTTCTCGTAATAATCGTAATAAGAATCAATTGAGAAATCTTCATCGGTATCCATGCGAAAATATGGTGTTGATGTCAATTCGCATGTGCACTTTGAATCATCGGTCCTACGTCTTCAAATTACGGGAAAATTATATTATAATCCATAGTTGAATTTTGTTATCGCATATAGTTTTTTTAAAAACCAATTCAATAACACTACAATATTCTATCGCACGCAGCTACGATGATTATAAAAAATAAGATCATTGTACCTCGATTTATCTCTAATTTTGTAATTAAAATGCATCTTGTCAAAAATAAGCAATTGTCTGTCTACTTTAGAGCGATAACGTATATAGGAGACATTTTCACATACCTATGATTAAAACCTTTACACACAAAAGTCTTTTCGTAATCACATGCTCGACAACAATCCTGTAGATTTTCACAATTGACGATACGCTCGATGAATAATCCCATCATTTTCTTGCCAGGTAGCAGCTTTCGATGACAAATTATAACTAAATTTTTGAAACATATTTATCTAATTGCAAGCTATACATACATCTATATCACACGCAACATTAACAGATCGTAATACGAGAACATATGCGTAACATTTACTAATAAATGAATATGTAAAATCCTAGCATTAGGATTTGGATAATCCTGTCGTATCATTGTAAACTTACGTGCAAAATCATCGTTATTACTTCTCTTCGAGATCGTTGAACTATGAATCGTACGAAGAAGAAGCAGTGAGATAAAGAGACTCCAAAACCACGATTTTCTAAACATATCTGCTTCTGTTTCTTTAATTATTAAAACCGACACAGCCAATTCAGAAAGCCTCTCTTTTCTTAATCGAAATAATTAAAGTCGTTGTATTTTTTGGCCACGATGATTTTCGTAACAAACACAAAAATATTAATTTTCGTGATCATACTTCCTCCATAAATCTTCTTCAACTTCTTCCAATTATATCGAGCTACATTTATTATGTATTAACAGTATTATTGAGTATGAACGGAGAACACTACACCCTTCAAGAGATACCGAACATGTGTAAAATTGTATACGATGGAAACACCAAAACGTGTAAAAAGTAATAATGAAATTGAAGTCCAGCATGGTTTTATAGAAAAGTGAGTGCTTCGGATGCAATAGTGGGAGGAAATATTCGCACGTTGGAGGAGGGACATCATGATGATTGCTAAAGGTTGTTTGGAAGAATTGGTTTCTTAATATGCAAATACAACGATTGTCTTCACAAATACAGCGAGGACCGTAAGTATCGAGGCATCTATTGATATTTATTACAAATTGAATGCTTCTCGCTGCTTCTATCTTCTAGTTGCTTTATTATTGTACTGCGAATATTTATATAAATTCACATATTCATGGCTCGTTCATCAAACAGAACAAGTTAGTCGTATGCTATGATATTGAATTTCTTCAATTTTATTTATCGAATTTTAAAATTGTATTATAATTTTTGATAGAGTCTGTATTCAATACGTTAGAATTCTATATGGAAGATACTTTTTACTTGCCATTACTTGCCATTTTGTTTCATTATCAATTTACTATTAATTTTTCATACATTAAAATTATGTCACTTTAAAACTAAGCAAGCTCTATTATTTACGTCCTTCGAGATACGTCAAGGATACAAGATGCTATTATTTCAGCTAGCTCGATCATTCTAATTGTAGTATGATTCGAAAAAATTGGTCATTTACATATACATCCAGTACTTTTTTGTCGATGAGCCATCGCTTCTAAGAAAATACTAACTTTATAACACGTTTATTTATATTGAGCAATTATTATCACATAAAATAGAAATGTTTAGAAATTATAGTAACGATAGTTGCGTAATTACACTATCAAAAATGTATTTATTAGTATTTATGCAGTGTATATATATATAGTGGGGCATAAAATATTGCAACTTACCGAAAGGTGTGGGCGAGAAGGTTTCTTTATTTTTGTTTCCAATAATATCCAGAACACTACGGTTATTGTCCTCGGAAAAAAATCGTTGATCGTGATTAATAAGCAAACCATAGCTACCAATACGTCCATGATTCGTCATGCCATTTTTGTTTCTTGAAATTTCAGAAATATATCATTTTACATGATTTCTTTAAATTGTTACGTTCGATACACTGTAGATTACTGATCACTAAACTGTGGATATTTTCTTTGCCGATCGTGAATATGATTTTCTATCGTTAAAAGTAAAGAGAGAAATAAAAATGGGAATTACCTTGAAGATGTTAACGTATTATGTGGTGCCAATACCGAAATTGGTTCTGGTATTAATTTTGAGAAGGGATTATCATTGTTTATAATGGATCCTTTACTAATAAGCTTATTTGCTTTCGTTGAACGATTTTCATCTTCGCGTACGGAACTTTTATAGAAACGGTCAAAATCGCACCATATCGAGTCTCGTCGTTTTTTCGCGTAAACATCGTACTCCTGATCGGTTTCTAAATTTTCTAATGCCGGTATCTGTCGACTAATTAGACAGGTACTGTTACCCTTTACACCAACGCTAGAAAGAAAAAGAAAGTGAAAGAAAGGGAACGTGGTATCGATTGGTAAAATCGTGCCACGGTGGCTCGATAAAATGTTACGTTGATTTAAACAATTTTTTCGCGATATCGACAATATCCCGTACCCAAATGAAAACGCATTGCAATCATGCTTCTTTCCTAAACAATTTTTTTCACATTCCGTTAAACTCATGGCATTAGTTCGTGACGCGATGTCCATTTCGGGTAACTTAGAACCAATGGATATCCTTGTAAAACAATCTAAATCAAAAGATCTATTTTTATCGTTACAATATTTATAACAGAAACACATTTTCTACGAATACGTTTTACTATACGAATTACCATTCCCGGTAGGTGTTAAACGATTATCAATTGTAAGACACAGAGTATGTGAACATTGTTGAAGAATACTGAAAATTTGGAACACGAGTGGCAAAGATATGTAACTCGGTCTAAACATTTTAGCATCGGTCTAACGAATGATTATAATTTGCTTATATTTTCAGTCGAAAGATTAATCAAATAAAGATTCGATCGGTTAGAACGGCAAATAACCGGATTCACTATTATTATAAAACGTAATGACATTATCGATAACGCGGCCATACATCTTACACTAGATACTTTAATCGAAATGAGATAGTTTTCTAGTTAGGTTTCTGTAACATTCAACGATCTAAACTTGACTGAGAATACTAACGAACAGTAATGCTCTCTTATACAAAATGTAAAGAGTGTTCTCCAAAGCCGCTATTACGTTAGAAACGTTTCTCTGCCCGTTGCTTCTCCTTCTTCTGTTGTAGATCTCTACTCATAGACACGAAGAAACTCTTTCAATGTGCACTTGCGGCACATTGTTCTCCTGGTTACATGTACATCACGATGTTCAAATAACGCGCTCCTTTCTTCTCGCGTTTATTCACGCGACTTGGTCGCGCAGAATGAACGCCGCTAATTGGGTTACTCGCACAATACAACTTTACGCTGCAGGTACATACCTGAAATGAAATTAAGGATGCAGGATTTATGTAATTGATTAAATTTATCCTCTGATATACAGCGGCTCACAAAAGTACTTCAACGCTCATAGAAACTTTTTACAAATATATTATGTATCTTATACAAAACGTTTTCAGATTTCATTAACATTGTAATGATCGTAGAGCTTTGGAAAAGACGAAATTTACTTACTTATGATAAAAATAATTTCTTGTAAAATTTGTTTTCAAGTTTACAGTTGTTTTTCCAAAAATCAATATTCTTAAGTCACGACATCGTTGCACCACAGGAGGCATACAATCTCAATCGCTTTAAACGATTATCACATTTAACGGAATCTCTCAAACGAATTCCTTATGCAGTGAATCATCATTACTATGAACTATCTGAGGCATAACGGCATAACCGAAGGTACTGTACTAAAGAAATGCTTATGTAACGGAAGTGAGACGAGTTAAACATAAACAAAGCTGGGATGCGTTACGCTTCGCGAAGCCTGGCCCAAAGAGGGAATGACTCACCTTACCACTATCATTCTGTGCTTATGAGCACAAAATTCCTCTATTTGTTTCATTATGTACACTAAACGTGATACATAATAACTACCATAATTAGTACTGAATTACATTAATAAATTTTATACCCGCAACTCGTTGAACGAAGAAAGAAATAATTACATTTTTAATTTCATTTCAAATATCATAATTATTTGATATCGATATGAGTAATATCACATATATCATATCAGAACTACTTAATGTGTCATAAAGAGCATAAAATATTTTTTATTTTCATTAAAAATGTATTAAAAATATTAGTTATATAAGAAAGGCATAGTTGTAGAAAGATTTACAAATGGCATATATTTTTTTAAACCAAAAGTAAGAATCTGCGCATTGATTCGTGTACGTATTTATGCACAATAGTGATCTTATCTTAAATCGTTATCGAGGAATAATTACAAAGAACATATGTCCTTCCATATTATCCATATTTATAAAATCATTAAAATAAGGAATCGAAAGAAGGCTAGCAACAGGCATAAGGTTTCTCTTGCATTCCGTGAGCGATACTAAGGTGTTGAGCACCTTCCTCGACAATCGGTGTACATAATATGTCTATATCGTTAGGATCCAAGTTTGTCGATTCGTATACTCTTATTGGTGTAGAGTTATGGTCAGTCGAAGATAATCCAAGGAGACCTCTAGCAACAGTTAAGAATACATTCTCAATGCCTTCGCCTTGAAGAACCGACGTTTCATGATAGCTTGCACCAATTTTCGTAGCGTAAAGTCTACCCTCCTCTGCATTGACTTGCCGCTTTTCTATTAAATCCGATTTGTTTCCGATTACTGCTAATACCAGAGCTTCTTCCACGTTTCTTCGAAGTTCTGTCACCCATCGTTTCATTGCTGCAAACGTATTGTACTGAGTTAAATCAAATACCAATATAGCTGCATTAGCATTTCGATAGTACATTGGTGCCATTGATCTGAACCTTTCTTGTCCTGCTGTGTCCCAAATCTATATCCCATAAAACAAATAAAGCCATGCAGTATTCAGCTCTAATAATGTAATAAAGATATCTTTGAAAATTCAGTATATTATATTGTATTTTGTCTTGAAATTGTTTATACAAATTCTTAAGCAACATCGAAAGCTATTTAACGTGTTCTAACAAATAGAAACATGGAGAACAAAGAGAAATAATTTTATATTTATCGTTGTACCCGTAGCATTATTCCTGTATCTTGTATATTTAACTTGCAATTAAAAAACAATGCTCCAATTGTAGGATTCACCTGACCATTGTACGTTTTCCCAATATAATGCATGATCATGCTTGTCTTACCGACACCTGAAAAATTACAAATTAGAAGTAGATAGTATTATAAAGTAGTTTGAGCATATCAATGTAAACAATAAACTAACCTAAATATTCTTTAATAAAGCTATACAAGGTTATACATGGTTTCGAGGAATAAACGTATATAGGTATAGACACGAAATATAGAACGAAAGAAAATGAAAAATGTAAAATGTTTATTATTACGCAGAATTTACCTTGTGAACCCAAAATGACTATCTTTCCCTCTGTCTTCATTTTCTATGTTAAAGAGCAATACATAATGACACAGCTACCTTCCACTTTCATTTATCCTAGAAGTAATTAATTCAACAACAAAGTGATTTTTGTCATATAACGTATAATCTGGCAAAGCAATTATTAAAAACGCTTCTTGAAAACTATAACAAAGTTTCAAATACATAATAACGATCAGCGAATAATGTTAAAATAAGGTGTGTACATTATATAAAATCTAGATACTACATACCTGTTTTTATAAGATGACAATATTTCTATCCAAATACCGAAGTACACACTTGAGAAGCGAGAAACACGTTGAATTACGAATCATATTTCAATTGCATAAATAGATTTACCTATTGAATAAAACACAGTATTACGGCGACATCTATTATCACTGGTAACAACAAGCACCATGCCTATTCCTATATCTTTAATCTTCTATCTAACTACTTAAATGATAATATACCTATCAACATATAGAAAAAGCAATAAAACTCAGTTGTTATCGACGAAGGATAAAATAGAGAATATCTGTAATACCGACTTTGCGAAGAATTGGAGTGTTATTCACGCCCTCTGCGATTTACTGCGGTGAATATAGGAAACCATATTCAACTCAATTGTCAAGAACGATAAAATCAATATGTGCATACATACACAGTTTCACGGAAAGATCTTTATTAAACTTTTGAAAAGAAAATCTATCGATGTCAATAACTTCGTTTTGCGGCACACCGAATTTTTAATATCGTTCTTTATAATATAGTTTTTGACAAGTAAAGTCTAAAAGCCTTACCTTAAGGCGCGCAGCTGATTCATCTAAAAGTTATTATTTATTTCGGTAAACCGTGTAAATTTTATATACGTAACTTTTAAATAAATTATATGTACATATATCGTGTTCTTCCTCTGTAATATCCTCTGTAGTACGATATGAAGTATCAGTTAACGTAAAATCTGTTTTTAAAAAAACTCGAGCGAACGATGCTTCGTTGATTTGGAAAATTTTTTGGTATTTCCTGTACAAGATCAACGATAATCTAATAAATAGCGATGCTATTTCAGAAGGCGGTTCTCGTTCCTCCTTCTATGTTTCCGACGCCATTTTACATTGATTACGATGCGGTTAGCTCCTTCCAATTTCCCACCGTACTATACGTAAAGCGAGTATTTGTTCCGTTCCTTTAGTGCTATCCCTTCTTGGTGTTTGTTCGCTTCATACACAATACGCAGCCTTCGTACTCATTACTCGCCTCTCCTTTTTATCTTCCTCTCGTTTCTCATCATGTTCTCGTTTTTGTCGTACGAATTGAAAATCAGAAACGCGCGAGTCAAGATTTCGCCAATTTGAATTCAATCGCACTTATTTTAACTTTTATTTTACTTCAACTTTATCGACACTTCAGTTCCATGATTCGATTAATCTCGCGTTCGGTAAAAATGTGGCTCGTATGGCGCTCACTTTTGTTCTCGACATCTCGATTGATCGATAAATAGCCGGTTCACGGTAAAGTGAAATGTGAATATCACGTGACAAATATCACCTCGCAGCTCATCCAATAGGTCGCATCTCGTGATGCTCTCACTCTCTTTCTCTCTCTCTCTCTCTCTCTCTCTCTTGTCTCCTGGCATCGTCGTTCTTGAGTTGATTGTCGTAGATCTTATTATCCCCTCTTGTCTCAAAGAGGGACCAAGCTACAACTCGGGGGTGTGTATGCTCTCATATACTCTCTCTATTCGTGTTCATCTCTACACGTGTTTGCACGCGTGTGTATGTATACCTAGAGGTTAGTCCGACGAAGGGTGAAGTCCCCTTTGTAGCCTTGGGCCAACCTTGTTAGCGCTAATGATGGAATCCGTCGCGAGATCCGCGAACGAGACGAGTCGGATCTTCGATTTCCCGTCATCGCTCGCGCGATTATTCCTTCGTCAGTCATACGATCATTTTACGCCACGATCTTTATTCATCAACGAGAATACATAGATCCGCTGCATTGAAATTTCCAATACATAATTTTTAGTAATCCTGTTAAGTTTCGATCTCTCTCTTTCTCTCTATCAGATTTTTAATACTTTACGAACTTGTTTTCTCATATATTTAGCGGATAGGTTAAGTTATATCCGAAGGCTACAGGTGGAAGCGTAAGTCACGTTTCGTTTGATTTTTCGATTAAATGTGCGTTTTCTCATCTGTCGAAGTATTCGAAGAACGTCGGTAACATCACCCGCGCGGTTTAATTAACGTAGCGACTAAATTGCGCGATACTATTCGTTTCTTTTGCGAAACATTATGGACTTAGGGATAGAAAGTAAGGCGCAGGGGCGAATGTAAGAAAGAAGAGGAAATAAAAGATAAATAGAAATAGGAAGGAGAGTTGCCGAGCGACCTTATCCACCGTTAGTCACGGAAAGCCATTAGACCGGAAAACGAGGTAGAATCGCAAAACGCAATGGCGTCTAGAAACAAACGACGGCCGATAGGAGCGAACAAGCAGTGAATCACCTAAGCACTTGTTTACCAAGAGAATCAAGAATTCAGGGATGCCGTTCCAAGTCTCGGAATCCTGCCCCATTGGTTTTCCAACCCCACCACGACTTCCTACTACACCGGAGCTAGCGCAATGTCGTCGTCGTCGTCGTCGTCGTCGTCGTCGTCGTCATTCGTCCTCTTTGTCGTGCGAACGAAAAGGACAGAAATAGAGAGTCGAAGGTTGGGAGTTGAGAGTGAAAAGCGCATGAGGGGTGACGACGGCCACTGGCAGACTCGGGGTAGGAAAGAGAAAGAGAGAGAGAGAGAGAGAGAGAGAGAGTGAGAGAGAGAGAGCCGGGAAAGCGGCACTAGAATCGCTAAATGTAATTCGGTTAAAAGGGTTTTAGCAATACAATGCATATAAACATGAGTGCCCCGCCTCCGTTCTCGTCTGCGCGCTCCACACTCTTGCGCCACCCTCTAGTTAGTCCCGCGAAACACCCCGCGACCGTCGTAATCCTTAACTTGGCCGAAGCAAGATTTTCATCGTCTGCGTTCTAACGTGCGATCGACTCTGATAATAATAAAACGTACACTACACACGCTCCCCCGGTCAGATCTTACTCCGTAAATTATTCGGATTAAGGAAATCGAAGTTACAAGGTTCGACGAGAGTCCACTTTTCGATACCACATCGCTGCTTCGATGAAATTAGACGATACAATCGGAAATTTGCGAAATTTCGAATTAGGTCACCAAAATACCCAAAACACTCAAGAAATTCCTGGCCGATAGAGATAGAGATAGAAATAGATAGATAGATAGATAGAGATAGAGATAGAGGTAGAGAGAGAGAGAGAGAGAGAGAGAGAGAGAGCAAAAGGTTTTACGTTATCATTGAAATATTAGACGTTGTACTATCGCTCTCTGTTAATAATTTGGAAATTGATTCTACTTTCCCAGTACGAAAGCGATGTACTGAATTGTTGAATTTGCGTGAAATTAAAGAGGAGAGAGAGAGAGAGAGAGAGGGAGAGAAGAGGAAAGGAAATGGCACGAAAAAGTAGTTCTCTCGCTGATTTTTAAACGAGCTTTAAAACATAGCTATCTCTGTATTGGAAAAACTGGTTAGTAAATTTACAAACATCATGGCACAAAGCCATCTCTTTTTTCACATTTCTCGGGATGTTTAGATGCGCGGCTCGACGATTAGCGAATCCCTTCATTTAATGCCGCATGGAAGAATAAGAAAATAGGAGCAGCGTTGCTCGACGTTTTTGTTGAAATGCTTCCAAAAATCTTTCTTTACTTTCTAGATATGTTCCTGCATTTTCATCGTTGTTTTTCAATCGTAGTATCTTTAGTTAGCCGAAGTTAACCTTCAGAAGAAAGAAAAATGATAATATATGCACTGCGGTTGAAAAATACCACCCGAATGTCTTGATAGATTCGTCGCGACGCTCTGTGAATCTTATTAAAACGCACAAATTAATGGCAAATTGACGATTAAAGGTAACGCTCTCTTATGAATTCGTCTAACCGTAAATTTAAATCATTTATTAAAATTTTAGCGGCGGTACGTATCTTTCTTTTTACGAATAAATACACCAGTCGTGAAAGAAACCTGCCGATGTTTCTCCTCAATTTTCCTCGATGTTCAATTAATCGTAAGAGTCAGCGTTCGTTCGAACGTTTCGTTGTTCGATCGAAATTTATAATAAGAGACGCTATGAACTTCCCGAGCAATTTAACATTATCGAACCTTATCGATTTCAATTAACGACGCCAAACATAGAAAATATGGTTTCTAAATGTTCTTAAAAGTGTCATGGAGACCGATCCCCATTTTTAGAAGAACGATATACGACGATATCTGGTATACCGTGTAGTTTTTCTTCTCCAGTTCCTTCCCATTCCTTCGTTGACGACTGGTTTTCCAAACGGGTGGTTTCCACTGGCTGTAGCCGGTAAGAGCAGTCGTCCGCGAAACATCGCGGAATTTGTAACGGGAAATTAGCATATCATAAATACTGATGATTCTTCGCTTGCGTGTGGGGATAACTGCGTGGTGGGAAACATATGATCGTGTCTCCTTTGAATATCATCCAGCTTATTTTTACAAGAAAAACCACTCACAATCAGTTTGGAAGCAACATAAACTTAAGACGGATTCGTTTACGTTGCGAATATCTCGTTGATTTTCTGTAATTTTAGTTAAACGCGTTACGAATTCTTCGCATCGATTCCTGTCGTTCGTCGATCCTTTTTCCAAGCTCCGTGCAAACCTGCAACGCTTTGAATAAAATTTGTAAAACGAAGAGGAGTAAATATAGTAGTCGTACTGTTGTCTTCGATATTTGTGATTTATTTTAGGAACTTGTTGCGACATAATATGACGTTTTCCTTCGCATCGCACTTTCTACCCTAGACGTATACGAATATTATTTACAATTATGTAATTTATCATAAATAGATACGTGTTTTCAATTCATGTAGATCTAGAGCAACAGTCGGAGAAGAGTTACAGTCAAGAGTGTTCAATCTTTTCACAAGGCGCTTAGCCATTGCGTTCTAATCGATGGTTTTATACAACTATTGCTGCGAATCGTCGCGTATATATATAATTCCTCCCACTTTATACCCATTAATATAAGCCATATTTTCTTTTCTTCCCTTTGATACGAGCCTTCGTTATGTAAACATTTCAAAACGACTCGGGGGAACACCGTAAAGAGGATTCGATTAATTTTCTAGGCATATCGCTGCTGATAACGGCAATCGTGCGCATGCACCGGTCTGACATGGGCTCGAACTTGTGTACACTGCGTCTCATAACTATAAAACCACCCAGAAACATTCAATTTTTATCTACAGTGTTATGTATTAGTCACTGAGAAGTCACATCAATGAACTTGATAAATCTGAGAAGTAAGCGACGATGTTACGAACACCGTTTTTTAAATCCACTTTACGAAACCGCCCAGAGATTTTCAATTTTTATCTCTATCGCGTTACGCGTTAGTCACTCAGAAGTCACACGAATGAACTTGATATTTTTTAAGTCTACCTTACAATCTATCGTTATTCGTGTAATTTTCTCGCGATACGCTTTTACGCGATAACGTACGTCAGTTACGAATAAACCTATGGAACTTACGAACTTAATCGATTCTTCAGAATTGAAATGAGAAATGAAATTGGAAAATTAATAAAAAAAAAAAAAAAAATAGCGGAATCGATCGGTGTGATTTCTGAGAGGTTCGTGTAAAAATCATTTTGTACCTCGTACCTCCTATAAGAATTGAAAATTTGAAGATACTTTTGTAGCTACGAGTCGCTGTGTATTTATGCGTGTGTGCGTATATGCGTGTATTATCCATCGTATTGTTCCCTATATTTACATACGAGTTTTGCCATGTTACACCAGCATGCGTACAGTATAAGTCGATACTTACATCATACATGCACGCGACTCTATTTGCGATTTGTTTGTGAAATCTAATCGATCGATTTGCCATTGAATCCTTTTTGCACGTACATCTCTCCGTTTTTCGATCGACTAACGATGTTGTTGTTGTTGTTGTTGTTGTTATTGCGTAGTATTAAAAATTCACTCGAGAAACGATCGAACATATCACACCAAGTATCAAAGATATCAACAAGAGATTTAATCGACAAAATGACGCCAAGCAGCAACTTACATCGGTTGGTTCACATTTGGCACACCACTGGGTCGATCATTTTGGTCAGAGTTTTATACCACGTAAGGTCGATAAAGCGGCTCCTGAAGTTCGGTCGCGTTCCTCTGCGTTTCTTGTAGAGTACCTTTGCTATCCTCCTGCGGACTCGGCGAATTTGGATTCGGATCACCGCCAGTTTCTCTCTCGCTGCTTCTCACGTTTCCTCCGTCCTCGACCTTATTATTCGCCCGCGCCTCCTGTTGTGCCTTTTTACTCCTTTTCCATTTCATTCGTCGATTTTGAAACCAGATTTTCACCTGAATTTTAACACACATTGCTCATACATAAATTTTAATGGCAATTATCCATGGGATGCATAGTGACGTTCGAGTAAATGGACGTGGAGAAGAAAAAGGAAGGTCGTCTATAAAAACGTTAAAGTAACGAAGAATTTTGCTTTTTACTATGGTACAACGGAGTACTGAAACACGACACTGAATCGTATCGCTCGAATGCGAAAAAATTGTAGTCGCGTATAGGATACAATACGACCCCTTAAATCGCTGCAAATATACCTAAGTACATGGACTCGATATTTCCTTGCCGAATCCCACAAGAGAACGATGTGTAAATCCTTTGGACAACATATCACGTGCTTGAACCTCCCTGATGTCTCGTTCCCAGCCCTAGTACGTCTTCACCCTTCGAGGAAAGAAACGTGCTTTCTTCTCGCGATAATAGCTACAGTCACTCACGAAAGTATTCGAAAATTTTTATGAATATATAGAACGTATATGGTAGGAAAGTTTTTAAAATTTTACAATCTGTACCGTAACTGTGCTGTAACCAGACACGATTCTCGTGATCATAGAAATTGGGTTATAGAGTTGGTAACATTTGAAAGCCATCGAATATTAGATGTTTATCGCTTATAATTGATAAGAATTTTATTGTCAAACAAATTTATTAATTAGAATCAATGAGATTTTTATCAGAGATCTAAATAAACAGTTATCTTTCGCTTCTAAAAAAAAAACTCTGTTCGAACTGTGAAATTTTGATGGAAAGAGATGTTACCCTCAGGAACTTCTTTAAAATTCTCATGAAACTGATACTCTAGGACGTGTATTAAAAAATGTTCCATAAAGTGAATAAAAGTAGCGAATTATCAAATATTACCTTTATTTAACGATATAATATCGAATTATTCATACGTTTGTCGAGTAAAAGGTACGAAAGTCGTAACATGAGGGGAAGACAAGTATTCTTGTCAAGAATAATACCTGAGTAACATTTTTTAACGATTTAAAGCTAAGCAAGCTACGAAACGTGAATTATCTGCATAAATATTACAAACAAATAACATATTCAGAATATCGATAATCGTAATAATTATTCGATATTATCGTGATACTATTGAGAACATTTTTAATATCGACGAACAAAATATCTTTCCTGTCGTAGAAAAATTGCTATTCTCGTATTTTACAAGTTCTGTCGAAACTAACACTTTTATTTTCAACAACTATCTTTCATCTGTCCTCGTCGGAACTTGTAATGCGAGAACGTTTTCTAAAAAAAGTTCCACGGTACACGTTTTAAATGAGATCTATGAAAAAGTTCCATAATTCTTTCGATCTCTGATTTTTATTATCTTGATTTCAAGCGAAATACCTAATAATCCCTGATGTTTTAGTAAGTTTCTACAGATTTTTCCAGCTTATCTTGTTTCTCGTAATTGTCCTGATACTTGTGATCGATAGCGTGTATCGAATATATCACGATTAATTAGATTTAGTATTAACGAGTATTAATATACTTGGACATGCATTTCCTTCCTTTCGTCGATACCATAAGGGGAAGATGAAGGAACGATGTGACGAGGAAACGCAACGACCGGACAATTCGGAAACTAAATGCTTCAACTTGAATCAGTTGAATATCGAAACAAATCAGGGACTCAGTCTCCCATAATTCAGACTTTCGTTGCTATTTGCCGAGCGATCCGTCAGAACACGTAAGCTTCAAAGTTATGTTTAAGTTGTTGAACTATGCAAGAGATTCGCTCGTTCACGTTCGCCCCGGCAAAGGAGAAGGGTCCTGGATTATTTCACCGATTTCTCTGGAGGCTTTTTCCCTTTCTTCATTCTCTCTTCCATTTTCTTTTTTTACACCCACGTTTTTTTTTTTTTTTTACTATACTGACTACTCGAATCGCCGCGTCTTTCCTTAAGTGAAACAAACAAAAAAGAAAGAAGGAGAAAGCAAGAAAAAGAAGAAGAGAAACGACGAAGGAAACTAGAAGGAAAAAGAAGAAATTAAAAGAGAGAATGAATTTGAAGCGATTAAGGAAGCTATTAACCCTCGAACAGCAAAGGCTGGGTCAATTCTGGCTCATGCACATACCATATATAGATAGTTCACCCTTGTTACTTTCAAAATCGTCATATTTTTTTCGCGTGCATTTATGTTACATTTATGTATTATCACTCTGTCAAATTATACGAACGATTTTATTTTCTAAGTAAATTTGGTTATCACGCGGGAGCGAAGGGCCTTTCCCTTCGCACTGTACGACTATCGAATAAAATATTCGGCTCTCATGATAACAATGAATCAGCTTCCGCTGGACGAGGGTTGGTCTATTATGTATGTATTCGATTTAATTCGGTTTAGCGATTTGGTGTAGCGATTCATAAAGGTACAGATGAAGCAGCGTTTACCTGTGTTTCCGTGAGCATTAACGAAGTGGCCACTTCGAATCTCTTCGGTCTGCTAAGGTACTTGTTCTGTCTAAATTGTTTTTCCAATTCGAGTAGCTGTTGCGACGTGAAAGCGGTTCTCGGCCTTCTCGTTTTTCCAAGGAGGGCATGCTGGGCCGCGCAACCTGTCGATGATAAGTATATTTGGATATATTTAACATACTTGGCTCTTTTACGCGAAAGAATTCTTTTCTTATTTTTAAAGAAACATTGTCCGGACGGTACACGCTTTATTTTATGATACGAGAAGCATCCTATTATCAAAGATTTTAATTTGCAAAAATATACGCTTTGTCATTCTCAGGCTCTGTTTTTAATCGCGTTTATAGAAACACGAATTTGCATGAATATTCCGCAGTCTGTTATTCCGAGTTTTCTTGTTCGACGCTCACAATTGAATGGAATAGAAGAAAATCAGTATTGCCTGTTATTGATAATGTTGGCTCGAATTAATACTAATCGCAAGGAGAGACCAATAAAAATCATCGAATGCTAATGCAATTACCGCCAGTGTAAATCCCCCTGGGCTGCAATACTATGATTTGGGGTTGAAAATAGGAAGGGGGAAAGGTAGAAAGGGAAGGACAGAAGACGAGGGTGACCGCCCTAACGATTAGCCCTATGAACGGGTCTTGGCCAGACCCGATTTTCTCTTCTTTATGACTTTATACGCGCAATAAATCAAAACGAAATTCGACTTCCTTCGCGAAGGGAACAACAACGATGGATCGATGATTATCACTGTCAAATCGTACAATGTATTCTTCAAGACGCGTTGCATTTTGCTTATATAAACGTAGACTATACACCCTCTATCGTACACAATTTCTCGTCCCTTAGAATTTCGATAAACCAAATTTGTACGACATTTGACTTATCGATAGCGATAAGATTCTGTGTTAAAACGAAAATTTTGATTTAAACCGTACGTAACGTTGGCTCTAGTAACTTACATCTAATGAAAGAGAAAAGACCAGAGATTTCGCCTATCCGCGAAAAGATGTTTGTTGCGTGAGCGCATCGTCGTCGTAGCGATCTGTCAACATCCTAAGGCGGAAAAATGAAACAGGCCCATGGTGTTGAATGTTTGACTAAGCGGCTGATTAAGAGCGACATAAGGGTATCGCACGTTCCAGATTAATCTGGCTGTACGCGCGACTAAACATTGCCATGTGTACAAACATTGACAGCCGGTCACACACTTGCTATGTAGGTAAATTGGTGGGTCGCATCGTAAGCTGAAAGCGTTTGGAGAAAAAAGTATGGTGAACCGCGTTGTAAGATCTCGATGCGGATACACCGTACTTTTCACCGCACCTGCATATCGTATAAGTACTTAACACGTAGCATAATGGTGACTTACGAAATCGTTTGAACATTTGTCATACAAGATCACCGTAGACCGTTCAAAATTTGTTCGTGTTCGCATATGTAGAATTACAAGTAAATTGCTATAATTTGACGTAAATATACCTTACCCTACGTTTAGAAAAATTTCTACGATCGAACGTAACGAATATCGTACATAATAACATATTGCTATCGATATTACTTCCAAATACAAACCGTCTATGGTTTGGTTTCGTTATTTATGTCGGTCGTAGATATATTAATCGTCCCTCGGAAAGATGGTTTGCCACCCGCTGAGCACATATGGTTCCATGATTTTCCTTCTTTTTCTCCGTTCCCGTCGCAATTGCTATCTCGGCGGTCGCTTCTGTTCGCCTCTACCGATTCTCTGCTATTCGTATTATTACATATTTCCGTTAAATTTGATCGAAACCAATAATCGTGCGATTACACTTCGGTGCAGAAGACTTTGTAAAATCGTGCTAGATAAATGCATAAACGTTCGTACTCTAATTCTAAAACTTTCATCTATTTCGTAAATACGAAAAGAACGATGTTTTTTAAAGACTATTACAGTCTGTTTAATCTAATTGAGACGTAGCCAATGTTACAAAATGATCGAGTTATTATCAGTTTCGTTTTATGGGCTCTTTTCTCAGAAAGCTGAATCGTCTTCGAGAAACAATTTCGTTCCTCTCTCTCTCGTTACCTTCGATGTTTCCTCGGTGAATTTTGATTAAATCAAGCGAAGTCGAATGAAAAAGCGAAAGCATCGATACATAGTGTTGGGAAGCCACTGGAATTGCACGAGTGCGAAGGTGCCAGGGAGAAATGGTGCAAGTTATGACAGATGTCGGTAAACAAGAAGGGCGGCGCACCATCGAGTGGACAATCACCATTTTCGTGCTCCTCTGTGCAGGGTGAAGCAATGGGGTGCTGTTAAGGTTAACGTCGTTCTCACCCCGCTACACTTTTATCATGATAATTTAATTTATTTGGGGTCCTATTAGCCGCTTCACGCCAGGCTGCTCTTAAATCATGCTGATCACCATACCGGTAAACACCAGCCATTATCTGTACTTAACGCTATTCTACCCCACTATTGCTCATATTCCCGCCCCCCACCCGGCTCAACCTCTTACTGTACCAAATACACACTTCTCCAATTTGTGATTCCATTTGGTATCGTTACTATCGTCTTTTGGTTTTCTCTTTGTCGCATCTGGTCTGGTTCGAAGGGCGAGGAAGTATTTGGTAGTTGTTCTTAGTCAAGACGTCCTATTTATCATTTCAAAACTGAACACGATGTTGTGTTAATGAAATAACATGTTCTGTAGATCTGCATTTATTTTGGAAGGAAATTGTCGATACGTAATACGATCGTTAGTGAAACGACGCGAGCCGTAAAAATATTCTGCCACGGATTACGAACATATAATTTCGATAGAACGTACGACCAACTTCAAGAGACTAATTGACAATGGACCTGCTGAAAGCAAAGGTAGACTAAGCCATAATTTTTCTAAATGGAAGTTTACGTTTTAAATAGGTGGAGTTAATGCGCAGAGGTTCGTTCAATTGGGCAGTAGTCAGAATTTTACATGTCAATTGTCGCAGTGAATCTTCCCTATGTAGTCTGTACATATACGGTTCATTTCCCTGTTACTTTTGCTTCCATTCTACTGCAATTTCCTGATCCTCCTCGTTCATCTTATCGATCTTTTCTAGTTTCCTATCCTTATTCGTATCTTTATCCCTGCTTCTTTCCTCCCTGTTTTCGTATTTATAAAATGAAACATACCAAAAACGATCAAGCATATAAACTCTTAAAAAGAGTAGTTACATCGTTCCTGAAATTTCAGTGGTCGTAACGCGCACTCACTGGAACCATAGTTCTACTCGTAACTTTATTTTTCTTTTTCTTCTCATTTCTCTATTCTACTTATAAAATGAAACTCATCGTCATCCACCGTTCGATTTCTACGTTGCAATCATCGCGGTAAATCCTACTACACAGTCGGTAGATGCACGGCTCCCTTCCCTGTTACTTTTCTTCCCATTCTACTGCAATTTTCTGATCCTCCTGATTCCTCTGGTCGTCGATGCGTCCCGTAGTTTCGTATTCTTACTCGTAACTCCATTCCCGTTCTCCTCGTTTTCCTGCTCCCTGATCCCTCCTCGGTTTTCCTTGATGGGTGTGAACGGGCGTGTGTGCACGCGTGCGTGAGTGCGTGCGTGCGTTCCGGGCGCGTGTTCGCGCGCGCGCGCTCGCACCAGATCTTGCTCCCTCTCCTTGTCTCGTATAGCGGCGGAAGCTCCGCCTGCAGCCCCTGAGTGCTCGATACGACCCGCCCCCAAATTCTCAACCCCTCGTATCAGAGGTGAACGAAGACGAGGCGAGGGTAACGTCGGTGGGTATCCACCATCCCTCTACAGCCTTGATCGCGAGACGTCATCGACTCCCGCTTCCACTTGCGCCATACGATTGGAGATCCGCGGAAGCCAGTGGCGAGGGCAGATGAATACCGAGCGAGGAAAAAGTTGGCCAACTTTTGTCAGAGATTATTTTCTCTACCCAAAATGGTTGGATTTAATTTGAAACTGCGCTCCGTGAAACTCGCCGCGAATCACGTCATAAACATCCAGAACGTTACCATTTACTTTTATCATCGGGCTACTACTAACTGGACGAGCTCCGCGTCTGCTTCCCCTACCAACTACGCCAGGCGTTGCGGTAATCATCCGCAGAATCGACGATTTTATCCGTTACCATTCTCGCTGTATATGTACTTGGTTATCTATCGTACGATTATCTATCGTAGAATACCTATTTAGGAATAAAATTCCGGCTTCTCGCTTTAATTTTTCTCGGGCATCTTAATTATCTTGATTAAGGAGGGCGGAGCGTGTACAGACATTTCGATTTCCTGATGTTTCACTTGGAACGTGTTCCCACGAAATTAAAACAATCACGAAATCCGCAGCGATTAAGATGTAACGCGTTAAAAATTACAAGATACTTGGTATAAGCGTATATTTCGTATAGCAGGATTATTCGTTTTATTGATAAATCTCGATATTCGGTGGAACCTTATTTAACGCGTATTCTACGCTTAAGACGAGTGTTCGTGCTGTGTACCGAGTTTTTATCAAACGAACGTCTTGTAATCGTTATGTACGCTTCCGATCTAGTTTCCGATTCGGTCAGTACAATCAAGACAAACGTGTGTCTCGTTGTAGCGCTAATGAAACTTGCAATTGTTTCGTACAACGCGTACGATACGAACGTAAAAGTTTCTATGCTTTCGACTACTTTCGTCAGCCGGTGGTGTACATCGAACACGGTCATATTTATACACGACGTGTACACGGAAAGCTGTGCTCTCGTGTCATCGTTTGCACGAGACCATGTGGCTACGGCGCGATCAGACCAGATCATAGAGATATAGGATGGTTTGGGCGAACGTGGAACGTTACACATCGGGTAACCAAGATCTGTTTGCTTGCGGGCGGCCAAACTAGCTGGCAGCTAATTCAGAAACACCATTACCGCCTACATGCCTATAGACAGGTAGACTGACGCGACCGCTACTGCAACGCCACTAGACGTTTTCAACGTGTTTCCATGTATCCAGCTACTAACGTTCCTACACACTCTGCATACGCGTTTCCGATTTCTATGTACGCGTATATAGCGTGTCTGCGCGCGCTCACGTTTATGCACATCACCATCTTTCTCATATGTGTACGTCGGTGTGCAATTAATTGCTGGTTTCTCATTTCTCAACCATCATCGACGATATCGTATACAATATCGCGAAAAGCTTCGTCGAGATTAATTCAAACAGCTCCAGACTACTTTATCAAGGGAGGACGTGTTATTCGCTTGACGCGAACGTCCATATACTTTGATAGAATAATAGTAGTAGAAAGTAACGAGCGTACGACGTACTAAGTCGGAATTGACATGATTCTCGTCGAGGCTCGAACGCTCGGTAGCACGACTAACGACAATGATCTCTTACACGTTCAGGAAGATGACCAAATCGTACGTTTAACCCGAAAATGTAGGGAAACGATAGTTTCGATAATACGTAAACCGCGAATGTTTATGCGTTAAAAGCTATAACGAGTATCGCGTCGTAGATATTTTATACACTTTCGCGCGTTATCTACTGTCCATCTTTAAATTTCCCAATACGAGGATCTTAAAACTCCTCTTTGAAAAACAGAAAATATACTTATATACTAATATACGCGAAAATATACTATCGAAATTCAAGCCGTAAACGACTCAAAAACGATATGTACTACGATATAATCGTTATTAGGCGTTTTTTTTTTGTTTTTCCGATCTCCTCGTAACGAAGAAAGGAAAAACATCGATACTGGTTAAAGTTACGAGACATTTCATAGAGATAGATAAAAAGCGATTTGCGTTCTTGGATTGTTTCAAAGATGAGCGAAATTAGCTGTTGGAACGGTCTATGTAAGTCCGTGGAGTTTCCATGGCAACCTTAGAACGTCTGCGTCGGCGTTATGCTATCGTGGAGAGAAGGGCGAAGGGGATGAATAGACGGATGAATGACGCACAATTAACTAATTAAATCATCCGCCAACCCTTCGCGTGCTTCATCTCTCGGGTATCATCCCCTTTTGTTGGCAGACCTCCTACCATCTCTTCGACATCTTCCGCCATTATTTTTTCACCGTAACTTGTAAAGCGAACCTCGTTCCACGTTCTTGGTGAATTCGGAGAACGGAAAATCGACGAGACCAAAGAACTGTTGAGAAATTCAATCCGGTACGACGACGTCTAATATTATATAAATTATTATCATCTTTCTCTTTTTCGATGCTTTTCGATTAATCGAAGTATCTCATAGTCTTATCCTATTCTTCTATTTACATTGTAAATTTTATCTCTCGTTTCTTCTTCGTGTTACTCGTCGTTTAATTTACCCTGTCATTTTTCGTTACACGTATTGCTTTACACGTACACGTTGTGGGACAATCAATAGGATCGTTGGAAAATCGAGAGAATCGGCCAGATTACGTGGTACGTTTCACTTGTATATTTTTAATATTAGCTAAGCGCGAATCGATAATCAAAGACAAGATCCATGTATTTTACATAGATCCGTGGGTCCTTTCCTTTTTTTCAGAAAGCTGTTCGATCGTTATTAACGGCGTGGCGAAAAGAAGATGCCAGGCTTAAAAACCTTCGCACGTTAAACACTGGCGTGGATATCGCGCAAGTTGAAAAGTCGTTTCGGTCGATTTCGATTAATCCGAATGCAAACTGGTATCGGCCGGATGGACACGCGGGGACACGGGAAACCGTTTTTAGTGTACACGAGGTAGAGATATCGGGATTTGGGATACGCCGAGGATGGAAGATCGCGAGTTAGCCGGCAGCCATCGGTATCGCACTAGTTAAATTTCGATACTGCAAAGCTCGACTCAAAATAGATGAAACACGGTGTTGTTGGAATATCGTCGTTGGTATAACGCGCGACAAATATTCCACAAATAAAAGCTCGCGTCTACCTGTTTTCCACCCTGCCTCTCCCTTCCCGTGTCAGCTCACCGTGCCGAGCCGCTGAGTCGCGTACTCATCGTTATTTACATAACGTCGAGAGCATACGAGAATGCGAGACTACAGGTGAAAGAGAGAAACGGCAGACAGAGACGGTGGACATAGGAGGAGGAGGAGGAGGAGGAGGAGGAGGAGGAGGAGGAGGAGGAGGATGGAGGGGAGGAGAAAGGGCTGAACGGGACGATACTCCCATCCAGCAATTTTTTAACAAGTCGTGTTCGTGTTCCCTGCCGACGCGATAACGGCCGCTTCAGGTGGGGCTGAATGCAACCGTTTTATTTTATTCCGCGAGACCGCTTTTTTTGTACCCGTTGCTCGTTTTACGCTATCGGGTTTTCGCCTTTTTCGTCGACGTTGGATTGCTCGGCAACTACCAATCAGGATCATCTGACAGAAAGTACCCCGCACTTCGCTCCGAACACCTCTCACTCTCTTTCTCTCTTTCTCTCTTTCTCTCTTTCTCTCTCTCCCTCTCTTCCACCCTCTCGCTCTAAAACACACACACACACACACACGCATATACACGTACAATCGCGTTCCGTTTACTCCCGCTCTTCCCCCATTTTTCTCTCTTTCCCTCTCTTTCTATTCTCGTTTATTCGGATTCGGTCCATCTCGGCATCCTGGTTCGCTACGTTCACTGACCAATTTGTTCGATAAAAGCTTTCGACTGATTGGCTGGACAACGCGACCACTCTCTTTTTTCTAAGCGTGAAATTTACCGTAGTAGTAACCGGAATCATCTTCCTTTCTCTCGTGATCCTCTCTATTCGCCGGATACTCTTCTTCATCTTTCCTTCGAATCTCGTTGTTATTTATTCCGGCATTCTCGTGACGTTTCTGCGCTATCAGGACCCTCTCGCGCGATAATTTGCTAATTGCGTACCAAATAATATCAGCGAACAGACGAGTGGCAAGTTACGGGTTACAGATAATTCTACGATCATCAAAGTCTCCCCGATAATTCTACGATTCTAGAATTTTCTACGAAACCACCCTTCCGTGTTTATTTCGATCGTGTACAGATAATTTATAATTGGCGATTCGTAAAATTTCGCCAATGACGTTAACTCGGTCGTGTAAAAGGGTTTCCTTCGGTGTTTGTGTCTTACGGTCCTGCAAACATTTATACAGAGTTCGGTGATGTTTGTTATTTGCTCTTTGAACACTGCTGCAGGTGGAAGCGAGCGTAAGATATCAGGGCTGTAACAATTTCCCGATATCTTGAAATAAGGGATGTTATATTTCGAAATGAACGGTACAGATACGTATTTTCAACAGTATGCTGCGAAACTGTCCCTCTGTGTTATCATTTGACAACCAACCTAAAAACTGGAGTAGCCAGTCAATATAGCATGGTAAAGAGTTACATTAAGCATGTAAACATTCGTTATCTACCTATCGTACGAGCAGTCTGTCGATCTATTTTATGACGTTGTTCGTACGTCAGGGTAACGTTGAACATTAGTGTTCCAAACAAATTTTGTCCCATCGATATATGTCAATTTTAGACGAGAGATATTACCACGGTAGTTTGGTCGACGTTTTAAAAACACGAAATGGTATTGTCTCGCCTTCTAATAGCGTAACGAATAATCTGAACGATAACAGACTTTCTATCTTTAAAACTTTTCGCAGCCTTGCTATCGCACGTCATTTATAATTTAGAAACGATTTGTGAAACAATTACAATATTAATTAGCCTTCCCTAGGTTGTATTATTTTCAGATAACGAGGAGGACAGAATGTTTATAAGGCTGTTACGGGTAGTAGTTAATCTACCTACTTACGTTTAAATATATGAAAATTCTAGTTTAATTTACGCTTAAGACGATCGATATCGTAATGAACACGAGCAAAGACGATAAAAGCACGTTAAGCCGAGAAGGAGAGAGTTTTCGATTTCGAGGTGAAGAGATTATATCGGTTATCACCGATTATCGTGTTTTACAAATGTTCCATATCTGCTCTCAAGACGTATTTTTATTATTAATTATGACTAAGTTGCGTATTTTTATGCAAATTCGTATTCCTACGCGTACGACCACGGAATTGAAACCCGAGCGAAAATTCGGATGTTCGTTCTCGAAACGTTAAAACGAGAAATTTGGCGGAAAGTAGATGAGAGAAATTTGGAAATTTGACGTATCTTTGAGTATTATCGTATCGGTTTTATTACTCCGTATCGTCTATCGTAAAAATCGATTTAATCGAGTCGGCCAATTACCTACAAAGTATAAAATAACTGCGACTCGATTTGCTCGTAATTTTCAAATTAAACGTCGTATCTCGTGAAAAGCAGGCAAGCGTTCGGATAGCTATCAACGATAGCGCGCGTACAAGAAAATTCGCTGCGTGAAACGTAGAAGGTCGTAATCTGAAGTGTAAAATGTGAAATTCGTGTTCGATGGATGAAAGATCGATACGAAACGACTGGATGTTCGGCGAGTGTGGAAGAATTAGAGACGAAGTAGGGCATTTGGTAAGATTACTAACTCACCGGCTAAATCGGCGGGTAACCTCGGATACAACATTCCAGTCCTAGCCAACCACTCGAGTTGGAGTGGATGGATGTGATGCTGCTGAGGATGAGCACCGGCACTCTGCGAATGTCCGACGGGTTGACCTTCCTTGTGTATCGAATGAAACGCGCTACCACCGGCAGGATGATAATATAATCCTCCGGGATGTATGAGGGGACCACTTGGATGTAAGAGAAGCGCTTGATTTTGTCGTGCTACTCCCGCGTTGCTACCGAGCGCGCTATAATGGCCACTCGGTAAATTCGGATTACCAGGGATAGCGTTGCCACTGGGTTCCTCCGATCCAGGGGAAATCGGAGGGCTGGAGATGGGACTATGGCTCGCGTTGCTTCCGGAGCTGGCGCTTCCCGTTCTCGTAGGATCAACCTCGATCGAACCGTCGTCCTCGATATTTTCCAACCGATCCACTCGAAATCCTCCGTTACCGATGCCAGCGTTTTCTCCTTTGAAAGGCGTTTTCGTCGTTTCTTCTACCGATTCCACGCGAATACCGGACAAATGAGCGTCGCGTACGGATCGGTCACGAATATCTTGTCTGTCACTTGGATCGCGAATAACTTGTAAGTTCGACGGCGAAGCGAGTCCGTGTTGGACGACGGTTCTGTCGAACGGATGCAAAAGGCCTCCGAGGGAAGATGATGTTCTTTGCTCGTCCGTTCTAACAGCGCCGATAAGCGCAGTCCCATTACCAACGCCGACCGCAACTCCGATTCCAACTGCGCTCGCAGTTTCGGTTTCGCCTGCACCGGTGCAAGCGCGAGTACCGAGGTTAGTACCGGTAACGATGCCGGTTCCAACGGCTCCGCTTACACCTCCTAGAGTGCAGGAGGATTCTCGATCGTGGCCACGGACCAACGAGTTCGTCAAACAGGGGCTCGCGTCGATGACAGAATTTCGCGTTGCGAACAGCGATCTTTGGTTCGGTCTATCGGATCGTTCGTGATCCAGACTCTCCGGTTTCCCAGTTGCCCGACCGAGCAACGCGTCGATGCAGAACGACGTTTTCCCAAAGGAACTGTGACGTCTGTCGGTCGAGTGAACCGCGTATTCCTGCGGCGAGATTCTACCCGGCGAGTTATTCGACTCTCTGTAGTGACTCGCCACCGCCGATACCATTTCCTCGGTGAAACACTTTACACCGGTGTCTTCCGGGTCTCGAAAGAAACTCGCCGCCGACTCGTTCTCCTGCTTCGAGAAGGAAGGTCTCTTCGCCTCGTTCTCTTCGCGATACCTCGACATTCGCGATTCCTCACCGAGCTCCGAAGGAGAGCCGTTTTCCACGAAGCGTATGTTTTCCGGAGATCCGATAGCAGTCTCTCCTCTCACCTCGGAGCCGGGCGACCGCACTTCATCCGATCTCGGTGAACACGAACGATCGCGGCCCTTCTGCCGTACGGAGTAGCCGGTATGTTGACCCGTCTGTTGTTGTCGTTGCTGTTGATGTTCCTGTTGCCTCTGTCGCAGGTACGAGTCCTCCGTGATCCCTTGGGCGTTGTAATGCATACCTGGTTCGTGGTTTAGCGACCGTGCGAAATTCCTCAAATCGATCGGTTAGTACATACTTGGTATCGGTATCGGGCCCCTTCACGAACACTACTTTTCGATCGATCGTCTATCACTTGCAATTTCGACCGCGTTTTCTCGCTAACCGCGCGAGACTCGATCATACGCGTATAAATGTTCTCGAGCGTCGATAGAAATACGTCAAGTCCAATCGATTCAACTGGAACGGTAATCGATCGATGGTCGATCGCTGTGGCCGATCGACTTCTGATCGGCGTACGGGACTCGATCGATCGATCGAACGACCGCACAACCGACCGACCGACCGGCCAATTCAACCAACCTCACCCTTTAATACGGAATCGCGGATGTTGCACGCGATGTGCGATTACGTTACGCGACTCTGTCCGTCTTCCGGGTTATCGTGTTCGAAACGAAACGCAAACGTACGACCACCGATCACCGATCGTTCACCGACGCGAAACGCGTGCGTTTTTCAGTGACGAACGAATCAACGACCGGTTTTGATTTCGACCGGCGATACGAGCGATTAGCTCGACGCCGCACCACAAAGTGACGTCGCGAGGAACCGCGTGTCCGTAACGGGAAAATCGCTCCCCTCTGCTACTGCGTATCCGCGGTCAGTCGATTCTGCCACGCCTATCGCGGCAAAGCTCGCGGTTCTGCCACGCCTACACCATCCCCTTTGTTCCCCTCTGCTTCGCCATCTGTTTCTCTATCTCTGTCATCGGTTCTCTAACCTCGGATGTCGAGTATCGGAGTACCCCGAGTTCCTGCCGACTCGTGATTTCTAATTCTTCGCTGCGAGTTCCTCGATTCGCGATCGCTGCCACCCACGACGATTCTCGATTCGCGAGCGTTCGACGCAGACATCGCCAAGCCACTGCGAATACCGGCGAGCTTCGAGGCTCGGGCATTCGCAGCCTGAATCCCCGGGCGTCGCATTTCCAGCGCGAAACCAGCATCCAGTTCTGCCCTCTTTAGGTAAAACGTTCCATCTGGTAGCCGAGTTGTCGAAATTTTTCTCCTTCGAGACCCGGCTAAACGATAATTTGAACCACTCACGAGGCTATCTGGATGACGCGCGAATTCATTTTCGGCTCGTGCTCAGACTTTACGCTTGTTTTTTAATTGTCCGATAGCGTAACGGTAGCGTAGTCGGTTACGTGGCAAAAAGAGACGTAACGTTTCATTCTACGTTCGTCGTAATAAATTTCAGCTACTGAAAATGTTCCTTCTCGCCAATTTTCCCCTGTCTAGACGAAACAGGTGTTTCGTTCGATCGAGAGAGAGAGAGAGAGAGAGAGAGAGAGAGAAAGAGAGAAAGAGAAAAGATAAAAGACTTTGGATCCTAATAGTTTCGAGAGCCGAAGGAAACGTCAAGTTTCGCGAATCCAGAAATCAGATTTCAAGCCATCTCTGCGCTTTAATTAAAGAGGGCAGAGTTGCACGCTGCTCGCGTATCAAGGAGCAAGATCTGTATCTCGTTCGATCCGTCTCTTATGAAAGTAGGCGAGGAGACGCGGGCAAGAAAGAACAGGGAGGGAAATAAGAGGCAAAGTTACGAAGAGTAGAGAGAAATAGAATTGCGAGTGGAAGTGACGAGAGACGAAGTAAGAGGAAAAGGCGGTACTGGAAGCGGCGGCAAGAGGACTGCAGGAGAGGAAGATGGGAAACGAGAGCAAGAAGAGACGGAGAGTGAATTCTCTCTTATGAAACGAGATTTTCGTTCGATCCAACAACGACGAGCACGGAATACGCTAAGGATAACCGATATGTGCAGTTGCCGGTACGTGATCGGTCGAGAGAAAACGGAGGTGGATGAACGATCTCTCGATTTTCGTTACATTTGTGTATACGCGTATATAGAATAAGATAATCTAGAAATAATTGGATAACGTTTGGTAAAAACGCGAAAGTACCAACGACGAGTTTACGTGCAAAGGCTGACGAGCGAGAGACACGACGGGTACCAACGGTTTTAATCGTTTGGAATTTAGGAAAAGTTGATCGAGTCGATAGAATCAACGATAAATGAAAGTTCCGCTGGCGTTCAAGCCCATCTACGTTTCGTTCGATCGTATAAAATTCGTGACTCTTTCCAAGGAAATATCGGTGATATCTGTCGCCTTATCGAGCAGCTAATAGCCGCCTAATAGGTATCACACCCAGTTTTCAAGTAATCGGTCTGTTATCGGTTGTCCCGCGATATTTTACGTGGGTCCTACAACGCATTTGCTTATCCTGCTGATAAAAAATCTATTCGTTTTTAACCGCGTTTAGTTCAACGTATCTAAGCCCTCTCAAATATCGTTCCCTTATCGAGACATTGATTTTGATTCCTGGTATACTTATAAAAAACTAGAAGGAGGGGAGGAAAGTCCGAGGGGAAACAAGGGTGGGCATACCAAAAAAAAAAAAAAAAGAAGAAAAAATGATCTGTTCGATGAAATTTTCTTCCCATTTCTCTAAAAAGGAATCCGTAGGACCAGCGAAGGAACGTCGATCTTCGGAATGTTAATATCTTGCCAATTGTCGTCTTATTTACTCGCCTCGATGATACGCGCGTTTTATCGCCCGTGTTTCGTTACCCGATCAAGAATAAAATCACTTTTTTACTCTTTTTCCTAGTAAGTCGATTTGTTTTCGTTTCGACAATTTATACGGATAAACTAGTTGCGCGTAAAAGAATGACAGATCGCCGTATCTTTCACGCTTGTTATGATTCCTTGTATACTCTTGACAAATCGCAGCATAACCGAATACGAGTCGAAGGCAAACGGTACTAGTTCACCGGTGACCGCTTTTTAACCAAATAACACAGAGGGAAGAATATTTACTTAAGGATCGGAGCACGTTCAACGTACGTATACGAAATAAAAATTTTAAACGTTCCTCCTAATACACCAACCCGTGTCTACCAAACGTAGATCGATGGGCTACGTTCGTATTTTGTTTGCTCTTCGGCCAACGTTGTTATCCATTTCTATTAAAATATCTCCATCCATCGAATCTGGTAGCTGATAAGTATCGGGCTTGCAGCATTCTGTTGTAATTGCTGTTGAAAATAGTTGCCCAGCGTTTCTCGCGAATCCTTGATCCTGTATCCTGCTGCGCTTTTAGCTCGCCTGTTCTCGGACAAACCGTTGGAAATTCGAAAAATTATCCAAGCGGTTGAGAAATGGACGCAAGTGGCAACGATCTGTTTGCGATGCAACGTGCGTTTAATATGCGCCTGCGCCTGCACGTATACGCAGGTAGCACCTTTCAACCTCGGTCGTCGAGCAAACAGAAAAATTTTCAACCCATGATTATGCTCCGTCACGATAAACCAAGCTTATTTTTCCTCTCTTACCGTGTTTCGAGAAAATCCAAGGTTTCCGAAAGCCGCTCGTCCCGACAATTATTATACGCACCGACTCGTATCGTTATATCGTGTTGCCCGATTATTATCTAGAAAAGATCAGATCGTAATTTGAAATAATTATTTTTAACTCAACAACGTAAGCACGTGTTACATACTTTCGGCTATTAGCGTCTCGTTAATTTATATTACATCTTATCGATGTTCGTGTACCGTAGCTAAAAATCGGCCAATGTGCGCGGAACCTGCGAACGTCGATGCGTACACGCGCGTAACTACCATTCACGTGAAACGTATTTGCGTGTTTTTGCCCAATACAAAGTTCAATTTGACAAAGTTAAACGGTTGATAATCGTAATTAGCCGGATCATCGTAAATTTCGAAATTATATTTAACGATAACGATTTAGGATAAATATCGTTCTAAAGTCTAGTGGTGCCAAACTGAAAAGTAATTAACGATTTGATTGTTAATTCATCTGTTCTTATCGCAGGGATAAGATTGTCCGATTAATGCTTTGATTAGGTATCGCTGGCGATAGATAAATCTTAATTGGTGTCATGTATCGATTTGCTACGGCTTTTGTGTATATGTAAATCCTCTTAATCGTACTTTATCCCCTTCGCTAGATTCTGTTTAATTCGAACGGTACAAAGTATTGGAGGGAACGCGTGAAACATGTAACACAAGGCACGAAATCTGAAACACGAAAACCGAAAGGTGTGATAATCATTCGATAATGTGTAACGTATCAGTGTGATACAATATAAGCATTTACAGAGATTTATCTAAAAGGAATTCTAAACCGATAGAGCTATATGTACATGCGCGTGTAATATTCGTACGTGTTTCATTTTTACCTTTAGTCACCTATATATACTTTATATTCAATTTCTCAACTGCATACGCGTATGGCGAGTCACGAAAATATTTTTTTAGAAACTTATACATGTACGAAAGGTCTCGTACCGCGTGATACAAGTATTATCATGACTATATTGATAAACTATCAAGAAATAACGATAGATTTTAAACGATGGTCGTCTCAAGTTTTTATACTCGTTCGTAAAAACAGAACATTTTCGTTTGGTAGACTGCCGGATATTTTTCCACGTTACCGTTGATCGCGTCTTTATTTCATCGACGATATTCAATTACGAACAAATCCATCGATCGACTATCGTTGGACAAGAAATCGTTGTAAATATTGTATTTAATACACCTAACCTCAACCTAACCCCAATCTATTTACTATTTACCTGTCTACTTAGACAATTCGACGTTTCTTTTCAATAATATCTGTTTTCCCTGTGCTTGCCTTCCTTTTCCCTCTCTTCCTTTTCGTTCCCTTTTATTTTCCTAACGCTATCCATTCGATTTTCCGACTCTTTCGCTCTTCGACTCTCGCTACGCTACGGTTCGAGGTCTATCTCCTAATTAGAATCTTCCGGCCCCCATGTGGCCGCATCGTCAAGTTCGGCCCTCACCGCCCATTACTTTTAATGGCGTTGTTAATGAAACTAGGTGTCGCCAAATTAACCTCTCGTTTCAGCAACGCTCAACCGAAATAATAGAAAACTGCGTTATCTCGATGCGGAACGAAGACAATTCCGTTTCAAGTTCGTAATTTATAATACATGCATGTACACGCGTATAACTCGTTAAACGAAAACCGCGAAAACCACGGAACCAGTCTGCTGCCGTTACGTTCGGCTCGACCTCTTAAAAATCAATTTCATCTGATCGAATATCGTATCGATCGAACTTATTTAGGTTATACGCGCGTTACGCGATGATCGGATCGTTAATAACGAATATACTTATGTACATTGTTACTAAGACGAAATCGAAGAAGAGATGGGATTGACGTAACTAAAGTGTAGAGATCAAATTGGAAGAACGATAAGGATGAAAAGAATGGCGAAAGATATACGAAATTGTAAAGAAAATACGATGTAACGCGAAACAAGTACGCTACGTTTGAAAACCACTGGCACTGGCTGATTACCGCGGTAACCATCCCCCGAGCGCCAATTAATCTTAACTTTTACGGGGCAAACACTTTTCATTAAGCTCGGTCCTGCCTCCAACCGGAGTCGAGTTATCCCCTCCATGTTGCAACCTTAGCCACCCTTGCCTACTTTCCTCTTTTTTCCACCCCTACTCTTCCGGAGCACGGCAAGCTCCTCTTCGCACTCGTCCTCTACCGAGCATGCCGAGGAACTGCGAGGTACGGGCGAGGTACGGCGAGGAACGGCAAGGAAAATGGTTCCCCAGACAAGCGTTTAATCTGGCTCTAATTAGCAACTTACCCTCCGCCCACGTCTCGACGTTTCACTCGCTCTATCTTTCTCCTTCTCCTCCCTTTTACTCGATACTCCTCGTACTCTGTTCCTCTCCTCCTTTACCCCTTCTTCTGCCATACCCTTATCCACTCTATCCCCTTCTCTATGTGTAGGACACTTCCTTCGTGGTTTATCCAGTTGTTGCCAAGCTTTTAGCCAGGCCAAAAATACGAAACGCTTTCCATGGTTGCTGAATGTAACCACCGCTCCACCGACAGATATAGCGACTATTTAATCGCTCATTCGAAATAAAAACATTACACTGGATCAAATTTTCCTCCAATATCTCGTACAACGAACGATTCTTTATTTAAGCCTTATGCAAGGGTTATCTAACGAGTATTTAAACGGGTTTGAAGTTTACCGTCGAGTACTGAGAACTTTTACATTTTCCACGTAAAAATATGGGAAACATGCGAAACACATTTTGACAGGGAAATACGAAAGTTGTTAAAAGAAGTATAGGAATGGGTACTTAGGTATCCAATTGCCCGCGTTGAGGTTAAGTAATTTGTGAAATAAGAAAAAGAGATATAGTTCATTATCGACGTCGTTGTATCGGACCATTGACCAGATACGTATATATGAACATGTACATATGTAGGGGAAAGACTTGACCACGGTCGTATGCACGGGTCTGGAAACTACAATGGAAGAGATAAGGCTGTTAAAGTCGGGAACTGTACTTTACAAATTGACCACCATAGGAAGCGGCGATCGAGAAATTAGGATTTCGTATTTAACGCCATCCTTCGGTGAAAGCATCGAACGCGAAGAATATAAACTAAACCATTGAGCTTACTCGATAATTAAACTACTTTTCATAATTTTTTTAGCTCTAATTTTAAGTAAGTATATATATAATATTTCATCTATTACAGAAAAATGTTATTTAAATGAATATTAATTACGAACCATTATTAAATATACATTATTGTTTCCAACAAAGAAGTTTAACAAAATTATAACTTCCAAATCAAATATGGACACATATATTTAATGCTTTTATATTCGACAATTATATTAGAAAGTAAATTTGTTGTCAGCTTTTTTTAATTCATAAAAAATTTGTGTAATTATCGACGTTATCCACAATACGTCGAATACGTGAAAGAGACGGAGACAACCAAGTTCGAGTTATTTTCATACGATGGCGCTACACGGTAAATCTTAACTTTTCGATCGAAGCGCCTTATCGACTAGTCACTAAAAGGTACGAGCATGAAACTTACCATACGAGACTTCGTGTCGCGTTCTGAAATACCGATTTCGAAAAGAATCGGAATGTTTCTTATGGCCTCTGCGATTTGCTGAGGCGAATATAGGAATTACATGTCTGACTATTCGAAAATTTTATTACGCCATTTACAATTTATAACAAGACGCTAGTGTAATCAGTCCGAACGCGTTTATTCAAACAAAACTTTAGTTAATGCTTGATTAAATGAACTTCTCATGATTGAATTCATTTGTCTGAACATGAACTACTATTATACGAACAAGAAATCGTAAGTAGCAAGGAAAAGTTGCCTGATGCATACTTACCTTCAGTTTTCTAAGGATTTACTAGATCTAATAATCTGAATAAAACGTAACAATTTCCTTCAACGACGCAGAGATTGTATTCCAATTGTTCGTATAATAGTTAAGTAGTTTATAGCAATATGAATCATTGCTATTAATATCGATTCACAAATGTAAAAATTAAACTGTCCGGCATTGAATATTACAATGAATTATATTACATTGAATATTATAATACCGTAACTATACAGCATATAAAATTATATTGTAAACGATCGATCGTTATAAACTGGTATCTTCCAGCATAGCTTTTGCATGTACTGTTATCTCGTCACATTTGTCGAGCTACGTCTTTCAATTTCATTTATGTATCTCCTATGTCCTTATAAATTACAAAATCTAACTCATAACCTTGTCGATCCAAGGTACGAATTTCTGGATATTCGTATATACACCTGGCAGATGTTCCCGACCGCATCCTATACCCCATGACACGAGACCGATTAATACGTGTCTTCCTTCGACGGACATGGTTAAAGGACCACCCGAGTCCCCCTGTAATCGTATTTGTATTTATATCATTCAATAAATTAGATAGAACGAAATGTAATAGGCACTACTGGTCTGTCAAATATTTCATATGCACCAACTTAATGCAAATTCTGTATAAGCCAAGTTTAATTTACCTGACAGGAATCTCGTCCACCTTCCTTATATCCGGCGCATAAAAAGACGTCGTGAATGGTTTCGCGTCTTCCAGCCGCTCTAAACCAACGCTGACATCTTTCATTGGGGATTACCTGAAAGGCGTTACTTCGTATGTGATTCAACTTCGCTATTCGAATTTTGAGAAGAACTTTAACGTATGCTTATTTAAGATAGGAAATTATGCGTATAAGAAACTTGTTAGAAATGAAAATACACGATTGACTTTAGATCATGATCTACAGGACGCAACAGGATTGAAATAAAATTGAGTCCAAGTATGATAAGCGTGCTGGTGCACGTACTTCCACATCAACCTCTTGAAGAACCGACGGCGCCGAACTTTGCCCGTGTCTAGTTCTACCCCAACCGGCAACTGTCGCTGTGCGTCCAGAAATTTTGAGATTCTTGGCTGGTAAACAGACAGGTACGATATGTTGTTTGAACGCCACTGTTCTCGAAAGCTTCACCAATGCCACGTCGTTTCGGAAATCGGTTGGCGAGTATTGCGGATGAACCTGCGAGACAATTTCCGATAATAAAATCTCTACGTCTGTTTCACGGCGCAATTCGCATACAAAAATTAAATAACGTAGCTCATCGCCTACCTCTTTCCTTTCGACGTTGAATTCTTCGTGTAGCAATCGTTCGGATGCGTCTCTAACGTCCCATTCACCAAGACGAACTTTCAGGTTACTATTCGGTGTTCTGTACGAAAAAGAAAAAATTGATAATTACCATTCAAGTTGGTAGTGACGAATTGTAAAATGTTCTTGATACGTATTTCTGCATACTAACGTTGCGACACAGTGAGCCGCGGTAACGACCCATCTGTTGTTCAATAAGGCACCGCCGCATGACAACTTTTTTGTTAAGAATCCAGATTTGATAATGGCAGCCTAAATTTCGAAGGAAATACGTAAAACGATCGACTCTCTCGACTCTTTCAAATTTTACGATAAATTTACCTGCCATGGATGACTACCGAAACTGGAACTGTGCCCACCTACGATTCTATTACTTCTCGTGTAAAGTTCACCGCAACCTGCAATATAATGCAAAACAAAATCTGTATCATATACAAGGAAGAAGCTTTGCTTTGGTTTAAAGCAATCGAATAATGCGGTATCCGATATCGATATCGAATACATATTTGATATCACGATCGTATTAACACATTTTTTCAAATTGAACTTATCCAAGATCTCATGCTTCTTGTCTGTAAATTTCTTTCTGTGAATAGCACGCGGTCACGTTTTTCTACATTTCTCCCATTTTTCTCTCGTTTTTCATCTGCTTACTATCCTTCACCTAGTTTATCGTTGATATCTATTTATCGTTGTCGTGTATGATAGCGATAAAGCCACATGTATAAAAACGTGCAAAGCGAGAAGTGACAGAGAAAGACATTAAGCGAGGAAAAGTGCTTTCTTCTGTTCTGGTATTCGTTTATTCGCGGCGATGATTATCGTCAGAAAAATACAATAAATATTCTTTGATCCACTAATATTCCATTATAATTATTCTTTGACCCACTAATATTCCATTGTAAATATTCTGCGATCAATTAAGTCGTCGACTTACAAATTTCGAAGAATAACGCGAACTTTCTGAAAGATAATTTGTGAGGCAATAAAACACGATTAGTTAATTTCTATCAAGGAAAGCAAAATTACCCGATAAATTGCCATAATATTAATAGTTCACACATGATGACACCTATATTCTCCATAACATCGCTAATAACTTTGTAAATAATTCCAATTTAAAAAAAAAAAAAATAAGTAATACAAAATATTTGACCGACTTCTTTACGTGACGATCAGAAGTAGGAGAGTACGATATTGGTGCAAAACTTTTGATTGGTGCGACTTCATGCGGATTACCACGATATTTGGAATAATCCACGGAGTTTGAGACGTCCTCGTTTGGTGTGTGAATTCCCGAAACATCGGGATAAGCGACGTCATATTCATCCTGAGGATAATCAAGCTGCAGCGGATGATAAACCGATGGACGATTTGTATGCACAGGCCGATCGTAATTCCATGTCTGTGAAGACTCATAAATGGTTGTTGGTTTGTTTGCGATGTCTGCGTACAGGTAGCTCGTCCCGTGCTCGTTCTGACCGCTATACGTCGGTTTGCTCGGCCTTGCCGCGTTGTCGTAGATTTGCACATCATCGTCCACATAGGGATGTTGATTTCCCAAGTTTAACGAAAGTGCTATGTTTAAACAACCTTCATTTTACCTTTTCTACCTTATTAATCGCAATTTCCATTTAATTGTACTTATCACCGGGTCCATTCAACATATCGCTGAGCAAACCGTGTTTTCATACGTATCAGAAACAGAATCAGAGTTAATGGTCCCCACCATTATCAGTATCGTTATGTTGCATTGTTTCCTTTTTCCTCGACATTAAACGACATAAAGAATTAACTTTACCGCAAAGATCTTTTACAATTTGCATCGCACGTAATACAATCGAGGCTTAACGAGTAAGTAACTTTTAACAACGAAATATTTCGAAATTGGTTATCAAGGAGAAAAGGACTCGATAAAAATTGTAGAGATTTTATGACAACTCACTAGCATTTTGCAGTAGCCCGATTGTCGGTCGTGGTACTTTGTCGGGGATGTCATCGTCGTCGACGCAACAGCTCCATATCAATCCTCCGGAACAGAGATCGACCGGACGACCACCTCCGAGAACGCAACTAATACTAAGGCCACAATCGAATGTCGTTCCTTTGTACGTACACGTTTGCGGTATCACTAAAACAGAACAGTTATCGACAATCATTCACCATTTCTTCACACTTGAAGGTAATAAAACTGCACCGCGTAAAATAAACAGCGTATAAGGGAAAAATATTCCGAATTTCATCCCCTTAACGTTACAGTGACTCGCAAAAGTATTCGAACACCTTTTACGGATATATCATGCGTATATTATACGAAATATTTAGAAATTTCACGAGGATTCTGATCAGACACGATTATCATGATTATATTGGGCAAATTTGAAGCTAATCCGAAAAAAATGTTCAAGCAATAGAACAGTTTACAAGGTAATCATTTAATGGTTTTATGCTAATCACTCGCATTCGATCTTTTAGAGATTATTATATTTTTTTATGGGTAGTGTCTTGTCATGTCTTGTATCTAGCATTGTTGTTCGAGTGGCATACGGCATCGCGTTGCTTTTCTTTCGGTCTGTTTCTTGAGATAAACACATGGCTGCTTTCGTTTCGAATAACGATTTCATAAGTGAAATCGTGAATTCAACTCATAGTGACGAGATCGAGCAGGAAAGTCGGACGACTAGCGGCTCGATTATTATATTTCGAATTATTGTACCAGTATTGTATCAAATGAACGTCTTTGAGCGTTTATTCGATCATTACCGATCGTAAATTGTCCATAGTCCGTCGTTATACATATTTTGTCTGTTGTACACCGCATTGCTTGTTTGTTCGTTTTTTGTTTCGATTTACTCTACAAAGAAGGATATTCGATCTTTATAATATATCTTTTCTCAAACTGAAGACTTTATATTTTAACAAGTCAATCACGATTATATTCCTCAATCTCGATTTTTATTGTACGAAACGTACTTCTACCCAACATGTCCATTAAGCCATTCTGCAGATCGTTATTATGACCTCGATGATCTCCCGTGTAATTTCGTTTTTTCCTCAGAGCCTCGACAAGGAGGGTGCCTTGCTGTTGACTGGTTAATTTACGTCTTCTTCCTTGCCTGTAACTTGTCGACGTTAGCTGTTCCAATTCCTCGCCGTTCATCTTTTTCTTCAATCGATCAAGAAAACCTGTAAAATCATTTTCTTCACTGGTATCGTTCGAATATCCGTTATCGATGATACGTTCATTCGTTAGCTGTCGTTGTTGAACGTTAACGTTATCCAACGTCGAAATATAACTTTCACTATCGTTGTCACTATCATCAACTGTACGTATATCGTGTCTCCCTGCTATTTGTCTTCTCCAATCGCCATTTCCGACCGTGTCAGCCTCCGACGAGTCTTTTCTATTGGAATAATCCAACCTACCTTCCGATAGACCTTTATTTCTAACGAACACTCTGCGAACAATAGCGTTTCGAGGCTTGTCAAAATGATCGTAATCTCCATCGTTCCACGAGTTTTCTCTTCTCGGATCGAAACATGTTTTCACGCCAATTTCACGTACAGGGTTATCAAATTTCTGACCCCCAACTACCGTCAAACTATTGTCCAGTTTATTTGTTTCCCTCGGGCTTCTTTTATCCGACAGTTGCTTCTTAATCCATAAATTGAGAGGGTCTTGTTCTACGAACTGTCCGTTGGATAGCAACGTAAATTTCTCTGCTCTTTCATTTTTCTTGGATTTCTGCAATTTCGAAAACCAATTGTGTAAATGTGACAAAGACGGTGTAGTGGAAGAGGCCAAAGGACGATCGTAAGTCACTGCATCGTAGTTACTGTACTTGAGTGCAGTAGCGGTTACTATTAGGAACACGTGTACAGTCGCAGTGACACTCATGGTCTGATATCTTTCTAATTTATTTCGTAAATAAATTAGAACTCGTATTAACGAGTCGTCACAATTCGTACCATAGTTACGCGTAATTTACTTGTTACCGATAAAACTCTCGACTTCATCGAGAATCGAATTGCTTTGTTACCGTTGAAGAGCGCGCAGGTTGCCAATGATCCATGGAAGATATCCGACACCGTCGTGCCTTCGACATTTTACCTTCGTTCCATCGATTTAATCGAACTTTGTGTATGTCACCTGATAAATTTCAGTAATTTTCTGTGCACGGTAACCACCTTTCGGATCTGTCCTTTTTTTTTTAAATGATTCGATAAAAGACAAGCGTCGATTAACCAACAACGTTCACCTATTGTACGTGTAATTTTGATCACCGTTTACGCTCATGCCATAAATATCGTTTCCGTTGCGACACTTAAAAAAATTAATTCTTGCTTAGCCTATTACGAATTGATGCGTTCCACCGACTAACGAGACTCTACCGGCATCTAAAGAAGCGTTCCCGGCTTTCACCAACGTCAGCTTTCTCATTGCTACGATAGCGTGTCTTCCCTGACATTGGTTCCCCACTCGTCCTCTTCTTCACTCTCTTTTGCTTTCTTCCCCCTACCTTGTTGTCCTCGCGTCCTTTCTTTCCGTTGTTCTTTGCCTTTCTTCCTTTCTTTTCCCACGTATAATGTACATATTTGCATGTTATATATGCACAGTAGCAACAGTAGCGACAGTAGCTCACCAAACAATTCGATCACTTCTAAAAACGTTTTACGTTTAATAAACCTTAAGGCTAATTACTAAGACTATTTAATAAACTTTAACCCTTATAAGCTGTCATGGGTGAAAGTTCACTGCGAAACATCAGTAGAATTAAAGAAGCTGATTCACAAATGATTTATTATTACGCAATATAGACGGGGAGCAGAAGAATTATTGTTTCCGATAAATAATTAACTATATAGCATTGCGACGATATTATCACAGGCCGATAATATCGAAAGAAAATTCGCATCGAGTGAAATTTCATTTGTGATATCTTCTAAGAGTTAATGTTGGTTATTAGACTGCCTAACTGTAATTCCGAGATGAAACATTTAAGTCTATTACATCTATTAACGATTCGAATCGTTTAATTTTTGGGTCGCGGTGTAGATTCACATAAAACTTACGTCCGAGTTCGTCGAAAAATCGTGTCTGTCCTTCTGTATCGATTACATTTTCCATCGCAGTTTCCTTCTTTGTATCTAGATCTAGAATCGAAATGCGTAATTTATATTATATATTATATACTATATTATATTAGCACAAACGTTATGTAAGAAGAAACATAACCGACGTTCTGCCAAAATGTTTTCATCCATGTGAATTTATATCTTCGTGAAAATTAAGGGCAACGATACGAATAGACTGTATGTAAATATGCTATTCGCTTGCTTTTATTAACTCAGACTCACCGAAATTCTCTAAATACCGGTCATTTTTCCTGATATCGGCTTGACAATAGAATCCAACAAGAAGCCGAGTGAAAAGTAAACTTGCAAGCCAATTCATTTCTCTTTTCTACCAGCGATCTAAAACAAGATCGATCGACAAAGATTTGACTCGTTGCCGACTCGTTGTAGCTCCTCTAGTCGTTCACCAATGCGAAGGAACACCCTAAATCTTTACGCTTTGCGAATCGAAAATTCGCAGTTTCCGTGCAGTGTCTTTTCCTTCGAAACAGTTTTATTCCCCGATCTTTTTCAAACGTTAACTCGCCGATATTACCGATCGATACTTGCATAGCTCCTGTGATTTATTCGAACAGAATCGCAATAAAAAAGTTCAATCGATAATCTAGCATCCTTGCTAGAACCTCTCTCTCTCTCTCTCTCTCTCTCTCTATCTATCTATCTATCTATTTATGTTTAAATATAATCCTCTCGAATCAGGTCAGAAAGATACTAAATTCTAAAGAATACCGTTGATCGATCACATTTCTATTTTTATCGTTTATCGACGATAATTGCAACTCGAACAAACTTACGACTCGTCTAAATATATAGTCGTAATCTTACGATGAAATATGATCCTACCCCTAAATGAGGGTCTCTATCTTTCTTCACAAAGTACACATTAATGAGAAAATTTGTCTCGATAGGAACGCCTGAAAAGTTCTGCAAATGTTTAATTTCATTTCTGAACTTTGTGTGTCTTTTTCCTGGATACCGTTCGTGTACCGTAAGAATACGCGAAGCGTAGCGAAGGCATTCACACGTAGTGTGGTCCGGTAGAAAAGTGGGTCGTGAAACCAGGCCACCGAAACAAGTGGCACGTCGTCTCTTCGTGTGGTTGTTGCTTCGTAACACGTTCTCAGTACCCTACGACGTCCCGTGAACGTGCGGTACACGCGTGAAACCGTAGCATTACACCGTTTGGTTATTAGTGAAAGTTAGACTCAGTAACTTTCGACTTTGACAATGCCGATTTGAATCGCACGTATGAATCGGCTCGTCGAAATACTCTTGGTAGGACAATTCCCATCTTTGCACGCCTGCCACGCGTTCTCTTCCCTTCCTCTTGCCACGTGACGTTCAAAAGGGGCTGCTTAACGATAAACATGAGCATTCGTCAGACCGTTTCTTTTCACACCGCGTGCTGAAACCGGTGAACATTGTCTGGATCACGAGTTCCTTCAAAAATTCCACGCGGACCATTGCGTTTATGATATCCAACAATACATTTGCCTCCGGTTATTAATTATTTAATCGTAGATTATTACTCGATCGATTGGTGCTTTATGCTGGCGCACACATACCCACGCACGCACACTGGCATACGCACACGCCAACCCACGACTGACGATGACCGAAATGAATGAAAAGTACCGATCCTTAGAACGATAAGAGGAACAAGTGTTTGATTTCAATTACATTTCCATCACGATCGGAATCACTTTGACGTCTTTCCTTCGCCGATTACCCGATGACACTGCGAAGAAAGGAGGAGATCCTCGGCATAAGGTTGACTACTGATGAGGAACGGAAATACAGCATCCAGAGACCACTCTCTCTCTCTCCTGATAGTTCCTTTCATACGGCTTTTCTCACTACCCCTCCACCTTTCTTTCTTTCCTTTCCAAATCGTTATCTTCCTCATTCGGATGCACCGGACGATTCCTTCGCTTACTTTCAACTCGTATTCTGCATTTATACAGACCCTGGTTATCGAATTAGGTCCACATGCAGAAATTCCACTCTTCGAACTGTGACATCCTATATACATAGAAGTATATCAAAATGGCATTCTTGACTATAAATAGCAATTGTTTAATTTATTTAACTTCTTGTTATTGTACATCATATTGAAAGTGTCTGAAGCTTAGTCAAAGACATCTGTGTACTCACCACCGTCGATCATTGTGGTAAACCTGTACTAAACCCGTAAAAATCTAAATTTCCCAAAGTCATATTCAATTAGTTTTTATGTACAACATTTTTAGTGCCAAAGGTGAAATTACCTTTTAATGTCAAACCATTTTTTTATTAGTTGCTAGAAACTAGCTTTGCCAGAAATCATATGAAAAATTATAGTGAAAGTAGAAGAGTGAGAGTACCGTCAAGAACGATTTCGAATGTAGGACAAAGTGCCAAAAATAATGGTTTTTAAAAACTGTTCCGATTTCGGCCCCTCTCTTTCTCGTAAACAGCTAAATTAACGGCATTCTCACTTTTTTAAATTCCTTCCTATTGCTCGTTCTTCCTTGTCGTCCTACCTTTGACTATCAGCTGCACATAGTTTTCTAATTGTAAATTGGTCTCTTGAAAGAAGGCCATCAGACTTCTAAGCACTCTTTCCTTGAGGGTTCCAGTTAATTTTCTGACATTATTTCTTACTCTCTCTCTACATTTTCTTGAGTCTTCTTTTCTAGGCTGATCCTTTCTGTATACATAGAATAACAGCATTTCCATAATGCGTGATCATAATCAGATTCTTTTAATAATACCCTTTTATTTGTGATATTATGTTTTCCAATGGAATCTACAATCGATTGTATTTTTAATTAAATAATCTTATTCTGTACTGTATCGGTAAAGTCGCATATGACACGAAAATTAACGCGATCAATATCAACGAACATCAATCCTCAAATTCCTCCGACAATCAAAAGTGGGATACGAAAAAATATTACATGTTACTTACTTGTTTGTTGTATTTAATTTCTTCTAGCGGTTGCCATATCGATATTGAAATTATTCATATTCGATTAATCGATTAATTTAAGTAAATTGCTCGATCTATCGATCTCTAAATTCGAGATGTGTTGATCGAATATTATTCTTCGTTTATCGATATCTGCCGACACTCATTTCGATTTTTCTCTCTAAATTCCTTTTTTGAATAAAACTTGTTTATAGAACAACAAATCGTGAAAAATTAATCTGTCAAAATAAAATTATAAGTTAAATAATTAAACATAAGTGGCAATATCATTCGTGACAAGATTTTACCAATACAGACGATACCTATCGAAATTTTCGAGTCAGGCTGAGTCACTTTGTGAACTTCATCGTATTAAGATATCATATTAAGATGGTGAAATAAGACAAAACATCGTTTCGGTACGAACGATAAATTTGTAACAATTAATTGAGCAATTTTACTAAAGGATATGGATTATTACTTAACATGGATCGAAAGCATCGAGAAATATTAGACTCGTGTTACGAAGATATTGTACCTAGAATAAATATAATCAAATTATGGCCAAAACTGTTTGAAAATAAAGTTTTTAATAGAGATGACGTGAATATTTCGCGCTGGATAGTAAGAAACTTTTTAAAATTTCCTGAACATTTTACGACTATAAATTATATAGAGTGACTTGTGAATTTTGTAATATTTTATATAGAAAGACATCACAAATAAAACAACAGTACATGAAATATATTTGACGATAAAAACACGAGGACCACTTGCATTTTCTCGTTTTCTTGCAAGCCTAAGACAAAGTAACCATGAAGATTTAGCAGATATTTTGGAAGGAACAAGAACTCCATTACCTATTACTAACACGCCAAGTTATGGTAATCATAATGAATGCACGAAAGAAAGCAATGTAGAGGAAACTACTTTTATTCCAACTGCAGAAGGGTAAAGTTTAAAGTCCTACTAATTAGCTTTAATTTATTTTGTATGTATATCTTATTCTGCATTTACTGTATCAATTGTATTTCCATTTTTAAAAAGACCACAAGGCGACTTTTTTCGTAATATACAAGTATTAGAGGAACCACTACAAATTTTAGTACAGAAAGCTACAAAATTCTTAGATGGGCCTGAATATGAAAATGTTCAAACATATCCAATGCGTAGCAAACCCCGTGGACTGGTTTTAATAATAACAAATATTGATTACAAACATCCAGATAAAGAAGATAGAAATTCGGCTATATATGATGAATCAAACTTAAAACAACTTTTTAGACAAATGGGTTTTGAAGTTTCTTCCTATTGCAATCTAACAGCACAGGTAAATATGGATACATTTACATATTAAAAAACAAATGAAAACTTTATATCACATACGCTATTTCTTTCCAAGAAAATGTTAGAGAGAATTAAAGAATTTTCTCAACGTAAAGAGTTACGCAAGGTTGATTCTTGCTTTGTTATAATAAGTAGTCATGGTAATGTTAATACACAGTATGAAGTCACAGAAATAGAAGGTGTAGAAGAGCATATGCAAGACAAAGTGCAAAATCAAAAAACTGTTTTATGTACTGATATTTTGAGTTATTTCACTGCAGAAGCTTGTCCCAATCTTGCAGGGAAACCAAAGATTTTCATTTTTCAATTATGTAGGTAAGTGCTAAATCCACTATAAAAGTATCATAGATACATATAGTGATAATATTTTATTATTATACAATGATCTTTTAGAGGAAAGAAAAAACAAAAATCAGTAAAAGAACCTAGACATACAACAGATACATCTAACTTTCAACATTCCTCTGATGAAACTACTAATGTTAAAAGAAATGGTAGGGAGACACTGAGATGTTATGAAGATATGTTACTTTCATATGCTACCCTTCCAGGATATGTTGCCTTCCGAGACAAAATAACTGGTAGTTGGTTCATACAAATTTTGTGTGAAGTATTTATGAAATATGCTCATAAAGCTCATCTTCAGGATTTATTAAACATGGTGAATAAATCTTATGAAAGTATATTAATGCCATTCTATACATTAGTTACAATTAGTTAATGCTTCACAGGTTGATGAGAGATTAAAAATACAAAGGACTAATGGAGGAGACTGTCAGACATTAACGATAACACTGATTGGATTCAATAAACATTGTTATCTTAATCCTGGTCTTTTTGAACAGATATGATCTTAGAAACTTGCCATTGAACAGAATGCATAATCTATATATATATATATATATAGATTAACATTTTTTCAACAAATTTTATATATCGAGTGTATTTATTTATATATAAATTTTATATATTTGAATATGAATTAATATTAAACTGGGCAAATGTTACATATTGGATGTATTTGAATCATATTACATTTTTATTATATTTTACAAAATATACCAAGAAATGTGTAAACTTTTACGTTCTTCTCTTTCTTTTTTGCGTATAATCTATCTACATTGCACAAAATTTTTTAGAAATGATAAAGTACTATAGTCATTGATATAGTAATAATATACGTGACAAAGAAAAGAATAATGATATGAACAAATGAAGCGTTTGTAAAAGGAAGAACAATACATTTCACATTAAAAGGAGCAATGATAACGATGACGAAAACAGACTGACATCCAACTGTGTTTCTGTACAATAATAAGATTTCAACATTTACGTCAACCGCATACATTGAAATTTACTCTAAATGCAGTATAGCATGAATAACGATCTGTAGTTGTAAAGAAATAATTATATGCTTATGCCATTTGATACTGTGGTAAAAAAAAGAAGAAAATAATTTCAAGCGATATAATTTATGATTAAAACTCTTAACATTACAATATTTGTGTCATGTTTTCGTATCGCATAATATCGCGGTTGAGAAAGAAAGAGGTGTTTTGAAGTTAATATGATATACCAAAAACATATGTCATATCTCGATTTATGTTCTAACGATATTACAGCTGTAAATTACAAATTACATGCTTAACTATATTCTAAATTCAAATAGGTGAAAAGATAAACGTTCCAATACTCTCGGATCTGTTTTCGATAAGTACATCACACCGTGCAATTAGATAGCAGAATTTGTAAAAATTAAAAAGATATGATAATAAGAAAAATCCACGTTATGAGAGCAAAGAAAATAGAAAAATTAAACTTCTGACAGATTTTGTAATAATTATGTATTTAATAATAAATGAAATATTAAATAATTAATAAGTAGATTAATTTTGTAGTAATTTTTGTAAAATTCAAAATTAATTTTGTAATCAACTGTAGTTGAACTTATTTCCGTGAATGATGCTGAATATATCTTCTTTTATATGTATTTATTTATTGTTTTGGATATGGCTCAAGTGAATGTCAATGAGTCAACGTCAAGGCGATTTAATTTAAAAAAAAAAAAAAAAAAAAAAAAAGGAAAATTCAAATTTTCTATCGAAAAGTCGAGAATGACACTCTCTCTATCACGTAGCTTTTTTCCTTTTCCGTTTTGCTTCTTTTTCCCCATACAATCCTGTACACCATCCGATAGAAATAGCATATGAGGCTAATGTTTAATACAAAGATTGCGCGTTGGAAGAACGTGGCTTTTTGATCTTCTCCAAATTCTTGATTACCAAATCGTGCAGAGAACAATAACGATTACGGACTTCGCACATAACTAGCCACAGGCTTACATATTCTTTTTCATCTAATTCTTGAACTGCTCTTCTATAGTCGCTAATGTGTGGATACTTTGCAACTTTACTAACAATCTTTCCTCTAGAGATAAAATACCTAAAAAAAATATCATTGTATGAGTATAATGTGTCCCTTATGAGAAGAAATCTTTTAATATCATTACTATTCACATTACCTAGATATCTGATCGAAAAATGCAGCAGCCTCACTTTCCACTGATTGTATTTCTGCAAGTGTATCTTCTTGGATGGACACACCAAAGTTATTACCATCTTCGATTTTTGGAATCAAAAATGAAATCCACATTTTCAACTGGAAATTCAAAAATTAAAATAACTGATAAGGATATTAAAGTTCATATAATCTATATATACTACTCATATACTTTATAGAATATATACCAAATTAGAATCTTCTAATAGTTGTCGAATATAAGGCTTAACTATATGAATAAGATCACATAGGGGCTTGTTACAAGGTACAGGTCCATTTGGTAACACCATCACTTTGGTTCCACTGGTATCATCTATGCTATTGTCTAGCTTTCGTTTCTTTGCAGTAGACTCATTTTCGGAATGATTAAGAATAATAGGATCTGGAATGGGCACATTTAAGTCTTGATGAACATTTGACAATTTCCTGTTGCGGAAACCAGGGGTTTCTAATAATTCATTCAATTTAACAATCTTCTCTGGAAATCCTTTCAGCAATAGTTGTTCAGCCTAAATAAAGTTTATGCATGTGATATTATGATGTACTTCGCAACAAACTGAGTATACAAATTATAGGATAATAATATTCAATTAATTACCTTTGTTTTTAAAGAATCTTTGTATTCCTGAACCTGTAAAATAAATTTGAGAGGTAAATGCATTAAATAGGATGGTTATATTCAATTAAAAATTGATACTTTGCTTTAATTACATTTACAAACACATATATGTCTTAAATATGAGCAAAATGAGATTACACGTAATAGCAGTTATAAGTAATACATTTATTTCATAGTAATGAGTTGTCGAATAAATGTTTATAAACTATCCGTAAAATTACAATCAAAACAAACATTAAATATTACTAACCAAAACGATGAATTAATGGACAAAAAATTGTATAAGAAAACCGAGAAAAGAATTGTACTGTCGATATAACAATACAGGTATAGTTTTGCATAAGTATTGAGATAAGATGACTGACCAAGGCCAATTACTAAAATTGTAAATAGATTAAAGAATTGACGTGTATAAGTGATAGGAGAATTATGTTAAGATTCTTGAAAATATTGATGATGAAACAGCAAATATTATTTGGAACATAGCGATGCCGGTGAGTTAAACGCTACCATTAACCTAAACAATCTTACTTGCAATATATTAAACGTGTAATACAGACTACTTAATTTCATATCTTTCTGTTTTGCAGCTTCAATTATAATATAAAATATTTTACCTTCTGTGCTGTAGTATCCGCCATTATACACTCCATGAAAAAAAAAAGTTTATAAAATATAACCACACTATCCCTTTGTTGTAACGTACAACTTCAAACAGGAAGTTGCGGTGAGTATTCTTACTACGCCATCAAATCAGAATCTGTAACATTAATGCAGTTATATTAGTCTTCTCAGAATTTAAATTTCTGTTTATTCGTCTAGAGTTATTTTTTCTTCGTCAAAATCGAGACACCATAGAGCTGATTGAGAGAATTATAATCATAGCATGTGCAAAGGTGCACGATGATACACAATATGTCAATCTTTATTCTTTTACTTTTTACATGTTTTATTTCGTATTCTGTAGAGGTTGTTTTTACTATAATCTATACAATTTGAATTCGCTTCTTTGATAGAAATGAAAATTTAAGAAAACATGATGTGATAAATTATAATTGATGTGAATAGAATACTAATAATACAAAATGATATTTTGATTCCAATTAACTGTCAGAAATTAAGTCAATACTCATATAAATAATCTATGAAAATGTCAAATAAGTAGGTGCCAGAAGTAGGAGAGAGATAAAAGGATAATACTTCATTAAATTGAATGTCATGGATATATTTAAAAAAAACTGTAATTTTTTAAAAATAAACAGCATACAGTTTTGCGAATATTGAACATATTTTTTAATCAGATTAGAACAATATTTTGAATCAGATAAGTAAAACGGTAAAATGTATCGTTTCATTGTATTACCATTGTATTTCGTATTTTGTACATCAATATCCATCTTTTGAAATCAGCAAATTAAATCTGCTATACATGATTGTATAACACATGTTTGTATAAACACTGTGTAGAAATATATATTAAATACGGCTAAGTGAGTTTCTTTGCTTTTTGGTAAAGTGTATCAACGACTTTCCCCATACTGTGTATAGTATCTAATGCAATCTCGTAAGTCTTATCGCGCGGAGTATCTTCAAAAACGATTAAAACACCTTCACCCTGATCAAGGACACCCCTTAGTTTTTTATCCAGTATCATCTGTGAAAGCTTCTTCTCCACTTGAGTAAGTGGTAGTGATATAGAGGTTGCGATATGACTGACCTAAATAAAAGAATGAAATTACAAACGATGAATATTTATATTTAAGTAATCAACCGATTTAAAGTAAATAATCGTACCTGTACGCGGGAATAAGGTTCAACTAAACGGCATAAGTTTTGTTCAAGCATCGCATCGTAGAGAGAGCCGAGATGAGCACGCACAATTACGTCATCCTCAAGTTCTTGGCGATATTTTTTCACAGCTGTCTGGAAATCTGCTAATGAACGTCGGTGGCTCGCTTCGGCAACTGCCCGCATTGCGTCTAAATCCCTTCCTGCATATTTAACAGCTAATTTTCCTGACATAATTGATTGAACATCTTCAGGTGTACGTAACATAATTTTTGAAAGTAACATATATTTTAAAGCTGTTAAGGCCTTTGGGCTTTCTACGCTATCATATCTGAAGAACAGTAGTAAAGCAATTAAAATATACAAACATAAACATAACAATTATACTGAAGTACAATATATTTATTTAAGGAAACAACCTACCCCTCAAATGCTTCATAAAAATATGAATAAGCAGTTTTAAAATCTCTTTCATCCGCAGCATGTAATATTCCTGATTGTAAATCTAAAGCAGCTTGCATTTTAGGTGGACAATAAATTGCATTAGCAGTGGTTCTAGCACTGGTAAGAGCTGCCCTTGCTTTTGCTAAATTACTCAGTGCATGATAGGTTTTGCTTTCCAATAATTGTACCTCCACCAAAAGTTGTTTATCATCCAGTTTCTTAAGTTCTTTAAGTAAAGCCGATCCCAACTGTAATGCTTCACTGTACATACCAGTATCGAAATATAATGCTATTAAACGTGCTTCTAATGACTGCCTTAAAAATGTCCTACGTTCTTCTTTTGCCCATTCTATACATTCTTTGCATAGTTGAACCTGTTGAAAAAAGAAGCATTGTACTAAACTGTCTATGAAAATACAATCAAAATTATTTGTGAAGATACCTCAATGCCGATACCAGCTTCCAGATCCAAGAAAAAGTCTACTAAGGACCGTACGAGTTTGGCAGCTTTTGCTTTGCTAATCAAACTAAGAAACGGTCTGGTAGCTTTAATCAACTCTGCCAACTCTTTTGCCTTCCCTTCTTTTTTGTAAAGTTCACCAAGGTGTAAAATACCTTGCTCCTTCACTCGGATATTATCTTCGTCATCCTCCGTCACACCGATACTTGGGTCGGAGACGATTTCACTTAAAAGTGAAATACCCTCGCTACGATTAGTCATTGAAACTGCTTGTGCACGTTCGAACAGCATTGCACCGGCCATCTCAAAATTTTCACCGCTTTATAAGGATGAAAACGGGATCAGATAACCTTTATCCTAAATGATGAATATTATTCTTCGGATAATTGATCAAATTCGTGAAATAATTCCTACGTTTTACAAGAAATCAAAGTTAATTTTCTTTAATACGTTGAATATTGCATGCGCTTGTACGCACAACTACACAAATTTTATAAACGTCTTCTGTTTGTCACTTTATTCGCAATCCGTTTCAACCTCAGAACTACAAAACACATGTCACGCTACTACGTAAATCAAATCAATTGCAGTAAGCCTGGAAACGTTCAGACTGATGCAGATTTTTCTAAATAGGTTATTGTTATTCGTTTTTAATAGATGTGATTACATTCCTGTAATTAATTATGTAGTTGATTTTTCGTTGTATTTAAAACTTGTATATTTTTGTACTTTTCTTTATTAAACAATTTTGCAAAAAGGATGGAAGGTATAAAGAAAGCGTAAAGAAAGAGATAGAGTAAAAAATGTACTATACGGAAGATTCCAGATCGAGATTGTATGTATATGTACGTTGTGTTAAGGGACATGTAAAATGAGATTGTGTAAGATATAAATATACGAATGCTGAATGGATGTAAATCTTAGATTGTATAGACGTTTAGAGCTGTTTGAAGATAAAAGTGTAACAATTATAAATATTTACTTAAAATATTGGATGGAAATTGTTATTGTTACAATTGATTTTAATAATGTTATGATCATGTCGCAGTATTTGTTTTGAAAATGTCACAATTTACTACAACAAATGTTATTAATGAAACATCTTCCAAGTTAACATATCATGATTGTAAGTTACAACTTGTGTAAATGCATTCCTTTAATTAGAAAAGAATAACATTTCATTTGAAATAGAATATATTTTACAGATAATAAAACAAGGTCTAATTTACCATTTCAAATAGCCCTGTATGTAAATCTATGGCTTTTCCCAGTTTGGCTGTTGATTACTGTTGTAAACTTGGATGCAAAAGTAAATATCATCTGTGTGATGAAGTTATAAGATCAAAATCTAATGTATATTAACTTGTACTTATATATATTAATTTTATTTATTATTTTTTCACAGTACAATAATTTGACAAATGTTTATAAATTGCTAACTATAGCAATATTTCTGATACTTTCAATTTTTGAAAGCTTAAAGTTATATTTGGGATACCTTGGAAATCTTATCGGAAAGGTAATCATACTTTATTTGTAATAGACTTTTTTTAGTTGATTTGTAGATTTTTGTCATGCAAGAAAGTTAATATTAGATTCCAGAATTAACTACTTGCTGGTTAATCTCGATATTAATACAACTTCCCCTAGAAGCATTTCTCCTTTTTGATCGTGGAATACCATCTCATTATAGTGAAACATTTATCAATTCTTTCATGGTCTGCCTTCTTCTTATTGAAATTATTACAGGTACGATAGCTTTAATGAACTTAGCAGATCATCGTGCTAAAGTGTTTTATTTAATGCATCTATACAATACATGTACATAGGATGGATGTTAAACTGTTCTAAAATACCTTTGTAGCTAGTCTCATTTTTTAATTATATATAGAGTTTTGAGCAAATACTGGCTAAGTGTAATTACTGTACAGTATACTAGTACATTATATTAAAATACTATTGCAGATTTTTCCTTTAGCAAATATTCTCAATTAACACAATACCTAATGAACACAATTCTCAGACTAATAAAATGTCTTATCTCAGAGGTTATTAGTTTTATAAAATAACTGTATCGCTAATACGTTTTTTCGTAAACGCATTAAATAAATTTCCATGCTCTTTATAATGATGCTAATCTCGGTAGTTTGTTCATTAGTAAATGTTTGTAAAAGTTGCGAACGTGTAGGAACCATGAGCGAAAGAAGCTGTTAACAAAAAGTCGAAAATTATAGTAAATAATAGTATGTAAATAAATAGAAAAATTGTAGAAAGTATTAATTTATTTGAAAAATATAAACTCATATTTCGTCAAACTCAACACGTGTATTATATGAATGTTTTTATGCTTTGACATCAACTAATTGGAAATGTAATGAAATAGTATAATTAAGAATGTACATATGTATTGCGTATAATACAAGAAAAAAAGAATAATTTTTCGTATGTATGCGAATACGTTTTTAGTAAATACTGACTTACGTCGAAAAGTTGTTGCGCCATCCAACCGTGATATGGTTGTAGAGCTTCTTTATAAGCCTTTTTTAAAAATGCTACTAAATCCTCTGTTGGTGTTGCCGTTTTAGAGTCCTCGACAATTTGTTCGAAAAATAACAGAATCATATGCAAGGCTCTGTAATTTATAGATCGGAGTTTTGATTTAACTAATGAACAGAATAAGTGATGGAGAAGCGTCAATACACACGAATCGAATTCATCAGAAACCAAGTAAGAAAGTGGAAAGAATAGAAATGCATAAGAAACGCTACACGCACCTGGTTAACCACGTTAGAGCATCCGTAGCGATTAATTTAGTTTCAGTATTTTTTTCAATTAGAATCATATCTTGTAGAATCGCGTTTTTTTCTTTATCCTTTACATGCCGGGACGCGAGTTTCTAGAATTATTTTTAGGTATGTATATGATTATCCTTGTGAATGATCGCATTTTAAGGTATGTACTTACATCAATGTTACCCTGAATATCATATTTAACCGGAGCAAACACTTTGCCAAGTTTTTCTGAAACATTCGTGTTCGTCTTTATAGATTTCGTTTTTGTGTAGGTTATGTGATATTTACTGGATACCAAGTGCATACCAATAATTCGCACAAGACCTCGAGCTGCATCCAAGAATTCTACGGTTCTTATTTTATCTTCTGTGATATTTGGAAATAAAACTTCTATTTGATAAGTAAAGACATCCTCGTCATCGTTTGCACTCGACGAAGGGGACAACATAATTCTGTATTAGGACAACGTAATTTCAGTTATAACAACCAGAAACGATATACGTATAACGAAAGTGTTTATTTTTAAAAGTTTTTAAGAAATATTAATAATGTTCTTTCAACCCTTGCAGTCTTTTTTAATATATTATCGATCTGTTTATGATAAGTAAATACTTAGGGTTATAGCTGTTAGCTGCAATATATAAGCTGCGATAACAATTTTATCTTAGAGTGATTTGTAACAGAATTTTCAATATATAATCGGTAACAAAAATGTGTGTACACGTGATTTTTTGTCTTATTGTTTATATTTTTATATTGAAATAATTTTATAACAAACTGAAAAAACCGATAAACATTCTCATAAAATCTAATCGATTACGTGGCATGATCGTGTAATATATATTTTATTACATCGTTAACTGGATTGGTTCTACGGACACTTTTGAATTATTTTTTTCAAAATTATTTTCACAAGTTTATTAGTCGTTATGCAATTTCATATTAGCTATATCTACAAATTATTATCGTCCATAAGGCATCCTAGTTACTATCATGTAAGTAACCCGATGTTTGTAGAATACGTCGGATATTAATGTTATTTCTTGATTGAAAATATATCAAACTAAATTCGTAGTTATTAAACTATACATACCTATACGTGGCAATTTCACAATTTTATCGTATTTTCGGTAATAAGAAATAGAGATTCTGGTTTTATAGCATTCGTTCCTTCCGTAGTGTTATTGTATACATTCGTTCACACATTCGTACATAGAAACGTCAATGCACAATATTTGTATTTTTTATCAAATACAATGTATCAATAGTTGCTACAAAACTCTATAGTATTTTGAATGATATTTACAAAATATGTTAGAATTTAATGAAATGAAGTATGTAGTTAATAACATTGTATGACGTATGAAATTCTCATTTTCTCCTCCCATGTTTAAACACATGCACGCACAAATGCTCTCTCTCTCTATCTATCTATCTATCTATCTATCTACCTTTCTCTTTGTGTCTCTCTATGATTTTATTTTGTTAGAAATAGCGTACACAGGGCAATAAGGTTTTTCAAGTCCAATACGGAAAGTTTTACTGTTACAGTTTTCACAAAAACCGATAAAACTGGGAAAAATTTCTCTTCAAATATAGCGCATTAGAGAAACAAGCTCGTAGGAAATATCAATAATTAATTAGTAAGCAAATACATATTGAGCTTGAAGTTATCTTCGTTCGAATTAGCATTAGCGACGAAGCATTATTATTAATATTAATCGTGCTTACTCGCTATGCGAAGATTACAAAAACATAGGACGTTGATTCATCGGCGTCGATTTTTATCGTTCGACATTGGCTATATTCCCGCTTTCAAGATATAAAATCGTGGCAAAATGACAATAACCTTGGAATCTTTAAAACGCCGTTGGAAGTGGATATTTGAGAACATTGCCAGTCGAATCTTCAGCGACGAGAGTCAATGCGGTAAGACAGTGAGGAGGAGCTGGTGGAACTAACGCCTCCAGAGGTGGTCGAGAGCCGGGAAACTGTTTAGAACCAACTACCATTCCACCAGATGTTTTTCTGAGCTCTATTACTCGTACTCCAAAGCGTGATCTTACGACGTTTCTATGATAAAAAAAAAAAAGAAACGTATATACATACATATATAAATAATAACCGTTTTAAAACTATAATAGCAACAACGGAAGAGGCTGAGTAAGTGGGTGTATGTGCAAGTTTTGTGTACGTGTATTGGGCGTATATGCGCCAGTGAATCAAAATTGGAAGAGAAACATTTTATTATACCTTTTCCCATCGTACTCGATGTCGTGGAAAGGTCGATTGAAAACGTTGTCCATTTCGTTGTTGAACCATCGATGATAAGCAAGAAACGCTGCGCAGGATGGTGACCAAAATGTACGATCAGTTTGCAAATTGGAAGGGGTTTGTTCCGATGCAGGTTGCATCAGACTCTTGGAAAAGGATCTGTTTAATTCAGGACTAGCGGGTGCGGATAGCCTGCCGGGTAATCGGGAAGGGTTTTGAGAAGACGAAGGGCGGGACGATTCGGAAAGTAAGCGATTTCTTCGAGGACTCCCTAACATAGCGTATGGTTCTTGTATCGTGACTGTCACGCTGAGCGGTCTACTCAGTGCGATCGTTGTGTGTTGAGGATCTCTTCGTAAAACGGGGTTGCGATTGAAATCGATCCCAGCCGCTCCGACAAAGACACGATCGACGTAATCGAATCCGCGGCCCATTATGCCTTCACGAGTATGCCCGAGATCAAAGGTGTGTCCTAATTCGTGGAGAACCGAGCCAAGAGTCGTGGCGAAGCAGCCACCGTGCGTACCGCGGTAATTACTGTCATCCATCAATTGTTCAGTATCGATGACCGTAGTGTCGAGGAATCTAGGCAATATTTGCGCCATGCAGGTAGGCCATGTATGAAGACATGCCGAACCGAATAACGCTAATCCACCTCCACCGAGCGCGGCGTGTCCTTGCGTCCTCGCGAGAATATCTTCGCGAGTGCGTGGATTTGGCGCGCCTCGATATCTGGTACAGGAAAGAAACGCAAGATATTTGCGATCTTCCGATGCCAAGGGACCGGTCATTAATTCTCGCGCGATGAATTTCCAAAGTTCCCGCTGATTCATTGCACGTGCCTGATTAACGTCAAGCATGCTGTGCATTATCAAACATTCCATACCACCCAAGTCTCGTTCCAGTTGAAACGTTTTCCTTCCGTAACCCGCCTCCCTTAACTTCTCGGCGGTGAGAGTTTGTAAAAGTCGGGCACCGAGACCTATCCTTATCGTCGCACTTTCCGGCGACTGGTCTTCTCCTTGTGGACCTTGGAAATATCCATCGTGTCCAAAGCAAACCACATAGACAGGAGTTACACGTAGTCTCGTCGTTCTCGGCTCGTGAATTAGAACTAGTCCCTTTTTTTGGCCCGCCACTTCTAATTCCAACTTGTTCGGACCTCGTGTCAATTCTACTATCACACGAAATTCACCAGATACGATTGGCCACTCGGAACATTGATTATTTTCATTTCGTACGGTGATAAAGCTATACGCCATCGACGTACGACCTCGTATCAGAGCTAAACTATAACATAAGCTCTCTCCATCCGTAACGTTCGTTATCGATATCTCTTCTGAATTCTCATTCTCCGTGGATTTGCATTGTCGGTTCTCCCGTTCTAATGGAAATTGTCTATTACCTTCGTAATAACATTTCTGCTGACACCGTTGCTGTTCTTGCTGCCGTTGCTGCTGATGTTGCTGCTCACGAAGAAGATTTGTCAGATTCGTGTCTGGAAGTACCTGTGAAGTTTTTTATGTACAATTTCAAGATACGTTGCTAAACGATAAAAAAAATTAGAAAGATGAGAGTGACGAGAGTTAGAAACGGCGACGATTATAATGGCAATGACGAGCAGAAGCATGATAATAGCGGTAATAACGACAATAAAAATAACGATGACGATGACGATGACGATGATGATAACGACGATGACGATGGCAATGACGACAAAGACGACGACGAAAACGATGACGACGACGACGACGACGAGGACGACGACAACGACAACGACGACGACGATAACCACGTCGGCAAAGGCGAAAACGATGATGAAGACGAAGACGACGATGTTACCCCCTTTGATAAAAGTGTATCATTTACATAGAATTAGGGAAGCAAAGAGATGTGGTTTTATTTTATTTTTATTTTTTACAACTTCAATGCTTCATTCGATGGATAAAAAGAATAATAGCAGTTTCACGAAAAAGTGACCATATCGATGTAAAATGACAATTCCAAGAGAGGTGCTGCGATCTCGCGGTGAGTTAGAAAAGCTTCTCTACGGAGTAGATTCCTCCAAGTTGTTTCCCACTTCAATTTCCGTTCTTCGGACCGCACTGACACGTACCGTCACATAGAATGTCGAAAGGAATAAAGGCAAGTCGATCGAGCGATTTATTGATTTCCCTTGAATAGCAATGAGAAAGTTTCGTTCAAATCGTATAAGATTGGCTTTTATTAAGAAAAAAAGATATATACGTGCAATCACCGATAAGAGTGCGAGACAAGTAACGAAACGATGTGTCGATATAAATTAAAACGACCAAAAAGAGGGAACTTTGTAGTCGGTGTTAGAAGAAAGAGAAAAAACTTTCGAGTTGCAGAGTAAACGAGGTGTGTCGATAAGGAATTATTCGAATTCGCGTTTGGTTGTCGACGATGTACGCGTGTAGTAAGTCTGACAAATTGAATCGGAATTTTTAAGCGGCAGTACGATTTGCAGCTTTTCAAATGTCAGCTATTTCACTCACCATCGTAAAAGAAGTGTGTAGAAATAGAGTAGACGTACACGTTAAAAATGAAAGGGAGGAAGGTACGTGCTGAACGATCAGCTTCAGCCGGCTCCGTACATACGGAGAGAAAGACTGTGGCGCCGGGACGACGGCGGACGGCGGGTTGCGGTACTATGGCGTCCTCGCAGCGACGCATGCAGTCGCACAGGCGCACTCGCGTTTCTCTTCGTTCTGCGTTCCTCTCCTTTCTCTTTTTTCCCTTTTTCCACTTTGCGTTAACACCCCTTTTTTTCGTACTCTTTCTTGTTTATTCGTTGAGAGATCTGTCTCGCTCTTTCCCTAAAAAACGTATAATTCAATCCCTCTGCCGTATATCACAACGATCATAAAAGATACATGGACGAGCAAATTCTCCTTTCTCGTCTCTTGTTTATTTATTTGTAGAATTTGTTACGTTATTTCGATTACTTTCGAATTAATTGTATTTTTCTAACGTCAAAAAGTATCTCTCATCGATCCTAGAATTTTTATCTAATGGAAAGTTTTGATTAACGTAAATAGAAATCGGTCGCGATCTTTTTAAACAAACAACGCTTTTACCTATCAGCAATGGTTGTATCTAACAATAACAGTATTATTATTGTAATAATACAAAATTTGATGCTTTGATTAATTCTTCTTCGTGGACAAACTTCGATCGATGCTACACTAGTCGGAGAACTGTATTAATTTGTACGATACCGTGCTTTATCTGTGAGATGATTTCAATTGCGACGGTACAACGTTCGATCGACTAATCGCATATGCGCGTGATCACGAGTAGGGTTGATTCGTAAACGGTGTCAAGGATGAGCAACAACAAACATCGTTTCAAGATGTTCACGATTTGAATTCGTTCTATTCTTAATGTTATGTAGTACTTAGTACGTTCGTAAAACTTGATTCGAATTAGTCAAGTTATCTGAATTCCAGCAATTTACATACATTCGAGTAACTTAAAACGTGTTTATCAGTGTAAAACTGTTATTTACTTGACTCGTTCTTATTAATCACGTCATCTGATTTCCACTCGTTTGAATTCAAGTAACTTGACTAATCCAAACGAGACTTAAAGAACAGCCAATAGTCGTGACAAGCTTTTCCTCCTTTCTCTTTCTTTCCCTATATATCCCTGTATGAAAATAATGTTCTACAGCGAGTTCAAGTATTATAACGAGTATTCTATTCATACGTATAGTATAGTATAGTATACGAGTATTCTATCATTTTTCCATCTGTTTCGCTAAAAATGTATTAAAAATCCGTAGTCTATCGATAAAAGGATACGAGTCTAACAATTACATTCGCGAAGAAATTTATGTACATAATTTATACACTAATATCGTATTAACGCTCGCAAACAAAGCGACCATACTGCCATTTACGAGTTGAGACACCTGTTGATATTTAATGCAAATTGATTGCTCTCCTTTGCTCTTCTCTTCTATTACCTAGTTACTTTATCAATAAATCTGTTATTTCGTTCGCGTCACGCGCAGCTACCGATGTAAAATGTCAAATAAAGCAAAATTTGTTTCGCTTTTCCGATAAACATAGCGAGTAGACGTCCTCCTAATACTTAAAGCCAGCTATGTACATACGTACGTATAGGCAGTACAAGAGGATGCAAAATATATGGCAAGTGTCGTTGTCGTGGGGTTAGCGACCGTGAAAGTGCTCCCATGTAAAAGTAGAACGACAGTTTTTCAAAATCGTTGCGACGATTGCGTGCGCCCACAACCGACCTACTTGACGATCGGTCGTTGCACCGTACCTCAGTTTCCTTGGTTGTTGTGGACCTTTGCTTGTCCTCGAACGAAAGGTACTCCGGAACGCGTGTACACGGTAAAAGAAAGTGCGATTTCATTCAAATAAAAGTTTCCACGAACTACGATCTTGAGCGTGCCCGTTGTATCTCGAACGTACTTGCACATTTCATTTCGTGGCGTGAATCGAAGGGAGGATGCTGCGCAAATATGATCGATAGACGGCGAATGTTTATGCACTTATGGGAAATTTAAAGGTGCAAAAATACACAGAATGTACTTAAAATATGCAAAGTATAGCACTCGTCGTAAGATTTGACGAGGTTCGGCTCTCGCTTCTTTAAATTGCATTTACGAAAATACGAATTTATACAAATTTGCATAGATCAGGTTGCTTGGAGAATCTATCGCGAGAGTTACAAAAGATTTAATTCGAATTAGACTATCTATAGCTCCGTGAGTCTTCTTGAAAAATTCGCTTTATTTACAGGCTCTTTCAAAGAAGTTTCGTAAAGACTGTGATAAATAATAATGAAACTGTGTTATATTGGGACAGATAGAGGGAAATTCAAGATTTAAAATTTCTCGAATATATGGCATTCGATTCTCTTTCATTATTTGATAGAAATTCATTAAAAAAAAAAAAAAAGGAGAGAAAACTACTTTTTATCCAATCCAATAGGAGAATCAAATGTAATTACGACAAGGATACAGTATGGAGATTGCGAGGAAGAAGAACTGGAATACGTGTACATTTCAGGCCGGAGTGTCGCGATTTCGCGTGCATCGTGCGTGTTTGCACGCGTTTCCAAACTGAAAGGGTTCGCAGACACTTATCCACTCGACACTTGTCCTATCCGGTTGGTCGATCGTGTAGTATGCTCACATACTGGATGGTTGTATTCACATGCGTCGATTTGTATTGCGTGGCACTTGACACGGGAACGAACGAGAAACGGATGACTTTTTTTCACTGAAAACTAGGTCGTACCGAAAAAACGAGGCTTCTTTTCTTATCGTTATCATTATCATTATCGTGGTTGTTGTCATTATCGATCGTTCGTAAGACAACAACCCTTTAATGAAGAAATACTCTTTTGTGCAACTACTATCTGTGTACATATATCTGTATTGTCACGATCGAATGATGTTTGTAAATACCTATTCACTTATTTCCTTTCTCTCAGATAGAAAACGCAGTTCATCAGCTCTTTGTTTCTCTGTTACACGGCCTCCAGCATAGCATCGCATCCGTGATACGTGTTGCGAACGTTTATCAAGCTTAATTGGACATTCGAGTTTTCCGCGATCATAGAAACGGAGTGAGTTGCGTTCAACGATAAGACGAAAACATACGAAAGAAAGCGAGACTATGAAGGTAAGCAGGGGAGAACGAACTATACCGGAGAGAGTAGGCCAATGCCAGTGTCAGCGGCACGGCTAGTAAGTGTCTGACGGTAAACCTGATCGTGAAAACAGAGAAACGAGTTGCACCGATTACGTTTGTTTTTCCATGATTTGTTTCAATACGATTCTGTATATTACTTTACGATATATATGTATAAATCGTGGGTCTAAATCCGTAGTACGAGTGAAGTCATGAAGATTCCATGGCTCGTAGTAAGACGAAGATCAAGAATAACAGAATTGTGTTGGAGGCTTCGCGTTTGAGAAAGCTGAGTTTGAAAAGCTTGCCAAGTATAGGTACGTGAATTTGCTTAATTCTTAACGAGACAGGAGTTGATAATCGACAGGAGGTTGTTTTACATGCAGGAATAAGTCGAAAATGTAAAATAATATTCGTTCGAATTTTGATTCACCATGAATGTACTTGTCTCGAAAAAAGTGATGTTGAAGTTCGTCGATTCCAAATTTCTTGCTTAATATGCAATTCATTGCGAAATCGTTATCTGTTCTCTTCGTATCTTTCGATTCTCCTTCGTGTTTCTTTCTAGACATAACGTCCAAAATATGTACGTATAAGATAGCACCGGAATACAGATGAAACGAAATGAAACGCGATGACACGATGAAAGATCACGTGTATCATTGTCATGCGTAGTTTACGATAAATATGCGATGAAATCGTGGAGTGGTAGTATTCTGACAGCATCGAATAGAAATTAACTATGTTGCTATTCTGGAATTTTATACACCTCGATGTCGTATCGGTCTGGGAGAAGGATTTTTAAAGTTCTAAGAAAATCATTAGCATACAATTGCCAGGAAATCCAGCCAGCAAAAGTAAACATAATTAGTCACGTGATAATCCAACTATTGGTAATAGCTATCTAATCGCTGGTGAAAGCGATGTATTATTAGCGTGACTGTATTATCGATAAAATAGATGTAACAGAGTTGACCTGGTCATCTTTACACAAGGGTTGGGAGTTAAACATGCAATTTAATCTGTTAGTCAACCTCTGATCTTTCGAACCGAGGGTAGATCAACTCTAGTTCAATATTTTAGATATTTTATCGTATGTATATTGTGTATCACGTACACTCTTGTATCTTCAAATTTTTCATAAGTGTATATACTATATTTTCGTTATAATCGTGTACGTATTATTAGTATAGTATAGGCGAAGAAGAGGCTCGGTACGCTGGGTGCTTCGGTTCGGCCGAACAATAAACAAAGTATACTAATTGCAAGAGGAAGAAAATCAGCTCACATGCGACAACATCATGTGTAGAATTCAAGATCAAGTAGTTACGCGCATTACGACACTCGAACAAATGATTTTGAAACGATTTTGGCATTGAATCGCACGACACGTAGATGCGATGAAGAAATAGCTTATTCATAAAGAGATTCGATGAGATCACGAACAAAGTTTTTTCAATGCGTACAGAAGGGAATTCGATCAAAAGGTTCATCGAACTTGTTGATTCGCGCGATCTATGGTATGGTTGTTTGGTTAGATAGACGAATACGTAATTTGCCTGAGAACTATTCGATTTTTATGAATTCGCCGTACAAGAATTCGCTGTAAAAGGGTAGACGAAAAGGAAGGAAAGGCAGTATCGAACGAAGAGTGTTTTTACTTTCCCCTTTTTTTCCTTTTTCTTATTTCCCTTTTATCAGATGATCGCGTTGATTTGAATTATGCACGCTGGTTCCCCATGCGAGTTATATTAAAGGAGAACGGTATCTTAATCAAAAATACAGTTTATTAATGTAAAAGAGAAATGACAAAAAAGGAATTTCGACTTTGTTAAATCAAAACAATTGTTCAAACGGTGCCTAGGACGATTTACGTAATACTATCGGCTATCGCGAAAGCTATTATACCACTACGTTTTATTCTACATATTACGAACATCTTTTTTTAAAATTAGAAACGAACTCAATTGATTTCACCGAGTTTTACGAATGGCACGCTTCTATATTATGCAACTGTTTAACCTAACAACTTAATGTTAACGGTTATCATTACTTACACGATCTTTTTCACACATTTTCCCAATGATGATTTCTCTTTTCGTACAATAAAGCAAGAAGACGTCGTCGCGTACGAGAGAGAAGGAAAGAAGGGTAAAAGGTACGAGAAACGAAATTGAAAGTACAAGCTACGGAAACAGGGGAAACGAAGGAACGATCGGAGAGAAAAATGTCCAAATATAATCATCCGTAGACCGAGCAATAATTTATTCGATTAAAAATTTCCAGTCACGTTGCCTCTAAATAGCTTGGGTGTTTCACTTTCGACGCCTGAAGAGTAAAATTCATTCGAGTACTCGAGACGACGACGATGACGGCGTGTTCGCTCCGTGTCAAGGACAACGCGTCTATCGTCGCGTACTTTCCTGAGAGCCAAGAAAATCTCCACTTCTGACATACACGATACGAACGTTACACGAGACAACGACTACTACGACACGTAAACCATCGATACGTGGATATCTTTCTTCGTGGTAAATTGATAGTTTCTTCTTTGAATTAGCTTCCCGTTACTCTTTCAAAAGATTACGCAAACTTGTTAAAGTACAACGATCGAGGTTCGAATAGTTTTGCCTGTTTGTATATGTGCGCGTATGTATACCTGTTCGGTTGTATATAGAAGCCGTGATTATAGACCGTGATAGTCGGTACGATATCTGCCTGCGTATCGTATAGAGTCGGAAACGGAAAAAATGAAAGAGAGAGAGAAAATACGTTGGTGAGATTTTTTATGTCCGCACGTCCTGGCAACGATCTTACGGAATTAGGCCGACAGGGTCTGTCGCCGATGTCCTTGACACGCTGAAAGTAAGACCAAGCCCGCGCGCGCTAACTTTAATGTCTTACGCAATCGGTCGTAGGTGTATCATCGCGAGCGTCAAAACTCGCATCAGCAACAACATAGGCATTCTCCAGTGATTATCGATAAAAGAAAAAATACTGTTATTCATTCACAGCCATTCTCGATATCTGGATACCGATCCTGGATAGGATTCTGCATTTCCTGTCTACATTCTTGTAGGTAAAGTATCTACAGTGGCTCACGAAAGTATTCGGACATTTGCTGAAACCTTTTATGGATATATTATGTGTCAAAAGTTTCGAAATTTCATTAGTATCGTAATGAAACCGGGCAATCGTGTAAACGAACAATTTTCATTTAGCGGATTTACGTATGTGATCCAGTGTAAGTACTTCAGAGAGAAACGAATTTGAATAGCTACTGTACTGCACACAACTACTGGAAAGTTTACAATTAGAAAAGTGATTCTCTACATTGAAAACACGGATGACCAGGATACGATCGTATCTGGCTGCTTGCCCGTGTTTTTGAGGATACGAATGAGACCCATGGACGCGATACATGTATACTATGCATACATACACAACAGTTCAGACGCTCGATACTTAGGCGCCAGGCGTCTCAGCGCTAGTGCTGCAGATATTGCCATCCTGACGTATTTTTTCGCGCAAAGTATTATATGTAGGTTGGGTCATGCTTATCGTAGTTAGATAAGTGACGTACGCTCTTGACGTCTGCGTATATTCGATAATAATGTAAATGTCATATTTCCCAATTATTTTGTTACACAGAATGTCAGTTTCACGGATGACCAAAGTTAGATCACGCTTAACCCTGCTACGTTCTTTTGGCCATTTTGCAACGCATGTTTTCTCGTTTCAATCGTCTTCTCGAAACGTTATAAATCTTTTTTGATTGCTAAAATCAGAGCAAGATCGTGATATTATAAGGATTAGGTGATTACATTTAGTTTAATCATAAATTTCATCGAACGAAAGATATTTACGATTAAAATATCGTGCCATTCGTTTTGCACTGCAATCTGAACGCGATAAAGCAGACTCCTCAAGGTTAAAAATGTGTATGTAAAAGTGATTTTTGTTCGTTTTCCCATACACGTATTACGTGTGTCAAATGAAAGCGTTACGTCTCGGATTAGCAAGAGTTCTCGCAATATATGTATATATGTATATACATACCGCTTGAACAGGTTCGACTTACGTTTCCGAAATACGTGGTTTCTCAGTCCGTAGTTACGAATTACGACCGTTGAATTTGTCGCGTTAATGACGAAAAAAAGCCGGCGGGCGTGAAAGCGAGCTCTCTAGATGCAAAGCAGCTATATAGTTAGATTTTTGGTAGAACTTTTGAATTTTCGCAATTGAAAAAAGGGCGAACATCGAGCCGAACGTAACGAAACAAGAAAATAACCACTGCAACGTTACATTACTGTTCGAAAGTATCCGAAGATCAGTATATTTTTAGCACGATGTATTTTAATTATAAAATTACGGATAAATCGAACTGCTATGTTTTTAATCTTTTGTAATCATCACAGATACTTAAAATAATATACTGTGAATTGATTAAATTGACTTCCAAAAGACAATAACAAGACCGATGTTTGTAATTGTCAAATATTTGTAGAACGATTTCGTTATTTGACTCCTTATCTCTGGATCCCTTAATATTTGAACTACAAGTTAAACTTTAGAAAGAATCTTCTAAACTGATAAAATGACTGCGGATGTTAATAAATACAGTGAAATTGAAATAGTAAATTATGTATAGTGCATTCTCATATAAAATCTTTTGTATAATATGTATACTATATTCAGAAGAAGTTTCTATAATCGTTCAAACACTTTCATAAGCCACTGTAGATGAAAAATGTAGGCGACAGAGCACGGCGTTAGCGAGTTAAACGAATCGATGAATCAATGCTGATCTGACAGCTGCAATCGTCTCTGCACATGCTCGGTCTACCTGCACCTACTTTCTTGCCGAATTACTTCCATTGTTTGTTGTCTCACACTGCGAAATGGAAAAGATGATAAATTACTACTGTGGAAGCTTCCGTACTTATATAGTAAGCAACGATTCGAAAATACGGTCGGGGAAAGGGAAAGTGGTTTGTCGAGGTTGATCGTCGAGAGTAACGTCTTGCCTTTCTTCTCCCATTGTCCATCAGGCACTATCTATCCTTCTCGGAAATCTGCCTCGAATAGATGGACAGGTTCGTTTCGAAACGATCAGAATGTGGTGTCGCGTAAAGAAGAGCTGTTCTTCCATCGATTAATCGGTTAGTCATAGGAAAATATGTCGGCGAATGAAAATCCACGATAAGGAATAAATATGGCTCGTTTTGTTAAATTTTGACAAATTGCATTTCACTCGCTCAACTCGTAAGGGAAATTTTGCCTCGTGCGAATTTTGTTTTAGTATCATTGTCCCGTGATAACACCACTGCGATGTTATTTGCATAAGCATCGTAAAAGATGGTTTTTCTATCTTTAATTTAATACCGCGTAACAGTATGAACTATTTAATCGCATTGAGATAAAAAGAAATCGAAAAAAGTACCGTGAGATTTTATCCATAATAATATAAACGTGATTTCTTTTGATGGCAACTTTTAAGGGTTAACGGATATGCTACCGATTTGATATCGCGGCGAATAAACGCAAACGCGTAACAAACTTGTTATTTTATCGGTCGGTGCGTCTGACTGCGTAGCGTCGCATACTTTTGCGTCTATCAGTTTGCCACGAAAGAGGAAAGGACGTTTCGTATGTCGACTAAACTTGAGCTTTTTATGTGATTTTCAAGATAACGTTCGCAGCTTGTCTTGCCATTTATGCAAAGATAGTGTTACGGTTTACGCACTGAAATGCTCCTTGTTTTTCTTTCCTTCCTCTACTTTTTTCTTTTCTTTCATTTAGCACGAGTCCAAGTTTTGTGCGCATCAGCCTGCGTTCGTGTTACAGATAGAAAATGTAAAGGTAATAAGTGCTGCTTCTAATTACCAATTCGCCATTAATTTGTACATTTTTGTGAAATTCGCATACGGTCGTTATACGTCAACCAAAATCTCTGGAAACTTAGAAATAATAGCGCACGAGTATTCGTAGGTTGAACAGATTTTAATCATCTGGGGGTCCACGTGATGACGTTCGGTTTAATGTTGGGACAGCAAGTCGAAATTGGTGAAACGTATAAGTCGATAAGGTCTTGCGTGAGCTGGACAGGGATAATGATATTTACGTATGCAACAAGGTTTCCATTGGGTTCGTCGAGGAATAGGAGGCGCCAGAATAATCTGTCGTGGAGATCTCGGTGGACAAGCAGATTGTTCAATGTCGCACCCGGCGCAGCAGCCACTTGGTTTGCACTGATTCGACATTAGCCTTTTCGATCGTTAATGAAAGACCATCGAATAGCGAGCTAGTTACGGTGTATCTAACGGTGCCCGTTCACGCGTTTCATGTCAACTAGAAAACACACTGTTAATGAAACGGTAAATTAACTGTCGCCTTGCTAGAGCTTTATGACACACTACCTTTACATCGAGATGAACGATAATTATAACGAGGTTAGCCGACGATTAAACGAGCATGTCTGTCAAATGGTGTAGCCGTAATATACTCGTAAATGGTGATAATAACCTGATAAATTATCGCTAAAAAATCGAAACCGCGAATGTTTCTATTTTACGAACGCACTTAAGGCATGATTTAATCAAACTGTATAATTTCTACCGCGGAATCGTTCGGCTCTTTCTATTTTAATGGGTACACGTCAATTTTCTTTCATCTTCACATGTTTCTCGCTTTTCTACTTTATTTCTCTCTTTTCGATTGCTTAACGAAACATCAGCTGTAAAAAGTACTTTCAGAAGTCCCATCGACACGTGTGCATTAAAATTCCAAGCTTCGCGCTTCTTCGTATTTCGTTAAGGTACTTTTACCTTTTTAACGAAAGAGAGATTGAATCGACATTAGATCGAAGGAATATTACGTAAGAGCGAAGCAATGGATTTCGAAAGTACGAATAAGATTGTGTACGCGTAAGTTCCAATCCGTTAATCGTCGCAGAAGCAACGATCAGGAAAGTACAGGCGCAAGATTGGCGAGTTTTCGATCGTGAACGACGATCAAAGGAGACGATAGAACAAGCTGGAACATCGAACCCCGAACTTCGAGCGAATGCTATTCGTGATTCGTGGTTCGTGGTTCAACGGTCGACACCGTATGCCATACTCTCGAAACGAGGTTATAACCAAGGTTACCAAACGGAGACTACCCAAATACCCAGATACATACGATTATAGCGGTCCCCTTCTTTTTAATCGAATATTTTTATTTGACACTGTACTTGGTAAACCCTTGAAACGATCCCTCGAGAGTTCTCTTCCTTTCCACGCGACACGGAATGCGAATGGTAGGAATGGCAAAGGAGCGCGTAAACCACGACGCAACAGGTAAATCAACTGCGCTACTCATGTGAAGTTTACACGAGGAAATTTTTTTTCAACTTCGTGCAACGATTTGTTTCGAATTTATCAATGCTTGGCATTCATGCGGATTTTATCGAAGTCGAGACGATGGGAAGAAGACGCGAGGAACTGGAGGATTACGTAGCGGTTGGCCATAAGCACAATGGTCTCCTGTCCATTAACGCGATGGAAAAATTGCAAGAAGATCGACACGACATACACCCTGTATAACGCGTTAGGTAAATTTGACATTTTACCTTTCATCTTTTCGCTTGGAAAAACATTTCTACTTTTATCCTATTTGAAGGACTCTGATGATGACTCGGAGAAAATTGGATATTTTCTACAGCTTTCTACACAACCCCGTAACAGCGAGAGGAGTTTATGTTTAGAATCCACAATCTTCTCAAACTGTTATGTATATTTAAATGAAATATTTGCTCGTGACGATGCGAGAAGATAAATTTCTAAGAATGCCAAGAAAGTTGTATTATCGCAAGATAAAGGAAAAATTGGGGAAGATATCGAGTAGTTCGTACGAGGAAGGAACAGGGTAGGGGAGGAAGGAGAAAAATTAAGGGTAGGGGAGCATACAGAGAAACGTGAGAAAGAAATGATGAGGGACTATGACCTGCGTTTATATGTATTTACTGAAAGTGACAGTGATTCTATATCTGTCGCTACGATGACGTAATTACGATTGGCCGCCCAGGGTCGTCAGACGTGGTATTTCTCTCGCAAGGAATTCGATTCCGATTAATCGGGCGATCGTCTTGCTCTAAAGGAATGTCAAATCTTTCGAGATTTTCAGAAAGAAAGGAAAACACAAAGTTCGATCTCTAGTCGATTGGATAGTTAAGCGTGTATCACGCACATATGTACATACAGTCCTTTGCCATGGAATCAGGATCACGCAGTGTTTTTGATATTTCTCGATTTTTTAATGGAACTAACAAGAGAAGATCGCGAACGATTCGACTTCGATTTAGATGAAACTTCGAACGTTCGCAGGACAGCTAAGAATAGTAGATACGTACTTTTTTCTAAATATATCATAAGGGAAGAAACAATTTTTCATACGGACGGTACACGATCTTGAACAAAGTTTCCATCCCTTTATCCATCTCTCCCTATCAGCCTTAAATCATTTTTTTAACTTTTTGAAAAGTAAATGGCCAATTTTGTAATCTCACGATACCTCTTCGATTAACAATACTCAATAAATCATTCGTACAGAATTTCGCAGGTACGGCGAATTTCCTAACGAATTTATTTCGCCTTTACCGGTTACCGGTCGAAAAAAACGTTCTTTTACGCAAGACACGCAGGATACCCACGCAGCGTTGGTTTTCAGCTTGCTAATTCGAAGCGTTTAAGGATCTAACTAAACGACATGACCGGGACTCTCGTATTTAGCTGACGAGGAGCGCAGTGAGACGGCGACGACGCATCGATTGCGTCTTTTGGTGCGGGTGTTGGACAGCGCAGACAGACACCATATTTCTTCGTTTCCTATCTGTTTCGGATTTCGGTTCGCTTGCACTTTTCTATTCCCTATTTCGTTTCGGTCTTTGTCACAACCTATAAAAAGATATACGCGTGCCCGTTGCAAATATGTACAAGAGGAAACTCTACTTTCTCTCTCTTTGTCTCTTTCTCTTTTGTTAGAGAGTTTCTTTCCCCCTGCGAGTCGTAACTCGGCTCGCTGGTGTACACACGATGCACGCGACATACTCTTATGCCCAGCTGCATAAGCATTTGATACACTTGCTACACTCTTGGTACAACACCGGTCAACGTCCTTTCGAAGGTTTGGATCATGCGATCCGAAAGGTAAGAGCGAGTGTGCAGCACGTCGCATACCGATTGATCGTAGTAAACGACTGGTCACAGGAACGGATCGATAGAACTTCGACATCGATTAACTATAGCATGTACTACCGTATTTAGGATGAAAGGATTATGTACGTATACGTGCGCGGTCGTGTCTATGTCCTGTGAAAAAAAAGAAAGGAAAAAAGAAAGAAAGGAAAAAAATCATACATCATAGCCGGTAATCGTAATTGCACGTTCATTGTAAATACTCATTGTGTATAGATTCATCGCGTAATTAGAGAGTCGTTGGTAAGTACGATAGAAAGTACGATCGTTCGTACGTGCGTGAATAGAGGATTCGTCTTTCGTCGTCTTTCGCTGCGATGTACACGCGGATAAATCGGAATTCGCTTTAACGACCATTCTAATCATTGGAAAAATGATCTTTTTGTAATACCGACGCGTGATACGCCCCTGACTCGGAGAACACGAACGTTTCCTCGAGAGATACCAACCAGAGGTTTCCTGTTTAAAGCCCGCTCTACACGTTGAAACATGTTGCGACGCATGTATCGACACTTAGGTTCCATGAAATTTGCATCGGTTTCAGTTTAACTGCACATTGCCGATTCTACTCGGTTTATGGTGTGATAACGATGTTGAAACACGTGTTTCAAAATGTCTGATCTTCCAACTCCGGTATTATTATCATTAATAGGAGGTATGTTGATTATATAGAACGAAAGATCAAAGAATAGCAAAGAAACGAGCGAAAACACGGCTAATCGAGAGGAATGGTTTTTCTAATTTCGCGTTATTAAAAGAACTAAGAACGAACGTACACCGTGATTATAGAAAATATTTGCGTATGGCTTCGCTGGAAATAAATTAGGAACCCTGTCAAGAGATTTCGTTTCGAAAGGAAATTGATTTCCTACAAGATTTATATTCGGTATCCTTATTACCGGATCGATACAAGTTGATTTTGATAGCGATTCGCCGATACAGATGTACATACATTGTAACATGTATCATGCAACCTAGGTGTCGATGCATGCATCGCAACATGTTTCAACGTGTAGAGGCCCCTTAAGAGGCATGCGTTGATATTTCGATCTCGTTTCGCGCCAATCCCTACCAATCAACCTGCGATCACATTTACAATTCTTCGTAGTCTTGCTGTGTATCGAGCGTGTGTACAACGAGCTAAGACTTTTCACAGTTTCGTACACCGACTTCGAGCACCGTTTCCTGAATCTACGGGATTTTGGTCAGAGTTGAGAGAAGGAAGCGATCGAAATAGCTGAATGAATTCCCTTTACTTAATAAAGGGAAAAATGAATATCGAATTAAGAAATATGCAGATCGTTCGAAGGCTAATTGAGCTTGGAGTAGATCATTTTGATAGGCTGTGGGGCAAGAATCGAGAAATCAAGTTCCGCGGCCGACTTGGACGAGAAGTCGAGCCGTTTGTCACTTTTACTGTTGTTGAGGTCAGTCGAGCATTGACCGCTTGTCGATTTAATTGCTGTGTACTTGTACAAGATACCAACAAAACTATTTCCTTTTTCTTTGCTTGTCCTCTTGTTTATCTCGTTTACCTTACATTTTCTTTTTTATCCTTTCCGTTTTGTCACGCGACGATGACCGACAAAATTGTCAAAGCAAAGAAAAAACCTGACAGGTAGAAAAATAAGCGCGATTCGATCGTTTAACGAAACTATGATTTTCGTTGATTGTTTACTTCGATGGTGGCAGGATAATCTTTGACCCAAATCTTCTTTTCGTTCGTGTTTTTTCAACCCCGCAATTTTTTAGCAAGTTTGTAGTGTTTATTACGTTTTCCGTTTATTTCCTAGTATCAACGAATCTCGGTACAATATTACACAAAGAAGTGTACGAAAAATTTGTTATTTTCACGGTGAGAGCAGATTGCCCGCAATCGTCGATGGAGCCAGAGGACAAAGCTAGACGATCTGGCAATTCCGTTTGCAAAACCATATACACATTCTGGTAATAGAGTCAAAAAATCTAAGATCGCTCTTAGAATGTCGACTATGTCAACTACGAGAATGTGGACGTAGAAAACAGCTTCGTTGGAATATGATGCAGTTGTCCTAAATATAGGTTAACGCGGTATCATAGAATACGTCGAGTATTCTTCGCTGTTGTTTGACGATATTCATTGTTCGTCGTCGCCATCCTGCTACCATGGGACGTAAAATTGTCGACCAGACGATGATTATAAAGTTGGAGCGACTCGAGAAGGAAGGACCAAACGGATCGGTATAAGTTGGAACATGGTTTGTGTACGGCACTTATGCCACTTTACCGCGGTCGTTCACCTCGAGGTTCTCCTTCGAGCTCCAACTCGAAGGTGTTAGCGTCATTCGCCTCGTACGGTTTCGTCGTTGTGCTATCATTTTAATCGTAGACATAGAAGGACAGGAGGCTCTTAAATCCGCGATAGCCGGCGTTCGAAACTCTCGAATCTCGAGTCGAGGACAAAAAGCATGTGGAAAGAAGAGACGATTCGATTTCGTTACCCAGTTTCTTGGCCGCGTTACGAAATTCACGGCAGGGAATATTTTGACAAATTTTGCAACAAGGTTTCGACGATCGGGATTTTGCAATTACATTGGCCCATTCGGTGGCGGGCATCGGTGGAGGGCGTTGAAACGACGATGTGCGAAGGAATGCGTGTAATGCGGGCAAATGCGAACCGAGAAATCCGTACACAGTCAGCGATCAAAGGAAGATCCGCATAACTTCGCGGCGCTCGTTCCCTGTCGTTTTCGTGACCGAGTATAGCCATCGTGCTACGACATCGTTTGTGCGAGCCACATATCCACCGGTTTCGCGCTTCTTACGTAACGCAAGGGGATCTATTACGTTGGAAAGTAGAATCGTTCGGTGTATGCAGACCGATGAAAAAAGAAAAGAGAATTAGCGCGGCGACGATGCCACTCGAGCGATCGTGTCTTCGAATGTTATCGTCGGCGTTTCTTTCGGCGCGACGTTTCACTCTAAAAAGGAAGGAAAGAAAAGAACGGAAAAGAAAGACGGAAAGGAATCGAGGTTGATACGGAATGCGCGCCAATTCGGCTGTAAATTGGGCACGCGGTGAACTGCCGCAGCCCCGCAGCTGGAAGGTGACAGAGAAGACGAAAGGCAAGGAGGAAAAGATGTTGTTACGTGGTCTGCGTGTTCCATGTTCCATATTCTGTGTTCCACGTCTCGTGTTCCGTGTTTCGTGTTCGATTCGACATGCTAGAACGAGCTTCGAAAATTTCGGCTGCGAAAGAGGTCTCAGGTTATCGACCCATTGGCAGTGGTCAGTGATGGTAACGGGCGAGCAAGCGAGCAAGCGAGCAAGCGAGCAATCGAGCAATCGAGCAACCGAGCACACGACCAACCGGACAACCAGTTCATCCATCCGATGCACGGTTCGGTCCTTCACCCGGCATTATCCCGAGTGTTACGTACTCGCACGTATATTACACGTGCTCGCAATATGTACGACGTCCTTTTTTGCGAATCGCAATTAGTCAAGACACGAGCTGTGCGCAGTGACGATCGAATCTGTATCCGACCGATTAAAAAAATAGAAAGTTTCCTAGGGTAAATGGTTGTTGCCGTGTCAAAAGAAAACGGTGTTTACGAGATTGCTATGAAATTTATTCGACTGAGAAAATCGACCAGATTAAAGTAAACGATTAAAAGGGTAAAAGCGTAAACAGGGTTACACGACGATGTTCATCGACAATATGTGGACGTAAAGGAATTGGAGGGGTCGGTGGAAGAGTCGAAAAGGGGGCGAGGAAGCAGCCGTAGCAGTGACATTCGACCGCCAAGAATTAAAATACGGCCGCGTGGCGAGACTCCACTATGGTTTCTAACGGATCGACCGAAGGTCCCACGGGGGGCTTCCACAGAAGATTCGGGAGACGGTTCGAAGAAGGAATAACGGACGGTCAAAAACCGCGTTCTCGTACCCAACCGGAGTCCGGGGCCCGTTATTAGCCGTTAGAAAGGAAACCCGTTCGAAGGTGGATTGTGCGGGCGTAGGTATCGCTAAAAATTACCTGACACGACCCGTTTCCCGTCTCGTTCTCCCTTTTCATTCTGTATCTGTATTTATACATGCGTTATATTCGTACATCTATACAACGTTGCATTTCTCCGCTCTTGTCCGTAAATCGACGAGCGATAAAATTTATTTTCACGCGAAACTTTGGCAAAAATAATCGACTCGATCGGTTAATCGTTGCGTAGAAAATGGAATGCTCGTAACTCGTATTATCTGTTCTCGCCTATCGCTTAAGTGTATCCACACGCTTATTCGTAACGTTAATCGCTCTCATTAATTTCTACATGGTTAATCTTCGGTCAGTTACGAGTTAATAACTCGTGAATTTCGTCGAATCCCGAAAGTTTTCTCTTATCTTCGAAAGAGTTATCTCTCGCGTGATATCTACCGTTGCAATTTCTCTGGTCGGTAATGAGCAGCTCGGTTTCGTTCTGTTTGAACAGAAGGCGAGGAGAAATCGTGGACACGACGAAAGAGGAATCGAATTGGAACGTCGAAACGCACGCGATAGTCGAAGAAAAGCGGTAGCGGGGATTAGATGGGTCAGCGTGCGAAATGGCTGTTCTACTCGACCGACGGTGGGCTCGTTCCGCTGTTATAATTCGAATTTTTCTCAGAATATTCATGCATCTCCTAGTCGAGTATCGGCTCGATCGCTAGTACCTGCAAGCGGGAACGACTGCGTGAGTGCGAATGGATCGTGTGCGGTTCGTGTACGCGTTGTAGGTTCCTTGGAAGGCGGTAGGAGGTTGGAATCGCGAGGTGACGAAGGAGGGAGTGGTAACACCTGGAATGTACGTAAGGTAAACGGCATCCGGGCAATGCCCTCGCATGTAAACAATCAGAAATCGCAAACTTGATTACGCGAGCAAGTTGTTTCTCGCGTATGCACACATTCGAAGAATCGATCACGTTTACGTGCACGCATGCTCACGATCCGTAACAGTTATACATATAGTAGTACGAGGACTTCGGTATATGGTAGCGTACTAGTTCTCCCCTTTTCACCTGTCTCCTTCTCCTATCGAAAAGTCTACAGTTTAATTCACCGATAGCTAGGTGCTACAGTGTGACGAGATCGGATACGTCGAATTAGGAATTACGATGTTTATCGAGCGAGGAGCAATCGATAAGAGAAAGGGGACAAGAAAGTTGAACCAGAACTGACGAAGCATCGGTAGCTGATAACGGTGGGAGATGACGTGTGAGATGAGATTATACTCTGGTTAAACTATAACTCGGTCAAACTATCAGTACGATATAGCGGCACATCATCTTCTTCCTCTCTTTTCCTTGTTCTACGACCATGTTCTTCCGTTTTCTACCGATACCGAGAGAAAACCGAGTCGTATCGTTTCTTCCCACCTCTCCAAATGTAAACTCTGTGTTATTGTCTCAAAGAGCCAAAGTCAAATTTGTCGTACGTCGGCGAGATCGTTCGATCGAGAGAATCACGCGACTAAACATCGGAACAAAGTTACGAAACGATACGTCTTACGTCGTCGATAGGTTCGTCCGACGGATCTTGGACAAGCAGAAAAAACGAGAAAGACGACTTTCCAAGAGATACGTAAAATTATCGTATAGATGTACGTGCAGGAAGAAACGAATAGTCATACAAACATACGATGCATGTTTAAAGCTTCTGAAGGTCGAATATTTATCTCGAGACACGCGTAGCACTTGGACGTATCAATATTCCGGCTAAGTCGATCGTAACTCTTTTTGGTTTCGGCGAATCGGTATCTGTTATTGGCCTGCTGTATTAATCGGTGAATCATTTTCCTTTCGTCTCGCGATGGGGGTTCGATGTACGCGTCCGATAATAATTGAACTCCTCTGCTTCTATCGCTGTTGTCGCATCGCGCGTGTCTTCTCCTGCTAATTGTTATCAATCGAAATTCATACTCGCCTCTTTTTATCTCCGTCCTTATTCCCTTCCATTCGAAATTGTTCCAAAGAAAATCCTACGCTAATTATACTCGAACAACGTTTATCATCTCGTTTCGATGATTCGAATTTTACAGAGTGAAACGAACGAGCGCACTCGTAATCGGATCGTCGAGTGACATCGCATCGGTTTTCGCAACCAATTTACACGACTTATGCTTCTTCTTGGACATACTTGGCAGAAAGGGAAGAAAAGTCGTGAAACCTGTTGCTAATCGTGTTACTATATTGCGCATGCATTACTATCGTAGAGAAGATGTTGCCGTAAAGAAGACGAAATTCGAACAATGAAAATATCACAGGGTGGTATCGAAACGATCAAAGCTGTAACTCGTGACACACATAGCGTAGATAATAGATAAGTGACAAAGATCGATTCGACGAGCCAAGACGATTTGATCCATTTTTTCTTACGTTTCTCCCGTTATCGTTTTTACATCGAGGATGTTACGTCAAGTTACATCTTGTTGCGAAGAAAGGCAAAAGTATGGGAAAATAAGCTATCGTTGCTGTTTCCAATGAAATCGAGGCCTTGAACTTTACGATTAACAGCGATAAATCGATTATTTTCGGTCGAATCGAGCAAACGTGAAGCCGAGACGTAGAGTGACAACACTTGGTGGAGTACGTGTTGTTCATGTTGCAGTAAAACGAGCGTGCGTTCTTCCCGGTTTCGAACGAACATTACTACAGAGAACTCGTATGTGTTCGATGGCAAAAGGGATATTTCTGGTATCGTCCCTGGTGAAAACCGGACATGGCTATCGAGAAAGAATACGAACTGGGTCAATGACCCAACCGCCGAAGAACCGCGAGACTGTTCAGCGGTGGCCAGGTCTGTGTCAGTATACGTAGCTGTGTGAAAAATGAGATTCGTTTAAACGCCGAAGAAACAATCTTGCTGCTTAAACGATCGTTCGTCTTATCGCTTGTTTCACGCTCGTTTCTCGTAACGTGCTTTCATGTTCGCGATTACGACCTTGTATCTGCTGAAAAGGAAAAATGCGCTCTATCCTTTGAACGGAGAAATAATTCGCGGCTCGGTGGAATCGGTTACGATTCGATTTACGATCGAATAAACTAGACTTTCAACAAAAAAATAGGAAAATCAAGAGAGAAGGAGACGTCTTCGCGCGTTAGAGCGCAAAGCGTATTTCGCCTTGTTCGCGTATCTATTATGCGACACTGTTCTAATTTTCTCTTGTTTATCCCTTTTCCATTGTATGTGTAAAACGCATGTCGAAGAAGGAGAGAAGGAGGAGGAGAAAGAGAAGGAGGAAAAAGAAGAGGAGGAGGAGGAGGAAAAGGAGGAGGAGGAGGAGGAGGAGGAGGAGGAGAAGGGACGACAAAGCAAAGATCGAAAGAATAGCTGACCCGAAGCGGATCCTTTGCGTGTAAAACGGAGAGGCACCGTTGGGTTTGGTGATAGCGATCCCCACCATAGGTTGACGGTTTCGAATCCCTGCAGGGGGCCCGAATGCCCCCACTCTATGGTGGCGGTAGAAGAGACCTCGTGGTCTTCGACCAACGAGACTGTGGTACAAGGAGTCCGCCCTTGCACCCTCGACGGAAGTTGGTCCACTACCCTGAAGGCAAAGCTCGTGTCGTACCCCCACCGAGTTTCGTGTCACCGTAACTCGTTCAACGGACCACCGTCTTACCTGACTCCTTCCGCTCCTTTACGTCCGTCTCTGCTCCTCTTTGTACCGTTGCCCCACCATATTCAGGGACTGCCGGGGGCAATTGGGAGGCATCCGGGGGGCCATTTAAAGCCGCTGGGGGGCCGGTACTCGATGAGTCACTATATAAGCGGGCAAGGACAAGAAGGTGTATGTTAGTGTACACTCAATCTTCCCGTGGCTCGCACGATTCACGAAGTAGCGAGCGCCGGTGAATTCGGCTGCGGCTGTGACCGACTTTTTTTTTCTTTCCCTTTATTCTTTTTCTTTTCTCACTCTTATTTCCTTTACTCTTTTCTTTCTTCACTCTTATTCCACTCCGATGCGTTTTTCTTCTTTTACCTTACACTATTCCATTAAATAATTGCCCAGCTCCTCCTCTCGCTCTCTTACTCGCTCTCTCTCACTCTCTCTCTCTTTCTCTCTCTCTCTCTCTGTCTGTCTGTCACTCGTTTCTCCCATACTTCCATTGACTCTCCCACCACGTTTCTTCCCCTAGTGCGTAAGAACAAGCGAGCGCGTTTATCACCTGTGCGTGCACGTTTTTCCTACTCATTGTCTCTGCTAGTTGATACGATTCGCGGTTTCTTTCTCTATCCGTTGCAGCGGACACTGCGTCTCGCGATATTTCACTTTATCTGATTTTTCGGCGAGCCTTCTCGATCGTTGCGTAATCGTTACTAAATCGGTATCGACGATTTTTCTTCCATCGTTTTTGTTTTGCTTCATTTTTTTTTTTTTTTTTTTTGATAAATCGCTCCAATTATCCTCTCTCGTACACGTGCGCACGCGCACACGCATAAACGCATACGCATTACACAGAAGCGTGCGCGCGCGCACTCTCCTTCCCCCTCTCCTCTCCTATTCCCCTATATTCCCCTCCAGATTATGCCCCACCAGCCTAGTCAGATTTGATACTTAAAGCCGCGAATTTCGGAAGCATCGTTTCGAGTAGGAAAATTGTGTTCGTGCCGATACGAAACCAGCCAGAGGGAAGGTTGACCGGTGGTTTTTCGTCGGGACGTGCGAACGTGTCGTGACGAGAAGGGATCGAAGAAGTTCTGACAGAAAGAAAGCGAGAAAGAGGGAAGGAAAGGAAGAAAGGGTCGTAGAAAGCGAAAGGAGACGAGAAAAGCGGAGACAGGGTTGAAAGGAAGAAAGAGGCGACAGAAGAAGGTGCTACACGGAGAAAGGAGAGAGGGAAGAAAAGAAAAAGAAGCAGAAAGAGAAAGAATAGGAAGTAACAGCGAAGGTTGTGTATAATATTAGGCGCCGAAAAGGTCGAGGTGATAACGAAAAGAGAAAGTAAACGAGGGAAGGGTAGAAATTCAATTTACGAAGCCGAGGGAAAGTTAGAACGATAAGAAGAGAAATATACGGAGAGGAAGGAAGAAACGAGTAAAAGTGTATCGGGATTAAGGGTTTGAGAGAAAGAAGCTCCCTATTTCGAATTGGAAAAATCGAAGGGAAATTTCGTTCCCGAAATATTTGCAGAAACGAACGCAAAACGTATTATTATAAAAGCGTAATTGAATATAGCGCGATGTTAGTGGAACACGCGACACAATGGGCTTGGCAAGCAATGGGTGGCACGAGAATCGAGGTCCTTTACACGTTTCTCGTGTTCTTAGGTGTATTATTGGTAGTAAGGTGCATGCAATGGCTTAGGTATGTGCGCTCTCTGCCTCCAGGGCCTTGGGGTGTACCCGTGTTTGGTTATTTGCCATTCTTGAAAGGCGACGTTCACCTCCGGTACGGAGAACTCGCAAAGAAGTATGGTCCAATGTTCAGTGCTCGACTAGGAACGCAACTGGTGGTTGTTATTAGCGATCATCGTACGATTCGCGACACGTTTCGTCGGGAAGAGTTTACTGGCAGACCGCATACCGAGTTCATCAACATCCTCGGTGGATATGGTAAGTGTATAACACGTGACGCCTGTCATGCTCGTTTTCCGATAACTAACTCTATCTCGATTTCGTGTTCTCGCATATTTTTCACTCTGCGTTTTCCCGTCAGATTCTTATCTCTTTCCTTCTTTCCCTTTTCACATTTTTATCAACCATCTCGCCGCTGCATGCGTGCGTCCGATTTTATCGCCGAATCTTTCTTTCTTTTTTCCTGTTTTCCACTTTTAGCCAACTGACTTCTACCTCTTTTTTTTTTTTCGTTATTCGAAATATTTCGTTCGTCTTGCTCGTAGATTATTTTTTCGCGTCACCGATTCTTTCGATTCCGTGATCAGGATTCCGGCAGGAAAGCTTGTATAGTTTACAGATAATTTATTATATTGTTACGCTGCGTACGAATTAAAACACGTTGAATCTCCTGTTTTTCGTTCGAAGCGGTTTCGTTCTACGAACTGGTCGGTTCCCTTGACTTTTGAAGCTCAAGAGTTTTTCTCTCGTAGGTATTATCAACACCGAAGGTGCTATGTGGAAAGACCAAAGAAAATTTCTTCACGATAAGCTCAGAGGCTTCGGCATGACCTATATGGGCGGTGGGAAGAAAATTATGGAATCGAGAATCATGGTGAGCGCTGCATTTTACAAAATTTCGTCTTTCCTTTTTCTATAGTTTTTCTTTCTTCCATGTACTACGGTAGAACCTGAGTAAAATTAACCAAACGATCGACTAGTGAGAAGTTTAAGAATAGTCCCTCATGTAAGAAACATTAAGAAATATAAATAGCAACTGAAACTGATAGTACATCTTTGCTCGCAAATCTCTATTTCTGACTAATATTAATATTTAAACATAGCTCGAAATAAACGACGTTCTCGTGAAAAAACCAATATATTCGATTATCCGAGCAGCGTGCTTCCCGATTGTATTCGAATAATCAAGGTTTCACTGTATATTCGCATAATACTTGCTTCGTTGCACTTGATATCAAGTAGATGAAAAAGAGACGAATAATTTCTAATTGGTTTTAGCGCGAGGTTAAGACGTTCCTTCGTGGATTGGTGACGAAACGAGGAACACCGACGGACGTTTCAGCTTCCCTTGGAATGTCGATCAGCAACGTTATATGTTCCATTATAATGGGAGTGCGTTTCCAACATGGCGACAAAAGGTTCAAAAGATTCATGGACTTGATCGAGGAAGGTTTCAAGCTGTTCGGCAGTATGGCCGCTGTCAACTTTATTCCTGTGATGCGTTACTTGCCTTGCCTTCAAAAAGTTCGCAACAAGATTGCGGAAAATCGCGCGGAAATGGCCGATTTCTTTCAAGAGGCGGTCGACCAGCATCGAGCAACGTTCGACGAAAGCACTTTACGAGACCTTGTCGACGCTTATCTGCTCGAGATCGAGAAAGCGAAGGGAGAAGGTCGCGCGACTACGCTCTTTCAAGGGAAAAATCATGGTGAGAGTGCGCCGATGATATATCTCGTACACAGACAGCGAATATTTATGAAATTTTCTATTTTCATTCGTATTTTCATGGACAAAGAAATGGAAATTTGTTTATTAAATGTGGTAACGAGCGCCGTACTTGAAATATTTCGTATCATTTTGCGCGCTGTTTTCGTTTATCTTTGATTAATATAAGATAGGAAGCGACGTACGTCGAATTTGTCGCCTCGGTTTAAACGAACGATGTCGATGAATTTTGGTTTCGTACGAAATTTAACTGAGAACTCCATAAACATTCGCAGTTCGCTCGTAAGAATCGCCTTTCGTTTTACACCACTCATTTCTTTCTTCTTTTCGTACTATTCATAGATCGCCAGATGCAACAAATTCTCGGTGATCTGTTCTCTGCTGGCATGGAAACGGTGAAGACCACGCTCGAATGGGCAATAATCTTGATGCTACATCATCCGGATGCGGCGACTGCCGTACAGGAAGAATTGGACCAAGTGGTAGGAAAATCGAGGATGCCTGCTTTGGAGGATCTACCTTTTCTTCCGATAACCGAAGCGACGATACTCGAGGTTCTTAGGCGGTCGAGTATAGTCCCTTTGGGAACCACACACGCAACCACGAGGTAATTATATCGTCTACAGATCCCACTGTTGACACGATACTTACGAGAATTCGTCGGTCGAATTTCCAACCTTGTTTTTTAACCGAATTACATCGAGCGGGATCATTCTCTCTTTCGTCTCATTACTATAATTGGGTTTCTTCAATTGGGTTAATATCTATCGATATACCGCGATAAAAGCGAAAGTAAAATCGAACCAGTCGCTAATTAGGTTATTTGCTTTCGAAAAACGTTGCTATCTTGTAAAGCGGTGAGTGGACGAGCAAAAGAGAAAAGGACAAAGACGAGACGCCGATATAGATATACAATTTTCGTAGTATTGGGGCGCCGCGATGAATGAATGGATGAATCACGATCTCGATGGAACGTGTGAGATAGTTAAGATTGAAAGGTGTAAAAATGTTTCAGAGATGTGACGTTGCACGGTTACACGATACCAGCTGGATCCCAAGTGGTACCGTTGCTGCATGCCGTGCATATGGATCCAGAACTTTGGGAGGAGCCCGAGGAGTTTCGACCGAGTCGGTTTCTCTCGGCCGAAGGTAAAGTCCAGAAACCGGAATACTTTATGCCTTTCGGTGTCGGCAGACGTATGTGCCTGGGCGATGTGTTGGCACGCATGGAGTTATTCTTGTTCTTTAGTTCGTTGATGCACACGTTCGAGTTGCGATCGCCGCAGGGCTCGTCCTTGCCGAGTTTGCGCGGCAACGCCGGTGTCACCGTCACGCCTGACCCCTTTGACGTTTGTTTGGTACCAAGAAATTTGGATCTCATCGAAGATACGAGCAACGATGTGATCCCCTCCGGCGCTATTCTGCGTAATATCGGCAGTCACTGAGTTTCCTGCTTTTTCGAACGCTCCATAACGATCAACGGAGCACGGTAATCGTTCCTAACGAGACCGATCCGACCTGGACCGACTTGGCCCGACACGATCCAACCTGATCCAATTCGATCTAATACGATTCAATCCGATCCATCGTACATTCGTCCATCCTTAATCAGCCCTACAATATTTCACATCATCGTCGAAAGGTTCGTTCGAACGCGTTCCATTATCCCTCCTTTTATTCTTCTCTCCATCTACCTATCGCATAAATGTCGTTTCACTCTCGATTTCTATTATTTAATTTCCTTGCGTGTACTAGCCAACATTTATACATATTTAGGGTAACATTTCGCTCTTTATTTATTCGCATTTAGTCATTAGCGTTATTTGATAAATGTATGTCGGTATAGAACGTGTGTATACGGTTGAATGATATGAGAAGTTTGCGTGTACATGTTCAAATTCGTTGCACACAATATATACAAAAACGATTTCGATAACAATTCCGTCAACGATGATCCGTCACGTTCTAGAGATCGTTGTGTTGGCGCAGTCTCGGACGTAAAAAGAGACAAAAGACTTTTAGATAGTAATGATAATAAGAGGAATCAATTATTAGTAACGGTATTAGAAATAAGTAGTGGTAGTGGTAGCGGTAGTAATAGAAATAGACAAAAGTAGTAACGGCAACGATAGTACAGGCGGTAGTATTGGTAAAATTATAATTGATAACGACAATATCGATGATAGCGATAGTGGTAAATGCTAGATTAAGAATTTCGGGTTAATAAAAAAAAAAAAAAAAGAAAAAAAAAGGAAAAAGAAAAAACAAAAGACCGTGTAACGAAGTACGCTGTGAGTGTGCGCACAGATATTCGTAAGTTACTGTATTATGTACATATCTAGGTATTATCTTGATAATAGGCGGTGAACGAGAGCGCGAGATCGTCTTCGACTAACGAGTTCTCTTTCCCTTATCGTTCGAAAGTTTCGACGCGACTAAATTCGAATGGATTAGATCGTAGGGCTGCGCGTCGGATGGACGCGGCTGTTGACCTAGAACAGTGATTTTCGTGAAAGTTAGAACGAGATTCTTGCGACACCACACACAGTGTAGTTACGTAGCGTTTCAGAATTCAAGACCAACATCGAACTCGATCCGTTGGGTGCGGGCAAAGATTAAGGCTGTGAATTTCGAATTTAGGACATGGGACCCTCGAGATTCCTGTGATAACGCGATCGTAAAATCATTTCCAAAGATATATTTTGTTGCGTGTCCGGCGAAAGCCGACGAACCATCGACGCGGATTCCCCCTGGTTTCTTTATATTCCGTCATCTTTCTTCCTCTTCATCGTTCCTCTTACGTTTTCCCTTTGCCGCGGTGAGCTTTAACGCCACGTATATATCACCGCGTCGATGCTTCGTTTGTATTCACCAGTAAGAAATTTATATGCTGCATGCTCGAATTGCGGAGCACCGCATTGTGTTCACCCGCCGACCGCGAATCTGTGTTACTTAATGTTATTATCTATTTTTCTTTTTTGTAACGATCATTAAACAATGTTAATGTCCATATGACCAAGCTTGTAATTATAATTGATAATACGTGTGTCTCCTCTTCACACGAAATAAATCGATATTTTGTATTTCATGAAAATCAATCATTGCCTCGTATCGTATCGTGCGTACGTTGTTGCTCGACGAGTCGTGTTCACGAACGGAACGACCGTCACGATTATGTTCGTGACTTTTTGTGAGCTGAAAATTACATTCCCCGTTTTATTTCGATCCAGTAGTCGATGATCCTTTCTCTTTTTTGCTTTTCCTTCCCCACAATTTATTTCGTATTTATTTCATATTTCTCTCGGTTTGTATTACGCTTGAAACACCGTTTCGCTAGAAAGAGAAGAAGAAAAAGGGAAAAAAGTAGAAAAAGACTGTAATTACGAGGAGGATGAAGGGGATACCTTTTGTGCGTTACGGGGAATCGATTTTGTGTTTTCCGAATTCGCGAATATACCTGTTGACGAAAAGATTAAGAGAGCCAGAGATGGAGGGACGGGAATGTGGGCGGAAGCTGAACTTTCGGGATGACAGGCGATATAGCTCGACCAAGACGAAAGAACAGGTATTTAAGAAAAAAGACAGATACAAAAAAGGAGCGAACAGCAACAAAGGGGGGAAGAGGGGAACAGGGGGGGCGTGATTGAGAAAAGGAGAAACGAAAGAGTCGTTCGTTTATCCGCTGGACGAAAACTTTCTAAACGATCGATCGTTCGACCAGGTTAATTATGAAAAGTATATATTTTCGTAAAACACGCTTGTGATAGTTGTAACTTGTAACGATGATCGATCAGATTACAATAGCCGTTCTATTAGATCTACATCTTTTATTGATTATAATCGTTAATTAATGATGTCGTGGAACGAACATCAAGCGATGTGGTTTCGGAACTAACGTAATGCCACAATCGCCTTCGAGATCGACGATCTCGTCCGGTGGTATGGATATAACGAATGCGCGCAGTATCCTCCCGGCGAACAAAAATAGTATCATCCTAGCGAGTTCCTCTCCCACGCAAATGCGTTTTCCTTTGAACAAAATGAAATCAAACAAAAGAAAATTAAAAGAGAATAGAATGAAATAAAAGGGGTAGAAAAGAAAGAAACGCGTCTAGCAGGTATTTGTTATTCGAATAAATACGATGAAGCAGAAAGTACATATCTATAATATCACGAAGAGAAGGTGAACGAGAGAGAAGAGAAGGAGCGGGAGAAAAGTCGAAGATAATTACCACTTTGAAATGGGAGAAACGATTCCGGTTTGAAGAAACTTCCATCATCGGATAGGAATCTGTCGGGTCGAAATTCGAGAGGATCTTGCCAGTAAGCAGGATCGGTGTGAATAGCCCACTGCATCGGCACGATCATGGTACCGCGTGGTACATCGTAATCACCTATCCGCATATCCTAAACAGGCGAAATTTCTCATAGAGAAATTGGAATTTGATTTATGGACGGTACGGTACCTCTGATGTTCCATGAGGAATACCGAGTGGTGTAACAGTCCTTATCCTCTGCACTTCGGCTATAGCAGCCTCGAGACGAGGCATAGCGATTCTATCGTCTAGAGTCGGCTGCTCCCCTTCCTTCAAACATAGATCCATTTCCGATTGTACCTTTTCCTATGAATAATATAGTAAATAGAAGTGATAAACGATCCAACTGCCTTTGTGTGAATGTGTCATGGGATAAATAGTTTGCTTTTCCGAGGAAAGACAAATATGGACAAAGGTTGTTTTTGCTACGAGCTTACCAATCGGCGATTCTACTTAACGCTTTATCTTACGATCTCCCTATAGAAAATCTCACATACCGTAGGAGGAGCTGTAGGAGAGTGCAACATACCTGCTCCGTAGGATGGGCAGCCATGAATAAGAGAAACCAACGAAAGGTGGTCAAAGTAGTATCAGTTCCAGCACCAAAAAGATCTGCTAATAAATGGTACAGTTGGGGTTCTGTGAAAAACTCGGATTTTGTACCGTTTTCCTTCCTCATTTGTTCGTCGAATGCTGCCAGAAAGCTCTCGACTCTATCCGTATTTTCTGATGCTTGCGCGATCTGTGCACGGTGTTCTTCGAGTATTTCCCGATATACTTTATGCGTTTTCTCCTTTCCATCGACGATCGATTGTATCGTTCGGCCGTATCGTGGTAAGAATCTGAAGAGCAATTTTTACGCATAAATTTGTCATTCTTTTATTTTAATAATGTCGTTTAAAATTTGTCACTTGGATGTACCTGAGAAAAGGTAAAAAGTTGAGCGGTCCAGCGACACCAATTTCTTTCACTCCTTCTTCTTGCAGATGTCTTAGCCATTTCCAAACTTCGTCTTCCTCCTTATAGGTTTTTCCAAATACGATGCTATTAACAAGATTACCCATACAATGATGAAGCGTATTTAATGGATCGATCGGTCCATTTGCCCCGCGATTTTTCAGTGCCTATCATACGCAGACGAAGAAAATTGTATAAAAAGTGATTGATGTATCATCGATTGATATATTGCGACGACGTATTCAATTCAATTCATGCTATTAACAGGATTAGATATCAGAAAGCCAAATATTTTTGTTCTCAACATGTAATCCATTTGGAACTGATCTTCTTGGTATTTACTTTTTCACCAAGCAAATATTTTGCTATTTTAAGTTGTCGTAGTATTGTTGTGTTTAGTCGGAAATTCTACTATCAGGGTTAGTGTATATGTATTACAACTAGTTATCGAAAGAAGCAACGAAGCGGTGACTAATAACACGACATACCGTTGCACATTCATTTGCTGCATCGGATATTCGTTTCTCCATTTTCTCTCGCTTTGGTCCTTCGTGCTTTATCATTCCAAAGTTTCGTAAGCAATTGCTAACGAATTTTCTCTGATCCTTCCACCGTTCTCCCTCCGCGCAAACTAAACCTGCACAAAGTCATTCGAAATTACGAAATAGTATTTATAATATCGTTACTTTTTCCTATTTTTCGATTTATAGAATCAACGAGTATAGTTCCCGAGCGATACACATGATTTTGTCAGATAATCTTACCATATCCCTTCATAATTCCGTGTGTAAGGTACAAAGGTGCTCTACCGGTGGACATATCTTTCGAGAAGGTCTGCTTTATTAATTGAGGATCCGACAATAAAACAGTATAAACGGAACCCATGCGAAATCCACATATAGGACCATAAACTCTGGCTAAATTCGTCAGAGTTTCGTGTGGTTTTTTTGCATCGATCCATGGAAGATAGCCGACGATCGGAAGTTGCCAAGGACCAGGTGGTAGACGACGTACCTTTCGATTTATATAGAAGACGTATACAAGAACGGAAACGAATAAAACGAATATCGCGTAAATGAAGTTCATCGTGAATCAGTTCGCGAAGCAGCGACGAAGCATCGAGCGATTCGATTGAATCTTCTGAAACGATGTTTGCTGCGTTACCTGTAACAAAGAACAAACAAATTACTTCTCGCTCGGTCGTATCGTAATTGTAGAGACATCCTGTATGTTTGTAATAATTGACAAGTATCCAAATACTCACGTAATTATTAACGCAAAAACGTAGCAAATATTTATTGACGATAACACCGAACTAAAACGCAATTGAAGTTGAGCAAGAACATGCGTATGAAAGCTATTTTAGCGGATATTAAACGATGGAACTACCCAGTTACGACGTAAACGATTGACTGGCAATCCTGAGTAGTCCGGTAAGTCGGACACAAGTAAGAATAGAAACAATTTAAATTTTTGACTTTCAAATAGTCGATCAACCGTTTTACAATTGAGATATGGCTACACGATCGAGACGGTCAGAACGATCTGCTTATTCTGGTTTAGTATGAATCGCTTTAGAATTTTGTATTTCATGCGAAGGTTATATATATTATATATATTATGTTCACTCGAACGTTGCACTTATAATTATTTATATATTGTATCCTTAATGACACATTATTTGTTATTTTGGTGTAAAATGCTACGATTAGAACAGTTACAAAGAACCATGTTGCACTCTGAGGCTATCAAAAGTATTACTGCCACAAACTACTGACGCTAATACCCTCCTCTCGTCGTTTCTTGCTATCTCGTTTGTCAGTCCATTTGTGATATTTCGTGGACGTGGGTAAATTTCCAATTTCTTTTCGCTCTTAGATTATCTTTGGTAATTCCAAGAACTTTTCAACCGTTATTGTGTTAGACTATCGCTGCTCTAATCTAAACCCTAGGACCTTAGGATCCTGGGACAAAAATAGCAAGTAAAAAAGATACTATTTCACAAGTTTCGCTTATCTGACCCATCTAGGACAAGGAAAAACTGTTTTTTGTTTCGACCATCTGCTTCTTACCTGATTTGTTTTGTGGAACTCGATCGTGGGTACCCCGTTTTTTGGCTTTTTTTTTCTTTTTGAAGAGATTTAGAAGGTCTTTGAAAGGTTAGGAAGAGACATCTATCTCGAGGTCCTAAGCTTAATCAGACTTACAACTTTCACTAATGTCACTTACAGGATAACATTGTAAGATATGCATACGTATACGCACTGTATTCTACCTAATGTTACCTAGAAGTTAATCAGTCAGTCTTCCATAATTCTAACCTAATGTATAAATATATGAGATTTACTCTGTATATGAGATTACTCTGATTTACTTTCGTATCTATGTTACTTACAATTTACATGATTACGCAGAGTTAAACACTATATCTGGAACTGTTTGTCTTTGCAAATGCCGTCACTGCAGTGACACCATCGTTTAGACGAACGCTAAGCTTGCTTCTTCTCTTTCTCTATGGTCAGCAGAAATTGTATAAGCACAATATATTTTAGCGATCTAACGCGAATCCACTCAACTACTTCTTTTTTGAAGCTGTGAACCGCAAGTAAATATTTTGATTACATCTTCCTTCGCCACTGGAAAATTTCAAAGGGACGCGAAGGCGAAGGCGAAGGCGAAGGCGAAGGCGAAGGCGAAGGCGAAGGCGAAGGCGAAGGCGAAGGCGAAGGCGAAGGCGAAGGCGAAGGCGAAGGCGAAGGCGAAGGCGAAGGCGAAGGCGAAGGCGAAGGCGAAGGCGAAGGCGAAGGCGAAGGTGAAGGCGAAGGCGAAGGCGAAGGCGAAGGGTTGGTTTGAAAAGTAGAAGGAAAAGTAAAGGGAAAGGTGGAGTGGAGTGAAAAGGGTTCTTACTACTATCCTTGGCAATAAGATCTTGATCAAACACAATAAGTTAATTGAAACTATTGAAGTTCCTGAGATGTAATATGTTACGATATGTCCCACGGTTTAGCAGTTATACTTTGTCGGTATATTCTATGGGTAGAATCAGGCACAAAATGTTACGTAAACATTGGTCAATCAAAGTTTCATTAAAAAGTTATATTAAAAATACAAAATACAATGAGAATAATACTTTGACTTTCAATATCACCTTCGATTTCACCCCATTGAACTTTTATTTGCGGATAACTTTAGAGAGATTCAATCTTTTATCGCTAGCAGTTTCGTATCGTAGTGAGGTATTAACAGCTAATAAGAGTAGATATTATTAAGTGAATGTTTGGCAATAATCGTCTTTTCAATCATAAAGTGACATAAAAATCAACAAAACAAGGCTTATATTCTCCCCGTGTAGTCTTCGTAAGAAATTTATATCTTCTTTCCTATTTCAATAAGTACGATTTAAATATTGAAGCTACCTCTTTACTGATCGAAACTCTTACATCTTTCTCAATTGTACCTATTCTGTTCTGTACATTCCTCTCTCTTCCAAAAGTTCAACATATTCGCTCCTTCATGCGAGGTGAACTATTCGAATTGAATTCGCGCCGGTGATAAACTGCTCAACCTTTTAATGTAATTTTATTATTTTTCATTTAACCTAAGGACAACTACTCCGAACTCGATAAAATGATTTTTCTCCAAGGCTGGTTGATGACCGCAGACTTTTTGTCAACTCTCTTCGAAGGGTATAACGAACTTTATGCTGATCGCAATCCTCATGGACGAACCACGTAGCTTTTCTTCGTGATCCTTCCTGTCCTCCACGATTCACCTTTCCCTGCATTCATATACTCTATTTGTTCCTGCACTTTTCGTTCGACCTATCGTACTACTCGATAATTCATCGACCTGAAATTCTATTCTTCCTTTTTACCTTCTCTCTTTTTCTCTTTTTCATATTTTTTTACTTTCTTGTATTCTTATTTTTCATCTTTATTTGTGCTATTCGGTGAACGTAGAGTCACCATTGTTAAAACGAATATTATAGTAGGAGGTGACCATATTTAAAGGAGGGTTAATGGTGGAACAAGATGCAGGATTGGCACATAGGTACCAGTCTATCTACCTCTTTCCTCTAATTCTTGTGGTAAGCAGGTAGAACCGGGGCAACGATCGACTGGGGTCATTGGCTGGATCCAGTTATCAAGGTTAGGGTCCTTTTCTTTGCTCGCGAGAGATCATCGTTTCTCCTCGATAAATTTCTCAAGTTTATTCACCCGTATGCGAGTCGCATCGCAATGCGATATGTCAAGATCAGCCAACAGCTCCTGCCTTTCAATTTTAATTATTTATCAACTACCAGGTAAACGATGACTGACTAGTAAGTTTTACATGCTCTTTAAAATCCTTCGCATTTAATGGTTCGATGACTAGTAATGCGTACCCGTGCAAATCGAGAATATAACGAAACTATTATCGCTAACACATTGGTCTCGAAGGAAGTCGTATAGGGTGGCTGATTCGAGCGACGCGAAAGACAAAAGGAATTGAAAAAGTCTTCATAACGAAAATGATCCTTGCCAAATTTGTGGAGGCTCTTCTTAGAGTCTAGAGGCTAGAAAATGATCTACGTCTTGATTTATCGTCGGATAGAAATTAAAAGGTTCTACAAAAATAATGTCAAACGCGATTTCATTTTTCTAGAATATAACTACAGTTAGACTTACAGCAATTGTATAGTATGTGTGTAACGTATTGAACAGGAATTAAAGATGCCAGACTGTTCTTTCGTTATTCTGGAAAAAGACAAACTCGGGGACGAATCATTTTTGTTCAGATAAAAAAATTGATATTCGATTTATTCCCAGTTGATGCTTGTCCCGTACCCGTTGTCTGCCTCCTTTTTCCTCAGACTGTGTGTGTGAGTACAGTTTCTTTTTGAATGTCCGATCGGTCGCACGTTGTCGCCATATCTCGATCTTTCTGTTGCGAGACCCGTTCACACGAGAATTCGCAGATTCGACAGTCGAACCAAACGTGGTCGTGCGGCCAACGACCGCGACTTTCTCCTTTTATGCTAATTTTGTTAATACGCTATTTTCACGACTTTCGTACTTCGCAAGCATGCCATTTTATCGTCCTGTATCTGATGCAGGACGGGCCGACGAACCAAACGAAATATTTTTGGCGAAAGGAGATAATTAAGAAACAGTTCGTTGCTCGCCCTATTACGTAAAACCATATCGAAGCATTTCAGAAAGTTCAACGAATTTGACGGTTACGATAATGGAACGAACCTAAAGTCGCATACACTGTCGGCCATAAGTATCGGGACAGTTTAATTGATTTATGGTAACGGTATATGAATTTTATTAGAGTACAAACTAACGATGAATTAATAATTAGAATCGACATTTACTGCTTTCTGATGAAGCCACCAAGGATATAACCTTAAGCTATTAAAAAACATAGCAGTAATATATTTTAGTATTCCCCGTATACGCTATTACATACATTTGCTATATAAATATCATCGTATTAACATCGGTAGTATTTCTATCACTTTGCAAGATTAGTCCTCTTAATCTGATCTTTGTAATATATCGACGATCGACTAGTGTCGACAGATAATTGCGGAATATTCTATCCATATGTAATAGGAAATAATTCGATTAAACAACCTGTTGGAACAAATTGAACGAAATCAGAGAACGAGCTTCCTGATTTGAATTACGAACGATTCATCAATGGATCGGTGGTGGTTCTCCAGACTTAATGTATGCGAATAAAGGATAGGTTGTGAGTGACACCATGATTCGTGATACAGTACGATACAGAGAGTATATACAGAGTTCGTTGCCCCATAAAAGAAGGTGGGTGTATTGGCCCCGACAGGCGTTTCTGGGTTTATTACCTACGTCAGTTCGATCGCAAACTACCGTGCGTCTATACCCTGTAACACTGTATTATTTCGACTGGCGACTGATTGCCAGTAGAGAAGTACGGTAAAAAAAATTATGGAACGCACCTTTCGAAATTTCTCCTCGGAAGGTAATATACATCGGATACGACAAGGTAATACATCGATGAAAGCATTTTAATGTCTTTTAAACCCATCATGGTTTTACACGCTATACGAGTATTTCTAACAGGCAGCGCATACTTGCTGCCTTTACCGTCTTACTTTCTCTTTAATTCCCTTTAAACCCTCCAGTTTCTTTACGCACACTCGCTACCTGAAGTAGCGTTCCTTCTTTTCTTTAATTATTTCTCCTTGATACTTTCACGATGGAAATGCTCGATTTGGAGAAAAGTAAGGGCGGAAAGGAATCGATTACTCTTTCGTGTTGCAGGTACCAACGTGTGCTTAACGCTCGACGTTATTTTTTAGCAAAGAATTAAAATTCTTCGCGATGTGCAATATGCGATCTGCAAAAAGAAGCGCAATTACACTCGCGAAGAAAGCGAAGACGTAGGAAAATCGACATTACCACGCCACTCAACTTTTTCTTCAACGATCGTTCGAATCAACGTGTTGCATACATTTGACAATATGTTTCATCGGTACGAAATTTTGAAGAACGAAAACGAATCGAAATGAATCCAGGCGACGATGAGTTAAACCCAGCAATAAAAATAAGTGAATGAAGTCGAAGATGATGGTTGTCTCACGATAAAAATATTCTTTTGTTGAGAACGATGACGATAGCGGTAGCAATAGGCGATGACGACGATAGTAGCGGTAGCGACGTCGTTTCTGCTGTCTCTTCTAGCGTCGGGGCTGGTTGTTCGTCAGCGTGGCTGTACGGTACACAGCTTCTTAGTGGGGATGGAGGACACTTTCACTCTCACAGGTGTATGACCGAGTCGAGAGCTCGGAAATACTTGTTACCTGAACGAGTATCGTTGGGGAAAGAGAAGGGGGATAGAATAAGGGGAATGGAAGGGATAGAGGGGCGACGAGAAAGAGATCGAGAGCGGGAAAGAAAGAGGGAGGAAAAAGAAGGGAGGGAGGGAGGGAGGGAGGGACACAAAGAAACGTGACAAACAAATAAGAGAAATGACAAAACTGTCTAATTTTTGCAGCTATCTAATAATAGAATGGTACGTATAAAATGTCGCCTTTTTTCAGAGAATCTTTTAGTCGCATCTTCGGTTATCGCAAAGACGTTATAGTCTGCGCAGTACTTAATTTCCAATTATCGTTAAACGTATCGATACCGTATGTAAATTAAAGTCATGGTGTGAAAAAAAACAGGGTGAATAAAAAGGAAACGTATTAGAGATAGGAATGAATGGTTCGGAAAGCGGAGAATGTCGCGTGGTCCGCTGGATAACGACCCAGTGTCCACGTGCTCGTACGTATATTTTCAATTTTGTTCGAAATTTTACCAGTATGATCGTAAATTTTAAAAATTTAATAAAATTTCAAAATTCCTATAACACACGTGATATATTCGGAAAAGGTTTCTAGAAGTGTCCAAATACTTTCGGCAGTCACTGTAGATGGGTAACGAGTAGCGAGGCAAAGACAAAAAGAAAAATAAGAAGATAGAGTGCGAAGAGGCTGGACGAGGTCAGTGAACCATGAAAGAGTATGGTTTTTTGGTCAGTGTACGCACTACCGAAATACGTTCCCGACGCGGCGAGACGTTCCCGCCGATATTTCTCCGTGGGTCCCCAGTCGGCCCCAGTGGGTCAGTGGTTCACGAAGAACCTCTCGAGGATACACGCGAGAAAGATACGATCCTTTTGCAACACGCTCGATGTTTGTTCGTATTTTTTTCAACATTACGTATTTAAACTAATTCTGTTCACGTTTTATCATAAACGTATTTATTATATTCACAACTAATATTTTATATGTGCGAGATATATTTTTATTGGACATATTTGTTTATACCGTTAGCAAATTGATTGTTTTTCAATACAGTGAAACGAATATTCTCTAGTTTTCAGAAGCATATGTAACTTTTTTAAAGATTTCATATCCCAAAATATGGAAAATTAACGTGAGTCATTATCGCTATTAATATGGATATGTTCCATAAACATATGATAATGTTTACAAGAAATACATTGTAGTTTCTGTATACATTTTCAGATTCGTTTCAAGTTATAGCACGTTGCACAGAGAATCGCAAGATCATTTGCAATGCGTTTGACATGCAAACAAAAGTAATCACGATTTTAGGAGAGGACAGAAACGGGGAAATGGTTGGAAGTAAACGAAAGAGAAATAGAGAAAGAAACGAATGCGAATGTTCGGGCAACTCGATAGTTAGCCATCGTATCTACTTGAAAAAGGTGTACCGATCGTAACAGACGCGAAAGAACCATTCTGCTTGCTTGCGGTTCCAAGAAATCCGGTTAGAATTTAGGCTATGTGGAGCTCCTACTCGAATCTGGAACAGGCTGGTCATTGACCTTGCTTCGATCGCTCTTTGAAAAGATTTTCAAGCGTGATTACAAGTTTACCAGTGATTGTCTTCGACACGCGACACGAGACATTGTCGTTCTCTCCACGCACTTTCCGCTATTCGAACGCGATCGAGAACTGTTGCGAGGCAATTAAATATGAAAATAGTTTTTCAACTAGAAATCCGAATATCGTGCTCTCTGATGACCGATGTCTTTGTTCGAAAGTCTTCCGTGGTTGATAGAACGTGCAGAGCAATATGAGATTCCTTTGATTTTTATCTTCGAATATAACGATGATTATAGTAGCTATGGCGATCGAGGCAGAGATCGAAAGCTGACAAGAATACACCAAGAGAGCACGAGAGCAGGGGAGAAAGGCCCGAAATGATTCCGAGATGACATGTCCATATACCGAATTACACGACTAACTACCGAATCATTTTGACCTACATATGTATATGATACCATGTTTTCCCGTATGCTCTTCAAATGGTTATAGAGATAATTTTTAATTGCATGTATAAGTAACGAGATAAGAAAACAAATTGGTATTCTCCTTGCGATCTCGATATCGTCTATCATGAATATGCATTGATATATTATTTTCGAAGAAAATGGCAAGCGCTATTTTGAATAGACCGCAAACATATTTCACTTTGACATGAATTTTCATCGCTACCAGTAATATAAACTAGAAAAAAGAAAGTTGCGGATGAAGCGTTGGGTCAACGCAATGTTGGCCCTTAATGGGTTAATCAACGGAAATGACGGTGCATATCGGTTACGAGCAAGTTTTACCAAGTAACGTTTGATAATGGAAGACACGAAGGGTGGGCAGCATACGTGTCTATTTATTTAAGTACGTATGTCCCTGTTCGCGTATAAAAGTACGGTTGTACCGTACGATATGTATTCTAGTTGATATTTTGTTGGATCGCAGCGACGGAAAAATAACGATCGAGCATAGTACTTATCGTTTAAGGATGCTTCGGTTCAAAAATAGTGAAATAGCAATTATATTATTCCTCGTAACGGTGGCAATTGGTGTCGATTCAAAAGCTACTGATTACGGTTCAAAGCGAAAGATCGTTCCACCAACGCCGAAATTTGAAGGAACGTTCAACGAAAGACACGAGCATCAAACCATCGGTATATGATCGTAATTGAGACGCTTTTTGAAAAAAGGATCTATAAGGTCTGTGGTAAACACCATTGGTCGAAAGTAGCCGGCACTTTAAGCGCCGTTGTAACTATAGATTCAAACGTAATGAAGATTTAAACGAAAAATTCGAGGCAATTTACTCAATGCGCTATTTTCTCTTATGAACCTTCTCTCAGAAAGCTGTCCAATTGATTGGCAAAAGTAGGAAAATTCATTCTAATTGAATCACGATTCGTTATTTGTTTCTACTCACTGCTGACAGCTGATCGCATAAAATCATGGACGAAAGAGGACAAACAGAACGTTTGGGAATTAAGCGGTTTGTACGAAGGAGATATAATGCTTAATTCGGAGGAAGATGGGGGGAAAAATGGTCTGGTGAACAACGCGTTTCGTTGGCCAGGCGGAGTTGTACCTTATTACATAAAGGAAGAGGATTTCGGTAAATCATTTTATTAAGGGAGTATGCTACCTTGAAATTTGAAGAAAATTAGAAGCCTTTGAGATTTGAAGCCAAATTTTAAGAAAATTAGAAGAGTAGATTCGATTCTTTAAATTGTCAAGACGTTGTACCTCGTTAAGTAGATAATATCGATAACAAAGCTGAGATAAATGATGCCATCGCATTTACGTGTACTTTTATAGATGAAGAAGATATCGAGGTAATCGAAGGTGCTATAGAGGAATACCATAAGAACACCTGCATACGTTTTCGTCCTTATAAAAAGGCAGATACCGACTATATCACTATAAAGGGCAAAATGTCGGGATGTTGGTCCTTGGTTGGCAGGCACGATCGCGGACAAGTAGTGAATTTGCAGAATCCGGGATGCGTGCAGCATGGTGTGGTCGTGCACGAGTTGATGCACGCATTAGGCTTTTACCATCAACAGAGTGCCGCGGATCGTGACGAGTGGGTGACGATAAATTGGGAAAATATAAAACCAGGTAACGCGTCGATTACTTCGATGATTGGCGGATCGAATCGAAATTCACGTTTGGACAAACAAAATTTATTCGCGTTATTACGATTTATACAGGCAAGGAGCATAATTTTAATAAATACGACAATGGCACTGTCACAGATTATGGGATTGGTTACGATTATACGAGTGTAATGCATTATAGTTCTCACGCGTTTTCAAGAAATGGTGAACCGACCATTACACCGAAAGTAAGTAATCGGCGCAATTTCGCGAATTGAAAAGTTTGCAGCAATACGGAGATATAGGTTCCATATTCATAACTGCAAAAGATTATTATTATTATTACGTTGCCCCGAGAGTTGATAGCGAAATTTAGGAAAAATTTGAAATTCTTCCTTTTTGCTCAACGTTTGTATTCCGCAGAAGGAGGAAACAGAACTTGGTCAACGAAAAGGACTCAGCGGAAAGGATACACTGAAGTTACTAGAAATGTACAAAGAGGAATGTAACAAACGACAAATGAATGAAACCACGGATAGCGATGATTCATCGGATGATATATCTATCGAGTGGCTACTCACTAGATCGTAATATCAAAGTTAATAAATCGCTATAGTAGCATTTAGTTTGACGCTGTGTTGAATAATAAAATGAATAATAACGTTGGAATCGTGTTTAATTTGATAGAAAAAGATAATATGCAAATTTGTTGCTGTCAAGTACAAAAAAAAAATAAATGTTAAAATATTCAAAGAAGGAAATGCATCAAGTAACAGGATTTTGTTGATTGTAGTACATCAATTCCTTTAATTCCTTGATTGCGTCTTCGGCGGCCTGAAAGTATATTTCGTATGTACTCTCGAGCCTATATTTTAGACGACGACGACCCGAGTTCTTATTTGTTTCATTTGAATTGTAATTTTATTACTTACAAGCCTCACACACTGATCGTTGTCAAGGATTAAACTTTCTACTAGATTCTTCAAAGACTTACACCAGATTTGTTGCAAAGCTCTACAAGAAAATCTGGCTAAGAGTCTAATCAGCTGACATGTTCTCATTCGGAGTATCGTTTGTCGATGCGTGAGCAGTTTACCGAGCTGCTCTATGGAATTTCCTTTTTAACGAAAAAAATATTTCGTTGATATTATGACGAAACGACAATCGACTTACAAACGATAAAAGAGAAATGGCGAAAAAATAAAAAACGATATAAAAGAAATAAAAAAAAAGTGAAATAATTAAAAGGGGAGGAAAACTAAATCAAAGTCTTCCGCCGATTAAAGATAAAAACATGAGAATTTCGAGTCGACAAACTTACCCGATAAATGCGAATGCAATACAACTTTTTCCACAAGATGAGCATTTTCTGGTTGAGAACGTAATATGTTGCTTAAAATCGCAACGAGGTCTACGACCACGCGTGCTTTTCTTTTTTCCAAACTCAACAATTGTTGTAACAACGTTACTCCGTTTACGATGTAAACGGCGTCGCAGAATTGAGTGAGAAATTGTTGTCGATTGTAAACTAATCTGCAAAGTACAAGCATCATGTATTCTAGTGTTTGTAACTCGTCCGCGGATAGCGTAGATGCTGATCTGGTGTTTGCATTTGTCGGTTCAGACTTTTTGTCCAGTTCGAACTCGGAACGTTCGGACATTAAAAGTTTCAGAGAGTAAACGAGATTCGGCACGACTCTAACATCCAAGTATACTTGCGTGATCTTCTCGAGAGAATCTTTCGTTACCGATACGACGAATGGTAAAGACAAAAGACAAGCAACGTATTCGACAACGCGACAACTGGCTGCTGGATTCCTTAATGGCGATACAAATACCGACACGCAGTTTTGTTGAAGCAACGATCCTACTTCGCCCTCCATAATTTCCTCCATGGATCGTTGTAAAAACGCTATCCATTCTTCGTTTTCGATCGGCCTATCGACAGCCTTCGGATTCCAGTCAGGTATTCTGTTGTTACATGATAGTCCAGCATTAACTGAATCGTATCTTCGGCAACGTAGCTGTTGATCACATGCGTATTCGTCGTTTTCATGGTCTCTTTCTGATTGAATCGTTTCCACTTCTCGAGGAGCGATCTGCTGCTGATTCAATTTATTACCACCGGTATTTTTTAGTTCAATGTTCTTTTCCGATTTTTCTTCTTCCGAATGTTGTTTCGAGTTTCGTTCACTTAAACGAACCGGTAATTTAACGTTTGACATCTGATCAAACGTTAAAACAGTTTGTTTATTCGTTGAATTCGTAGTATTTGGACAATCACTTCGACACAATGCATGATCCGCTGAGAGTAAGTCGCTTTTCAACGATGCCCTTAAACTAAGATTTCCTAATAATACATCGACACTAGTGCTAGAATCCGTTCCGCTCGGTTCGCTATGTCGTAAAGTATAACATTGGTTCATTTCATGTTGACAATATCCGTGTGGTATCGGATAACGCGGATTCGATGTAAATGTTTTCTGGCGACGTTCTTCGATTGTTCTTTCATGCTCTTGTAACTTTTTAATAGCTTTCTCCAAAAATCTGCATTATATTCATATAAAATTCTTATTTACTTAAAGATCTGTCTCTGCTCGATTTCATCAATCAAAACTAAGTTTTATCAAAGGTTTCTTGTCTCAATGACAGTATTAACTAGCTAATTCTAGAAATTACAACTAGTTCTAATTAACGGAATACAATTAATTCTCGAATTAACTAATTAAAACCAGTATTTACAAAAAAGATCTGTTAGTCCAATATTCACTGAGAAGACTCAGTTTTGATGAAAGTTAGATTTAAGTAGATTTAGATTTAGACTGTAACGTATATGTATACATATATACTTTGATTGATGATTGGTAGGTTGTACTGCCAAGTTCTGTAGTTGCATCTGTTTCTCTCTAGCCTGACTTGCGGATAAAGGTGTAGTGAATGGTGTAGGCCCAATTTCACCTACTATTACTATTCTATTTTTGACAAAAGGATGATCTAAAAGAGCTGGCCAAGTTAACCTTTGCGAAGGATCCTTTTGTAGCAAACCCTACTAATAAAATTATCATTGACGGACAAGGAAAAAGTAAAAACCTTCTAAAGCTTATCAATATGCTACAACCTGTAAAAATTGTTTGCAATTTTGAGAAATATAATCAGGCCACTTTATCGCTTCAAATCTTATCAATCTGACTAAATGTAGAATAGAAGTTGTTTGAAAAGGTGGAGACCCTACAACTAGTTCATACACAATACAACCCAAGGACCTGGAAACAAAGTGCTATGCGTATTATATATAGTGTGCTTTGCTAAACATTCTCACATCTAGTTGTCTATAAAATTAACACACCACAAGTCTGCATTATGGTCATAAGGGCGTTCTTCTATAAGTTCTGGAGCCATATACAGTGGCGTTCCCTTTATAGAAGTTAATACATGCGTCCCTGTACTCATACTGCGAGCAAATCCAAAATCACATAACTTTGCAACTCCATTGCTTTCAAGAAGTACATTTTGTGGTTTAAGATCCCTAGAGCAGAAACAACTTATTATTATCAGAAAACATTTTAACAGGTAAAATATCGAACCTGTGTAATACTCTGTTGGAATGCAAGTAGTAGAGTGCAGACACAAGATCACAAGCTATTACTTGTGCCCTTTGTTCCGACAAACGACCTGCTTTACCTAATATTTCATACAATTCCTTGTCTGCATACTCAGTCACAACTACTATCTAAAGAAAAGATTAGCTGTATTCTACAGGAAATGCATAATTGCACATTCTTCTCAAAAATTATATCAATACCTCATTTTCTGTTTCAAATGAATCAAGCATTTGTATTATATTTGGATGATGAAGATGACGTTGAATTTCACATTCTTGACGCAAACTCTTTAGTTCTTTGAATGATCTACCACGCTATATAATTTTATTTGTACGAAACAGAAATATATATAAAATTATGAATCCAAGCAGGTAACCATCACCATAAACTTGGTCGAATATTTATCGCTTTACCTTCCGGATTACTTTGAAAGCTACGATTTCACCGTCAGATCGTTTCTTTGCTTTGTATACTTGTCCAAAAGATCCCTCGCCCACTTGTTTTAAAACTTCATATTTTTCCATAATCTTATTGGATACACGTGCGAGCGTGCGCGTCTATATGTATATACATATAATTATATGTATGTATATGCGAAACATGAATAATATAAATACGAAAAGACAGATTAATAGTTTTATAAATAAGAAGTATAGAACATAATATGATACCTATTATACGTACTTGGATATAACAAGGCACTCGTTTGGCAACGTGTAATGAACTATATCTATACCTACAGTCAAGTGTAACACATAATATATTACACGTCATATACTATGGAACAAAATACACCATGGATGAACATAACCAACGTTTGAAAATTCAAACATTTTCTAAGCATAAATAAAGCAATTTATTAGTGTAAAAAAACATTCTGTCACTAAATAATAACTGGTTAGGTTAACAGATTAATAATCTTTTGTTAATGAAGTAATAATTAAAACGATAGGTTTTACTATATATATATATATTTTTTCTAATTTCATGGAAAAGGAATAGATACAACCCTTAGAGTTAGAGTTTGTGTTATTATTTATACAGAAAATTCTTTAATATCAATAACAATACAAATTTAACAGTTATAATATTAATTTTTCCCGGCGATCGTTACTTCGTTTAGAGCTGTCGCTATCAAGTGACCTGTCACTCTTATGAGATTTCTTATGATGTGTTCGTGTAGAACCACGTTTGCTTTTTCTATCATGATCACGTTCCCTCGAACGAGATCTCTTATGTTTATGAAGCTTTTGCACGTTCCTCGATTCAGTTGTAATTCGTGAACTTTCTCTTTGTTTTGAATCTTTTGCACAAGTAGTATATGGTTTCTCAAAGTACTCATATTTCTTGTTATATTGAGAACTGGAATGTCCGCGATGATTCTGCGTATTTTCTATAAAGACATCGTTGCATTTCAATGGAAATTCATTAATCGTATCGCTAAGACTATTACTGGAACTTTGAATTTCAGTAGTAGTATTCGTATCGTGATTAGTTGCACGTGCTTCTGTTATATAATCTATATATAACTCCATTTGCTGTTGTATAACTTCCCTGAGAACTTCTATGTGAGACTTCTTATTTGTATGCACACCTCTGTGCTTAGCCCGTCGTCTTTTTAAATTACGTTCTTGTATAAGCAACTCCAAAAAGGATAATTTCTTATCTTCTTTATCTTGGCTTTTCCTGAAACAATGTTAAAGGATATTACAAAATATTGCATATGTAAGGCCTAAAAAGTAAACTTTGTTTGTATAAACTTACAATTTCTGAATATCTGTAATATCATGTCCAATGTCAGGCTTCACTGTATTTGATATAACATAATCATACAAAATTTTTCTTTCATCACAAGTAAAATCTGTGAAGATTCTATTGGACGTTCTTGGAATTAATCGCTCACCCAAACCTATTATCAGTGTTAAGAATTCATGTTTTGAAAAAAACTACATACTTAAAAAATAAATTAAATAAGGAAATATGAGGTAGATATTTAATATTATTTAAATATATGGCAAAGAACATGAAAAAGGATATATAGAGCTTGTGCCAAGTAGAACATTCATAACTTGCTGCAAAAAATGGACTGATTTAAAACTTGTAGAAATTTCAACATTGAAATTTTATGTGCATTATACTAACCAATTTTCAAAGTTGAATCTTCCTCCTTTGCTTTTTGTAAAATGCTGTTTTGCATTTGTGAATCTACAATTAAATCAAGGTTTACAATAAATCCCATTATCAAAATTGAAATTGAATTTTTAACGAAGCTTAATACATACCTAATTTTATCGAGGAATATGAGTTTAATGGTAAACATGATTCAGGCAGTAGAATATCAAATTCATTGTAACCTTCGTGTTTCAACTGACAGCACTCCAGGTGTTGATATAACATCTTTTTACTAACTTGATGAGATGAATCGTACGGACAAACCAGCATATTATCATTCTAAAAGAATACATAAGAAAGTAGTTTTGTTCGTTTAGTTGTTGATGAGATATTATCTCTAATATACTTACGTCGGTTCCTATACTTTCTATGGTCCAATTCAAAGTAGAGATAGTTTCAACAATTTCTTGGTGTATTTTCTTAGTGAAGTCGTCCAAACTTTGGCATTGACTTTCACGGTCATTCATAGAAGAATTTAGCATTTTTATTTATTGTTAGAAATAGCCTTGTACAACGGAAACAATATTTAATGGTTTTCCAATGTTTTATTCAAACGTGAGGTTATATTTTAGTTTGGGAAAACTTGTCCTTGCGAATACAATTATAGAGACACCTGTAAGAATCATAAAATTAGATGACGAACAATATATAAGATAAGTATGGAATAGATATGGCATCTTATAGGATTTTGTATCACGAGATTATGCTATCTACGATTTAGAGCGGTGAGTGTAGGAATTATCTGAAATATCGATTTTCAAAAAATTAAAGTGTTTCTTATTGTAATTTGCTGCGACCAACATAAGAAATATGTTCAATTCAATCGTCGAAAGTTGTAAAGCCAGTAACTATGAAAAAATCATTTATTAAACACTTCTTATTTACACATAACTCTTACTACTCGTATGCCATCTTTGCAATCAACCAATAATGTGCAAAAACGAAAATTGAAAGTAATAAAAAATGTATAAAATAAAATTAAATATATTAAAATGAAACAATAATCAAGCTTAAATTCTATTACGGAAACTACAACACAAGCTACCGGTAATGTTAACAGTGAAATGGACGATTGAAGAAATATTAACAAAAAATATTTCAGAGAACTACATACGTACTTAATTTCGTTATTTTAATGTTTATGAATTGTTAAATAAATACGTATATTAAATACGTAAATAAATACGTATGTATCAACTATATAATGTTAATAATACAATATAAACGGTAGTAAGATTAATGCAAAGGCAATGTCATTGAAAAAACGTCACTGATAGGTTATAATACATCACTTTCACAATGTATTACACGCTACCGCCACGAAATTCGACAACTCAATGATTCCAATTCTCCGCATTTAGTGACCTCTATAGTACGTACACGCACGGTACGACACGCTCTCCCCACCATTTGAAATTCGCTGCGCAAGTTACGGCGCAAGTTACGGCGCAAGTTACGGCGCAAGTTACGGCGCAAGTGTAAGTTTATTGTCGAAAATCAGAGTGATTAAATGTGTATCTGTGTTATTCCGCGACAGGTATCAATTTCTCCGCTGCGTAGTGTTTTCATAATCATTCATTTATTGCTTGAAACCGCGCTACTGGTAACTTCGTTTAATTAATGTACGTTTCTATTCAATATTACGTTATAATCTATTATTTGATTATTTTCTTTTTTTTTTATTGTCTTTTTGGTTACTCTATTTACCGGTAAATCTTGTAATGATTTTTCGAGACGCAATTTAATCGATAATTGTTTCATTATCAAATAATCTATTCTTTGTATACATTTATTTTAATGCTTTGATCTTTTTTTGCGCAGATCATTGCTTCATTGCGAGGGAAACTTTGAAGCATTAGAGGGATATCACGAAATACAAAAGAACACTGCGATGTTCGACGATGAATCCGAAAATTTTTCATGCAGATTTGGCAAGTTTGATTTTCTTTAATTTTTGAGTAGTTTTAGTAGTTTTTGTTATATTCGAGAAGGATAGCTATCATAGACACGTTTGAACACGTTCTGCGCATCGCGTTTTTGTCGTACTGCGCAGTTATGTTTAACGGACAAGAAAAACGCGCCATGTTTTATTAGCACAAAATAAATGGCGTATATTCAGTTAGGCAGACAATATTTACGAATCATTCATATGTCCGCGTTGTACGCGGATAGAACGAACCAATTTTTATTCCAGCCGAAGAAAAAAAAATCGTACACGATTATTGCATACTACACCCCTACACCGAGTTAGAACTTACTTTTACCTTTACTTTTATGTTTTATACTTTGTATATTTATGCTTTATTTTCTATGTAGTTATTTATCTATATATTTCTACGTTTATTATTTTTTTTTACCCAAGAAATTCTGACTCTACTAGCAATAATAACTTTATGAAGCCATTAAACATTTCTTTTAGAAATGTTGAGATTTGTTTACAATAGTCAATGGCTTAGGATTTCCCTTTTTGCCTTTTATTATGAGTATGCATTGTTCGCTTTATCGTGTATCGTGTATGTCGCTACATATAAACTACATATTCTATTTATATTATACGACATGACATCTTATCTCTGTGGTAAATGAATAATAATTAGTTTGTAATCTTGAAAAAGCAATATTTTCATAAATAAGCACTTGATAGTAAAGAGAAGAAAAATATGGAAAAGGATATGTTTCCTCTTTTTTTTACTTCGTTACTTTTCGTTATCTTCTAACAAAGTCTTCTCTTCAATGCGTTATTTAATTTTTCTGATTGCGCGCAATACTATCGGTAAGGTCAGTATTTGATGTGTTCACCTGTGTTATTGTCATTTTATGTTGGTAACATAGGAAATAACAGTAAGTTTTTGTCTATGATAATATTTGTTGCCAATAATAGATAAAATTTCAAATGGTCGCGTTGGGTAAACTAATTCATCGGTGATTTTAAAACGAAGTCGATATACTAAGAGTCGGTAACAACGAGAGCCGTAGAGCACATTATCGACTATGGAATTGTCCCTTATTGACATTAGATATTTTATAATTTTGTTCTACCTGATCAGCATCTGGTTCAATAATTGAAATCACATACACTATAATTATCCATGTCGTAACATAATTTCCATTTGTTATATAGAAATAGTTATACCTATATTTCGATAGATTTTTAAATATAACTTTAATGAGTCACTTATCTGTTACTTCAAGTTAGACTCATAGAAAAGGAATTTTACGGATATATTTAAAAAATACGGTCGGAAATGAGTAAGAAAGAAGGAAGATGGAATCATTTCTGAGCTACTACAATCCGTCGAATATATTACGCGCGATAAATGTCTACGTTAATAGTTAATGGTACAGTTTAATGGCGTACGCAGGTGCGGAGACGTCTTGTTGTTTACCTTCGAACTTGTACATGCTCCCTAGTGGTTTGTTAACGACATCGTTTTAAAACGTAATTCTAAAGATTTATTTTTTCGACTTAATTTATACATCCACGAATTTTCGATAAATATTAAAACTACATCATTCGACGCGTTCATATCATACGCGAGCACAATTTACCCGAAGATTTTTTAAACGTAGATTGTCCCGAAAGTTGTCGATACGATTGGTTCTCGACTCGTTTTCGTGTTGAAAAAGTACGAGTCACGCATCGACGCGTGATGTGTGTGAATCTTTTCGGAGATCCGAATGCATCGAATTCGTAACGTATAGACCGGGCGAAAATTGTATCCGTTTGATGGTTTAAGCGTGAGCGATGCATGCAACGGCGAAAGCTAGGAGAACGTGACAGTTAATCGTAGGAAAATTCAAATACGTAATGATCCTTTCCCGGTCCTAAGGAGTAGACGTAATGTGCGTATATTTACTTTAGTACCCACCTGTTGCCGTAACCCAGTTTCTTACATATACCAAGCGGGAAGTTTTTCAACTTTCCAAGGATTCCTGAAATTCTCCACCTTTACGCGATGTTTGCGAAGGGACAATCGAATTGGAAGTCATTTACGATGCACGCTGATATCTTTGGAGCAAAGTAGTGAATATTAATCGGATCTGTAATGTGAGCTATCGCGATATGAAACTCTAGCTTCTATTCTTCGCTATCGTCACTTTTAGACGACTTCTTTTTATGAAATTTTCACGTACAGAAAATGTATTTGTGCCTTGATTACTAAGAAGTTTGGTTCGTTGTAATATACATGAGATGCACATTTGGCTGTATGAGATTCGCAAAGGAAGCATAGCGGCAGTTGTTTCGGACGATATTCGTATTTTATACGGACGAAGCGTTTCGTTAGGCAGAAATTTTTGAAAGAAATTCTGATCGCGGGTAAACACGGGCGAACTGTATGATTTACGGATCGAAATAAAAAGTTTATCGGTTCTTTATCGGTTATTCGGTGTTTTAAAATGGATCGATCGATCGATCGTTGGATCGGTACTTAAAGAAAATGGAAATTTGTAAATAATTAGATAGGAATAAACAAGAAGATCGGATTTAAGATGATACGTGTTTTAGAAAATACGTACTATCGTTACTTATTTACGTATCGTAAGGAAATCGGTGAAAAGGTAATGGCGAAAGATGATATGTTATAACAAGCTTATTAGATAGCTGTATAAATAAATAGTTTAACAAATAAATAAATGGGTGCGCAAACAGACGAATGAATAGATGAAAAGATGGATGAATAGATGGATAGGTAGATAGTGGGTAAAAGAGGAAGAAAGAGGGGCATGGCGCGACGCGTCATTGCACGTGCACGTGCATTGATACCGATATTTATGCCCGCCAGTTAATCATGTCAAAGTCGTTTGATTTGTCGTTGGCTTTTATGGAGGGGAATTAAAACGTTCATTTCGCCGCAGACACTCGGCAACAGTGTGCTCGTCCTGCTAGCGTTGCTGGTGGTACTGGTGCCGGTGTTGCTGCTGTTGCCGCGATTGCTCTATGAATTATTTTCTGGACAACCCTTGCCCGATGTAACAAAAGGGGAGGGAGAGCTTTTTGGAAAATTACAGTATCTCGTTTACGTCGAAAATTCGTATCTGTGACGTGTCTGTCGTGTTTCACATGGATCGGTATAACACGCGACTCGATAAACCATAAACGAACGAAAAGTATGTGCGGTGCGAAATGAAATTCGAAGCATTCGGCGAACTAAAATTACAGGAATCGCGTAGTATCCCGTGAATTTTCGTAATTTTCGTAGGAATCGTAGCTTCGTCAATTGTAACGCTCGACACGCCGGTTATTAAGTTCCGTCGTGATTTAGACCGATCGAAGGTAATCGGATCGGTCAGAGACGAGCGTCTATCGTGGAACGTTAGGGGGAACGAGGAGGGGGAAAATTCTGAGGACGTGTGGACAAAGTTAGTAGGTGGATGGGTGAGAAGGATAGCGGTGGTCCCTTGCGTATCGACAGCCGTCCGTCAAGGTGGTCGGTGACACGCGAAACCGAACGAACTAGAGAAAAAGTCGGAAGAACCGACATTCTCAGTCTCTTTCTCAGTCACCCTGAGGATTGGTCTACCGAGAATACCGAGGCAAAGAGGAGAAAGAAGATGGCGAGAGCGAGAGAGACAGAGATGGTAAAAGGGGTGGCGAGGAAGGAAAGAAGTACAGAGAAGGGGGTGGTAGAAAGATGGAAGGTGGAAAAGAGGAGGCAGTAGCAGTCGGCATCAGCTAGGTCCGCGCACTTCTATCACGTTGGGCGAACGGGCGGACAGCTCCGAGGCGATTTGTCTTTCATTTCGGGCTAATTTATTGCGCCCAAGCAGTTCCCCCTTTCTCTTTCTCTTTCTCCTTCTCTTTCTCTTTCTCTTTCCTCCTCGCACACACTTACTCGCGGCGTTTCTTACTTGCCTGCGTTCCCACCACCCCTCTTCGTCTCTGTTTCTTTCTCTCCTATTCTTTCTCCTCGTGTCTCCTCTCGTCTTTCCAGCGCTATTCTCGACTCCGCACCATTCAACCACGCCCCACCCAACTAATGTCCCACATAAAACTTGGTATCAGCGATCCTCAAACGGGGATTTACAATCCCTTCAAGCGCCGCTGTCACGATAAATCCTCCAGGGCGACGTCGATATATCTCGCGCGCGAATACTTCTGTCCCTAATGGATACCCCTCGGTACATACAATGCACGTCGAAGCTGAAACCAGTCTGGATCTTTCCTACGTCCGTTCTAGTCGATTCGTCCTGACTCTTTTTCTTTTAGTCGTTGCATGTTTCGCGTAGTGTAACGACAGTGTGTTACCTTAGTTTTTTCGCCAACTCGCCCATCTTTTTATCCTTCCACCTTTCTCCACGTTTCCTTTTCCAGCCGAAGCGAAATGCCCCGGCAAGAAGATAAGAAACTATGAAAAAGACGTGCGTGAAAACGCATTATCCGGGTAATAACGCCATCCTATTAGGGTATAGTCGTCGACGACAGTTAATAAGAGTAAAAGCGCGCGTTCGCGCAATTAAGAGTAGTAATAAGCGCCTTAAGGCCAATAAGATGTTTCCTAATGGAACTAGCTAACAGCTTCCAGCCAATTATCTAGGCGCGCATTAAAACGAACGTAGAGGTTCGCCGATACGGCGGTATGCCCCGATACTTGCATCGAATATATATCCTAACGTATACTCGGCCAATTGTATCCAATTTCGATCGTAGATATCTTTGTTGCTCCTGTCTTTCTTCCTCGTCTTGTTGTTCCTCTTTCGACCTTAAGGTGGACAACCGGCTACCTGGTTACCCACTTTCTATATTTCTTCTAACGATATATCCAACGTATATCTTATTTCCATATTCTTACATCGAGGTATATCCACGATTTTCCAGTAACGAAGCTTTCAACTTGTGTCTACGTTTTACGGACAGCTGACAAATCTTGCTTATCCGCGTGAACCTTAATTTCCATCTGTTTCCGACTAATTCGCGAAAAATTGTTCAACGGCGAAGAGAAGAAATTCGCGTTGGCACGAGAGAATGTTTTCGTCGAGTGGCCGGCAGGGAGCGAAGGGAAAAGGCTAAAAGGTAAAAAGTTAACGAAGGAGACGCCGTAGAACGATCCGGGACCGTCCGAAACGATCCAGCACGATTCTCAAATGCCCGAGGTAGTCGGACGTGGCTCGAGGGTTGCTTTAGCATTGGCATAAAATGGAAAAGCAAGGAGCGCGAACAGAGACGGACGGTGAGACGCGTAGAAAATGGCAAGGAGGACGAGTTGACGAAGAAGAGACGGAGAAAACTCCCTGGCTTTTGGTCGCAGGCTTTCGGTATAAGTCCTTGTTATGATTCAACGCGGCTTAAGCCGGTTGTTCGCGGATCCTTTGCCTTTCTCCCTACGCCGCTAATTCTCCCAACAAGCTTCTCTCGTCTTTCTCGCGTCTATTTTCAAAGCGGAACACCGCCTCGGTGGTATACGCGTTGTTATCAAGAAGAAATCAAACTGTATCAATTACTTGGAACCACGCAGCGAAAGATAACGTCCGATGGTTTTCTAAATAATTTCTCCAGGCATTTACAGTCAGCGAAGCCACGTCGAGTCGCGTGAATATCGAACAATGATCGGGAAATATACGAAAACGTGCAAAAGTCTTGCTTGAAGCGTTAAATCGTATATTCGGTGCAACGAAATTAATTTCCCTTTTTATTTATATTTATCGAACTTAGTCTATCGATACGACGAAATGAACCACCAAATGGAAGCGGAAGTTTTACGTATTAGCTGCGGAGATAAGCACGATCCACGATTTTATCCTGCTAAATACGATTTTGCACAGGTTTCCCTTACGTTCTACGTTCTGACCGCGATCGTTCCCCGAAGCTCCGTTCGCAGAGAGTAGCGCTTTGCGAAGATCGAACAGCGCGTCGCATCGTGTCGCATCGCGTCGAGTCGAATGGAAGCTGCAAACTTTTCGATCGATTTCGATGGATTACGGTATACCGGGTGTATTCCTGCAATGCGACCACGTTAATTGCAACGATTATTAACTTGCTCGTAATTGCACCTGATCGTGAACGCGATGTAACACATGAGATAGAATATGCGTGGCGTAGGGAAATGGGAAACGAGGTGGTTACTGGTACAGCACGCGTGAAATTTCGCAATTATAACTCGAAGGTAAAGGGCGGAAACGCGTTGCTGCGACAGAGACAGGAGAAGAGAGGGTTGGTGAACGCGTTGCGCCAATCGAAACGGTCGATCTTTACGATTTCCATTCCATTCTAATTCCGCTGCTTTACACCTTTTCGTCGTACACCAGATTTCAAGAATTCTTCGGATTTTTCCACGTTGCGTTTAGTCACGTATTATATCTCCACTCTTAAGAGTATCACCCCTTTAGTTTCGTAATTGAGCCACCAGTTCATGCTATGCCGCGATACATTTTCGTGACTCGGAAGATGTAACGATGCTTTTACGATACCGAACGCAGCACGCCGCTCTACTACGAAAAATAACTACGAACCGACGTACATCGCTATGGTTCTCGTACAGCGAGACCTTCACACGCGAAAAGTATTTGCACGGCCCATTTTATTTACCGGTAGCATTTACATACCAATTAACCAGGTGCAAGCGTATTAAATTTCAAATTGCTCGCTATCGCTTTTGTATTCGCGATACTTTTTTGCAACTGTCGCCACCGCCAGTCTTCTACCGTGAAATACTAATCCAAGTAAGATTTGCTCGACTTTTCCAAGAAATATAACGACCGTCGGCGTAGTGCTCGTAATATAATATCGACAAGCTGGCAATTTATTTCCTCTCGTTCGTTCAAGATTCACGCAAGATCTACTAAACTAAAAAGGATTACGTTTGAACTAACTTCTGCACACGGGCATCAGAGCAAAGGAGTATCCGTTGTATGTGCAGTGAAACCAATCGTGGTTACAATCACGATCGCATTCGTAGTTGCAGTTGCAGTGGTTGTACGAGGCGAAACTGGACAGTGCGGGGGACAAGAGAGAGGCGGAGGTAGATGAGGAGGGATGTTGGCAAACGTAGAGAGAAAGAGACCAAGTGATGGCGAGAGAGAGAATGGTGGACGGGGAAGGGACGAGGAAAATGGGGGGGGGGGGTTAGCGTTGTTTTACCGTAAGGGGTTAATTGCATTGCCAATAACAGATAATGCAACAATCAATGATTTAAGGGAGGTGGGGTTGCGAATGGGGAAGGGCGGAGGGATCGGGGGCACGGAAAGGGGAACAGGGATGGAGATCGGGACGTGGTCGAGAATGGGAATGAGGTTGGGAATCTGGGAACAGGTAGAGGTCGGAGCGTGGAAGAGCGCGCATAGAAGAGAGATAACGAGGAGAGCGCGCGTGGTTTGTGCGTGCGTGCGTGCGTGCGTACGGTTAAGCAAGAGAGGGTGGATGGACTGATTGGCGCGAGGAGGGACAAAGTGCAAAGTACTTTGGAAGGAAAGGGAGATGAGAGGCGTTTCGCGACTCGTGCGTACGTACTAGTTCGTAGCAGCAACGAGCCAGAGAATGGAAGGTCGCGTGCGCGTTTCCCCTTTCCCCGGTGCCCTAGGCGATCGGTTAGGATACGTCCAGTTACAGTATGGCCTATATATGCGGCGATCGTACTTGTAGTGTTTCGCCCGAAACAAAAGCGACGAGTACGATTGCTTACTTACTTGCTTACTCGAGGCAGACGTTGTACGAACACCGCGTAACACGGACTATAGATTTTTGAAAAGACAGGATGAAAATGTATATATACTTAGAAAGATACGGTTCGACTTGGATCAGCCCCGGTAGTTTGTTATTCTAGCAATGGTCGCAGAACGGTTCTCATCGAGAAACTTTTCGCAAGGTTTTGCCCCGCGAGCCAAGGGGGAAAGAGTAATGTCTGTCAGGAAATTAATATAGGCAAGATTTGTTGTTATTGCGGGACACGCACAGACGCGGCAATGGAGAGGGACGCAGAGCAACGGAGAAGAGATTGGCGCAGAATGGTGGCGCGCGAAGGCTTTCTCAGGGTAGAGAGCAAACCCATTACTTACTATAACTGCCGTCGGCGGGGTAGGAGGCTGACCGAGGTAGGAGTTGCTGTCAGGCATCCATCATCGCGACTAATGGCTCCACTCTCCTGCCAATAACATCCGGGTGTGCACCACCGGCCGGAAACCTCTACGGTTTAGTCGCTTTGCTCGATCTTACGTTCAACTGCTCTTCAACCATGCGAACCTCGTTCGTGAACGAATTCCGAATTTTCCTCGATTCCTAAGAAAACTTCTATTACCGTTTACTAAACGTCTATCCCTCGTTTCCCTCGACTAGGATATTCTCGGTCGAGGATTTCAGTCAAAGGATCGCGAAAACAGTTGGATCGTTGTATCGTTCGAAACGTCGAATTATCGTTTCTTCGGTGCGCGCTATAGTTGGTCGACGATAAATTCCCGCGATTATTCTCGATCGTACGATACGACTAGACCAGAGAGACGTTTCGATTGCTAGTAAGCCGGGCCCGTGGCATGGGAGCTGGGTCGCTGCACGCTGTGTAACAGTAACGGTCAGATAGTTACTGCTGAGCGATTCGATAGGTGGATAATGACGAGTAATGACACACCGCGGTGGGAATCGAACCTCCACTCCCTCGCTTCGTTTGCCTTTGCTGTCGTTGCTCTTGATTTTGCGCCTGCTCTTGCTCTTGCTTTTGCTCGCTGCGTTCGATGCTACGGCCCGTTTACGCTATTCGCGCCGTTCACGTTGTTTGCTTTCCTCTCGCACCCCTTTGTCGCTTTCTCTTTCGCCTTCCTTCGCTCCTCCGTGCATTCACGCACACACGCTCTCGTTCTCTCTCTCTCTCTTCCGTTCTTCTCACCCCATTACTTTCCTCGTTCGACGCTGTTAACCCCTGTAGGGATGTCCTCTTCTCGCGATTCTCTATCGCGCATTGGCTTGCGAGTGTGGATAGTCGAGATTGCGTCATGCATATGCAGCTGCATTTGGCATCGGAGTATGCCAACCCAATCACCACCGTGAAACTTGATCGTCACCGATTATCCATCGCCGATCGACCTGATGAAACGCGAGTGTTTTTAACATTACCACCGGCGGCTCTCCTTTCGCTTCCAACTTGACACCTTGCAAAGAAATCGCGTTTGTGCGCTTACGACTTGTAATGCAGTCAGACACGTGGAAATTTTCCACGCGGTCCTAATCCGACGACAAGGAACTGTCTGTGCAGTCTCCGCGTCACGCCAACAAATAGTAATCGTCGGCGTCCAGAATGCTGGATCGAAAAGCTAAGAAAATGAAGTGGATATTCAAGGACACGAGAATATTCGTCGCGTCCGGCTGAATCAGGCTTCCGAATAGCAAACTTGTTCAAGCCAAGAAGAGTTGGTCCGTTTATTTTATATACGCTGACTCGTTGCCTAGCCAGCAACTATCGTACCAACAGTTCCATACACGGTGGATAAGACCCACGTACGCGGTCTACGGTGAACATGCAGCTACCTACAATGTGTGTAGTTTTAACGACAGCGGGTGGTAGTCGTACATTCTGTTTGGAAGACGAACGAATCGACGAAGAAGGAGAAATTAAAAAGCTTGACCTTCGAATGGCGAATGTTGGATCAGTCGTTCACGTTTGGTCTCTTCGAGGAGAACAAAGAATGCTTTAGCGTCTCTAATTTTTCTTCTACTTCTATGGAAAGGGACCAACGACTTCAAAATGTCTCTCCTTCGAAATCTTTCAATAGAATCAAGATGATGATAGCAGATACCTCATTCTGTATAAAACGCTCGTGACAGCAATGACCCGGCCCCCATTGAACGAGGGTCAAAAGTAACGTCGCGAGAGATTCGTGCAGATCTGCGTAGTTGGTGGATACGGAACGAGCTTCGAGAGCACGTCTTGGTTGTTTTCTTCTCTCCTTCCGTAGTCAGCAAATATAAAGCGACAAAGATCTGATCTTGTTTGCAGCTAGCGTCGAACCAGTAATTTAAAAGGTGGCAACGATACAGAACTATATAACGATAGCCGGTAAAATCGCGAATCTTTCTCGACGATGGCACTCAGGGACGCGGCCTGAAGATTCAGCAGTTGTTATCGCTTTCAGAATGGAAGAGTGCAATACCTGTTGCATACGTCAGGGATTCTTTTCGCGCGACGAACGATTCTTATGGAAAGCCAGAATCCTCCTTTAGTCGACTACTAGAAGACTAAACTAGAAGAAATCCGCATGAAACTGTGCAGCGATCTAACTACAGCGGCTCACGATAATATCCAAACACTTGTGGCAACTTTTTACGAATATACATGTTATATCCTTTGTATGCAGTATAATATACAGTGCAGCGTGTCAAAAGATATGTGCGATCCATTTCAATGAGAACAATGAGACATATGTTCGTATAAACATATGTTCTATCTGTAATTCGTCTACGAATCGACTTTGTGTTATCTAATTACGTTTACGGAAGATACTCAAAGCGATCGCCTTGCATTGGCAGGAATCTTGCATTGTAGACGTCTTGTCGTGGATTCGGTTACACTGTGCATGGTTTCTCGCGTTTCCGCCATTCACTGACAAGCTCCTTTCATCTTGAATCTTCGTATTTTAATACATTGCATTTATGAAATTGGTTGTGTCTCATAAACGAAAACGTAAACCATATGTTTATATGGACGTATTTATTGTCTACAGATTGCTTTTTTATTGAGGATGCCACATATTCCGCTACAGTCTGTATACTATAAACGTTAGTGGACAAAAGCTTAAGACGATGATAACTTTTCCATCCTATTACAAGGCATTAAATTTCAATTCATCCGGCAACACCGCTCGCAACGAAATCTTGTACCGTCCAGTGTTTGTGTACGTCAGCGAAAGCAATTTCCAAGTGTCGACTTTTACGACCGAGTATTGGCTTGTTACGAGACACGCGTCACTTGTCAGGTCAAAATCACGAAGGCGTCCCTGAACGCTTCTTACGTAAATGTTCGGATCATTCGTAGCGCGGATTGCATTTTAAATATCAGTAGTGTTTGCAAAATGTTTGCATTCCGGTAGCTATTAGTTCGGTAGTTCATAGCTGCCATGGTTGTTTACAAGCTGTCTCAGACCTTGCAACAATATTTACTACATTTCGGCAAATATCTTTTTCTTTTTGCGAAGTAACAGCAAGTTTTCTATCTAAATTTAATACGTTTCGTTAAATAGTCTCATTATCGTTCAATCGATTCCACTGTTGTTTGAACGTTCGTCTTAAACCAACGTCCGCAGCATCGGATCGTTTCATAGCTATCCTCTCAAGAATAATGGTCGATATTTTAAAAGTCTCGTGGACGCTCGTAGATAGAGCGCGAGTGTACATGTAATTATGAGGAGAATTTCGAACTGTTGGTTATTTAGTATCAAAGTCGTAAGTTTGGTATCTAAGGTAGTCGTGTTAAACGTTTGTCCGCTGCCGTATATAACACGAGACATATTGATATTTCATTAACGCTGTAACGAGACTGTCGTGATTATCTATCAGGATTATATTGGCGCGTTTGTCGATCGAAGAAATTTGACGATCGAGGCGAAGAAGGACCGGGTCCAGGACACAGGGAATCGAATAGCAGAAAATTCGGTCGCGGTGGTTGGTAAGGTGGACCAAGAGCACCGGTGGTGGGCGCCATCGAAGCACCGGTTATCTCGGCAATTAATATGATTGAGGAGACATCTCTCACGTCTCCGTAATATCCAGCAATGGCCCAAGTTCTGATTGCTTTCCCCGTTCCACCCACGCTTCGCTTCGCTATCTCGAATACCATAACCCTAGCGCGCTTCCTCGCCCCTCCCACCATGTTCCGAGTTAACGAAACTGAGTTACGATACCCGACGCGCGAACTGCGCGTTTCCGTTGCTTTTTAACCCACTTTTCCACGGTTCTACGTAAACTCGTGATCCGGCTAACAAACCGTAGAATGTGTGCCGCGCCAGATTTCTGTAGCAACATCGAGTTATACGCGTATCGTTCACATTTTTCTTCGGTTTCTTAAGCCGCGCTCGGATTGATCAAGTTTGCTGGAATCAAGCGCGACTTGGATGCAAGTAGCTTGAAACTACTTTAACGGCTTGAACCCGTTAGTTCTTTTTTCTGTTCGTAACGGGCGTTTGGGAGAAGCTTGTGAACTATCGTTGCAGGCCGATCTGACGTTAAACGGAATTTGCATAATGCCCGTGGTTCGCTATTTTTCGCGTTGTATCGTGTAAAGAGAAGGAAAGCGGAAGAGGGAGGGGGAGAACGAACGGCGCCAGGGTAAGGCGTATGGAAGCAACGGAATGTTACAGCAACGTGGAAACGAGAAGGATCGCAAGCATCGTACTCAAAGCGGTACGTGACAAACCTCCACCGGTTCTTATCTGTCCTTGCCCGTGGTATAGCGAATCCTACGAGGTTCCTGTGATAATCGGAATGTTCCACGCCCGGCGAATCTCTCGCTTCTTTTTTTCTCTTTTACCTTGCTCTTATTCCCTTATTCTTTCTCATTTCTTCTTCTTCGTTCTTCCTTTCGTCTTGTCCCTGTAGGCGTAACGGGGGGTAGTAACAGCAAGAACCATTACGACCTTATACCTTCTGTTAACAATCCTTCGCCTTCTTATATATCTGAGAGTCGATGCCCGACAAGGCAATCGCTATTTAAATCTCCGCTGGCTGTTTCCTTCCGTTTCGTTTGTTCGTCCCGTCTTGCTATAATTCTATATCCATTCGTCTAAATTCTTTTGGCTTTCTGTCGTCGTGCAGACGCTATAGCTGCCTTCTTTCGCTGATTAATCTTAACGAAAAAGAAAGAAAACGCGTCAAAGACGCGACGATCCTTTGTGCAGTTCTATCGAACGAACCGAAGAAGAGCGTTAGATTTCTACTCTTTTCTTCCGTACCTCGAATTGCAGATTTTGCCGCGGGTATGCAACGTAGAAGAAACGAAGGTAAAAGATATATACACGTCCGTTGTACGTTAAGAAGCTTTCTTTCGCCCGACAATATCCGATTGTATTTCTTTTTCTCTTTATTTTTCGCTTTCTCTTGTACACGGCTTTTTCTCCGTTTATCGTGTCTCGCTCTTTCTCATCTGCCGTTTCTTTCGTTCACGGGGAAAATATACTTTGTCTAAATTAGAGCGCGAGGGGAAAAGTAAAACAGTGAAAGATTGACAAACGAAAATGGTTGTGAACGAGTCGCGTGCAACGATAGCGAAGTTTGCTAGTCGGGTGTATAAAACGATAAATAGTCGTGTCACGTGCGCGATAAAGAAAAAGAGAGACAGCTAGCAACTTTGTATTGGCGAGAAAACGAGGAAACGAGAGAATGAGAGAACGAGAGAATGAAACACATGTCCGTGTCACCGTCGCCTCTCTTGCCTGAATCCTGGAATTTATGCTGGACAGTGAATCATGTCAAAATTTGATTTGTCGATAGCTTTTATAGCGGCAAGTTATTGCGCGCGGGTTAGGTACAAATTCGGCATAGTATACGTCGACGGTGTTTAAAACGTTTCAACTTTGTCGGTTTTGTTATGCTTCAAAAATGTAGCAATGCACGGTAATATATATATATATACACACATACATACATATATATAATACTTTTACGCGCACGTAAGACCGTTTAGATTCTTGTAACCATTTTTCACAAATCTCAGTACGTAATACAAAATGTATTCGTTGATATAAATTCGACGATTCTCATACCTCATACTTTTCGAATCTTGCTTCACATCGGCCAATTTTTCTCCCATCGCGTTCTCAAAATACTAATTGCTGCAATGAGATCGTATGCTTTACCCAACGTTTTTTTTATCGTCGTTCGTATTGCTCGCCATTTGTCTCGATCAAGCAGTTAGTTGTTGCGACCTCTTTGAAAGCTTGGACAAGTGTGTACCTAAAATATGTCGCAAAAAGTAAACGATCACGACGAGTATACTCGTCGAACGCAGAGTATGTGTGGCTGTTAATAATATAGAATTAAGTCGTAACTAAATGACCGTTTTATTCTTTTTTTTTTTTTATTTTATTACTGACAAGGCTCGTCATAACGCGATATATCGCTGGTTCTTCGTGACGAGTATGCTCGTCAAAGACAGCTAACCGGTTGAGATCGTAACAGCTTCGAATCTCTCTTAAACGTATTTTATCGAACTAGAAGGAATTAGAAATCACAGGTAAATCGACTTGAGCAGGCGCGTAATTTTTTATTATATACGCGTAAAAGCGAATGTTTGTCGAGAAAGTACGGACGAATTTTCAAAACGTTACCACGACTGCAGTCAGGCGGTACCGACGGGAGATACGCATATATCAAGCGGGCACAACGAATATATCATTCATAATTTGTTCGGAACGGTTGATTTGTAGCCCGCGACGTGTGGCGTCGAGCTGTCCCCCTATACACGTGCAATCCACCCCCTCCCCACCCCTTATCTCTATTTATCCGACTATCCGTCTATCTTTATCTTATTCACACGCGTACACATATATTTTCTCTTTACCGCTCTATATTCTCTTTCTCTCGTATACCTTGAATTCTCCTCGTTTTGCACTTTCTCTGTCTCTAACGGTTGCGCTGTTACCCAACTTCCTCCCTCCCAACCTTTTGATATATCCACATCGAGTCACGTCACACGGCCTTCTATCCCCTGTGAGTGTAGATTGAAATTAATACCCAATAATGCTTGTAAATCATTAGGGAAATGCACGAGCCATGTTAAAATCGCGCTTCCATCTACCGGTGATAGTGGTTGTTCTATGTTTGTGACAGCATTGCTCTCGTTGATTGAGAAAGGGACGAAGGAGAGGAGAGAGCGGGAACGAGGAAGAGAGAGAGAGAGAGAGAGAGAGAGAGAACGCGAGTGCGTACGTTTCTTGATTTTTTTTCATATCGTTGGCGTCGTATTTACGCGCTCAACACCTAAAAACTAACCTACCTGAAATAAATTTGTTTCCATGAGATTTTAACTCCACGATTGCAGAAATTTCTGCTCGAAAGACGACCCAGTTAAAATGCTGTATCTGGCATCTGTTTCTTTTTTCATTTTCCGAGAGATGTTAAAAAATTTGAAGTCGCTCGTATCTTTTACCTTCGAAATAAAGATGTATTATACAGTCTGTTACGTTAATAGCGACTGGATATTTTAAACCGGATGAAGAAAAAGGCAAAGACAGTAAAGAAAGTAACAAAATATAGTCCTCTGCGACGCTTTAAAGCGATACCTTAATCGTCGTTGTATATTAAATATAACTTCCTAACCATCGTAACTTCGCGTTTCTTTCGTCAACGATACTACGAACAAATTTTTTTATTCGAAAGAATGACGTTTCTCTCTACGTCCGGTTCTATCGGAGTTCCACTCTCCCCGGGATTGCTATAAAAAAAAAAAGAAAAAAAAAAGAAGAAAGATAGAGGAGAATAAAGGGATTTCACGGAAACAGTTTGTTTCCTATCACTGTTGAAAATCACTGTTCACACCGATCGACGTGTTTTCGAACGAAACATCAGCACCACGTTCGAAAACGATCTCAACGACGATGTTTTCTTGCGGATTCGAATGCAAAGACTAAAAGTTCGACGAGGAGTCGCGCGTAGGTGCAACAGGTGGCCCATAAAGTGTGGACGTCCGTTTATCAAGAACGAACGAGTGCATTCACATTGACTGATGGATGTTCAGGTTCATTGTAACGGTGTGACACAAGATTCGGACGTATCGACCTTAAATACGAATCGTTTGAATTTCTATCGCGGACAAATTGTTTCCGCGTAGTAGATTCGTTTGCGATAAGACTGGCAAGCAAACTTTAACGCGTTTTCAATTTCTCTTTTCCGAAAAGAATCGATCACACGGGAATCGTTTGTTTGATCGATTCGCTGTGTAGCGATTGTTTCGTCACGCGTTATATATAAAAAAGAAAGCATCGATAACAATTAAAAAAAAATACTCGAATATGCACCAGAACGAGTTATAATGTAACGAACAGAGAATACGTATGCATAGTGACTCGTGCAAAGCATTTGAACACACGCAGAAGATTCTTACGAATATATCGTAAATTACAAGAAAAGAACATGACGAGTAATCTTTCGATTTATCGCGTTATCAATCGGTTCCGTGGTATAGCATCGAAACAGTCATTTTTAATTGGCTGTAGGATAAAATAAAACCAGTGGAAAAATTTACCGCGCGACTCGAAAGGATCAAAAGGCGGAAGACTCAAATTTTAATTTCAATTCGAGCTTGGAAATTTGAGATCGACGAGAACGACAATGAGGAGCGAGGCGACGAATCGATGGGTAAGATAGAAGCCACGGTTTCCGCGGAGAAACCTTAAATTACGAAACTGTAAGTTACATCTTGGTGGATTTACAGACAAGGTGGGCCCATCGAGGCTTTGCATCATAGTTCCGAGCCCGGCTCGTCCCACGACGATAGTAAAAACTTTTACGCTCCTTATAATTATGGGTAATTCACGGTAATTAACGAGGCTGCTCGGAGTCACGCTGGCAATTTTCTGAGTAATATTTCTGCGACGATAATATCGCGATTTCCTACGCCACCGGTTTCTTACTGCTCGTTCTTCCTTCGTTGCTAGCTTGTGTACTCTTTCACCACCCCGATGTTCGTCAATTTCCTCCGTTCGAAGGAGTTTTAAAACGCGAAACCGTTCAACTCGAGGCAGTATCATTTACGTCTGTTTTTAATCCCTCGATCCAATTGATTTGAATTCTAGAACTTGCAGAATTCTAAGAATTATAATTATAATAAAAATGAACCCTTTTTCGTATTTGTCTTTTTTCCCCACGAAAGCGAAAGAACAGCCTACATCCTCGATTATCGACATCGATACGTGTCAGTTTATTTTTAAGAAAATATTCACCGTGTGACGAAATTGCCGCGGGCGTGTAGATCCTACGACTGACAAATTCTCTTACCATGGCGAAAAATTAGAAAATTGCAAAGAAGAGACGTTCGACTTACATCTCGTATCACGTCGATTCATCGACTTAAGTTTGCAAATTATCGTGCCACGGTGCTTTCGCATTTCGATGCATGGACGAAACATCGTTTTCGTAGAGTGCGCGAACGTGCTACGGGCGGCGATTATCCAAATTGAAAGAAATTCTCTCTCCTTTTCCGGGCGTATTTCGACTACGCCGGCCGAAGTTACGAGGGATTCCTCTCAGGGCGAAGTCCGTGGACGCACGAACGGCAATCTGCGGAGATCTTCTGCTCGAATTTATTTTATAGTTTCTGCTGGAAATGACGTCCCGTAACGAGACATAAATTCGAAAAGCCGTGGTAAACACGGTCGTACGTAAGACGAGCGTACCGGTTCTTCCGCAGTTAGGCGGTCTATTCGAGTTTACAACATTGACGAGCAACGAATGCGAACGAGCATAACGTCACCATTGCGCCACTACTTTTTCATTTCGTTGTGCTTTCCAAAGCTTCTTCCGAGTATCGTGCACTCCGTTAATTTAGGAAACGATTGGCTATTCCGCCGAAGCGGTTCACCGTACGTCCACTTTGATCGCGTTCGCTTTGATCGCGTCTCATCTCCCATCGGGCGCGTACTAAAAGCGCGTATTGAGCTGAATTCAGTTCTCGTGGGATGCTGCCTCTCTCGTTCACTCTCCACTACCGTTTGTATTACTGTTTCTTTCTCGCCGTAACGCAGACCTTTTCCCTTAGCTTTTCGCCATGTGCTTTCCTTGGTTTTGTCACGATCGCGTTCGTGTTCGTACGTGCACGAATAAATACAGACGCTAAACGGCTACAGAAACGATATACAGGCGCAGTTACACAGAGACGAACCGACACAAAGCTAACGAATCGATGTGTAGTAGAGAGTTTACGTAGGAATGGTGCGGTGGTTGAGTCGAGTGTAGGGAGACAGCGGTCGAGGTGGGTTGGGAGCATGGCATGAAGGTACGAGGGTGTGGGGTTGCAGGGTTGTGGGACTGTGGGGGTGGCTGCCGGCGCTGCCGGTGCTGCTGGTGCTGCTCGGTATAAGCCAGTGCGCGTCAATAACCGTCCATCAGATGTAATAGCTCCCCGAGACACATCGGTTGCATTTAAATGGCTGCTTAGCCGACTCTGTCTCGACGCCGACGTGGATCTATGGAATTCCATCAAGCTCTACGGGATCCCTTATCGTCCTAACCGGGTCGCCGCGTCTCGGTCCAAGCGATCCCAGACCCACGTTATTTTCTTTACGCGTGCGCGCGAGCGCGCTTTCCGTCGTCTTCGTCGTCGTCTTCGTTGTCGTTGTCGTTGTCGCCCACGCTACGTCTATATAGCATGCACTTTCATGGTTACTTTCTTACTTCTCTCTTAGGGATGAACTAACTCCGCGAAACAAAAAATACCCTCTCTACGAATTCCTTGTAATAGTCGCTTTGTGATAGGAACAGTTTGTTTCCGAATGTGATAGGACTTGGTCGGTTTTCGCGAATTATCGTTGCTTCGCCGAGACCGATTAAAAATTGTACGAGAAACGTTTGACGATTAATGCCTCGTCGCGTGAACGATATTTGTCAAAGTTTTGAAAGAGACGGCAAGGCGGTGAAAACGATTACAAGATTCTCGAGCAGGTGAGTTCTGCTCGGCTCTTGATCGGAACTGTCACGAAGCGAGTCGTCGTAAGAGTGAGGGTAACAAGCACCGGTACGGTTGAATTCGCTGACTCGTAGCTTTCTCGATTGGTTCCATCCGCGAACCTACGTGCTCGTCACAACAGTTCGTTCTGGATTTTCACAGCTTCCATCGACTTTCTTCCGTTTTCCGTTTCTCCTCCCTCCGCCGCCACGGTTCTTTTTTCCTTACCTTTCTTATCCTTCCCGTTTCAATGTTCTCCGGCTGGATACTGCACTTTTCCAGCTTTTATTCGTTCTATCCCGTTACCGAGAGGAAAGAGCGCGCGCCAGACGAGATTCGTACGACGGCTGCGACTGTTTGACGAAGAACGATTTCATCGTCTTGTCTGTACGGGTTTTCTTGCCTGTTACCTCTTCCCATATTTTCTCTCGTTCTCAAATTCAGCCTACGACTCGATTTCGCGCCCTCCTCTCTCTCACTCACTCACTCTCTCTTTCTCTCTCTCTCTCTCTTCTTGGCTCTCTCTCAGAGCCGGTGACTTAATCCCTCGCGGGCGTCGCTCGTTTTGCCCGCGGCATCGGTGTAGAGTAGGCGAAGCTGACGGCGGTGGTGGTGGTGGTGTTAGTGGCAGTGGTGGTGGTGGTTTAGGCGATGGCGGGGTGCGAGAGGGCAGCTACAGGCAAAAGGATCTGCATGGCGGCTCTACCGCGTCGCAAATCACTTAAACTGCGGCTGGTGGAGCTACGCGAGGGCAAGCTCGACTCTCGGGAAGGAGCAGCGGGGGAGAGAGGGGGGGCGGTCTGGTGGATAGTCGAGGGTGCAGAGGATGGAGAAAGCGGACGAGGAACAGGGGCAGGAGGAGATGGAAGTAGAGGTGGAGGGTGATTATAAGACCGCTCGGGGTTGCTGGCTAGCGAGGTAGTACCATCCGTTATGACTATAAATCTAAGATAACAATAACGTCCCCCCTCACTCCTGAGCTTCGTTCTCTCTATCCCTTCCCTTCCCACCCGACAACGGGTCTCTCGTTCTCTATTTCCCCGCGGTGTTCCCTATTCTCTCTCCTTTCAAACTCGTCTCTCTTTCTGTCCGTCCTTGCGACTCCTCGTCTGTTCGCCTGCTCGCCACTCCGCTATTCGTTCACCCTATCTAACCGACGGTTTCTAAACCCTCCGCATCGTGGCGGCCGTTTGTCCGGCCAACATTAGCGCTTAGCGGTTGTTCGCGAGCCGCTTGTTCTACGCGCGGTCGTTCCACGCACGTGTTCCTCGAACGCCGGCTCGCGTTGCGTGCGCGTCGCCAGATCGAAGCAACCGTCCACCTAAACGCTATAAACGATATGTGCGTCTTCCGGTAATACGGTGACCGGTGGCATCTTCTGGCGTGTATCCGTTGTTTATCCCATTGTTAGGTTGCGGCGCGGGATCAGGAATTTGGCGAAACGTACGCCGCGAAGGAAATTTCCAGATAGACATTTTTCGGAAATCGCGGAGCGTGTCGCGTATGTTTTCGTTCGTGCGTTAAGCTCTTCGGAATTGATGCGCATTGTACGCTGTAGACGCGCACTTGTGCAGCACACCTGTGAATTTATCGATATTAGCTGGAACACGGCCGGTACAGCTGGCGCTAACCAAATGAAACCGAAGCTAGACCATTATTTCGCGCGACAGATTCGCAGAAAAGGAGAAACGAACGGTGGAAGACGATGGGTTCTCTCTTTTAACGAACACGGTCCGCCGGCGTTTCTCCTTAACTTTAGATACGGCTTACGGCGAGGCGATCGTTTGGCACGCGTCGTTTTCCACGCTAGAAATGCTCTCGTAGTAGGCGCAACGAGATAACGGTTTGGCTTTAACGTTTGTATCCGGTACGCTTTTAATTGGGCTTAATGCCGTAAACAGTGCGCGCGTTAATGAAAAGTACCTCGACGCGGCATTACTATTCGGTACATTAAGTCGCAAAATGAAATTCACAATCGATGACCACGCTGGACCATCGGCGAAAGAGTAATAATGCATCGCGATAAATATGTATACGAGTTTATCGTAATAATGAGTTCACCGATTCCTGCTACAGAGGAGCGTATAGGATGATGCGAGCGGACGCGGTGGCTTGTCTCCGCACCGATACTCGGAGAGAGCAACAGGGACGAAGGGAAACGACGAAAGGGAGGGAAAGAAAGAAAGAAAGAGAAGGACGGCGAGCGGCAGAAGTGGAAGAGAGAAAGAGAACGATACCGTGGCGCGTATGTGCGTACAGGGAGTAGGTTGGTGGGTAGAAATAGCGGGGTAGGAGAATGGTACTGCCGGCAGAGGCAGCGGCAGCGACAGCAACTGTAGGGGGTGGCTAAAGTTGGTTATTTTATTGGAAATTTTGGCGAGTTCGCGTTCGAATTTGTGAATCGCGACTGTTCGATTGCTTTCAAAGGTAAATTAATATCGCGCCATGAACACGTGCCTATCCGATGCACTGATGAGCTTAATGAGAACGGAAGTAAAGAGCTGTGGATAAATGTTACTTTGATCAGCAACTAATTGGACTCCGGGGCAAAACACTAGTAATTGTCGACGAGCTCATAAAGCCAGCGACGAACATAATCCGTCGAACTGGTTTTGGTGGAAGCTATAATCGATAACTTTGAATCGAAAGTGTATCTCGATCGATACGAGTTAATCGATTTTTGGTAAACGCCGATGCGGTCGAGTTGACGATTACGTGGAATTTCGTTGATACGCAACTTGCAGAATCGAAAGATCGACTCGTTTTCTTCGGGAAAATGTGAATACGAGCGACATTCACGCGAGAACAACGAGTGGACGTGGAAACAGCAGACGCTGCTCGCAACGTGTCCGTCGAGTAGCAATAAAGGAAATCGAGGAATGAAGAGCCGTTTTAGTACATCTGCCGCTGCGTCGTCCATCACTCCCGCAACGGGGAAACTAGCTAATACACGTATAATTACTCGCTTCTAAGATTTATTTTAACTATCCCCTATATCTTCCTTCTACTAACGAGCATGACTCTGATTTACCTTCGATCGCTTCGTCCTCTTCTCCTACCGAGACGAGAAGATGCAACGGATCTTTTTGACGAATCTTATCTTCGAAATTCGTGAAATACGGAAGAAAAAAGCTATGCCGAAAGGAAGGACAAACCGCGGACAAACAAGAAAGAAGAGAAGAAAGGGAAAGAAAAGAAGGTCGTTCGTTAGAATAGTTGGTCTTTGGTCTTTGGCGTGGCGCAACCTACTCGCTCCATTAACTCGTTCATAGACGATCTAACGTCGTGGCGTTGTCTCACACCCCATAAGCCGGTAGTAAATCAGCTCTAGCACCCGCCTTACCACCTTCCTCTGCCCCGCGTGCTTTGCCGTTTTGGCTTCTCTAGGTTGGAAACGACGGCGGCAAACCCGAAACTCAAGCCAAACGTAGGAACGAGCAGCTAGCTAGCCTGCCCCTCGTACGATGGTACGAACGATGCCGACAGTGTCGGTGTAAGATCGCACGCGAATCCATAATCGCTGTAAACCCAAGGACTTAGGCGGATGAAACCGCGGATCCTCTCTCTATCGCGAACGTAAGCACGCGCTCGTACACGTACACGTACACGTAAAGACCGAGCTGGTTGGGTTGCTTCATTCAGTGGCTGGCAATCTGTATTAGCTTTCTCGTGTAGCCGAGAGGACGTACGAGAAGGGAGTTGGTGGTCGCCTCTAGCCTAAATCTATATTTCTACCTCCCATAACCCGTATCTGTTCATCTGCTACCACCGAGTTAACGGTGGCAGAAGCGTTTCGCGCAACCTTCCACCACCCGTAACATCCCCTGTGTTTCCAAACCCTTCTCCTCTATCGCGTTCTGCTCTTCACCTTCGCCTCCCTTCGCCTCGTCTCGCGCATCTCGCATCTCGCATCTCTCCCATCTCGCATCTTGCTCTCGCTCGACCTCCGACGCTTCGAACTCGCTTCCCGCCGACGACAAATCCTCGCGCGGTACTCCTACAGACCAGCGCGGCGCGACGGTACGAGCACATTTTCCTGAAATACGACGTCCCCGGGAGCATAAACGCCGTTACTATTCCCACAAGTTGTAACTGGTGTTAATTATTGACTTGATACGCGTACATGTGTACGTGTGTTTACGCACGCTGGCCAATCTCTGTGTGCGTTTCTACGTTTACACACGCCGAACAAGGGGTGACACGGGGAATACGAGCGGGAGATACAGTAGGTGCTTCTGTGCGAGTGTGCCACGACGGTGTGCGACTGCGACAGAGGAGGACGAGAGAAGGAAAGGCGATAGCCTTTTCCAGCGACGCAACGTTATCTGCCGATATCCGATTAACGTTGCTTTTCGCCACGATAACGTACGAACTATCGAACGTCGTTGGCTTCGCTTATTTCGTCTTTCGTCTCCACTCGAACATCGTGCATTTCCATTGAAGGGACTTTTTTTTTAAAAATGCTGAAGCGGTTGTTTTTAATCGAAGATCTCCAACGCTAGTTTAATTAGAATTATACTTTGGCTTACCAATCTCTAACGTGTTCTCTGCTAGCTTACTAAAAAATATTCGAGTTTGTTTGAATTTCAATTTGTTTGCCCGTTATAAAACAGGTTACTCGACACGGAAAAAGTTTGGTAACGCTGAGTTCCGCAGAGGAGCGTAATCTTGACGTTTCTCCTTCTCTGATAATTTGATAGACGTTTGTCAGATTTGTTTTATGTCGTTCATCGTAATTTAGTCGCACTGCTTGATAATTTACTACGAATCTACGTTTTGTTTTGATAAATTTCACTGTTCCTCTTATCGGGTACTCAGAAAACATTGGGAAATGATACGGCATTTGTTCGGCGGGGATCCAAACGGCGATCTTGCAGGGTCGAGCGTAAAAAACAGCTCGTCCGTCGTTTCGATTTGTTTCCCGAAAGGAAAGTTCTAAGCAGGCGTATCGTGTATATGGAACAGCCTCGGCTACGCGCTTCATGCAATCGTAGGAAGCATCCGACTAAATTGAAAGTTCCGTCTGAGAGGGAAATACATTTGTAAATGAAACAGTCATGAACGTATGCCCTGGCAGCCTGCGGCTATTCAATCTAACCGGGGTACAAAGCTAATAGAAATTCTACGTCTCTCGCATAAAGGAAACCGTGAAATAAAATCGAATGTGTGCCCCCTTGCACGGATTACCAATAAGTTGAACGTCCGATGGTTTGGATGTTCAACAAAGATCGTGCCGGCATCTGTGAAATCAACTTTCGATTCTCGGCTCCTTTCAACACGGACTGGCTACCTTCTCCGATCAAAAATTCAAAGTCGCGCGTCGATCGGTAGAGGAGGAATTGTTTTTCAAAATGAAGACCATAGATATAGACACCTTGTGCGAGTCTTCTCGCAACATAATGAAAAGCAATATGCTAAGTGTAACTGCCAAATCTTCTTCGCGAAAGAGCAAAATCCGTAAGCGTCAAAACCAGCAAAATATTAAATCTTGGACAAGCAAAAAGTGGTACACAAAAGATATAAAACAAAATGGTTTAAATATTTTTATTCTTTTTCATTTTTGGAGATGATTTATCGAGTACCGGTTAACTCGTGTCGGGTTAGTCAACATGTTAAACTCGTTGCACTTGAATCATGCTGTCGAAACATTTTTATTCTTGGCCGTGATAAAAAGGGAATCTCCGTTGGAGGATAACGTGCCTGGAGGACAAGTCGACGGGATAATTCATTGTTCGACCGTTAACCTGGAGTCAGTTCGTTGCGCCAATTCAAAATGTATCTAAAAGGATTCAAGGGGTGGGTTGTGTGAGGTGGAGCATACGAAAATACAAAAGGAACGAGTGACATGGGAAGAAAACAGAGAGAGAGGGAGAATCGGGAGTAGACGAAAGACGGTGCAACTAGGCTTGAGAAACGAGGGAGGAGAGACGAAAAGAGCGAGGAGAGTAACGTTTTCCTGGCCGTGACACTGCTACGACGACGCTTGGTTCCCGAGCATTTTACCCTCGCTGTCGGTGACATATTTCTTGATTTTCAGAACAATACGGCTATAAAGCAACGAAGGCGTGTAAGAGTGCGTGGCGAGCAAAGTATATTTACCTGTTGTACGGTAAATAGCGAAAAGTAGCAAGAGCAATCGGGTAATTCAAAATGCGTCCCGTGTAGGCTACGCGTATCGTATCATTGACCAAGCGAATATGCTGATCTGACCCTGGCCAGAGTCCTGGCCTGGTCTATAGCCAGATCTGCTGAATTTAACTTGCATTCCCTCCCTCCTGTACCACGCTGCATTCTTTCTTTCCATCTAACCTTACTTTTTCGATTTTAAAAAATATCAAAAAATTCATACTTATTTTATTTGTTCGATTATAGACGAGTTCATCCCTCTTTTATGCACGAGGGAAATGTCGCAAAGTACACAATTGATGCTGATGTAATAATTGTCTGAGTATCTATTCCGCTTCGGAGAACTTTCTGTACGTTTAGCTCGAAAGAAGACGTAAAGTCGTCAAAGAAGTTTACGCTGCCGGCGAATTGGTTTGCAAATTATGACAATCTGGTGATATCGTCGGTATATTCGAAACGAGAAGCGTACAGTTGTGGTGTGAACGTATTAGAATGTCTCTAATAGACGCATTGGCATTAATTCTACCCAGATGCTTTGAATAGCATGTGTATCTGTCAAATATCCTGTTAGGTCGTAATGCTCAATGAACGCATAATATCCGAGTAATTGTTAATAAGAATACCGGTATTGTTTAAACGATGGCGGATGTGAGAAGCGATAGGAAGAAAGAGCATGGAGGTCAGAAGATATTGGCACGAGGGAAAACCAAGAAAGGGAGAACGACAGACGTTTATTCCTGACCAGACTGCGGACGATTCCAGCAATAAGAGGCTTCTGCTGGCGAAGGGATGAATCGCCGGGAGATGATTATTTCGTGGCTCACCGGGATTGAATCCGCGTTGAAGAGTGCTCGACGTGGCGCGGTCAGGCCAGTCTTGCGAGAACGGAAGATCGTCGATTCGGTCTTTCATCGGATGCGACTTTCCAATATCGTCTTCAACGACGTTTCGATCAACAACGTTACCGTCGCTGCCATTGCCACTCTTATGCCAGTGGCATAATCTCGATCTGTTCTATTCGTTTCGGACATCGTTCAGCCTGTGATCGACGTCTTTGCACAATTTTTCGTATAATCTTGTAATTGTGCGATCGTATCGCGTATTCGGTTTTTACTTATCTTATCGATAATCATGAATATTCGGATACTTTGGTCGAAAAACGTTTATATTTGGAATTAGATCTTTTTGTCGTCTATAACTTTATGAGCTTTTTCCTCGAGAAATCTCTCGTCTTTATCGACAGCGAATTCCCTCAAATAACCTTCACAGGCTTCTAGAGTATTCTTTCTTGCTCATAACTTTCGAATAAGTTTCGTCAAGATCTCGATAGATAATAAAAAATGCGTTAGACGATAGGAGAAGAGAAGGAAACATATTTCTAACGCGGACACGTTAGATTTCAGTTGTTGATTCTACGGGTTAAAGTATCGGCGTTATGGGATAATTTAATCGTAATGAGAAATCGTGTTTCCAGTTGGTGGCATGAAGCAGTCTGTAAGATCGAGAGACACGGTGCGATTCTATTTAGCGGTGCGTCGTTTGACGGGGTTTATTGGGGGTGCAACAGGTCGGGTTAGAGTAGAGTGTGTTCTCTCACCACCATCATTAGTCAACGTCACCACCCGAGCCTCTCTCTTCCTCTTCCACTCTCTCTCTCTCTCTCTCTCCTCCCTCCATGTTTCTCACGCGCGCTTGTTACCTATCTTCTTCTTCGTCCGTGCATCTACCTACCTACCTGGCTGGCTGGTTGGCTGACTGGTTGGTTGACTGCTTACCTACCCTATCCTGTACCTATTGCTAGCATATCGTCGATCACTAAATCGCTCAACGTATATACCGCGTGATTTCCGTAGGAAGAACGTGCCATTAACTACTCGAGGTTTGTGTGTACTATATTATTCGTTTCAACGTTCGGATTTTTGCTCGATTTGGCGTTCATCGCCGACTCCATCAATTCTTGAAAACAAGAATTAATAACAATTGACCAGAAGCAGGATAATATCTACTATATATCCGTGTCAAGGATTGGTATTTCACTCACAAACGTTCTTTCTCGTTCCCTGAGAAAAATTCTCAGACGTGACACGTTCACATATGGTCCAAGACTGCGAACGCGAAAGCCATCGCTATTGTAATTCTTAAAAAAAAAAAAAAAAAAAGAAAAAAAGGAAAGAATATACATGATACACAGAGACAAAGAATCTTTGTCTCTCGAGTATAATCAAGATGCGAAAAATGAATGCGTGATTGGCGAAAAAAGAAACGAGCATCGGAATGTCTGGTGAAAATGGTAGAATCGTTAAAGTGTATCGCAAGCATAGTCTCGCTTGAATGTCGGTAACAAAACGAAGCAGTCGGCCTCTTCTTCGTGTCGGATCGCGTAATCCGGCCGGATCATCCCATTGTTGTTAGCCCGCGTGTGGATAGGAGCTTTGTAGTTTCACGAGCAGAAGCCACGTTGCTGCACCTTTTCCCTACCTTCTATTTCCTGTTTCTGTTCTAGCGGAGGGGCGTTCTCTCTGTCTCAGTAAGTATAAGCTCTTTCCAACAAATCCACCAGCTCGTTTAGTGCCGCACCGAGGATTAGCAGAAAAGCCTTCTTCTTGCGTCGCGTAACGCGCCTGACCGCGCTTACGGTGCACGGGGTGCAGCGCGCACGTGCTCTATACCATGCAAGTTTGCTCGCGCGTGCACGACCGTGTCTATTCGGTCAGCGGTGGTATAACGCGCAAGTTATACTTTGCCTCCTCTCGCCAGAAGCAAAAGGAACGTATGCGAACCGTGTACCAGACGGGTAACCGGAACACGTATGATACGCGCTGGGAAAAGTCAAGAGTAACTCGTAACGCATTTGAACTGACCACGGATCGGATCGAGGCAGCTCGAGCCGCGGGAAGGTTGAAAGCCGCTGTCAACGTCTCTCAGTGGGCAGCGCTGTCTAGTCTGTAAACCTTGTTATCAACCACCGGCCATTAGGGGTCCAAGGCGACAAAATGCCGAGCAAAGTGCCATCTTTCCCATACAATTACGGTTCACGTTGTCGATGATGCTAGCGCGCGCGTGTACCTTCCTTAACCCGCTTGCTTGAATTATCAACGCGGGGCGATTAACGACTTAAATCGCGCGTGTCAGAGTAACGCTTTCTTCAGGCGGAGGGAATTAAAACGCGTTTAAAAGAACGCGTCGTTAAAAGCGCGAACGAACCGCGTGCTGATTTAATGGGCGGCGGGAAGCGGAAAGTAACGGCGAAAACGTAAGGGTGAAAAAGACGTAAGGGGGAGGGGACACGGAGGGAAGGGTGTAATCGAAGGAAGAAGGTATTCGCACGAGAGACGACAAGATGCGTGTAATTTTTATCGATCTCCGTTCGATCGTGTCGAAGTATTCGTTTTAGGCGGATGCCACGGCACGACCTTTTATCATATTTAGAGTCGAATCGGTGGAGGACGGGAATGACGGGCGACTGTTGTTTTCGCATTAAAAAATTGGTAAAGTGGAAGTACAAATCATCGAACGAGTACCGGTTATTTGGAAATGTTGAACCAACCAAAAGAGAAGGGTATAAACGGGCGGCTGGTGGGATGGAGGGTGGGAATGGGGATGGAGGGAACGGCATTTGCCGTAACAAAATGCGAAGCGCTGCACGCGTTAATTCCCGTCCATAAAAGCCATCGACAAATCAAACCTTCGACGTGATTCACTGCTGGCATAAATACAACTAGATCAGCGTGTGTACGAGAAACGTGGTATGAGCGATGGGTCGACAGCCGTTTACCTCTTCCCCCGCTCTTTCGCCGCTTCCTCATCCTCCGTCTCTACCACCACCGCCGCCGCCGCCGCCGCCGCCGCTGCCGCCGCCGCTACCACCACCGCTGTTTCATACCGCCACCGCTACCTCTACCGCTACCTCTACCGCTACCTCTACCGCTACTGCCGTCGCTACCGTCACCACCTCCTCTTCCCTGCCTCCTGCCAGCTGCCCGGTGCCCGCGGCCCGCTCTGTCCACTGCCCACTGCCCACTGCGCCCACTGCCCGCTGCTCATTGCCCGTTGTCCGCTGCTCGTTGCTCGTGCTTCCCCTTACCCTCTCCTCCACTCTCCCCTTCTATCCTTTTACTCTCTTTCTCTCGTGCCATCGCTGTTCCCTTTTTCCAAAGCGTACGCCACCGCCACTATTGCTACCAACCGCGAACGTGTTACGGCTGCCGCCAAACCGTTATGTCCCACTTTTGTATTTTCCTAGCCTCGTTATCGCTCCGAACGAAACTTTTCCCCCCATTGTATACCAACATTTTTTTCTTCGAATCAATTCGTATCTTTCGATCCTCGTTTCCTCTCTCGTTTATCCTTCGTTTATTTTCGAACAACGAAAACATCTTCCACGTCCTTGAGACGTTTGCCTTAATTTGACGTATGACGAGGAAGAATTTTGAACCACGCGTTCAAATCGGTCAACGGTCGATCGCCCTCATCGCCAGCCGGAAAGTTAAGCGTCGTCGATTTTTCGCTGACAGCGAACCCGTCGGAGCACGATGTTTAAAATAACCAAACAGCGATGGACGTCCATTGGACGATTCGGCGAATCAACGATTCGGCCGATGACGGCGGCTTTGCGAAGAGAAATAAAATAATCGATGTCGCGTCAGTTTCGATCGAACCGCGCAACCATTCTACTAGCCACTAGCCATCGGCCGACAGCCGACACCCGATACCGGACACCAGACACCCCTCGCCGCTCGACACAGGGTAGTCGGCCACTCGCCACTGGTAGCCAGTATCCCAGAACCGTGCACAGGTCACCACCCCTACCTTTCGCGAATAGTTCGCTGGTATAATATGCGGTGTTCGGGATGATTTATAGGCGCGTGATATTTCTCGATACAATGGCAGCCGGCGGTGTTGGTAACGGAGACAGTACGGAAAAGGTACGCAGAGGGTAGGAGAATGGGGGAAGGGCGTCGAGAATGGGAACGGAGAGGTCGTGATACATCGGGGGTGGGTGGTGGGTCGGGTAGAAGAGAGCGGAAAGAGAAAGGGTGGTTTCAAGCTGAGAAGTTAGCATTGTACGTCGTGCTCGTGGAACGAATGTCCGCGTTTCTTGCGGCATAGACTCTATCACGGTACTCCATACAGAGAGCTCGGGCTGCTTCGAATCGTCAGGGAAGCAGAAGCGCGCACGGACGGGGTGAGGGAAGCGGTAAAAGAGGGAGGTCTGTTCACTTATCTCGCAGCCCGTAAATAATAAAAATATAGACATTACGCGACCGTATATCAAGCGAGCGTGTTTGGTTCGTTTTACGTTTAAGATAAATTCGCGTACCGCGACGTCGTCCTCCCGAAGCTTGCCCGAGGGAACGAATTAGAAGAGAAAACGAATGGAAAAACGAGCAACCTCGTTTCTTTCCTATGCTATATTCCTTTCCAGGGGGGTAATCGCTCCGTGACGGGCGAACGTGTTGGATACGTGAAGCGACCGAACATAGAACAGGTGCCTAATCGTGTTTGTTGCTACAGTTCTTGGTCATCGAGTTGCTATTACACAAAATTTTTATTATTTTTATCGTCAGTAAAATTTATCCTCCACGAAAAATTGGCAAGCGTGATTCAACGCGTTTCTAAATAGCATAGTTATTGTCAACTACTGAAGCGTTTGAATGGGCGATTCGACCTCGGACTCTTAACTTCGTAAATGATTCGAATTAGCCGAAGAACGAAATTGTCATATCGGTCAACGTATCGTCGAAATGTAAGATCTTAGCAAAGCGTTACTCAGGAATGTTCTTTCTTTCTCCATCATTCATGGATGAACGACCGGTACAAGTGCGTTGTGACGTGTTACGCGAACACAGTCGCGTTTGTCTTTACGACACACGGTGAGAGTAGCTGAAAGATTCAGCGCGTTGCACCGTTAAAAGTCAAGATCGTTGAGACGTCCGCACAGGCAAAGGCAAAGGCATCGGCACTCCCCAGCCGCTTTATAAACTATTCCTGTTGTCTCCTTGGGTATTATTCCGAGTGCTGATTTATAGGCTCCATTAATTAACGGGAGCGCCTTTATTCGGACGAAAGGGATGGACCTATTGCTCACCGGTTAGACGCCAATTCAGTGCCATTGTTCTTGCGTCGTTTGCACACGTACGTACGCACACGAGCACAATCTCGGGAGCAGAGCGTACGACGAATACGACGATAATTTTTCGCTGGTGAAATAAAGTCGGGAAAAGCGCGAGCACTGGAGAAAAGGCCGGTTGAAGAGGGCAAAACGAAGAAAGGGGAAGAATAGAGGAAGTCCGAAGTGGGCGTGCTCGCAAACACCGTGAGAAATATTTTTCCACTAGCGAAACAGCATCACCTTGTCCCTTTTGTCCAAGCGGCACGATCGAGAGCCTCGCTTAGCGCTAGGCTTACCTTCTCTTCGAGCTTCGCAACCCTTCTGCTCTGTGTGTGTACCGCGTTATATTTAAACGAACTATTTTAATCGGATAATAACCGAAAGGAACCGTTTGAGCGATGAAAGCGTGCGGATCGCGTGTTTATTCGTTCGTCGTTTCCAGCGCGAATCAACCATGTCTTCTTGCAAATTCGGGCTGTGTATCGCGGTATACCGACGATGGATACCGATGATAGTTTTATCGTTAATGGAAAGCCACCCAGAACTTTTCAATCCTTATATTTTCTGGTTAACACGATAAGGAACGAAGTATGGCACGTTTCAAGCTGTATTGAAAAATAATTTATCTTTTTCTTGCCTATAATATATTATAGATTAGTGAACGAACACGCTGTATTCACGCTGGCAAAAAAGACAAGGAAAGAAGAGTATCTAAAAATTGAAGTGAAAATACAACGAAACAGATAGCAATAGATAGCAACAATAACTAACGATTAATAATTTAGCCAGTGATCTCAATGAATTTTAGCCACGGTATCTTACGCTGCAATATATATTTATCTTACGAAAGATTTACATGCATATTCAATACGCTATATTTTATCATACCCTAATATTTTACCAACACTATGTTGTTGCTACAAATAAGCTAAATCGCGTACTAGCGCATCTCCGCGTGCAATTAACAGCGCCCACGTTAGAAGTGGTTTCACGATCATGATAGCGCGTTATCGATCTGGATCGTAGCTGTTAGCTTCGCAAATAGCTCGACATTTCGCGTGCGAACGATCACGGTTGCCCTTAACGAGTCCGACCTGGACGCTATCGAGTACCGTCTCCGCAACTTGTCTATCATTTTTCTGTCAACGATACTCGCGGCTTCCACGTATCCAGCCGATATAATGATGGTTCACTGAAATTTTCCGCGCATTATTCGAGACGTAACACGTGCTCGTTGTATCGCGTAATTCGTCCGGATCGGTGGTTGACAGGTGACAGGTGTGACGCGGGTCAGCGCGTGACATCTGTCAACTGTGAATGTTTCAAGCGACGACGGTGACGTCCGTGGCGCGCTGAATGCAGGCTGACGTTGTTATCGCGTCGACGCTACCGGTCGATCTAATGAGCTCGGACGCGTGGAAGCGCGAGAGAACGGCCGGAAGAAACGTTCCAAGTGAGGATCGATGGAAATTGAGCGTGTCAGAGATCTCGGGTTGGCTAGAAACGCGCGAAGGTGAAACGTTCCTGCGTCTAACTACTCGTCTTACCTCGTCTTACTCGTCTTGCCTCTTGGAATCGATGGACAGGTTGCGAAGAAGAGACCAGAGACTGACTCGAGTCTCGTAGAAGCGTGGCACGGGACATTGTAAACGCTTCGAAGTAGACTGTGAATAGAGAGAAAGAGATAGGTAGAGACATCGAAGAGAGGAGAACAAGGACTAGGAGGGGAAAGAACGAGAGAGTCGTTATTTGTCACGGTAAGCGGCCTTTCTCGCAGTATTATTTCCCGCAAAGTGTTATTAACTGCTCTCATATTTCGCCTTTTTCTACCGCTCGCTTGTTTCTCTTTTTTCCCTTTCGTCCTGTCGCTGCTCCCTTTTTGTTTTTAATCGTTAATAGCACCCGTTCATTTCGGCGCTTAACCACGGCTGTCACACGTAGTTATTTAGCTGAAATGTCAGTGGTAGGAACATTATGGTTTTCAACGAATACGAAAACAGAAGGTTGTACGAGCACGGTAAAACGCGGGATAAAACGCAAGATAAAACGCAGGATAGCTCTATCCTGTATACGAGAATCGGTGGCTCATACGCGGATGTTCGAACTCGAGTTGACTTTTTTCTACGCGGTGCGTCGTCTTCGTTTCCTCTTGTTTGTGTTTTCGTTGCTGGCGTTACGTTCGACCTTCGGAAGATGGCCGATCGAAGGCGGCGCGAACGAAACCAATTCGAGCCGATGCTTTCTATAATCTGAGACGCAGAAGAGGGAAGTAAGTACGGGGAGAAAGCGGTTTTGTCTCTTGAAAAAGAGAAAGGGCAGCGAGCTAGAAGGGGGACGAGGAGCGAAGGCTTGGTAAGCTGATAAAGCGAAAAGAGAGGTGGTTTCTGGCTACGGATAGTCGCAAATCACTTTAACTGCCCGTGGAACAGTTTGGAGCCGCTAATGGCGTCAAGTGTCTCGGATACACCATGGCTTTGGGTTTGGGACGACAGTTTCTACCGAGAAGACGGCCCAGGGATACCAACGATGCTCTGAAAGTTAGCGCGGAATAATGGTACCAAGATCAAAAGCGAAAAAACAGGAGAAGAACTATTTTACCATTCTCCGAGTTTCAACGGTTTGAAATCGTTCCTCTCGAGGAAATACGTCCGACTGGAATTTGGGCTACCGTCGCTCGCAATATCCGCTACGACGTGTTGCGCGTTGTTACGCATATTTTGTTGCTCCGATTTCTCGGAATTCTAATGTCCTCGTTAATTGCGCTGGCCATTGCTGTCTTATTCACGATCGTTCATTCTCGTCCGCTCATTTAAATTCTCAGAAACCACCTGTCCAGAGAGAGAGAGAGAGAGAGAGAGAGAGAGAAAGAGAGAGAAGCTAAGCGTTCAGATTTGCCTTAGTAAACATTTCCTATGTAGCGTTTCTTCATCTTTCAAGATACGTTGAGATGTTCGAAGATGCCAGGTGTCTTTTTACCTTCAACACAAAGTTACATCGCACCGGTCGAGGCGACGATTAAATAATATTCCTAATTGAACGAAGAAAGACAAAGATGTCGCGAGGAAAACGACGAAATTTGAGTTTTCTTCGATCTCGGAATGGCAAGTAGGATTTTCGAACTATAGGGGACAAAGATATGGTCCCGTGTTATGGACGCTAAAGCGGCAGTGTTTCGATGGTTGCGCAAGGGCGAAAATCGGGGAGATATTCGCGATATATCTCTGCGACTCGCGTATTCGTGTATTCGCGTATCTATGTAATCGGTACAAGGCTGGAGAATTGGCGTATCATTGTTGTAACACGTGAGCGTTTATGCCAGTAAAAAGGAAGCACGTATAAAAATATTCCGCTACCGTTGTGTGCAGGGGTAGGGTGGATAAGGGGGTGGCCAACGTAGCGAACTGAAATCGACATGACCGGTCGGCACAAAATTTATTTATTATTTTTGTCGTGCAATTTTGTATCGTGCCCAACTGCGGTGAAATTAAATTATTATTTTGCCGGTATAAATCATCGGTTCGTTGAGTAGGCGGGGTGAATGCGAGGTAGAAGGGAGGGGGAGGGGCAGAAAAGGAGGGGGATGGATTCGATGGAAGTGAGTGAATAAGAGAAGTATGGGTAAGTGTGCGAGAGAGAACATCCGTTCGCTTTAAATCCCCGCAAATGAATATTTATATTTTCCATTGAATTACTCTTTCGGGGCGGCATAATACGCGTGAAATTGAAATATATTCGATAAATTATTTTATCGAGTAGCGGCACGACTAATCGGTGGCTGTATACCGTGGAAAATTTTCATATTACTCGGTAAGAATCAAAGTTTGCGCAGGTCGAATCGAGGTTAAGTTACACGAACGATAAGGAGATTCTTTGTCGTAAGGCGATTACGAGAATGTGTTAACAAAGACTTTCGAAATTCGTTAGGCGTCGTGGTCAGGATGGTAGATGGAAGATTTGCACGACGCAAATGTATGCATATATCGAAAGTATAGTTGGACGTGATGATCGCGTGATAGAGGAAAGGTTTGAAAGAATCGGACGTGCATAAATCGGCAGGATGATTTTGTTTTTTCGACGGTGGTTAGCGCGCGACGAATCGCATTCGCTCTCTCTCGAAACAATCGCAATGCGGTTCGATCGACGTTTATACGCGCGAGAATGATTGCAGTTCGTAACTCCGTGTAAAAGCCCATTTCGCGATTTCGTAATTCGAAATAATTATTGGTGCGCATTGCGACGGCCATTATCGCGGACAAACAGTTTTATATCGTAAACAGACGCCATTAACAAAGAAGAATTGTTCGGTGGTTTCGATGTGCTCAGCAACAAAAGCACGGTCAGATTACACGTACCACCGATGTAACTGTCGTAATAACGAACTGCGTGGATTAATTTCGCAACAAGCATTGCGGTTCGCAAAATCCACAGTTTAATCTGTAGTCACCGTTACCGCGGTGAGACAATCGGGCGCGCTGCGATTCGTTCGCGAGCCATCACTGTTTCGTCGTTCGTCGTTTGTCGTTTGTCGTTTATCATTCGTCGTTCGTCGTTTGTCGTTTGTCGTTTGTCGTTTGTCGGTCCAGAACAAATCGATTCATTCCTCGATCGTCGTCTTGCAATCCTACGGCTTCTTCGATTCCTCCATTCTGATCTACGTATTTCCGTATAATAGCTGCTCGAAACATACACACGCTTGAAGAAACATTGGTAGAAGAACGATAATGGGTGGAATCATGGTGTTGAAGCTGCACGAGCAAAAGTAAACTGAGATAGAACGTTGAACGAACGAAGAATGGAACGAAACACAGCCGCACGTGTGACAAGAGGAGCAACGATAGAAGAGACGCGCGTATAGAAACCATTCGTATCTGCAGTTTGGTCACATTAACGCACACCTACGTATATCTATTTCGCGCAGAGGGGAAAAGCTGTGAATCGCGAGAAAGACGGTCTACGGCGAGGGGGAAAAAGAGAGAGAGAGAGAGAGGCATGTTGGGTGGAAGAGTGAAACGGAAGAGAAGGAGCAGAGTAAGATGAGTTAAGCGTTTAATAAGCTTAATCACGCGACAGATCTGTGAGATACAACTTGCTTCGCCTTCGTAGCGAAGCTGTAGCCAACCAGCAACCCTTCCAGCTTCCTCCCTTCTCTCGTTGTTTCTCCTCTATGCATGCCACCCTCGCTTCGGCTCACCTCCTCCCTGTTGTACCATCTGCTGTTACTATTTTACCGGCGGTTCTACGAATGTACGAGTCTCGCAGCACTCGCCACCCGTTCCACCGTACGATCCACCACCCGTTTCACCACCCAGTCCACCCAATCTACCCTGTCCACCCGGTTCACCCGGTTCACTCGGTCCACTCGGTCTACTCGGTCCACCTCGGTCCTATTAACGGAAAACTGTTTATTGCCAGCGAATAACGGATCCATGGGGATTACGCGTGGATCGCCACTCTTTATCATGCCTGACGATCACGCACGACAATTGCGCGCGATGAAAATTTCAAACAGGCTCGGATCTTTCTTTTCGATGCTCGTTATCTTCTGTAAGAAGTGGAATACTTTAGTTTGAAAGAACGACGCGAAGGTTTCTGAAAGCGGGAGAAAGTGGACGAACGAAGAAAATCGTCCCGAGTCGGCGTTCGATGACGAACGAATCGGCTTCACCACGTGCGGACTCTAACGAATAGTTTGCTAACGTGGAACATTCGACGATAACCGGCGGTTCCCTTCGACATCGTTAGCCGGAAACAATGAGCAGAATCGTGCAGGATTCCAGCCGGAATTGCATCCAAAAGCGACGGGCCTCCTCGAATAATGGCGATCGATGCGTCTCGCGAATTCGAAGATTATTCGAAGAACGCCGGTAGCGAATTCGCTGTCTAACACGGATGTGGTCTCGTTTAAGAATACCGACGAAAGATATCGGGTAGAACGTATCAGGGAAATTAATTAGGAATTCTAAGTCGCGTATCTAATGTTCGTCGCGTTTCTCGGTCTCGTGAAAAAGAAAGAATGGGAAGCGGGAAGTGGAAAGGGAAAACTGGAAAATGGATGAAACACGAGGCGGAGGAGCATTAAGGCGATGGTATTAAGCCAAAGGTAGATGTTTCAAAGGTTTTCCAAAGCTTTCGTTTTAGCCACGATGGTGCGGTATGCGCGATTAGATCGTCAACCGTGAGATAATTGAGGAAGACTGTCCGATGAAAATCCCCTTCTCGTGGTTCTCCCCCGGTTTAGCTAGCCAGATCTGGCCCTCTTCTTGGAATATGCATATTTAACGAGTTATCAAGTCCGCGGGCGTGAAAGACGCCCTTCTTCCCACCATGACATTCCCAAGAGGCGGCTCGCTTATCCGGAAATTACCCAAGTTTCGTACACGGCAACCGGTTGCCACCTTAACGGAAAGGCAACCGACTCATGGTCCGAACCTTTCAGACCATACTTCGACAATAATCGCTGCCAAAATCAAACGTTTGTAGCGGCCGTACGAGTGACCAACGAGAGTTGCTGAAAATTGGCTTCCGGATTTCTGCCACATGTGCACATATTTGTTATTAGAAGCCAGTTACAAAAGACAATTGATAGCCTTTGTAAACGAGAAACTCTCAGTCGTCTAAAGCTAATTACACGTTTAGCTGAATCCGTGAGATATACCTCTTTGAATTTACCGTATTTGGATCTACATCCCGTCTATGATGAAACTGTGCAGTTATTTCAGCCAGTACAGACTACCGGAGCAAATACGAAAAATCATTCGACGTTCTTAAGTCGAAATGCAAATCGTAGTTTGTAGCGTATATATAGTAAGGTTTATCAGGTTGCGCTAATATCTTTAACAAGAAATCTATTACGTCTGAATAACAAAAACTGTCAATTACACCTTGGTATATGAATGCACTGCTGTCATTCAACAAGACCGCAGATTGTTCAGTGGCGTAAGGGCTGGTTGAGGGTAGTCAACTCTATCTTGAAAAGAGACGAATAAGATATTTGGACGAAGTAGAGCAGTACGGTGAACTATGGCGAACAACAATGAACGACGACGAATGGTCATAATCGGTATATAGATGGAATATTTCTGCGATGGACCACGATGGGTCAAGATAGACCGCGATGAGCCGCGATGAACCGCGATGGGACGGTGGATAGTTTGTGCACGCTGCCATAAGTGCAGTGGCCTCGCGTGGAAGGCAGCGAGGGTGGTGGTTCGCGTGCATAACGGGCGAGCAGCATTGATACGGCCGGATCACAGCTACCGGACCAATGTATTTTACTGCCCCGAGGCTTAGCGCTATCGAAGCACGCAGTCACCCGCCATCACTCCGCGCACGAGTATGTAGTGACGGTAATAGTCACTATATCATTGGCTCTTGGTAATACCCTGGCTGCTGGCGGTGCTGCTGATGCTTCCCTTCGCTTCTCCCCCCCTCTCGTGGTACCATACTCCCCTACCACTTTTCGTTCCCCTTCGATCGCCATCCTCGCCTCCTCACCCTTCTACGCTACTCGCACGTAATGTTCGAAATGAAAATGAATGTATTTCGGATAGCGATAAATACCGCAGCGATTCGGTTGCGTCGCGCGCGATTCTCGCCCACCTTTGCACCACTTTCCTCCAAACGATGCTTTGCCTCCAACGTATCGTACACGTCGACTACCTACGAATACCTGGCTAGCCCCTGTCGAATCTTCCCTTTCAAGTACCAACTATTTTTTTCATTTTCTGCTTCGTCACGTTCAGTAAGAAATAGTAACAAGTAACAAATCGGAGCAACTTTCTTTGCCCAGTCATCTTCGCATAGACAGTTGGTATACGATATTGATCCGTTTAACTTGGATCGTTTCGATAATGAAAACGAAGCGAAAGGTAAAAAACGCGGTAGGGGCGAAATAGTCGACGAGGTAAGAAGTTGCGGGAAGAAAATGAGCGATGCTGCGTTGTCAAGGATTGGCGTCGACGTCGATGTCGGTCCGGCGAATTTCGGTCTCGACCTCGTCTTCAGTCGCGGCTTTGGATTCTGGATGGGGGAGATTGATCCAAGGTAGCATTACTTCTGGTTAGCCTCCGAGCGACACGCTGTTAGTCTTCATTCCTCTCTCTCTCTCTCTCTCTTTCTCGTAACCAGCCACAAACTCCGGCTCCTCGCTTGATTGCGTCTAGTTAGAGCCATGCCAGACCCATCAGTCGTCTGCCGTGCTCGTTCTACCACGATTATTTGTCTTTCCATTTTAAGAGTCTGGAAAGGTGTGAGTCACGATCGTGAACAGGGGATTACCGTGTTCTTAATCGGCCAAGTTTAAGAGTCGATGCAAGAAGGTGTACGCCCAGTGAAAATAAGAATGAAGAGGTGTAAATGCGGAAAGAAAGCTCTGTATAGCTGACTCGCGGTTCGGGCTATCGCGACTCTTATTACAATTCATGAAGGTTAAAAGTGCGTTAATAGAAGAAAGAAAAAGAAACGAGGTTCGCTTTCGATGTCTTTCATCTTCTTAATAAAAGTGAGAGGTGTGAGCGAATTCGCCGATCTTCGTACCGTAACAGCAGATTATCCTGTTCTTGACCAGCCAGGTTTAACTAGTCGACGGTGAAAAGATGTTGACTTCCGAAAAATAAGGCGAATCTCCTTAGGACAACGATCATTCGTATGATTTCGCGATGCCGTTAAACGGTAGGCTCGGGACAGGGGAAGCTCGCGAAGGAAAGCGGGACGACTGGGTTTTCTCCGTGTCGGAAAGTGAATACGCTTGTACGGTGTAAACGCAGGCTTGAACGTACATACGTATACGTCTGGTCTGGGTGTACGGCACGTGAAATCCGATCGTAATTTTAGCCGCACCGCGCCTGCCGTACCTGCTAATCCATTCATACGCTCTCCGAATCCTCTCCTCTCTTTCCCTCTCCCATTCTCATTCTCATTCTCGCATTCGCTATCTAGCGCTCCTGCCTCTACTCTTTCCCTCGCCATTGGTGCGGCGATGTACACACCAGGTCGGATATATCGGCCGGTATTTCAGCCGCCATGCGGAGGTAATGGATTCAGAAACGCGGCGGACACCGCGCGCCCCGTGTTAATAACAATCCATACTTATTGCCCGCATATTTTACCGATCCCCCCGCACCCTGCCGCTTGCTACCGACTATATTACAACATATGGAGAGCATAAACTTTTATGGCTACCCTTCTACCGCCGCCCTTCCTCCTCCACCAACACCTCCTCTTCTCCACCTCCTCCTCCGCTACCTCCTCCTCCACCTCCTTTTCCACCGACCACCTTTCGCGCTACCCATCTAACGACCGGCTGCCTGTTTCTATTCCCCTCCCCCACCAGCCGTCTCTGCCCCACACCATACCCCTCTTCTAACCATCACCCTCTGATTCACTCTCCCTTTTCTGTTCGCTTTTGCCACATCTCCCTCTCTTGCCACGGTCTACTCAGTTTTTCTACGTTCTAATTTCTTCTTCGTTTCGTATTCAGAAATGTACAAAGGAGGAGAGAGGCAGAGCGGAAGGGATAGGTTAACCCTCGTACGGTAAGCAAAATGTGGAGATTTTTCTGTGAAGTTTGATGCGAAAATGTCCAAAGAATGGAAATCAAGAGCGGTGTCGTAGTATTTTCACTAGGAAATAAAAATATTATTGGAAGAAATATAGAAACTGTAACTGGCTCGGTCACTAGGGTTAAACGTTACGCTCGTGGATGTCCAACGTGTAAACGATTGACTATAGGGACTAGCACTTACTGCACCTATGGTGAGTAGTGATATCAGGATTTGGTAATTGATAACATTCCGTCGTTATCGTTTCGCGAACCAAGAGACAGTCGGGTTAAATGTTCTTTTAAATGATGGCGGATATATTGTGCGAATCGAGCAGTACGTGTCCATTATGTCTGACAAAAATAACACGAATCTACTCCGCAGCTATTACTTCGTCCGGACACGTATCTCTTGCGTCTGACCATATACGTACTTATATCACTTAACGCGCTCCATCATCCATCATCGCGTGTTTCTTCTAATCTGTTCTCTTTTACCGAGTCAAAAATTAAATATAAATGTCTATAATCATGAAATTAAATGTTAATAAAGACGAATGAATCGCAAATGAATAGATCTATTTTAGTCTGTTAACCACGGTTGGCCAATCAATTCGTTAATTGGATCCTCGCTTACTTGGATATAATAATTTCTTTACTTGCGAATCTCTTATTTTTTAACCAGGCTTTTCGTTCCTGCTTGTATTTTCAATAATCGAAATTGATCTAACTACAATCCAAGAATATATATTTGAACTTTATCTTTGAAACGCGATAAGGTGTTTTATTACAAACGGACGTTCGCCACTGTAGGATAACCGGTACACCACTGGATTCAAGCGTATCCAACATCAACGAGAACTACCGGGAGACCGCAGCGGTCGTTCCGAGGCGTAATAGTTTCGTTTGACTCGGTTCTCGTCGATCGACAAAAGACGAGGTTAACGTCGTCAACGCAGCGCGATATTTCAAGCATAAAGCAACGAACAGCGTCTAACTGGCGTACCAACGATCGCGATAACAAATGGAATGCACTCATTGGTCAGCGATTTATAATCCCTCGCATAGAGTACAGAAGCGCGCACGTGGTCGCGCGCGAACGTGCCAGCTAGCCGACCGACCAGGCGTCGGCCAACTATCGTGCAACGAACGAACAAACGAACGAACGAGCGAGCCTGTCCTCTCGTTCTCGCCAGCGCATTGTCTGCCCCAACCTATCGGGATGTAGAGACGCTTCCGCCAACATCGACATTACATTCCACATTAACCAAATTATGATTTAAGGTCTCGTATTGTCGGCGTGCCGATTGTTCACATCCAAATAGTCCTTGCACAGAGGCACAGTTATAAATTATAATATGCGAGCAATTGCGTTGATCCGCATCATAGTAGCGAACATGCGAGTTGTTCATAGGCCGCGACGTTCGAAAGACTGCCGAGCACGGTAGGAAACGTGGATAAAATATCGTACAGTTATCACTGCGCGCAGGGAGAATAGAATAGAAGAACCCTTTACGATCGCAACGATCTTCTGTCTAACTCGAGCTTTTCGGGATTCATGTTAGAAAATTGTCGAGGTCAATGCATAATTATTCTAATTTACTATCTTACTGTAATTCTTTCAAGTAATTTTAGCAATCTTTCGCTTTGCATAAATACAGAATCTTGATCGTTTATTTACCGTTAATCAGATAGCATTTCGAATTAATTGTCACGTTTCGTATGAGAGCGGCAGGTGTCCCAATACTTACGAATGGCAGTGTACGTGTATGAGCGCGTGTATGATATTAGGCGCGTCGATGTCGACGGTGATATCCTTTTTGCGTTGCAACGATAGTAAGGGAATTGTAATACGGAGCGGATCGTGTTGCCACAGCATCGGACGTTGTCATAGACGAGCTCGAGCGTATAGCCAGAGATGATAATTATAAGTTAGAAACTTGCCAGGATCGGTGTTTCGTTGGTCAGAAAAGGGCTGATGGGGTCGACTGCGATAGTCAAGGTGGCGGACCGAATGCTGCGAGCGGTGGTTGCGGCTCGGTGAGCGGACACTATCGCGTTACTACGTTGCATTAATCCCCGAGCTAGTATCGACAGAGGACGGTCTACAATGGGTTAGGTTAGCGTTCCGCTTTCTTTCGGAGAGAGAATATTTCCGGTGCGTTCGATGTCGCAAAATGTCATACAAAGACAGGAGTTAACATGTATGACGTTTCACAAAAGTACTTGAACACCTACCATTGCCATAAAAATGTCTAACCTTCATTTTATTATATCTTTCTTATAATCTTTATCTTATAATCTTTATTAATACTGACGATGATAAACAGAGTTAAGTACCATTATTGTACATTAATATGAACGCAGAATGTTTACATAAAACGCAAGGACATATATGTATACGACAAACACATCGACTAATTTACAATGTTTTTCGACATTTTGACATTTAATTAACATTGTAATGAGACGCGACTGTCGCGACTACTTTACTTTTGTTATGTTCTATATCTTTACATATTTACATTGTTACGTATATAAATTTCATAGAAACGTATAAACATAAGCAATTTACTAACAATATTTTTCTCCGACTATGCAGATCCCCGATTTGGTGGTTCGCTTCGACTTTTGGAATAGTAGCTGATTACCGACTATCGACGAGCGTGTGTCGCCCGTATGCAACGTATTGCGAACCGAAAAGCTGACGGCGGATCCTCCAAAGGCTGGTTCGTTTCGCTTTGTTGCGGTAAAGGCTTGACAAATAGGGAATCTAGGCTTGGAGGCTATCGAGTGCCGTAATTACTCGACGCAACGCGTACTCGCCTATGCGTAGAGATGATAAGAAAGGTGATACGAAGCAACAAAAACGAGGAAACGATTTCTCGTCTTTGCGATTCTTTGGACGAAGCGTAAATTCAATTCGAGAAGGAACACGTATAAAAACAGCGTTAACGAGTTCGACGAAACGTACCGCGTTGTTCTTGTCTCGCTTGACCGCCTCTGTGCGTATACGGAACTTTTGAAATGGCGAAACGAGCGGACCTCGCCGCGCGGCGCATAGAGTTTCATCTCGGGAGATTACACGAATCGTGATCAAAGTAAACCGATGAAGAAACGAAGCTTGCTAACGACGAGAGGATCAGGGCGAGGAAAAGTGAAGCGAACGGATAGGGGAAGAAAATAGAAGAATGAGAGAGAAACGGCCGAGATGGGTGGCAATGGGAGAAGGAGAAAGGAGACGAGAGGAAGGGTGAAACGATCCGCGGCGGCGGCGGCGGCGGCGGCGGCGGCGACGGCAGCAGCAGTATTCCGGTTTTTTGATATCGGCTGGTTTTCGCGGTGGTAGCAGTATCGAGCTAACAATTAATTATTGGCGGCGCTTCAGAGGGCTGCCGGCAGCCGTAGTTAAACATTACGCGTTCCATATCTTACTGTGCTATCTAATCCCCACGGGGGCTCGAGCGCTACTGCAGTAATCTCGTTTAATTGCCGGCTGTAGACGCGAGAGTCCCGTTCAATTAGTTTTTCAAATAAACATTAGTTTCCTTAACACGCGGTGCCATAACGTGGCGGAGGATGAGGGCAAGGACGAGGACGAGAACGAGAACGAGAACGAGGGCGAGGATGAGGCTCTGCGGAGAGAGCAGAGAAACAGCCCGATAGCGGAAAGAAGATAGGAACGGTCAAATCGGTGGAGAAAGAGAGAACTGGTTGGTGAAAGGGACAGAAGAGAAGGAGAAGGAGGAGGTGGCAGCGATGGTAGTGGCAGTAGGGAACAAAGCGAGAAAGTAAGAGGGGCAAATCGAAGGTGGGAAAAGAGAAAGAGGCAAGCGCGGGGGGCTTTGGGAGGAAGAGGAGGATAGCGTGGTACACTCGGAAGGCAGGTCGGTAGAGGTGACGGGTCTATGGAACAGAAGGGTGACGGTGGAGGAGGCGGTGGTAGCGGACGTAGTGGAGGTTGGCGGAGACGGTTAGAGGGAGGAGAAATACCAGTGGAAGAGAAGGGTGGTGTCGCGGCCGCGGGGTAAGTAATTAACGACACATTTATACGATATCGCCCACGGGTGCGGCGTAGCGCGGTGTAGCGCGGCGTGGCGCGGCACGGTGCAGCGCGGAACGGTGAAGAGACACACAAACGTGGTGGTGAGAAGGACGAAGCGGGGAGCAGAAGCGAACCAAGCTAGAATCTCGTTCGTAGGAAATGCTTCGCTAATAGGAAGCTATGCGTTCGTCGATAGATATCTAACGTAGACCGACCAACCGATCGATTGACCGACCGACCGACCGATCCCCTCAACATCTGACCGTCTGGCCTTACGACTATCCTGATTCGTAAATGCGACTATCGTTTCGACGATCACGACCATTCAAACGATGGAAGATGCGGTTTTAGCGCTTGCGATCGAATTTAACGATCGCCTTTGTTCGTCAAACTCCTCGTATCCTTCTGATGCAACGATCGATCGTTCGATTCTATTTTTGTCGAATATCTTCGTCGATTATTGCTTTGCATTATTGTTATTGGTATCTGTCGTTAGCACAGCCCTAGCTGTATCCGACGTGGCCGATACGGGAACCGGCTAGAAATCGAGAAAGATCGACAAATCATGGAACAAAGCGGAATACGAGTTGGCAAACAAGCGAAAGGGGATCGACGCGACTTTTGCCTTTGCGCGAAACGTACTCGTTGCTCGCGCGGCTGGTTATGGTGATGCGGATTATTCACTAATATGATTTACGACGTATTACCCCGACGTGCTAGCGCGCGCGACTCACAATGCGCACATAATGTGAGGCATAATTTATTAATTTTACTAATGGCTCCTGCCCATTATTATTGATTTCGGACCGCGCCTCGTTCGGACGGGCGCTGATTTATCCCGGTCGTTATCGGCCCCATGTTAAATCGTCCGCGAACCAGGAGCCGCGAGAATACAATTCGACGACTCGTGTACTTTTCCTTTCCCATTGCGCGCCTGTTCTATAGCTGTCGATATAGCTATCGATGCGAGTGGATATCGGTAGTGCAAGCCGTCCAGTCTCCTCTCGTATTCGTTCGCAGGCTCGCGGCCTGTAAGAGAAAAAAGGAAAACTCTTTCATTTCGTATGTTTCGAGTCCAGCATGCCACAGATAGAAATCGTAAAGATAAAAATTGCTCGATCAAATCGTTGTACGAAATACTTGCTACTCGAGTGTCTCGACTTTACCCAATCCAATTCCAAACCTTTGCTACTGTGAACATTATTTAGCTGTTAGGCCATTCTGAAAATTTATCCCATTCGTGCTCGGCATACCTTAAACGTCGAAGATAAAAATGCAAAGAGATAAAGAGCTTTCTGAAAATTCCATCAATTTGGTGTATTTAATAGTTATTCTTCCTTTTTTTTTTCTCTTTTCGATTATTGCTTAATCGGTTAATTTTGCAGATTCGAAAGTTTGCGAGGGATTGTCCGAAAGGAAGATACGGGTAAAGGGTGATCGACGAAGGAAAATACACGAGGGAAGTGCATCGAGAACGATCCAGACACCACGTTGCGCGAATGGCCGCGCCGACACGATATTAAAACATTAAAATAACGTACGACCGTGCAAAAACGAAAGGCTACGGTTGACGCGATCCTTTCATCGCAATTCCGACCGTCCGGTACTCTATTCAAACACGATCATTCGTTTCGTTATTACGCGGCATTTTTCACCGATGGACAAGCGCGTATGGCTTACGCATCGCGCATTCGTCATTCGTCCCGACGATCCCGCGAATTTATCAATTTATCAATTTTTAAATGTTACACGTTTCCCGTTAATGGACTAGGACACTGCTGACATGACGAAGCGTAACAGATCGAGACGCGAGGAGCAAGACATCGAGGAAGGAGCGAGAAGAAAAGGGGACCGGATCAACACCGTATCTTCTCGACGTTCCGCAGCTACTGCTGCCATCTGGAACCACGAATGTTCGAACAAGTTGCGGACACGGCAGATCGCAGCGCGTGGACCTCGTCGAAGAGAAACAAAATGAAGGAAAAGGAGAAAGTTTCCTTCTTGGTACAGGGGGAGAGGATGAAGTCGATATCAGTTGTTTCTCCATCGTCTTCTCTCGGCCACCGCGTTTGGACGTATGCGTCAGTCTTCTCTTTTGGAAACGTTACTGGCCGAGACAAAGACGTAAACAAAAAATTAAATACAGTAGAATCTCAGTTATCCGATCCAGTCGAGAGACAAGAGCGTCCAGATGAGGGGATTTTCGGATGATAGAACAGTTACTTTTCCGATGTTTATCTTTGTGTATTTATTTCAAAAAAGAACGTAACTAATCGTAATAGCGATACAAATAACGTAAGCAGATACGATTCGATCGAAGATTTATGGATCTCAAGACCTTTTAGCCTGGTAAATCAGAAATATTGTTTAGCGGATTCAATTCGGCAAAGTTACATTCATTTTGTGCCTCCTCCCGTCTTAACTTTACTTCTAACGCCTCAAATGCTCTTAGTGTCATGGTCAATCGAGTAAATCCGTCACATTGAAACCATTCTATCGCGTCGCAGCGCTATCACAACCATCGAATCCCGGTATCGAATCAGTGCAGGAAGAGTTTCTTCTACATCTGTCGTAATATTATCGTCCACTTTTTCCCGTATGGTTTCATCGATGTAATTCACTGGTTTACTTCATGCTCTTTTCCGTGTCACACATTTAACGCCCAACCAAGCATATGTCACCATGTAACAGCAATGCGTTAAATTTAATTGCTCGTGAAGTTGTCGTATCACCTTTTCGCTAGTAGCGTCGTTGATCGTTAACAAAAATTCTCGTGGAAGATTGAACATTTTATACGCGAAACGTGTTCGCATAATGGAACGTTGGGATGACACAATGTTTGAATGATAGAGAATTCGAATAACAGAATTCGGATAATCGATGTTCCAGCGTACTCTGTAAAAGCTATTTCAAATAATTTGTTGCCGAAAAGGACGAAAAGATGTTTAAGAGAAGACCGGTAAAGTTATAGATTTTAAAAGCCTGATTTTAGTTAAATTCTTCTTAATTTTCGTACAACCTTATAGTATCGCGCGACAGTAATAAACGAGAGGAGCATTCCCTTCGTCGTTGTGTCGTCTCATGGGAATTCTTCCTAGCTGTGCAGCGTACTTTGACCAGGAACACGCATCGTGACTAAAACGTAGTTAAAATAAGCTGATTAAGAAAAAAACAACCACGATGTCACGCTTTCGTAGAAAAGGACAGGTCGTTTTTACGGTTGTCGTATCTTTCAGTTTCACGAACTCCAGTTGGAGCTGCGATACGGTCTAACGAGCTGTTCGAAAGCAAACAGTAGGCGATCTACCGAGATAGCGTGTTGTATAGATCAGATACACGGTAACGAAGGAATTATATTACTCTTAGCCGATGAACCTTTGATGATTCCGTTTGAAGTCGACGTTTCCAGGCACCGGAAGCAAAGCAGCAAGAGTGGAGGCAGAAGCAAAAGCAGAAGCGGGAGAAGCTGAAGCGTTAGCAAGCACGAGATACGGCGCACAACGCGTTAGGAGCACTGTCACCCTCGACTTGGCCGGCAGAGAGAAGGGTGAGCTTTCACAGAGAGATTACACGAACCCCTCGAGTACGGAACTGCAGGTACGTTAACCGCAAGCCGGACGGTCATTATTAGCAGGTACCTTGTGCACGGACCTCTAGTAAGCCGTACATCGTTGAATAATTAGAGTGCCACACGACTACTGCCAACCATCGCGTCTAAACACGTTCGTAACGCGCTATCTTCTTTCATCTTCATCCAACGATGTACGCACAGCGCGATTCTTCTACTCCTAATTTCAGGGTATCGTACAAATATTTATAAACCTCGCAAGAAGTATCTATATTTACTTGAAGAAAACGACTAACGTTTGCACGATCGAGCCTCCACTTTTTATCGAGTTGTCAATTACGCGTTATCCAGGTACGTATTTAGTATTCAACGTCTGAGAAAGGAAATCTTATTTTCATAAACTTGTTCGTCACAAGTTAACGATCCTATTTAACGTTTTCGTCTAATCGCTGACCAGTTTTACCGACCTCGCACCATCGGTTTCTTCCGGTATATCCCTTCCCTTTCGACTAGATAGCCTCGATCGTTCCTCGCCGACGACACTCAATCGATGGTATCAATTCGAAGCAACGATGAAAATAACGAGTCAATGACAGGAGTGGATAAAGCGGACAGAAACTGAATCATATCGTTGTCGGCGAACGCGATTACGTTATCTCAGCCGGAAGGCACGTTACTCCGATAGTTTGCTCATCTCTTTATTTCGTGATGGCGGCCCTCTTATTAATAGACGGCCGGGTATATCGAAACGCGGTATTCGAAAATCGGTTACGACTCGATATATAAATGGTCGCGCGCTCGGTTTTCTCTTTGATGTTACGAGGCGACAAAAAATGGCTGTTTCCTTGTGTCGGAGCGGTTCGCTTGCTTCCCTCTCTCTCGATGACCGATTCCTCTGCGGGGAAAAAATTCGATTAGACTGCCAATAACTAACGGCGTATGCCCTGTTACCAAGTTTGACGATTAATTATCGCGAACAACGCGTGTTTGATGTCGAAGGAAACGTTAACGTAGCCCGATTGATCGGTTAATTGAAAGGGACGGTAAGAAGGTGGCGAGGGGGTGTACGGGCTGGGAACGAGGGGGAACGACAGCCCGCGGGGCCCTCCGTTCGAGGGTAAAACGAGAATGGATGCTAGCAGAGCGGAGGCACGCTGCCGGGGAAGAACATGCTACGAACCAAAGCAGAGAGTAGTGGCTCTGTTTCGTGCCGTTCTCTTCTTTGCTCCCTTTCGTTCGCCTCGACGGACTCCGACAGCTCTTTCATCTACGGATGATTACCTACTACGCTGCGTCGCTCTAAACAGACCGGCGCTTCCTTTCCGTTTCCGATCCTTCCACCGCTACTCCCACCCCTTTTCCTCCAGCCCCGTCTCCACCCCTAACCTCGAGCCTTGAAATTAGCTAGACAAATGAAAAGCAATTAATGCTTGTATACGCTAAACGCGTCGAAACGAGACTAGAGCGATGTCGCGTTGCATCGAACGGACGTTCGATCTCTGTTTGAAAGGTATTTTGTTCGAAATTTTGACGTTTATATCGTTTGTATTGACAATTGTTATAATTTACTGTATGGATGTAACTCTTACGAATAGTTTTAGCAAATCTTTACTGTGCGCATTGAATCGCGCAATACGCGTGACATTCTGATTCTGATTGATCGTTTCCTTAACACGTTCGAGACCGATGACATTTGGAACAAATCTCCTCTGAACGATAGGAAACTTTTTTGCATTTGTAATGAAAAATACGTGAAAGTAATCAGTGCAGGAATAAAAAAAAGCACGTTTCAGAAAAATTTTATTTAAAAATACGTGATGACATACGCGGTATGTCATCGGACATTTGTAATAATTTTGATGTCGGATGACCAAGTGACATACCATGTATGTCATCCGAATAAAATAGCGTTTTAGTTAAAATTTCAGGAAAGATAAACACGTAAAAGGTAATAATATTTATTTCAAGAATGAGAAGGTTATATAAATGAAATATGAAGATATATTTATGTATATAGTTAAATGCAAAAATTGTTTCAAGTAATGTAAATAAATTATCCTTATGATAATTCCTGAAACAAGACATAAACCTGGATTATCTTTACAGCCACTGCAAAAATAATTAATACTCTCGACTTTTCTGATCGTTATCTGAGAATTGACTGAAAATACCGATGACATACACGATGGTGCTGTCGTCGGTCATTGCGGTGAGATACTGCATAACACGCATGCTATGTCATCGATCTCGAACGTGTTAATGATTGAAATTAATTATCATGTTTCGCGTGGAACTAGTACGTGTCCTAATATTTATCAACGGAGGTGTACACGTAGATTATTTTATGATCTCGCGTGTATAGTTGTAGCGAATTTCGCGTGTATTTAGATTTTGGCCCAAAGCAAGGAAACCAGGGCAACAGAAAAGAAAATGATTGCATGTCAACGTAACGAAAGATCGAGGATTCGCGTAACCAGCAAAGAGTGCTTTTGCTTGCCACCTGGGCCTCCCTTTAACCGTTTTGAACGTTTACGTCACGACATTTCTCGTTTCTCGTTTCTCGACCTAGTCACAATTATGCACCGGCGGAAATAACATTTACTTAGCAAAGTCGCGCTCGAGTATTGTGGACCTGACACATATCACTTGGTCGCGTGACTCGCTCCGTTCTTGGCTGCGTCGTCCCGCGACGGCGGCAGCTTAAACTCAACTCGAACTTTCCGTCGCGTAGCTGAGACGGCTGCAACGTGTTGCGCGACGTATCGAGCTTCTCGGCTAGGAACCGTCGTCGTTCTCGGAGCAGCGCGCCTAAAACACGTAGGAGACGCCGAAATTTCTCCCTCCTAAGCTTTTTTCGTTCTTGTTCGAAAATTAACCCGCGTTAGACTCTGACAAGGTTCGTGTAATCACTTGGAAATCTTAGCTACGAACTCCTGTAGATACTTTCTCATAAAGCTTGCTACGTATAGTACGGGCTATTTGGGTCAGCGAGGAAATATTATACAGGCTATTTTGAAAATAATATTTCACTATATGTACTTGGTGTTTTCCATGAAAATCGTCATGATGAATCTCTCGAGATTCGCGATAAGTTGCAGTATGTATCCACAACGAAAGAGATACGTAATCTCGAGTTTGCAAACGAGATAATAATCCCACAATTTTTAAAAAGTCCTTAATGATCTTTTTTGTACCATCTTGTTTTTTTATAAATGTCCTGATACTCACGAACGTAGATGATATACTGAAATTGATGGCCGCTTCTGTTTATCCTGTCAGCTTATTAGAACCATATTAAGCGTAAGTTTACACAGTTGCCACCAGGCTACTGTATGTAACATGATAAATAGAGCGGACCCTACCTTATCATCCTGAATAACTCGTTCCTTGCCACACAATCGAACTGTATCGTCATCGAGCGACCTTTTACCCCGCGACCGTACAAGAAACCAAAAGAATCGAAGAAATCAGAGAAACGAAAGAAGTGGAAGGAACCGAAGAAAGCGACGAAAACGACAGCTAAACGACTGGAAGGAGCGCGGGTGAATCGAACGAGCAGGACCTCGCAACGTTTCGCTGTAATTTACGATCGTCCGAGAGTATGGAATCCTCCGGGCACCGCGCGGAACACGGCCTCCTTACATAAAAATCGGGAAACCGCTCGCGGCCGAGACCGACCACAAATCATCGTCTGTCATCCGGTGAAACGAACGTTCCCGTGGAACGGCGATGTGTTCTTCTCCGTCGGGACATGTGCCGAGCACACGAAACGAGTCTACATCATGCTGTCTGGCCAATGGACCGAAAGATGCCCTTCTAACCTTCTAACCGAAGCTTTTGCAGGTATTTGCCGATCCACCGTGTCTCGATTCGGCAAGTCAGTGCTTCCAATGATCGAAATCAAACGAAATTTGGTTCTGGTCATTTATTTATTCGTTTATATATTTATTTATTTCGCGAGATAAATCCTTTGACACGTAACAGATAGCACGTAGTAGCAAGAGATATATCGTCATACGCAAATGAGTTTCTCGTCTATCCTGAAGAAGTGAACAGAAACTTCGTACTAACTAAAGCTTAACGCACTATCAAAATCACGATTGTACCGCGAGGAACATATACGTCATCCGATAGATATCGCGAAAGTGCAAAAATCGAAACAATTGAGAACATATTTTCGTTAACTTTAAACGCGACGACTTATATGTAAGAACCGATGTCGTCCGTACGCATCAATCGCGAAAGCTGACGTTTCGTTGTTCAGATCAACTATCTCTGTCCGCGAAACGCACGAAATTTCATCTCGATCAGGTGTCTTGCGGAAGTATAGCCCGAGAATTTAGACAGAGATCGGGTATTTGGTAGGCTAGAAGAGATCACGATGGAACGGGAGCCACGGGATTCACGAATCCTACGGTCGGCGCAAGTTTCCTCCTCAAATTAACCGGCTTGAGAGACGCTACGTAAACCGAGATTATTATAATCTCTCCGAGACTCGACTGCGGTAACATTAAACGAAGAGACGTGCCCTTTGTTTCGTAGTGTATATACCTATGTAGGTTTGCTGCTTGGTACGCGGGCCAAGAAGCGAACGAGGGAAAGAGTCGTTCAGGAAGATGGAAACGGAGCGTGAGTTCACCACCGACTTTCCGATGCATCTCCTCCATTAACGAAGCCTGAATGTGGATTAACTCGAAGGTTTGCGATGCTGCCGCATAGAAAGAGTACAAAAAAAAAAAAAAGAAGGGAAGATCGGCTGCCAAGAAGCGGCGAGAATTTACTTGGACACGAACAGAGAAGCACGCAAAAGTGGAATTTTCTATAAGCATCAGACCTGATCGTCTAGACGTATGTGTACACTACTTTTAATTAGACGCAACGTTTGTATCCAGACGAAAGCTCATTTTTATCAAATATTGGAATTACAATCGCCATGTTTTATTATTTTAGCGACGATTAACGAACTTTGGCTGAATAATAAATGTCACGCGTGGTATGTGCGATTATGATTTGCTTATTCAATTATAGATGGCTTCGCGTCATATCGGACGATGTAGGTGGATCATCAGGTGACGTGATAATAACGTATCGCCTGCGCGACTTCAAAGTCCAAACGCAAATTCACCGTGAACGGATTAAATGTAATTGCTTTCCGAATCGGTAATAGTGAAACGGCTTGCTGGTCTATCGCGTCTCATCAAACTTTTCGCGCCGTAAACGCGCGTAAATACACTGTCAGCTGTAAGTATTAGATCGCCTACTCGTCACATTTATTGGAAAACTCTACGAATGTTACTTTGTTCGGGATTTTACGTTGCGAGGCAAATGAAACGACGAACTCATAGCTAGGAATAACTAGGAAATAAAAGCGATCAATTTGCGTTAAATATCGTGGAAAGTATCGTTATACTTAAGACTAACGATGTGTATAAATACAAGGCTCGATCTCGATATTGATTTGTCACGTTTCTCTTTCATTTTTTAATCGTACTTTGTGTTTCGCGGTATATGTATATGGAATATATAAAACACTTAGGTAGAAGACAATTCGTCGTATCTCATAAACGATGATAGATAGAACATACGTTTATACGAACCTTTTTCACTGTTTTTAGGTGTACAATCAGCTGCCGAAGTGGGTCATACGTGTTCTGCTACACCCTGTATATATACACAACATTGAAACATGCGCTTTAAATGAGACCGTCCACTCTATTCACCACTGACCGGTACATGACGTTGCTGTTACACGACGGTGCCTGCCATATAATATAAATCGACCTTAAGTCAAATCGAAAGAGGCGCTGCGTGGCCCGTCGTTACAATCGGTAGTTAGAAAGGAAAAATCGCGGAAGGTCGACAGCCAGTGCGTTTGTTTCCGTAAAATGCACCGTTCGCGAGTACACCTCGCCTTGCCCCGTCTTGCTTAATCCCGGGGTATTTATTCGCATGATAATAATAGTAACGCCGTTGGAACGTTTTCAAGAATTATTGCTGTCCTTGCCGCCGACGATAAATGAGTCCGGAGGATTAGCTAAACAGTGGCTCAAAAATGTTATTATATAGCTGCATGAATATTCATCAACTCACGTGAGTACGCCGAGTTGCTTTTAAAAGGTTTTGCCTGTGGTTCTTCCGTTATTCCACGACCATGTCGGTTCGACGACGATACCGTAGATCGCGGTGGCCACGGGATTTCGCCTTCTCCCTGTCTCTAAACATTCCATCTCGGACGTGTCCCGTACATCGATCGCGCATCGAGGGATATTTTCACGGATAAATCCGCAGGAACGCGAAGATTGCTTAAGGCCGGTTTTGCTGGTTGGAAAACAGCGTCGCGTTAATTGGTAGACGAAATTTGGAACTGTCGTCGCGTCAGGAAGAATGGCCAATAAGGAAGAGCACGTAGAAGGCGTGGCCAATGTTCTTAGATCCGTCGTTACGGATTGATGCTTTACTACGGCCGCGTAATCCAGCGTTCCACTATATAGTCAGATAACTAGAAACGGGGAAAATAGTAAGGGGGGAACGATTGATCAAAGAGATTGAGCTTTTGTGCGTTGAGATCCCAAGGATTCGCTAATATTCCATGCTGACGTTTTGATAGATTTGTACGAACAATATGCGAATTTTACTAGACTGAAAGTATCTATGGAATCAACGGATATATGTGTATATAGGATCTTCATAACACTCGTGCTCGTGTACACAACCCCTCCACAAGTCAACTTGTGAAAAATCAAGCGCTTCCGGATAACGGTAGAACATCGATTAATTAAAAGGCACACTCGTTAACCGGTATTATACCTGCACGTGCGATTGATATTTTTGCCAGAACGTTTGGTAATCGCGTTGACGCGGCAACCAAATTTAATTTGCTCTCCGTTCGATGTACTCGTTGCTCGTCAGCGTGCGAATCGATTCGAACCAACGAATAACGAGCGGTCGGAATTTCGGGGACGCGACGCTAGGCTAATTAACGTCTAGATTGGCTACACGTCCAACCTTCTAGCTAGGTAACATCGCGTTCGGCCTTCCCACCACTTTTCGAACTTTCCATGTTTTCCAATTTTTTGTTCTCCCATTTTTCCTCTTTCCATTTTTCACGCAGTTTGCCATTCGTAGGCAACTAACGGGTGGAGATAGCCGCTAACTGATACGTGGGATTTGCAGAAAGATCTTCAGAGTGTGCTTGCTTGGAGATATGGTAAGAACGCAACGTGACGAAAAATGCAAAGGACGAGGGGGGAACCTTTGGACGAGGCTGAGGCGGCGAAGGTGGCAAAGGCGGTCCAAGCAGTTCGATAACGCGATAAGGCGAGGTTAAACCCATGTTTGGCGGGCAGGTTATAGGTTAAACGGTGAGCTAGGGGGTGCAACAGGTCGCGTGAACTTGGGTGAATTTTCTGTTCCAGGGCGCGCTGTCTGGCCCTCCTGCATTCCCCTCCCCCTGTTATTCCCTCTGACCCCTTCGCTCCTCTGTTCCCTCCCGCCATGGTCACAGCCACCCCTAACGTCGTTGTTCTCTTTCTCTCTTCCTCCTCTCACCCCCACATCCGTAGTATGCACCCCACGCCACCCCCTGTCTGTCTCTCTGTCTTTCTCCTCTTCCCTTCTATCTAGCCGTTACGCCGTCATTAGTCAACGTCGACGCCTATACCACGTGGAGTCCCGCAGAATGCACCAGCTGCTTGATATCCCTCTGTATCCGTAGCTACAAATTCGAGTTACGGATTTCCCGTCTTCGAGCCACGGTCGTGTTCTTTGCGCGCGCGGATTACCCCGCCACTTCTGCACTCTGCAGAGTTGGAACGACAGACGAAAGGTCTACGGGACCGATTGATCGCGATACATTAGATTCATCTTAATCTCGCGTGCAACGTATCATTGGCTGTTACGAGAATTAGAAACAGAGACGGGAACAACGTCATCGATCTAGACAGGGTCAAGATGAAGAAAGATCGATGTATATCGAGATGTCATCTACACTCTTCGTCTAGTCCTCTTGCAGTGGTAATCCTGTGTCGTAACGTAAGACGAAACGCAAAGCGTTTCCGCATTTTTGACCGTCTTCTACGATATATTAACATTAGCACATACGGTCACACATGCTACTTGTCGCCTGGTCGGTAGAATGATCGGTATATTCTACCTGTCTCTGTATCTTACCTGTCTCTGTCTCGCTGATCTTATTTTCAGCTTTGTATTATATCGACGAATAGGAGCTGTGGATACTCGGAGAATGCGTAAAATCAGTGACCTGGCTGCGCTTAAGTGGAAATCGGAGAGGGAAGGATGGCGCGAGCGAGCGCGGAATTTAACCAAACATTGCTCGCTCGAAGAACAAAGCTTGATTTATTGTAATGAGTTTGCAGGAGTTAAGAGGTACGCGCGTCTCCCCTGGCCGTTCGTCGTTCCCCGGCCGCTTAACTAGATATTGAGACCGGTGCGGTTTGACGGGGATCCTCGGATCAACCCCCGTCATAAACCCTTCTTAGCACCGGCCACCCTTGCGGCCCCCTCTGAAATATGCATGAAGTTTCTGCATACTGATTGCGTTATTTGTATCATCTACGAGAAGACAATAGGACAGGGTGCTCGTGTTCGCGACGAATACTTAAATCCTCTCTATCGACTTCGTTTCTTCCACTATAGCTTCGACGCTTGCGTCGCGTCGAGTTTCACGTCACTTTCACGTACAAGTCGCCGTTCGGCTATGTCTACTTTACTCTCTAAATTCCAGAAGAACGTTAATCCTTGAAAAGTGGATGGTTTTACTCTTCCCCCCCCCCCGTGTAAGATGGATCTTAGATTCAAGCGAACTCTTAGCGAAATTTCGTTCCTTACGTAGAGTCGAGTCAGAAATTTGATGTTTCGAAGAAGACAAGGCGTTTGATTTCGAACGAATGTTCACGGCTGAAGTAATCGGTACGCGACTAGGCCCGAACGAACCCGATACGAGTCGCGCGAGGATTAAAAATATCGAAGAGCAAAGGACAATATCGACGATCGGACGTTTTGTTGCTCGCACGAGCGAGCAAAGTTCGTTTCCAAGCTGGATTTCCTACCGAAAACGTTCGATTCATTGAGAACTGACGGGGGAGCCATAATTCCCGTCTCGGTTTGACGTTAATGCTTCCCCTACTTCGTAACCGGCAGATAGGCGAGGGGGTTAAGCTCGCTGCGACATATTTATGGAGAGGACGAGATGTTATCGGGCACGAGGACCCTGGGTTTGTCCGATCGCGCTGCGAAATCCGCCCTTCCTACAATCTACTTCGCAATTATCGCGCACGACGTTAATATTTGGCCCACACCCATCGCCTCCGCTCTACCTTCGATTTCGTGAAAGCCACGCGAGTTCCATTCCCCTTGCAGACGTACGGGCGCATCGGGAATTAGTGCTACGCGATCCTTCTTATCCAACTTGTCTCTTAATCGTACAAATGACGATTTTCTTTAAATAAGAAGAACGAAATAAAGGAGAGATATGTGATATGGGAAGAGAAAGGATACCGATGCAATGACGTTAACGTTATGGCTGCACAATGAGGCAAACATTCAATCTAGGAGTCCGATTGCTGATAAAATTAATTATGCTTTCTTCAAATCTTCGCTAAAAGAAAGAAATTCGAAAATGAATTTTTCATTGGAAATAATATCGAAACTTGTAGATTGACAAATAATATTTAATTGCGAAGATAAGTATAAATTTTCGGCTACTAAGAACCTTCTCAATGTACTGGCGTTTCTCGTTCATTGGGAATTAAAATGCCGAACACTGTTTCCTATGTCTTCAAAAGTTGCTCTTTTATCAGTGTCTCTTACATTACAATATTTTCTCCTTAATGACAATTTAAAGCACACGAGTACGAGAAACCTATCGTTCAGTGAAAGAAAAGCAGATTCACAGTAACCCTTCTTCGCAAAGCATGAAGTACCGTTAACTTACTTGTATCGTACTCGAGGAAGTCCTAACGCGTGTCCTAATTCTACCAAACTCCGTACCAGTAACCATAGCCAAATATAATTCTGACTTTTTACTGTTGCAGGTCTAGATGGTGAGTTTGGCCGACGGTGCGGGTTTGGTAACAACGGTGGCGACGACGACGAGGAAGACGACAGCGACGACTACGACGACGACGATGTCGGTGGGGTGTAGTAGGTCGAGGTGCGTGTAAATTAAAGGCGTCATAGATTTTCGCGGTAGCCCGCAGGATCAGGGCCTTAGATTTGCGTCCGGCAGATTACCCCGGGGGTGAAATGGGACAATGGGCGTTAGTCTGGGCCGACGGCGTATAAATAAGGATCCCCAGGAAGCTTCTGGGGGTAAGGGGACAGCAGGCAGAGGAGATCCTCGCTCGGTAGCGACGTGGTAGCCGAGTAGAAAGCCCGGCTAGTGCTGAGACCGGTCGGCCGTCCATCTTGGCCGTCGCCGTGGCGGTCCTTATCTGCACTCACAGCTCCGCTGCTAGACGTCCGGTGATCTAGGGCACTTCTCTAGCTCTCTCTCTGCTTCTCTAGTTCGTGCAAGACACCGTGTACCCGTACATACACGCACATATACACTTACATTCTCTGCACCTGTCCCTCCCCTTGTATCTGCTCCCTTCGTCCATCTTATCATGTATTCTCCCTCCCTCTCTCTCTCTCTCTCTCGTCTTCTCTGAGAAGAGTAGAATTACTCTGCAGCGTCACTTCGCATTCACTAGCTCCCGAGTCTTTGTACTTACTTTTTCTTCCTCGTAGGTATGCGGAAAGTTTACGTCGATGCTCAAGCGACTACAGGCGACTTTTCGTCCAGAATTTTAATCGGAACACGTCAGTTTGAAATAATACGATGCCACTGGACGGAGCTCTGTAGTCCATCGATTAGATTCTCCTTTTTACGCGTATGTTGTGTACAGTGAAATTTTTAACGCGAATCTTCTTTGGAACATCTTTTACACTTATCGTTTGGATATCACGTGTTTCGACTTAAACGAGCCAAGTGCGAGGATTTTACGACTGAATTAACCTGAGAAATAAACGCACACAGTTTGATAGAACGTAACTTAAAAAACGCAAAGTATCTGCACGAGTCAGAAGTGACGCAGTGTTCGTCGTTCTCGGCGAGGGTTAATGTCACGTACTATAACAATAAAACTCACGTACGGTAAAGGTGTAAATTGTAAGAGTAACGAGTACAATGCTTTAAGGTCGAGCAGTCGGATACACGATGGTTTGCGGTAGCCTCCTAATACGCGACGAGACGACAAACTTCCTTTCGAGCGGAGAGTGTAACCAAGTCCCGTCACACGGCTGTTTGTGCATATCGAATGAACGACACTTTCCAGGATCTCGGTTGGTTCTCGTGAAATCTTAATCGCGGTAGCACGTACTTATCGCGCGTCGCCGACACGTAGACACGTTCTATACCGTTTGTCGTGTCTGGGTGCTCTGTAGTATCCGTTCGAAGAGGAGCAGAGCATTAAATATTGGAAGTATCCTGTTGGAATTATACAAGAGAAGGTTCGCGCGTGGACCGTCTAAAGCCAGGCCGTGTGCACCGCTAGAACGAAGCTAAAGAGATAGAAGCCGAGGGTGGTGGCGGTGGTAGGTGGTTTAGAACGAGTACAGGGGAAACCAGAGGGGGAAGAGGGATCTTAGGAAAGGCGGCACAAGATACCTTGGAGGTTACCCGGAGTTGGATAGGGAAGAAGCTGCCGCGATGTTCGCTAGATGGGCGATACGGCTCGGCTCTGTACGGAGCCTTGCCCTACGTATACACCAGACAATTGAACTTCTCCCGTTTATTGCTTCTAATTAAACGACCGAGATATTTCTGCTACGTTTCATTAGCGTACAACCGAACTCCAGTCGGACGGTTCGGGTAATACATTTGCCGCAGTCGTGTTTTGTTGCTCTATGGCTGAGAAAATCTCATACTTGCCCTCGTACTTTTGTCTTTTTTTACCGCGCGATTTTTCTTCGTCGTCTTTTAACCACACGACGACATCGAAAACGGTAAGGACTAGGCGAATACAATTACGAGTCAAAGATTGGACGATTATATGGCAAGCGTCGATGTTGCTCTTCCAATCTGAAAACGCTCGTCTCGTCTTAAACGAACCTTGTCCACAGACGCGCGAGTGATTAATTATTGTAGCACCTCGGTGTTACGATCTCTGCACTAGTACCTTAATGGAAATAACTAAGTATTGTTTGGGCGCATGCCTTCCGTACGGAAATGATCCATCATGGTCCGGATAATTAGCACAACCGTGGTTGCGCGTGTAATCATCACTCGGAATAGCAACGACGACCAGCTATCCCTTTCCCTCTCGTCTTCTCGCGCTTGTTCCTTGTACTCGTTCTTTCTACTTTTTATTTCGTTATATCTATCTGCTTGTATGGAAATCTCACCGGCGCCCTTCTTTTTATTCAATTTTATTTCATTTCGTCGGATGGCTGCTTGCGTTTCTTGCTGAAAATTTTGACAAAGACCTACCGAGGCAACTACGTATCCTACTTTAAATGTGGCGATTAACCGATATTTTTTCGAACTTGAATGTATCGTAATCATACGTTGTAAATGATAGTCGGACAACTTACGAAATTTAGTTTTAAGACGTTTTCCGTAGGAAGGCGAGAGCACGACGCGAGGTCGAGTCGCAACACGAAAAGTAGGTAATTTAGGACGGAAATCCGCTGGGTTGAAATCAACGGGCATCTTTATCGATGGCGGAGGTCGGTCGTGGAACGGTTGGAAACTTTGGAAAAATCAATCCCAGCCAAGGTTCACGTAACGTCGGTGTCGGTGCAATTCATTTGCATGGGAATTGCACGCGACGGAGACGGCTGCAGCCTGGTATCGATTTTAAGTGGACCGGCTGTCCCGTCAGCTTGCTGTCTCGTCTTCCCTTGGACAGAAGCAACTCGAAGTCGCGCAAGCGCTCCTATGAAAACTTCTCTCTTATAGCGAATCTGCGGAACGTCCGAAGTCCGAAGCGAAAGATACCTAAGAAGAACGAACAAACGCGGTTTGCTTGCAAAACCCGCAACGAAACGATTGATTAATACGTTGAAATACACCGATATATCGTGAAAGTCAAAGTGTGGCCCGTGAATCTGTCAAGACGAATTAACTCTTTATTCGGATAATAATTTCTTTATCTAGAGATTTCCTATATTTCTGCGTTACAAATAATCCTACTTTCGTACATACTTACCTTTTCAAGGATTGGCAATCTAATTGAGGTTGATTTATCCGCAACATTTTTGATTTTATTGTTTAGTATATTTAGAAGTTTCGAGATTACTGAAATTATTATTTAGAAATATTGAAATTGACATTCAGCGGACTGCTAGTCTCAGACACGTTTTAAACAATTTTAAACAGGCAACAGCGGTCAATAGAGTTTTGAACGTAAAGGCATCACGAGAATTGATCGTATTAGCTTCTCAGAGACTTAAATAATGAAATTACCATATCTTGGAGATTGGGAATCCGAGTGACAAGTTTACGCATCCTTCTCGGTTAACAGATTAAGCGAGAACCCTATTATCTTGCGACTCTGCATAGCAGGCGATGTGCTGCGTCACGTCTTGTCTTTCGCGATCGTATAGATAGCATTAAAAAGCAAGCACGCGTTTCGCGATGCACGAGTTGCAAACTGTATACGAGTTTGAAAGTACTTACCTTTGAGGCAAAAGTCAGCAGCGTTAGGTAGGGGATCGGCGGTAACACGGGGTTGGCAAGATAGGTTAGACGCGAGTCGGATATCCCCCGTGGCCAGTACGTAAGGACAATAAGCCAAAAAGTTGGTAAGGCAAGCATGGCGGAGCCGTTAGCCGTTATGAAGCTCAAGGGTGAAGTCAAGATTGTAATTAGCTGGCGCTAAGTTTCGAGGTTTCCCTTGTATTTGCATGCGATCTCAGTCCGGCTGACTGCCTACGACTACCTGCGACTACCTATCTGTCTACTTGCCTTCGATCGTTTCTCAGCTACCCCTTTGGTCCACCTGTACGCTCACCTCTGCCACGTGATTTTCTTCGAGCAACGTGTTCAAGTTCTCGACCAGTAAAATTAAAGTCGTTGATTTTTGTACTTTTATCAGAAGGTAATCGACTGATATTAACTGACATTTTTAAAATAGTCGGAGAAATTGAGGTGGAATCCTTCGGATTGTTAAAAAAGGAAATGTCTAAAATCACGCACAGAAGGGGATAAAGCGAGGGAAAAATCGGAGGCCACGGGACAGGGATTACCTTGCTATGAGATCTTTACGTGGGCCTCGTTCGTGCGATAGGGTGCAGAAATCATGTGCGATCATTGGAAGCCACGTGACAAAACTAGTGGCTCGCGACAAGCAGTGAACGCGTTCCGCTTCGGCCATTCTGCAACCACGCGTTCGAAAATTCTGAAACGCTAATTCCAATCGTACTGGAATAACGCGGAAGATTTCGTTGCATGAGAAAACGCAGGTATACGCGCGCACGCGACACGATTTCGCGATAGAAGGTACGAACAAGGAGAAGCTCCTCGAAACACGTACGGCAATTACAACGACCATTCTGGAAAATAGAGGGTTTCCATCCCACGATTGTTATCTACACGTGTTGTTTATCGATTGTTTCGTTGTCTGCAGGGAACCGGCAACGTACGCGTTGTCGGGGCCGAAAGCACGGCTGCTGGTAATTGCCGGCTGCTACGAGAAATCTAACGTAAATAGCGATACGTTTTGCCGTTGATCCCGAAGAAGTACATCTCGAACGAGAAACCTAGAGTGCCGGAGACGATCGGAGAAGGGACGTTCCAGCAGAATCTCGCTATGTATGGTTGAAACTTTTCGAGAGTGGAAACGAGACTGATATCGGTCTCGTCGAAATTTTCACATCCAATTTTCCTTGCATGATCTCGCGATGAACGACTGGAATCGCGAGTATCCTTCGAGGATGCAGGAGTATCGACGTATCCGCGAATTCCTCGGAGAAATCTTGGAACCGGTTGCGTATCGGTCATATCGCACTCTCGATAAATTTGTTTCGCATCCTGCCATAACACGTGCAGTAACAGGCGGATCTATGCTGTGCCATTCATCGTAGACAACGGGTAAAAAATTGGCAAAATACGGGGTGTCTGAGAAATACGTTCGCAAGTATGAAACAGCTTCGGAAACTTATTAAGCAATTCTGAGAAATCATTGGGAAATTGTCAAGACGTTTAACAATTATTATCTCGTTTGAAACGTCGGATCGTAAACTTTATCAATCTGGTTTAACAAAATTTGATCTTTTTCTCTCTCGTCTCGGCAGTTTTGACTTTTGTCTAGCCTGCTACTCATCCTTACAACGCATCTTCTGCGATATTTGAGTAAAGCGAACGATTATCCATAATGTATGCGTGTAATATTTTTGATTTGAGGGTAACCTACCACCTACGCTGGTAAAATTATTCAGTTTCCTTTTGGAACGAAGAACTAATCCTTACAGGAGAGTGGAACGCGCCAGTAAAGTTTGCCACCTACGTATTTCTGAAACACCCCGTGAACGTAGCCCATGCAAGTTGATGTACCACGAGGGTAGATGACGAAAGAGACAGGAACCCCTTGGACGTCGATTTCGCGATAAACGTACGGAAGCGTGGTGGATAGAAGAGCAACGCGAGGAAAAAAAACGAGGAAGAACGGAAACAGAGGATGAGGTGTGAAAAGAAATTTGATAGAGGGGTCGACCGATTGGTAATTGGCCGGAAAGATAACGAAAACGGTGGTATTCGCGTTAACGATGGAAAACGGGAGAGAGAGAGAGAAAGAGAGAAAGAGAGAGGATTATCGCGGGGTTGGCGTTTCGATGGAAAGTGGCGGCAGACGAGGATAGAGAGGGATCGCGTGTTGCCGAGAACGCGAGGATGCGGTGTACGATGAACGGGGCGAGCTCGTATTGGTATCGTTGGTACGCGCGCAGTACGGTACACTCCGTTAACGCGCTGCCATTTTCGATAAGAGACGTTGCAAGGACGACGATGATCGCGCGCGACGCGTAGGCAAGCTGCTCGTAAAGTGTTTAGCCAAAGGGAAGGCAGGTGGAGAGGAGGACTCGTCGGAATGGAGTAGATGAGTTAAACTACACGAGGTCTGACGGTAGTAATTGAGTGCCGCTCTGTCTAGTTAGCACCTCGTGCCACCGGCTGACTGCCGTCACTTTATCGGCTAAACGACAGCGATGCGTGACAAATCCATCTTGCCTTAACCGCGGCGACGCCTAGACGGGCTACGTTGATTATCGGCGTACCTCGTTCCGCTCGTTTCGGCCTTCCGTTCGTCATAGAAGAGACAGGAACGATCGACGCGATCGAAGCTAACGTCGACAGAGCCTTCACCGGAATCTTCGTTCACGACCGTGGCATCGATCTTTTTCCGTTGCATGCGCGCCACCGGACGCCCGTTAATTACTCTCCGCCGTAAATCAGCCGAATCGTGTTCCCTCGGGTAAAAAACGCGCGTGAAGAAGCTGTCGCGGAAAGAGTAGCGGGGAAGGAAGCGAACAGAGGTGGCGAGCGCAACGATGCGTCGCGAGAAAAGAGAACGTCGACGTCTAGCTCGCGTTTATCTGTCCGGCGGCTTGTCGGAGCAATCCTTGCTTCTTGCGATTAAGCACCATCGAAGATTTACGTGCCACGCTAGAAGAAGATTCGAACTTGCTTCACGGTGTATCTTCTTTCTCGTTCTTCCTCGGTTCGTTCGCGCGCCGAATCGGACTTTGATCCGAGAGTAGGTTGAAAATGAGCTGGAAGGATCGCGCCTGTAAGTTAACACCGGATGCGACCGAGGCGGCCAAACGGACGGTAGTCGGCCAAGATTCGGCAAGTTTGGCTTTCGAGCGAATAATTAAATTACGCGAGCGAGAGATCTCGCGATGGGAGGAGGCAGGAACGAGGCAGTTGCGGAAGAAAGAAACACAGGAGGGAAACGAAGCGATGGAAGGGGGAAAATAGGGACGAGGAGAAGCAGAAGAAAGAGGCAGATAGAAAAAGGACGAGAGATAGGAGGGGAGCGTGAGCGAGAACGAAAGAAGGACGCTGGGGTGGAAGATGGAAGGAAACTGAAAGGTGGATGGGAAGAGAAGGCTCAAAGTTGAAATTTCACGCGCCATTGTTCGATTCCGGCAAAGGAATAGGAGTTAGAAGCATTTAGGGAGCGGCAAGCAAGCGCAGGGAGGTGAATTACGGTCGAAGATACGCCGAGACACGGCGAAGAAGCGGAGGGATGCCGTGGAAGAACGGCCGAGGGTGAAGGAGGCCAGGGACAAACCGAGGGGCTGCTACCGGCACTGAGACTTTAATTCCGAGCTACATCGGCCGGCTAACGGAGCAACGATTCTTCGCCGTAAACGGCTCTTCGATTTCGACTCTGCGTGGCGAAGCGAGATTAATCGTCGGTCGCCTGCTTCGTCGTTGTCTCTTCGCGTTACTTACGTGGTTCGTCCTCCTTCTCTTCTCGAAGTTCGACGCGGCTGTTCCGCACGCGTCGTGTACGTTGCGCGTACTCGAATCGAGGAAGATCGCGGGGACAATCGCGAGGAAGATCGCGAGGACAATATCGCGATCGAGTAGAACTATAAGGAAGCTGTACGACACTGTAAGGCGAAGTAACCGAAGAAACCGAGGCGAAATGGGTCGAGACGAAAGGATTTAAATGTCGCCCTCGACGTTGACGAAGAAAACGGCGGAGGGGTGCACAGGGGAGAGAGATGGCGAGACAGAGACAGAGATTAGGAGAAAGGAAGAGAGTAAAAGTCCGGTGAAATGAGCACGCGAGGAAGAAGAAGAAAGAGAACGACAAGAAGAGTCGGCGTCGAGGGAGGAGAGGAGGAGCCCGCATTCTCGGAGATTATCGTGCTCGCCATCAGCGTATCACAGCGTCACAGGACAAGATTTATATGTAGAGTTTATTGTCGCTGAGTCCGCCCTACTGCGTTTTATGGATGTTTTTCGAAGGAGCGCTGCCGTCCGTGTGATCTATCGCAGCGCCCTCACCCTTCCACCTCGCTCCTACTCTCCTCTCTCCTTTTCTCTCTTTGGCTCTCTCTCTCTCTCTCTTTCTCTCTCTTTCTCTTACATACCCACCCTCCCCTCTTTACACCCCCCGTTCGCTCTTTCTTGCCTTTTCTGTCTCTACCGCTCTAACTCTTCTTCCAGATCTCTCAGCGCTCTGTACTTTGCTCCGATTCGGCAGACGGGGGTGGCGGACCGAAGGGAGTCGGAGGGATCCCTAATGAACGCCACGACGAAGTCTCTCTTTTCTTCTGTATACCGTTCTCGCTTTTCCCTACCAATCTTTCTTCTCCGACTCGTTCCCGTAGCCAACGGCGTGTCGCTCGTTCCACGCATTAACGCGAGATTTATACCGTGGACTCCTTGGACGATATCGCATTTACATTTTTGTCGCATCGCTATAAACCACCTACGTACCCACCGACCTACCGGCGTACATTCCACCAACCCCTATCGCCCTTTATCGCGACTCGCGTTTTAATCGTCGAACGATTCATTCCTCGTTGTATAATTTCCCTTTCCGTGACGGAAATCGTCGAGCGCGCGACTCCTTTCGCTTCGAAACTCTTTTATTTTTTCGTCGAAAAGCTCGATAGCAACGGAGCCGAAAAAAGTCGATCGAACGTATCGCGTCGTGTCGACGCGTCGCAATTGCTATTGTTTTCGATTCCACGCGCATAAACGTGGTATAAACGGAGAGAAGGGAGACTAGAGGGAGAAAGTGGGAGAGATACATGGCGGCAGTATGTTACACGTGTTACCGGCCGGCACGTACGGGTTACGTCCGGCAGTCAATCGCTCTAATACTCGCACTTGGCGCGCCACGTTGCGTACTGGTGACTGTGCGCGTTGCCGTTGGCTCGCCCGCTTCCTCACCCTGTCTCTTGTTCCTTTGTCGTCACCGATTTTTCTTCTTTCAACCGCTGATTATTTACGAAAATACGTGCTTCCAGACTTCAAACTCTTACACCGTGGTCGCGGTACACGCGTGTTCTCACGAACCTCGGACAAATATAACAAAGCATACAAATACAGAATTTTTCGGGTCATTCACGCCTCGACATCGTTCAATCCAATGAGACTGATAGGAGCGAACGTTTCACATACGATCGAAGATTTCTTGGACGTACGAGACATTATCTGCCTGAGAAAAGGAACGAATTTATTAATTTTGGACGTATCTGATAATTTTCTTTAGCATCCAATTAAGAGCGTTACATCTGTTCGAACATTCTCTTATTTGACAGAAATTCATCGTAAGAATGCTACGAATTTTTCGAACATCTTCGCATACAGATTCTTATGAGACGTTTCACGCATCGTCCGATTATCAACGACTCTGCTTGTAATCTGGTACGATAGGTTTCGGTTTGGGTTTAGTACATAGTCGCCTACTCATTTTTACATCGACGGACGACTACTACTCAAGACGTAACCCGAGATACAGGTTGACCGACAGAGTCTGCTACGCCGTAGTATCGCAATCGCTTTACCGAGGCGTACATCACGGACGTCCAGGGCGCTCTGCCCTGAGTTATGCTCGACAATTATACGTATCTACCTGCGCGGTGGGCGTTATTATCATATTATACCGCGTTACCCCTCGTCCACGAACGTCTGCGAGACACGCATGCACATGAATCCAACTCCAGCTGACATTGCAGAGCATCGAGGTCGAAGGTTCGCGGTCCGCAACGCGACGATAAACGGTCCTGACGCTCCTCCTTTGTCCCTCCTCTTCTTGTCCTCCGCAAGGAGGCACTACTCGAGGAAATCCGAATTGTGGCGTTATCAGGCTTTACTTCTGACCTACGGCGTCTAATTATTTCTAGTATAACGAAAATTAGTCCCTGCGCGATGAAAGTTGCCTCGAGGCATCTCTCTAGATAAAGTCTCTGGCGCTGGCTGAATTAGGTATCGTGTCACCTAGTCGCGATCAGCGGCTTTGAAGCGACGAAATATCGTTTCGACGATTGTTCACTGTAGCGATAGAAGAGAAGCGAGTATCGTACGAAGGAAGAAAACGGTTAAAAGATCGACCGATTACCAGAAATGTAGGTGTCCATGCAGAGGTGTTCATTTTCCTTGTGAATTCATTGCAATTTGTTCGTACAATTAACACGCGTGTACAGGAATTACGAGCTTGAGTCGACCTATCGATGAAATAGCCGCGGTAACTCACATTGCACTGCGTGAAAGTTGCCGATTGCGATATGGTATCGCGATACGGAATCTCGCGTGAGACCTCGTCTGGAGGTAAGCCTCGTTGTACAGTGCGTAGCGTAAAAGACAGGTGAAAGACCATTGACGAAAGGAGAAGGCTGCGAAGCTGTTATCGGTGTGACGCATCGATCGAAGGGTCTCGAAGAAACTGAGTGAAACGGAAGTTGGAAGGCAGAGGTAGCTTGCGACTCGACGGGCATCGATCGGCGTATGTCCCCCTCGGCGGGTGACCGGGCCTCGAGCCAAAGCTCGTGCGCTCTGTGGGACGGCTGTGAAAAATCCCTGAATTATGATAATGGTGCCGACATAATGCGATCCAATGAGGCAATCAAGGGGTGGCAGTGGCGTCGGCGGCGGTGGCGGCGGTGGTGTTGCAACGGACGTTGGTTGACGATATCGATGGTCGATGCCGACGTCTATGTCTACGTCTATGTCTATGTTTATGTCAATGTCTATGTCTATGTCTATGTCTATGTCTATGTCTATGTCTATGTCTATGTCGATGTCTATGTCGATGTCGATGTCGATGCGATGTCGATGTAGATTGGTGTTGGTGTTGGTGTTGGTATCGGTGTCGGTAGCAGTGTCGATGCCGATGCTAGTGTCGATGCCGATACCGACGTTGCGGGGTGACGCGAGTTACGCATCCCGGAATCGTATTAACGTTGCTGGCCACCGAGCCGAGCCGATCCGAACGAGCTCGGCGATCTATGTGTCGGGAACGATACAATACGTGTAGCAGGTATAATTGCCGTCGGTGGGTAGCAGTTGCTCTAGGAGGAGCCGTTCCCATCAATCAGCACCGCTAAACAGTCAAGCGCGAATCACACGCGATCCTACTGTTCGATACTCTAATTGCTCGAACGCGATTTTATATACGTTTTCCGGCCATCTCTGCGCGCCCGCTCATCGACTGAACGTTCTCGTTCTGTACGCAGTTGAAAAAACCCAATATCAGTTTCGACGTATATACGTACACGCGTGACTGCATCTTTTTTTCGAAAAACGAGGGACAACACGCTGGTAAACCAATGTGATAATACGGGGAAAAGAGGAGTCGCGAAAGAAGCCCGCGACTTATTCGAACGTACCACTCGATAGAGATATGCGCATGCACGCACACGGGCGCGTAGAACGCGCGCGACGCGTACAACACCTACGGTGACGCTCGTTGATGGAACGGGACGCCATGCGGTAGTTATGGGACCACGAGGATGTTAATGACCATAAACAAGCAATCACGGTAATCCGCCATGAGTCACTCGGACTGTCCGGCTGACTACGTTGAGATACGACGTGCCATATGCCCGGCGAAACGGGTTGCAGTTGAATATGCACTACAGCCGTCGGATGTACCATGCCAAATCTCTGATATTTCCGTATAAACCGACCAACGTGGAAATAACGAACTTTTCCGCGCGTTCGTTCGTCTTCCCTTCGTCCCCTTGCGATTCGATCGGACGACCGAAACGAAGAAAACTGTCTTTCCTAAGAAAATATAGAAAAGCGTAGCTGTCTGCATTCTCGTTCATTCGCGTTTCCTTTGCTTCTGATTTTCGTTTGTTTCGTCGTTCGTCGATCGTAGATCACCGTCCGGTCTCCTTGCGTTCAAGAGGAGAAAGGCAAAAATGGCAACAACCAAAGTCAAGACTGTCGAGTTAGTCACGAGTGATCGAGCGTATGTGCAGCTATACGGACGAAGAGGGGATAAGCGAGCGAGCAAGTAAGCAAGCAGACAGGCAGGCAGGCAGGCAGGCAGGCAAGCAAGCTAGCGAGGAAGACCGCGAAAAGTTGGCGATGACGGCGGATGTTATTGGCAGCGAGGCCATTCGTCGCGATGATGGATGCTTGACAGGCGCTCGCTCGCTCGCCAGGCAGTTATAATAAGTAATGGGCTCACTTCCGCTGCCGTCGCTGCCTGAATGCCCGACTGCCTTGCCCGGTTATGCCTCCGATGCCCTGTGAAACCTTCGTGCCTTCGTGCCTTCGTGCTATCGCGTCGTCTCATTCTCTTCCACCTCTTGCTCTTTCTTCGCGATCGTTCGCCGTCCTCTTCTGCGAACGGCCACGCTCCTTTTTCCTCTTTCTTCGTTTCGTGCCGCCCTTCCGTCCGTCCGTCCAGCGTGTTCTCTCTTTCGCCTTTTCATTCCCTGGGGCTGTGAGTGAGGAGTCCCGGCCACTCGTCTTCCTACTCTTTCCATCCGACCTCCGCCTCCTCCTCGTAATAACTACAAATCTGTCACGCATTAATTCTCCGTCCGGCATAAATTCGAGCACGGTACAAGCGGAGAAGGAAAAAGTTATCGCGCGGGGGAGGAGGGCTGGGACGGGAAACCCGACTCACCCCGTTTCGTCTTCACCCCGTGCTCTTACTTTCTCTCGCGCGTCAGGAATTCGAGTCGCTACCCTTTCGCCATCGAGCAAGATGAAAGGGACAGAGGAATCGAGAGCAGATAGGAAACCGAGAAATTGTATGAAACTTGAAAGAAACGCGACTTCACGGTCGCAACTAAAGGAAATACGGTCAAAATCTTGAAATCTCTTTAATTTCGTGATGAATTTTAGCCTTCTATCAATTATTTTTAATCGAATCGTGCTTTTCATCGTACCAAAGTTTCTGTAGTATCCGCTACTTGTAGAATATCGTTGGTGTAATATTCTTATTATTATTAAATATTATTATTATTATTATTTAGTGACGAGCACTAGCCTTATAATCGAACAGAGAAAAGTACATATAGGGGTTACAGAGCCACGAAGATTAAGCGACGAACGAAACGGAGCAAAATGGGAGTACGTCGCTAAACACAGATGTGAAACAAATACGTTGCGTTATAAATAATTAGACGATATACGTATATCGCGAAGACCGAGCGTTTAAAGTCGTGAAAGGATACAGAAGAGAGTTGAACTCGATCAGATAATGCGTTAGCATGTGTACATAGCCTGGTAATATCGGGTCGCTGTTTCTGATATCGGTCGCAAGGAAATTAACCCGGAAAACAATGGCATTACGCAAAGGCAGCTAGACGCGCGTTAAAATTTACAAGTTGGACAAGCCGAGGGCAATCAACGAAATTACGTAAAACCTTAAACAAGAAAAGAACATCGGCAATTTTCCTTCTGTTTTCAAACGTGACTACGTTCGATCTACGAAGTACGGAATCGTAATTACGGTCGCGGCTATGCACAAGACCACCGAGGGAGCGAGAGTCGAAACGCAAAAATTTTCGACGATGATATTTTTAAAGATCGAAAGTCCCCTCCTCGGTTCAAACTGGAACGAGGTTAGGAAGCAGAAAATTCCAGCAGGGGTTTAGGTACACGTTTAAATTTGAATTGTGTCCCGACTACTTCTCCGCTTCCAGATTTTTCACCATCTTTCTCCGAAAGAAGAAACGCACGGACGCGTCGGAAGAAATCCACGAACGTGAGATGGAATCATCCGCCTAATGGGCGCGTTACAAATAGCGGTACGGTTAGGTTAAGCAACGAAACCGCTGGCGCCGACGAAAAGGGTAACGAGAGAAAGAGAGAGAGAGAGACAGGGAGGAGGAGGAGGAGGAGGAGGAGAGGGCAGAAGGAATAGGGAAGACGATGGTGTTTGCAAACAGTGGAGGCGAAGCGATAGAAGCGAATGAGACGAAGAGGGTTGCATCAACGGCCGTGACAAATAACTCTCCTTCAACGGGGGTCTGCGTCATTTAATTTTCCTTAGCCCCAGCGTCGAAATCGATGATCTCCTCTCTCGACTATCTCACCGAAGACGAATGAGATGACTTAGACGGCGTTTCACCACCTTGCCGGAAGGATGCAGGGTACCCTGGCAAATCGATCGATCGGATACCAATTATTCGTGGAAAATTAACCTTCCGCGCTGGATGCGATCCATCGTTGGCGAGTTAACGTTCGCGGCTATAGAAAGGAGCAGCGCGCGATACGAAATGACGCGTGTCATCGTAGCGGACGTCGTCCTCGTTTCGTGGATCGAGGGATCGTCGAGAGCAAAGTCGAAAATAACGATGGACGTGAAAGTTGGAAAAGCGCTAAACCGGGAAAGAAAAGTCCAATTTGGGGACGATTGTGAATGAATACGCAGGACTATCGGTACCGTTCGGACGATTCTCTCGACATTTACAGCCTTCAATTCGCCCTTCCGAGAAGGCGGCGATGGTGGGCGAGCCAGGAATGTTAATTAAAGCCGTTCGCTCCACGATCTCGCGCTTCGACTAATTAGTCGCGCACAATGCCATCGTGAACGGCGATAGAAGAGAGGCCGTGTAAACGAGCAGGAGCGAGACACGGCCGAGGGAAGGTCGTAGCCGGTCACGGAAAGGCGCGGTAAGTGGCGGAGGGCGGCGTCGAAAGGTGGGAGGATGAGAGCGGAGAAACGGGCAACGTGCAACGGGCAACGGGCAACGGGCAACGGGGTAACGGGCAACAGGGAAGAGAGAAAGAAAGGGGATGACGTTGGTGGTGGCGTGGCCGTGGCGATGGTACGGAGGCGCGGATGAAGGGGGATGCAAGGCTGAAGGTAACGAGGCAGGGTGGAGGGAACTGTGTCGGTGGCAGCCGGAGATCACTTCACTCGGAAGCGATGTCCAGGATCTCTCGTTCAAAGAAGCCCGGCGAATGTCAAACCAGTCCCGCTCTCGCATTCACCGTCGTTCCGTTCCGAAAGAAGAATGCCAATTTGCCGAAAGCCCTCTTCGCGGTGGCGAACGTCGTGCGTCGGAATGGAAATTCTGAAGCGAGCGGCTGGAATTCCGGCGAGGGACGGTACTCCGCAAACGATCGATGCTTCCGACATGTTCGACGAAGCTTTCCGACTCGTTCGTTAAGAAGGACCGGTCCCAATCAGTCCTTCCTTTTTCTCCTACCCCCCCCTCCCCCTGCCTCTACTATTCTAGCTCACGTCAAGGGAAATTTCATCGTCATCGCGGTATCGACGCGTTCCGCTCTAGATATCCGCTTCGAATCCCTCTTTCTCTTTCCCACTTTCTCTCTGTCGCAGTTTACAACGTCCCAGAGGTTTGGTCCGCGGATTACGAGCCCGCACCACCGACGAGCAGAGACCGCAAAGGACGTCCGACGCCGGAGTTAAGACGATCGTAACCGACAGCGAGGATCCCCTCTTTCCCCACCGACAGACTTTCCCTCGAAATCCGGCGGAAACGATGCTCGTAGGAAAATTCGTATATCGGGGCGACACGAGGCCAGGCGACGCGACGGAACGCGACGGGACTCGCGGATACTACGCGGGCGAGGGGATAATACGGTTAAAGAGGAAGAAGGAAAGAGGAAGAAGCATTCGTAGCGGGGGACCTCATCCAAAGTTACGAATCGCAATTCTTCCATGGCCGTGGTTCCGATTCTGTAAAGTTATGTTATGGCGCAAAGTAAGCGGGATTTATCAAGAAAGTTGGTATAACTTCGCTACGACTATTGATGCAATGAAACGATTGGCTCCGCCTCATTTACCACCCTCAACCCAACCGCTCTCCTTTTCCCCGCGAATTCTCTTCGGCTCGGGCAAAGGTAATCCTTGTTGTCGTTACCCCTTTACCTTGGAGATTCGAACCACTTCGTACTTTCGTCGATTCGTATTCTATTCGACGAAGAGCCAAGCATGTCTAAACGTTCTAATGTCGAACGATCGCCGGTCAGGCTCGTCTTAATTGTTCTTACTTATTTCATATACGGAGGAAAGATATTTCTTCAATTCGTAGCGCACAAGAGGCCTATGTGCATTTCACATTTTTCTGAAATTATAGAAATATAGTTACGATAGTTGTATCTCAGTGAACAGTACTAATAAAATTTCAAAATGTCTCAAGTAATACAGACGATATAGTCGTAAATAGTAATTGCTTTAGATATTTTCACGAGTCGCTGTATTACTTTTCTGCTAATTCGAAGAAATTCTCTGCAGTTATGAAACTTGGAAGAAAGAGAGACAGAGAGACAGAGAGAGAGAGGCGAGACGCGAACACAGCTTGGTGCGCTTATCAAAGGCAAAGCGGATACGGAGGAGAAATCGGGCAGAGGAGGGCAGGAGAGAAATCGTAGGTTTATCTGAAAATATTATGACCGTGTCGTCCCTGTTCTCGGTGCAAGGTGGCCGCCGGTTTTGATACGTCCCTAGCGTAGCGTAGACTCGTGTACGGTCGTATAGCCAAAGATATATGAACAGGATTGCAATCATGTCCGTGTTACCCGGGAGTGTCCTGTTGGGATAATATAAATATTGTACACTCGTCGTCGTCGACGTCGTAGTTCTCGGTGGTAGAGGCTAACCCGAGAGATAGATCGAGGGTCGAACGAGAACGTCGAACAGGTAGACAAAATGGTTATAAAGAGCTGAAGACGAAGAAGAAGAAGAAGAGGTAAACAAAAAAAAAAAAAACAGGATCTTGGACGCACAGGAACGTACTAAGATATAGAAACAAAATGGATTCACCTGTGGGACGAGTGGCGATCCTACGTCTCTTGGAATATTAGTCGATATCCTTGGTCATTGGGCGCCATATTTACAAGGACAGCGTTCCTGAAGAGTTGGTCTTAAGAAAGGGAAAACTTTCGTCTGGCTCGAAGCTCGGTCGATCGGTGTCGCGACGAAACGAATCGAACGTGAAACCGAGATCGCCAACTAATCCTCGAGAGCAACAGCGAGGGTCGGAGAAGCAGAGGATGAAAAGTCGCGAGAAGGAGAGCGGATAGATGGGGAGAGAGGAAAGTATAGCGGTTGGTATCTGGTGTAGATGGTACGCGGCAGGGAACGGGAAAACCGTACTGGTCAGATAAGATTGCGAAACCAGTGTTCCGGTCCCTAGTGTCCTTTAGCTCCTGGCTTCGGTAAGGAAGATAGCGTTAGCCGACTCCGGAAACGGATTCGGACCCGGTAAACGGAGTTACGTAGCGGCCGTGCTCGTTTCTTCTGATTTTTAGTCAACGATCGCGATAGGTTCGTCTTAGATTCCAGCGTATACGCTGTACGTCCGCTCGTACTTGCAGCGAAATGGGTCGCGTGCGTTGCGTAACTGTGTGTCCGCTGTGTGCGCACGCGTGTGTATGTTTGTGTGTGTGTATGGGTCAAAAGAAATAAAAGAATCGACGCAGAAGGGGTAAGACGGAGCGAGCGCGAGTAAGCCAGCTAAGCAAGCTCCGTGATGTACTGGCAGGAAAAACTTTCCTAATACCGTCGTCCGTACGGGATTACGCCGGAGATTGAAACGTATATATGTATTTACGAACGTAACCATGCCTCCCGAGAGTACGACAAGCTCACTCGAATCCGTTTCCCTTCCCCCTTTTTCCTCCTCTTCCTTTTTCCTTTCGCTCGTGTGTCTCACGCACTCGGCCGCTTACGCTGTACCCCTCTTCTTCTGCCTCCTTGTCTCGTTTCGGAGTGTCCTTTCGTTTTTAACCCTTTCGTTGTTTCTTCCCCTCTTTCGCCTCTATATCTCCTTCCTCCTTCTATTTACAGGATGTTCGGGAAAGTTTCTGCGAAACTTCGCCAGCACGTAGCGTTCGTCAAAATAGACAAAAATATCTTAATAAACGCGCGTCCAAATATGATTAACTTTGAAGTTGTAAGACGTTTTCAACTGTGAGCCTGTTTTAGGGATAAGAGGCTTTATTTCCCGTCTGTCTACGATTCATCGGACAAAATGAAGCAAACATCGCACGGATTAACGAGCGTAATTTACCAAAGACGTTCAAACGTACTCGTCATATTTTTCCAAAAATTATTGGAAAATCGACGTTTCGCTCTCGGACGAGGTACTCGAAACGGCGTTCCGCGATACTCGGAATTCCTGAGAGATGTCTTACCGCGACTCGAAGCACTTCCTCCCTCGAAAGCAGCCCTCGGTCGAATCGTCGGTTTCGCGGCACCCTCCGAGTCGCTTACTTTACCCTTCTGCCTTCTCCTACCTACGTTCGTCGCTCGGGCCGCGTTACAAGGGGCCAGTATTTATGCACATTGTTGACTGGCACGTGGATTTATGTACGTCCGTTGTATTATGCGTTCTGTCGTCCACCGTGTAAAACCGGTATGCCTGGTACCGTCGTCTCGACTACGCACGCAACACGTATTTCGGATTAACGTCTCCGCGTTTACCCAGAGACGGCGAAAATTCGGTTGATTTTCGGGAGAAGCTCGGGTTAGTCACGGTACACGTTCTGGCCTCGCGATTCGCGGATTCACCGTGCAAACGTTTAACGTTTAGCGTATGGTCCGGAGGGTTGGACATCCCGGTTAGATACGCGGCCGAAACGTCGACGAGACGGCGCGGTTGTTTGCGAGTCCTCCTTAGAACATAGCACGGTACAAAGCTAACTGCCGACCGGTATTCTCCGGCTGACGTGACCCCCGGCAGCGCGAGCATTGTGCCGGTGTTTTCGACCACCGGCTCCGCCGCAAACATCGTCTTACCTCGTCCCACTCGACTCGTCCCACCGCGTGGAATCGACCTCGACCGCGTGGACGGGACAGCGAGGAAACCTTCTTGCTCGTTGCCTGGTTCCTTCGAGCCGAGGCAACCTAACCCCTTCGGGCTACCCTCCCAGCTAACCTCCCCGGCAACGTCCAACGTTTCTGTCACTCGAGAGCGTCCGTCTTGCGTTTTCCCAGCTCCGTCATCACCGGCCCGCGCTCCTCGTGCAACACAAAGAGAAAAATCTCGCTACGGTTGCGTTGTTTCGCGTCGCCAAGATTTAATTTTAATTGTATGGAATTGCATATATATTAGATCGTTCCAAAAGTTTCTTTCGTTTCACAAGGAAATCATAGACGCGCAACGTCTTTTGTTTTGTATCATTTTATTGAATTACGCGCGATCGATCTCGTTCTATCAAGATAAAGACCACGACAGACTAGATTTCGTGCTTGTATAAAGATGCTTTGTTGTAAAAGACACGTTCGCAGAAAAAAGACGCTTTTAGGACAACCTGATACTTCGTCCATTTCGATAGTCTTGAAATACACTGGCTCGCGAAAGTACTTCTCGTGTTTAAAGTCCGTTAGTAAGAATAAACCGTATGACGGTACGGTTATGTACCGTAGGAATACAAAACCAAAGATCGATAACGATTATGCGAATTGAAGTTACCGCGGACAGACCCTCGAAGGATTTGCGTAATTGCCACCCTTCGAAGGTGATAAAGGCGCAGTTGGCGAGGGGAGAAATTTTGCTAAAGCAATTTGCTCTTTATATATACCTAACCGAGAAGAAGGTTATCATAAAAACCTATTCGTTGAAACTGAAAACCCGGAGTACTTGGATTTTCTAAACTCCGCCATACCTTGCTACCCTTATATGGTATTCGTGCTGTAAGAAAGAGGAATATCTTTGATCTTTGGACAAAATTATCCTTTCAGAAGTCAATGAGCAGTGGCACGATCGGAGGATCTGGACGCGAAGAAGAGCGGAAAGATCGTGGATGGTGGTGGAAAGGCTGAAGCCGATGCAGTGACGGTAGTAGCAACGATGGCGGTATATCGGTTGGCGGGACGGTGTTACCATCGGAGGGATTTTAGTGTCTCGGGGAGTAATAACGTCTCGGGGTGTAGATTATACGGTGTCCGGCCAGGAACGGGCGAGTGCCCAGTTGGGTCCTCCGATGATGCAAGGTCCCCCGGTGCCACCCCCGTCCGGACATATATTAGCATTCTAACCAACCATTATTATATGCCTGGTGAGCCGCGTTGGGCCGAGAGTACCACCAACGCCCATGTTGCGTACTTGGACCAAGTTTACCAACAATTCACCGGGGCTCGCGCTCTATAATGGCCCCACGGCTGCTTAATTTATCGCGGTCGTAATTAATAGCTTTGTAATTTTCATACAGGCGTACACGGGCCGCGTCGCGGAATTTATGGATACGTTTTCGCTCGCGATTATCGATTCCGTGCGGTGCTCGACGATAGTCGCGCCGCGCGCTAATCTCCGATGTATTCTTCCGTAACGCGACGCGATATTTCTGCGCGCCGCTTCTCCGTCCAGTCGGCCGACTTCGCGTTTGCGCTTGCTGTTCCGGTGCCGGTTTCGTTCAACGGCTTCGCGTTCGCGCTCTTCGTGTCTGCCGATTGGCCGAATTTTTTTACCTCGCTCGTTGTTTCGCTGGAGCTGCGTCGAATCGCATGCTCGTCAAACGTTTACGCGTCATCATTTGCCGCACGAGCGGACGATATCAATTATTAAATATCCCTTTCGTCTTGTAAGTAGTTCCTTCTTTACGACGCTTAAATATAAAATAAGTAGACGGGTGCAACGGTAAGGTGCTCGCCACGATACCTGGCTGACTTGTGGCTCCATTAGCGCCCCCGGCTGCTAACGTATAGCATAATAAGAGTTTATGTGTCAGGTTGATGCGCCAGAAGTCTACCAGACAAACTCCGCCCGCGCGGCATAGAAACCGTTATATTTTCATTAGACCGCCGAGCCCGTAACGAAGGGTACCTTCGATGAACTCGAAAGAATAGCCAACCGCTTCTAAGTCTTCCAGCAAGACTAACCAGCTACGTTTCAGCCTCTTCTCTTTTTTCTCGTTGGACGTCGCAGAAGAGAAGGTGCGATACGAACTCTCGCGTGTACTTGTATGTTCGTATAGAAGAAATCGAAGGTTCGTTCGTGTGGCAGAACCAGAAAGCTCGACGAGAACCGAAAGGCTGTAAACGCGTAGGGTGTGGGCGTTGTACGAGAGACAGAAGGAAGGAGGAGAAGAGATAGAGAAAGAAGGGAACAAGGACAAGGGATAGTAAGTGTAACGCGGCATACTCGTCCATACGCAGTCGAGCGGGCGAAGCATTATGCAATCTTGGGGTAAACTTGGCACTTAAAGGGGACGGGGAGTTAATGCAAGGTTGTCAGGCGAGGCAAAGTGTGTGGCGAGGCGAGGCGAGGCGAGGCGAGGCGAGGCGAGGCGAGGCAAGGCAAGCAGAAAGACGATGGCAGGATGCGATGGGCGGTGGACTACGGTTCGAACTCCCTTGGTCGGGTGGTGGCGGGTGGGTGGCTAGTTCGGGCTTGTAAACGTCCAGATGGCCGGTACGAGGGCGAGTTCACAGCCCTCCTTCCGCGATCCCTGCATTTCCCTCCTCGTTCGACTGCTTTAGGTTCGGAGGTACGCGAACGCGCCACGATAGCCCCTTCACTATAGACACCATAGTTGCGGCTGGTTGGCCGTCACCTCTGCGTCGACGCTCCCTTGTCTCTTCGACTGATTCAATTTGCCTGCCGCGTGGCTGTTTAATTACTGGCCGGAGAGTGGACCATGGTCGCGAGCAGGAGGGAACATCGGTGGAAAGGAGACGAGTGCGCTCGCGCGCGAAACAGTATTCCGAGCGAACGAGCGAGCGAGCGAGCGAGCTCGGTGTGGAAACGAGAGCGAGCAAGAGGCGTAGAAACGCGAGGCGAACGCCACAGCACCGAAGAAGAGAGACGGCAAGACGGAGAAGCGGAATATCCGCTCGAAACCGACACACCATCGGCATCCCCGTTTATCGTTGTGTTGGTGCCGGCGGTTCCGTTGCCACTAAGACACTAACGGAATAACGGCGCTCGCCGGTGGAGATTGTTGTTGATGCTAAAGTAACGGGCAGCCCTGAGGGGTCGCCGCAACAGAGCACACGGGGAGAAAGAGCCGGATACACGACGAGAAAGCTGACCAGTGGGGGATCGAGAAGAGGCTGGGTCAACCCTGCGACGTGTCTTGCAAACCGAACAACTGTCCTGCACCCTTTCACCCTTTCGGCTCTCGCGCCACTCTTGCACCACTTTTCCCACCTTTCTCCGGCATTCCTATATCTCGCCCTCCTACCTTCTTCTTCCTATCCTTGTGCCCGATACTACTCCCTTTACCACGTACGTACGTGCACGTACACACACGCACACGACCTCCGATCATCCCTGCCGCCCTCAGTTTGCATTCGTATTCGTATTCGTATTCGTATTCGTATTCGCATTCGCATTCGCATCCACGCTCTCTTCTTTCGTGTTCCTCCAGTCGACGATGTCCACCGGCTTTACGCTCGGTTTGGAATACGATTTTACTGCTATCCGATAAAGAAACGGTCGTGGATTCGCTGGAACGTCGTGATCGGTTCGCCATAGGAGTAGATCGAACGGACGAGCAAGACTCGTCTTTTACGGTTACGTGTCTCTGCGCGTTTTCTCTTTGCTTTTTACACGAGCTGTCGTTTCTTCTTCTTGTTTACTCCTTTCATTTCGACTCGAAAGGATGAAAAGTAGATGTTAGGGAAATGATAAGGTGGAATTCACCTCGTGAATCGGAGGGCGATCAAGGGTGCGCGACCGAGGCAGGTGTATCGACAAAAACGAAAAATTCTCGTTGCTCTAGGTGGCTCGTTGGTTGTCGCGTGGTACGACGCGGAGAATACGGTTGCGGTTGCATCGTCGACACGTATACGAACACCGGGTTTATAAGGTAGTGCGCGCACGTGTAGCCGCCGGTGATGACGAAGGTGCGGTAGTGTTGGTTGTTTGCAAGGGGGAGCTGCTTCGTTCGCTGCTCGACACTCGACTCTCGACGCTCGGCAATAAAGTGTGCCTCGACGAGCAAGCTCACGTGTTCGCGTTTAGCATTTATCGAAACTCCGTGCGCGGGAGATCGTAACTCGAAAGTGCAGGCCTGCCTGCGTGTCATGCAGATAGGTTTAAAAGCAGAACGTGCCGTATTTACAAATGCGAGTTTCGCTTTCTTCCTCTTCATCCCCTTCATTCGCGTGGCTCTCCTCGTCGCACTCGAACGGTAACAGGAAAGATACGAGCGAGAAGGAATCGAGTCGGCTTTCGCGGCGATACCGTTGTTCGCCAATTCGGCAAGATTGCTTTTTCCACGACGGCTCTTCTCTCGTTTCACACACGTAAAATGCGAACGATCGTTCGCACGAACGAAAGAAACCGCGCGAGACTCGTGGCTCGTATGTACCGCCACGTTCCACGACGAAGGGTGGGTCAGTGTTGGTTTGCAGATCGGATACATCGATCCCGCCGGTGCACGGTAGGTCAGAGTCGAAATTTCGTAGCTCAGCTTCTCGAATGGCCACGATAGTTAAAAATTCGCTAATAAATTTCAGTATGTCGAAGATAAACAAGGAGGGAAGAAAAGTAACTATTCTAGCCTGTTATTTGCAATAATTTCTAACAAAAAAAAAAAAAAAAAAAAGACAGTAACTCGCTATAAAAAGATTACAAGTTAGAATTACGTTGTCAGTCTTAATAAAGTTTCGTTCATTCGAGTAACAAGTTTGGTAATGGAACGTGGAATCCACGAGTGAACTTTAAAGAATATACAGTTCCTACAAAAGGTGTGTACGCACGATTGTATTATATTATGACGTTGGCATACTAATCGATTAATTTTCAAGTACGTTGAATTTCGTCGATATCGTCATGGTAGTAGGTACTTTGGCGTAAGCGGAAAAATTTCGTACCGCCGAAGATATGTCGTTCGGCATCTGGTACGACAAATCGTGATAGATAATAATCGAAGATTTTACTTTCGTTTGGTCGCAACGTTTCCCGCGATTTCCTAGGGAGGGAAGTTTCCAACTTGTCACCCCTGACCTGTTCATTCTTTTGTTTTAGGAGCTGGATGTCGTTAGTAGTCGGAGGAGCAGGAGAATGGGGAAGACGGCGCGCGGAGAACGGCAAATAAGAAAGAAGAAAGAAAGGGAATAAAGACAGAGGAGGAAGACCGCAAGAGCGGCCTCTCGTCTACGTCAGCGAGAGTTCTGGCTGCCTTAATGGAGACACGTTCACGCGAGCTGCCTCTTACGGCGGCAAAGCCGATTTATCTGCGCCCACGATCCCTTCTCCCTTCACCCTTCTCGGTTCACAGTTCTCCTCTCGGTTGCCTCTCGGTTGCCTCTCGGCCCTCCGCACGCTGCTCTTCCTCCAGCATCTTTCTTCGTTCGGCCCTCGCGCATTTGTTATTCCCTTCTCGCTTGGACGCGTTCCGGCGGCCCTCCAACCCGTTTACAAAGAGGATCGTGTCTTACACGGGGATATTTCACTTTCCCCTGTTCTGCGGGGCGGAGAAGTCGAAGAGTCGCCGGTACGCGCGCGTTCCGTGAGCAACAGAGGGTTGACGAGAGAAGGGTGAGACGCGCGTGAACAGCAACTCGGGGAAAAACTGGAAAAAAGTATCCAGGAACCTCCGCAGTGCCGGAAGTGACGCGTTCTCAGCTTCTTATCGCGATCGGTACGCGCTAGCGGCTCTGGCGCAGCGTACACTCGCGACGATTAATTTTTGGTCTGGAGATTGGGTCGCCGGGAAGAGAAAGACGAGGGATGCCGGGGAGGGGGTGGAACACGAGAGAAAAAAAGTGAGATATCTCGCGGCTCGAAGAGTGGCCGAGGCTGGAGCGTAAAGAAGGTTCCGGCTCCAGATAAGACCGAACGATATATCGAATCGAAATCGGATCGTAGATCACGAGGGATTCTCCATCGAGCTAGGACGAGGGTGGTGGACGACATCGGCGAACTTTCGAGGGCGCGACGTTGACCGTCTCTTACAGTCGAATCTATATAGCTCGGAGAATGGTGCGCGAGGAGAAATTGGAAAGGAGCGCGGAAGTAGGGTCGCCGCCAGGAGACGTTGGCGGCGGAAGGAGGGACGCGCGTTCTTCTCGCGAGATACGTACGAGCCGCAAGGGGCAAAAGCGGTCGAAGAGGAGAAGGGTGACGGAGGGAAGGGTGGTTGGAAAAAGAAGAAGAGAACGAAAGAGGTGAAGAGGAGAAGAAGTAGAAGAAGACGAAGAAGAAGAAGAAGAAGAAGAAGAAGAAGAAGAAGAAGAAGGGAGTGACGAATGCGGTAAACCGTAGAACCGGAACGGCGGAGTTTGCCCAGGAGGCAATGAAGCACGTCAAGGGGATGATGGACGTCTCCGCATAAACCTGACGAGTGACTCGTGGCGCCTTCAGGAACGACTCTGAGGAGCCCCCTACATCACTTTTATTACGGCCGTCCTCATTTTCATATCTCGTAAAACCTCCGGGGCTCTGCTCTTCTCGTCCGCGGACGTGCTTGATATACGTATAATCCACGATCCGACTCGCGTGGCGAAATTATCAGTCTCCCCACTTGTTCCGCCCTTCCGGCCCGACGATCTCGCCCACCACGGGAAACTCTTTTCTTCGAGAACGCGAAGCAATGGAGACGAATCGTCGGTTTCGACGACCGCGACCGCGTCTCTGCGTCTCCTGGCGTTCTATTCTCGGCCACGTCGTCCGAAACTTTAGCCATCGGCTAAACGCGTTCGTCCGTCTTTTCCACGCTCTTATTCGTACGTCCTGAGCACGGCAAGGGGTTTCTCTCAGTCACCGGCAACAGGACTGTGTCGTGAGTGCCGGTACGCTGCCGGCGACAGTGAATGACTGCGCTGCACGTGACACGAGACTGACAGGTTTATGCGAGCGCGTGTGTGGGAACATAAAAGGGAACACGTAGCTAGCTGCATGCCTGCCTGGTTGCCTGGCTGCTTGCTTGCTTGCTTGCTTGCTTGCTTGCCCGCCTGCCCGCCTGCCGGTTTGCCCGTGATGTACGTCTGTTTGTGTAAGTGACACGAAGCGAGTGAGTGACGTGTCTCTCTCCGTGGCAGGGCCTTGCCTGTCCCCTTTCCATCGCCCTTCATCCCCCAATGTATGTATGTCCTTGTCCTTTCGATTTCGCCCGGTTACGTCTCCAGAATCGTCGCCGCGACTCTCCGTTACCCTCGATTATCCATTTTTCGCGCGCGTTCGATCTATTCTCTCTCTCTCTCTCGTTCCCGGTTCGAGAGCGATAAATTAACGCGAAAAAGCAAAGGATAGGGAGACGGACAGGGAGGGTGAGAGAGAAAGAGAGAGAGAGAGAGAGGAAACGAGATATTTCAAGGGTCTGAAATTTACGCTACAGCAACCAGCGACCTTTCCTTTACTTCCATCTAATTCAAAACTATAAATCGAGGGCGTCTGTTGTATGTATGATGGCGGGCTGGCGCAAACCTGCGAGCTCGTGGAACGAACGAGTGGCAGGGGAAAAGAGAGGGCGAAGAGATTCGTGGAAAGATGAAACGAGAACACACGCGAAAGAGAAGGTCCGAGAGGCAGAGGGGAGAGGGAAAGAGAAGGAGCTAGAGCAAGTGGGGTAGAGGGTAAAGGAGGGTGGATGGAGGGAGACTGCAGAGCCAGAGTAACGTAACAGATGCTGCACAATAAACACCTCCCGTCACTTCGCTCCATAAATCGCGCGGCGGGCTCCTAGAAGAAACATTCAACCTCCATCTACTCCTCATCCTCTTTTCGAACTCAGCCACCATACCAACGCTTCTCGTGGAACGCGCCAGCGCGTCGTGAAGTGTCCGTCTACGGACGACGCAAGGCCGTCGCGCGTTGATCTTTTCCAGGATCGGGCGGTAATCGAGTTTGCGACGCGCTCACGCGTCTACCGTTTATCGTAGCACGATCGTCGCGCGTACACACGCGACACGGTCCGAAGCAGTTCGGAAGGAGCCGTGAAAGCGAATCGGATTCGAATCTCCTGTCGTTCGAAGAGAATCGACACGAGGAGACGATACTAGGCGGTGGCGGTTCGTCCGAGTCAAATGGAATCGCGTCCCCTGTTTCGCGCGATTATTCGGACTGTTGGAGAAGGTGGACGAGCAACGCGTCGTGCGAGGCATCGTGGTCGGCGAAAGGCCAGAGTGTCCGAGGGGGCGGCAGACATGGGATGGGGTGGTATGGTGGACGAGGGCACGAGAAGTGGAAGGAGGAGGTGGATAGGAGACGGAGGTTAGGGGCAACCGTGGCCGCGCGCGGCCGTATTGATCTTATCCCCCGACATGAGAAATGCCCGCCGGTTTAATAAACTCCCGGGACTTATGAAGCACGTCAGGGTGATTCACGGCCGCCTCATTGAGTCGTATTTATACAACCGCGACTGATAGATTTATGGAGGACAGCGCAGCGTGGTCCCTCCTGCCCCCTGCCATCCTGCCCCACTACCCGCTCCACTCCACCCCCTCCCCGAGCCGTCTATGTAACAGTCTGTCCATCGGCACCGTCGTTTTCTCCGATTGCCTCCTCCGCCACCACCCACCGTTGCCCCTGTCTCGTTCGACTTCTTCGCGGTTTCTTTGTCCAGCTGGCCGATACCGTATTCCGCGGGAAACACGTAATCGCCATCTCAACGACGATTCGCGTCTCGTACGTACGATCGGATACGTTGGATTCGTTAAATACGTTAGTCATAGCTGTGTACGTACATAGTCGCGCTATATAGTCCACTAGGATGTCGAGAAGCAGAAGAACGCGAAGTAAGAGAGGAAGCACGAAAGGAAGGAAGGAAGGAAGGAAGGAAGGAAGGAAGGAAGGAAGGAAGAAAGGTAGGAAGGAAAGGTTCTGGACGGGAGCAGAAGCAGAAGGAGCGGAAGGAGATAGAGAAGGGGCGGGTGGTCGTTCGACGGGCATGGTGGACCATCCATGGATGTCAGGAGGGGTCCATGGCGTCACACACGCACCTCGACTCGCCATCGGCCAAGAGCAAGCAGCCTTATAAAGTAGCCGGGCTACGATTTAATCCGAAATTTATTTCCTCCATTAGTAAGAGCTTGTCTCGGAGCCTCGAGCGTGAGCGAGAGGCTGACGAGGACGACGATGCCTTTCCATCTCTCCACCGTCCTTTTCGCTTCTTACCTGTCTCTCCTCTCCTCTCCTCCTCTCCCTTGTCCCATCTTTCTTTTTCTCCCTTCGTCGTTTCTCACTCTCGGCCTTTCCGCTCTCCCATCTCGCGGGGCCATCGGAATGTTCGTTGGTGCATCGGTGCATCTTAAGTATACCACTACATTATGACTCCTATATCGCCATCTTTATTATATCCGCGATTCACCGGTGTTGGCGCGATCGCGGTTCGACCCAAGTTTCTTCCTCTCGCGCCTTCTCTTCCCTCCTCCTTCTCCATTTCCTCCGATTCGCTTTGTCTTTGTTCTATTCTCCGTCGTCGACGTGGCTTCCTCTCGCTCGCCCCGAATATACAAGGCCCTCGATCGTGTCGGGTGGTCTCGCGATTCGTACGTTCGACGGCACCGTGGCGTTGATCGTAGAGAACGACGCGATTCGCTCGATGTGGGCCGCGGTCCTTCCCAACAAATCGCCTTTCTTCTTCTTCTTCTTCTTCTTCTTCTTCTCTTTCCTTCAACGTCGTCGGTAAGACGGCTATGGTAGGTAGAGAGGTTACGCGACCAGATCTCGAAGGGTGGGAGGTTGACGTCTCAGTCAGCGAGAAAGGCACAGATGGTGAACCCGTGTGCGTTGATAGCCACGTAAGATTTCTCGTTCCATGCCGACGCGAGCATTCGAAAATTTCAACGTTAGTCGGCCCTAGCCTCTATCGGATCGATCAAGTTGCTTGAATTTAAACGTCCAGCGAGGCTATGGTTACCGTGGATGCTTGTTCTCGCCAAGTATCATTCCGACCAACTCGATTCGAATTCTTACGAGCGTACGCATTTTGGTCCCCGGATGATTCAATCGGCAGTTCGTCGAAACGCGCATCCGCCTTAAACTGGATCTAACAAGAAGAAAGTGTGGAGACCGAGAAGCGTATTTCGAGCGAAGTAAATGACGGATTCATAACGGTACCGGTGGTCTCGGTTTTCGTCAATTCCAGTCGCTTGACTTGGCGTTACTCGAGTAATCCGAACGAGCTTTTTGGATCTCGAGAATGGGCCGCTATAAATGCAAAAGAAAAATGTACGGGCAACAAGTGGGTGGTGATCGGAGGACCTTATTTCGCGCGAAGTCCGTGGAACGATGCGCGCGTGGTAATAGAACTTTGTCGACGCGAATGCGTCCCGTACGAAAGTAATATGCGCCACTAACGTGGCATCGAGCGTCCAAAAGCGTCCAGAAAGATCTTCGGATAAGATTCGGAATCGCGTTATTTTTCGTTGCAGACGGTGGAACGAAAGCTGTAACGATGATCGAGATTCTAATCGAGATCCCTTCGTCGCCAGGCTGCATTCTCTCGCTCGTGAAAATCGTATACCGCGCGCCAGCGGCGAATGCCATTTCCACTCTCGAACGATTGCGAAGGACTCTTATAGTTGCTTCTCGAGCCAACAGATGGCGCGGACGGTGTCAAGGTGACCGGTCGAGAGCTATGAAAAACGAAATTCAAACGAATTTTTACGGAGAAACGACAGACTCGGGTACCTCCAACGATTCGAAGCAACGGAATATCGAAGTAGCGTGTTGGCTGATTTACCTCGTTGTCTGACCAACGATACGATTCTTTATCCAGATGGATTTAGATTTCTTCGTAAGATATAACTTTCGAGCTGGGAGTTTAAGTATATCGTAATTCGTCGTCGTTAAGCAGCCCAAGAACGAAACGAACTAATAACAACGTATAGTACGAATTGCTCTTAGTCGACATGTAAAACTTGCATTATCGGAAGATCTAGAACAAATTTGATATCGATATAAGATAAAAAGAAGATAATTTAGAATTCATATAACAAACCACGTAAAAATTGTAACGAAATGAAAAATTTCAATCGCTCGTAACGATTACGCAAAATAAAGATCGTACGTATCCCGATCTAACGCAATTACTTGTAACTTCTAAAAATCGCGTTTCATAAGGAAAGTTGGATGAAGTTTGGATGAAATTTCTTCCAAATTTCGCAACATTTGCTGGTCTGAAAGACTGCGAACCTTAGACGTCCTCGACCAGCGTCCCCCGAGACAAAGATTTCTCTTTAGTTGGAATTTTCACGTCTCGTCCATCGCGTTCGATCGCCTATCCCTGTGTCTGACCGCTCTGCATATCCCGGTAAACGAGCGGAGCGGTGTGCAGGAAATCTAGCTCCCGTGTGTTACACTTACGGCACCCTGTGGACTCTGTTCCCCGTGCCCGCGACTATGGACTACCGTTCGGGAATCTACGCGTCTACGCGAGTCTGCGAATACGCTCGTACGCGATCTATGGTCGCGCGTATAGCTACGTACGCAGCTACGTATACTAAGCGTTGGAATAGTGTGCGCGCGATGGTCACTTGCCATAAATCAGATTCCCGTGAGATAGCAGGCTAGCTGCTTCACTCCGTTGAGTTTTATCGGGCGTACCGGCGCCGCGTGCTAATTAAACTGACGTGAAATAATCGCGGCTGTTTCACGATTGATCGTTGATCGAGGTCGTCCAAGTATCGACGAACATGCTCCTTCTCCCATACGTCGTTGGGAAACAAAACGTGCTTGATCGCTTGTTCGCGTTTCCTTCTTTCTCTTACTCCTTTCACCTCGTTCGACGCGATGCTGGGACGAGTCTATGATTTTGGAACAGTACAGACTCGTCTGTCCGCGTTTCCTAAATAAGAACGAACGAACTCGTAGCCGAGTCTCCGTCGAGGCTATAGTTACGGCGAACGTGTATCTCGACGAAGAGTTGCCGCAACAGAGAGACAGCATCAATTTCTAGCAACTGGTTCGTAAACCGACAAACATTAGCTCGAAATCGGTAAAATCAAATGGCTTTTGGAAAGAAATTCGTAGCGACATAATATTCGTAGGAAGGAACTTTTACTTTTTTTTCGATATGAAATCATTTCTCTCGCGATTTACAATTTAAATAACGCAACTTTACGTTCCTTCTTATTACAATGGCCGTGTCAGCTGTCGTTCTCGTATTCGGACAAATTTTAATTAAATGTTTAAGTACCTTTGTGCGCCACTGTATATAATGGCAAGCGGACGTAATTGCGGAGTGAACAAGATGGATGTGTAATTCGTGGGACGCGAACCGCGGCGCACGATTCGTGCTTGGGACGCATTCCTCGGTCGTACGTCCACCCACGAGACCGACTCGCGTTTTACGTTTAGCGCGAGCTGTTGGTTAAGTAGCGTGGACCGAGGTCGCGGGGTTTGGACGTTCGCCGCGTCGTCGATTGCTCGGAGACGCGCTTTTGCAAAAAGTCGCGAACGAAAAGAATAAAAAGAGTTGCGCGTTTGTCGCGAAAGCAAACGCCGACTAGTTTTTTCCCATCGTGTTGCAAAATAGTTTACGCGCCAGTCGTCGGCCAGAAAGACTAAACAGGTTTTCGAGGACGCCGGTAGCAATAAAGACCGATACCAAAGTAGCGTCTAACTTTGTCGAGATATATCCGAGGCGGACGCGGGTTATCTGCTCGCGATGGGCGAATCTCGTATCTAAACTGCGCACAAACATCCCTCGACTTTAAAATATGAAGTGTCCTCGCGATCTTTAGCTCGCGATCAAGGACGTCCCGTGTCTCCTCGCGGTTCATCGTACGCCGCGCTCGAACACGGCCTCTTATCGAATTCGACGCCACCGGCAGCATCGCAATTTACGCGAATCTGTTTTACCAGCGACCTATTAGCTCGCGTTTATAGCGGATGCGTTTTTTGGCGAAAAATCCACTACGTTAAAGTACGAGTCACTTAAGCTTCAATATCTCAAAATTTAATCTCCTACTTTGCATAAAACGGTTAAACTTGTTGTTCATTACGAGACCATTGGTCCTTAATACGATATCGAATGGTGTGGCGAGGAACAATACCAAAATCGAGAAAGTCACGAGACCAAACCTACGGTAGAGTTACACGAGTCATCGCGGGGGGATATCGATACGAGAACCGATAAAATAACTTGCACGAGTATAGTAATACGCGCGCATTGTCGACGATCAAGACCGGAGGAAATTACCATCGAAGAAATTTCTTCGCTTTTGACGAATAGAAGCGAAATGTTCTCGCGAAAGCCCGCCAACCTAGATACACGAAGTATTTCACCGCACTTTAGAACGCTATCGTAACTCCCGTGATATAACGCGTTTCATCGCCCGTAGTCCTATCTCGTCACGATGGAACAAAGTCGCACGCGTCAGCCAACGTTGTAAGTACGAGTTGCCTGAAGTTCGGATCAGCCAGTCAAGTCTAAGTTTTACGCCAGCGAAAGATCGAAGACGCGAGTTGCGCGTCGGACGTACGAATCGCATCGCTTCGCACCACGGAAGACTACAGGCGAGGAAAGATGCTGCGCGGTAATTAATGGCGCAGCGAGTCCGTCGCAAATCATGTGGCCCGTCCTATAATTCACGGAGCTGACGCACGTTTAAATAGAGCCCGATAGAAGAGCCGGAGAGACCGTTCGTTCTCGTCTCGCCTTTAGCCTCTCTCTCTCTCTCTCTTTCTCTCTCTCTTTTTCTCTCTATCTCCCTATCTCTTTATCTATCTATCTATCTCTCTTCCCTCTCGACGAAAAATCAACGTTTTCGGCTAAGAAATTTGTCTACCGAACTCGATGGACGTTGGAACAGGCGTGAATGTACGGAATTACGATGATCGTCTTAGCGGGGGCAGATTGCGATCTACAGATAGGCCGTCGAAGCGTTCGAGCGATTTCCGGGGAGACGAGCAGTGGTCTACGAAGAGGGAGCTTGGCCGGACGCGAAATCCGGAGCCACGATCCTGGCGAGCATCGTACACGACGAACCATGGCATCCTCATCCTCCGCTATCGAAAAGCTAGTATTTATAGCTCCATTAAGGCCGGGACTAAATCATCGGTGCAGCCACAACTTTGTTGTATCCAGCCCGGTACTGCCCATCCAATACCTTCCCAGCCGTGCGGACCTCTTGTCTAATATTTCGTTGCTATGGCGTGGTCTACTACGCGCACGCCTGTATATTTCAAGTACCGATATCGGGAGGTTGGAGGATGAAAATTTTACCGGCGAAAGCAGAAACGGCTGAACAGAGAGGCGAAAAGACGGGGAGAAGAAGGAGGAACTGGGCTGCTGTCGCGTCGCTTTCGCTCGAAACGAATCCCCTTTCTCGTTCCAGCGCCCGCACGGTAAACGTTCCGTCCACCTTTGTCGTACCTTGAAATCGCCTTCGAGAAATAGAAGGGCCGATTCCTTCCATACCGTTGCATACGCTGGCTCACCAGAGCATTCGAACGCTGTTAGAAACCTTTTACGAATATATTATATGCGTTACAGGGAGGAACGTTTCGCGATTTCATTAGCAGCGTAATGTAACGCTACAGCAGCGATTGTATGGATAAGGTTTGAAAGAAATGTAAAAATACGCGTAGGAGCTAAGTGCGAGGTAGTATTAGCTCGCGACGTTCATTTTTCGCGTTATCTAGACGCTTTCAGCTTTCCTTTCGTTTACAGTTTCTTCTTTTTAAATATCAATGGACCATTGATCTCGAAATCTTGGAGATTTTAAACGCTACTACGTCGATAAAGCTTCTGTTTCGTTCGATAGATCGTCAACTTTTGCCCATGTCTGTTTAAGATGGTCGTAAAGAACGCGACCGATCTTGAAGATCGAAATTCTTTCTCGAAACCTGTCGACCTATTTGTCGAACGATAAAACATCTACCCCCTGACCTGTCAACAACGAGGACGAATATTATTTATAACAATTGTCATTATATCCCTCTCGTGAAACTTGTACAACACGAGCCGCGGGAAATTGCATGGTCTCTGCGAAGAATATGCTTGAAACGGATATCTCGTGATACTTCTATATACATTTTCAGATTGGCTCGTGTCTCATTACAGTCTTAATGAAATATCCAAACGCTACACATACTGGGCTTGGACGAAATAATGCAAACACCTCTTATACGTCATATACGTATATACACCCCCGTGTGTATGTATTCGCACACCGACGCATTCGCGGATTTCGCATAAACATCTTGCGAATTTAGCTTCTTTCACGAGCTTAATACGTCGCTCTACAATTTTAACGTTGTTCTTGGACGATATAAGTAATATCTATTAACGAATGAAATTGGACAAATATTAAGATACTGTTCATACTGATCGAGTTATTATTGTTATTAAGTTATGGCCAAGCCTGCTTTCATGTTTGTCAATCTTCAGTGCTTGATATCCGCTCGAAGCTCTAGACCACACCAGATTCTACAAGAAACGAACGTATTAAATAAATTGCGCCGTAGAAAAAGACAAACAGGCGGTAAAATCATCTGAAACGTTTTGCTTATCGTTTTGATATCGTCTTCATTTCACCTCTACACGTACGTTCTGGTTTGCCTATCTTTGTATTACGTGTTAACGAAATATTAGCAAACAGGACAATACGCAAATCCATAAACGAAACTGAAGCGGGATATTCGTGAGATATCCGCAACTACGTAAGTGTCCGGATACCCATGAAAAGCGGTGTATGTATATATGTATGTATGTGTAATATGCACGTGGTACATACAAAGATGTTCCCATTATCTCGTACAAGTCCATTACGTTTGAAAATTTTATATCAAAGTACTTTCGTGAAACACTACGTTCAATTACGTGAATTCCACCTACGAATACGAATACTTTGCGTCGCGTGGAGAACTGTTGGTAGCGGATGGGTCGAAGATGGTTGAAATTCAGCCGATTCCTGGCGGAACAGCGACCGGGAAACCGGCGTTTCATATCGATTCGCGAACGCGGCGAATCGTCGGGAATCGCAAATTCGCGGCTCGATCGCGTTCCTGCGACAACCGCACGAATTCGATCGTGTTCGCTGCACTTGCTACGCTTCGATCCGGTCCGATCCGATCGTGACGCACAGGTAAATCTGTCTCGATGACACGCCGATGCGATGGCGGCGGGATATCGCGGCCCATCGGCTCGTTTAGTATCGTGGAGGGCGTCGAACGTCGAATGTCGAGCATAGAGGATGAGAAGGAGGAGGTGGGAGGCATCGCGTCAACGGCATACATTACGAGTCACATTTACTCGAAGCTGTACACAGCAAACTCCTCGGCAACGAACAAGCAGCGGAATATCCACTGGTATGAGCACCCTCTGCCGTTGACGATACGTTTCACGCTGGACCGATGAAAGTTTATTCTGCCTTTTTTGACAATCTGTTGAAAAACGCCACGTGCAACGTTTGGTCGTATTCGTCGATTCGAGGAAAATTTATTTTAATTTGATTTCATTTCATTTATTCGTTCGTACGGCTAAAGATCCATTTTTTTTTCTTTTTTACAAGAATATGATATACGATGGGAGCAAAAAAAAACAAGTGTCGGGGTGATATGCTAGGGGAAACGCGTGTACAAATAGGCTGAACTTGAAACTATCGTAGCGCACGTCGCTCGAGTTACCTAAGACTACGTAGACCTTCTTCCTGAGATCTCTTGTTTCTCTCTTTCTCTCCCGTTAAGGTGGGGAGAAAGTTAATACTATTGCATAAAGTGTGGCCTAACTCGCGTATACGGGCTGTAATATTTGTGTGGCCAAATGTGCAGGAGAAGGACAGAGAGTGGTATAAGAAGACCTAGAGAAATAGGATGCTGTATGGAAGTTGATAACGTTAAGAAGCTGTGGACAGTCGACAAATCCATTTAAGATTTTAAGTAGAAAAATAGCCTCGTCAGCCAATCGCCTGGTAGCAAGTGGATAATATTTTGCCGCGATAGGAGTGTAGTCGTGGTCACGAACATTCATCGGACAGCCGGATTTATAAGCAGGGAACCTTAGAAAAAAGTGCTGGATCCACTCTGGCTGGTTTCTTTGTCTGGTCGTACTGGGGTTGCCAGATGACTGAAGTATAGTCGCTGTGAAGGAACACAAGGCAGGAGGGAGAAAATGGTGAAACGATCCTCTCTCTCAATTCTTAGTCGTCTTCGCGCAAACGGTAATGAAATTTTCACTGCAATTTCTGAAAAATCGTATAACGCTATTAAGAAAAACACTTACCTGTTCGCAAGTATCGTTCACAACCTAATTTGACCCGTGCTTTTGACAGCTACTCTACTATATATCAGTACAGTAAAAAAAGCTCAAAATTAAATTAATCCAAACAAAATCTTCGTCAAAAATTTGAAAAAAAAAATACATATGCAACAATTACTTTGATTGCGAATGGACAATTTCTCACGCTTTAGTATTTTATTCCGTATATGAAATAAGATTTCGTGGTATGGACACTTGAGACGCTTCTACGCCTATGCGATCGAAGAGGAGTCGGTCGATCGGTCGATCGGTCGATCGGTCTATCGGTCGATCCTCGTTGCGGTTCGTAGCGGCGTTGTACCACGGTCTGGTCGGCCGCTATCCAAGAGCGGCCCTTGTAACATAAAATGCTGATTTTATTTAAACGCCAGCTCCCCTTTCCTCTTCGTTCTCGTCCAGTTTCGTAGCCACCGGTGTATTTATCGCGGGGCATTCCGGCCGGACGTAAGTATGTCGGTCCCTGGTACGCCCGTTAATAATGTCCTTAATCCTCGAGCTCGGGCTCGAGCCCGAACTCTGCGGCGATCCTCCCACCCTTTGCCCGAGCTTTTTTGCATATATCGCGACCGAACGTACACCGAGAACCGACCGAATTCTCGTTTTTCGAGAAGCTTTTTCGACGATACGCGACCTCTACTTTACGACCGTTTCGATCGTCCCGACGTCGCGACCCCCGTCGCCCCTCCGCGCCGCGAAACTCCCGCAGCCACCAACAAACAGTCGTGCAGATCGCCACGCGTCCAGATTACCATCGGCCGCGATGATATACATACGTTGACGCACAAACGGGAAAAACATCCGTTCGAATTATCGAATATACGCGATATATGACGGGGTGAAAAAAGGTATGGCGTCTGTCGCGCTTCGATCGGCGGAAACACGCTCGAATTTCGGCGCCCTGTGAGCGAGCGGGCGACGCTTAATGCACGAGCGAGTTTTGTCCAAGAGCTCGTCGTTCGGAAGCTATTAGATACGTTTGTGCGTGCTTATCCAAATATCGGTTAAAACTCTTTTACGCGTCGCTTTTAAAACTCCAACTGCGAAAAGTGAGAAATCGATCCTTGCAGATACTTTGTCACGCTGTTGTGCATTCACACGTAGCTGCGGAATTGTCACGCATCTAAGAACGACCTATTGCAACGCTACGTATGCTCCATCCTCGATAGCGTTGCGTATACGTCTCAACGACGTATCCAAAGGCAAATCGTTCGTTTACGTGGAGAGAATTTACGGAGAATCATCGGCCGACAGATGGAAGGCGACTATCTCGGAAAGAGATATGTTCGGTGAGAATTCCAGTGGACAGAGGTAGAACGGGATGGAGGAAAGTGGATAGAGAGGAATACGCAACGAAGATCGTATACAAATTAATTAAAAGACTGTGCAAAACGAACCGGCTCGTCTAATTACCAAGGTGGGCGAGTAGCCTCGTTTGGTGCAACTACGAAAGTTGGGGAGAGCAAGATAGGGGGTTGAGGGCGGTGATGGTGTTGGCTTCCGCGGAACTGAGAAACGCTCGAGTCTCGGGTAACGGTAAGAAGGAGGTTGCGGAGAAGAGAATTTCAGGCCACATCGAGACAACCGGGGCTAAACAGCCATCTAAATGCATCCGAGGTGGCGCTCGCTGCCATTACGGCTGATGGACGCTTATTGACGCGCGCCCTGCCAGCAACCGAGTTGGAGCCTCCAGGCAAGCCCTCCTGGATCCCTCGATGTAGAATATCTCTCTCTTTCTCCGTTCTACGTTTCCTCTCTTTGTTCTTACCGTTGGCCACTGCTTTACCTTCGTACCGGTACAAACCCTGTTTTACACCCCTGCCCCGAGCGCGAAAACACGTCACGGAGGGGACCATCTTCGTCCCTCCCGGGTAATGTCGGAAAAACGTCGCGTGGCTTTAAAACGTATCCAGTGTTGCACTCTGCAACCTTGTCACGAATTCGCCCGCTATCGACGAACCGTTTCCACGACGAATTCTGACGCGTACTGGGGGCGAGCGTGTCGCTGGAAGCCAGAAAGCTGCGCCGCGGCCACTTCTCACGAATCCTTGTACTTTCGTCGCCGCGACGGGATTATCGCGTTATTTATGCGGTAATAATAACGAGTTAGTATAGCGCGCGGGATGTGCTTTATGTTCTTGCGAGCCATTAGGGTTAATATAGCGCCGGGATCTTTCTCCGCGGTCTCCACGGCTACCGTCCCCGCGGTTCCTCCATATCCTTCCTTCGTTTCCACGCGAATTCCGGCTTACGAATCGCTCGAGACACGAGGTTGCTTCGTATTTCCCGTCGATGCCCCTTAAATTCGATGTAAGACCTGCGTGCGGACGAACAACGGCGCGACGCGATGACGTTGCGATTTTTCAGCATCGTCGTACGATTCGGCGGCATGACGTTTTCTTACGACGTACGACGCGACGCGCTCTACCCTGCTTCTAGCGCTCCGATATCAGAGACGACGAAGGGGAGAAAAGGCGTGGGCCGTGAAACGGTAATAATAGCGCGTCGTTCATCTGCACCGAATCTAAAGCGTGAAGCGATACGTTAAAGGACTTGAAACGGTGACCGACTAAAACACCATTGAGCACGGCAGAACGGTTGGGGCCTATGGCTATCTATGGATCGAGGAGGCAAGATGCCGCCCGGGCGTAAAGAACTCGACGAGGAACCTGCTGAGTCCGGCGAGAGAAAGATCGGCTCGGTTGGTCATCGGAAAAGACACGGAGAACCGGCGGCGTCGGTTGATTGGCTGCATCGATCCGCCGTGCTGGGGCAATAGATCAACGGAGACACTGACGCCATACTGGTCTCGGCTCCTCTCCTTTTGTCTCTATCTCGCTCTTTCCCATTCTTGCCTCGTTCGCTCCCCCTGCTTTTGTCTCTGTCTGGATCGGTGGCGCGCGCTCGCGAGCAAAAACGACAGAGGGACTGGGACGTCCGAGACACCGAGCCGAACTGAGGACGGGGAGGTGCGTGAAAGCGGCACGAAGGAAGGAGGAGGCGGTCGTGGAAAAACGAGGCGAGGGATAGACGAGAGAGCGTACGGTACGTAGGTGTTGCGACGTCGCATCGGGATCGAACGCGAGGCAGAACGCGAAGGGAGACGCGAAGAAAACGAACGAAGCAGAAAGGAAAAGGGGCAGACGAAGAGGGGAGGGGCCGCGAGCGAAAGAAAGCAAATGGCCGGGGAGAGACTGGGATCAGCAGCGAAGGGAAACGGGCGAAGAGAGAAGGCAGAGCCAGAGAGCGAGCTCGCGGCCTTCGCGGCGAGTTCGTTGTTCGATCTGGGCCGCACGGTTGCGGAGAATACGAACGGCCGAATTATGAAATGGTCCTGTGTGACGCGGCAAACTGTTCTTGCTCGAGAGATAGTTTCCAGCAATAAACATACCACCCTCGCCAACCCCGTGACTCGCCTTCGATCCTCCGACGACTCGAGTCGCTTACGAACTACACCGGGAACAGGGGGATGAGAGAGACGCGAGTTTCACCGATTCCCTTGCTCGATAAACTCGATGGAAACCCGCAACACGGACCAACCGTTTCTTCGTTTTCTCGTTTCTCGAATCTTCAACTATCACGAAGAAAAACTCGTATAGCGTCCGCTCGCAAAACACGAGACCGGTCATCGACGGTTTCGGGTTGCGGGAACGCAACGACCTATTGCCCTAAAAGCTGCTCGATACGGGGCACGATTTATCCCGGTATTCAGCTCGTAAATTTCCATTTGGACCACTGTTCTTGGCGAATCGCCGCCGAGGGTCGAGAGCGCGGATTCGACGAATTCTATCTCGCCAGTGTGCACCCGAACGTACGAACGAAAACCCTCGTGTCTCTACGAAAAGTTCCAACGGCCACACCCGTTGATTCTCGTGTGCCGAGGTCTTCCAGCGTTTTCCAGATCGATCGGTGTCGAAGCGGCAAAGAGCAGAGAGTATTCGCGGTAACGAGACCAGATCGCGATATCGATGGACGCGCACGGTATAAAAGAAACACCGATCGTGATTTTTCCTACCTTTCGCACCCTTGCTTTTCCTCTCCTCTTCTCTCTCTCTCTCTCTCTCTCCCGCTCCCTATTTCTCTCTCTTTCTTCCAACCGCTCTCTCGTCGTAAATCTTTTCCAGTTGACCTTGATGGACAGGCTTCATACGCTAATTGCCAATTTTTTTGTCTTTTTTATTTTCGGACGACGAGCCGGCTCTGGCCAGTGGTTCAACAGGTGTCGTGGCGGTGGGTCACGGGAAACTTTATTTGAGCGCACGAGCGAGCGAGGGAACCCGTGAGAGAAATAGGTGAGGGAGCGAGAAAGCGGAGAGGAAGGGGTGGAGAAGGAGGGCGAAAGAGGAACTAGAAAGGAGGGTGAGAGGGGGCAGGGGGGGTGTACGCCGAGTTGAGCGAGCGAACGAGCGAGCGGGAGTCTATTAGTTCACCCCGGAAAAACGCGACCCCACCGGATCCCTCTCTCTACGTTGACTCGACCCCGTTGTTTGGTATCGCTGATTTTTTTTTCTTTCTTTCCCCTCTTTTTTTCCATTGAAACGCGTCGACCACCGTAATCGCTCTGTCGAAGCAATCCCTCACTCGGTCCGATCTCACGACAGAAGGTCCGATAATCCTGCGCGTTGTCCGCGCGGACGAGTTTTTCCAACTTTTCCATCGCACACCGTACCGTTACGAGCGCGCGCACGTCGTTAATATTTTCCCTCTTTTATCGAATCCATCCGCGACGTATGCGCGATTGATCTTGTTACCGCGGATCAACCGTGTCTCTTTATCCGGTTTTCTCGCGCTCACACCGTTTCTTTCTCTTTCGCTTCGTCCTCTTTCCCACCCCCTGTTTTCCCTCCCGTTCTTCGTCTCGCGTCGCGGGCTTGAAAATAATTTGCAACAATACCAAACTGGCGAACCCGGACAGAAGAGACGAAGGAGTCGATCGTGACCGTAGAACGGCTCATTGTCATCGAGGACATTGGAGATGGTCCGTGCACGATCATTCTCAACGATCATTCTCGACGATCGATCCGTTTGTCGCGGCGGCAACGCTCCAGCCTCGACCGACTATTCGAAAGGAGTATCCGTTTTCTTTTATTTCTACTGCTTCCTTCCAATCACTCCTTTTCTTTTCTCTTTCTCTTTTTGTCCTTTCTTTGACAATCTTCCGACCTCGTCCGATCCCATCTCGTCTCGTCTCATCTTGTCTCGTCTCGTCTTGTCTCGGCGTTCGTACCTATTATAAATCTTTCTCCACGAAAGTCATCGAGTCACGGTTACTGCTTGCGCATATAAACGTGATAACGCGTAAAGTCGTTGATGGTCGAGTGGTAGTAGAAACGGCCGTACTCTGACCAAATAAAGGAGCTCCCAATAAAAGTAATCCTTGTCCCTGCTGATATATAGATAGTTTCTAAATAATTTAGTAGTCTGTATAGTTCCACTACCATTTAACGTATTCTGCTCTTTTTGCGCACAATTTATTCTAAAAAGAAGAAATATCCGAAGAGATAGAAGCTCGAAGAAACAGCGAGGAGAACAACCGTTGTTCGTCGACTGTCGTGTTGTATTAGTTTCATTTGCAATCCTTATCGTCAAAAGTAATACAATACTCGATGGAAAAAATCCAGCATAAATTTTTAAGCTTCGTTTCTCATAAAGACACGAGCCAACCCCGAAAACTTGCCATGATTAGGACACAATTTTAAGTTCGCTCTAGTTTCAAGTTTAAGTTTCCTACCCTTCAACCACCTGAACTTACATCTCACTTATCGTCTATTTTTTAATAATCTACACTATCGGTTTAGTTCAGCTTGATGCCTCGCTTCATCTGTAGTATGTTACTTACGTATGTTACGTAGTCTTGAAAAATTATCGTTTCAGTCTGTGTAAATTTCTGTAACGTTATACGTTACGTGTAAGCTTTGTGCGTAATATATCTACTTCAACTGATCATTTTCAGATTCTCATCTTTCTACACCGATGCAAGCTTTTCCCCGTTTATAATAATTAACAGTAGTAGTAATAACAATAGTAATAATAATAATAATAGTAACAAACAAATATTCCTGTAAGCGTGACAATACCTACGAATTCCTGCTCGTCTGAAACCAAACATCACCGGCGATGTTTCGACGTTTTCGAAGACGGTCACAGGAAGAAACGGATCGAAACGCGCGCCACAGCACCACCAGAGAGAATGGCAATGAGGTCGCATAGCTGGCACGCCGAATGTAACAGGCCAGCGCTCTTATCTCTTTGCTATTATCTCCGCTCGGCTCGCGTTGCATCGGCCTGTTATGGCCGCGTTACCCTAGCCAGCTGCTTGCAAAGTATTATGCGATATTCGAGGTATCTGCCTAGCTATCGCCGCCCGGGAAGAAACAGCGCGAAGAATCTGACAGGAACACCATCGCGTAACAATGCAAGCTCGAATACGTTCCGTCATCTTGAAACACCCGCAATCGGCACGCTTCGCGGGTCACCATCCACCCGTCGTCCCCTCGAATCGCGTATTCCTCATCTTTTCCATTTTTTAAAGTTCTCTCCTCCATCCTCGAATCTCCTCTGATCGTGTATTTACATTGACAGCACTATGGTCACGGTCTTTTACGAGGATATAAATTCTACTCGTAAAAAGGGAAGAAGGAAGATCGTTCGACGTTGATATCCTGTTGATGTTGATGTTGAATAATTATCGTAGCTTATTTTTTTTTTATTCCCGGAATTTATCTTCTTCGTGGCGTTTCCGTTTGTATTTTCTTGCCGTTATATAAAATACGTTCTCGTTACTTCGTTATTGCATCAAAGACATCTGAAAGGTGTCTCGTGACATACGACAAGTGCGTCGTCTCTTTTCTACGAAGTTCGAGGCAGAATTTGGAGATGTTGATGCTCGGTTGACCAGAATAAAATCCTATCTTACCTCGACGCAATGTGCACATTAATCCACCTTGACGAACGTTCCAATTGAAATTCGTAAAACGTATTCTAATAGACAAGTTTCGAGGCAATCCAATTAATTAATCGAAGAATTTTGAAGGAGCGCGTTGTATCGCGCGATCGCTACCGGTGCACCGGGGTCTCCGCGGGCTGAAAACGGCAACCGATCGCGTATAACATCAGCGGAAACCTATACACGACCGTGAGATTTAAAAAATGATTCTGCCGGACGATATTCCGGCCGCGATCGACGCGCAAACATAATATATACACAAATTACAATTCCGCGCTTAAATCCCGTTTAGTCTATCTTTATGCGTCTATGTCGAATCAATATTACGAATACATATTTACGAGCAAATTCACCTCGAAACCACCAATAGCCGCGGCCTCGTATACATTTCCCGAAGTGCAATCTGCGTTGCCGATGCATTCGAGGTTTTGATTGCTGGACGTTCTTTGTTCATTTATTTGTTTTTCCCTTTTTACCGAAAAATCTGTCGATTTACGAGGGGCACCGTTTCCATCGCATCGACATTACCGCGCGTATCTGGTTACGCGCTTTCATTCGTTTATTTATCGCACGGAAATTTCGCTGATTAGTATCGTGCGGACTGCACTAATGCGTTGTCTCGTAATTCATCGATTTTAACGGGGCTGACCACGCCGGTCCATTGAATCCGCTTGGTCGCTCGGTCGCTCGCTGACATTTGCGTATCGTGACGAACTTTCAAAAAATTGCGGATAATCTCGCTACGTTTTCCCACTTTCCACCGTTTTCCAACCAGCAGCTCGTCCTTCTCCGTTAAAACGTTTCGTTTGCTATTGCGAAACCGAAGAAAATTAAAGTTCCATCATTTCCTTTTTCGTATCGTTTTCATTTCCTTTAAATCAATTTAATACATTCGGTCGTTGTTTCGCAACAACTTGCGCGGTATCATTTTACTCGAAAAGTGATAGAACGAAATCTTTAAATATCTTTTCCTATATCTTTTTGAGATTCGTGATTTCTCTGGTGCATGCGTGCGCGCGCTTATCCTTCGACGCGGTGCCATTCTACGGAGTCGCTCGCAAAATTTCGTCGTGTTGGTCGAGATAAGACGGTTGGTTAGAATACTCTGGACTGGAATGGAAATGGACAAAGTTCTAGCGTGGCTTTTAACCGAGCTCCGCTCCATTTGAATCGACTCGACTCGACTCGACTCGAGTCTCCCTCTTCCGCAACGCTTTTATGAATCCGCGCTATACTTTTCGCGCGCCTCTGATCGAATTATCGAAACTCGTCACGAGATGGGATGATACGAGCGGTAGACAAAGATACACGAATGAAATTCGATCTTTACGACTAGGTTTACCGTATATTATTACACGCCCGGGAAGCGCAGAAATTAATTTTCCATCGAATTATAAACTCTATCGCGAACTAATATAATAATCTTAACGTTCGTGGAACGCGTCAGAAATTGCCCAAACAACGACACGACTTCGGATATATTGATAAATACGACGAGATTCGCGTTAAGCATTCCATGTACTCTTTTCGTTCCCGTTAAAGGGAATTATCGTCATAGCCTCGGGGAAGATTTATGAAAATGTAACCCGGCGCTTAAAGGATCAAAATGTCAGCAGACGTGTTTCTAGCTCTGGAATGACGGAATCGAGCCACGTGTGTGGAAAAGTAACACGTGGAGCGCGTTACCATTCGCGCAAAGCAATAAGAGTGCGCTACAAAGGTTTAAGACGACGAAATAAACGGTAACATAGCGAAAACCGCTAACGAAACGGAACGAACCTTTCCTCACGGTGGAAAATTTCGTTGAAAACCAGTGGGACGATGTGGCGATTTTTAAGCGAGTGGCAGACCCGCAGTCTGGCGAAAGCCGGCTTCGAGCCGAGAGGTGGATCGGAAATGAGACAAACCTATGGAACTCGAAATCTCTGGCTAAAACGGCGCGGCGGATAGAGGCGAGCGGTGCTTACCTCGATAGTCGTCGTTATCCAACGATGAATCTACTCTACGATATTCTCTTCCTTCGACCCGAATCTCTTTCTCTTTCTCGCTCCTACGCTTCGTTCGTTATCGTCGCGCCTCTCGCTTCACGACGCGTTCCGACGACTATCCAACTTTACCGCCAAAATTATGGGATCAGGCTGGAGGATCCAGCGTCACGGCCGGAAGGAGCGTTGTTGCGCGGTCACGTTCTCTCGATAGAAATTCCCGCGAGATCCAAGACCGGGCAAAACCCGTATGACGATCAAACGCTGCAGAGTAGCTCGTCGTATGTAAATACGTAGGTCTGTCGATAAGTA